>NC_089839.1:79121251-81521251 GCF_035609145.1 Eleutherodactylus coqui
CTCAAATGTGGCATTATGTTCTGTATAAATGCTCTAATCCAGGGTGCTGCCCCATTTGTCAAAAACTGCCTCAATCATGAAACAACAGGAAGATCTATGCTTATTGTAAGGTGACTGCATACCTGGTGATAGTGTGAAGTACAGTCAAAAACTGCAACGTAAAACTGTATGTTGTATTGGTTGGTCCATCACTGGGGTTTATCACCTTAGTGACCAGCCAATCGTGCTTTTACGTCCTGCAGATGCAGGACGTGTAAGAAGGGAGATCGCAGGGTGACCTCCTTTCCTACATCTCAGGTGCCAGCTGTTTCTTACAGTCTGCTTCTGTTAACCTTTTAAATGCCACTGTCAATTCCGACAGCGGCATTCAAATCCACCGAATGATGAGATCGCAGGAAGCCGTGTGGGTGTCATGGCAGTCAGGGGCCTTCTGAAAGGTCCCAGGGCTGTCATGGCGGAATGCCTATCAAGCCATCCCCATGGACTGGCTTGATAGACTGCCTGCCAGTAGCAGTATGATGTACTTCAGGAGATGGTCCTGGCTATTGTTGGACTTTGAGGTCTTCTTCAAAACAATTGAACCTCTCTCCTTGAGGGTCTTGATGATCTGATAAATGGTTGATTTAGAGGCAATCTTACAAGCCACAATGTCCTTGTGTGTAAAGCCCTTTTGATACAAAGCAATAATGACTTCATGTGTTTCCTTGGAGGTAACAATGGTTAAAATAAGAAGACAATGACTTTTTGAACTTTCCCCCTTTTAAAGCAATGATCTTGTTCTTATAATTCCATCAGCATGACAGAGTGATATCAGCTGCCTTGTCATAATTAAGATTTTCTTCTGAGCTAACGATAAGGTCACTTAAATAATGTTTGAAGGTAATTTTGTGGCAGGGCTAAAATTCAGTGGAAAGGGTTTTTTTTCAATTAAATTATCTTTGATGGCAAAGAATGACTTTGAAATGTATTGCAATTTATCTGATCCCGCTTCTAGACTTAAAGTAACACTAACGTTTCAGACAACTTATGCTCATCTGATAGCCTCTGCTAGTCTCATCATTTATGTAATATACTTGGATTAAAAATGTTGTTGCCTTACCACTGTAAATCACATGTGAAGTGGCTGCAGCTAGGCGGTCTTCCTTTTAGCTTCTCTACAATCCATTCTCTGTTGTTAGGTACAAAGTTTCCATAGTAACAAGGACACAGGGACATTTTCATAGCAACGGAGGGAGTGGGTATCTTCACAGACAGCTCCTGTGCACCTACAGGCTATAGGCTGACAGATCTGCAGACACTGTGATAATGATCTCCACAGTCTCAACCTCTCCTGCTGGTACAGCATGTGGATTGAGTGTCTGTGTTTATATGAGGGGGTGCTGATAAGTCTTTGGCTTTGTGTTCTTTTTTTGTTTCTATGGTAACGAATGTTACATCACATGAAACCCTGATGTGTCTAATATATGTTTTCAAAATTTTCTGTTTGGAGCTTATGGCTATAGTGATATAGGCACGCGGGAGAACAAAATGGCGGAGTCTAAGGCGATATTCACAGCAAATGAGAGCAGAGGAGTGATAAAATTCTTGTTTCTGCAAGGAAAGTCTGCGAAGGATATTCATGGTGATATGTCGCAGACATTGGGGGATCAATACCCTTTATATTCTACAGTTAAGAACTGGGTTGCCAAATTTAAAACGGGCCACTTCAGCACCAATGATGATGAACGTCCTGGACGACCGAGAGAGGTTGTTGTTCTGGAGATCGTCGATGCTGTACACAACCTCATACTGGAGAATCGGCCAATTTCAGCTAAAGGAATAGCAGACATCATAGGAATTTCTTGTGAACGTGTTTGTGTCATTATCCATGAACATTTGAACATGAAGAAGCTATCTGCAAAGTGGGTCCCCAAATGTTTGACAACAGATCAGAAAATCATGCGAGTGAAAACTTTCCTGTCGATTTGTCAGCGTTTCCGGACTGATAAGAACTTCCTGGATCAACTGGTCCCTATGGATGAAACCTAGATTTATTTGTATGACCCTGAAACCAAGGAGCAGTCAAAAGAGTGGAGGCAGAGTGGTTCTCCTCGCCCAAAGAAGTTCAGGGTGCAAAAATCATCCACTAAGGTTATGGCATCTGTGTTCTGTTATAAGGAGGGCATGCTGCTAGTGGACTACCTTCAAAATGGTTCCACCATCAATGCAAGGTATTACATTGAACTTTTGGACCAATTGAAGGCAGCTCTGAAGGCCAAAAGGCGCGGCAAGCTGTCCAAAGGAATCTTGTTCCTGCAAGATAACGCCTCCGCTCACACTGCACAAGCGACCACGGCAAAACTGGTGGAGCTAGGCTTCCAGCTGGTTGACCACCCACCTTATTCACCAGATCCAGCACCCTCCGACTATCATCTTTTTCCAAACCTGAAGAAACACCTCAAGGGTACCAAATTTCACACCATTTCTGATGACTGGTTTGAGGCACAACCGAAATCCTTCTTTTTGCAAAGCTTACAGAACTTGGAATACCGGTGTAAGAAGTGTGTTAAATAAATGTGGAATAAATGTAAAGTTTCATCTTCCTATCTCATTTCTTTATGGGTAAAGCCAAAGACTTATCAGCAGCCCCTCATATGCACACATCACACACACATGTTATAGTGGGTTTACTAAGCATTTGGCCACAATGTCTCTAAATGCCCGATAATCCTGAGGAAGCAGAGGGGCGGGCATTCAGAGACTGCCTCACTACTGATTGGACCAGACACAGTGCATTGAAGTATGGGTAGTAAGGGCAAGGAAGTACAAGACTGTGAACTGCTGACGGAATGCTAGACTTGCTACACACCCCTCCCCGAAATTGGAATGCAAACAGCAGAATAATTGTCAGGGTTCAAACCTGGGAACTCCCATGCTCCAGGCGGCATATCTCCCTGGTGACATGTTCAGCCTGCTGGACAACTCCCCTCACTAACCTTGCCCAGTTCTTGCTCCTGAAACCCAGCTTCTGATTAGTTCCACCCCCAGCTTTGTGGCTATGCATTAATTATAGGTAACTAAATAAAATTACCATCAAAAGTTGCTGCCTATTTCCCTTAATCCCGGAATTGCTAAAAAGACTCTGTTCTGCCAAAATTTTTACCAAACTAGACATGAGACCTCATACGGATTCGCCCAGGGGATGAGTGGAAAACAACTTTTGAAACAAGATATGGATATTTTAAATACCTGGTTATGTCTTTTGGCTATTGAAATGCTTCTGCTACCTTTCAGCATTTTATTAATGATGGGTTTCAAGATTTTTTTTGGATAAGTTTGTTGTTGCTTATCTTGATGGCATTCTTATATTTTCTGACATGAACATCGCAGGCATGTCCGGCTAGTCTTGGAACGTCTTGGAAGGAATCATCTTTATATCAAACTGGAAAAATGTGAGTTTCAACAAAGCAGGATTCTTTGGATATATCATCTTCCCAGATGGTCTGAGTATGGACCATAGCAAAATTGAAGCTGTGGTTGATTGCCCACTCCAAGAAGTCTAAAAGATGTCTAATGCTTTATAGGATTTGCAAAATTCTACCAGAGATTCATAAAAGACTTTTTTTAAATCATCTTACCAATCACTTTGCTCACAAAGAAAGCCAAAATATTGTTATTCATGGTCTTCAGAGGCACATAGTGCCTTTGAAAAACTAAAAGCTCTGTTTACTTCTTCCACCAGTGCTGGCTCATTCAAATCCTGAACTGCCCTTTGTTGTGGAAGTGGACACCTCCTATGATGCTGTGGGAGCTGTCTTGTCTCAATGAATTGGAGACAAGATGCAACTAAACCCATGTGCATATCTGTCTCATATGTCACCTGGAGAAAGAAACTATGACATTGGAAATAAAGAACTGTTAGCCAAGATAATAAAAGAATTGGATGGATGGAGTAATCTTCCTCTCTCCCTTCTGGGCAGATGCTACTTAATTAAAATGGTTAGCTTCCTAAGACTCCTTTACCCTCTGCAGACAATACCCCTCTTACTTCTAAAGTGGAGTAAATTTCCCAGATATCCGTATGTACAATGCTGCTAGTCATTCTCTGGACTGGATAAGGGGATCTAGTGATTTTTCTAATAATGACTTAGAGGCGGAATTATTCAACGCATGGAGCTTAAACGCCCTCTTGCATACAAGTTTTTCTAATCTTCCTATTGAAAGTAAACATTCTATATTGGCTAGAGACACTATAGCAGCCTGGAAGATAGCCCGTAAGACATATGACCTGCCATTTAAAATCTCCAAACATATGGACTTGTGGAATCACCCAGAATTTAAAGAAGGAAGGGAAAACAAAATGTTCAAAACGTGGCAACAGAAGGATATTCTAAAAGTTCAACACCTTAGGCCTCCTTCCCACGAGCGTGACGGGCTCCGCCGCGTAATATTACGCAGTGAAGCCCGTCACGGCGCCCCCCAGAGCCCCTATACTTACCTGCGGGAGATAGCGTGAAGCCGCTTCCCTGCCCACCGCCGTCGCATCGTGTGACACGCCCACCGCGTCACGTGACGCGGCCGGCAGTGTCACGTGACGCGCCGGCCGCGTCAAATGACGCTGCGGCGGTAGGTGGGAAAGCGTTTTTTCACGCTATCTCCCGCTGGTTACAGCGGGAGATAGCGTGAACGGACGGCTTCCATTGACTGCAATGGAAGCCGTCAGCGCGTACAGCCCGTCCTCACCCGCAGCAAATAGAGCATGCTGCGGGTGAGGACGGGAGAAATCGCGGTGCGTAATTCCGCGGTGGAATTACGCATCGTGAGCATTGTGCTATTAGGTTCAATAGAACCTAATAGCAGGGGGCCACGCAGCGGATTTTTGCCGCGAATTTACGCGGCGTAAATCCGTTCGTGGGAAGGAGGCCTTATACATCCAGAAGCTCCTAGATATAAGTCTTTTAGGGAGCTGTGCATATTTACCGACGTCGCATTTCCTCCCATACGCTCAAGTACAAAACTTCTTACAGAAAAGACGAACCGATATAACAAAGGAGGCAATATCTAACCCTACCGATACACTAGTTAAATGATGTCTTACAACAGTTAAAACACCTCCTGAAATTGAAAGAACTGAGATTGAGGGATGTGTGGAATCTCAAGCACCTAGATTTTTCGAAAAGTGGAGGGATTTCATGGAAAAATTTCTTGGCCACGGGGAAATTATGGAATGTATGTCCCAGTTCACCAACACTACTTGGTACCATAATAATGATAATATGAACAGACTAGGATTATTGAAAGTAACGTGACCTACCGGGGAAGGGAGGAGGTCGCTAGGGGGATACGAAGCGGGATAGTTATATTCAGTTGGATGTTATATGTTTATTAAAAATGTTGATTAATAAAGGGATATGGAGGGAGGGGGGGGGGGGGGAGAGGGGAATAAAATGTTTGAAGACATATAGACCACCGAGAGTTAATCATCTTTCCATAAACTATAGAGATTGTTCAGTATTGTTTTATAATCAATCACTACAATTTATCTGTAAAAATGATATATGCTGCATGGTCTTGTTTTTCAGTTCTTTTTATAATATGCTCATGTTTGTATACCGTGAAAATTTCAATAAAAGCGAGTTATTAAAAAAAGAAATGTTAGCAATTAAAAGGGTTGTCCCGCGCCGAAATGTTTTTTGTTTTTTTTAATAGCCCCCCGTTCGGCGCGAGACAAACCCGATGCAGGGGTTAAAAAAGAAAACCGGATAGTGCTTACCTGAATCCCCGCGCTCCGTTGACTTCTTACTTACCTGGTGAAGATGGCCGCCGGGATCTTCACCCTCGGTGGACCGCAGGGCTTCTGTGCGGTCCATTGCCGATTCCAGCCTCCTGATTGGCTGGAATCGGCACGTGACGGGGCGGAGCTACCAGGAGCCGCTCTCCGGCACGAGCGGCTCCATTCAGAAAAGAAGAAGACCGGACTGCGCAAGCGCGTCTAATCTGGCGATTAGATGCTGAAAATTAGACGGCACCATGGAGACGAGGACGCTAGCAACGGAACAGGTAAGTGAATAACTTCTGTATGGCTCATAATTAATGCACAATGTACATTACAAAGTGCATTAATATGGCCATACAGAAGTGTATAACCCCACTTGCTTTCGCGGGACAACCCCTTTAAAGTTGCCCTCTCTGAATGGAGACGTCTTTTGGAAAGTGCCAATCATCCTGTAGTAGTTTGTACTGACCACAAAAATCTAGAGTTTATCTGCAGAGCTAGAAGTTTATTGGCAAGACTAGCACATTGTTTTTCTCCAGATTTAATTTTATCATTTCTTATTGGCCTGTTTCAAGAAATAATAAACATTGGGAAGGAAGAAAGGAAAGCATCTAACTGATATAATATATAATATTTGAAATATAATCATTTGAAATGCTGCTAATGGAGGTGAAATAGTAATACAAAATTACTCAGCATACATAGAGGAGGCTACGAAAATCCTCTAAGATACGGCATACTATTTTTCATTGTCCACAAGCCCTACAAAAGAAACGTTGGAGGCTTATATTGGTTTGATTAAAGAAGCAAATCATAATCATGTAATCAACAAGAAAGAAAGAGATTTCTTGATTGTAGGTCACACGAGACTCCCTATTTTTTAATTACTTGCCAAAGATGCACAAGAACCTCTAGAATCCACCAGGGAGGCCTATTATATCAGGCATAAATTCAATAACATGCAATATGTCCCAATATACCATTCCTACTAAGATATGCAGTGGTCATTAAGCTATAGCTGGGCAACATCATCCCACTTTATTCAAACATTCCACATGAACTTGGAATAGACTCCATTTCATCAGTTCTAGACGGTGACCCAATAGTAATTTTTAAATAAAAGAAATTCATTTTAGATGGGATTATTTCATTTCAACAAATCATTTCTTTTCTTTTAATTCTAAACTTTTTAAGCAGATAAGTGGACTGCCATGGGGATGAAATTCTCACCAAGTTTCGCAAACTTATATGTCAGAGGGTTTGAAAGAAGATACAGTTTACCAGATCACAAATGGTGAAAAAAGATTTTATACAAACTATTCATAGATGATCTAATTTTTATATGGGGAAGCTCAGAGGAAGATTTGAAAGATTTCACAGCATTTTTAAATCACAACTATTTTAATCTATTCTTCTCAGACAGATACTCCACTAACAACATAGAGTTTTTGGATCTCCTCTTAAGCAATGAAGAAAGGAAAGTCATCACTGATACAAATAGTCTTCAGAATTTCAAAAGTGCCCATTATAAGAAATGTTAAACTAATATACCCTTTGGCCACTTTAAAAGACTACGAGGGAATTGTTCAAAGAATGAGGATTTTGTCTCTCAAAGTAACATTATTAGGGAGAGAATACAACAAAAAAGTTCCCTTAGAGCTTTATTACAACAGCATTCACAAAGGCAAAAAAATAACGCAATTGGACTGCCTGAAGAGAAAAGAAGACCAACAGGAAGACCCCCAAAGATCCAACTAGAGTCGAGTTACCACCTATAATGATCTACATCCTTTTATCTGCAGAATATTCAAGAAACATTGGCCTATTTTGACACAAGACTCCCACCTGGCAAAATAATCCCATCAAATCCACAGATAATCTTTTGAAGGGAAACACTCTAAAAAATTCTCTGGCACCAAGCAGATTAAGAACTGTTAAAAAAAACATGCATGTAATTATCATTTCCTTCCCAATATTATAGGTTGCTTTAAGTGGACAAAAGGAATTAAAAATGTTGCACAAACATCACTAATAGGACCATGACATTTTGTAATATACATACCTTAATATTCATGGCAACTTCAATACGTGGGTTCTACAACCCAAAATCTAAGATGCAGAATGAATAAACATAGATTGAATGCCAAGAACAGTTTTCTAAAACATAGTGTGTCTAGACATGCAGCACTGATACACAATGGTAACTTTGATGTATTCTCGATAATAGCCATCAAACAGATCTGCAACAAATCCCCTTACAGATTTGAGGCACTCAGGAGAAATGTATTGGATATATAAACTTAAAACACTCGCGCCAATGGGTCTAAATGAAGCCTTGGAAAATATTTAATGGACTGATGTTACTACCGTGTTTCCTCAAAATAAGACCTAACCCGATAATAAGCTCTACCCTGTTGGCTTCTTATTTACATTTTAGACATGCATCTTCTCATTTCATAATTAATAATTCCAATTAATATGTATTGCAATTTATTTACAATAATCAATGTTTACAAATATGGTGATTTTAAGTATAAAATGCTGCTGAATGCTGATACAATAGATAAGCTGCAGACAATGGAAATGTTTTTGTTCGATTATCTTTCTAGTAGACTCAATTCACATCAAATTTTAAGTTTACCCTTGCCTTATGTACACTGTAAAGCCCCATTCACACACAATGATTATCGTTTAAACGACTGAACTAATTATTGACCTTTTTGCTTAGAAATCCTGTACATTTAAATGTACAGATAATAATCATTTGAAATCTTCTCTATTTTCCTTATTAAGGCCCTTTTAGACAGGACGAGTGTCGGGCAAACGATGCCCGACACTCGTCCCTGGACATACTAGCTCCCATGTATCTGCACAGGAGCTAGTCACACTGCCTCCCAGTGGGGCGGCTGCAGGAGATTTCTGTCCTCTCGCTCCTCCACTCCTCTCCATTGACATAACACAAGCCATTGACATAGCCAGACTTAAAGAACCAACCAGACTCTTGAGCAATACCTCCGCTGTTTCATTTCCTACCTCCAGGATTATTGGGTGAACTACTGGTCAACAGCAGAATTCACCAATAATAATGCTAAAAATAGTTCTACATGTCAAAGTCCCTTTTTTGCAAACCGTGATTTACATCCGATGTTCATTCCTTACCTTTCAGTGAATACTACCACTCCTACTGTTGTTCACAGGATAACTATGTCATGGGAAACCCAGGAGAAGTTAAAAGAGATGCAACGTGAAACCCAGGAACGTTATAAGGGGGCAGCGGATAGACACCTCAAAGGTCCCTCTACCTTCCAGGTCGGAGATAAAGGTTGGCTGTCTACCAGAAATCTGAGATTGCATTCTCATGCCCTCTCCCAAGCTAGGCAGAATTTTATTGGACCGTTTTGGCTTGCTGCGAAGCTTGGTCAGGTTGCCTTCCGCTTGAAACTCCCTAACGGACTAAAGATCCATCCTGTGTTTCACGTGGTGCTGCTCAAGCCCTTCATTGACAACACCTTTTTGAGAAGGTGCCAGTCATCTTCACCACTGGTGAGAGTCAAAAGGGGAGGGGAGTTTGTGGAGGTCAAAATTTGGAACTCAAGAATGCACAGAGGTAAACTGCAATACCTTGTGCAGTGGAAAGGGGATGGCCCAGAAAGAAAATTATGGGTAGCTGGACCAGAATGTTCATGCTATCAGGCTGATGGGGAAGCTCCATCACAGGTACCCGGGAATGCTGGTCCGTCCTGGACCAGCTTTGCAGAGGCTGCCTCCCCAGGTTTGGGTGAATTCTAGCTGCAGCTAACTACACATTATTTTGAAAGCTGGAAGGAGGGAACTATTGTCAGGGTTCCAACCTGGGAACTCCTGTGCTCCAGGCAGTCTCTCCCTGGTGAGATGTTCAGCTCCCCTTTCTAACCCTGTCCAGTTCTTACTCCTGCAACCCACCTCCTGATTATCTCCACCCCATACTGATTAGCCACACTATATAAACCTGGCCCTGTCTCTTCCTCAATGCAAGATTATTGAGCTCCCAGCCTGTAATCAGGCTCCTCTTCTTCCTGCTCCTCTGTCTACAAACAGCTGCTCTGTGTACTGACCTCTGGCTTCCCCTGACTCCTCTATCCGCCTGCTCCACTTGTACTGTAAACTAATACTACCCATGTACCGACCTCTGGCTTCCCCTGACCACGCTACTGAGCTGCATTGGTTACGACAAAGAGACTGCAACCCTAAACCAGATCATCACAATAATGGAGAACACCACTTGCAAATCATTACTTACAGACATGAAACAGGGTACAAACAGCAGCAAATGAGAGGGTAAGGAGAATCTGATGTATTTTTTTTTTAATTGTTGAAAACTCAGGTATGCTTTAACGCAAATTGCCACTATAAAAACTGAAGCAGCACATTTTCTAAAAAAAAACTAAATTTGTGTAAGTCTCAAAACTTTTGGCAATGACTGTACATAGTGCAAGTGAACGTAGCTGACCAGTAGTTCTGTCCAACTGCCCAAATCCTCAGGAACACTTGTGGGAAAAGAGATCACTGTCAAAGGGTTTTTGTGAGCCATGTATTTTTTCTTAAACTATATGTGTCCACAAACAATAAATTAGCCTATACTCAACCTTCTCAGCTCCCGCTGCTCCAACAATACTTTTTCATTCTCCCCACCGGCGCTTTATTTACAGTCTGCGGTCAACCTGTTGATAGGAGGTCACAGGATGCTGCAGCCAATCACAGACTTCAGCAGTTGGCTTCTGAGGTCTGCGATTGGTTGCAGCAGCCTGTGACATTCCATTCACAGACTTACTCTGCAGCTTGCAAATAGACCCAGCATCAAGAACAGAGAGAGGCAGAACTAGAGCAGCGGGGAGCTGGGACAGGTGAGTATAGGTAGGTTTACTGTTTTTGGGCATGGGCAGCATATTAATAAAATGTATATAAAACATAAAAAAAACCATTTAATGTATGGTGCAACCAATAAAAATAGATGCACTGGAAGTTAATATTTTATCATGGCACAAGCCTTTTAAAACTGATAAAAATGCTGCTCACATGCCAGAAAAGGAAAGCAAATTTTGCAATTTGCACTGGAATTTCCTTTTTCTATAAATGTCCTTTTTGTTCTTTTTGCCGAAAGCATTGTATGCAGATATTCTTTTTTTTTTCAAAGTTATTTTATTGAAAGCATATTTTCACTCAGTATGCTATAAATGTACTATTCAGCTGATCGTCTATAGCCAACTTTTCTTGCAAACCATACCTGTGACAAATTATACAGAAACAACAAAAGACAGAAAGAGATAATTTGGTATTTCATAGCAAGCCTTTTTGCCTTTGCAAAGTCATCTGTTCAAAATTCTTGATCACAGATAAAAATAGAAAAATTGATAGTCTTGAAGGTGCCTGACAGCTGGCACAGACAAGGCTATGCAATGAAGCTCACAGTAATGTATTAACTAGCATTTATTCACAAGAACAGCTGAGCTACTATTGTTAAATTGGTTGGACCTGTTCAAAAATTCTTGCACATCAGCTGCTATAACTACAGTTAGAACATTTCACAATACTTGATTAAAAATGTCATATTTAGGACAATACTGATGTTATACAAACCATCAAAACGCTGCCCAGTCGGCAGGTATCGTGTTATAGAGCAGATGAAGCTGAATAGATTGATATATAGTTTTTAGAAACATTTTCAGTATAAATGCCATTTTATTCAATTAAACCCCTGCTCATTCTGGTTTTAGCAGTCCAGTGGGTGGATTCACTCAGCAATTGACAGCCTTTATCTATATCAGTGTACATCAAAGATGATCTGTCAATCTCTGATTAGGACCGCCCACTGGACTCCCAAGCTTAGAAAAGGCAGAGATTAAAGTGAATAAAGTATGTTATTCTAAATCTTTTCCTACAAAACTATATATCAATCTGCTCAGTTTCTCCTGCTCTATAAAATCCTGCCTGCGTGTTTCGATTTGACAGGTTCCTTTTAAATGGGAAATTTTTTCAGAAATTTCTTTGCATGCATGTAAATATATTCTTGTGAGCCTGAAAAAGTTTTGTCTATGGCCACCTTAAACTAAAAACCTCCATCAGACAGACATAAGTATACTGTTTAATACAACCCTGTTACATACCTTCACTAGGACTTTTAGCGAATCATGAAGACCTGCATGTGTTGCCAGCAAACCATAAGCAGCAAAGTCAAATAATTACTTTTTTTTCAAACTCTTCATTACGTTTTTTTAAAAGAAATCCCACAACTTTGGATACAGCCGGCTAACACAGAGCAAAAAAAAAGACATATCAAGTGATACATTAAAAATAAGGGAGATGGGATAGGAAAGGCAGGAATGAGATGACGAAGTCAGATGCAATAGTCAAAAGAAAGCAACCCGTTGGGATCCCTGCCAATCAGCTCAGCTATTCACCAGCTCACCATCAGTGCAGACAGCGCTGGAAGCAGATAGTGCTGTCAACATTGAAGCAGTTGGTATTGGTATAACAGCACAGTTCCCAATTAATCTAATGGACACTATGCCTCCAGTATCAACCCAGGCCTCTGCAGCGCTATCTGCTTCCCACTCTGTTAGCACTGACAGCTGTCCCAGTAAACAACTGATCGATGTGGATCCCAAGTGGTGGACCTTAGACGATCAACCATTAATGACCTATCCTGAGGATAAGTCATCAATAGCAAAGATCCCAGAGAACCCCTTTAAGGCTGACACGAGACAGACCAAATTAAAAGCTAAATTCGCGATGGTCAAAGAGGTTTCTCCTCAATTGAAATATACTGTATATGAAAGAGCATTATAAGTATAAAAACAAGGTAAAAAAATAGACTAGCTAAAAGGTTAACCAAGAACAATACAGCTGCAGTATGAATGGAGCTATATCGTGATATATAACGTTCATTAAGTGGATTGAACGCATGATTAACCAGGATAAGGTGTTGAAATTAGAGAACCCTTGGAACCATAAGGCTTCAAATTTAGGGAATCTATCTTCAAGAGAACTGATCATTCTTTCAGATTACAAGGGTCAAATAATTATTGAATGGAAGGTCTTAAATGTCAGCAAACATAAAAATATGCAAAAAGAAATAGCAATTCCTCCAATCAATCCCCTCCTCTCCTTCTTACATCTTAAATATTTTTTGATAGTTTCTTGGGGTTTTGGACATTCCATGGTTAAGACCCCCCTTGGCCAAAACAACTGCTGTTTCCTGTTTTTCCCCCAAAAAAAGTAATCTTAGTATTGCATGTATCATTCTAGAACTTCAAGTTCTTTTCCTAACTTACCAGCCTTTTCATCTAGCACTTACCATGAGATCAATTACTTGTTCATCTCTCTCCTACTGTCCAAATAACCTATGAGCAAATCTAATTATGTAAAGGAAATTGCAATACTATTTTGTACTTAATTCAGAACACAGCACTCAACTTCTTCTATAATACACACCACCAGCTTAAGCTACACTCCAGATAAGGTCATTTTGTGGGAAATATAAATCATAGCAGGAGGCACATCATTATTTATAGCTAAAATTTACACCCTGAATGTTCAACAGAAAACTTCTCAAATGAAGAACGTAAGAAACTAAAAATTAAAAATTATATCAGAGAGATAGCTAGATATGAGATAGATAGATAAATAGATAGATATGAGATAGATAGATAGATAGATAGATATGAGATAGATAGATAGATAGATACGAGATAGATAGATATGAGATAGATAGAGATGATATATAGATAGATATAGATATCAAGTGCAAACTACACTATATTGTAAGAATTGATATTTGGCTTGAAGGGGTTGTCCAGCAGTAAAACTTTTAAACAGCTGGTCATGTCAAAAAATAACAAAAGAAACAATATCCATTTTGCTTCTTCCCTGGGAAAAAGTGCAGAGGCTCCTGCAGAAATCACAGTAAGGCCTCAGTCACACGGGCGCGTCAGCACCCGTACACCAGCGCCGATGCGCCCGTGTGACTGACACCAGCAGACGGACGTACCTGCAGACGGCCGTCTCTCTGCAGTGCTGGAGGAAAGAACATGTGACCGGCTTCATTGGCGGTCATGTGTTCTTTCCTCCGGCGCTGCAGAGAGACGGCAGTCTGCAGGTACGTCCGTCTCCTTCCTGCAGTCACACGGGCGCATTGGCGCCGGTGTACGGGTGCAAATGCGCCCGTGTGACTGAGGCCTGACAGTGGAAGTCAGGTGTCCTCTGGAGCCAATCAGTGGCAAAGGCATCACAATTTCAAACAGGCTGTAATATTTTGGCCTCTGATTTGCTGCAGCAGTTGCATGACTTCCGCTGTCAGTGCAGACTATGCTGCACTGTTTCCAGAGAAAGGAAGAGATGAGTATTATTTCCTTTATTACTGGAGTAACCAGTTGTTCACTACGCGAACATAAAAAGTTTGGAAAAATGGTTGTTGTAAACTTCTAAATCTGCTTGGTTAGGTGATTATTTGGAGTATCACTTTGTATTTGGAGCAGATAACTCTCTCACATGCACTGCTTCTCTCTTTCTCGATGCTTCTTTCTCAAGGCTTCTTTCTCTCTTTTTCGACGCTTCTCTCTCTCTCTGCTTCCCTCTCTGTCTTGCCGCTTCTCTCTCTCACTCTTGCCACTTCTTTTTTTTCTCTTGCAGCTTCTCTCCCTATATCTCTTGCTGCTTCTCTCCCTCTCTTGCTGCTTCTCTCTCTCTCTCTTGCTGCTTCTTTGTCTTTCTCTTGCTGCTTCTCTCTCTATCTCTATCTCTCTCATCGCTTATCTCTCTTTTGCTGCTTCTCTCTCTCACTTGCAGCTTCTCTCTCTCGAAAATACTCTCTCAATGCTTCTCTCTCTTGCCACTTTTCTCTGTCTCTCCGCTTCTCTTTCTCTTGCCGCTTCTCTCTCCTTCTCGCTGCTTCTCTCTCTTTCTTGATGCTTCTCTCTCTCCGCTTCTCTTTCTCTCCACTTCTCTCTCTTGCCACTTCTCTATCTCATTGCTTTTCTATCTGTTGCCACTTCTCTTTCTTTTGCCTCTTCTCACTCTGTGCTTCTCTCTCTTTACGCTTCTCTCTCTCTCACCACTTTTCTTCCCCTTTTCTCTCAACCTCCCCCATCCCATTGAAAACAATGGTACAGATTCGCACTCCTTTACGACGGCGGGGAATCCCTTCAGCTGCAGCTGGGGGAATCCCCTTAGCCATGGCTGGGGGAAATCCCTTCAGCCGCGGCTGGGGAAATCCTTCATCTCCGTGGGGATGAAGGGATTCCCCGTAGTGATGCGAGGCTGAAAACAGCCTTGCTCTCTACTCCTGGATGCTTGCGTCTCGCGCTGTTTAGCATCACTTCACTCACGCTAGCGGCATGCACCCATAGACTTAACATTGTAACTTTGAGCTCACAGGTCACTCAATCTACCAAACTCAAATTTTAGGATTTTATGGTGGTAGTAAGGGTGTCGCTAATCTAATGACACCAAAATCATCCACTTAGAGTCAGGCAAAGTGGTCAAAGTGTGGTGCAAGAAAAAGCCTGAAGGTATTTTTATATTAGATTTTATGGTATGGCCAGCTGTTTTAAATTTTTTTTAATCTTTTTTTTTTAAGTCAGACAACCCCTTTAAGGCCTCGTTCACACAAGCGTTGTTTTACACATGCGTGTGTGCACAGATCGGCACATCCACGCATGTCCAAAAACATGCATGAATGAAGCTGCGTGCCTATTGCTGTCAATGGGGCCGCTGCTGCTGCCGGCAACCCCATTGAAAGCAATAGGATACAGACACCCCCCGCAGTGATTGTCGGGGAAGGGTTTTAAATATAAGCCCTTCCCTGACGATCATTCGTAGCTGTAGTATAAATTAAAAAAATATATATACTTACCTATCTGCCATGCCTGAGTCCCGGCAGCAGCGGAGAGGTGAGTATATATATTTGTTTATTTTTTACAAATGCTAAGGATAATTTTCAGGGAAGGGCTTATATTTAAAGCCCTTCCCTGAACATCACTGCAGGGGTTGCCGGCAGCTCGTTGCTTTCAATGGGGATGCCGGCAACAGAATCATGATCCTCTGCTGTTCTTTAGTCCCACAGTGTTCAGTGACAAGGGGACTCTCCGAAGGGAATATTGATGCGCAGCACTGACCTATGTGTGCATGCATGTCCTATCTTTTGCAGATGCGCACGTTTGCTCGCCTGTAAAACACGGACATGTGAACACATTATAGGAAACCAATGGTTCTAATAGATGCACAGTTTTATGCGCGCGTATGTGCACGTGTAAACACGCTCGTGTGAACAAGGCATAAAGGACTATTAAATCTAAAGGGGAAAACTTGAAGAAAAACTCTGCAGTACAAGACTTTACAGTACTTTAGTTAAAATCTACATAAAAGGTTGAGTTACTGTAAATACTTTGTTTTACTCCACTTGTCCTAGTTTTTAATTACCGTATATACTCGAGTATTAGCCGACCCGAGTATAAGCCGAGTCAATAAGTTTTACCACTAAAAACTGTTAAAACTTATCGACTCGAGTATAGGCCCAGGGCAAATGCTGCACAATTTCTGTAAGGAAAAGCTGCAGAATTACAAGTACAAGTCTTTTGGATAAGATTTTAACAAATCTCATTGACATGGTGTAAAAAAATCATTGCAGAATCAATGTTCAATGTTTTGCTGCGGATTTGCAATGCAAAGGGTCAAATGCACTGAAAATCTGCCCTAAAAGTTTTGGCAAAACTCTCAGCAAATACACAGTATGAACATGTCCTAAATGTTTAGTGAAAAGTGTTAAGCCACCCCTTGCAGATTACTATATGGGGGAAGATACTGGGGGTCTGTTTAGTATTGTACTTGTATATAGATAAGGCATATAAAGGGTGCCTGGCCCACTGCTATGTGTAGTGCACCATGCAGGTGCAGCCATGGAGCACCTAGACAGTTTGGCATGGTCAGTTTGGCATGGCCTATTGGAGCAGCATCTGCAGACGCTGCGGCAACTGGAGCGGCAGCAAGCGTTGGGTCCGGGGCAACTCCCAGAGCATTAGCAAGTGCCTGTTAGTGGCTGGGTTGATTTACTCCGCTGTCCGACATTTTTAGACAGCTGGTTAATTTTGGATGTGGTTCCTTTAAATTGGTGCATTACCGCAATGCGTTAATATTCTGTTAGTGATTCCAAAGGAGTGGATATAAGGCGTCCGAGAGGGGCACACCTAAGTGGGGGAGACCACAGGGAAGAAAGATGGTGGTCACAAGTGGCTCTGTATCCTCTCCCAACGATGGCGGCAAGGTGCCTGGCTTGGTCGCTGCACAGTGGCACAAAAGGTTTTTGTAACTTACGGTTTGTAATGGTGGTTTGTCACGTGACGCAAGCACTTCATTCGGGACTCTGGTACTTATGGACTGAATAAAAGACACAAGTCCTGGTAGCTTTGTTTTAGTAAACTGGAAGTGCACAGATTTACTTTAGCTTTGCATTCTAAGGAAACACAACAGTAGTCTTGTTTAAATTTCGCAGTGATTAAGACTTGGTAGTGAGATGACACGTTACTTGTCAACAATAGAATACAATTTACACTACATCGCTCTCTCTCTAATAACTCTAGAGGTTTCTTCAGTATAACTCCCAAAGTCCTAGTTATCTGTTGGGCTTACTGGACGATTATAGGGCAGTAGTAAAGTAGAATATAAGATGGGACTCTTTACTTTCCCTGGCTTTGACTTTACCGGGTATTTTTAGTAACTCACTGTTTTAGTGGAAAACGACCCTGAATTCTCTCCTCCACACTGCTTGTTGATAGGGAAGCTGGAGAATACTGACTCCCTCACTCAGAACACACGTTGTCTCTTCTCACTCCGCAGAACTCCTCTCACACGTCCTCCTCTGACAACTACCTCCTCCCGACTCTCCTCTCTAACTGCCTTCTCTTCCTGTCTAACTCCCGCACTTTCTCTACTCCTCCCCCTAACATCCTGTTTCAACCTGATATTTTCCTGCTCTGGGTGCTTATACCATCCCCGTCTAACAATCAATGGTAGCCTGACAAGCAGCCAATAAGCAGCCAGCTGTTGTCAAGCAGGCTGTAATATTTTGGCCTCTGATTTTCTGCAGCAGTTGCATGACTTCCGCTGTCAGTACAGACTATGCTGCACTGTTTCCAGAGAAAGGAAGAGACGAGTATTGTTTCCTTTATTACTGGAGTAACCAGATGTTCACTACGCGAACATAAAAAGTTTGGAAAAATGGTTGTTGTAAACTTCTAAATCTGCTTGGTTAGGTGATTATTCGGAGTATCACTTTGTATTTGGAGTAGATAACTCTCTCACACGCGCTGCTTCTCTCTTTCTTGATGCTTCTTTCTCAAGGCTTCTTTCTCTCTTTTTCGACGCTTCTCTCTCTCTCTCTGCTTCCCTCTCTGTCTTGCCACTTCTCTCTCTCACCACTTCTCTCTCTCACTTTTGCCACTTCTTTCTTTCTCTTGCAGCTTCTCTCCCTCTATGTCTTGCAGCTTCTCTCTCTCTGCTTCTTTGTCTTTCTCTTGTTGCTTCTCTCTCTATCTCTATCTCTCATCACTTATCTCTCTCTTGCTGCTGCTCTCTCTCACTTGCAGTTTCTCTCTCTCGAAGGTACTCTCTCTCAATGCTTCTCTCTCGACACTTTTTTCTGTCTCTCCGCTTCTCTTTCTCTTGCCGCTTCTCTCTCCTTCTCGCTGCTTTTCTCTCTTTCTTGATGCTTCTCTCTCTCCGCTTCTCTTTCTCTCCGCTTCTCTCTCTTGCCACTTCTCTATCTCATTGCTTCTCTATCTCTTGCCCCTTCTCTTTCTTTTGCCTCTTCTCACTCTGTGCTTCTCTCTCTTTACGCTTCTCAATAAGCAGCCAGCTGTTATCAAGCAGTTAGCCTTAGCTTAGAGAAGAAAGGGGGAAAACAGGGTTTTTTCCAACATACAGCACCTTATATGTCTCCTAGGAGCCCATAGCTAGATGTTACAGGACAAATGATTGTGGATATTCTGGAGGATCCTCCAGGCCACGAAACAGGCTTACAGCCTATTAATGATGCCCTATGTCATTGTTTCTCAACTCCAATCCTCAGGGACCCCCAACAGGTCATGTTTTTAGGATAACCTATAGTAAGAACACTTGCGGCAAAGTCTGAGGTACTGACAATAATTACATCACCTGTGCAATACTGAGGAAATCCTGAAAACATGACCTATTGGGGGTCCTTCAGGACTGGAGTTGTGAAACACTGCCCTATACAATAAAGCTATCCTGCACCTCATACGTGAACCACAGTAGTACCAACACTCCAGAATTTCCCAACATCTGAGATCCCTCCTGCAAAAATCTGAGGCATTGCTTGATATTTTAGCCTTAATACGAGTCCTCTCAACTTGCAAGTCCCTACACTAAATCTATATGGCTAGTACATATATACGTGCTGCTGGAAATTGGTGTTTGTACCTCTATATCAGTTAGAGTTGTTTGCGAATTCGCTCTGAAAAAATCCTTCTGACTTTGCTTGCACTTTTGCTTGTTTTTTTTTGTTTACGTAATTTCCATATTTTCTTGCATGTACTTTTCATGCATGTATAAAAAAACGCTTCCTAATTCAGTTTTTTTAAAAATTTATAGACACCATGGTTGCATGCATTTAAAACAGATCCCACTTGCATCATACAAGCGCAATCTGTTTTTTTTTTTTAATGTCATACGAAAATTGCACCAAAATAGTTCATCCTTTAATTCTTTTTTAATTTGACTATTTGTCCAATTAAAATGAATAATTTCTAGTTCCATGCGATTTCAGACCCATTTGTTTCAGGGCTTATTCCCACTGCCTTGGGCGCAACTACGCTCTGGGCTGGAATCTCTTCTCTTTCTCAGGCTTTTCAAACTCCCATGCCAAACCACAGAAGTTTGAAAAAAAAGGGGGAATATAGGTGCCGCCTGATCTTCCCTGCACGTAATATTGACAATGTGCGAGAAAGACAATTAACAGGCGAGAATCCCAATGGTGAAAACTAAACCACTGAAATCCCTAGATAACAGTGGTTTAGTTTTTACCCGTTATACGGCTGTGATTATCACTGCCGCATAAGGGGACAAAACCAAGTTTGTCTGAATCCGCCCTCTGTCCGACATTGAAAAATCACCCATGTGAATATACCCCAGATTTGGCCTTTTTCAGTGATTTGTTTTTGCGGGCAATACACAACCATGGCATGGCAATCCACCTCTTTATACAAGAAATACACTAAATTGATGTATTGCAGTGTTCGAAGTGCATGTCTTCTGGGGAGCAACAGGCTGTCTTCCTTTTGCTCCATCAGGGTGCATCAATATGCAAGAACAGTACCAAGTTTTGTTTTCTAGGGTGGCTTCACGCGGCCGTATTCGCAACTACGCTCGCCGCTACGGAGCACAGTTGTAAATGAACAGCGTTTTTTTTTTTGTTCTTTCTTTGTGCCTTTCAAACTCTGCGCCGTAGTGCAGGAGTTTCACAAAAACTGTGGGAAGATACATCCTGCACGTGAAAACGTAACCATTGAAATCAGTTGTTTAGTTTTGTCCCGTTATGCGGTTGCGGTTATCATGGCCAAATAGCAGGACAAAAACACGCCCATGTGAAGAAGACCTTAAAGAAAAATGTGACTTTATGAGATTAAAAAGAAAATGGAAAGACCTGCGCATGTTAAATTGATGCGCACAATACATAGTGGATAAAACCTTTGCAATCAATAGGTTTGTTCACATTTCCATTTTGCGTGTGCACTTCGGTTGCATAGAAAAAAATGCAGCATACTTTACTTTTCTGAGCATTTGCGCAACAAAAGTCCCCATGGAAGTCAATTGCGAACACATAATATGCGTTTGTGAACGAACCCATTGAAATCAATGGGTTCTATTCACTGCGTATTAGTTGTGCAAATACATCCGTGTGACGCAGGACTAAAAGTATAATATTGATGACTGGCATAAAAATAAAAACTATGCAAAACACACAAAGTCCAAATGTCCCTGCAGTAAATAAAGTCTCATACACTCACATGATGGTTAGAATGCAGGAAGGCAAAACCAAAAACAATCTAATGGCTGAAACTGGCGCACAATGAGTTAATATAATTATGGTTCCTATTTAACAGAAATGAGGTTGAGGATAAAATCTAATTTGTATCAGCTTACATTACAATGGAGAAGATTAGATATGGACGGCATATCTAATACCTCGCAGACATTCTTACTTATCTAAACATCTTCATACATCTAAATATACCGGCGTGTGAGAAGATAGCGATCTGGAAGCAGGAAGCATCAGTCTGTAAAACTACCGCATGTTATCACAACGCTATAAGGCTGTAAACAAATGGGTGCACGCGCTAATACACTCTCCGCTACAGATTAGTGCATGAACTAGGCTCTTTTGGGGGTCTATTTGACGATTCAAACTCTGCACTATTGCGCGAGTTTGAAAAAAAAAAAGCAGGCAGATGGGTCCTGCCCTGTCTTTTCCCGCCTGTAATATTAAGGCATGAGACTCTTGCTAGTGAAAATTAAACCATTGAAATCAATGGTTTCGTTTTCATGGCCACATAACGGGACAACATGACGGTGGTCTGAAGAAGCCCTTAGGCCTCGTTCACATGGACGTCATGTTAGCACTCAGATAGCAACACTAAAACATTGCAGCTCCCTATGCCAGATGGCTCCCATACTAGTCTATGGGAGCTGCTGGTGTTGTGCCGTCAAAAGATAGGACTAAGCGTGTCAAAAAATCGTTCGCCTGAAAGAAACCAAAGGAAACCATAGGTTCTTTTAGAAGTTTTTTTTTTTTTTGACGCACCTACTCTGCATCAAAATCACGCTTGTGTGAAAGGGACCTTAAGGACACGGATAATTTTGGCCCAAAGGATGCAACTTTTTGGGGGGAGGGTTTCTTCTCCACTTTTCAAAAGCCATAACTTTTTTATTTTTCTGTTGGCCATATGACAGGCGCATATTGGTCCGGTTTTCATGCCCAGCTGATATACACTCCAAGGGGAGGAAGCAGGACGGGCCGAGAGCTAGTGTGCTGAGCTCCCGCCCCTCGCCACTGTTTGCAATAGGAGGGGGCAGAGCTAAGTTCCACCCCCTTCCTGCCCCCTCCCATTGCAAACAGTGGCGAGGGGCGGAGGCAGGGCAGAGAGGGGACGGGAGCTCAGTGCACTAGCTCCCGTCCCACCTCCTTCCTTTGCAGAGAGGGGCAGTGTATATCGGGCGGGCGTGAAAACCCTACTGATATACGCAGGTCTGAATAAACCCCTAAACTGTAGTTTTTATTGGTACCATTTGTGGGTGCATATAATGTATTGTAATACTTTTATTAGTTTTTTTAGAGGGTAGGCAGAGAAAACATCAATTCTGCCATTGTCTTTTTTTTACACAGCGTTAAGAATGCCGCATAAATGGTTTTTTTTGTTGTGTAGCCCCCACAAGGATCAGGTGATGCCCCGAGGGCTCTGTTCATCTCCCTGGAGGTTCCCAGCAGGGACTAACAGGAGTTTACAGAGGGACATTTAAAATGTGCTTTAGGTAGCCAGTATTAAATGGGCAATTTCCCAGCAGCGGGACTTGCCCCATCCCTCTGCGCTATGGGGATATCCCTCGGGTATCCCCTGTAGCCCCCTCTCCCCCCCACCCGGGATTCCCTGTAGCTCACCCCCCTCTCTCTCTGTGCTATGGGGATATCCCTTGGGGATCCTCATAGCAGGGAGAGACAGAGCGGGACTATGGCGGGATTAACCCATAGCACTGAGAGAGAGAGAGACTGGCTAATTCCTGCATAGCCCCGCTCTCTCTCTCCCTGCTATGGGGAAATCCAGAAGCCCTGTAAGGCTTCAACTCTCTCTCCTCCTGGAGCAGCTGTGCTTTTTTTAAGCAATACGCTGCTTTAGTGTATGGGCGATTTTCATGCGCATAAAGCTTGGGTCTTCTGCGCATGAAAAATTTACTGATTTTTAGTGCAGTATAGGTGTACTTTTTTTCATGCGCCTAAACTGTGCTAAAACCACGCTCGTGTGAATGAGGCTTTATGAATATGTTACAATATGCTTGTGTGCAACTAGCCAAAAGGAGAGGTCCCGATCCCGAGAGCTCATAATCTAAATGGAACAAGGGTAGCTAGTTACCAACAGGGTAGAGTGGAGATATTTTTGACCCTACCAGACAGAAAATCCACAGAACTGGGTGACAAATATGACAAATATTTGTGATGAATATTTTGGATTTTAGTTCTTCATCCAACATGTGATTCATTCCACACATGAAAAACTCATAACCGAGATGTAATTGGTTGTTAATGCCACCGTCACAGTATGGACACACGGACATCTTGGTCTAATTGACCTTTAGCAACGATAAAGGCTGCTGTGGACGGACCGAAAGCATCGCCTGGGTCCACAAGTGGAAGGAGAACGAGATAAAATGCAAATTATTCATCACACATATTTGTCATGACGGCTGAGGATTTTCTGTCTAGGATAGTTCGACCTAAGGGCTTCGACAGATAAAAAAGTGTAATGAAATGCACTCACTCCTGCGCAATTTTTTTGGTGCAGTGAACGAGTGTATTTTGTACTCGGAGCATATATTAGCGCAGGCACTGCTCGTTCCCATAGGAAACCGTTAGTTCTAATAGCCGCATGATTTATGCGCGCTTAGCTCCCCATGTGAATAAGCTCTCAGTCTGTAAAAATACGAACTGTGGTCAGCTTCATATGAGCATATTTAGAAGCGTATTTGCGTGTGCAATATGCAGAGAATAGAACCCATTGATATTAATTGCTTCATTCATACTTACGTATCTTGTGCGTGCATTTTGGTGGAGCCAAGAAAAAAAAAAGCATGTTCTATTTTCTGTGTATTTGTGCCCCAAAAGTCTCCATAGAAGTCAATGAGGGGGGGGGGGGTGCATGGGCAATTGGTAAAAAGATATTTGCAACACTGCACAATTCTACAGGAAACGCATTAGCATTTCAATCAGTGCGTTTATTTGCCATATGGAAATGAACATTCCTTGAGGGTACAAAAAGTACAGTAAAATTTGCCGAGGCGCATGCCAAAAAGCATAGTTCCTTCCGCAGAAACACAGCGCTCATGTAAAGCCGGCCTGAATACAGCTAGAAAGTATACCCATGTCAATAGGCTCCTAGGCCGGATTTACACAAACGTACAGTATTTGCACACATCTGAAAATAGAATCGATTGATTTTAATGGGTTTGTTCAGAAGCGTGTATTTTGCGAGGACAATTGTGTCGTGCAAAGAAATGAAACGCAGCATTTGCACAGGAAATGAAGACATCTGGCAAGAATTTGGCCCTTTCAATGGCTGGAAGCATCACGTGCAAAAAATACAGCAAATACGCAACTTTCATTGTGCAAAAACACAGCACAAAAATGTGCGCAAATCCACTTACACTTGTAAGCTGGCCTTAGTCTATGTATTCTGACACCTCAGCCAGCCGATAATAGTAATAAAAATACATTTACAACAGACCTGGATTAAACTCTCAAGTGCTTTTTCCCGAGAGGGGAAACTACTTGCATGTGAAGGAAAAACAAATTAACTTGGGTTAATTCATTTTTCCATAGCCACCAGGCATTGCTGGAAAACTACAGTATGTGAAGGGAGATGAAAGTGATACAGAAAGAAAAACATTCATGTTTAGAGGCTAACGGAGCGCGCTGATCGCCCCTTCCTCTGCCTTACATTCAGACTCAGAAAGTCTAACTCTAACTGTAGGTCCTTCTCGTGTCACCAACACTGCTCTGACACGTTGGACTCCGCAAGACTTCTGCAGGTGACCTGTGGTGGCTGACACCAACACGTCTGTTGCGTCCTCCGGACGTGCAACCTCAAAAACATAAACAAAAGGCACAACTGTGCAAAAGGAAACAAAAACTAAGGGGAATTCTCTCCCTATCATCCCCTAACCCGGGAGGGGGCCCTACCTACTCGGCGGACCGACCGCTCTGACAACTGCGAGCCCACACGCGTGCCTGGGACACTGAGCAGTCCCTGTCAGGGAGCCCTAGCACAATTCCTGACTAGACGGGAGTCCAGAATGCGGCTGATTACAAACTGCTCCTCCCCATCCATTAGCATAGGAGCCGGGGGTGGGGAGTCATTCCCAGAATCAATGAATCTTTTGAGCAGAGATTTATGGAACACATTGTTAATTTTCATCGTGCTGGGAATTTCTAACCAGAAGGCCACCGCGTTAATCTTCTCAATTATTTTAAACGGACCGATAAATCGCGGGCCCAGTTTAGCGGATGGTTGTTTGAGTTTTATATTTCTGGTAGACAACCACACCAAGTCTCCAACACAGAATCCTGCCCCCTCAGAGCGGTGACTGTCTGCAACTCGCTTGCTGCGCCGACCGGATCGCTGTAAATTTTTCTGGACCTCCGCCCACCCGGCCTCCATATCGGAACAAAACTCATTTGCTCCTGGTACCTCCGAAACCCTCTTGGAAAGGGGGCCAAAGCATGGGTGAAATCCGTAGTTACAAAAGAACGGTGAAGTCCCCGTAGCCTCTAGTGGTCTATTGTTTACAGCAAACTCGGCTAGTGCTAAGAACTTCGACCAGTCCTCCTGATTTTCCGAGGCATAACAACGTAAATACTGCTCCAGGTTCTGATTACACCTCTCAGTTTGCCCATTGGTCTCAGGATGGTATGCCGAGGAGAATGAAAGCTGGACACCCAACGAGAGCAGACTATTCGCCAAAAGCTAGACACAAATTGTACGCCACGATCGGAGACTATATTCTCTGGCAAACCATGTAGTCTAATGATGTGGCAAATGAACAAACTCGCCAACGTCTTGGCATTAGGTAAACCGGGGAGTGCCACAAAATGGCACATTTTACTAAACCGGTCCACTACCACCCACACAACAGTGTTGCCATTGGAAGATGGTAAATCCGTAATGAAGTCCATGGACAAATACGTCCATGGTCTCTTAGGAATAGGCAGTGGCAATAACATACCGGCTGGCCGACTGCGGGATGACTTGGTTCTGGCACACACCTCACATGACGAAACAAAACTGAACGTACCCCGTCGTAATAACGGCCACCAATAGGTTCTCGAGAGTAACTTACGGGTATTATTAATCCCCGGATGCCTGGCCAACACCAAACTGTGAATCTCGGCTAGC
The DNA here is from genome assembly GCF_035609145.1 of Eleutherodactylus coqui. Taxonomy (NCBI): domain Eukaryota; kingdom Metazoa; phylum Chordata; class Amphibia; order Anura; family Eleutherodactylidae; genus Eleutherodactylus; species Eleutherodactylus coqui. Next base: position 79,147,217 of record NC_089839.1, read on the forward strand.
ACCTATAACCTTAGATGAACAGGAACAAAACGCTTCCCAGCCGGAAGCTTTGACGGGGCCAAATTTTGTGCTTTACGGACTTGCTCCTCTAACTCTAATGACACTACCGACACCACCACCCCTTCAGACAGGATAGGGGCAGGAGGTTCCTCAGAAACTACTCGAAGAAAACTTCTGAAAGAGCATCGGCCTTCACATTCTTCCAGCCTGGACGATATGAAACAAAAAAATTGAAACGGGAAAAGAAAAGCGACCAGCGTGCCTGTCTGCAATTAAGTCTCTTGGCAGATTCCAAATATATGAGGTTTATGTAATCCGTGAAAACCGTTACTTTGTGTCGCGCCCCCTCTGGAAAATGATGCCACTCCTCGAATGCCCATTTAATTGCCAACAATTTCCTGTCCCCAATGTCATAATTTCACTCCGAAGATGAAAATTTACGGGAGAAGAATGCACATGGGCGGAAATCTTGCAATGTCTCCATTCCCTGAGATAGAACTGCTCCGACCCCCACCTCTGAAGCATTGACCTCAACAATAAAGGGCCTGGAAGTATCTGGCTGCACCAGAACCGGAGCAGTAGCAAAACACCTCTTCAATCTCTGAAATGACTGCATAGCTTCCGTCGACCATTTAGTAGGAAAGCATATCTTAGTCATATCAGTAAGAGGTTTAACTATCACCGAAAAATTCCTAATGAATCTACGGTAATAGTTGGCGAACCCCAAGAACCTTTGTAAGGCTTTCACATTTTCTGGTAGGACCCAATCCTGTACAGCTCGGACCTTCTCAGGATCCATCATGAACCCTTCGTGGGTAATTATATGCCCCAAAAATGTGATCTCTTGTACAGCAAACACACACTTTTCTGTTTTGGCGAACAAACAATTCTCACGCAAAGCTTGGAGGACCTGGCGAACATGAGAAACATGAGACTCAAAATCCGGAGAAAAGATCAAAATATCATCCAAGTATACTAGTACAAATCTGCCCACAAATTGAGAGAGAACCTCATTGATCAAGGACTGGAATACTGCAGGCGCATTAGTGAGACCAAAAGGCATCACCAGACTCTCAAAATGCCCCTCTGGGGTATTAAACTCAGTCTTCCACTCGTCCCCCTCCTTAATCTGGATTACATTATATGACCCACGCAAGTCTAGTTTGGAAAACCAGTTGGAGCCATTCAACTGCGAAAACAGATCCGGAATAAGGGGGAGAGGGTATGGATTGCGTTTCGAGATTTTGTTCAATTCCCTAAAGTCAACACAGGGACGTAACCCGCCATCTTTTTTCTTTACAAAAAAGAAACCCGCTGCAAGTGGGGAATTAGATGGTCGTATATGGTTCCTTCTCAAGCTGTCCTGGATATAATCTTTGAGCGCCTGTCTCTCAGGGGCCGATATGTTGAACATGCGACTCTTGGGGAACTTGCAGTCCGGGAGAAGTTCAATGGCACAATCCCCCTTTCTGTGTGGTGGTAATTTGTCTGCCCCCTCTTTGGAAAACACATCAGAGAAGTCAGCGATAAATTCAGGCAACTCCTCAGCCTGAATGGAGGCTATATCAGCAGAAATGCAACCGGACAGACAACCAGGGCTCCATTTAACAATGTCCCCCTTTTCCCAGTCCACTACTGGGTTGTGTAAGCGCAGCCAGGGCAACCCCAAAACTACTTGCGTACTTGCGTAGGGAGGGATTCCATGACATATAGTTTTTCCCACTGAGCATTACTATGTGGGCAAAACTGAGCCATATGACCTGTACGATTACAGACAAAGCATCGGTCATTAAACTGTATCGTCATTCTCCTCCTAATCCCGCCAGTTAGAGACCCCAGCTGCATGGGCTCTTCCATACCTGTAGGTAGGAGGCCGGGATCTGTAGACAGTTCCTGATGCCTCTCCCAACTTTAATAGCCAGAGACATGGCCTCATCTAGAATGCGAGGTACTGGATGTCCTACCAGTACGTCCTTGATCTTATTGGACAGACCACAGACTGTGGCACCCCCTGCAGTCTGGACATTACAATGCCCCCCCCCCCCCGGGCATCGTCCCCCGAAGAGCTAGGACGCAGTCTGAAGTAGAGCTTACAGGCCTCTCGAAAAGATCCGAATTTCTGCCTATCACCAGAAAAACGGTCAGGTAGCTCAATTTTTGGTTCCTTGCTGGGAACCTGCAGAGCAAGTTGTCGCTGTTTAATTTCAGCGACCTCAGCAGCCAGCGTGCCGAGCTGGTGCAACAAAACCTCAAGGGGATTCATGTTAACTGCACAGAATCTCCCTGAGTAGGTAAGGGCTGGTCAATCTGTTGCGTCCTCCGGACGTGCAACCTCAAAAGCATAAACAAAAGGCACAACTGTGCAAAAGGAAACAAAAACTAAGGAGAATTCTCTACCTATCGTCCCCTAACCCGGGAGGGGGCCCTGCCTACTCGGTGGACCGACCGCTCTGACAAGTGCGAGCCCGCATGCGTGCCTGGGCCACTGACCAGTCCCTGTCAGGGAGCCCTAGCACAAAAGAAAGGTAACAACAGAAAACCAAACAAAGCATAAAAGAACTTAGCTAGGAGCTTCAGCCAAGGTGTGATCCTCCGTCGCTGTCCAAACGTAACTGAAGAATTGACCAGCACAGGAGATCATGCTGGCACTGCTTAAGTAGGAGCCAAGCTATTCAGCACCAGGTGCTAACTGACCTTACTCCTGCAACTACCACACCCCTCAGCTCCAGGAGCAGCAAGAGCACACCCAAAACCTGGTCTGGCCTGCAAGCAAAGTGCAGGCCTCAGAACGGCTGCAACAACGTCTCAACGCATTCCACAGTGGCTCCTTCACACGGTCGTGTTTGCATGCATTTTTGTACACGCGAAATCTGTGCGCACTAGACACAGAGAATAGAACCCATTGATTTTAATGGGCTCATTCTCATAAGCATGTTTCGCTCACGCATTTTGTTCATGTGCAAAAAAACGACCTGCTCCACTTTTTCAATAGGCAAGTACAAGGATAATTAAAGCAGCACTACACTGTTAGAATCTAGCAAATAACTTCCATTATCTCAGCTTCCTGTCACCCTTTTGAGGTTTTAAACATAGTTGGACTTTAAGGGGATCTTCATAAAGCGTTTATGGCAGTAATAGTAATAGTAGGGGCCACATGTCTAAACACTCTCCACTAACATTTTTGGGAGATATGAAAAAAGCCAATAGTACTCATTCAACAATTTCCATATTTTGCATAGGCTTTATTAAAGGGACAAAGCATGCACAACCACTTCTCTGGGTGTTATGTGGGCTTTTCTGGTTCTGTGGAGGTCCAAAAGGTTCTAGTGGACATACTACAAGTGATTTATCATATAAAAGCAGCTTTAGCTCCTAATCTGATTCTGTGATTATACTCCCGGGCTGTACCCTGCAGCAAGGTTGGTTAGTAAAGAGTCTTAAGGCCCCCTGTCCACGTGCGTGATTCCGCTGAAGGTAAATCGCCGTCCAATCACTCTGTCTGAGGCTGCCTGTCCACGGGTGTTACGGTATCCCGCGGTTGCCCAGGAGCAGGAGCCGGCAGACGGATCTCCGCTGCCATCCTATCTGACAGATAGGCTGACCGCGGGGGAATCGCGGCAATTCGCAGCATGCTGCGAATTGCCGGCCACAAACAGAGAATTGGACACGAGCGGACAGGGGACCGGCGCTTTCCATAGCAACGCTATGGAAAGCTTAAGACAGCGTGATTCGCAGAGCTTTAATCCCCAGAGGAAGCATGTTTTTATGGCCCTGGGGGTTAAAGCCCAGCAAATCATGATGTAAAAAGTCTATGGGGTGGTCACTAAGAGGTTAAATCTACCTAGGAGGCAAAACCATCAAAGTATTATGGCTTTGTGTGCATTATTACAGCACTAATATTGCATACAATAGAAACATGAGTTGTAACTTCTTCTTTAAAAAAGTTGAACAATTCTATGCTGATTCATTTCATAATACACTTATATGCCAAAAGTCATGGGATAGGAACAAATATCGTGTAGGACCCCCTCTAGCCTGGTGAAGTGTAGCAACTTGATGTGGCATCGATTCCACAAGTGAACAGAAGACATGGAGGGATATTGAGCTGTACCATCTGGATAGTCATCCACAGCTCTGTGGTATTTGTAGGCGCAGGGATTCAGGTGCAAATGAACCTCTCCATCTTATCCCATAAATGCTTGATTAATGCATGCTACACCATTCATAGGAACACTCCAGAATGCTCCTTGAACCAATTCTCGAGAACTGTGATGCCACAGTGCATTATCCTGCTGCAAATAGTAACCATGCAGTGCAATATAGCAGGCACTTGTCAATGACATGTTTAAGTGGACACAACCCATGCCATGACAGCAGACCCCACACCTGTATGGAACCACCACCTGCCTGCACAGTGCCTTGCTGACAACTGGGGTATATGGCTTCATAGGGTCTGTGCCATACACGAACCCTGCCATCAGCCCAAAACAACTGGTACCATGACTTATCGGACCATACCAATCCGCTATGGTCCAATTAGCAACCTCATGAGCCTGAGTGAAATGTCATGTCTAGTGTTGTGCAATTAACAGAGGCATTTTGGTGGGTCTTCTGAAGGAACGGGATATGTGTGTGGGGCCTCCTATATTAAATGTAGATGTGAGTTCTAGCCAGATACCGCCAGCCATGATCATTAGGCACCAGTGGGCGGGCCACTATGCTGTCCACTGTAGGTGGTAATGCCTTCTATTATATTTTTCTGGTAAACATGTGACACTGTGGATTGAGGAATGTTAAATGTCTGCACAACTTCGGAAATCGAATGTCCCATCCATCTGGCGCCCGCTGTCACACCTCATTTAAACTCCGATACTTCACGTTCAACCTCACTCACAAGATAACACCTCAAAACTTGTGAGGGCATTTCTAAACCGATACGTTAGGTAATGCCATTTTAAAATCAATTGACATACTGCTATCCCATGACTTTTGGCATGTAGACGTTTTTCCACTTGATCCAAAATACTACTTTTCCCCAACCCCTTATAATTTTAAGCGTTAGACATTTCTGTTGGAGCGCAATTACATTTTTAATTTGGAAATCAGATTTGTAAATTAGGATACATTTTCAATTATTATATTACACATATTTTCTCCATCAGTAAATGTGGAAGATAACATTAACTGGAACAAACTGAATAGAATAAATTCACTATAATATTCCGATCCCAAGTGGACACGATAGAACCTTAATAGCTCAGTACTTACATATATAATAACATTAATTGAATGGTTTTCATTTACATCAAAGCATCCATGTGAATAGAAGGGTTTTTGTAATGCCTCATGGCTTAGCTTGGAAAGGGAGAAGATGCTGAGGGATTAATGAGATTTATATGACATAGAGCTAAGTACATAAATGGCAGATCTCATTTCACAGATATTCTGTACACGTCATTGGGATAATACAAATATACAAGCATTAAAAAGCTGGAATAATAAGTATGCACTAATTTCACGTAAAGTAGGACGGGTACTCTGTTCTGGCCATTTTTCTTGTCCATAAAATAAAGCAATACAGATATTCATTTTAGCTAGTGACAAATATGATCATAAAACTAAAAATTGTTCACAATACTTAAGATGATGTACAGTATATCTTTTAAGCCCTTAAGGACCAAGCAATGTAAATTTATGACGCTTAGTCCTGGGCTTTAATCCAAGCCAATAGAAAAAATATGATGCGGGAAAAAAAGTTTCCGCTCCCTCCATCAAGCAGGAGCAGGTCAGGTTCTTGACTGTCAGACACAGCCAATGACCCAGAAAAGGTAGAAGCGTTTTTTAAGCACTTCTGCCTTCTCCTTTCCAGTCTACATAGTGCTTAATGAGAGCTATGTACTAAAGAGTGAAAGTGGAATTGATACTTCTGCTATTTGACCTGGCGATCACGTGACCTGGTACAGCACATCTGGCACAGCAGAGCTGCACGAGCCTAGCAGACCCTGTTAGGGAATGTTTTAACTATAGCGGGATCTTTTTTCCTATAACTGAGGCTCCTATGGATGCTCCAGCTACAGTGGAAAAGTGCGTAATAAAAAAAAACAAAACATGTAAATGACCCTAAGAGGTCTTATATGACGTCATGCAGAACAAAGATAGTAAGCTAAATAGTTACTAGAATAAGTTAAAAAAAAGCAGTATTAAAAAAAATATATATATATATAAAAAAGAAAATGAGCCACCACTGACGCCAACCAAAACCATCACCCTGTTATCCAATACTATACAAATGATATATCAAAACACCCAAAACAAAATGAGGAACCCATTCCAATACATTATTTTACTGTAAATATACTCATTTTTAAAATAAATAACTATAGATTTTTTTTTTTAAATGAACTTTTTTTTAGCTGTCTACCCCTGATAAAACTAGAAAACAGAAAAAAAAGTGAGTGAAAAAAAGCTATAAAAAATAGCCCTATATATCATGGAGGGAAAAAAATGCAGCAAAAATAATTTTGGTAACTGAAGGAAAAAAATAGGGCAGTAAAACCAGCACATGGGTAAAATCCCTAAAAATTGTCTGTTCCATTAGAACTATAACACCCTGGTCCATAAGGGGTTAAATGGGTGTCAATGGCAGACATTTAACACTGTATAGGGATAGAGCTGCAGACGTCAGGGGAATATGTTCGATGACCAATGCATGTGGTTTCACACACACTATACCTCCCTTTTTGAAAGATGGGTACTTGTATTTTTCTGGGTGAAGATCCCATTTTAATGCATACAGTATCTATATGCGTCAATACACATTAGCACAAAATCATCTGAATGTAAAAATTTGTAAGTCCCAATTTGCCTCAAATCATGAAGCAATATAAAAGTTCAGGTGTAAGGGCTTATTCAGACAGGCGTATATCGGCCGGGTTTTCACGCCCGGACGATATACGCTGTCCCTCTCTGCAAGATGAGGATGCAGGCTGGATCGGGAGCAGTGCTCTGCTCAGTGGACTAGCTCCTGGCCAGGCCCACCTCCTCCCCTTACAGAGAGGGACAGCGTATATCGACCGGGCGTGAAAGCCCGGCCGATATATGCCTGTCTGAATAAGCCCTAAGGCCGGTGTCACCGAGGCATATATGCGCACACAATATGCAGTGAAGTGAAGACATTGATTTTAATGGGTTCATTTACATGCTCAAATTTTTCCTGCACAATGTGTGCACAAAAAGAGCATTGTCCATTCTGCAGAAACACTTCACTCATGCATGTGCATATATGCATACACTCATGTGACGCATGTTAAGGCCTGTGTCACGCGGTCATATTTGACTTCAATCAGTTGGTTCACATTTTTTTCCTGTGGCCGAGGAATTCTTCATCCCCGCGAGCAATCTTCTCATCACTGAACACTGTGACAGCACTATCACAGTGTTCAGTGATATGGGGACTCCCCGCAGGGATGAAAAAAAACCCTGCCACAGCTGTCACTGCTGTGGTACAAAAGCGCAATGTTCTCCCATTGCTTTCAATGAGGCCAGTGCTTCTGCAGCCCCATTGAAAGCAGTAGGCTGCCGGTAACCCCCGCAGTGATATTCGGAGAAGCGCTTTAAATATAAGCCCTTCCCTGAAAATCATCTCTAGAATGTGTAAAAAACAAATATATATATATATATATATATATATATATATATATATATATATATATATACACTCACCTCTCCGCTGCTGCTGTGGCTCAGGCGCATCTAGCCGCTTGTGCTCCTGAACTGCTCTGAAGTTCTTTCAGCAGGCTAAAAGGGCTGCCTCTGATTGGCTGAGCGCTGTGACCAATCAGAGGCATCGCTCAGCCATTGAATGGCAGCTGAGCGCTGCCTGCGATTGTTCCCTGTGCTCAGCCATTCATTGAATTCAGCCAGTGCTGTCCCAGTGTTCAGTGATGAGGGGGGACTCCCTCTGGAGATGAAGAAATCCTCGGCCACAGGAAAAAAATGTGAACCAGCTGATTGAAGTCAAATATGACTGTGTGACACAGACCCCGTTCACAACAAGGTGACAAGATGAAACCCCTGGATGTGACAGCATCCAGGGGTTTCACATCCAAGGAATCCCCTGCTGCATCTGTCACAGCCGCAGCAGGAAAGAGCAATGGCACCGCACTTTATGTGCAAATTTAAACACACCCAAGTGTGACTTTTGAACTTTGATGCCGGCTTCAGTCATGTGATTTTTTGCCATATACATTTTGTGTGCGCTTCACGAAAGTAAATGCGCAGCAAAAAACGCTAGTCTGACTGAGCCATTACAAAGTTTTTTTAATGTAGTATGACAAAAAAAAACCTTTTTGAAAAAAATTGTTTTCTGTTGCCAATTTTTGACGCCCATAACTTTTTGCATTTTTAATTGTTCAGGTTGTGTGGTCCCAAAAAATTTTGTGTGGTGGCCTGCAGTTTTTAATGCCACTTTGGCTTACACATGATATTATGGTTGCTTTTTATTTCAGTTTTTTGGCACGCGCAAATGCACACGCCTTGCATGCGCAAAAAGAACAGTTAAAGACCCCAATGTGCACGCGAAGAAGCAATGCTCATTGCACAAAAACACAGTGCTCATGCGCGCACAAATACGCATATGCTTGTGTGCAGCCAGCTTAAGAGTGACCATTGGGCCCTTCATATACTAAGTGCAACCGCACTCCCTGTAATTGGAGAATACCTTTATGTTCCACCTGAATCCCTGCAGACTTTGTCCTACACTCAGTTTGCATCTCACTCTCACCATCGTTTTATCATTACACTTCCTGCTATATTTTTCTTTTTCGTTTTGCTATCTCTCGCCATGAGAGAAAAATGATGGATGCCGTGCCGTGTCCTTGCAGACCAATAAAGTCTGAAATGTCTGTAATACATCAGCTGAAAGGTGAATGATATCACATTTGATAAAAACTCAATTTAAAACGTTGATGTTGACACAAATGGCCAAGATGGGAAATCCGTGATCCATTTCAGAACACATATCCTCAGTTGTTAAAATGATATCTTTTAGTTTTCAATTTGTACTTTATACCTAAAATAACGAGAAGCTCTATTGCCGGCCACATTGGGAGATTAATCAAAACGGCTGCAAAGGAGAAGTGTCCCAAATGACAGGTGGAAACTTATTGGTTACTGTGTGCAACTGCTCCGATTCTCCCTTGCCCTAGTTTTGATAAATCTCCCCGAAGATCTCATGAAGTGGGTTATAGCCTTCTATGGGTTGAATACATCTGCAATATCCTTTAAATCAGTGCTACCACTTTTTGTATGAAACGCTAACACTGGGTCTGGTTACCAACGATTTACACCCACCTTTGAATACACAAAGTGGTCCAAAACTAGACAGTGCTACTCTATGGCACATGTGATAGCCTGGAACATGTAGCAGTATTGAATGGAATAAAAAACACATCAAAACTCATAGAACATACATATCATTAAAAAAATCTACGTTCTGTTTTCTTAGACTCCATATCCATGTTTAAAGAAAGCTTCAGCCTGTTATCTGACTTAGTTTCTTAGGGCTTATTGACACGAGTGTATATCGACCGGCTGCGAAAACGGCCGGCCGATATACGCTACCGTGTGATGCACAGGGCAATGTATACACCGTCGGGTTACGGGAGAGAGCTTAGCAGAGCTAAGCTGTCTTCCCTTTCCCTTCCCCTCGCCGGCTCTCTGCAAGGGGAGGAGGCAGAATGGGGCAGGAGCTAGTGTGCTGAGCTCCCTCCTCTTTCCGCCCCTCTCCGACTCTTGCCGCTGTTTGCAATAGGATGGGCAGAATGGGGCGTGGATTAGCTCTGCCCCCTCCCATTACAAACAATGGTGGAGAGGAGGGTACGGAGTTTAGTAGTCACGCTGCTAAACTCCCTCCCACCTCCCTTCTCCTGCATCTGTCATTGGCTCCCTAAGGAGAAAAGATAGTGTTTCTGTCCCCCGTCCCAGGCCTCTTACTAGCAAAGCCAGACTCCTACTGTACACTGATGAAGGGTAAATACCCTGAAACAGCTGTCTGTGTATGGAGTCTGGCTTTGCTTTTAATTCCCAGTCATTGTTACAAGGCTTGTATAAAGAGTCTGACTTTGGCTTGAAGGAATGCTGCCTTTCAATAGGTGGCACTGTGGAGGTTTTATTCCATCTCCCTTATTAACATTTTTTTTGGATTCCATTGGTTCTATTAGCAACGATTTTTTTGTTCGGGTAATATGGTGTGCAATTCACCCTCGTGTGAATAAGAGCTTAATTTTTGAATGACAGTTTACAAAGACCCTTATTAATTTGACATCACACAGTAAGGTTACAATGGCTTAATGTACTTCAACAGATAATGTCAAATCAAATTTGTGGTGGATGAGAAAAACAAGGGCAGAGCTCCAAAAGCGAGTAAAATAAAATGAGAAATTTGCAAGAGCTATGAGCTAAAAGTCTAGTGTACTCAGTCAATAGCCAATGGGCTACATGGCATTAAATGAAAAATGTTCAGCTGGCCGAAGTTACACCATCCACAGTTGTGGTCTAGACAAAAGAAATTGTGTTAGATAGGCTGTGGCTGTGTGGATCCCCTGTGTTAAAAAATGTTTGGCTTAGGGCTAGATAAGGGTGCTGCCCTTTGGATCCCTAGTTTTTACCCTTTAACTCCACCAATCAGGATTCGTCTTCGCTGCAGGAACCCCAGATTGTTACTCCAGAATAGTCTTGGCTATGAGGTAGCTAATGCAAACTGATTAGAGTTACTGTAATGCAGTACCGTAGGGTGTAGACAGAGACACAATCGTAGAACAGAGCCGAGGTCAAGGCTTGCATAGTGATGAAGCAAGGCAAGTGTCAGGGCAAGCAGCAGCTAAAGAAAACATGGTCAATAAACAAGCCGAGGTCAGGCTAGGAACTATCAGCCTCCTGCCACTACTATTTAGCTAGTCAGGTTGAGGTAGTCACTGTTGGTGTCAGCTCTTTGAAAACAAATCATCCTAAGACACTAAGCATCTGTGGAAAGTGAGGGGGTTAGCAGGTTTTATAGGTGTGAAGCTGACAATTAGGTGGTAGTTGTAACATAGTAACATAGTAACATAGTTTGTAAGGCTGAATGAAGACAATGTCCATCTAGTTCAGGCTGTTTAGCCTCCTGTATTGTTGACCCAGAGGAAGGCAAAAAACCCCAAGAGCAGAAGCCAATTAGCCCTTTTGGAAAAAAAATTCCTTCCCGACTCCCTTATGGCAATCAGACTATTCCCTTGATCAACCCCTAATAGTTCCTACCTGCCTGTATACCCGGATTAACAATTAACCTAAGATTTATATCCTGTAATATCCTTCCCCTCTAGAAAGACATCAAGTCTCCTTTTAAACTCCTCTATGGATTTTGCCATCACCACATCCTCAGGCAGAGAGTTCCACAGTCTCACTGCTCTTACAGTAAAGAACCCTTTTCTGTGTTGGCGATGAAACCTGCTTTCTTCTAGATGTAGTGGATGCCCTCTCGTTACCGTCGCAGTCCTTGATGTAAACAGATCATGGGAGAGATCCTTGTATTGTCCCCTCATGTATTTATACATAGTTATTTGATCACCCCTTAGCCGTCTTTTTTCTAGAGTAAATAATCCCAATTTGGATAGCCTCTCTGGGTATTCCAGTCCCTTCATTCCATGTATTAGTTTAGTTGCCCGTCTTTGAACCCCCTTCAGTACTGGAACATCTTTCCTGAGCACCAGAACTGTGCGCAGTATTCCATGTGGGGCCTGACAAGTGCCTTATAATGTTCTCCTCCTTCGCCCCTATACCTCTTTTAATGCACCCCAAGACTTTATTAGCTTTTGCAGCAGCTGACTGGCATTGGTTACTCCAGTTTAGTCTATAACCCACTAGTACCGCCAGGTCTTTTTCCATATCACTTTTCCCTAGCGGTACCCCATTTAGTGTATATTGGTGACATCCATTTCTCCTGCCCATGTGCATAACCTTACATTTTTCAACATTGAACTTCATTTGCCATTTTTCTGCCCAAGCCCCCAGCTTATCCAGGTCCATTTGTAGCCGCACATTGTCCTCCGTTGCATTGATTATATTGTATAATTTTGTGTCATCTGCAAATATTGATATTTTACTGTGCAGCCCCTCTATCAGGTCGTTGATAAATATATTGAACAGAATGGAGCCTAATACTGAACCCTGTGGCACCCCGCTAGCGATGGTGGCCTAATCAGAGTATGAACCATTTATTACCACCCTCTGCTTTCTATCATTGAGCCAATTCTTTACCCAATTACACACGTTTTGACCCAATCCGAGCTGTCTCATTTTGTATATTAGCCTATTATGTGGCACGGTGTCAAATGCTTTAGAGAAGTCCAGATATACGAGATCAATAGATTCTCCCAGGTCCAGCCTAGAGCTTACTTCATTGTAGAAGCTGATCAGATTTGTCTGGCATGATCGACCCTTCATGAATCCATGCCGGTGAGGAGTTATTCCATTGTTCTCCTTGAGGTACTCTTCGATGGCGTCTCTCAGAAACCCCTTGAATATTTTTCCCGTTACTGAAGTGAGACTTACTGGTCTGTAGTTTCCAGGCTCGCTTTTGGTCCCCTTTTTGTAAATTGGAACCACGTTGGCAATGCACAAATGCAATGGTACAACCCCGGTCTTGATAGTATCCAGAAATATTAGATATAGCAGCCTAGCTATCTCATCACTTAGTTCCCTTAGTTCCCTGGGCCTGGCGATTTATCGATTTTAATCTTCTTTAACCGGTTCCTCCTGCGTTAGGTATGAGATATTTTGTGAGGGATTCATTTTACTCCCCTGCATCTCGTGTGGCATTTCCTTTTTGTTTGTGAATACGCTTGAAAAGAAACGATTCAGTAGATTTGCCTTACCTCCATCATCTTCAATGATTTCTCCTGCATTATTTGTTAAAGGGCCGGTGCTCTCGGTGTAAATCCTTTTGCTATTAATATAGTTGAAAAATAGTTTTGGCTTGTTTTTGCTCTCTTTGGTGATCAGTCTTTCTGCCTCCTCCTTGGCAATTTTGATCTTTTCTTTGCCTTTTTTTTTTTTTTTTTCCCTGTACGATTTTAGCGCTTCTTCGCTACCTTCTTGCTTTAGTAGTTTGAACGCTTTCATTTTTTCATTTATTGCTCTCTTACCGTCTTGTCGAGCCACATTGGTTTCCTTTTACTCGGAGCTCTTTTATTTTTAAAGGGAATGAACTGCTCACATGAGGTGATTAGGATCTTTTTAAACTTTTCCCATTTGTCCTCTGTACTGTTATTTTTGAGGATGTTGTCCCAATTAATGTTACCAATAGTAGCACTGAGCTGATCAAATTTTGCTTTACTAAAGTTTAGTTTGTTTGTCGCTCCCTGATAAGGCTTCTTATTGAATGCCAGCTGGAAGTTGATTATCTTGTAATCACTGTTCCCCAAGTGCCCCTCAACCTGTACCCCCTTTATTCGGTCCGTTTTGTTAGTTAGTACTAGGTCCAGAATGGCCCTCCCTCTTGTTGCTTCCCGCACAAGTTGGGTAAGGTAGTTGTCTTTAATTGTTCTCAAGAACTTATCACCCCTATGAGATTTTCAAGTTTCGTTCTCCTATGTTATATCTGGATAATTAAAGTCCCCCATGATAATTACTTCATTGCGGTTTGACACCTCTTCTATCTGCCTTAGTAGTAAGGTTTCAGTTTCATCTGTTGCTTTTGGTGGTCTATAGAAAACCCCTATCAGGATTTTGTTATTTTTTTCTCCCTGTATTTCTACTCACAGAGATTCCACCTGTTCTTCTCCTACTCCTATATCTTCCCGTAGTCTTGGCTTTAAGTATGATTTAACATACAGACATACCCCTCCCCCTTTCTGGTTCCCACGGTCTCTTCTGAAGAGATTGTAACTGTGTAAATTCGCCGCCCAATTGCACTTATCATCAAGCCATGTTTCCGTTATTCCGACTATATCATAGTTTTCATCAGCCATTCTCACTTCAAGCTTACTCACTTTACCGATCAGACTTCTTGCATTCGTGGTCATACAATTTATACCATTTTTTTGTTCTTTAAATTTGTTTTGTTGCTATTCGTACTATTGGCTGATCTAACATCTCTAACTGTACTAACCCCACCCCCTGCTCAACCCCCACTCCCCTTGCATAGACCCAGGTCGTTAGCTACACTGACTACCCCACTATTTCTCTTTTTGCCCTCCCCCTAGTCCCTAGTTTAAACATTCCTCCAGCCTTCTAGCCATCTTGTCCCCCAGCAAAGCTGCACCCTCCCCATTAAGATGCAGCCCGTCCCTGCGGTAGAGCCTGTAGCCGACAGCAAAGTCAGCCCAGTTCTCCAGGAACCCAAACCCCTCCTTCTTACACCAACTCCGGAGCCACTTGTTTACCTCCCTAAGATCCTGCTGCCTTTCTAGTGTGGCTTTAGGTATAGGTAGTATTTCCGGGAAAACTACCCTGGAGGTCCTCGCCCTAAGCTTGGACCCTAAGTCCCTGAAATCATTTTTGAGGGCCCTCCATTGACCTCTAATTTGTTCATTGGTGCCAACGCGCACCATGGCCAATGGATCCTCACCAGCCCCTCCTAGTAATCTGACAATCTGATCCTCGATGTGTCAAACTCGAGCGCGAGGAAGACAACACACCGTTCGACAATCCCGGTCTTTATGGCAGATTGCCCTATCTGCCCCCCTTATAATTGAGTCCCCCACCACTAAAACCTGTCTAGCCTGCCCTACGCTTCCCATTCCCGTCTCACTGGAGCAGTCATCTTCCTGGCGTCCAGAGGGCGTGTCGTGCTGCAGCAGTGCTGGCTCTGTAATGGCACCCCCCACATCTGCCAACGTTGCAGACGTGTTGGAGTTGTGCCAGTTCAGGACCAGCCTCCCTGGTTCTCTTCCCTCTACGCCTCCTTCTATCTGTCACCCAGCATACTGCCTGCTCACCCTGCTCTTCCGTACTACCATCCGACCCCGCCTCTACCCCAGCGAGTGCCTGCTCAGAGAGCACCAAACTCCTTTCCATGACGTCAATGGCTCTCAGTGTTGCCAGTCGCCTCTGTGCAGCCGCTCACACGCTGCTGCCTCTGCGCAACCGCTCACACCCTGCCGCCTCTGCGCAACCACTCACGTGCTGTCGCCTCTGCGCAACCGCTCACGCGCTGCCGCCTCTGCGCGACCGCTCATGCGCTGCCGCCTCTGCGCAGCCGCTCACATGCTGCTGCCTCTGCGCAACCGCTCACATGCTGCCGCCTCTGCGCAACCGCTCACGCGCTGCCGCCTCTGCGCAACCGCTCACACGCTGCCGCCTCTGCGCAACCGCTCACACGCTGCTGCCTCTGCGCAACCGCTCACGCGCTGCCGCCTCTGCGCAACCGGCTCTGCGCAACCGCTCACATGCTGCCGCCTCTGCGCAACCGCTCACACGCTGCCGCCTCTGTGCAGCCGCTCACACGCTGCCTTCTCTGCGCAAACGCTCACACGCTGCCGCCTCTGCGCAACCGCTCACACGCTATCGCCTCTGCGCAGCCGCTCACACGCTGCCGCCTCTGCGCAACCGCTCACACGCTGCCGACACACTAAGACACACTGGATATACTTATCAGCTCCTGTCGCAGCTCCTCAGCAGCTCTGGTGACGTCACCTGCTCTCCCAACGGCCACACTCTATGCCCTCCTGCCTCTCCGCTTCAGGACCTCTGGGACCTGCTGCTTCGCAATCCTCTTGCCACTCTCCCTCAGACTCCTGGTGGCCCCTGGGCGCCGATTCCGGCTCCTGCACTGCTCCGGTGTCCCCTTCTGCCCTCCCCTACTCCTGCTTCTTCCTCTGCCTCGGCGCCTGCTACTGACGTCTGACGTCACTTCCGCCGGGGTGTGGTGGGGTGAAATACTTTACCATCTCTGCAGCCTGGTATCTACCCTTACTTCCTTCAAGGGGGGCTGCAAATCCTGGTGAGACCCCAGTATATCACTGGGATCTTATGGAAAGATATTCATAGTGGGAGTTTTAGCTCCCACCAAGTTTGCCATGTTTCTGTGTTACTGTTTTGTATACCCTAAACAGATGTGTATCGGGCAGTTTGGTTTGTTTTTCTATCCGACATACTGACTTACCTTCTACATCAGATCAACTGAAATCATTTTTGAGATTTATTGGGGTCCCTGATAATCTGTGGCCTCCAGAGAAACACATTGGACCATTTTGATCTATTCCATCTTTACAAAGCTTTGGTTGAGAGTTATTCCATCATATCGTCCTCCTATATTGGAGGTATATCCAGAGTACCTAGAAAGTGTTTAGTTTTTTTGTAATATCAAGAATCAATATAGATCGATCTTTCCAACTAATCAACAAAATAGTGGTTATCTCGCCATTATCTATACGTATTGATTCCAATTATTGTTTTTTGTGTTCAGGTGTCTGCCTTGGTACCTTACATATGTTTTTTTTTAATATTCCAATAAATATTTATTTTAGTCTAGTCTGTGAAGGGTGTATTACTTCGTAGGCTACTTTTGCCGCAGTGAAAAGGTTTTTGCACATGTGAAGACTAATTGCTCAGGCACTCTCTAGTGGGAGAGGGTGCCTTCTGTAAGGCAGGACCTATCAGGATTGGCCAAGGACTGTAAAGCGGGTGTGCACACTGGCTCATTGAGATGCAGTGCCTTCAGGTGGCAGTGAGAGACGGCCTGTGACAGAGGAGGATGCGGCATCTGCTGCCAACGACAAGACAGAAGGACTGATGCTGTGGCTGTTGGAGGGGAGAGGTGAGAGAAGTCAGCAGCCATGGTCTTCATACATAACTTTCCTTTTTTTGATTCACTGGATCAAAGAGAAGTCAGATTTTACTTTTTAGCTTTGAGTTACTTGCTTTCTTCTCTAAAACGCTACACTTTTTTATCTTGAACATCAAATTTCTCACATCTTTTTCTCCGGTACACAATGGTATCCTTATAGCAAGTAACAACAGTATATTAATGAGCATTAGTAAATATTGCTCTCCTGCAAGACTTGAAAGAAACTTTGAAAAATTGGAACTGGAATCTGAATGGTTGCAATAAAAGAAAAACCTTCACTGTTTTTTCCTTGCTCTCGTTTGGATGAATCACTGTGCCTATGATGCACAAGAATGCACTGCTACCTGGCTGCTCACATAGAAATATATAGCACAAGCAGACAGCAAGGGTGCATGCAGGACTAGTTTAACTTTACTAAAGGGACAGCTCAATTCTCAGAAGCAATGGGATGCCAATGCTCAGACCCCTATAATCAGACTTTTGATAAGAAAACCCATTAGATAGAGATACAGCGATAGAAACCATTTGTACACAACATTTGTACTGTTAATCATGAGAAGTTTCCTAAAACTTGAGGCACACTTTCTCCCAAACAGCTGCACCCATGGAGAAATTATCTCAATAAAACCATAGTATGCCAACTCATTCCTATTTCTGTTATACTGGACATATACTGTAAAAATAAAAAATGCAGCGCCTAGAAGAAGTTATTTTGCTGCAATGCTCAGCGTGCAGTTATATCTTAAGGCCCATTTACATGCAAAGATAATCGTTCAAAAGATAGGTTTTGAGCAATTGTTTTGCATAAACTGCTAATGGACACTATTGTCCATTAGCAGCTTATCACCTTTATTTGCATGTAAATGAGCCTCTAGGACCTGTATTCTGAGAACAGCAGGTGGTCTGTTATCTGCATACAGCTCCTTTGTTCTGCCTTGGGGCTGCAAGCTTAATGCAATGTAATCACCACTCTACATGGAGAATACATTACCATGGATAGCAAACACAGCATGCTGTCTGTGGTATTTTCTCTCTGGATGAAGGATGGATTTTATGCTCATCGTTCAGCTGAAGAGTGAAAGATGGGAGCATTTACACAACAATTATCGCTCAAACAATGACTTTTGAGTGATATTAATGCCTGTAAGTAGGCCTTTAGGCAGATATGCAAATGATTAGAGTTGTGGTGTGATTAGCTAAACGGTCTTGCTACTTGAAGCCCTAAAAGTAGTTCCACCCTTGGTCTATAAAAGGCTCTCAGAGGCTCCTTGTGTGTAGTGACCTCTTTTTCCACTTGCGTAAAGCTTGTTGACCACTAGACAACTCTATGACACAGAGAAGAGATTTCACTCAGTTACCAGAGTTTGAGAGTTTAATGCGAGAAGCTGGATGGTCGTATCGACAAATAGCCTGCCATCTTGACCAGACTGTTAGGAGATGGTGGGACCAGTGGATGCATGAGGGCCTGCACACATGGCAACTAGGCTCAAGACACCCCTGAAAGACCACCAGTAAAGAGGATTGTCTGATTGCCCAACAAGCACAAGCAGCTACTACTGTTTAGCTGTCTGCCATCCAGAGACAGGTGGCACTATTGCTACAGGTCCCTGTGTCTGTTGGAACTATTTCTTGGTGCTTGGCTGAAGAACATTTGGTCTCATGACACCCATTACATGTACTGTTTTTGACACTCACCATTGCCTCCGTTTACAGTGGTGTTGTGAACTACAAAACTGGACTGCTATGGAGAGGAATCCAGTTGTCTTCAGCGACGATTACAGATTCAGTTTGGGCACTGATAATGGCCGTGTTCGTGTGTGTAGACCTAGGGGTGAATGCCTCAATCCTGCCTTTGCTGTGAAGCAGTACACTGCCCTCAATGGTGGTGTGATGTTCTGGGGGGCCATTGCAGATGATAGTCAGTCACCTCTAGCACTCATACAAGGGACAATGACAGCTCAGCACATCCTGCAGCTACATGTGTTGTCTCTCATAGCAGGCTAATGCTCGGCC
Source organism: Eleutherodactylus coqui (assembly GCF_035609145.1). Taxonomy (NCBI): domain Eukaryota; kingdom Metazoa; phylum Chordata; class Amphibia; order Anura; family Eleutherodactylidae; genus Eleutherodactylus; species Eleutherodactylus coqui. The sequence goes on from NC_089839.1 coordinate 79,166,055, forward strand.
GCACACATAAGGGTGTCACAGGAATGCTGTGTGGTGTCACAACATTGTCAGACTTCCGTAGCTGCCCGGACGCCAGATTTATCACCAATAGAACATGTCTGGAACCATCTGGGATGCCAATTTTGATAAGCTATGAGTTTGCATGATCTAGAGGCTCAGTTACAGCAAATGTGGACAGATAAGTTGCATGATACCATACAGAGCTTGTATGCCTCCATGCCCACCCGTATCACATCTGGTATCCAAGCTAGAGGCAGCACAACATGGTACTAGAGCCTCCATGCCCGCTTGTATCACATTTTGTATCAAAGCTAGAGGCGGTCCAACAGGATACTGGAGCCTCCATGCTCACCCGTATCATATCTTGTATCCAAGCTAGGGATGCCAAACAGGGTACTTGAGCCTCCATACCCACCCTTATCACACCTCGTATCCAAGCTAGAGGTGTCAAACAGGGCACTTAAGCATCCTTGCCCACCCATATCACATTTGTATCCAAGGTAGAGGCAGTACAACAGGGTACTAGAGCCTCCATGTCTGCCTGTATCACATCTTCTATCTAGGCTAGTGGTTATATAACAGGGTACTAGAGCCTCCATGCCCACCTGTATCACATTTTGTATCCAAGGTACTAGAGACTCCATGCCTGCCCATATCACATCATGTATTCAAGATAGAGAAGGTACAACAGGGTACTAGAGCTTCCATGCCCGCCCGTATCACATCTGGTATCCAAGCTAAAGGTGGTACAACAGGGTACTAGAGCCTCCTTTCAAGGGGTCAATTTTCCATAATAAATTATATTTTTGCTCTGATATTGTAATCACTTACTTATATCAATGTTACAATTACACATATGAAGTTTTATTCAATTCCAACATCCTTCTAGGGGAGGGATTGTTTTGACAATGATTGTAAAAGAGGATTTGAAAATATGACTTGGTTTGTAAATATTGTTTGTCTTGTACATCTTTGATGTGTACAAAGTAGCCATATGCTGTGTCTCTTGTGGCTATTACATAAGACATCAGCACTATGTGTTACTGTAAAAGGAATGTAATTGTAGGATATTGACAAGTAGACCAAAGGGTATTTAAAATGCTAATCAACAATTAAGTTCCAAATATATACTAACCCCTTAACGTTACAGTGGCATAGTTTGATAGATTGCCTGTCAGATCGCAGTATAACTTAATGCTGTGGTATTACATCATGCTGCAGGAACGATCAAATCATCACAATTTAAGGGGTTAGCAGTGTTACTTCTATGTTCAGACACCTTGTTTTCTGCTCCTTAGCACATTCTCACACTGAATCATGTCATTAGTTCGGTGTATTCTTTATCAAATTACAGATGTGCTTCTCAACTTTTTTCTTGGCTCGAAATATCCTGAGACATGTGGAGCAAAATGACCAGTTATGAAAAAAAAACATATTTTTTGATATTCTGTCACAAGATGTCTTTTATATATGTGTGGCTATCCAGTGATCATGATATGGATCGCGGTCTGTCTAAGGTTTAGCTAGCATGTTGCAATAATCTATTGCATTAGAAATAGCAGTCCTTAAAGTGAATCCTTAAAACTTTTCATACAACTTATGCCCATCTAATGGCCTGTGTGTGTCTCATCAATTTTGGAATACTGTTTCATTTTTTTTTTACCATTGAAAATCAAAGCTGAAGTGAAGTCCCTGCAATCCACTGCCTGTCATCAGACATTTAGCTTCCCTAGTAACTGGAGCATTTCGGACATTTCTTACTTGCGGGAGAGGGGCTGTCTTCTTTTTCTATTCTGATATTATATTTACCTAACCTGCTATGCGCAGTTATCTTTATGTTGTAGGTAGAGATGAGCGAGCACCAAAATGCTCGGGTGCTCGTTACTCGGGACGAACTTTTCGCGATGCTCGAGGGTTCGTTTCGAGTAACGAACCCCATTGAAGTCAATGGGCGACCGGAGCATTTTTGTATTTCACCGATGCTCGCTAAGGTTTTCATGTGTGAAAATCTGGGCAATTCAAGAAAGTGATGGGAACAACACAGCAACGGATAGGGCAGGCGAGGGGCTACATGTTGGGCTGCATCTCAAGTTCACAGGTCCCACTATTAAGCCACAATACCGGCAAGAGTGGGCCCCCCCCCTCCCAACAACTTTTACTTCTGAAAAGCCCTCATTAGCATGGCATACCTTAGCTAAGCACCACACTACCTCCAACAAAGCACAATAACTGCCTGCATGACACTCCGCTGCCACTTCTCCTGGGTTACATGCTGCCCACCCCCCCCCCAAGACCCAGTGTCCACAGCGCACACCAAACTGTCCCTGCCCAGCCTTCAGCTGCCCTCATGCCACGCCACCCTCATGTCTATTTATAAGTGCGTCTGCCACAGGAAAAGCAGGCACACACTGCAGAGGATTGGCACGGCTAGGCAGCGACCCTCTTTAAAAGGGGCGGGGCGATAGCCCACAATGCTGTACAGAAGCAATGAGAAATCCAATCCTGTGCCACCTCCATCTGGAGCTGCACACGTGGGCATAGCAATGGGGAACCTACACTACCGTTCAAAAGTTTGGGGTCATATTGAAATGTCCTTATTTTTGAAGGAAAAGCACTGTACTTTTCAATGACGATAACTTTAAACTAGTCCTAACTTTAAACAAATGCACTCTACACATTGCTAATGTGGTAAATGACTATTCTAGCTGCAAATGCCTGTTTTTTTGTGCAATATTTACAAAGGTGAATAGAGGCCCATTTCCAGCAACTATCACTCCAGTGTTCTAATGGTACAATGTGTTTGCTCATTGGCTCAGAAGGCTAATTGATGATTAGAAAACCCTTGTGCAATCATGTTCACACATCTGAAAACAGTCTAGCTCGTTACAGAAGCTACAAAACTGACCTTCCTGTGAGCAGATTGAGTTTCTGGAGCATCACATTTGTGAGGTCAATTAAACGCTCAAAATGGCCAGAAAAAGAGAACTTTCATCTGAAACTCGACAGTCTCTTCTTGTTCTTAGAAATGAAGGCTATTCCATGCGAGAAATTGCTAAGAAATTGAAGATTTCCTACAACGGTGTGTACTACTCCCTTCAGAGGACAGCACAAACAGGCTCTAACCAGAGTAGAAAAAGAAGTGGGAGGCCGCGTTGCACAACTAAGCAAGAAGATAAGCACATTAGAGTCTCTAGTTTGAGAAACAGACGCCTCACAGGTACCCAACTGGCATCTTCATTAAATAGTACCCGCAAAACACCAGTGTCAACATCTACAGTGAAGAGGCGGCTGCGGGATTTTGGGCTTCAGGGCAGAGTGGCAAAGAAAAAGCCATATCTGAGACTGGCCAATAAAAGAAAAAGATTAAGATGGGCAAAAGAACACAGACATTGGACAGAGGAAGACTGGAAAAAAGTGTTGTGGACGGATGAATCCAAGTTTGAGGTGTTTGGATCACAAAGAAGAACGTTTGTGAGACGCAGAACAAATGAAAAGATGCTGGAAGAATGCCTGACGCCATCTGTTAAGCATGGTGGAGGTAATGTGATGGTCTGGGGTTGCTTTGGTGCTGGTAAGGTGGGAGATTTGTACAGGGTAAAAGGGATTCTGAATAAGGAAGGCTATCACTCCATTTTGCAACGCCATGCCATACCCAGTGGACAGCGCTTGATTGGAACCAATTTCATCCTACAACAGGACAATGACCCTAAACACACCTCCAAATTGTGCAAGAACTATTTACAGCAGAAGCAGGCAGCTGGTATTCTATCGGTAATGGAGTGGCCAGCGCAGTCACCAGATCTGAACCCCATTGAGCTGTTGTGGGAGCAGCTTGACCGTATGGTACGCCAGAAGTGCCCATCCAACCAATCCAACTTGTGGGAGATGCTTCTAGAAGCGTGGGGTGCAATTTCACAAGCTAACCTCAACAAATTAACAGCTAGAATGTCAAAGGTGTGCAATGCTGTAATTGCTGCAAAAGGAGGATTCTTTGACGAAAGCAAAGTTTGATGTAAAAACAATGTTATTTCAAATACAAATCATTATTTCTAACCTTGTCAATGTCTTGACTCTATTTTCTATTCATTTCACAACGCATGGTGGTGAATAAGTGTGACTTTTCATGGAAAACACAAAATTGTTTGGGTGACCCCAAACTTTTGAACGGTAGTGTATGTGCCACACACTATTCATTCTGTCAAGGTGTCTGCACGCCACAGTCAGATCGCGTTTTTTTATAAATAGTCACAGGCAGGTACAACTCCGCAATGGGAATTCCGTGTGCACCTACAGCATGGGTGGCTCCCTGGAACCCACCCGCTGTACATAAATGTATCCCATTGCATTGCCCATCACAGCTGAGGTAGTAATGTCGTGCTTAATGCAGGTGGGCTTCGGCCCACACTGCATGCCCCAGTCAGACTGGGGTTCTTTAGAAGTGGACAGATGTAGGTTAAACTCCGTGTGCACCTACAGCATGGGTGGGTGCCAGGAAGCCACCGGCGGTACATAAATATATCCCATTGCATTGCCCAACACAGCTGAGGTAATGTCGTGCTTAATGCAGGTGGGCTTCGGCCCACACTGCATGCCCCAGTCAGACTGGGGTTCTTTACAAGTGGACAGATGTAGGTTAAACTCCGTGTGCACCTACAGCATGGGTGGCTCCCTGGAACCCACCGGCGGTACATAAATATATCCCATTGCATTGCCCAACACAGCTGAGGTAGTAATGTCGTGCTTAATGCAGGTGGGCTTCGGCCCACACTGCATGCCCCAGTCAGACTGGGGTTCTTTAGAAGTGGACAGATGTAGGTTAAACTCCGTGTGCACCTACAGCATGGGTGGGTGCCAGGAAGCCACCGGCGGTACATAAATATATCCCATTGCAGTGCCCTACTCTGCAGAGCTAACGTCAGATACAATACAGGAGGGCTTTGGCCCACACTGCATGCCCCAGTCAGACTGGGGTTCTTTAGAAGTGGACAGATGTAGGTTAAACTCCGTGTGCACCTACAGCTTGGGTGGGTGCCAGGAAGCCACCGGCGGTACATAAATATATCCCATTGCATTGCCCAACACAGCTGAGGTAATATCGTGCTTAATGCAGGTGGGCTTCGGCCCACACTGCATGCCCCAGTCTGACTGGGGTTCTTTAGAAGTGGACAGATGTAGGTTAAACTCCGTGTGCACCTACAGCATGGGTGGCTCCCTGGAACCCACCGGCGGTACATAAATATATCCCATTGCATTGCCCAACACAGCTGAGGTAGTAATGTCGTGCTTAATGCAGGTGGGCTTCGGCCCACACTGCATGCCACAGTCAGACTGGGGTTCTTTACAAGTGGACACATACAGTAGGTTAAACTCCGTGTGCACCTACAGCATGGGTGGCTCCTTGGAACCCACCAGCGGTACATAAATATATCCCATTGCAGTGCCCTACTCAGCAGAGCTAACATCAGATACAATACAGGTGGGCTTTGGCCCACACTGCATGCCCCAGTCAGACTGGTAATATGTACCATAACAGTAACCTCGTTGGTGGTTATGTGGTGGTGACTGCGGACCTAGTAGCGCGGTTTTATGTAGTTGGTTTTCGGAATGTGGCCATGATGAAGTGGTCCGTGGCGGGGGGATGGTGGTGGTGCTCTCTTGTTGTGTCGTTAAAGGTGAAATTCTTGGACTGCCACCAGACGGACCAATGCAAAGGTATTTGCCAAGAATGTTTTCATTGTTGGAGGAGGAGGGGGATGTTTTGGAGGCACTATGTGTCCTCTCCACGTGTCCGTGGTTATATGCACTTTAACAGTAACAGCGTTGGTGGGAAATGGCCTCGCCGCCATCATGTCTTTGTGAAGCCTCTGTTTCCACACCCCAGTGACATACCATTAGCTGCGGTATAGGCAGAGCCCAGAATTATTAACATTTCAGCGGTAGCATTAGGACAGGCCCCACTAACATATCACTAGCAGCATTATAGGGGGAGCACAGTCTTAGTTCCATTTCAGTAATAGTAGCACTCAAGACAGGCCCCAGTAACAATTCCGAAGCAGCAGTATAGGAGGAGCGCAGTCTTAGTTCCATTTCAGTAATAGTAGCACTCAAGACAAGCCCCAGTAACAATTCCCATTGCAGCAGTTTAGGGAGATAACAGTCTCTTTCACATTTCAGTAGCTGCAGTATAGACAAGGCCCCAGTTACATTTATGTAGCAAAAGTGTAGGCCAACCCCACACACCTTTCTGTACCATGAGTGCAGGCGAAGAACATAGAAATTACAATGATTACACTGTAGGTAAGGGCCCAAAAAAATTGGTGTAGCAACAGTACTAATGTACCTCAGAAAAAATTGGCCATGCCCAACCAAGATGGCAGGTGAAACCCATTAATCGCTTTGGTTAATGTGGCTTAAGTGGTAACTAGGCCTGGAGGCAGCCCAGTTAAACGAAAAACTGGTTCAAGTTAAAGTTTCATCGCTTGTAAGAGCATTGAAACGTATAAAAATTGTTTGGAAAAATTATATGAGTGAGTCTTGTGGCCCAAAGAAAAATTGCCCGTTCGGCGTGATTACGTGAGGTTTCAGGAGGAGGAGGAGGAGGAATATTATACACAGATTGATGAAGCAGAAATGTCACCGTTTTGGATGGTGATACAGAACGATGCTTCCATCCGCGGGTGCAGCCTACGTATTGCTTAGGTATCGCTGCTGTCCGCTGGTGGAGAAGAGAAGTCTGGGGAAATCCAGGCTTTGTTCATCTTGATGAGTGTAAGCCTGTCGGCACTGTCGGTTGACAGGCGTGTACGCTTATCTGTGATGATTCCCCCAGCCGCACTAAACACCCTCTCTGACAAGACGCTAGCCGCAGGACAAGCAAGCACCTCCAGGGCATACAGCGCGGGTTCAGGCCACGTGTCCAGCTTCGACACCCAGTAGTTGTAGGGGGCAGAGGCGTCACGGAGGACGGTCGTGCGATTGGCTACGTACTCCCTCACCATCCTTTTACAGTGCTCCCGCCGACTCAGCCTTGACTGGGGAGCGGTGACACAGTCTTGGTGGGAAGCCATAAAGCTGTCCAGGGCCTTAAAGAGTGTTGCACTGCCTGTGCTGAACATGCTGCTCGATCTCCGCACCTCCCCTGCTACCTGGCCCTCGGAACTGCGCCTTCTGCCACTAGCGCTGTCGGATGGGAATTTGACCATCAGCTTGTCCGCCAGGGTCCTGTGGTATAGCAACACTCTCGAACCCCTTTCCTCTTCGGGAATGAGAGTGGAAAGGTTTCTCCTTATACCGTGGGTCGAGCAGTGTGTACACCCAGTAATCCGTAGTGGCCAGAATGCGTGCAACGCGAGGGTCACGAGAAAGGCATCCTAACATGAAGTCAGCCATGTGTGCCAGGGTACCTGTACGCAACACATGGCTGTCTTCACTAGGAAGATCACTTTCAGGATCCTCATCCTCCTCCTCCTCCTCCTCCGCCTCCTCCTCCTCAGGCCATACACACTGAAAGGATGACAGGCAAGCAGCATGGGTACCGTCAGCAGTGGGCCAAGCTGTCTCTTCCCCCTCCTCCTCATCCTCCTCATGCTCCTCCTCCTCCTCCTGAACGCGCTGAGATATAGACAGGAGGGTGCTCTGACTATCCAGCGACATACTGTCTTCCCCCGCCTCCGTTTCCGAGCGCAAGGCATTTGCCTTTATGCTTTGCAAGGAACGTCTCAAGAGGCATAGCAGAGGAATGGTGACGTTAATGAATGCAGCATCGCCGCTCACCATCTGAGTAGACTCCTCAAACTTTCCAAGGACCTGGCAGATGTCTGCCAACCAGGCCCACTCTTCTGAAAATAATTGAGGAGGCTGACTCCCACTGCGCCGCCAATGTTGAAGTTGGTATTTCACTATAGCTCTACGCTGCTCATAGAGCCTGGCCAACATGTGGAGCGTAGAGTTCCACCGTGTGGGCACGTCGCACAGCAGTCGGTGCACTGGCAGATTAAATCGATGTTGCAGGGTGCGCAGGGTGGCAGCGTCCGTGTGGGACTTGCGGAAATGTGCGCAGAGCCGGCGCACCTTTACGAGCAGGTCTGACAAGCGTGGGTAGCTTTTCAGAAAGCGCTGAACCACCAAATTAAAGACGTGGGCCAGGCATGGCATGTGCGTGAGGCTGCCGAGCTGCAGAGCCGCCACCAGGTTACGGCCGTTGTCACACACGACCATGCCCGGTTGGAGGCTCAGCGGCGCAAGCCAACGGTCGGTCTGCTCTGTTAGACCCCGCAGCAGTTCGTGGGCCGCGTGCCTCTTATCTCCTAAGCTGAGTAGTTTCAGCACGGCCTGCTGACGCTTGCCCACCGCTGTGCTGCATGTAGTGGCCCTGCCCGCCTGTGCTTGTCCACGTGTCCGTTGTTAAGTGGACCTTGGCACTAACCGCATTGGTGAGGGCGCGTACAATGTTGCGGGAGACGTGGTCGTGCAGGGCTGGGATGGCACATCGGGAAAAGTAGTGGCGACTGGGAACTGAGTAGCGCGGGGCCGCCGCCGCCATCATACTTTTGAAGGACTCCAAAGGTTTCCACAACCCTATACGGCAGCCTCTCCAGGCTGATAAATTTGGCTATGTGGACGGTTAACGCTTGAGCATGCGGGTGCGTGGCGGCGTACTTGCGCTTGCGCTCAAACACTTGCGCTAGCGACGGCTGGACGGTGCGGTGCGAGACATTGGTGGATGGGGCCGAGGACAGCGGAGGTGAGGGTGTGGGTGCAGGCCAGGAGACGGTAGTGCCTGTGTCCTGAGAGGGGGGTTGGATCTCAGTGGCAGGTTGGGGCACAGGGGGAGAGGCAGCGGTGCAAACCGGAGGCGGTGAACGGCCTTCGTCCCACCTTGTGGGGTGCTTGGCCATCATATGTCTGCGCATGCTGGTGGTGGTGAGGCTGTTGGTGGTGGCTACCCGGCTGATCTTGGCGCGACAAAGGTTGCACACCACTGTTCGTCGGTCATTAGGCGTCTCTGTGAAAAACTGCCAGACCTTAGAGCACCTCGGCCTCTGCAGGGTGACATGGCGCGAGGGTGCGCTTTGGGAAACAGTTGGTGGATTATTCGGTCTGGCCCTGCCTCTACCCCTGGACACCGCACTGCCTCTTGCAACCTGCCCTGCTGCTGCCCTTGCCTCCCCCTCTGAAGACCTGTCCTGAGTAGGCGTTGCACACCAGGTGGGGTCAGTCACCTCATCGTCCTGCTGCTCTTCCTCCGAATCCTCTGGGCGCTCCTCCCTCGCACTTACTGCCCTTACTACTACCTCACTGCAAGACAACTGTGTCTCATCGTCATCGTCCTCCTCACCCACTGAAAGGTCTTGAGACAGTTGCCGGAAGTCCCCAGCCTCATCCCCCGGACCCCGGGAACTTTCCAATGGTTGGGCATCAGTGACGATAAACTCCTCTGGTGGGAGAGGTACCACTGCTGCCCAATCTGAGCAGGGGCCCGAGAACAGTTCCTGGGAGTCTTCCCGCTCCTGAGCATGTGTCATTGTAGTGGAGTGAGGAGGCTGGGAGGAAGGAGGAGCAGCAGCCAGAGGATTCGGATTTGCAGCACTGGACGGCGCAGAACTGTGGGTGGATGATAGCTTGCTCGAAGCACTTTCTGCCATCCACGACAGGACCTGCTCACACTGCTCATTTTCTAATAAAGGTCTCCCGCGTGGACCCATTAATTGGGCGATGAATGTGGGGACGCCAGAAACGTGCCTCTCTTCTAATCGCGCAGCAATCGGCTGCGATACACCTTGATCAGGAGCTCGGCCTGTGCCCACACCCTCACTTGGGCCTACGCGTCCTCGGCCACGTCCTCTAGGCCTACCCCTACCCCTCAGCATGCTGTATTACCAGTGATTTCCCAGCCAGGAAATAAATTGGCGCAAGCCTGCAGGCCAAATAGAATGTTTCCCTTTTTTTTTTAAAGGGAAGGCCCACTGACTATATTCAATCAGATAAGAAATGTGTTCCATAGAACTGCAGCGTTATATGAAGTGCAGCAGAGCGGTGATTTTTCCCAGCCAGGAAATAAATTAGCGCAAGCCTGCTGTTAAACGTAGCTGGCTGCGTATGATTTCTTTACGTTCTCCACCCACCACAGACGTACCCAGAATGCTGAGGACTGTCAGAGGCAGGCCAAATAGAATGTTTCCCTTTTTTTTTAAAAGGGAAGGCCCACTGACTATATTCAATCAGATAAGAAATGTGTTCCACAGAACTGCAGTGTTATATGAAGTGCAGCAGAGCGGTGATTTTTCCCAGCCAGGAAATAAATTGGCGCAAGCCTGCTGTTAAACGTAGCTGGCTGCGTATGATTTCTTTACGTTCTCCACCCACCACACACGTACCCAGAACGCTGAGGACTGTCAGAGGCAGGCCAAATAGAATGTTTCCCTTTTTTTTTTAAAGGGAAGGCCCACTGACTATATTCAATCAGATAAGAAATGTGTTCCACAGAACTGCAGTGTTATATGAAGTGCAGCAGAGCGGTGATTTTTCCCAGCCAGGAAATAAATTGGCGCAAGCCTGCTGTTAAACGTAGCTGGCTGCGTATGATTTCTTTACGTTCTCCACCCACCACACACGTACCCAGAAGGCTGAGGACTGTCAGAGGCAGGTCAAATAGAATGTTTCCCTTTTTTTTTTAAAGGGAAGGCCCACTGACTATATTCAATCAGATAAGAAATGTGTTTCACAGAACTGCAGTGTTATATGAAGTGCAGCAGAGCGGTGATTTTTCCCAGCCAGGAAATAAATTGGCGCAAGCCTGCTGTTAAACGTAGCTGGCTGCGTTTGATTTCTTTACGTTCTCCACCCACCACACACGTACCCAGAACGCTGAGGACTGTCAGAGGCAGGCCAAATAGAATGTTTCCCTTTTTTTTTTAAAGGGAAGGCCCACTGACTATGTTCAATCAGATAAGAAATGTGTTCCACAGAACTGCAGTGTTATATGAAGTGCAGCAGAGCGGTGATTTTTCCCAGCCAGGATATAAATTGGCGCAAGCCTGCTGTTAAACGTAGCTGGCTGCGTATGATTTCTTTACGTTCTCCACCCACCACACACGTACCCAGAACGCTGAGGACTGTCAGAGGCAGGCCAAATAGAATGTTTCCCTTTTTTTTTTAAAGGGAAGGCCCACTGACTATATTCAATCAGATAAGAAATGTGTTCCACAGAACTGCAGTGTTATATGAAGTGCAGCAGAGCGGTGATTTTTCCCAGCCAGGAAATAAATTGGCGCAAGCCTGCTGTTAAACGTAGCTGGCTGCGTATGATTTCTTTACGTTCTCCACCCACCACACACGTACCCAGAAGGCTGAGGACTGTCAGAGGCAGGTCAAATAGAATGTTTCCCTTTTTTTTTTAAAGGGAAGGCCCACTGACTATATTCAATCAGATAAGAAATGTGTTCCACAGAACTGCAGTGTTATATGAAGTGCAGCAGAGCGGTGATTTTTCCCAGCCAGGAAATAAATTGGCGCAAGCCTGCTGTTAAACGTAGCTGGCTGCGTTTGATTTCTTTACGTTCTCCACCCACCACACACGTACCCAGAACGCTGAGGACTGTCAGAGGCAGGCCAAATAGAATGTTTCCCTTTTTTTTTTAAAGGGAAGGCCCACTGACTATGTTCAATCAGATAAGAAATGTGTTCCACAGAACTGCAGTGTTATATGAAGTGCAGCAGAGCGGTGATTTTTCCCAGCCAGGATATAAATTGGCGCAAGCCTGCTGTTAAACGTAGCTGGCTGCGTATGATTTCTTTACGTTCTCCACCCACCACACACGTACCCAGAACGCTGAGGACTGTCAGAGGCAGGCCAAATAGAATGTTTCCCTTTTTTTTTAAAGAAAAGGCCCACTGACTATATTCAATCACTAATATATGTCTTCTGGCCCTGCCTACACAATTCTGTCCCTGTAGTATTACTGCAGGGCGCAATGCTCTGCACAGCCGATTTTGAAGAAGAAAAAAAATGCAACACTGCTAACAGCAGCCTGCACAGTACTGCACACGGTTAAATGTGGCCCTAAGAAGGACTGTTGGGGTTCTTGAAGCCTACACTCACTCCTAACACTCTCCCTGCCTAACCACCACTTCTGTCCCTGTAGTATTACTGCAGGGCGCAATGCTCTGCACAGCCGATTTTGAAAAAAAAAAATTGTGCAACACTGCTAACAGCAGCCTCCACAGTACTGCAGACGGATAGATGTGGCCCTAAGAAGGACCGTTGGGGTTCTTGAAGCCTACACTAACTCCTAATACTCTCCCTACAGCAGCTTCAACACAACAGCACTTTCCCTCAGCTAACTCACAACGCATCTGAGGCGAGCCGCGGGAGGGGCCGATTTTTATACTTGGGTGACATCTGATCTCGCCAGCCACTCACAGCAGGGGGGTGGTGTAGGGCTTGAACGTCACAGGGGGAAGTTGTAATGCCTTCCCTGTCTTTCAATTGGCCAGAAAAGCACGCTAACGTCTCAGAGATGAAAGTGAAAGTAACCCGAACACCGCGTGGTGCTCGTTAAGAGTAACGAGCATCCCGAACACCCTAATATTCGCCCGAGCATCAAGCTCGGACGAGTACGTTCGCTCATCTCTAGTTGTAGGCATTATATGTATCTCCAATTTTCTGTGAGCAAAGCAGCATCATTCTTATTGGATTAATCTGTATTAGCTGCTTTATGAGGTCTTGCATGGTTGTATGATCACAACATATATAAAACATGTATAAAGAACTCTATATATAGTGACTATACAAACACACAATACCTAGTAAAGCAGCTAATAAAGAACAGTCAAATAAGAATTATTCTGTTTTGCCCACAGCAAAATGGATACAGGTATAATGACTATAGCCAGGGGCATAGCTAAATGCACATAGGCCCAAGTATAAAAAGTTCAAGAGCCCAGGATCCTTGCTAGTCAGTTAGTCATCTGGCTTTCTGTCAGTACAGTCGAGCCAGATGTCATCATTGAGGTTGGACCCAGAAGTGTAATAGGCGACTTCAATGGGTGCGAGGCTGCCTATTACACTTCTGGCTCCGCATTGGGGTTGGAGTCGGAAGTGTAATAGAAAGCATGGCTTCCACTGATTTCAATTGGAGTGATGCTGCCTTCCGGAACTGACTCCGATGATGATATCCATCTCTACTGCACTGATAGTGACTCAGGCAATCAGTTGATCGAGTGGCGGACCTTTGCAAATCAACTGTCGATGACTTATCCTGAAGAGAAGTAATCAATAGTAAAAGTCCAGAAAGGATACCTTCCAGAAAAAGCTTAAAAGGCTCTTTACTGCTCATTAATCCCTAAGGACGAGGGCTTTTTTTTTTCTTTTCGTTTTTTTTCCACTCCACTTTAAAAAAAAAAGCATAACTCTTTTATTTATCTATCAACATAGCTGTCTGAGGGCTTCTTTTTTTTGGCAGGACTTAATAGACAACATTAGAAATTACTATATGCTGCAATACTGAAGTATGGCAGTATATAGTAAAAGCAGTCAAATGATCTTGAGTTCGAGTCCCTGTGGGGACTAAATAAAAATATACAAAAGGATTTAATAAAGTTTTCTAAGCAGTAAAACAAATAAAAAAATGTTTAATTCTAAAAAAAACCAACCTTTTCCCATAAGAAATCTAAACAATGAAATAAGCCTACATAATTGTTATTGCCATGTTTGTAAAATTCCAGACTATTAAAATAGCACAATGTTTATCCTGCACAGTAAAGGTTGTAAAAAAAATATTTGGAATGCCAGAATTGTGTTTTTTTTTGTTACCCTATCTCCCACAAAATGTAATAAAAAGTGATAAAAGATGTATATACTATATCCCAAAATGATACTTATAAAAAATACAGCTCACCCTACAAGAAAAAAAACAAGCCCTCACACAGTCCAATCAACAAAAAAATAAAAAAGTTATGGATCTCAGAGTATGACAATAGAAAGCAAATTTCTGTTTACAACATTTTAATAGCTGTTAAAAATAGTAAGACATAGAAAACTATATAAATTTGGTATCACCGTAATCATACTGACCCACAGGACAAAGTTCACATATCATTTTCACTGCTTTGTCAAACCAAACCCTGTAAAAATGGCGCAATTGCATTGTTTCATTGCTCTGCTCTTCATTTTTTTAAACTTTTTTAAGTACATTATATGGTACATTTAAAAAATACAACTCGTCCCACAAAAACAAGTTCTCATATAGCTATGTCAATGGAAAATGTTAAAAAGTTATGGCTTTTGAAAGGTGGAGATGAAAAAAATAAAAATAGAAAAAGCTAAATTTGGATATACGTATTATTGCATTTGGTCATCGGAATTTATGCAAGCTCTCCATGACAACAGCAATTAGAAGGTGACATGTTGTCACCAGAATTTCTTTTCAGACTTCTTCTCACATTCTTAATGTACACTGATGGTCTAAGTACATTTACTTCTGATAAGTCTTCTTTCATTCGAGGTCTTCTCATAAATTGCATGATTCACTGTTTACTTATAACGTATATAGGTAATGCTGGACTAAACTTAAAATGAATGTCACATCTTCAGTTATGTTTTTTTGCACTGACTAGAACTTTTCAGACTTCATCAAGCAAGGAATAGACATGTACTTCTGTTAAAGGATACAGTGAAGTGGAAAAGAGACTGACATAGATGAATAATTTTTTTATGTCAGCAAGTGAACTGACAGCTGCTGTCATCCTATCAAAAGCCAATGCTCAACAGTTTCATTTTTTAAAAAGCACTTGAATAATTATATATGGATACAATAAAAATTGTATTCCACTACACCACTTACTTTATAACATTAATATTCACACTTTTAAATTATAAAATAAAGAGACTTTGGAATCAGGTTTAAGAAGTTATCAGGTATTTTAAAATTGATGGTCTATCCTTAAGATAGGCCAGTGATTCCCAACTAAGGTACTGCGGGAAAGACAAAGAGAGAGAAAAAGGATTGTTGCAGTGTCCCATTCACAACAGGTAGTGGAACCAGGGTGGCATCTCTAGGTTAGCCTGATCCACAAGGCTGCGTCCTTGAGTGTAGCTATTTGCCTCTTACCTAAAATCTGTTGGGGCCATTCTCTCTATCTTGTGTAAACCTCTCCTATGGTGTATGGAATTATTGGTCAACAGGGAGGCTTGTCAACTGACCAATCAGTTGTGGTGTAAATGTACTTCATCGTGCCGCATCATTCTGTGTTCATGTAACACATTTTTCCATTCCTACCCCCTCATCTGATTGCCTGTCACACTTTGAAGGTCTCCTCTGTATATCTCTTTCACACAGTGCAGCTACCTGTCTGATGCTAATCAGGCACCATCTTGATGGTGAGATTTTTTTTTGTTTCACTTTCACATCAATCCTATGATCATGTTCCTGTGTTCATGTTGGTGTCAGGATGTATGTTGTGTAGCTCATTGTCTGTTGGTCTGGATTCAGTTTGGAACTCTGAGTAGTATTGCTGTCTAAGTCTATACTCTATGTTGACTCAAGTGGATGATTTATGATAGTAGATGTTTGAGCCTACATTACATGTCCAGACATGGAGTGCTTTCTGACTGTGTTTGTCTAGATCCAGTGTTGAACCCTGAGTATTGTCAGTGTCTTTGTCTCTGTTAGTTCATTGGGTTATGTCTAACTATTGGTGTTTGAGTCTGTATCCAGCCATAACAGTGTGCCAAACTGCTAGTGTATTTGTTGAGATAGCTTACCCCTTTCCTGTAGATGGTCCGGATAATTGATTCCCTTCATCCACAGGGTCTGCAGGCCACTACTCTCTTACACTTCTGTCAATGTGTTTGTGCCTTTGGAGCTTATTCACATTTGTTTAGTTCTGTCCTCTTTCTACTCTCCATCTAAGGATAGACTAGATCCCTTAGGTATGAGACGCAAGGACACCCTTTTCTGGGCAATTGCCTTGCCTTTAGGTAGGGTCGGCTATGCCAAAGTAGGCTAGTGTAACGTCCTTTTTTTCTATTCCTGTGAGGCGTGGTCCATCTTGGACCTTATTACGTTATAGTATGAGCAGTGAACCTTGTTTGCTAACATTCATGCAGACCAGGTGAATAAACTTTGCACAAACGTAACAGAGAAAGAGAGAGAATTAGAAAAAGAAAGAAGGCAGGAAAGAGAGAAAGGGAGAGAAAGAGGACACAATAGTCTTTTTTTTTACATGGGTGTTGCCACATAAAAATTTTGTTGATAAGGTGTTCCCCGAGCTGGAAAAAGGTTGTGAAACACTGAGATCGGCCATCAATATTAGAACAGAGAGGCTCCAACTCTTGGCATCTCTGCCAATCAGCTGTTTGAAGTCCTCTTCATGGTTTACTAGGGACAGATCCATCCTTGTAGAAGCGACTTTACCTGGAATTAGAGCCTATTCAGATGGCTGTATTTTCAGGCCATGTGTTGTCCGTGCATTCTGAAGACAGCACACATATCCATAATAGCCAATTATGCTGTTCACATGGACACTTTTTTACATGGACCATCGGTCCATGTGAAGAAAATCCCTGTATGACCTGTTCTTGTATGTTTTCAGGGACAAGACTAGTACATGAGATGTGTCCAATTTTCATGGACGAAACAGAGAAGGTTGTGTGAATATGGGCTTCAGTTAACTACAATTTCATCCCACTCAAGTAAATAAAAATGGGCTGCAATGAAAGACCCAGACACTACTAAAATTACAAAGTTATGCCTTGTAAACCTTGTTGTGGAATTTCAGTCTAGATTCTGCAACCAGAATTCCACGACAGATGCACAATCAGTGAACCCAGATTAAAGGAGTTTTTCCGAGATATTTATTTTATATAGTTTTGGGCTTCCCATGCCCAAACCCATATAAAAGAAAAATATAACAGCGCCACACCACACTTTATATGGATAGATAGATAGATATGATTGATTGATAGATAGATATGAGATAGATAGATAGATATGGCATAGATAGATAGATAGATAGATAGATAGATAGATAGATAGATAGATGTGCATTAGAGATGAGCGAGCATACTCGTCCGAGCTTGATACTCATTCGAGTATTAGGGTGTTCGAGATGCTCGTTACTTGAGACGAGTACCACGCGATGTTCGAGTCACTTTCATTTTCTTCCCTGAGAAATTTGCGCGCTTTTCTGGCCAATATAAAGACAGGGAAGGCATTACAACTTCCCCCTGCAACGTTCAAGCCCTATACCACCCCCCTGCAGTGAGTGGTTGGCGAGATTAGGTGTCACCCGAGTATTAAAATCTGCCCTCCCGCGGCTCGCCACAGATGCCTTCTGACATAAATCAGGGAAAGTGCTGCTGCTGGTGCTGCTGCTATAGGGAGAGCGTTAGGAGTTATTTTAGGCTTCAAGAACCCCAACGGTCCTTCTTAGGCCATAGAAATCGCAGATCACACCTATGTGCAATCTGCGATTCCTGTTCTCTTCTCTATATGCGCTCAATGGGGCCGGCGGCAGCAGCGCCGACCCCATTGAGAACATATAGAAGACAAATTATTCTTCTCTGCCACAGCTGTAACAGCTGTGGCAGAGAAGAACGATGTTTGCCCATTGAATTCAATGGAGCCGGCAATACAGCAGGTTCCACTGAAAGCAATGGGCTGCCGGCGATCGCGGGATGAATTGTCGGGAAGGGCTTAAATATATAAGCCCTTCTCTGCAATTCATCCAGAAATGTGTTACAATAAAAATATATACCGTATATACCGGCGTATAAGGCGACGGGGCGTATAAGACGACCCCCCAACTGTCACCTTATACGCCGGGAATACAGCGGAGCAAAGAATAAAAATCATTACTCACTTCTCCTGGCATTCTGCGGCGCTGCTGCAGGCTGTCGCTCCCTCCTGGTCCCCGGCAGAGCATTGCTTTCTGGTCACAGGGCTTGAAATCCCCGCCTCCAGAAAACACACGTGCCTTCAGCCAATCACAGCCAATGACAATGATGTCATTGAATGGCTGTGATTGGCTGAAGGCACGTGTGTTTTCTGGAGGCGGGAATTTCAAGCCCTGTGTCCAGAAAGCAATGCTCTGCCGGGGACCAGGAGGGAGCGACAGCCTGCAGCAGCACCGCAGAACGCGAGGAGAAGTGAGTAATGATTTTTATTCTTTGCTTCGCTGTATTCCCGGCGTATAAGGTGACAGTTGGGGGGTCGTCTTATACGTCCCATCGCCTTATACGCCGGTATATACGGTATATATTTTTATTGTAACACATTTCTGGATGAATTGCAGGGAAGGGCTTATATATTTAAGCCCTTCCCGACAATTCATCCTGCGATCGCCAGCAGACCATTGCTTTCAGTGGAACCTGCTGTATTGCCGGCTCCATTGAATTCAATGGGCTAACATCGTTCTTCTCTGCCACAGCTGTTACAGCTATGGAAGAGGAGAACGATCTTTATGCTGACAGTGGGGGGGGGGCCCACTCTTGCCACTATTGTGGCTTAATAGTGGGACCTGGGAACTTGAGATGCAGCCCAACATGTAGCCCCTCGCCTACCCTATCCGTTTCTGTGTCGTTCCCATCACTTTCTTGAATTGCCCCAATTTTCACAAATGAAAACCTTAGCGAGCATCGGCGATATACAAAAATGCTCGGGTCGCCCATTGACTTCAATGGGGTTCGTTACTCGAAACGAACCCTCGAGCATCGTGAAAAGTTCGTCCCGAGTAACGAGCACCCGAGCATTTTGGTGCTCACTCATCTCTAATGTGCATCTTCACATTTATTTTTATTTTATTTTTATTGAATAAATGTATTTTTTGTGTTGTATTTGCATGTTGGAGTTTGTGTGATTTTTAAAAATTGCAATTCTATCATTGTGTTTTTCTTTCTGATGACGTATTTCTTTAATAGATCAGACTTTTATGAACACAGCAATACCAAATATGTTGTTACTTCATTTTTTTAATATGGGAAAATGTTTTTTTTTACTTTTACTTCCTTTATTTTTTTCCAATGGTTAAAAAGAACTTTTTTTTACCTATATTTACATTTTCTTTCACCCCCAGTAGGTGACTTAAACTTGTCATTGTTTCATCGCTCATACAGTATAATATAATACCACAGTATTACATAATACCACATTCTCACCAGGCAGTCTGTGGCATAGGCATTTTGCCATGGCAATCCTGGAGGCCTTCAGAAGGCCCCCAGCTGCCATGATAACCGAACCGCACCCCTCAATAACATTGTGGGGAGCTGTTTGGGACCCACAAACAATGATGGGGGCATTTAAATGCAGCTGTCAGAATTGACAGTAACATTTAGAGGATTAACAGCTGCAACCAGCATTAGTGCTGATCACAGCTGTTGAGGGCAGGTGTCGGCTATCACAGACATCGGCTACTGCCTTGTATGGAGCAGGAACTTAATCCCCCTCCATATAAGCCCCACACACCCAGGATGTAATTGTACAGCATGTGGTGTTAAGGAGTTAAATATTTCTAGTGTGCTGTTGCCACTTGTGTTTGCACAGATAGATAAATACTGTAAGTACATAGACACTGCAGGTAGATTATATAAATAGACAACTCATGATTTTGGTTAAATATATGCAAAAATCAAACTGTTCAATCAGGCAAGCCAATATTCACCTCCCACACCTGTAGTATGAGGCAGCTATTTATAATTTAGCAGCATTAGGTAAAACTGATGTCTTAGAAACTAACTTTCTGATTATTTGAGTTTCTATTAGTTATATACCTTCCGATGGCACACTGTTTTACCAGTGATGTCCATATATTACCAGTCTAAGCCTCCAAGACTTTTAGGCTTGTTCACATCTGCATTTGGGGTTTCAGTTCTGTGCTGTCATAGGGTAAGAGAAAGGGGAACAAACATTTCCATTTAATTTCCCATTGGTTTTAATAGGGTATTTAGGGTTCTCTATTTGGCTCAGTTTGTGTTGGTTCCATCAGCTTTCCATTTTTCTCCATGGAAACAGTAGCGTAGTCTACTCTTCATTCAGAAAAAAAACCTGAAAATCTGACAAAGTAGCTTATTGGGGTTTTATTGCTTTGTTTTTCATTGCTGTCAATGGAGATGCCAAAAAAGATGCCAAACTGATACAAAGAGAGATTAATGTTTCTTTCTTTGGATGGAAGCTTCTAGCTGATCCACCACAAATCCAGAAACCTTTCTTTCCTTTTGTTTCAGTATGTCATCCGTTTTTTAATCCACTCGAGGAATTGTGGGATTTGTTAAAAATGGAAACCCAAACACAGATGTGAACAAAGCCTAGCAGATGATTAAACTGCAGAACAAGTAAATGATGAAATACAGTAATGCAATCAGTAAAAATGAGTCTGAATCCTATTAATTAATTAGGACACCAGATATCACTGTAGAGCCTCCCAATCATGAATATCCCAGTTATGTTTCATAAGCTATACTACACTTCAGAAGGTTTACAGCTTGAGTCTCTGGGTCATTACGGTCTTTAATTAGTGTTTAAAGGGCCACTCCATGGAAAACACATTTTTCCATTCCTACCCACTCATCTGATTGCCTGTCACACTTTGAAGGTCTCCTCTGTATATCTCAGTCACTTTCACACAGTGCGGCTACCTGTCTGATGCTAATCAGGCATCATATTGATGGCGAGATTTTTTTTTTGGTTTCACTTTCACATCAATCCCATGATACATCAGCACAGCATTAGCTAGAGGTTGTACCATTTCTGCCTGCTTGGGAAGACCGTTTAATTATTATTACCTTTTTTTTCACCTAAATAAGCTACTGAACATAAGTATACAGTCAGTGGGGTGAACTGTGACCTCCTCTGTTATAACTGTGTGACAGGAGCTGTGTGATCATCATCAGTAACTGTTACATGAGTGTCTATGTCCGCCTCTAGGTAGTTTCTGTGGTAGGGTTCATGTTATAGCATCACATAGACTGAGAAATTGACTAGAAACTCAATACATAACCGTAAGTAAATCTGAGCTAGTCAGAATTGAGATCACAGGACCTTCTGAAGAAAAAGAGG
Source organism: Eleutherodactylus coqui (assembly GCF_035609145.1). NCBI lineage: Eukaryota > Metazoa > Chordata > Amphibia > Anura > Eleutherodactylidae > Eleutherodactylus > Eleutherodactylus coqui. The sequence continues at coordinate 79,187,108 of NC_089839.1, forward strand.
CTAGGAGTTTCAGATACAAATGAAAAACTAGCCAAGGTAACACTAGCTCACTTGTATACACTGGGGGAGAGCTACAGAGTGTAAAAAAAAGTAATCAAAGTGGCCCTTTAACTCTGGGCCCTCCATTTACAAAAGGTGGTGATTGGCTTCTTTGTCTTACGGCAGACTAGTCTATTCTGACGATAGAACAAGTCTCACTGACTTTTTTCTGCCATGATCCCATAATATATATAACAAATATTAATGTTGGTAGCCAAAATGGTAGACAGCAATCCACTGCAATACATGAATGCTTGTCAAGAGGATCTAGAAGAATTGTGATCTTCATTATAAAGCTAATCGAAATACAGAACGCCCCATGATTAAAAATGGTGTAATAGTTAACTAATAAAATCAATTGACATGCCATTTATACAAGGAAATTAAACATTTACATTTAATCATTTTTTGATGATGGAGTTCTATAGAAATGTTGGTCATCATGGGAAGCAGGACTAAGTGATCTAAGGTGCTGTAGACTGGCTGCATAGACTCAATACTCTAAGAACTAAGCTAAATGGTTACTTTCAAACAACTTGTGCTTATTTAATAGTCAATGTGCTAACTAGCAAAATTCAATTTATTTTATTTACCTAAAATATAGTTTTTTTGTGCTGAAAAATCACTCTAAAGTTCTGGCAACTATGGGTCTCCTTTCCTCCTAACTTGCCTGCTGTCAAGTATGTTACTGAAGATGGAGGAGGAGGAGAGAGAGACATTCACAAACCTACATCCTGCTGGAGATAACAGGGAGTTATATGCTTCTATCTATTCATCTGAACTACTGAACACTGTCCTACATGATGATGTTATGTCTCTCTGTACATGTTATAGACAGATAGTGGAATCTACAGTTCTCTGTGCACAGTCTATAGAACACAAGACAGCAACTGGACTTATTTCACTAGTCCAGAGAGAATTGGGCAGCAGAAGGGAAAACGAGGGAAAAAAATACAGGATACAAGTCATATACTAGCCAGTTTGGTGGGCTTTAAATCTTTGTTTATGATAATCATGGCATTAACTTGATCCATTTGCACAGCCAGTTTTTTTATTTCTCCAATACATCCAAAATGAGGGAACTTAAATCTTAATTTCAAATCTATTGATTTGTGTGTATAAATCCTATGTGTCTTCATGGCAAAAGATTATTAAAAACCCTGCATAGTCTGATCCTGCAACTGCAATGTCATTTCTTTCCTAAATCTAGATACCCTGCCATACATACAGTATGTTAGTAAGAAGTAGGGGGCAGGTTGCAGGGAATATGACTGCTAGACATATAGAAGCTCTATACACTAAACAAGATATTTTTAACTGAGGCTTTTCGCAATATTGCTTTATTTTTAATTTTAGATGCATTGGGACAATTAAAAATGTTTCCAAATGTTGACTTTTGATCATTAAACATAAATGATCATTTAAAATAAATTCAATGGTGGTTGAGATGGTAATGTTTACTCTGAATTTGTACAGCTCAAAACATGTAATAGTCAAGAGGAAATCCAGTTGTGTTCTTTTCAGCATTGATATGCATGCAACTTCATAGCTAAGAATGTTAAGTAGTCACATTTAATACTCTGTTTTAAACAAAATCACACATTCAAAGTACTTAAGGTGTTAATATCATCATTAGCAATGCTTAAGACTCAAATTATAATTGTTCAAAGCTAAATATTTACGTAATTAATTTGTACTGACCTTAAAGTGTGCTACAGTTTTAGAAGTTTCATCTAAGAAAGACAGGACTGTTTTTAGTGTGTGCAGCACCACAATGGCCCTCTGCCTTGTACCACAGTACAGTCAAAGTAAAAGTGGCTTTACTTATGCATAGAGGGGTTCTGGTTTCCAACTCCATTTGGAACAGGAGGGGAAATCCCATGGCCAAATGGCCCTGCCTTATGGTGGAACCAAACAGTACCTAACAGACCCGATTTGATTATAATGGGTTCATTCACTTTTTGCCTAGCTGCTTGGCTTTTAGCCAAAAGAAAAAGTGCTGCATGCACTATCTAGATGTCTACTCAAAAAAGATCTACTTTGTGATCTGGCAGCCACTATGTTAGATGATAATCACTACTTTATTTTCTTCTTGTAATGATCTCCATGTGTTGTGACAGTCATAAAGTATCTAATCTGTTAAGTACTGGAAGTGAGCTTGAGATGACAAGAATAAGGCAACTGATCTCTACATGAATTACCAAGAGTCCTTGAATAGTCCTATAAAGTAATTGAGCAACTGTTAGTTATCGTGGACAGGGAGAATGAACCCCTGAATACCAGCAAGTGGCCATAAAGTATAGTAAACTAAGGAATTTAAGTACTTAACTATTGGACACCAGATCCCAGTATAACAAAATTTTGCATAATGGGGCATCTACCCATCCGACATCATGCATCTCTAACTGGACACCACAGCCTGAGACACATAAGAGTTGTACAATAATATCCAGCCAGAGCCTTGAATCCAACAAGGGGCCGCTTGTTTTCTGCATCCAGCTGTTCCCCGCGTGGAGCACCTGGCTGTTATATAGTCGAGTGCTCCGAGCGAGGAATGAAGAACACAGCTGGACAGCTGTGTTCTTCATACCTCGCCTGTCTTCAGGGAGCGGGATACAGCTGAAGCAATAGTATCAGCTGTATCCTACTGTGAATTCCTGATAACTGTTCGCTGATCTTTCAGCATGCAGAAAGATCAGCGATCAGCGATGGCTTAACGAAAACTGCACAATGCCAGTATAGTTAGGCACAACGATTATCGCTCAAAAGATGGTTTTGAGTGATTTTTTTTAGTGACAATGTGTTCAGTTTGTAACATACTGAAATTCATTTGGAGCTGGGTTTTCAGTGACATAATTTGAAAGACTTAGAATCGGGTAAAAGAAAGAAAATAACATTCACCTGCTCCAGTGGCTCCCTGTCCAGCGCTGGGGCCCTAGTGTCCACTGCCAGAACCCAGAAAAAGCAGGTTACATGCACAATGAACAGCCAGTGGAAAAATCAATGCTGCAGCCTGTGGTTGGTTGAGCGGTCACATGCATAGATCATTTATTTTGTGGGCTTGTTAAGAGAAATGTATGGGAGATGTGCAAACAGTGTAGCACAATGAACTATGCTGTTTCTGCATTTCAGAAGTTATGGAAACCATGTAGCTTGCTGTGTTGTTTCCACACCTCTCATTTACTTCTGTGGATATGTCAAAAATGCTTAAAGTCGTTTTGTCATTAAAAAAAAAAACTAAATTCAAAACGTACCTATACCTTCCACATTAGTCTTCTTACCACATCTTCTCCTGGCTCCTCCAGTCACCCGAGTCACCTCACCTCCAGCCAGCCGGATCCTCTTCTTCCTGTTATGTAGCAGCCATTCGCTTCCTAGCAGGGAATGCCAAATCCTCCGCAGCCTGCTTTGTGGCGCAGCGCAGGTATAGTGTATGAACCCTCGCGGCGAGACGGCGTGCATGCGCAGTCATGGCAATAGCCCACACCTTCATACTAAAGCAGGCTGACAAGTATTAAACATTCCCGTCTAGGCACTGGTGATGTAGTGTACACTGACCTGCAGGAAGCAGAATGCAGAGAATGTATGCTAAATCACAGGAAATAGAAGAATTGGCCCGGCTGGAGGTGAGGTGACCCTGGGGACTGGAGAAGCCAGAAGAAGATCGGGTAGGAGAAGATGCAGTAAGAAGACTTTCTGGGGAGGAATAGGTAAGTATTCAATTTTTTTTTCTACTGACAGAACCCCTTTAAAATGGGAATACTTCTTTATAAGGCCATGTTTAAAAGGCTGAGATTCTCCAAGTCCATGTTTGTACGATGTCTGGGAGGTATGTGATGTCTACATCTACATATACCACTCTCGTGTGAAACTCGCATGAAAATAGGGCATGCTGCAATTTTTCTGTCTCGTAGCATAGCCGCAAGAGAAAAATTGCCCATGTAAATAAATCCAATTGCAATCAATAGCGTCTATTTTCGTGTGAGTTTACCCACAAAACCTATACGAGAATAACGGCAGTATAAATATGGTCCAAGTAAGAGGGCTTTGAGGGTGTTTGAAAAAGTTCATGCCTCACTGAGGTATCCACAGATGTGAGCACTGCCGCTGCTGAAGGGCTTAGTCACACGGGCGCATTGGAACCCATTCACTCCAATGCGTCTGTGTGACTGAGCTCTTACTGCAGTAAGAAGACGGCCGTACTTCAAGACAGACAACTCCCCGCAGCGCCGAAGAAAGAACACGTGACCGGCAATGAAGCCGGTCACATGTTCTTTCTTCCGGCGCTGCAGAGAGACGTCCGTCCTGAAGTCCGGCCGTCTTCTACCTGCAGTAACACGGGCGCCAATGCACATGTGTGTCTAAGTCCGAACACTCCAGTGGCGCTGCATTCCTTCCTGCCTGTGAAATACACGACTCCCTGCTGCGGTCCTGTCATACAGACACATGAAAACACAGCCGCAGCAGGAAGACCCTTTCTGTACAATGTACTGGTGTTGACTAGTGATACTTTCCAGGAGATGCCAATCAAGATGTCAGCTCAGAGGTTTTCTCCTATATTGTTTTTTTCTCTAACAGTCTTTAAGAATTATATGGTATATGTGTAACATCATGACTATGCTATGCAGAGCTGATCATTTGCTACACTGAAAAAGCATGTGACAATGTGTTTTGTTTGCCATATTTTTCCCTATTTCAGTCAATGGTGAAAAATATGCCAAATCTACACCAAAACCCACAACAAATAGTAAGATAATTATGGTACCGAGCAGATTTAAAGAACGTCTCATATCTTAGGTGTACTTAAAGTAACTTTATAGGTATTGTTGATGATACCAATTAAAGGGGTTCTATATGTCAGTAAAATGGTGACAGCTGCAGCAGAGGATTCCTTCGTCCAGGGGTTTTGCCTTGTTTTCAATAGGGCAGCAGCAGTGCTGGCCCCAATGAAAACATAGTGAGAACATTGCGATCTCCTGTCTCTGCTGTGTCAGTAGCTGCAGGGGATTCCTTCATCCCAGCGGGGAGTCCCTTCATGGCTGAACACCCTGCAGATGCTGTGAGATCACAATTCTCTCCCATTGCTTTCAGCGGGGCGGCGCTGCTGCCGCCGGCCCCATTGTAAACAATAGGCGATATCACAAAAAGACAGGACATGCTGCAATTTTTTTTTCACGCAGCATCGCAAGAGTGAAAACATCGCAAATGAGAATGAAACCATTAAAATGTATTGGTTTCATAATCATGCGCTTTCACTTACTCTCGCAGCATGAGAAAATCCCCTGATTTTCTCGCCAGTGTGAGGGCACCCTTAAGGGATATTTCTGGAAGATGCATCTAAGGGCGACTTCACACTGGTGATAAAATTGGGTGATTTTCACATGATGCAAGACTAAGTGAAAACACAGAATTATGAAACCGATGATTTTCAATGGTTTCCTTTACATTTCGAGGTTTTCACTCATGTGAGAAAAAAATAATCGCTGCATGACCCCAGTGTCAGTCAAGATCTTAACCAACCTATGTCAAAAGATCTGGAGCTCCAAATTATGGCCCAAAGACTGGATAAGATCTGTCTTCATCACACTTCCAAAAAAAGGGGATGCTCAAGAATGTTCCAATTACCGCACCATCGCCCTCATACCTTGCGACAATTGTTGAACAGGAAATTCCGGACGTTCAAGCTGGCTTTCGCAAAGGTTGTGGCACCAGACACCAAATTGCGAACGTGTGCTGGATCATGCAGAAGACCGGGGAGTATCAAAAGGATGTGTACATGTGCTTCATCTACTACAGCAAGGCATTTGATTGTGTTGAACATGACAAGCTTTGGAAGTGTCTGGAAAAATTGGGCGTCTTAGAAAATATTGAACAGCTTATAAGGTATCTTTAAAACAACCAAGAAGCAACAGTCAGGACGGCTTATAGAAACACAGATTGGTTCGGAATCGAGAAAGGCGTATGGCAAGGCTGCATTCTATCACGTCCTTTTCAATCTGTATGCAGATATGATCATGAGGCAATGCAATCGGTAGCAGAAATGTCAACAACCTCCAATATGCAGATGACACCACCCTGCTTGTGGAAAGTGAAAGGGACCTGGAATACCTTATCCAACAAGTGCAAAAGGAAAGCGAATGCATGGGACTGTACCTCAATAACAAGAAAGCGAAAGTCATGACCACGATAAACAATGGTACAGTGAACATAAAAATTAACAGTGAAGATTTCATCTTCCTTGGATCCAAAATCAATTGTAATGGGCAATCTGGACCTGAGATCAAGGTATGAATGCAATGCAAGGAATGGAAAAGATCTGGAAAAGCAAGGATATTAGCATTGCAACAAAAACCAGACTGGTCAATGCAATCGCCTTTCCCATAGCGATGTATGGTTGTGAAAGTTGGACGCTCCGGAAAACAGAGAGAAGGAAAATTGATGCGTTTGAACTATGGTGCTAGAGGAGAATGCTACGGATACCATGGACTGCCATGACAGTGAACAAGGTAGTGTTAGATCGCGTCAAACCGAAAATATCACCAGAGAGCAAAATCATCAAACAGCGGCTCTTTTTTTGGCCACATGATGCGCAGGAACTCACTGGAAACAGTACTGATGCTTGGCAAAGTCAGTGGAAAGAGAAGATCAGGACAACAAAGAACAAGATGGCTGAATACAATCAAGGCCACCACCAACATGTCAATCGCGGAACTGAAAGATGCAGTGAAAGGCGGGAATGTGTGGAGAACAATGATCCATTGAGTGACCGAAGGTCGGATGCGACTGAACGGATAATCATCATCGTAGCCTATGTTTTCCTATGGGGCCTCCTCGTTTATTGCATCACATAGCACAAACTTGTGATTTTCATTCTATGCGATTTTAACATTAGAAAGTCCTATTAAGTTTCTCACTCTAAACTTGCGGGTAGCAGTGACGCAATGCTACATTTTTTCCAAGAAAAAAACATTACTGAGGCTACAAAATCATGTGAACATAGCAGTGATATCGCTATCGTCTGTGTGGAAGGACCCTAAAAACGCAGCTTAATCTGTGGATTTCTGCTCCATAGCCTGTGTGTATACAGATTTTTTCTTGCAGACATATTTAACACGGGATGGAATAGGCCACACAATGCACCGCAGTCTGCTGTAAATTCTGCACCAAAGTAGTAATGCAGTATGTTAAACCCCAATGAGGTAGAAGCTAATTTTCCTTATTTAAGGAAAAAAATTCCTTCCTGACTCCAATCTGGTAATCAGAATAATCTCCAGATCACCAACCCTTTTGAAGTCATAAGTGATTACAACCTGTAATATATTATATTGCTCAAGAAAGGCGTCCAGGCCCATGTTGTACTCTTTTAGTGAGTTCGCCATTACCAGGTCCTCAGGCAGAGAGTTCCATAGTCTCACTGCTCTTACTGTAAAGAGCCCCCTTCTATGTCGGTGAAGAACCTCTCTGTATTGCCTCCTGATATATTTATACATAGTTATTAGGTAGCCCCTCAGCCGTCTTTTTTCTAAACTAAATAATTCCAATTTTGATAATCTCTCTGGGTATTGTAGTCCGTAGATTCCATTTATTACTTAGAGACTTCACAGAGAGGGGCAGTTAAAGTCAAACTAAAGAGAATAAAGCCCAATTCACAGACTTCACGTGACTTATACTAAAAACATAAATTTTATTGGGTATTGTTAAAACACATGTACTGGGCACGACACAGACAAAACAACATAAACCATGTATCTTAAACCACCTCTTGATAGTATAGAGAGTGGTGATAACCAATAGGAACCTGTGATTTTTTTGACACTCAATAAGTATTTAAGATAGTTTTTTAATAGCAAAACACTCCACTGGAAGTAAGTTCGAGGGAAGGGGTAGGAGTTCAGTGTATAGACACAAGATCCTGCATTGTGTTGTTCGTGAGCATGACAGGATCCCTTCACTTCTGGTCCCTGCTTGAACACACACGCTGAACCGTGTTAGGTGATCCACTTTGTTATCTTTTGGGAGAGACCTGGAGTATGTGATACTCAAATGAGATTTAACACAAATTTTTGAGTTATCTCAAAGGAAGAAGAGTTGGAAATTATGTCAGGGAGCCCAAACAACAATAATTGTAGTTATAGATCACACAAGGTTCACAGATGAGACTGAACAGGTTATGGTCAGTTTATGATGAAGGTGTTTTATGAGACCGGGGGTGTATTCTTTATCCAGGTGTATTTATTACTTTAGTTACCTGCCTTTGTACCCACTCAAGTTCTGATATGTCCTTCTTGTGTACCGGTGCCCAAAACCGTCCACAATATTCCATGTGTGGTCTGACCAGTGACTTGTAAAGAGGAAGAACCATGTTGTTGTCATGTGCCCCTAGACCTCTTTTGATGCACCCCATTATTCTGTTTGCCTTGGCAGCAGCTGCCTGACACTGGTTACTCCAGTTAAGCTTACAGTTAACTAAAATCCCCAAGTCCTTTCCCGTGTCAGTGTTTCTGAGTGGTTTCCCATATAGTGTGTAATGGTGACATGTATTTCATTTGCCCATGTGCATACCCTCATATTTATCAGTGTTAAACCTAATTTGCCACATTTCTGCCCAATCCCACAATTTATCCAGATCGATTTGCAACTGTATACTGTCCTCCCTTGTGTTACTTTCTTTACATAGTTTTGTATCATCTGCAAATATTACTATTTTACTGTACAATCCCTCCAGAATGTCAATAATAAATATATTCAAAAAGAATAGGGCCAATTACTGCCCCCTGTGATTACCAGTGGTATTTGATACAGAATTGAAAATGGCTTAAAACCTGCCTGCAATTGCATTAGTAAGACCTGCGGATTTTGGTGTGGAATTCCGCAGCTGTGCCCTACGGCATAATTCCGTCCCGTGTGAAAGGTCCCTAAGGGTTCGCGATTGAAAATCAGTTGATCTGAATTTTGGATGATTTACCAATTTGCGCATTGTTTTCTGTATACTCCTTTCAGATCAATGAGACATTTGAAGATGTTTCTGCAACAAGTTTGCTGCGTGTGAATTTGCACTTTTTCTGTCCTTTTCCATTGACCTAGCCAACAGATAATAAAAAAGTAGAGACATAAATGTTACACTGATACTAAAGTCATGTAATGTTTTGCGCGAGTGAAATTTAGACTTTAGGAACTCAAGCAGTAAAACTTCTGGGGAAGTGATTAACACGGTGAGAGGTAATTACATGCATTATTGGTTGGCTGGGATATGTTAATGTTTATTGCGTATCATGCTGAGTTAATTAGAGGCATGGTTTGCCAATACGCTAATTGGAAATTTAAATACTTTGCCTTGTTGAGCATATACAAGTACAAAGGATTTACATGCTTCAGACATATCAATTTTAGTTTTTTCTTTTATCATTGAACATTAATTATTTTCAAGAATACAACATTCATTAATACACAGGAAGTTTTTTTTTCTGCCTTAATTGAAAATTGTATTAAAAGTTTTTGAAAAAATTTCAAAACAAGGAAAAATGTTCCTATAGTAAATATTTGAGAACTTTTTTTATTGTTGCTCCTTCTAGGAGTCACTTTAATTTTTCATTGGTAAAGAACAGAGGAGGGACAGACCACTCTAAGGCCACATTCACTTGGGTGTATGCGCATTTACGCCACGTATTTGCAAATCAGGCATTGAATTTTTGAGCACACCTCTACGTTTTTACTGTACTTTTTGTATGTGCAAAACATGTGCATTAGGCTTCATTCACACGAACGCATATATGGCACGTTTTTACGGCTGACCGATAAAGATGACCATCTGGAGCATTGGTTTCCAATGCATTCGTTCATATGGGCGAATATATGGTGCATAAAAATGTTGGTCCATAAAAAAATGGAACATGCGCAACCGAAATGCGCACCGCCGTATATAAGGTGGCTAAAAAGATAGTTCAGAGGCCCCTATGAAACCTGTAAGCTTTTTGCAGCATTGGATGCTGCTAAAATGCCTCCCCCTCCCTTTTTTTTCCCAGCTCCCATAAGAGTCTATGGGAGCCAGCAGTGTATATCAGTCAAAACATAGAACCAGAACTATCTTTTTACCCAGCATATAATAGCAGGCACGGATTTTGTGCGCGTATGTTCCATTTCTTACGATGCAACATTTTTACACACCGTAAATTCGCCCGTGTGAACAAATGCATTGCAAACCAAGGCTTCAGATGGTCACATATATCGGCTGGCCGTGATAACGTGGCTACATAGGTGCATATCTACACTTGTATGAATAAAGCCTCATAATAAGACTGCCATAGAGGTCTGTGGGACCTGTTCTGCACTGCTAACATCCTACAGAGATGTACAAGGGCGGATTCATCAAACGTTTTGTGCTAGAAGCTGGCATAAAAAATTACAAATTTGGCAAACACCAAAGTTTGTGGCTTTAACCTTTTCTCACCATTTTTGGTGCGAAAAAAAAGACATGGCTTAGTGGGAGGAGGTGGAGCCTCCTGTGGCCTGTCAGATTTACTATAATATATGACATAAATTATAGTGGAAATAGAGGAGAGATTTAACACATAGGCATCTTCATGCTCGGTGCGCTCACAGGATATAAGAGATCACACAAGGGCAGTATCAGAAGGAGCTGTGCTAGTTCATGAGAGCCAGTGAGGACAGTAGAATCTTGGACACACAAGCCTTCTATCCAGCATGTATTAGGGCGGTTTCAGATGGCCGTATGCGCAACTAGGCTCACCGTTACGAATCGTATTTGCCCCTGAACAAGGAAAATTTCTTCTGCTTCGCCGGCCGTTCAGACTTTGTGCCATAAAAAAAAAAACGTGGGAAGATTGATCCTGTCGGATCTTCTCTGCACGATGTATTCACGGCTACATGAAGGGAAGATAGGGCATGTCCTATCTTTTCTCGACTGTAGTATTAACGGCCAAGAAAAACTGCCTTGATTATCACAGCCGTATAATGAGAGTAAAACATTCATCTAAATAAGATTTTAATGGGAGTGACAAGCCCATATATGAAGTCTGAAACTAGGAGCAAATGGCATATCAAGGGGGCTGCAAATGAATGAAGGAATGAAGATTGCAGCCTGAAATATAGTGCAGCTTTTTTTCTTAACCCTTTCCAATCCACTGTCTGACGTCGAAAGACATTATGATTTAAGGCTGTACAGCTCCGATGTTGGAAGACATCCATCCGGGTTCTCTTACTGTATATTGCCAGCCACTCTACTGTCAGAGCCTATCCAACGTGTCACCTCATGCAGTACTGGCTTTAGTCAGCTGATAGCGCCATTGTTAACGGCAGAAAAAGAGTAAGCCCCCTAGGAAAACCAGGATACAAATTGGATTGGAAAGGGTTAGTGCAAGGTAACTACTAAGATATACAAACATCATTTTATCCATGTCAAAGGTGTCCACAGCCTTTAATCTTTTCATTGTGTAGTGTGGTATAACGTACCATGTGAAGTATACTATATATATATATATATATATATATATATATATATATATATATATATATATATATATATATATTTCTCCTTTAAATGTTTTCATGTTCTCCCACAATAAAAAAAGAATGTACGAGTATTAGATAACTATTTTATCATTTGAGAGAAAACAATGTTATTTTTAGTAAATGTCTAATAATCCTCCTTAATATCCAGCCCTTGTCATCAATCCAAACCAGATGTTTGTGTATCTGGGAGTTCTTAAACTTTACCAAAAAGCAGACTGTTAAATCAGAGAAAAAAGAAATAAAAATTGTGTCTATAATAAAAAGAATAACTTCACATTAAAAAAAAGATAACATGTGACTCAAAAAGTTGGCTTGACAAATCATCTAAATAAGCCCTACCAAGCTGACTACATGTAAAGTATGATTTGCATGCGCAATATGCAGAGAATAGAACTTATTGATTTCATGATGCACATATTTTTCCTGCACATTTTGGTTGCACAAAAAAAAAGCTAAATGTTCTATTTTTCTGTGCATTTGTACACCCAAAGTCCCCATAGAAGTCAATGAGGATGTACAAATGAGTGCGAACTACAATAGAAGATGTGTGAAACACTGCATAATTATATAGGAAAAAGAACACATCTGGATCTCATTAGACTAACTAATAGAGATGAGCGAGCGTACTCGCTAAGGCAAATTACTCGAGTATCGCCATTTTTGTGTATATGCCTGCCCATCCGAAAAGATTCGGGGGCCGGCAGGGGTGAGCGGTGAGTTGCGGGAGTGAGCAGGGGGGAGAGAGAGAGGTCTCCCCCCCCCCCCCCCCCGTTCCACCCGCTCTCCCCCGCCGCCCCCCGACGGTCCCTACCCATCCTGCTGTGGTATCCTTTTTAAGTGCAAATTAATCACATCCATGTCTGTGCCTTGTCATAAGTATGTGTGTGTATATATGTATATATGCATGCCACTTCGGATCTTTTTTTTATTACCCTGAGGAAAGACCCTGAGAGGTTGGAAAGTTCACTATAACATCATGTATTTTTGTTAGCCATTGGTATCATATCTACAAGATTACTTGGTTTCTATTGCTTGGAACAATCACATTTTGCAGGAAAATAGAGCATGCTGCATTTTTTTTTTGCACGGCTGAAATGTGTAGGAAAAATATGTTTATGTGAAAATCATTGAAATCAATGAGTTCTATTCTATGTATATGTGTACATGTGACACCGGCCTAACGACTAAGCTGTTTCTGGGCTTAAGGACAAGACAATTTTACAGTTTTTTTACCCAAGTCTTCCAGATTGTAAAACATTTTTATTTTTCCGTTATGGGGTCGCATAACAACAAACCCCAAGTTCGGGGGGGTTTCTTACCCTGAGTTAAATGAAATGCATATGAGACAGCCCTACTGACGTGTATTAAGTCCAAGGCTGGCTCTATGGTTAAACTAGAACCAGCAATTAGGCTGTTGGGACCAGCAATACCCATTAGAAGGGTTTTGATACTAGCAGCTTACCACCAAGGCTGTTAGTCTGTTACTCCATCAATTTTCTTTCTTTTTTTATCATTTCCTTTCTTTATCATTTATTATCATAATTATCTGGCAGACCTTAAGCAATTCTAGGCAATAGAGCAGAAAAATAAGAGAGGGGACAATAGGAAAGATATAGGACAAGTATAGTAAGAACAGAAAGAAATCAAGAAGTTCTTAGTTACATAGTAATAGTATATGAAAGTGAAGGATATTCAGAGTAGTGAGATCCAAGAATTCAGCTAGTATAAGCCCCAATTGGATGCTGAATTTCCGTTGTTTCCATTAGTACAGATATCTTAGTAACATCCTGAATGACAGAGTATAGGAGTTATTCTAACAGAGATTATTGTGTAAGAGACCCCTGAGAAATTATCTGAGACTGAAAACAGGAGATTTGTTTCAGCTCCAAAGACTCCCAAAGTGACTGGGTATCTAATATAAGGAATGAATAAAGGATTGTGATAGACATCCTTTGTTAGGCTTGTTCATCAAACTATATATCACACCTTGCTAATTGACACCTTAAGGGGGGTCGAATCAATTCAAAAATCATATATCATCAGTAGAGACATATCTGGGTCCCTAAGGAGCTCTCTTTTTTGAGCGAAACGCGTCGGACCAGAACCTATTGATATTTAGACTATTTCTTTTTTGTGTGTTGATCAGGTTGACGCCATCCTTTCGCCTCAGGAAGGTGTCTTATAAGGTCAATGATCTCTGTGATAACATTGCTGTAACACCAATCACAATCCAAACTATCCATCAATCATTTACCCAAGTGGAAATATAATCCACATAATTCTGACTCTGGTACTCATTTTCCTAGTGAGAAACTAATTATACTTTTAAATTTCTATAGTTCGAGATGTTTGTTTGTGAGTCTTTGTTTTAGTGATATTATTAAAAGTTATGTTTTATAGTCCAAATCAGTGAAAGGGCCTAATCTAATACTTCTGGACTATTTCTGCCCCGGTGAAGCTTTTCTATGGTTAAACCAGAACTAGCAATTTGGCTGTTGGGACCAGCAATCACCAGGCGCATGTCAGGGCAGGTGAAGTTCTTTCATAAGCAGCAAACAGGTAAATGTCGGGGCAGGCGGCAGGCAAAAAGTTGACATTTGTAATACTAGTCTAATCAGTGATGGAACAGCAGTAGTTAAAATAACTTTAGCGGTCACCAGCAACCTAATGTAACAAAGTTGGTAGCACTACACTATTTAGTTGTGAGCAGGTTGCGATGTCCAAGATTCACACCATCAATTAATTGAATATAGACCAAGTAAGAAATGGACAGTACACACTAGGAGTAAAGTTTGCAAAATCCCATGGTAGATTTATTAGAGCACTTCCATTCGAGTGGCAGGAGAATGGGACCTCATGTCTTCTGCCTACTCCAGGTCACTAGAAGTCCTCCTGTATCATATCCATTTGTGCCATATAAGGTTCTTCTTTGCGCTAGAGTTTTTGAGATTATTCTTGCTTGATAAAGGGGTGATGTTGATACTTCTGGAAGTGCTCTAATAAATCTACCATGTATTTTTGCAAACTTTACATCCAGTATGTGGTATCCATTTCTCTACCAGCAACCAAAAGGACCTAATTGCTGCAGTCCAAAACAATAGAGGAAGGACGCTAATAAAACCCTGGACTTACCATGATTACAGGGCAATACAGGGTAAATGGCACTACTGGTCCTTTAAGAAGCAGGAAGCTGCACATGAGCCTAGCAGGTTCCCTGAAAAATGTACTGTGTTCTTGGTCAAACTTAAAATTTTACTGGTAATCAAATTATATTTAAAAAAAGCTAACGGCACCCTACAATATACTATACTATAATATCTAGATCCGTAAGCGGGAAGGACAACTCCACACTGGAATCTGAGCTTCCGCTCCCTATATTTCCCTAACTAAAAAATAGAGAGACGTTAGGAAAATAAAGCGATTAGGCACGTCAGGTTCTAGTGTGTAGCTGCCCTTTTCAGGTCGGTTACTCTACTTGCTCATGAAAAGTGGTATGAAGAGAAGAAGGATGAGGAGGGGACTGACATGAATGATTGTTCACAAGTCTTGAGGGTCCTATCAAACATGCATCACTTGCACGACATTGACCTATTGTGCTGTTAAGGATATGTAACACCCCTGGCTATGCTTGCTGAACAACGTATTTGTGGTCAGGTGGACCCTGCCACTGAAAGTGTTCTGCAATGCCAGGGACATGCTATCACTGATATGGCGATGTAGGGCAGGGATGGCTTTTTGGGCTACAAAATGTTGGCTGGGGAACTGGTACTGTGGGTTAACATGGAGCATCATGTTGCAGAAGATGTCTGTGTCCATTAGCACAAGGTGCAGCATTTCCATAGAAAGCAGCTCTGCAATGCTTGCAGTCAGGCTCTTTGCTTGTGGATGACTTGGGTGTTATTTTTTTATGTTTCCACAGCTGGGGAATGGATGGCTGGCTGCTGACTTGGGACATGTTGGAATATCTGGTAGATTGCAATGTTGGTGAAGGTTGTGGTGATGGGGGTGACTCAACTTGTGCTCTCAGTTTCCCCCTCTTGGCTCTGAAACCTACAGCTTGATTGACAATTGCGGAGGAGAGGCCTGAAGTAAGCGTGCTACTGCCCCTACACAAAACTGCCTCTCTGTGCTCAAAGGCCACTGCTTGAACAGGGAGGGAGATGGAGGAAGAGGCAGTGGAAGAGGAAACAGGATGAGGTTGACTCTTTGCCCTCTGGGCAAGGTGGGTTTTCCAAGGCAGCGGGAGTTTCTGTGACTGTTCATGCACATAGTGTTGAGGTTGTTTACGTTCTTGCTGCATTTGAAATGTTTGCTGCAGATCTTACAACCGTCGGCTCTTGATGTTGCTGCTGCAACAAGTAGTACCTGAAGATGGTGGCACTGCCTTTTCGTTTTTCTGCAACACCCTACTCACTGCCTTGTCAGGGTGCTGCGCTACAATGCCTACCTTTACCTTCCCACCACTCCACCTCCCTGTGAGAGCTGCTATCATAACTATCCATGTATTTCTCTGCTGGGTCAAGAATCTCATCATCTTCCACCTACTCTTCTTCTTTATCATCCTTCTCTCCTTGATTGAACTCTCTGTCACAGTGAGCACCTGGAGCTGGAACCTTTGTTTCTACATCACCCTGCATACACATTTCCTGTGGAGGGCCGACGATGTCCACTGACCCATCTTCATCTACAGCAAAAAGAAATAGTTGGGCATTAGTGCATTTAATGTCTTGGTCTCCTCCCTCTGGTTGTTTGGATTGCCTGGTTGACATCCATGCTGATCAAAGAGTTCTTCAGACTGATCCATGTTGACTGCTTATGAGGGTGCAGGGAATTTGGCACAAAGTGAAGTAGAGGGGGGCGTACTCCAAGCCGACTGGTGCAAACTGACTTATGTGTGTCTGTGACTGGAAGGGAAAGAAGGTGGTGGTGCTTGAGGCATGCTGTGTTATCCACTGTATGACGTATTCTGCATTCTGAGGATATAAGACATTGTCAGAACCACTTCTAAGGAATGGCAGTGGGCTTGCCTCACCTCCTGCAGAACATGGAGATGTTGCTTCTGTGGGAGCCGCTTGAAGTGCCAACTTGGCCCGTCCCCTATCACCACCACCACCAACACTGACACATCCCCTACCCCTTGTTTTCTTCATGTTTCCTCTTTATTATTATTTTTTTTCCTTTTCGGTGTACTTTTATGTAACTTATCAGCTAATTTTGTTGTTTTACAAAAACCACTGCTAGTTTCGTGAGGTCTGTAGATAATTCTTAGTGGCCGGACTAGTGACTTTGTACGACATCTGAGGCTGTTCTGTGTTTTTGCTGTTCCCCCTTTGTTTGTTTCTTTTGTTTCGTTCGTTATATATTAACAAAAAAAAACAAACAACTAAATAAGCCGCAATCCCTGGGAGGCAAGATATGTGAGAATAGAAAGCCACATAGTATAGCTTATTTTTTTCGAACTGTCCCTGTTTGGTGCAGCATAAGTGAATTCTCGAAACCCCACTGCTAGTTGCATATGGTCTGCAAATAATTTGTAATGACTGGACTGGTGACTTTGAATGATGTCTGAGGCCACAAACAGAGAACTACAATATTCCCCACGCCAAAGCATAGTTTGTCTGTCTGCTTTGCGGCTATATATATTGACAGCAGTAGAAATATCTCCTCTTCTAATGTACAGACCACATTTCGTATAGGCATATAAATATAATGCAGCAATTTCTCTGCTCCCTCCAATAGAACCCTGTTCAAGTCCTCTGCTGGTGTACAAGTTTACACACCAGCAGCAATATAGCCTCTGTAGAATATCTGTCCCTAAGAACAGACCATGTGTTACATAGGCATATAAACACGATGCAGCTTCCTTCTCTAGTCCATCCAGTATAACCCTGGTATACAAGTTTTGACACCAACAGCAATATATCATCTGCAGATTATCTTGTCTTAACAACGGACCATGTGTTATAAAATAATAATAATCTTTAGATCTTATATCGTACATAGGCATATAAACATCATGCAGCTTCTCTGTCCTGTGCTTGGCTGTAAAATGACTGCTGATTACACTGTGCCTATGTTCTATAAGGCTAGGTCATATGATGCAAACGTCCTATGAAACTGCTCTTCATATGCAAGATTTAGGACACTCTTTGGGGACATCAGCAAGGTGCCCTGGCTGACCTCTGCAGCGGGCATTATGGGAAATTTGATTATCCAGCAATTTTCACCAAAAAATCTATCTGATTTGATTTTGTGAAAATTGGAACAATTTTATTGCCAGGCAGATCCAGATGAGCAACACTAGTGGTAAAAAAACTAAATTTGTAATGAAAAGTATATTACAAGATTGCTGAGACACACACAGGCTATCACATGAGTGTAAGTTGTCTAAAAAATTAATGCCCCTTGAAGTTTTTATTCTTACTCTTTAAGCATTCTTAGCAGCTGCCGACAGTCTCTAAGTATCATCTTTTAAACCTGCCAAATTTTAGTTCACTTTAGGCATATATTGTTATGAGATTTCACTGTATTGCCCACCACATATATCATATAACACAACATGTAACACCCTCAGTAGCTAAAAGCCAGTCATATCTCATGCATTAAGATTTCAGTGACTTATCTTTTTTTTCCTAGCAAAACAGCTTCTCGCTTTTGCTCTCATAATCACATTCATAATTTTTCAAGTAGCTCACAAGGGATGATTAGATCACTCCCATAACCTTCACTTGCACTTCATTCCATCACTGCTAGTTGTTTCCCCGATTAGCTACATTCTTTGCATCCAGTCAGAGAGCATAAAATACAAGATTTAGAATCTATTTATGAGAAAATTGCCTTAAATATGAAGGAATGTTTGTAAGTCAAATGTACCAGTAAAAAATACTGTCATTACCAACAAAAGGCTGAAATGAATGTAAGGAAATGGAAAGTCATGAAATGTCAATGAGAGTCTTCAGCTCCATTTCTCAATTCTTCCTTTATAGTCTTCACTAAAATGTCATTTAGATCTTATCTTAGTTTTACTTCTTCTTCATTTGGATTACTTTTATAAAGGTGAAATTTCACGGGGGTGGGGGAAACTTCAAAGCTCTATGCAGTAACCAAATAATAAAAACTGATTATTCTTCCTGCATAATTTTTATCTGCACCCATGCACTTGTCTGGTCCTACAATCCAACATCAATTTTCCGTTGATATGTAAGTAAGAAGAGCTACTGTTAAGAGTTCAGACAAAAATGGATTTACATTGCAAGGCTGGTTCTAGGGAGTGGCAAGCTGTGAAATTGCCCAAGACACCTGCAAGGACGGGAACAGCAGGTGTAAAACAAAACCATTCAGTAATATTTAAGCCGGCTGCACATGAACTGATTTTTGCTTTGGAATCCGCGGTTGGCGTCCGCACGGAGGATCCACAGCAAATACAGTTCAAAGCATGCTATGTAAAGTTGCTTTTTCCATTAACACTCGCAGAAATGAATTGTGATTTCCACAAGCCGAAGAAAAATCGCAGCATGCTGTATTTTGGTGTGGACTCCGTTTGCATGGCTTCCATTGAAGTCAATGGAAGCCGTCCGACCCGCAGTCCATCCACAATTGACATTGCGGATAGGCCACAGGTACCAGGGTCATTGCGTAGTAGTGGCACGGAAAAAAACAAACATTTTTTTTGAAAAGCAGTACTGCGCATGCCTGACGGCAAACATGCACGGTTAACCGCAGTATAGAAGAAACAGGTACATGTGGTTGCCAGCTGGGATCAGAGCTGGAAACCACTATAGGAACCTGCATGTGTAATCAGGCTCTGCCGTGTGCAGGCGGCCGTAGATATGTATGCTACTATTAATATAATGAATATATCCATCATGGGTAGCAAGGGTAAGAGAAATGGGCTCAGAAGCTGTAGTCAGCTAGCTGTGATTGTGACTGTTTAAATACCATGGTCAATGGTGACTATGGAGTCTAATCACCTGGCTGGAGGGGTATGGCCTTCTGGTACTCCATTGCAGATGGTTTGTTGATGTGTTTCCACAGCAACAAAAAACACTCAGCACTTCCAAAAAATACAGTGCGAAGGTGCACATAAGCCATGGCTGTTACTGTAATTGTCACAGAAATGGCTTATGTACACCTTCAGATTTAATGTATTTGTTAGAAGTGATGCTGTTTTTCGTATGCATTGCATGTGTGTAGGAATGGCTGCCGAAAAAATGGTTTTGTGCGGTGTTAGCCAGTAGAGCAAAGTGTGATTGTTCTCAGTGAGAGAAACCAAGTAATCTTGTAGATATGATACCTTTTTAATGGCTAACAAAAATACATAATGTTACAGTAAGCTTTCGGATCTCCTATCAATCCTTCCTCAGGCTAAAATGGAGCTGGTTTGGATGGGGCACATAAATAATATACAAATGCAGATAGGACACTCCTCTTGATTGAAATACAAATATTCACACACAGAAATTTGAGACTCTTTTGCACTCAAAACTTAAAACAACAGAGAAACTGAGCTGAGACATAAATACTTAACCAGTCCACTGAGCTCAGGAATGTGACAGTTTTATGTATCTTATCTCAGCTTCAACCTGCACATGGAAGGAGATGCAGCACAATCTATTGGATAGCAACATTATTACAAGTCAAGTTCTGAATTTTTATGAAGTTTAAAAAATAATAATAATTGGGAAGATGACATCCCTCTTGACCTCTTTCAGACCTTTCATATTCTTCACTTATGCAAGAATCCTGGGCTAAGGTTAATTCCATTCTTGAGGGTATCAAACATGGCCATAAATTTGTACTCCCAAATTCTTCTGTGATGCTGCAACTTGAGATTGCCCTTCAGTATGAGGCCTTAGTCACACGGACGTTTTTTGCCACGATTTGCGGATCACATGACGGATGCGCATCCGCAAATCACGTGACCAGGGCCGAAAAATCACTCGAAAAAACTGCTCCTAGCCGCGTTTCAATAGAAACGGGCCGGAGCTGTCCAGCGCATTGAATTCAATGGAGCCGGCAATACAGCTGGCTCCATTGAAAGCAATGCGCTGCAGGCGAGCGCGGGATGAATTGTCGGGAAGGGCTTAAATATATAAGCCCTTCCCTGCAATTCATCCAGAAATGTGTAAAAATAAAAAAATATATATATACTCACCTTGTCCCGGCAGACGGAGTTCAGCGCGGCCGGCCAGCAGTGGGTGTGAGTGGGTGTGAGTGAGAGCCTCTGATTGGCTCAGCGCAGGCCCCAATCAGGGGCAGATCTCACTCACACCCACTGCCGGCCGGCCGTGCTGAACTCCGTCTGCCGGGACAAGGTGAGTATATATATTTTTTTTATTTTTACACATTTCTGGATGAATTGCAGGGAAGGGCTTATATATTTAAGCCCTTCCCGACAATTCATCTTGCGATCACCGGCAGCCCATTGCTTTCAATGGAGCTGGCTGTATTGCCGGCTCCATTGAATTCAATGGGCAAACATCATTCTTCTCTGCCACAGCTGTTACAGCTGTGGCAGAGGAGAATGATTTGTCTACTATATTTTCCTAATTGGGTCAGCGCTGCTGCCGCCGGCCCCATTGAGCGCATATAGAGAAGAGAACAGAAATCGCAGATCGCAGATAGGTGCGATCTGTGATTTCTGTTCTATAATTTATCGGATGAGCGCATAAAAAGCGCTCATGTGTCCGATACCATTGCAAAGCAATGGTTTTATAAAATCGCCGGACGCATGCGCAAATCGCGCGAAAAAACGCCCGTCTGACTAAGGCCTGATAACTCTCATCTGCTCTATTCTGTGTCCATGACCACAAAAACATTTGTATTTCAATCAAGAGTGGTGTCCTTTCTGCATTTGTATATTATATATGTGCCCCATCCAAACCAGTTCCATTTATCCTGATGAAGAATCGATAGAAGATCCAAAAGCCTGCTGTAACATCATGTATTTTTGTTGGCCATTAAAAGGTATCATATACACTAATTTACCTGGTTTCTCTCACTGAAAGCTGCCCCAGGTGGTTCAGTGATAGTATACAGCCAATTATCCAGTTTTCCTATTCATTTGGAGGATATTTAGCACAAAGAGGGGGGTATTTAGAGCTAGGAACCCATCCAATAAGGTTTGTCTGGATGTGGCAGATGGGCCCACATGTTTTGATCAAAATGTGTGCTAAGAACCCTGCATATTTATGTGGTTAGTATAAACAACAATTTTCTAATTTTATATAGATGTTAGGCTAACTACACATGGCTGAGCACAATATCGGGCTGTAAAGCTCAGCCCAATATAACGATCATGAACGTGCAATGTCTGTGAAGTAGCGATCCTCCAGAGCGGCTTGAAGCCAGGCGGATGATCGGCAAGTGTTTTATATTGTTTTCAATGCATCGCACATGTGAATGCTATGAAGTGTCAGGACTCAGGGTCCGGGAAACTGGAGGTTCCTGCAAATACCTGCAACCCCTGTCAATTCCTACTTGTCCCCCTGGGCTAGGCCCCAGGGCGACAACTGGGCGACGGTCCCTACACCCACTAGGGAAGGGGAACACCGGGACTAACAAACAGACAGACACTGGAACAAAAAACAGCAAGGAGAGTCAGACTATCCGGGTCGGCAACGAGAGGGTACGCGGTACAAGAGGGTCAGGCAAAAGGCAACGTCAGGTCCGAAAACAGGGAGTCAAAAGTCAGGAGTCTTAACAAGGAGTACACTGGTGTAGCAGGAAGACCAAACTAACACTGGCACTGGTATGCAGACACAAGCAGGTTTAAATGCTGTCAGAACTCCAGCCCCAGCAGCTGATTGGGGGTGGGGGGAGTCTGACAGCAGCTGAGTGCACCCAGCAGCACTGGGGAACCCGCTCCCCACCCTGCAGGAGGCAGAGAAGGAGACACATGCTGGGTAGCCATGGTACCGAGGATGCGGCGTTGGGCAACATCCACGTCCCTAGCAACCTGGCGGCGAGGACGAGCCCAGCGGCCAGGGGAGGTGACGAGGACCAGGGCTCCCCTGCGCAGCACAGCAGCAGCCCGTGTAACAGGACCGTCGGTGAGGGCATGAGAGACCCGCCAGCCGCCGGTCCTGATATGAAGTTTTTCAATATGTTAAATGGCACATCTAATTATACCATTTAAAATACAGCTTATCCTGCAAAAAGCATGCCATCTTACAGCTAATCCAATGGCAAAATAAAAGGTATTACTGTAAAGTTAAGTCATGATATTTTTGAAAGTAGTAATGAACTAAAAAGCGTCTGGTCCTTTGTTGCCCAGACATCTATGGCCCTTTGCTTCTATAGCCTATCCCCACCCTCAATAGCAACATAAATTCAAACCAGACCCATGAATTCACTTAGATCCCTAAATTAGGCAGACACCACACCAGGTCCCCAGAATTAATTTTGACTCCCAAATGAATTAAACCCCAGACAAGAAATTAATCACAACCCCAAAATTAAACTGACCCCAGACCAAACCACTAAATTAATTCAGACCCCTGACCAGACTTCTTAAATAATCAGACCCCAAAACAAATTCCTAAGTTAATCAGATCCCAGAACAGACCTTCTAAATTTATCAGAACCACTACAGTTATTACACTAGATCACTGCCTAAAATAATTAGATACAGACCAGACCCCTTAAATAAGCAGACCCCAGACCAGAGCGAAAAAATAATCTGACACAACTGCATTTGTTTACCACCCGGGCTCTTCTTCATTTCTGGGTACCATCATACTGCATTGTGATGCTGCATGTTATGTGCACTGCTGTACACTATGCCCTAAAGCTAGACTGAATTGGGACACAGTGGGGGCTCCCAGAGCTGAAGAAAATCCATGATGTCATTAAATGGCTGTAATTGGCTAATGCAGCGCCGGCTTTCATTGGCTGATGCCACGCTGAGTTAGCCAACCAGAGCATTAGCTTTCTGGAGGCGGGGTATTCAAGCCCCGCATCCAGAAAGCAATGCTCTGTCGGCGAGGAGCAGGGAGCGCCGCGGGAGGTGAGTATTGATTTTTTTTCCTAGACTGTATTCCCGGCGTATAAGTCGACAGTTGAGGGGTCGTCTTATACGCCCAGTCGTCTTATACACTGGAAAATATGGTACATATATCAGGGTGTCTTACCCTATCACAGCTGAACAGCAATACCAAGTTCTGGAAGTGTTGTGCTCCTTGGGCATTTGCACTCCCTGCTTAGTGGTACAGATAGCCTATGCTAAATTAAAGCATCTCTCAATCCACTGTGGGTCGGAAGGCGTGTTGTCTCTCCTCACGGAGAGCACCCCAAAGGTGTGTGGAGACACCTAAGAGGTGAGTGAGGAGACTTACAATGCCATGCATGCTCCTCTGGGTAATATATGCAAATAAGGAAGATGGTACAATACATCTGCAGTGCCACCTATTGGATGGCAGCATACCTTCAAATCAATGTATGACCCTTTAAACAAGTCTTTAAAACAATGATTTGGAATAGGAATGATTTTCTGGCTTGGTTTCCTATTCCTAATCATTGTTTTAAAGACTTGTTTAGAGAGTCATACATTGATTTGAAGGAATGCTGGCATCCAATAGGTGGCGCTGCACAGGTATGGTTTCATCGTCCTTATTTGCATCAATCCATTGTCATCTAGGGCTGCATTCAGTATTCTATTTTATTCTAAGCTCATATCTCCCAGCATATCCTGCTTGTTCAGTACCTGTAGGTCAGGCAGTGCCCAATAATGTGATGATGCTTAACTCTATGGTGTAAATTGTAAGACCGGCTCACCATACTATCAAATAATGTCATGTGTGTCGGATGACTAAGAGACCATGCAGAATATTAATGCATGACACACTAGAGAACCATACAATTCTGCACCAAAATCTGCATGTATACAGGCTGAAAGGTACTTTATCATGGCCCATTGTGGTGACGTTACTATAGATGTGGACCAATCAGCTGATGAGTCTTTCCTACTGACATAACATCAACAAATTAGAGTGCAAACAAGGATGCAGCTTGGGAAATGTAAGATGGGAGGTAAGAGGACACTGAGGAATCCTAAATGTAAGTATGATGACAAGTTGTTTTTTCACATTTTGGGCATGTTCAAAGTTATAAACCTCTCCAATTTCACATTTTTCTGATATTTTCATGTAAAATTTTCCTTTTCTCTAAACCCAATTAGCACAAATTCAGTTAAAAGATTTCACTAATTGTCATTCACACTCCATTACACATGAGCTTCTCATTATACATCCTCATGAGACTAACAAAACAAGGGTCAATTGCTGTATGCTATACGGTAATCAATATCAATGTTTTTTCTTTCATGTTAACCCCTCAATGATGCAGCGCTTTTTTGTTTTGTTTGTTTTTTCCTCCCCACTTTCAAAAAGTCATAACTTTTATACCAAATACGTTTTTGAGTTTTTATGTTTTGATTTTTTTTATACATATGTGATCTTTTTTTAGTTTTATTACCTTTTATTTTTACTAATAATTAATAAAACTTTCTTTTTTACTCATTTTCACATTTTCTTTAGCCCCCTTAGGGGACTTGAATTTGCAATAGTTTGATTGCTCATACAGTATAATGCAATACCATAGCATTCCATTATGCCACATTTTGAAAGGCAGTCTATCAAAATGTGCCATAGGCATGTCAGTCATGGAAGACCTAGGAGCCTTTAGAAGGTTCTAGGCTGCCATGGCAACCGAACAGCACCTTACAATCTCATTGCGAGAGGACCATTTGGGACCCCCAAACATCGACCGAGGCATTTAAATGAAAGAGTTGACAGTGGTATTTAAAGTGTTAACAGTCATAATCAGTATGAACACTGATTGTGGCTGTTGTGGGCGGGTGTCGGGTATATAAGGCTGAATCGGGTCCTGATACCGCTCCATAAAGATCCCGCACACCCAGGATGTAATTGTACACCCTGGAGCATGAAGGGGTTAAAGTGGGTCAACACAGTAGTATTCATTGAAAGTCAATGTGTATCTGCCTTTCTTAACACTGTGCATGTTAATATTAGCTAATATTGCTTGACTTATAGGGGGAATTTAACAAAGTACCTATGGCAGTAATGTATAAAAGATAAACAATTTGGCACACGCCACATGCAAAAGCACACTTTTAAAAAGGGCTGAAAAGAGGGGCAGTGCTTAGAAAATGGGTGGGGCCTCCACCGACCATCGGATGTGCTATAATTTATGCCAGAAACTAGTTTAAATTATAGCTGAAGTCTACATCAGCTGCAACTGTCATGGATTTTAGCATGTGGTACAAGGATGGCCTTAGATGTGCCAAGCATATTAGGAGGCTTGCACATCGCAATACATTAGGCGCATCTTACATAAGTGGCACTTCTCTAAGGCCCATTTACACGCAAAGAGAATCTTTCAAACGATTGAAAGACTGAAAGTTTTAGCTATCATTTTGCATTAAGTGTTAATGGACACTAATATCTATTAATACTTTATCATCCTTATCTACATCTAAAATGGGCTGTGGGCTGGGCTCTGCACACAGCTGCATTGTTCTCACACAAGCTGCTGGCAGAATACAATATAATCTCCCGACTCCTGTGGAGAACACAGCATGCGGTCTGTTGAGAGATACTTTATCTCTCTGCGGCTGAAGGATGGATTTTAAGCCCATCTTAAAATCATCATTCAGACGAAAAGTGAAGAATGCAAGCATTTATACGTAATGATTATTGCTCACCTGCAGTTGTTTTAATGAATTTTGAGAGAATCGTTGCATGTAAATGGGCCTTAAGACTGGTTCATGTTCCCCATAGAGTTCTCCATCAACAGTGACCCTTCGATGGCAAAACAAAACAAGGTGGAGAACACTGGGCCCATTACTGTTAGCCTCACTCTTCTCTCACTGTTGAAATATTACAAATCCATACATTATAGTTCATTCACTACAGGACTGTGAGAGCACAAGGGTTTACTTACTTTTTCTCCCTATGCTGTGGATATTTACTCAATGTGCCCAATAAAAGTCATGAACGCTGCAATCGTTTGTGTTATTAGTTTAATTAGCGTTTATGTTTAGTTAGCTTTTACTGTGTTTATAATTGTGACCACATTTAGACCACATTCTACTAGCAATCAATGCAGAAACCTGGGTAATTCCAAAAAGTTCACTTCCTTTTTTCCCCAACAGTACATTGAAGCTTGTACTTTTTTAGTAGTCAGCTCAGTTTCTGTTTTCCTACTCACTGTTTGTCCACTTTCATGTAAAATTGTTCTTGGGGTCGGTCTATTCTGTCTTTAACAACTTTTTTCTTTTTGTACTTTCAAAAAGTAGCATTTAAATCCACGACGCAGATCATGTTCTGTGCAAATACTGTTTCCTGAAGGTTGCTGATATTGCAAGCAGTAGGTGATCCTGCCTGAATATGGATCATGCTGAGATGCTAGCATTTCTAAAAACAAATTGGAGTTGGTGTTCAGAAAAGTAGATTTATATATAGAATAAGAGAGCGAAATAAACCCACTAATACATTTCACTAGAAAAGCTGAATCCTGCGTTTGCAGATAAACAGTTGTTAAATTAAATAGCTGACAATTTTCAGCTTTGACAAATGTTCTTTTACGATCCTGATCTTCCAATGACAGATGATAATTATTTATAATTAATATGCACCTGTGCATTTCAAAAATGTACTTTTATTCGCAGACAAAGGGAACATTGCTACATTGGGATCTACAAGAATAAAATCTCTCAGAGTTTGCCAAGTAAGGCTTCATTCGCACCTGCGTTTGGGCTACATTAGGGCTTGCCGTTTCTCTGTTCCGTTTTTGAAAACTGACGTTTAATAGAATTTAAATGGATCTGTTCTATTCCCATTGAAATTAATGATAGGAAAACATTTTTGAAATGTTTCCGTTTGAATCCGTTCCGTTTGACTTCAGTTTTTTTGACCGGACCAAACAGCGCAGTCTGCAATGTTATTGGTCCTGTAAAAAAAAACAGAAGTCAAACTGAACGGATTCAAATGGAAACATTTCCCTTTTTCTATCATTTATTTCAGTGGGAAAAAAACTGATCAGTTTAAATGCAGTTAAACTTCCAAAAATGGAACAAAGAAACGTAAAGCCTCAACGGAGCCCCAATACAAATGTAAATGGAGCCTAACTTTGTTGTCATTCATATGGTAACAAAAACTACATGTGGCTAAAACTCCACCCAGCCGCAGCTTATAATGATTGGGCGCATATGGCTTTTGTTATGTGTGAACACACATTTAAGGGCGGTTGCGCATAGGCGGCAGTGTGTGAGTGGTTGTGCATAGGTGGCGGTGTGTGAGCGGTTGGGCATAGGTGGCGGTGTGTAAGCAGTTGTGCATAGGCGGCTGTATGTGAGCAGTTGAGCATTGGTGGCGGTGTGTGAGCGGTTGGGCATAGGTGGCGGTGTGTGAACGGTTGCGCACAGGCGGCAAGGTGTGAGCGGTTGCGCATAGGCGGCGAGGTGTGAGCGGTTACGCATAGGCGGCGAGGTGTGAGCGGTTGCGCATAGGCGGCGAGGTGTGAGCGGTTGCGCATAGGAGGCGAGGTGTGAGCCGAGTGTGAGCAAGTCTATCTTCACTACTTCCACAAGTAAATTGTAGCTCCCATTAGGATGAGCTCCATGCCTGGCAATGTAATCCAGTGTGCTACTGTTACGGTATACTCCCCTTGATACACCAGCCCGGGTGCCCTAGATCTCACCCACAACCCCTGTCCCTGCCTACTTTCTTCCACTCCTGGCTAACCCCAGGCGGGCAACTGGGCGGTGATCCCTACTCTCACTAGGGACCGAAAAAGGGACGCTGGCGTACCTGGATGGAAAGGGTAAAATACTGACAGGAAAGGCAGATGTAAATAACCTACACGAGAAATACTAAGCAGAACTGAGGCAGATGGAAAAACCTGGCGGATAATAGCAAAGTATAGCAGACAAGATGAAGGAAGCAGGAGAACAACCGAGGCAGACTAGCTAGCACACTGAGGGAAACCAATAACTGGCAGTGATTGTCAGTCTCTGTCCGACCTTTAAACAAAAGCCTTCGCCCAGGGGCGGAGAGAGGGAGACAGCCATCTCCCAACAGAACATAATACAAGGGAGCTCGTGCATGGCAGCTGCACTCACAGGTGCGCGCGCGCCACCAGCACCACACCGCCCACGCCGGCCAGGCACCCATCCCCCCGGCAGCAAGACAGCAAGCCGGGGGACGTGCCCTGACTGCGGGACCCCACACACCGCCGCCCCGGGAGGACCAGCAACCGCTGCATGGTCACAGCTACTTGTGCAATGTATGCAGTCCTTGACCAGCCAATCAAGGGTGCATACTGTTGCGCAAGATGTGTGCATGTTACACATTTAGAAGCCCAAATCCTGGATCTAAATGAGCAACTTGCAACACTGCGATCCATTGGCATTATGGAAAGGAATTTGCTGCTCACTGAACAGGCGCTCGCTGCGGTAGAGGTGGGGGAGGATGGTAGTCGAATGAGCAGGGGGAGCAGGCAGTAAGCTGGGTGATAGATAGAAGGAGGGGTAGAGGTAAGAAAATCAGGGAGGCTAGTCCCTGGTTTGCAAAGTTGGCAGATGAGAGGGTTTGCAAAGTTGGCAGATGAGGGGGATGCCATTACAGAGCACTGCTGCAGCAAGACATGCCCTCTGAACGCCAGGGAGATGACTGCTCCAGTGAGATGAGGACGGGGAGGGCAGGGCAGGCTAGACAGGTCCTAGTGGTGGGGGACTCAATTATAAGGAGGACAGATAGAGCAATCTGCCATAAAGACTGGGATCGTCTAACAGTGTGTTGTCTTCCTGGCCCTCGTGTTCGACACATCACAGATCAGATTGACAGATTGCTGGGAGAGGCTGAAGAGGATCCAGCGGTCATGGTGCACGTTGTCACCAATGAACAAATAGAGGTCAATGGAGGGCCCTCAAAAATTATTTCAGGGACTTAGGGTCCAAGTTTAGGGCGAGGACCTCCAGGGTAGTTTTCTCGGAAATACTACCTATACCTAAAGCCACACTAGAAAGGCAGCAGGATCTTAGGGAGCTAAACAAGTGGCTCCGGAGTTGGTGTAAGAAGGAGGGATTTGGGTTCCTGGAGAACTGGTCTGACCTTGCTGTCAGCTACAGGCTCTACCGTAGGGAAGGGCTGCATCTTAATGAGGAAGGGGCCGCTGTGCTGGGTGAGAAGATGGCTAGAAGGCTGGAGGAGTGTTTAAACTAGGGACTGGGGGGAGGCAAAAAGAGAAATAGGGGGTAGTCAGCGTAGCTAGCGACCTGGATCTAAGCAATGGGAATGGGGGTCGAGCAGAAGGGCGGTATAAGTACAGTTAGAACTGTTAGATCAGCCAATAGTACCATTAGTAACAAAATGAATTTAAAGAACAAAAAAAAACTTATAAATTGTATGACCATGAATGCAAGAAGTCTGATCGGTAAAGTGGGTGAGCTTGAGAATGACTGATGAAAACTACAATATAATCTGAATAACGGAAACATGGCTTGATGATAAGTGCGATTGGGCGGTGAATTTACAGGGTTACAACCTCTTCAGAAGAAACCGGGCAAACCAGAAAGGGGGAGGGGTATGTCTGTACGTTAAATCGTACTTAATGCCGAGGCTACGGGAAAATATAAGGGCAGGGGGTGAACATGTGGAATCTCTATGGGTAGAAATACAGGGAGAAAAAAAATAACAAAATCCTGATAGGAGTTTTCTATAGACCACCAAAAGCAACAGAAGAAACTGAAACCTTACTATTAAGGCAAATAGAAGAGGTGTCAATCCGCAACGAAGTAATTATCATGGGGGACTTTAATTATCCAGATATAATATGGGAAAACGAAACCTGCAATTCTCATAGGGGTGATAAATTCTTGAGAACAATTAAAGATAACTACCTGAACCAACTTGTGCTGGAGCCAACTAGAGGGAGGGCCATTCTGGACCTAGTACTAACTAACAAACCGGACCGAATAAAGGGGGTGCAGGTAGAGGGACACTTGGGGAACAGTGACCACAATATAATCAACTTCCAGCTGTCATTCAATAAGAAGCCTTATCAGGGAGCGACAAATAAACTAAACTTTAGTAAAGCATAATTTGATCAGCTTAGAACAACTATTGGCAAGATTAATTGGGACAACATCCTCAAAAATATCAGTACAAACGACAAATGGGAAAAGTTTAAAAGGATCCTAAACACTGGCCTGGCCCTTTAACAAATAATGCAGAAGAAATCATGGAAGATGATGGAGGGAAGGAAAACCTATTAAATAGTTTCTTTTCAAGCGTATTCACGAACGAAAAGGAAATGCCACATGAGATGCAGGGGAATAAAATGAACCCCTCACAAAATATCTCATACCTAACGCAGGAGGAGGTGCGGAACAGGTTAAAGAAGATTAAAATCGATAAATCGCCAGGCCCAGATGGAATACACCCAAAGGTACTAAGGGAACTAAGTGATGTGATAGCTAGGCTGCTGTATCTAATATTTATGGATACTATAAAGATCGGGGTTGTACCATTAGATTGGCGCATTGCCGGGGTTCCAATTTACAAAAAGGGGTCCAAAAGTGAGCCTGGTAACTACAGGCCGGTAAATCTCACTTCAGTAACTGTAAAAATATTCGAGGTGTTTCTGAGAGACGCCATCGAAGAATACCTCAAGGAGAACAACAGAATAACTCCTCACCAGCATGGATTCATGACGGGTCGATCATGTCAAACCAATCTGATCAGCTTCTACAATGAAGTAAGCTCTAGGCTGGGGCTGGGAGAGTCTATTGATCTTGTATATCTGGACTTCTCTAAAGCATTTGACACCGTGCCGCATAATAGGCTGATATACAAAATGAGACAGCTTGGATTGGGTGAAAACGTGTGTATATAGGTAAAGAATTGGCTCAGAAATAGAAAGCAGAGGGTGGTAATTAATGGTTCATACTCTGATTGGGCCACCATTGCTAGTGGGGTGCCACAGGGTTTAGTATTGGGCCCCATTCTGTTCCATATATTTATCAACGGCCTGATAGAGGGACTGCACAGTAAAATATCAATATTTGCAGATGACACAAAATTATACAATATAATCAATGCAACGGAGGACAAGGTACGGCTACAAACAGACCTAGATAAATTAGGGGCTTGGGCAGAAAAATGGCAAATAAAGTTCAATGTTGATAAATGTAAGGTTATGCACATGGGCAGGAGAAACAGATGTCACCAATATACACTAAATGGGGCACTGCTAGGGAAAAGAGATATGGAAAAAGACCTGGGGGTACTAGTGGATTGTAGATTAAACTGGAGTAACCAATGTCAGACAGCTGATGCAAAAGCTAATAAAGTGTTGGGATGCATTAAAAGAGGTATAGGGGCGAGGGACGAGAACATTATTCTACCGCTATATAAGGCACTTGTTAGGCCCCACATGAAATACTGCGTACAGTTCTGGTCACCAGGGTGATCAAATAACTATGTATAAATACATGAGGGGACAATACAAGGATCTCTCCCATGATCTGTTTATACCCAGGACTGCAACAGTAACAAGAGGGCATCCACTATATCTAGAAGAAAGCAGGCTTCATTGCCAATATAGAAAGGGGTTCTTTACTGTAAGAGCAGTGAGACTGTGGAACTCTCTGCCTGAGGATGTGGGGATGGCAAAATCCATAGAGGAGTTTAAAAGGGGACTTGCACTTGATGTCTTTCTAGAGGGGAAGGATATTACAGGATATAAATCTTAGGTTAATTGTTAATCCGGGTATACAGGCAGGTAGGAACTATTAGGGGTTGATCCAGGGAACAGTCTGATTGCCATTAGGGAGTCGGGAAGGAATTTTCCCCCAAAAGGGCTAATTGGCTCCTGCCTCTTGTTTTTTTTTTTGCCTTCCTCTGGATCAACAACACAGGAGGATAAACAGGCTGAACTGGGTGGACATTGTCTTCATTTGGCCTTACATACTATGTTACTATGTATTTACGCTGTACGATTAACGCTCAAAATTTGTTCACAATAATGAAATTGAGTGATAATCGCCCTGTATAAATGCAAAAAAATAGTTTACTATTCTTTCACTTCTTTTTGTTGCTGACTTTCAGTCAACATTAAAAAAAATTGCTGGATCGCAGGATTCTCGCTGAGTGTAAATACTCCCAGCGCAGCGCTTCACATAGAAGGTGAAGCGCTTAGCGAGAAGCCCCTTATCCAGCAGTGATCTCTGCCTGTTTAAATGCTCTGCACAAGCTCTAATGACCTTAGTGGTGACGTCAGCACTAGCGCGGTTATTAGACAACTGTCATCTTGTCTAAATATACCGCAGGATGTAGCACAGATTATATCAATTAGTGCAAATTTTGTTGCATTCTTAACTGCAGAATGCATTTTGCGAAACATTTTGTGGAATTTCTTGCATTTTTTCCGCAGACATTAATTAAAAAAATTATATCTCCTATGTGTTAGAAATCCACAACAATTCTTTAAGGCATCCTTAATGCCTCGACAGAAAGCTTTTCTGCTGCAGAATTCAATCTTGCGGCTTTGAAGTAAAGATGGGCGGATTTCAACAGGTACAGAATTCCAGCCCTATAGGAATAACATTGTGACGCAGAAATATCCGCGTGGACTAATTACCTCCTGTGCGAAAGGTCCCTTAGATGTTATAAGTGGTTCATTTTATGAGTTTGGTGAAATCCAAAATGAGAGGTTGTAATTATAGCCTTTTCTTCATGTCACTTTTTGAAAGTAGAAAGGGAAGAGAAATGTATACTCAAAGGCTTAAAGTGAGTTAAAAGAAAACTCAAGGACTCTTAAAGGGATAGTAGCAATCAGACATCCCCTGTCTATAAGTCCTCCTTTGACATCTTAGGGTACCTTGACGCAGGCGACCAATTGGACAAAAGATTACACAAACGCAGGACTCAACGGTATGGTACGAGAAATTGCTCATTTGTTGCTAGTTGCTTTATTTCAACTCACTGCAATGAAATGACTAGTCAGCCACTCGCTCAGTGTAAACAGGCAGTGACTGCTTGGCCACATTAACTTTAGGCAGGCGACCAGAAGAAATCTCCGGCACACTCCATCTCCATTCACTGAACAAAATTTCCCCCCTGTCTGGAAGCACAGGAGTGACAGTCGTTCGGTGTAAAAGTATGCTTAGTTGCAGTTCTCCTACTTGGAAGCCCCCTCATTAGTTAAAGCAGAGAGCCGCTACAAAGAGCGAGCCTGCTCTGGCAGTCTCAGTACAACGATCTATTACACAGTTGTTCATTTACTTGAAAGGGTGTTATGTAATATGACATTTTTTCCACAACTTACACTGTAAGGCTATGACTAAAGATTATACAGTCTGAAACGCGTCACCATTTCTCTTATGCTGATTTTTTTATCATAGGCTGCTCCACACGAATGCCATGACTTCAGCTGAAGCATGAAATATTGGAACTAAGCTTTTTACTAAAACAAATGCTGGATTTTATATTACATACAGTCATTGTCAAAAAATCCCTCCCCTAGGAGGATATGTAGGAGGCGAATGAAACTTTCTGTGTGTGATTGTAACATTGATATAAGTAAGTCATTACAATATCAGAGCAAAAGGATTTGGGGGGGGGGAAACTGACCACGTGTAGAGAGGCTCTAGTACCCTGTTGTACCGCCTCTAGCTTGGATACAATATGTCCATGAATCGGTCCGCAGCAGCATATACCAGTGCCATACAAATGTAGAAAAGAACTTCCTTTATTCCTCCATAGATATATATAGCGACGTTTCGATCACACTATGTGATCTGTTTTAAGCCAGATCTTAAGAAAGATCACATGGTGTGATCGAAACATCACTGTATATATCTATGGAGGAATAAAGGAATTTCTTTTCTACATTTGTATGGCACTGGTATATGCTGCTGCGGACCGATTTATGGTCATATTGCTATTTGGGGGTAAAGGTTTGGGCTTCCCATACTGCAGCTGGTGCATCATTCTGCTTTCTTGGTTCCACCCGGTTAAAGGGGTTGTCTCGCGAAAGCAAGTGGGGTTAAGTACTTATGTATGGCCATATTAATGCCCTTTGTAATATACATCGTGCATTAAATATGAGCCATACAGAAGTTATTCACTTACCTGCTTCGTTGCTGGCGTCCCCGTCTCCATGGCTCCGTCTAATTTCGGTGTCTTCTTGCTTTTTTAGACGCGCTTGCGCAGATGGGTCTTCTCCCTTTGGCTCGGCTCGGAAGCAGCTGCGTTTTGGCTCCGCCCCCTTGTACGAGTCATCGCGTAGCTCCGCCCCCATCACATGTGCCGATTCCAGCCTCTTGATTGGCCATACAGAAGTACTTAACCCCACTTGCTTTCGCGAGACAACCCCTTTAAGGGTTCTACTGAGTGCTGCTGGTGACTACATCTATTAGGTTCTAGCTTGGATACAAGATGTGATATGGGAAGGCATGGAGGTTCTAGTATCCTGTAGAGCTTACTCTAGCTTGGATACAAGATGTGATACGGGTGGACATAGAGGTATATAGGTTCTGTATGGTATTTTGTGGTATATTTGTGTACATTTGCTGTAACTGAGCCTGCAGATCCTGCAAACTTATAGGTTGTCAAAGTTGGCATCCCAGCTGGTCCCATACATGTTCTATTGGTGATAAATCTGGTAACCGAGCAGCCACAGAAGAGTGACAATATTGTGGAGGTAATGCTGTGACATTCTTACTGTGTGCAGCTGAGCATTGGATGTGATATGGGTGGGCATGGGGGTTCTACTACCCTCTTGGGTTGCATCTAGCTTGGATGCAAGATGTGATATTGGCAAGCATGTAGGCATACAGGTTCTGTATAGTATCCTGTGACATATCGGTCCACATTTGCTGTAACTGAGCCTTCAGATCATGCAAACTCGTAGGCTGTAAAAGTTAGTGTCCCAGATGGTCCCATACATATTCTACTGGTGATAAACCTAGCAATGGGGAAAGCCACGTAACTGTGGCAATGTTGTGGAGGCGTTCCTGTGATACCTTACTGAGTGTGGCTGAGCATTAGCATACTGGAAAATGCCTCTTGAAAGCCTCCTGCCATGAGAGGCAACATATGTGGCTGCAGGATTTCCTGAACATATTGTTTAGCTGTCATCGTCCCTTGTACTAAAACTAGGAGTGACTGACTATCATATGTGATAGCCCCCAGGCCATCACACCAGCAATTGAGGCACTGTGCCATTTCACTGCAAAGGCAGGAATGAGGCACCTTAGGTCTCCAAACATGAATATGACCGTCAAACGAAATCTTGATTTGTCGCTGAAGACAACACTGGTTCTACTCTGTAGTAGTCCAGTTTCATTGTGCATGACACCGCTGCAAATGGAAGTGATGGTGGGTGGATGTCAAAGGCAGTACATGTAATGGTCACTGTATGACCAAATGTCCTTCAGCCAAGTGCTTGGAAATTATTCCAACAGACACCATGGACATACATGGATACAAAACCATCAGAAATGCATTCAGGAGGATAGAGCTTTCCATGAAAATTACAAAAAGTTTAAAATCACTAATGCCGTACATCGAAAGAGTTATCGGGAGCGTCTCAAAGTTAAGGGGGCCAAGTGCTGTGAGGCGTGCTACACACTACTGGAGCCCCAGCTGAGCACATCTAGTGCCCCAGTGGTGTGGCCGGAATTAGAAAATGATTTGGAACTCATGTGGATACTGATCACCCTGGTGATGATCAAGGGGCACTTTTGCAGTTATCACGAACTTACAAGAGAAGTGGTGATTACAGTAGGATTTGGCGATATAACGATGCCAAACTGAACTTACCCTTTGAATCTCCCACAACTCTGGGTGGCCCAAATCTCACAGACGCATTGTACAATCGACTTTGTGTGGAAGATGTGTAAATTTGTTTAGAATTACGAAATTATATTTAAAAAATAAAATTTCAAGATTGTACTGACTAGATATTTTATTTTGACAATACCTATCATGCGGTTTGTATTCCATGCCCCTAGAGGCTTGCGGCTGTGCCCCCAACACAGTTTTTTTTTTTTTTTTGCTTGGAAGGATTTTTCTAAGTCAGTAAATATGTGATGTGTGACTATTTTACTATTATTTAGAGACTGAAACTATAAAGGACAAAAATAAACACTAAGCTTGGAATGTCACTTATGACAAGAGAGAAGAAAATGAGGACTTCTAGCCTGCAACTGTACAGCTGCCCCCAAGGTAAAGGTTGCAAAAGACGGAATGTAAAGGGAAGATGTGAAATGAATGATGAAGTATATTTTTAGAACTCCAGCCTCTCATGAGATCCAATTTAAAGAAAAGATCCTTTACACTGGGAAATAGGTGAAAGTGTAATAAAGAGTTCCTCACACAGAAGCATTGTGTCATTTTGTGACAGAATGTGGGGCAGCTGCGCCGAAAATGAAAATATGCAGCCAAATGTATTCATCCTATGTATGTTGTGATGTGGCAAGAAAGGAAGAGCAGCCTGCTAAATTAAATATCAATGTACTTGGAACTAGAGAAGATTCTTAATTTCTCCATCCCTATGCTGCTTTGTTTCTTGATTGTTCCAAACACATTGCCTCTATTGACGAAGCACTAGAATTACCTAAATGAGCCCTAACTGCCACCCGAAAATAAAAAAAACCCACCAATACCTGGTAATGCATACTGAAAGCAAATACAGTACATTGGTTACATAGTTAGCAAATAGAAAAAAGTTGCATTTTATAGCAAAATTTTCTGTAATAATTTGTACTTTAATTTTTTATCTTTTTCTTTGCTTTTTTTTTATTTCACAAATTACTTACAAAAAATGATTCCTATCTTTTTTCCGTTTAGTTGGGGCCGACTCTCAGATACTTTATGGATCAGCCCTCTCCACGTGATTTATGTTTACTACGGCTTCTTTCAGTTTGATCTTTTGCATGTTGGTTTTGGCTTTGATAGTATTAATCCAGCTCATTTCTTGAGCACCAGGTCTTCTTTTTCCACTGGCCATTCCAATCATTTTCGATGTTTCTAATGAATTAGCTCACATTATGTGGCCGAAGTATGGGAGTCTCTGTTTCGTAATTTTGCCCTCCAATGAAAACTTTGGTTTGAGGCAGGCTAGGAATGTTTTATTAGTGGTCTTGGTGGTCCAAGGAAATTGTAGAAGTTTCCTCCAGCACCAAAGTTTAAAGGCATCAATCTTCCTCCGGTCTGTTTTCTTCATTGTCCAACTTTTGCAGCTGTAGGGCTAAGTCTGACGAGCGTTGTTTTGTGCGCGCCTATGCTCGCAAAAAAAAAAAACGTTCCAAAGCTGAGCAAAATGCACATGACCGAAGCACTGTCTGTGATTGGCTGAGCACTGTGACCAATCAGAGGCTGCGCTCATCTGTCATTCAATGGCTGGGGGGGTTGCCTGCCGCTCATTGCTTTCAAGGGGCCAGCTGCAGCGCCGGTCCCATTAAAAGCAATGCAGTAACATTGCGGTGCTCTGCCACAGCTGGTGACAGTTATGGCAGGGGATTCTTTAACCCCTGCGAGGTGTCCCCTCATCTCTGAACACTGTGACAGTGCTGTCACAGCGTTCAGTGATGAGGGGACTCCCTGTGGGCAGGGGTGTAACTATAGAGGGTGCAGGGGATGCAGTTGCACCTGGGCCCAGGAGCCTTAGAGGGCCCATAAAGTCTCTCTTCTCCATATAGGGAGGCCAGTACTATGAATAAAGCATTATAGTTGGCGGCCCTGTTACAGGTTTTGCATCGGGACCCGGGAGCTGCAAGTTATGCCTCTGTGCAGCATGATTCAGGTATGGATACGGGTACAGAGACAGATAGAGGGGGGCCCCAGCTCACGTTTTGCATCAGGGCCTCTGGGCCTTTAGTTACTTTAGGTCCATGCTGTGCATGAGAGGCACGGATGTCCCATCTTTTGCAGGTGCGCATCATTTTGCGCCAGTATAAGACGAACATCAGACCTGTGCCATAGGGAACCAATGGTTCTAATAGACACATAGGTGTGCATATAAAAACACTCGTCTGACTAAGCCCGTAAACTGCGAATTGGAAGATGATTGCATTGACTATCTGGCATTTCATTGCAATGCTTATGTCGTTGTTTGCCCAGATCCTATCCATAATTAACATTGTGCTGCAACCTTGTGCGACTTGTCGTTTTAATTCAGGTCCTGATTCTCCATTGTGGTCAATTTTCAATCTAAGGAAGACGAAGTCAAAAAATAATACTGAGACCATAAAATGAATCGCATCTTTGCCGCCCACCCTACCTCCTGGGAGTAAATCTAAGATAATATACAAGTCCTCCAGACAGATTGCATTTTACCAGATGCAGCACTTTGAGAGTATCCTGATTCACAATACCATGTGAACATAGATAAAAGCAGAAAAAATCAAATGATCATATCATCTTCATGAGAGATGTGAGAACTGGGATTGAATATTATCTAATGACTGACTCCGTCTCTTACTACATTTCTGGAACAAAGCGATATTTACACATGCCGCTCTTTCATGTTGCATACATTTAATTAACTGATTTCTCCAGACCTCAATTCTAGAAGTATCATTCCTAATCTTTTTAACTAAAAAGTCCTTTCTGGCAATATAGAAAATTCTCATAATACCCAGCTCTCTTTTTCTTCTCAGCTTGCCTAAAATTCTCCACCCTGTAATAAATGGGCAAGATTGGCTTTGCTTTTATAAATGTTAGGGTACATACACACGGACTATCGAAAAATTGTGCCTGAGTTTCTCAAGCATAACTTGGATAGATAATCACTAGAGATGAGCGAACGTACTCGGATAAGCACTACTCGTCCGAGTAATGTGCTTTATCCGAGTATCTCGCCGCTCGTCCTGAAAGATTCGGGGCGCTCCGCTGCTGACAGGTGAGTCGCAGCGGGGAGCGGGGCAGAGCGGCGGGAGAGAAGGAGAGAAAGATCTTCCCTCCGTTCCTCCCCGCTCTCCCCTGCAGCTCCCCGCTCCGCAGCGCTCCCCGAATCTTTCAGGACGAGCGGAGAGGTACTCGGATAAAGCACATTACTCGGACGAGTAGTGCTTATCCGAGTACGTTCGCTCATCTCTAATAATCACACAAGCATCCTGCCCATGTGCTTTCCAATGTGTGGAAGACTGCACATTGATATGTACTATTTTCATCCGATAAATTGACAAAAATGGAACCTGCTCCAATTTTTTAGGGCTTCCTCAGGTCACCGTGTTTGCACGTGTTTTTGTGCACGTAAAATATATGCACGCAATGCACAGAGAATAGAATGTAAAGGGTTGGTTCTCATGAGCACGTTTTTTGCACACAAAAGAAATAGGTCCTGCTCCATTTTCCTGTGTATTTGCGTACCAAGGGTCCCAAAGAAGTCTCTGTGCAAATAGTCCCTCCTCGCCAAGAGTGCTGGTTACTCCTCTGTTGGTGGAGTTCTGGTCAAGTCCATGTCTCCCTGGTATCATTCTGCATTCA
The DNA here is from genome assembly GCF_035609145.1 of Eleutherodactylus coqui. Lineage (NCBI taxonomy): Eukaryota > Metazoa > Chordata > Amphibia > Anura > Eleutherodactylidae > Eleutherodactylus > Eleutherodactylus coqui. The sequence goes on from NC_089839.1 coordinate 79,227,190, forward strand.
GATAAGTCCCCGGTATTCATATTTGAACCGTGGTATTACATCTGTTTCATAAATCTGCCCTATTCTCATTTGCACAAGGAAAGACTAGAAGCAATGGGATGAAACTGAAAGGGAGGAGACACAAACTAGATATTAGAAAAAACTTTCCGACAGTGAGGGTGATCAATGAGTGGAACAGGTTACCACGGGAGGTGGTGGGTTGTCCTTCAATGGAAGTCTTCAAATACAGGCTGGACAGACATCTGTCTGGGTTAACTTAGTGAATCCTGCATTGAGCAGGGGGTTGGACCTGATGACCCTGGAGGTCCCTTTTGAAGCATGCCCGAATTATGGCCCCATTGAATTATGGCTGTTCATAGCCATAATAGTGCAATTATGGATGCGTACAGGTTCTAATATACAACCATTTTTCTTAGAGACCTTTAGAGTTAATTTCTGAAATCTGACCACTGTGGCCAATTAATGGCCTCACGCGTGGCCTACTGCAGTCATTGGCTGCTGCGGTCACATGACTGCTGCAGAAGTTTCCAGGATCAGAATAGAGGATACTTCAGCAGCTATGCTAGACCAGCAGGACATTTGACGAGCGAGTAATGCTTAGTTTGTTTTTTAGTTTACACTATTCCCTGCCCTTGCTGAGCAATTCTTAGAAAACCCATTTAAGGGCTCCTTCACACAAATGTATGTTCAATTGCACATGCATCAACGCAACACATTTGCGCCATAAACAAAGTGCTTTTGTGTGCGCATCGGCACATTTCACTGTACTTTTTGCACTCATGGGGCATGTTAACATGGGAGCGGGAACCTCCTCCGCCATGATAATATGAACCAAATGTGCTCTTTTTTTCACTGAATTGCGCAACCTATTGCACATTTGCCCACCTCCCATAGGCTTATACTATGACCTTTGGTTTGCATGTGCACACAAAAATAGATTAGGCTGCCCCCCTTCCGCATGTGAAAAATGGGAACGAATGCATTGAAACCAGTGGGTTCTATCCTCTGCATATTGCGTGCACAAATAAGTGCGCAAATGTATTTGTCTGAAGGAGCCCTAAGGGGTTTGTTCAGGGTTATACCCTTACAAAGGCCACTCTTATCCATGAGATGTGTCTGATATTGCAGATCATTCCAATTCACTTAGGCCGACTGCACATAACCGGGTCGGATTCTGCATGCGGGAGCAGGCATTGGAATCCAACCTTGTGCCCAGCCAACATCTGCACGTACCTGTATTTTCTTCTTACTTTCTGTACTGCGGATGGTCCGCACGGCGAGCTGTCGGAAAGGCGCAGTACAGATGTTTTTGTTACAACCCCTGTTTTTCAGAATCTACAACTTTTCCGCAATGTCAACTGCGAAAGTGCCACGCAGACGGCTTCCATTGACTTCAATGGAAGCCGTCTGCATGGAATCTGCGAAAAAATAGTACATGCTGTGATTTTTTCCTCTGCAAAAAATTGATTTCTGTTTGTGTGCAGGAAATAGCATGATATGGGTGGTATTTGCTGCTGAATTTGAGGCAGACGTCCACTACGGATTCCGCAATGCAAATATGCCCGTGTGCAGCTGGCCTTAAATGCTGCAATACCAGAGATGGTGCATGAACCTCCATACTTAATGATTTAAACATTCACTGGTATTTTGTATGCTAAAAACAGTATTTTTAGAAAACTGCATACAGGTCTCTTATGTTCAAGGTCATAGTCAAGGACATAACTTCCTAGCACATGGAAACTGCAAATGAGTATTATTTACTATGTGTGTAACAGTGATTGTCAGGCTTATCTGCTCTATCTTGTGTCTTTTCTTGGGCTGTTTTGGTTAAACCCTTATCTAAATTCGTGCTGACTTTCAGCTTGTTGTACTCATGACATGTATTCCATTCAGTCAATATCACTTAGCTGAATTTTTCTTTAGCCACTGATTTAATAAATGATTAATGGCATTTTAATGACCATTTTATTGTACTTTAAAGGTGCTTCCGGGAAATAAATAACCTATTAGAGGTTGAATGGCAGATCGTCCACCTTTGATATATATTACAGACATGTAATGAAAGTTAAATTGAACATACATATCTATAAAATTCACATATACAGTTAAGCCCTTCCATGCTTGGAGCTGTGAATGGCATTCAACTGAAAAGGACATTTAAGGAGGTGAAGTCTGAAAAGAGCATAATCTGTTGGCAAATCAGAATCAACCAAAATGCTCCCTGCATATGTTCTTTTCAATATTCAGAGTGATTAACTCAGATATATGGAAGTCAAAGAAACAGGAAATTGTGGATGAACAACCATTTAAAACTGAACCTTTATTACGATTTATTAAACTATCCTATGACAAAAATACATTGTAAAAAGAAGAGGGGAAAAGGTCACACTTGCCCTTTCCTAACCCTACAACATGACCCTTCTTATCAAAAACTGGGATAACCGCTCTGATAAGGGCGATACTAACAGGAGCCTACTATCACCATCCTGTCACACATTAAAATCAGGATGCAAGAGGAAAGTTTCTTGGTCAGATAAACCAAGATCATGCTGGCAGGTGTTAGAGAAATGATACTATAGTACTGGTGATAGCATGCTGATAGGAGGTTCCTATTGGGATCGCCCTTATCAGGGGCAGTTATCTAGTTTTTGATTCGAAGGGTCAAGTGATAGGGTCAGGACAGGGCAAGTCTGACCTCTTCTCTTTCCCCTTTTTCCAATATATTTTTGTCATAGAATATTTTGGTGAATTATAATAAAAATAAGTTTTAAATGGTTGTTGTTCTTTCAAAATATGTTCTTTGCAGTTGGAGCCTACATCTACAAAACATTCACAGGACCCAATACATAACATTCCTCTGTACATCAAAATGTATTCTATAGCCATTCCTGCAGACTTCCTCAGAGTCTTCTGACCATGGAGTCACAACACAATCATGTGATGGCAACAAGACAATGCAGGATCTATATTCTGCCTAATGTATTTTTGGAAAGTGCACAAAATACATCCAGAGGTCAAACTGAACAGACCATTGCTTTATCTTCAATTTACATGAAAATTTAATATAACATAAGGGTAGTCATGACTAACCCAGAGCCGGGCATAGAAATCCAAATAATTTTTACCCTAAAAATGGATGACCTCTTCACTTTGAGAAATATTTGATGTTTCAGCTTTTCATTTTTTCGCTTACAGTCCAATTTGTACTACAATGTAGACACATCTGGGTCATAAAATTAAGTATGGTGACAGATGAGCGTATTCTGGCCGCATTTATGTGTCCGTAATACAGATGACTCTCCCAGCCTGACCACAGGTCTCCTGACCTGAACTATGAGCGTCATAGGATTCCATGATACTTAGAGTTCAGCTTGGGACAGACCCACAGTCAGACCGAGATTCTCGTCCACAGGATATGGTAAAGGACTCACATTTATCTCTAGAATGTGGGTCCTCCGACTCCCGCTTCTTTTGGTGAGGTCGGTCTCTCTGTACACTTCAATGGGAGTTACATAAGAAAGCATGCTTGGCTTTTTCCAAAGAAGTTATTGGAGAAAGCACTGTACATGTTGTTAGTAGTAATAATTATTTTAAAGCGCTGTTAAACCCAGGGCGCTGTACCTGTACGGCCATCTCTCCATGCATTCCTTGCCCAGCCACTGCAGCCGGCAGCCACCTCAGCACACAAGAAGATACAGGTAGGTGTGGACTCCAGAAGTGGGACCCACACCTATTTGACAATTATGGCAGATTTTGTGAATATGCTATAAATGTCTAAGATTGGAATACACCTTTAATTCTACTAGTCCAGATGTGTTTTAGTTGATCGCATCGTGGGAGGGCCAATCAGCTGAGAGCTGCCCCTGATTGGTCCCTGCACTGAGCCAATCAGAGGCAGCATTCACTCACCCATTCATGAATTCATGAATGGGTGAGTGAGAGCTGCCTCTGATTGGTGAGGGTTGTGACCAATCAGAGGCAGCTCATTCAGCAGGCGGGGATTTTAAATCCCCGGCTGCTGAATACTACTCATAGCAGTTCAGGAGAACTGCCGGCCGGCCGCGGCTGAACTCTGTCTGCCGGGACAAGGTGAGTATATATTTTTTTTTTACTTTTTACACATTTCTGGATGAATTTCAGGGAAGGGTTTATATTTTTAAGCCCTTCCCGAAATTTCATCATGCGATCGCCGGCAGCCCATTGCTTTCAATGGAGCCGGCTGTATTGCCGGCTCCATTGAATTCAATGGGCAAAACATCATTCTTCTCTGCCACAGCTGTTACAGCTGTGGCAGAGAAGAATGATTTGTCTTCTATATGTTCTCAATGGGGTCGGCACTGCTGCCGCCGGCCCCATTGAGCGCATATAGAGAAGAGAACAGGAATCGCAGATCGCAGATAGGTGCGATCTGCAATTTCTGTTCTATAATTTATCGGACGAGCGCATAAAAAGCGCTCATGTGTCCGATACCAATGGTTTTATAAAATCGCACATCGCATGTGCAGATCGCACGGAAAATCGCCCGTGTGACCGAGGCCTAAGGGGGATTTGCACACACCGGGCGGACTTGCTGCAGGCTTTCCAAAGCAGAAAAATCTGCTGCAAAACTGCACCAAAACCTGCATCAAAAAATCCATTTGGTGCATATTTTGAAATGGAATTTGCTTCAGATTTGCTGCAATTTTTTCAGCTGTAGAAAATCCACAGCAAATACACCACAAGGGTGAAAATACCCTTTAGGGTATGTTCACAATTTGTGGATTTGCACCGAAATTTGCAATGTTTTTTGTGCTGCAGATTTCGGTGTGGAGTTTGATGCTTTTTTCATGTGGATCTGCAGCAGATTTCACCCTTTCAATTAAATGGGGTGAATTCTATTGCATATCCACACCAAAATCCATGTCAAAATATAGTGTTGATTATGGCACAGAAAATAATGGGGATTGTTTTTTGGCGGATTTTCTGCGGTGAAAATTTGCACCAATTTTGCTATGTCTGAACATACGATCTTCGGGGTATTTTCATACAACGGAATTTACTACAGAATTTTTTGTGTGAATTCTGCCTCTAAAAACCACATAAAAATCTGCATCTTTCTCACTGGGTTTTTGTGAATTTAGCCTTGTCAATGAGCAAAACCCACATGCAAAATTCCAATTTTTCATGTCAGAATTCTGCACACAGACTTTGCTTATTGAAAGGGTTAAATTTGTGTGCAGATCTGCACCAAAAACTGCCAAGAAAGACGAGGCTTTTAGAGGCGTAAATCATACAGAATATTCCGTGGTGAATTCCACCATGTAACATACCCTTATATTAGCCCCCTTTGATTGCCCTTTACACTCTATAAGAGGACCAGAAGTCATTAAAGGAAAAACCTATGTACTCCAAATTTTAATAGAAGTGTCAGGTCTTTCTTCATTAGGTGGGCTGACCGGGGTACGGGGGTACTTCAATTCTGCAGCAGCAATTAAATGAAGAAGCAGCCTTCTGCTGCTGATGGTGATAATGGAGGTGCTGCATATTGCTTGTGCCTACCTCTTCTAGGACCCTTCCAGGCCTCCTCTAGTCTCTTGACAGCCGGAGGCCTGAGATCCAGCCAGATCTCCCCCCGGCCCTCCTTTTCTGCTGCTGTCCCTTGCTCACCACTGTCCCTGCTGGTGGCATGCTAGACATCATTGCGCTCTTCTTATTATAATCCGCCATTGATGGCATATTATATTGCAATCTATAACACTGAGGTATTTCCTTCTAGAAGCATTGCTATTATGGCTAAATAGGCACTTCATGTGCTGTTAGTCTAGGTGCGTGCACATTCAATTGATGTATACATGAGCCTTTAGGCTGGTTTCACACGGGCAATAAAATTGTGCGATTTCCATGCGATGCAAGAGCGTGTGAAAACACAGATTCTTTCACATTTGTGATATTTTCACTCATGCAATGTTGCGAATTTTGAAAATTGCTGCGCTTTGCTCTTTTTTTATCACCCATGTTTCCCTATGGAGTCTTCGTTTTATCGCATCTCAACACACAAACTTGTGATTTTACTGCAATGTGTTTTTGTAACATTAAAAAAGTCCTGTTGTCTTTCTGGCGAGAAAATCCCAAGTGATGGCGATGTTTTTGCAAGAAAAAGCATCGCTGATGCTCAGACATCTCATTAACAAAATTGTGATTTTGCTGCGATTGTCTCTCGGCGATATCATGATTGCCCGTGTCAAACTACCCTTAAGGCTCCTTCACACTGGCGATCATGATATCACCATGAGAAATTTGTGGCAAAATTGCAATTTTGCTCGTGACATGTCTAAAGCATCAGCTGCCACTTGTGATTTTCTCATGCGCTTTTATCGCCATAGACAATAGGAGTTTCTAATGTTAAAAATTGCATAAAAATTGCAAATTCCCTTCATCTCCACAGTGATGAGATGCTGTTTTCAAATGAAAATGCCTTGCATCACTGGGGTTGTCACATGGATGGTGAGGGCGATATACACAACCCGATATTGCCCTCTCTCATGTGAAACTAAGCCTAACATTGACTGCATGACTAATGGAATTCAGCTGTGATTCCTTGCTGTGAGAGGAAAAGAAAGAGCTGCTCCTATGACTGGTGTAGCCTGTATGCTCTATTGTAGTGGCCCGAAGTCTATGTATCTGGCCGCTCCAAAACTGTCATAAATGTCATGTCTTCAGTGTGTCTTTAGCTATGTGTATTGCACAGCTGCAACATGTAAGAGGTTAATGTCTGTGAATGTCTGCGATATGTCTGGAAATTGTAACAAGTTATGTTGTCACATGAGTATGCAAGATATATATGTGAGTGCAAGAGAGGAGAAGCGGATTTCCATTGCTTTAATGGTTGAGTGTGGAGGGAGATTGACGGCCACATGGGGGTATCTTCAACCCTCATGTGGTGAAGAATGGAAGAGAAAGAGAGGTACCCTGATAACCTAGTCCCAGAACCCCTATCCTAGGAGAGAGAGAGAAAAGACCGCCATGCAGTGTTCAGAAACCTATCCATAAGTGATTGTCAGTGGAGTGATTTGTCCCCCTCCAGTGTGTGTGTCTAGGAGCGGAGTCATACAGATAACTTGGACTGTAGGCCCAGTGTCATCCTGTGTTGTTTTTCTGTGACCTCTGTAATTTGTCCTTCCTGCACTGGTGTGAGAATTTGTTTATCCTGCAAGTAAAGTCCAGTCATTGATCGTTCCCAGAGACAGAAGTTGTCAAGTTACTCGTGTGTGGACTTTCCCATTGGACATCCTACTGAGTAAGGAACGGTGGCGTCACCCGTGACATTTCTTTAAGTCCACTACACCACCTATTCAGGTAACCGCTGCCTCAGCGTCCATCCGGGGAGGAGTTTGTAATGCCACCATGACATCCCTAACAACTACCTCGCGATCTCCTCAGTGATGTGCCTTGTGTCTCGGTCGTTTCACTATTACATACTGAGAAGATAAAAATGCAAATTATTTTGTATAAGACTAACTATAGTTTCTATACATGTTATTTTTGGTAAAGTCAGCAGTTTGTACTTTTATAATCTTTTTAAAACTATAGTTTCGTTGGACATATTTTAAGCTTGGTTCTCAATGTCTCCGGCAAACCATGAAACAGAACTTCAATAAACAAAGATTCTTCATGGCTTTGGCTTTAGATAGCCTTTGTCTTCAGCAACAAAGGATACTTCTATTTTTAAGACCATAGTCATGATGATTTTATGTCTACATGGTAAAAAGTAGAACAATAGCTTGAAATGCTGCAGGGGAGATCCTTATCATTATATATTTGACTGCTTCAGAGATGATTTATAATACCACAATTGCATAATATTGGGTGGTCTTGGCTTTGAAACCAGAAATATTATTTTCTATCTGAAGATATTTTGAATCACTAATCAGGATTCTATGAAATCTGACAGTTTTTGGCAGAATTTAAGCCCTATTTGTAAATTTTGTGCCAACATTTTTGGCCTTCAAAATAAAGACATTTGTCTGAATTTTTATTATTTTCAGACTGAGTGAAAATGTTCAAACATATGCTAATGACTAACAGCCCCTATATATAGAATGGAAATAGGCTTCAGATAATGGAAATCAAAGAACTCTGGGATGCAAATAAGGAGGCATTGTATCTCGTCGGCTGCATTCCCACGAACGTGAAAACCGAGCCGATATACGTTGTCCTCGTGTGCAGGGGGGGAGGATGGAAGAGCCAGGAGCAGGAACTGAGCTCCTGCCTCCTCTCCGCCCCTCTGTACTATTTGCAATGGGTAGAGGCGGGACAGGGGCGGGGCCAATTCTAGGAACTTAGCCCCGCCCCACCTCATTTCATTGAAAATTATGCAGAGGGGCGGAGAGGAGGCAGAGAGGGGGCGGGAGCTCAGTTCCTGCTCCTGGCTCTTCCATCCTCCCCCCCTGCAGATGAGGACAACGTATATCGGCTCGGCGTGAAAACCGAGCCGATATACGTTCATGTGAATGCACCTTAAAGCTGTACAATATAGTAACAAGGTTACACAGGACTACTGTTGGGCACATAAGCACCCAACAACCATCCCGCAGGCTATGACTTGACTTTCGCTCCTGTGGAGTACACATGAGCAATGGTCGTTCAAGTGAATGGAGAAGGAGCTGGACGAGGATCATTTTAATCGCCTCCTCCATTCACAATTAGCAGGAGTCGCTGATACATTAAGCAGCTACCGGTTTACACGGCCCAACAGTTGCTTGGAGTTTAGTTCTGCTGAAAACCACGCAACTCTGACAGATGAGCTTTTTCTCATTCAGTGTCCTATCAGTAGCCATGTGTATATAGGACAATTATCGCCGAAATTCGCTGTCTCCAGAGAGAATTCAGGTGATAATGACCCTATGTAAAGGTACCTTTAGAGGATGGATACAAGAAAATAACCACATCACTTACTAGCTTTTGGTTAACAAAGGTTTTTAATAATTTTGAGAATATTACATCATTCGAACGATTTCAACATTACAGTCAGTTTTAAATCAGGGGGTTAAAAGATCATCAAGAATGACAAAAAAAGTTATGTAACAAATTTTTTGAATAAAGTTTTAAATTCTGTTTCTTCATTAACATTGTCCCGATAAAATAAAAATAAAAAGGATAGGGGGTGTTGGGGGCAAAAATTTAAAAGAAAAAAATGGGGGGAAGACAAGGAGGGGAGAACACATGAGGGATGAGTTAAAGGAGGGAGGGAGTAGGGCTGTACTTATCATATCATTATGTCTGGTTTGGAATGTTTAAATGGAGCCTTCTATTGTCTACTACGAAAGTTATGTTCCTTCATAAATTTGTTGGTGGAATGGAGGATGTGCATGATGATAGGCTAGGATCAGCTGCATGGGTCTAGGATCGAGTTGCGGAATTCCACAGGTGCATGCTAAGGGAATATTAATACCAAGACATCCAGTTTTTTTAAATAACATTTCACGATCAATAAGGATGGCTGCCAACTTCTCGTTGACCATGATACAAAATAGTTTACTTTTTAACAAAGTCGATACTAACTGATGTTTTCCTCCAGGAGTGAGCGATTGCTATATGTACAGATAGAAAACAATTAGATTTCCATTTGTGTAAATGTCTGGGAATGTTAGGAACCGGTCTCAGCTTCCTAGGATGGTTTGTGTAGTGTTAAGTTTGTGATGGTGAATATGAAGGTGCATACCTGGAATCCAAAATCGACGGAGCTTTGGGCAGTTTCACCATATATGTAAAAAAGTGCCCTTGCCTCCACACCCATGAAAACATAGGCCTGATGTCCCAGTGGAAATTCCCCTAGGAATTATGTACCATCGCATTAGGAGTTTATAGCCAGCCTTCGTGATTGATATGTTAATGGAGAGTTTTGCTGTGGACATGGCGATTTTATGCCAATGCTAAATATTTTTCTGACACACCCTGGGTCCTCTGATATCTGTGGATGGACGTCCCAACTATGTGTTGTGGCTATGTAAGCGAAAAGAGGTCCAACTTGCTACTAGAGGGGGTGTCTGATTAAGTATACATATTAGTTAATATTATTTAACAATATTTATAAATGATATTTGTAAATAAATATTATTCACAAATATTACTGACCAACATGTTAATGATAGTTTCCAAGGATGTATATTTTAAATAAACAACCTGCGATCATGCTTAAAAATATTGATTATTTGATAAACAGGAAAAAAAACCATCTGTTCTTCCCAAGACTATCATTGACTGCAGATAAATGAAATCATCTGCAACTGTATTCCTCTCTTCTTTGTATCCTTCTTCCTCTGAGGTTATTGCTACATTGACAATAATTGTTTTTTGTAATGGTTACATTAACATAACCTCAAAATATCTTCTCTGGCTTAATGGGAAGTTGGGATTTAGAGTAAGATGATTGATTTACTAAACCTGAACCATTATTTGTAGAGTCTTCTTAACTGTAAGGAAAAGAAACAAAGCCAAGTGAAGTATCAAACAACTTGCCACCGTGCGGGCTCCTCCGATATTATTATAAGAGTGTTTATAATAAAGACTTGGTGCAGGTCTGGCTGTGTTCACCAGATATGAGATACTTTACCGTTTACAGTATCTGTTACACTTGATTTGCACATAGAACGACTTAATGGAACCCAGATAACTAGGGAAAGATATAAGTTTATGTACACGCCAGTGCCTGCCATTTAGTAATGGAGATAAACCAGGCTACCTAAAGCAGTAGATGACTTTATATGGTCTATGTTTAGTGCTGTGGCAAAGAGCAGTCTCTAATAATGTAAATCACAGGAGACCGGATTACATGAATCATCTTACTAGATGCTAGCTACTTAGTAATAGAATTTCTGTTAGAAGTGCTGCAGGTCCGCTGTCTGCCAAGTACCATACAAGGCAAGATTCGCTCCTTCTCTGTGCTCACAAAGAAATCATGTTTTACTTGATAATAAACAAGAACATACGAATTAAGACAACCAGAAATCTGAAATTTGGAAGACTGGGACTAGAGAGGTATTAACTGCAGCCTTTATTACCCCATTTACTGAGAAAGTATACTAATGCATGTCACTTTAAATAGGTAAGGGTTAAAAAAAAGGAGAACGAGATGTACTCGAACTTTTCAAGGTAAACTCTGCTAAGGAACACTATGCCTCAAAATGAATCTGAAATACTCTTGCAAAGCTTGCAGAGAAGACATGGAGCTCTTTCCTCTTGATCTCCTCATGTTCAGCTGCGGAATGAGGGTGCACTAAGGCTGGCGTCACACAAGCGAATGCGTATTGGCACGTGCATGAGTGTAGCGTTTTTCCGAAATGAACAATGCTCTTCTGCGCGTGCATTGCATAATCTACTGTATGTTTAGCACCCAGAGGGCAGGTTCATTGGCGTGCAGGGGAAAAAAGCACTAATTGAAATGGCTAATTAGTCTAATGAGTTCTAAACGTGTTCTTTGTCCTGCACAATTACACAGTGTTTCATGGATTGCCTAGCATATTTTCCGCACATTTGCGCATCCCTATTGACTCCTATGAGGACTCTTTGTGCGCAGCTGTGCAGGAAAATAGATAACCTGCAGAGTTGGTTTTTTTTTTTGCACAACCAAAATACATAGGAAAAATTTGGGCATGTGAAGGAACACATTGAAATCAATGAATTCTATTCCATACATACTGCATGCACAAATACGCCCATGTGACACTGGCATCACGCGGGCATAGTTGCACTTATTTACGCAAATAAAAACACAGTATGCTCTATTTTTCTGCACATTTCCGCACCAAGAACACATCAGGAACTGATTAGACTAATTAGCCATTTCAATCGATGCGCACGGAAAAAGTACATTAAATACGCCAAGCAAAAAAGCATTACTCTTTCTGCAAAACCGAAATGCACGTAAAGATGCATAGCTTGTGTGAAGGGTTCCATAGGGAAGCATCTGGAAATCCCTCCTAGAAGTAGCCATAAATCCACAATATACAGTAATGATCAGGACTCTGTGTTAGGCTTCTTTTACATGAGCGCATATTGGCTGGCGTTTTCACAGCCGGGCGATATGCGCTGTGATCTGACGCATTGCATTCCAATGCATCAGATCACATGGGCATATTTGTGAGACGTAAAAACACCCAGCCAAGCCAATATAGAACCGGGCGTTTTTACGTCGGACCCAAAACATAGTTCTGGAACTATGTTTTGACCGGAATACTTCGATCGCTGCACAGGCTCCTATGGGAGGCCATGGCAGCAGCCATAGGCCAGGGTGGCTGCTAAACTCCCTCCCTCTGTTGTCCTTCCCACCCTCCCCTCCCTCCCCCTGTGCAGGCTCACCTCTCTTCCTCCCCGGTCATTCTGTGCAATGGGAGGGGCGGGGTCGGAGCTAAGCACTGGTCTGCCCCGCCTCCTCCCATTGATGCTATGGACAAGGGGCAGGATGGGGGCGAAGCTAAGTGCCAGCCCTCTCCCCACTCCTTGTCTATAGCCTTCAATGGGAGGAGGCAGGGCGGACTGGCAATTAGCTCCACCCCTGTCCCGCCCCTCCCATTGCACAGAACGAGCGGGGAGGAAAAGAGTTAAGCCTGCAATGGGGAGGGAGAGGAAGTGGGCGATGGCTGGGTGAGCTTGGCGCATTTGCGCCAGGCTCACCAGGCCATATGAACGGGAACACAAACGTTTGATTTGTGCGCCCGTTCACCAAATTTTTCACTAACAATATAGCGTATATCGGCCAGCTGGGAAAATGGACGCCCGATATGCATTCATTTGAAAGAAGCCTTATTGTGAGGATCTTTTACACGGGACAGAATTACACCGCAGGATGCAACCTAAGCTGCAGTTGTGGAATTCCATGACAAAACCCATGGGTCTGACTGCAGATTGTGATGGGGAATTGCAGGGATACTTTAAGCCATTTTAAATATGACCTGTGGATTTTGGTGTGGAGTTTATAGCAGCTTGCAGTGTGTCATGTGGCCTATTCCATCCTGTGTGAATGTCCTTGAGAGTCTTCAAAAACATGCTGTCATTCTGTAGTAGCCACTAGGGGCAGCTTCTTATACATAAATGTATATAGTCAAGGGCGCACATACCATTTAAGCAGAGCTTGTGACTGCTATGGGGCCTTGGACAGACGGCGCCCCAGCTCTGATTATACCATCCCTTTTGCTACTGGGTAGCTCTAACATATGCAGGACCGTCCTTCAAAGGGGACCGGCATTGTTAGCAAAAATGAGGTAGAGAATTGGCCCAAAGGTCATTTTAAAGGGCATGGAATGGGAAAGAAACACCAGCCCCTCCTATCCTGGCTGGTAAACAGAGACACCATAATGCGGGACCCAATTAAGTTTTTGCTATGGGGCTCCATCAATTCTACATATGCCTCTGTATATAGCTTTAATTGAGCTGCATAGGAAATATATACCTATAGTGCTCTCCCTAGTGGTGGGTGCAGGTGCCCAAAATTGTATCATTTAAAGGGGTTTCCCAGTTGAAAACTGTTGATGGTCTGTTATCAGGATATGCCATTAATAGTAGATCAGTTGGGATTCGCCACTTGGTATCCCCTCTGATAAGCTGTTCACTAGACCAGTGTGCTCACCCACAAAGCTGATTTCTGGAGGAAGCAGACAGCTCTGTTCCAACTGCAGTGGTCAGGCGTAGTACTACAGGCAAAGCTCCTATTAACTTCATTGAGAATTTGGCCTTCAAAACAAATCCGGGCCACTTCAGTAGGAACTGAGCTATCTGCTTCCTGCCGAAAAAAGATGCAAATATTGATGAAATATACATGCAATAAGGATGCACCCTTATTTTGACCACTATCCATAGACTATAATGAGCATATTTGATCAAAGTAGACAAAAGCACCGTATGCTGTGTTTTTAAAGCACAACCGTGAAAATTTGCCTATATAAATAGCTTTGTAGATCTTCATTAGCTCTGTATTACAGTCAGCAAAACATGAACCAAATATGGATTAACAATACACACATCTGAAAGTGGCCTAAAATGCAAACTCTTGATTTCTTGACTTATCTCCCATCAAATAATGACAGTAATATATTTACTAGATGCAAATGTTGAAAATGTAAAGGTTCATCAATCAACAACAGATTTCTTCAGGGGAGAGAGAGAAACAATCCAATGTTTAATATTTCAAGACGTAATTGAGACAATACAGCGTGACATGAAAGTGCATTTTGTTTAACATTTACTGAAGTGAAATGTGCACCAATTCTGCCTCAGGAGGATGCAAAAGAAGATGATATAGACAAAGGCAGCTCTGGCGGTAGGAGATCAGTTGCTAAGAAGTATGTTGTTTTGACACACAATTCATTAACTCATGCTCTGTTCAAATCCAGAAAGATCCAGGGACAAGAGCAAATGTCAGTTCAACCAGAAATCCTTCTGAGAGCTCATATGTGAAAATCAGACACTACAAGGAATTGTCACAGCAAAGACTTACATATTAGATAATATCTACTTTATTGTGAGACATACACCTTGTAAATAGATAGATAGATCGATAGATATAGGTAGGTAGATAGAAATAGATATATAGGGTATTGTTGTATCTTGTCTCCACTGCAGTTATGGGTGGAGATATGGGCTGTGCTGTGGGAGCTATAGGGAATGCCCCCAGCTCCGGATTGGCTGCTGGAGACAAAGACCACTCCAGCCCCCTGCTCCCGCTGCGGCCAACTGTTTCCCTCTGCTAGGTGCTGACTGACAGGGAGATGTGCAGGTGCCGCTCCTGAGGCCCCCTGTGCCATAATTTGGCCAGCCGCCGACTTGGCCGACAGCTGTCACTCACCCCTCAGCGCTTAGCCTCCTTCCGTCGCTGCTCTTGCCCGCACAGCAGCTCTCACAGCCTCCGCTCCCGTTCTCCAGCTGTCACGTGCGCCGCTGCCAAGGGCCCGACAGACACACACAAGGAGTGGAGTAGCCCTCAGTGGCCGCATCCCCCAGCGCTCCCTTCCCCAGCTCTCAGGTGCGCTGATGCCGAAAGGCCGCAAGACACACACAGGGGAGTGGAGTAGCCCTCAGTGGCCGCATCCCCCAGCGCTCCCTTCCCCAGCTCTCAGGTGCGCTGATGCCGAAAGGCCGCAAGACACACACAGGGGAGTGGAGTAGCCCTCAGTGGCCGCATCCCATGAAGCTGCGGAGAGCGGCGTAACTGCCTGATCTACAGCAGTGAGCGGCACTACAGCACGGGAGGAGGACAGTCTTGCCGGTGGCGGGGTGCCAATATATGGGACAGTGAGACCAGCGGGGTCTGCACGGCACATCAGAGCCGAGATGTGGAGATGGCAGAGCAGCAGGGACAGCTAATCAATGGGACAGTGCTAAATGCTGGGTCCGGGCGGCACATGACAGCACAAGCTGGGGGCGCCACCTGCATGTCCCCTAGCTGAATTATGTCTCCACCCTCAACTAAATAGATAGATACATAAATAGATACAGATAGATAGATAGATAGATAGATAGATAGATAGATAGATATACAGAAATAGATAAATAGTCCCCTAGCTGAATTATGTCTCCACCCTCAACTAGATAGATAGATACATAAATAGATACAGATAGATAGATAGATAGATATGAGATAGATAGATAGATAGATAGATAGATAGATAGATAGATAGATAGGAGATAGATAGATAGATAGATAGATAGATAGATAGATAGATAGATAGATAGATAGATAGATAGATAGATAGATAGATAGATAGATGGATGGATGGATGGATGGATGGATGGATAGATAGATAGATAGATAGATAGATAGATAGATAGATAGATAGATAGATAGATAGATAGATAGATAGATAGATAGATAGATAGGAGATAGATAGATAGGTAGATAGATATACAGAAATAGATAAATAGAGATAGATAGATAGATATGAGATAGATAGATAGATAGATAGATAGATAGATAGATAGATAGATAGATAGATAGATAGATAGATAGATAGATAGATAGATATGACACAGATAGATAGTAAAGAGATATAGATAGAATGACAGAACCTAGATGATCAACTATTGATAATCTATCCCAAAGATAGATCTTCATTAGTATTTCCCTGCAAAACCGCTGTAAGAGGAGAGATTATTGCCTTGTATAAACAGAAAGATAACGAGGCACTGAATGCTCTTAGAGATACAGCTGGCAGCCAGACGCTGCTCTAAGTACTAACGCTCCACTTACACTGGACGATTATCATGTAAAATTTGTTAAAACGTAAGAGAATGCTCGATAATCGTCACGTCTAAATGCGCAGCCATCGCGCACTGTTAGTTTGCTTTTCATTTTTTGCTCAGTTTCAGCCAGCATAAAAATCATTGCTGATTTGCAAACTTTTTGCAGTGTCTAAGCCCTCCTTACTCCCCCCCCCCCCCACCCCCCGCTCAGTGTTTCACATCGCTGAACTTGTGTTTTTCATTTATGAAAACAATTGCATGTACCTTCAATAATTAAAATTTTAAAAAATGCATCAAACCTGCATGAAAACTGCATTTGCATATAAGTGTGATGCAGTATTTTTTGTCTCTCCTACAGAATAATGGGCGATCCATGCAGACAAATCACCCAAAAATATGACAAACTGTGATTTTTCACTCTCAGGCCATGGTCAAAGAGCAATTTTTTAGCCCATGTATAGGCGCGCTAAAAAATCAGCTCTATTAGAGCCAATGCTTTCCAGGGAAAGTGGTTAAATTTACGTTTTTAAGAAGCACTAAAAAATCGCATCTGCAAAAGATAGGACATATGAGTGCAAATGCACCTGGTTATGCGATTTTTATACACGCGATGTGCGATTTTTTTTTTAGCGCGCTGTATTGTTATGAACGAAACATTGCTGATGAGAACGAATCCAATGAAAGTAACAGGTTCCGTAAACACGCAGGTTCTGCGCACCACGCAACAACACAGAACCCCCGGATTATTACCGCTGGTGTAAATACAGCCTCCAGACGCTCGTCACGGAGGGGCTGAACACTTCTCAGATTGCAGAAGTTATTAAAAGGGGCATTTTGGGTTCAGTTTGGAGAAACCACTTTTATATCAGTCGTGTAGATTTATTTAAATTGTTTTTATTTGATTGCTTTTTGCAAACAGCTGAAAGTCTGTAAATCTGACAAACCTAATTTGCAGGGGGTGGGGGATAATTTTGACTGTAACTATAGTTCTGCCCTATCCTATGAATAACTTAATATTACTGTAATACCACTTTAAGCAGTTGTAGAACTCCAGTGTTGTGACCTCATCGTAACCAAGACATCTGCCATAAGTGGTATGTCATCACTCTCTCTGCCACCTGAGCAACAGCACTGACTCTGAAGAGGTGGAGACACATCTGAGACCAGAAGAAGTGATACATCGCTTGTTTATCCAACAATACAGTAAGTGGATGGGAGCAGGAGAATAAGGTCTGCATGGAGGGGGAGGAGGTGCACTGTGCTGTATCGTTACATAGAATGGAGCATTATATACACTATATAGATTTAGTAATATACTTTATTTGAGCTCAAAATTACCAATTACCTGATATTTTTACTCTTCATGGAAAATAGGCGTCACAATAACAATCTTATACACATAGTAAATGTACATATATATATATATCAAATGTATGTATCTAGTATACATAGTTATGTGTACCTTCAGGTAGTCAATGTAATCTACATAAAAAAATATACTAAAATATAGTTTCATTTAATAGAAGTACTTCCATTTAAATCTTGAGTTGTTCCTGTTGCCATGGTAACATCAGGAGGCGACCACCAATAGGATTGCTGGTCGTTGATTTGAGAGTTGTCAGTTGTGTGCAGTCAGTTATTGGTGGGTGATGTTCTTCTCTCCATTCAGTACTAGTAGACATATGATGGAGAACTATACTGGAAGCTCTAGTAGAAGGTCTATAGTTGTCCTGTGTTTAGGGCTCATTCACACGGGCGTAAGCGCATTTCAGCCACACAAATACGCCGTGTGTTTGTGTGACCGAATTGCACTGATGCCGCTTATTTTGCCGGCCTCGTCATGTATTTGCCACATGTTTGCGCACACAAATGTTGTCTGCATTGATTTCAATAGACTCTTGCGATGCACAAATGACACCAAGAAAGGTCATGCTGTGGATTTTTCACGCGATCGCAGATTGCATGAAATGGATATTAATGGGTCCTATTTGCTGAGTATTATGCATGTAACATTTGTGTGCGTAATATGCTGCGCAAATCCGCCCGGGTGAGCGAGCGCTTATCCCCTATGGAGGGCATTTGCTGACCGTAGGCTCCTCACTGGTAAGTCTGATTCTGGGTCTTTATCTCTGAAGATATAGAGGTCTTCTCTGTCCTTTATGGTTACATGTCACCGCAGCCTTCATTATAGATGTTTCACAGCGATCACGACCTCCAAGTCACAAATACCAAATTAAAGTAAATATTTAGGAAAGCGCTCCCCAAACATGATGCAGATCAACAAGGAAACTAAATAAATAGATGGAAGGCCTCCCCTGGTGTGAAGACCTGGGCTGATGGACCAAGTGTCACCCCTGTAATCCCTCTGTCAGTAGAAAACCTCCTATGCTGGAGCCGCATCCAGATAGATGGGATGGAGAGCTGCAGATCGGCCAAAACTCCAAGATAGATGGAATGGAGAGCCGCATCCAGATAGATGGGATATAGAGATCCGCATCCAGATAGATGGGATGGAGAGCTGCATCCAGATAGATGGAATGGAGAGCCGCATCCAGATAGATGGGATGGAGAGCCGCATCCAGATAGATGGGATATAGAGAGCCGCATCCAGATAGATGGGATGGAGAGCCGCATCCAGATAGATGGGATGGAGAGCTGCATCCAGATAGATGGGATGGAGAGCCGCATCCAGATAGATGGGATGGAGAGCCGCATCCAGATAGATGGGATGGAGAGCCGCATCCAGATAGATGGGATGGAGAGCCGCATCCAGATAGATGGGATGGAGAGCCGCATCCAGATAGATGGGATGGAGAGCCGCATCCAGATAGATGGGATGGAGAGCCGCATCCAGATAGATGGGATGGAGAGCCGCATCCAGATAGATGGGATGGAGAGCCGCATCCAGATAGATGGGATGGAGAGCCGCATCCAGATAGATGGGATGGAGAGCCGCATCCAGATAGATGGGATGGAGAGCCGCATCCAGATAGATGGGATGGAGAGCCGCATCCAGATAGATGGGATGGAGAGCCGCATCCAGATAGATGGGATGGAGAGCCGCATCCAGATAGATGGGATGGAGAGCCGCATCCAGATAGATGGAATGGAGAGCCGCATCCAGATAGATGGGATGGAGAGCCGCATCCAGATAGATGGGATGGAGAGCCGCATCCAGATAGATGGGATGGAGAGCCGCATCCAGATAGATGGGATGGAGAGCCGCATCCTGATAGATGGGATGGAGAGCCGCATCCAGATAGATGGAATGGAGAGCCGCATCCAGATAGTTGGGATGGAGAGCCGTATCCAGATAGATGGGATGGAGAGCCGCGTCCAGATAGATGGGATGGAGAGCCGCATCCAGATAGATGGGATGGAGAGCTGCAGATCGGCCAAAACTCCAGGAAAGAGTTTTATACAAAACAAAATATATGTGTAAAAACTCTCTGCGCTCATAGGAGGAGGGTGAGCAATGAATAAAATGGTAGCTGGTAGGCAATGTATCTGACAATACACCACCACCACTAACTCCAAGTAGGTGTCAGTGTAATGTCATTTACATTGTATACCAGCCAACATTTTATTCATGGTTCATCCTCCTATGAGTGCAAAGATTTTTTACATAAATACCAAATTATCTTGTTGATATAGAGCCGACAGCAAGTGACGCCAAGAGAACGTGACAGGAGCCAAAGGACAAGAGGAGTTCCATAAGACCTTCATAATAGTGATCATGGGAAGCCAGGTAAGTATAATAATGTAAAAAACACAAAAATACACACAAGTATAAAAACACATTACATAAAAAGATCCCCATATAATGATATAAATCCCTGAGAGCATAATACAAAGCATATATTTATTATATTAGCACCCTGCTAGTATAAGCAGCAGCTAAATAGTTGAAAGTGATAAGGGGACATATGTGTTAAATCTCCTAGCCTGGACAAGATATAGCACCCTGCTAGTATAAGCAGCAGCTAAATATTTATAAGTGATAGGGAGACATATGTATTAAATCTCCTAGACTGAGCAAGATATAGCACCCTGCTAGTATAAGCAGCAGCTAAATAGTTAAAATTAATAAGGAGACATATGTATTAAAGGAGATGTCTCGAGGAAGCAGTGATTTTTTTTTTTTGCCCAGTCCCCCTAATTAAACATACATTACTAATTACCCCTGTAAATGACTTTCCTAGCTGGTTTGTACTTACCGTTCCAGCGTTTCAGCAAACTTATAAAAGTTTCCCCAAGATGGCCGCCGGCTCTTTCCCCGTCGCTCGCTGCAGCCCGACGTGCGCGCTCCCGAGACGCTGCCAGCTGTGTCTCCATGGCAACCGGACGCCCTGCAGCCGCCGACCAGACGCCGCGCAGCCGCCGACCAGACGCCCCGCAGCCGCCGACCAGTCACCCACCGCCAGGCAGCAGGTAACCGGCGCTAGCCCCCGGCTCCCCAGCGCTAGACCCTCAGCCCAGGTGAAGGCCCCGGAGCCCAGCGCTGGGCTCCGGGGCCTTCACCTGTCAGTGAACATCACCCCCAACCCATCACTTACCCCCCTGGCCCCGCGCTAGTTCCCCCCGGCCTAGCGACAGCCCCCCCATCGCAGCGACAGCCCCCCCCCGGCCTAGCGACAGCCCCCCCATCGCAGCGACAGCCCCCCCCGGCCTAGCGACAGCCCCCCCCGGCCTAGCGACAGACCCCCCCATCGCAGCGGCAGCCCCCCCATCGCAGCGACAGCCCCCCCCCGGCCTAGCGACAGCCCCCCCATCGCAGCGACAGCCCCCCCGGCCTAGCGACAGACCCCCCCGGCCTAGCGACAGACCCCCCCATCGCAGCGGCAGCCCCCCCCCGGCGCATCACAGCGACGACAGCTTCCCCCCGGCCCATCACTTACCTGGACGGCAGGACAGCTGGACAGCAGGACAGCTGGGCGGCTTCTCCGGACGGCAGCTCCAGTTTCTGCACCTTCCTCTAACAGAGGAAGGTACAGAATGGCCGCTCCAGCGCGCTCCCGAGCAGTGACAGCTCGTCTGCGCATGCGCAGAAGAGCTGTAGCGGGGAGCACACTGAAGCGGCTCGTGCTGAAAGGAGAAGATCGGACTGCGCAAGCGCGTCTAAAAAAGCAAGCTGCCGGCGAATTTAGACGGAACCATGGAGACGAGGACGCTAGCAACGGAGCAGGTAAGTGAATAACTTCTGTATGGCTCATATTTAATGCACGATGTATATTACAAAGTGCATTAATATGGCCATACGGAAGTGTATAACCCCACTTGGTTTCGCGAGACCACCCCTTTAAGTCTCCTAGCCTTGGTAGGAAATAGCACCCTGCTAGTATAAGCAGCAGCTAAATAGTTAAAAGCGATAAGGGGACATATGTATTAACTCTCCTAGACTGGGCAAAATATAGCACCCTGCTAGTATAAGCAGCAGCTAAATGGTTAACGTGTTTAATATTATATGCTTGTATATGCAATATTTTTCTATTTACCCCCACGCTTCCTTCTCCTTGGAAAACTTTTTTGCTGCCTTCTTCTGAGAGCAGCTTCACTCCTCCTGTTGATAAGAATGCGAGCTACAACCCCCCTTTCATACTTTAAGCTTAATGTCCCTAAGTGGATTTGATTTGTATTTGCAAATAATTAAAAATATGCAGATGTCATTATTTCCCGGTGTGCGATCCGCACGTGTGGGAAAAAATCGCAGCATGCTCTATTTTTCTACGGATCCCGCACTGATGGCTTCCATTGAAGTCAATGGTAGCCGTCCGATCTGCAGTGCAACCGCAACGGACAGGTAGAGCAGGAGATTAAAAAAATAAATAAAATTGCACTGTGCATGTGCATGCACATCAGCCGATGCGCCAAGCCCATCCGAAGTGCAGAAGAAAGAAGATCTGGCCGTGGACAGAGAAGACCCCCACCGGCTCCGGACAGGTAAGAAAATGCTTTTTAAGCCTCATGGCTGTGGGCACGGGTAGAAACCGTAATACAAGTTATCTGCTGGTAGTTTTGTTCTTTTTGTTTCTTAGAAATCACCTGTCTGAATAGTAACAGGTCAGTAACCTACAGCTTAAGGCGTAAACATATGTTCATCATTAGCATATTTACAACCTATCCTGAATACTCATATGTTCTGTTTGTATATAGTGTCAGCATATGTATGTATATAATAGTGTATATATATTCTGCAATGTCCACATATGTAATTTATATGCATGTTGGTAATATCATATGCAATGTACATAACATATTTTTGTATATAGTGTTTGTGTATTTATTATTAATATTGCAATGTCTGTACATATTATAAATGTCCACATAATGTGCACACAGTGTTTATACACATGATATTTGTACTTTACTTTTTGGTGTTATGCCTGTTTATTTATATATAACGTTTGGATATACTGATGTTCATGTATATAATATATAACAAATGCATCTTTCCCATGAGTTAGGCTGCCTTCACATCTGAAGACTGCGAGTATATATATAAGTGTATATGTATCTATACATACATACGCATCTGTGTACTTTTAATTCTGTAATTTATATGTGTATGTGATATGTTTCTATATCCTGTTAATGTTTCTGTGTACTGCATTAGCATATCAATATCTGTATATATGATTGATGGCCACAAATGTATTCATGTTTTATCCTTAGGGAGACAGAAGACTGTAAGTATATATAAGTGTATATGTATCTATACATACATACGCATCTGTGTACTATTAATTCTGTAATTTATATGTGTATGTGATATGTTTCTATATCCTATTAATGTTTGTGTGCTGCATTAGCATATCAATATCTGTAAATATGATTGATGCCCACAAATGTATTCATGTTATATATCTAATGCACATACTGTTTGCATTGGTAATATGTATATTTCTGCCTGTATGGATATTGTATGAATATGTGTATACGTGATGTACTTCAATGTAATTAATGTAATGTGAATGTCATTGTATTTATGTACACAGTATATATAATAAAGCATAATGTATTGTTAATTGCTTGAGATAATAGTAGTATCTTCAGTATCAGCTTCTTATTGTATCCTGTTAATGTTTATGTGACTGTGTTATGTGATAAGTTCTGACCCTGATGTGACTGACCGTACAGAAGAAGCAGAATACAGGACAAGCTGCAATGGACAAAGCCTTCCAATTACACTCAGTATTGTCACTAAATAAGCAGCGCAGGATGTAAATGACATTTCTCTTCCCATCGGGCCCTCCAGGGCTCCTTATTCAGATGGGTCCCTATACTGACACTGTATATGTAGAACAGGAGATCTCCAGTGTAATTGGTCGGCTTTATAGGGATTCTCTGGTTATATGTAAGTAGCATTTATATAGCAGATACATAGCTGATCACTACATGCGCTGTAACCTTCTTATATCCTCACTGTGATCCTACAGAACCCTGAGCGCTGATCTCTGGATCTGGCCTGCAGGGGGCGCACAGTGTAAAGATGCTTCTGACCATAGCTGAGGATAACCAGTTAGAGCAGCTCTAGTGATGGGTTATCTAGCAGCTAGTTATATATTCCCGGGGAACGCTTTACCATTGCAGTGTGATACTTTACCTGTATAGTCACTCACATCAGTATTATCTGTCCATTGGTGTTATCATATAAGGTAGCATACAGCAAGGCTCCTGTTGGAATGATGCACATAATGTAGAATAAAAGCCACCTAGAAGTGTATAGATACAATGTGTGCGGTGTAACAACTGCAAACTAGATCAGTTACTAGAAGGTTCTGCATCATATTGATGCATTATAGAGGACAGTGTGATTCTGTGCTCTGACAGAGGACAACATGAACCACATGGAGAAGTGACACATGCCACATCTGAGTATCTCCTCTTCTACAAATCTAGTCTTAGTGTAGGGACCCATCTGAATGAGGTCGCCGTGACGTGGCAGATGGGCTCGCACAATTGGAATAAAATGTGCGCCAAGAACCTCACATTTATACCTCTAGTCAGTGATATGTAAACTGTATGGGAAAAAGTTTATCATTGGGATCTCTGCTCATATCAGAAGTATAAACTTACTTGGATGGAAACTTTGTCTGTAATACCACCCCGGGCCACTGCCATGCTGTGTGTTTTCAGCTACATATGGCAAGATGATCAGTGAATCAGTGAGTGTCTCGGGTGGAAGACCCCTGCGGATCAATAGTTTAGGCCTGGAAACCCCTCTAAGTGTTGACCTGTTTGTTCCTCAAGAAAAAGTCTCCAACTGAGATGATAAAGCAGCAACATTTACTAGTCAGAGTACAGACAGTGAAAACAATTAGGCTCTTGTTATTGCAGTATACTAATTTACGGGTTATGATATTTTGGCTCATAACATTTTGATAAAGACTCTAGATATTGTTGACAAGTCATTGGAAGTTTCTATAGTTCCCATTAATTTGGGTGATGATTTACACAGTCCATGTAAATAAATTATCATAAATGTAAAAGGCCACATGATCAGCCAGTAATGTCAGATGTAGATGGCTAGTACTCAGTTCTTCTGCTTCTGGGGAAATGAAGCTTTATTGGTGCCTTTTAAGATCATAAGTTCTACTATCAGTAATCTAAGCTATGCAGACGATACAACCCTGGTAGCAGAGACAGCAAAGCATCTGAAGATGCTAATCCTGAAGCTAAAAGAAGAAAGTGAGAAGAGACTTTACCTAAACATCAATAAGACAAAGATCATAATGGCTGCCAACAAGGAAGTCCACCTATAAAGTCACCACCTATATGAACATATTTAACAAACTGCATACATTGTATTCCCTAATCTAGAGCTATTTACTTGAAATAGCTTTTTTTATGAACAGGTCATTATGATAAAAGCATTCCTATTCTCTGCTATTTTATGCAGACTGTATTATGTGCAGGGCAATGGTGGAGATAAGTCAGGCCCGATTTCACAAACACGTGACTTCACTAAACATTAGTAATAGAGATGAGCGAACATACTCGTTACGAGTACTTACGCACCCGAGTACCGCCATTTTCGAGTGCTGCAGTACTCGGGCGTAAAGATTCGGGGGGCGCCGTGGCGGCACGGGGGGTAGCAGTGGGGAGTGGGGGGGAGAGGGAGAGAGAGAGGGCTCCCCCCTGTTCCCCGCTGCTCCTCCCCGCACCGCTGCGCCTCTCCCCGCCCCCCAGCGCCCCCCGAATCTTTACGCCCGAGTACTGAAGTACTCGAAAATGGCGGTACTCGGGTGCGTAAGTACTCGTTACGAGTACGTTCGCTCATCTCTAATTTAGTAAGTGTCTGCTTATACATTTCCATGAATCCACCAAACATGAGCACGAACTTTACCCTTAGTGACAATATGGCCTCTAAGGAGATGCCCATTGGTGTTATGGTAACATATCCTAACCAACCCTGCTCCCCAATGACTTAATGGGTCATCAAGCTTATACTTAGTTTTCATTGTTTTTCTGGCCATTGTTGTTTTTTACAAGAAAGAAAAGCGCAACAGACTGCAGACTACTAGTAGCTCTAATTCTGCAGTCAGCATAGCGTAAGGGCCGATTCACACAAAGCTTTTTCCTGCCCATGTGCTATCTGTGTATTGCACAGACAGCACACAAACCCATTACAGCCAATTAGGCTATTTACACAAGCACTTTTGCACTGCATGTCCTATTCTGGATCTGTGTACTGTCCAATACAAGTTGTGTATTAGAATCTCATGCATAACTCATATATGGCCTTCTGAATTTGGGTTTAAAGGGAACCTGTCACCGATTTCAAGCTGCCCAAGCCACAGGCAGTATACACCTGGGACAGACAAGCACAGTTCCCCCACACTTTGGGGTTTGCCTGTTTGATTCAGGTACAGAATTCTTGACCTAAAGAGGTGGTCCGCCCTGGGCTCTCCTTGCCCCGAAGCATGTTGATTTTCAACTCTTTCCCTATACACAAGCAGATAGAGAGCTGTCAGTCAACATGCTGCAGGTGGGGAGAGGTTGGCATGACCCCTCTTTGACTCGAGAGCTCCATTTCGAAGTTAAACAGACAAACTTCAAAGTGTGTTTATTCTGAAACGCCACAACGTTTCATAATAACATTTACACTGAGGCACTTTGCGCTATCTGTCCTGGGCTCATGCTGCCCGTAGTTTGGTTTGCTTTAATAGATCCTCAGTGTGCCAATCGCACCTAAATTATCTAATCTTTCCCTAAGAAAAAAGTTGAATCTTGAAATGAATGCAGAATGCACATATCATTTAGAAGCCGTTGATCAACAAGCATGTTTACGCAAGTAAACTGTGCTGCGGGTGTTTTTCTATGTTAATGCAGATTTAAGGGATTATTCTTTAAAGTCTCAAAACTCGCACTGAGTTCAGTAATAGTTTCTGACCTATTGCATCTTCAAAGCTTAGACAATAAGCCTCTTAAAGTGGAGCAGAGATGTTAACTGCAAATCTCCAGAGTACAAAGATTTATGTATCTGCGCATTTACTTGTTTGGGGGGGGGGGAAATGACAGTTTTCTTGACCTTTTACAAAATAAGTTACACTTCCAGCATAGGGAAAACTATATATGCTATGTATGATAGTTCATAAACACAGGAGTTAGGCTTCTTTCACACCCACAATAGGGTCAGTTCAGGGTTTCTGTCTCTCCGCTCTGTTTTTGGAGGAGATACTGATATAAAATGGAAAAAAATATCCATTCTTTTCTCCATAGATTTCAGTGGGGTTTAAAAAAAGGCAAATGGAAATAGAATGCTGTTTTTTCCATCCAAAAAAGGAGAAACCTGATGGAATTGAAATTAATGTGAAAAAAAAACTTTTTTCCAGTTTGATTTCAGTTTCTTTCCTCCAAAAATGGAGCAGAGAGACAGAAACCATGAATTGAGCCCTAATGTAGGTATGAAAGCAGCCTTAGACAATGTTATCTCCTCACACACAGGATGGGAGGAATTGGGCTAAGCAGCAGCACATTTGAAGATGACTTCGGTATACCATACTAATAGGGTAATGGTGTATCTTGACGCCACTGGAAGCTAGGGGTGTGATAGCTGTCACCAGGAGTGAACGCCCCCTATCACACCCCTAGGTTATGATTGGCTGTTAAGATACAGCAGTCAGGGGCAGTGATCTAGTGGCGCTGCACAGGAAGGGCACAGCGAGTCCGTGAAGCGCGCACACAGTGCCTGAAAGAGGCCATCTGCAGTGATCTGCGCCGCTCCTCCGCTGAATTGACTCAACAACCTGGGTCGCAGAGCTGCGCTGACACTCCGTTCCTCCGTTGTCAGCTGCCTTGCTGCTACCTCCCACGCTATGACTGCCGCCGTGCACAGCAGCAGGACTGCTAACACCACCGGGGTCAGATCGCCAGCGAGAGGAGCCGCACGAACCAGCGGCATGCTGGTAAGCTGGGAGACTGGCGGCGGGGAGAGCCAAAGGAGGGCCGGCAGCAATCACAGCTGGAGGGTGCATGGAGCTGGGACACTGCCGCCGGCCAGAGGCACAGCAGCTGCAGCATGAATCCACCAGGGATAATCGCAGCAGGAGGTGCAAGATTACAGCCAGGAAGAGGCACAGCAGGCCCGGCATCATATACTCACACCAGGGACGCCAGCAGTCACACACGGCGTCTGGCCACATAATGCCAACCCCGTCTCCTGAGCAGCTGTGGGAGATATCCTATATGTTCACCATTCTGTATGTATTTTCTGTTATCAACTGTGAATATACTGTATTTTGTCTATAATGGTCTGAACTTCTGGGAGAAGGGAACATCACCTCCCCCCCACCTCCACAGCTAGTGCCGTGTGCTCAAGAACTGGAAAAACCGGTTCTAACTGGCAGAAAGCTATCTAGGAGTGCTTTGTCTTGGACAACAGAGAGGAGAAACACAGGATGTTTCTCTCATGAAGCTAAATTCAAGAATGAACTGAGCGTGCTCACTGAAGTTCCTCCCAGATGGATGAGATCACAAGCTACCTCACAAATACCTCCCTCTGAGAAGTAGCCTATCAGCTCACTGTAACTGCTAAATTGCCTGACTTCCTGTGTTGGAAATGATTTAAGTTTTGACCCGCGCTGAATAAAGGGGAGTTTGCTTTTTTGGGGCACATGATGTAGCCGTGTGTTTCTTTGAAAGGCTCTCCAGGCCTCTACATATTATCTTAATTTGGAAACGCACAGTATATCTAAGATAGCGAATTTTGCGCTAACAAATTTGGAGGCACCGCTGGGATAATGAAGATACAGAGATATGAAGATATTTCATCGTTATCCGGACACAAGGGGACTTCGAAGCAGAGACGGACAGATAATGAGCTCAAACAAGGTAATAAGTTATTCTTGTACCTGTCCCATCTCTCCCTCTCTGCTATGATCCGCCCCAGGCCGGGTGAGTTGAAATATGATAAGTCTGTATCTAAAGAACTATGAAATAGATATACTGTGTTGTTTTTATGTTGTCTGTGAAGAAAATGTCCTGAGTGAAAGAAGGTGTGAGCTATGGGGGTTTATATTGTCTCTGTAGAAGTGAATGGTGTGAACAGACTGTGCAGGTTAATAAGGAACAAAGAATGTGTAGTATAACTTGTTAAAAAGAAAGCAAAAAGGAAAGTTGATATAAGCAATTTTAGCTGAAGGTTATAGTAGTGAGTAAAGTTGCTGAGAGTGTCCATGCGGTGAGTTTCCATTGTTCAACATGTGGCTGAAGAGGTCTCCCTTTGTTATGTGGGGGGAGGGGTGCACATGGAGTGCTTGCATTTGCCATGTTGGCATACCTCAACTCAAGGGAATTTGGGCTTGGAGTAAAGATGTAGGCTAGCCAGAGATTCTGCTCCGATTATGGCAGGCCAAGCAGGCTGTTGAGGTTCCACAATGTGGTGCCAAAAGTGCAGATCTGTGCCATGAGGTGCAGGAGTAGAGAGTCTCAATTAATTAAGGATTTTTCCAATTACGACAAGATGGGCAGGGGTGAAATTGTAAGTGCTTATTAGTGGTAAGCCCTGTGTCGTGAGTTGTGGGAAAAATCGTAAGTATGACTCGCAAGCAAATTCAGTGAGATGATGTTTGTAAACATAACTGGACACACAAAAATGGGAAAGGAAAAAGCAAGTCAATGAGTTAAGGAAAAGTAGAAGGTTTAACAATGAACGGTGATAATGGTTGCTATCTGGAGTGGTGAATATAAGTATGTGGGTGGAAATGGGCATAAGTTGTATTATGTTTGTCATTGGATAGCCTATTCTGAACAAAATATGTAAAAACCGCGGTACATAAGAGTTTTTCTTATATATATATATACTTTGTTCAATATGGGAAGTTCTATGAACAGTAAATACAATCCCAGTTTCTACTTCACATGAGATACTTAGCAGTCTGTATATATGAGTGAGTGAAAACCCCAGTGAGTGTGAATTTGTGGGTATAAATGAAGGGCCCGTATGAGAGTTAGATTGTGTTATATGGTGTGTATACTGTTCGGTGGCTAGAAATGAAATGAGGAAAGAAAGACCAAACGCTGAGCCAGACCACAGGGGGTGGAGCTAGGTGATGTAAGGAGATGGGAGGGAAGAACAATAGGAAGAGGTTTTGCTCCACCCTCCACACAGACCAGCCTAGGAGAGAAGTGTGTCTCCATTTAAGTGTGTCTGTTGGTATATATATATATATTGTGGTAATGTATAGAGGGGAGGTCACTCTTAGACTCCATGTTAAGTCTCTCACTTGAACAAATGTAGGTGACCAAAGGAGGGGCATCTAATTTATTCCTGAGGGTAGTTGTGTGAGATAATAGTCCAGGGTTACCACAGTATATTTATATATATACATATAGGTTCTTGGAGTATGTGGAGAATTTAAAAATATTGAGTCGTGTTAATTTGAATATTAGAAAATTAAGATACTAAAATGAGGAAATCGTGTACTTGAGACACCTGATAAGTACTTTAGTCAAATTAATAACAAAAGTTCTATTTTAGAGAGTATCTCATTTTCAATTAACAACAGTATTTTACATGAAAATAGTTACATTTGAAAAATAAGCAAATTTTGGATGCCAGTAATTGAGTATATCCCGAATGGTATTAGGGATACTAGTCCCTTAGTAAACCAGTAGTTTACCATCATTGGTGCAGTTGTTATGGTTGTAGATTGTAATAACAATATTTCCTCTCTTGTTTGCAGTACTTTTTCGTACAGGTACCAGAGATGGTGTGGGGCCCCTTAATATCATGCTTCCTCAAGGGGTCATAAAATACTGTATAGAGTGCAAACAAACATCTTTCAGCTTCCAGACTATCTATGTATGAGACTGCCCTGCTAGCACCCTCACATATCGCAATCAAGAGTGGTATAGTTCCAAATGTCGTTTCATGTCTTTTACTGAATTTAGAAGGTTGAGAGGAAGGGGCAGCAGGTGCAGACCATGACATTCAATAGCAAGCACATGGTTGTATGATTGTTGGAAGATTAATGCAGAATGAAAACAGAAAACTGGGTGTCCTAACAATAATGTTGTAACTGCCATGATTAATGTAAATCTTGAGTTTACCCATAGATGGTTCCAAATATCAGTGAAATGGACAAGCAAAACAGGCTATGCAATGGTAACCAACAGAAAGAGGTAATTGTACAAAAACCACTCTTTTCCCCCTGAGAGACTCAGTTACTCAGGAAATAAAGGTGATGGCGCTCACTGAAATATGTAAGCTGGCTGCAGGTAAGACTGTTTGAGTCTGCACCGACTTAAGGTACACATTGGGAATCGTACACGATTTCACATCTTATGGGGCACAGTGGAAGTTTCATGGGGTCCTTGAGTAAGCCAATCCAGAACGCAGAAGCAGTGTCTTTTGTTCTACAAGGTTTTAGCTCTTTCCACACAGGTGACTTATCATCAGAGTCCAGGCTTATGCCAAAGAGACAACCACTGAGGCTGGAAGGAACCAGAGAGCAGGCACCGCAGCAGCCTGACTTCCATTGAATGAGGTAACGGCTGGTAACCTGCTTGCACCTGAAACAGGTGTAGATATTTCTCTGTTGCTTGAATTACAGGAACAGGCCTCAAAAGAAGAAAAAGGAGGAGTGGAAAAGCGAACGGAATGCTACTGGGGTCTGGCAGAAAGGTAAATGCCTGTGCCTCCCCTGCACGCTATACTCCATGATGTCACACCTGATCCCTGAGCTAACCCATTCATCCAAGGAGGTAATGTGTGATATGGTGTCTTCTGCTTGGCTTACCCCAGGGTTCAACACTGCTGCAATAGGGTTTGTACAGGGATGCATGATATGCGCCCATTACAATCCAGGCCAATTGGTCAAGGTACCTTCTCGATGCGAGCCAGACTATCTGTATCAGTGACTGCAGGATGATAGCATACAGCTACCACAGGTAGGTGTTTGGAGTTGTTGGTTTGCATAGACCTCTTTATGTTATTTGGAGGCGTGGCTTGAGAAAAAAATAAATAAATAAAAATAATTTTTAACACGCCAAAAATATGACCTAAGAATATGTTTTATGAAAGTAATTTTGAATATTTGGGTACACCAGAAGTAATAATAAATAATAAAGGTAAACATTTTATTAGTCATCTACTTGGTTAGAACCACGCCTAAATATAAGACTAAGTTGAGGCCCTATGAAGGTTTTGTTTGGTAATGCTGCTGTAATAGGCCTATTCTTATTCCAGGCCAAAAAGGAGGGCCTTACCTCCCATGTGAGTGCCTTACATCAGGAGTTATATCATCTGTCACTCATAAATGTGTATTCTCCGTGTTTCCAGATCAAAATGCAAAGAATCCTTTCAAGTGCTGTTAACCACTACGGTCTCAATGAAAACTTCAAGAAAAGCTAATTTGGGTTCATGTCAGACATTGAATAAAGATAATCAAGGAAGGAGACAAATGTGGCCCATAATCCTTTGTTATATGTAGGACCCCTGCGGTCATTGGGCTGTCATTTCTCTTCTTCCTCATAAGGGATGTGGTAAATACGTAACTACTGATGAAGAGGATCATGACAAATCTAGGAATATTGGGTTATATATTTGATTAACTTGGTTTGCAGTGTTTAATAACATATGTGATAAACCAAGAATAGTGCTGATGATAATGATAAATTGAAGATTATTGTATGGTTACTTGATTGATTTTACTTGCAATATTTGATATTATTTTATTTGTTTAAATGATATGTCTACTGTATGTAGAAGGTATTTGTGCCGTAATGTAGGAAGATTAGGAATATTAGAAATATTCATTTGCTACAGCAGAAAACTTATCAAGTCTCTCTGGGCAGAGATTGTTTTATTGATAAATTTGACCTACAGATTTTTGTTTTGAAGGGGTGAAGAAAAGCACACAAGACCCCAGATTGTGATTTTGTTTTTGTTTTGTTTGATTTGCCATGGACTGCATTATTTTGGATCAAGTTTATTTGGGACTGAGAAAATTTATGAACTGAGTCATTTCCACCAGGACATTTGGACTTTTTCAATTGTGATTTGAAATTTCATCTTCTCCAAGTACCTGCTGCATCTGTCCACACGCTATGACTATTCAACTGAGCCTGAAGAACTGACAAGTGTGCCTGACTGCTGCTAAATTGCCACTGGGGTGATCCTCATACTCTGCATAATAACCGCCAGCAGATGACGTCAAAGGAGGGCAAAGCATCACCGCTCCTCCCTGAAGACCTTGGGCAACAAAATGCTGTGCAGAGGCAGCTGCTACATTGGAATAAAGGGGCTCTATAGTCAGCTGTGGATACTTCTGGATATGAAGAATGGAGAAGATTGTTTGATACCAATATAATAGGCGGGGACAGATTCCTACTTAGGGTCTGTTCTTTGGCTAACCAGGGAAAGCAGTGAGGGCACAATAATCCCCCATGCTTCCCTGCATCGGAGATCCTATAGGTTTAGGATCTAAAGAAGATCAAGAGAAGAAGAAACAATTTTACAGGAAGAGACATTTGTATTCACCATCTAACGGTTTTTGAATTTTTTGTTTTTCGTTATTTTCTCGAGCCCAGATTTGACAAGATTGGTTTTATGTTGATAGCAAATGGATATATATAGGGAACAGATATTTGGTTGTTTATGTAATATATTTCAGAAGTTGATAAATAGAACTTGAAGATCAAACCATGATATGTCAAAGTACATATTCCAACCCTAAATTGTATGCTAATTTTATGTATCTTGATGAAATATTTGTAGCCCTCCATTTTGTCCTTCATCCTCCATCTTGTATTTTCCTTTATTCTCCATTTTGTATCTTACATACGAATAGCTATGAACATTCATGTGGCCTTCAAACCTGTTTGGTGTAGGAAGCTTTGATGTAACTGAAATGTGACAGAACAATGCTACCTGCTTTTACTACAATTCCATTTGTATAGGTTTGTTTGAGCTCTGTCCATATACATTGTATGGCCAGGAATTTGTTGTCTTGTTAATCCTGTGATACCATCAGCATTGTCTAGGGAATTGAGTTGTTGATTCTGAACCTTTGATCAATGAAACTGGCTCCTTCAGATGGTGGGGGGTCTCAGACTGATAACATCTTGGTTTACAAAGCTTGGGTATGACTAAGCAAGTTTTAGTGTATAAAATAGGACAAAAAAAAAATGTCAACAGATACAATAAGGTAGCAGTAAGTGTACCAATGTTTCAGCCATATTGTGTAATCAAACCAATGTTAACATGTAACAAACAATATAACCTGAGATCACACTTGGAAAGCCGGTCACATTCAACATGTTGTATCATCTAAACTATGAACAAGGTGGCTTATGCAGAAAACGTGGAATAAAGATCAATCTTTCAGGAGCCATCTACCTAAAATACCGTTGGGAAACTGTAACGTGTTGTGTGGTATTTTCCATATCCTGGATATCACCCAGCAGCAGGAAGGGATAAGGCAGGAGGCAGCCACATGGCGGAGGTGACAGCTAGGGTCCCCTGTAGGTGGTAGGGAAAGGCCCGAGAACACAAATAGGAAGGAAAAACCATCCAGGAGAATGAAAATACGCACAACAAAGGAGGGAATTGTGGGAGATATCCTATATGTTCCCCATTCTGTATGTATTTTCTGTTATCAACTGTGAATATACTGTATTTTGTCTATAATGGTCTGAACTTCTGGGAGAAGGGAACATCACCTCCCCCCCACCTCCACAGCTAGTGCCGTGTGCTCAAGAACTGGAAAAACCGGTTCTAACTGGCAGAAAGCTATCTAGGAGTGCTTTGTCTTGGACAACAGAGAGGAGAAACACAGGATGTTTCTCTCATGAAGCTAAATTCAAGAATGAACTGAGCGTGCTCACTGAAGTTCCTCCCAGATGGATGAGATCACAAGCTACCTCACAAATACCTCCCTCTGAGAAGTAGCCTATCAGCTCACTGTAACTGCTAAATTGCCTGACTTCCTGTGTTGGAAATGATTTAAGTTTTGACCCGCGCTGAATAAAGGGGAGTTTGCTTTTTTGGGGCACATGATGTAGCCGTGTGTTTCTTTGAAAGGCTCTCCAGGCCTGTACATATTATCTTAATTTGGAAACGCACAGTATATCTAAGATAGCGAATTTTGCGCTAACACAGCCAATCAGGTTGTGGGCAAACTGAAGCAAGTTCAGAGAAGAGTTACGGAGATTGTAAATGATTTGCAAATCATGTCCTATGAGGAACAGTTAAAGGATCTGGGAATGTTTAGCTTGTAAAAAAGAAGGCTGAGAGGAGACTTAATAGCTGTCTACAAATATCTGAAGGGCTGTCACAGTACATAGGGATCAGCCCTATCCTCATTAGTACAAGGAAAGACCAGAAGAGTTATTAGAAAAAAACTTTCTGACAGTGAGGGTGATCAATGAGTGGAACAGGTTACCACGGGAGCTGGTGAGTTCTACCTCAATGGAAGTGTTCAAGCAAAGGATGGACAAATATCTGTCTGGGTTAATTTAGTGTATCCTGCACTGAGCAGGGGGTTGGACCCGATGACCCTGGAGGTCCCTTCTAACTCTACCTTTCTATGTCTGTCTATCTAGGTGTAACAGCTTCTTCACAGTATTCACCATTCTGACTAAAAGGGGTGAATTTGATTGAGTACTTCCCACTTTTATCACCATATTTCCTTTAAACCGTGTTCACACATTGCTAATTTGCTGCAGATTTTGTTGCAGTTTTTGTTGCAGATCTGCAGCTGATTTCACCATTTGAATTGAATTCAAATTGAAGATATAAAATGTGCTGCAGATCTGCAAAAACAGTGCAACAAATTAGCAACGTGTGAACATATCCTTAGGGCTCATTCACACAAACGCAGCATATTCATAGACAGAAATCTCCTATTTCTGCGTATTTCATCCCTTCTTGCGACTGTTTAAGCCCTGCGTATTTACCCACACAAAAAACTTAAGAAAGCCCTTCATTTCTTGCGCGATCCCATTACCTTCAATGGCCTATTTCGATCCATAACACAGACCAAAATAGGACATGCTGCATTTTTTTTTGCACATGACCAAAAAACCCATTGAAATCTGTATAACACGCCTAAAAATTATGCATGGTGAATTTACACCTTTAAAGCGCTTTTGGGAAATTACGTTTCTGAGTTGTGCTCTTCTGTGAAGTCTTCTGAAATGCTGTTCAGGGTCTGTACTACCTTCCTTTCCTATTTAACAAGCAGATGCTGGGAGAAAACCATTATTAGCAAGAGTATCCGGCATCCTCACTCAGCATTTCAGAGGCTCTGTATATAAAATTAGAGCAGCTTCACATGAGCGCAAGTGTGTTTCTGCGCAGCAAACAACGCACCAATTGAAATTGCTAATTCGTTTCAGATGTGGGGTTTTTTTGCAGCACAATTACGCGGTTTTTCATGCGTCTCTTTGAGTATTGGGCACACATTTGCGCACCCTACATGGACTTCTATGTAGCTCTTTGGTGTGCAAATATTCAGAAAATAAAACATGTTTCTAATTTTAATATAACAAAAATCAAGGTATAAAAAAACGTATTTGGTATCCCTGTGCCTATAAGTCCAATATGCTAAAATAACATTATATTTATCCCCCACAGTGAATGTCATCAGAAAAATAATTCCTGAGGGCTTAGTCAGACGGGCGTTTTTTGCCGCGATTTGCGCATGCGCATGCGTCCGGCGATTTTTTAAAACCATTGCTTCGCAATGGTATCGGACACATGAGCGCTTTTTATGCGCTCGTCCGAAAAATTATAGAACAAAAAATCGCAGATCGCACCTATCTGCGATCTGCGATTCCTGTTCGCTTCTGTATATGCGCTCAATGGGGCCGGCGGCAGCAGCGCCGACCCCATTGAGAACATATAGAAGACAAATCATTCTTCTCTGCCACAGCTGTAACAGCTGTGGCAGAGAAGAACGATGTTTGCCCATTGAATTCAATGGAGCGGCAATACAGCGGCTCCATTGAAAGCAATGGGCTGCCGGCGTGCGCGGGGTTAATTGTCGGGAAGGGGTTAAATATATAAACCCTTCCCTGCAATTCATGCTAAAATGTGTTAAAATAAAAAAAAATTGTATACTCACCTTTCCGCTGCAGCCGGAGTCCAGCCGCGGCCGCTGTCAGTTCTCCTGAACTGCTTCTCGGCACTATTCAGCCGGCGGGGCTTTAAAATCCCCGCCTGCTGAATGATCTGCTCTGATTGGTCACAGCCTGACCAATCAGAGGCCGGTTTCACTCACACACCCATTCATGAATTCATGAATGGGTGAGTGACTGCTGCCTCTCAGCGCTGAGCCAATCAGGGGCAGGTCTGACTCACATCCATTCATGAATTCATGAATGGGTGTGAGTGAGGCATGCCTCTGATTGGCTCAGCGCTGAGCCAATCAGGGGGCAGGTCTGACTCACACCCCCTTCACACCCACTGCAGGACGGCTGCCCGAAGCTGCAGGCAGAAGGTGAGAATGCAATTTTTTTTTATTTTAACACATTTTAGGATGGATTGCAGGTAAGGGCTTATATATTTAAGCCCTTACCGACAATTCATCCCGGGCTCGCCCGCAGCGCATTGCTTTCAATGGAGACGGCTGTATTGCCGTCTCCATTGAATGCAATGCGCTGGACAGCTCCGGCCCGTTTCTAATGAAACGCGGCTAGGAGCAGATTTTCGGGCGATTTGCGGGCGACTTGCGCGCACCGGTCACGCGATTTGCGGATGCGCATCCGTCATGCGATCCGCAAATCGCGGCAAAAAACGCCCGTCTGACTAAGGCCTAAAGCCAAAGCTGTGCTTTTTGGTCATCACTTCTTATGTTATAAAAAGCCAT
Organism: Eleutherodactylus coqui; assembly: GCF_035609145.1. Taxonomy (NCBI): domain Eukaryota; kingdom Metazoa; phylum Chordata; class Amphibia; order Anura; family Eleutherodactylidae; genus Eleutherodactylus; species Eleutherodactylus coqui. The sequence goes on from NC_089839.1 coordinate 79,264,716, forward strand.
CAAAAAATCGTATGTACCCCAAAAAGGTACCAATAGAGACTGTTTTTCATTCCTGTAAAAAAGAAGCCCTCACACAACTCCATGAATGGAAAAATATATTTAAAAAAAAAAACATTTTATTTCTTAAAATTTGTACAACAAAAGAAAAAACTATATAAATTTGATATTGCCGTAATCGTACTGATCCATAGGAAAAAAAACACACTATTTATTCTATTTCACCCCACAGATCAGCCCTTGTACAGCTATATTCACAGAAAAATAGGTTTTTTTTTAAGTTTTAATTTTTGAAAAAAAAAAAATGGCCAAGGCTTTAAAAAGGAAAAATTATCTCTGAAAAATTTCCCACCTTCTTGTTTGTTAAGAATGCAGTTCCTCTTTGAAGGCAGGGCCCCCTCTCTCCAAGCGCCTTATAGAAGGCACATGGTCTTCCTTTATGGTACGTACGCTCTTGCTGTGTGTGATATATATGTGTATTGCTTTTTAGCTATGGACATTCTTTCTGCTTAACCCCTTAACGACTGCCCCATCGGGAAACTACGTCCTCAGTAAGTGGGCTTTAATCCTAGAGGACGTAGTTTTATGCATCCTCTTTGGATTGATGCCCACTGGCCTGAGGATGTGACAGCTCCATGCTGTCCCAGGATGCGGGCAGTCCCCCCCGGCATTGCGATCGGCGTTATCCAATCGATAGCGCCGATCGCAAAAAAGTAAACAAAACTGTGTAAAAAAGTAGTAATTCAGCTGCTCTGATGGATCGGATCCATCACGGCAGCTGAAAATACTCACACGGCTTGTCGGCGGTGTCCCCCGGAGATCTGGTCCTCCCGGACCCGCCGGCGGCCTTCTGCGCATGCGCGCCAGGCGATGACGTCACGCGCAGAAGCCCGGGTGTCCCCGGCAAATTTAAAATCTCCTGGCTCCCGGCTCCTGAAGGTAGCCGGGAACCAGGAGGTGTTACCGGGGACCGCTGTGAGCGGTCCCCGGGCCCGCGATCGCCGCTATCCATTGGATACCGGCGATCGCGAAAAAGTTGAAAAAGTAAAAGAAAAGTGAAGTTTCACCTCACCTCATGGATCGGATCCATGAGGGGAGGTGAAAATACTCACCCCCGGTCCTCTGCGATGTCCCGGGACCTGAAATCCCCATCTGCGCATGCGTGCCCGATGATTGACATCGGGCGCGTGCACAGAGGGGCTCGAGCCCTGGGAAATTCAAAATTCCTCTGCTCCTGGCTGCCATGTGTAGCCAAGAGCAGAGGGATGTCACAAGGGACATGATCACTGTCATCCAATGGATGACAGTGATCATGTAAAGTAAAAAAAAAGTGCAAAAAGTAAAAATAAAAAATAAAAAAGGGGTAAAAAGTCAAAAAAAAAGTGCAAAAAGTAAAGAAAAAAAGGTTAAAAAAGTTTTAAAAAGTTAAAAAAAGCTTGCGTTTCATCTCCCCCCACGGATCATATCTGTGAGGGAGGATGAAATGACGTACCTAAGGCCCGCGGATTTATCCGCGGACCTTACCCCAGCTTCTGCGCACGTGCCCGTCGCCAATATGGCAGGCGCATGCGCAAAAGCCATGGTAATTTAAAATCTCCTTGCTCCTGGCTACAAAACTTAGCCGAGAGCCTGGAGATTTCACGGGGGGCCGCGTCACGTGTTCGCCGTTATCCAATGGATAATGGTGATCATGTAAAAGTAAAAAAAGGTGAAGGTTCATCTTCCCTCACCGATGCGATCGGTGAGAGGAGATGAAACTTTTTACCGGAGGCCTCCGTATTTGCACCCCGACGCAATCTTCTTCCGTGAACTTTCCCGTATTCTGCGCATGCGACCGCCGGCAAAACACCGGACACATGCGCAGGAGACGGGGAGCCCAGGAAATTTAAAATCTCCTTGCTCCCAGCAACCAATGGTCGCCGAGAGCCTGGAGCAGTGACAGGTGGCCTCGTTGAGCAGTCCCCGGTCACGTGAAAAAAAGGTAGCGATCTACCTTTGGCCGGTCTCACATGACCGGATAGGAATTACGGATTCCACATGTGTCTGATCCGCGGTAATACGCAGATCAATCGCATTGGATTCCACAATTCCGCTCACATTAGTGGGTTGGAATTGCGTAATCCATTCGCAGAAAAGAGAACGCAGCAGGTTCTATTTTAGCGCGGATATCCGCAACATAGAGCCCATTGTGCTCCGTGGTCGTGGATATACCCGCTGCCCATACGCAACTAAGTTGTGTACGGGCAGCGGGTACCCGCGTCATCGCTAAGCGACGGTGCGGGAAATAAAAACAACAACAAAAAAAAGTGTACTGCGAATGACCGCCTGTGTGAGTAGGCAGTTATGCGCAATACATTACGCGGCCGTATGCAGGGTCACAGCCGGGCTCACAGCCGGGATCCGCTGCGGGCCTCCGCAAGCGGATTCCGCCTATGGCTGCGTGAGCCCGGCGTTATTCAGACCGCTACCTGTAATACGTATTTTACAAGAAGCCCCGGGAACGCTCGCCTTGCTGCAGTTCCAGGAGCAGCTTGTTGAGCGCCTTCTATGTGAGACCGCCGCACCTCATCAAGCTTACGGAGACTCATGGAGCGCCACTTTTTACACCCCATACTCGCCACTGAGGTCACGAAATACGCCCAAAAAGCATGAGAGGAGGGGGGATACATGGTTTTATTGCCCCATGGGCCCATCCCAACCAGCCTCCGTAATTACCCCTGTCTTTAGAAATACTACACAGTTCACATTATTACTTTTATCTAAGATTTGGTGAACGCCGAAAAGGGCGCGGAGGGGGGGGGGATATTTTTAGGGAGTCAATTTTTATTCCGTACAAATGAGCAATGAGGCCTGGGATTTATTCAGTTGAGCCCTGCAATCCAACGGGTGTTCCCTCCATTACAGGTCTTGCCATGCTTCCTGTAAGTAGATTAGGGCCACAATGGGTATGTTTCTGAACACAGGACAAACGGGGGTATGCATTTTGGGGTGAATGTCTTCATTCCTATGTACACTGTACAAAAAAACAGTTTTTAAATTGACAAAATTGACAAAAAAAATGAAAATTGTAATTTTTTTCCTACTGCTTTGCTTAGATTTATTCAAAAATTGTAGTGTAAAAATACACAGTACACCCCTAGATAAATTCGTTAGGGGGTCTAATTTTCAAAATGGGGTCATTTGTGGGGGTTCTCTGTCGTTTTAGCCGCTCAAGGGCTCTACAAGTGGGCAATGGGGCCTAAATCACCTTCATGCTAAATTTCTGTTCTGAAAGCCACCGACTACTCCTTTCATTTTGGGCCCCGTTGTGCATCCAAACAAAAGATTTGGCCCACAATGGGTATGTCTCTGAACACGGGACAAACAGGGGGATCCATTTTGGGGTGCAAGTCTTCATTCACATGTGTGCTATACAAAAAAAAAGTTTTTAAAATGACAGAATTGCCAAAAAAACGAAAATCACAATTTTTTCCTTTTGCTTTGCTTCAATTCATTCAAAAACTGTGGGGTCAAAATTGGCAGTACACCCCTAGCTAAATTCGTTAAGGGGTCTAGTTTTCAAAATGGGGTCACTTGTGGGGGTTCTCTTCGATTTTGGCCGCTCAAGAGCTCTACAAATGTGCTATGGGGCCTAAAACACCTTCAATGAAAATCTATGTTCTGAAAGCCACCGACTACTCCTTTCGTTTTGGGCCCCGTTGTGCATCCAGACATAAGATTAGGTCTTGCCATGCTTCCTGTAAGTAGATTAGGGCCACAATGGGTATGTTTCTGAACACGGGAGAAACGGGGGTATCCATTTTGGGGTGTAAATCCTCATTTTCATGGGTTCTTTAGGAAAAAAATATATCTTTAAAATGACATATTTTTTCAAAATTTTTCCAATATTGGTACTTTTAATAAATATACACAAATGATATCGGTCTCTTTTTACAACCTAAATGAAGTACAACATGTGGCGAAAAAACAATGTCAGCATCACTTGGATATGTAAAGCCTTTACGGAGTTATGCTACGTTGAACGACGCATGTCAGATTTCCAAAGTTTGGCTCCGTCACTAAGGCGCAAACAGGCTTCGTCACAAAGGGGTTAAGATGCCACAGCCAACATTTTGCTGTAAGGTGCCATAGTTATTTAGGACTAATATCCGCATAGATCATTGTAGACCAAGTACACTATGTCAACAGTATTCGCTAATGGCAGTGGCCTCCGTCAGCAAGATAATTTTTCCCACCACAGTGCAAAAATTGTTCAGGAATGTTTGAAGAACATGATAAAGAGTTCTAAATGTGGATTTTAGCCCCCAAAATCACATCTGCCTTTACATCTGTGTTGGAACCTCCGTCACAAAATACCAGAAGAAACAATGCTGCATGCAGCGCTATTCCTTCCAGTAAAATGTTGGGCAACTGAGCGGAAACCGAAGGTCCCCATTATAGTCAATGGGCTCCATTCCCTGCTTTTCGGTTCCGTTATAAGGTTGACCCATTGAGCCTGGGAATTCCCCTTTCCTGTTCCCCAAATGGAACGCAGATGTGAAACCATTTTTACAAATCAATAGTAATGTATAATGTAACACAGCCTGCAGGAGTCTTGCCTTCCTGTTTCTCTGAGACAGCAGGTCAGGAGGGGTGTCATGTCTCCTTAAGGAGAGCACCCCAAAGGTATGTGGAGACACCTAGGAGGGGGTGGGTTGGGAAGGGCATAGTCTCTCCCCAAGGAGAGCACATAAAACGGGGAGCGGGGACACCTAGAAGGTAAGTGAGGAGACTTTTAAGGCCATGTAAGCTCCTCTGGGTAATATATGCAAATAAGGAAGATGGAACAATGCCTCTGCAGCGCCACCTATTGGATGGCAGCATTCCTTCAAATCAATGTAACTTTTTAACAAGTCTTAACAATGCTTGGGAATCTTAGACATCAGTGGTATTTGAACTGTCCGCCTACTGTTATAGCCCTGCCATACTATAGGAATGACGACTTGTGCATTCGGACACATTAGTTAGGGGACCAGCCTCGTATTTGTCTGTAACTTGCTTGACTTTGAAACACCTGTCATTGAAGAGCTGTTTCCTTCTACAGGATCCCTTTCCCTGGATGTTTTTCCTTGATCACACAATTCTTAGTATGCTCTTGACATTGCTGCACAAGAAAACCCTACAATATTGTATTTTTGAAATACTAAATCCTGTCCCCAGTTAGTCTAGCACCGATGAACAGGCCTCATTCAAAGTCTCTCAGTTCAATTGATTTTTTCATTCTAATGTGAATTCACACAGAAACTGATTCACAGAAAACTTGCTCATTTGATTTTATGCTACAATCTGGGGTCATGTGTTTAATTTCCATACAGTGAAGCTCCAATCATATGACGTATTCTCTGGATAGGTCATCGCTAGTTGATCAGCAGGGATCTGTTGTTTGGGATCTCCGCTGATCAGCTGACTGTCTGGTCCACTGATCCCCGCAGTTGGGCCAGACATCGTCATCACTGGTTCAAGCAAGAAGTGTCATAGCCGCTTCGCTTCAATTAAAATCAATGGGAGTGCTGTGCTTCTATTACAGCCCCAATTCCCAAAAAGTTGGGAGGCGATGTAAAATGTAAATAAATGTATTAAAAAAAAAGAACGCAATGATTTTAAAATCTCATGTAACCATATTTTATTCACAATAGAACATAAAACACATATGAGACGGGGAGAGGGAGACATTTGTCCATGTCATTTTAATAAAATTAACTAATTTACAAACTGATGGCAGCAATACACCTTAAAAAAGTTGGGGCAGGGCCATGTCTACAATTGTGTACTTCCCCTCTTCTTTTTACAACAGTCTGTAAATGTCTGGGAAGTGAGAAGACCAATTGCTGGAGTTTAGGGAGAGGAATATTGTCCAATTCTTGTCTGATGTAGGATTCTCACTGCTCAGCAGTCCTCGATCGTCTTTGGTGGATTTTGCGTTTTACAATGCGCCAAATGTTTTCTATTGGTGAAAGGTCTGGACTGGAAAGGTCAGCACCGGGACTCTTCTGCGAAGCCATGCTGTTGTGATGGATTCTTTATGAGGTTTAGCATTGTCTTGCTGAAATATGCAAGGCCTCCCCTGAAAGAGACATTGTCTGGATAGGAGCATATATTGTTCTAAACCTCTATATACTGATCAGCATTGATAATGCCTTTCAAGATGTGTAAGCTGCACTAAAGCAACCCCAATACACCAGAGATGGAGGCTTTTGAACCATGTGCTGATAACAAGCAGGATAGTCCCTCTCCTCTTGAGTCCGCAGGATGGAATCTATGGTTTCCAAAATGAATGTCAAATTTTGATTCATCTGACGAGATAACAGTTTTTTTTTCTCTCAGTCCATTTTAAATGAGCTTTAAGCAAAAAAGATGCCAGCGTTTCCGGATTGTGTTAATATATGGCTTCTTCTTGATGCATGATACACCTATAACTTACATTTGTGGATTGCACAGCGAACAGTGCTCACAGACAATGATTTCTGGTATTCCTGAGCCCAGGCAGTGGTTTGCATTACAGTATCATGCCTATTTTTAATATGGTAATGCCTGAGGACCTGTAGATCTTGAGCATCCAATATTGACTGATGACCTTGTCCCTTGTGTACATTAATTTCTCCAAATTTTCTGAATCTTTAATGATATGTACTGTAGATGGTGGGATATTCAAAGTCTTTGCAATTTTTATGAAACTTTTCTACAGTTTTTGTATGCAGTTTTTTACAGACTGGTGAACCTCTGACCAACTTTGCTTCTGAGAGACTCTGCCTCTCTAACATGCTCTTTCTGTACACAGTTATGTACCTTAGCAGAAAATTGATCCTCCAGCTGTTTTTCATTGGTATCACTAACTTTTTCTGCCTTTTCTTAACCCTGTCCCAACCTTTTTGAGATGTGTTGCTGCCATCAATTTATAAATAAGTTATTTTTTAAAGTGAAATGGAAAAATGTCTCTTTTCCCTTCTGATATGTGTTCTATATTCTACTGTGAATTAAATATGGTTACATGACATTTCAAAATCATTGCATTCTTTTTTTCTGTACATTTATTTCCTTTTTACACAGTGGCTAAAACTTTTTTGGGAATTGAGCTTGTATACTTCCTGTTCCTCAATATGAACAGGACCCCTTTACTTAAAAATACCAATAACTAGAATCCTTGCAGAGGATTACATCATTCTTACTGCTTATAGAAATATTTTATCCAAAAGATTCTGATACAAAAATGGTAAAGACACAGTCACAACTGAAATTTTAAAAGAAAGTTTATGAGTGAAGACAAGGAAAGTCTTTCTAAAGCAGAACATAAGTGTTGGTTATTATCTAAGAGATGTGTGAAGACCTGCATGAAATGACTTGATATTCACAGTCCAATAACTAGCAAAGATGAATGCAGCACAGTGAACTGCCGTATAACTGGAAGCATGATCACTTATGAATATTGATGAACAACTGTCTGAAGAGGCCAGTGTGTAGTTACTTTGTACTTCCAGCCTCCAGACATGCTGATGATACGAGCAGATTAGGATGTGTGTATACAGATAAACAGCTATCACACCCCTGAAGATGTAGGTAAGTACAGCAGAGCTTTTTGTCCACATCAGTATTTTGTATAGTCATTGGGCTTAAGAAAGGTAGTCCATTGAGAAAATTCGACACCTCTAAAATTTCCCAATCATACACTATTGAGGTAGCAAACCGATATGAACTGCTTGACACATTAGAAAAGCATACAAAGGAACTATTGCACGATATACGAAGCAGGAAAAACGACCCTATTGGTTGTCCAAGCAAACCCTCAGAATAGCTGATAAAAGCAGAGCAGCAAAGGCGTCCAGCAACAAAGATGAAGTTGGGCAACTAAATGCCAATTTTCACCGAGCCTCAAGGAAAGATAAGGAAATGGACTGGAATGAGCGTTACAAATAACTCAAAGCAGAAGCCATGAAAGGCCATATGCGAGGCCCATTCTTACAGGTCAAGATGGCCCGAAAACCTTTCTTGGCATGCAACAGCACAATCTAAGGCAAAAATGGGAAGGAACTGAATGATTAACAGAGTATCAAGGATAGGTGAAGGGAATACTCAGAGGAACTATATGCCTGCAACCACATACCTGGACCATTGTATGAGGTGGACCCTGTGGACTTGAAGCCCTCCATTATAGAGTCAGAAGTGGTTACGGCAATGAAACAAAAAGCCAAAAATAAAGCACCCGGCATAGATAATATACTGGTAGAGCTATTGCTGCCAGTACCAGTGAAAACCATCACAGCACTGTGCAAGGCAGTATGGGCATCAACACAATGGCCACAGGACTGGAAAAGATCTGTCTTCATCCCTCTACCAAAGAAAGGCGACTCACAGAATTGCTCCAACTACCAAACAATAGCCTTTATTCTGCATGCAAGCAAGATCCTTCTCAAAATTATACAGGAAAGACTGAGATCAGTAGTTGAAGCAGCACTCCCTGATGCACAGGCAGGATTCTGGCGAGGACATGGCACCTGCGACCATATTGCAAACCTGTGATGGACCATGTAAATGCTTGAGAATGCCAAAAGAATATCTAAATGTGCATTATCGACTACATCAAGGCCTTTGACTGCGCCGATCATGGCAAGCTATAGAAGACCCTACAAGAGCTGGGCGTATCAGCACATCTAGTCAAGGTAATAAAATCACTTTTTTACCAATCAAGAAGCCACTGTGAGAATACAGTATGGGGACACAGATTGGTTTGGGATCAGTAAATGTCTCCGACAGGGCTGCATCCTCTCACCCTTCTTGTTTAACCTATATGCGGGAGTGATCATGTGGAAAATGGAGCTATATGAATTGGAAATTGGGATAAAAATAGGTGGAAGAAACATCAACAATCTCCATAATTCAGATGACACAACTCTGCTTGCAGAAACAGAAACAGGTCTGAAGTAGCTGATATTTAAGATTAAAACTGAAAGTGAAAAAATGGGCCTCTACCTGAACTAAAGAAGACTAAAATTATGACATCTGCAAAATATGCCAATTCAAAATTGACAATGAGGTCATAGATTGTGCGTGAGACTTCATCTTCCTTGGCTCAAAAATTGGCCAGGCTAGTGAATTTATGCCAGAGATAAAACATAGGATAGCATTGGGACGAAGCACAATGCTAAACATGGACAAAATCTGGACACGTAGGGATATCGGCATAGCAACTAAATGGATGTGAGAGCTAGACTGCGAAAAAAGCTGACAGGAGGATTGAATGTGTTTGCTGTGTGGTGCTGGTGAAAGCTGCTGCGTAATCTGCTGCGTATGAGGGCGAGAGTGACAAGCAGAGAAGTCCTGAGTCATATAAGACCCGATATATAACTGAAGGGCAAGATGACCCGGCTAAGGCTCACATACTTTGGCCATGTAATCTATAATGCTTAGTCAGATCAGTGGCAAAAGAAGACCCGGCCACCAAAGGACATGATGGCCGAAACTGTCAGAGCTGATACTGGCATGAATATCATGCAACTGAAAGAAGCAGTGCAAAACCGAAAAACATGAAGGAAGCTTGCCTTTAGGGTCACCGAGGGTCGTGAACGACTAAATAGCTAACAACGAAAACAACTTTAGGTCTAAAAACTAGAACTATTAAAAATCTATCTTATCCTTACAATTATTTTTATACTTCTCTAGGTGATGTTTCCAGGTTTTAAAGGAGATGTCCCGAGGCAGCAAGTGGGGTTATACACTTCTGTATGGCCATAATAATGCACTTTGTAATATACATTGTGCATTAATTATGAGCCATACAGAAGTTATAAAAAGTTTTATACTTACCTGCTCCGTTGCTAGCGTCCTCGTCTCCATGGTGCCGACTAATTTTCGGCCTCCGATGGCCAAATTAGCCGCGCTTGCGCAGTCCGGGTCTTCTGTAGTCTTCTATGGAGCCGCTCGTGCCAGAGAGCGGCTCCGTGTAGCTCCGCCCCGTCACGTGCCGATTCCAGCCAATCAGGAGGCTGGAATCGGCAGTGGACCGCACAGAAGAGCTGCGGTCCACGAAGGCAGAGGATCCCGGCGGCCATCTTCAGCAGGTGAGTATGAAGACGCCGGACCGCCGGGATTCAGGTAAGCGCTGTGCGGGTGGGTTTTTTAACCCCTGCATCGGGGTTGTCTCGCGCCGAACGGGGGGGGGGTTTAAAAAAAAAAAAACCCGTTTCGGCGCGGGACATCTCCTTTAAGGCCTCATGTCCACGGGCCTGCATGGTTTTCCAGTGCAGAATCCTGCAGCAGTTTCCAGCCATGCCCGCAGACATGAGGCCAAAAATTACATTACTCACCTGTCCGGACGCGGCGCGGGTCTTCTACCTCATGGCTGGATCTTCTTTTCATCTGCACGGCGGATGCACTCAGGATGCTGGCGGCGTGCCGCACGCATGTGCTGTGCTTTCTTTTATTTTTTTTAAACTCCTGCTTTCCCGTGAATCTGCGACACAGCCACACTGTTATCTGTGGCTGTGTCGCGGATTGGACGGCTTCGATTAGCCTCAATGGAAGCCATCCATGTGAGAAAACTGCAGAAAATGGAGCATGCTGTGGTTGTTTTTTTCCTGCGCGTGCGATCTGTGCTCTGGGGGAAAATTACATCTGCAGGTTTTACCGTGGACATGAGGCCTAAAAATGGGGAAGTAAGCTGGATATTGGTCAAAATAACATTTTAACATTTCCCTCCAGGGCTGATGGTTCAGTGGTACCCTAATGGTATTGGTTTACAATGCTGCGGAGATGACATGTCATCTTGACATGATAGTAGTAGCATCAGTGCTTTGTCAACCTTACTGATGTCACTGATGTAGTCAGTCATGATGACATCATCACTGCAACACTGTAAATACAAACCTGTGGTGGACTAGTGAAACATCCATAAGGGTATTAAAAAGTTGAATACATTATTTTTCATTAACTTATCCCATATGCAGGTACATAGACATTTAAAAAAGAGTCCATGTACCTGCATATGACAGTGTTTTGTAGAGGTCACTTTTCAGCAATATCATCACATACGGGATTACACTGAAATGTAAACATCTATATATAGATAACATAGGATCCACTATTCAATAAGTGATGATCATAGCTCACCTCTACCCCTCCCTGCAGAATGACTTCTGCATAGGTCACAGAGCATACCCACAACACTCTCCCATAGATGTCAGTGGGTCTCCACCTGTCCACTGGGTCTATGGCCCATGAGGCTGTTATAAAACATATCTCTGAATTCTGTTAGCTGCAGCTCAGGTACGTTTGCCACCCTTCTCTGGGATGTATTAAGAGAAGCACAGAGTCTAGATCACATGAGGTAATTATTCCCCTCTACTCTTCCTTGGTTAGACCTCATCTGGAATACTGTGTCCAGTTCTGGGCACCCTAATTTAAAGAAAAGACATAGACAAACTTGAGCAAGTTCAGAGAAGAGTTACCAAGATGGTGAGCGGTCTGCAAATCATGTCCTATGAGGAACGATCAAAGGATCTGGGAATGTTTAGCTTGGAAAGAAGAAGACTGAGAGGAGACTTAATAGCAGTCTACAAATATCTGAAGGGCTGTCACAGTGCAGAGGGATCAGCCCTATTCTCATTTGCACAAGGAAAGACTAGAAGCAATGGGATGAAAGTGAAAGGGCAGAGACCCAGAATAGATATTAGAAAAAACTTTTTGACAGTGAAAGTACATAAAGTACACAAGAAGCTCTACATTGTTCTTTACAAATAGTTTATGATGCACTATGTAGGCAAAAACAAAGATGGAGTACTTCTTTGAGTTAAAAACACTTAAAAATAGCAATTCAAAAGCTTAAAAACTAACTCAAATACACGGCATATTTTATATAGGAGTTACTAGCCTAACAGAGACCCTGAGTTTCAGGCTTTTGTCAGGTTCTGCAGCTGCCATGATGAATTCCACCTGCCTGTTCACATTGAATGGAGACTGGCGGCTGGAGAGATCTCCATTCACTGAATGACTATTGCTCCTTTGTGAAATCACAGGGGCGATAGTTGTCTTGTGTAAAAGTACCCTTACATTTAAATTGAGATATAGCCCTACTTTACGCACATATGGGATATAGAAAAAGCAAAGATAAAACTTGTAAACTCAAAATGTGATTGGTTAATTCCACTGAATTACATTGCAGAAGCCTTTGGTTTTATTTTTCACTTTTCACATTCTTCACTACAATTTTTCTCAATCCTACTGTGAACCACATGCGAAAAAGTAATACTTCAATATGTGTGATGCTAGAAAATTCTGTGAACAAGCCAAGGCTTCAGCATCATTATTAGAAACAGAAAATGGCCGGTGTCCCATTGTGTTTTATAACACCTCCACAACATTAGGAGACATTAATGCACAGTACAAGAAGCATATGGAAAATATTTGTTACGGAAATAAGTGTTGTCAAAATCTGTGAAAACAGAATATTAGATGTTATTAGGAAAAATAATGAGTGATAAAAACAGTATGCTGGAAAATGACACATAATAAAAGAGGAAATGTAATGCATTCAGCTAAAAGATAAAAGAGACTCTTACAACAAATATGATAATAGTCATTCAAAGACAGGAAAACATTCCACATTGCAAGTTGCAGAAAGAAGTGTTAATTCGTTAATTAGTAACAGTGATGTCTCTCTAATGTAATGTGATTTAAAGGGGTTGTCTTTATCTTCCAAGGGTTCCACCACTATGTTAGAGTAAATCAGCTGTTTTAGGTGATACTCAAGGATATCGAAGCCCCATCAGTCAGTGAAGCCAAACTGTGGGCGGTGCACTGTAGCAGTCAACATAGAAACAACACGTGCTTCTAGCAGTTCTTCCACTTTATTGTTCTAATGCAAGAGTTTATATAGTGTGACAACTCCCCACAAGGTTAACAATTCAAAGTCTACAGCATGTCTGATCACAAAGGTTAATTATGACAAAGCTGCATACTCAGCCTGTGATACCCGGTTAGTAAAACTTCAATAGTCTTCTACTCCTTGCTATGCACACAGCACAAATATTATGCATATGACACTACTGCGTAAACTATAATTTAATACTTTCACAGCTGTGACCCCCTACCAATAACTAGAATACGGTGGTCACAAACATTAAGAAAGTAACCTGTCACCTTGTTTGTAGTCAATTCTCCTCCACTGTCAGAAGAAATATGGTTAGCCATTGACTGCAATTGACCAGCAAAGCAGCCTCTGGAAAAAGCAACCATAGACAAAATGAAATGGCATTTTCTTACCACTGTTGCCATTTCATTCCAATGCTATACAATCAATGTTTATACAACCCCTTTAACCCCGTAAAGCCAGAGTGTTTCAGTTCTAGCGTACAAGACACATTTTAGTGATTGTATGCATGTGGTGGTTTTATGGTGCTATTTTATTCTCCCTGGGCCACCAAAATTATTTTTTTGACCCTGGAAAAATTTACAATGTGACCCCACGTGGTAGGCGGGCCTAAACCAGCAGCAAGTGGGACAAACGCAAGTAGGTGAGGATAAGCAAACTGCTAGATATAGCCATGAAGGTGGTAGGAGTGGAGAGCCTTATGCGGCATGCATAGCTCGCCACAGCAAACTTTCTCCAAAGCACAGAACAGGTTTGGACTGAAAATATACTTTAAGGTGCCACTTATTTTGTAACCTATTAAAGCTCCAGGAAGTAAATAAACATCATAGACTGGCTTGTCTTTAGCCTCTATGACAGAAATTTATGTCACAAGTCTTCTGCCTACATGATTACAGCAACAGCCCTGTGTTGACTTACAGCCAGGATCTCGTTGTAATGGCCAGAACTAGAGAGAAGTCAGATCCCTGTCATTTAACTCCCTAGATGCCGCGGTCAGTATTGGCTACAACATCTACATGGTCAGATAGAGGAGGGGGAACTCCTTCTGTTCCCATTGGTCCTTTGCAAATACTATGATGGGATGTTAACCCTTTCCAATCCACTGTCTGACGTCTAAAGACATTATGATTTAAGACTGTACAGCTCCAATGTTGGAAGACATCCGTCAGGGTTCTCTTACTGTATATTGCCAGCCTCTCTGCTGTCGGAGCCTATCCAACGTGTCACCTCATGCAGTACTGGCTTAAACCAGCACATAGCGCCGTTGTATAACGGCAGAAAAAGAGTAATCCCCCTAGGAAAACTAGGATAAAAATCGGATTGGAAAGGGTTAATGGGTAACCTTGGCAGCTAGAGACCTAGGAAAGGCCTGCAGGCATGCCACTGCTAAATGTCTATTAGTCTATACTTTCAGCACATACTAATTGATTGTCTTGCAGTTTTAGACTCACAGAGAATAATTAAAGTATAACCAAGTATACCAAGGATCATATTGTGACGTCCCTAGTGAGTCCAAATAAATAACAAGCTTAGGCTAGTTTCACATGGACGAGAGCACTATCAGGCCATGATTCAAGGCCGGAAATCACCATGTGAAAGCCCCATGAATGTAAGGCATTTTCATGTGCAAACAGCCTTGCATCACAATGGGGAATCCCTTCATCCCATTGTTTTCAATATGGTGACAGCAGCGACGGTCCCATTGAAAGCAATGTGAGAACTCCACAATCCTCTGTGACAGCAGGGGATTCTTTCATCCCTGCGGGGAATCCCTTCAGCCACGTCACGCCTGAAGGGATTCCCCATGGGGATCAAGGAATTCCCTGTCGTGGCTGCCACAGAGGATCGCGGAGTTCTCACATTGCTTTCAATGGGGCGGGCCCATTAAAAACAATGGGCAATATTGCTGGACGATAGAACATACTGTGATGTGTTTCGCACATAGTATCGTATTGCGGTGTCATGTAGGAAAACATCGCTCATGTCCATGAACCCATTGAAATGAATGAGGTCCATATTTGTGCGAGATTTGTGCGTCTCGCAACACACAAGTCTTACACGATCTTATTGCTTGTATGAAACCGGCCTTATAATAATACGTTTGTTAAAAAATTTACATAGTTAAAATGAACTTTTGCTTTATTTTGTGAAAGTGTAAACCCACAAACGTTATCACTGTAATCATGACACATATAATTACCTCTATACTGTCACTGAACAGCACCCCCTCTGCCACGTGCACAATTACCAAAAATAACACTGCATAAGGGCCAAATAATATCGCCAGATCATGATCACATATTACAAGCACATAGTGATTAATGCTAACATACTGTTATTGAATGAAGACCACTACAAAGATCAATAATACCTCCAGACTGGGACTACATAATACCACCAAAGTTTTGCTGAAAAAAACACTGTACAAAGGCCATTACAGTACTATTATATCCAGTGATCACAGGTGACATTCCCTCTGACTGAAGTCTTTCACTTTTCTTCTCCATCTGGCCTAGACCGCCATGGCAACGTTTTCTGGCCACAACTTCAGAATTTGATACAGACATCATTGACTCCTCAATTTTCCAGCCACCTGGATTTGTTTTCCAAATGCATCAGAGCGGTATTGATCATACTACCTGGATCATTTTTATGATGCAATGAATAAAAGTTAATTTTTAACAGAAGTGCTGGGATTTTTATAAAGAAAATTTGGATACAATAATTTAACATACTATATAATCTACTGGAAAAAATGTAAAAAAAATGTCTGTGGGGAAAAAGTGGGAAGAAATGAAAAAAGAATGTTACTGCACAATTTTTGGCGAGCATTTGCTGTTTTTGCTGTTATGACGTTCACGGAGCAATAAAAATTACGTTAACCTTATTCTATGGGGTAGTACCATTATGGCAATATCACATCGTTTCCGTAATGTAGTATGACTTTAAAAAAAATACCTTTTAATGAACAAAAATGTACTTGACTTTCTCCCCCATCTTTTAACACCCATAAGTTTTTTATTTTTGCATTGATCGAGTTGTGTGAGGACTAATTTTTGGTATGGTGTCCAGTAATATTTATTAATATTTAGAGTAGATATGATTTTTGGATTGCTTTTTGTTAAAAAAAATTTTTTTGATGCAGGGTGACCAAAAAAGTGCAATTCTTGTTTTTGAGCATATTGGTGTGTGCCAGCTGTCAGACACGGCTGACCCCGCAGTGTACATAGTGGGGGTACTGGTGCATCTTTGTCTCCACCAGAACTAGGGGTGGAGACAGGGGATTGATGGGTAGAGTAGTAGGGAAGGGCCAGTTGAGGGGCAGAAAAGCAGATTGGCTGCTACATACATTCCTCCTCACCGCTGCTACTCCTGTAACCCTCGGCAAACCACCAATCTAGCCAATCAGGAGCTTTGGGGCATTACAAGGGTGGATACATTCAATCACTAGGTTTCCACCCATACTTCTGGTGGAGACAAGATGCACCAGTACCCATAGTGGGCTTGGTTCCTGAGCCTGCTCCATTCAGACACCCGATGTGTGCGGTACATATACAGCGCATGTCGGGAAGGGGTTAATGCTCCTCACAGACCTCCACTTAGTATTGGTGTCTCTCAAAGGCCCCTACTCAGTAATAGTGCCACTCACAGGCCCCTACTTAGTAATAGTGCCCCTCACAAGCCCCTACTCAGTAATAGTGCCCCTCAAACTCACCAATTCAGTAATTGTGTCATACATAACAATCTTACTCACCTGTGTCACTTAGTCTCTACAGAGCAGGAGGCGCGACACAAGTGAGCATAACTATTTTGATAAAATGCATTGAAATAGAAAATAAATAAAACCTTATGCTCATTTGTGTTGCTTTTCCTGCTCCCAGCCTCTGCAGTTAGTGCCTGCACTGTAAATCAATCAACTACTGGATAGACTAATCATGTGGCAAGCACACACGATCACTGCAGCCAGAAACTGGCCACAGTGATCACATGATAATTCCACCTGCAAGTCAGCAAGTGAATACTGCGGGCATGGGCTATAGAGTCCAGGAGCAGGACAAGGGATACAGGTGAGTAGAAGGGTTTTTTTTTTTATTTCAATGCATTTCACCAAATGGATTTTTAAAAATTTCCACCCTCTCCAGCAGCCCCAGGACTTGTTCTGGATTATGATTTCTCCAGCAGGCTTTAGGGTATTTTGCCGCTTCCGAATTATATCGTGTGCACACATCATCGAACCAGATCAGACACAAGTGCTGGTCTAAAACTGGGAGAGTCTCTACCATGTGTAGAGGCTCAAGCCTTTTATTATAACACATGACAACCGCCCTTCAATGGGCGTGCAACAGATTACATCAGTAACATATAAGATTCTCATTTGTCGGATCATATAGAATCTCCCACCTCTCTGCCCACCCTCTACTAGCCAGGATGTAGGTTGGACTTCGTCCTCTATGCAGGCAACCTTAAGCAGTTTCTGTGTATGTGGCAAGTCTTATCAACATGTGCTCAGGCTGAAGGAATTCCTTTGTTGTAGAAGTTTCAGCGTGGGGGGCAGGGCTGGAGATTCATCCATGAGCACAAGCAATATATATATATATATATATATATATATATATATATAACACTGTGATTTAACTCTTTCCTTATGCAGCAGAGTTCCACATTAGGTTGAAGTCATTACAATAGCAAAATACATTTACGTTATACAAATCGATAGACATTTTATAAATAATCATCATGTCTATCACAATCCCCCCTTAAAATGTCTATCCTCTAACTCTCTATCTAATTTTCACAGTTCTCTGCGCGTGAGCCTATAACTGGAGCGCATTGAAGGTTCGTTTTAGAGTCTTCAAGGGGGTGTAGGACTTGTCCACTCCTTCTGGGGATGCATCCAGCAAACTCATGGTGGGAGCGGCTTTTCCAGCATCAGTTTCACAGGTCTCTCTCTGACACAGGGGATAACACAGCAGACTAGAACAGAAAAGATAACCATCAGTTCACATACAACAGCGACGCCCATCTGTGCCAGGATCCTTTACCACCCGCTCATCCATGGCGAGTACTGGTCCCAAAAGTTAGCTCTTTTTAGTTAGTGCGGTCAGCTTCTTAATGGCAACTGCGTCTTTACTCGCGGGTCACGTGTCGTCTAGGATGTAGGTACAACAAGTCTCCGCTATCATCTTACAGACACTCCCCTTTTTAGCTAAAGTCATATCTAAGGTCATTCTATTTTTAAAAAAGTCATAGTCGAAGTAGGTCCTATTGGTCGACTAGTCCCTATAAGGCGTCTCTAGTATAATTTATAAACCACTGCTAACTATAATAAACATAATTAATCCAATCAACGTTTATTTACCATAATGACCAGGAAAATGGACTCGATTCTAGTTTTAACTTGGTCTCTAATTTTTAAAACTTGTCAGGTACCCCCCTTGGCTATCCTATGATGTCAATGTATACGTGTAGATCAAAACTACCACCAGGGGTCTCTCTTCTCGCTCTAGCATAATGTTACAATACTAGTAGCGTGCACAGGTACGCACGGCGTGGGACTCCCTAATCTTCACCCACACCAATGTCCCTCCTGGAGATAGTCCTAATGGTGAACACGTCCAGGTCGCCTCACCCTTGCGTCAGGGTTTTCCCACTGCCCGTAAGTCCCTACTCCTAGGATGGGGGGATCCCTACCTCACCTCAGAGGGAGGCCATGGATTCCCTGGGCTCATTTCCGGGCATCCATACCCTCTCTCTGTACAAGTTAACACCCCACATGGTGTGCCCTCGCCGGAACCTAAGGTCTTCTGCACTATCCCTTGGCAAATGGGAATTCCACTGACAATCCATCTTAGGAGATCGGGGCAGGCACAGTACTAGTACATTTCTCCTTTTCTTTGGTAGCGTATGTGGTTGGCATTATCGGAACTGGTTCTTCATCTTTTTTAAACAAGGGAAATATTGGTGAGTTCCCCAAAAATCTCCCTCTACCCTGCCTAATTGCCTGGCAGGTGTAGTTTCCAGGGTAGTCAGTAATACTCTCTCCGGTGCAAAACACTTAAGTAGTTCTAGAGTATTCCTTCTTCCATTTCTCACGGACAGTGTAATTAGCGGAAATGTTCGTGAAGAGACTAAGCATCTACAGGGAGATTTAGGGGGACCATCCCCGAGTGTAGTCGAGCACTACCGCACACGCAACAGTTAGACTTGTTGCTCCTGTTAGCATTGTACCTCATCAACTCCAACCAAAGATTCTGGTCAGAGTAGCCAGTTGCTACTGTCAAGGTGTCCTCAAAAGGTAGGGTCGGCTATGATCATCATGTTCGTCAAGGTCTTTATCTTACGGCGGAGGGGGTTAATTATGGGCACGGGACTAAGTGAAGGCTTCCATTCGGCTGCATCTACCATACCCCTTATTTTAAACTTCCCTAAGGGATCTGTCCTCCCGTACCGGTATGTCCCCAGACTATAAGTCTCCCCGTCCCCCGGGCTTGGATCTCCCATGGTTAATGTAAAAACCGCATTAAAACCAAGCAACATACTAAGTTCAGCCTTCCAATACCTGCTGTCCTTATCATTCTCAAGGAGGGTTATACGACTAATTAGGGATTTCCCGCTCTTATCTTTCTTATTTAAGGCACTTCGCGGTTTATAGGACTAGTCTGTTCCTGCGTTCCATCCCACTAATCCCCAATAACGGCAGTCTTCTCCCCAGACGTTATCAGTGGCGCAAACATATTGTATTCCCCGGGTATATAAGTCATATAACCAGCTGGACTGAGCTAAATCTGGCCTGCGGTGGGATCTTGCGCCTAGACACGGGACCACAGTACAATAGTCGAAGGAATATGCGGCTACTTGAGCATTGGACGAGTTATACTAGAAGGTAACCATACCCCCATATTCTTCCGACTAAGGATTCCAGTTGCCACCCTCCTCTCTCACTAGCCCTAACCAGAGTAATGTCTTTGGCACAACTAAGACTGGTCTCCCGGATCTGAAGCTTTCTTACAGTATGAAGCATGGATCCATGTAAGTCTTTCGGCTAGTTTCACAGCTGTGGCAGTAGTCAGAAGCACCTGGTAGGGGCCATCAAATCGGGGCTCAAAAGGGTGCTTCCTGAGGAACTTCTTGACGCACACCCAATCCCCAGGCTGCAAGATATGTGTCCCAGTGTCTGCCTCTGAGTCTGGAAGAGAACACCTGTGCATAGGCTTTGGTTAGTTCTTTAACAACGGAAATCACATACTCAGTCAACACATCAGATTGTAATTGTAATCACTGAGGATAGTAACGACCTAGCCTTGGGGCTAGCCCAAACAATCTCGTAGGGAGATAATGCATGATCCCCCCTGGGTTCATATCTAACACTGTATAAGGCTATTGGATGACAGCCTTTCCAAAGTGGCGTCATTTTTAAGTATCTTACTTTTTAGCGTGCCACTACGTCTCTCCACCTTTCCACTACTCTAAAGGTGGTACAGTATGTAAAAGGCCTGGGATACACCAGAGCAGACATGACATGTTACATTCACCTGCGAAGTTTATACCTCTGTCTGACTCTGAATCACTTCTGGTACCCCATATTCACAGTTTACCTCGTTCATGAGCTTCTTTGCGGTTACCTACTTGTTTGCCTTGGTAACAGGGTCGGCCTCCAACCTGCAAAGACATCAACAACAACAAGCACGTATTCATACTTCCCAACAAGTGGGAGCTGAACGTAGTCAATTTGCAATCCCTGAAATGGGTAGAGTGGTCCAGGCAAGTGTGATGTGGCAAATTTACTTCTGCCCTGTCTTACCTATGGCATAGATCATGCTAAACCGGACAAATGATGCAGCAGCTACAGAGAGCCCAGAAGTCGCCCATCGTCTTTCAAGCGTCGTCGTTATTGCTGGTTTACTAGGTGGGTCTTTCCGTCCATCAGCTGGGCCATCATGGGATACAGGAACTGTGGTGGGCAAGTGCTGTTGACCGTTCACCACACGCTGTCCTGTTTCTGCTGCTCCCATATTAGTCCATTTATTCTTTTCTTCCTTGCTGGCTTGTAACTGTAAAAGTCTTTTAGCATATCAAAGTCCAAATTTTTGTCAATGTCCAAAGTTTTTTACCACTGACTCATGCTGTCAGTATCTTTCTTCTTTCTTCCACGGCTTGAGGGCCGCTGCCTTTGCTGCGCTGTCAGCGAGGGTGTCGTCTCTCGCCTCTCCAGTGTAGGAATCGGTGCGAACTCTCAACTTTGTCAGGTAGAAGTAGGGCCTCCATGCGACTCTGTACCGCTGCACCATTCTCAATTGGTTGTCCTGCTAAGGTAAAAAAACTGTCTGGCCTTCCATATTGGGCCGTAATCATGAGCTATGCCAAATGCATACCAGGAGTCAGTGTAAAGGGTTGCCGTCTTACCTCTCGCCACTCTACACGCCTTAGTGATGGCCTTTAATTCCGCTTCTTGTACTGTGACATGCGGAGGCAGAGCTTCTGCTTCTAGGACATCTTGTTGTGTGACCACTGCATATCCGATGTGGAGTCATCAATCCTCACCCTGGTACCATCTGCAAAAAGCTCAACATATGCATTATCAACAGGGGTTCTGGTTACTGTTTGCATATCTGCAGTTTCTTACCGAATTAGTACTAAATAATCACGTTGATGTTCTATTTCACATGGCTCGGAATCTTGTAGCACAAAATCATTTATTTATTTATTTTTTTTCAAACCCAATAGCTGATCTACAACACCTAGATTATCTATGACCCAGATCACCTATGCCTCCCCCTTTTGAACCGGAATACTCAATGGAAAAAGAGTCATTGCGTTCAAACTAGTAAACCAAGAGGCACAAAAACAAGCACTTTGTAGGTCAAGGTGACATTGTATACAGCGAAGTCTGAGCGAAAATCTCCTTACAAAATTTTTTTTTTTTATTTCAGGTCGCAGTTAGCATTTTTTAACACAAGGGGGCGCCACACGATTCAAATTTTACGTCACCCAGTGTAATAGTATTTCAGGGTATGGCCAGCGTTTAGCTTTTACTCTCCTGTCGGAATATAATTATAGCTTCAGTGTAGACTGACACTAGAATATACAAAAGGCTTAAAGAAAAACTAAAGAATACGGATGAATTAACATCCTACTCTGGGCAATTCAGTCCCTCTTTCTTCACATAAAAAGTAAAATTACTTCACCAAATTGCATGAAAAAAGTTTGCTGGGTGACTATAGTGAAATTATTCCATCTGTAGGAGCCTTCCATAACATCATCTGTCTGAGCATCCATTGGAGAAGCGGGCAGTGGGAAACAGAGCCCCTGGGAACATGAGAGAGCGTCCCCTGTCATGTATTCCTGGTCTCTGCCCCCCATGCATCAACTCCAATCTTCCATGCACTATAAACCAGCTTAGTC
This sequence comes from Eleutherodactylus coqui, assembly GCF_035609145.1. NCBI lineage: Eukaryota > Metazoa > Chordata > Amphibia > Anura > Eleutherodactylidae > Eleutherodactylus > Eleutherodactylus coqui. The sequence continues at coordinate 79,287,013 of NC_089839.1, forward strand.
ATCTACTATGTCCCAAGCTGCATCTCCACAAAGGTTTGTTTCCCTGAACTTATCACACATCCAAAGTGGCCACATCTTGGAGCGTAACAAAGTCTGGTCAAACAAAACCTTACTTCAGACAATCATGATGTTAGCACTGGATACAGTGGCATTGGGGAATATAGGCCTCCCAAATGCAGCAAAATGGCTGCCAGAGGCAGAAAGGGGCGGGGCTACAGATCTCCCAGGTGAGGCTAAAATGGCCGCTGGAGGAATGGGCGGGCCCAGGAGTAGCAGCACTTCCAGGTGAGGCAAGATGGCCGCTGGAGGAGGAAGGAGCGGGGCCAGGTCCTGTCCCGGATGGGGAGGGACCGGAAGTAACATCACACACCCTGAAAGTGAGCACATGGGGGGGGGAGTAACTTCAGGGTGGGGGCAGGCCTCACTACATTTTCTGCAGAGTCACACTATGTTGGACTGTAAACATTGCAAGCGCGGCCGCCATTACAGGGAGGGGCTGTAGTGAACACAAAGGCATTACATTGTTCATTAGCAATACACATACCCCACTACATGCTTTCCCCTCTTCAATCTCTTAACTACATTATACCTCCTCCTAGCAATCTAAAAACACCTTTCTTTCTGCTGGGCTTCCTGCTCATCTTCTGAAAACTTTCTACAGCCTATCTTATCTGTCCATGACCTGACATTTCTTTCTGCAACTTTTCCTGGTCCTTTCCCATTGTTCAGTAAACTCTGCTGCCTTCCCTTCAGCAACCAAATCACAAGCTCTATGACCTTTGCCCTTGCTCACTTTGCTCAACTCCATTCTATTCGAAGTTTCTATTCATTCTATTCGAAGACACAGTAGTGTTTCTCTTGTAAAATCTGCTTTCTTCAAATCCTTCCAATATAACCTCTCTTTCCCACTCAGATTACAATGCACATTAATTCTACAAAACACTAGACAAAGGCAACAGAAGGGTTAATTGGAAAAAGCTTTCAGTTCACCCTTATCAGCAGCCCTCCCCCCAATAATAAACACTGCACATTCTTTCTATAGTACCAAACAGACGGGATTACTGGAGAATACCCACAACGGCTCAAGGTATATATCTCATCTACCTTTATAACAGCCCACCGTATACTAGTAATCCCCAAGAGCACTCCTTGTTCACGATCTAGACAGGACATTTAGCTATACACAGAGACTGACGATTATTTTCAATGACCAAGAGTTTCTGGAGCCAGCCGTCACAAAGCACGGCTATACTTCACACGTATATACCTTTCCACATATGAGAACATAACACGCTCAATCATAAAGGTAAGTATACGTATCATAAATCTTCCTAACCTCACACTAGTTTTACCTAGGAGAAAGTGTCACTGGCGTGTTCCCTCAGACGTAAACAGCCGAGTCCGCCCTCCCGACACATTAACCCTCACAGAATTTGTCTCTTGGTCTTGCATACACAATTTTTAACCGTCTCAGACATAACAGACACAGCGTACAAAATACCCCTTAAGCAGGTTAAAACGGTGGTCTTTTTTCCGAGTAAGAAAGAACTATATTACCTGCCTTTCATTGATTTATCGCTCTGGATCAGAAACAGGCAGAAAAGCAGTCAGAACCCAGATCACATCGGTAGATTTACATAAAGCAATCTTACCGTGTTCTGTAGATTTTCGGGCCCCTGAGTTCTGCGTGCCATCTGCCGATCTCTGTATTTTTCCAGAATGAAAGAAATCAAAATCTCTTAACTCGGTCCACCCAGAGACGTCACTGTTCTGGATTATGATTTCTCCAGCAGGCTTTAGGGTATTTTGCCGCTTCCGAATTATATCGTGTGCACACATCATCGAACCAGATCAGACACAAGTGCTGGTCTAAAACTGGGAGAGTCTCTACCATGTGTAGAGGCTCAAGCCTTTTATTATAACACATGACAACCGCCTTTCAATGGGCGTGCAACAGATTACATCAGTAACATATAAGATTCTCATTTGTCGGATCATATAGAATCTCCCACCTCTCTGCCCACCCTCTACTAGCCAGGATGTAGGTTGGACTTCGTCCTCTATGCAGGCAACCTTAAGCAGTTTCTGTGTATGTGGCAAGTCTTATCAACATGTGCTCAGGCTGAAGGAATTCCTTTGTTGTAGAAGTTTCAGCGTGGGGGGCAGGGCTGGAGATTCATCCATGAGCACAAGCAATATATATATATATATATATATATATAACACTGTGATTTAACTCTTTCCTTATGCAGCAGAGTTCCACATTAGGTTGAAGTCATTACAATAGCAAAATACATTTACGTTATACAAATCGATAGACATTTTATAAATAATCATCATGTCTATCACAGACTGACCAGCTCAGCAGGAATCTTTCAGTTGGGTTGAATGGTCAATCCACCACTTCTGTCTTCTCCTCTGGGACTCTGGCCTGACCTTCTTCTGCTAGATTGCAAGAGATTCAATCCGGCGCTATATATTTACAATAAATAAAAACCACCATGAAACCGGGAATGTTCCCAATACAGGTTAAGCTCACCTTATGTTGTTGCGTTAGGTGCACAAAGCCCTGCAGCGCCCTTAATCCACGGCTACAGCCTTTTCTGTATGAATCCTAGCCAGGGGTCTTGTATGCAGGGGATTCTGCAAGGAACAGCACCTAGGAATCTCCATTCCTCTTGAGTATATTTACAATGGCGGGGGTTTATATTCCAGGGCCAAGAGTCATATATTTACTCATTGGGTTAAGGTGGATGCATCATGCACACAGAACAAAGAAAGGTGAAAAAAAGTGACAATTATCCCTTTATGAAAATAAGTTGGGATCAATTATCATTGCCCTTCTTCGACTCATCTCAAAGCATTATGTGAGTGGGCACTTCCGGAGCTGTAGAGCACTGTTATAACCGAAACAATATGTGATTGTTCCCAGCAAGAGAAACCACGTAATCTTGCAGATATGATACCTTTAAATGGCTAACAAAAATACATGATGTAATAGCAAGCTTGTGAACCTCTCGGGCTCTTCATCAGGTTAAAAATGGATTGGATCTGAAGAGGCATGAATATTTATACACACTTATAACATGCGTACTTATGACACGGCACAGACATGGATGTGATTGGTTTGCACCCTAAAAGGAATTCTCTTGTAGTATTCCAAGCCTGAAGACCCCCCCCCCCCCAACAGTAATTCAGGGACCATAAAACTTTCACTCCGTTATCAGTGCCTAGACAAAAAAGTTTGTTTTCTGTTGCAGAATTCCTTTTAAGTGTGAACCAATCATATGTCTGTACCTTGTCATAAGTATGTATGTTATAAGTGTGTATAAATATTCATGCCTCTTCAGATCTACTCCATTTTTAGCCTGATGAAGAGCTCGAGAGGTTTGCAAGCTCGCTATAACATCATGTATTTTTGTTAGTCATTGAAAGGTATCATATCTACAAGATTACTTGGTTTCTCTTGCTGGGAACAATCACATTTTGCTCTACTGGCTAGCACCGGACCAAACTTTTGTTTTCATTAACAGAAACAATAAAACACCCACCTTACTTCTACACTTCAATTGTAATCTACAGAGCACGGCTGACGCTATGGGGAGCAAACTGACAAACTGAAGACAGTTTATGTAGCGAATATTGAACTCAATGTGGAAGGTTTATGAAGCCGAATGTGTTTTTTGACAAGTCTCATGCCAACACTAGGCTCGTTTACACAATCGTATTTGCACAGAATAAAATATATTGATTTCAATGGGTTCTTTAACGTGTGCATATTTTTTCACATGATATATAGACCAGCACAAATATGCAGGAAACACAAATATCCACTGTGTATTTGCGCAGCAAATCAGTGGGCCGTTCCGAGCGTACATACACAGCATATTTACACACACAAAAACCTGCAGAAATGGATGTAAAACGTAGGCAATTGCAATTTGTGGTCACTTAAATATACGCAGCATATTCACACGACTCCAACCCGCTTACAACCATGTAAACGAGCCCTAACAGTTTCAAAAGATGTTGAGAGAAAGGCAATGGCTAAAAAGAGACAAAAAAATTGCCAAATTAAAAGAGTCTCTGTCAGCTACTTTGAGCCCTATGAGCTTAGGGGCATAATTTAGGGGACCCACTGAGTCTGGGGATATATATATACGGTATCAGTGCTGAAAACGCTGCTGCAGTGCACTGAGCGGCATACTAAGTAGTCCTCCCATTTTAAGCTTAGGATGGGAAGACTACTTAGCGCATGCCATGGAATCTGCACACTGCATTGCAGTGGCGGTTTACAGTGCTGACATTGGGAGAATAGTGTGGAAGGTATCCATGGACTCAGTGGGTCAGCTTTTTTGAGCCTATAAGCTTAATTTTTAGGGCTCAAAGTAGTTGACAGATTCCCTTGAATGACCCAAAGAATTTAAAGATGGGCATCATTTTCTAACGCAAAATATTGGTCTACAGGCCTTGATGTTGCATAAAAAGATACAGTGATGTATCACAATGTTGCAGAGTAAGATTTTTTTTTTCAAAAATAGAAGGCATCTGCAGGATTCTAATTGTATTCTGCAGCAGGACAACCACCTTAAACATAGACCCAAAGTCATTACAACTATTCTTCAGTATAAAGAGGAACAGAGGAGTCCTGGAAGTGATGATATGGCCCCACAGAGCCCTGATCTCAACATCATCGAGTCTGTCTGGGATTACATGAAGAGACAGAAGGATCTGAGCAAGTCAACATCCACAGAAGATCTCTGCTTAGTTCTCCAAGATCTTTGGAACATTCACTGTGCATTTTGTTAATTGACAAAAAACAATTAGCATTTCTGTTTAGGAGAGCATTCTTACTTTGCAGCAATTTTATACTTTATACCCAACATGCCAATCAAGTTGTTCCAAAGATATCAAAAAAGGTACACAATTTGAAAGTTTTGGTGAAGTTTTCTCCATTTTCACTGAATCGCCCAAATTCCTGTATAAATCCATCTCTTATTTGTCTTGCTTGTTTAAAAAAATCTGTTCATGCATAGTAAGGATCTCTGCATCCAAAATAGAGATATGAGAACCCTATTACAACATTGTGTATATGGGATATTCATTTACTGTATGTGATATATGAAATAGTGATGCTTATTCTAATTCAATTATAATCAGTATCAAAGCTCAGCTCATATTAATTCTAACAGTGTCTCACACGGAGTAGGTGGAAGTGGTTAACAGCCCTCAGATGTCTGAGACGTAGATGGTTATTTTCACGCTGTTTCCAGAGCTCCTACTATCCAGTAATATAGTGTGAGGATGATGTGTTACTAGGATACAGTTTAGTACACAGTTTGTGATTTATACGGGAGGTCAGAGTAGGGGGCTGTGTGTAACATCACAAATGTAGATGAACAGAGTCGCACAGAACACAACATAAACCTGTGATGTCATGCCCAGAAATGATGCAATGAACCAACGCACAGGATGATACTATTACTACAGGAAAACAGAACATGCTGCATACTTTGTTCCATCACTTGATGATGTGTGGCGGCACTAATATAACACAAACAGTGTGTTGCGTTGTTCCTACCAGTTTCTATCCCAGATATTCCTCTATGAAATTACTGTAATGATACTTTCAGATGAAAGACCATGGACCTCGGTCAAAACCCCTTTGACCAGAAAAATCAGTGAGAAAAAGGAATTAGCCTGATTATTCTTTATTAGTTACTAAAACAGCCAGTATTAACGCGTTTCTGGGATGCAGACCCTTCCTCAGAAAATACCAGTATTAAGTGCAGTGGATGAATGTTCGCATGGTTTCTGCACTAAGGGAAAGAAGAATGACAGGTTGTCTTCTTCTCCTTAGTGCAGAAAGCATTTTATTAACTAATAAACAAGAGTCGGGTTAATTCCATTGTCTCAATTTTTTTCTGGTCAAAAGTGTTGTGTCCAGGGACTGCACCCGATTATATATGGTGGTGAAACTTGGACTGGGAGCACCTTATATATATATTTCAAAAAATTTCGCTTTCTTCAACATTTAATTCATATTCTTAATAGCAGTCTCTCCACCCTCCTCTTCTCTTATTCAGATTACTGTAAAGATAAAACATGTTAAGCATGTCAAATAAAAACCTTTATATACAGAAATCTGCTGTGTCAGCACAGTTTATCTTTGCTGAGCATGAACAGAAAAAATGAATGTATCTATGATCCATTCTCTATAATCTGGACTGCCTTTTCACAAATGCCTATAGAAAACAAAAAAGGCAGAGCACTTCTTTAAATATTACCACTGACAACTAGCAAAATAAAAGCAACAAAAACTTTGGAGTTCAGGAAATAGGATTTTAGATTTTTGTGACAACTTCCTTGTGTGCATTACAATCCAATTAAAATATTTTCACTCTGGGGCTATTTGAACTGATTCTTTTAATGTCAGTAGGAAGTTTATGCTTAATAGAAATGAGCGAGCATACTCGTCCGAGCTTGATGCTCGTTCGAGTATTAGGGTGTTCGAGATGCTCGTTACTCGAGACGAACACGACGCGGTACTCGTCTCGATTAAACGAGCACTGACCATTGAATTCAATGGAGCCGGCAATACAGCCGGCTCCATTGAAAGCAATGGGCTGCCGGCGAGCGCGGGATGAATTTTCGGGAAGGGCTTAAAAATATAAGCCCTTACCTGAAAATCATCCTAAAATGTGTAAAAATAAATAAATAAATTATGTCAGCATAAAGATCGTTCTCCTCTGCCACAGCTGTAACAGCTGTGGCAGAGAAGAACAATGTTAGCCCATTGAATTCAATGGAGCTGGCAATACAGCCGGCTCCATTGAAAGCAATGGGCTGCCGGCGAGCGCGGGATGAATTTTCAGAAAGGCCTTAAAAATATAAGCCCTTACCTGAAAATCATCCTAAAATGTGTAAAAAAAAAAAAAAAATGTATACTCACTAGAGATGAGCGAGCACCAAAATGCTCGGGTGCTCGTTACTTGAGACAAACTTTTCGCGATGCTCGAGGGTTCGTTTCGAGTAACGAACCCCATTGAAGTCAATGGGCGACCCGAGCATTTTTGTAGTTCACCGATGCTCGCTAAGGTTTTCATTTGTGAAAATCTGGGAAATTCAAGAAAGTGATGGGAACGGGCTAGGCGAGGGGCTACATGTTGGGCTGCATCTCGAGTTCCCAGGTCCCACTATTAAGCCACAATAGCGGCAAGAGTGGGCCCCCCCCAACAATTTTTACTTCTGAAAAACCCTCATTAGCAATGCATACCTTAGCTAAGCACCACACTACCTCCAACAAAGCACAATCACTGCCTGCATGACACTCCGCTGCCACTTCTCCTGGGTTACATGCTGCCCAACCCCCCCCCCCCCCCGCACGACCCAGTGTCCACAGCACACACCAAAGTGTCCCTGCGCAGCCTTCAGCTGCACTCATGCCACACACTAGCCTCATAGCCACACCACCCTCATGTCTATTTATAAGTGTGTCTGCCATGAGGAGGAACCGCAGGCACATACTGCAGAGGGTTGGCACGGCCAGGCAGCGACCCTCTTTAAAAGGGGCGGGGCGATAGCTCACAATGCTGTACAGAAGCAATGAGAAATCCAATCCTGTGCCACCTCCATCAGGAGCTGCACACGTGGGCATAGCAATGGGGAACCCATGTGCCACACACTATTCATTCTGTCAAGGTGTCTGCATGCCCCAGTCAGACCGGGGTTTTTTATAAATAGTCACAGGCAGGTACAAATCCCTAATGTGAAGTCCCTGTGGACCCACAGCATGGGTGGGTCCCAGGAAGCCACCGGCAGTACATAAATATATCCCATTGCATTGCCCAGCACAGCTGAGGTAACGTCAGATTAAATGCAGGTGGACTTTGGCCCACACTGCATGCCCCAGTCTGACCGGGGTTTTTAATACATAGACACTGGCAGGTACAAATCCCTAATGTGAAGTCCCTGTGGACCCACAGCATGGGTGGCTCCCTGGAACCCATCGGCGGTACATAAATGTATCCCATTGCAGTGCCCTGCTCAGCAGAGCTAACGTCACACACAATACAGGTGTGCTTCGGCCCACAATGCATGCCCCAGTCAGACTGGTAATATGTACCTTAACAGTAACCGCGTTGGTGGGAATGTGGTGGCGACTGCGGACCTAGTAGCGCGGTTTTATTTAGTTGGTTTTCGGAATGTGGCCAGGATAAAGTGGACCGTGGCGGGGGGATGGTGGGGGGGCTCTCTTGTTGTGTCGGTAAAGGTGAAATTCTTGGACTGCCACCAGACGGACCAATGCAAAGGTATTTGCCAAGAATGTTTTCATTGTTGGAGGAGGAGGGGGATGTTTTTGAGGCACTACGTGTCCTCTCCACGTGTCCGTGGTTATATGCACCTTAACAGTAACCGCATTGGTGGGAAATGGCCTCGCCACCATCATGTCTTTGGGAAGCCTCCGTTTCCACACCCCAGTGACATAGCATTAGCAGCGGTATAGGTAGAGCCCAGAATTAGTAACATTTCAGCGGTAGCATTAGGGACAGGCCCCAGTAACATATCACTAGCAGCATTATAGGGGGAGCACAGTATTAGTTCCATTTCATTAGTAGTAGCAGTCCAGACAGGCCCCAGTAACAATTCCGAAGCAGCAGTATAGGGGGGGGGGGGCACAGTATTAGTTCCATTTCAGTAGTAGTAGCAATCAAGACAGGCCACAGTAACATTCCCGTTACAGCAGTTTAGGGAGATAACAGTCTCTTTCACATTTCAGTAGTTGCAGTATAGACAAGGCCCCAGTTACATTTATGTTTATGTAGTAAAAGTGTAGGCCAACCCCACACACCTTGCTGTACCATGAGTGCAGGCGAAGCCCATAAAAATGACTAGGATTACAATGTAGGCGAGGGCCCAAAAAAATTGGTGTACCAACAGTACTAATGTACGTCAGAAAAATTGCCCATGCCCAACCAAGAGGGCAGGTGAAACCCATTAATCGCTTTGGTTAATGTGGCTTAATTTGTAACTAGGCCTGTAGGCAGCCCAGTTAAAATAAAAATTGGTTCAGGTGCAAGTTTCAACGCTTTAATGAGAATTGAAACATATAAACATTGTTTACTAAAGTAATATGACTGAGCCTTGTGAGCCTAAGAAAAATTGCCCGTTCGGCGTGATTACGTGAGGTTTCAGGAGGAGGAGCAGGAGGAGGAGGATGAATATAATACACAGATTGATGAAGCTAAAAGGTCCCCGTTTTTGATGGTGATAGAGAACGATGCTTCCATCCGCGGGTGCAGCCTACGTATTGTTTAGGTACCGCTGCTGTCTGCTGGTGGAGAAAAGAAGTCTGGGGAAATCCAGGCTTTGTTCATCTTTATGAGTGTAAGCCTGTCGGCACTGTCGGTTGACAGGTGGGTACGCTTATCCGTGATGATTGCCCCAGCCGCACTAAACACACTCTCTGACAAGACGCTAGCCGCAGGACAAGCAAGCACCTCCAGGGCATACAGCGCGAGTTCAGGCCATGTGTCCAGCTTCGACACCCAGTAGTTCTAGGGGACAGAGGCGTCACGGTGGACGGTCGTGCGATCAGCTACGTACTCCCTCACCATCCTTTTACAGTGCTCCCACCGACTCAGCCTTGACTGGGGAGCGGTGACACAGTCTTGCTGGGGAGCCATAAAGCTGGCAAAGGCCTTGGAGAGTGTTCCCCTGCCTGCGCTGTACATGCTGCCTGATCTCCGCGCCTCCCCTGCTACCTGGCCCTCGGAACTGCGCCTTCTGCCACTAGCGCTATCGAATGGGAATTTTACCATCAGTTTGTCCGCCAGGGTCCTGTGGTATAGCATCACTCTCGAACCCCTTTCCTCTTCGGGTATGAGAGTGGAAAGGTTCTCCTTATACCGTGGGTCAAGCAGTGTGTACACCCAGTAATCCGTAGTGGCCAGAATGCATCTAACGCGAGGGTCACGAGAAAGGCATCCTAACATGAAGTCCGCCATGTGTGCCAGGGTACCTGTACGCAACACATGGCTGTCCTCACTAGGAAGATCACTTTCAGGATCCTCCTCCTCCTCCTTCTCCTCAGGCCATACACGCTGAAAGGATGACAGGCAAGCAGCATGGGTACCCTCAGCAGTGGTCCAAGCTGTCTCTTCCCCCTCCTCCTCATGCTCCTCCCCCTCCTCCTCCTCCTCCTCAACGCACTGAGATATAGACATGAGGGTGCTCTGACTATCCAGCGACATACTGTCTTCCCCTGCCTCCGTTTCTAAGCGCAAAGCGTCTGCCTTTATGCTTTGCAGGGAACTTCTCAAGAGGCATAGCAGAGGAATGGTGACGCTAATGATTGCAGCATCCCCGCTCACCATCTGGGTAGACTCCTCAAAGTTTCCAAGGACCTTGCAGATGTCTGCCAACCAGGCCCACTCTTCTGTAAAGAATTGAGGAGGCTGACTCCCACTACGCCGCCCATGTTGGAGTTGGTATTCCACTATAGCTCTATGCTGCTCATAGAGCCTGGCCAACATGTGGAGCGTAGAGTTCCACCTTGTGGGCACGTCGCACAGCAGTCGGTACACTGGCAGATTAAACTGATGTTGCAGGGTGCGCAGGGTGGCAGCGTCCGTCTTGGACTTGCGGAAATGTGCGCTGAGCCGGCGCACCTTTCCGAGCAGGTCTGACAAGCGTGGGTAGCTTTTCAGAAAGCGCTGAACAACCAAATTAAAGACATGGGCCAGGCATGGCACGTGCGTGAGGCTGCTGAGCTGCAGAGCCGCCACCAGGTTACGGCCGTTGTCACACACGACCATGCCCGGTTGGAGGCTCAGCGGCGAAAGCCAGCGGTCGGTCTGCTCTGTCAGACCCTGCAGCAGTTCGTGGGCCATGTGCCTCTTCTCTCCTAAGCTGAGTAGTTTCAGCATGGCCTGCTGACGCTTGGCCACCGCTGTGCTGCCACGCCGTGCGACACCGACTGCTGGCGACGTGCTGCTGCTGACACATCTTGATTGCGAGACAGAGGTTGCCCAGGAGGAGGAGGAGGGTGGTTTAGTGGAGGAAGCATACACCGCCGTAGATACCAGCACCGAGCTGAGGCCCGCAATTCTGGGGGTGGGTAGGATGTGAGCGGTCCCAACCTCCACTAAATTCACCCAATGTGCCGTCAGGGAGATATAGTGGCCCTGCCCGCCTGTGCTTGTCCACGTGTCCGTTGTTAAGTGGACCTTGGTAGTAACCACGTTGGTGAGGGCGCGTACAATGTTGCGGGAGACGTGGTCGTGCAGGGCTGGGACGGCACATCGGGAAAAGTAGTGGCGACTGGGAACCGAGTAGCGCGGGGCTGCCGCCATCATGTTTTTGAAAGCCTCCGTTTCCACAAGCCTATACGGCAGCATCTCCAGGCTGATCAATTTGGCTATATGCATGTTTAACGCTTGAGCGTGCGGGTGCGTGGCGGCGTACTTGCGCTTGCGCTCAAACAGTTGCGCTAGCGACGGCTGGACGCTGCGCTGAGAGACATTGCTGGATGGGGCCGAGGAAAGCGGAGGTGAGGGTGTGGGTGCAGGCCGGGAGACGGTAGTGCCTGTGTCCTGAGAGGGGGGTTGGATCTCAGTGGCAGGTTGGGGCACAGGGGGAGAGGCAGTGGTGCAAACCGGAGGCGGTGAACGGCCTTCGTCCCACCTTGTGGGGTGCTTGGCCATCATATGCCTGCGCATGCTGGTGGTGGTGGCTCCCCAGCTGATCTTGGCGCGGCAAAGGTTGCACACCACTTTTCGTCGGTCGTCAGGCGTCTCTGTGAAAAACTGCCACACCGTAGAGCACCTTGACCTCTGCAGGGTGGCATGGCGCAAGGGGGCGCTTTGGGAAACAGTTGGTGGATTATTCGGTCTGGCCCTGTCTTTACCCCTGGCCACTGCACTGCCTCTTCCAACCTGCCCTGCTGCTGCACTTGCCTCCCCCTCTGAAGACCTGTGCTCAGTAGGCTTAGCAAACCAGGTGGAGTCAGTCACCTCATCGTCCTGCTGCTCTTCCTCCGAATCCTCTGTGCGCTCCTCCCTTGGACTTACTGCCCTTACTACTACCTCACTGATAGACAACTGTGTCTCATCGTCATCATTCTCCTCACCCACTGAAAGCTCTTGAGACAGTTGGCGGAAGTCCCCAGCCTCATCCCCCGAACCCCGGGAACTTTCCGAAGGTTGGGCATCGGTCACGACAAACTCCTCCGGTGGGAGAGGAACCATTGCTGCCCATTCTGGGCAGGGGCCCGAGAACAGTTCCTGGGAGTCTGCCTGCTCCTCAGAATGTGTCATTGTAATGGAGCGAGGAGGCTGGGAGGAAGGAGGAGCAGCAGCCAGAGGATTCAGAGTTGCAGCAGTGGATGGCGTAGAAGTCTGGGTGGTCGATAGATTGCTGGATGCACTTTCTGCCATCCACGACAGGACCTGCTCACACTGCTCATTTTCTAATAAAGGTCTACCGCGTGGACCCATTAATTGTGAGATGAAGCTGGGGACACCAGAAACATGCCTCTCTCCTAATCCCGCAGCAGTTGGCTGCGATACACCTGGATCAGAAGCTCGGCCTGTGCCCACACCCTGACTTGGGCCTCCGCGTCCTCGCCCGCGTCCACGTCCTCTAGGCCTACCCCTACCCCTCAGCATGGTGTATTACGAGTAGAGCAGAAACAGAACGCTGTAATTAAATGTGCCGCTTATTGGCCTGTGGTTGGAGGCTGACTTCGCTTACGGAACGCACAGCAGAGCCAGGAAACAATTTTGCGCACGCCTGTAGTGAGATGTAGTTGCGTATGACTAAGCGAGTGGAATTCACAGCGCAGAAGCAGTCAAGTGGCCAAAGGGCAGTGGTAGGCCTTAAGTATTTTGCTTCAATTTTTTTAAATGGTGAGCTGAAACACCAGACAGATACTGTATGCAGCGTATATTATGTATACTGTTTTCCTCTGGCGCTATGACTGCGGTGATGTAACGGGCACAGCAGAGCCAGGAAACAATTTTGCGCACGCCTGTAGTGAGACGTAGGTGCGTATGACTGAGCGAGTGGAATTCACAGCGCAGAAGCAGTCAAGTAACCAAAGGGCAGTGGTAGGCCTTAAGTATTTTGCTTCAATTTTTTTAAATGGCGAGCTGAAACACCAGACAGATACTGTATGCAGCGTATATTATTTTTACTGTTTTCCTCTGGCGCTATGACGGCGGTGATTGAACGGGCACAGCAGAGTCAGGAAACTATTTTGCGCACGCCTGTAGTGAGACGTAGGTGCGTATGACTAAGCGAGTGGAATTCACAGTGCAGAAGCAGTCAAGTGGCCAAAGGGCAGTGGTAGGCCTTAAGTATTTTGCTTCAATTTTTTTAAATGGTGAGCTGAAACACCAGACAGATACTGTATGCAGCGTATATTATGTATACTGTTTCCCTCTGGCGCTATGACGGCGGTGATGTAACGGGCACAGCAGAACCAGGAAACAATTTTGTGCAAGCCTGCTGTAACGCTTAGCTGTGTATTAATTAGGAGTACGACCCCCAGCAGACACGCAGTACACTGAAGACGGTCACAGGCAGCCCAAATATAGTATTTTTCCCCAATTTTTTTTGAAAAAGCCCACTGCCTATATAGACAGTATATCTCTTTCACCTTTCCCTCTTTCCCTGCCTCACCAGTACTCACCTATACTCTGTACAATGACTGCAGACTGAGAACGCAATGGTCTGCACGCCCAATATACAAAAAAAAAAAATTGTGCAACACTGCTAAAAGCAGCCTCAACAGTACTGCATACGGTCAGATGTGGCCCTAAGAAGGACCGTTGGGGTTCTTCAAGACGAATATAACACCTAACACTCTCCCTATAGCAGCAGCAGCATTACCAGCACTTTCCCTGATCTCTGTCAGAATGCATCTGTGGCGAGCCGCGGGCGGGGCAGATTTAAATACTCGGGTGACACCTGATCTCCCCAGCCACTCACTGCAGGGGGGTGGTATAGGGCTGGAACGTCACAGGAGGAAGTTGCAATGCCTTCCATGTCTTTCTATTGGCCAGAAAAGCACGCTAATGTCTCAGAGATGAAAGTGAAAGTAACTCGAACATCGCGTGGTACTCGCCTCTAGTAACGAGCATCTCGAACACCCTAATACTCGAACGAGCATCAAGCTCAGATGAGTACGCTCGCTCATCTCTAATACTCACCTTTCTGCTGCAGTCGGAGTTCAGCCACGTCTAGCCGGCAGTTCTCCTGAACTGCTCTGAGTAGTATTCAGCAGCCGGGGATTTAAAATCCCCGCCTGCTGAATGAGCTGCCTCTGATTGGTCACAGCCTCACCAATCAGAGGCAGCTCTCACTCACACCCATACATGAATTCATGAATGGGTGAGTGCTGCCTCTGATTGGCTCAGCGCAGGGACCAATCAGGGGCAGCTCTCAGCTGTCATTCAGAGGAGAACTGTGGCAGAGGAGAACGATCTTTATGCTGACAGTGGGGGAGGGGGGTCTCACTCTTGCCACTATTGTGGCTTAATAGTGAGACCTCGGAGCCCGAAATGCAGTCCTGCATGTTGCTCCTCGCCTGCCCTATCCATTTCTGTGTTTTTTACATGACTTTGGTGATTTGCTAAGATTTTCACAAATGAAAACCTTAGCGGAGCACCAGTCATATACAAAAATGCCCGAGTCGCCCATTGACTTCAATGGGGTTCGTTACTCGAAACGAACTCTCGAGCATCACTGAAAGTTCGACTCGAGTAACGAGCACTCGAGCATTTTGGTGCTCGCTTGACCTTCACAGACACACATATTCATATACAGTACAGTTGGTATATCCTACAGTTATAGCACACCATCAGGTAAGACATGGTATTGCAAGTAGGCTAAAAGAGAACCCCTTTTTCACTAGAGATTAGTGCAGGGAACAGCTAGTTGGCAATGCTCTGACTTCTTTAGCTTCCCAGTGGTCAGCTGTTATCACCAGAAAACTTCATGTGAGGAGATATTTGCACTATAGGGATAATGTAGTATTACATGATGGCTCTTTACTTTGGCTCATAGAGGGTAGTTACAAATGCAGGACTCCACTTTATGATGTCCATAAAGTGCCCTAAGAGGGTATATGGAAGGTAGTTGTCTTCATGAGACAATCTCTTTAAGCCCTTGGTGATATTGCCAAAGTTTGCATGAATCGAGTTCGGGAGCTAAGCCCCCTCTATAATACAGCTGGTGTTGGCTGTCTTTGACAGCTGACACCCAGCCATGATCAGAGATAACTCCAATCACACCTGTTAACTCTACAGATGCCACTGTTGATTCTGAAAGCGGCATTTAATTGGCCTGACAGAGAAGAAGCTCCTTCTGTCTACCAAACACCCCCCTCTGGCATTGGGTATTGTTGGGTGTTATGGCAGCCTGGGACACTGTGAAGGAACCTAAAGCTGTCATGTATTACTACCTATTCAGAATTGCCTGTGACATATTTTAATAGAATGCCTGCAGAAATACAATATACTTCAACAGTGAGATATTATAGTATATCTCACTGTATAGTATACTGTATAAGCTAGTTCAAGTCCCCTATGGGGAATAACAAAATTCTAAGTGAAAATAACTGAAATAAAGTTTATTATAAAAATAATAGAGTATTCAAAGTTAAAAAAAATATATATATTATTTTTAAAATAAAAAATATATACACATTGGTATTTTTGCATCTGAAAAAAGTCTGCGCTATTAAAATAAGCCATTATTTCTACCACATGGCTAACTTAAAACTAGAAAATTCCATAAAGTAACAAACCAAGGCAGGTAGTTGCAGTAAAAGAAACTTTTTAATGGCCCCTTTTTCATCAGGGTAACATACATTTAGTATCTGTACATACAGTATAAAGAACATATATGAGAACAGCTTTGAGATTTTCATGTGTGCCTTTCCTGTCACTTCATTTTCAAGACTGAAAGGAAAGTAAAATCATTAAATCTGAAGTTATTTATTCAATGACAATGGATTAAGACATTTTTGAAGACTTCTCTGGTTCTATATCGAGTCGTGTTATAGAGAGTATTATGTTATCAATCTTATTTTATTGAGTACATCTCAAATTGGCAACGCAGGTTACAAAACCTCAGGCTGAAATGTAGAGTATTGTGGATATGGCAAAACATTAAAATAATATGTACATATATTACATACATATATACATACACATATATTTTCTATGACATTTCAGTAGTCCATGCTTAACATGTCTTTAAAGACCAATATACAGTAATCCTCTGTAATTGAGTGTTCGAAGTCGTAAAATCCATTCGCTCTTTTCAGGCCTGAACATTTTACACTGTAGTGTTACAGTCCACTATAATAAACCTTGGCTTAGTCTGTCAAAACCTAGAAGTGTTTAACGGTTTTCTATCACTTTAGAAGATGTGTATACTTGTCAGGCAGATTGCGGGGCTCTTCTCCCAAAATATTCCCTTTATAGACCTAATGAGGTGCTAGATACAACACACTCTTTGCTGTCACCAGGATCGGCCTCCTTCCATTTGTTACATTTGAAAAATGTCCTAATAATGCTGAATTAACAGGTGCAATAATTAACTGGTACAATTTGATGGTTATTAATAAGGCAATATGGGAACATAATTTGTAAGGTTGAAAAAAAGCAACCATCCAAACAGTTCTGACTATTATCCTGCAGTGCTGATCCAGGGGAAGGCAAAAACCTCCATGGGGTAGAAGTAAACTTTCCTTCATTTGGGAGAAAATAATTCCTTCCTGACTCCAAATCTGACGATTAGAATAAATTTCTGGTTCAACAACCCTTCTAGGATGATCTAATGACGATAACATGCAATATGGTTGTACTGAAGAAAGGCGTCCAATAACATATTGTATAATTATTTTCAAAAGACATTTGGTGGCATGTTGTTTTCCATGTGTAAGGTCTGCTACTCATGTCTGCCGCCCTCTTGCAGTTCCAGGCAGTCACAAGCATCATTCTGCTATTTCTGTGCATATGGACCATATCTGTTTGTTTTCATCCAGCACAGAAAGCTCGAACCCACTGGCGATAGACTTTCCTGTGATGTGGGAGCGAGTGAAAATGCATGATTATGAAACCAATGATTTTCAATTGTCTCATTCCCATTTGCAATGTCTTCATTCAAGGCTTGTAGCGCCAAGATAAATCTGCGCTATTACCCATTGTTTTCAATGGGGCCGGCGCCAGCAGCGTCAGCCCCATTGAAAACATAGGGAGTACATCGTCCTCCCCTGACACAGCTGTGACAGCTATGACAGGGGATTCCTGCTGTGACAGCTATGGCAGGGGACCGCGGGGATGAAGGATTTTTTTTTATTTTGCCGGGATGGGGGGGGGGGGGGGGGCTGGTTAGCCTAAAATATAAGCCCTACCTTGAAAATCATCCTTAGCTGTAAAAAAAGATAAAATAATTAACTCACCTACAAGCGCTGTCCGACTTCTCTCTGTGTCCTCGCCAGTCTTCATCTGTCTCCTGGTGGCGGGTGATTGAAAAATCCCCGCCTCCAGAAAGTGCTGCCTCAGAGCCAGCGCTTTCGGGAGGCGGGGATTTTTAAATTCTCGGCGACCAGAAGACAGATGAAGACTGATGGGGATGGAGAGAAGAGCCAAATTGCTTCTCTAGGTGAGTTTATTTTTATTTAGTTTTTTTACAGCTAGAGATGATTTTCGAGGTAGCGCTTATATTTCAAGCCTCTCCTGAAAATCATCCCTGCAGGGGATGCCTTCATCCCATTGCTTTCAATGGGGCGGCAGCAGCACCCACCCCAAAGAAAGCAATGGGATAGCATCGCGGACCTCTGCCACAGCTGTGGCAAGGGATTCCTTCATGCCCGCTGTGATGTAGGAATCCCCTGCCAGAGTTGTCACAGCTGTGTCAGGGGAGCGCAATGTACTCCCTATTTTTTTTATGAGGCTGACGCCGGCCCCATGGACAACAATGCGTGATAGCTCAGATTTTTCTTAGTGCTCAGAGCTTTGAGTGAAGACATCACAAATGGAAATGAAATCATTGAAAATCATTGGTTTCACAAACGTTAGGGCTAGTTACCCATTTGTGGGTACTCCTTCTGCTGGGGTCAGCTGCAGTCATCCAGTCCGGTCCAAAAGCCAGGCTGGTTGGTTACCCCAGTAGGTTCACATCCAAAATCCGTAACAGTATGCCACTGTTGGAAATGTTTTTTGTGCTGTTCATTGAGGCTCATAATAGGCTGACAATTTCTGTTCTGTGGCGATCACTTCACAGCAATCATCTCATTACACTGGTCTACATGGTTTCTTTCACAAGAATAATTAATGGTGATTCTAGCAGTATTTCACCTCCTGAATTCAAATATGTTGTTAGAATTTATCCATCAGGCCGTTTTTGTGACATTTAAGTGTTTACAAAAGTCTATTTGCCTCCACTGCATATAAAACTGCATGGATGAAACAATTTGAAAAATCATTTGATTAAAATTTAAAAAACTGTTAAATGCATTGCAAAAATCAGCCGGGTTGTCATTAAAAAATGTCTCCTCTTCTTTTCTTGGAAATCAGAAAATTATTGTGATCTAGTGAGTGTAAAATCATACCAAGCTATAGGATGCTGAATGTTCTTAAAGCTTCACTTCTTGGACTTCCACCTGGACTTCTTTCCAAAAAATCTTGTCAGTGGCCAGCAGGGAGAGCGCTTCCATCAGCAGATTTCTGAGGTCCAGAAGGTAAGTGAAGTCCCAGTATGCCGGCTGACTATTGCTGAACCATGAAGAGAGACATCCCAGAAGCAAAAGATTCCCGTCAATTATCATCAAAAGCTTTCTAGGTAAACTGTATTTCACATAATGTTGACCTGATGGAAAAATTCTAACAACATTCATGTGGTGAAATGCAACTAGAATCACCAGTAAATATTCTTGTGAAAGAAAAAAAGTTTTGTTGGCCAATGATATTATTCCAGATAGGAGTTATCTTTCATTGTAATCCTGTGTTGGATGTAGACAACATAGAACCAAGCCATTGACAATGGATACAGCTCACCACATCACCCTCCCTGCACTGTTACACCTTACACAGGTGGATGGTATGAGTTAAGACATTGGTGACCGATGGACGAGGAGGAATGTTTTATGCAGCTACCAAATATGTATGTAAATATATATCGCTCCATAGGAGGGTTCTCATACTTAAACGTTACATGAGAATATTCCATATTGCTACCATCCTCTTAAAATGACTGTAACCCAATACTGTATACAATATTTGGCAGAATGCTTCTCAGATTCTCGAATTGGCAGCAGCAAGGGACATATAGAGTTGGGCCTTTCCAAATATGACCGGCCTGGCTGTAATGGCTCCAGTTCACATTTATGCAGTGATTTCACCATTCTATTGGTATTTTAACTCACACTGGCAGTTGCTGTGATTCCGCATCCAGCTTCTTCCGGTCATGGTTGTGTGGAAGCTCCACAGCTACGCACACTTAACACACATCATCCGGGAGCTTTACGTATCCCTGCTAAGTTTGCACACAATACGTACATGGAAACCTTCGCAAAGTATGCCTCTCGTGACTTATTCCCAATTAGTTCAGCCGATACTTTCGGACCCACATATCAGAACACCCTCGGTAGTGTGGGGAAGCCTTGTTGGACATATTACTATCCACATCTTTAATAACATGTGACTCAAAATACAGAATGCCACTCTCTGTCTTTACTTTAATGATACTCCAAGTGCCTTGCTGCACCAAAAATACTATGCATGTAACATGACATTATCCTATTAAATACTTGTGCAAGCAGGTTTAATCTATTACTCACTTTAACCCTTATGCACGGCCTTGCACTAACTATGGCTCTATCTCCAACTACGCTGACTGGCGTAAAATTGTTTGGATAGTCCCAGTAGGTCCAAGCCCCCCATTCTGGCCAGGAATTCTTCCCCTAACAGAGACCCAGGGGGTAGTGTACACTCACAGCCGGCATTGACATTCACTTTGACAAGTATAGGCCTCTCCATAGCACTCGGTTGCTCCTCCGGCTTCCATGTTGATAGTGCAGCCGCACTCCATATTGAACACTGCCATCTTGGGATCGAGAATCAGCAAGCAGGGAAACACCCTCTCTTCCCATGTGCTACGTGAACCTCGGTCGTGGTTATCCGGCTGCTCTTTCACTTGCTACAGCAGGCCTTTTCTTTGTCTGCGCAGTGGCTGCTGCGCAGACTCCCCGCTCTCTCTGGGCCCCCGTCTAACACGTTGGAGCCTACTGGCCACTGCCCTGCAATACGGCCTCTGCCACTTTAACAGTTGTATTTGCTACTAAATCACCACACTGATTGTGGTGTAGTTTTTTTCTATTTATATGTAGCTCCCAATGTGCCTAGAAAAGTCTCTGAGATACATGGGGGGAGGGGGGGGCAGTTCTTAAGTCTCTATTTATTCCTCAAGATGGGGCTGGGTCTTCAAAGTGGTGATGCTCTATCTGTATCACTGCTGCATCACTGCGGGGCAGAGTCTCTTAGCTTTGATGGTCAAATCCTTCCCTCTCCCAGCTATACAGGCAGGTAAATTGTTCGCTCGCTAAGTTGTTCAGTCATTCACATTCACTGTATAAGTGAATGAGAACAACTGAGGGATCAGCATTTAAACTGAATGATTAGTGAATGAGCCAATGATGATTGTCATGCTTGCATGAAATGAACGATAAGCAAACAAAATATTCATCATTCGATCATTGGCTATGTTTACACTGATTGATTGTTCAATTTTGCTCGTTAAAACGACTTTTTGAACGATAATGGTCAGTGTAAAAGGGTCATCATTCCTTATATTCTTCCTCCATTTGGAGTTAATCTCTTTATGGCACCCCTTTTGCTTCCTATTGGGTGTACAAGAGATAATACATCCTATACACTGCAAAAATAACCACATTCCCACGCCAAGGAGTACAGGATGTTGTAGTTCTATGGTGATGTCACCCAAGTGGAAGATCCTGGGAAGGCCTACCTAGGTATCTCCTGCAAAACCAGTGGAGTTCACTGCTTGGAACAACAACTCTAACGAGTTAGACAGAGGATTTTCTCTAAACAAAGAAAGCTCTTTTACAATAGCTTTACAGAAATTCTGTATAATGTATATACATCCCTTTGCATACATTCAATGTAGTAAGCAGTCTCATTCCCATTGATAAATTCTGCTGATGCAAGCTACATGTCTGCTGTAGTGAAAGCCTGCGTGCATTTTGCTGACAAATGCTGATCATACCCATATTGTATAGTATCCTATTTTCCACCTACTGATGGAGAGATACTGATAACATCCTCAGCACTAGAAATAGAAATGTAGAACTGCAAGGTATAATATATATATTAAATGGCCAAGGATATTTTGTAGCCATGAACAGCTCTTTATATGACATGTCTCTTATTAAGCCACACAAAGATCATAGTCTGAGGTAAAACATTTAATAGGGCAAAAACTGTCCCTTGCTTCTGTGACTGTGTTGTCATTTTAAGGGCATGGACAAGAACATTCCAACAAAGGAAGCTTCGTTTGCCCGATCATTGAGCCATGTGAAGCTGCACCCAACCAGTTGACAGATGAGCTTACGCTCATTTATCAGCTAATCCCCTCTTTTGTGCAGAAAAAAATTAAATAAATCTCTGACGGTACATCTCCCTATGTGAACAGGGGATGTACTGCCAACGATGATCCATGATGGAACTACTGGGGACAAATGCTCCTATGTACCATCACTCATCCCCCAAACATTCTGAAGCAGCCTGTGTGAAGGCCAAGAGAATGAGTACCGATCTTGTTAATTGGCGCTAGTCATCGGGTTGAGATTGGCACACGTAAAATGACCTTAAGTTAGTAAAAGGTATATGAAAATATAAGTTCTATAAATATGACATAGCGGTAGCACAGTTCTAGCCACGAAAACGGATGTAAATGAAAGATTACAAAAGATGCAGTTAATGAGAGAAAAAACAATGGATAACATGTGGAAAATGCAGCAATTCCTGTGAAAGTCAGGGCAAAGGAAAAGGTAAAGATAATAACAAGAACTGAGGAATGCATATTGGTCACAATAGACTGGCAAAACAAAAGAGGAACTACGCAAACAGATACGCTAGCATAGGCAGCAGCTACAAAGCCACAGGGACTTGTGATAAGGTCAGGCTAATAGGCTAAGGAATAAAAGACTTTGCAACTTAGACAATGCATAATGGAGAAAAACGTATTACAGTCTATTAAAAAAAAAAAAAAAAATTCGTACTGTATTTAAATGCAAATGAAGCCGTGGGAGCTCAGTGAAATGTTACATGCAGCTCACGAACAACTGAATTCATTCTCTGTGGGCATGACTAAATTCAGTTCTATAATAGCAAAGTTGGTAGAACTTCCCCAGTAGGTAAAGAATGTGGTGCAGCATCTGTGAATAGTCCTGCCATCAATGACATCATCTGTGAATAGTAGAAAATTTGGAGAGGAGTAAAGTTGCAAATAATCTTCAAGGATTTCAGTCAGGTACATCCCTCAAGCCAAGCAAAAAAGTTTGGTACTGTGTTAGCCAGTAGAGCAAAATGTAATTGTTCTCAGTGAGAGAAACCCAGTAATCTTGTAGATATGATACCTTCTAATGGCTAACAAAAATACATGATGTTATTGCGAGCTTTTAAACCTGCGCAGGCATAAATGGAATAAATCCAAGGAGGCATTGTGTGTGTGTGTATGTATATGTATATATACACACACACACACACACACACACACACACACACACACCTCTTGTGATCTATTCCATTTAAGCCTGAGGAAGAACCCTGCGTAGGTAGGAAAGCTCGCTATAACATCATGCGTTTTTGTTAGCCATTAAAAGGTATCATATCTACAAGATTACTTGGTTTCTGTTGCAGAGCACAATCACATCATGCCAAGCAGATGTGGCTGGTGTCAGGGGACCCAACGGCAACCTTTGGTCCCCCTGCCACATGCGCTTGACAAAGGGCTTGCACCAGGAACGTTGAGACCTGCCACATCATCTTGGCAAAAGGGTTTGCGCCCAAAACGTTATATTCTACAACGTGTATATAATCTTGAAGAATTTATTAAACTATTTGCAACTTTAGGCTGGCTTCACACAAGCGTATTTATGTCGCAATATGCCGAGAATAGAAACCATAGATTTTAATAGGTTCATCCAACTTTTTCATAATTTTGTATATGCCGTTTGGTGGCACAAAAAAAAAATTAAAACATGTTCCATTTTTCCACATAGGAAAAGTTACACTTCCACTTCCATGACCCGTCCTGCTTCTGATTGATTACAAAAGCAGGAGGCTTTAATCCCCGTCGTAGTTTTACATACGGCTGGGCTTGAAGCCTGGGACCAGGCACCGTATATTTACTGTGCCTGGGCCTAAATGGGTTAAATACTATAAACATTCAATTGTACTTTTGATTGAAAGGAACCTGGGCTCATATATTAGGGTACTGCATTATCTACAAACAGGGGTGACCCAAAAATAACAGAAGATAAGGACAATAAGAACACTACTTGTATGTTGGTTTCCCACGGGACTGTTTTACCACGGAAATCTTGCGGCTTTGCCGCAGCAAAAACCCGCAAGATTTCCGCGGGATAAGCACAGCTCTAAAACCCACGACACTTAATTGCATGCTTTTCCGTTGCGGCCGGCTTTCCTATAGAGAGGAGCGATGCCGCAACAGAAAAAAAAAAAAAGTTGACATGCTGCGTCCCGGGAATCTGCGCCGCAGTGCCGGCTTTGCCGCGAGGGATTGTCAGCCTTATGTGGACGAAATTTTTGACAACTCTTGTCCACAAGGCTGGCTAATCCCGGGATTAGCGGTGCAGGCGGATTTACTGCAGCAAAATTCCGTTGCAAATCCGCCCTGTGTAAACCCAGCGGTAGAGGTCTATAGTTTCCCCATGTAGCACAGGTGACAGACTATTGTAAAACAGCAGCAAGCTGTTGAGAAGCTGCAGGAAAGTGACTGGATAAGGAAAAGTAATTCTGCGGGTCCAATCGTGGTTTCCTAACACTCAAGGAG
This sequence comes from Eleutherodactylus coqui, assembly GCF_035609145.1. NCBI lineage: Eukaryota > Metazoa > Chordata > Amphibia > Anura > Eleutherodactylidae > Eleutherodactylus > Eleutherodactylus coqui. The sequence continues at coordinate 79,311,121 of NC_089839.1, forward strand.
TTTTTAATATGGTTTAATAATTCCAAAATAAGTACAGTATGAGGAGTTGGGAAACTTGTGTAAAATGTACCATGAACTATCACCTTTCTTTCTTTTTGCATACTTTTAGGATGCAGATGGATCTCGTCACACCATATTGCACTGGTACTATTATGTATGAGCAAGAGAGGTCACGCATTTCCACTGATCTGCAGCCTGAAGAGCTCTTTCTCTATCTGTCATGTTGCTGACACAAGGAGACCTCCACTAATGCCTACAGCTGTCAATGGAGGGGGATGCTGAGCGCCAATCTGGTGGGGACTTGTCAAGAAATGTGCACTGTAAATGTGCTTTCCAGAGCTATTAAGCGAGAAAAAAAACATAATATTGTTTTATCTTTGAAATACATTTACATTCACATTAAACTTTGTTTTATGTTAAAAACTAGCCTTTAATCAAGGTCTGAGTGAAAGAAGATAGACTCATATGTATTGGGTGTTATTCACAAGATACAGAATTTTCTAAATCAGTATAAATATAATTATTGGCCGAGCAAGATGTCCAATTATGAACAATTTGTTTTGTATGTGTTTTTTTCTATTGCTTTTTATTACGAAAACTCCACGCCCTCACTGAACGTGCAGATGGGGGTGCGTATGTGGAAATCCACCATATCCTTTAGAAAGGCTTTTCTGCCGTAAGTGGTAGATTGTTAGAAGTCTACCATCACCTGACATTTTGCTTGCAGTCTTCCACCACATTAAGGCTAGGTTCACATGGGGCGGATTTGCCGCTAATCCCGGGGTTAGCCAGCCATGTGGACGAGATTTCTCAGAAATCTCGTCCACACGGGACAGCAAAACCGCCGCGGCAAAGTCGGCAGAAGCCGTTGCTGCGGCGCGGATTAGCCGGCCGCAACATGCTCATTCTTTTTCTTCCTCTGCTGCGGCCGTGCTCTCCTCTATGGGAGCTCCGGCCGCAGCGGAAGAGCGAGTGGCCGGGCCGCTTCAAAACCCGCGGCTAAGTGCCGCGGGTTTTGAAGTAGCGCTTCTCCCGGCGGAAATCTCACGGTTTTTCGCTGCGGCCAAACCGCGATATTTCCGCCGGGATTCCGCTGTGTGGGAACCCAGGCTAAGCATACTGCACAACAAACATTTTAGGGGTATATTCACTGTTGCATGGGGCCAGGGACGGGCTTAGTGGTACCACATACAAGCTGAGTGGTCGCACACAGCACATCACCTTTCTGGGGCACAACTACCCCCGATCACCTGGCACCAGAGCTTGAACCTCCCATCACTTCCTTGGTGCCCACAAGATGCAGGGTCATTCCTTCATACTATCATTTTAATTTCCACTTTGATGTTCCGTTGTGAGAACAGCAAAATGTAAACAAAACGATTGAGTTTCACAGCCCATAGAAGAGTATTTAAACTGAAGACCTTCCATTTCAATCCATTTCTGTTTCCAGTTATAAAAACGTATATGTTCTTTCTTGCCCTGTAGTTAAGGGGGAGATGGATGAAAACAGGAGATCTGTTTTTGATTTCCAATTTTATTTCCCAAGAACCACAAGAGATTTTTGTACTCCCCCTTAGGACACCTACATAGTGATGGTGGTGGCTCTTCAATGAATGCGGCTCAGTGGTTAAGACCGTTTCCCTGCAATGCTGGGTTCTAAGTTCAAATCTCACTAAGGAGAACATCGGCATGGACTTTGAAAAACTCCATACAAATGTTGCCATTGGTCAGATTTGAACCTAGAACTCCAGCACTGCAAGACAACAATGCTAATGACTGAGCCACCATGCTTGTTCATGTTTCTTCAGAGTAGGAGAAGGAAAAAAACAACAAGAAGAAACACACAAAAAACACACAAACTCCATGTAGATGTTGTTCTTGTTCAGATTTGAACCTAGAACTCCAGTGCTGCAAGGCAACGATGCTAAACACTGAGTCACCATTACCATTATTCCTAGGTCTCCTCCATCCATCTGTTTTGAAGGCCAGCCATCTGAGCCGGGCCTAATGATGTGAAATAGACCATTTTTTGATGGATAGGTTTTATTAATCAAAACAAACCCAGAAGGAATGCTACCTGCTTATTTACGCTTCATTTTTATTTTGTTGATTTCATTAAAAAACAGGATCAGTCAAAAACCGCTAGTATGAACCTAGTCTTATACTGAACCAAATTTGCTCATTATTCAGTTCGTGAAATTGTCGTCAAATATAGAGATGAGCGAGCGTACTCGGAAAAGCACTACTCGCTCGAGTAATTTGCTTTATCCGAGTATCACTATGCTCGTCCCTGAAGATTCGGGTGCCGGCACGGAGCGGGGAGCTGCAGGGGAGAGCGGGGAGGAACGGAGGTAAGATCTTTCTCTCCCTCTCTCCCCTGCGACTCACCTGTCAGCCGCAGCGGCAACCGAATCTTCAGACCCGAGCACAGCGATACTCGGATAAAGCCAATTACTCGAGCGAGTAGTGCTTTTCCGAGTACGCTCGCTCATCTCTAGTCAAATATTAAAAACGTGTGAATACAAACTGTCCCTGTAGGTTCCAAGCTGTTTTGTTCAACTACAAATCAGAACTCTCTGAGGAAAATGCGGTTTAACCGTTCGAGTGTTCTTTTCACACTGAAAGGCGAATTCATCTCCATAAAAACCAAAGCAAAGCCATCATTCAAAATAGAAGACATTTTATTACACAGTCCGCAGCATACAAGCTGTAGCTTCACAAACAGATACACGCATTGTAAGAGAAATAGGAAATAAATTACACAACAAACCCTCGTCCTCGCCGTCGTGTCATCTACATCTCCCTAGAAAACAGCACATTTAACTGTAGGTTGAACTTTGCAAGAAGATTTATTACTACACTTCCAGCGCTGATCATTTTGGTCATAATCCAGCACACTGTATTATTAAAGAGTTGTTTAATAGTTGTTTAACTTGAGTAGAGGGGATATTTGTAGAGTAACGATACCTTAACTTGGTGCAGATTCCATGTCCCATGGTTTCCTACAGGAGCTTGCCCAATAGTACATTTGAAATTGTGTGAAAAAAAATAAGTGCCACGTTCCGTTATTGATGTGGATTCAGTGTGAATACCGTGTCAGGTAGCCACACACAAAGATTACCTCCATTGAACGTGAATAATTTTTAAAGGGATTGTCTATTCAGGGTATCACCTGTCCAAATCCTTAAGGATTTATGTTTTTGCTTTTTCATCCTCAGCTTTCAAGAGGAATAACTTTTATTTTTGCATTGGCATAGCCATATAAGCACTAGCTTTTTGTGGGATCAGCTGTATTTTTTCAGGGTACCATTTAGGCCTCATGTCCACGGGGAAAATCAGATCCGCTGCAGATTCTCCATGTAGAATCTGCAGCGGGTCCCTCCTGCCCCGCGGACATGAGCGCTGAAAAGAAGAATAAATAAGAATAAACTCACCTCCCATCCGCTCCGTTTCTTCTCTTCGCTGCGGCGTCATCTTCTCTGCGTCGCGGCCGGATCTTCTTTCTTCGGCTCGGCGGATGTGCAGGATGACGTCGGTGACGTGCCCCGCGCATGCGCCGGCCCGAAGCAAAATGATCCGGCCGCGACTGAGAGAAGATGGCGCCGCGGAGAAGAGAAGAACCGGAGCGTGTGAGTAAACTCTGATTTTTGTCTCCCGCGGATCCGGACGGCTTCCATAGGCTTCAATAGAAGCCCGCGGGAGCCGTCCCCGCGGGAGACCCGCATGAAAATGGAGCATGGTCCGGATTTTTTCATGCTCCATTTTTTTTAAAATCCCTTTTATTGACCATCCGCGGGTATTTATCTACCCGCGGGTGGTCAATGCATCCCTATTGGATGCGGATCCGCGGGCAGAAGAGTTAAAATCTGCTGCGGATTTTAATTCTTATTTTGCCCGTGGACATGAGGCCTTAATGTAATGTACTGAAAACCTTTTGCATGTTTTTAAATGGGGTGAAATAGGAAAAAATGCAGTTGAACCATTGATTATTGGGTTTCATTTTTCTGATGTTCTTGATATGGTAAAAATGACGTGTCAGCGTTATTCTGTGGGTCCGTATAAGTACGATAATACTACAAAAATCAAGCTAATATAAATTTGGTATTACTTTTGAAAGTTAAAAAAAAATTATGAAATTACTTTGCTGCCCTTTTCTGAGACTCATAACTTTTTTTTTGTCAGTGTGAAGGGTTGTTTGCTTGTTTGGAGAGCTGTAGTTTTATTGATACCATTTTGGGGTACATATGACTTTTTGATTGCTTTCTATCACATTTTGTTGGGTGGCGGTATGACCAAAAACGAGCAATGTTATTGTGTACAGTGTATTTTTTATGGGGCTCTCTATGTGGGATACATATTGCAATAGTTTAAAGGTTCAGACTTTTATGAATTTGGTGATACGAATTATGTTTTTTATTTTTTTTAGATTTTTAATGGGAAAAAGTTGGTCTTAAATAGAAGACCCCCTACAAAAAGTGGAAGACATGGTACAACTAATATAGTATATGGTAGCCTAATGACTACAGTGCATGCTGCGTAACTATACATTTTCCCTGCAGAAAATGTGGACACACTGGCAACTTCACCTATAGCGGATCACTGGAGGATTGCCGTAATCAGTTGTTAATGTAAGGACCCCAGCAGCATTGTCAGGGTTTCCAGCAGTCATATTTCCAACAGTGGAGCATGCTGTCCTTGGAGCTGCATCATAAATGGTGATTGTCCTTCACAGACAGAAACATCTAAATGTTTAGGAGTGGATCAAGGAAGGTCCACTGCTCATTTCGGAGGACACAATGTAGTTGAGCACAACTGACTAAGCAGATAACACACCTAAAAGACTGCAACGGACATAACAAACTTCTATATGTACAGTCTCTACAAAGACAGCATGCACAAATGACAGATATTGCATATACTGTGCTGTATTCCATAAGAACACCAATGCTTTGGTCCCTAAGGAAATATTCTCCAGGTTGTTGGACTCCTGGAAGAGAAACACAAATATGATATTGAAAAGGTCACAAAAAAGTGATTAAAACATCTTAAGAAAATATTTAGTTTGCATGATCAATAAGAAGGTACTAGACCTACTGAAGCTTTTTTTTTATACTTCCCTATATTTTCTGGTTTACTCTGCACATTAACAAGTCCATTATTATCACTATCATGAAGAATGACTTATCAAAACCGTGTGTGGTAATATGGGAGTAGATGAATTTCATAATTCATTGAAAGTATGAAATGGTATTCAAAATGGGACAAATATTAGAGTAGGTGGAGATAATTCTCAACCAAGCACTCATCTGACTGGCAGTTAATGGGATTGTTTCACTGCACCAGCTATGGTAAGCAAGAAAAAGGGGCATTGCTAGAACTTAACAAAATGAATCAAAAATTGCAAAAAAAATGTTTTTGCAAACATATTGCGGCTATGAAGTGCCCCACGTACAAGAAATGTGTCTAATGTGAGAGCTGTGTCGAATTTGTTACAGTGTGTGGATTAGTTTAAACAATTTAGTGCAATCTGCACTATTTTTATTGACACCTTACATCATGTATCCTAGATCACCAATGGTAAATCTACCCTAATGTGTTTTTTTTTTCAGATGGCATCATGCCTTAACCCTCACAGGTTTCATGTATTTACTTTAAAAAAGCACATAAACTTTAAAGTTTCCCCCCCAAAAAATGTGTTTGACATGCTGGTCTTCTCTTACTATGACCTCCATTTCTCACCAGTCTATTCTGTCTAATTTCGTGCGCCGACATTTTTTCGTGATTATTTAATTGAATAGGATAAACAGTTTTAGGGCTCGTTCACACGAGCGTGGTTTTAGCGAAGTATAGGTGTGTGAAAATATCCCATCTAAGGCCTGATGTCCACGGGTGGTTCGGGAGCCTACAGCAGAATCTGACCCTGCCCGCAGCCGATTTTTTAAACTCCTGCTTTCCCGCGGAATGCGTGGGCAACGGATCGGATGGCTTCCATGGACTTCAACGGAAGCTGTCAATGCGGGAACCGCACTGAAAAAGATCATGCTGTGATTTGTTTTCCGGACCAACAGATCCGTAAAACAAATTTGCATGCTTTAATTCATGTGCGGACGCCCATGCTTTCCTATGGGCGGCTTGATTTGCGGATCTTCCACAAATCAGGTCGGCCTGTGGTCATTGGGCCCAATAGAACCAATGGTTTCCTATTTAAAAACGTTCACATAAAGGAATTTTAGACGCGCAAAAAGCTCACACCTAACAAAGATAGAACATGTGACTGCAAAGCTCGCATCTAAGGTCCGTGCTGCAAGAAAAGATGGGACCTGAGCTATCCTTGGTGCATGATGCGCAGTAGTTTCCATAGACTCCCATGGGAGCTGGATAACACGCACCACACATCACCCGATCATGTGAATGGGAAATTTCACTGCTAATTAAAGGGGTTGTCCCGCGCCGAAACGGGTTTTTTTTTTTTTCAATAGCCCCCCCGTTCGGCGCAAGACAAACCCGATGCAGGGGTTAAAAAAGAAAACCGGATAGTGCTTACCTGAATCCCCGCGCTCCAGTGACTTCTTACTTACCTGGTGAAGATGGCCGCCGGGATCTTCACCCTCGGTGGACCGCAGGTCTTCTGTGCGGTCCATTGCCGATTCCAGCCTCCTGATTGGCTGGAATCGGCACGTGACGGGGCGGAGCTACGAGGAGCCGCTCTCCGGCACGAGCGGCCCCATTCAGAAAAGAAGAAGACCGGACTGCGCAAGCGCGTTTAATCCGGCGATTAGACGCTGAAAATTAGACGGCACCATGGAGACGGGGACGCTAGCAACGGAACAGGTAAGTGAATAACTTCTGTATGGCTCATAATTAATGCACAATGTACATTACAAAGTGCATTAATATGGCCATACAGAAGTGTATACCCCCACTTGCTTTCGCGGGACAACCCCTTTAAGTTCAAGATTTAATAGCTGGAAATCATCCATTCACGCTATTTTCTCCCGAGCGTTATGCAATTTTTTTTTGCCAACGATTCCTTATACACACATGATGCAGACATGCACCAAAACATTGGTTCAGTTATGAAATACAATATACATCCAGGTGTTAGTAGAGATCTGGTGTTTTACCTGCTGCTCCCCCCACAAATCCTATGGCTCTCTTTCAGAGGACACATCACCTTCTGCTCCACTGCTTGCGCTGGGATCATCTTTACTTCGAGGGACACTTTTCTCTCGACTGGACTCTGACGGCCCTTTGGTTCTTGTCTTCTCCTTTCTTTGTTGTTGTTTTTCAAGTTTCGCCAACTGTGTAGGAGTGAAAGAAAAGTCTTAAAGGGTTGTCCGGTTGTAAACTATTTATGACAAATCCGCAAGATAGGCCATCAATAGTAGATTGACAAGGGTCCGTCACTCAGTTCCCTCTCTGATCAGCTGTTCGTCAGGCCAGTGTGCTTGTGCACTGCATTGATTTCTACAGGTAGCAGACAGCTCCATTTCCACTGCACTGGTCAGGTTTGGTATTGCAGGCAAAGTTCTCATTCACTTCAATGGGAACTCTGCATGTAACACCAAGTCAGGCCACTGCAGTGGAAAAGTAGTAGTTTGCTTCCTGCAGTAATCAGCTTGGTATATAATCGCGCCAGCTAAGAGAACTGATTAGCAGGGTTCCCAGTTGACAGACCTCTGCCAATGTACTGTTGACGGCCTATCCTTTGAATAGGCTATGAATCTATATATATAAAATTGAATGTATGTCTGTCTGCGTGCGTGCGTGTTTGTCCTTTATGCGCTACTACACCATTCATCCGATCGCCATGAAACTTTGGGAAGTTGTTGAGTACACTCCTGGGAAGATTATAGGCATAGTACAAATATCCTACGATAAATGGCGCGCGAGCGTCGTCGAAAGTTACGCCCCCCCCCCCCACGTAGATCGAATAAGTAAGCCACCTGCTATTGTGATGTCATCACTGATGTCATCAACATCGGACGCCCTTGAACATGCCCCAACATGTTCTATAAAGCTGCATTGTGATGTCATTAAGGCTCTATTATGACACGTACAGCTTGGAACCACTAGAGCACGCCAGCCAATTACCATTGGAGTTGGAAGTGGGTAAACAAGTACTAGGATATCTTCCTAAGAAGCCACAGCAGCCGGATAAATTGTATGTTCCACCCAACGGCTATTTTATTCAGCCCGCAAGGGGGAAGCAGCGGCCTACAAAATCTAATTCTCTCATTTCCTGATGTCATAGATAGATAGATAGATAGATAGATAGATAGATAGATAGATAGATAGATAGATAGACTGTATGCAATAACCTAGATAGATAGATAGATAGATAGATAGATAGATAGATAGATAGATAGATAGATAGACTGTATGCAATAACCCTGATAGATAGATAGATAGATAGATAGATAGATAGATAGATAGATAGACTGTATGCAATGACACGTACAGCTTGAAACCATAAATACTAGAGCACGCCAGCCATTTACAGTCAGTCTCCATTGAAGTTGGAAGTGGGCAAACATGTACTAGGCCAGTGATGGCGAACCTTTTAGGGACCGAGTGCCCAAACTACAACCCAAAACCCACTTATGTATCGCAAAGTGCCAACACGTCAGGGGGCGGGGCTTATCACAACGTATGATTTTACCCCCGTCGTTCTAAAAAGGACAAGGCTGTTTCAGAATAGACCGGGTGCAGATTCTGACTGCTTTTTGGACGCAGAAATACTGCAGAATGTGCTCAGCGGAGATTTCTGTGGAAAATTCTGCAGCATTTCCGCATCTAAAAAGCAGTCAAAATCTGCACCCGGTCTATTCTGAAAGAGCCCTGCCCATTTCTGCCACATGTACACATACCCCAGCGGTAATAGTGACACCTTCACCCCAGCGATAATAGTGACATCCCACAGCAGTAATAATAGTGACACTCCCCCCATTAGTAATAAGAGTGACATACCCCAGCGGTAAACCTCAGTGGTCGCTGCTGCCGTCATCTAGATATATAAAAACGTAGTATGTATGTATGTCTGTCTTCGCAGCAACGCGCGAACATGCCCCAACATGTTCTCATAAGCTGCATTGTGATGTCATTAAGGCTCTATTATGACACGATCTAATTCTCTCATTTCCTGATGTCATAGATAGATAGATAGATAGATAGATAGACTGTATGCAATGACACGTACAGCTTGAAACCATAAATACTAGAGCACGCCAGCCATTTACAGTCAGTCTCCATTGGAGTTGGAAGTGGGCAAACATGTACTAGGCTATCTTCCCAAGAAGCCACAGCAGCCGGATAAATTGTATGTTCCACACAACGGCTATTTTATTCAGCCTGCAAGGGGGAAGCAGCGGCCTACAAAACCTCAGTGGTCGCTGCTGCCGTCATTTAGATATATAAAAACAAATGTATGTATGTATGTCTGTCTTCGCAGCAACGCGCGACGGGAACGCTAGTCTATATATATAAAATTGAATGTATGTCTGTCTGCGTGCGTGCGTGTTTGTCCTTTATGCGCTACTACACCATTCATCCGATCGCCATGAAACTTTGGGAAGTTGTTGAGTACACTCCTGGGAAGATTATAGGCATAGTACAAATATCCTACGATAAATGGCGCGCGAGCGTCGTCGAAAGTTACGCCCCCCCCCCCCACGTAGATCGAATAAGTAAGCCACCTGCTATTGTGATGTCATCACTGATGTCATCAACATCGGACGCCCTTGAACATGCCCCAACATGTTCTATAAAGCTGCATTGTGATGTCATTAAGGCTGTATTATGACACGTACAGCTTGGAACCACTAGAGCACGCCAGCCAATTACCATTGGAGTTGGAAGTGGGTAAACAAGTACTAGGATATCTTCCTAAGAAGCCACAGCAGCCGGATAAATTGTATGTTCCACCCAACGGCTATTTTATTCAGCCCGCAAGGGGGAAGCAGCGGCCTACAAAATCTCATTCAGGTAGGTAGGTTCAGTTCTTGGAGGTTGGGGAATGCTTATGGGCAAGGCCTTATGTCTCATCCCAACTTAATTCTCTCACTTCCCAATGTCATAGAAACTTAAAATTTGGCACGAGCATTGATTATGTCATAAATAGGAAAAGTTAATGGGTCCCAACTCGATTATTCAATTCAAAGCGCCAAAGAATTAGCGTTCAAATTTTACGTACGGAATCTAATTCTCTCATTTCCTGATGTCATAGATAGATAGATAGATAGATAGACTGTATGCAATAACCCAGATAGATAGATAGATAGATAGATAGATAGATAGATAGATAGATAGATAGATAGATAGATAGATAGATAGACAGACTGTATGCAATGACACGTACAGCTTGGAACCATAAATACTAGAGCACGCCAGCCATTTACAGTCAGTCTCCATTGGAGTTGGAAGTGGGCAAACATGTACTAGGCTATCTTCCCAAGAAGCCACAGCAGACGGATAAATTGGATGTTCCACACAACGGCTATTTTATTCAGCCTGCAAGGGGGAAGCAGCGGCCTACAAAACCTCAGTGGTCGCTGCTGCCGTCATCTAGATATATAAAAACGAATGTATGTATGTATGTCTGTCTTCGCAGCAACGCGCGACGGGTACGCTAGTAGTTTATAATTCGAAACCCCTTTAAAATGAAGAATGCACCTGTGTGAAAACTATGTACCTAGTTAGAAGCTACAAGATCAAAACTACTGTAGGAATGTAAACTAACCCTGCAGACAAACTACAGCAGCCCAAAAACATACCAATCTGGCTTGGAGAAGTGTTTTCCAGGTCAAGCAGTCTGCGACTAAAAAATAATATAAATTACCTTTTCTCTGACTACCACTAATATTTCGCAATTTTCATGTTTTGGAATGTAAATACTCATTAACCCCTTGAGTGGCACGACCGGAAAATTTCCGGGAGGAGCTCCACTGCTCATAGCAACATAGCCCGGAAGATTTCCGGGCTATGTATCACTATGGGAGCTGCAGAGCACAATGCCACAAGCTGTGACAGTGTGCTCTGCCTGCACAGTCCCACAGAGAACAAAGCAAGGGCTTTGAAAAACCAGAAGAAGATATTGCCGATATGCCGGCAATCTCCTGCTTTGTTTACAGGTTGCCATAGAGACCATCGGCTTGTCAGAAGCAAGCCGATGGTCTCTGTGGCAGGGAGAGCTTGGTGCTTGGCTGTGAGAGGACAGCTAGGTACCTGCTCTTACAGCAGAGATCAGAGAAAACCTCCGATCTCTGCTGTGTTAACCCTGTACATGCTGCAGTCTATGTGACTGCAGCATGTAATGGGCTGTCACCATCGGACCCCCGGAATGTGATCAGGGGGTCCTGATGGGTCCCTGTGGAAGTCCCCTAAAGGGACAAAAAAAAAAAAAAAAAAAAGTTAAATTATAAAAAAAAATAATAAAAACACTTGTCTCCCTTTAGTTTGTAAAAAATCAAAAATACAATCACACATGTGGTATCCATGCATCGTAATGACCCAGAGAAGAAAGTTAATACATTTAACCCCTTAATGACATGGCCCCTTTTTTCTTTTTTCCCCATTTCTTTTTTTCCTCCCCCGTTTAAAAAATCACAACTTGTCCCGCAAAAAACAAGCCTTTATATGCCATGTCAATGGAAAAATGAAAAAGTTATGGCTCTTGAGACGCAACTGCAAAATTAGTTGAAATTCAATGATTAGACCATTTTAAAAAACCTGCCCTGGTGGGCACGACAGGGTGGTAGGAAACCCGCCACTCAAGGGGTTAAGCGAAGCTTGTACTTTAAAACTAATTTCCAACTATCCTGTTAACCTTGTGACAGGTCTTAAATGAAGTAAGGCATCCTAGCTAAAAAAAAGTAGTCATCTGAAAGTGTAGATATGCTTGGTGATACTACAGAGCAAGTCAGAAACACAGCTCTAGTTCAGTTACATGCTTCCAAATTCCTGAAGATATGTGTTTATGGATTAAATAAAGGGAAACTTAAAAGGGGAAATCCATCAATCAATTCACTGAAAAATTACAAAAACTTATTTTGTTCCCCAGAGGGTTAACATATTCACTGACAAACTGTGAAACCTAAAACATTACCTTTATCAGGTACATAAAATATTTTTTGGGGGTAATCCCTTCTATAAAAGCAATGCCTGTGCCTTCAAAGAAAGGCGTTGTCCCCAACCTATTCCCAAAGTCAAACATAACCATCAGTCTATGATTTAACAGAGGCATCTTAGAAGATCATGTTACCAAAAGGTCTAGTAGTCCAGATCCCTGTTTTAAGAGCACGGGTGTTTCCTAACTAGCTCATTTGGCAAAAACAAGAATAATATATATAATTTGTATTAGTAGAAACTAAGTACACCCTCTTTGAATAGAATTTGTTATACATATCAGGAAACGACGCCAAATTACACGTGTCATTATTTAAGAAAAATGTAGAAGCAGTGTGTGCAAAATTAAGTGTACACTTAATTTTGCACACACTGTAAGTGGTGCTAATCAAACGACTTTAACTGATCATCAGCAAGCATGACTACCTCGGTAAAAGCAGAAGTTTTAGCAGTTTGCTGGTTTGGTGCATTCAGGAGTGTGTTAACACAATGCCAAGGAGGAGGAAAGGCATCAGCAATGATTTTAGAAAAGCAATTATTGTTATCCATCAATCTGGAAAGAGTTATAAGGCCATTTCAAAACAGTTTGGAGTACAACATTTTACATTGAGAAAGATTAGTTAAAAGTGGAACACAAGACAAGTGACAATTTTCCCAGGAGTGGATGTCCCAACAAGTTACTCCAACGTCAGACCATGCAAAACTTAGAGAAATTGCAAAGAACTCAGGAGCTACATCTCAGACTCTAAAGGTCTAAACATGTAAAATGTTGAAGTTCATGACAGTACAGCAAGTATGGCTTGTTTGAAAGGGTTGCCAGAGAAAGCCTCTGCCTTCTAAAAAGCCTTCTGGAACAATGTCCTTTGAACAGATGAGACCAAAATGGAGTTGTATGGCCATAATGCCTGGCACCACACACAGCATATCAGCACAAACCCCTCATGCCAACTGTCAAGCACAGTGGTGGAGAGTTGATGATTTGGACTCGTTTGCAGCGACAGGACCTGGGCACTTTAGAGTCTTTGAGTCCACCATGAACTCTTCTGTATACTAAGGAATTCTAGAGTCAAATGTAAAGACATCTATCCAAAATCTAAAGCTTGGCTAAAACTGGGTCATTACCAGGATAATGACCCCAAGCACAGTAGCAAATTTACATCAAAATGGCTGAAAAAGAATCAAGGTATTACAATGGCCATGGCAAAGTTCAGACCTCAACGCAAACTGAAATGCTCTGGTTGGACCTTAAAACAGTTGTGCATAAACAAATGCCTACAATTGTTGTAGAAGAGAGTGGACCAAAACTCCTTCAGAATTTTGTGAGAGTCTGATAAAGTCATACAGTGAGTGATACTCTAAGTTATTGCCGTTAAAGGTCGTTCTACAAGCTATTGTTTCATGGGGTGTACTTAATTTTTCACATTCTGCTTCTGCATTTTGGCATAGTTTCGGTAAAATAAATAATGGCAAGGTATAATTTTTCATGTGTTGTAAATATTTACCTAATTTTAAGCCCTTCTAAAGGACGATTATTTGGTTATGCTTGATACATAAAATCATAGAATTCAGAAAGGAAGTAGTTAGGTCTTCTCATAACTGCAAATACACACACACACACACACACACACACACACACGTTGCACTTGTCACACAGACAGTGGTGTGATCAGATGTCTATCTTGATTTCACCACATACCTGTCGTTCTATGCAAAACATTGAATTCAATTACAATTTGCTAAAAAGGTTATGTCAAACTTCTATTGACCCAAAAAGAATAAAAAGTGATCCAAAAAGTCCCATGTACCTCAAAATGTGACGCCATCAAGAGAAAAATAAAACATTTGTTATTTGAATATGGCGACAAAGCAAATAGAAAGATTTTTTAAAGTAGGATATTTTTTAAAAATTTTTTTATAACTTTGGTATCGCTGTAATCATACCAAATAGCAGAATAAAGCGAACATGCAATTTTTTATTACACTGTGAATGCCATAAAAACAAAATCAATTGCAAAGTTTTTCCTATTTCACCCTACTTAAAACCTTTTTTTAAAAAGTTTTTCAGCATGTTAAATGGCGCATCAAATACTATCATTAAAAATACAGGTCATACAGCAAACAACAAGTGCTGATGCAGCTAGGTTCACGGAGAAATAAAAACGTTGTGGCTCTTCAAAGGTGGGTATGAAAAAACAAAAACTGGCTGGTCCTAACAACATTGCATGCCAGATTGTTCTCTCAAAGATTTTCAATAAGGCCTCCTGCACACGAGCGGGTCAGACCCCGCATGTGGGATTCCTGCAGCGGAGTTCAACCCGATGCCCCCAGCTTACCTGTTTGGCGGCTTCTGCACACGCTGCAGATGTGCCGGGCTGCACTTCGTCGCGCATGCGGACTCCACAATGCAAATACGCCCGTGTGCAGGAGGCCTTTCAGAGAGATATTTTTTCTATGGAGCATTGCAGAACCCTATTTGTTGGGCATGGCCAGGTTCACAGACATCATTGGGTCTTGGATGTGACCTGATACCCATCTACAACATATCGAGATATGTCAGATATAGATCCCTTAAGGTTGGATTTCCCAGTTACACTAGTCTATATCAAAATTAATAAAACTTTGTAACTGCATTACCAATCTTAAGCAACAGTCTGAAATTAAGCCCTGAGCTGGATTTACTGTAAATTCTGCAAGCTTCAGAGCTGAATTTCCCCAGGATTCTTTGATAGCTCAATGCCTGTATGGTTTATTGTTTCTAGCGAATTACATTCTAGGAAGTGTCACATTCCCACCTGGCACTGTACAGTAGGCTGATGTAGGAAACAAGGACTGTCCTAGTACTTTTTTATGAGATATCATTTTAAAGCTGTCAAGTTTCCTATTTCCAGTGACTGGTTATGGGATATAACAAAAGATTAACCCTTTCCAATCCAATTTGTATCATGGTTTTACTAGGGGGATTACTTTTTCTGCTGTTATATAACGGCGCTATCTGCTGGCTAAAGCCAGTACTGCATGAGGTGACACTTTGGATAGGCTCTGACAGCAGAAAGGCTAGCAATATACAGTAAAAGAACCCCGACGGATGTCTGCCAACATCGGAGCTGTACAGCCTTAAATCATAATGTCTTCAGACGTCAGACAGTGGATTGGAAAGGGTTAAGCACAAAATCAGAGCGACATAAGCAAGGCAAAGAATTTACATTACTGCACTTAGTTTGTATAATGAAGTCATATCGCTGCTAAATCCACATCTAAAACATTACTATCGATTTGCCTTCAGCTAAAACTTTACTTACCTGTTATCACATGTAGAGTTTTTCTAGTGCACTCAACTCATTTGTAACCCCATTTCTAGGACGCCTTTCTCAGTTTTTATAATAGTCTTCAAATGTACAATTTTCCAAACCCATTTCCATCATTACAGGTATATTTGTTCAAGCATGTCTATTATTTAACAGAGAATATATCAACATCTCAAAAGTGACTTTGAATTACTTCTGAAGAGTAATGCATGGCATCCAACGACGAGTCTACATGATGTATCCTTGTAGCTTAGCTGATGACCAATGCCCTTTTATCCTCATTATATATATATATATATATATATATATATATATATATATATATATATATATATATATATATTCTTGTACTTTAATCAATTTTAAACATGCATTTCTGCTTCTCTACTCCCACGTAATCAAGAGCTGAAATTAAATGTGCAGATAGTCTGAATCTCCCATGCAAATGGGAATTTAGTGCCAGTAATCATGCTTCTCTATGTGAAAAAAAAAAGATCTTTAACACCTTAACGACCGCCGACACGCCGTTTGACAGCCTGCAGCGTCGGGGTGTGTATGGAGGGAGATCGCTGATTGATCTTTTATAAATTCGCGGCTGCCAGCTGTTTCTTACAGCCCACACCCGGCGGCAACAGCTACAATTAGCCGCACAGCTCATCGGAGCAATTAACCCTTTAAATGCCACTGTGACAGCAGCATTTAAATTCTCTGAACGGTGTTCGGGGGTCCCGTATGGCCCTTTGCGATGAGATCACGGGGAGCCGTGCAGGTGTCATGGCAGCCGAGGGCCTTCTGAAAGGCCCCAGGGCTGTCATGGCAGAATGCCTTTTAAGCCATGCCCATGGGGTAGCTCGATAGACTGCCTGCCTGCCCGATCGCAGTATGATGTAATGCTTTGGCATTATTTCCTACTGCAGGAGGGATCAAAGCATCACAAGTTGTTGCCCCCTCTGGGGACTGAAAAAAATAAGTAAAAATAAGATCAATAAAGTTTTACTAATTATTAAAGAAAAAAAAGTTATAAAAATTTAAAAAGCACCCCTTTTGCCGTAACTATAATAAAAGAATCTAAGACAAAAATACATATTTGGTATTGCTGCGTCCATAAAAGATAACGCATCATTTACCCAGCATGATGAGAGGCAGAAAAAATAAAAACACCAGAAACGCTTTTTTTTGGTCACCCAGTCTCCAAAAAAGAAAATGCAATAAAAAGCGATCAAATAGTCGTATGTATTCCAACATGGTACCAACGCAAAATACAGGATGTCCCGCAAAAAATTAGGCATCGCACTACATTTCTTGGCTGGCCATGCCTTTCTCCGGCGAAATCAGCCGTTTGCCAGGGGTCCTGGGAGTAGGACCCGATTGCCCCAAGAGCGTCATTCTGAAATGAATGTTGTCTCTGATGCCTTAACACTAACATTGCCTTAGGCTACATTTCAGTCAAGCAGTAGGCTTTAATGGGTGGCAACATGTAGTAGAAGAATATATCAAAGTAGTATGCCAAAATAATAGGAATTAAATACCACCAATAACTCACGTCACCGGGTGAGGGGGAGCTGCGGGCCTCAGCCTTTGGAATCCCGATGGGAACGGTGAGCCTTGAAAAACTCAGTTGCACCTTGAAGTCTTTTGGTGGGTCACCACAAAGTTTCCCGGTGATAGCAACAATCTGGTTGTTAAATGGGCCCACAGGTAAGCTGTAACGTCGCTAGAAGAGGACAAATCCGAGCAGAGCTCAGAAGGTCTTTGCCCAGGCGATGATCCCCCAACATTAACACATTTAAGACATACCAAATGGTATAACTATTCTTCCAAATAAATCACCATGTCTTGGATGTAGATAATTACAGACTGCATTCAGCTTCTTACTCCGACTCATCAGAACCACCTATGTGACCACACCTCGCTGCACTTTCTTAGCCAGTATGATCCTGGGGCCTTCACTTGTCTGTTGCAGTTTTATACATTGATCCTATAAATGAAATGTATCAAAATGTTGCAAAGTTAAAGTGGAGTAGTTTCTCGTAGCAACAAATCAGATTCCAGCTCTCATATTTTTAAAGGTCTTCTGAGAATTCAAGAGAACAACGGTTAATACGGATAACGCCTCCACCTTTATTTGCATCAGTTTTGATAGATCCCTCTCCTCTCAATATTCTCAAATGTGTTCAGACATCTTTGGAACATGTGGATCTGTTTTCAGTTTTTGAAATACCACTGTGTCCTTCTCACTAAATACATTTCTCTCCAAGAAGAGATCAAAAGGTTCTTTACCAAGAAATAGTAAAAGGAATCTTTAATGGGAAATGGAAGATAAGCACTAAATCCGTCACATGCTCAAAATGTTTATAATGTGAAAATGTAAAATACCACCGTAAATAATGATACATTTATCAGGTTTTATTTTTATTGGCTTAAAAACTCATTTATACTGTAAAGTGCTAATGCCCATTAGGGTGAAGAAGTTGTCAACGGGCTTTTGCAAACAGAACTGTAATAAAATGAAAACATGACATGCATCATGAAGAGAGCAAGGAATTAATGAGAAAGGCCTTAATTGATATTCCATTAGTCACCTAGAAAACAGGGTGAGATACATCAGAAGTTAGTGCAGAAATAGGACAGCCTAAGTATTTAAGTGGCCGGGGATAAAACAGTAAATCTGACTAAATGATTGACAGATTTGTAAAGAGGGAGAGATGACCCGGCCCATGAGGGTTTACAATCTACAAATGTTGGAGAGGATTGTGTGAGGAGCAGACATGTGGAGAGCAAAGAAGGTGGTCTTGTGAAGATCAGAAGCACGTGTGGTTAGGTCTTGGGATATTAGGTCAGATATGTATGAAGGGGACAGGATATGGACAACATTGTAGGTCATTGCTAATATTTTGAACTGTATTCGCTGGGCAATCGATATCCAATAAAGGGACTGGCAGAGGCGAAATGAGGGGAGAATTAGACTACGCAGCAGGGTTAAGGGTGGATGGGAAGGGTGCAGAAATGTTGGATTGGAGGCCACAGAGGAGGATGTTGCAGTAGTGTAGGCGAAAGATGATGAACGAATGCACAAACATTTTCGTTGACTCAAAGTTGAGGAAGGAATAGATTTGAGAGATATCTTTGAATAGGGGGTGGCAAGTACTTGACTTGGAAGACTGTCTTGAAGGACAGGGCAGAATAAAAAGTTACTCCGAGAAACAGACTTGTGAGACTGATAACTGGGGAGAGCATTGAGGAATTGACGGTGATCAAAAGGTCTGATGTAATTTTATATCTATTTCTTTTCAATGAAAAATCTTGATAGGTATATAAGCGGAAGTGTAAAATGCAGCCTTGTGTGCAGCTTGGGAACGTATGAGGTGGAAAATGGTTTGCTGATCAAAAGTGGACATAGTCTTTAAGTATGGGCCATTTTACCAATTCTATGTATTTTCAGTAAATTAGCCATTTGATCATCTCCTCCGGCTCTATAATATGCTGCCTGCAGTTTGGACAGCAGGCTCACGTTGACAGATTCCCTTTAAATTGTTTAGCTCTCAAGAGCTTATTCAATGGGTAAAGCAATACGATGCATCCAAGAAATGCTTTCTAACATCTTACTAAGAATAACCATCTTCCATCAATAATAAATCTAAAATGCACTCAATGGGAAAGCAAAGAACATTATATGCGCAGCTTTCTTCGATCCAAACAGAAGAAAAATGCCTTTTTGGTTATCCCTGTAAATGGGGCATTACAATACAAAACTCTATCATGTTCAGAAGTGTGCCTGGATGGAAGAAAAATAACAAAGGCGGCCTGGAAACAATGTAACAGTAAAATGGCTCAATCAATTATATGCGGAAATCCATTTAGAGCATAAAAGATGTCAGGTTGCCTTAATGCATTATTATTACACGTGCCGCTTCCTTCTGGTAATTTGTTATGCATTTTACAACCGTGGAGTTGTGGAAAGATTTACATTTCCTTTAAAGCAGCCATAATATATATATGCACCCCTGAAACGGGGACAGCAAATTAAATTTACATTTGTAGGGAAGGCCAACGCAGCGGTACACATAGCATTAGGATTAGAGATGAGTGAACATACTCGGTAAGGACAATTTCGCAATCGAGCACCGCGATTTTCGAGTACTTCACTACTCGGGTGAAAAGATTCGGGGGTCGCCGGGGGGCGTGGCGTGGTTGAGCGGGGGGTAGCAGTGCGGAACAGGGGGGAGCTCTCTCTCTCTCCCCCCCCCACTCCCCTCTGCAACCCCCCGCTCACCCACGGCGCCCCCCGAATCTTTTCACCCGAGTAGTGAAGTACTCGAAAATCGCGGTGCTCGACTGCGAAATCGGCCTTACCGAGTACGTTCGCTCATCTCTAATTAGGATGCTACCTATTTTGGCTTTCAGGATGCAGAATTTTTTTTAGATTTTTCTTCCCCAGATTTCAAGAGCCATAAGCTTTTTGTATTTTTGTCAAATGGTGTCATTTTTAAGGTTTCTAGAGTATAACTCATTAATTAACTCTGATTCAAGTAAAACCAGCAATAGAATTTAGTAGAAATAGTCAGCACTACCTCTTTAAAACAGTGGACTTGCGGACAGCAGGTCTATGTGCGTCCAGATGGTGTTCAGCTGACACATCGGATGAGTATACTTCCAACCAAAGAAATAAAAGCTGCGGCACTTACCACTTGGAGATCCTAAACCATTACCTTATTTTGCACTCATCGTACGGTATAGGTCATTTCATCCTATGGATCATAACGCTTCTGGCAAAACCAGATATAAATTCATATTGCACAATAAAAGTATTTTTTCATAGAAAAACCTTTTTGGATTGCCATATCCCTAGAGCTATAACTTTTTTTTATTGGATTCGCCCATATTTTCTCTCTCAGAAGGTCCCGTAACTAAAGCAAAGACTACCAGGGAATGGGGACATCCCTGTCTTGTCCCATAAGTCATACCAAAAGATTTGGCTTTCGACTGATCTACATGTATTACCCATATTCATTAGTGACTGACTGGGAGTTTAAGCTCTACTCATCTGAGGCAGTTACATTCCTTAAAGGGGTTGTCCCGCGCCGAAACGGGTTTTTTTTTTTTTCAACCCCCCCCCCCGGTCGGCGCGAGACAACCCCGATGCAGGGAGGTAAAGAAAGCTTACCGGAGCGCTTACCTTAATCCCCGCGCTCCGGTGACTTCAATACTTACCGCTGAAGATGGCCGCCGGGATCCTCTGTCTCCGTGGACCGCAGCTCTTCTGTGCGGTCCATTGCCGATTCCAGCCTCCTGATTGGCTGGAATCGGCACGTGACGGGGCGGAGCTACACGGAGCCTGCATTTTGCACGAGCGGCTCCATAGAAGACTGCAGAAGACCCGGACTGCGCAAGCGCGGCTAATTTGGCCATCGGAGGGCGAAAATTAGTCGGCACCATGGAGACGAGGACGCCAGCAACGGAGCAGGTAAGTATAAAACTTTTTATAACTTCTGTATGGCTCATAATTAATGCACAATGTATATTACAAAGTGCATTAATATGGCCATACAGAAGTGTATAGACCCACTTGCTGCCGCGGGACAACCCCTTTAAAGCTTTTTATGAAACCACTTGCAATGCCTGCATAGCATATTTATGGCTTGATTTAAATGATACACGTTGTATATGACAATATGGTTGGATTGCATCATACAGTGCTAGACATTACAATTATTTCTTGTCCAGGTGACTTGGGATATGGATGACTTTCTAGGGGTTTGTTATGTAGATTGGTTCGTTTTAAAATGGAGTTGCACCTTACAATAGTGCATATTATAACTCTGGGGGCAAGGATCAAACTCTTCCCCCTAAAACATCTCTGAACAGTAAGAAATCCTGGAAACACGCATGACCAAGTGTGTATGTGTTCTGAATGTAGAGAGGGACGAAAGCTGCCATCAGACTCCTCTGGTAGCACGGGTATCCAAAAAGATTTGGCAAATTGAAATCCAACTGCCGATCCTCATCTTCCCCAACATCAGAAGTCGGGAAGTAGTCGAAAGGCTTCCATACACTTTTGATGATCAGCGAGTTTGGCCTATATACATCTATGGCCACCTTAAGGGTGCCTTCACACACTCTGCATTTGCTGCAAATGTTCCGCAGCAAATAAACAGCAAACCTGCAGTGGCCATAGCTGCACCTAAAAGGTTCAGATTTTGCTGTGGATTTCAATTTTTGTATTTCAAGGGTTGAAATTCTCTAAGAAAATTGGAATCTGCAAGGTATTTCACATATGGTGCGGATTCTGTGTGGATGTTTTCCGCCCTATGTGGGAAAGATTTTTTAAATCTCATCTACATGGCTTGTACTGCTGTGGACTGTATGCAGAATAATCCGCTGTGGGAGTTCTGCAGCATTGACGGCAGGTCTAAAGGCACCCTAATGCTTCGTTAGATTCTCCTGAACCGCCCGATCATGTTGGATCATGTAACACGTGGTTTCTGCCCAGAAATTAAGTTTTGCATCTATTCAATACGTCTTTATTCAAAATTATTTTAGAGTTTCTATTTGTCTATCTTAAATTACTGAACGCTGCACAATGCAATTGGAATGGGTTGTGTCTACACTTCAAAGGCTCACACTAGAGCTCCTGGCCTCTGGTTTTTGTCACTGTCTTACAAGGGTTTATAATAGGATCATTTTGTACATATTCCTAATGTAAACCGCATCCGTAATGTATATGTAAGACGGTTCTTGCTTACAGATATATCTCCACTGCTAATGATATAATGTAAAGCAGAAGTTCTTCAAGGTGGCTATGTGGTTTCTATACAAGCTCATGAAATCATTTTCTCTTTCCTGGCTCAATCCATTTGTCATTTAACACAGTGATGGCGCCAGCTACTTCTGGGGAAACCTGTAGGCTACTGGACATCCAATACAGCAATTTTGAGAACTCTATTGTTACCAGCTGAAACATATTTGTGCTAGAACACTGTCAACTTACTTTCTTTGTTTTGTATACTTAAAGGGGTTTTTCTATAGCTAAATGACCTTAAAATGACACAAAACGTAATACTCACCTATCCCGGTCACACCCCATCTAGCGTTGCAGCCCCGATCGCTGCCCAGAAGAAGCGGCGGGCTGTTATGTGCTGTTCATTATGCACATGAACACTCACAGGCTTCACCAGCTATGGAAGAATCACCATTGAAGCCAAGTTCTGTGCAGAGGGGGAACGAATGCTGCAGTGCTGGATGGGGAGCGGCCGGCATAGGTGACTTTTCAATTTTATTTCAATTTAGGCCTGTTTAACTTTCTTTTATGTCCCGTAAAACTCCTTAAGTGGGACACCCACATTGCTATTTCTTCTTGCTGGACCACTATAAAAGGAAAAAAAAAAAAAAAAGAATGAATCAATCAATAAATGGAGAGGTCATTGGCCTAAGTTCTCATCATAGGACTACACGGTTCTGAAAGGGTGACGGTGAAGATAAAAAGTAGCTGGTACTACATGCTCCTTCATACAGCACAATTTAAAACCCACCACAAATGGTTAATGGTATGGAAAGTTACAACTGAGGATCTCATGGAGACTTCCATCAGGCTGATCCTCATCAGGGAGGAGAGTCTAGTGATAGTTAAAGTACAGTACCACTAGATGCATGCACAAGGCGACAATGCCTGTAGTAAATGTAGACATCACCACGAGTGACATTTACATTTAGTGATCATGGCTCCTGTGCCCTTAACTTGGGGGAAAATAGTCTTCTTTGGGTTCCCATGCAGCACTTCTACATTGCCCAGCTTGTTTCTGTAATGTTCACTGCCTCCAGTGGGTTCAACTATCCTGGAGTCTGTCTCACAAAGAGAATAAAGGCGATAGCAGCAGCATTGAGTGTAGCACTCCGCCGTTTGGGGATTAGCCAACTGTCCTCTCCTGCGGTCAATAGAGATGGTCACACGATCAAAACCAGTGACATTTGTCACAGGTGGCCAATCCCCAACTACAAACGACGGAGTGATAGATTTGATGCTACTGCTATCGGGTGCATTCTCTGTGTGAGACAGACTACACTGACTTCAGATTGTATTCCAATTGACATCAGCCACATTGGTTGAGGTTGACTTCCAGTATGAGCAGTAAATAGAGATGAAAGAGTGCGCTCGGTCAAGGCAATTACTCGAGCGAGCATCGCTTTTTTCGAGTAACTGCCTACTCGTCCAAAAAGATTCGGGGGGGGGGGGGGGGAGAGGGAGAGATATTTCTCTCACTCTCACCCCCCGCTCCCCCTCCAAATCTTTTCGGACGAAAAAAGCAATGCTCGCTCGAATAATTGCCATAACCGAGCATGCTCGCTTATCTCTAGCAGTAACTCATGTGGCGGCCAGGTGCTCAGAGTGAAGTTAGGTCACTGACTTTTCTGAGCAAGCTAGGAGTGAAAACAGGTAGATGACAAAGAAGAAAAAACGGACACGGATTACTTCTATACTGTTAGTGACTACACGGAGTATTAATATGAAAAAAGAAAAATAGCCGGAGTGCTTCTTTAACAGTTTTTACCAATCCGTTCTTTTAAACTACAGGCTAGCTTGCATGCAAAATAAACGCAAATATATACATTACCTTTCTACAAACACAACTTCCCTTGAGCGGGGCTGACAAATTAGGAACACTTTATCATGAATACATTATCTCTCCGGCTCAGAAGTAGGTGAATCCGCTGGCAGTATTTGCATCACTGAAAGCCATGGGGATTTTTTGCATATTTGTTGCTGCCAAATGTTTACAGCGGATTGTGAAAGCAGGAATCTATAAAAACATATTTCACCTACATATTTTATCTGCATTGTATGTATTGCATTGCATCTGCTGGATGTACTGTAGAACGGTTTCTTAACGGGCATAAACTTAATACCCAATTATCCTAATCTATGTGCTCCAAAACGGAGTTCCGTCCCGATATTAAAGGAGTATTCCCAGAAATGTCTTATTGCTGGAGGTCCCACTGCCAGTACCCCCACCAAATATGAGAATGGGGTCCCGTGTCCCCCCTTTCCTCCTCACTGTACCTGCCGCAGAAAGGAGTCTGAAGGCAGTGGTAGCCAAGCTTTCATGCAGACACTACATTTAACTATAAGGAAGTGAAGCCGAGAACAGTATTTTGATAGTGTTTCCCCGAAAACAAGACACTGTCTTATATTAGTTTTTGCCCCAAAAGAGGCACAGTGTCTTATTTTCCTGGGGGGTGGGCTTATACTCACCTGGACCGCGGCGCCCCGCTGCCTCGCGCTGCTGGTCTGCGGCGGCAATGCAGAAGTTTGCAGTGTCCTCCGCGCTGAGATATCCTCTTCTTTCTGGTGTCAGGGCTTTGAATACCTCGCCTGTGATTGCATTGAGCACCAGCCAATCACAGCCATACAGTGATGTCATTCCCTGAATGGCTGTGAATGATCAAGCGCTGGCTCTGATTGGCTGGCACACGATCCAATCACAGCGCTCGCTTTGCTGGAGGCGGGGTATTCAAAGCCCCGTTACTAGAAAGAAGTGAATTTGTCAGCGCAGAAAACACGGCAGCTTGCCACAGCATCGGGTATCATTGTGAGGGACTCAGACGCCGCGGACCAAGTGAGTATTGATTTTTTTTTTTACATGTACTTTAGCAAGAGCTTATTTTCGGGGGATGGCTTATATTTCAAGCCTTCCCCGAAAACCGGGGTAGGGCTTTACTTTCTGGGAAAACCGGTATCTCCAGCAGTCCCGCAAAGTTGAATGGAGTGGTAGGTTTGGCGCCACTCCATTTAATCTCTTTCCTATTGCCAGCGTAGATAAGGGTCGCCAATCTTGAGATTGGTGGGCGCTCCAGCATTGAGACCCCCACTGATTAGACAAGACAACCTATCCTGTTTACATTTATGAAACGCTCAGTTAATACCAACCATACAAATAGTAATGCAATCATTTTGCTGCCATTCATAAGTAATGCGGCTATTTAGTGGCAAGTTAAAGCAGTTGTCTGGTTACGGGACAACAATGCTGCTGCAGGTCCAAATGTCTTAACCCTTTAAGGACGCGGCCTACTTTGGGCTTAAATATGGAATTATTTTTGGGGGGGGTGGGGGGAGGAGGTTTCATTTCCATTTTTCAAAAGCCATAATGTTTTTATTTTTCCATTGACATGGCCATATGAGAACTTGTTTTTGTGTGACCAGCTATAGTTTTTATTGGTACAATTTTCTGGGTACATATAATGCAATGCATAGCTTTTATTCCTTTTTTTTTTCTTCAACGTGAATCATGCATCATAAATGATATGATACATTTTTTCTGCAGGCTGGTACAATTACGACAATGTCGAAATTATATATTTTTTTTAACAAACTCAAATTTGGTGGGAAATTATTATTTTTCTTCGCATGGCTGCATTTAAAGTCCAATGACTCTTAAATGTGTCCATCGATAGAGCTGTGAGTGCTTGTTTTTTTGTGTGACGAGCTGTAGTTTTTATTGTTACTATTATTTTGGGAGGCAGAATGAACAATATAAGCAGTTTACGGTTTTTGCCATGAAAGATAAATAGTGTGTTCAATTTATTGAACATAACTGATGTGGTGATACCAAACGTGTGAGGGAAAAGTGTGTAAAAAATGTTTTTTAACCACTATTTTTTACGCTTTTATTCTGTACTATTTTTTAAACACTTTATGTTCCATAAGTAGACTTGAGCCCGCAATCGTTTGATCTCTATACTAATACATTGCAGTCACAGCCGGCTCCCACTGCAGATAGAACGGCTTCAGTTTCTGAGCCCGTGTCATGCACAGGATGTAAGTTTACGTCCTGTTGTGGCAAGTACCAGCCAACCAGGACATAAACATACATCATAAACCATTAAAATAATAAAAAGAACATTACTTACGCGTTATTTGCTTTGGGGATTTAGTGCTGTTGCCCCGCTATCCACCCAGCGTTTGCTATGGAATTCCCCACAATCAGAGGCTGCAGCATCACTGTTCTGAACTCCGCATCACGGTGCCCAAGATGCGAGTGTTGATGCCAGGAGAACTGGTGATGGCCCTGCAGCCTCCGATTGGCTATAGTGGGCAGGTGACTTCTGCTGACCTCATCTTACACAACAATCACCTGGAGAACGGCAAGAGTGCTGGATCCTCGCTGCAGTATGAAAATGCCATCCAACACTTGGGTGCCCCCATGTAATTTTGCATCAGAGCGTATGGTTTTGTAAGAAATGTTTAAAAAAAAAAAATCTAATTTGTAGCTAAAAGATTGACCCAAGCAGATCTTAAGATGCCACTAGGCCACTAGGAGGAGATTAGGAATGTCCTCCGGATGGTTTTACATCGAACTCCATAATCAGACAGTATGTAATAAGCTCCTATGCCCTCTATGGTGGGCAGTCATAATTTATAACACAGGAGACTTGGCGCTCCATATCAGAAGAAACAGCGCCAATCACTATAAATATAGATTATGGAATTAATGAGCAAAAAATGTTGGACCCTATTTAGATTGGTAAAAAAATATTAAGTATGGACATTAACTTTAAGCTGATCTGATTAATCTGAGAATAGGTAATATATATTTTTTCACAGTCTAATCTTTTGTACAGAAGAACAGTATTAAGGTGCGTAGGAGTCATATGCTTTTTGAAATTTCCGAATAGAATATTAATGAGAAACTCTCAACAGGCATCTTCGTATTTGCAGGTACTTCTGATGTACGGCACAGTGATTAGATTTCCCTGAACCTTACTGAATGGAATTGATATCTGTATTACATAAGCACCGTGTACGTCCCAGTAGCTTTGCATCATGGCAATAATTATAATGCACACATTTTCTGGAGTAGAACTATCTAATGTACATGCTGCATGGTAGTCTTCATCCAGGAGACTCACTTGAGTCTTGAACCAGCTAACGAGCGACTGGTGCCCTCATGTAGATCATAGCTATATACCTGATCAAAAGACCCGAGGAACTAGTATATTCAAGTAGTGTTGCTCATCTTGATTGGTTGGCTGATAAAATCATCCCGACCTTTGCAAAATCGAATCGGGTTAATATGAACCGTTTTGGTTAAAATCAAGGGGGAAAAAAAATCTAAAATTTACCATAATGCCTGCTGCAGAGGTTAGCGTGCAGCCAATCAGCAGCCAGGGTGCCTTGCTGATATCATCAAATATGTCCTCCCATCTTGTATATGGGCAGCAGTTTCATTGGACGCCTGCATCACATGACCTAACCATATATACCATAGGCACTGTGTGATCTGCAGCCATTTTACAGTTGAGTAGAGGACAGAGAAGCTGCATTGGGTTTATATGCCTATATAGAACATGTGGTCTGTTAGT
Source organism: Eleutherodactylus coqui (assembly GCF_035609145.1). Lineage (NCBI taxonomy): Eukaryota > Metazoa > Chordata > Amphibia > Anura > Eleutherodactylidae > Eleutherodactylus > Eleutherodactylus coqui. Next base: position 79,338,903 of record NC_089839.1, read on the forward strand.
AGGGACAGATATTCTACAGAGGATATTTGCTACTGAGTGTGAAAGCTTTTATACCAGCAGGGAACTTATACGTGCTGCATCATGTTTATAGGTCTATACAAAATAGTCTGTACATTGGGAGAGGGTGTATATATCTTCTGCTGTCAATGTATATAGCAGAAAAGCAGACATAGTGCACTCTGCTGTGGGGAATATTACAGTTCTCTGTGGCCTCAGATGTCGTTCAAGGTTGCCACTCCAGACATAACCAATTATTTGCAGACCTTACGTAGCTAGCACCGGTAGTGGGGAACTCAATTATGATGGGCTAAACAGGGACAATTCACAAAGATACAGGCTATACACTGTGGCCTTCTGTCCTCACATATCACGCCTCCCAGGAATGGCGGCGTATTTGATTGTTTTTTGTTTTATAGTAACAAAAAAACGCCAAACAGGGAAATACGTACAGTGATAGTCAGCGGCCTCAGAGGTCGTTCAAAGTCACCGGTCCGACCACTACTCCTTTACAACATTGAACGCACCCTTCTAGATCAACTAGTAATGGATTTGTGGCAACTATGACACCCAGCTGACAGAATCTTTCAGCCCACTATAGGTACTCCAGGCTTGATTACGTTTTTCTTAGCAATCAATGACAACATTACCTTTTCTAATCATGCTCTTCTGATCCCTCGCTAATAGCAAATGGAGGCTTAAGGCCTCCTTCACACGGACGACACGATATCACCGAGAGAGAAATCAGTGATATCGCATCGGTGGTCCATGCAATACTGCTGCGTTTTCTCGTGGCAATGTCGCAATTTTGTGGTGCTACAAATTGTGCAACTTTCTAGCACTATGTGCGAAGATTTTTTTTGGGGGGAAAGGGCTTTAAATATAAGCCGTACACCAAAAATAAGCAGGAAAAAGAAAAAAAGAATACATCACCTTAGAGGGGCTGTCCGGGGCTCCACTGCATCTTCTTCCCGTCCCCTGTCACTGGTCATCATCTCTTCTGGCCGGAGACTGAAAAATCCTCGCATCCTGGAAGCGCTGCCTCTGATTGGCTGTGCGTACTGACTTCGTTGAGGTACACTCTAGCAATGCAGGACTGGCTGAGTATGAAAAGAGGCTCTCCACACTCCACATCACTTAGTTTATGCTGTTTTTATAATGAACGACAGATTCCCTATACAGTACATCTTACTATCCATTTATCAAAGGTTCTCATAATAACTGGTGTCAACATAAGATAATAACTTGGGTGCAGACTAAATAGATTTTTACAAACATTCCTCTCTATGCAATACCTTGGGTGGACCCATCCCAACTAGGCTCATTGAGATCCCACCCAATATAGGTCCTACAACTCTGCTGCTCTATGCATGGGTGTGCATGTGCATCCTTTCTCTCTCCTATCCCCCAATTCCAATTCTGGGGAATTCGTAATTGCTTCCAGTTTCAGAGGACTCAATGTTTAAGCCATAGATTAATGGCAACAGGTTTCAAGTCATGCATTTCGATGCAGACTTGCTCTGGCCATCTGTTCATTCCATGGCTGCCATCTCAAATTCGCTCCTTCTCAGTACCGGAGAACACTTCAACTACAACGATCTTTCTCCTCACATCCTCCCAGGTCTTCTTTTACATGAAAAACGTCTGATTTTGAGAAACTCCAGATAAGATACACCATACCGTATCTGCTTTCTACCTTATACTCTAGACATCCAATGGGAAAGCGCTTCCCAGATATCTGTCACAATCATAAATTGATTCAGGCCCATCTCTCACTTTAATGTGGAGAGAGGGATGCAGGCTTTAAACTACTGGCCTTATAGTACAGAATTCCTTCTCGCATGCATGCCCTTATTGCCTGAAGTAGACCCTATGAGTTGGAGATGTGGGGAGGAGGATGGTACCCTACTTCACACATTTTGCCCTTGCAGAGTCCAAAGAATAGGCGGTATTCCCATAACAGAGTGTAACGGCTGACCTTGATCCAACACTATTCCTTCTTCATCACACCGAGATACTCATCAGAGTTTTTAAGAATTCATTGCTCTGCTTTCTGGCGATTGTCACTTGTGCTTACATACTTGTGTTTTGGAAAAAGAAGGACAACCCTTCCCTCCTATCTCACTCTGGGTTTCCCAAGTTAACGAGAAAGTGTATGAAGAACTTGACCTCTTCTCTGATGCTTTCAATAAATGCTATAAAACACAGTATTATTGGGCAGAATTGCAACAAACTAGTATATTTCTCATCCTTAACTGCTTCTATTGGGAGCTTGGTGTCCATATTCTTGTATCCTATGTCAGAGTATCTCCCACCTGACCTACCCTAACGACCTCCTCTTAGCTCTCATTTTCCTCTATCTTAATTCCTCTTTTCTTCAGCAGTTTTTTTGCTATATACTCCTTACTTTTATATAAAACTTAAGAAACGAGTGGATTCAAGGCATGAGCTCAATGCTCCTTATGTTTATTACTTAAGGCCTCCTTCCCACGAACGGATTTCCGCCGCGTAATTCGCGGCGAAAATCCGCTGCGTTGCACGCAGCTATTAGGTTCTATTGAACCTAATAGCTCCATGCTCACGATGCGTAATTCCACCGCGGAATTACGCACCGCGATTTCTCCCGTCCTCACCCGCAGCATGCTCTATTTTCTGCGGGTGAGGACGGGCTGTACGCACTGACGGCTTCCATTGCAGTCAATGGAAGCCGTCCATTCACGCTATCTCCCGCTGTAACCAGCGGGAGATAGCGTGAAAAAACGCTTTCCCGCCCACCGCCGAGCGTCATATGACGCCAAATGACGCGGTCCGGCCGCGTCACGTGACACGGCTGGTGACGCGAGAGCGGTGGGCGGTGACGAGCGGTGACGCGGCGGTGGTGGGCGGGGAAGCGATTTCACGCTATCTCCCGCAGGTAAGTATAGGGGCTCTGGGGGGCGCCGTGACGGGCTTCACAGCGGAATATTACGCTGCGGAGCCCGTCACGCTCGTGGGAAGGAGGCCTTAAGGGAACCTGTCACCTTGGAACAGTACCATAAAGTTATAATGCTATTTGAGGAGGTGATAGGGAGCCGCGGGATGTATTTTTTATACTCACCGGCTCCTGCGCTGACCTCAGTGAAGTGCAACATACAGTCTGAAAATCTGGACTTCTATAGAAGTGAGCGTGCATAGTCTGAAAGAGTCAGATTTTCAGTTCACTGGGGGATAGCGAGGGAGTGGGCGGGGTAGGAGAGTTTAAAAAAATATAAAATAAATCTGTCCTCCCGCTCCCCATCACCTCCCTGAATAGCACCATTACTTAGTTCATGGTACCGATTCGAGGTGACAGGTTTCCTTTAAGGTACTTAACTGTGATATAATTGATTTATTTGCACACTCTTACTCTGTTCTCAGTTGCACTGCTGTTATGGGTTGTGGATGTCTTCCCTGCTTTGTATTCTACCTTTGCATATAAACCTAAAAACAAAGAATTAAAAGAAAAATCTCTTCTCCCCTCCTTAAGTAGCCGCTGGACCAGTGTAAGCCTCAATTACCGCTGCTCTGAACCCTGGAGAAGCTGGCTATCACATGCCATTGTGTACGTGACTGCTCAGCCAGTCACAGGCTTTAAAGGGGTTGTCTCGCGCCGAAACAGGTTGTTTTTTTTTTCCATAGGCCCCCCGTTCGGCGCAGGACAACCACAAGGGATGTGTTAAAAAAAAAAAAAATACATGTTACTTACCCGAATCCCCGCTCTGCGACGTCTTCCTTCTTCTTTCTTCTTTCTTCACCAAGACGGCCGCCGGGATCTTCACCCACGATGCACCGCGGGTCCTTTCCCATGGTGCACCGTGGGCTCTGTGCGGTCCATTGCCGATTCCAGCCTCCCAGGTCTTCTTTTACATGAAAAACGTCTGATTTTGAGAAACTCCAGATAAGATACACCATACCGTATCTGCTTTCTACCTTATACTCTAGACATCCAATGGGAAAGCGCTTCCCAGTTATCTGTCACAATCATAAATTGATTCAGGCCCATCCCTCACTTTAATGCGGAGAGAGGGATGCAGGCTTTAAACTACTGGCCTTATAGTACAGAATTCCTTCTCGCATGCATGCCCTTATTGCCTGAAGTAGACCCTATGAGTTGGAGATGTGGGGAGGAGGGTTGTGGATGTCTTCCCTGCTTTGTATTCTACCTTTGCATATAAACCTAAAAACAAAAAATTAAAGAAAAATCTCTTCTCCCCTCCTTAAGTAGCCGCTGGACCAGTGTAAGAGCCTCAATTACCGCTGCTCTGAACCCTGGAGAAGCTGGCTATCACATGCCATTGTGTACGTGACTGCTCAGCCAGTCACAGGCTTTAAAGGGGTTGTCTCGCGCCGAAACGTTTTTTTTTTTTCCATAGGCCCCCCGTTCGGCGCAGGACAACCACAAGGGATGTGTTAAAAAATAAAAATAAAAAATACATATTACTTACCCGAATCCCCGCTCTGCGACGTCTTCCTTCTTCTTTCTTCTTCCTTCACCAAGATGGCCGCCGGGATCTTCACCCACGATGCACCGCGGGTCCTTTCCCATGGTGCACCGTGGGCTCTGTGCGGTCCATTGCCGATTCCAGCCTCCTGATTGGCTGGAATAGGCACACGTGACGGGGCGGAGCTACGCGATGATGCGTAGAAGGGGGCGGAGCCAGAACGCCGCTCGTGCCTGGACCTAGGAGAAGGGGAGAAGACCGCACAGCGCAAGCGCATCTAAAAAAGCAAGAAGACATCAGAATTAGACAGATCCATGGAGACGGGGACTCTAGCAACGGAGCAGGTAAGTGAATAACTTCTGTATGGCTCATATTTAATGCACGATGTACATTACAAAGTGCATTAATATGGCCATACAGAAGTGTATAACCCCACTTGCTGCCACGAGACAACCCCTTTAATGATCACATGCCATTCAAGGCATCATCATTCCTGATGCCCATGATTGGATGAGCACGAGTAAAATGAACGACATGCATATGCTGCCAGCTTCTTTTCCGGATTTGGAGCAACAGGGAGCAGGGCTGACCAGCGGCCACTGAAGGAGGGGAGTAGGTCTTATTTCTTTATGTTATAACATTCCATGACTAATATATTTATTTTTTTGACTCCTGGAAAGCCCCTTTAATGCATTTTGAACAGAAATTTCTAGCTTTATAAACTGTAAAAACAAAACAAACAGATTATTACCGACGCTGCCCTATAGTCTATGCTTCTAACCGGACATATTTAAATTCTGGTCCATGCACAGCAGCTCGACTCATCTGGAACATATATTCTTCTTCTGCACAGTGACCTTAAGCAGCAGTACCCATAAATACATTCTACACAGCTGCCATTGCTTGGTATTCATCTCCATTTGCTACGACACAATGGATTCACAATGCTTCATTAAACACAGGGGACATTTTGCATATTCGTGTAACCTGTAGGCTACAGCTGGTGTTCCTTCACCATCACAGAAAAGCGACAGAATGGGCTTTTCATGCAGTGTCTGACCCAATACGTTGCTGATTTGTCATCTGTTGATATTAACTAATGAGAAGTGCTCAGACAGCCAATACTACAGTCTACAACATGACACCAGCCACAGCTACATATTAGGATTCACACGTGTGGAGTGATGTGCTAGATGAAGCCAGAGAAGACGTGATCATACTGAAACCTGCAACAACATTCTGAATGGACATAACACATTGATACACTGCAGAGCAATATATATATATATTTGTTATACTGCATTTTCATCTAAGATATCCAAATATACATTTATAGCTGTGGCCTGCAATGCAAATTTTTTTTTCTTATTCTTATTGAAGTGCGACAGAGAAGTGCATCATGCTACACCTGAAGTGCCCTGTAGAGGCACTGTTCCATCTGCTTTTTACATATTCAAATTTCCTAGAGGAAATTGACCTTATAAGTCTCCTCCCACCTTCTGGTGCTCTGCCTAAAAAGAAACAGTACCCTTCCAGATCCACATAATAGGCCTTACACCCAGCCAAGCCAATAATCTACTGTACAATGATGAGGGTCAAAAACCCAGAAATAGTCTGTCTGCACTAGGTTATCTTTTCCGTCTGGAGAATACTCTGGCTTTGGCTTATATTTCCAGTCATTGTTACAAGGCTTGTTCACCCTTTAAAAGGCCAAGTGTGGTAAATATACAGTACTTGGTCCTGGGCTTTAATCCCAGCAAATAGCAAAAATATGGTGCGGGATTAAAGCCTCTGCTTCTGAAAACAAGTAGGAGCAGGTCAAGTCTTCTGCTGTCAGACACAGCCAAGGACCCAGAAGGGAAAGGAGAAGTGCTTTTTTCTTCTGCCTTCTGCTTTCCAGGCTATAAAGCGCTCAATGAGTGAAAAGTGAAAATGGGAGAATTATTTCCACCAGGCGACCTGGCGATCATGTGATCGTGGGGTGCCCCTGTCACAGTAGAGCTGCAGGGTCCTAGCAGACCCAGATCAGTTATGTTATTGACTATTGTCACTAGAGGGGATGTTTTCCCCTTTAACTGGGGCTCCTATGGATGTCACAGCCAAAATGAAAAAGAATGTGAATAATCCCCAGAGGTTTTATAGGACATGATAGGGGATATATATTTGGTTAAAAAAATGGTTACAGAAATAAGAGAAAAAAAATTACAGAATAAAAAAAATATATAGATAAAAACAAAAATGACCCACTGTGAAGCCAACCAAAAACATCACCATATGCGCCCTGTAATCCAAAACTATACAGATTATGTATCAAAACTTCAGAGACAAATTCAGGAAACCATTCTTGTGCTTTATTTTAATGTAAGTATAATAATCTTTAAAAAAAAAAAAAAAAATTGAAAAAATTTTTTTTTTTTTAGATTTTTAACTAGAGATGAGCGAACGTACTCGTTTCGAGTAATTACTCGATCGAGCACCGCGATTTTCGAGTACTTCCGTACTCGGGTGAAAAGATTCGGGGGGGGCACCGGGGGGAGGCGTGGCGGAGCGGGGGGTAGCAGCGGGGAACAGGGGGTAGCCCTCTCTCTCTCCCCCCTGCAACCCCCCATTCACCCACGGCGCCCCCCGAATCTTTTCGCCCAAGTACAGAAGTACTCGAAAATCGCGGCGCTCGGGCGAAAAAGGGGCGTGGCCGAGTAGGGTCGCTCATCTCTACTTTAAACCTTAAAAAAGAAAACTGAAAAAAGTCAGTTAAAAAAAAAAAAGATTAAAAACTAGCCCTATATGTTACAGAAAACAAAAATGCAGCAAAAATAATTTTGATAACTGTAGGCAAAAAACAGGACCATTAAACCACCACATGGGTAAAATCCCCAAAAGGGAAGCCATAACAAGTATGGAACAGCATATCTGGACATAGAATTTCTTTAAATGCTTCCAATTGAAAATGTATATCTTGCAGGATCTAAGAAAGTACATTAATCCTGGTGCTCAATATACTAGTCAGTTTTACTAGGGGCGGACATATCAGAATGTGCTTAATCTCAGTAAATCTACTATACAGTATGAATTGCGCCCGGCCGGAAAAATCCTTTTGACGTCTATGATGAAGTACTCTCATCTGTTCCAGCAGAAACGTCAATTTTTCGTGTCAAATTTTCTTCTGACAACTATGCCCATCGGCCTCAAAACCATCCATCACTCCCAGTATATAAAAGGAGGACGGGTATATAGTGCAATAACACCCTAGGCAAGCAATCCGTAAAAGCTGGTCCTTTACTACACTCACAAACATGACATAAAGCAGCATGTCGAGTGGCTTACAGGCTTCAAAGTGCATCCTAAACAGCCTTTACAAGACATCCTCAGTGGCCTGACTTCAGTTTCTTTCAGGGTTTAGTTCCTTATTGCCGTTGAAGGGTTTATACAGCATTTCTAATCTACAATTGTACACTGATGTAGCCCATTAAGAAACATAAAAACTCCAAATACACATAAAAAATTCATATACTGCATAAAACATAATGACTAAATACCGTATAAATAGTACTCAAAAATACTTTGTGTTGCTTTATTCACAGTTTAGCTGATACTCCTATCTTGCATATTCCCTATGTTCTACAGTATGTACAGCCGCAGTCAGTTAGCATACTCCACTTACTAAAATCCCATTCATAAAAAACCCTCTGATCACATGGTCTAATATGCCCAATAGTGTACTGCCAAGTCTAATCACATGTGGTTTTACAACCACCAACTGCTATATGTACCCTTCCATGGCGATAAGGAACTATGCCCCGGAAGAAACTGCAAAAGCAAACATTGAGTTGAGCTATTACGGGCTATTGAGGACACATTCTGATGGCCCTTGATGCATTGTTAAGCCTTTTACCTATTTTACATGGCGTTTTAACTCTTGTTTGTGGGTTTAATAAAAGATTTTTGCTTTTCCTGATTTCTAGACTGAGGCTGTATTGGACTTGTGGTTGATCCAAAAAGCTTTATTAAAAGGAAAACCTCCAAAAGTGACATAAGAAGGCCCATCAGTGTACATGAACCATGGGGAATGGCTATTTAGTGTCCAAGTATGGAGCTAACAGTTTATTGAAGATTCAGGCCAATTAGCCCAAGGCTAGATTACTTTCTTTCAATGACAACACTTGTTGCCTGAGAACCGGCCTTGTTCATCCTCTGCATCAACATCATCAAAACACTAATGACCACCTGTCCATGAGTGAGTTACATGCTCCGCCCCTAATCACATAACTGTGACGTCATCAAAGGTCTTAAAACATGCAGAGCCTGACAGCAGCAGTACGCTTACAGCATCTGTGATGTCACCATCATGTGATCAGTCACCTGGGCTATGTGTCCATGAGTGAGTTACATGCTCCGCCCCTAATCACATAACTGTCGTCATCAAAGGTCCTAAAACATGCAGAGCCTGACAGCAGCAGTACGCTTACAGGATCTGTGATGTCACCATCATGTGATCAGTCACCTGGGCTATGTGTCCATGAGTGAGTTACATGCTCCGCCCCTGATCACATGACTGACGTCATCAAAGGTCCTAAAACATGCAGAGCCTGACAGCAGCAGTACGCTTACAGGATCTGTGATGTCACCATCATGTGATCAGTCACCTGGGCTATGTGTCCATGAGTGAGTTACATGCTCCGCCCCTGATCACATGACTGACATCATCAAAGGTCCTAAAACATGCAGAGCCTGACAGCAGCAGTATGCTTACAGGATCTGTGATGTCACCATCATGTGATCAGTCACTTGGGCTATCTGTCCGTGAGTTACATGCTCCGCCCCCTGAACACATGCCTGACGTCATCACAAGTCCTTCATCCATGTGCAGATTACAGGTGGACTACGACCCCCTACAAACCCCTGCGGCCTCAGTTGCTATGGAATACTAACGACCACCTGTCTGTAAGGGAGTGACTGTGTAAGATACATGTGAAGATGCCACAGTCATGGGATCAGTCACTGGGGCTCTGAGCTCCATCCCTAATCACGACGGTGAGGTCATTGCAAGTGCTTCACTTTATTAACAATCTGCAGAGCTGGAGAGCAGCCGTGTGCTTACAAGACCTGTGATGTCCCCATCATGTGATCAACCACCTGTGTGGGAAGAGTCCGGAGTCACATGACCAGGGGGTGATCAGTGTATGCAGGACCATACACCAGAGCCGTGTGCGAGCGCGCCGTGCACGCACCAGAGCCGTGTGCGAGCGCGCCGTGCACGCACCAGAGCCGTGTGCGAGCGCGCCGTGCACGCACCAGAGCCGTGTGCGAGCGCGCCGTGCACGCACCAGAGCCGTGTGCGAGCGCGCCGTGCACGCACCAGAGCCGTGTGCGAGCATTACATACTGGTGTTTTAATTTCCTAATTACTAGTATACAAATAATCATTCACAATAAAGATATTTAGATGGATGCAGATTTGGTTACAGTATATCCATAAATGTATTGCAAAATTATGAATTCCAGTCCATGACATTAACTGCAAAAGTCAATTATGTCTCCTAAGAGGTCCTTCACACTCAGCACAGCATTTTTGCATAATGAACTAATGCTTTTTTGCACGCGTATCGGCATATTTCACTGCATTTTTCCTGCTCGCTGGGTATGTTCATTTGCACGCAGCAAGCAAGATGCACCACTTGAAATGGCTAATTAGTTCTAGATGTACCAGAGCTGTGTGTGTGCGCGATGAGCATGTACCAGAGCTGTGTGGTGCATTGCGCCACCAGAAATATTGGTGCTATAATTTCCTAATAATTACTAGTATACAAATAATCATTCACAATAAAGATATTTAGATGGATTCTGATTTTGTTACAGTATATCCATAAAGGTCTTGCAAAATGATGCCTCCTAAGAGGTCCTTCACTGGCATGTGCACATTTGCGTGTGCCTCAGCACAGCAATTTTGTGTAGCATTTTTTTGCATGTATATTGGGGTATTTTACTGTACTTTTCCCGCTCACTGAGCATGTTCATTTGCACACAGCCATCAAGATGCACCACTTGAAATGGCTAATTAGTTCCAGATGTGTTTTTTTTTCTCCAATGCAGTCTACTACGCATCTTCTTGTGTAATGCATGTGCATTCTTGCACCTCCCATTTATTTCTATGGTGACCTTTAGTGCGAAAAGTAGAGCATGCTGCACTTTTTTTTTTTTTTTTTTTAAGTATGGCCAAAATGCGTAAATGTGTCCAAACACATTAAAATTAATGGGTTCTGTTTTCTGCGTATTGTGCGAGACAATTTTGCGTGCAAAATAGGCCCATGTGAAAAGCGGTACTACATTTTTAAACTATTTTTTCCATTGTGATGTGTTTATGCTTATTTCATTTGCATCTAAATGCTGCATACAAATTCTTGCAATTGTAAGGCCACATTTCTTAACACATGCCTTATAGAGAGCTATATACGCAGTAAATCTACTCTACTGATAGATATTTTAACGTTGAAAGCAACGGGGGCCACAAAGTTGTGTATTTATACTGTATATCACATGTATAAGTCCAATATAAAAACAGCAAATTTAATGGCAAGGCGTAAATTTCACCTGGATCAACGGTTGCCCTTGTGATTATTTTTAGGTTTCGGCTATTTACGGCTTTCGCTCCTGCAGCACTTTGCTCCATAATACATATAATTTTGAATTATAAATTGCTGACTTATAAAACCTTTGGGCAGGTCTTCTGGCTGTTATGTAATAGTAGGTCAGGTTGGTTATATTAAGCCTTTTGTTTGTTTTAAGAGAATCCCAAATTATCCCTTCTCTCTGCGGCATTATCTGCATAATATTCTGTTTATGGAAATATGACACATCTCAATTTAATGGAATACCTATACAAAAATAGGGATTAACCCGAATGTGTTCCCTCCCTGCTCTGACAGGCTCTGGATTCAAAATGTACAGCCTGTAAAACCCAAATGTTTATTCTCGGTTTGCTTAAAATACTAGCTAGGTTTGCCAAGGAAAGCAGATATTCTGATGGGTAGATGTGGAGTATATAAAATAAGACATTCATACAGATACACATATGTACACAAATACATGGATACATAAACCGGCACATCCACATAGAACGCATACTGTGCACCTATATATAGATGTATCCTCTAACTTTTCTCTTGGCTTGATATATCCTGAGACATATGGCAAGAGGTGTTTATAAAAGCATTTTCTGGGTAACGTCATAGTAACATAGTATGTTAGGCTGAATGAAGACAATATCCATCTAGTTCAGCCTGTTTAACCTCCTTGTTAAGGAAGGCAAAAAAACCCCAAGAGGCAGGAGCCGATTAGCCCCATCAGGGGAAAAATTCCTTCCCGACTCCATAATGGCAGCTGGTCACCTACTGTCTATATCCTGTAATATCATAGCGCTCTAGAAATACATCCAGTCCCCTTTTAAACTCCTCTATGGATTTTGCCATCACCACGTCCTCAGGCGGAGAGTTCCACAGTCTCACTGCTCTTACAGTGAAGAACCCTTTTCTGTGTTAGTGATGAAACCTGCTTTCTTCTAACCGTAGAGGATGCTCTCTTGTCACCGTCGCAGTCCTTGATGTAAACAGATCATGGGAGAGATCCTTGTATTGTCCCCTCATGTATTTATACACAGTTATTTGATCACCCCTTAGCCGTCTTTTTTCCAGGGTAAATAATCCCAATTTTGATAGCCTCTCCAGGTATTCCAGTCCCTTCATTCCATGTATTAGTTTAGTTGCCCTTCTTTGAACCCCTCAAGCACTGCAATATCTTCCCTGAGCACCGGTGACCAGAACTGTGCGCAGTATTCCATATGAGGCATGACAAGTGCCTTATATAATGGAAGGATAATGTTCTCGTCCTTCGCCCCTATACCTCTTTTAATGCACCCCAAGACCGTTTTAGCTTTTGCAGCAGCTGACTGGCATTGGTTACTCCAGTTTAGTCTACAATCCACTAGTACCCCCAGGTCTTTTTCCATATCACTTTTCCCTAGCGGTACCCCATTTAGTGTATATTGGTGTCATCTGTTTCTCCTGCCCATGTGCATAACCTTATATTTATCAACATTGAACTTCATTTGTCATTTTTCAGCACAAGCCCCTAATTTATCTAGGTCCTTTTGTAGCCGCACATTGTACTTCGTTGTATTAATAGTCCAATATAATTTTGTGTCATCTGCAAATATTGATATTTTACTGTGTAATCCCTCTATCGGGTCGTTAATATATTGAACAGAATGGGGCCTATTACTGAACCCTGTGGCATCCCACTAGCAACAGTGGCCCAAACAGAGTATGAACCATTTATTACCACCATCTGCTTTCTATCCTTCAGCCAGTTCCTTACCCAGATACACGTTTTCGCACAGTCCGCGCTGTCTCATTTTATATATCAGCCTATTATGCGGCACGGTGTCAAATGCTTTAGAGAAGTCCAGATATACAAGATCAATAGACTCTCCCAAGTCCAGCTTAGATCTTACTTCATCGTAGAAGCTGATCAAATTGGTCTAACAAGATTGACCCCCTCATGAACACATGCTGATGAGGGGTTATACTGTTGTTCTCATTGAGGTATTCTAGGATGGCGTCTCTCAGAAACCCCTTGAATATCTTTCCAGTTATTTAGGTGAGACTTAACGGCCTGTAGTTACCAGGCTCTTTTTTGGACCCCTTTTTGTATATTGGAACTACATTGGCAATGCGCCAATCCAATGGTTCAACCCCAGTCTTAATATTATCCATAAATATTAGAAAGAGCGGTTTAGCTATCACATCACTTAGTTCCCTCAGAACCCTTGGGTGTATTCCATCTGGGCCCGGTGATTTGTTGATTTTAATCCTCTTTAACCGGCTCAGCACTTCCTCCTGTGTTAGGCATGCAATATTTTGCGGGGTTTCATTTTATTCCCCTGCATCTCGTGTGACATTTCCTTTTCGTTCGTGAATACACTTGAAAAGAAACTATTTAATAGATTTGCCTCCCCCCAACCCCCCCACCCATTGTTTTCTTTGATCTCTCCTGTATTATTTGTTAAAGGGCCAGTGCTCTCAGTGCACATCCTTTTGCTGTTAATATAAATGAAGAATAGTTTTGGGTTGTTTTTGCTCTCTTTGGCGATCAGTCTTTCTGCTTCCTCCTTAGCACTTTTGATCTTTCCTCAACATATTTTGTTTTTTTTCCTGTACGATTTTAGAGCTTCTTTGCTGCCTTCTTGCTTTAGCAGTTTGAACGCTTTGTTTTTTTCATTTATTGCCCCTTACCATCTTGTCGAGCCACATTGATTTCTTTTTACTTGTAGTTCTTTTATTTTTAAAGGGTATGAACTGCTCACATGAGGTGATTAGGATGCTTTTAAACATTTCCCATTTGTCCTCTGTACTGATATTTTTGAGGATGTTGTCCCAATTAATGTTACCGATAGTAGCTCTGAACTGATCAAATTTTGCTTTACTAAAGTTTAGTTTCTTTGTGGCTCCCTGATAAGGTTTCTTATTAAATAACAGCTGGAAATTAATTAGTGGTTTATAACGTCAGTTATATGGTTGTGCTCAGAGAATTCGGCTGCTTCTTATGATCCGAACAGTGAACGCTGGAAGTCCCTAAAACTAAATATGGCAACAGAGGTTTAAAAAAAAGCAACAACAAATAAAAAAAAAGTAAATAAATGAAATCAATGGAGGCTGTCCGACCCTCAGCCTATATTTAATTAACATTGTGTATGGGCTGCGGGTACCAGTGTCATCGCTTAGCGACGGCGCGGTAAATACAATGAAAAGGAAAAAAAGAAAAACTGTACTGTGCATGACCGATGGCAAGCCGCCACAGTCATCCTCAATGTAGAAAAAACAGGTACGCAAGGTGACCGGCCAGGCTCACGGTTGAAATCCACTGCGGGCCTCCTGCATCCAACCCATTCAAGTGAGCCCGGCCTTTGTGGGACTTGGGACAATGCAATCTCTGTTTGAAGCCAATCCTATAGGTTTGGAGTACAACATCAGCTAATTTGCTCTGGGTATCCTCAGTGGTTATGAAGATGCCTCCTCTGAAGTAACCGATGCATCTCAGATGGTCTGAAGGCAGTCCCACTGGCACCAGTCTCAGCAGTACTTTCAATATAGAAGAATTACTATAACTTTAGATTTCCCCAGCACAATCCATTTTCTAGGTAACATTAGTTATATGATTGTGCTGGGGAAATCCAGACGCTTCTTATGGTCTGAATAGCAGGATCATAGGACACCGGGAACCCCTAAAACTCAGTATCTGATCACCTGAGTAAGATATGACACCCATGTTTGGTGTGTATATATTACTACAGGTCTATACGGGAATATAATGGCCATAGTTTCACCCTAGAAGCTTTCTATGGAGAATTTGAGCGAAATAGGAATTGTGGTTAAAAAAGTGTGAAACCCTGCATGTACTCAGCCCACCCCTATCTAACATGGTCAGGAGGAGGGTTATGGGAGAGTGCCTGGGACAATGTAAAAGTGCAGCACTAACCAAAGATCAATGACAGAATTCCAGAAGACTGTAAATACATACAGGAACTGCCCAACCCCCGCATGTCTCGGTTGAATAGGACACAGAGGGGGCATTATTACTAATTCAGGGCACAGAGGGGGCATTATTACTAATTCAGGGCACAGAGGGGGCATTATTACTAATTCAGGGCACAGAGGGGGCATTATTACTAATTCAGGGCACAGAGGGGGCATTATTACAATTCAGGGCACAGAGGGGGCATTATTACAATTCAGGGCACAGAGGGGGCATTATTACAATTCAGGGCACAGAGGGGGCATTATTACAATTCAGGGCACAGAGGGGGCATTATTACAATTCAGGGCACAGAGGGTGCATTATTACAATTCAGGGCACAGAGGGGGCATTATTACAATTCAGGGCACAGAGGGGGCATTATTACAATTCAGGGCACAGAGGGGGCATTATTACAATTCAGGGCACAGAGGGGGCATTATTACAATTCAGGGCACAGAGGGGGCATTATTACAATTCAGGGCACAGAGGGGGCATTATTACAATTCAGGGCACAGAGGGGGCATTATTACTAATAAGGGCACAGAGGGGCATTATTACTAATAAGGGCACAGAGGGGCATTATTACTAATAAGGGCACAGAGGGGCATTATGACTAATTAGGGTACAGGAAGCACTATCACAAATTAGGGCACATAAGGGGCATTATTAGTTACTAAAGCACAGAGGGGACACCATTACCAATTGGGCCCACTATTACATGGGGGTGGCACACTTTTTCTACGTTTTTCTGATTATTGCTACGTACATCTCTGATTATGACAAATCTTTAGATAACCATTCTAGGGCACTTATAGGAATCCCTAAGAGAACTGTTAATCTTTTCCTATATGAATCATGAATAGAATATTATGACAATTGGACTGTGCAAATGAATAGGAAACTTACACAGCAAAAACAGGAGGAAAGAAAAAGTGGATTTAACTCTGCATAACAATGCTGATTTGTACATATTAAGATGGATTATAGCAACGACTTTTCCAGATATACCATATATATTCCATCTTTCGAAGTATCTATCACCTATCTGCATCTATTAAAATATTTCCCCATGCTAACAATGTGTTCCAGACATTCTAGCTATAGGAAACTAGAGTTTTAGACAAACTAGCGAGACTTCATCCAATCACCAGCCGTCACAGGAAGGAAGCCATGCTGCGAGGTAAAAATGAATTATGCTAATTCTTTCAATTTTTCGATTCAATGAGAGGAAGTAATCACAAATGGAACAATTCCAGACTGAATATTTTATAAGAATGCAAGTCGGAAGAATATGGTTTGAGAAGAAAGTTGAGGTTTAATATTTAGGATTACATGTTGTCATAGGAAATATTAAAGTTTTAGTTAAAATTAACATAGCCATAGATTTGTATGTCTAGTTCTCCCATTCATCGGGGAGAAGATCCTGCAAGTGAAAGAGCCGCTGCATAACCATTATGTACTTCCTTAATATGATTAACCCTTTCCAATCCACTGTCTGACGTCTGAAGACATTATGATTTAAGGCTGTACAGCTCCAATGTTGGAAGACATCCGTCGGGGTTTTCTTACTGTATATTGCCAGCCTCTCTGCTTTTGGAGCCTATCCAACGAGTCACCTCATGCAGTACTGGCTTTAGCCAGCAGATAGCGTCGTTGTATAACGGCAGAAAAAGAGTAAGCCCCCTAGGAAAAACAGGATACAAATTCGATTGGAAAGGGTTAATAGGTCTAATACAATTGTTTCCAGTGACGCAAAATGGCTCATAGCCACCTGCTGCTTGTCCAATGCCCTTGTACCTGCATGGATATGTGACTATAAAGATAAGTTGCTGATTTTAAAAGGATAAATACTGTGAATAATCATCTCTCTTGTCCAATTATATTATAAAACAGACATGTTAGGACTGCTGACAGGTTCTCTATAACTATGTGTATGGGATAGGATGTTGTCTCTCCATTGATACTGTGGCCACTTTGGCCCTTTGCTATGACATTTTCTCTATAAAGACCATTAATAAACTTGTCCATAAAAGTTAATGGATCCCTAACCCCATGGATGCGTTTTTGATTGCAGAGCAAAAGAAGCCTAGAAACAGGGAAAAATCATCTCCTCTTGGAACTTGTACGTGGCATATCTGCAGTCTGCCAACATACTTTGGCATCCAAGAGAATCTACCACAAGGAGAGGCACCATTAAAAATGTCTAAAACGCCCTAGAAAAATAGGTCTCAAAGTCTAAACTCCTGCTCTAACGGGCCATAAAAACGTTGGTAGTCTGTCTTCTGGTTTCTATCCAATGTCTACGGCTAGTTTCAGTTCTGAGCATTTGGGGTATCATTCTCTAAAGCCCTTTAAATAGCAAAATACCCTTGTGAAAGTTTTTATCTTTTTTACAAAGGAACAGGGGAGCCCATTAACTTGTATTTACGGCATAAATATATTAGCGAGAGATCGGATGACAAACCTCTTTGAAAAAGTTTAGCTTTCATAAGTCAGGATTTATTTTTCTTTCCACATAATTTGGTGAATATATACAAATTACTTTGCATTTCCCATTTAACTGATATTTTATTCAAAGATGTTTATGTATTCATCTTGTAGATAACACAGGAAAAAGAAATGCTTGGCTGAAATTTAATGAATAGATTTGTTTTCATTAAAAGGAATTTCTGCCATTTCACTGCACCACAGGATCAAAAGCTGTGAAAATCACCCACAAGTGACGTTTACTACCACTGAATTACTGTAACAAGGCAGTCAGCCGACTATATTAGAAAGGAGGAAGCTTCTGGATGCCTCTATTATCAATCTACGACAACTAGGAAAACTTATTTTGGGGCTGTATAGTAGTGCTTTTAATGGGGTTCTAGTTTGGAATTTGAGGACTGATCTTGGGGGAACATGACTCCTGTTAGCATACATAATCCAAACACTGTGCTAAATGAGCATAACGCATACATAGATCCATACTCCTAACACGTGTACAATAGGCATACAGTGGGATATGTTGCCCATACCGCGCCACCTACCAGACCGCTAGAATTTAATTCATTACTACATGTGTACTCACAGCCTCCGACTGGGCCCTGGCTGTCTGCAGTGCAGTGCTTCTCTTAAGAGGGGGCCCCCAAGTGCACAGCCTATGACTGGGCCCTGGCTGTCTGCAGTGCAGTGCTTCTCTTAAGAGGGGGCCCCCAAGTGCACAGCCTATGACTGGGCCCTGGCTGTCTGCAGTGCAGTGCTTCTCTTAAGAGGGGGCCCCCAAGTGCACAGCCTATGACTGGGCCCTGGCTGTCTGCAGTGCAGTGCTTCTCTTAAGAGGGGGCCCCCAAGTGCACAGCCTATGACTGGAGATTCCGTGATGCAACTCTCAATAAATGGATAGCTACATCACTCTAGCTGAGGGGAAGATGTGCAGGGGAAAAGTATGAAAGGAACTGCCAGGAAAACAGGGCAGTGATATTAGGAAAGTCGCCTCTGTGTGGTTGGGAACTTATGAAGTGTTGCTTGTTAAAACATAGGAAAGGAGCTGCCAGGGAATATGAAAAGAGCCACCAAGAAAAAAATGAGGAAGCGAACCACTTGGTGGGACAGATTAGAGGGAGCGTCGTCTCTTATGCTACTATATATACAGACAAACATGTATAAAGGACTCTTTTGGGCTCTGACTAATACAGCCACATGGACAAGTCTGGCGTATATGTCAGGCGTAGAGATGAGCGAGCATACTCGTTAAGGGCAAATACTTGAGCGAGTATCGTCCTTTTCGAGTATCTGCCTGCTTGTCCGCAAAGATTCGGGTGGCCGTGGGAGTGAGCAGGGGGGAGGGAGGGAGAGGGAGGGAAAGAGGCAGAGATCCACCACCACCACCACCACCACCACTCACACCCGCTGGCACCCGAATCTTTGCAGACGAGCAGGCAGATACTCGAAAAGGACGATACTCGCTCAAGTATTTGTCCTTAACGAGTATGCTCGCTCATCTAGTCAGGAGCTTTCCTGAAGTACTCACTAAATATTAAGCAAAAACGCTGTATGAACACCTCCTCAGAAAGTTATGCTATTATGTTAGATCTATTGAGTAATGACCTCCTATAGTTACAGAACTCTAGTTTCCAGGCAAATATAACAATTGCCCAGTAAAACAGGAAAAAATGCTCAACATGCAGTTCTTCATTGCTGAAATTTGGACATCTCTACAGAGAAATGATCATTATGGTGTGAAGTCAGCTCTAACTTTGTCAAGGCAAAATGCGAGTAATTACAGCCAAGCTATTCTCCACTTCAGCAATCCTCAAAAGATCCCTCCTTATAAAACAGGTGATTTCAAGGGCATTTCTAAGCACTACATCATGAAAAAGGTTAATTAACCCAAACTCTGGTGACAGGATCTCTATAAATGGTCGGTCTCCTACTTGGGATTCGCCTCTATTAGCCAGAGCAATGGGCCTTCATTTAGAGACAATATTAGAATATAGAAATACATTACCATTAGGGCACCTTGGGGAAGACATGCATTAGGTTTACCTTGGAACAGAACAATAAAGAGTTGGAACAACTAACAGTTCCTTCGTGTGTTAAAATATTTACTGGACCGTGAGAAGTTTGGGTTGAAGCCATTCTATTCTCCATTCTATTTAGTACAGAAATTTCAGCAAATCATGCTAAAGGAGGGTTTCTGACTCTTCCAATGACGAGGCAGAATGCTTTTTGCTAAATGGAGGGGATAACGGTTACGTCATACCAGGAGCACACTTCCACAGGCGTGGAATGATTAAGTTGGCTGAGTTAGTGGATTGCTCCAGCCAGCCAATCACTACCAATCTGTGCAAATTAGTCCCAGCCCCTTTGGTTATAGGGTGCTGGACATTTATCCATTAATATCATTCCCTCTCAGAACTTTGGTGTTTTGTGTTATGCATGCTGCTAGTTTAAGTGATTTTCTCCACATTCCCTGAAGATAGTCTGGACACCTGGTCTCAGTCTACGGCCCCTTCTACCTTCCCTTATCAGGTCCGGCCTCCACACATCGGATGTCCTTTGTTCTGTCATATGGGTGATGTCTGACAGTGTTCCCTGCTGCTGTCAGATGGGTGATGTCTAATGCTCTTGTCCCTTTCTCGGTGTGTGTGGACACTTGAGCTAGCTCCTGTTTATTTATGCATGATGTTCAGAGTGGGGTTTTCTTCTCTTGGAGGTGAGCAAACTTTAGGTGTGAACAAGGACTTGTTCAGTGTATGTCTCAAGGTCAGGACTACTCTAGGTATGAACGCTCCTGTTCATTGCGTTAGGAAATACAACATAAAACACACCAAACATTTACTTTGTCTGGTGCTCCTCCTCATTATTATCTAGGGCGAGACAGTTTGTTCCATAGCTTCCAGCATGGGGCCGTCCCCATCGGGACGATCACCGCCTTGCTTATGGGCAGGTTTTCTCCTTTCCTTTGTTGTAGTTGTCTTGCGAGTCCCTATACTAACAAGACAATGAAGACCCTTGACGTGGGCTTGTGAGCTTACATGTTTTGGCCAAAATACAAACCAATACCTCGTGCATACTTATTCATATTAGCATCTGTTTGTGTATTAGTACTTTTGGTAAGTATAAAGCTGTCCAGTGTGTTTGTTGGGTCTGATGTCCATGTTTGCCCTGTGGGTGTTTGTATGCACTTCTAGTTTATGCTTGTTTGATGTTGGTGTCTGGTCATGTATGCACATCCCATTCCCTTTTCTCCTCTCAGTCATAAAATTCATTGCATTCATGTAGGTTGTTGATCCCATGACCTGCAAAAATGTAATAGCTAGCTGGTGACATTTTATATCTAGGAAAGCCAGTGAAAATCATGAAAGTAAAGAGGGTTTTGAGAGCTTGGAATACAGATTCTAGTCATTTCGGTGGTAAGCATGAGAACCTGCGACCAGAAGCTGTATATCGGTGGGTAGCTCCACCACATGTGAGACATCACCTATCTACACCTCCAGCAGATTTGTGGAACCGCTGGGTATCAGCAGCGTAATTTTGGAGGCACCATGTACTAATGTGAAGTAATTCTGAAAGAGGTTTGTTGCGTCTCATTGTCAATGAGCGCTCTGCAGAAAATAAGAGACGACTGTTCCATAGAGGCTGCAACCAACTGGTTTTTATCTGACATGTAACAATTGCAGATTAAAATAGGACACATACATCAGGACTTGCATCAAGACAGGAAAGTTCTGGAACTCTCCACGTTATCCCCACGTGCCGTTCTTACTCAGCTTTGTTTTGTTCAAAAAGAGGAGTTTAAAATAGAATCTAATTTATTTCCAATTGGACAGTAATGAAATAAAAAGGGACCAAAGAGATCAATTCAGTCTTCTATTACAGAAGGAACATTAAACATTAAAGCTGTTCTATTCTATCCCCTTGCAGAAATAATAAGCAGATCCAATTTAAAATTCCCATAATTATCTCTAATGCTTTCAAAGGTTTTTAATTTTTTATTCCCCATTACAATCTCCCACCCTGCATGGTTCACAGCGAGAACTGGTGCTGTCCTCCTCCTGCAACACTGATGAATTTCCCCTCGGATGCCCTTACATCTCCTCAACAAATCAGTGCTTTTTCCTTTCAACCCCGATTTTCACCTTTTTGCAATCTTTTAACAGTAAAGAACCTTCGTCTGTCAACATTAACCATTCAGTTCTCCGTGCGGACTCACGGCAATGGTCTCGCTGACCAGTCATGGGATTTCAATTAAGAATCACAAGGTTTTTAAGTAAGGGTAATATGCTAAGGAAATCATTTCAATGGGGAATCTGTCTATTCGAACCTGCTGTCCAAACTGCTGGCATGATGTTATGGAGCAGGAGGAGCTGAGCAATATATAGTTTTATGGGGAAAGATTCAGTAGAACTTGTATTTGATATGTATTTTCATTTATATCTCTGCACATTCTGAGGTGAACAGTCCAATGGGCGGTCCTATCAGCGATTGACAGCTGTGCATGACTGTACATACAGTGGTAGCTGTCAATCACTGATGGCTCCGCCCATTGGACTGTTCAGAGATATGAATGAATAAATTACAAGTTCTACTGAATCTTTCCCCGTAAAACTATATATCAATCTGCTCAGCTCCTCCTACTCTATAGCATGATGCCTGCAGTTAGGACAACAGGTTCAAGCTGATCGATCCCCTTTAATAGACTGTCAAAATGTACAAGTAGAAATGAGAGTGCAGTACTGAAGCACAAAAAGTGCAGATACAATAGAGCTGAATTTGTGATTTAAAGGGAACCTATCATCAAGTATAAGCACAATAAAGGAATGAAAAATGCTCACCGGAATGGCTTTTTAAAGGGCTATTACAGTTACCGAATTTTTTCAAGTTTTCACCTATCCACTGCATGACTGAAAACTAGCAGACCGGTGATCGTCTGACCGCTGGGATCTCCACCGATTCCTAGAATGCACATCCCGTTTTCCCTGTCCTCCTAGCTGCAGCCTCTGCAACGTTAAGGAGATTGAACGGATGGTAGTTGCGAATGAGCCGTGCCACTTCATTTTCAGTTGGACCGCCAGAGATAGCCGAGTACAAATTGCTCGGCCATTTCTATAAGCCCCACTGAAGTGAATGGAGCAGTGGCCATACAACGTGCGACCTGCACTCCATTCAACTACATCATTACTGGTAGGAGAAGCTACCTGGAAGCGAGGAAGATGGGGGAAAGGGAACCTCCATTCTTGGGATCAGTGGGAGTCTCCACAGTCGTAGACCTCCACTCATCTATCAGTTTTCATGGGTGAAAACCTGAAAAAATGTCCCATAACCGGGATACTCCTTTAAGGGGTTAATGATCGTACACAGAACAAATTATATGATGTCTAAGGACAAAGTCCTTAATATTATACCTTTATAGTGCAGAACAGTTACTATCCTTCATTGTGTTAGCTGTAGTGATTGGGCACCAAAGTCTTCCTGGTAGTCTATAAAAGCAACCTAATATTATCATTTAATTCTTCCAATACAATGTTAGTTTTATTATTGGAATATCACGAAAAGCGCAAAGTACTGACAAATGATTCATTCACGCACAACAATGAGACATGATACTAATGATACCTCAGAAGACAAAGTGGCTGAATAATCCTGGCAGCACAGTTAATGTGAGGATACATAAATATCTGTACTTCTGTCAGAAAGGGGTGTATCCTCTAGATAAACGGCATTCCTAGGCTGTCCCCGCAGGCCTTTATCTCCTATGTAACAAACATTTACAGCTATTTACTCCACTTATACCGCTCCCAGATTGTACAGATTAAGGGCCTATTCACATCTCGTTATGGCATCAGTCCAGGGGTCAGGCGGCACTTTGCATTTAAAATCCCAAAAAAGCCACCCCAAGACTCGACCCGAATGGAGCCTCTCTCGCCATTAATGAAAAGTGCTCAAAACCGAGACCAATAGGTCTTTGTTTCAGGATTTTCATTAATGGCTGAGGCAGGTTCTGTTCCTGTCCGGTCCATGGGTGCAGCTTTTGGGATTTTAAATGGAAAGCCCAACTGGACCCCTGGACTGATGCCATAACGAGATGTGAACAAGCCATAAGTCGGGTGAAGTAGGCAATGTATCCAACAGATTGAGTGAAAATTCTAGTGTATCGAACACTAGGAAATCTTTATCCGTTTCTCATATATGGCAAGCTGAAAGCCGCACCGGAGGATCGCCACTGTACTGAAGCCATAAGAGGTGCTTTTGATACAATACCGCCTCGCATAAGCGGGTACATCGCATGTTCCCGATGGCGATATTGGGCTGAGTTTCACGGCCAGTTATTGCACTCGGCCATGTGAAACTAGCCTGAGGCCGGCTTCACACGGCCAAATTCCTATTGCGAAATTTGTGATCAGCATCCGCACGGAGGATCCGCAGCACATCGCACACCTAGAAAGGTATGTACTTTCGCTTTTACCTTCACACTCGTGGATACGAATTGTGTATTCTGCAGGTGGAGGGGAAAAAAATTACAGCACGCTCCATTTTGCTGCAGACAGTTGAAGTCAATGGAGGCAGTCCGAACTGCAGCCCATACGCAATTGACACTGTGTGTATGGGCCGTGGATACCTCCATCATTATCTAGTGACAGCGTGGGAAATACAGATATTGAAAAAGTCTACGGTGCAAGACCAACGGTAAGCCACTACAGCCATTTGCAATACAGAAAAGGCAGGTACGCTGTCGTCGCCGGCCAGGCTCAAAGTCTGTTTCTGCTGTGGGATCATGCATGTGGAATCCGGTTCGCCCATTTTTTGTTGTGGAATCAACTGAATCTGTAAATAGGAAACACACTACAAATTATGCAGGGTTTTTTTGTTCTTTTTTGCGCCTGTGGTGTATTTTCAAAATGCCGTTTGCTCTAGGTATGGCATTTTTCTACTGTTTTTCTCCATAGACTTCTCTGTAGGTCTTTAAAAATGCCCGAAAAAAACAAAAATTGCAAATATGCCAAGTTAAAAAAACTACCACCACAAACAGTCAAAGACGATGAAAAATACTTGAAAGCCATGTTGTGTTTTTTTTTATACAGACAATTAAAAAGCCCACAGAAAAAGGGGGGCCTAAATTTCCAATTGGCCGGCGACCTACTACTGGGATTAAACACTTGGGTTAGGTCTAGTTTAACTTGCTTTGTGAATCTCTTCAGGTATAAATGTATAATCAGGTTAATTTCGATGCTAAGAGTCTGTTCACAGCTGGCTTTAATGCTACTGCATTCCTTATCACATTAGCTAATGAGAAATACAACAGCAAAACTAAGCTTTATCGCATCAATTCCCCAAGACGAGATAACACCTTCCTCTACGGCAGATGCACAAAAGGGATAAAAGACGGTTACAACTAAAAGTATGCGGCCGCCTACGGCTGCTAGCACAGGAGGTAGATTTGTGGCATTCGCCTAGTCTCATATCCATGGGTGCGTTTCAACCAAGCAGACTTGCTGCAGATTATGGCGCAAATCTGCAGCAGCTTTCACCCTTTTTAATTGAATTCAAATTGAAGTGGTGAAATCTGCTGCAGATCTGCTATGTGTGAACGTACCATAAGGCCTTGTTCACAGGGGTGACACAGCATCGCTGGAGAAAAATCGCAGCGATATTACATCGCTGGTCTGTGCAATATCGCCACTGATGCCAATAAGACATCGCCTGACGTTCGTCTGCTGTATGATGTGCATGCCTTGTGATGTGATGTTTCCCATTGAAGTCAATGGGAAACATTGCGATCCACTGACGCACGTAAAACAGCCAGATATCGCGCTCGCCCTTGTCAATGTAGCCTCAACATGACAGATATCATGAACTTGAGATCTATATATACACAGAGAAAATGAGGCAGCTCACCAGCAGGATGCACGGACTTGACGGAAATCAATTGCAGAAGACAGCGAGAAAAGGATCCAGAATCCATAAAAACACGGCTTTACTTGGGCAGATTAAAATCCCAACAGGAAGGACGTACAATGGCGCAACTGCTGACGCGGTTCAAGCTGTCACAGCAGCTCTTAGTCATAGCATAAGAACATGTTTAAAACCAAAACCGAACAAAAAGAAATACGACGGTTAAGCAATCTGTCTGCAGACAAATGTTTAACATTATGGGCACACAATTGGAAAATGGAAACATTTCATATTTCAATACTATGTAACAAAGAATAGCCTGTTTTATTGACCCATAAAAGGAAAAATGGCGGCAGACTGCCAAAAACACTTGCAGAAGAAAATAAGTCATCATTAGCAGATAATTGCCCCCTCCAAGCCTGCTCATGGTTAGAAGACAACAGAGCATGGTGAAACTTGTAGCCCACATCATACGTTTTGAAGTACAGCCATGGGTCCATATCATAAGGGCAGTCCCTGAGGCTGCTATGGCCCATGAGTTCCAGCATAGACTAGCCTTGATATTGGGTGTATGACATGGCAGCGGACACGCTGTACCCCCCAATTACAATTATAAGGAAATGGAATCCACAAAAGGGTTATGCCCCCTCCACCCTACTCAGTTGTACAAGCCCAATAGGGCTGGACTCACACGAACGGATCGGATTCTGTAGGTGGATATCCACAGCGGAAGACCTGCAATCAATCGCGGAAAGTAATTGCAAATGGTCGGGGAAGATCGCGGATGCGTCACGTTTTCTGCCCGGATGGACGCGTATCATCCGTGTGGAAAAGAGATCGGAGACAAGGAAACCCCACCAGAAAGTAGAACATTGTTCAGGGGAGTCTCGGTTTCTCCCTCTCTCTCTAGAATTTTTCTATGCCAGTTCTGAGCGCTTCCGTCGCTCATACGCAATACTCATATGTTAATTGCATATGGGCTGTGGGCCACTCGCATCCATTTACTTCAATGGAAGCCATCCACGCTAAAATAGAGCCTGCTGCGATTTTTCTTCCGCTTGCAAAATTCACAATTTATACCCACGAGTGTGAAGGAAAATGTGAAAATGCTTTGGTACATTTTACTGCAGACTGCGATTGCGGAGAATGTAATTCAAATCCGTTCATGCCACACCGGCCTAAGAGCAAGTTCAGGTGCTGCCAGGTGCTGAGCCGTGATCCGCATGTGGTGACAGCGGATCAACCACAGCAAGTATGGGCACCCAAAATCATATTGATGAGGTGGAGCTTACATGTAACTATTAGTTACAATTAAAGGCCCAACTAAACGACTGAAAAATTTAAAGATTTTGCGATCAATTTGCATGAAGTGTTAATGGCCATTAACACTTTATCATCTTCATTTGCATGTAAAAGGGCCTCCATGAGCTGTCTGCAGAGCCCAGTGTGTGATTAATGCAGCACACAGCTGCATTGTTATTTTCCTTGGCTGCTTGCAGATTACAATGTTATCTGACAAATTTTGAACTTATTTTGAGCGAATTGTTACATGTAAATGGAGGTTTTAACCCTGTAGCTTTTGTTCCTGCATCTACAATTACAGAATCCTAGCTAGATTATAAACCTTATTATTTGTGCCCGTAATAACAATGACCTTTTAAACTGGCAGTGTTTAAAATGTAATACCGTATTCCATACAAGCGGCATATTTACGACACTCCTGTGCCGTGGTTTCTGACATGTGCTACAGCACACCAGTAAGCAGTGCACCGGTATGCCATGGTCTTCATTGTCACATTGTGTTCATAGATAAATTCTTACACAATATTTTGCTCTATTCCAAGTTTGTAATTTCTCTTGCGTGTAATTATGTTAACAAGATAATTAATACCAAGACAGTCGTCCTAAAAGAGGTCATTTTATTTTGCTATTATTTACTGCATTTACGTAGCACATTAAAAATAAAAAGTAGGTCGTTGCGAGCCTGTAATTTAGGTCTAGGCTTCACAGAAAATAAAAGGGGGGAGTATTCAAGCTGCTGGTGCAATCATTTCTAAGGATAAAGCTGAACAGCTGGGATGTCTGGAAAAAAACACAAAGATAATCCTGCCAGTTTTTATGCAAACACCTTGGCGTAGATATTCTACGCAGCCGTTCTTTTATTATGTCAGACCCATGTAGCTCGCGGTACGAGTGTGCGGCGCCATGTCAGTGTAGTAGTGCCGTTCAGCCGAGCCCCGTATTTCATTGACGAACACACATCCTTGGCATGGAGTACTAGACATTGATTACAGGCGTCTCTAAACAGATGTTACAAATGCAAACCATTCTCTATTTTGTATGGAGTTGCAATAAAAAGGCTGATCTGTAGTTGTCCAATGCTGAAGTGCAAACTTACAGCCTCGTGTCCACGGCACGCGCAGATTTTTCATACAAATTTCCGCAGCGGATGCACTGCGAGGCATCATTAAGGTAAATAATTTTTTTTATTGCTTGCTGGATCATGGATTGCGTCTTTCCACGCGGATATACTGCAGTACATCCACACAGAAAAAAATCCGCAACCCCACTTCCCAGCCGTTTCCCCAACTCCCTAATGGATTTACACCTTCAAATCCGCAGTGAATCCGCAAATGTATTTACGTATGCGCTGCAGATCATAAGCTCCTATAGAGATGAATGGAGCACACTGCACGTCATCCACGGAAAAATAGAGCATGCTGGGATTTATTATCCACATGTGGCATCCACAAATCAAATGAAAAAACAAAACCGCAGGTGTTAAATGAAGTGCGGACGCCCAACGCTTCGCTATGGGCGGCTTGATGCACGGATTCCGTACACCAAATCTTTACGTGGACATTGGGCCTTCACATGGGCGACCTGGTCAACAGCAAACAGGAAGGACAGAGTGGTTGTGAAACGATTTTAAGTAATGGGAAAACTAAGATAATTCTTCCTCCCCCCAACACCATACCCCACTTGAAGTGGAGGTACAGAACCCCAAGGGGTTTTACAGTCCTCAAACAATATTGACAGCAATTTACACAAAAGAAGAATCTATATCCTGTAAATATCTTAAGATAAAATCCAAGCAAAAGTAACATCTGTATGAAGTTTGTATATTAGGGCTCCTTCACAATGGCGAGAAAATTGTGCGATTTTCTCGCGATGCATGATGAAACCAATGATTTTCATTCGCATTTCCAATATTTTCACTCCTGCGATGCTGCATGAAAAAAAAGAAAAATTTAAATCGTAGCATCCCTTTCTTTTTGCAATATCACCTATTGTTTTCAATGGGGCAGGTGCTGAAATCAATGGATGAACATCGCCGCGGCTGTGACAGCAGGGAACTCTTTCAGCCCCGCAGGGATGTGAGGCTTTTGCAACCAGGGGTTTCCACATTATTTCAGTGGGGCTGGAGGCAGCAGTGCCGGCCCCATGGAAAACAATAGGAGAACGTTGCAATCTCCTGTGACAACCCCGGCAGGGATGAAGGTAACCCCACTGTGATGTGAAGTGGTTTCCTTGTGAAATTGCCTCGCATCCAGGGAATTTTAGAAGGATTGCGAGGGTGATATCGGGCTGTGAATCACAGTCTGATTTCGCCCTCACTAGTGTGCAGGAGCCCTAAGGCCACCTGCAGACGGCCGGGTCGAATCCGGCTGCAAAAATTCTCTTTCATGTGCTGGATGCCAGGCAGCCGATGCATGCGCAGAGCGGAGCCGGCGGCCGGTGAGTGACGTGAGCCCCCGCACAGAATTAGAGTGTGCCACTTTTTGTTTGCTGCGCGGGATTTCGGCGGCCGTCTGCATAGGATTGGGTGTTGTAATGCAATCCTATGCAGGCGTCCAGGGGCGGAAATTCTGCGGGGAATCCCGCCGCTGAATTTCCGCCCGTCTGCAGGCGGCCTAACTGTGTGAGTTTCCTCTTGCTTCCTTTCACTCGCCAAACTGAAAAGTTACTCAACTTCCTATGAAATTGACCAACTACAAGAACTACTCTGTTTTCATCATAAAACCGTATAAAGCATTAATAAATAAGAAATGTCCCCATATGGTTTTTATAGCTCTGTGGATCAGAATAAACAAACACAAGTAAAATTCGGTTATTTTTCTATTCCCATAAATGTCACTATATAAAATGATTAGAGATGAGCGAGCGTACTCGCTTAGGCAAACTATGTGAGCAAGTAGTGCCTTATGTGAGTACCTGCCCGCTCGACTCTAAAGATGCGAGTGCCGGCGGGGGAGAGTGGGGAGGAACGGGGGAGAGAGATCTCACTCTCTCCCCCCGCTGTCCCCCGCCGGTACCCGAATCTTTAGAGCCGAGCGGGCAGGTACTCACATAAGGCACTACTCGCTCGAGTAGTTTGCCTTAGCGAGTACGCTCGCTCATCTCTAATACTGACTTTTATTTCACTACTGCTTTCAGTGTGGAGGTTTTAGAGCCAAACTCTGCTGAGTGACACTGTCCAGTATTCCATATAAGTGTAACAGCCGCTTGGCATTTGTTTTGCTCTAACTTTACATTGCTCCAATTAGTTGGCTAGCACAACAAGGTCTTTGGCCAGCCTGGACTCGGATTATACAGGTTAGCAGTGGAACTGAGACTACCTGCAGCACGTTGGCATCAGTTCTCTGTAGCGATGGTTAGCGTCACAGCAGAGGCTACTGAACAGTGATACAAGAACAGGGACAGGAAACTGCCACAAATCAAGTGAAAAGACCTTAAATTAGAAAAACATAAAAATCTAAAAATTACTATACTAGTGTCAGACCTTCATTCTTTTAGCATTTGGAACTAACACTATTATTACCCTTTGAGGACACGGACATTCGGTTTTTTTTAATTTCTGCCTTCTCCCAATTTAAAAAAAAAAAATCCTAATTTTTAAAAAATGATTGCAGGCTTGTTTTTTGTGGAATGAGTTGTATTTTTCAATGGTTCTAGTTCATGTACCATTTAATGCACTAAAAATATTAAGATTTTTAAGTGAAGTGAATTTTTTTTAGGTTGGGTGGTTTGGGTATTTGTAGCAAAAATGATAACTTTTTTGTGAATCAGCGTGGTTAAAATGATGCCAAATTCACATATTTTTGTACTATATTTAAAAATTAAAACACCTTTTAAAAAAATATTTTCAGTCTTCTGACCACCATACCCCATTTATTTTTCTGTCAGTTCAGATATGTGAAAGCTTGTCTTTTGCAGGAAGATCTGTGGTTTCAATTGGTACAATTTTGGAGTAAACTGTAAACTACTTTCTGATCCCCTTTTCTGAAAACGTTTTCTTGGATATGAGTGACAAAAAAAAAAAAAAGACAAAGCAAAAAACATAATTTTAGCATTGTACATTTTTTTCTGATGGTGTTCACCATGTGGTTTAAATAACATTTTAACCCCTCAGTGAACACACTTTTTTGCTTTTTTCCATTTTCGTTTTTTCCTCCCCCCTTTTCAAAAATCTCAACTCCTTTATTTATCCATCGACGTCGCTGTATGAGGGCTTGTTTTTTGCAGGACGAGTTGTATTTTTCAATGGTGCTATTTAATGTACCATATAATTTACTGAAAAACCTTTAAAAAATTCTAAGTGGAGAGTAATGGAAAGAAAATGACATTCCGCCATCTTTCACTGCGTCTTGTTTCTACGGCGCACAAACTGCAACAAAAATGACATGATAACTTTATTCTATGTGTCGGTACGATTACAACGATACCAAACTTGTAGAGTTTTCTTTTTGCTGTACTACATATTTTAAGATATTTAATTATTTTAAATTATTTTCTGTCTCCATCTTCTACGCACAATAATTTTTTCTTGGCAGCATGGTGACCAAAAAAGCGCATTTCTGTCTTTTTTTTCGGACGACGTTCACCGTGCGCAGTAAATAATGCATTACTTTGATAGATCGGACTGTTACAGACGCAGCGATACCAAATATGTATTTTTATTATTATTTTGATTTTTTATTGTAAATATGGCAAGAGAGGGTTTTTTGGAGGTTTTATTTTTTTAAAATAATTAATAAAACTTTATTGTTCTTTTTACTTTTTCTTTTAGTCTCCAGGGAAACCTTAGTATTGCAGTTAAATGTACTTTTGCAAGCATTGTACATGGCAGCCCTGGAGACCTTTATAAGCACCCAAGCTGCCGTGACACTCAAATCGCATTCCGCAATCTCATCACAGAGGGCCAATCACAATATTTAAATGCCGCTGCCAGAACTGATTGATGGCTGTTACTCGCCATATATGGAGCGACCAGGCATCCAAAACCCAATCCGTATACGACATATATGTACATCCGATTTCGCCAAGGGGTTAATTCCAATACACAAAAAACTGGCTTGACCTTATAGGTAATTTTAATACTCAGGTAATTACTGTAGCAGCTGGTCTAATGGGTTCACACGGTACGTCACTCTATAGCCCTTATAAAAGTGCACGTCGAACCATTTTGAAGTTTTGACAATTCAACTTAATTCTAAACTATTTCACCTGCTTAAAATAAAGGTGACAAAAATACGTTAGAGTGGCAGTCATACTGCGGATCCCGAATAACATTTGAATATATAATTTTTTGACATCTGCTTGTTTACATGTTTAATTTGCATATAAAATAATTCTGAAAAGTCAAAGAAGAAATGCTAATGCAGGTATTGGAAAAAATGAGGAGACTGGTGACATTTAAAGGGAAACTTCACTCTCGGGCATGCACACTCAGTGGATTTTGGTGCAGATCCACAGCAAATTCTGCATCAAATCCACAGCATTTGGTGCAGCTCCACACTTTCAACGGAAGGGGCGAAGTCAGCTGTGGAACCACGTCAAAATCTGCACCCATGCTGTGAATTTTGACACGATTTTTGACGTGAAATTTGATGCAGATTTTTGTGTGGATTACTAACCGCAAAAAATCATTCCAAATTTCGCTACAGGTGAACGTCCCAGTAAAGGTAATTTGTCACCAACTTCATGCTGTTGTTCCCTCTGGGGGCAGCTTAAAGGGAACCTGCCATCACCTTTGAGCCCCATAACCTCATAATGATGAATGGGAGAGCGAGCGCAGAGAGACTTGTGAAAAGATTCATGCTATGTTCATGTGCCAACTTCAAGGGGCACAGCACTGCAATGGTACACCCGGTGAGAGTATGAAATGCAGCTCCCCGTTCTCTCACCTTTGCAACCCATAACGTGGTGTCCAAAGATGATGGGTTCCCTTTAAGATCATGGCAGGCACTCCGATTAGTTTCATACTTTACTGTGTTCATTTACATGCTCATAGTACTATGACTCAATCATTTTATATGGAGCTTTACTACTATGAGTAATTAAAAGTATAATAGGTAAACTAGAGTCTGTTATTATCGGTTATTGCTCATCATGGTATAACTAGTCGTTTTTGTTCTATTGGGACGATGATGCTCGTAAACCTTTATGCCCAATTATAAGAACACTGCTGGTCTGTGCGTTACAAAGTCGGGTCATTTCAGCACAATTCAACACATTTTTTTTCAACCAGTCAGAAGATTATTTTAGATTTCTGTTTGCACAAACCATGATGTGAGTAATAGATCATGTATGAGTGTTTGTAGGCTTCATATCAAGACCAGCATGGGATGGAAATTCTGCTCAAAACCGTAATTCTGGCAAAGTATAGACATTTTAAAAGCATTGAGATCTGTGTTTCTGCAATAAATGCACAAAATTGAAAGAATCACCCGGAGTGTTACATAGAGCGGGTTACGGAGAAGCGTATTGTAACACATCTGTAATATTACGGTACAGCCGTATGGCATCCGGATTGGATTTGCCTCCGTATATTCTATTTTCCACTGGACAAACATTGAATCAGTATTTGGCCAATAGAAAAGAATAGCAATACGAAGGTAAAAACGCTAAAGAAGGCGTTTTTATAAAACAGCTGTGAATACAGCCCCATGAACAGATACAAAGGTTTATATTGGCTATATTACTCTTCACGGAACAAAATTTGGAGCTTAATTCCGCTCGTCTGAAAAGCGGCCTAAGTGTGGCTTCATGTAGTTTCCTAAAAAAATAAAAATAAAAAGCTGTTTTTTGACCCAAAGTAAGGAGTAAGTGAAAAAGAATGGAAAATATAAAAGGAAGGACTAAGGCCGGTTTAACATCTGGGTGGTAACCTTTGGTCGGAGGTTCTGTTGCAGGGCCGGCTGAAAATACCAGAAGAAAAAGCACTGAACGCAGAATTTTTTCATCCGTTTAAAAGCCAGGCAGCTGGGCGGAGAGTGGACGGACTACATTATAAGTATGTCTTCGTAAGTCAATGGGGTCCGTTCGGCGCTGTTCGCCCACGGGGATTCCCCTTCCCTGAGCAGGAAAGCAGAATCCCTAGCACAGATCTAAAATCACCCCTGGCCAGGCTGGTCATCACCAAGTGTTACCAGAAACAGATGTAACCAAGAGAGGAAAGTTATTTGTGCTATGGGGTAGAGCCATCAGTGCCATCACAGGCTGTAGCACAATGGACGGACCCGTATGCGGGCACACAAGTATGAATGACAGGACAAGTATAGGATCCACCTTGCTTGCTACATTATAAAGCTGTAAGTAAGATAGCAGTCGCTGGAAAATACAGGATTTATGACAGAACATATATAATAGGCTTAAAATGCAAATGATGCAAACATATTTATGACAAGATGATCACCCTAATAACATTTTAAACAACTCGGCTTGACAAATAGGGAAATTGCCCTGACAAGGGCAGCCCTGTATAGGAAGCTTACTCTTCCATCTCCCTCATAGTACAGCCCTGTCCCCCAACGGGCTTCTATCACAGAGTATGTAGGATGCCAATGCAGATGAACGGATAGGCCCTTGTACACGTCTGCATGCTAGGTTTACTGCTAAACACTGCGGAGAAGCAAAAAGGGGAGTCTGACTTATTTATGCACTTCAGATGAGCCACTGTGTATAGATTGATATGCACTGATACAGGGGCGTAACTATAGAAGATGCAGGGGATGCGGTTGCACCCGGGCCCAGGAGCCTTAGGGGGCCCATAAGGCCTCTCTTCTCCATATAGGGAGCCCAGTACTATGAGTAAAGCATTATAGTTGGGGGCCCTGTTACAAGTTTTGCATCAGGGCCTGGGAG
Organism: Eleutherodactylus coqui; assembly: GCF_035609145.1. Lineage (NCBI taxonomy): Eukaryota > Metazoa > Chordata > Amphibia > Anura > Eleutherodactylidae > Eleutherodactylus > Eleutherodactylus coqui. The sequence goes on from NC_089839.1 coordinate 79,373,452, forward strand.
CTTCAAGTTATGCCTCTGCACTGATATTAACCCCGAAATGACGCGGCCCCGTTTTTTTTTCCATTTTCGTTTTTTCTTCCCCCTTTTAAAAATCATAACTCCTTTAATTTATCCATCGACGTTGCTGTATGAAAGCTTTTTTTGGCGGGACGAGTTGTATTTTTCAATGGTGCTATTTAATGTACCTTATAATATACTGAAAAACTTTTAAAAAATTCTAAAGTGGACTAAAATGAAAAAAAACCACTGACATTCTGCCATCCTTCAGTGTGTCTTGTTTCTACGGCGCACAAACTGCAATAAAGAGGACATGATAACTTTATTCTATGGGTGTTTTGGTTCTAAAGGACCAGACACTTTATGTTTGTACTGCCCTATTTCTTTTCCTTCAGCTTTTCAAAATTATTTTTATATCTTTTTTCACTTGACTCCCCCCCCCCCCCCCCCCCCCCCCACACACACATTGTTTAGCTTTATTGGGTGTAGAAAGATTTAAAAAAAAGTTTTTTTTTTAAATGTATAGTTCACTTTAAAATTTGTATATTTATACTAAAATAAAGAGTACAGAAATGGGTTCCTCATTTTGTTTTGGATGTTTTGATATATAAAACTTCTATAGTTTTAGATTACAGACTGCATATGGTGATGTTTAGGTTGCTGTCGGCGATCGGTTATTTTCTCTATGTATATAGTTTTATTTTATTCCTTTTTTTTACTTATTTTTGTAACCATTTTTTTTACCATCTATGTCCCTCATGACATCATATAAGACCTCTGGGGGTCATTCACAATAAAATTATTATTTCATACTTTTACACTGTAGCTGGGGAATCCATAGGAGCCCCAGTTACAGGGTAAATCATTCTATTGTAGTGACAGTAGTCTGTAAAAGAGCGGATTTGGATCTGCTAGGACCCTGTGACCCACGTGATTGCTGGGTCACATAGTGGAAGCAATACTTTCACTTTCACTCTTTAGTACATAGCTCTCATATGTAGCCTGGGAAGGAGAAGGCAGAAGCGGTTAAAAACGGCTTCTCCTTTCTTCTCCAGGTCCTTAGCTGCATCTGACAGCTGAAGACCCGATCTGCTCCTGCTACACTGCAAGAGCTTTAATCCCGCGCTGTACTTCTACTATTGAGCCAGGATTAAAGTCCAGGACCAAGCGCCATATATTTACTGTGCTTGCTCCTTCAGGGGTTAGGCCCACTGTCCACGGGCATTGCAGTATCCCGCAGCGAATCTCAGCCACGGGAGCCGCTGCCTGGGAGCAGGAGTCAGCAGACGGTTCTCCGCAGGTCAGCCTACCTGACAGATAGGCTGACCGCGGAGAATCAGGGCAATTCGCAGAATGTTGCGAATTGCTGTCCGCGAGCGGAGAATCCCAATGATTCTCTGCTCGTGGACTCGGGGCCGACACTTTCCATAGCAACACTATGGAAAGCTTCAGCCGGCGTGATTCGCCAATGATTTACCGCCGGCGAAATCACTGCCATGGACAGGGGGCCTTAGGGTTTGCATGCTAGGTCTGCTACTATCTTTATGGGTATTCGTTAATAAATTGAGCCAGTAATATGTAAATTCATTAATTGTAGAGTATTACTGCCCTTTATATGTAGCTCCACTCACTAGTGTTCAGCAGTGATGAATTTGATCTTATACCAATAAGCCTTTTATTCACTTTATGACGCAGTATGCACTTTGATGTTGCTCATCTTAGGACTAATTAATGTACAGTCTAACTGATATGTACCCTATATATAACTTGCACTTTATAGCTACAGTGGATAGAAAAAGTCTACCCATTCCTGCTAAAATGCCAGGTTTGTGTCATGCTAAAAAATCCATCAAAGATGAGTCCTTTCCGATTTACTCCCACCTGCAGTGTGACCCGTTATCTCTACAATGCCACTGAAAAACAATCTGAAATCATTTAGGGTAGAAAGATAATAATAACAAAACTAAGATAGCGTGGTTACATAAGTGTGAACACCCTCTTATAATTAGGATGTGGTTGTGTTCAGAATCAGCCAATCACATTTACTCTCCTGATAAATGGTAGTCAGCACTCCGCTGTCATTACTTACGTGGATTCTCATCTCCCCCATATGAAGTTCGGCTCTTCTAGGAGGATTTCCGGACATTTTTTAGTTGGTCTGTAAAGAGCTTACAGCACATCAAAGAGGTCTGATTGTTGGACGGTATCCGACAGGAGAAGGGGAGCAAAAATATTTCCAAGGCATTATACGGTTCTCAATGAAGACATTCAGCAAGAAGTGGATTACATTTGCCACAACAGTGACATTACCAAAAACTGGCATCCAACAAAAAACTAATGAAAAAACCCAGAAGAATGTTGGTCCGGGAGGCTGCCAGAGGCCTACAGCAACATTAAGGAGCTGCAGGAATATCTGGCAAGTACTGGTTGTGTAGTGTATGCGACAACCATCTCCAGGATTCTTCATATGACTTAGCCGGACTTGGATGCTTTTCTTGCCACCCTATGTTTTGCCGAAACGTACTTGAAGTCCGTCAAAAGTATTTGGGAGAACGTATTCTAGTCTGATGAGACCGAGGGGGAACTTTTTTGCGATAATTCTAAAAAGGTATGTTTGGTGTAAGGCCAGCACTGCCATCACCAGAAGACCACCAGACCCGCAGTGAAGATGGTGGGGGCAGCATTATGCTTTGGGACGGTTTTCCTGCCGCTGGAACTGTGGCTTTAGTCAAGAAATAGGGAATTATGAACAGTTCCAAATATCAACCCATTTTGGCACAAAACCTTCAGGTCTCTGCTAAAAAGCTGAAGATGAAGAGGGATTTCACCGTTCAGTACAACGACCACCCAAAGCATAACATACCTCCAAATCAACAAAAGAATGGTTTGGCCAGAAGACTAAAGTTTTGAAATGACCCAGCCAGAGCCAGGAACTGAATCCCGTTGAAGATCTCTGGGTTGACCTGCAGAGGGCGCTACACACAAGATGCCCTCGCAATCTGACAGATTCAGAGCACTTTTGCAAGGAAGAGTGGGGAAAGACTGCCATGCGACACCTACCCCAAAGAAACACAAATGCTGCCATGAAGTGAACAGGTATATCCCCAAAGTATCAGTTTTAGGATGTGCTTATTTATGCCAGATTATTTTTTTTTAAATCTTTCCATGCTAAAAGATTAGTTTGTTTTTCAATGGAATTGTACAGCTAACCAGTCACATTTAGGTCGCTTCCACACGGGCGACGCGCTATCGCCACGAGACAAATCGCAGGGATATCGCATTGGTGGTCCGTGCGATATTGCTGCGTTTTCTTGCGGCGATATCGCAACTTTATAGCACTACATGCAAGAACTTTCAAGGGGGAGGAAGTACTTTAATTAAGCCCTAGTTGCATAACAAAAAAAAACACAAACATCACCTAAGAAGTGCTGTCAGCTCCGCCATGTCTTCGCCCAAGTCCCCGGCAGTTGTTTTCAGGCATCTCTTCTGGTCAGGGATTGGAAAATCCCCGCCTCCAGGAAGCGCTGCCTCTGATTGGCTGAGCACCATGGCTCAGCCAATCAAAGCTAGCACTCAATGAACCAATCAATTGGTTCATCAAGCGCTTCCTCTGAATGGCTCTCGAGTGCAGCAGCTCAGCCAATCAGAGGCAACGCTTCCTTGTGGCGGGGATTTTCCAATCTCTGACCAGATGAGATGCCTTAAAACAGCTCCCAGGGAGAAGATGTGGCAGAGCTGATAATGCTTCTTAGGTGATGTTTTTTTTTTTGTTTGTTTTTTTTTTAAATGCAACTAGGGCTTATTTTACAGCTTTGACAGTGGGATTTCCTACTGTCAAAGCCGCATCACACTGCACGAAAACCATGCTTTCATCTGATGCAACACAAAGGAAGGGTCCATAGGGAAACATGGGCTACAGAATATCGCAAAACGTGGCTGTATACGGCATGTCGCAATTTTGCAGTCTCACAATGTCACAGGCTACAAAACATTGTTCGTTTGAAAGAACCCATAGGAAAGCATGGGCTTCACATACATGCAATTCTTAGCACTGTGGCATCGTGACAAAATCGTGCTAGAAAATCACCCGTGTGGAAATGGCCTCAAGGTGGAAATAAATCTGAAAATGAATCATCCATCTCGGGATTTTAGAAACCTGCATTTTAACAGAGGTCTGTAGACTTTTTATATCCACTGTATACTAATACAGCTGACTACCATTCCGAGGGCTAATATACTGGTCTTCTTATTTATACAACTAAATTATATGCTCTAAACTTTTGTCATTTTTCTCCACTGAGCTCATCCAGAATTATCTGTGATAGAAACCCGTTTAGAGAACAGGGCTATATTAGGGAATGTAAACATTCATCTATTTGCTCCTCCGCCATGTTTACCAGCAAACCTAGCACAAAGACATGCATGCATAACAGCAAAGGTAAAGTGCCCATCAGTCCCTGTGCAGTGGCATCCAGAATACTCAAAATGCATTGGACAGGGCTACATTGGGGAGATTTAAGGGTGAGGTTCCTGAGCAGGGCCGCCCTTGTCAGGGTGACTGCTCTAATTGCCAAGCAGGGTTGTGCAGAGCGCTATTACAGCAGGTTCTCTCCCAAGCGTACCTTTGCAACTGTGAATGGAGCTTTATACATCATTTACATTTTAAAGCTATTCTAATAAAAGTTATGTTTTAAAGGGGTTGTCTAGTTACTGGACAACATTTGAGCAACAGCTCCGACTCCCTTAAAAATAACAAACAGAGCAGTAATTTACCCGTCCTCTGCCACACGGATCCAGCAATGTTGCCACGCTGGTTCCCCATGATTCTTGTGGAAGATGTCGTCAGCAGAAATCACCTGACTGCTACAGCCAATCAGAGGCTGCGGTGTCACTGTTTTGAAATCCTGGCATTGTGGCATCTACAATGTAAGCGTGCAGGCCAGAAAAATGGGAGGAGACTGTGCAATCTCTGATTGGCTGCAGCAGTCAGGTGACTTCCACTGGCACTGTCTTCCACAAGAATCACCGGGAGTATGGCGGGGTAACATTCCTGGATCCCCGTAGCAGAGGATGGCCAAGTACTGCTCTGTTTGTTATTTCAAGGTCGCTATAGCTATTGCACAAATCTTGTTCGGTAACCAGACAACCACTTTAAATCTGTTATTTTTCTAGGGACTGTTTTTAGCACACAACGACTCTGTTAGCGCATCAGATCTGGCTAACAGCTGATCGACGGAGGTCCCAGGAAATGAACCTGCATCCCTTTATGACATGTGGAAAGGTCATCAATACAGAAATCATGCAAACCCCCTCTAAAAATTACAAATGTGAAATGCAAATAAGAACACAGATGAGTTTTATCCTGTCATAAAAAGGCAGTAAAGAGATTAATGAATTACATAAACACAGATGACTAATTCATTAATCACACTTTGTCTTTCCATCTGCCTGATTAACCAATGCTTTTATTTATTTACCTTCTCGGAGGAACACTTAATCTGTTCTATGTGCTCACCACATCAACGACGTCCAAATTAATGATATGCTGAGAAAGAGGAATTAAGTGAAGGGCAGCAAAGTAAAGAGAGCGAGAGCTAGACACTAGACTAGCATTACTCGTGTAGGGCCAGGAATTAAATATCCACCATGAGTTGTTAGGAGTTGTGTATTTAAGAATTTCCATCATTGTCATGAAACAAGATAAATGGTGAACACTCGAGATAAAAACAATATAAAAAGTGCACGTAACTCAGGCTGCTTTCACATCTGTGGGGGGGGGGGGAGGGGGGGGTCCGCTTTCATGCTCCGTTGTGGGAGCAGGAAAGGCGAGTCCCCTGACTGAATGGATCGGTCTTATGATGGAACCGAACATCACCGAACGGAACCCATTAACAATAACAGGGTCTGCTCCATTTCTGTTCAGCTCACCGGTATTTTACCAGAAGAAAAGGTGCTGCATGCAGTGCTATTTCTTCTGGTGTTTTGTGCCAGATCCGAGACGGGACCTCCGAACGGAGGATCTAACATAGACGTGAAACCACCCTAACATAGATAGCACCAGTGTGGATCTGTGAACTATTCATTCTGCTTTCCAATTGCCTGTCTGATACTTTCCTATTGAAATCAAAGTACTAACGACCACTTGTCCGTGAGTGACTGAGTTACATGCTCCACCCCTGATCACATTACTTTGGCATCCTCACAGGTCCATCATCTCAGCGAGCACCCAAATCACCGCCGCCCCTGATCACATGATGGCGACGTCATCACAGATCCTTCAATATTTTGACCAACTCCAACCGTCATCACAGGTCCGTCAGTGAGTTACATGTGATGATGTCATTCACTGTATTATAAGTGGCCAGAAACACTGGTACTATAAACACTACTAACTAGTATAACTATAAAGAACACACGGTAGAGGGCCAGACTCATTTATTCTTGTTATTAGTACCAATCTCAGCTCATGGACGCCACCGTTGAGTATCTTCTGACAGGTCCCAATTTTAAGTCATTAGATAAATATGTACATGCAGTAGAAAAGTATATATGTTGTCCCTAAGTACTTCCAATTATGTTGTCCATAAGTACTTCCTTGATGGACAACATAATTGCTATAATACAATGTTGAAAACAGCTAATGATTTAAAACCGACTTCCACTAAAACATAAAACCCTTCCAGAGCTTAGATTCTCATGTACAGGACCTCGTAAGCCTTTGCTTCCAAACCTTAGCCATTTGTGTTGCTGACATTATCTTCTTCCTAAGTGGAGTTCGGCTTTAACATTGGTTTCCACCATTGACAGCAATGGAATGGTTTGATTTCCGCAGGCATACAAACCATCGTTGGCTCGTTCACTTATTGTTCGGTTTACACAGCACTTACTCAGTCCCGCTTATTATACAGGCACTGAACAATTCTCATTTAAACGAGCCATTTGCCGGCCTCAACAGGCTGCACGGGTGCGAACGAGTTAGCCGTGACGTCACTCGCTTGTCCAAACAAGAATCGGCCCAAGTAATGTTTTCATTGTCATTTCTATAGCATCCTCCTCCTTGGCTAGATATTGTCTGATCTTTAACAGCCCTACTAATTTGGCACACCTCATTACAATTTGATGCATGAAGATGAAGCAAATTAAACACAGAGCAAATAAGCCAAATATTCATTATTTTACCTCGATTATGGTTATTTCATATATTCTATATTATTAGTGTGCTGAACGCACTGGGGAGGATTCTGTAAAGAGATTGTGTTTTTTTAAATTTCCATGTGTAGACAAATATTACACCATCCGCCTTGACGTGGCGACTGGGCTCATGCTTCACATTCATACTACATTTACGTGTCGGATGTGTTTTCCGTATGCATTGTATGTGTGTAGGAGTGGCTGCCGGCACCGTTGTCATGTACTCCATGTTTCCGTCTGTCTCAGGCAGTTCAGTGATAGTATACATGTATCCAGCTTACTCATCCATGTGGATACTTCATAGCCCTTAGGGAGGTGTAGGTAGAGCTAGGAGCCCATCTATTAACGTCTACCTTGACGTGATGGATGGGCTGACACAAATTTGACCAAATTGTGCATTAAGGCTAATGGCGGTACAATACTCCTATTGTTTTCAATGGGACCACTCACAGACAGCTGTCCGATTGCGACGCTGAAAAGGGATTTTCGAGCAGTGTATGTTCTATTTATGGGCATTTCAGCGTCTTTAAATGCTGTGCGTCACACAGAGTTTTCAGTGCTGCTGAAAATGCGGCTAACTTGGTAATGCATTTTAGACAGCGTTAAATACCCTAGCTACACTACACAAAAAAAAAACCACTACTCACTTAGGAGGCGCCATCCAGGTTTCTCCTGCTATTCTACGGCGCTCCTGCAGCCTTGCTTGCATACTGAAAGACAACGATGAGCGACGGCTTAACGAAAACTGCACGATGTCAGTGCAGTTACACACAAACGATTATCGCTCAAGAGACGGCTTTTGAGCGATAGTCGTTGTGTCCAAATGGGCCTTTACTCATTCTGTTCCCACCAGAGCCCTTTATGGAAGTGAATTATGTAAAAATTTGTTTACAATAAAGTGTATCAATGGTCAAGTCTGAGACCAAAATATCTATGAATAGAGCCCTCTGAAATCGGCTACTGGAGGCTCTTGGCAATATGACGGGCCAGGCTCGTGCATCAAGCGTCAGGGCCATCAAAAGAAGTCTTCTCTGGACATAAACTGTATGGAGTCATGTGTCAGGGAAACTGCGGGTCAATCATGTGATGGTGAAAAGGACATAGCTTTTTACAGTACATCACTTATTACTGATTTATTGCATACTTCCTCAATTATAGATACACGATGGAGGTCTTATTTATTGCCATAACATCATGGGAACCCAAGACACGCCTGCACTCCTAATTATGAAGCATGTAAAGCACACTATAAATCAGCAACAAATTATATTCAAGAAGAAGGCCCAAGACTCATCAGATGATCTCCTGGCAGCTCCAGCCTCTCCTGATGGCCAACAAGAGATTATTACTATAACAATCTCTTTTTGGCAGACCCACGTCTTGGGAATAAACATTAGCTACAAGAGATGAAACATCTATATTATATGGTCTTCTGTGTTTATGCGCACAAGAGCAAATGCTACAAAGATGAAAATCCAAAAAATATGTGATAAGCAAAAAGTACAATACATCAGTGGGATCAGATGAAATACTTATTAGATGGGTCAGTTAATGGATTAATTACTCTAAGAAAATACTATTGCTTAAGACAGTAATAGCATATCTATTTGTATTGCCTTTTATGTCATTAGGTTTGGATACCATTGAAGGGGTTTTGCCCCAGCTTAAAATTGCTTCCCAACCACCCGGTCCTTCCTGGTTGCTGCTCACCGGGACCCGTGACTACAGAAGCCAGTCACGGGCAAAACCAACTGCAACACTGTACGGGGCGACCCACCAATCTATGGCTAGAGCACACAGATCTACCCTTAGGCCTCCCTCACACAGGCGTTTTTATACAACATTTAGCGCTGCTTTTTCAGTGTTAAACGCTGTCAATGTTCCCATTCATTTCTATGGGTTTGCTCACACAAGGCTGAAAACGAATGAATGGGCAGTGTTTAAACGCTACCAAAAACGTGGCACAACTTGGTACCGCACTATTAGCAGCGCTAAACGTCCTAGCTACACTGCCCGAGTTAAAAATAATTAATACTCACCTGACAGGTAATGTCGCTGTCCCCAGGACTTGCAGCCTTCAGAGGTACTTTTGCTGATAATGGAGATTCTAAATTCCCGCCTCCAGTGAGAGATTGCTCTCATTGGCTGAGTCGGCTGAATGACAGCTGGCTGAGCCAATCACAGCCAGTGCTGGATGCGTCCAATCACAGCCCTTCATTCATTGAACGGCTGTGATTGGATGTATCCGGCGCTGGCTCCAATTGGCTGAGTGACAGCCAGCTGAGCCAATCACAGCAATCTGCCAGCTTCACAAGGTCCTGACAGCGGCCCCGGGGAGAGCGGCTTCACCTGCTAGTGAGTATTGATTTTTTTTTTAATCAGCAGCCAAAACGCTGGCATCTGCTGAAACAAGGTGGAATCTGCAGTAAAAGCGCAGAGTTGAAAAACGCTGTGTTTCCGCAAACGTCTGTGTGAGGGAGGCCTTAGGCCTCATTCACACGACCGTATCTGTAAACTGCTGCGGGAGTCGTCCAGCATACTGCGCATGACAGTGTATCTTACTCGTGCGGTCATGTGCAGTGTGCCCATCGTTTTTTTTTTAATTCCCTGCTGTGTTTCATAGCGGGGTTGTGTATAAAAAAAACACCACCCTTACACGATGTATTGTATATGGCCAGCTTTCCATACGCTGCGCACACAAATTTATAGGGCTTACACTGCGTGGTAAGCAGAGAAATAGAGCATGCTGAGATCTATTTCCCGCGCGTATCGACAGGCAGCGTTTTCATGCTAATGTGAATGGATCAATGAAAGTCTATTTATTCTCACTGAATCCATTCTCAGTCATGTGGCTGTGATACATGCCGAAAATACGGTAGTGTGAATAGCACTAACGCCGCATGCACGTGGCCCGGGTCGGATTTCGCATATGGGATCCTGCAACGGAATCTGACCCTGTGCCCGGCCGGTGACCCCTGGGTACCAGTCCGTAGTCTTAATTATCTGTGCTGGGGATATGCCGGCCGGCGCACATGCGCAGTACAGATTATGCCACGCCGTCGCTAGGTGGTGACACGAATCCCGTGACCTTTCAGTAATGATGATTGCAGAAGGGCGGCAGGTTGGACGGCTTCCATGGACTGTAATGGAAGCCATCCGTGCGGAATTCGCACAGAATCGCAGCGTGCTGCGATTTCTCTCCTGCAAGCGGATAATCACAATCAATTTCCACTCGTGTAGAGAAAAATCACATTTTGCCATAGCATGCTATGGTCGGTACTTGCTGCAGAATCTGGAGGCAGACGCCGGCTCCGGATTCTGCAATGCAAATCCAGCGGTGTGCATTAGGCCCAAGACGATTGGGGAGTGGGGGCATGTTCAAGACATAAATTTCTGCATTGCAGAGTCTTCCCACACCCTATGCCGCATTAACTAACAATGAGAAGAAGTACAGCTCTCCTAGGACCTCTTCTAGTAAATCAGGAGCAACTCTCACCGTCCTAGGTGCTAGACAGTCAAATCAATGCCAACTGTGAGTTAGTGTAGATTTGTCTTATAATTTATACAAATCTGCCATGTTGGGTGTGATCCCACCCTTACACTAAGCCTCACCCACTTTTAAGAAAAAAGTGCAAAGGACAGTGGGAAAAAAAAAATGGCAAAAAGTATGGCTTGCGAACATATTTTTGACTTTTTTACGCTAGATGTCTGGCCTAACGCCAAAACTACCCCCCTTTGTCTAAATTCTAAGAGGCCCTGCATATCCAAAAATGTTGTGACAACAATTACTTTGACAGACGGCCTAGCTCTTCCTCATGTCGCCCTCTACTATTACACTGCCACACTGTGACACATACAGCCTGGACTACTCTACCATCTTTTAATAAAATTCTGCTTGGCCCATATTCTGTCTGGCTTACTGATCTGGAAATAGAAAAAGCTGAATAGATTTTTCTTAGCAACCTCAGAGAAAAGGACACTTCAAAAGTCCATGGTACCCCAGTCAATAATCAATGTCCCAGCTCTATATGACAGAAAGGCAAGGTAGCGGAATTGTGATCTTTAGAAGGCTTTGACTCGTAACATCACAAGGAATACCGTAGATGCTTGAGAATAGACCCCTAACATGACAGGCCGCTTCATAACGACCTCGGGCTCCCTTCTTAAAAATCACAACGAGAAAAATAACGAGACGGCTACTTATGTGACAACATTGGAGCAAACATCTCAGCCTACTGTCTACATTTATTGACAACGAGAAGAGCTACGACAAGAAATCTTGTCTCTTGGCCGCCACCAGTCAGACAACATAAAAACCCCTCAAGTATATTGGCTTCAGATCTGTTGTGTCTCCTGAACTGGTACATGCCTGTCCTCGGAAATACATGACATGGAGAGTGCAGTGTAATGACTGGGTCCCCGTGTTAGATGCGGAGGATAGCCTGACGGATGAGAACATGGCTTACAGAAATGGATAATTCAGCACTTGGGAATCGATTAAAACCACATGTTTTATTGATCGATCCTTAACAGTCATAAAAAGTCCATATTCAGAACTCGTACGCCGCCGCTAAACAAGGACTTTTTATGACCAGCGTATTCTAAGGATAGATCAATAAGGGAAGTGGTTGGAATAGTTTTCAGAAGTGCTGGGTTATCCATCTCTTTTACATGCCGCTTTAATACTGGTTTCCATGCTTGACATGCTGGGCCAATTTTTTTATTTTTTCTAAAACAGAACATTTAATTAAAATAAAAACAAATAAAAAAAAGAATTAGATGTGACCGACTTGTCAGAAGATGAAAAAAAAATCAACACCACACAACATGCTGGTGGCAAAGATTAATTACAAAAATCCTGCATTTATCTGCTTAAAAAGAAAATGATATATAGATATATACATATATATATATATATATATATATATATATATATATATATATACACACACACACACATACATACATATATATATACACATATATACATACATACATACATACATACATACACGCACACTTTATACGATACAGATCTGTTAGCAGGCTTCCAGGAAGGACACCGTCATTGCAGTTGAACCACATAATTGTTTTACTTAACGTTGGCATAACTATTTCTGGGCAGTCTTTGAACCGGGAACATAAACCTCCAGTAAAGTCCACCGAGTCAGGTTGCACCAAGGTAACTGTTGGCTCTCAGCCCATCCAACTGTGCCACTGTGGGTTGCCGGGAGGCCAGTTTCTGCCACAGCCTATATGGCACTCACGGGTTTCCTTCAAACAGTTTGGACACTGCTCTGTTCCTAGGCGGATGCTTGTTGCCGCTACACCATTACTTTTCAAGGAAACTGCACTACACACAGTTACTCTCGCAGATGGACTCATTCCTCCTCCGCTTATGCCCTCCCTATGTAGCAATGCCATGGTGCAACACACAGCACTATTACACTGCCCTTACATCAGCATGGAGCCTAGCCTGGAGCCACGCTGATGCCGCACACTTCCTCCTGTAAGCTGGGATCCAGAAAGTATGTGTCCTGGTGACCAGTGACGCTGGCAGGGTTTGGCGGTGCAACCTCATGCAACAGCTGCTAACCATCATTGGCCAAAGGGGCAAAACAGTGTACAGTACAAGTAGAAGGACTCACACAGGGGATACATCAATATAAGCAAATACAAGCATAGAAGGGGTGATTTCCTGGGGCATGACTTATGGGGCAGTGTGTCTTTTCCCACGCTGCTAGATTCAAGTGATGATAGGAGGGCAAGTCCCGTGGTTTTCAAATATAAATCATGGTGCGAAAGAGGGTTGAAAAGTCCCACATGATAAAACACCAGTTCTGCTAACTTAAAAGAGCTGTCCAGTTGTAAACTATTGACAGTCTATCCGCAGGATAAGCTACCAATAGTAGATCAGCAGGGGTAAGCCCCACTTATCAGCTGTTCTCCAACACGATGTGCTTGTACACCGACTTGATCTCAGGAAGCAAACAGCTCTGTTCACATTGCAGTGGCCAGGCTTAGTATTAAAAGCAAAGTTTCCCTTGAAGTGACAGGTTGTAATGGTAAGCCTGGCCACTGCAGAGGGAACAGAGCTGTCTGCTGAATGGAACCGAACAGCCCTGGGCAGCCCCTATTGACTATGATGGGATCCGCCCAATTTCCGTCCGGCTTTTGGACGAAAGAAAAAGCACTAAGAAGTACTGTATATGAAATAAGGAAAGAGAGTGCTGTATCTGAGGAACTGGGCTACACAGCAACCACATCTAAACCCAATAGAGACCACCAAGGTCACTACATGATCAGTAGATATGAGACTTCCTTCTGGGATGTTGCTAAAGCATCCCATGTAACTACGTGTCAATGTTGAGAGACGGCGCCAAATCTACAAAACTGTTCAAGAAAAAGGGTGGCTAATTTTATGAGTATATATTTAGATATTATGTGCAGTCGCCGTTTTAAACAGGTCTCTTCATTGCTATAAGCGTTCCCCTGTTTTACATTCTCTCCCAGTCAGGGCCAGCTTTATCAGTATGCTCATCCGATGCTGCTCTCGCAGTAATTTGAGGCCACCTTCACCTCCGCTACCTTGTTTGTCCTGTCAGTGTTTTGTAGAAGCCTTCCTTTGAGCCTCAGCAATTTTATAATCAGCATGTGAATGTGCCACATATCATCTGCGGATTCACGGGAGGTTATAGAAGATCAGAGGTCTGTGTTCATATATTATATTCTTCATCCAGGATGGGAATTTTAGCTTAATTCAGCGGCGTAGTTGGTTTTAGATTAAAATTTAAAAAAAACTCTGAAATTCTTAAAAGGACCAGAAATCTAAATTATTGATGTCCCCTTGCCAAATGAATAAATAAAAAGGATAGTCTATTTTAACTATTTAAAAGGTCTTGTCCTCTGTCATTCTCCTAGTCAGTTGATGTACAGAATGCAACTGAATTTCCTCAGGGTGGGAAAGTCCATGCAATGTCTACCAAAGTGCAAGCCAAGTCTTGCTGAAATGTGCCAATACGCCAGGAGTCAGCAACCTGTCGATTGCTGATAGATCCCACGTAAAGCATAGGCCAAGTGCAACCTTCGACTCTATATGCGTCGTCGAAATGCAAAGGAGATCAAAAGTGGCGTAGATGTCTCAATCAATCTCCATCTAGAAGAGGGTGAGAATCTGGTAACAGAACTCGAGTTTTATGCTGCTGTGAGGTAGGATGGGTTAGCCAATCAGCAGTAAACTCCAGCATCATGTGACTTCTTACAATTTTTTTTATAAACCAGTAGCATATTTAGCGGATGAGATTGGTGATGAGAAGTCCAGTCCTGAATGATGAGCCAGATCAGTTGGCTCAGCTGACCAAAAAGAGAACACTCTTACAGCACCTGAATGGCTCTTCGTTACAGGCTGTTGTGTCGAGAAGCGGGCAGAACAGTGGAGAAGCAGCCCCTCCCCTCTTTTCATGGTAGAGGTCATACGCCATACTATGAAGGGAGGTGGCAGGGCTGCCTGTCTACTCGTTCTGCCGCCCCACCCGGCTTCTCGTCTGTACAAAGGTATATTAGAGGGCAGAACAGCTTGAGCAAACATTGAATTCCAATATAAGAGCCATTAAAAGAGCCACTTTAGGCCCACTGACTGGTTCCGGTTCACATGAAGGTCATAGATCTGGGTTTTCGTGTACGGCCTATCACTATAGGAGATACTGGAGGAGAGGACCATGGAAACAGGGAAAAGGCCCTTTTACACAGAACGATTAATTCAAAAAAATAGTTTAAACGAGCAAAGATGGACGATACGTTCGGTGTAAACGCAGCCAACGATCAAATGACGAAAAGTTTGCTTTCTCTGTATTTTATGCAGGCATGCAAATCATTGTTGGCTCGTTTACAGATCGTTCAGTTAAAATACCGAACTTCAGTTGTTCTTATTCACAATATGGGGAATGTTGCGGCTCCTCAAAATTGTTTATTCCCAGGTTGCCCCTGGATACGTCCTGTAGGCATTCCAGCGCTACAGGCCAGGCTTGCTCAGTAGGAATGACCAGGGACGGCTTTTCTTCTATTCAGCTTTCGAGGACGGATTACTGACCAATAGCAGGGAAGCGCTAAGTGGGGACCTGCACAGGAAGTACAGAGCAGGGAATTGTGGTAAATAGAGTTTCAAGCTGCATGTCAGCAGATATGCGGAAGCCATCTTGGGAAATAGCGATGCAGGAAAATATCAAAAATTGAGGACAGGATAAGGCGGCTGTATGATTTATACATGTAACCAGCTGTGCATAAACATGATGCAAACACCTTTCAGATTTGGAATTTTTGACAATTCACTTCACAACCGGAAAACCCCTTTAAGATGTATTGTCCATAATCCATCACATGACTTCAGCAGCCAATAACTGGTGCATATTTTTACGTGACTACGCAGAATGCCACCACAGCTGTACGCAACGATCACGTGGTGTACATATTCTACAAAAACCATGTAATCTTTAATAAATAAATCTTTAATAAATGTAATCTTTAATAAAACTTCTACAACTTTAACATACTTTGTGTTTGAATCCCAGTTTTTTTAAATCACGGCTTGTTGTCGATACGTTATTTTGGGGAACACTGTCTGTTGCACAATTATTTTGGAGGCCATTATGAGTTGTACTTTGGATGCACTGGGCAGAACAGCAGGCACAGTATTAAAGGTAGAAGCAGCAGGTCATTGCTGGAGCACCGGGATGGAGAGTTTGTGCTGAGAAGATGAGGAGTGGGTACAAAGATGAGGAACTTAAGACGTCTGGGCAGCATTCATTGCAGAGATGAGTTGTAAGTGAAAGTAGTGTTATGGTGGTCTGGGCCAAATGGAGACAATAAGGAAAGAGAATGTCAATAAGAGATGTTACCTGTGTGTCACTGAATATAATTGTTTTGTATTTAGTTTGCAACTACATCTGATTAATTTTTATTTTTCTGTATGTTCAGTAGCGCTGCATTTAATTTAGAAAGTAATATGCATTATCCATCCAGGGACAGTGGGGCAGATTTACTATGGAAAACGCACCAGAAAATGATCTTACACACTTTGTATCACACTTATGGTATGTTTTAGAAGCTTTTTTAGCCAAAATATGCCCTCTCTCGACAAAACGTGGCAAAGTTTTATTGCAAAATCTGCCATAAGACTAAGCCAACTAATGGATGATATAAATGTAGACTAGACAGTCTAAAGATGGTGAGATGTATCGCCTAGCAGAGCCACTGTGATAAAAATAGTCAAATTGTCTGAAAATGCACCAAGTTTGAACGGTCTACTATTATTGCACAGTATTAGTAAATCTGACCCAGTTTCTTTTAATGGGGTCCAAGTTATATATATATTTTAGTTAGCACTCCCCATGCTCACAACATAATAAAATATCTTATACTTACCTCTTCCAAATCCCTGTAGCTTCATACTCTGTGTCGAGTCCATTTATAGGCTGCAGAGACAGGCTGTGAAGGAAACGTTGCAGACTGCTGCAGCCAATCACAGGCCTCGGTGCTCAAATGCTGAGGTCTGCGATTGGCTACAGTAGCCTGTGACATTCCATACATAGGCCGACTGCAGCCTGCAAACACAGTGTCAGAGGGGATTGAGTTGTGATGCTGGAGTTGCAGCGTAGCCAGGAGAGGCGAGTATAGGCTGTTCTAGATGCTTAGGCATGGGGTGCACTATTCTTGTTTTTCATTTTAGCTGGGACAACCCTTTAAAACCCTAGTAGCATCCCTGAAAGCTTTCAAGTCATTACCTCTATGGCCCAGTTATAACTGGGTACTAAATGATCTCAGAAGACTGCCAAGTAGAACAGTGCACATCCTCTTTACGCTTTCCTTCCCCTGCTACATGCCATTTACCATTCTGCCACATTTTTTTCAATCCACTGCCCTTGACACACTGATTGACAGCTTTTCCTGTATACATGTTCATACAAGGGGAGCCGCCAATCACCGCATGCGGTAGGAGAAGCCGGGCCCACAGCCTCAATATGTAACGGAGCTGAATTTATTCAGCTTTTCACTTAAAAACACAGCAGAAAAACCTAAATATTACTGAGCTCTACATGCCGCCTTTATAATTACAGAGCGATTCTGAAACCTGCAAAGAGGAGGCACATTCATTTTATGTAGAAGGGTCACATGTAGTAGTTAAAGGGAACCTCCCACCTCCCTATAACAGCAAAGTTATAGTGCAGTTAGGGCGGTGACAGGGAGCCAGGCGATGCAATATTTTTTTGTATACTCACCAGCTCCCTGGCTCTCGTATAAAAAAAAAATGTAATAAAGAAAATATTGGGTGGTTTCACATCTGCATCTGAACTTTCAACTTATTCATTATAGATGCAGTTGAAAACACCAGGAGAAAAACCCAGGCAGCCGGGCTGAAAGCTGGCGGACGTCATTATAGTCAATGGCGTCTGCTCAGCGCTGTTTAGTCTCGTCCAGAGATGGAACCGTTCAGCCACAGGCATTTCTCTTACATGCTTCCCGAACGGAGCAGGAAAGAGGAATCCCCAAAGTCCTGTAACAGGTTCGTCATTTAGGGCGGGTGTTTTAAAAACTCTTCTGGACGCCTGCATCAGAATAGTGTGGATCGGCCATCGCTGGTAAGTAACGCCACTGACTTTGCATTACACTCCAATGACGTTGCGGCACAATCTCCCATTAGTACTGCCTCTCGGATATAGCCACTGTGGAGAAGCAATAGTCTGGAAGTCTTTTAGCCAAAAGTACTATCCTACTGGAGGAAGAATCTAGCGGAGACATTAAATACATATGAAGGTAAGGAGAAGAAAGGAAGACCCTGCCATCAGTTGACATGAATGACGACCTGGATGAAACCAGGACCAGGGGTGTAACTATAGGGGGATGCGGTTTCTACGCGGCTCAGGACCCTTAGAGGGCCCATAAGGCTTCTCTTCTCCATATAGGAAGCCTAGTAGTACTATGAATAAAGCATTATAGTTGGAGGCCCTGTTACAGGATTTTGCATTGGGGCCCAGAAGCTTCATGTTATCCCTCTAACCTGGGCTGCTGCAGTGGTCCTGCATGCTGTATTCAGCCCAGTCCTTAGTGTACAAGGGTCTTACATGGTTTCATTTTCATAAACCATTTTTTACCGGACTCTACTCATGAATGTAATGTTATCTTGATTTCCTTCAAAATGTAAATCTTAAAAACAACATTAGAGTAATCAAAAGGATTCTGAAAGAAAACATGTTACTTCTTGTAGCAGCAAGATGAAAGGAAAACCTCCAAAAAAGAAGCACGTAAAAAAGGCCCAAAATAAGTGCAGTAAATGATTAAAAAAATGATTAAGTGACTTCTGTAATGAGATACTGTATCATAGCTTGAATTGGCAGACTGACAGAAACAACGCTGACCCTCATCTTAACACGGCCTATTTTGGAACTAAGGATGCAACGATTTTTGGGGAATTTTCAGCTCCACTTTTCAAAAGCTATAACTTTAATTTTTATGTTGACATGACTAGACAAGGGGCTGTAGTTTAATTATAAAAGTGATCAAATAAACCATATTCACCCCCAAAATTGTACAGCCTTTTTTTAGGAGGCGAAATGAATAAAGACAGCATGTTTTGGTCAGTTTTTTTAGCTTTTTGAGGGGCTTGCTATGCAGGATAAAAAGCGTGTTTATTTTATTGCTACAGACGCTACAATACCAAAAGGGTGTTTACATTTTATTTTATTTTTTTAAAGCAAAGAGGGCAGAGTGCGCAAAAGTTTATATTCATACACACACACACTTTTTTTGTTATTTTTATTTAATTTCTTACATTTTTTTGTCCCTGTAGCTGTGATAATAGGATGATACATGTATCATCACTAATAATAGCGATTGTAGGCGAGGGCATACCTGGACACCATTGTTTGGCATCCGGTTGCAATGGCAACCCATCAGCCCTATGTGATTACATAGTAGAGTGCCAATGAGGTCATAGAGGGAGCGCCCCTCCCTCTGTGAACACTTTACATGCCGCAATCAACATTGATTGCAGCACGTAAGGGGTTAACAGTGGGGTAATTGTGCTCTTACTGATCCCCGCTGTTGCATCTGTCAGTCACAGCCAGCTCACACAGAGTATGCCGTGGGCTCAAATTCTGAACTTGTGCCATCCATAGGACGCAAATGTATACCCTAAAGGAGGGAACTGCTTACCAGCCAGAGCGTACATTTACACCTTTAGGCAGGAAGGGGTTACAGGGGTTCTAATATATTTATTGCATAAATTATAAAATTAACAATGTATTCCATTTACATGGTGTGAAAAAACGATCCATCTACGAGATATTACATTTATATACACTGCCTATAACATGCATGTCTAGCTAATGAGCTGTGTGCTTGAGGACACATGATTACTCACTCACGCATACTTGCAAAAGGATTTTCAACTTTTTGGCCTTTTTGAGAACCGGTTTTTTACCAAAAAGTAGGTGGGTCTAGCAAAAGGGGGAGTGGTCTCCATTGGCTTTTCAGCTTGACTATAATTTATGCCAAAAGCTGGCATAAATACATGTCAGCGCACAGCTAGCATGGAGTTCACAGTCTGGCACACGGTGCAGCCAGACATGTGCACACGTATTAAGAGGACTCAGACCTACTTATAAAACACGGCTTTTTCATGAATTCGCTTTCTGATGTCTCTTACTGGTAATTAGTGTCTTGGAAAAAAATAAAAACCCCATGGGAGTTCTTAGCCGTCCATGTTGGGGTTAAGTAAGTGCATATCATTATTTTCATGAATCCAAAATCAGGTCTATAAAAAGACAGAAAATGCAGAAATACATGTGGCTGTAATGAGGAGCATTAACAGCTGACATTTGATCAAGGTACTCTAAAAGAAGCAGATGGGTCATAGACCAAAGCACATGAATAAGGGGATTATGCAAAGCTGAACAGACTCAATGAGCAACAAAACAGTGTTGATGACAGAGACAATTTCATTACTTTTTCATCCGCTCGTCAATTAAGCATTTCACAATTGTACAGTCTGGGTACAATCCTAATTGCAGCGTACAATTTCTCAGTATGAGTAACACTTGATTACATGCAAGCATTAACCTTACGTGGCACCTCCAGCTCTGGGTCATAGTGGCAATGCATACACTTCAGCCCTTGAAAGAAGTCGTTCTACTGCAAAACTCGGCATGCAGTTCCATCTCAGCAGATATACATATGATTAGAGCTGCGGTGTGATTAATGAACGGTCTGGCCACTTGAGGCCATAAAAGTGGTTCCCCCCTTGGCCTATAAAAGACTCTCAGAGGCTCCTTGTATGTAGTGACCTCTCATTTCGCTTGTGTGGAGCTTGTTGACCACTAGACGCCTCTACAACGCAATCAAAGAGATTTTACCCAGTTAACAGTTTGATGGGGGGCACATTATTGGCATGCGAGATACTGGATGGTCGCATCGATGAATTGCTGCCACCTTGGCCGTTCTGACCAGACTGTTAGCAGGTGTTGGGACCAGTGGATGTGTGAGGGCACGCACAGGCGGCTACTGAGCTCAGGATGCCCGCTCACAGACCACGAGAGGATCGTTTGATCGTCCAACAACCATGAGCACCTCCAAGTGTTTCATCGTCCGCCTTCCAGAGACAGGTGGTGCCATTGTTACAGCCCCTGTGTCTGTTGGAACCATAACCAGATGCTTGGCTAAAAGACATTTGGTCTCATGGCGCCCATTACATGTAATGCCTTTCACACCAACTGTCACCCTCATTTGGTGTCACAAACGGCGCAAGTGGACTACTAAGGAGTGGTTGTCTTCAGCAACAAATCCAGGCTTAGCTTCGGCACCGACGACGGCAGTCTTCTTGTCTGGAGACCGCGGAGTGAGCACCTCAATCCTGCTTTTGCTCTAGAGTGGCACAATGCCCCCACTGCTGGTGGGATGGTCTGGGGGGCATTGCATACGACAGTCGCTCACCCCTAGTAGTCGGACAAGGGACAATGACAGCTCAGTGATATGTTAAAGACATCCAGCAGCCCACTTGTATTGTCTCCCAAGGCGGCTGCACATAAAAAGGATGCCACAGGAATGCCTCTACAAAATTGCCATATGCCCGCCCATATCACATCTTGTATCCAAGCTAGAGGCAGCCCAACAGGTTACTAGGGTCTCATTGCCCACCCATATCACATCTTGCATCCAAGCTAGAGGCAGCCCAACAGGTTACTAGAGCCTCAATGCCCACCGATATTACATCTTGTATACAAGCTAGAGGCAGCTAGAGGCAGTACAACAGGGTACTAGAGCCTCCTTGCTCACCCATATTACCTCTTACATCCAAGCTAGAGGCACCAAACAGGGTACTATTGCTTCTTTGCCCGCCCGTATCACATCTTGTATACAAGCTAGAGGTGGTACAACAGGGTACTATTGCTTCTTTGCCCGCCCGTATCACATCTTGTATACAAGCTAGAGGTGGTACAACAGGGTACTAGAGCTTCCTTGCCCATCTTGCACCCAAGCTATAGGCAGTATAACTAGAGTTTCCCTAGAACAGGTCAGTTCTCCACAATAAATGATCCTTTTGCTCTGATATTGTAATCACTTACTTATATCAACATTACAATCACACAGAGAAAGTTTCTTTTGATTCCAGCAACTTTTTCCAGGTGTTTGATTATTTGACAATGACTGTATTATGTACATGTATAAGCCATAGCATTAAACCCACCTGCCTAATATTGTGTAGATGCCTTATGTAACCAAAACAGCTCTGAGACATGGATGCCACAAGCCTGGCCATGGATATATTATAATCCCTCACGGCAATTATTCACGCGGCTATCTGTTTTGCCGCTTTATTCCCAGAAGCACAAGTCATTTTTATGAAGGGCTTTAACTCCGTGATGGATCCAGATATATTTTCCTCTGGCTCGTCGGGTGTTGGGTCTTCGCTTGCCTCTTTACTAACTGAAGTTGGTTTGTTGGATATTTGGAGGATGAAGAACTCAGGAGTCAAATAATATACCTGTCATACTCCACAATTTAACACACTTTCTATAATAGATTATACATTTGGCTTGTTAGGCCTGGTCTCTGATATTGAAAACATTCCACATCTACCCAGAGGTATCTCAGAGGCTAGTCGTGTTTTGCAGACCTTTGGAGGGATTGGGCGACAAATGGGCTGTAAAGGCCTGCATAAGAACCATAGTACCAATGATCGTATTCCAGACCAATTTCAGATATTTGTAGCAACACATAGGGAGATCTACGATAGGGCGCTGGTTTGGGATACTCAAGGTTTACCTGAGGGGGCGCCTCCAGTCCTACATTTCTTTTGTTAAATGAGCCTCACCAGAGGTCTTAGGCCAATATAGGCAAGCAGAGGAAGTTTTTATACTTGACCCTACTGCATCTAATAGAGATACTTGGCCATCACTTTGGAGATACTATTTGCACATATTAAAGGATAAGGCCTCTTGGAAGCTATTCTTTACCAATCTCATTTGAATTGGGGAATCAGTCCAGTAAACTGTTAGTCAAGCCTGCTCTGTTCCACCTGATTTACAGGTACGCGCCTCACAGAACTTCGTAATATCTGATTCTAGAACAGTTTTCCACCTTCTATCAAAAATTATATGACTCTAGAATTGCATATATATGCCAGCAGATTTGGGGCTTCTTCACACAACTGTTTGTGCACGCAAAATCCGCAGGTGCTAAACGCGTAGAACAGAAGCCATTGATTTCAATGGGTTCCTTCTCATGAGTACAGTTTGTGTTTGCATTGCGTGCAGAGAAAAAAGTAGGACCTGCTCTATTTTCCTGCATTTTGCTCTGACAATAAAGCCTCTTGCCATTCAGATCTGGTAGTTGGCCCTAGAGAGGTCGGTATAGGTCTTAAGGTGCATGATATGGCCCTGCTTTTGGCGAACCCAAGAGTCACCGCACCCAGAGCTAGGACGCCATAGCACATTTCTCTGGACTCATTAATTGGCAAAAATCTAATAATATGCCACTAAATAGATTTAATTGTGGGTGATCAGCGGAATTGTGTAACTGCAAGTGGTATCACAATATAAATACCTTGGCGTAAATATTCTCAAAGACTGCTCCAGCTCCTATAACACCAATATTTGTCCTCTACTGTCCCTTCTAAGTTCATGGTCTGGAAAGGATTCCTAATATCTGTACATGGCAGAATTAACTTATTTTACCCAAAGTATTATATCATGCAGATACCTGAGAATTATATCATCCCGATACCTGAGAATTATATCATCCCGATACCTGAGAAATTCTTCACTTTAGCCAACTCACTGATCGCTCCTTGTCTGGTCTGCTGTACAATGCAAACTTTAATAGTCTGCGTTGCGTAGAGGTAAAGAGGATCCTGGGGCAGCACTCCCAGATTTCTATCTATATTATTTGGCGGGACACCTGTGATACCTTTCAAGCTGGGTCTCTGATTGTCCATTACCGAATTCAGATCATTTAGATTATGTGCTAAATGTATCTACTCTATGGTCAGTACCAGAGGGCGTTCCACTGCGCACTTTACTCCCTCTCCGTAGGCTATTGGCGAGAACAATCAATGGTATTCACTTCACCTGTCAGTAGTTTTAATGTCATGGATGATTGGCGTATATTAGCTGTAAAACATTTACATACTGCATTATTGTACAAGCAAGCATGTAGGTTCTTTTAGAGGCTTTCACACTTGACCAAGGGTTGCTCAGTGAATGGAGGCGGAGTAGGTTGGAGATGGCTTTCAGTTG
Organism: Eleutherodactylus coqui; assembly: GCF_035609145.1. Classification (NCBI taxonomy): domain Eukaryota; kingdom Metazoa; phylum Chordata; class Amphibia; order Anura; family Eleutherodactylidae; genus Eleutherodactylus; species Eleutherodactylus coqui. The sequence goes on from NC_089839.1 coordinate 79,397,427, forward strand.
CCATTCACAGTAAACAGGCAGCTGTAATTAAACGACTGCCTTTTTACACGGGACGATCGTCATTTGATTGTTATGCCTGCCAAAACTGAATGAGTAAATAAATTACCATTCGCTGTTCAGTCGCTGGTGAAATTCACAATGAACGATCCTTCAGATTTGCATGATCTAGCGATAGTCTGAACGATAATTGTTCTGTGTAAAATGGCCCTAAAAGTTGCTCCCTACCGCCTACACCATTTTTACATCTAAGGAATATGCAGAAAGCTTTGCTGAAGGCTTCCCGATAAACATGTCTTTTGCATCCCCAATTGGCAGGTTTGCTACAGCAGCATGGGTTGCATTTGATGCTGGCACAGAAACAAGTTGCTTTTACCTGTCCCACCTACGATATCAATAGGTATAGTAGCAGGGCTACACTGTCACCATTGTACACCATACAAGTATGGCTTCTGGAAGTAGTACAATCTGACAGCTTTAGAAAAGGGATATAAATGTATTGTAAGACAGGGGGTCTGGTGGATTCTCCTGTAGTCAGAAAAATGCAATACATATGGCTTGGGCACATAAATAAATGTGCACCACTTCTGCCCCCTGGTGGCAGCTATTTTTTTAAGACATAAATAATACATTATCACTGAATGCTTAATATAAACAATATAAGTTGGCAGAAGTAAATATAAAAAATTAATACTTTATCAGCATTCAGTAGGATGTTTTTGCTGAATGGACAGAAAAGTATAAAGACCGTGCGAGGGGGAATTTTCTGCTCACAGAAATCATAAAACAGCAATATAATAAATTGTATATTTATATTAAAAAAACACACTATTATATTATATATATACACACACACACACACATACACACACACACACACACACACACACACACACACACACACACACACACTATACATACATACATATATACACACACACATACATACATACACGCACACACGCACACTAAAATAAATATGGGAAGACTCTTAATTAAAGCAATGAAGGCTGAAGCAGAACCGCACAGTCGTGTTCTAGACACTAAATATTTGCAAAATACTCAACGTAGAATAAACCAGAATACGGAAGGAAGATTATCAGGTTAAGCTTCTCATATTTAATACACATATCCACACAAATGTAGACTAACTGCCTCCGAGTCCCAGGCACCCGTCTACCCAACTAAATACAGCTCGACGTCATAGTTTATTTAGGAGATGAGAGTAACTGCTGGGACACAGAATCTCAATCAGTTAATCAAGATGAAAGGCACAAAAGTAATACAAGGACAGTCTGCTGCTTCCCAGCGAGCCAATGACCATCCCCATGTAATGTCATTATATTTGTGAGTGCTCTTCTCTGTCTCAGGAGTTTCCAGTCCATTTATGTCATTCTGTTTGTCTGTTACTCCTTAGATTGTAACCACAAAGCAACTGAATCATAAGCTGCTAATTCTACAAAAAACACATTGATTCTCTCTTAATTCTGAGAGTCGCAGATAAAAGGCTGACTATATATAGTAGTACTTGGCACCAGTATTGTGCTACTGCTGCTATGTGGGACCAGGCTCTTATTACTAGTCCATTGCAACGACTAAATTTACCACATTCCCTTTAACAAACTGCCCCTATGGGTAGGGATATACGTGGCAGAAAAATCCCCCAGTGGATTTCACCCCGCTACACTGCACAGTGTGAAATCTGCAGCAGAAATGGACATGCTATTGGGTAAAGAAACTCCGCATGGACATATTCAACAGCAGGCCTATGAGATTTGTTAAAATCCCGCCGCCTTTAGGCGCCCTGCACACGGGCAGAAATTCTGCAGAATTTCCGCCCGTACCCGCCTGCATAGGATTGCATTGCAAAACGCAATCCTATGCCGACGGCCGGGATTTGTCCGTGTGAAAACACGCGGAAAACAAATCGTGGCATGTTCTATTTCTGTGCGGGTCTCGCAGAGGCATGCTGGCTCCGCTCTTCGCATGTGCCAGCAGCCGGCGCATAGCAGGAACAGAAGATGCTGGGAGCAGGTGAGCCGCAGGCCTCTGCAGGGGCAGGGGTACGCATCCCGCTGCAATCTGACCGTCTGCAGGCGGCCTTACTTCACTGTGGGTTTCCCAGCAGTAAATCTATAAAGAAAATCCACAGCATTTCTGGAACGTTTGACCGCACCCTTCACACCATGTTTAAGTCCTATGCATATATGCTGGGAAAATCTCTCAATGCATACATGAAATATATCCATAGGGGTGCCTCCATCCGATGACGAAAAAGAAAACCCACTCCCCCACCCCCGTCCCCAAAAAGCACTCTTTTGGCCTATAATGCATTACCACACGTTTTTTGCTACAGTATTGCAAAAAAAAAGAAAAAAAACATGCTGCACGGTACTTTTATTTACGATTGGACTCAGCGTGCAATACAGTGGTATACATCAGAGCCTCCATCGGCAGTGTACGTCAAGACTTACCGAAATAAGGGAGGTTTAACATATGCACCTGGGGTTCCACTTACCTGCTCTATTCAGGGAGCAGAAAAGGAAAATCTGTATAGTCGTCTCAGGACGGAACCAAACCGCGCCAAAAAGACCCCATTGACTATAATTGGGTCTGTTGGGCTTGCACTCAGCTGCCTGGCTTTTATACCTCCTGTGAAAGGCTCAAACGTACCATGTACAGTGCCTTAGGCCGCAGGCACATGGCTGTAATGCAAGTTGCGATCAAGACACTTGGGTACAACTTGCATCGGACATCACAAGGTCACTCGTCCATGCGCTGTACGATATGCACGGACACTGCATGGTGATAAAGATTGCATGTGCTATTCTCATCCGTAAGAACAGATGGGAATAGGACAGGTCATGAGGTTTTACACGTGGACCATTGCTCCATGTAAAAAAATCACGCATGTGAACTAACCTCCTAGACTACAACGGGCCGCGTGCAGTCTGTGGAATCACATCCGTGTGCCTTTAGCCTTATACATACTTTCTGGTCTTGATTAAGACCACAGAAATGGACAGCTTATTATTTCTCATAGGCATCAGCTGCTGAGAACATACAAGTGATCTCATTGGAATCTGCACAGTGCAGCCACTAGCCAACCAGACTGTTACATACTGGGCACTAATAAAGGTTTGGGGAATGACAGAAGTCCTGCTGGATCCTACTCATCCGCAGTATTTATGACAATGGTTAACCTTTTCATATGGAGAGAAGCATAATAATAACCATCTTGGATTCATATTCCCTTATATCCGTTCCTAGCCGGTTACTCACATGTTTTGGGTCAGCTGTTGAGGCCGGGGGCTCCAACTCTATTGTCACAGGGCCATCATTCTGTATGTGTACTTGCATGTAAGCTCCAAACGTGCCATCTGAAAAGAATAAAAGGAAAGTGACTCTTCGTTGTTATCAAGAATTATAAAGCGGGCCCTTTTATTTTTTATAACGAGCTATCGGTGACATCACTCGCTCGTTCAGAAGAGAATGGGCTCGTCTGCAAGGACCGGAAGGGATTCCTTTCTTTAAATGGAATTCTGAAAAGAAGATTAGAATTGACCCGCATGTAGCGCATCTGAGCGCTAAGGATGCTTACCTAGGGACTTATCTACTGGTGATTAAGGTGTTTATTTACAATATATGATAACAAATATGACCAACTGTTAATTTCTGAGCAGCGCCAAGACCAGCAATGATACTTTTTAACTTTTATTTTTGCATTGTTCCACATCACCATCTAGTGTCAAAGTGATTAAACTGCATGTAATGAGGATAATGTGGTAAAGGATGAAGCCCATCACCTGTTTGTGAACCCACAATAACTGCAAGATAAATACAAAAAGCACCACGTAGTGCAGGTAACACGGAGGTAATGTCAGGAAGAAGGAGGAAGCGCTCACTGGAAGCGCTATCCACCGAGCGCCAGCATTGATATGAATGAGGCAGCTGCAGCCTTTACGCCGTGGGAGGTCCAGGATCATAAAGTAGAAATACAGTGAAGAATGGCGCTGCTGTCCAGAAGGGCAGGAGAAGATCTGGAACTTGGACAGTCCTTATAAAACCTTGGGCTATGCAACATTCCAAGGTTCAGCCTCAGATTTCCGTGGCAGCTGCAGTGTGAACATGCCCGTAGTCTGCTTCAACAATCTAAAAAAATATTTAACCCCTTTAGCAGCACACCCGGCAAATCTCCTAAAAATCAGTGTTGAAATATGCTGAGGACTGCCTAAACCTGCCACTGAAGGGGTTAAACCATATTCCCACCTTTAAACATCAATCTGCAGTTTACATACAGAATGATTCTAAAAAAGTAATTTTATCTTCCACGGATCCCAAGTTACATACAGAACTGCATTCACAACTCGGCAGCCTTCAGAGCTGAAAATTTCCCAGCATTCCTTGCAGGCTTGAGATCCAGGGATTTAAACCACGAACTATACAGTAAGCTGGAGGAGTAAGGTAGTTCTCCGTGACTTTTGATATTGATCACCTAATGTCCGAATAGATTATCAATAAACATTTGGCAGGAGTCCGGCACTCGGAATCGCCACCGAATAACTGATCTCTGGATCCGCTGTCAGTGTGAACAGCACTGGGGGCAGATAGCGCTATCCATATTGCAGAGGCCCAGTTTGGTACTGAATTCAATGGGAGCTGTGCCTGTAAAACCAAACCAGGCGGCTGCAATGTTAACAGTGCTATTTGCTTCCAGAGCTGTCCACACCAACAGCGGACCTGGAGATCAGCAGATCGGTGGTGATCCCGAACGGCGGACCCCTGCTGATCAACTATTGATAACCTATCCTGAAGGTAGGTCATAGTAAAAGTTACGGAGAACCCCTTAAACTAACTCTTCTACTGCACTAGATGAGCTAGATAAGTAGGGCATTTAACAAGAAGCTTGCCAAGTGTTTCTAGGGGTGACCAGCAGATTTGTGAATTCAATTCTGGGTATTAAGCGAAGTTTTACCTTCTTGTTCCCCCGCCATACTGCGCTCCCCTCACCTCCCAATTCTTTGCGGTATCAGTGCAGCCTTTCACCTGCAGCCTCTATTGAGCGGTGAGCCGCTGGTCACATCATGTAACTTCTGCATCACCTAAGCAGCCGCACTGAACTCATGACGGGCCACCAAGTACCGGGTAAAAGGCCGCACTGATAGCGTGAAGAATTGAAAAGGTGAGGGGAGCACTGTATGGCGGGGGGGGGGGGGGGGGGGGGAGAAGGCAAAGTTGCAGCACAATAAAAACTTTTACAGAATTTACATTCATCCACACATAGGCGGGAATATGACAGACAATATTTGCAAACGGTCTCAACCAAGCTTAACTCTTTCCAATCCAATTTTGGATTCAGGGTTTCCTAAAAGGCTCTCTTTTTGCTGTTATACACAACAGTGCCATCTGCTGGCTAAAGCCAGTGTGTGTGCACCAGAAAGGCTCCGACAGTGGAGTGGCTGGCAATAGATGGTAAGAATACCCTGTCGGACGTCTTCTGACATTGGAGCTGTAACAAGCTTCAAGCAGAATGTAGGAAGACAGTGGATTGGAAAGGGTTAATGGCTACAAGTGTAACAGTCTCTATATATGGCAACTTGGCAAGCAGAGCTGTGGAGTTGGAGTCCCATTTTAGTTGAGTCGGACTTATGCTAAAAATATATATTATAAATATGGTAAAATTAATTTAATGCAGAATTTCTTGCATATATAGGTCAAGTTTTGACTGTTCATCTAAGCTCCTATTTATCAAAAACATTGATAACTGGGATATGGAAACGCCAATTAAAAAAAAAAAAAAGTCAGTTGTTGCCGAAATCAGCTTGGGATATGCAGCTGATTTCGAGTCCCAATCTGCAGATTTTAACTCCGTTTTGGATGTGGAATTTGCCGCGGTATTCTCCTTTATGGAAGTCCTGCAGTATTTCCCCCTGTGTGAACGCACCCCAATCATTACTTCTTTCCAGCCAGTGTTACATAAACCTCTAGTCTGCGATATATTAACAGAAAAAGAAATGATTAAAATGTTCGTATTGTTGCGGTTGGTTAATTTTCGGCGTCTGATGAGCACCTGGTTCAATGGGGTTTTATTTCAGCCTCGAAATGTTCTTCACTAATCAAATGCTGCCATCCAGCCCTCACAAAGCCTTCTCATCAGCAATCAACTGGAATTGGCTGTATGAATAGAGACTCCGCTAACAAAAATTAGACTCAAGTGTGTCAAAAGCAGAAATACAGTAATCCTGGGGAAAATTGCAATCAGCGAGATACTAGATAAATCCAAAAGACAAGATGTTCCCGTGGCAAATAGAATACACAGACTTTCTCCTGCTAGCTACATCTAAATGATTGCGCACATTATTATGGATGTCAACCGAATACAGGTGCGGCGGCGGCGTCCTTCGGGTCTCTTACAATGTGTGCTTCACTGCTAAATATTAGATAGCAATGCTCAGGTCATGAGATTACTCCGCAGCTCGTTATCAATGCTGTGGACACATGTATTAACAGTGGCAATCAGGTCTTCTTGGGCGCTAGTGAAAAACTTTTTTTTTTTTTTTTTTTTTTTTTTTACAGCAAATTCCTTCTAAATGTGGCCCCGTCATGTTGCTATAAATTCTATTAAGCTGTTTTTTGGTGATTTTCAACTTTTTTTGGAAGCTGGGTGATTGGAGAGATGTTTTACAGAAGAACTCGCCGGCCATTCACACCATTGACTTCTGATGGAGAATGTGACCAGTGCAGATATCAGTGTGCAAGGGAGGGGGAGGAGGTGAGCTGTGATCATCGCCTACAGTGAATGGTGGATCCAATCGTAAGATGTTACAATCACCCTGTGTTTTTTCCCTTGTTCACAATGTGATGCTGTTTCTAGATAAGAAGTAGATACTTTTGTCTAAAATGAGACAATCTCTTAACGGTACTATTTGGTTCTTGTGATTCATTCAGGCGTCTACCGCGGGTACATAAAAAGGTCAAAATGTATTATTAGGGAACAAAAAGGATTATTACTTTTGGAATTGTTGTAGATAGATCGCTGTTTGTACACGATGCGCTTACTGCATCTCTTACATTTCATTACCCACCAGTCTGATGGAATACAGTCAATGTCCTATTGCGCTTACAAGGATAATTTGTAACGAAATATACCAGGTTGCTTCAGTCTAGTTTAAAGAAATCAATATCCCATTTCTGTAGTTTGCAAATCAGTAAAAAAAGGAGGGGGTGGCCTGGGACTTTTTGGAGTTTTTTTGTTGATAACCTGGATGGGTCATGAATAAATGATAGTCAAGGGTCTTCTACTGGGAATCCCAACCAATTAGTTGATTCCCGAGGCCGCTGTTACTACGGACAACTCAGGAAGCAGCTTGCACTGACCGTAGCGCAGTGGCCCAGGTTGGTATTGCAGGCGCAGCTTACACTGAGTGGCGGCTGTGTCTGCAGTACCAAATCGGGCTGCTGTAATACAATCAACGTAATCTGGTTCCTGCGCTGTCCTTAGTGAAAGCGACTCCAGGAATCAGCTGATTGGCAGGAATGCAGTGGACTGCCACCGATCATTTATTGATGATCTGTCCTGAGGCTATCCGCTCAGGTATCTCCATGGTAAGCGAAAGAAGCACTGGGACTCTTGCGTGACTGGTGGTCCATTGAGCCTCCTTACTGGGGGGTGGGGGTGCAGTAAGCCTACAGTGAGGAGGACAGAAGACACGGGAGCCCCCAATCTTGTGATCACCTCAACAGTGAGACCCCCAACTAATCAGTAACCTGTGGATTGGGGATAGCTTACAATCTTGGTCCAAACTCCTTAACAAGGTACTCCAGTTTTAGTACATAGAAGCTTAGGCATTGTACTATAGAGTAAAAGGTTACTCTGTCGATAGTGAAACATGTAATAATATTTTTATTTTATCAGTATTTTTCTTAAAAACAAATCTCTGCATCAAAATCATTTTTAGTTAGAAAAATCAACCTAAAGCAGACAGATTGGATGAAATCTATTATATTTTCTGTATTCGTAGGGTTATGTCTCTGGCATTCCTGATATTCAGGACATTCCCTAAGGCACTTTACACATATAAGAGACCTGTATATCCCACTGGTTGCCATTACACAAATATATTGGGTGGCTATTTTTACGAAGCTTCTGAAACCTGTGCCACAAAAATAATGAGCCCATGAATTTCACATTCCGACCGCAGTCTCAGCACATTTAGGCTACATTGTACAGGTAGTGATGGATGACAGGACTTGCATCACTGACCTCTCAGGTAAATAGGCTATTTAAAGGACTAAGGGAAGAATTTCATTAGAACTGTCCTGGAAAAACTATAAAAATAGCAGATTTCTGGTAATAAAAGGCCCAGGGCACTGCTGAGAAATTAGGCCAGAGTGCAGCATCAATACAAAAGCAGATTGTAAGGATTTTTAAAACATTTGACACTGACAAAAACTTTGGATCTTATTCGAGAAGTTTGCAGGTTTGAAGATTCATTTAAATGAATGATACAAACATACATTATCAATGTTAAAAGGGGTTTTCCAGCCTTAAAAAAAAAAAAATTGATGGACTATCCTCAGGACAGGTCATCAATAGTTGAGAGCGCCATATCTGTTCCCCACACGTTTCTCTCCACCACATGCCTAGACGTGGGACACTGACCTCTGAAGGTGATGTTTCGTACAGGAGCGCTGGCTCCGCTCTTCCATAAACCAGCTTTTCCCTCCAGGATATAAAATCATACATTCTTATGCTGGCGGGAGCCAGAAGATACCAGTTTGTGTAATGTAACCTCCAGGGCTGCCATACGTTTGTTCCTTACTCATCTAGCTACCTCTCAACATTAAACAACCCTGGTGAGAATACCTTCAACTGTCCTTCTTAAAGGCCCACTCCAGGACCTACCGGTTACAGACGTCCCCGACTCTAATAGAAGACCTAATTCTGCAGAAAAATCTTCCACTCACGCTCTCTCAAAAATGTGTAACATCCTTCTGACACTAAATACTCCAGACTATCCTCGTTATGTCTGTGGCAGTCTCGGACTCCGATTGGGACAGAGCCTCTATGCTCTCCCACAAACTGCTGAGCAAGAAAATAACTACAAGCGGCTCACTAGGTGGTACAGATGTCAAGACCTCATCCATTGTATCTATCCGTCAGTATCGGACTCCTGTTGGTGCTGTGGATCTGGGCTTGGAAACATGCTTCACATTTGGTGGGAATAAACAGCTATTTGACATTTCTGGAACTCTGTTTTCCAGATATATGAACACATCGCTCAGTTGGAGGCGTCCCCCCAATTGGCCCTACTCTCCATTATCCCAGGCTCCTTCGGCAAGATAAAAAAAGGGCCTACCACGACATTTCCTTATGGCAGCACGATCCATAATCCCTCACTACTGGTGTAGCCCTCATCCTCCAACTGTGCTGGAGTTTGTTCAAGACTTTAACTATCTAATGGGTATGGAAGAGCTAGTGCCGAAGGTTCATCCAACCCTTACACAAGCATGGGCTCATGGTTAGCATGAACCTCCTTTCAAGATACCCCAGGCTTCTTAAATTTGCTAGAGTGACCGATTGCAGCACTCCTGAGGTAATAATGAGCAACATATTGACAACCCTCAGTTACCGTGGGACGCAGCTAAAGCATACGATCACACTGGTATCCGACAGATACACCAAAGGATAGTCAATAATATTTTTAACCACTTCAAGACTGCCCATTGACTATAAACATCAAAGCAGCCCTTCCCCATCTCTCCAGGTATCTCTTAAACCAGAAAGTACAGAGTGGCTGGGGATCTCTTCTGATCTTGCGCTATCCGGCAGCAGGAGCTGGCTGTTACCGATAGCTGACCTCTGCCTGCAACAGCAGGGGTGCATTGGGACAGCGATCCCCGTGTTAGCCCCTTACATGCCACGATCTATGTAGCGTTCACGGAAGGAGCACGCTCCCTCTGTGACATCATCGGACTCTCGCGATATCGCAGAGAGCCCAACGGGCTTGTATGGCGACAGGACGCAGTTACAGGCGCCCTGCATTGCCAGTGCCTATGATTGATATAACAAGCGATACGTCATTGGAGGAGAGAAGTTCTGTAATGCCTCATCATAACGATCATAGGGGCTATGGTGCAAGTCCCCCACAGGGACAAAAATAGTGGGAAAAAAAAATCAAAACAGTGTCGAAATAGAAAAAAAAAATTTAAAAGAAAAAAAAAAAAGTAAACAAAAAAACCCTTTTTGTGCTTTTCCTCTATTAGTATAAAAAAAAGTTAAAATTAAAATCCCACAGATTTGGTATCGTCGTATCCAAAACGACTTGTACCACAAATTGAACACACTTTTAGCCAGCATGGTAAAAAGCGGTAAAAAAAAAACCCGTAAAAAACGGAGGCCAAAATGTTTTGTTTTTTTTTTTCATTTTGCCTCCCAGAAAAAGAAATAAAAAGTGATCAAAAAAGTTGTATGTACCCCAAAATGGTACCAATAAAAACTACAGCTCATTACGCTTAAAAAAAAGCCCTCACAGAGCTCCGTCCATGGAAGAATAAAAAAAGTTATAGGGCTTTGAATGCAGCTATTTAGAAAAACAAATCATTTCTAAAAGAAGGGTTATTGCAGAAAAGTGGAAAAACCTAAAAAAAAAAAATTAGGAGGTTTCGTATCGCTGTAATCGTACCGACCCGCAGAAAAACAATGTATTATGCTGCATGATTAACACTGTAAAAAGAAAAGTTTTACAATATAGTCAATGCCCCAAAAATGGCACCAATAAAAACTACAGCACAGCCACGTCGACAGAAAACTAAAAAAATGATGGCTTTTGAAAAGTGGAGATGAAAATCCCCCCAAAAATCATTGCAGCCTTATGCCACAAATAGGCCATGTCCATAAGGGGTTAAGGACCAGGTGACGCCCCTATTGGCGAATTTATTTAATGGCTATGTCGAAAATAATCTGGTCTGATTAAAGGGGTGGTCTTCTGAAATAGGTGGTCTCTAGGGAGGTTTCAGTGTATATAAACTGTGAAATTTTTGAGTGTATCATCTAAGGGCTCATTGACACTAGTTCTGTTTTTCAGCTCCATTAACCCCGTGAGTGGCACGCCCGGAAATTTTCCGGGACGAGCTCCACTGCTCATAGCGACATAGCCCGGAAGATTTCCGGGCTATGTATCACTATGGGAGCTGCAGAGCACAATGCCACAAGCTGTGACAGTGTGCTCTGCCTGCACAGTCCAACAGAGAACAAAGCAAGGGCTTTGAAAAACCAGCAGAAGATATTACCCATATGCCGGCAATCTCCTGCTTTGTTTACAGGTTGCCATAGAGACCATCGGCTTGTCAGAAGCAAGCCGATGGTCTCTGTGGCAGGGAGAGCTAGTGCTTGGCTGTCAGAGGACAGCTAGGTACCAGCTCTTACAGCAGAGATCAGAGAAAACCTCCGATCTCTGCTGTGTTAACCCTTTACATGCGGCAGTCTATGTGACTGCAGCATGTAAAGGGCTGTCACTGCAGCATGTAAAGGGCTGTCACCATCGGACACCCGGAATCTGATCAGGGGGTCCTGATGGGTCCCTGTGGAAGTCCCCTAAAGGGACAAAAAAAAAAAAAAAAATTAAAAAAATAAAAAAAAAGTTACAAAATTATATAAAAAAAAAAACAATAAAAACACTTGTCTCCCTTTACTTTGTAAAAAAATCAAAAATACAATCACACATGTGGTATCCATGCGTCGTAATGACCCAGAGAAGGAAGTTAATACATTATTTAACCCCTTAATGACATGGCCCCTTTTTTTCTTTTTTCCCCCCATTTCTTTTTTTCCTCCCCCTGTTTAAAAAATCACAACGTCCCGTAAAAAACAAGCCCTCATTTGGCCATGTCAATGGAAAAATGAAAACGTTATGGCTTTTGAGACGCAACTGCAAAATTAGTTGAAATTCAATGATTAGACCATTTTAAAAAACCTGCCCTGGTGGGCACGACAGGGTGGTAGGAAACCCGCCACTCAAGGGGTTAAGAGAGCAGGAAAATGGAACCCATTGGTTAAATGAAACTGTCATATGGCAGAAACCATCAGCGTCAAAAGGACCCCGCTAACTAAAACGAGGTCCGTTCAAGTTTCCAGGCAGACAGAATTTTACAGGCCATGGAGGCGCCGCACGGAGCACTATTTGATCCTGTATTGTAGCGGAAATCAAATGGAACCTCCGACGCTGATGAGAACAGGCCCTAATTGACATTTTCGAAGCTCTAAACCCGAATACATTCGGCCACCATTGATCTTACTATTATTGGTTTGATATACCAGTGTCCAATAAAGTGAATATTCAGGAATGTTACCTTTAACGAGCTCCGGTTTGTAGGCCTTTCTCATTTGCTGAATGAAGTCATTATAGAAGGGTTCTGCTTGCTCGGAAGGCATGGCCATGTGGTAGTCAGGCTTGTTTCCCTTTAGGATGCATTGCAAGGTAAACTGGCTGACACACAGCACTTCGTACTGCTTGTCCATGACACTTTTAGACCAGTGTTTACCGCTGTCATCCTCAAATATGCGAAGGTTCAGAATCTTCCTGATCCTGGAAGGAACAAATGCAGCATTTCATTGGCAGGAATAAAAGGTGGAATTTAAGGGACTCTCACCAGCGGTATGTACGTATGCACTTGTCCCATAGTACTGTATTGGGTTTCAGATGGGTCCTAACAATAATACCAGGTGGTCTAATCTTAACCTGGGAAAGATGGGTACCTACCTCTCAGAATGCTCCTCTTTTGGGACTAAGCCTACAAATAAAACCAGGGAAGGTAGGATACCATTTATATGGTCCAATAGGAGTGTTAGGACCCATCTGAGAGCTTGGCCACCTGAACGCTGAAGGATGGGCCAATATGATTTGATCAAATTCTATACAATAAGCTTGTATTATTTAATGTGATTAGTGTGTATACTGCAATTTGGTATATTTCTGATATACATGTATTTTGAGTGTTGATGCCACTTTTTTGGTTTCTGCTACTGTGTTGCAGCCATGGGTTTAACGCCCGTTTACCTTCTGTCCCTCCTACTGAACCATATAACTGGTATCCTACCTTACTTGGTTTTATTTATAGGCTTAGTCCCAAGAGAAATGCACTCTTAATAAGGTACCGTATTTTCCGGCGTATAAGACGACCTTTTAACCCCGAAAAATCTGCTCTGCAGTCGGGGGGTCGTCTTATACGCCGGGTATACAGAGGTGGTGCTGTACCCCCCCCCCAAAAAAAAAAATCAATCAATACTCACTTCCTGCGGCGCTGCTGCAGGCTGTCGCTTATGCACGCCGACAGAGTATTGTTTTCTGCAAGTGGGGCTTGAATGCTCCGCCTCTAGAAAGCTAGTGCTCTGATTGGCTAATTTAGTCTGGCGTTAGCCAAATCACAGCCATTCATGACGTCATGAATATTATATTATATTTATAGTCCCAAAGGAGCATTGCATGGCAATTTAAGTCTTCCGACGCCTACAAGGAGAATCTGTACCCCTCCTGACATAGGAAAAAGGAGCGGACCAGGTGGAAGGTGCAAAGCTCCAGTCAATGCCAACACACCTCATCAGTAAGGCTGACAGTTATTAAGAAATAGCAGCTTAACACTTTGGAATCCAATGTCGGACCTCACCGGACATTAAGATCTCTCTGCAAAGCTCCAATGTCAGATGAGGTCGGACACGTTTCTAACACTATGCAGGACAGCACTCCGATGCCAAAGACTTTTCCGCACTTCTGGGAGTGCATGCACAAAGCGGTCTGAAAAGAGTCAGATTTTCAGACCATGTGAGGATTTCACCAGCGGACAGCGTGGGAACGTGCGAATATAAAAAAAAAAAAAAAAATAATACATCCCCAGCTCCCTGTCACCTCCCTGAACAGACCATAACTTAGTTTATGGTGCTGCTCCGAGGTGACCGGTTCCCTTCAAGTCTTTGGTCCACTATGGTCTCCGCTTCACACGGCTTCTGTCCTATCAGTTTTTTTAGCTGGATAGAAAAGCACCGTCCTTCGCACTTTTCTGACCGACGTAGCGTCCGTTTCACACACTACATGCTATGGTTCTGTCTGGGCTTCCATAACTATGCCTCTTTCGCATCAGTTTTGATATCTCCTTTATGTATATAAAATTAAAAGGCAACATTCAAAGTATGTAAAGATTTAAAGGGGTTTATCCAGTTTGTGGAAATTGATGGCCTGTCCTCAGGATAGGATCAATATCTGATAGGGGTGGATCTGCTGGCCGAAACTTCTGCCTGTCAGCTGAGGAGGCTGTGGTGTAGCCTCCTCAGTGTTTACACCAGAGTAAGGCTAACTGCACACAGCCAAGCGTGATATTGGGCAAATATTGCAATTATCAACATGCGTTTTGCCCGCAGATGTGAGGTGGTCTTCAGGCAAGAACACAGCGCATCACTTCTGTGAAATTCTGATCTTCTGGCACAAGTTTCATGAGTCATAAAGGATTGGAAGTGTTCCCGATTGATTTCAATGGGAAACCTCACATCACACAGCGAGAGCCATGAAGGTATTCAAGGTCCCACTGAGATCAATAGTCGATGTATTACAAGCAGCGCAAAAAAAAGGAACGCCATGAATTTTCTTACTCGCAGCACCGCTGTCAGGGAAACATCACTCATGTGAATGGAGTTCATATTCACGTCAGTTTTGTGAGTCTTGCAACGCAAAAAACTCACTCGAGATAAGCCTTAGGCTGCCTGTCCACAGGTGCTGCAATATCCTGCGGCGGATGTCCGCCGCCCGGGAGTAGGAGCCAGCTGATAGGCTCACTACGGAGAATCGCGGCAATTCGCAGCATGCTGTGATTTGCCGTCTGTGAGCGGAGAATCGCTATATTTCTCCGCTCGTGAACAGGAGGACTGCGCCTTCCATAGCAACGCTACGGAGAGCGTTCACTGCGTTCCCCGCGGGCGGATTATAATTGTAATTGAAGACTCTGCACCAGCCGCACAAGCACCTATACTCCTAAAATTAGGATAGTATTGAAAATTCGGCAAATTTTCCACAATGAAAAATTTGTGGCAAAATCTGCTTCAAAATCCGAACCATCAGTGCGGATTTTGGTGCAGATCCATAGCCGATTTCGCCCTTTCAATAGAAGAGGTGAAGTCTGCTGCGGATCCGCCCCAGAGCCGCCCCGTGGTGCGGATTTTGATGTGGCAATAATGCAGATCTTGCAGCGTATTTTCCGCAGTGCCATCCATGTAAATGTATAAAATACTTACATATAATCAATATCTTTCTGGGTGTCTTCCACGGAAATTCCCAACAAGACGCAGATTCCACGCCCGATGGAACTGATCTGCTCTTCTCCAACTGTAAGACAGAGACATATAAGGAGCGTTAGCTGGAAGTCTTATCTATTCATCTCACCTCTTGCTTATATATGAGAAGGGTCCCCACAACTTCTACCAAGACGAGGCTACAGCGGTGGAGACATCCGCATCTCTGAGAGATGGCAACAAGTTCTGCTAGGTGAACAGACCCAGCGGTGACCATCGCAGCTCGCAGACCCTAAATATTGCTATTTTCTGACATTTCTCTGTGATCTATCATAAGACTAATGCGAGTGGAGGTTTGTTTTATCACTAAGCACATGTGTCTAGACTCCAGCTGTCGTAGGCGCCAGAAGAGCTGACGGCGCACACAACGGTTACCATCATCGCCTATGGATGATGAAGCCCAACGGTGGCATCTGTCCCCATGGGCTATAATGGCCTCCATCTAACATGTTTCACAGGATGCCCTTATAACCTATAGGTGACGAATCCCATGGTTAGGTTGCTCTCACACAATGCTGCGATTTTATGCGGCGTTTTCAAACAAGTTACAACGTTTGACAGCATTTTTTGTGACAATACGGGATTTTCCTGCAGATGCAGGAATGACACATAGTAATTTACGGATTTGGGAGTCCACATACAGACTACAGCCTGGATCTCCATAGGAAACAATGAGACATAAAAACACTTCCCAAAGACCGCGGCACGGCGTCCATGTGACGCTTTTGTCAAGTGAACGAACCACGAGGCCGGATTTACCCGAGCGGATGCACATTTGCACTGAGTTTTTTGCAGAATAGGCGCACACAACTGCGTTTTTTTCTGTACTTTTTACATGCTCATGTGTATTTTCACGTGCAAAAAAAAACCGCCAACGTGCGCTCGGCCATTGAGATGGGGAAATAGTTTACGCAGTTCCATATGTGATCTTTGTCTGCACAAATGCACAGGAAAATAGAGCGCGCTGCGTATTTTTTGCGTGACCAAAATGCGCACACAAAATGCGCTTACGTGAATGAACACATTGAAATCAATGGTTTCTATTCTCTGCGCACGGCATGCGCAAATTTTTCATGTGCGAATACATCCATATAAATCCGGCCCCAGCTATGTGTCACTGACGAGGGTAAACGTGCCGGCCGAGAAATGTTTGTGGCGATTTCTTTAACCGGAAACCATTAACCCCTAAAGGACCAGACATATTTTAGTGAATTTACACAAGTGGTAGTTTAAGGCCTCATGTCCACGGGGAAAATAAGAATTAAAATCCGCAGCGTTTTTCTCGCACGCGGATCCGCGCCCCATAGGGATGCATTGACCACCCGCGGGTAGATAAATACCAGCGGATGGTAATTAAAAAATTTCTGGGGCATGAAAAAAAATGGACATGCTCCATTTTAGTGCGGATCACGCGTGTGGGAGCTCATAGAGCACATAGCGCAATTCATCTCCCGCATGAAAAATAAAAGACCATTACAGTGCATCCGCAGCCCAAATCCACGTTACAAATCCGTGGACATGAGGGCCTTATGGTCCTATTTTTTCCCCCGGCCTGCCAGAATTATTTTTCTGTTTTTGGTTTTCGGCACATACGGGGATAGATTTTAATATCTTTTTTTCACTGATTTATTTCCATTTTTTCCTTTTATTAGGGGGAATAGGTACATAGTACATTTTTTCATAACTTTTTTACATTTATAGTTGTATATCTTTTGATATTAGATTTACGTTAAAATAAAAACACAGGAATGGGATCATTTCATTTCGGACGTTTTCATATTTTTTATTAATGCTTTACTTTTTTTTTGTAACATCATTAGTCACTGTCAGAGCTGGTCAGGGGTCTGCTAAGACCCTGCAACTCTGACATGCCGGCGATCATGTGATCCCATGCAGCAAACTACACTGCGGCCTCTTGCATTCTTTACATAACACTCATTGAGCTCTATGTAGCCTGTACAGGCGACAGCAGGAGTTAAAAACCGCTTCTGCCTTCTCCTCCGGGTCCTCGGCTGTGTATGACATCGGACCTGCTCATGCTAGGAGCTTTAAATCTGTGCTGTATATTTACTATCGACTGGGATTAAAAGGGCCGTATATTTACTGCGCTTGGGACCAAGCTGCTCAGCTTTTGGCCAATTCCCCCTTTGTGCTTCCTATGGGGAGGTCATCTCCTCCCCAGCAGAAACGAGGGTCATTTAAGTGTTTTGGAGTAATGCATTGCACGTTCACACAGTGAATTTCCCAGATTTGCGCAGTATTTGCCACGGATCCGTACAGAGATCGGCCCTACTGTCATGGGACTTATCCGTGAGTGGGTTTCCTGAAAAAGAATCCACATGAAGGAGTAACAGATCTCTTCCTTTATCTTCTTCATGGGGATTTCAGATCCACGTGCTGAAAGATCTGCGCCATACAGACTGCGGCACAGACTCCCATTACAACGGAGCGGGGGGCTTATATGTGTGGATCGTGGCGCAGATGGCACATCAAATCCACAGCAAGATCCGCCACGTGAACAGCGCCTAACTATAGTCTGCGGGGCGTGTTCACTTACGTGCGGCAAACAAGACGCACCGACTGAAATAGCTAATTACTTCCAGGTGTCTTTTATTCCCCCAGCGGAATTAATCAGTGCTCCGCGCACCTCTTTGCATTTGCCCACCGCCCACTGACTTCTATGGGGCCTTTGGCGTGCAGAAAAGTAGAACATACTGTGGGGTTTTTTTGCGCTCGACCGAACTGCGCATACAAAATACGGAAATGTGAAAAAAATCTGTTGAAATCAATGTCGATTCTCTGCATACTGACCTCTGAAATTTTAAGCGCGCAAATATGCCCATGTGACGCGGCCATTATGGCGCTATGACACAGCAGCGGTCTTGTCTGCGGTAAAAAATATATACTTTGTATGTAAAAACGCACACGCATGTTCCGCTAGTATTCAATGGTAATTACTATCAGTAATGTAAAACCCAAAATCTTCCTTTTTCAAAACCCATTATTTTAATGCAGACAAACGCCCGGGGGACTTTCACATTGGCGCATAACGCAGCGTAACACGTAGCTGAAGCTGCCATTGTGGAAATCACTCCAAAATCTGCACGGACACATGCGGATACTCGCCGAGTCCTGTGGATTTTAGTGCAGAATTTCCGGCGTGTCGCAGGCAGCTATACATCAGCGTTCCTTTTTACCACCGAAGGCCTTAGTCACATGACCGTTATTTAGACGCGTTTAAAAAAAAATAAATCGCGACCCTCCAAACTAACGGATCCCAATATAATCATTCAGATGCGTGATTTTTGGGCGAGTACAAAAAAATTGCTCAGCGAAAAACAGAACACGGGCGCATTCAGTCAGCGCCGCTCGCTCCTGTATAAGAGCGCAGGAATGATTAGCGCTGGGACGGCGAGCTCAACATCGGTGGCCCGACAGATAGTCCCATTCTGGAGCATCCTAGTACAGAGGCGTGCGGCCACCTACCTGCTGCGGCCCACGTGTGCCACTCAGTAGGTCTATACGGTCATATGTGTTGAAGTGCCCAAAAGAAGTGTGGGCGGAGCCCAAGGCCGGCTTCACACAGGTAGTAAAATGGCGCAATTTTACGGCGACGTGAGAGTGTGTGAAATGGCCCATGTTTCTCCGTGTCTTCGGTCACGTGTCCGTGGTCTTTACGTCTTCGCTGTGGTGTGAGAATAAAAATGGTGGCTGCGCCATCTGGCTGTGTTTTTTCTCGCCCCGATTTCCTTATGGGGCTTTCAAAATGTCGCAGCGCAACACCCAAACTTGCGCTTTATAACATTAGCAACGCCTCTTGTCATCCATTGCGTGAGAAAACCGCATGCTGCCGCGACGTGCGATGATTTTCCAGGAATAAGCATTGCTGACGCTCAAATATCGCATGAGCAGATATGAGATATTGTCGTGATTTCTTAAAGCACAAACACATCCTGTTCGCACGCAATCGCGATTTGACAAGCGCGATATTAGTTCACGTTTCTCGGCCCGATATCGCGCTCGCCTGCGTGAGAGCAGCCTAATTACTGGGGGGTTCCAGTTGGCCAGATAATTGGGGGCCACCGGTAGCGGGAAACCTTCCTCTGACCGTCGGAAATGAAGACGCAATTGTTCGTGCGGCCTTACGTCGCAGGGCGAGGGGGCGGGGTTAGGATACGAACAGCGGTGGGATAACATAGAAGCAAGCCCCAAGTCATGAACCGTCCCTTCAGGCCCCTTCACACTGGTGTTTGCACAACATTTGCGCGTGCATCGGCGTATCTTACGGCACTTTTTCCTGCCAGAAATCCGTGTTCATATGCGTGCGACAAACAAAGGCGCCCAATTGAAATGGCGAATTAGTCTGAGGTTTTTTTTTACGCAGCGTATGACGCGTCTCCGCCGTTCGCGCCCCACCATTGACTTCTACGGCGGCTCTGGTGCACAAATACGCCGAAAAACAGAGCAAAGGTAAATATCCGTATGTGAGCGGACGCCATGCGTCCTGTTCTAAGCAGGTTGTACGCGCAAATTTCACGCAGATCTGCCCGTGTGAAGGCGCCGTAGCGCAGTTCTCTTCCATGTGCCGGTTCCTCTCCGGTGACAGCTGGGTGGCTGTCTGTGGTGCTGTCACCCAGCTGTCCTGCCATGCAGGGGGCCAGCAGCCGTCTCCATAGCACCGGCAGGAAGTGCCCCGAGCAGCCGCCCCCCCGCCGCCGCCACACCCCCGGCGGCCGCACTCACCGGTCACCCTCGCCTGGGTCACCCTCTGGATTACCGCCCTCATGCTGCTCTGCTGGGCCACGAGAAGGGAGCCGTCGCGTCCAGCTGTCGCAGCACCTCTACTTCCTGCAAGCAACCTGGTGTTCTGGCGCCCTCTGGCGGCGAGAAGGGAGTCCGACAGCTGTGAGAATAGCCGGCTAGCAGCGCAGCACTGAAATATGAGGTTATGAGGTAATTGCACTGAACCTCATGGCACCCGGGCTTCAGTTAGCCGATTCTGTCTCCTTAGTGGCCCTATATTTGGCACAAGTCCCTCTGTCATCACCACACAAGCTCAAAGGTGAAGAACGGCGGTATTTGGGCGAACAGCACTGGAACGGGAGAAGCGGCGAGTATAAAGTGAAGAAACGATGCCATCAAGTCCGGAACTTACTTAGTGTTTTCTCATCCATCACACAGCGGGTGCGACGTATCAGCGAAAAAATATGCTGCAACCCAGAAATCCCCTGGTCGGGATAAATCCTCGAAACGACTTCCAATGCCAACATAGAGGCACCTGCAAGCTTTCCCTGCGTCGGACGCTATAAACTCCCTCCCTATTTTCCAGCTCCCATAGGAGTCTATGGGAGCCGCCGGTGTATATCAGTCAAAAGATAGAACCAGACCTATCTTTTCCAGCCGTGCGTAAAAGCGCGCCGATTTCGGTCACATATGTTCTCTTTTTTTTGCAGACCGCTGGTTTTACGCTCCGCAAATTCACCCGTGTGAGCGAATGCATTGGAATCCAATGCCTCAGATGGTCACGCTTTTCGGCCAGGCGTGAAATCGCAGCTACATGGCCGCATAAAAACCGCTCGTGTAAATAAAGTCTCAGGCTGCCTTCACGGGACCGTATATACGCTGGGCCATGTGAGCGCATGCATTGGATTCAGGGGCTTCTATCAGATGGCCGGCGTATATACACAAGTAAATAGCTGGGTATACATATACGCTCGTGTGAAGGCAGCCTCACGCTTTGTGCACACGAGCGTATATACGCGCCTATTTCCCCGCGTATATACGCCGGCCATCTGATAGAAGGCCCTGAATCTAATGCATGCACTCACATGGCTGGCGGATTTACGCGGGTAAATCGCTGAACGCGTCAACAACCTCCATCACTTGTCTTTCATCGTTCATTTAACGCAGGCGTAACAATCATCGTTGGCTCGTTAATTATCATTCAGTCCGTTTATACAGCAAACGTGACTAGACGAGTAAACGATGTATCCGTCTAAACTGGCTGCACGAGTTAACGAGTTAGCGGCGACGTCACTCGCTGATTCGCACGTTCAAATGAAAAAACGGCTTGCCTAAAAATCAGCTCTGCTCCCCTCACATTTGAGGCCCCTAATGTGGTTTTCGGGGCCCCAAACTGATGCTAGAGGCCCTTTAACCCCTTAGTGACCAAGCCTGTTTGCGCCTTAATGACCAGGCCAAATTTTGCAAATCTGACACGTGTCACTTTAACATGTTAAAACACCAGAAAGGTTTTGCATATGCAAGCGATTCTGACATTGTTTTTTCGCCACATATTGTACTTCATTTAGGCGGAAAAAAAGACCGATAGAATTTGTGTTTATTTATTAAAAGCGCCAAAATTGGGAAGATTTTGAAAAAATCGTCATTTTTTCA
The DNA here is from genome assembly GCF_035609145.1 of Eleutherodactylus coqui. Taxonomy (NCBI): domain Eukaryota; kingdom Metazoa; phylum Chordata; class Amphibia; order Anura; family Eleutherodactylidae; genus Eleutherodactylus; species Eleutherodactylus coqui. The sequence continues at coordinate 79,419,157 of NC_089839.1, forward strand.
CATTTCCAACTGCAATATCTCAAATATGTGCAAACATAATATAGAAATTTTTGCTAAGATTTATATTTCCATCCGTTTACTTTATTTTGGGCGCACATTGGAAAAACTTTCGTTTTTTTTTAACCATTTAGGAGACGTACAAATGTAACATTACTTTTCAGCATTTTGAGGAACACTTTGTTTTCCTACACCAATCCAAGATTGGAAAGGCTCATAGGAGTCAAAATGATAGATACCCCCACAAATGACCCCATTATAGAAACTACACCCATTAACGTATTCACTGAGGGGTGTCATTAGTATTTTAACCCCACAGTTTTTTTCAGGAGTCAATGCAATTTAGAAGAGAAAAACAAAAATTTCATATTTTTGCAAATATGTCATTTTAAAGACAGGACTTTTTTCTATAGTACACATGAAAATGAGGATTTGCACCCCAGAATGGATACCCCTGTTTGTCCCGTGCTCAGAAACATACCTATTGTGGCCCTAATCTTACGTTTGGATGCACAATGGGGCCCAAAATGAAAGGAGCAATAAGTGGCTTTCGGAACAGAAATTTTGCTTGAAGGAGATTTAGGCCCTATTGCACACTTGTAGAGCCATTGAGTGACCAAAACGATGGAGAACCCCCACAAGTGACCCCATTTTGAAAAGTAGACCCCTTAACGAATTTATCTAGGGGTATAATGACTTTTTTGACTTCACAGTTTTTGAATGAATCTAAGCCAAGCCGAAGGAAAAAAATTACAATTTTCATTTTTTTGGTAATTCTGTCATTTTAAAAGCAGTTTTTTTGTACAGCACATATATGAATGAAGACTTGCACCCCAAAATGGATACCCCTGTTTGTCCCGTGCTCAGAAACATACCCATTGTGGCCCTAGTATTACGTCTATATGCACAATGGGGCCCAAAATGAAAGGAGTAACCGGTGGCTTTCGGAACAGAAATTTTGCTTGAAGGAGATTTAGTCCCCATTGCCCACTTGTAGAGCCCTTGAGTGACCAAAACGATGGAGAACGCCCACAAGTGACCCCATTTTGAAAAGTAGACCCCTTAACGAATTTATCTAGGGGTAGGATGACTTTTTTGACTTCACAGTTTTTGAATGAATCTAAGCCAAGCCGAAGGAAAAAAAATACGATTTTCATTTTTTGGTAATTCTGTCATTTCAAAAGCAGTTTTTTTTGTACCACACATATATGAATGAAGACTTGCACCCCAAAAAGGATACCCCTGTTTGTCCTGTGCACAGAAACATACCCATTGTGGCCCTAGTATTACGTCTATATGCACAATGGGGCCCAAAATGAAAGGAGCAACCGGTGGCTTTCGGAACAGAAATTTTGCTTGAAGGAGATTTAGGCCCTATTGCCCACTTGTAGAGCCATTGAGTGACCAAAATTATGGAGAACCCCCACAAGTGACCCCATTTTGAAAAGTAGACCCCCTAACGAATTTATCTAGGGGTATAATGACTTTTTTGACTTCACAGTTTTTGAATGAATCTAAGCGAAGCAGAAGGAAAAAATTACAATTTTCATTTTTTTGGCAATTGTGTCAATTTAAAAACTGTTTTTTTTGGAACGTGTACATAGGAATGAAGACTTTCGCCCCAAAATGGATACCCCCATTTGTCCCGTGTTCAGAAACATACCCATTGTGGCCCTAATCTACTTAAAGGAAACATAGCTAGGCCTATAATGGAAGGAGCACCCGTTGGATTTCAGGGTACAACGGAATAAATTCCAGTCCCCATTGCCCACATGTAGAGCCATTGAGCGTCCAAAACGATAGAGAACCCCCACAAATGACCCATTTTAAAAAATTGACCCCTTAACAAATTCATCTAGGGGTGTACTGCATATTTTGACCCCAAAGTATTTGAATGAATCTAAGCAAAGCCAAAGGAAAAAATTACGATTTTCATTTGTTTGGCAATTTTGTCAATTTAAAAACTGTTTTTTTTGGAAAGTGTACATAGGAATGAAGACGTTCACCCCAAAATGGATACCCCTGTTTGTCCCCTGTTCAGAAACATACCCATTGTGGCCCTAATCTACTTACAGGACACATGGCTAGGCCCATAATGGAGGGAATGCCCGCTGGATTTCAGGGCAGAACTGAATAAATTCAAGGCCCCATTGACTTCCTAAAAATAATCCCTCCCCCCTCCCCCCCCCCCCCCCCCCCCGCCATCCCCATTTTTTGGCATTCCCTAAATATTAGATAAAGGTAATAATATAAATGCGTTTTATGTCCGAAGACAGGGGTAATTACGGAGGCTGGTTGGGCTGGGCACATGGGGCAAGAAAACCGGGTATCCCCCCCCTCCTCTCATGTATTTTGGGGGGTATTTCGTAACCTCAGCAGCGGGGATGGGGTGTAAAGTGGCGCTGTGAGGCTTTGTAATCTTGCTGCGGTGCAGCGGTCTCACAGAGAAGGCGCTCAACAAGCTGCTCCTGGAACTGCAGGAAGGCGAGCGTTCCCGGGGCTTCTTGTAAATTACGGATTACAGGTAGCGGTCTGAATAACGCCGGGCTCACGTAGCCGTAGGCGTAATCCGCTCGCCGAGGCCTGCAGCGGATCCCAGCTGTGAGCCCGGCTGTGACCCTGCGTACGGTTGCGTAATGTACTGCACATAACTGCCTATTCACACAGGCGTTTTTTTGTTTGCTTTTCCCGCGCCGTCGCTTAGAGATGACTCAGGTACCCGCAGCCCGTACACAATGTGTTTGCATATGGGGTGCGAGTATATCCGCGGTCATAGAGCACAATGGGCTCTAGGTCGCAGATATTCGTGGTAAAATATAGCATGCTGTGTTCTGTTTCTGCGAGTGGATTACGTAATTCCGACCCGCTAATTGGGGGGAATTGTGTAATCCAATGCATGCGATTGATCCGTGGATTACCGCTGATCAAGCGCATGCAGAACCTGTAATTCCTCTCCGGTCACGCGTGACCGGCCTAATGTTAGTTCGCTACTTTATCATGTGACCGGGGACCGCTCAGCGAGGCCACCGGTCACTGCTCCAAGCACTCAGCAACCGTTGGTCGCTGGGAGCAAGGAGATTTAACATTTCCTGGGCTTCCCGGCTCCTGCGAATGTGTCCGGCATTTTGCCGGCGGGCGCATGCGCAGCAGCCGGAAGGGTCCATGGAGGATAATCGCATCTGGATTCAAATGCGGAAGCCTCCGAGAAGATGTTTCATCTCCCCCCACCGATCGCAACGGTGAGGGGAGATGAAACTGCCACTTTTACGTGATCGCCATTATGCATTGGATAACGGCGATCACATGACCAGTAACCGCATACCGCGGCTCCCCGTGACATCTCCAGGCTCTTGGCTACCTTTTGTAGCCAGCAGCAGGGAGATTTTATATTTCTTGGGCAATCTTTCACTTTTGCGCATGCGTCCGCCATCATGCTGACGGGCGCATGCGCCGAAGCTGGGGTAACATCCGCGGATCAACATCCCACCAGGGAACAAATCCGGGACCTTGGGTACGTAATTTCATCCCCCCTTACGGATACGATCCATAAGGGGAGATGAAACTTTAACTTTTTAAACTTTTTTTTTTTTTTACTTTTTAACTTTATATGATCACCGTTATCTGATGGATAGCGGTGATCATATCACTGGAAACCACATACAGCGGTCCCCAGTCATATCTCCCTGCACTCGGCTATCTTTGACAGCCGGGTGCAGGGAGATTTTGAATTTGCCGGGCTCGCCGGCTTCTGCGCATGCGCGCCGCATCGGCACATCGCAGAAGCCAGCGGGGGGTCCAGACACCGGCCGGAGGACATCGGCGGACCTGAGGTGAGTATTTTCACCTCCCCTCATGGATCCGATCCATGAGGGGAGGTAAAACTTTTCTTTTTTTACACTTTTTTTTAACTTTTTTGCAATCGCCGCTATCCATTGGATAACGGCGATCGCGGTACCGGGGACCACTCACCGCAGTCCCCGCTGACATCTCCTGCCTCCCGGCTACCTACAGGAGCCGGGAGCCAGGAGATTTTAAGTCTCCCGCGCCGCCGGGCCTTCTGCGCATGCGGCTGACGTAATGCCGCCAGGCGCGCATGCGCAGAAGGACGGCTACGGCGCCCGGAGCATCGGGACAGCTGGGAGTCGTGTGACGGACATCGGTGAGTAATTTCAGCTGCTCCGATGGATCCGATCCATCAGAGCAGCTGAATCTTTAACTTTTATTGCACTTTTATTTACTTTTTTGCGATCGGCGCTATCCATTGCATAGCGCCGATCGCAATGCCGGGGGGGGGGCTCCGAACAGCCCGGGATGACAGCTCCATGCTGTCAGCTACCTGCGGACACCAACAGCATGGAGCTGTGACGTCCACAGCCCGAGGGGCATTATTCTCTGCAGGAAGCATGTTTTTACGTCCTCAGAGAATAAGGCCCACTTCGGGAGGACGTAAAAACACTATGGGCTGGTCGTTAAGGGGTTAAATGTCCTTTTTGACTTTGTGAATAGATTTGCATTCCTAAACGTATCATATTGCGCCGTGAACTATCTGTAGGTTTCCCGGCTGCACATTATTCCATCATTTGGGGCAGCTTGGATTGTGACAACGTCTCTAGTCCAATGATGTTAAATGAGAAGCTTCCGGGTCAATAACTATAGGTGGCGCGCCCTAGAGGCCAGTGGAGCACGCTGCCTCAGGCGGCACTCCTTCCCTACTGCATGAGCCCAGCAAACCGCCGGCGCGGCCCACGGATTCCCTGTTGACGGATTTGTAACACTGTCCATGTCTTTGGGATGAGATGCAATTAAGGGTTCGTACAGATTAGAATTCGAGGTTTGGAACCTACGTCACCGATTACACTAGAAAATAGAAGAAAATAGCGCTGCAAGCAACCCTGTTTCATCCTGTAGGTTCCGGCAAAACGACGGACTGCTCACCGGAAACTGAGCAGACCTCCAGTATACTCAATGGGGGACGGTTTGGAACCAGTCAGAGGTGCCGGTTTTTCTGCTCCCCAAACGTAGCATAAAACGTAATGCTGATGTGAATTAGTTTTTTTAATGCAAAAATGTTAATTGGTTCGTCCTTTTAAGCGATAATCGTTGCGTGTAAAAGGGGCTTTAACGTTACAGTCACACAGGGAAACATTCGTTTAGTTCCTCCAACTAGGGGAGGGATGGTTTTTGACAGTGATTGTGTGGGTATAATATATACAGTATATCACATACACTTTTTATTTCTTTGTCGTCAGTAAAGTAATGCTTTTTTTGGGGGGTGGGTGCAGGAAGGGGGCACCATCTCACTATTCGCCTCTTGCAGCGGAAAGGCTAGGGGCATCTCTGGAACGGAAAAATGGGTCTGTCACACAGTGAACCATAAGGCTGCGTTCACACGGGGCGGAATTGCTGCAGAATTTCTGTGCAAGGAGTCCGCACGGCAATTCCGCCTGCGGCTCCAAATCCCGGGATCAGCCAGCAAAGTGGACGAAATTTTGCAAAAATCTCATCCACACACTGCGGCCAAGCCGCGCGGAAACTGACATGCGGTGCGGAATTTGATTCCACAGCATGTCAATTATTTTCTCTTTTTCGCAGTGGCCTCTCTCCTCTCTATGGGGAGAGAAAACTGCAGTGGAATGCCGGCGGCGAAACGGCTCCAAACCTGCGGCTAAAGGACACGAGTTTTTAAAGCCGCACTTATCCAGTGGAAATTTCACGTTTTTTTGGTGAGAGAATTCCGCTGGAATTCCGTCCCGTGTGACCCCAGCTTCAGGGCGCATTCACACATACTGGAATAGTCATGTCAGACATATGGCTTTTGGTGCGGATTTTTCCACACGGCAGAATATTTCACAGCATCTTGCAGAATATTCTGGTAGATGTGAAGTCACCCTAAGGCCTCATGTCCACTGGACAAATGGAATTAGGAAATCCGTGCGGGTGTCCCGCACGCATTTTCCATGGCCATAGGGATGCATGGGACACCCGCAGGTAAGTAAATACCTGCAGATGTCAATTTTTCCCTGCCGCGCGGATCGCACGTGTGAGAAAACACCCGCAGCATGCTCTATTTTCTGCAGGTCTCCCGCAGGCTTCCATAGAAGCCTATGGAAGCCATCCGTATCCGCAGCTGAATTTCCGCTCTCCGGTGCGGGAGAGCAGAAGTTAAAAAAAAAAAAGAAAAGAAATGCACGGCGTATGCATCTGGCACACTTCCGGCGTGCCGAGCACATCCACCAGGCCTAAGAAAGAAGATCCGGCCGCGACGGAGGGAAGATCCGCTGCGTCCGGACAGGTAGCAGAAATCAATTTTCAGGTCTCATGTCCGCGGGAAAGAAGGGACCTGCTGCGGAATTCTGCATGGAGAATCCGCGGGGGCCTGAATTTCTGGACATGAGGCCTTAGTGTTTTTCTTTGACTGTCCAAAAAGGTGGGAGGTATGCAGTTATTATACCCTAATAGTGGATATCGACATTATACAGAGGGATCACCCCCCACTACCTTACCCCCAGTTTTACAGACGCTCTTCATTTGAATGGTTGTAATTAGAGATGAGCGAGCACCAAAATGCTCGGGTGCTCGTTACTCGGGACGAAATTATCGCGATACTCGAGGGTTCGTTTCGAGTAACGAACCCCATTGAAGTCAATGGGCGACTCGAGCATTTTTGTATATCGCCGATGCTCGCTAAGGTTTCCATTTGTGAAAATCTGGGCAATTCAAGAAAGTGATGGGAACGACACAGCAACGGATAGGGCAGGCGAGGGGCTACATGTTGGGCTGCATCTCAAGTTCACAGGTCCCACTATTAAGCCACAATAGCGGCAAGAGTGCCCCCCCCCCCCAACAACTTTTACTTCTGAAAAGCCCTCATTAGCAATGCATACCTTAGCTAAGCACCACACTACCTCCAACAAAGCACAATCACTGCCTGCATGACACTCCGCTGCCACTTCTCCTGGGTTACATGCTGCCCAACCCCCCCCCCCCCCCCTGCACGACCCTGTGTCCACAGCGCACACCAAATTGTCCCTGCGCAGCCTTCAGCTGCCCTCATGCCACACCACCCTCATGTCTATTTATAAGTGCGTCTGCCATGAGGAGGAACCGCAGGCACACACTGCAGAGGGTTGGCACGGCTAGGCAGCGACCCTCTTTAAAAGGGGCAGGACGATAGCCCACAATGCTGTACAGAAGCAATGAGAAATATAATCCTGTGCCACCGCCATCAGGAGCTGCACACGTGGGCATAGCAATGGGGAACCTATGTGCCACACACTATTCATTCTGTCAAGGTGTCTGCATGCCCCAGTCAGACCGCGGTTTTTTATAAATAGTCACAGGCAGGTACAACTGGGAATCCCCAACTCCGCAATGGGAATTCCGTGTGCACCCACAGCATGGGTGGCTCCCTGGAACCCACCCGCTGTACATAAATGTATCCCATTGCAGTGTCCTGGACAGCAGAGCTAACGTCAGATTAAATGCAGGTGGGCTTCGGCCCAAACTGCATGCCCCAGTCAGACTGGGGTTCTTTAGAAGTGGACACATGCAGTTACAACTCCCTGTGGACCCACAGCATGGGTGGCTCCCTGGAACCCACCGGCGGTACATAAATATATCCCATTGCAGTGCCCAGCACAGCTGATGTAACGTCAGCTTTAATGCAGGTGGGCAAAAAATTAATTGGATTACACTGTAGGCGAGGGCCCAAAAAAATTGGTGTACCAACAGTACTAATGTACCTCAGAAAAATTGCCCATGCCCAACCAAGAGGGCAGGTGAAACCCATTAATCGCTTTGGTTAATGTGGCTTAATTGGTAACTAGGCCTGGAGGCAGCCCAGTTAAAATAAAAATTGGTTCAGGTGCAAGTTTCAACGCTTTAATGAGCATTGAAACGTATAAAAATTGTTTAGAAAAAAAATATGACTGAGCCTTGTGGGCCTAAGAAAAATTGCCCGTTCGGCGTGATTACGTCAGGTTTCAGGTGGAGGAGCAGGAGGAGGAGGATGAATATTATACACAGATTGATGAAGCTAAAAGGTCCCCGTTTTTGATGGGGATACAGAACGATGCTTCCATCCGCGGGTGCAGCCTACGTATTGTTTAGGTATCGCTGCTGTCCGCTGGTGGAGAAGAGAAGTCTGGTGAAATCCAGGCTTTGTTCATCTTGATGAGTGTAAGCCTGTCGGCACTGTCGGTTGACAGGCGGGTACGCTTATCTGTGATGATTCCCCCAGCCGCACTAAACACCCTCTCTGACAAGACGCTAGCCGCAGGACAAGCAAGCACCTCCAGGGCATACAGCGCGAGTTCAGGCCACGTGTCCAGCTTCGACACCCAGTAGTTGTAGGGGGCAGAGGCGTCACGGAGGACGGTCGTGCGATCAGCTACGTACTCCCTCACCATCCTTTTACAGTGCTCCCGCCGACTCAGCCTTGACTGGGGAGCGGTGACACAGTCTTGCTGGGGAGCCAGAAAGCTGTCAAAGGCCTTAGAGAGTGTTCCCCTGCCTGTGCTGTACATGCTGCCTGATCTCTGCGCCTCCCCTGCTACCTGGCCCTCGGAACTGCGCCTTCGGCCACTAGCGCTGTCGGATGGGAATTTTACCATCAGTTTGTCCGCCAGGGTCCTGTGGTATAGCATCACTCTCGAACCCCTTTCCTCTTCGGGTATGAGAGTGGAAAGGTTCTCCTTATACCGTGGGTCGAGCAGTGTGTACACCCTGTAATCCATAGTGGGCAGAATGCGTGTAACGCGAGGGTCACGAGAAAGGCATCCTAACATGAAGTCCGCCATGTGTGCCAGGGTACCTGTACGCAACACATGGCTGTCCTCACTCGGAAGATCACTATCAGGATCCTCCTCCTCCTCAGGCCATACACGCTGAAAGGATGACAGGCAAGCAGCATGGGTACCCTCAGCAGTGGGCCAAGCTGTCTCTTCCCCCTCCTCCTCATCCTCCTCCTCAACGCGCTGAGATATAGACAGGAGGGTGCTCTGACTATCCAGCGACATACTGTCTTCCCCCGGCTCTGTTTCTGAGCGCAAAGCGTCTGCCTTTATGCTTTGCAGGGAACTTCTCAAGAGGCATAGCAGAGGAATGGTGACGCTAATGATTGCAGCATCGCCGCTCACCATCTGGGTAGACTCCTCAAAGTTTCCAAGGACCTGGCAGATGTCTGCCAACCAGGCCCACTCTTCTGTAAAGAATTGAGGAGGCTGACTCCCACTGCGCCGCCCATGTTGGAGTTGGTATTCCACTATAGCTCTACGCTGCTCATAGAGCCTGGCCAACATGTGGAGCGTAGAGTTCCACCGTGTGGGCACGTCACACAGCAGTCGGTGCACTGGCAGATGAAACCGATGTTGCAGGGTGCGCAGGGTGGCAGCGTCCGTGTGGGACTTGCGGAAATGTGCGCAGAGCCGGCGCACCTTTCCGAGCAGGTCTGACAAGCGTGGGTAGCCTTTCAGAAAGCGCTGAACCACCAAATTAAAGACGTGGGCCAGGCATGGCATGTGCGTGAGGCTGCCGAGCTGCAGAGCCGCCACCAGGTTACGGCCGTTGTCACACACGACCATGCCCGGTTGGAGGCTCAGCGGCGCAAGCCAGCGGTCGGTCTGCTCTGTCAGACCCTGCAGCAGTTCGTGGGCCGTGTGCCTCTTATCTCCTAAGCTGAGTAGTTTCAGCACGGCCTGCTGACGCTTGCCCACCGCTGTGCTGCCGTGCCGCGCGACACCGACTGCTGGCGACGTGCTGCTGCTGACACATCTTGATTGCGAGACAGAGGTTGCGTAGGAGGAGGAGGGTGGTTTAGTGGAGGAAGCATACACCGCCGCAGACACCAGCACCGAGCTGGGGCCCGCAATTCTGGGGGTGGGTAGGACGTGAGCGGTCCCAGGCTCTGACTCTGTCCCAGCCTCCACTAAATTCACCCAATGTGCCGTCAGGGAGATATAGTGGCCCTGCCCGCCTGTGCTTGTCCACGTGTCCGTTGTTAAGTGGACCTTGGCAGTAACCGCGTTGGTGAGGGCGCGTACAATGTTGCGGGAGACGTGGTCGTGCAGGGCTGGGACGGTACATCGGGAAAAGTAGTGGCGACTGGGAACTGAGTAGCGCGGGGCCGCCGCCGCCATCATACTTTTGAAAGCCTCCGTTTCCACAACCCTATACGGCAGCATCTCCAGGCTGATAAATTTGGCTATGTGCACGTTTAACGCTTGAGCGTGCGGGTGCGTGGCGGCGTACTTGCGCTTGCGCTCCAACACTTGCGCTAGCGACGGCTGGACGGTGCGCTGACAGACATTGGTCGATGGGGCCGAGGACAGCGAAGGTGAGGGTGTGGGTGCAGGCCAGGAGACGGTAGTGCCTGTGCCCTGAGAGGGGGGTTGGATCTCAGTGGCAGGTTGGGGCACAGGGGGAGAGGCAGCGGTGCAAACCGGAGGCGGTGAACGGCCTTCGTCCCACCTTGTGGGGTGCTTGGCCATCATATGTCTGCGCATGCTGGTGGTGGTGAGGCTGGTGGTGGTGGCTCCCCGGCTGATCTTGGCGCGACACAGGTTGCACACCACTGTTCGTCGGTCGTCTGCACTCTCAGTGAAAAACTGCCAGACCTTTGAGCACCTCGGCCTCTGCAGGGTGGCATGGCGCAAGGGGGCGCTTTGGGAAACAGTTGGTGGATTATTCGGTCTGGCCCTGCCTCTACCCCTGGACACCGCACTGCCTCTTGCAACCTGCCCTGCTGCTGCCCTTGCCTCCCCCTCTGAAGACCTGTCCTCAGTAGGCGTAGCAAACCAGGTGGGGTCAGTCACCTCATCGTCCTGCTGCTCTTCCTCCGAATCCTCTGTGCGCTCCTCCCTCGGACTTACTCCAATTACTACTACCTGAGTGATAGACAACTGTGTTTCATCGTCATCGTCCTCCTCACCCACTGAAAGGTCTTGAGACAGTTGCCGGAAGTCCCCAGCCTCATCCCCCGGACCCCGGGAACTTTGAAAAGGTTGGGCATCGGTCACGACAAACTCCTCCGGTGGGAGAGGAACCATTGCTGGCCATTCTGGGCAGGGGCCTGGGAACAGTTCCTGGGAGTCTGCCTGCTCCTCAGAATGTGTCATTGTAATGGAGTGAGGAGGCTGGGAGGAAGGAGGAGCAGCAGCCAGAGGATTCAGAGTTGCAGCAGTGGACGGCGCAGAACTCTGGGTGGACGATAGATTGCTGGATGCACTTTCTGCCATCCACGACAGGACCTGCTCACACTGCTCATTTTCTAATAAAGGTCTACCGCGTGGACCCATTAATTGTGAGATGAATGTGGGGACGCCAGAAACGTGCCTCTCTCCTAATCCCGCAGCAGTCGGCTGCGATACACCTGGATCAGGAGCTCGGCCTGTGCCCACACCCTGACTTGGGCCTCCGCGTCCTCGCCCGCATCCACGTACTCTAGGCCTACCCCTACCCCTCAGCATGGTGTATTACCAGTAGTGCAGAAACAGAACACTGTAATTAAATGTGCCGCTTATTGGCCTGTGGTTGGAGGCTGACTTCGCTTACGGAACGCACAGCAGAGCCAGAAAATAATTTTGCGCAAGCCTGCTGTAACACTTAGCTGGCTGCTTATGAATTAGGAGGACAACTACACCCAGCACAGACCCAGTACACTGAGGACAGTCACAGGCAGCCCAAATAGATTTTTTTCCCCAAATGTTTTTGGAAAGGCCCACTGCCTATATTCAATAAATATATGTCTTCTGTCCCTGCCTCACCACTACTGGCCCTGGAGTATGTAAAATAACTGCAGACTGTTGCACTGTGGACTGGAATACAGCGGTCATGTAACAGCCAACACAGAGCCAGGAAATAATTTTGCGCAAGCCTGCTGTAACACTTAGCTGGCTGCGTATGAATTAGGAGGACAACTACACCCAGCACAGACCCAGTACACTGAGGACAGTGACAGGCAGCCCAAATAGATTTTTTTCCCCAAATATTTTTGGAAAGGCCCACTGCCTATATTCAATAAATATGTCTTCTGTCCCTGCCTCACCACTACTGGCCCTGGACTATGTATAATTACTGCAGGGCGCAATGCTCCACACTACTGCACACGGTTAGATGTGGCCCTAAGAAGGACCGTTGGGGTTCTTGAAGCCTAAAATACTCCTAACGCTGTCCCTATAGCAGCTCCGGCACCAGCAGCACTGTCCCTGAACTATGTCAGAATGCATCTGTGGCGAGCCGCGGGAGGGGCCGATTTATATACTCGGGTGACACCTGATCTCGCCAGCCACTCACTGCAGGGGGGTGGTATACGGCTTGAACGTCGCAGGGGGAAGTTGTAATGCCTTCCCTGTCTTTCTATTGGCCAGAAAAGCGCGCTAACGTCTCAGAGATGAAAGTGAAAGTAACTCGAACATCGCGTGGTGCTCGTTTCGAATAACGAGCATCTCGAACACGCTAATACTCGAACGAGTATCAAGCTCGGACGAGTACGTTCGCTCATCTCTAGTTGTAATGTAATAATTTTCTCTGCAGTTGCTACTTGGAAAATGTGTGCATAGAAGCAGCCTTCCTGGGCATCACAGGTGAGAGAAGCAGGACCTGCACCATCGTGAGCGCTTCATTTTAAAAATGGGTTGTTTTTGGATTGGGCTTTAGCTTCCCTTGATGCTGCCAAAGCATTTGACTCAATGGAGTGGCCCTATCTACTGCTGGTGCTCCAAATGTTCGGGTTTGGAGAAATATTTATTACGTGGTTCTCCACAATCTATAGCTCCCCATCTGCTACGGTCTCAGTAAATATGACCTCTACCCCCTTTCATTTGAGCAGGGGAATTCTTTCTTCTCTCTTGTTCACATTGGCCATAGAACGGTTCGCTTTACTTCTTTGTCAAGAACCCATTTACGCAAGCTCCTGTTTTGTCAATGGAGTTTCTTTATCAATAAAGATGGAAATTGGGATTTTATTCCTTGAAGACTCCAGGGTGATCTTTTGAGGAGCTCCAGGTGGTGCTGCTTACCTATATATTTACCTAGTGCCTGAACGGGACCCAGAAAGTCCGGATCCCATGGTGAGCGTGCATCCGCAAGCTTGACGCTGTTTTCTACTATACCTCCCTATTGCATAAGCCGTGTTGCTTTAGGTGTGCCGTTGAGGCCTCTTAGTTATTTTCACGAAACCATTTACTAAAGAATTGTAATAGGCTCAATGGAAAATCGGGTCGGACTATATGCAGATGACGTGATTCTGTTAATGTCAAACCCAAAGAAAACTCAGCCTGTGGCAATCTCCTTGATTAATAGGTTTGTCCGTTTTCCAGGCCTATATATCAATTGGCCAAAGGCCAATATCTGTGCGCTGCGAACAAGAGACTGGACCATGGGGGATAAGATATGTGTCCTCTAAGTCTCCCCAAGTTTTAAACACCTGGGAATTCACGTATCTAGAGACCTCACTTCCAGCTTTAATATGAATGTGGCCTGTCTCCTCCCCTGTCTTCAGAATAACTGTAAGATTTGGAGTCATTGCCCTTATTGGTAGCAGGCCGAATCAGTCTTATTAAAATGATAATCCTCCCAAAATTTTTGTACTGTCTGGAACACACAGAAACAATAGTTTTATTAAAAACCTTCTGTGGTACTAACTCTCTATTAACCTCCTTCATCTGGGGGAAACCTTACAGCATCCAGAAGAGATGGCAGGTGCCGCACTACCAGACTTCAAACGATACTGTCTAGTGGGCCAAATTAGATATATTCATTACTGGCTGTCTGATTCGGACCCCCCAAACTCGGACCATCATCTGATGCACTTTCTGTCTGAGACTTCCCTCTGGATTGTACTGGGAAAAACAGACCTGCATACTAGACTGCTTCTCCCAATACACAGATTGGCCGCCAGAGTCTGGTAGATGTGTAAACGGAGCACTAGGTATGAGGACACGCCCCTGGAAACCCCCCTATGGGGTAATAGAGCGCCCCCACACTTGCTGAACCTCTCAGACACACAATACTGGATAGATCTTGGAGTCGCCTCCTTGGAACACGTACATATTAACGGTGTTTTGCACTCATTACCCCGAGCCACATCGCTCCATTTCCACCTTCTCCTTGATAGGATTTTTGCATACACAGAGACCTGGGGGGGGGGGGGGGGTAATTTTGCAGCTATATACACACCTCATTCAAGACAAAATTTTATATGTAGAACTGGGGGTCTTGGACAATTGGTGAGAAATAATCCCCTCGCTCTCTGAAGAGGAGTGGAGTACCGCAATGTCCTCCTACACTTCAGTCTCGCCAGCAGCTAACAACAAACTGATCCAATTGCACATTATACATCAATTATTTGACACCAGACTCTTTAGTATGAACAGAACCCCTAACACACAATGCCGTCAGGCACCCAACGCTAACTTTAACCATTTGACGTAGAGCTGTCAGCTAGTACTCTGGATGGAGGTTACAGACTTCCTGGGACAACGATTGGGGGTGCCACTCCCACCACACCCCACTGAATGTCTACTGGGTACACTGGATGAAGAGCAGGGGCAATTCCATATCCACATTTTTCTTGGTGAGGTGCTGTTTCTGTCCCATAAGGCTGTAGCATTGTGCTGGAGGGATAGGAGACCCCAGTTGCTCCCCCAATGGCGTAATCTAGTCAATTCTATTCTCCCATATGAAAAAAAAATCATAAATAAAAATATAACATCCTTACACTAATATAAATGCATCACAGAAGGGGAAATATAAAATTAAAAACAATCACAGAAAATGGCCGTTACTTACTGAGTGAGGAGTGCATATAGATGCATCCTCCTCTCACCTCCTTTCGCCTTCTGTGACGCATTTATATTAGTGTAGGGACCCACTACAACGCAAGGAACCGTGAAGTGGCTAGTGGGCTCATGTATCTTGGCCAACATCCAACCAATGCCTTGCATTTATTACCTATCATTCACATGCAGTGTGGCATTAAGACTCCAGGGGGAGCCCAGGGTGGCAGTACCAATGTGGTTCACTGATGGAAATGCAGGGCAACCCGCCAAATTATCATGGCGTCATTAATAGGTTGCTGGTCTGCATGGTGAACTACATATATCAGAATGGTCTGGCACCTTGTATCCACTATGTGTGGGAGTGTACACCAAGCATCCACCCCCCTCATTATCAGGAGGCAGTGTGAGTGGGTGTTTTATCGGTGCCCTCACAGGTGTTATTGGCTCCTCCATTTGGTAGTCAGCTACCTGCATGGTGAGAGGAGGATGCATCTATATGCACTCCTCACTCAGTAAGCAACGGCCATTTTTCTGTGATTGTTTTTAATTTTTTATTTCCCCTTCTGTGATGATCTTCAGGATTGGTCATCAATATTGATCGGCTGGGGTCCCGAGTGGTGAATCAGCCGATCAGGTGCCCACTGTCAGCACCACAACACACAGGAATACAGAGCAGAAACAGTTCATTGAAGGCGCAGTTTTCATAGAAATCAGTCAGAGCTTCACCTGCAATTACAAGCATAGGCCACCATGCAGGAATCTGACTTAACTGCTTCCACTTGGTACCCTTGTGTGTTGTGGTGCTGACAACTGGTGACCGATCAGCTAATCGGCCGGGGTCTTGAGCAAGTACTATTGATGACCTATCCTGAGGATACCATCGATGACCTGAGGATGTGTCATCAATAGTATTTGCCTGTAAATCCCCTTTAAATTAAAAAAAATGTCTTTCCTCCCCAAAAGTTTCCCTTAGTTTTTAAGCTGGTCTTAAAGGTTTTTTCGAATATCACCAGCTGAAGGGTACCTCCATGGGCACACTTTGTATACTCATGCCAATTTGTAATGTAATATACCGCATTTTTTTTTTTATCTGTTTTTCAAAAGATACATTTCTTCATAACACATTTCTACTTTGGAAATATATATTAGTGAAACTTTACTTTTAGGAGCGGGTGGATGTGTTTTATGATCTTGTTAATCGGAAAATGGAACAATACCCACCTATTGAAAGGCAGCATTCCTATAAGTCACTGTAGGACTTTTTAAACAAGTCTTATAACAATGACTGGGAATTGTGAGCCAAAGCCAGAATAACCATACACAGACAGCTGTTTCGGGGTGATTGCCCTTCATGAGGGTGCAGCAGGGGGCTTGGCTAGTGATTAGAGATGAGCGAGCGTACTCGGATAAGCACTACTCGCTCGAGTAATTTGCTTTATCCGAGTATCGGATAAGATTCGGGTGCCGGCACGGAGCGGGGAGCTGCAGGGGAGAGCGGGGAGGAATGGAGGGGAGATCTTTCTCTCCCTCTCTCCCGCCCGCTCCGACTCACCTGTCAGCCGCAGCGGCACCCGAATCTTCAGGGACGAGCACAGCGATACTCGGATAAAGCAAATTACTCGAGCGAGTAGTGCTTTTCCGAGTACGCTCGCTCATCTCTACTAGTGATGTTGAGCTTAAGCATGATTCTTAACTAGTATATTAACTTCTATTTTCCTAAACTAAACCCTACAAATAAGAGTAGTTGATTTATGGTGAAGAGAAACTGATGTACACAAGATCTTTCTAAGAGAACGCAAAATGTTGCTTGCAAGATTTAGATCCAGTGGTTATGATTAATAACAAAGGTTAAAACATCCATACCATTGTGCAAAAGTTGTAACACCTAAGGGGCTTCTGGTTGATAAAGACCGTGCACAACCAAAATAAATCACATTAGACCCCAAAGATCTAATTAGATGCCAGAAAAGGCATCCTGGATAGAAGACTCCTACAGGAGGCTGCAAAATGGGTAGTGAAGATTCCCTTTGCACCTTTCATTAAGGATGAACATATTAGGATTAAGTAGAATTAAAACTATATATATGACTACATTGTACACAATACTGTTCCTTGTATCCTATAACCAGTTTCCATTCATTTCCAGAGTTTTGGCTGGACAGAATAGCACATGAACGGAAAACTGCTGACACAGAGCAAAGCTTGCAGTTTTGGTCTCCGTTTCCGAGTTTACAGCCCATCGAGCCATCAAGGGTCCCTTTGAATGTAATTTTGGCACGTCAGATCTGAAGCCCTTGTACAGGAAGATGGTGCTTGTATTGTAATATACTGCATATTTCCCCACATACAAATCCACATTGGAAGTATCCTAGATGTATGTCTGTGTACCATTACAAGTACGTAAAGGTGCATTGCTGTGCGACAGCAGGCATGGAGTTTATAGACATGACAGCATACAGTGCAGTTCAAGGTATCATCGGAGTGCCATTTTCGACATCAGACAAGAACCTTCAGATGGTAAACTTGGACAGGTGCCTGAATGAGATGTGAACGTAACCATAGACGTACAATTTTTGTCATGAATCCTTTGCTGGTTTTGCTGTAGGATTGTAGCAAAATCCAGGACATATGTGGACATACGGGTAAAAGGGTTTTCCACGCCAAATAATAGTGATGACCCATCATCAGGATAAGTCATCAACAGCTGATCAGCCGGGGGTCCGCCACTGAGGACTCCAACTGATCGGACGCCTGCTCAACGCCACAATACATAGGGGTCAGTGTGAAAGCCACTGCTCTGACCCACGTAGTGGCCGGTGCTTGTAACTGCAGGCGCAGCTTCCATTGATTTAGGGCTCCTGTCCACGGGCAATAGTTCATTGCGTTATCCGCGGTGATAATCCAGCCGCGGGTAACGCAGTGAAAGAGCAGCCCCGACGTCCATGAGCGGAGAATCATAGCGATTCTCTGCTCACGGGATTCAAATTGTGGCATGCCACCATTTCCACAGTGAGCCTTTCTGTCAGATAGGCTCAGTGTGGAGACCTGACAGCTCTGTTCCCAGCTCCCCCACGACCGTGGACAGGGTTCCTTACAGCTACAAGCACCGGCCACTACACAAGGATTGAAGAAGCGGCTTCCACTCAGACCCCTTTTGTGTAGCAGCGCTGCCAGCAAGCAATCAGCTGATTAGCCATGGTCCCAAGCATTGGACCCGGGCCAATCAACTATTGATAACCACTCCTGAGGAACCTCCAACACGGATGTCAACAAGCCTTTACACATCCAGTACATACACATACACACACACACACACATATATATATATATATATATATATATATATATATATATATATATTATACACACACACATATATATATATACATATATATATATATATATATTATACACACACACATATATATACATATACATATATACACTACCGTTCAAAAGTTTGGGGTCACATTGAAATGTCCTTATTTTTGAAGGAAAAGCACTGTACTTTTCAATGAAGATAACTTTAAACTAGTCCTAACTTTAAACAAATGCACTCTATACATTGCTAATGTGGTAAATGACTATTCTAGCTGCAAATGCCTGGTTTTTTGTGCAATATCTACAAAGGTGAATAGAGGCCCATTTCCAGCAACTATCACTCCAGTGTTCTAATGGTACAATGTGTTTGCTCATTGGCTCAGAAGGCTAATTGATGATTAGAAAACCCTTGTGCAATCATGTTCACACATCTGAAAACAGTCTAGCTCGTTACAGAAGCTACAAAACTGACCTTCCTGTGAGCAGATTGAGTTTCTGGAGCATCACATTTGTGGGGTCAATTAAACGCTCAAAATGGCCAGAAAAAGAGAACTTTCATCTGAAACTCGACAGTCTATTCTTGTTCTTAGAAATGAAGGCTATTCCATGCGAGAAATTGCTAAGAAATTGAAGATTTCCTACAACGGTGTGTACTACTCCCTTCAGAGGACAGCACAAACAGGCTCTAACCACAGTAGAAAAAGAAGTGGGAGGCCGCGTTGCACAACTAAGCAAGAAGATAAGCACATTAGAGTCTCTAGTTTGAGAAACAGACGCCTCACAGGTACCCAACTGGCATCTTCATTAAATAGTACCCGCAAAACACCAGTGTCAACATCTACAGTGAAGAGGCGGCTGCGGGATTTTGGGCTTCAGGGCAGAGTGGCAAAGAAAAAGCCATATCTGAGACTGGCCAATAAAAGAAAAAGATTAAGATGGGCAAAAGAACACAGACATTGGACAGAGGAAGACTGGAAAAAAGTGTTGTGGACGGATGAATCCAAGTTTGAGGTGTTTGGATCACAAAGAAGAACGTTTGTGAGACGCAGAACACATGAAAAGATGCTGGAAGAATGCCTGACGCCATCTGTTAAGCATGGTGGAGGTAATGTGATGGTCTGGGGTTGCTTTGGTGCTGGTAAGGTGGGAGATTTGTACAGGGTAAAAGGGATTCTGAATAAGGAAGGCTATCACTCCATTTTGCAATGCCATGCCATACCCAGTGGACAGCGCTTGATTGGAACCAATTTCATCCTACAACAGGACAATGACCCTAAACACACCTCCAAATTGTGCAAGAACTATTTACAGCAGAAGCAGGCAGCTGGTATTCTATCGGTAATGGAGTGGCCAGCGCAGTCACCAGATCTGAACCCCATTGAGCTGTTGTGGGAGCAGCTTGACCGTATGGAACGCCAGAAGTACCCATCCAACCAATCCAACTTGTGGGAGATGCTTCTAGAAGCGTGGGGTGCAATTTCACAAGCTTACCTCAACAAATTAACAGCTAGAATGTCAAAGGTGTGCAATGCTGTAATTGCTGCAAAAGGAGGATTCTTTGACGAAAGCAAAGTTTGATGTAAAAACAATGTTATTTCAAATACAAATCATTATTTCTAACCTTGTCAATGTCTTGACTCTATTTTCTATTCATTTCACAACGCATGGTGGTGAATAAGTGTGACTTTTCATGGAAAACACAAAATTGTTTGGGTGACCCCAAACTTTTGAACGGCAGTGTATATATATATATATATATATATATATATATATATTATACACACACACACGGTTTTACACACATCAGGGCACAAGCTAGTTAGACAGGCCCTGTTCACACTGCATGGTCCACGTATAGACTTGATGCACACCATACAAATGCATTGGGACAATACGGAAAGAAACTAGTTCAGAAAGTGTACACTCTTTAAAATACCAAAACTACAAAAAAGTAAATAGCAGCTACTTCTCAGCTTTACATATTTAACTTCGGAGATTGTGATGGCCTAAATATGTAACATATGTAAGGGGGTATACAATGAAAAAGATGCAATAATAGATGTAGAAGAGTGTGAAACCTCAATTTTAATGCATTACAGCAACCTGTTGATGACATTATTACATATTTATACATAACATATGACCCAGAAATAATGGGGCGGATTCACTAATTCTAATAAACAGTCGAAATTTAAGACTACACAGCCTAAAATGCTAATGCTGGATGATAAATGTTGCCCATCTTTAGACACCTTTATGCCACCTATTGTTTGGCTTAGTTTGCACTAAGTTTTTGCTGCACATTGTTGCATTTCAGCCATGCTCCCTCCATTGTTGCACAAGGTTCTCTGCATTACCATTTTTGGTGTGATTGCTTCATAAATTGCTCTAAGACTTTATGTAACATTCTACAAAAGGAATGGGTCAAGTTTTGGTGCATTTCATGACCAGGTCTAAGCTAAGTAACATTAGTAAATCCGCCCCAATGTTGTTCTCCATGATATCCAGCAAGCACTAGATCCACAAAGCAGAACTGTTTATACAGGAGTGGGAATAAGTTTCTTCACCACATTCAGTAGGTCCTTAAACTCCGTATTCTGGAAGTGTCCGCGGTCTGAGAACTTGTGCAACTCAACACTCAGATTATCGGCAACCTTCTCCTGTTCGCCCCAAGGAAGGAACGGATCGTCTGTAGAACCAAACTGAATAATGTGACGACAGTTTGATTTGATCTTTTCCCATTGCCAAGGGCGATTGAAGTAACCTACGAAGAAAGAGTTGTCCACAATTAATGTTAAGTATTAGACTAAAGACCCATTTAGACACAAAGATAATCGTTCAAAAGATAGGTTAGAGCTATTGTTTTGCACAAACGCTAATGGACACTAATTTCTATTAGCAACTTATCACCTTCATTTGCATGTAAATAAGCCTCCTGGACCTGTACACAGAGAAAAGGAGGTGGTCTGTTTTCTGCATTCAGCTCCTTTGTTCTGCCATGGGCTTTCTGCTGAATACAATGTAATCAGCAGCTCCCAAGGAGAATACAGCACCATGGACCGCAAACACAGCATGCGGTCTGTGTTATCCTCTCTTTGGTTGAAAGATGGATTTTATACTCACGTAAAAATAATCATTCAGCCGATGGAAGCATTTACACACAACGATTTTCGTTCAAACGATGGCTTTTGAGTGATAATCGTTGCATGTAAATGGGCCTTAAGGCCCAAGGTCAACGGGTAGGTTTGATTTGCAGAAGCCACTCAGGTGACCCGCGCAGAAGATTTGGAAATCAAGCCACTTATAGGGATACATGGGCGTCTGCGAATGAAATAAAGCATGCTCCATTTCAGTGCGAATCCCGCATGGTCTGCTTACATTGAAGTCAATGGAAGCTGTCTGATCTGCGGCCCGTCTGCAATTCAGTTGCGAAATCTGGAGGAAAGCAGGAGTTTAAGAAAAAAAAAAAAAACTACTGCACAGCTGAGCGGAAAGCGAAAGAACCCCATTATAGTCAATGGGTTCCCTTCTGGCGCTGTTTGGTACGTTTTCTGCTCCCTGAACAGAGCAGGAAACTGGAAACTCGAACGCACATGTGAAACCACCCTTGATGAGTCTATGTACTGTGCTTCATCTGAACTATGCCATGATTTTTATTTAGTTGGCTTTATATGAAATGAAACATAAAAAATCCCTCTCTTTGAAATCTGAGGCACATGGCAATACAGTAAGGGTCAGCACAGCTAAAGTCTTAAAAGGGTTGCCCAGTTAATTACTGAGGACTTATTCTTATCCATAGAAGTGAATGGGAACTTTGCCTGTAATACCAAGCTAGGCCACTGCAGTGGGAAATGGAGCCATCTGCTTCCTGTAGAAAACAACTCTGCATGAGCAGGCAAGCCCGGAAAACAACTGATTAGTGGGTGTCCTGGGCAGTAGACCCCTGCCCATTTACCACTTTTGACCTACCCTGAGGCTAGGCCATCAATAGTTTACAACCGGACAACCACTTTAATATAGCGGTCATATTTATTTTTGTGATACAATATTCCGAAGTTCCAGCAATATACAAACATACAATAAAATACATGGAGAGGTGTGTGTCTCTTCATGTATTAAGTGCAACATGCACTAGGAGAAATTATACTAAGCCAGGCTTATGGACATTTCCTCCTACACGGTATATTACGAAAGAGAAATGCAGCACTGGATTACTGAAATACAATGGCGCTCGCCCCGAAAACTTTTGATCCAGAAAGTCTTCACAGCATTGAATGAACGATCATTTTGCAGATGCAGCAATGCACGACTTATGCCCCTTTTACATGGACAGAGAGTCTCACGAATCTGGTTTCCCCGAGCGAACGAGCCGGTGACATCATCAGCAGCTTGTCCGCGCTCGGACAGCGAGCTTACACTGCACGATTCTCATTGAGAATCATGTAGTTCACATTCACTAGTCATTCAATGTCTCATATTCCTATGCGAAACACTGAATGATCAATGTTTAAATTGCCCGACGAGCGAACAAGGCAGCGCTGGTTTTCATGTCGGCTTAAACTGAATGACGAATGAGAAGCACACAATTCTCATTCGTTGCTCAGTCATTTGCTCATGTTTAAACTGATTATCATCGTTCAGTTTCGCTTCTTGGAACGATTTTCTGAATGATAATTATCGCAGCATTAGTCCATATAGGCCAATGGGAAGATGAAACAATACCTCTGCAGCGCCACCTATTGGAAGGCAGCATTCTTGTAAGTAACGGTTAGACTTTTTAAACAAGTCTTGTAACAATGACTGGGAATTATAAGTCAAAGCCAGAAAAACCATACACAGACATGATGAGGTGATCGGCCCTCATCAGGGTGGTAGAGCTATTATTCCATTTGCATATTTCCCAGAGGAGCATGGATGGCCTTACAAGTCTCCTCACACCTTCTAGGTGCTCTCCTTAAAGGGAAGCGAAAATGGGACAAAAATTACAAATGTGGCCGATTTCTTTCTAGACAATGACTGACTGTCATCGGTCGCTGAAACAATCATTCGCCATTAAATTTCGCCCATACAACGATCATTTTGGTTAATATAGTCTAATTTTATCAACATAAGTCTAACATACCGCTTTCTCTTTCATTTTCATCCCCCAAGTCGGAGGTGTACGCAGCGACCAGAATTATTGCAAACACCTGATGCGTTTCAGCAAACCTACGAAATATAGAAAAAAGCAAAGTTTACAAAAGGTGATTATAAGAATCAGAAAGATGCTTCCGTATGAGGTTCGTTGCATGTTGGGGCATATTTACGTAGACCGGCGTTTAATACGCTGATCTAAGTAAATTGTGCATCCAGCAACAGTGACAAGTGTATCAAGAGGTACAAGCCTCTCATCTGGTGGCACCTCCATGCGCCAGATGGAAACCTATGCCAGCTACAAGCTGAGGTTACTAATATAATGTACACCAGTTTCTGGTATACTTTAAGTTAAATGTGACAGGCTGCACACAGCCCCGACCCCTGATGCTGGGGCCTATCCACATTTTGAAAAAATAACTGGGTCCGGCGTAAATGCTCAAAAAGATGCAATTTTGCACATGCGTCAAAATTGCAACTTTTTTGCACCAGCAAACTGCCATAATAGGGTTTAATACATATATCCCGTTGAGCAGTTTGTCTGTGGTATCTGGGGAACGTTTCCTGATGTATACCATTGTATAGTGAACAATGCCGACAGGGCCGCATTTTAGGAGTTGGTCCACTATGTAGGAAAGGGAAATCTTGACTATGGAACTCTCTGCCTGAGGACGTGGTGATGGCAAAAATCGATGGAGGCGTTTAAAAGGGGACTAGAAGTCTTTTTGGAACTTTACGACATTTAATAAACAGCGGGGTTGTTGATCCGGGTCTTGGAGTCGGGTAGCAGCTTTCAAACATTGATCTAGGGATTATTCTGACCGCTATTATGGAGTCGGGAAGGAATTTGTTTCACCAGATAGTGCGGTAAACAAATCACCACATGTTCTATTTCTGTGTTAGCCTCACAAAGGGTAACACGCCGGCTCTGCCCTGCGCATGTGCTAGCTGGGCAGCAGCCGGCACACAGGAGAGCAAGGAGACGCCGGGAGGAGGTGAGCCGTGGTTGTCACTGCAGGGGCTCGGCTCGCATCCCGCTGTGAGAATTCTCAAAGCGGGATCCAACCCAGCCGTCTGCAGAAGACCTATAGGCTACTTGCACACCAAGGCCCAGAGATCAATTTATGTATTTATATATTTATTTGGGAGGGGTGGATGGGGGGGCAGTTAGATCAAAAGAAAGATCGTAACCTGACAACAGGGAGAAAAAGAACACCTATACCTGACCGGTATAGACATACCCATTACTGAAATCAGAGAATAGGGCGTACCTCATGGCCGCAGCGGCTCCAGAACTGTGCCCAATGACTATAGTCTTGCTGTCACATTGTAGTTCCGATTCCATAAATGGCAGCCATATTGATTCTCTTGCTGTAACTACAATTCAAAAGTGACAATAATATACATTTCTAAATGCTTATTATGGTTAGGAGGCGCCGTCTGAAGCACACGGCAATTCATGGAAGGGGGAAGGATCCAGAGAAAAATAAATCAAAGCTTATGGGGTTTTCTATTACATGAATTGCTTTCTACATAATCCAATTACAGACCAAGAGAGATGCAGAAATCAAATTGCACTGTTGCCTCTTACAGTAGCCTGCCTTCTGCTGGTGGCCAGCAGACACCGGGTTACCGACAATCTGCAGGGAGATCACATAGGGATTAGTCACGGGATTCTTCAAGAAGTGAATCTGCATGAAGATCCACCACAGGATTTCGTTGCAGGTTTTGGTGTGCCTGGTTGTGGAATTCACTCATGTAATTAATGAAAGGCATGCTGTGGCTTGGAGGCGCCCCCTAGAGGTTCCTGAATGCTCACACAAGCTTATAAACCGTGCACATACTTACATGGATCGGGCATGTTACGGAGCAAACACTTGAAATGTGGGATCTGCAAACAAATGAAAGGTTTCGGTTACAACAAGTTTGTTTTATTTTATTTCAGACGTATTACTGATACACCGGTGCCCACACACAGCGGGTAACCGGCAGCCGGACCCACCGATCGTCTAATGCGGAAAGGGGCGTTCCGACTCTTCCCCCGATGGCAGATCAGAGTTGCCGACCTGGACAACTTATCCAAAAAACAACAAACAGCCAACAATTTTTATACCGTACTGAATGATAAACTTTCTGTTTTGACAATATTTTACAGTCTGCTGCTACAATAACTGGATGTGACTAATGAGCAATACTGTCACAATATTGGAACTTCCTAAACGCCACAAGAAGTAAGTTTACATCCTGGCGGGGTGGTACTTAAATGCAGCAAGACAAACTAACGCACAGACTCAGAAGTTAACCCGCGCCATTTCACGGCTGGTGTCAGCTATGGCTGATAGTCAACCACCCACTGCAATAGTGGGGATTGATGAGAACAACAATCCCTGCTCTTACCCGCTTACATGCCGTAATCAATGTACATCAGTATTGTGAGCAATAATGTATTGCAGCACAGAAGTACTGCAGTGCATTATCATAGCGATCAGAGCTTTTATGGTTCAAGTCCTCTACATGGGGACTTTCCCATTTGTGTAAGAAAAACCTATTTGTAACAACCTGTACGATAAATTAAATACGCCATTTATTCTGCAACGCAAAAAAAAAGTAAAAAGAAAAGCCTAAAAAAAAACGGAGGCAAAATGCTTATTTTGATCATTTTGCTTCCAAAAAGACACAATAAGGCTAACTTCACACAGGTGAGCGATTTCCCCGTAGATGCGAGGTGT
Source organism: Eleutherodactylus coqui (assembly GCF_035609145.1). Lineage (NCBI taxonomy): Eukaryota > Metazoa > Chordata > Amphibia > Anura > Eleutherodactylidae > Eleutherodactylus > Eleutherodactylus coqui. Next base: position 79,445,114 of record NC_089839.1, read on the forward strand.
TTTTATATCTAAAGCACCTCGCATCACTTCGGGGAAGTAGCGCTGTGACGGTGGATCGCTGAGTTTCTCTCATTGTTTTCAATGAGAAGTCTCGCATTGTACTGTGTGCAGCTAGCATGTGGTGCGATGCTGCCACCAGCCCCATTAAAAACAATGGGTGACATGAGGGCACGGCCATGATTAACACAAAGTTAATAAAAGTTTTACAATATATTATATGTACGCCAAATTGGTAACAGTGAAAACGACTGTTAGGGCTTATTTAGACGACCGTATATCAGCTTGGTTTTCACGCCGAGCCGATATACGGTGTCCTTGTCTGCGGGGGGAGGGATGGAAGAGCCAGGAGCTGGAACTAAGCTCCCGCCCCTTGCCACTATTTGCAATGGGAGGGGCGGGGTGGAGCTAAGTACCGGTACTTAGCTCCGCCCCCGTCTCACCTCCTCCTTTTGCAAATAGTGGAGAGTGGGCAGGAGCTCAGTTCCTGCTCCTGGCTCTTCCATCCTCCTCCTCCTCCTCCTCCTCCCCCCCCCCCCCCCCTGCAGACAAGGACACCGTATATCGGCTTGCCGTGAAAACCAAGTCGATATACGGTCGTCTGAAATAGCCCATAGGCACGTTTAAAAATAAAAATAAAAAAAATACCTTATACGGCCATTTCGATGCAAAAATAAAGAAAAAAATTATGGCTTTTGAAAAGTAGAAACTAAAATCCCCCCCCACCCCCCAAAGAAAAATTGTTGCATCCTCGTGGACAAAATAGTCCAAGGGGTTAAAACACTATACCCTAATAGATATACATCTAGGCTGACTCGGCAGCTGCGTTCAGAATTCCTCTACCTATAATGTCACCATTGGGACAGCCTACAGCAATCGGAGGATCTACATATAAAGCGCAGTGATACATGTCTGATATTACATAGTGCCGGGATATGTGTACACTTATATAATCACCCATCTCGCTTGCAGAAGAGCTCACAATCTAATCACCCGACCCTAATAGGACAAAAGGGCTATTTCATAGAAAGCCAATTAACCCCTCATGATCATGGACTCATACATTCAGTGTGCTGTCTGCTGTTCTTCTTTCCTCACCTTGTCAAGTCTCTTCTTAGTCCAACCATACCAGATACATGACTCCACATTCCCTCCTCCATTGCCGGGCACTATAACAGCCTTCACAGGGGAAACTACTGCAGCAGAGCCTTCAGACATTGCTGCACATGCAGGAAGTGCTCTCAGAGAACTGCATCATGGGAGTTGTAGTTTCTTAGTGCTAAGACGTACATAGAAGGGCACATTTATTACTGATGTTCAGGCATAAATTGTACCCTTTTTTCAGCACAAATCAATTAATGCCGTTAACAACAGATGTTACACCTCTAACTCCACTTTTCAAAAGTATCTAGAAAAGTAGCCATGACTTTATAACAAGTCGCAAAATGTTTACACAATGTCACTCCAGTAGCTGGGTGGCGTACAAGGTGACTTCACATCTCTAGTCATGTTCAAAGATGGGCCAAATTTAGCAACATTTCATAAGTTTATTGCACTTTAAGGCTGCCTGCACACGACGGGTCGGATTCAAACCCTGACAGCAGCCAGCGTCCGCACGTACCTGATTTCTCCTTCTTTTATCTGTACTGCGGATGGCTGCGGCAGACATGCACAGGAAAGATTTTTTTTTTATGTTTATTTTACCCGTTGCTAGGCAATGATGTAAAATGCAGAAGGGCCGCGGATCGGACGGCTTCCATTGACTTCAATGGAAGCCATCCGTGCGTAATCCGCACTAAAATGGAACATGCTGCGTTTTCGCAAGTGTGCAGGAAGAAGCGCTTTTCCATAGCATGTAACGAACAGTATCCGCTGTGGATCTGTGGTGCGGACACCGGACATGGATTGCCTGGAGAAAGGAATAAAAGTACGCCAGAAAAGTGGCACAAAAAAAATCTGAATTTTTGACACCACTTTTGTCGTGTACTTTTGTTCCTCTCTTCAATTTAAAGTGTGACAAATGTATCAAATGTCACACGATGTTGATACAATTGTTGCATCTTTTATTTATCTACAGATGTGGAGTCACCTTGTAAACCACCCAGTGAGATTATGTAAAAATGCTACAACTTAAAAAAAAAAGCTGCATGTCATAAACGTCTTCGTTCTCGCCAAGCTGCAAGCTGCGCCGACAGTTCTAGACACTTTTGAAAAGTGGAGTCAAAGGTGTAGCATCTGTTATTTTGGAGCAAATCAATAGTAAATCTGTCAAAATTGATTTGTGTAAAAAAAATTTTTTTAAAAGGCGCAACTTATACCAGAATTCTGCCGCAATGTCAGTAATACATTTCATCCTATTATGCTTTCATATTTAATATTATATTTGCGTTACATGCAAATTTCATCCTACCAATATATCACGCAAATAATCCACATATAGGGCATGCTGCAGATTTTAAAATACACAGGTTACCCTAAAATCTGCTCAGAGGCTTTTCTGCAGAGTGTTAGGGCTCAATCAGATGGACGTTTTTATGTGCGTATGTTACTTGCGTTTGCGATCCGCATGTATTAAGAACCAATGCTTTTTAATGGCAGCGGTCACATGCCAATATTTACCTGCACACAAAAATGCGCAGCGGTAGATATAGGGCAGCGGTTTTTAAAACACATGTAATTGTGGCATCCGTCTTTTTTGGATGTGAAACTCCTGGATGCTGTCACATCCAGGGGCTTCACCTTGTGCTCAATGGGGCCGGCGGCAGCAGGGCCGACCTTATTGAGAACATACAGAAAAAATCGCGATCCTCTGGCACAGCTGTCACAGCTTCACCTTGTTGTCAATGGGGCAGCAGTGAATACATTGACATACATTGAACATCGCGCACAGCTGTGGCAGAGGATTTCTTCATCTCCGCGGAGAGTCCCCTTGTCACTGAACACTGTGACAGCATTGTCACAGCGCAATGTTCTCCCATTGAATTCAATGGAGCCGGCGCTATAGCTGGCTTCATCAAAAGCAATGGGCTGCCAGCAAGCCCTGCAGTGATTTTCGGAGAAGGCCTTTAAATATAAGTCCTTTCCTAAAAATCATCCCTAAAATGTGTAAAAAATTAAAAAATATATATTCTCACCTCAGCTGTCATTCAATAGCTGAGTGCTGCCTCTGATGGTCACAGTGCTCAGCCAATCAAAGGCAGCCCTTGCAGCAGCCGGGGATTTAAAATCCCCGCCTGCTGAAAGCACTTTAGAGCAGTGCAAGGAGAAGACGTGGCTGGATGCGCCTGAGCCCCGGAGACTGCGGAGAGGTGAGTATATATTTTTTTATTTTTTACACATTTTAGAGATGATTTTCCAGGAAGGGCTTATATTTAAAGCTGAAAAGTACAAAGGTTTGATTCAGCACCAATGTTTTTTTTATTTAAAAAAAAATCACTTCTTTATTGGGTACATATTTTAAAAATTCCCATGCGCACAGGGATTAAAAGACAAGCTGACGCATTTCGGCTGTAATACAGCCTTAATCATGGCATTTGTCAAGCTTGACAAAGACTGCTGTTAGACAGTCGAAACGTCATTATTTTAAATGACTTTGAAGGAATAAGGATACATCCATGGGGATATAAGTTATATTTTGGCACCTGAAGTTTGCTGTCCTTTACTCTCTCTATGGTGGATCTGTTTGGAGGAATGGATCCTACCCCTGCCTGGATGTGCAAACCATTCCGCTTCATTGGGAAATCATATACCGTTAGGCCGCCTGCAGACAGCCGGGTCGGATCCGGATGCGAGAATTCTCGCAGCAGGACCCGACCCGAGCGTCTGCTGAGAGCAGCCTGACACTCACCTCTCCCGCGGCCCCGGCTCTCTCATGTGCCGGCTGCCGGGCAGCCGGCGCATGCGCAGAGCGGAGTCAGCGGCCAGTGAGTGGCATGTCGCGCAAGATTTCGTGCGGCCAAATCGCAGCCGTCTGCATAGGATTGCGTTTGTTAACGCAATCCTATGGCAGCTTCCAGTGGCGGAAATTCCGCGGGAAATCCCGCCACGGAATTTCCGCCCTTCTGCAGGCGGCCTTAAAGGAGTGCTGCTGTGGAACAACATTTCCTAACCTAGAGGGTGTAGCTAACCTAGAGCAGGAGAGACGGAGAAAACAAGAAATTGGGAGACCCAAAATTGGAAGAGTGAGAAGGAGAGAGAACAAAAGACGATGTGGTCAAGTCATATTGCATGCTTGGGTTGCCAGTAATGCTTTACATAGTAACATAGTATAGTTACTATACTTAGTATACCAAAGCATTATTGGCAACCCATCATATGCTATAAACGTTTTTACCTTGTGCAACTACAGCTCTCAGTGCAACCTTTCCAGTAGTAAGGACATGCTGAGAAGTGTACTATAGCAAAGTAGAATGCTGCAGACCTAACATGTGAATGCAATAATGATGTGATGAAGTCAGAGACAGAATACACAATGACGCTTAGTGACTCACTAGTGACGTCCCCTGGACTTGCTCCTTTTCTTCTCTGTCTGCTCCAGACCTTCATGTCTTTTCCAGCTAGTTCTTCCCTCTGCAAAGTTTGCAGCCCAGATGTCTTTGGCTCTTCAGAAAACAACAGCACCACACACTGTGTTACCTGCAAATAGTGCTCACTGTGCCCCCAAAAATAAAGTATAATACACTGTGTCCCAATATAAAGTATAATACACACTGTGACCCCAGAAATAAATAATCTACTGTGTGCCCCTAGTAAATTGTACTACACTATGCTCCCTGCAATAAATTATATTTCATACTGTGCCTCCAGAAATCAATTATAATACTCTGTGTGCCTAAAATAAATTATCTTCTTTCCTTCTATCTCCAGGCCCAGACCTTCATGAGCACTTTTTCCAGCCAAAACCCATCTCTACAACCTCTCTCCATCTTGCCGCTACAGTAACCGTTCCCACATTGTGCCCTCCACAGATTGATAATGTCCCCTTTGTTGCCCCAGAGTAATTAGGTCCACTTTGTGGCCCCCACAGTAATTAGGTCCCCATATGGCCCCCAGAGTAATTAGGTCCTTCTCGTGGCCTTTACAGTAATTAGGTCCCCCTATTATATTCCCTGTTGTGGACCCAGTGCAGTAAAATGAAAATGAAAATGAAAAATCTACTATGCTCACCTCCTGGCACCCCATCTCGGCCGCTCCTGTCACTCTTCTGTTTTCCTCCAAGCAGCCAGTCACATGATCAGACCCTGTTACAGTCTGCAGCAGGCATATGCTCAGGTCATATGGCCACAGTTCCAGTAAGTGACCAAGGACCTAAGGAGGAATGATTGAAGTGGCTCTTGTGAGCAAAAAAATTGTACAGCGATTTTGCGTGGAATTCATAAACCACATCGTACAGTATTTCACAGAGTTTTTAACGCAACCCCATCATTGTGATGGGTGATGAGGTGCGTTAAAAAGTGCTGAAACAAGCGAAAATAGAGCAGACCTTGGTCAACAATCGCGGGGTTCGGGCACAGATCTGCAAAGCCCCATTGAAATCAATGAAGGTGTTGTACCGCGATTAGTGCAGCATTTGAAATGCCACGCTAATCCAGGTAAAAAGCAGACTGTGTGAGAGTGGCCTTAAGGAACTTAGAAGCAACAAAAACCGGGCAATGCTGGGAAGGAGTCCATAGCCTGTTTCAGCTGCTCAGCGACAGTCTATTAATGCTAACAGTCACTTGGTGCATTCAATATTCAATGCTAGCAGCCAGCAAATGTTATTCGTCTCCAGCAGGACAGAACTCTGGGCAGATGGGATACAGCTATATTCTGCACTGTAGAGAGGAGTGTGCAACCAAGATAAAGGCAGCCAAATGTACAATACAAAAAACATAGTAACTAAGACTAACTATAGTAGACACCTGCTCTAGGCTATTCTTAATTAGAGCAGAATAGAGCTGGATCCTAACCTGCCCTGAGGTTCGTTATGGAGGTCTAGGCTATCTCATGTAGGGTCCCATGTCAAGAGGTGGCCTTTTTAGGGCAGATGGGCTCACACCATTTGATCAAAGTGTGCACCAAGAACTTCAAATTCGGAAGTACAGATAATATAGCAGCAATGAAATACAAAATCCATATACTCAATATTTTCGCATAACTTATCACTCACAGAGTGCTGTTCAATGTTTTATGCTTGTTTGCATTTGTATTACATTCATACCAGAACAGGCCTGCAAACATTTACTTCTTCTTGCTTAGATGTGCCGACTAAGGTTGCCTTCACACAGGCGATAAAATCGTGCGAGAGTTGTGCATTGGGAGACGCACAAATATGAACCCCATTCTTTTGAGCAATGTTTTCCTGCATGGCACCACGGTGCAATGCTATGCAGGATACAAACCGCAGTATGTTCTATCTTGCTGTTTGCTCTCACATCACACCGCCTATTGTTTTCAATGGGGCTGACAGCAGCACCGCACCATGTGCTAGGTGCATGCAATACAATGCGAGGTCTCTCATTGAAAGCAAGGGGAGTAACTCCGTGATCCTCTGCCGCAACGGAGGACTGCTATATCCCCAAAGTGGTGCGAGGCAGTTTTGACATGAGAATGCCTCGCATCTGCCGGGAATTCACATGGTGGGGAGCGTGATATGGGTCCCTTATTAACGGTCCATATTGTGCTCACCAGCGTGAAGTTATCCTAAGAGTCCATTTAGATGGACCAATTATTGGGCACTTGAGTGTCCGACTGCCATCCCAGCAATTATTGCTCTAGAAGATGCCCAGCCCAATTCATAATATGCAGGCAGTCAATCATAGATGGATGACTGTCTGTTAACACAGGCTGATCGTCATTTGATTTTTTTGCCTGCCTAAACTGAACGACAAAAGGTAAGTGAACAAATTACCATGTGGCGTTCAGTTGCTGGCAGGGCGTACACTAAATGATTATCCTTCAGATTCGCACAATCAAGCTGTAATCTCATTCTTTGTAAAAGGGCCCTAACTTTGTTTTTTCCTGTGTAGCCAGATGCACTATCCTGTTGAAAGAGGCCACTGCCATTGCTATTTGGTGGTAGGATCAATCTGCAACAACGTTTAGTTAGATGTTCATGTCAAAGTAATGTCCATATAAATTCCAGGGCCAAGGGTTTCCTAGCAGAACATTTCCCAGAGCATCACGCTATTTCCAGGCATATACCTGAGGAAGAACCCTGAGAGGTACGAAAGCTCGCTATAACATCATGTATTTTTGTTAGCCATTAAAAGGTATCATATCTACAAGATTACTTGGAACAATCACATTTTGCTCTATTGACTAACATAGTACCAAACTTTTTTCACTATCTCCATTGAATTGCCTTTTTCCCATAGTGAAACCAGGTGTGATCTCTTCCTCAGGTAAGTGACACTCATGACCATCCGCATGACGTTAAGAAAATGTGATTAATCAAACCGATATATCGGACATGACAATATCGATGAAAAGTATGGCCAAAGCATTAGCGATATCGATATTTCGATATATCGGTTTTCGATGTCTCAACCTTATTGTAGGTGTCTTCAGCAATGGACAGGGGTCAGAATGGCACTCTAACCAGGCTGCAGACATTGAGATCCGTATGCAGCAAACTGCAATGCACTGTGGGTTCTAATATCTCTCTCACATAGTCAGCATTAATATTTTCAGCAATTACAGTAGGTCTTCTGTGGAACTGTACTAGCCTTCCCTCTCTACACACATCAATGAGTCTTGAGCATCCATGACCCTGTTTCCGGTTCACTGTCCTTCCTTGAATTGCTTATGGCAAGTTCTAATACTGATTATTCGGGACACCCCATAAGACCTGCCACTTTAGACATGCTCTGATCCAGTGGTCTAGCAATCACAATTTGGCCCTCAAAGTCACTCAGATCCTTGTGTTTTCCTGCTTCCAACACATCAACTTGAAGAACTTACGGTTCAGTTGCCACCTAATATATCCCATACCTCAGCAGGGGCAGTTATCATAAGACAATGGTTATGGCAGATTGGCTTAGACAGAATAAATAATCCAGTCAGGTATAGAAACCGAAAAGAGCCACGCTGTATAAAAAATGTTTTAATGTTACAAAATCAGTTATTTCCGAAACGTAAACGTTTATCTATGAGAACTTTCTACCTACATAATGAAATGCTAAAAATGTAAAGGGGTTCTGCAGGAGCCATTAAATACCCCCCCCCCCCCCCCGCGATCTTATCTGAGCCATGCAGGTGTCATAGCAGTCAGGGGCCTTCTGAAAGGCCCCAGGGCTCTCTTGGCATAATGCCTTTCAAGTGGTGGCTTGCTAGACTGCCTGCCCAATCCCAGTATGCAAACACCTCCTAACAGTCTGGTCAGAATGATTCAGGTAGGGGCAGTTCATCCACATGACCATCCAACTTCTCGTATTCACAATACTGCACCTCTCTCAAACTCTGCTAACTGGGTGAAATTTAGTTAATTGCATAGTAGAGTTATGTCTAGTGGTCAACAAGCGGAAAAGAAGTCAACTACACACAAGGAGCCTCTGAGAGCCTTTTTATAGGCCAAGGGGGAACCACTTTTAGGGCCTCTGGTAACAAGACCGTTCATCTAATCACACCACAACTCTAATCATTCACATATCTGCCTGAGATGGAACTGCATGCCGAGTTTTGCAGCAAAATGATAACTTCTTCTAGGGGTGCAATTTTTTTCGACAATAAGTGTACAAGGGCAGGTATAGACACCACACGCCTCAGCATACAGAAGGGCAGTTTACTATGTAGAGGATCTTTGCACAGGTGCAATATACTGATGAACGATCATACACAATCCCTTCCCATTCTGACATCATATTGCTTCACCAGCTGGTATTTCAGACAGTTATTGATGCCACAAAAGTAAGGCAACTTGTTCTGACTGGAGACATTAGAAACTTGTTCAGCGACTGCAACCCCAAATCCAGAGAGCAGCCCCAAAGCAGTGCACTCCTCGCATATATGTCTATGTAGGACTGCATGGGGCAGCTCAGCTGCTGTTATAGGATGTGGATATGCGTGGAGCGAGGGACTTGTACAACTGTACCAAAGTCATCTCCCACTTCCCTCAAGTGGAGACACCACTGAGGTTATGTGCAGGGCTTTATAACTCGCTTCTTGTACTGTCACCCTGACAGGGGCTGCTTCTCTATTAGTCTCATAATTTACACCCAGGTCATCTAACAGCACGGTCCTCATTTTACTTACTTTAGCTAACACCATTAAAAATTGGGGGATGATATAAAAGGAGGTAAAATAAATGCTATGACCCCACAGTAAGAAGATTATCTTTTGATTTTATCAGATAAGTGGGTGTAACCACAGGTAACCCATTTCCCCTCTCGCACAATCTACATAATATTGCATGTACTATATGTCTTTAAGAGAACTGTTTATTGCTGTTTAACCTTTATGATTTTGATACAGACTCCATACACCCATCAGCTGCATTTGTAAAGGAGCTGGTAAACTGCTGCACACAGCAGCATCACCATATCATGTCAGTATAGTTGGCACTGGTTGGAATAGGTTTCAACGGATGCTAGCTTGCAGGAGGATTAAGTGTAAGTCAATAGAGACCATTGTGCTGTGAGCCCTAAATTGGCGTAACGGTCAGCATAGTGGCACTGAGATGCTGCTCCATAGCATGGTAGGTAGGTTGTGACATATCGGTAAAAGAAAATGTGGGGCTCCAAGTGGGTGAGTGTGTGCGGTGAGTGCGTGTAGTGCCAGAGAGCCCAGCACTGAAGCCAGTCACCAAGGAGCAAAGTGGTGGCTAAGGGACATTTGCAAGTGACAGAGAGAAGCCGAAAGAAGTTATGGTCCGAAATAGTTGGCGTGAAAAGTCCGATTCTTTGTCAAGTTCAAGTTTAGTGTATTGCTCTTCTAAGTTGGTGTGTGAGAAGACAGTACTCTCACTCAGATGGTGTATCACTTTGAAAGAATTGGACTCAAACCATTCAGATAATCTGGTAGTCAAGGTCTATACACTGTAAGGGCTCATTCAGTGTATTTCTGTGGTAGTCCCTTATAAGTACAAAACAATTTGCAACTTTAGTCAAAAATTTTTTCAGTCAACTCCAGTGTCTTAAAAGGGTTTTCCAGGCAGCGTCCGCTATCAGTGCCAGGAAACACCATGATCAGAGCGGCAGCACAGCTCCCAATAATTTCATTGAGGGCTATGCTTGCAAATACGAGGCCGGACGCTACACAGAGGTCGGAGCAACAGCTTTCAATCCGACCCCAGTGTATCCCGGAACTGACAGCAGACGCTGCTTGGAAAACCCTTTCAAGATGAGTAGCAGACAGCTAGCTACTCATTCAGGCGACAGCTATTCCCCACCTCCCCCAAACACTTGCACTTGGCTCAGCCGAGTGTACATGTTTTCTCAGTTGTGAGAGGGGAATAGGTCACGAATAGACACTTGTGTCATGGGCTTATTTCCCTTGAGAAGAAAAGATCAGGCATGTTCTAATCTAACATTACCAATCATTATTTCATATGCCGTTGGGGGGTAAGTTGGATACCCTCATACATATTGGATTGTCTGCCAGTCAGTAGGTTTGGTCAATGTTCATCTAATGTGTATGTGCACTTCTATAGACTATATTGGTTTGAGTTGTAAAATTGGTTGTAGACATTAGATAACATGCCTGCTACATTTTTTTTGTTATGCAAAAATTTGTATTCAATATTTTAGCATAAAATTGTAATTTATTGACGTAAACACAAACAATACTCAATGGTGAACAAAATGCCTAAATAATCAGGGACTCATGATGTACCAGTGTGTCAAAAAATGAAAATTATTACCATAAACATGTAGCTAACACCCTTCATAAAAATTAATGGATATCGCTCTCCAGTCGGGAAACAAGTACATTCCTAAATCACATACTTCAAATGAGCAAGAAAAGATAGAACTAGAGGAGAAACTAGAAGTTGTAGCTAATACTCCAGCAGGATTATTCAATAGTGGTGTGTCTATATTGGTGCCTACATGGGTGTTACATTTAAAGTGACCATCCAGTCAGAAGCTCAAATGTATTCTTCCCCTGTAGGTACTGGCTTACATATATTTCCTTTCTCTTTGCTAGTGTTTTAGCTCAGCTTTATTAGGACAGACCTGTGATCTATGACTATAGTTTAGCTACAGTGCCTAAACTGAAGTAGTCTGAGACACACCCCCTGCAGAAAAGGCAGCCTGAACCAATGATTACAAAGAGGGTGTGTTGCAGACTGCTTCAGTTTAGGCACTGTATCTAAACTATAGTGTGACAGATCGCAGCTTTGTCCTATTAGAGCTGAACTAGAAAGAAGCTAAAGATCAAGATCTCATTGAAAATAAATAGCAAGTAATCATCTCCTATAAGTACTGACTTGTATAATAATTTTGAGCTTCAAACTGGAGGTTTCTTTTAAGACAAGTTGTACCCCAGCTATTCTATAAACATTCACTCTTGAGTATTCAGCATCTTTATGAAAAAGTTTTATTAGATGTGTATCAAGACCCAATGTAATGTCTATGGGCAGCTTTTGCTTTGAACCAGTACACCAAATTTATAAAAGAAAAAAGGACTAATATCTTCCAAGCAAAAAAAAAAAATCACAGAATTTGGTTTAATGTTACTTGAAAGAAAACTACAGATCTCAAAAATGTGCTTATATACAGTATAGGTACTGTATAAGTGCTGCACTATAGTAAAATTATACTTTAAAAATGCTTTGTTCAGTGTTTAATGGTCTAGTGACCGGAACCACACTTCATTGTGACGGTTAAAAAATGTCAGTGGGTCATTATAGCCTGCTGCTATTCCAAAATTCACATCATAAGCTAGACCTAGGGCGACAAGATCCTCTGTGAGGGCCTTCGATTCCTTCTCATAGTCAGACTTCAGGGCAAAGCCACTAAATGACCTAGAAAGGAAAAGGAAAACAAACAGACATCAGAAATGGAAAATACATATCATATACTACAAGACAAAAAGGCTTCTAATGCAAAAAATCATTGAATAGGATTGGAATCTGCCATGTTGTGCAGCAATTGACGAGAAGTGGTTGCTTTACTGCTAGAATAGGCAGATTTGCCTTTCGGAAGTGTGTCAAACTTTGACAACTTAAAGGGGTTGTCCCGCGAAAGCAAGTGGGGTTATACACTTCTGTATGGCCATATTAATGCACTTTGTAATGTACATCGTGCATTAAATATGAGCCATACAGAAGTTATTCACTTACCTGTTCCGTTGCTAGCGTCCTCGTCTCCATGGTGCCGTTTAATTTCAGCGTCTAATCGCCCGATTAGACGCGCTTGTGCAGTCCGGTCTTCTCCCTGGTGAATGGGGCCGCTCGTGCTGGAGAGCTGGTCCTCGTAGCTCCGCCCCGTCACGTGTGCCGATTCCAGCCAATCAGGAGGCTGGAATTGGCAATGGACCGCACAGAGCCCACAGTGCACCATGGGAGAAGACCCGCGGTGCATCGTGGGTGAAGATCCCGGCGGCCATCTTGCTAAGGTAAGGAAGAAGTCGCCGCAGCGCGGGGATTCGGGTAAGTACTAAACGTTTTGTTTTTTTTTAACACATGCATTGGGTTTGTCTCGCGCCGAACGGAGGGGCCTATTGAATTTAAAAAAAACCCGTTTCGGCGCGGGACAACCCCTTTAAGTACTTTTATTTCTGCACAGGAGCGGAAATTCTGGGGCGGGATTTCCCGCGGAATTTCCACTGCTGGAAGCCTGCATAGGATTGCGTAAACAAACGCAATCTTATGCAGACGGCCGCGATTTGGCCGTGCAAAATATTGCACGGCAAATAAATCACGGCATGCTACATTTCTGTGCGAGGCTCACAGAGCCCCGCACAGAAATATCACTCACCCACCGCCAGCGGGCACAGGTGAGTACGTGCTGGTCCCTGCAGGCGCTCGGGTTGGGTCCCGCGGCAAGAATTCTCGCCACCAGATTCGACCCGCCTGTCTGCAAGCGGCCTTAGGGTGCATTTACACTGCAAAGATGGTCGCTCAAAAGATGGCTTTTGAGTGATCATTTTGCATAAACTACTACTTGGCACTAATGCCTATTAGTACCGAGTAGCAGTGTGTGAGCTGCCAGGATTACTTTTGCTTTGATCTGCTGGAGGGGCTGACAGCTAAGAACAGCTGATACAAGGTTATCAGCTCTCCCCAGGGCAGAGCACAGCGTGCGGTCCTGCTTATCAGCTGTTCTGCTGAATGATGGATTTCAAGCAGAGCTGAAAACCGTTGTTCGGCATAAACCTGAAAGATGGGCAGATTTAGATACGATTATCGCTCAAAAGACAGCTTTTGAACGAATTTTGAGCACTAAACGTCGTGGATAAGTGGGCCTTAACTGGCAGCTAAATGCTTGTGTGAAAACACATTTGATTAATTGAATCTGGGAACAATCCAGTATTGTTTTTGACTAGTTCCCCAGACTAGTTAAGGTCCAAAAATCTGCTAAATACCTACCAGCCACAAGATAAAAGGGGCTATGACATTTAATACACTCCGTTACAAACCAGCACGTCCCCCCGGACCCTATCCTGGCTCTATGCTTCTTAAAAACAGATAAATTATCCCCTTTCTATTCAGCCATCACCTCACACATTATCCTAGCAGCACGCCTAGCAATAGCTAAACATTGGAAATCAAAAGAAGCTCCCTCCATATCAGAGGTTAGAAATTCGGTGGAACTCACCTTCCACCTAGAGGAAGCCTACTCGCGTAGATTTGTCTCCCAACACCCCCGTACATCCTTTTGGGCAACTTGGCTGGACTACACAACCAAGAACCCCTCATAGAGAGGATGGGAATCAAGCAATAAATGAAAAGGAGGACCTATGCTAAACACAGCTCTCAAACCCCGAACTCACTCTAGAACTGGTTAATAGAACCCTAAAACAATCACCCCCTTAAACATGGAAATGAACCTCCGTTGTTGTGTTGTGTTTTTTTTTTTTTTTTGCTATGTTTTTATAACATATGTTCTTGTTTATGTTCATGTTTGAATCTCAATTCTGCTATGGTTATTTCTCACCTATTAAGGTGCCTCTTTAAAAAACTGTAAAATGTTGTTTATTTTGAAAAAAATGTCAATAAAAATTCAATTATTAAAAAAAAAAAAAGGGGCTATGACATTTGATAGAGGCCTGGGCTCCCGTTGTAGTCCTACCAAACACAACCCACCCATCCATGGACCATGTTTCATATTACAGCTCAGTTTAATGCTACAGTTTAGGATGAGCTCTGTCCCTTCTGCAGGGAAAGAACATAAGAATTTTGGCAAAACAGAGATCGTTGCAATTCAAATGATTGTCGCTCCGGTTCTGTCAACGCTACTCACAAATTTTTGGTGTTATTTTAAAACCAAGATTTTTGAAGCATGTCACCAGCACTAACACCATGGGCGTAGCTACAGCCATTTGAAGTTTGGCCGGGAACACTGAATTTACAGCTGTCACTTTTCAGTCAGCATGCAAAAGGTTTGGGGTGTGGAGTGGAATTGATCATACAGCAGAGATTTGTGATTCCACTGCCTCTCCCCCTGTCCTAACGGAGGGGTGACATGGCCGTTTCTTCATGTTATCAGCTTCCACCCTTCAATCAGATAGCATATTTGCTGTCTCACTGTCACATATGGGGTCATCTTAACACTTCTCTACTTGCTTAACCCTGCAGATGCTGCAGTCATTCATGACCACAGCATCTAAATGTTTTTACAGAAAATTTATAAAATTATTTTTCACTTACACAAGGCTTTAAATATAGTGAAAAAATAAAAAGAACCCGAGCCGATGCCAGTTGTTTTGATTCAAATAAGCCTTCCATCATTTCTGTAAAATTGTGATCCTCAGGCACGTGTTTCAGATGCGTCAGAGGATCGCAAGTGTTTTGCCATGTGATGTGTTTTAAGTTCCCATTGAAAACAATGGGTGAGGTGTGGGAACGCCCAAAGACAGAATATGCTGTGACTTTTGTTCTCGCAGCATCCTGGAGTTCATATTCGTGTGAGTTTTGTGCATCCTGTGTGAATAAGCCTTTAGGGAGGTGAAGAGGAAAACCACCAAAAAGCAATCTACTGCTATTTTATTGTGACATTTTAGATTACAGAGGTGGAGTCCATGAGTTCAGACCTTCACCAATTTCCTAAATTATGGAGCAACAACAGCTATTCATAGGCATTGCATCATGGGAGAAGGCTATTAACTAGAGATGAGCGAGCGTACTCGTCCGAGCTTGATATTCGTGCGAATATTAGGGTGTTCGGGATGCTCGTTACTCGTAACGAGCACCACGCGGTGTTCTGGTTACTTTCAGTTTCCTCTCTGAGACGTTAGCGCGCTTTTCTGGCCAATTGAAAGACAGGGAAGGCATTACAACTTCCCCCTGTGACGTTCAAGCCCTATACCACCCCCCTGCTGTGAGTGGCTGGGGAGATCTGATGTCACCCGAGTATAAAAGTCGGCCCCTCCCGCGGCTCGCCACACATGCCTTGTGAGTTAGCTGAGGGAAAGTGCTGGTGCTGCTGTAGGGAGAGCGTTAGGAGTCAGTGTAGGCTTCAAGAACCCCAACGGTCCTTCTCAGGGCCACATCTACCTGTGTGCAGGCTGCTGCTAGCAGTGTTTTTTGTTTTTTTTTTTCTCAAAATCGGCTCTGCAGAGCGTTGCACCCGGCATTAGGGACAGAAGTGGTGTATAGGCAGGGAGAGTGTTAGGAGTGAGTGTAGCCTTCAAGAACCTCAACGGTCCTTTCTAGGGCCAAATTTAACCGTGTGCAGTACTGTGCTGGCTGCTGTTAGCAGTGTTGCATTTTTTTTTTCTTCTAAAAATCGTCTGTGCAGAGCATTGCACCCTCCATTGATACTACAGGGACAGAATTGTGTAGGCAGGGCCACAACACAGTTATTGTTCATTGAATATACGCAGTGGGTCCTTCCCTTTGCTAAAAAGGACAAAAAATTATATTTGGCCAGCCTGTGTCAGTCCTAAGGTCTCCGTGTACGTGTGTGCTGCGTGGAGAACGTACAAAAATCAGACGCAACCAGCTACGGTTTACTGCAGGCTTGCGCCATTGTCTTTCCTGACTGGCAAATACCTGCTCTGCTAGAGTTAATAACTCTGCTACACTATAGTTGTGTGACACTTTTTGAGGGCCACACCACAGATATTAAACTTCTTGTTCATTGAATATACGCAGTGGGGCCCTCCCTTTGCAAAAAAGGAAAAGAAATTATATTTGGCCTGCCTGTGTCAGTCCTAAGGTCTCCGTGTACGTGTGTGCTGCGTGGACAACGTACAAAAATCAGACGCAACCAGCTACGGTTGAGTGCAGGCTTGCGCCATTGTCTTTCCTGACTGGCAAATACCTGCTCTGCTAGAGTTAATAACTCTGCTACACTATAGTTGTGTGACACTTTTTGAGGGCCACACCACAGATATTAAACTTCTTGTTCATTGAATATACGCAGTGGGTGCTTCCCTTTGCAAAAAAGGAAAAGAAATTATATTTGGCCTGCCTGTGTCAGTCCTAAGGTCTCCGTGTACATGTGTGCTGCGTGGACAACGTACAAAAATCAGACGCAACCAGCTACGGTTGAGTGCAGCCTTGCGCCAATTTCTTTCCTGCCTGGGAAATCAAATCACTGGTAATACAGCATGCTGAGGGGTAGGGGTAGGCCTAGAGGATGTGGACACGGCCGAGGACGCGGAGGGCCAAGTGAGGGTGTGGGCACAGGCCGAGCCAGTGCGGTGGCCAGGGGTAGAGGCAGGGCCAAACCGAATAATCCACCAACTGTTTCCCAAAGCGCCCCCTCGCGCCATGCCACCCTGCACAGGTCAAGGTGCTCTACGGTGTGGCAGTTTTTCACAGAGACGCCTGATGACCGACGAACAGTGGTGTGCAACCTTTGTCGCGCCAAGATCAGCTGGGGAGGCACCACCAACAGCATGCGCAGGCATATGATGGCCAAGCACCCCACAAGGTGGGACGATGCCCGTTCACCGCCTCCGGTTTGCACCACTGCCTCTCCCCCTGTGCCCCAACCTGCCACTGAGATCCAACCCCCCTCTGAGGACACAGGCACTACCGTCTCCTGGCCTGCACCCACATCCTCACCTCCGCTGTCCTCGGCCCCATCCAGCAATGTCTCTCAGCGCAGCGTCCAGACGTCGCTAGTGCCACAGTTTGAGCGCAAGCGCAACTACGACGCCACGCACCCGCACGCTCGAGCGTTAAACGTGCACATTGCAAAATTGATCAGCCTAGAGATGCTGCCGTATAGGCTTGTGGAAACGGAGGCTTTCAAAAGCATGATGGCGGCGGCTGCCCCGCGCTACTCGGTTCCCAGTCGCCACTACTTTTCCCGATGTGCCGTCCCAGCCCTGCACGACCACGTCTCCCGCAACATTGTACGCGCCCTCACCAACGCGGTTACTGCCAAGGTCCACTTAACAACGGACACGTGGACAAGCACAGGCGGGCAGGGCCACTATATCTCCCTGACGGCACATTGGGTGAATTTAGTGGAGGCTGGGACAGAGTCAGAGCCTGGGACCGCTCACGTCCTACCCACCCCCAGAATTGCGGGCCACAGCTCGGTGGTGGTATCTGCGGCGGTGTATGCTTCCTCCACTAAAGCACCTTCCTCCTCCTCCTCCTCCAACGCAACCTCTGTCTCGCAATCAAGATGTGTCAGCAGCACGTCGCCAGCAGTCGGTGTCACGCGGCGTGGCAGCACAGCGGTGGGCAAGCATCAGCAGGCTGTGCTGAAACTACTCAGCTTAGGAGAGAAGAGGCACACGGCCCACGAACTGCTGCAGGGTCTGACAGAGCAGACCGACCACTGGCTTGCGCCGCTGAGCCTCCAACCGGGCATGGTCGTGTGTGACAACGGCCGTAACCTGGTGGCGGCTCTGCAGCTCGGCAGCCTCACGCACGTGCCATGCCTGGCCCATGTCTTTAATTTGGTGGTTCAGCGCTTTCTGAAAAGCTACCCCCACTTGTCATACCTGCTCGGAAAGGTGCGCCAGCTCTGCGCACATTTCCGCAAATCCCACACGCACGCTGCCACCCTGCGGACACTGCAACATAGGTTTAATCTGCCAGTGCACCGACTGCTGTGCGACGTGCCCACACAGTGGAACTCTACGCTCCACATGTTGGCCAGGCTCTATGAGCAGCGTAGAGCTATAGTGGAATACCAACTCCAACTTGCGCGGCGCAGTGGGAGTCAGCCTCCTCAATTATTTACAGAAGAGTGGCCCTGGTTGGCAGCCATCTGCCAGGTCCTTGGAAAATTTGAGGAGTCTACCCAGGTGGTGAGCGGCGATGCTGCAATCATTAGCGTCACCATTCCTCTGCTATGCATCTTGAGAAGTTCCCTGCAAAGCATAAAGGCAGACGCTTTGCGCTCGGAAACAGAGCCGGGGGAAGACAGTATGTCGCTGGATAGTCAGAGCACCCACCTGTCTATATCTCAGCGCGTTGAGGAGGAGGAGGAGGAGGAGGAGCATGAGGAGGATGAGGAGGAGGGGGAAGAGACAGCTTGGCCCACTGGTGAGGGTACACATGCTGCTGGGCTGTCATCCTTTCAGCGTGTATGGCCTGAGGAGGAGGAAGAGGAGGAGGAGGAGGATCCTGAAAGTGATCTTCCTAGTGAAGACAGCCATGTGTTGCGTACAGGTACCCTGGCACACATGGCTGACTTCATGTTAGGATGCCTTTCTCGTGACCCTCGCGTTACACGCATTCTGGCCACTACGGATTACTGGATGTACACACTGCTCGACCCACGCTATAAGGAGAACCTTCCCACTCTCATTCCCGAAGAGGAAAGGGCTTCGAGAGTGTTGCTATACCACAGGGCGCTGGTGGACAAACTGATGGTAAACTTCCCATCCGACAGTGCTAGTGGCAGAAGGCGCAGTTCCGAGGGCCAGGTAGCAGGGGAGGCGCAGAGATCAGGCAGCATGTACAGCGCAGGCAGGGGAACATTCTCCAAGGCCTTTGCCAGCTTTATGGCTCCCCAGCAAGACTGTGTCACCGCTCCCCAGTCACGGCTGAGTCGGCGGGAGCACTGTAAAAGGATGGTGAGGGAGTACGTAGCCGATCGCACGACCGTCCTGCGTGACGCCTCTGCCCCCTACAACTACTGGGTGTCGAAGCTGGACACGTGGCCTGAACTCGCGCTGTATGCCCTGGAGGTGCTTGCTTGTCCTGCGGCTAGCGTCTTGTCAGAGAGTGTGTTTAGTGTGGCTGGGGGAATCATCACGGATAAGCGTACCCACCTGTCAAACGACAGTGCCGACAGGCTTACACTCATCAAGATGAACAAAGCCTGGATTTCCCCAGACTTCTCTTCTCCACCAGCGGACAGCAGCGATACCTAAGCAAGACGTAGGCTGCACCCGCGGATGGAAGCTACGTTCTCTCTCACCATCCAAAACAGGGACATTTCTGCTTCATCAATCTGTGTCTAATATTCCTCCTCCTCCTCCTGCTCCTCCTCCTGAAACCTCACGTAATCACGCTGAATGGGCAATTTTTCTTAGGGCCACAAGGCTCACTCATAATTTTTCTAAACAATTTTTATATGTTTCAATGCTCTTAAAAGCGTTGAAACTTTAACTTGAACCAATTTTTCGTTAAACTGGGCTGCCTCCAGGCCTAGTTACCACTTAAGCCACATTAACCAAAGCGATTAATGGGTTTCACCTGCCATCTTGGTTGGGCATGGCCAATTTTTTGGATGTACATTAGTACTGTTGATACAGCAATTTTTGTGGGCCCTCGCCTACAGTGTAATCAAATGAATTTTTAGCCCACCTGCATTACAGCTGACGTTACATCCGCTGTGTTAGGCAATGCAATGGGATATTTTTATGTACCGCCAATGGGTTCCAGGGAGCCACCCATGCTGTAGGTGCACACGGAGTTTAACCTACATGTGTCCACTTGTAAAGAACCCCAGTCTGACTGGGGCATGCAGTGTGGGCCGAAGCCCACCTGTATTAAGCACGACATTACTACCTCAGCTGTGTTGGGCAATGCAATGGGATATTTTTATGTACCGCCGGTGGCTTCCTGGCACCCACCCATGCTGTGGGTCCACAGGGAATTATAAATGCATCTGTTTCCACTTGTAAAGAACCCCAGTCTGACTGGGGCATGCAGTGTGGGCCGAAGCCCACCTGCATTAAGCACGACATTACTACCTCAGCTGTGTTGGGCACTGCAATGGGATATATTTATGTACCGCCGGTGGGTTCCAGGGAGTCACCCATGCCGTGGGTCCACACGGAGTTGTAACTACATGTGTCCACTTCTAAAGAGCCCCAGTCTGACTGGGGCATGCAGTGTGGGCCGAAGCCCACTTGCAGTAAACATGACATTACCTCAGCTGTGATGGGCAATGCAATGGGATATTTCTATGTACCGCCGGTGGCTTCCTGGCACCCACCCATGCTGTGGGTCCACAGGGAATTATAAATGCATCTGTTTCCACTTGTAAAGAACCCCAGTCTGACTGGGGCATGCAGTGTGGGCCGAAGCCCACCTGCATTAAGCACGACATTACTACCTCAGCTGTGTTGGGCAATGCAATGGGATATTTTTATGTACCGCCGGTGGCTTCCTGGCACCCACCCATGCTGTGGGTCCACAGGGAATTATAAATGCATCTGTTTCCACTTGTAAAGAACCCCAGTCTGACTGGGGCATGCAGTGTGGGCCGAAGCCCACCTGCATTAAGCACGACATTACTACCTCAGCTGTGTTGGGCAATGCAATGGGATATTTTTATGTACCGCCGGTGGCTTCCTGGCACCCACCCATGCTGTGGGTCCACAGGGAATTATAAATGCATCTGTTTC
Organism: Eleutherodactylus coqui; assembly: GCF_035609145.1. Taxonomy (NCBI): domain Eukaryota; kingdom Metazoa; phylum Chordata; class Amphibia; order Anura; family Eleutherodactylidae; genus Eleutherodactylus; species Eleutherodactylus coqui. Next base: position 79,466,018 of record NC_089839.1, read on the forward strand.
CACTTGTAAAGAACCCCAGTCTGACTGGGGCATGCAGTGTGGGCCGAAGCCCACCTGCATTAAGCACGACATTACTACCTCAGCTGTGTTGGGCAATGCAATGGGATATTTTTATGTACCGCCGGTGGGTTCCAGGGAGCCACCCATGCTGTGGGTCCACAGGGACTTCACAATAGGGAGTTGTACCTGCCTGTGTCTATGAATTAAAAACCGCGGTCTGACTGGGGCATGCAGACACCTTGACAGAATGAATAGTGTGTGGCACATAGGTTCCCCATTGCTATGCCCACGTGTGCAGCTCCTGATGGCGGTGGCACAGGATTCTATTTCTCATTGCTTCTGTACAGCATTGTGGGCTATCGCCCCGCCCCTTTTAAAGAGGGTCGCTGCCTAGCCGTGCCAACCCTCTGCAGTGTGTGCCTGCGGTTCCTCGTCATGGCAGACGCACTTCTAAATAGACATGAGGGTGGTGTGGCATGAGGGCAGCTGAAGGCTGCGCAGGGACACTTTGGTGTGCGCTGTGGGGGGGAGGGGGGGGGGTTGGGCAGCATGTAACCCAGGAGAAGTGGCAGTGGAGTGTCATGCAGGCAGTGATTGTGCTTTGTTGGAGGTAGTGTGGTGCTTAGCTAAGGTAAGCCATGCTAATGAGGGCTTTTCAGAAGTAAAAGTTTTTGGGAGGGGGGGGGGGCCCACTCTTGCCGCTATTGTGGCTTAATAGTGGGACCTGGGAACTTGAGATGCAGCCCAACATGTAGCCCCTCGCCTGCCCTATCCGTTGCTGTGTCGTTCCCATCACTTTCTTGAATTGCCCAGATTTTCACACAAGGAAACCTTAGCGAGCATCGGCGATATACAAAAATGTTCTGGTCGCCCATTGACTTCAATGGGGTTCGTTACTCGAAACGAACCCTCGAGCATCGCGAAAAGTTCGTCCCGAATAACGAGCACCCGAGCATTTTGGTGCTCGCTCATCTCTACTATTAACCCCTTAATGACATGGCCTATTTTGGGCTTAAGGACGCAACAATTTTTGGCGGATTTTCTTCTCCGTTTATCAAAAGTCATAACTTTTTTATTTTTCCGTCGATGCGGCCGTATAAGGGCTTGTTTTTTACGTGGCGAACTGTAGTTTTTATCGGTGCCACTTTTAGGTACATAGACTATATTGTAATCCTTTTTTTTTTTATTATGATGGCAGGGAGAGAAAACGCATCAATTATGCCATTAATCATGCAGCATAAATGAGACATTCCATTTTTTCTGCGGACCGGTACGGTTACAACGATACCAAAATTCTTACATTTTTTTTAGGTTTTCCCACTTTTCTGCAATAAAAACCCTTTTTTTTGGAAATCTTTTTTCTATTCTAAATCGCTGCATTCAAAGTCCTGTAACTTTTTTATTTTTCGATGTACGGAGCTCTATGAGGGCTTATTTTTTGCGAGACGAGCTGTAGTTTTTACTGGTACCATTTTGGGGTACATACGGCTTTTTGATCACTTTTATTGCGTTTTTAGTGAGGCAAAATGCTAAAAATTAGCATTTTGCCTCAGTTTTTTAGGGTTTTGTTTTAGCGGTTTTTTCCGTGCACAGTCAAAAGCATGTGCAACTTATTGTATGCGTCGTTACGGATGCGACAATACCAAATATGGTATGTGGGGTTTTTTTTTCTTTTTACCTTTTTTTATGCTAATCTGAGAAAAAGCATAAAAAAAGTTTTTTTTAACTTTTTTTTTACATTTTTTTTAATCTTTGTTTTTTTTACACTGTTTGTGTCCCTCTGAGGGACTTTAACCACTGCCCTGATGATCGCTGTCATAAGGCATGGCAGAGCTACTGCTCTGCCAAGCCTTATCGCTTATACAGCGATCTCATGCATAGGCAATACAGGACGCCAGTGTCTGGCGACAGGTGACAGGCCGGGCTCTCGCGATGACATCGCGAGTTCCGGCCGGAGACACAGAGGGAGTGCGCTCCCTCTGTGAACTCTTTCCCTGCCGCGATCTACTTAGATCGCGGCAGGGAAGGGGTTAACAGCGGGGGGCGCATCTCCGATGCCCCCCCGCTGTTTCAGCGGGACGCCGGCTGTGACTGACAGCCGGCTCCCGCTGCGGGATATCCCGCGCTATCTCCAGGACGTAAGTTTACGTCCTGTTGCGGAAAGTACCAGGCTGCCAGGACGTAAACTTACGCCCTGCAGCGGGAACGGGTTAATATCAATTATGCCTGGAAATCTTTATTTGTCTGATTACCCCTCTAAGTTATTCACATTTGTGGAATTAATGGGAAATAGAATTTAGCAAAATATGTTCTCTTCCTATAATATTATCAAAGCCCAACGAGGGGTTACACAAATTATTAAGAAATGGTTCCATAGTCTAACATCAAGAAGTGTTGACTTTATATGCACAAAGCCACATTTCAACCAGTTTTGTTTATTGCCATTACCTCACATAGTAAGATGTTGGAGAATAGCTTTCCAAATACAAAGACGGATCATTGGGTGCAGGGGGGTTCACGATGGCCGTTGGCACAAAGAAAGACATAGTTGCGTTAATGGATTGGTCAAGCAATGGCACTGTAGCACGAACCGGGACGCTCATTTTAATAGATGCACCTACAAAGAAAAGTGAGAGAAAACTATTAGGTATTCAATAACGTAAACCAATCTACTGTTTGCCCATGTGGGGCGCCCTTGCTCCAAACATCCACTTGTTCTCTTTTTATAACATGCAGTAACATTTGACAATGGATTGGTTTTAAGAGGATTAGAAAAGACAAAAATCTCCTTCTGGCTAAAATTCTAAAATAATAAGCTAGTCTATTTATTTGCCATCAGAATGTCCTACCGTTTCCTCACTGCCGCCATTTGTGTTCTCCACTACCATGATAGCCGACAACACGTGAGCAGGTCGGCCAATCACAGGCTGCTACAGTGATGTGTTAACCATTGCAACATCAACACAGTAGGCCATGACCGTCCCACCTGTTCACATGACGCCTCATCTATGTGGGCGGCACAATCATGTCAACAGAGATGCGGCATGGGAAAAAAGGTGATGAACTGTAAAGGCAGTTACTACTGTATATACGGTGAAGTTTGAAATTTTAGGCAGAATTTTTGTCTTTAGTTATGTTCTATCTTTTCGTGTCCTTGGAACACCTCTCCAATTGTTTCCGATGGGACCTTGAAATTAATGGAAAACACTTGTGTTCCTCTGACATGCGTGAAGCACGCACATGAGGATCACAATTTCACAGCAGTGATGCAAGGTATTTTTGGTTCAAAGCATTTCTCAGTAGGTAAAAAAAAAACCCCAAAAAACCCCAAAAAACTTTGTTTGACTTAAAATAGCCCCCAAAAGGAAAAAAAAAACCTTAAATGAATTTCAGGTCTTTTTTTACAAGTTAGAAAAGATGCCAAAAAAAAGATTACTGTATGTGACAGTGACAGGTTTTGGATGATGTTTTTTGAACGAAAGCCAGAATCGGGTCCAGCAGGAATAAGAACTCCCTCCTTTACATTTTCCTTTGAAAATCATCCAAAACTGCGGTGGCAAAAAAAAGAAATTGCTGTCTGTGAAACCACACTTAGGCGAGCGCAATATCGCACACGGAAACCTACGTTTTACCCCCGGATGCAAGGCGATTTTCAGGCAAAAATGTCTTGAATCGCATCTGTGAAATTCCGACCCTCTTGCATAAGTTACATCAGAAGGGTTTCCCATTGATTTCAATGGGAAACCTTATATTGCGCTTGCCTGCACATTGCACAGCATGCGAGAGCCATGCAATGCATTAAATGTCCCGCTTAAATCAAGATAGAGCATGCCATGATTTTTCCCTGCACCATTGTAACATTGCGGTGCGGGACAACATCGCTCATGCATGTGACTCCATTCAAAAGAATGGGGTTCATATTCACACGAGATTTGCTGCTAGTGTAAACGCCGTGCAGAAGGTCTATATGGAAATTCCATGGCAAATCCACACTACCTGGACCCCTCTTAGGGAGTATTCACATAGGTGAGCGTGATATCGGACTAGTATCATGCTTGTAAAATTGCGATGTTCGTTGTGATTTATCCATGTTTTTTTTGTGCATGAAAATCGCCCGTATTCTCAATAGGAACATTTTTAAAAAGAGCTAAGGACAAAAAAATAAATAAAATGGCAAAAGTGAGAAAAACGGTCACTACAAAAAACGCAATGTTTATAGGACTCTTATATTTTACTACGGACATATAACATATGGACACAATGCTTATTGCTGGAAAATACCCCGCTGTGTCAAAACACCAATAACCATGTTTTTTGCAGATATGGAAACCAGCCTCCGGAGGGATTTTTAAGTCTAAATGCTGCTGAAGTTCACATACACAGGATCCAATTACACATAGTAGCATTAATGTGTTTTTAAGCCGCATTAGAGGAGATTTGGAAGGCTTATGTCAGCTGCAGTTGTTAAGTCATCGTCTGTCTGCACTGGCTGCACATTTAACTATATGGTGGTAGTTTTCCTACTTTACTTTGTAGACCTACTGGTAATGGTCCAGGTGTAAAAGCACAGGAACCATCATCGCTGGGACTACTTGTTGGGCATCTGTTGCCCGATAATAAAAGCACCCTACACTACTAGGTCTTGCGAACCAAGCCTAAAGCACCAGCCTTAGTAACATACAGCCAGTGACAAAAATAACCCACAATACTCAAATTACTACTAAAAAGATTTCAGGTCTTTTATTTGCTTTGGAACTGGGCGCTAAGTTTGCGCCACCATCTTTGATGACACAGTTAGTGACAGGGCTGTGCAATATAGGCAGTAAGGTTTTTAAGAAGAAAAAAAAAAATTCGCTACTACCATGGGTGAATTGTCATCAACGTTCCTGGAGATAAAGGTCTGCGGCGCACTCCCGTGCTGACAAAGGGGGTCTCCAATCGATATTCATAAAAGTTGCGTGGTTTACGGTCCTGATTCCCAAGTCAGCTTTAAAAAAGTTTCTCCCTTAGGCTAACTTCACACGGGCGAGCGCGATATGGTGCTGTGAATCCCGCCCCCATATCGCGCTCGCTATCCATGTGAAATCCCCAAGGATGTGAGGTTTTTTCATGGCAAAACAGCTTTGCATCACTTTGGGGATGCAGGGATCCTCCAAGGCGGCAGAGAATCGCGGAGTTTCTCCCATTGTTTATAATGGGAGATCTCGCATGCACCCGGCCCCACTGAAAACAATGGGCGGTGCGAGGGGAGAGCACCCAGCATGATAGAACATGCCGCAATTTGTTTCCTGCATCACATCGCGTTGCCATGTAGGAAAACATCACTCATGTGTATCATCCTTTTAAAAAGAATGGGGTTCTTATTTGAGCATCTCGCAACGCACAAATCTCATGAGATGTGTAAAGGCGGCCTTAGACTCTCTTCACGTCAAGTTTTCCTTTCATGGACATGTGACAGGGAAATCTCCAGACGTATGACCAAACAAAGCCCCAACATAAACAGCGGCATGCATCATCCATAAGCTCCTATGTTAAAAAAAAAAAAGAAATCATATAGTGCCCGATACACATTTTGGGAGATGGACCAACACACACCTGTCTGACTACTGACAAGCAGACTCTATTTTGGCATCCATTTGATCTACAGCACTCCATGCACTGGGTCTACGTCCCACACATATGCTGAACCACACCTGGTGCAAACAGTCAGTTATGTTATTTAGGACATCCCAAACTCCCTCTTTATGGATAGGATCATTGTTAGAATTTACAGAAATTCTTCCCTTTCTCATATGGATTTTCAGAAATCACAAATGCCTAATTACTATAAAATTTACACAAATAATAATTGTTTTTTTTTGCCTAAAAGTACCCCTCAAAAATTCTAAGAGGAGTATTTTTACTCTCCTAATAAACTTCTAGCGCAACCACTGGCCATGGTGGTGGGAACATCTTCACACCCGTCACACAGGTATTTCCCATCTGAGTCTCGTGCTGAAAGTGTGGAGGGTCTGAGTCTGGGAATTAGCAAAAAAATTTAAAAACCTCTGTGGGGGTCTCTCCTGAATCTGAGGCCTTTATTACTTTAGGGGGGCTGGGAAAATCTGCATTTATTTCTTGGTCTGTGTTTGTTACTACAGATACCAGCCCCCATCCGCTTCATTTTAAGGTGCAATGAACAGTACTTGTAAGAGGAGGGTGGTGGGAGCACACGGGTAAAGATTTAGGCCACTCTCACACATGCACTCGGCAAAACGCTTGATTGCGGTGTTTTGCAGCGATTTTACTTTCATTTTTGGATGTGGTGGCTTTTAGTGCACTGCATCATTGTGATGGGGTACACTAAACGCGGCAAAACAGATTAGACAGCGCACAAGAATCGCCGCGATCGTGCGCATGTCTGCGAGGCTCCATTGAAAACAATGGGAGCGTTTTGCCGTGATTACCACAGCGTTTTCACGGTATAAAAGTGCAAGTGTGAGAGAGTGCTTAGGCCACTCTTACACGTGTTTTTTCCAACGTTTAACGCTGCGTTTTCAGCGCAGCGCTAAATGCTGTCAAATGCTACCATTGATTTCAATGAGACTTCTCAGACATGCGCTAAAATACTACATTTGTAATGCAGCGTTTTTCAAGCGCTGCCTGTTCTGTTTTCAGGCATTTCTCAGTTTTAAAACCCGATGCTTTGCCCATTGGAAGGAATATTATGCATTTTCAGCGATGCTGAAAATGCAGTAGAATGTCGTTCCTGCATTTTTGACTGCGTTTTTCTGGCATTATCAGCTTCCTTGGCTGCGTTTATACGGCTGGCTTCACATGGGGCAGAATTGCAGCGGAATTTCCGTGCCCACTTTTGGCACAGAAATTCTGCCTACAATCTTAAATCCTGAGCCAAAGCGGCAAAGTGGACGAGTTTGGTAAAACGCGCAGGTTTTGAAGCTGGCTTTTCACAGTGGAAATCTCACATAATTTCCGTACGGTACCTTGGTCGACATTTCGCAAGATTTCCACCCCATTTGAACCCAGCCTAACTGTGCTGAAAACGCAGTGTTAAAAAACGCAGCATTTTTACAAACGCATGAGTGAGAGCGGCCTTAGGCGCATGTGTGAATATTCTGACACCCTGAGTGCTAGGTGTAATCCCCCTCAACGCTCAGGAATGTTCTCGCCACTACTAGCGCCATATAAAAAGGAGTGCCACAGTAGGAGAAGGCACCGGGACTTCAGTCTGAGCAGGAGGGCTGTTTGGAACAGGAGGGAGCCTGCAGGATAACAGCGAGGACAGAAATCTGAGCAGTGGGGCAGCTCTGAAGAATCTGAGGACCCTGGACTTAGGACCGAGTGTAGAGGAGAGGCTCAGAAGGGGTGCATTTATACACAAGTCTGTGTAATTGTTCAGTCTAAGCGTGGGCCAACGACCAAACAATGACTGACAATCGTGAAGGACAATTATGAGGGAATGAAAAACCTTGTTGGCTTGTTCGGCCTGTAACCTGCCGCTGCAGCCAATGTTCAGGCTTGAACATTGGTTGCAGCAGCCTGTAAACATTACATCAGCAGGGAGACCCGGAATCACCAGCAGAGGTCGAGCGACGGTGAGTATGCGCTCCTTATTATGTTCTGCACATGGAGGACCGGAGAAAGAAACAGGATTTACAACAGCGCCTAAACTGCTCCAAACTATGCAAACATTCAGATTTACCATCAGCACCACATGCCCGTTTACAAAATTTCTGCAGTAGGTGGAAGAGATTAGTAGAAATCTCATCCCCTTCGCTGCTACTGCGTGAACGTGTGCTAAATCGTAAAAACATGCTACATATACTGTACCGTCTGTATTCTGGCCGTTAATATAATTAGTGAGACGTCTGAAGCTTTTCATTATTCCAAGACCAAACATGTCTGTGTCCAGCCGTGTGGTCACCCAGAGAGCGGCGTCATATCTTCTGAGCTCAAAAGTCTAAAAAATTAAATACATGAACATTGAAAATAAAAATCAGGATTATTTTCACTTTATTTTGCACATTTTTAAAATTGTCGAAAATTCATAAAAGACTCTTGGGGCCGTTTGATGGAATTCTGCTGATTCCAAGCTATATTATGTATTTGGTTTATTATCTCTTTATTCCAAAAGCCATAACCTTTTAGTTTTCTGCTTTGTTTTTTGCAGAGTGAGTTATATTTTCTAATCGTTATCACTGGGGTACATTTAATCTACTCTACTGATCTACTGTACATTGAATGCAATGATAGTGCAGTAGGCAGTAAGCTCCTGAGCTCCCTCTAGTGGTGGCTGCAGAACATACTAGTGAACATATTTACCTGTGGTATGGTTATTAACAGCTTTACTTCGTGCAGATCACGTTAGATCGCTCTGGGAATAGTCGGATACTGCTATTGGATGAGATTGATTGAGCTTTCTTATGTATTGAAATAAGGAGTACTGTGAATACATGTGTACTTTTAGTCGGTTGGGACCATTAGTTTTTATCATTATTGTCAAGGAATTGTAAGCTTTAAAAGGGTTGTACCAGAATTACCAGTTATTCCCTATCCAAAGGGGATAACCCCACCGATCCCAAGTACGGGGCTCCCATGTACCCCCCTTCCCCCCAATCTTACTCCCTTATGAGCTCACTGCAACCCCCTTAGTGAGGAGGAGAATGAAAGGTGAGATCGTGCAAATGCACTGCCACTATTCATTTTCAATGGGAAAGCAGAGGTAGTCGAGCTGCAAGCACCCAGGTATTTCTGTCAGCCCCAATGAAGTACTTGGCCAGCGCTCCTTTCACTGTGGGTGGGAGACGCACCCCCACAGCAACGTTCTCAAGATCAGTGGGGGTCTCAGCAGAGTGATCCCCATAGATCAGCAACTTATCCCCATTTCTGTGGATAACTCTATGGCCGATTTCACACAGTGGCGTAAATATGAACTCCATTTGTTTTACTGGAGTCATACACATAAGCAACGTTTTCTCTAACAACGATGCTGCGAGGAAAAAAATCGTGGCATGTTCTGTTTTTTCGTGTTCCTCGCAACGCATCACCCATTGATTTCAATCGGACCTTAAATACATTGCATGGCTCTTGCATATCATGCAATGTGCATGCAAGTACGATGCTTCCCAATGAAATCAATGAGAAACACTTCTATTGCACGTAGGACTTGAGTTTCTCGCCCCGATATCGCGCTCGCCCGTGCGTAGGTAGCTTACCTCTGGTACAACCCCCTTCAGGGTTAACTTAATAAGAGAAAATTATTGAGACCGTTAAGCAGAAAAAAAAAATAGTATCAGTTCTCCTTTGGTAAAATATTTTTTAAAAACTCACTATTTTGAAAAGCAGTAAAGAAAAAAACTATTTGCTTGCAGAAAAGGTTTATTCCTAAAAATGACATTTGTTTTAGGGCTTATTCACACAAGCAATTTAGTTAAAAATGTTTTTTACAACAATAGTGCATCCCTATTCAATGGATTTTTCACGTGTATAATTAAAAAAAAGGCAGCCAAATTAATGTCCCTTTTTCCCCCTTGTCTCCTGGCAACATGCGTAAAAACGATGTATAGACTTTAATGGGCGATTTAAAAACATAAAAACGCAGTTCTGAAAACACCAATCCAAACCAATAGAGTGACTTGCTGTCTGTATTATGACCATTAAAAAATACAGACGTAATATGGACAGACAGTACGCCGTGTGAATGAGCCCTCAGGCTAGCTGAGCATGTTGTCACACATCTATACTGAATTCTGTATTGCAGGTGACATCACAATATAGGTCATCAGTACTTGATCCGTTTTTGCCTACGTACATGTTCTTTTCTATTGGACGCCTGCTGATCCGTATTTGCCCAATATAATATAACAGCAATACAGAGGCAAAAAAACAACAACAACATGCTACTGCCTGCAAAAGACGGACCAAATACGGCACAAAAACAGGGTTCAGCAATGTGTCACTTTATTGTCTTCCATTTTAATGTAGTGAAAAAGAAAATTCTTACCTGGATTAATTTACTAATCTAGAGCTTCAAGCCAAGAGCAGGATTAAAATTCCAGAGTCACTTAATTAAGCAAATTAATTTTAACCCCTTAATTAACCCCCCCCCCCCCCGCCCCCATCATTTTCGGTTTTTCCTCACGCATTTTAAAAAATTGTAACTCCTGTATTTATCCATCGACGTCGCTGTATGAGGGCTTGTTTTTTGTGGGACGAGTTGTATTTTTTCCTGGTGCTATTTAATGTACTGAAAAACGTTTTAAAAAATTCTAGGTGGAGTAAAATGAAAAAAAAAAAAAAAACATTCCGCAATCCTTCAGTGCGTCTTGTTTCTACGGCACGTAAACTGCAACCCAAATGACCTGATAACTTTATTCTATGGGTCAGTGCGATTACTACGATACCAAACTTGTATAGTTTTTTTTGCTGTACTACTTTTATTTTTTTTCAAAGACATTTAATTTTTTAAAATTATTTTCTGATGCATCTTCTGCGCACGATGACTTTTATTTTGCCATCGACATAGATGAGTTTTTTCTTCATCGCTGAGAACTCCCTTTATCTCAGCAGGGCTGGAGGGATATCCATGCTGCGGGGGGAGAGGGGTTCCCCGGCAGGGAAGAAGGAATACTCCTGCAGCATGATGCCAGGGTTCCCCTGCAGGGGAGAGTAAGGAAATCTCCCATTCCCATTGTTTAGAAGTTTAGACAATTGAAATGTTTAGCTTATCTCCCATCCCTCCCTTGTTATCCAGCTCCCATAGTAATCTATGGAAACTCCTGCAAATCGCACATCAAAGATAGGTCAGGTCCTATTTTTGCACGCAGCGAGGTTTCAGTTGCGCTTGTCCTATTATTTTAGTTGCAATTTTTTTTTTTTTGCGTGCCCTAAATGTAAGGATCTTCTTTTGTGCTTGCTAGAGATAATACTTAAAGAGGTCAACAGACTTTGGCACAGAATAAAATAAAAACTAGAACAGTACTCACTTCTTGCTTCCCCCACTGATTAGGTGGTTGCTCCAGTCTTTGTTTACAAGCAAGCACACTATAATATTATAATATGTAAATACCTTAAGGCTGCGGTCATCCCGTTGAACGACCTCTGCGGGACCACACGGAAATACGGCACGGGTTTTTGAAGCAGCTTCGCCGCCTGCATTCCGCTGCGGCCATCTCTCCCCATAGAAAGGAGAGATAGCCGCAGTGGAGATGGCAATAAAATGGACATGCCGTGGCTTTGAATTCCGTGCATCATGGCTGCAACGGCTTCTCCGCAGTGTGTGGATGAGAGTTTTGCAAATCTCATTAACTTTGCTGCTTTATCCTGGGATAAAAATTGCCCGCGGAATTTCCGAGCAAAAAGTCTGCACAGAAATTCTGTGACATTTCCGCCCCGTGTAAACCCAACCTTAGGGCTTAGTCACACAAGTGGATATACGGCACGTTTTTACGCCCAACCGTATATACATTATATACGACCATCTGAGGCATTGGTTTCCAATGTATTCGTTCACATGGGCGATTATACGGCACGTAAAAACGGCAACCTGCAGAAAATAGAACATACACGACCGAGATACGCGCCAACGCATATATGATGGCCAAAAAGATAGTTTGAAAAGTAGGAACAGACAAGAATATGCTTTCTAGCTCCGGTCGTAATCACCGAAAAACGTTCTTTCCAGCGATTATACGCTGCGGACGTAAATACACCTACGCTCGTGTGAATGCACCTTTAGGCCCGTGTGAACGAATACATTCGAAACCAATGCCTCAGATGGTCGCGTATATACGGTCGGGCATAAAAACACGCCGTTAATGCACTCGTGTGAATGCACCCTTAGGTTTTATTCACACGGGTGTATATCGGCCAAGTTTTCACGCACAGCTGATGTGCGCTGCCCCTCTGATGCATTGGCTTACAATGCATCAGTGCACAGGGGCGTATTTCCGCGATGTAAGAGCGCCTGACAGGACGCTCTCACCCCACCACCGACAGCTGCATAGATTCCTATAGGAGCCTATGCTAGCGGCCGGAGAAGGGAGGTGGGAGGGAGTTTAGCAGCGTGACAGCTAAACTCCCACCCCCTTCTCTTCTCCTCTCCGCCCCTTTCCGCTGTTTGCAATGGGATGGGGCGGGACGGGGGCAGAACTAAGCTCCACCCACTCCCATTGCTGTCTGTGGAAAGGGGGCGGAAGCTTAGCTCTGCCCCCTCCCATTGCAAACGGCCAGAGGGGAGGAGAGAGGAGGTGAGCCGGCGAAGGAGAGAGAAGGGGGAATGTCTTCCCGGGCCCCACGGCATTGCGGCCTCAGCATATATGCGCTAGGCCCTTTGCCATTCAGGCGTTTTTACGGCGCCGACGGGCGCTCGTAAAACGCCTACGGCCATGTAAGTGGGCACTAAGGGCTTATTCACAGGAGTGTATATCTGCCGCCGTTTTCATGGCCAGCAATGGGAGGGGCTGGGCTAAGCTCCACCCCTGTCCTGCCCCCTCCCATTGCAAAAAGCCGGAAGGGAGAAGAGAGTCAGAGAGCCGGTGAGGGGGAGGGAAGGGGGAAGACAGCGGATGATATACACTCCTGATAATAAGCCCTAAATGACACAATACATTTTTTCTGCGGGTCGGCACGATTACAATGATACCAAAAACATTATAGTTTTTAATTTTTTCCCACTTTTGCACAATAAAACACCTTTTTTAAGATTAGAATTATTTTTGCATCGTAGCATTCAAAGTCGCATAATTTTTTAATTTTTCCATGGACGGAGCTATGTGAGGGCTTCTACCCACTAGCGGTTTTTTAACGCTGCGATCTTACAGCGTTTTTTTATGCAAATGTCAATGGGACTTTCTACTGTTAAAATTGCATCACACAAAAATCGCAGAAGCAAAAACTTGCTATTTTGGGACTGAGGATCCAGTTCACCTGAGGCGAGCACCAATATTTTCTCTACTCCACCATTAATTTGGATTGTGGTGAGTGCTGCTGACGATTGCTTTCCTACTGGACTGTGGCATGTAGGGGGTTAACAGCGGGGGTCGCTGTCCTCATGCACCTCCGGTGTTGCAGCGGGAGGCCGATTATCAGTAACAGCCGGCTCCCGCTGCTCACTTCTGATCCTGCGCCATCCACATGACGTAAGGTTACGTCATGTTGCGGTAATTACCATGCTGCCATTACGTCATATAGCGTTAAGGGACTAAACCTGCACATACATCTATTTTAAAGCCATGGCTTGGCTGACTACTGACAGACAGGCTCCTACTCTAACTACCAAGAGCAGAGAAACCTCAGATTCTGGCAGTTTAACCCCTTGCATGCCACAATCAATAGAAACTGCAGCATGTAAGCAGATAACAGTGGGGGGGGGGGGGGGGGTTTCTGTAACCAATCAGCACCCTGCAGAGCGTTTGCAAGGTACCAATGGATTCCCATGGAAGCCAGAAGCCTGACAAAGGCCTTCATGTTCGCCATGCAACTCAGCCTATTAGACCTCGCCTCTGGCAGAGTCTAATAGGCTGATTTCATAGGCGTAGTAAAATGCGCTATATCAGTAATGCAGTGTACTATCCAAGTCATCAAATGATCACATCTTCAAGACACCTTGAGGGACTAAAAAATATCAATAAAGTTTAATTCAAAGAAAAAAAATCCAGCTTAAAAAAAATACACATTTTCCCACAAAATACTAAAAAATGCCTAAAGAAAGCAGCACATAATAGATATAATTGCATTCATAATCACCAAAATAATGAAAACAGTTATTTATTGCGTGCGGTGAACAACGTAAACATAAAAAAGGTAATTTAATTTTTGTTCGTCTCCCAAAAAACACAATAAAAAGTAATCATAAAGTCACATGTACCTATAAAATAGTATCAATAAAAACTGAAACTCTTCCTGCTTAAGGCCGAATGCCCACGGACGGATAATGACTGCGGGATTCGCGGGCAGACACTCGCGGTGCATCCCGCAGCAACAGCCATCCATAGACATGCTGTGTTAATAGATTCTCTCCTGCCCACAAGCGGAAATCAACTATGGATTTCTGCTTGCAGGGGAGAATCGCAGCAGGTTCTATTCATTATGGAAAATTGTGCGGACGGCTTCCATTGCAGTCATTGGAACTGTCCGTCCCGCGATACTCCGGGCTGTGAGCACAGTGGAAGTATTGCGGAAAATCGTGTCACCGCCCAGTGTCGGCGTGTAATGCGTTGCACTGCGCATGCATGCCGGCAGGGACTCCCAGCGCGGATCCGGAGAGGTGAGTATAGGGTCTCTTGGGGGCCCCGGGTCTGATTCCGCTGTGAGATTTCGCAGGCAGAATCTGACCCAGCCGTGGGCAGGAGACCTAAAACAAGACCTCACAGAGCTCCACTGCTGGAAAAATAGAAAGGTTATGGGTCTTAATTGGGCAAAAGTAGTACAAAATAAAAAAACAAAAACTTATAAACCTGGTATCACAGTAATCGTGATCAGATAAGAAAATCATCATGGTGTTTTTACCGCCTGATGAATGCTGTTAAAACAAAACCCCAAAACAATGGCAGAATTTCTGGGGCATCTTTCCTTTCCACCCTCCAACCCCCTTATACAATATATTATATGTACTCCAAAGTGATGCTATTAAAAAGTACAACTCGTCCTGAAAACAAAAGCAAGCACTCATGTGGCTATGGCAATGAGTTAGAACCTCTTGCAATGAGACAATGAATATCGCTCAGTCCTTAAGGTAAAAAAATAGACTAGTCACTAAGGGGTTAAGTTTTTTAAATTGTTGAAAAATGTCACAAAGTGCTTTGGATTGTCAAAGTGTTCATTTCTTTATAAAGCCGGATGGATTGACCCATTGTTCCGGGCTAGATGGTGCCGTGTGGCACGTTGCCCTTTGATGCATGAATCACCGGCGATGGAGCGATATATCTAGAACTCCTAACAGTCACATAACAATATTACTTACGTTGTAGGTTTTCAACACCTGGTATTTAGGACACTCGTAGTTACCACAAAAAGGAGGTAAGCCATCAACGCTGTTCTTTTCAGCCACTACTGCAGTCCCATAGAGAGCAAGCAAGCTCAGGAGTAATAGAGTCACCGCAGCCATAGCCATGCAGTATGTTCAGAGATTACTGGGACAGAAGGCTGCAGCCTGGCAGTTATATACTGCACCATGGGGAGGGGTGAGACCTTAACCATTTCACTACTGCTTACAGCAAAGGAACAGAAACGCTGGTTTAAATTGCTCCATATCAGTTTTGCTGACTTTTACGGTATGTGAAATACCTTGTGAGTCTGTGTCACATACTGTACTTGCAGAATGAAGAGATTGTCACGGCGTAAGATATCTGATTAGAACAGGATCTTGTGGGGTAGATGACAAATTGCAACATTTGGGAGGAATTAAAAAAAAAACTATAACAAAGAAAAAAAAACGATATCTGCATAAAGGAACGCTATGATGTGGGTCAGCAGTTCCTCTAAAACATCCAGGAGTGCCAGAAAAAACTTCATGGTCTCCAACATAAGAATATAGAAAAGTTATCGTTCACGTACAAATGTACTTCAGTTGGAGAAGTCATGATGCATTGGGGAAGAAATATACGGCTTCTTACTGGTCGTTCTTCTAGAAGTGTGAATGCAGTTTGGTTATAGAATTAAGGCAATCCTCCTGTTTTGGGACAAATCCTATCCTGGCACTGGAGGATGAAGGGAATATATTACTTGCAATTGATTGTCTCAGACATTATTTGGTTCCACCAATTCTTGGTGGTGCCTTTAGGTGGCCAAGATGGCCAATGCTGTTTGCTAATTATACAAAAATGTGCTGCTCTGTGATTGGCCAGTGCTGATCCCGTGAGCAGGTATAATGCATTGGTATTCCTAATATTACCAATGCACTATGGACGCTTAGTCTAAAGATGGCGACGGAAATCTTGGTAGCCCCAAACCGGCAATACCAAGTTTGACCAACAAAATTAAAGGGGTTTTCCCGCAAAAGCAAGTGCAGTTAAACACTTCTGTATGGCCATATAAATGCACTTTGTAATGTACATCGTGCATTAAATATTGGCCATACAGAAGTTATATACTTACCCCCTCCGGTGTTGGCGTCCCCGTCTCCATGGCGCCGACCGAAGCCTTCTCCTGGCTGGATTAGATGCGCTTGCGCAGTCTGCCTCTCTATCCCGTTGAATGGGGCCGCTCCGGCGTGCTCGCGCCGCACAGCTGGTCTGCGCATGCGCAGACGACCTGTGCGGCGCGAGCACGCCGGAGCGGCCCAATTCAACAGAACAGAAGAGCAGACTGCGCAAGCGCGTCTAATCCAGCCAGGAGAAGGCTTCGGTCGCCGTATATGCGCTTGTGGGAAAGAGCCCTAAGGCACACAACTGTGTAAAAATTCATCTGTGCTGTGTCTGCATAAAAGACATTTTTTCATCTGTGCAGGTGCATAAGCCATTAAAATTCAGGGGCGTCCGCTTTTCACATCCACAAGAGAAAAAACTGCCCAATTTTCTGCATTGCAAATACGGGTAACAACTAAATACTGGGTTTTTTTCAACTGTGATCAACTGGGATTGATCACAAATCAGCCCAGAATTTCACATAATCTGTGTGTTTGTGTGAAAAAACCCTGATGTTTGCCTTATGCCGTTTAGATGGAACGATTATCGTTCAGTTTAAAAACGAGCCAACGACTGAACGGGGAGGGAGAATCATGAGGTTCTCACTCTTCATTCAGTGTCAGCGCCGATTCGTTCTCTTATTGCACCGTTTAAACACCGATTGTTCAGTATTTCACATGATCGTTAAGCTCAGGCAAATGAGAAAAAAGGGGCAGTGGGGCTAATATTGAATTAGTATGAGGTCTTCACCCAGTCCTTTACAAAATTTAAGACATCTGGTCTCTTGGACTCTTCGGACATGTTGGGAATTTCAGTGGAACATTTATGAATGTTTTTCCTCTTGTACGATGGAATGAAAAGCTATTCCGAGGTCAGACCCTCTATATACCTAGTTGCGTCACCGTTTCTCCTTTCCTGTTGTCCTATCTTGAGTATTTGAGAAAACACATTATGACTCACAAGTCTGATACTCGGACACCGATAATGTGTCAGCACATAGTTGTACAAGTTTTCATAAAAAGTAAACAAACTATACCCAACCCTGGACAAAGATGTCCGCACCAGCTTCACTGACCACCTGATGCCTATTGTATATTATGCATCATTAGCCCAAGACACTACACCAGCTTTGATCAATTAGTACCGCCCAAATGAGCAGTGCTGGCCAATCAAAGTTGGTGTAATTTCCTAAACTACCAACATATACTAATACACAGTGTGCATGAAGTAGTCAGACAAGCAGTTTGGCCATCTGTGTTTGTCCAGGACTGGAGGGTCCTATAAGCTCTGTTTGCCTCCATACTGATCTTATGTGGACTTTGACTTTGTTTAGTTTATGTAACACTCTGCTGAGTGAGAAAATCAAATACTCTTAATGGCAGCAAATAGTTCAAGAGCCATTCTAAGTACAGAACAAGCTAACATGGAAGTGTAAAATTACGTCATCTATGAAGAATACCTCGATTCTTTCCAGAACCCAATGTACAGAGTCTATGTAAAATAATGAGGAATTCTATAGGTTAGGGTGCATTCAGACGCCTGTATATCAGCTGGGTTTTCACGCCCAGCCGTTATACGGCAACTCTCTCTGCAGGGGGAGGAGGAGGCTCCTCTCCGCCCCTCTGCACTATTTTCAATCAGGAGAGGCGGGATGGGGCTACTTACCCGTATTTACCCACGCCCCCATCCTCTCATTGCAAATAGTGCAGAGGGGCGGTGGAGAGGAGGCAGAGAGGGGGCGGGAGCTCATAGCACTGCTCCCGGCTCTTCCAGCCTCCTCCCCCTGCAGAGAGAGACACCTTATATTGGCCAGCGTGAATACCTGGCCGATATACAGTCGTCTGAATGCGCCCTTAGCTGGATGTAAAAGAATGTGTCGTCAGAACATGAACTGCTGTCACGGTTTTAGGGTAAATGTATTTTTAAGTTAATTTTCAGTTATATTCTAATTTTAAAAAAATTCTGAAATCTTGCAGTTTTCACACAGACTGACTGAGCCTTCCTGTACAGATAACTTAGTTATAGAATGATAAAAAGAATTCACTGAAGCGGCCCTTTAACCACTTCACATCTGCATAACATAAATATAGGTCATGTGATCGTGAAGCGTGTATAGAGCAGGCTCATGGGTCAACTCTGCTCCACAGCCGGTTGCTAGTTGATTTTGACAGCTAACAGTCACTGGCAACTGCTGCGATTCAAACTAAGGGTGCTTTTACATGGGACGATCTGTCGGGCAACAGGTGCCCGACAGGTCGACCTAGTGATAATCGTTCCTGTGCTTTTATACTGAAACGAGCATTGTTGACTGAATGAAGGTGGAGCGGGCCAGAGATTGTTGCATACTGAAGTATTGCAGTACATAGTAAAGGCAATCAAATGATGGCAAAATCAAATCCCCTTTGGGTACTGAATAAAAGTGTACGAAAAAGTTGAATTAAATTGTTTTTCAAAACGGCCAAAACATTTTTAAACAATGATTAAAAAGTTCATACACCTCCAGTTTTTCATAAAAATCTAAACAATTTATAAAGAAAAAAAAGAAAAAAAACTTTGATATCACCATGTTTGTTAAAATCCAAATTATTAAAATATCACTATATTTAGCCCACACTGTGAAGGTTGTAAAAGAAGAAAAAAAAACAGAATGCCAGAGTTGAGGAATTTTCTGTTATCCCAAAACTCCCCAAAAATTTGTATAAGGGCTTCTTCCGATGTGCGTATATTGGCAGTGTTTTCACGCCTGGCGGATATACGCTGTCCCTCTCTGCAGGTGGAGGAGGCGGGTCGGGAACAGTGCACTGAGCTCCCTCCCCCTCTCGTCACTGTTTGCAATGGGAGGAGCGGGGGCAGGGCCAAGTTCTGCCCTGCCCCCTCCCATTGCAACTAGTGGCGAGAGGAGAGGGGGCAGGAGCTCAGTGCACTGTTCCCAGCCCGGCCCGCCTCCTCAATCTGCAGAGAGGGACAGTGTATATCGGCTGGGCGCGAATACTCAGCTGATATACACAAGTGATTAAAAATAAATCAATGTATGTATTTGTATGTATCCCACAATAGTACTAATAAAAGCTACAGCTCACCCTGCAAAAATAAGCCCTCACACGGACCATTCCAAAATGTTTTTTAAAAGTTATGCGTCTCATAATAAGGCTACAAGAAACAAAGACTATAGTTTGGTAGCACTGTAATATTGCTGACCCACAGGCCAAATTCATGTCATTTGTATTGCACCTTGAACACTGTAGAACCCAATCACCCCCCCCCCCCCAATCACAAAAAAAAGGCACAATTGGGGGGGGGGGGGGGGGAAGCTACATCCGGGAACTTAGCTCCACCCCTGTTACGCCCCCTCCCATTGCAAATAGTTGTGAGGGGCAGAGAGAGGGTGGAGAGGGGGCGGGAGCTCAGTGCACTGCTCCCGACTCTTCCAGCCTCCTCCCCCTGCAGAGAGACGCCGTATATCGGCTGGGCGTGAAAACACAGCCGATATACGGTTGTCTGAATGCACCCTAAGGGATAATGAGAGATTTCTGCTCTTCAAAGCAGTTTTCGCAATTCAGCAATCCTAAGTATAATCTAGGCTGTAAAGAGAAGTAATGCGGTGTATTTACAAAGTCATTCAACTTCTGAACACAATTTTACGTTTTATAGCAAAAGGGAACATAAGTAACAAGAACAATTAAAAAAAAAAAAGCATCAGAACCAGCAAGAGTTAAATTAAAGGTATGTAACAGATGAAGGATCCGGCCGTTAGTCTTCTGTTGATTGGCTGTCGGAGGTTTTGTTATTTGGAGTAAAAAACTGGTAAAGTCTTGTGGAAACCGGATTAGGCTTATACTCCATAACAATTGAAGATGAGACGCTCTGTCTGCTCTCAAACGGGTCCGCCTCCGGGTGCAAGAAAGGGTCTTCATCTGTAGGGGGCGCTGTGAAGAAAACGTACAAGGGCATTTATAAAACAGATGCACAAACTGATTTTGATTTATTTAATAGGGGCATAAAGAACCCAATCACATTATTAGCAGCATCAGATATACGGGGTGATCGTAATTAAACTGCAGGTGATCAGAGGTCTCTAGTGCAAAGTAAACCTATGGGGCACAACCAAAAAAACTAGACGTGTATACTCGACAGGGATGGGGTTAACAGTTTTGAAGAACAGTGGGGAAAAAAAAAAAAGGTACCAATATTTGCCCCCATCACCCCGCCCCCCTGCCGACGGGGCCCAACGTGCGCGCTCCCCGCCCCCTGCCGACGGGGCCCAACGTGCGCGCTCCCCGCCCCCTGCCGAAGGGGCCCAACGTGCGCGCTCCCCGCCCCCTGCCGACGGGGCCCAACGTGCACGCTCCCCGCCCCCTGCCGACGGGGCCCAACGTGCGCGCTCCCCGCCCCCTGCCGACGGGGCCCAACGTGCGCGCTCCCCGCCCCCTGCCGACGGGGCCCAACGTGCGCGCTCCTTGCCCCCGTTCCCTGACATAAGGATGATCTCAAGATGTTCTACTTAAGATAATGCAATGGTTCACATTGCCAGCAAGACAATCACTGTGAACATAAGAACGAATCAAGTTATGTTACAATGAAGCACATCATTGTTTTTCTGGTGAAATTCTCTAGCAGTTTGATATATCACTCACCTATCTTCCAGGTGGAAAAGTCAGTTGATTCCAAGATGGCGGCCTTCAAAATGGCCGTCATTTTGGTGACATAGCCCGACAGGATTTCCCCTTTCCGCCACAGCTTGTATGCAAAATTGGATCACCAAACGCTACAGTTTTTAGCATTGGTAAGCGCTGTGGCGACTGGTCAGCTGAATATGGAAGCGGGCACATCACCTGACGAGCAGCGCTCAGTAGTAGCTGCTGGGTGAAGGACTGCTGTGTGTGCGCTGCTGGGAGGGCCTGCTGATTGTCAGGGGAGACAGTCAGCAGGCCGAAATTGGCTGCAGATCTGCACCAATGGTGATGTGGAAATGCTGCAGATTGTACTGAGGAGTTTACCACAGCGTAAAACCTGCCACATTTCTGCTCCGTGTGAAGTACCCCAAGGCTGGGGTCACACGGGTGACAAAAGTGTGCAACTTTCTCGTGATGTGACAGATCGCATGTACGTAAATCCCATGCTTTCCCATGGGTTCCTTCACATTAACAATGTTTCGCAGCATGCGACATTGCGAGACAAAAAAAATTTAAAAAAATCGCGAGTTGCTAGATATACCTGCGACTTGCGATGTTTCGGAGCCCATGTTTCCCTATGGGCCCTACCTTTCCGTTGTATCGCATGAAAACGCAGTTTTCGTGCGATGCAACTTTCACAGTAGGATTTCCTACTGTAAAAGCCCTAAAATAAGCCCTAGCTGCATAAAAAAAGCCACATACGTCACCTAAGAGGCGCTGTCCTGCACATGTCTCTCGAAGCTCCCCGACACTTGCTTGAAGTTCTCCGCCAGAGCTTCCTGGTCAGGATTTTGACCCCGCCTCCAGGAAGCACTGCGGCGATGCAATGGCTGGGATTGGTTCATTGAGTGCTGCAATGTTTGGTTTCTCGAGGGCCGCGGCTCAGCCAATCAGAGCCAGCGCTTCCTAGAGGCGGGGTTTTTGAACCCCTGACCAAAAAGCGCTGGGGCAAAACTACAGGGAAGTGTTCTGGGAACCTGCGAGGAGGTGTGGCTGAGCGTACAGCGCCTGATAGGCTATTGCAGCGCTATTTCTTCCATTATTTTATGCCGGATCCGTGACGGCGCCTCCGAACAGAAGATCCAGCACAGATGTGAAGACAGCGTTAGTTACTTAGGTGACTAATTAGTTTAGAAAAATCTGTGACCGCCAAGACCACCAGACCGGGCGCCACCCAATCTCTTCTTGTGGGGTTTAGCGAAGGGCCACGTATATAGCAATAAGCTGTGATCCACTGACGCGTTACGGCAGCAGGTCGCTTCTAGCGGGTATTACCAATGTTACATTAGCAGATATCTTCGCCGATATGCCGACTCACAACAGTGCTTGGATGGCGGAGGCGCCATTTTCAGCATACGCTCTAGGCGGACCTTACTTCGCAACATACAAGGTAAATATGTATCAATTTCTATAGGGAACCAGAGAAAAATTGAAACATTATAAAGGAATGTCATTGTTAATGACAAGTCAGGACAGTCCTCCCGCCGCTAGGTGTCGCTACATGCTACAGCGCGTACATCCGGCAGAGGAAACAGAAGGGTCACCTGTCTTCTTGTCTTTCGTCCTGAAGTTCATGAAAGCCACGAAGCCGATCATAGACCACACGGTCATGGCGTACGTTAAGGCTAAGCGGCTCCTCCAGTTCTCCATATTCTCAGGAAGCCAAGCGAGAAGCCAACTGGTCTTCCGCTTCTGAAACCTCAGCACGCTGGATAGGCGCACCATGACTGCACCGGAGGAAGCCCAGAGGACGCTCACGTCATTGGCGCTGCAGATTGTCCAATGAGAAGCGCCCCGCTGAGCACGTGATCATTATCTCAGTGTGTTTCTAGCAGCGGCTCCCTCTGCTGACAACTCAGTGTATGGATAGTGAAGAGGTCACGTGACGGCCGGCATTTTGCTGCTGTGGGGGGAAGGCAGCGGGTTAAACCTTCTTAGTATGTTCCTCACTGTAACCCCCACAGCTGTAAAAGTATCCCAAGCTATAGAAGGCGGGAAAAATGTCAGTGGTGCCCATAGCATCCAGTCACAGGGCAAGATGAAAGCTGTTCTATGCTTGGTTGCTATGGGCAACAGCCATTTGTTTTCGCTTTTAGGGTTTCATAAACCTTGCATGTAGATCGTTCAACCTAAACATACAGATTGTCGGATGGCAGCGTCCGGTGGAACGTCTTTTAGGGCTCGTTCACACAAGCGCAGTAGTGCAGCCTATCACACGCACACATCGTGCACGTAAAATGCGCAATGAATAGACGCCATGGATTTCAATGTGTTCTGTATTTTTTCACGCAGCCCGTGAGCACGTGAAAAAAAGACGCAGCATAATAGATTGCGTATCACAAGAGCTCATTGAAATCTATGGGTGTGCGTAAATACACGTGACAGAGGCAGAAGACCTGCGTATGCGCTGCGTATATACGCGCTAAATCACAGTTCACCATGCGAAATAAATAAAATATTTAATGTTTTCATTGTCTGGGTCGTCACCGATGTGGGAATACATGGTGGGTTGCTTTTAAATATTTTTGGTATTTTAAGCCATTTAACACTTTTGTGTGTGTGTGGGGAGGGGGGGGGGGGGATGCATTTTTTTTTTAAGTCCCTGAGGCAACCTCCACACCGGCAAGTGCAATAACAGGCCGCTACCGCGTTCGCAGCACACGGTTTCACACTGATGCAAGGCATTTGTCTCCAACGCCTCCCATCATTAACAGCCACATTAGAGGATCAGCAAGCGTCTCCCATTGGTTTCCATGGGAAGCCTCACATCGCACTCTGTGCCATATGCTTTAGGCCCAATGTCCATGGCCTGCAGAGTCCATGCGTGCCTGCAGCCATGGGACATGTTCTCACCTCTACGAATCCAGTGCGGGTCTCCACCATCGTGGCTAGATCTTCTTTCTTCTGCATGGTGGATATGTCCGGGCGCGCCGCCCGGCGCATGTGCAATGCGTTTTGTTTTTTTTCTAATCTGAAGTGTCAACTGCGGCTGTGCCGCCGATCACACGGCTGGAAGCCGTCCATGTAGGATCTGCAGAAAAATGGAGCATGCTGCGCTTTTCCCCCGCGTGTGCGATCTGCATGGACGGATGCCCCGCAAATCAAATCCTCCTGTGGGCATTGGGCCTCACTGTCACATTGAATACAATGGGCGAAGCGTTCCAAGGAACACAAAAGGATGTGACTTTTTTCCCACATCTCTCATGTATATGGCTCTATTCAAAAGAATGGGGTTCATTCACGTGAGATTTGAGAGTCCTGCAATGCATAAATCCTGCGCAAGTTTCTCAGCCGTGTGAAAACAGCCTGAAGGGGACTTGAAGATGCCATTGTTCAATTGCTAGGTTAGTACACTGCATTACTTAAGTAGTGCATTCTACTAAGCCTTTGACAATGGAATGTCAATTTGATGGCGACAGATATCTGTCTGGGTATTTTCTGCCCTCTTCAAACGGACTGTCATCAGGGAAAGGACGTTGATCTCCGCTAAATGTAAAAGCTGTTAAGCAGTACCCATCCACTTCCTGGACCTCCCCCCCCCCCCCCCCCCTCCCTCATTTGTTTACATATACAACCGAACTTGCATTGCCGGAAAATGTTTTTATATGCCTCTGCAGTTATTAGTACGGACTGGGACATTGCCAATAGAATGGCTCTCCATTCTCTCACATTTTCAGACCATCTCTGCCATGATGGATCTCACGGATCCTGAATACGATGACCCTCCAGATAGGCACCCCATCTCCAGGGGCTCATAGCTGAAGAGGATCTTCCTTTAGCCAGTTCACCCCTTTCTCTAGATTTGCAGGCAACGTTCACCAATGAAGGAAATTTTTTACTGAACTGGAGATACTAAACTTCTGGTCCAGGGAGGAAGGAGATCCATCCCAAAAATCCAAAATTTGAGGCTGGGATGGAATTTGGCCCAACATGGCCTGTTTTGAGATAAATTTTCCTGGATACCATTAAATGAACACATCTCTGCTTTACTGACTGAGCCTTCTCATAAGGTGGAAGACACAACTGTAACCTGGAATCCAGGAACAAGGGACGATTTTTCCCAGTTTATGTCCTAACTTTAGTTGGACATTGTTGATAAAACCCGCTGAATCTGAGCGCCACTGAAGGATCAACAGCCTCGGGGCCGGAGATACCATAAATGGTAAGGCCTGGAATTGAAGATGTAATATTGAATGCTTAGTCATTACTGCCACTCCGAGATATTCTTCAAACAGCGGCTTGACAGACATCTGTCTGGGATGATTTAGTGATCCTGCACTGAGCAGAGGATTGGACCTGATGACCCCAGAGGTCCCTTTCAACTCTACTATTCTTTGATTCTATACACATGGGATGTACCGGCACATGGCAATAGTCATCCTTGATGTCCATCTATTCCGTTACATAGGTCTTGCGTAGATAACGGACTGTCGTCTGAACAGACTCCATCCAAAATGTTCAGTATACCAGGAATGTTCAGGTCTTGTAAATTTGCAATTGTACAAAAGGAACAGTTTGTGGAGGTTTTTTCACCGAGAATAGAGGGAGTAATAACCTCACCATGTCACTACCTCTAGGAGCGCAGATTGTTTTGTGGAATCGGACCTTAGATCCGTGAGGCCGTCCAGACTGTATCCTCCTTTTATCCAAGGACTTGCTGAAATCTTTTCCCAGGCCAGAAAATAGAGGGAAAGACAACCTCCAACCTCGGCCTGGCGTCATTCTTGGTTTCTATTGGTAAAGTCGGACTGTTTATTGAACATGAAACCCTTGCTTTTATTACTCGGAATTTTCAGGATTTACTCTTTTTAAACTCTTATTTCAATCCCTCCTTCTCTACGAAATGGCCTCTGCTGACTAGGAAAACAAGATGTTGGGAAACCCCTCTTTTTATCTGAAGGTATCATCCAATGCGTGTCTAAATACACACTCACCCTGGCAAGGAACCGCACATAACCTAGTTTTGAAGCCAAATCCCCATTCCAGCATTTGAGCCATAAGAAACTGCTTGTTGAATTAAGCTCCATTATCGCTCAAAAAACTATGGCATATAAGCGATCATCGTTGCATGTAAATGCTTCCATCATTTACTCTTCAGCAGAAGGAGGAGTTTAAGGTGAGCTTAAAACCCATCCATCAGTCAGAGAGTAGATAACACAAACCACAAGCTGTGTTCTGCAGGAGAGCAATAGATTACATTGTATTAATGCTGACAGCAGCTGTGAGAACAATGGCACTGATTGCAGGGCACAGACCACCTGCTATGCTCTGCAATCAGCACCTGGGAGGCTCATTTACACACAAATGAAACTGATAAAGTGCCAATGGACATTATTGTCCATTAGCACTTTATGCAAAATGATCACTAAAACTGTAAGTCTTCAAATAGTTTGAAAAAGATTGTCTTTGCATGTAAATGAGCCTTTTCGCTGCTCTGATGCTAAATCTCAATGCATCAGCAGATGCATCTGAAATAAAATCAATTGCCTTGGACAAAGTAGGAAAAGATTCCAGGTCCTGTTCCCTTGGGGTTCTAGTAATATTCTAAGACTCTAACTGATCCAACCACATTGAAAAGTGATCGCACTACAGAGGTGGCTACAATACAGGGCTTGAGAGGGTGTAGCTGCCCGCCAGTTCTTTTTAAAGGAGGTCCCTGGAGGTAGGGGGGGCCCAGAATTAACCACAGGGAAGGAGGGGAAAATCAGTCTTAACAGCAGCACCATGCTCTCACACAGGCGTCTAAAAATGTGGCCTTTTTTACAAACGCGTTCAACAGTGTTTAATGAACCCCATCATTGCAATGAGTGGTGTTAAAAAAAATAAAAAAATAAACACACACTAAATTAGAGCAGACAGCTATTTTCTGGGAACATCCAAGAGAAAACTACCTGTCCCACGGACAGGAACTAAAGATTTGGAAGGTGTTCCTGCCTTTAAAGCAATCTGGGAGGTCAGTAAAGTGAACTCTCACCCTCAATGTGGTGCCTGATAAGCATCAGACAGGGGGCTGCACTGCATGAAAGTGGCTGAAATAACCAGTGAAGACTTCCAGAGTGTGACAGGCAGGCAATCACGTGAGGGGGGGCAGGGTTGAAGAAATGTATTTTAGTTAGAGTGACCCTTTAAACTCCAACATGGCCGACCCCTCTTCCCACCTGTTGGGGGGGGGGGGGGGTGGAAATCAGAAAACCCTCATACACGCTTGATGACTGGTGACCTTGAACAACATTTCATCTTATGTGTATGGCCACCTGGTAGTGATTTGGGCTAGCCTTCTATGACAGCCAAAGTGGGGGAGGGCTCCTGCAACCGCAAGCTTACATAAGAGGCAGAGCTTGTCTAAGCAGCAAAGCTCATCTCTGTAAATACAGTTTGTGTTTATTGCAATATGAGTAACTAAAAAAAGAGGAAACTGCTGAGATTCTCTTCCTAGTTTATATATTTTAGTGTTCCTTTAATATATACGGTCAGAAAGATTTTTTTTTTTTTTTGTTAATTATCCAAAAACTGCATATAAAGTTTTGTAATAGGATTCCTATTATCACTATAGACCCAGCATGAAATCTCATTAAAATAAGACAATACACTGCGGAGCTCTGTCATGTGGTATTGTATCAGCTCAATATTCAAAAAAATGCCACAAAATAGCAAGAAATTTTCATTTTGGCTGAAAAATTTACTCTGGAGGTGTATGTTCTGAACAAACAAAACGGTGAAGCTGGGAGAATTAACAAGGCATCCTGAATATATACAATCAATGTTAACATATATGGAACTGGAGTTCTAATGTAAAACAAAAGTAATAAGTTAAACCTACGAGAGGACTACATTCAAAAACGTTAACGTCACATCTTATTCAGCTTCTGGTAAAACTCTGATTAGTTCATTTAAACTACACGGGGGAATGTATTCCTGTCTAAAAATGGCGCTATCTTCCATTGCATGTATCTGAAGGTTTTCGGTCCATTTTTTGAATTATGATGCAGTAGAAACAGCCAGCTTTTTCAAATGATCCATAAAAACTTGTAGGCTGACATCATCGGTCAAAATGGGGGCTCCACCATCCTATGGAATTAAAAAAAAGGTATGTTTTACTACACGTAAACCAGACGACAGCAAAACATTACAGTAACAATGACTAAAGTTAAAGAGGTTGTTTGGGCTCATTTCAACCTAGACCCCTGTCCATCATCTGGCCCGCTGTGCAGTGCATCAGCAGACAGGGGAGGAAGTGCAGACGCTGGATTCACTTGCCCAGAACAGGAGGTCTCCTAACAGGAGCAGAAAGCGAAGCAGAAACATCCTGAGCAGCGAACCCAGAGGATAGGACATAACTCGCAATGAACCTAGGCAACCCCTTTAATTAAAGTGAATGTCCATCTTTAACAAGCAGTTCCTGTTCTGGCAGACTTTGAGCCTTCCTTGTATTACAGAAGAGCCATTAATCTGAATGACCATCATGTAGTACTCCATTTCCTAGCTGGCTGTTTGCCAGGGAATATAAAGGAGGGGGAACTCTGCAACACTCAGCATGAAAAGCTGATCACCATTCTGAAAGTGGTTGTGTCAGAACCCCTTTAACTTTTTCCAATCCACTGTCTGACGTCTTCCTACATTCTGATTGAAACCTGTGCAGCTCTGATGTCGGGGGCTTCTCCGGCATGTTACATACTGCAGTAATGGTTCTAGCCAGCAGATGGCGCCATTGTATAATGGCAGAAAGAGAAAGCCCCCTAGGAAACCCTGAATCCAAAATAGTATTGCAAAGGGTTAAAGCTGGGTTCCACACCACTACTGTTTAGTAGTCTGTCTGCGCTAGCCTTACCTGTCCATAGCTGTAGATATTGTTGTGTGTCTGTGAGGGGTTGACTTTGGAGAGCAGGAATCTAGCCTAAAAATTAAGAGGAAAGATATCAGCATATAGCAATACTAACATGTTGGATAAATAACATACTAATCATCCTCTACTTACTTGGCTGCCTCCATGTTCTGTATTGATGTAGCGTGGCATTGGGAATCTGCTTTGT
The DNA here is from genome assembly GCF_035609145.1 of Eleutherodactylus coqui. Taxonomy (NCBI): domain Eukaryota; kingdom Metazoa; phylum Chordata; class Amphibia; order Anura; family Eleutherodactylidae; genus Eleutherodactylus; species Eleutherodactylus coqui. The sequence goes on from NC_089839.1 coordinate 79,494,845, forward strand.
AAGATTTCCTGGGCATCATCTAGTGGTGCCTGAAGGAGATGCTTGAAGTTCTCATACTCTGGCATGTCATGGTAACCAGCTTTTTTCCACTGTGCAATAGTCTGCAAGAATAAAAAAAATATATATGTATAGACAGGTATTTGGGGATAAATTTCACACCTCTAATGAAAGCCAAACGGCTAAAAGACTTTATAAACAAAGGTATGCCAAATTTAGGTAATAATTTTAAAGTAAATCTTTAATTTTAACCCCTTTAAGGGCATGGCCCTTTTTTTCCCCATTTTCGTTTTTTTCTCCCACCCACTCTTTAAAATTTCATAAGCCTTTTATTTATCCATCGACGTAGCTGCACGAGAGCTTGTTTCTTTGCAGGACGAGTTGTATTTTTTCAATGGTGCTATATAATGTACTGAAAAACTTTTAAAAAATTCAAAGTGGAGTGAAATGAATACCGCCATCTTTAGGTGTGTCTTGTTACTATGGAGTACACACTGCAACAAAAATGACATGATAACTTTATTCTATTGGTCAGTACGATTACTACGATACCAAATTTATGTAGTGGTTTGGTTTTTTGCTGCACTACTTTTTTCAAAGATGTTTAATTTTTAAAAAGTTTTCCGCCATCTTCAGACCCAATAGCTTTATTATTTCGTCGACATACCTGTGCGAGGGCTGTAGTTTCTGTTGGTACCATTCTGGAGTACAGATGACTTTTTGATCATTTTTTAAATTGGAGATGGGTGGGGGTGTGACCAAAAATGCGCAATTGTGGCGTTACTTTTTTTTCTGCTGTTCACCGTGCGGGGTAAATAACGCATTATTTTGATAGACTTTTACGGACGCAGCAATACCATATATGTGTTTGTTTTATTAATTAGATTGTTTTATTATTATAAAAATGGCAAAAGGTTTTTTTTTTTTTTAAACTTATTTTATTTCTTTTAATAATTAGTAAAACTCTAAACTTTTTAAATTTTTTTTTAGTCCCCAGAGGGAACAAGGACTTGCGATGCGTGGATTGTTCCTGCAGTATGATGTAGCATTACATTATACAGCAATCTGACAGGTATTCTATCAAGCCATGCCATAGGCATTCTGCTATGACAGGCCCCCGGGCTGCCATGACACCCGCACAGCAACCCGGGAGATTCAAATGTTGCTGTCAGAATTGACGCGGCATTTAAAGGGTTAACAGCTCCAATGGCCATGAGGCTTATAGGAGCTGTTGCGGGTGGGTGTCGGCTGTAAGAAATGGCTTGAACACACATTGTATGGAGAGAAATTGCCTCCTGACCTCCCTTCATACATGCAGGACGTAATTGTACGTCCTATGGCATTAAGGGGTTAGCAAAGAGAAAACAAAAACGTAGAAAATAATCCCCTCTCCCCTGCCAATCACAGTTCTCCATTAATAGTTATAGGGTTGGTGCCAGACAAATTAAATTCAAGCCAGTGGAGTTGTGCTTCAAAACCAGCTACAACCCGTGGACACAAGTCGGACCCCTGTGATATCTAGTTATCATTCAGAGTCTCCCAAGGTCAAGCTCTGTCCATGATGTTTTGTTTTTTTTTTAAGCCAGTCTGGCTGGTGCAAAAATACGCCCATATCATATTTGTGTGAAACTGGACTAAACCCAGGGCAGAATTGTAAAAAGAGTACATAGAGAAAGTGGAAAGTTGCTGCTTTTCATTTTCCAAAATCACCTATGTGAAAGAATAATCTCTCTGGTTGTCATCAGCAATTTCATCTTTTTCCCTTAGTCCTCTATTGTATTGCATCCATTTTCCAGGAAAAACGTACCTCTCCGAGATAGATGACAATCTGGAAGAAGGTGTCCATAAGCAGAATTCTGTCCGCCAAAATGCTGCTGCTGTCCAATAAAACGGGCTGTTAAAAAAGAGGGAAAGAATAAATATACGGTGATATCTGTCTGTATTCATCCATCTACAGAGTGTGGACGACATTCCCTTACCTCAGGAGGACCATAGAAAGAGTAAGAGTAGAGAATGGGCTGGATCATGATGAGAGACTGGGTCAGGTCTTGTCTGGCAAAATGATGCCGATAGTAGGACGACTCGTCAGGACTGTTATTAAACACCTGCAGGAAGGGGGATCTTCTCAAGTGGAACATGAACTGCAGAACAATAGGTTAAGATTTAATATAGTGACATACAAAAGTTTTGAATATAAAGTCTTGAAATATGGTATAAAACGTTGACAGATATACGCTAGGCCTGGAGACAAAGAGAATTCTTAAAAAAATGGATACATTGAAATTACCTGAGGGTAAAGTGAAAATGTGTCTGAAAGTCTGAAGGAGGTGGGATCATCCTTGTTGTACTGTCCAAACTTCTGGCACTGTAATAAATAATTACGTATTGAGAAAACAGACAACAGACTGTCATTACAGCCATGGAAATGTGATCATGTGATCGCAAATCAGAGAGATAGACTTTGAGCCGGTATCAAAGGTTTTGATGTACAAGGCCAACCTAGGCACATAAGAGTATTTGGAGCAGATTGCTGTCCGTTGTTTATTCAGACAAAACATGGCCACATGCTTTCCTTGATTTGCGATTATTTGGCCCCAAATAACCTAAACTCTTACCAGGAAGTTTTCCCCCCTTTTTTTAAGCTGAAAATTAAATTCATGTGGAAACAATGAAAACTTTTTATGTTATAATTTCATGTATTTGGTTTGGTCATGGACCAAAATCTATATTTTTGTATTAAATGCCTCTTTTACATGTGGTTGATGAACAGATTATTTTAGGGTTTCTGTAACTAGGGTCTTGATATCATCATTACACGACACTTACGAGCCTGATTAGCTGTCTGTCTAACCATCGCAGAACATCTGGTCCCTCTTCTGTCTCGGCTCTATAGACTCCAAGACGCGCCATCAGCACCGCTGCTGCCTCCTGATCAAAGGCCGCCTCAATGTGTTGCAGCTGTGTCTGAGCATCTGCCCAGCTGAAAGGGGAGGAAGCAGATAATGGGACGTTAGCCAAGTTTCACCGCTGGTGGTAAAGTGGGTGCCACGAATATTTGAGAGCAAGCACTTACTTCCTGGCGATTGTGGTGACTCGGATACGTTTCTGTGTGGTAGAATGCTGGTACTGAGTGACAAACTGAATAGCCCCACGGCCGCCTTGAGGAATGGGTGCATTGTGCTGAAAGGGGAAAACATACAATAGGAGGATACAATTACTACGATACCAAATTTATATAGGTTTTTTTTTTGCTGTACTACATTTTGACTGCGGCATTTAAAGGGTTAACAGCTCCGATGAGCAGCGTGGCTTATAGGGGGTGTTGCGAGCGGGTGTCAGCTGTAAGAAACAGCCGGCACCCACATTGTATGGAGCAGGATCAACCCGTGATCCCCCTTCATACATACCCAAAAGCTGCAGAACGTAAAAATGATGCATAGGTGGCAGAGACTACTTTTACATGCTAGTGACAATCTATTTACTACTTGAAAGTGCACCTTTACTATAGTCTATTGCCAATACTAGAAAAAAAAGATACTTTGGGCAAAAAAACTTTAAAACATTGGAGTGCTGAAATAATGACATAAAACATACCTGATTAACCACTTCAAAGTACAAGGCTAGAGTTGTGGATGGATCCAGACTGCAGATTTTCCACTGACATGTCCCACCCACTCCAAGTTCCTAAGACAAACAATAAACGTTATTCTATAGTAATCTGTAATGCTGAATAGTAGACTAGGGTTGGTTGTCACTGACTTCAGAAGGGATTTTACATGTGCGGCACGCAACCATCTGCAGTAGGGACATATTGGTTCATCATGTCATTAAACCAAGAAAGCAATGAAAGACCAGTGGGGATGATTGGAGCAGCGGCACTCAAAGCAAGAGATTTACCAGGTGAGCAAAGTTTTTTGTTTTTTTAAATATCCTTTCTTGCAGCTAATTTAATCTCTTACACTCTCAGGCAACCCCTTTAGAGAGAAGAGAGTTCAGGCCAGACATTTTTAATGCATACCGGGTTTTCGTTACTTTTTGTAAAATACACCAGGTTCTCCTCGCCTGCTCATTTGCTGCAGTTGGTACCCTACACTTCTTGTTTATAAGTTCCGATTTTCAGCTCTCTTCCCCTTTTTACTGGAGTCCTGCTGTTTACAATCTATCAGGCAGGGGTGTGCGAGCCTACCGTTCTGCCAGTAGTTAAGTTTTCCTGTAATTCCTTTTATCACCCATGCTGAATTGCACGGTCTCTTGTCCAATCAGCAGAGGTGCAGTATCTGAATGCTTGCCCCCATGCTTTACCAAGACAATTAGAGTTAGGCATTCAAAGGTCTTCTGCCCAAATACTTAGTAAACCCCAAATAATTCCTACATACACACAGACACATGCTGTAACAGCAGGGCAAGCAGAGAATGTGGAAACTGAAGACATTGGGAGCATCCCAACAACTACAGAAGTTCAATACCTAACAACAGGCAGTGGATTGCAGAAGGGCTGGGGACCTCTAGTGGCAGCCACTTCATTTTTGATTTATAATGGTAAAACAACATTATTAAATAAAAGTATATTACAAGATTGATGAGACACACACGTGCTATTACACAAATATAAAAAGGGTATCTAAAAAGTTAGTGCCCTTTTAAATTATAGCAAATAAACCAGGGGCAAAGGGCAGCCATCAGCAGGTGCCGTACCACATGCTGGTTTGTTTTTCTGAGAGCAGCTAAGATATATCTGAAGTTAAAGAGAACCCGTCGGCTCTCCTGACTTGTCTGTTTTAGTAAACATTTGTACTCTTTTGAAAATTAACAATTCTGAGCCATCTTTATTTCTTATCATTTTGCATTGTGCAGTTCCAGTTATCCCTTCCACAGAGTTTTATTGAAACCTACCCTTTCCTTAAAAAGGCCTAGAATGGATACCTCTGGGTGTCCCTCTCACCACCATCCCCAGATCATCAGAAAGCACTTCCATCACCCTTTCCCAAAATGCCTTGATGTCAGAACAAAGCCACATTAAATGTATAAACTCTGCCCTTTGTTCTGGACATCTACGGCATTCTTCCAATACAAAAGAGTTGGGATCATGTTTCACTAATGAGAAATATACAATTAGACCATTTTTTTTTTTTTTTATTAGCAGCACACGGCGGTGCGACTTCATATCCTCCATCAAACGTGGAATGATCGGACATTACTTAGTTATTATCTCTAGAGGCATGAATGCAAGATGAGCATTGGCAAGTATACAGTAATGATATCAGACCTCTAGTACCTTCACCTTTCAGTATTTGATTTACTGAAAGGGAGGGGGGGGGGGGGGGGATTTAAGTAGTATTTGCTAAAAATCAAACATGTAAATCCTCTTTCGGGGTGGATTCACACATACGGATTTGCTGCAAATTTTCTGCAGTGGAAAAATCTGCAGCAAATTTGCATCATTTAAGTAGATTTAACCCCTACAATTGAATGGATGAAGTCTGCACCCAAATCCGCACTAAATATGTTGGAGATTTTGATGGGATTTTTGGTGTGGATTTGCTGTGAATTTTTCCACTACATGTGAGTGCATCCTAAAAAAGGTATCTGTCCTGGTGACGCAAGTCATAATATATCTATATAAACTGATGGAATTACATTTTTACTGCAACTTACATTTTCTGAAATGCATGGACTTTTCACATTTAAGGAAACACATGGTCCAATGGAACCTGAAATTTTCAGTTCTCTTGAAGTCTGTTGGAGACAGAGGAATTATTGAAATATTGTCCATTATTAAAAAAAGATTGCTTTAGGAGAGCACAGTCACCACATTTAAAAAAATATATTTTCCTGTGTGTTTTATAAGTAATATAATTCTGTCCTGGCTGGAAAGGGTTTTTTATTTCAGTCGATTTTGTTGGCCATCATTTAGTTCTGCCGCTTCAGGGTCCAATTCTCGCTGCCAAGATGGCCACCTTTATCTTTGGGCTACCTCACTGTCAATAGTACATTTGTAGTAGAACGACCATCCTTGCTCTGTGATAGCCAGAGCTGCTCATGTGATCTGTACTGGCCAATCACAGAGCAGTGCATAGTGTGATTAGAAAATGGCGATGCCACCTTGGCAACTGGAACTGGCGAACGAAATGACAGCCAACAGAATCCAATACAGGTAATACAACCTCTACGCCCTGCAGTCTTAGGACTGAATTTTGTTCTAAAAATGGAGCGTTGCTTTGTACAAACTAGCACAAATAAAGAGCCTTAGATCATGAAAAATGTAAGTGGGAACCAGATTGCTGGGGGTCGCGGTTCTAATGTATATCCACAGTTTCTTCCTAGATCTCCCAGGATGACTTATGTGAATTGCATAAAAATACAATTGTACTGAATGGTCCCATTTGAATATCAATTTATCCGTGTGCATGAATCTAGGCAGAGGAATAGACTACAATATAGACATTACAGCACCGAGTCTCACCTTAACTTCTAGGGTAGCACCAAAAGCCATCTTGAATGCTCCATTCAAATCTTTACTGAACACTCGCTGGAAAGTTTGCTTGAACAGTGATGTATTGAAAGAATCCCCAATGACAATCTGACCTCTAAAAATGTACAAAATAGGTTACTATTGTGAACACGCAGCACAGCCCATCATCAATGTCACAGTACTAGAAGTTCCTGTAAAGTACCCAGTGAGGTTGGAGCAGCACTTCATCTCCAGGAGACCGGTCTGGTCCAGGGCACAAGCATAAATGTCAATGCAGTGACCATTGGCTGCACTACGGTTCGCCAGTCCTTCATAGTGCTGTGTACAGAGAATACAAAATTTATTACTACATTTATATCACATTTTTTATACTTATAACAATAGATATCTGTTCACAATAGCAGCAGTGCTAACAGATATATATATTTTTTATTTCAGCTGCCTTTCTACACAAGTAAGGCTTACTACACACAGACGAGCATGATTTCAGGATGCAAGGCTCGTGAACGTGCCATGTCCCAGCGGATGCGAGTCATTATTGTGTCAAAAACGCCTCCCATCACTTCAGTGCAGTTATGATCCCCCAATGTGGCTGAAGCCTCACATCACACGCCGTGCAATATGTTTTCCAGCCCCATTGAAAACAATGGGCATGGCGTTCCAAGGAATGTGCAAAGATAGAGCATGCCACAATCTTTTTCCCACACTGCGATGCGTGAAAAAAAGAATCACCCATGTATATGACCCATTCAAAAGAACGGTGTTCGTATTCGTGCGCCTCGCAACGCACAAATCTTGCATGATTCTCTCAACCTTGTGAAAACAGCCTAAGAGATTTAACTCACTAATTAACATATAAGGGGATTCCTTAAAATGCTGAGACCGAAAATGTAAAATCTTTAAGGGAGAAAAGAACAATAAAAGGAGAATAGACGAGTCCCCTCCCCCTACACATAGAAAATTCAAAACCTCTGAAAAAAAAGAAAGAAAAAAGTTGTTCATGCCTTAGTAGCCTTCTTCATAAGACGGGCATTATCTTTCTCAATGTCATGCCAGGAACGAATTGGCGTTTTCAGTTCATCTCCAACAACCATCCCTGGTCCTTGTGTTGGTGGCCCTCCAGTAAACAACATGATTCTGGCACCAGTATTTGGGAGGGTTCCCTAAAGAGAAGTAAAAGATATTACATTTATATACACAAGTCTCTTAAGAGACAAACCAGATTCTAAATTATCTACTATTAATCTAACGGATGCCACTAAATGACAAATTCAGTATTTGAGTGAGCGATCAGTGCAAGAGGTAAGTGGAGTAGAAGTGGCGAAGAAATGGACAGAAACATTCATTTCTCGCTAATAAGATTACAAAGAATCTTATATTTTGCTTACAATATCAAGTTCTGCAAAGATTGTTGATGCCTATGGCCGAATGCCTATAGACGAATAATCACTGGGGGATTCGTGGTCAGACACCCGCCGCGAATCCCGCGGCAATAGCCATCCATATACATGCTATGTTAACAGATTCTCCCGAACTCAACTGCGATTTTCCCCTAGCGGCGGCGAATCACAGCATGTTCTATTAATCGCAGAAAATCGCGAGGACAGCTTCCAGTGCAGTCAATGGAAGACGTCCGTCCTGCGATACTCTGCGCTGTGAGCACAGCGGAAGTATTGCGGGAAATCGTGTCACCGCCCAGCACCGATGCGTCATGTGCTTTGGCAGAGACTCTCTCCACAGATCCAGTAATTATTGTTCACTTTAACAGGAGCCAACCAGAAATGAGAATCATTGGCGGCTCGTTCACTTCTCAGTGTATTTAAACACTCCATGCTCAGTGGTTCATATAGGAAATAGCCTGAGGAAGGACCCCGACTAGGTTTAAAAGCTCACTATAACATCCAGTAGAGGCGAGTAGGGGGTCTCTGGTGGGGGAAGGGGGCGACGGGTCTGATTCCGCTGTAAGACTTTGCAGGCGCAATCCGACCCTGCCGTCGGCAGGAGGCATAACTCGGTGCAGAACAAAGCCTCGCTGATGGATGATAATCATCATCACTTATATAGTGCCAACATATTCCGCAGCGCTTACAAAACAGGGGAGAACAGATACAAGAAACAAAGATACAAAAACCACTGTTACATGAAGTAATCGGTTGATGTAAACAGTAGGGGTGAGGGTCCTGCTCCAACATACTACAGATAATGGGGTGATACAGAAGGTAAGGGGCTGGAGATCTGCAGGGTGTGGCGAGGTGCTATACACAGACAGTGATGGAGGAGTGTTAGCACATGCCTTACTATGTGTGTATCTAACTGGACTTGTTAATGGAAAATTCATTTCAACATAAAAAGCTCACCCCAATTTACAAATGAAATCATTTCATCAGTTGTGGAGGCACCAATCTACCAGTATACAATTACCTCTAACAAGCCAACAGCAATAGACAGAGCCACTCCTGTGGATCTCAGTGGTCTTTTCCCCTGGGGCACAGGCCATGGGTCACGTTGTAATTCACCAAGCAAGTCTGTTAAATTCATATCAATCTTATGTACTGGCTGCAAGAACCTAGATTAAAAGGACGAAAAGGTCATTACTACAAATAAAATTAACTAGGATGGCAAGCATGTCAAAGACAGACTGTAAACAACTATAGAAGTCACAGAAAATAACAGTATATATAGGTTACCTGCTGGACAAGAAAGGCTGCTCCTGAGGCTGCTGTGGTCTTCCCTGTTGTGCCGCAGCCACTGGTCTTGAAAGACCCAACATATCCTGATTCAGAAAAATAAAATATTGTAATTATCTGGAAATACTAATAAGCCGTGACATGAAAAACCTTTAACAATACTGTAGTTAGATTTTCTTTCAGTCACTGGACTGTTAAATGCGATGCCTTAAGGTGCGCTTAGACAGAACGATTATCGTTAAAACAATTGTTTAACCCCTTAATGATGGAGCTTTTTTGCTTTTTTCCATTTTTGTTTCTTCCTCCTCCCTTTTAAAAAATCGTAGCTCCTTAATTTATCCATCGACGTCGCTGTATGAGGGCTTGTTTTTTGTGGGACGAGTTGTATTTTTCAATGGCACTATTTATTGTACCATATAATTTACTGAAAAACTTTTTAAAAATTCTCAGCGGAGAGAAATGGAAAAAAACCACGACATTCCACCATCTTCCGGTGCGTCCTGTTTATACGGCACACAAACTGCAACAAAAACGACCTGATATTTTTATTCTATGGGTCAGTACGATTGCTACGATACCAAACTTGTATAGTTTTTTTTGCTGTAGTACTTTTTTTTTTTTTTTTAAATATTTAATTTTTTTCAATTATTTTCTGCGGTCATTTTGTGCGCGCAATACCTTTTTTAAATTTTTTCGTCGACGTAGTTGAGCAAGGGCTCATTTTTTGCAGGATGTCCTGAAGTTTCCGATAGTATCAATTTGGAATACATACGACTTTTTGTTCGCTTTTTATTGCGTTTTTTTCTGGGAGACAGGGTAACTAAAAAGTGTATTTCTGGCGTTCTTTATTTTATTTTTTTTCCACACGACGTTCACCATGCAGGACAAATAATGCACTACTTTGATAGATCTGACTTTTATGGACGCAGCGATATCAAATACATATTTTTATTTTATGATTTTGATTTTTTAATAATGGATATGGCAAAAGGGGGGTGATTTAAACTTTTATAACTTTTTTTTTTTTTAACAATTAAAAAAACTTGATTGATTATTTTTTTTACATTACTTTGAAGTCCCCCTGGGGGACTTTAACATGTGATGCTTTGATCGCTCCTGCAGTATGACGTAATGCTATAGCATTACGTCATACTGCTTTTTTACAGGCAGTTTTTCAAGCCACCCTGTGTGGATGGCTTGATAGGCAGTCTGCTAAGGCAGCCCTGGGGCTCATTCATTAGGCCCCCGGCTGCCATGACACCTGCACGGCTCACCCGATCTCACCGCGGAGGGGCCGTGCGGGACCCCCGAACAGCGTTCGGGGGATTTAAATGCCGCTGTCAGAATTGACAGCAGCATTTAAAGGGTTAATAGCCGCGATCAGCCGAGCACAGCTATTGCCCGCGGGTGTCAGCTGTAATAAACAGCTGATGCCCGCGCTGTATGGAGAGAGATAGCGGCGCTACTTCCCTCCATACACGTCCTGCAACAGCAGGACGTAGTTTTACGATAGGGCTGTCACTAAGGGGTTAAACTGAACAATTATTGTTCACTTTAACAGGAGCCAACCATGAATGAGAATCATTGGCGGCTCGTTCACTTCTCAGTGCATTTAAACACTCCATGCTCAGTGGTTCATATAGGAAATGGCCTGAGGAAGGACCCCGACTAGGTTGGAAAGCTTGCTATAACATCACGTATTTTTGTTAGCCACTAAAAAGGTATCATATCTACAAGATTACTTGGTTTCTCTTGCTGAGAACAATCACACATAAGAATGTGAAACACTGAATAAGGCTGGGTTCACACAGGGCGGCCGCAAATCTCGGGATTAGCCAGCCATGTGGACGAGATTTCTCAGAAACCTCATCCACACGGGACGGCTAATCTGCTGCGGTAAATCCGGCTAAAACCGCGGCTGCGGCCGCCGCAGATGATGCAGCATGTCCATTTACTTTTTTGTTTATTTTCGTCGCGGCTGCGCTCTCCTCTATGGGAGCACCGGCCGCAACGGAAAAGCAAGCGGCCGGGCCGCTTCAAAGCCACTGCGGTTTAAGCCGCCGGAAATTTTGCGGTTTTTGCTGCGGCCAAAACGCGAGATTTCCGACGGGAATCCGCCCTGTGTGAACCCAGCCTAAGAAGTGCATGATTCTCCACGGTGATCCGTTTGTCTAAACAGGCCGCACGAGCTGGTGGGGACGTCACCAACTAATTCGCTCGGGCAAATAAGAAACGTGCAGTTCTCTGTGTTTAAAAGTGCCCCCTTCAAAAAGGCCGGTTTAGTCTGTACAATTCTCATTGAGAATCCTGCAGCCCTCGAGCACTAATTGTTCAGTGTTTCACATTACTATGTGAAACACTGAACGACCAGTGTTTAAACGGCACGCTAAATGCGCGTGCCAGCGCTGATTTTTATGCCGGCTGAAACTGAACGATTATCATTCAGTTTCATTTGTTTGAACGATTTTCTGAACGTTAATCGTTATGTCTAAATGGGACATTAGTAGGTTTTTCCTCGGGGCTCTCTATGTGCAAACATTGCCGTTGGTGTCCGAGAAAAAGGGCTGCCTGTGGATGGACAAATATCTCAGCAGCTGACTTTAGATAGTGATGTAAAGCGTAGCCAACTTTTTTAGAATAACGGCCTTGTACGTACATGGGGAATAACTATTTCTGGTCATTACATGGACTCGTATGCTGCAATTTCCCTCTCTGTAAAGTAAATGCTCAGTTCTCTTGGAAGTGATTGAAGGCGTCTTAGCTGTCATAATGTCCCCATACATTGCTCCTTATCTGCACCACAGAGACATATAATATACCTATAATGTAGAACAGTATATAGCAGTACTATGCAGTGGAGCAGCAGCAAAATCACTCATTAGGTCTAACAGCAAGTCTGTGCTACTGTCTCTTCCCCCTTCCCTTCTTCTCAAAGACTTCAATGGCAGCAAGATAACTTCTCTCCCCCCTACACTTCCTGTTCTCTGTCCTGCTGTCGCCATTAACAGTGATATCACCACTTGACAACAGGCAGTGGACAGAAAGATTAGGAGGGAGACCCCTACTACTTTACAGTGATTTTTCAGCACAGATGTGTGATTTTAGGTAAATGAAGTAAATTTCACTTTTACTAGTTATCACACAAGTTGTTTAAAAAGTTAGTGGCCATTTAATTTCTCCTGTACTAGCTATACTTGGAGATCCCAAGGAGACAGAAAGCTACTGCACTGCTAACTTGTAAGAAAACAAAATGCCTTTGCAAAAGAAGGTTCCATAAATCCTGACAATAGTGCAAATGTACCACACAAAACTGTAATGTCACACAGACCATACAGCTCACTGCATCGCTAAAGCATCAGAAGACCCAGAGGAGAACTGATTTCACCATATTCCCCATGAGAGCACATAGTTACGTTAAATTTAGTAACGTCACAACAACATCAATAACTCGTACCTGGATTTGCTTAGCCGTAAGATCTTTGGTTCCTCGGAAAACATAACTTTTTGAGATCCCATCACAGTTGAGTTCGTGCACTTGAACCATTCTCCCAAAGGTGATCAATCCCACCAAGGCATCTGGAGGCAAAAGACTAAGTGACATCTGCAGCGATTCCTTGAGAGCTTGCAAATCTTCCTCCTCCAGGCAGGTATCAACCACATACAGGAATATCAGAGGAGTCTGTGGGCCGCGCTGCAATTACACAATATACAAACGCCTATAACACAAGGAAACCAATCCCTAAATGACCTATTAAGGTGCGTTTGGACAGAACAATTATCGTCCAAACGAGCAAAAGCGAATTTAAACATTCCATCTAAACGGGAGCCAGCGAATGAACGACAAACGAGAATGGTTTTTCATTTAGTTTCCGCAGAACTAAAAATCATTGTTGGCTCATTCACTTGTTCCATTTTAAACACTTTTCATTAAACGAGTTAACAATGAATCTGCCTGTCTAAACCGGCTGCACAAACGAGCTGGTGATAACGGTACCAGCTCATTTGCTCGTGCAGATGACAATCATGCTGCCTAAAATGAGCATTACACTTCAGAACAACTGTGACCAAAACAGTATAAATGGGGATGGAATTTGCATATATTTAAACAAGTATAAAACTAGTTACAGACAGAATTAACATAAAGCACAATGGGCAAAGAACAAAACCTTGATTACACTGGTCTCTACATACAATGATTCCTGGGGAAAGCTCTGAAACAAGTAATTGTCTTACTATCTGATAAGATTGCACTTTAATGTAAATATTCTATCACTTGCCATAAAGAACTAGATTTCTGTACAATGAGATCACAGTCCCCTTGTAACCTTATGTTCACCAAACATTAAGCTTCTTCAACAAGTGACCAGTAGACTCTAGTAGTATGTCCCATTATGAACATGTAATCAAGGGGGGTACCTGGACAATATACTCGATGGTGGAGAACTGTGGCATGAGCTCTGCAGGCTGATTCATCTCTGATATTCCAGCATATGTAGGAGGGAACTGAAAATAGAAACAATATTGCAATGAAGTTCCAATATGTAACAGAGAAAAAAAAAAGTTTCTTGAGTATTAAAGGGGTTTTTTATTTAAAAAAAAAGGATGTGTTGCAAAAAGTTCTTCTGCGCTCAGAGATCAAACCCATACATTTTTTATCTGTTTCTAAAGGGCTTTTGTGGCACTTAAAATTGTGTGAAAGGAAAAGTATACTCTCGTGCTTCAGAGGCTTCCTATCCAGCGCTGAAGCCCCAGTGTCCTCCCCAAGGAGGCATTGTGTGCATGACCACTAAGCCAATCACAAGCTTCAGCGGCGATTCTTCCATGGCCGCTAAAGCCTGTGATTGGCCGAGAGATCACATGCACAATGTATGGCACATAACCTCTCTCCGGCTTCTTCCAGATTCCGAGCGGCAAGCACTGGGAATTGACCGCTGGACTGGAAACCTCTGAATTATTTCTTTATTTTACGTCATTTTCAGCTTGAGATTTTTTTTTTCATATCTAGCAACCCAGGTTTGTATCTGGTGAAGGCAAAACACAAGGCGTAAAAATGTTGTGTACTGTTCAGAGGTAGAATTAACTCCTGATAGTGACTTCTATTCCCTGCAGGTTCCCACCCATATTTCATTATTGAAGAATCTCCTTTAACTTCCTTTTTTTCCCAGCGACTGAACAGTATGGTCTGAATGGCAAGTATAAAGCATCTTACATAGTAGAGAGCCATGCAAACTGTCTCCTAGGCTGTCATATACAGTATAGAGCCACGTTCTATACAGTGTAAGACAGATCAGCAATATACTCTCCCAGCCCCAGCTACAAGAACTTTATGCCCAGTAAGACACTATAGACCTCAGACAGCCCATGCTGTGTTCCATCTGAATAAGTGAAAGTTAATGATGTACATGACAATCCTACATAATACTTTTTTAAATGTACAATTGGAAATACGCTTTAACCCTTTCCAGTCCAATGTCGGGCCTGCCCCGACATCATCATTTCCCTCTACAGCTCCGATGTCGGGGCAGGCCCGACACTGCAGTGCAGGAGTGGATCTGCACCCGATCGTCAGACACATCGGGTGCAGATACACTCCTGCACTGGTCCTCATCGAGGACCCTCGAGGAGAAGGCAGAAAGGGTTTTAACCCTTAGCCACCTGACCCCAGCGGTCACATGATCGCCGAGTCGGGAGGCAGAAGGAGAATGCGGAAGACGCCGGACAGGTAAGCAGGTCCCTCCCCGCACCCTCCTGAACTCTGTCAGTTCAGGAGGGTGCAGGGAAAATGTATTTTTTCTCACCCATTCTCCCCAGCTCTAATTTATTTGGAGCTGGGGAGAATGGGTGAGAAAAAATAAATGGATTGGAAAGGGTTAACAATACAAGAGTGAAATAGCAACAGATGTCCATCACACAAACCTACCTGGTTTCGTTGGAAACAAAAGTTACAAGCCCACAACTTAGCTCTGTAGTCAACTTGGCTGAAAAAAAAAGAAAAAGAAAATATATAAAAAAAACTAGCCCTTATAATACAAAATATTTTCTACTATTAACTTTATTGCACTGATTTTAATGGTAGTGAAGCCGCCTCTGTGATGTCTTGCTCTGACCCCGAAGACAATATGATCAGATGATCGCTGGGTATCCCAAGCGGCTGATCCCTGGCAATCAACTATTGATTACCTGTCCTAGGGATTGTTTATCGATAGCATTTGCCTTGAAAACCCCGTTAAGTACTAAACACATCATTTTTAAGCCCCCTTTTCACAGGGCGATTCTCATTTAAATGGGCGCATCAGCAACTGACTTCAATGCCAGTTGTTCGGGCTGAACGTTTAGACATGCAGATTATCGCCGAGAATCGCTCACTTTTTCACCTTTCTATGTGAAACACAGAGTGTTTAGACGGAACGAGGAGGGAGCGAACAAGCAATGATTTTTATGCAGGCTAAAGCTGCACGGCGAACAAAACGTGCATGATGGCTTCGCTTTTAGACGTAACGACTATCACGCACTTTCGTTTGTTTGAGCAATGAACGTTACGTGTAAACGGGCCATTGGTAAATAAGTCAATTGCAGAAATGTTGCAATTTAGAAATGCAGCTACTTTGGGAACGACTTTCTGTATTGCATATTATTCTCAGTCATTCCTTACCAGAGTGGATTGAGGACGGCTCTGCAGGTCGGCCGTGTGCAGAGGACTGGCTCATACTGCACAGGAGGCAAGTCTGGACGCTCTTTAAGCGGAGTGAAAAGGCATCCTAGTGGTACGACCATCCGTGTAGCTTCCAGCCGACTAGATGGCCAGACGTTCCAGCTGAAACGCACCCCATCTCGCTCTTCGTTTTGTTGAATAAATTCCAAGTAGGTTGCCATAGAAACAGTGGTGCTGCAAAAAACAAAACAATTAATGGAATGTGCAATGAGTAAATATGGCATAAACAGCAAATGCAGGCAAGGTTTTGCAAGATGTGCCATAAGCGAATGAGCTACAGCCATTGTCCCTAGTCTTACCATAACCCTGTCACCTTAGGTTAAACCAGCTATTAAGTTTCTGGATAACGCAGACATCTCTTAAAAATATGTTTCACAACTGGAGTACCCCTTTAAGCTACTAATATATGAGATTAAACTTGCCTGAAATGGGACGATTTGGGCCATTTCAGGTGATGATTAGAGCAGAGATAAGTGGGGGATGAAGGGAGGAGATAAGTGGTGTTACCTGTGGCTTAGGGATCACTACTATGGAGCTTTTGTATGCAGATATACTGTGGGTGGGATTCAGAGTTGGATGTTTTATAGAATGGGTAATGTGAGAGGCACTTCACACAGAAAAGAGGTATTTATTAAATAAATAAAATATGTTTTTTGATTTTTAATAATTGGGGGGGGGGCACTAAAAAGTAAATTTTATTTACACACTATAATTTCCCATTGAGGGGCACCATCTCATATGCCACAGGAAAGCATGAGATGCAATGTATAATTGTATATACAGCGCAGGAGGAGTGCCCGAGATCTGCTAACAGAGGAGACTGAACTTTGAAACATTACAAATTCCCATGTAGAGGATCGGTGATAAAGTCTGTGGATATCAGCAATCCCAATGCAACGTGTAGGCACAAGTAACAAAGGCCAAGCAGGTGGAGCACAGCCTCAGGAAGGAGGAGGGCTGTATGATGGGGGAAGCCAGCTATGTACATGCAACCTAAGGGTCCTAGCTGATGCAATGTAGCAACTGAGGATCTGATACGATCTCGTAGGCATTACATTCTTTAGGGTCTTTCTACACCGACTGATTCTAGTTAGATTTCTATGCCTGCATAAACTGAAGAACGAAGATGAGCTTCAGTCGCCTGCAGGGTTTACACTAAACAATTAGTATGGAGTTTCACATGATCCAGTCAAACTGAACGATGGTCCAAAGGCGATTACATGCGCACGGTCCATCATTTTCTCCTTTTACATGGCACACACTGGGAAGATTACGGATCCGCTGTGACGCCTTTTATAATGGATTCTATAACACGTCCGGCAGATACTGGTTTGTATTATTATGCAGAAGGGTGAATGCACACATGCAGATTTGAATTGTGGAATCTGGGACGGGCGGCCGCCTCGGAATTCCACAGCAAATACCATCCATACCATGCTATGCAAAAAAGTGATTCTTCATGCACACGAACGGAAACCAATTGCGGTTTCCACTCGTGGATGAAAAATCGCAGCATTCTCCATTTTCCTGCGGATTCCCAACAAACGCCTTCCATTGAAATCAATGGAAGCTGGACGGACCGTGGATTCCGCGGGAAGAGCAGGAGTTAAAAATAAAAATCTGTACTGCGCATGTCCGACAGCGAGCCGTGTGGACCATAAGCAGTACGGAAAGAAGAAAAAGAAAGCAGGTATGCGCAGACGCTGCTGTCAGGGCCGGATTCTGCATGCAAGTGTGCATGTGGCTGAACTCTGGTACAGGTTTTACTATCTTGGGTGTCAAAGAGCAATAAAGACCAGACTGAACAAAACCTGCATATGCAATCTAATAACCACGGGCACCCAAGGACCATGGAGCAAAGGAAATTAAAGGGGTTTCCGGGCAAACATTATTGATGATCTATCCTTGGGACAGGGCATAAATAGAGAATCACTGGGGATCAGCTGATCGTCTGGTCTGTTGTCAGTGCAGCAGGCCTGGAGCCATCAGGGTTGGAAATCTCAAGAGGTTGCTTCATTAACAATGAAATCAATGGAAGCGAAGCCCCCTATTACACTGCCGGCACTTTCAGCTCCAACACTGGAGTTGGGCATGGAAGTGTAATAGGGGGCAGCACTCCCATGGATTTCAAGGCTAGTGAAGTCCTTTATGATGCTTCTGCCTCTTACAACGAGGACCATGTCCAGTCCCGCTGCACCGACCACAGGCTGGGATGATCACCGAGGATCCCAAATGGGGGGTACCCAGTGATTAACAACAATTTATCCTGAGGGGAGGTCATCAATAGACTTTGCCCAGAAATCCCCTTTAAAAGGGAACTTGCCATCAGTTTCTTCCTCCACCATCTAATAACAGAGTTGATAGCGGTATATACTCTAAAGAGAGTCAGAGCGCCGTAAGACGAGAGAGAGAGTCAGAGCGCCGTAAGACGAGAGAGAGAGTCAGAGCGCCGTAAGACGAGAGAGAGAGTCAGAGCGCCGTAAGACGAGAGAGAGAGTCAGAGCGCCGTAAGACGAGAGAGAGAGTCAGAGCGCCGTAAGACGAGAGAGAGAGTCAGAGCGCCGTAAGACGAGAGAGAGAGTCAGAGCGCCGTAAGACGAGAGAGAGAGTCAGAGCGCCGTAAGACGAGAGAGAGAGTCAGAGCGCCGTAAGACGAGAGAGAGAGTCAGAGCGCCGTAAGACGAGAGAGAGAGTCAGAGCGCCGTAAGACGAGAGAGAGAGTCAGAGCGCCGTAAGACGAGAGAGAGAGTCAGAGCGCCGTAAGACGAGAGAGAGAGTCAGAGCGCCGTAAGACGAGAGAGAGAGTCAGAGCGCCGTAAGACGAGAGAGAGAGTCAGAGCGCCGTAAGACGAGAGAGAGAGTCAGAGCGCCGTAAGACGAGAGAGAGAGTCAGAGCGCCGTAAGACGAGAGAGAGAGTCAGAGCGCCGTAAGACGAGAGAGAGAGTCAGAGCGCCGTAAGACGAGAGAGGGAGTCAGAGCGCCGTAAGACGAGAGAGGGAGTCAGAGCGCCGTAAGACGAGAGAGGGAGTCAGAGCGCCGTAAGACGAGAGAGGGAGTCAGAGCGCCGTAAGACGAGAGAGGGAGTCAGAGCGCCGTAAGACGAGAGAGAGAGTCAGAGCGCCGTAAGACGAGAGAGAGAGTCAGAGCGCCGTAAGACGAGAGAGAGAGTCAGAGCGCCGTAAGACGAGAGAGAGAGTCAGAGCGCCGTAAGACGAGAGAGAGAGTCAGAGCGCCGTAAGACGAGAGAGAGAGTCAGAGCGCCGTAAGACGAGAGAGAGAGTCAGAGCGCCGTAAGACGAGAGAGAGAGTCAGAGCGCCGTAAGACGAGAGAGAGAGTCAGAGCGCCGTAAGACGAGAGAGAGAGTCAGAGCGCCGTAAGACGAGAGAGAGAGTCAGAGCGCCGTAAGACGAGAGAGAGAGTCAGAGCGCCGTAAGACGAGAGAGAGAGTCAGAGCGCCGTAAGACGAGAGAGAGTCAGAGCGCCGTAAGACGAGAGAGAGTCAGAGTGCCGTAAAACGAGAGAGTCAGAGTTGCCCATACAGATGCGCCAGACATGCCCATCGGTTTTCAAGGACAGGCATATTCATTTTCTATCCAGTTACATCACCTGACATCAGACGCCATCCGACCGCTAAGCTTAATGACTGCGACTGGGCAGTATCTGATGTCAGGTGACCCTACAAATAACGACCATAAATGCGAATTCAGCACAGCGTCCAAGCGATGTCTTACGTCAGGCAACAAGAAGCAAGTAAAGGTGTCCGTTAGTACACAAGTGCAGGCATCCGTCCACACAGCACCTGCGGATTTCATCAGGGGATAGAAAATTAATATACCTGTCCATCAAAACCAGGGGAGAAGGGGGCATGGCGTGGTGCGGCTGTGCGGAGAGATCTGACCTTTTACGAGAATCGGACTCCTTTCACCTAAGTTGAATACAGCATGGGAAAACTTCAATAGAGGATTTGGGGTTCACATCTGCTGCGCTGGGAGATCTGTCGTAGATCCGGCGCAGAATACCAGGACAGACAGCGCTTTTTTCTTCCGGTAAAACGGGGGGCGGCTGAGTGCAAACGAACAGACCCCATTATAGTCCAGATAGGCGTTCGGCGCTGTTCATTCCCGTCATAAGACGGATCCGTTTGGTCAGGGGGAAGACCAGAATAGAAAAACGGAACCCACGGCGCAGGCGTGAAAACACCCTACGGGTATAGGCGCACGTGTAACACCGGTATACAGCAGTCCCATTATATACACTATTACATGTATAGGTCATACAGGTTCCCTCTGATGAGGCCGGATATCCCATCATGTCACTACTACCCATAATAACACAATGTAACTGATACACTGTAACGACACCACTCCATACACGGCAAGCAGATACCTGTCCTCGGCGCGGGGCTCTCCTTACCTCTATCTCATTCACAGCTCGCTCGGTCGGTGTCCGGGGTTTCAGTATCCGGGTGGAGGCTCCGGCCGGAGAAGTACAGCTCAGCAATAGGCCGGTTACACCAAGTGACGGTGGTGGAAGGGGACGTCACAACCAACAGCCACGTAGGTGAGGCAGGAGGCTCCTCCCCGCTACGTCATCAGCCCGCGCCGCTCTCTCGGAAGGAACAGGCTCTGCTGGTTCTCTGGCGTCATCGCACTGGGCGGCCCTGTTCGTTCTACCGTGTATTTAGACTAATAGTGTGTTGCTATGGAAACAGTATGTGACCAGGAGTGACCTCTCTGATAAATACATGTCTTCCATCTTATATACTATGACATGATAATAAATGTACTGACTGTAGTGTAACCTGAGAAGTACTGTAATGGCAATGCACTGTTTTACCACAGTCTTTGACAATAAACACTAATTATAGACCATGTCCTATAAAGGCCATTGTACACGGAATGAATGATTCATTTAAATGAGCGAAAGTGAATGATAATTATTTAGCGTAGACGCAGCCAATGCCGAACATTCGCTTTTCGTTAATTGTTCGTTTAACGCAGGCATGAAAACATCAGTCGCTCTCAGTCATTGAGAATGTGAACGACTGGAGCCTCATGTCCACGGGCATATGCGTAAAATGCTGCATGTAATTAGCTGCGTATCCCTGAAAACAATGGGAAACACTTGCCGATGTTTTGGCGCAGCTGAAAGGATCGCAGCTGTATTGAAGTGATGGGAGGCGTTTTAGACACAAAAACACCTGGCATCCATGGGTACCTCGCACGTGGCAACCACAATACTGGCCGAGTTTCATTGCCCGATATCGCGCTCTCCTGTGTGAAATTAGCCTTAGGCTGCTTTAACACCTGCGTTAGGGTCAGTTATATTTTTCCTGTTCTATTTTTGGAGGAGAGAAGCTGAAATAGAACAGAAAAAAACCATCCTGACGGCTCTTCAGATATTAATAGACAGTTATTAAGTCTCCTCCCCGCCTTCTTATCTGTAATCTATACATTCCTAGATACTTTAATCCTTCGTCATAGGACATGATATGCAGATTACTCATCATCTTGGTAACTCTTCTCTGAACTTTCTCCAGTTTCTTCTCTGAACTTTCTCCAGTTTATCTATGTCGAAGATGGTCACATATTCTGATTTAGGTGGCACAGTCCTGCTTTGGGTCCCTGTGTCCCGCTTTCCGTAGGGACCCCAGTGGGACAGCCATTTGTCCTGCTTTCGGGACGTTTGGTCACCAAGAAGGTGATTACCAGCCAGGGAGCTGCAGCCCTCCGGCTAGTAATCACTTTATGGCATCGCAGCCGCATGCACATACTGATGGCAGTGTGTGCATCCGGGATTATCCTCCCCTGACCTTTTCTCCGCAGTTCCACAGGAGAAGAGGAGGCATTGCTGCAGGCACATAGACTTCCACCGGCAGCAGCTGCACCCAGAAGACCAGGAGGAGGATAAGTATATGAGTTTCAGGTGGGGTTCTATAACTATTGAGGCTACTGTGGGGGTCACTATTACTGCTGGGGTCGATATAGGGGACACCATTAGAAATAGTGTTCCCTATATTAGACCGAGTAGTAACAGTATTACCCCTGAGGCAACTGTGGCAGAGACTATTACTACTAACGGCACTGTGGGGGGTCCCTATTACCACTGGGGCCATTGTGGGGGTCACTATTACTACTGTGGCCACTGTGGGGGATCACTATTACTACAAGGGTCACTGTGGGGGGTCCCATTTACTACTAAGGCTACTGTTGGGGTCACTATTATTACTGGGGTAACTTTTGTAGTTCAAAAGGTTTTTGTCCCGCTCCACCACCTCTCCTCTATGGAGCCTGTAATTGACTTCTTGCTGTCCACCATTTTCTTTTAAAGTGGTATCCCCCTCCTTTTCTACCCCAAAATGGGGCTCCCGAAAAGGATAGAGGGCGAACCAAAAAAAAAAGGGAGGGGAAGGGAGGGACAGAAAACAAAGCAAGAGGAATGTGAACCGGGTAGGAAGAGGGAGTTGGGGGTGGTGGTGGTGGTGGTGGGGGGGGTGCGGGTATTTCGAGAGTTAGGTTGTGGCATCTCGGGGCTAACCAATTTGTTGGTGTCTGTAATCGTGTTTAGTACCTCCCGAGAGCTAATCCGTTGTCATTTTGTACGTGCCTTATCTCCTCTTTGTCAGGAAGGGGGAAGGCAACACCTCCCAGTTACCTCACGTAGCATTGCCGGGGAGCTACCAATCTATGACGCCCTTGTGTTCTGGGTGGTCCACTCCCCTAGTCTAGGGGATGACCTAAATTCCAGCCATGGCCGCCATGCTGCGTAGAACCCCACTACTGTGGTTTCCTCCTCCGCCCTCATTTCTTCAAATCTTGCTAGCATGTTGATTGCTTCTACCCAGTGGATCTTGGTGGGTCCCGAGGTGGCACGCCAGAACTTTGGGATAACGTGTCTTACTGCTAATATAAAGAATCGTAGCAGGCCTTTTTTCGCCTGGGCAACCGTCCCCTGAAACATGGACAGCAATGCCATTTCAGGCGTGAACACTACTCCTGTTCCGCACAGAGTGTTGAACAGCGACTCCACATCCCTCCATAGTGTCGCCACCGGGGGGCAGTCCCACCAAATATGTGTCATATTACCCCTTCCACTAGAACACCTCCAGCACTGAGAGGAGGACTGAGGGAACATTCTGTGTATCTTTTCCGGGGTTGTATACCAGTGTGACAGGATCTTGTAGTTTAGCTCTTGTAACCTGGAGTGAGCTGTACCCTTGTGAGTTAGGATGCAGGCCTTCCGCCAGAGATCCATCGAGAAGCTTTTCCCCAACTCACTCTCCCAGTTTCGGGAATACCCAGGGAGTTCATCCCCCATCTCACGGTCCAGCAACATCCTGTATAGTAGGGAGATTATATGTCCAGGGGGTTTTGGTGTCATGCACAGTTCCTCAAAAGGAGTAAGAGCCTTAGATAAGTTTGACCCGGGTGTCAGGGAGGCCAGCGAACCCCTCAGCTGTAAGTATGCCATCCAGGCTCCCGGCGGTGCCAGTGTTTCCACAAAGAACTCCACCATGGGTTTAATCTCTGACTGGTTTAACATGTCTCTCACCCGAGGTAATCGTATCGTCGGTGTTAGTATCAAGGTTTTGTTTTGTTCTAAGGCCTTGAATTGGGGGTTGGCCAGAATTGGGGTAAGGGGTCCCGGAATTGTGACCATCCCGTTTCGCCTAGCAAAGCTCGCCCAGGCCTCCGCTAACTGCCTCAGTAAGGGGGACACTCTAGGGCACTCCTTAAGGAGACCTCCCGGAATCCAGAATATCCCCTGCGCCACCTTCGGCTCCGATTCAGTTTCTAGCTCAACCCATAGTTTAGATTCACTGTGCTTAAGGATATTGAGGACACATTTAGCTATGTTCGCCTTGTAATAAAGGGCAAAGTCTGGTAGGCTAAGACCTCCTCGTTCTTTAAATCTGACTAGCGTGCTATATTTTTGTCTGGGTCTGCGTCCTCGCCAGACGAATTTAATTACTGGGGTAACTTTTGACATCACTTACTACTGGGGCCAATATGGTCGGTCACTATTACTACTGGTGCCAGTGTGGGGGGTCACCATTACTACTGAGGATACTGTGAGGGTCACTATTACTACTGACGCCACTGTGGGGGTCACTATTGTTACTAGGGACGATATAGGGGAGCCTGTTACTACTGTGGCCGATATAGGGGATACTATTACTACTGCACATGGCAGCATACCTCAAGCTGCCATGATATTGCGCTCTCCCATGTCTAATTAGCCTTAGGCTGCTTTAACACCTGCATTAGGGTCAGTTATATTTTTCCTGTTCTATTTTTGGAGGAGAGAAACTGAAATAGAACAGAAAAAAAAACACCCTGAAGGCTCTTCAGATATTTGTAGACGGCTATTAAGTCTCCCATTAGCCTTCTTTTTTGCAAGCTCAACATTCCCAGATACTTTAGCCGTTCCTCATAGGACATGATTTGCAGATTACTCATCATCTTGGTAACTCTTCTCTGAACTTTCTTCAGTTTGTCTATGTCTAAGATGACCAGACTTTCCGATTTAAATGGCTCAGTCATGCTTTGGGACCCTGTGTTCCGCTTTCCGCCGGGACCCCAAAGGGGCAGCCATTTGTCCTGCTTTCAGGACATCTGTTCACCAAGAAGGTGATTAACAGCCAGGGAGCTGCAGTTCCCCGGATGGTAATCACTTTGCAGCATCACAGCCACATGCACATACTGACGGCAGTGTGTGCACCCAGGATTTTCCTGGGGATTCTATAACTACTGAGGCTACTGTAGGGGTCACTATTACTGCTGGGGTCGATATAGGGGACACCATTAGAAATAGTGTTCCCTATATCAGCCCCAGTAGTAACAGTATTACCCCTGAGGCAACTGTGGTGGACACTATTACTACTAAGGGCACTGTGAGGATACTGAGTGCTTACTAGACTGTGATTTGTGGGCAAAGTCATTTCTTGATGTATGCCTTCGTTGTCCTCCTGAGAACCTGGTACTGGTTCCTAAGGATTATGGGCGCTGACTGACTCCTGATCCACCTGATTCTTTGGGTCACATTCCTCTGCTTCTGCAGGTACACTGCAAATTTTTTTTCCCTTCAACATTTTGAAGACTTTCTTCTGCTCTGTCAAGGAAATCCTCATCTTCCTAAGGGCTTCTACCCACTAATAATAATAATAATCTTTATTTGTATAGCGCCAACTTATTCCGCAGCGCTTTCAGGCATGGATAAATGCAAAACAATACAACAATTGCAACAATTACAATGTGAGGTACATTGGGTTAGACACAAATGGGTTGAGGGTGGTACAGAAGGTGCAGGGGTTGGGGAACACAGGCAATAGGAAATTTCATGTACAGATCATTTATTAGAAGGTAAACAGGGTGGGGCACCGTAGGGAGGGGCGAGGGACTAGGTCAGTCAATTTGGTATGCTTCCCTGAAGAGGTGCGTTTTTAAGGCACGTCTGAAATTTCGTGCATCGGGAATTGTCCGGATGCCTTGGGGTAGAGCATTCCAGAGGATGGGTGCTACTCTGGTGAAGTCCTGTAGGCGAGCATGTGAGGTTCGTATTACAGGGGTGTTAAGTCTGAGTGTGTTAGCCGATCGGAGTGAGCGGGCTGGGTGGTGTACTGACAGTAGGTAGGCGATGTATGGTGGCGCAGCGCCATGCAGAGCTTTGTGAGTGAGGTAGAGGAGTTTAAATTTAGTTCTGCAGTGGATGGGCAGCCAATGCAGCGACTGGCATAATGCAGAGGCGTCTGAATAACGACTGGATAGAAAAATGAGTCTAGCTGCTGCATTTAGTATGGATTGGAGTGGAGCGAGTCTAGTGCGGGGGAGGCCGATGAGTAGCGAGTTGCAGTAGTCAAGCCGGGAGTGGATAAGGGCAACCATGAGTGTCTTTAGCGTGTCCGTGGTTAGGAACGGACATATTTTAGCAATATTTCTGAGGTGCATGTGGCATGTTTGGGCCAGAGATTGGATATGGGGGGCAAAGGAGAGGTCAGAGTCCAGTGTGACCCCAAGGCATCGGGCATGCCGTCTAGGGGTTATGATGGTGCCAGACACTGGAATGGAGATGTTGAGGGGAGGTCGGTTAGAAGGTGGAAAGACAAGGTCAGTTTTAGAGAGGTTTAGTTTGAGAAAAAGGGAGGACATAGTGTTAGAGACAGCGGACAGACAGTCGGTGATATTTTGGAGGAATGGTCAAGAGATCTCATGAGAGGAGGTGTATAGTTGGGTGTCATCAGCGTAGAGATGGTATTGGAGGCCAAATTTGTGGATGGTTTGTCCAATTGGGGCAGTATAGATAGAGAAGAGAAGGGGACCAAGGACCGAGCCCTTGGGTACCCCAACAGCGAGAGGAAGTGGAACAGAGATAGAACCAGCAAAGGAAACACTGAAGGAGTGGTCAGAGAGGTAGGAATAGAACCAGGAGAGATCAGTATCCTTTAGACCAATAGAGTGGAGCATAGGGAGAAGGAGAATATGGTCGACAGTGTCAAATGCAGCAGACAGGTCAAGGAGGATTAGTAGGGAGTAATCACCTCTCGACTTTGCAGTCATCAGGTCATTTGTTACTTTTGTAAGGGCAGTTTCGGTCGAGTGTAGAGAGTGGAAACCAGAGTGGAGGGGGTCGAGGAGCGAGTTGTCAGAGAGAAAGCGAGTAAGGCGGGAGTAGACCAGGCGTTGCAGTAATTTGGAGATAAAGGGGAGGTTTGAGACGGGTCGGTAGTTGACAGCATCAGTTGGGTCCAGGGTTGGTTTTTTAAGCAGAGGGGATATAATGGAGTGTTTGAGGAGGGAAAAGTGCCAGAGGCTAGGGAGAGGTTGCAGATTGTAGTGAGGTGAGTAATGAGAGCTGGGGAAAGGGACCGGAGGAGGTGAGAGGGGAGAGGGTCGCTAGCGCAGGTGGTGGGGCGGGCAGCGGAAAGGAGCCTGGAGACTTCTTCCTCTGTCGTTGGTTCTAGTGTAGATAGTGAGTAGGTGCTGGATACAGTGCTGATGAAACTGGGATCGGGACTAACCATGCAGCTTTCAGAGATTTCTTTTCGAATGTTGTCGATTTTTTCTTTGAAATAGGCAGCTAGTTCTCTAGCAGTCAGGTCTGTCGCAGGGGCCTGTTCTTTGGGACTGAGGAGGGAGTGAAAGGTCTCAAAGAGTTGTTTGGGGTTGTGGGATAGTCAGGAGACAAGGGAGGTGAAATGAACTTGTTTGGCATGGTGAAGGGCTAGGTTATAAGTTTTAAGCATGAATTTGAAGTGGAGGAAGTCTCCCGGCAGCTTTGACTTTCTCCACAGCCGCTCGGTGCACCTAGAGCACCGCCAGATGAAGCGCGTTTGGGACGTGAGCCAGGGTTGCCGTGGTCTGCGTTTGACGGCTCGAGTCACGGGTGGTGCCGCTTCATCCGGGGCACGGCTGAGGGTGGTGGGGTAGTATTTGCTGCCAGGTTAGGGCAGGGGAGGCTAGAGATAGGGGATAGGGAGGACTGAATAGTTTCGGCAAACTGTTTAGTGCGGACAGACTGGAGGTACCTAGAGGTGCGATAGATAGGAGGATCAGGAGAGATGCTAGGGTGCCTGATGGAGAAAGAGAGAAGGTTGTGATCTGAGAGTGGAAGTGGGGAGTTAGTAAAGTGAGAAGCAGAGAAGAGACGGAGGAAAACTAAATCGAGAGTGTTACCATCTCTATGAGTGGGGGAGTCAGAGATTAGTGATAAGCCAAGGGAGGAGGTAAGTGTTAAAAGCCGGGAGGCAGATGAGGAGCTAGAGTCGTTAGTAGGGATGTTGAAATCACCAAGGATGAGGGTTGGGATTTCACAGGATAGGAAATGGGGGAGCCAGGCAGCAAAGTGGTGTAAAAACAGGTGGATGGGACCTGGGGGGCGGTAAATAACTGCGACACGCAGAGGCAGTGGGCGGAAGAGTCGCAGGGTGTGGACTTCGTAGGAGTGGAAGGTAAGCGAGGGAGCTGCTGGAATGACCTGGAAGGTACAGTTTGGGGAGAGGATGATGCCTACTCCTCCGCCGCGTCTGTCATCCGATCTGGGGGTGTGGGAGAACTGCAGGCCATCATAGGACAATGCAGCGGGGGAGGTAGAATCGGACTGCTGTATCCAGGTCTCCGTGAGGGTGAGCAAGTTCAAGCGTTTACTGGTGAAAAGGTCATGGATAGTTGGGAGTTTGTTACATGCAGATTGGGAGTTCCATAGGGCGCATTTGAATGGGGCAGGGGGGGCATTTTGGTAGAGAACAGTATGGGGTGGGCCTGGGTTGGGGGATATGTCCCCTGCAGCTAGGAGTAGCAGGATAGCAAGGGTGAGCGAATGGTTAGGGGATTTGTGTGGGTGGCTGAGGTGTTTCTTTGCAGTATTGGGGGGTTGAAGGCGTCGTAGGAAGTTGAATAGTGCATGAGAGCCCTACATAGGTGCTAGCATTTTTTTCTCTAGCAATGCGAGATCGAGTGCCTCACAGTGCAGAGAAAACGTTGCGATATCACTTATTGTTTTCAATGGGGCCAGCGGCAGCAGCGCCCGCCCCATTGAAAATATAGGGAATACATCGTGGACTTCTGCCACAGCTGTGACAGCTATGGCAGAGGATTCCTTCATCTCCACGGGAATGAAGGAATCCTCTGCTACAGCTGTCACAGTTGTGGCAGAAGTCCGTCATGCTATCCCATTTCTTTCAATGGGGCCAGTACTGTTGTGGCCCCATTGAAAGCAGTACGTTTGCAGCGATGATTTTCGAGGAAGGGCTTGAAATATAAGCCCTTCCCTGAAAAGCATAGCTAGCTGTAAAAAAATATATATATTCTCTCCGGCACGGCAGTTGTCTTCTGTGTTCTGGAGACTGGGAATTGAAAAATCCCTACCTCCAGAAAGCGCTGGTGTCATAGGCTGAGCGTTCAGCCAATCACAGGCAGCTCTCAGGCATTGATTGACAGCTAAGCGCTGCCTGTGATTGGTTGAATAAATGGCTGAGGGCTGCCTGTGATTATTTGAGCGCTGTGACCAATCGCAGGCAGCACTCAGCTGTCAATCAATACCTGAGTGCTGCCTGTGATTGGCTGAGCGCTCTGCCAATGACACCAACGCTTTCTGGAGGCAGAGATTTTTCAATCCCCGGCCTATAGAACACAGAAGATAACTGCTGTGCCGGAGAGGCTCGGATGGCTTTTCTAGGTGAGGATATATATATATATATATATATATATATATATATATATAAAACTTTTTTTTACAGCTAGCCATGATTTTTCAGGGAAGGGCTTATATTTCAAGCCCTTTCCCGAAAATCATTGCTGCAAACCCCTTGAATGGAGGCCCCATTGAAAGAAATGGGATAGCATCACGGACATCTGCCACAGCTGTGGCAGAAGTCCGCGATGCACTCCTTATGCTTTCAGTGAGGCTAGTGCTGCTGCCGCCGGCCTTATTGAAGACACAGAGCAATATCACAGATTTTATCTGTGCGCTGTGAGACTTAACCCTTTCCAATCCAATTTTGGATTCAGGGTTTCCTAAAAGGCTTTCTCTTTTCGCTGGTATACAACGGTGCCATCTGCTGGCTAAAGCCAGTGTTTCTGCGCCAGAAAGGCTCCGACAGCGGAGTGTCTGGCAATAGACTGTAAGAATACCCTGTCGGACGTCTTCTGACATTGTTGCTGTACAAGCCACACTCAGAATCTAGAAAGACGTCTGACAGTGGATTACAAAGGCTTAAGAAAAACAAAGCGCAAATGAGTATGAAACCATTGAAAATCATTGGTTTCATAATCATCGCTCTCATATCGCAAGAATAAATGCTTTCACTCGGGCGAGAAAATTGTTTCAAGATTTGTGCATTATGAGATGGAGTCATATATATGAGCGATTTTTTGCCTAAGGGTGGATTCACACGAGTGTGTTTTTGCACGTACATAGGTGCACACCTATGTACGAGCAAAAACACGCGTGTATGCAGCTGTGTGCATTGTTTTCAATGGGCCACGGCTACTGCCGGCGTCTCCATTGAAAACAATGCTATGTCGGCACCCCTGCATTCTTTTTCAGGGAAAGGCTTTACATATAAGTCCTTCCCTGAAAAAGAAACATTTTAGTGTAAAAAATAAGAAAAAAAATACTTACCTCTCCGCCGCTGCTGTGACCCCCGCGGGGATGAAGGAGATGTTTCTTTCACCCCCGCTAGTTAAAAGAATTTCCTGCTGCTACATCTGCCACATCTGTGGCAGATGCAGCAGAGGAATTCTTCAATTCTCTACCGCAGCTGTCACACATATTCCCTATATTTTCAATGGGGCGGGCGCTGCTACCGCTGGCCCCATCCCTGTCATTGGATTTCAGGGAAGGGCTTTAAACATAAGCAATTCCCTGAAAATCCAATAAAAATAGTGTGAAAAAAACCCCAAAAACATACTCACCTGACTTCAGCTGCCGGGGCTCAGCCGCGACTTCTGCAACTGTCCCCAGCTCTGTAGTAAAACACAGTCGTGTGAAGCCCCCTTAATGAGTTTTAATACAGCTATTCTCTCCTGAAGACTTAACTATAATGCCCTTGTTATAATCTGCTATTGCCAAAGAGGCTGTGCATGTACAAATAGTCTGTATGTGTATATAAGATGTATTATTATTTCATTTGATAAATTGTAATAAAGGTTTAATCATTTATTATGTTTTTTTTTTTAATTTCATAGGATTCAAAAATAGAAAGACAAGGTCAAGAAGTTTTAAGAGATATTTAACTGAAAGATTGTTCCCATGCTGCTCCTAAGAGTCTCATTGCTCTAAGTACTATTATCCAAATGTGAATCTCAAATTTGTGAAGAAAATTAAAAACGTGAGGATTGTGTATAAGAAATAACAAAATGGAGGCTTCAAAAAAGTCTGGAGCTGGTGTGGACACAGGGGTATAACTAGAAATGACTGGGCCCCATAGCAAACTTTTGAATAGGCCCCTTCTTGAGCATGGATATTAGCCATTTACATTTGTTCTGCTTTTATTATACAGATTTTTACAATTCTGTCAATGCTATATATGTTAGGAGCTGAACCTGCACTCCAGTCGGTAGCTCTAACTACTGAGACAGCCTGTAGACAATTTCCTTGCATGATTCTCAGCCCTGTTCTATGATTCCAGTGATCTAGTTCCTGCCTCCTCATCCTGACCCTGCCTCTGTTCCCGATTGGACTAATTTAAAAAGCCTGACCCTGCCATTGCAGCAGTGTGTGATTATTCTGTTCCACAGCATTGATTGATCAAGCTTCACTTCTCCCTCTCCCTCTGCTATTGCTACAAGAACTCCTGATACCAACTTCTGGCCTCCCTTCTGACTATGTTACCTGCTTCTTCCATCTGTACTGCAAACCGAGACCTCCCATTGCTGACTCGTGGCTCTTCCCTGACTAATCTCCAGACCTGCAGCTATTACACCTGAGGCTCCAACCCAGTGCCTGAAACTGTCACAGTATATGTATATGTGTTTTTAACACTTTTGCAACAAAAAAATGAGTTTTTATTTTAACCCCTTAGTGACCAAGCCTTTTTGCGCCTTAATGAGCAGGCCAAATTTTGCAAATCTGACACGTGTCGCTTTAACATGGAAAAACACCAGAAAGGTTTTGCATATCCAAGCGATTCTGACATTGTTTTTTCGCCACATGCTGTACTTCATTTAGGCCGAAAAAAAAAGACCGATAGAATTTGTGTTTATTTATTAAAAGCGCCAAAATTGGGAGAATTTTGAAAAAATCGTCATTTTTTCACATTTCCAACTGCAATATCTCAAATATGTGCAAACATAATATAGAAATTTTTGCTAAGATATATATTTCCATCCATTTACTTTATTTTAGGTGCCCATTGGAAAAACTTTTGTTTTTTGTTTTTTTTTAAACCATTTAGGAGACGTACAAATTTAACATTACTTTTCAGCATTTTGAGGAAAAAAGTGTTTGTTTTCCTACACCAAGCCAAGATTGGAAAGGCTCATAGGAGTCAAAATGATAGATACCCCCACAAATGACCCCATTTTAAAAACTACACCCCTTAACGTATTCACTGAGGGGTGTCATGAGTATTTTAACCCCACAGTTTTTTTTAGGAGTCAATGCAATTTAGAGGAGCAAAACTAAAATTTCATATTTTTGCAAATATGTCATTTTAAAGACAGGACTTTTTTCTATAGTACACATGAAAATGAGAATTTGCACCCCAAAATGCATACCCCTGTTTGTCCCGTGCTCAGAAACATACCCATTGTGGCCCTAGTATTATGTCTGGTTGCACAATGGGGCCCAAAATGAAAGGAGCAACCGGTGGCTTTCGGAACAGAAATTTTGCTTGAAGGAGATTTAGGCCCTATTGCCCACTTGTAGAGCCATTGAGTGACCAAAACGATGGAGAACCCCCACAAGTGACCCCATTTTGAAAAGTAGACCCCTTAACGAATTTATCTAGTGGTACGATGACTTTTTTGACTTCACAGTTTTTGAATGAATCTAAGCCAAGCCGAAGGAAAAAAATTACGATTTTCATTTTTTTGGTAATTCTGTCATTTTAAAAGCAGTTTTTTTGTACAGCCCATATATGAATGAAGACTTGCCCCCCAAAATGGATACCCCTGTTTTTCCTGTACTCAGAAACATACCCATTGTGGCCCTATTCTTATGTCTGGATGCACAATGGGGCCCAAAATGAAAGGAGCAACTGGTGGCTTTCGGAACAGAAATTTTGCTTGAAGGAGATTTAGGCCCTATTGCCCACTTGTAGAGCCATTGAGTGACCAAAACGATGGAGAACCCCCACAAGTGACCCCATTTTGAAAAGTAGACCCCTTAACAAATTTATCTAGTTGTACGCTGACTTTTTTGACTTCACAGTTTTTGAATAAATCTAAGTCAAGCCGAAGGAAAAAAATTACGATTTTCATTTTTTTGGTAATTCTGTCATTTCAAAAGCATTTTTTTTTTGTACAGCACATATATGAATGAAGACTTGCACCCCTAAATGGATACCCCTGTTTGTTCTGTGCTCAGAAATATACCCATTGTGGCCCTAGTATTACGTCTGTATGCACAATGGGGCCCAAAATGAAAGGAACAACCGGTGACTTTCGGAACAGAAATTTTGCTTGAAGGAGATTTAGTCCCCATTGCCCACTTGTAGAGCCATTGAGTGACCAAAACGATGGAGAACCCCCACAAGTGACCCCATTTTGAAAAGTAGACCCCTTAACGAGTTTATCTAGGGGTGCGATGACTTTTTTGACTTCACAGTTTTTGAATGAATCTAAGCCAAGCAGAAGGAAAAAATTATGATTTTCATTTTTTTGGCAATTGTGTCAATTTAAAAACAGTTTTTTTTGTACAGTGTACATAGGAATGAAGACGTTCACCCCAAAATGGATACCCCTGTTTGTCCCGTGTTCAGAAACATACCCATTGTGGCCCTAATCTACTTAAAGGAAACATGGCTAGGCCTATAATGGAAGGAGCACCCGTTGGATTTCAGTGTACAACGGAATAAATTCCAGGCCTCATTACCCACTTGTAGAGCCATTGAGCGGCCAAAACGATAGAGAACACCCACAAATGACCCCATTTTGAAAACTAGACCACTTAACAAATTTATCTAGGGGTGTACTGCATATTTTGACCCCACAGTATTTGAATGAATCTAAGCAAAGCAGAAGGAAAAAATTACGATTTTCATTTTTTGGCAATTTTGTCAACTTAAAAACTGTTTTTTTTGTACAGTGTACATAGGAATGAAGATGTTCACCCCAAAATGGATACCCCCATTTGTTCCATGTTCAGAAACATACCCATTGTGGCCCTAATCTACTTACAGGACACATGGCAAGGCCTGTAATGGAGGGAATGCCCGCTGGATTTCAGGGCAGAACTGAATAAATTCCAGGCCCCATTGCCCACTTATACGGAAAAAAAATTGACTTCCTAAAAATAATCCCCCCCCCTCCCCCGACATCCCCATTTTTTGGCATTCCGTAATTATTAGATAAAGGTAATAATATAAACTGCGTTTTATGTCCGAAGACAGGGGAAATTACGGAGGTTGGTTGGTTTAGGCACATGGGGCAAGAAAACCGGGTATCCCCCCTCCTCTCTTGCTTTTTGGGGGGTATTTCGTGACCTCAGCGGCGGGGATGGGGTGTAAAAAGTAGCGTTCCGTGAGTCTTCGCAAGCTTGCGGAGGTGCAGCAGTCTCTCACAGAAGACGCTCAACAAGCTGCTCCTGGAACTGCAGGAAGGCAAGCGTTCCCGGGGATTCTTGTAAAATACGTATCACAGGTAGCGGTCTGAATAACGCCGGGCTCACACGGATGTAGGTGGAATCCGCTTGCGGAGGCCCGCAGCGGATCCCAGCTGTGAGCTGTGACCCTGTGAACGGCCGCGTAATGTACTGCACATAACTGCCTACTCACACAGGCGGTCATTCGCAGTACACCTTTTTTTTGTTTGTATTTCCCGCACCGTCGCTTAGCGATGACGCGGGTACCCGCAGCCCGTACATAACGTAGTTGCGTATGGGCAGCGGGTATATCCGCGACCATGGAGCACAATAGGCTCTATGCTGCGGATAGCCGCGGTAAAATAGAACCTGCTGCGTTCTCTTTTCTGCGAGTGGATTATGCAATTCCAACCCACTAATGTGAGCAGAATTGTGTAATCCAATGCGATTGATCTGCGTATTACCGCGGATCAGACGCATGCGGAATCCGTAATTCCTATCCGGTCATGTGAGAGAAACCTATGTTAGATCGCTACTGTTTTATTACGTGACCACTCGCCGCGGTCCCCGGGGACATCCCCTGGTTCCCGGCTACCTTCAGGAGCCAGGAACCAGGAGATTTTAAACTCCCCGGGGCTCCCATTCTTCTGCGCATGCGCGTGACATCATTCGTCTGGCACGCATGCGCAGAAGAGCCGCGCCGGGTCCCGGAGAACCCATTCTCTGCGGCAGACATCGGGGAAGCCGGGTAAGTACTTTCAGCTGCCCTGATGGATCTGAACCATCAGGGCAGCTGAATCTTTAACTTTTTAAACTTTTTTTTACACTTTATTGCGATCGGCGCTATCCATTGGATAGCGCCGATCGCAATGCCGGGGGGGGGGGGAGAGGTGTGTCCCCGCAGCCCAGGATGACAGCTCCATGCTGTCGGATACCTGCGGGCACCGACAGCATGGAACTGTCACGTCCATAGCCCACGGGGCTTTATTCTCTGCAGGACGCATGTTTTTACATCCTCAGAGAATAAAGCCCACTTGGGCAGGACGTAAAAAGACTATGGGCTGGTCGTTAAGGGGTTAATAGACATAGTGGTTTCTCTGTACCCCCGCAAAGTGTAGCAGTCCCAGTGTATAATGGTTCCTCTGCACACACAATGTAACAGTGATCTTTCAGTGATCCTGCAAAGCAATAGCTGTCTCACAGTGTCCACAACAAGTAATAATGGTTCATCTATGTGTGACTCCCAAGTAATACCGGTACCTCAGTGCCCTATAAAGTAATAAGGGGTCTCTCTGTTCCTCTCCCAGTAATAATGGTCCCTCTACCACCCTCTTCAAGGAATAGTGGTCCCTCTGAAACCCCTATCCAAGTGGTAGTAGCTCCTCTGCCCTACCCCTCCAGGACTAGCATACCTCCCAATTTTACAGTGAAGAAAAGAGGGACAGGCAACACACTGTGCGAAGCATGCCGTGGCAATTTTTCTAAGCTCTGCCCCAACCAATCCCCGCCCTTTACTACGCTAAATCTATCAGGAAGAAGTGCTTTTGGGACTCAAAATTTAAACAACACACTTCCTACCTGGGTGATTATATTATGCCTGTGATGTAGCACTCAGTAGACAATTATTCCTAAGATAATAGTCTAATAAAACAATTGCAATACTCCAAATATATATTATTGTAATCATTATTACTAGAACAGTTCATTACATAAATGCAGCACCAGAAACAACATCATAAGAGCTTCTACCCACTAGTGTTCTTTTAACGTTCTGATAGCGCTGCATTTTTTAATGCAAATGTCAATGGGACTTTCTAATGTTAAAATCCCATTGTACAAAAATCGCAGGTCTGTGCTTCTACAATTTTTGTGCGATTTTAATATTAGAAGGTCCCATTGACATTTGCATTAAAAAACGCAGCGATATTGCAGAGTTAAAAAAACTCTAGAAGGTAGAAGCCCTTACAAGTACAGCACCAGAACCAAGCTCAGTACGTATCTACAGCACCAGATCCAAGCTCAGTACGTATCTACAGCACTAGATCCAAGCTCAATAAAGGGATAAATTGTAAAGTCAAGTCAGCGCCTGCTATTCAATTAAGACCTGTATGATGGGAGTTGTCAGTTCACAAGCAAGAATGATATTACCTATACATCATAACTCTACAGACCATACTACAAGAAGAGACTTGACCAGTTACGGAAATTAGAATAGCATGAACTTCTCTGTAGTCTTCCTGGAAAAAGTACATTGGGAATGTATGAGAGACCATGAACATGATTGGGTTAATTGGCTTTCTATGAAATAGTCCTTTTGTCTTATTGGTTAGTGTACCAGAGTTGTACACTCCACAAAGCAATGTGATTACTTCTTAAATGCGTGTATATTACTTTAATGTGTTCGTATGGAAAAATGAAAAAGTTATGGCTCTTGAGACGCAACTGCAAAATTAGTTGAAATTCAATGATTAGACCATTTTAAAAAACCTGCCCTGGTGGGCACGACAGGGTGGTAGGAAACCGCCACTCAAGGGGTTAAGGACCAAGAACAGTAAATTTACGGCAGTTGGTCCTGGGCTTTAATCCCATCCCATAGTATTAATACGGTGCAAGATTAAAGCCCCTGCTTCTGCAATCAATCAGAAGCAGGTCGGGTTGTCAGCTGTTAGTCATAGCTGATAACCCAGAGGAGGAGGTCAAAGTTGTTTTTAACCCTTTCTGCCTTCTCCTTCCTTTAGTACACATCACTCAATGAGTACACATCGCTCAATGTACTAAAATGTGAATGTGGCAGACCATGATCAGCTCTGCCAGCGACGATAGTAAAAAAAAATGGTTACCTATATAAGTAAATTAAGATTACAGAATAAAATAAAAATATATACATAAGAAAGAAAATAACCCAAAGCCGACGCCAACCAAAACCGTTGCCGTATGCGCCCTGTAATCCAAAACCATACATATTATATATCAAAACATCCAAAACAAAATGAGAAACCCGTTCCTATACTGTATTTTATCGTAAATATACTAATTAAAAAAAATATATAAATGTTAAAAAAAATCATTTTTTTAAGCATTTTAAAACTAAAAAAACTGAAAAAAAGTCAGTGAAAAAGATATTAAAAAATTAGTATGTCACATAAAAATAACAGCAAAAACAATTTTGATAGATGAAGAAAAATTAAATAGGGCAGTTAAATAGAGATGAGCGAGCATACTCGTTAAGGCGATTTACCCGAGAAAGCATCGCTCTTCTTTGAGTACCTGCTGGCTCGTCCCTGAAGATTCAGGGGGGCTGCGGGGGGGCGGCGCGGCGGAGGGGAGCGGGGTGGACAGTGAGAGAGTTCTCTCTCTCCCTCCCGATCCCCTCCGCAACCCCCGCTCACCCCAGCCGCCCACCTTGAATCTTCAGGGACGAGCCAGCAGGTACTCAAAGAAGGCGATGCTCTCTCGGGTAAATCACCTTAACGAGTATGCTCGCTCATCTCTACAGTTAAACCACCACATGGGTAAAAATCCTAAAAAGTATCTGGTCTTTAAGGTACAAAACAGCCTGGTCCTTAAGGGGTTATCAAATAAAAAGGAGGGCATCATAACTGTTAAGGGATTGACAAAAATATGACGATCCAACACTATGAAATATTACTGATGAGCCTCCCTTTATGTTCTTTTAGTATTGTAATGTATGAAATGCCCAATAAATGTTCCTTTAAAAAAAGAGAGAAGAATCAGTTATGTAACAATAGCAGAGGAAAGGAACAGCTGGAGTAACAGTACCTAATGAAGAGAGACAAAGAGAAGTGGAAGGGTAAAGCATAGAGGATAGAAGAGGTTACTGTGCCCTATCATACAGAAGAGGTTCCTGTACTTCTTCTCCACATGTGTTCTGATTTGTAAAGTCTATCTCAAGCCATAAAGTAATGCTCATTTTGTAACTGAAGATACTTCTCTAAGAATAAACTATTTGCTTGTTTTCATATTGATCCTGACTCCTGGAGTTCGATCCCCACTACCGTAACAAGTGCACCACACTTCAGGGGGAAGGACTACAACCCCCATTTTGTTTTATTTTGTTTACTTTTCTTCTTATTTTGTCCGGCACAGGTTTCGGCCTGTATACGGACTGGCGTCATGAACTTTACAAAGCCTTTACTACGACCCTGTGCTGCCCAACTGCAGGGTAGTCTCAAATCGCCACTAGAGACTTTATTTTATTTTTTTACACCTGTTGGTAAAGCCGACTGTAAGGGGAGCAGTGGAGCCACTTTTTAGACTGTCACAGATTTCCCTGCGGTTGTGCCTACCACACTGGTATAGGGTGATTAGATTGTGAGCTCTTCTGCGGATGGGACGAGTGATTATATAAGAGTATAAATATCCCAGCACTACATAATACAGACAAGAGAACACGTATCACCTGGAGTAATGTATGACTGCGCTTTATATGTAGATCCTTCTACTGCTGCAGGCTGTGCAAATGGTGACATTAAAAGAAGAGTAAATATGTACGCAGCTACATACGTCACCAAGTCATCTTAGATACTTAACCATTTAGGGTATAGGGCACATGTCCTGACACAACGAAGTACCGAAAGATCCAGCACCCCCATTTGAATCTGTTTTGGAGATGTTGCATACTGCTAAGGATAGGTCTTATTCTTAAGACTTATCACCTATTGAGCACAAGGTGAAACCCCTGGATGTGACAGCATCCAGGGGTTTCACATCCAAAATAACAGGAATACTTTCGCTGCTCTATGTTTACCGCTACACTTTTTTGTGCGCAGGTAAATATCTGGCATGTGACCGCTGCCATTGAAAAGCATTGGTTCTAATAGATGCGGATCGCAAACGCAAGTAACATGTGCAGCGAACAAACGCCCGTCTGACTGAGCCCTGAGGGCTGACACCCACTGGCGATATTTTCTTTCTTGCGCTGCGAGAGCATGTGAAAACTCTCGCCTCGCAGTGCAAGAAAGAGGCCGAAATAAGACCGGGATATCGACAGTCCTCTCGATGGGGCCAGCGGCAGCAGCGCTAGCCCGATTGAAAAGATATGGAGAATACCACAGACTTCTGCCACAGATAATAAAAAAAATTACTCACCTCTCCGCTGCTCAGACGCATCCTCCGGCTGGCTCCCTGAAACTGCTGTCCAGCACTTTCAGCAGGCGGGGATTTCCCCGCCTCCTGAAAGGGCTGTGCTGATTGGCTGAGCGCTCAGCCAATAGCAGCTAGTGCTTACCTATTGGCTGAGCGCTCAGCCAATTACAGATAGTGCTTAGCTATTCACTCGTGACACCACCGTTCCTGCTCTTGGAGTGGATCTTGTAGATCAGGGGTCCCCAACTCCAGTCCTCAGGGACCACCAACAGGTCATGTTTTCAGGATATCCTATAGTAAGAACACCTGTGGCAATGTCTGAGGCACTGACAATAATTACATCACCGGTGTAACACTGAGGAAATCCTGAAAACATAACCTGTTGGCGGTCCCTGAGGACTTGAGTTGGGGAACCCTTTTGTAGATTAATAAAATAGTCTAACACCAGAAGAGTATATTTTGGAACAAAACCAGGAACAGTCGATCTTGTCCATTAACTTAAACTTCTTAATAAAGTCAATAACAGTTCCAGAAATCACAGCACACCAGAATAATATCTCGGTGGAGCACATGGGGTATTGGAACAATCCACAGGCCAAGATATGTGCAGGTCTTTTCACTGCTTTCTCCACTGGCAACAACACTCACACTTGCTTTCTTCTCTTATCGCTAACAAGCGGTTCTTTTCTCTCAGTACTCAGCAGTAGTACCGAGGATTCCTGGGTTGAACAGCCCAGACGGAGCGTCAGGCAATCGCTCGGCCTCATGCATGCTCCACACACAGGCCAACCTGACAGCCTTTCTGTAGTCTCTGCGTCCCAGGCTGACAGATAGCTAGACTCTCCTGGACTGCCTAAGGCTGCCTGTCCACGGGCGTAGCGATATCCCGCGGCAGATAGGCTCACTGCGAAGAATTGCAGCAACTCGCAGCATGCTGTGATTTGCCGCCCGCGAGCGGAGAATCGCTATGATTCTCCGCTCGTGAACAGTGGGCTGCGCAACCCTATGGAAAGCGTTCTCTGCGTTCCCCGCGGCCGGATTATCACCGCGGGAAACGCAATGAAAATTGGCCCATGGACAGGAAGCCTTACATTGCATTCTTGCAAACACATATATCAAGCATCATCACAAACGATACATACAAAATGATACATTTTCCAGGACAGAACATACAGACAGTAACCCTTTTAGTCCTGCAACCAACCAATTCACATAAACCTGATGCATTCCACAAGCAATAAACTGACAAGACAGTGACATGAGACAAACATAAAACATTCTGGAGGGAACTCCATTAAAGGGGTTGTCCCGCGAAAGCAAGTGGGGTAAAGCACTTCTGTATGGCCATATTAATGCACTTTGTAATATACATCGTGCATTAAATATGAGCCATACAGAAGTTATACACTTACCCCCTCCGGTGTTGGCGTCCACGTCTCCATGGCGGCGATCGAAGCTGCCTTCTCCCTCGATTAGACGCGCTTGCGCTGTCCGGTCTTCTGCTCTGTTGTATGGGGCTGCTCCGGCGTGCTCGCGCCGCACATATCTTCTGCGCATGCGCAGACCAGCTCTCCGGCGCGAGCACGCTGGAGCGGCCCCATTCAACAGAGCAGAAGACCAGACATCGCAAGCGGGTCTAAGGGAAGGAGAAGGCAGCTTCAGTCGGCGCCATGGAGACGGGGACGCCAGCACCGGAGGGGGTAAGTGTATAACTTCTGTATGGCTCATATTTAATGCACGATGTATACTACAAAGTGGATTAATATGGCCATACAGAAGTGTTTAACTTCACTTGCTTTCGCGGGACAACCCCTTTAACTCTGGGCCACTACACAATCTATCAGGTACCCATTGTTATAAAACAGTGAATAGGTATAAACTAAGGGTCATAAAATCCCACGCAAAATCGCCCATGTACAGGAGGACTAAGCAACCAATTCATTTCCAAAGGTTGCAAGAATATTAATATTGGCAGGAAATAGGTAATATGTTAAATCACATAGTGTTCCACTCAGACCACATCGCCTCAAACCTGGGCAGTTTATTGTCAATTATGCTGACTGA
Organism: Eleutherodactylus coqui; assembly: GCF_035609145.1. Classification (NCBI taxonomy): domain Eukaryota; kingdom Metazoa; phylum Chordata; class Amphibia; order Anura; family Eleutherodactylidae; genus Eleutherodactylus; species Eleutherodactylus coqui. Next base: position 79,536,125 of record NC_089839.1, read on the forward strand.
TTTCTCAGAACTTTGGCTCTTTCATTTTAGCAATGGTCATTGAAAAAAAAAGGGATAGTAGGAGACTTACAGCTGACTATTATAGTCCATTTGGCTGCAGATAATGTGTGCTGTGATGCGACAGTGTTTTTGGTTTTTTTGGGTAGCCCGAGCACGTGTGCGTTCAGAAGTGCAGACGAGGGGAAGAGTTGAATCCCGACTCTCAGCTTGGAGTTTATAAATCTCTTAATCCTTTTCCAGTGTGCCTGAACCACTGGTCAAAAGCACAGGATATGTGCTAGGGACCCAATATCCCAGCAACCATAAAAACAGTGCTTCAAGTGGGAGGGACACATGTTGGCGAGCGTCTCTGGGGTAAGGTACCATTGGGTTAGCACTTTATATGATGTCTTTTTGATATGGTTAGATTTAGAAATGGAGCTAGTGTTATCAAAGATCTGCTGCCAAGATCCATCTAGAGCTCAGCTGGTTTTCCCATGCTCATATATAAAAGATGGGGCCTATAAAAAGCAAGGATTAGAACTTGCTATATAAATCAGAAATTGCTCCCTTTTTCCTTGGAGAGTTACGAAAGTAAATTGTATACCTTATCACATGCAGGTCTTTAGATACAGTATAAACCTTGTGGTTGATAGAAAGTGGTGGATCGAAAATGTTCCCTACGGGGGCCATCAAATTCTTGTTGTAAAGTTTCAAAGGGCATTATACTGTTTCCTTTACAAAGCTTACCCACATTAGTTGAGCCTTCTTCAAACTACCATTAAAAGTGCAATAGCCTAGGGGGTAAATCTGGATTTAGTATAAGTGGTTGTAGGGAGTAAAGGGATGAAATGAGCTTGTATCTGTCGTGGCAAGAGAGCCATAGTAAGAGAGGAAGAATTGGGATATGGGTAGTCATTAAGAGAGAGCACTTCAGCCTTCATAAAGAGCTAGGATGTTATGAGCGATTCGAATAAGGCCCACTTGGCTGTTGTGGGGTCGCAGTTCTATGCTGCGATTTGTGCGATCTAAACAGCCTGATAGCAGAGCTTCAGGTTAGGGAGACTTAATGCGCTTATTTAGGACCTGTGTAATACCGTTTTTGACACTCAGGCTTGGCAGCCTGCACACACAAATGTATTAAGGCGTTTCTGAATATATGAAAAGCTATGTTAGCAATGTTAAATGGTAAGGCTTGAAACAGGTAAGTTGGCTTTGGGAAAATAGCCGTCTTGATCGCAGCTAAGCGGCCTAACCATGAAATGTCGTATTTTGACCAGTTCTCCAAAAGCTTTTTTATCGTGGCATAGCCCATGTAAATTTAATTTAAAGCACTGGGTTCTTTTCATGTGCGTTTACTCTGCATCTTGCAATTCACATATATCGCACATAAAAATTGCTCATGTAAATGCACCCTGAAGCTGAAGGGTATTAATTACGATACCTTACGTGTTGACATTTTGGTTACAGACCTTGTAGGTTTGTGCCAAAGAAAATGGAGAAATATGGTCAATATTTCTGTCACCCATTGAATTCATCAAACGGGCTGTGAATACTATAGCACACCTATTATGTCCTGTATACCAGGTTCTGGCATACAAAAGTCACAGTTTTGTCACGCGCATCAAAATTACCACCTTTTGGACATTTAGGTCAGGCCCTACTGCTTTTCAAAAGGTGGACAAGAGCTGGCGTTACAGGGCATGGCTGCACACAGCCCATCACATTAAGTATAATGCATGTCAGAAACTGATTTACATTACAAGAAATCTACTCTGACTCCGGCTGGGGTATTCTTGTATCTTATCACCACCAGGCTGATGGGTGGAGAGGGGCTGAGGTGAAGGGAACGCTCAGAGCTTCTTATTGGCAGGCACATACACACCCTCACTGTTGTGCCCAGAGCTCTGTGCTAGCCGTTGATTGGCTGCTTTTATACATACCTTCAGGGAGCAGCTCGGTGGAGAGGCTTCACAGAGGGAGGGAGCTCCTTCTGTGTTGCTGGGTTGTCATGGCAACAGGAAGGCAGATACAGGCGTCCTACTCTGCCGGCGACTAAACCAATAGTGTACCAAAAAAACAACTTTTCTTTTTTTTTTTTTAAACCCCTCTTTTGCTCTTCTTTCCCTTTTTTCATGAAGCACATTAAACATTTCAGTTAAACCCCACATATGTGATATCGCCGCTACTCCCCTTTTATGGCAGGATTACTGCAGCAGTTCCCGCGGCGGCATGCTCCCCTTTAGGGTAGGATTTCTGCAGCGGTTCCCGCGGCCGCATGATGCTGCCGCGGATTTACGCTGTGGGAAAATAATCATGGCATGCTGTATGTTAGTGCGTTTTTCCGCCGCGTGAGGTCTCCATTAATATAGTATTAAAGGAGACCTCCCGGACACTGCAAAAAAACGTGTTCTTCCGCAATCGCTAGCAGGGACTTTTTGGTTATGTCAGCGGAATTCCCACGGCGTTAAACCGCGGGCGTATCCTTCTCCGTCTGTGGGCAGGAGCCCTTAGGCCTCATGCCCACGGACGTGGCGGACTCCGGCAGCGGAATATCGTAGCAGAGTCCCTCACAGCGGAAGTATCACGTGATGGACGGCTTCCATTGACTACAATGGAAGCCAGACGCACGGTTTTTCGGCGGAACTAGAACACGCCACGGTTTCTTTCACGCAGCGGAATTCTGCAGCGTGAACATTGAGCTTTTAGGCCGGATGCCCACAGCCAGAGCGGGATTCTGCCACGGTATTACGTTGCAATCGCCAGCAGGGATAAACAAAAAAAATCCCCGCTGGCGATCGCGGAATAACGTGCGTTATTCAGCGGTTGCCAGGAAGTCTCCATTAATACTGTATAAATGGAGACCTCACACCGCGGAATAACGCGGTAGAATAGAACATGCCGTGATTTCTTTCCCACGGTGTAAGGCTGCCTGTCCACGGGCGATTTTTCTCTGCGTTTCCCACGGCGAAACAGTGAACACTTTCCATATACTACTATGGAAAGCGCAGCCTTGCTGTCCATGAGCAGAAACTCATAGTGATTCTCTGCTCGCAGGATTTAAATCGCAGCATGCTGTGATTTGCTGCGATTCTCCACGGGGAGCCTAACTATCTGATAGGCTCAGCGCAGAGAGCTGTCAGCTCTACCCTGCTCCCCGGCAGAGATCTCACGGTGGAGATCTGCTGCGGGATATCGCTACGGGATATCGCTACGCCTGTGGACAGGAGCCCTAAATCTGCAGCAGAATCACACTTGTGGGCACTGACAAAATATTTGGGTCAGAAGCGGCGCTCCAATGGTATATATTTCAGGTGTCGGCTCACTCACCAGTCATTTGTCACAATATATAGACCATCAGTTACAACGCATAGTCCAAAGTTTACCAGCTTATTTAAAAGACACATCCCATCTTTTGACGCTATTGGATTCCATCTGTTGGCAACCCACATACATCTGGGTAACCCTAGATGTATATGCCCTTTACTCTAATATTCCTCACCAAGAAGGAGTACAGGCTGTTGCCCATTTTTTACATCTGGATCAGCTTATACCCAAAAGACAAAAACAGTTTTTATTGGATGGTCTATCATTTATTCTACGTAATAATTATTTCAAACATGGTAGACAGTATTACGTTCAGACACGTGGCACAGCAATGGGCATGAAGTGTGCCCCTTGCTTTGCCAATCTATACATGGGGGCGTTTGAGGAAACCATCCTAGATCCCCATATTCGTTTCTATAGACGCTTCATTGATGATATCATCTTGATATGGGATGGTACAATCGATGAAGCGAACAATTTCATTTCCCAACTTAACTCCAATAACTGGAATCTTAAATTTACGGGATCCCTCAGCCCTATTGAAGTTACATTTTTGGATTTAGACATCAGTATCAAGGAAGGTAAGATTGAGACCCAGACGCACTTTAAGGAAGTAGACGCTAACAGCCTGTTAGATTTTCGGAGTAATCACCACAAAGCATGGAAAACGAACGTCCCGTATGGACAACTTAAGAGGATTAGACGAAACTGTACCTCTAATGTAAGTTTTGAGAAACAAGCTAAATTATTGTGTGACAGGTTTAGAGAAAAGAAGTACCCAATGACCCTTATACAGGACTCCTATAAGAAAGCTAGGGATGAGGAACGAGTACTGGGAAAGAAAAATAAAATACAGTCACAATCAGAAGAAAAGGGAGTGTTACGTTTCATTACAAAATATAATAATAAACACAAAGAACTGAAACAAATCATATCAAAACATTGGAACATACTTAAAGCTGACCCACATTTATTGTCAGAAATCCCACCAATACCGAATGTAACATACCGCAAAAATAAAACTTTTGGAAACATTTTAGCGCCTTCCTGTCCCCAAATAATTAATTCAAAACCATTTTTTAAAAATAATACATTATTTCAAACTACAGGATCTTATAAGTGCGGAAAAACTGGTTGCAAATGTTGCAACAACATCTGCAATAAAAGAAAATCAGTCGATTTAGGTTCAACTATTCCACCTCACCAAATTAAACAGTTTTTAACATGCAATACTGAAAATTTAATCTACCTTATCGAATGTCCTTGTTCTCTACGTTATATAGGACGTACCTCAAATACATTACGGTGCAGATTAAACCAACACCGTTATAATATTAAAAGGCAATTTTTATCGCACAGTGTCTCTAAACACTTTTCAATTTATCATAATGCAGACCCCTCAGGATTATCCATTACCCCTTTGGAGCATATTACACCAGGTAATCATTCTAGGTTAGTAAAAAAAGAAATGTTTTACATATTCAAATTCAATACACTACACTCCATAGGATTAAATGAAACACTGGAGAAATTTTATTAAAAATTTTTATTTATTTATAGGAGAAATTCACTTGATTTTAAATCTGATACCTATTGAATATTTATTATATTTTATTTATGGATTGTTTAGAATTAGAATTTTTATTATATGACAAGTGGTCTTATCTCTAACTATGCAAATTGTATATAATTCTGTTATTCTCATTCCCCTCCCCTTTTTTATCCTTCCCTATATCTCTTTTTCATATTTTGCATCCTATTAAGGGACACAATAGATATCAATATTTAGTACTGGATCCTCTTTCTATAGCCATTTGGCATGATGCCGTTTTCAACCGATAGGCTTCTTGTATTCAATTTTGATCCGAAGGGGTTGCCGTAGTTAATCACATGATAAATTATATAAACATCTTCTTCTCTACGGCACCCCGTTGGTGCAATCATGTGACAAAACGTCCTTGAATTTGGACGTCACTACGCATTGCGTAGCTCCATGTGACTATGCCACGGGAGATATTCGCATGACTGCGAGGCGTGACGCCCATATGTGCGAACGTCATTACGTCCAGCGTAGTACCACGTGACCTTTCTAATGACGTGGTAGGAGACTTCCTAGAAGTGACGCGCAAGACCCCGCCCCCTCCTTGTAACCTAGGATACCTAACGTTTACCCGATTGGTCTCAGGGAATGTTCCATCTCCCGATGCGGCATTATAGCACTTCCCCCTCCCTCCCTGGACTCCAGATCACGTCATTGAACGGCGCCGCGCTACCTTGCGGGCACCGCTTGATATGCTTTATTTTACACATATTATACAAATAATAGCAACAGAATGCCATTAAAATAGGGATATGATACCATCTATAGCAATGTATCTATTATTTAGAGGTTGCACAGGGTGATTGTTTCCTTTTCCCCCTCCCCTTCCTCCTTCCCCCTCAGTGTATGTTTGTTATAAATAGAGACCACTTGCCAATTATCCTTTATGCTTGAAAAAGGCTTGACAGAAGCCGAAACGCGTTGCAGCGCCAATCCACTTGTTTTTTATGCAATAAACCGACCTATGAGGAATACGCCTGCTCCACTGGAGTCTTTCTGCTTCCTTGGATATTGGGGGTGCCAGGAGTCCAGGCACCCCTCAACAAGTAAGATTTCTCTATTCTGACACAGTTTGACGGAGCGCATGAAGTGAGTTTTTCCTATTTTGAATATACGCTTGTGGGCACTGAGCTATTAGGTTCAATAGAACCTAATAGCAGTGTTTTTCTGCCGCGGATTTACGCTGCTATGATTCTCCTTTCGTGGACAGTGGGGCTGCACTTTCCATAGTAGTCTATAGAAAGTGTTCACTTTCCACATGTGCATCCGGCCTTCATTGTAGTCCATGTAAGCCATCCATCTCGGATACTCCTGCTGTGAGCACAGCGGAAGTATTGTGTGATTACGTGTCAGCGCCCACCGGCGGCCGCATCATCGTCCACCGCTGGTGCTTCATGCGATCCAGAGAGGTGAGTATGGGGTCTTGAGGGACTCCGCTGCGATATTCCGCTAGCGGAGTCTGCCATGGCTGTCGGCATGCTGCGATTTTTTTCCCGCGATGTAAATTCACGGCACCATCATGCCGCCGTGGGAACCGCTGCAGAAATCCCGCCCTAAAGGGAACCAGCGGCGATGTCACATATATGGGGTTTAATGGGGTCTTGTGCGGCGCTGTGTGGGACTCTGCTGCGATATTCCGCTGGCGGAGTCCGCCGTGGCCATGGGCATTAGGCCTAAGGGCTCCTGCTCACGGACAGAGTGGGATATGCCCGCGATTTAACACCACAGGAAACCCGCGGACATAACAAAAACGTCTCTGCTGGTGATAGCGGAATAACTTGCGGTTTTCTGTGGTGTCCGGGAGGTCTCATTTAATGCTATATTAATGGAGACCTCACACTGTGGAAAAACGCGCTAACATACAGCATGCCACAATTATTTTCCAGCAGCGTAAATCCGCGGCAGCATCATGCCGCCGCGGGAACCGCTGCAGAAATCCCGCTCTACAGGGGAGCATACCGCCGTGGGAACTGCTGCTGAAATCCTGCCATAAAGGGGAGTAGCGGCGATATCACATATGGGGTTTAACTGAAATGTTTAATGTGCTTCATGAAAATAGGGGAAGGAAGAGCAAAAGAGTTTTTTTTTTTTTTAAAAAAAGGGGGGAAAAAGTTTTTTTTTGTACACTATTGATTTAGTCGCTGGCAGAGCAGGATGCCTGTATCTGGCGTCCCATTGCCATGACAACCCAGCAACACAGAGGGATCTCCCTCCCTCTGTGAAGCCTTTCCAATCCTCCCTCTGTGAAGCCTCTCCACTGAGCTGCTGCTCTCTGCAACTCCCTGAAGGTGTCTGAAGATGTGCATGAAAAGAGCCAATCAGCAGCTAGCACAGAGCTCTGGGCACAGCAGTGAGGGTGTGCATGTGACTGCCAATAAGAAGCTCTGGGCATTCCCTTCAGCTCAGCCCTTCTCCACCCATCCGCCTGGTGGTGACAAGATACAAGAATACTGGCTGGTTGAAGGGGGAAGGCTAGGAGGTCAGTTTTTGAGAGGTTAAGTCTGAGAAAGAGGGAAGACATAATGTTAGAGACAGCAGTCATTGATATTTTGGAGGAATGGTGCTGAGATGTCAGAGGAAGAGGTGTATAGTTGGGTGTCATCAGCGAAGAGATGGTATTGGAGGCCAAATTTGCGGATGGTTTGTTCAATTGGGGCTATGTAGATAGAGAAGAGAAGGGGACCAAGGACCGAGCCCTGGGGTACCCCGACAGCGAGAAGTGGAGAGGAGATAAAGCCAGCAAAAGAGACTCTCAAAGAGCAGTCAGAGAGGTAGGAGGAGAACCTGGAGAGAGCAGTGTCCTTTAGGCCAAAAGAGTGGAGCATAGTGAGAAGGAGGTCATGCTAAACAGTGTCAATTGCAGCAGAGAGGTCAAAGAGGATTAGTAGGAAGTAGTCACCTCTCAACTTTGCCGTCATCTGGTCATTTGATATTTTTGTGAGGTTTTGGTCATGTGTAGAGAGCGGAAACCAGACTGGAGGGAGTTGAGGAGAGAGTTGTCAGAGAGAAAGCATCTGAGATGGGAGTAGACCAGATGTTCTAGTAATTTGGAGATGGAGGGGAGGTTTGAGACTGATCGGTAATCCTCTGTCATTGGTTTTAACATAGAAAGTGAGTGGGTGATGGTATAAGAAAGATATGTGGGCAGACTTGTAAATATATGTACGTTAGAAACCTGCATTAAAAATAAAAAATTCTATAATCAAAACTTATATAACGTTCTACTTTGTGTTTCAGTTGTCACCATTTTCATGAGCTGTTATGAGTTTGCTGTCAATTGATTATATTATATCTGTTTACATCCACAGACTTAAAGAAGTCTTCCCAGCTAAGGTATTTATTGTATTTCTACAGCATATGCCATAAAGACCTGATATTTGGATTAACTACTTAGGATTAAAATAGACAAATTGCCGGGTCCCGATGGCATACACTCCCGGGTTTTAAGGGAATTAAGTAATGGGATACATAGACACTGCTTTCTTATATTTAAGGACTCTATAGTGACAGTGGATTGGCACATTGCCAATGTGATGCCGATATTCAAAAAGGGGTGAAAAAGTAAACCTGGAAACTACAGGCCGGTAAGTCTAACTTGTATTGTGGGTAAAATGTTTGAAGGGTTTCTAACAGATGCTATTCTGGAGTACCTCAAGGAAAATGGCTGTATAACTCCAAATCAGCACGGGTTTATGAGAGACTGCTCCTGTCCAACCAACCTGATTAGCTTTGTACGAGGAGGTAAGTTGTAAACTTGACTAGGGAGCATCATTGGATCTTGTGTATCTCTACTTTTCCAAAGTGTTTGATACTGTGCCACATAAAAGGTTGTTATATAAAATGAGAATCCTCCTCGAACTCTCTGGAGCATTTGACACTGTTGACCACAATCTCCTCCTCAGTATGCTTCACTCCATTGGACTAAAGAACACTGCTCTCTCCTGGTTCTCCTTCTACCTATCCGACTGCTCCTTCAGTGTCTGCTCTGCTGGCTCTACCTCCGCTACTTCTACCCCTTGCTGTTGGGGTCCACCAGGGCTTGGTTCTCGGCCCCCTCCTCTTCTCCATTTACACAGCCCCCATTGGACAGACCATTAGAAGATTTGGCTATCAGTACCATCTCTATGCTGACGACACCCAGTTATACATCACTTCGACTGTCTGTCTGCTGTCTCTAACACTATGTCCTCTCTCTACCTAAAACTGAACCTCTCAAAAACTGACCTTCTCCTGTTTCCACCCTCTACTAACCAACATTATCCTGACATCTCCACATCGGTGTGTGGCACCATGATAAGTCCCAGACAGCATGCCTGCTGCCTTGGGGTTATATTCGACTCCGATCTTTCCTTTACCCCCTATCTTCAATCTCTCACCCGAACATTTCAGCTGCACTTCAAGAACACCGCAAGAATATGCCCTTTTCTTACCGTTGACACACTAAAAACACTCACTGTTGCCCTCATCCACTCTCGGCTTGATTATTGCAACTCGCTGCTGATAAAGCCTCCCCTGCTCCAGACTCTACCCTCTCCAATCCATCCTGAATGCGGCAGCCAGGCTCATTTTCCTGTCCAGCCGCTACTCGGATGCCTCTGCCCTGTGCAAGTCACTGCACTGGCTGCCCGTCAAATACAGAATACAATTTAAACTCATTACCCTCATCCACAAAGCTCTCCATAGCACCGTGCCGCCCTACATTGCTTCCCTCATCTCAATCCACCACCCAGCCCGCGCCCTTGGGGATTTTAGTTAACTGTAAGCTTAACTGGAGCAACCAGTGACAGGCAGCTGCTGCCAAGGCAAATAGGATCATGGGGTGCATCAGAAGATGTACAGAGGCACATGACGAGAACATTGTTCTTTCTCTTTATAAGTCACTGGTCAGATTACATATGGAATATTGTGTACAGTTTTGGCCACTGATACTTAAGAAGGACATATCAGAGCTTGAGCCGCTACAATGGTGGGCATCTAAAGTAATAAATGGAATGAGTTAAAAATAATACCCACAGAGGTTATCAAAATTGGGATTATTTAGTTTAAAAAAAAAGATGGCCGAGGGGCGACCTAATAATTATGTATACATACTCCCATCATCTGTTTATACCCAGGAATGTAACTGTAACAAGGGGGCACCCTCTACATCTAGAGGAAAGAAGGTTACTACACTGACATTTAAGGGGGTTCTTTACTGTAAGAGCAGTGAGACTATGGAACTCTCTGTCTGAGGATGTGATGATGACGAATTCAATAAAAAAAGAGTACAAGAGGGGCCTGAATGCCTTTCTTGAGTGATACAATATTATATAACATAAGCATTAATAACTCCAGAAAGGTTGGTGACCAAAGAATTTTTCTAATTGCCAGATTCGGAGTTAGGAAGACATTTTTTTTTACCTAAATGGCTTCTACCTCATTGGGTTTTTTTGCCTTCCTCTGGATCAACATTGGGGAAGGCGGGCAATAGGCTGAACTGGTTGGACGTATGTCTTTTTTCAGCCTTACATACTATATAACTATGCAGATCACAATTCTGGGAAACCTACCTATAAGAAGAATGGGGGGCCAATTACCCTCATTTGTCGTTTTCCGCTGATTGTGTGCAGCCCCTTCAATTGAAGACTATGGGTGTTACAGAGTAAGCAAGCTAGTTGTGCTGTGGAAATGCCATAAATGCCCAGGATGAGATTACCCCTGTATAGACCTAATTCTTCTCCTAGCTAATTCCTTCAAATCAATGTACAACTCTTTAAACAAGTCTTTAAAACATTGATTGGAAATAGGAAACCAAGCCAGAAAATCATCCACATGTAGTGTCCCAGAACATCATTTTGGACCCCTCCATAATTGTCATTTATGTTTGTCTTATGTAGATGCACTGTGCAAAACTGTCATGTCTTTTTTCTGTATGTTGCACAGCTGCAGTGTCTGAAGGGTTAAAGGGGTTGTCTCGCGGCAGCAAGTGGGGTTATACACTTCTGTATGGCCATATGAATGCACTTTGTAATATACATCGTGCATTAAATATGAGCCATACAGAAGTTATTCACTTACCTGCTCCGTTGCTGGCGTCCCCGTCGCCATGGTGCCGTCTAACTTCGGTGTCTTCTTGCTTTTTTAGACGCGCTTGCGCAGATGGATCTTCTCCCTTCGGCTGGTCTCGGCAGCATTGGCGTTTTGGCTCCGCCCCCTTGTACGCATCATCGTGTAGCTCCGCCCCATGACGTGTGCCGTTCCAGCCTCCTGATTGGCTGGAATCAGCACGTGACAGGGGCAGAGCTACGCGATGACGCGTACAGGGGGCGGAGCCCAAACGCCGATGCTGCTGAGACCAGCCGAAGGGAGAAGATCCATCTGCGCAAGCGCGTCTAAAAAAGCAAGAAGACACCGAAGTTAGACGGCACCATGGCGACGGGGACGCCAGCAACGGAGCAGGTAAGTGAATAACTTCTGTATGGCTCATATTTAATGCACGATGTATATTACAAAGTGCATTAATATGGCCATACAGAAGTGTATAACCCCACTTGCTGCCGCGAGACAACCCCTTTAACTACCTTATAATCATTGCCTGGGAGCTTGGCTACAAGTTTGATGTATCTATCGTTCAATGTCACGGGACATGGGGTGGATAAATCTATAAGTATGAGTGATTGGGTTCCAGAGAGGAGTTCTGAGTCCACCTTCCCAGCTGTGGAACACCCATCTACCACCTGAAGATTTGCTACCACAGAGGCACATGAGGGCACTATCAGCCCTTGTGTGGCTGAAGATGGAGGAAAAGGAGAGACCGCCAGACTGTATTTGAAGCACATGGTAGTGAGTGAACCTAAATGTTTTTCTCCCAAAAGTCCCACCACAAGAGAGAGTGATTAACTACTATTTCAAGTGATGGGACGTTTATACAGCTTAGAACCGTGCAGAAGTCTACTAAACCTCTGAAGATAATATTGAGAGTATTTATTGATTCCTATGTGGCCATCTTAAGTATAGATCACCGTATAGTGGTACACCCTTAACTGACACCCACATATGCTGAAATCTATGAGAGCGGGGTGATCATTATTGCCATTCTGTGGCCATTGACTTTCACGTCAACTATTCCTGATTATTCATTAAGTTTTCCTACACTGTAAACTCTGCATTCTGAAGTCTGTTGTATTGTATGAGAACGTCACTAGGAAAGTTTTACCGGGCCTCCACTGTTCCGGAGGACCTGAGGTACTGTGCACTTGTCCAGTGTCATTTATGTGCCGTGTGTGAATGCCGGTGTATGGAACGGTGGCGTCACGAACTGACAACTACAACCCTCATCATTGCCTGCCAATATATAAGTGATCCCTGCGTATTACATAAATGGCCTCATGAACAGGCTCATTACACAGACAGCTGTTTTGGGGGGTGTGCCTACAGACGTGAAAAATATATTTCTTCCATCTAGTTATTTGACCTGAGGTCAGTGACCTAATAAGCAAGGTAGTGATGTATAAATAAGATTAGGAACTTGTTATATTAGAGACGACTATCTATCTATCTATCTATCTATCTATCTATCTATCTATCTATCTATCTATCTATCTGTCTGTCTGTCTGTCTGTCTGTCTGTCTATCTATCTATCTATCTATCTATCTATCTATCTGTCTAGATCAATTATTACTTCCTATTAGTAAGTGAGGACTTCGCTCCGCGAGATGCTGGAATGACACCTTGCTGTAACTCCTGTAGATAAAAGCTGTATTATTACCAAGAAATGGACAATTCCTTGCATTCCGGTATCTTCCAGATAAATGAGGATTCGGACACAGAACTCCATTCATACGTACATCCAGGAAGATGGACATGCCTTTAGTTATGTGCAGGAATGAGCTGATCTCTTCTGAAGAGTCAGTCCTGGAAGGAGATGACATCTCCAGAGCATCCATCCTGGAATCAGTGCAAAGTCGCCCCGCTCAGGTCCTGGATAACAGGTGAACTACTTGTCTATGGAGGGGTGTGAGTCAGAGATGGGCTCAGCTCCTAACAATCTGCTGTGTGCTGATCCCCCCGTGTGCTGATCCCCCTGATCAGTAACACTGTACAGCCCCCCACTCTACTCTTCCCACTGCTACTACTGTAATCCCTTATTACCATGCAGTATTGTCTGTATCCGGCTGCCACTACTTGTATCCAGTATGTAAAATATGGACGTCAGTCAGTAATAAAGAAAACTGTAAAATTGTAACAGTTGTTTCATTTATTTGGAAAAGCAAACAAACAAATCCAGAAAGCTGAAAATCATGTATATAGTGTGTTCGCCACCTAGTGGTCAGAAAGTGGTGATTTCTAATGACTGTTTCTAAAATACAGAATTTCTGCAGAATGTAAATCAGTGTTAGTCCCTGTTGTGGGAATGTCTTTACCAATATGTATAATGAATGGGAGTCTTGCCATAATATTGTTATTAAATGCATAGTGCAGAACTTGATTCATAGTAAGTTTTGTCATTCACTGAAAAGATAGAATTCTACAGCAAAGATCAAAATGGACCATTATTAACGTGCTGGATTTTGGTATCCAGGACAGAGGGGTCTGGTTTCTGTTTTTACCTTTTGATGACCCTTAAAGGGAACCTGTCATCAACTATAAGCATCATAAAGTTATGGTGCTTACAATTTAGGTGATGTGAAGTCTGGGGAACCTCTTGTTCTACTCACCTGGTCCCCCATTCCTGAGGTGTCCCCCAGAGAAGTCAGCATGCACATAGCTACCTTGACTATTTTCAAAAGGCTTCACATATATGTGCATTCCCATTCATCTCTATGAGAGTTTGCTACCATCGCTGCATTCAATGTGATGTCACTGCAGGTGGGAGAAGCATTCCCACAGTGACAGAAGAGGGGGACCCCAGTTTTCCACATTGGTGGTGGTCTCAGTGATGAGACCCCCATGGTCAGTCTTTTATCACCTATCCTAAAAGTCTTATCTTGGCACAACCCCTTTAGTCTAACTAGATTCCAAACTTTAAAGGGGTAATCTGGGCAGAAAAAACTATTCACTATGAGATATGTGTTTAAGCTAAACAACTTACTGATATAGTCGCTGTATTGTGGATTTTTGGAGAGATCTTTATCTCACTCGCCCCTGGCCAAAAGTCCTACAGCTTCTAATTTTCTACAGTGTGTCATTCAGTACTCCCTCTTCCCTTTTGGGACACAACTTCATATTTCACTGAACCCCGACCTTCCATCTGGGTCTCATCAGAGGTCACTTTTGTGTTAAAGGGGTTGTCCCGCGCCGAAACGGGTTTTTTTTTTTTTCAACCCCCCCCCCCCGGTCGGCGCGAGACAACCCCGATGCAGGGAGGTAAAGAAAGCTTACCGGAGCGCTTACCTTAATCCCCGCGCTCCGGTGACTTCAATACTTACCGCTGAAGATGGCCGCCGGGATCCTCTGTCTCCGTGGACCGCAGCTCTTCTGTGCGGTCCATTGCCGATTCCAGCCTCCTGATTGGCTGGAATCGGCACGTGACGGGGCGGAGCTACACGGAGCCTGCATTCTGCACGAGCGGCTCCATAGAAGAGAGCAGAAGACCCGGACTGCGCAAGCGCGGCTAATTTGGCCATCGGAGGGCGAAAATTAGTCGGCTCCATGGGAACGAGGACGCTAGCAACGGAGCAGGTAAGTAAAAAACTTTTTATAACTTCTGTATGGCTCATAATTAATGCACAATGTATATTACAAAGTGCATTATTATGGCCATACAGAAGTGTATAGACCCACTTGCTGCCGCGGGACAACCCCTTTAATGCATTCCGGATCTGCGGCCATCTGATCGAGAACCACAATGACCAAGTGTTGTTATGTTCTGGAGAAATTATGGCAAGACCAAGCTCAATGCAAGAAACCAAAGTGTTCAGACTTAAAGGGAAAAGAAGAAGCAGATGATCGGAAGAGAAGCCTGAAGAGGTCATGGACAAAGGGGGTCCATCTCAGGGGCAAAGTTGGTGTAACCCCCGGGGCTGGGCTGGCGTCAGCATCTGCTAACCTCGTCCTGCGGAGGCAACAGGAATTGTTCTCTGAACCATGTAAATACAGAAGAAAACAGAAACTAATGATGCCAGGCACAGCAATGACTGTATGAGCATTTATTCAATATTGGTTGATGGCCAAAACTGCCCCTTCTCTCAAATGTGATTATCTGATGGGGATGGGGTGAAAGAAGGGTGGGGGAATGGAGGGTATTGGGGAGAGGGTTATGGGGGTGGGGGTGGGGAGGGGGATTGGGGAAAGCAGACTTTTCATCCATTATCGTCCGATATCTTGGGGACACAGCAAGTAAATAGTTTTCTGCAGGCTCTAAATGAAAAAGGAAACAAGTATAAGATTTTCATAAAGGAAGACAAGTCTTGAGAGAACAGTAGTGGAGGTTCTGTTCGGAGCCTCCGGCGCAGATCATGCATGAAATGTTGGACAGAAAAGTCCTCCATGCAGAACCTTTATGTCCGGTACAATGCTGGATGGGATGACAGAAACGAACAGACTCATTATAGCCAATGGGGTCTGTTTAGCGCCGTAAAGCTCCATTGTAAGATGGAACCTTTTATCCAGGAGATAAAAGATTCGGTCCTACTGCTCTCATAACACAATCCACAACACAAATATAAACATAGCCAAAGCCTGTCTTCCATGAACCCCAGAGGAAAAACTGTAGGACGTAAAGAATGAATACATTCTTAGAGTCTTGTGTTCACCTGGTAAATCTTCTCCATTTTCCTGTGTTTTCTGTGATTTGGCTGCTGGAGAAAAATATACATGATGAGAAACGAAATGTCCAAAAACCAAACTAAAGCATTATATTGTGTGGCGTCCATGACGGACCGTGAACTAATAATGTCATGTGCTGTAATAATTACATATGTAATACAGTTATTATTATCTATAATGTAGTGGAATATATGGTGTATTTATACAATAAGCACATTGTAGAGGATTCTGTACTTACACTATGATGGAGTCAGATGCTTCACTCATGGAGTCAGAGGGAAGTCCGGTGGGTTGCTGCTCTTCCACCTCATCCTCGTCTTCCTCACTATTGAACAACACATAACGCATAGATAAATTTAGTTTGGGCAGCTAATGGAACCAGAGGACAATATAAATGACAGTGTAAAAAGCTAAATCTAAAGGTGGCATGGTTAACCCCTTAAGGACCGGCCTGTTTTGTGCTGTGGATCCATATAAGAACTTATTTTTTGGGGGAAAATTATTTTATTTTCGGGGTACATGGGGTTTATTAAGGAACTGTCATTCATCTTTTAGGAAAAGAATGAACCAAAAAATATCCAGCAATTCCAATAACAGGTATATCAGAGAACATCATCTGTATCAGTGCGAGTATAATCCTATCTTTATAGACTTACGGTATTGGCTCCAGCTTTGGATAATATTTCTTATATTTAAATTTTTTGCGTCTGGAAGAGAAAATAAAGAACCAGTTATAATGGAAGAGACAGAAACCTACCAAATATACCCTCTATATAATGTGCTGGGCCTAGATAACCAGGGGGTGAACGTCTAGGGTCTATAAGTATTCCCATAGCTTATAGGGGATGATTGTCCTTTATGAGGACATATTAGGGCTCACCCCAGGAATATTCCTATATAACTCTGTAGGGAAGATCCTGAGATGTAATACTAGGGAGATAAGTCATCATGCTAGAAGATACTTACCGGTAAAAGACATGATGGAGCTTAATTGAATTTCTCCATCTGTGTAAGAAATTAAAGAGAAAAAAACTATAAATATGACATTCACAGGTTATACAATGGTCAGGAAAAGGGGAATTTATATAAAAAGATCTGGAACAGACAAAAAAAGGAATTTTATGCAAAAACCAATCAGATCATAGCTAAGATTTTCTGGTGATTGTATGAAGGATTATTTTGTATTATTTGCCTGTCCTAGCCGGTCTCTCCACTTCCAGGAGAGCAATGTGGATGAGTAAGCTGATAATAGGGGCTGCTGGGGGTCGGTAATATTTGTAGTATTTTCCTTCTTCTATTATTGTGTTATATACCACCCCTTGTCCCTGAGGTGTGATTTTCTGAGGAGTGTGGTGGTCGTGACCGGGAGGATTAGCACCAGATATTGGGGTAACAGTCAGTACTGTGGTGGTCCTACAGTGAGATACTTACATATGATCCATGAATTTTTCTACTCCTTCCTCGGTCATGCCACCATCAGATGGTTTAGCATCCCGAGGTGCAGGAGTCACCTGTTCCTCCGGGATCCTGTAACAGAGTAACGAAGATGGTCACAATCTAGGACATTGTCTCTCTACTATAAGATGTAGGAACATCAGTGCCTGCCATGAGTGTGTCCCGTGTACCGACCCGACACATTATCTATTAACCCCTTTAGGAGCAGCTTTATTATTACCATGTCATGCCTCACAGGGCGGGTTTTTTTAAATGAGTCAAAAATGCAATTTAATCTTGCAAGTATTTATTAAGGAATGCAGCATCTTTTTGTAATGAAAGAATACATTATAACAACTTTGGAAAATAACTTCCAAATTTTGGAGGACGGAGATTTTCCAGGCGTGTCACTAAAGGGGTTAACTATCTGTAATGTAGTGTAATATATGTCTGTATACAATAAGCACATTGTAGATGATTCTGTACTTACACAATGATGTCATCAGATCCGCTGACGATGATGTCGTTGAGGTGTTTGGGTGGTTCTTCACCTCCTTCCTCATCTTCGTCTCTGGTGAACAACACATCATATATAGAAACTTAGTTCTGGCAGTTAATGGGACCAGAGGATAATATGATAACTGGAAGTATAAAATGGGAAATCTATAGGTGGTCGGGTTAACCCCTTAAGACCTGGTCTGTTGTGGACTTTAAGGATGCAACGAGGTATGATATTTTTGTATCTCCATGATCTAATCGCTATAACTTTGTGATTTTGTCATCCGCGGCACCATATGAGGGCATATTTTTGTGGGATAATTGAATTATTTTTACATGCACCATTTTGAGGTAAATGTGGAATTTACTAATGAACTGTCCTTTTTTTAGGAGGGGAATTAACAACCCCCCCCCCCTCCCCCCAACAATTTACAAAAACAGTAGAGAAATAGGGTAATTCTACTAGAAGATAACTACCTATAATAAACCACAGGGTCCCAATCTGTGGTCTGGCGCCACCTGTGGAAGAAGTGGAAGAAGGAAGAATTATAAATATGACAGTTAAAGGAAGAAATACGATAGTTATATACAAAAATCTAAAACAGACAAAACAAAAAGTTTTTGCCAATAACCAATTGGATTGTAGATGACATATTCTGGTGATTGTATGAAGGATTATTTTGTATTATTTGTCTATAATGGCTGGCTGTTGCTACCGGCTTCTCTCCACATCTAGGAGTAATGCAGATGAGTAACCTGATAATAGGGGCTGCTGGGGTGTCGGTGATATTTGTATTGTATTTCCTTCTATATTCCCACTACTAGTATTGTGGTATATATGGCCCCTTGTCCATGAGGTCTAGTTTTCTGATGAGTGTGAAGGTCATGCCACCTGATAGCAGCAGGTCTTGCAGTCAGATACTTACATGCTCTCCAAGAAGTTTTTTAGTTCTTGTTGCTGTGGCATGTCTTCATAACCATCCAGTGGGACGCCCTCCACATCCTCCTCCTGGGTCCTAGAAGAGAGTAAAGAAGATGGTGACAATCTAGGACATCATCTCTCCACTATAAGATGCATAATTCAGGAACACATTGTATATTAGGAGTGATATATGTTATTTTGAAGGTGTTCTGTGGTGACGTCATCATTCAGGATATTCCATAAGGAGCTATTAATCTTAGATTATTAAAATGTATTTACTAAACGTGGGTTGGGGTGCCTGTGTTACCTTCTTTTTTCTTTCTTTTGGTAGTTTTTGAGTAATGATTGAAGGATGGCCCTGTAACCATCAGGTATTTATTTTCCCATCCTCAACCTTTTTGTTCAAATCCTCTTGAGTAATCCCACAAGGGGACTTGAAGATCATCCGATCGCTTCCACAATACACTGCACTACCTATGTGTTATTATCGTGTAGCTGTGGGCTGGGCCCCTATAATCAGTTTCACTGGAGCGCCCGAGGTGCTCTAGTCCGACACGTGTGAAATACCTTCTTCATGGTAGTTTTGCAGGACTCTAATAACATTTATTATGTTTGTCACACTTGAGTGTGTGCCAGGATCATCCTTATGGACTTGTTTTTGGTTCCATTATCCTGGTTTTTGTAATAAATTGGTTGCACCTTATTACATTTTGTTTTTGTGATATACTTTCATTTATCTGAACATCATCCAGGGGTCATACAAAAGGATACTTACATCTCATCTGGATATTGATATTCAAACTCTTCCATATTTTCTCGCTCGCTAACGCTTGCCAACTCTCTCTCCATACTATTAAAGAGTAAATAGGTTAGTGAGAATCTAGATGTCTGGCCAATTATATATAGGACTCTACATTATACATGATGCCATTATATTATAATTCATTATGGGCTCTTATCATTTCTATGTTGCCCCTTCCAGATATTGAGGACCTTTACAGTCCCCAAAACTCACCACATAGTATGTACAGATAGCACAAGCATTAACATACTTGACTTAACACATTAACCTGACGCTCCGACTCAGTAAGGAAAATTACAACAATGCATTATGGGCTTTAAAAAGAATTGATCGGGTGTGATATCCCGCTTTCACCACTATAGCAGATGAAGTCAGATGTTCGACTTGCAGTCCAACTATAAATTACAGTCAACTACACTGTGATCAAGGAAAAGGAAACATTTGTTTCATTGGTTCCAGCAATCAGAGATGAAGTTTATCTGTTCTATAAGGCCCCCCTCTAACAGCTTTTTACCGAGATTAGCTTTCAGCGCCACGCTAATCGCAATACAACGCTCCCATTGTTCTCATAGACACTCAAACGGCGCATGTATTATTTTGGGGTGTTTCAGTGTTTTTAAACTCTGTGCATCGCCCATTGAAATGAATGCTCAGCATTTTTTTAGAGCTGCTGAAAACACGGCACAACTTGGTACCACAGGTTTAGCAGCGCTAAGCACCTTAGCTACGCTACATGAGAAAAAAGGCAATACTTGCATAGCAGGCGCTGTCCGGGTCCCTGCCGCTACTCATTGAATGGCTCATCGAGCACTGGCTCTTATTGGCTTAGCCGGTGCTCAAGAACCAATCAGAGCAATCTCTTCCCCAAGGCGGGGATATCAACCCTGTTACCAGCAACAGATGCTCTGTCAGTGCTGATAGGTGCACGGGAAACGCAGGAGCACCAGAGAGCAGCAGGATGGACCTAGGTGAGCATTGGGGTTTTTTTCAGCCTTATTGGCTACATTTTCATCTATGACCAAAACATAGCCAAAATGTTGTCAGAAACTCATGACAACTGTGATGAAACTGCAGAAACGCAGCATTAAAAAAAGCAGCGTTTCTGCAATCGCCTGTGTGAGGGAGGCCTAAATCTGCCATTGTAACTCACTTTCTGTCCAACATTACATGCATGATCTGCGCCGGAGGCTCCGAACAGAACCTCTACCACTACGATTACAATGATACCAAAATGTATATCAGCTGGGTTTTCACACCCGGCCGATATAAGGTGTCCCTTTCTGCAGGCGGAGGAGGCGGGCCGGGAGCAGTGCACTGAGCTCCCGCCCCCTCTCTGCCCCTTGCCACTGTTTGCAATAGGAGGGGTGGGATGGGGCTGAGCTAAGTTCCGCCCTGCCCTCTCCCATTGCAAATAGTGGTGAGGGGCGGAGAGGGGCGAGAGCTCAGTGAAAACCTGGCCGATATACAGACGTGTGAACAGCCCTTATTGTGCTTTTTGGGAGGTAAAATGAAAAAAAAAAATAAGCATTTTGCCTCAATTTTTCAGTTTTTTTAATGCATTTTTTCCTTGCAGGATAAACAGTGTGTTCAATTTATTGCACGGAGACAACAATACCAAATATGTGTGATTATAATTTTTTTATACTAATTGGGTAAAATTTGCAAAAAAAGGTTATTTTGTAATTTTTTTTACATTTTTTATTAACACTATTTTAATCTTTTTTTTTACACTTTTTATATCTCTGCAGGGGACTTGTTTCACAGTTGCAGGGGAACCAGTAGTATAACTCGTTTTTCACAGACTAAGCTCCTTATTATTTAAAATTTAACTTTTATTTATAACCACCTTAAAAGAAAAGCTTTTGTTGGTTTGGGAAGGCCTCATAAGAACTAATTTTTATTAACTCTTTAATAGTTCAATACAGATGATCTTGTTTTGTTAGGCACGTGTAGTCTCATTTTACCCGTATATCTGAGGTTCATAGAATACCTGGGGCCATATGTATCATGCCCTCTTTAACCGGGTGACTAGTATATAGTCTAATAGCAGAAAACCCCTCATATAACGATATTCCCAATTTTCGTGTTCTGCTCAATATGTCGGTGACATTTAAAGGGTTAACAGCTTAGCTCAATGACGCTGCTGTTGCAGGGGGGTGTTGGCTGTAAGAAACAACTAGCACCCACATTGTATGGAGCAGGATCGACCCGCGATCCCCCTCCTTACCCCGAACCTTCAGGACATAACTAGCAATTTCTGCTGCAGAAAATCTGCAGTACATCCGCCATGTGTAAATGTAACCTAATGGAATCTGAATCAACCGTAGCATAATAATACAATAAAGGATGTTATAATTAGGGGACAGAAAAAGTAATACAGTTTAAAAGAGGCTCTGGGACTCCATGTCCCCTAAACTAGAAGCACCAGAACTTAAGCACTCGGTGCTGCCAGATGACATGGTGACACTTGCTACATCAGCCCAACAACCTTGTACCGGCACCTCATCACATCATATTATACATTTACAATACAGATTTACTGCAGAAGTAAAGAAGTGATCAGAACTGAAGAAGAGGAGACAGGATAGAAGATAGTGAAAGACACAACAGGAGCTCCACATACAGCCTACATACCTCCAACGGCAACTACAACCCTCAACGGAATGTTGGTGCTGCAGCTCCTTATATAACCTATGAGATGTCATAATGTGATAATGTGAGGGGGAGGAGCCAATAACTGCAACATTCCGTGACATCACATGCTGCAGCCATTAGAGACCAAATGAGGATGAGCAGCCAATCAAATTTCATATAGATAAAATGGCCTATAAATTTTCCCACCAGACCCCAAAACCTTGTACAAGGGGCAATAATGTCATTATTTCTAAAGGGTGTAATTGTGTCATCATTTCTAGTGATTATAACACTGATAGATCAACGGCAATCACTCATATATACCGATAACACAGAAGCCACATAAAGCAGAACACGGGATTGTATGTGCATTGGAGTGGGGTAATAGATGATATAAGGAGGGGGCTGGTAATGGATATATGACCAGTATAAATAATACTACTATTAGAGATGAGCGAACGTACTCGGATAAGCACTACTCGTCCGAGTAATGTGCCTTATCCGAGTACCGCTGTACTCGTCTTGAAAGATTCGGGACGCGCTGCGGAGCGGGGAGCTGCAGGGGAGAGCAGGGAGGAATGGAGGGGAGATCTTTCTCTCCTTCTCTCCCGCCCGCTCTGCCCCGCTCCCCGCTGCGACTCACCTGTCAGCAGCGGAGCGCCCCGAATCTTTCAAGACGAGTACAGCGGTACTCGGATAAGGCACATTGCTCGGACGAGTAGTGCTTATCCGAGTACGTTCGCTCATCTCTAACTACTATATAAACTTCCTGTCATTTATGAAGATGTTGCTATTTCCTGGATGAAGTGTGGGGTAAATATAAGGTTTCCCACATAAATCCGTATTCAGGAGAGAAGTCTGCAAGCATCATTATGTCAGGAACGTCCTGATTTTTTCGGTATGACAATCTGTGCCCTCCCAGCTCCTCCCATTATATGACATCATTTCACCTAATACAGTGTGATATCATTTAGGCTATAATCTCCCCCAGTATAAATGGCTGATGGACAAGAGTTTTATAAAACCTCAGTGGGATCCAGATTGGACTATTTGTAATGATAAAGATCTCCTGCAGCAGCTGCGCCATTTTCACAAGCCCGATTCTTCAGTTCTGATGAGTTCTAAACCTTCCAGGAAATCATCACCCCAAATACATACGTGAAAGGTGCATTTCATGGTATATCCTGTAGGGGAACATCCGAGGGGGTGTACCGAGGTCAGGAAAAGACAAAAGAGATTTCTGCCAAAGATCTTACAGGCCAGAAAAAAGTCACATTTGAAAAAAAAACCTACGAATTACGATAGTGATAGCGGAACTGCCTTTGGAAACCCTGACTGGTTTGAAATCGTGAATCTGGTTTGAAATCTATCCCCAGCCCTGCTCAACTTGTATGCAGAAATAATCATAAGGCCATGCAATCCGGAAGAATCCCCAATTGGAGTGAAAATTAGTGAAATAAACATAAACAATTTTTGATTTGCTGAGGACACAACTCTACCTGCTGAAAATAAAGAAGAATGCGAACACATGGGACTGTATTTCAATATTAACCCCTTAGTGACTACACATACAGGCTTTTACGTCCTAGGTGGCTGGGTTTTATTCTATAGGGTCGTGTAAAAACACACTCGCCCTGTAGAGTAAAGCCCTGGGGTCTCTGCAT
This sequence comes from Eleutherodactylus coqui, assembly GCF_035609145.1. Classification (NCBI taxonomy): domain Eukaryota; kingdom Metazoa; phylum Chordata; class Amphibia; order Anura; family Eleutherodactylidae; genus Eleutherodactylus; species Eleutherodactylus coqui. Next base: position 79,559,732 of record NC_089839.1, read on the forward strand.
GTGACAGCTCTCTAACGGCTGTCGGAAGTAGCCGATAGTCCGGAGCTGTCATCGGCGATCACAATGGATAACAACGATCACATAAAAATAAATAAAAAGTGAAATATAGTTAAAGTTTCAGCTCCCCTAACGAATCGTATCCAAGGTAGCTGAGAGCCTGGGGTAGTGATCAGAGGCTTCAATGAGCGGTATCTACATGCGTCTGATCCGCGGTAATCCGCGGATCAATCAAATGCATTGGATACATAATCCATTTGCAGAAAACAGAATGCAGCATGTTCTATTTTACTGTGGATATCCATGACATAGAGCCCACTGTGCTCTATGGTCATGGATATACTCACAACCCATGCGCAATTACATTGTGTACGGGCTGCGGGTACCTATGTCATCGCTAAGTGACGGCACGGAAAATATACTCAAACAAACAGAAAAAAAGTTGTCCTGCGCATGATCACCTGTGTGAGTATGCAGTCATGCGCAGTAGATTACGCAGGGCCACGGCCGGGCTCACAGCTGGGATCTGCTGCAGGCCTCCGCAAGCGGACTCCACATACTGCCATGTGAGCCAGGTGTTATTCAGACCGCTACCTGTAATACATCATTTACAAGAAGTTCATGTAAACGCTCACCTTCCTGCAGTTCCTGGAGCAGCTTGTTGAGTGCCTTCTGTTTGAGACCGCATCACCTCAGCAAGCTTACAAAGCCTCTGAGCGCGCAACTTTTTACACCTCATCCCTTCTACTGAGGTCAAGAAACCCCTCCCAAAAAAGTGTCAAGTTTGCAGCAAGCATGGGAGAGGAGAGATACCCGGTTTTATTGCCCCATGTGCCCATCCTAAGCAGGCCTCTGTAATTACCCCTGATTTCAGACAAACCACACAGTTTAGTTCAAAATGTATTTTTATTAGAGACTTTATACAAAATACACAGTATAACAGACTCGGGTCCACAGATATACATCACTGGAATATTCTGGAAACTATAGAAAGGTGTCCTGTATCTAATACACTGAACACTGGCTAATAAACCCTTGCATGAACGTCTCTCGATTTATTGCGTTTTTACCCACTAAAGTGACGGCTCTTGGAACTAGGCCAAGCAAACTATTTGATCAGCAACTTATGAAAATTTATAAACTGTATCTATACCACCTCCTGAGTAAGAAACTTGGGGGGGCCACACCCATTGGAAACTCCCTATAGGTCTAGAGAAGGGAAGGACGGGATAGAAAAGGGGAAAGGAGAGGGGAGAGAAGAGAAATAAGACTCAGCCTCGAGTCCAGAAGAGATAGAAAAGAAAAGAGAATAAAGGGGAAAGAAGAAGAAAACAGAGACAAATTGCCTCAGTCCCACGCCAGCCTGAAACCCCTCTTATTGATTAGGCAAAACCCCCTTCACCAGCCACCGTTCAAACCCAGCAGATTTGCAAAACATCAACCAAGCTTCCCCTGTGGCGTGAAATGCCGAGTATTTAGCACCGTCCCCAGTCATAGCTTTTTCATATGGCCTATTTCATCCAGAGCTGTCACCCAGTTCAATCTCAACGGGGAACCAGGGATCTCCAAAGCTCAGGAATCACTGCTCTCATATTATCTAAGATTTAGGGCACTCCAAAAGCCCAAAAGGTGAAGGGGGTGTCTTTTTAGGGAGCCATTTTTTTTTTCTATACAAGTGTGAAATGGGGCCTGGAATTTATTCTGTTGTGCCCTGAAATCCAATGGGTGTTTCATTAAAGGCCTAGCCATGTGTCTTATAGGTAGATTGGGGCTACAATGGGGTACTCCTGAACACAGAAGAACTAGTGCTATAAAATTTGGGGTGCGTCTCCCCAGTTTTCCCTGCTTGAAACAAAGGAAACTGTCATGAAAATTACAATTATGAAAAAACTTAAATTTTATTTATTTTTCACAGGCTTTATAATAGTCTTTTGCAAAAAATAGTGGAGTCAGAATGCTCAGTTCACACCCAGCTAAATGGGCTAAGGGTTCTAGATTTCAAAATGGGTTCACTTGTGGGGGAGCATCATTTTGGTACCTTGATGGCTCTACAAATGAACAATGGGGCCTGGAATTTATTTGGCTGTGCCCTAAAAGCCGACAGGTGTTCCCTCCATTACAGGCCTAGCCATGTGTCCAGTAAGCAGATTGGGGCTACAATGGGTATATTTCTGAACACGGGACAAACAGGGGTATCCATTTTAGGGTGCAAGTCTTATTTAATTTGTGTGCTGTAGAAAAAACTGTTTTCGAAATGACACAATTGCTCAAAAAATTAAAATCATAGTTTTTTTAAATTTCTGCTTTACTTAGATTCATTAAAAATGTGGGGTCGTAGTTCTCAGTACACATCTAGATGAATTTGCTAAGGGATCTAGTTTTCAAAATGGGGTCATTTGTGGGGGTTCTCCATCATTTTGGCCGCTCAAGGCCTCTATAAGTGGGCAATGGGGCATAAAACACCTTCAGGCAAAATTTTTGTTCTGAAAGCGACCAGCTGCTACTTTTGGTTTGGGCCCTGTTGTGTATATAGACATTAGATTAGGGAGACAATTCGTATGTTTGTGAACACAAAAAAAAACAGGGTTATCCATACATTCATATGTATGTTGTACAAAACAAATGTTTTTAAAATGACATAATTGCAAAAACAATGAAAATTGTATTTTTTCCTTCTGCTTTATGTAGATTCATTCAAAAACTGTGGAGTCAGAATACACAGTGCACCCCTAGATGAATTCATTAAGGGGTCTTGTTTTCAAATTTGGGTCATTGGTGGGGGTTCTCCATCGTTTTCGCCACTCAAGAATTCTACAAGTGTGCAATGGGGCCTAAAACACCTTCAAGCAAAATGTCTGTTCTGAAAGCCACTAGGCAAAAGCTTTGTGGTCTTTTGTTTCTTGGCAATGGTGGGTATCACAGGGCGAACCCCCAACTAAGTTACTTTTATAACTTGTCTGATTGATGGGTCATAAAGCTAAAAAAAGGTACTAACATGGAAGGACCCGTTTATGGAATTATTTATGTTATTATTTATGTATACAGAATAAAAACTATGTCCAGAAAGATGACACTAATTCTGAGCTTGTTTTTATTTCGCACTTGCCAACTCTCCTGGAGTGAGCGGGAGACACTCGGGAAAAGAGGTCTCTCTAAAGAGCAGTTTAAGCCTGGTTTAGACACAAAACCATTATCGCTGAAAAAATGTCTTTTGAGTGATTGTTGAGCGATAACCGTTGTGTGCATTCCGAGGGCAAGGTGATCGCTCAATCATTCAGCGATCCCTTTGTGCTCCGAGCTTGCCTTCTGCATCCAGCCGTTCTCTGCTCGGAGCACTCAGCTGTTATACAGCCTTACTGGCAATCCAAGTATACAACTGGATTTGACCGCACAGTCTTTCCTTCTTTCTGTCTCTCTTGTTTGTCTTTCCTGCTATAGGTTAGGCGTGTAGTTTACCCACACCATAAGCCACGCCCTCAAAATGGCCACTCTCGGAGACACTTGATCAGCAGTTTCTAGAAAAATGGAAGGGAAATTTCCTTTCCGTTTGATTTCCATTCTTTTTAAATCCCAAAAAACAGAGCAGAGACCTCTAATGCAGGTGCAAAAATATAAAAATGTTCACTTTAAACGCATACATAGATTTTAAAAGGAAAAACGTACACAAATGTAGACAACAGTATGGCCTATCGCTTCAGGTAAAATAGCGTTCCTCCGGTGGCAGCTGCTGTCCCATTGAAAATAATGAGCGATGTGTTCTGATGAATACGAAAATATAAGACATGCCGTGATTTTTTTCCTGCATTGCTTCTGCCAACTGACAGTTAGGAGAGGAAAAGCCTCAGATCCTGGAAATGTAACCCTTTACATGCCGCATTTAATGGCAACCGCAGCATGTAAGCAGATAATAGGAAGGGGGGCTCTTTTTGTCACCCATTGGCACCCCGCAGTGCAATTGCAAGTTATTAATGGGTTCCCATGGCAGCTGGAAGCCTGACAAATGCCTCATGTAACTAAGTCTATTAGACCAGCTGTAGTGGCCCAGAACACCATCCTGATCTTCTCCATAAATGTCATACATGTTTTGTCCTATGTAGATGCACTGTGCAAAGCTTGTCTCGTCACATCCAGTGTGTGTGTTGCACAGCTGTGGCGCTTGAGAGGTTAAGAGTAATAAAATCATTGCCTGCATGTAGATGTATCAGTTTGTCATGTCATGTGGTGTGAGTGACGGGATAAATAGGAGTGATTGAGAGCGGGAAAGAAGTCCATCTTTAGGAGCAGAGAGTGCTAACACAGAGTCGCATGGAAGCACCTTCAGCTTCCATGTAGGTGAAGATGGAAGAGGAGGAGCGATATCTCGTAGCGTTTGGAGTGTGGATGTGAATGGAGTGATCCCCACCATCAGAGAGAGAGAGAGAGCACCTTTACAATAGTTCTGCATAGAGGAACCCATCGCACAGTTATTAGTTCACACAACATGCTTTTCCTGTGTGACCGACCAACGTCAGGATTCCCGCACAGAGGTATGCTACTGAGTCACACCCACACGCCTGACATGCTGGGTGTTTATTGTTTAAGCCTTCCTTTGAATATTGTCTGTTGGAGTGTCTGCGGAGTGACCCCTGCTCCCCTTCCTCCTCTGGAGTGCTCCCAGTCCAGGAGCAGTGCCGTACAGATAACGTGGACTGTAGGACCATATTTGTCCTGTGTATCCTCCCTGACCTCTGAGCTATAGCCTGCTAGAATTGAAAGTGAATTGTACCTGCATTGCTTTGAATACCTGTGTTGTAAAGTTTATTCATTAAGTAAAAGTTATACCAGGCCCTAACCATTCCTGGGAAACTGAGTTACTATACACAAGTCTCTGTGTTCCTTTCTCTGCCGCATAGCATATCGGTGTGTGGGAACAGTTGTGTCATGAATGATAAGAACTACTACCCCCTCATCCCGTTTATTTGTACTCCCTATCATAGGGATGTGGAAGCTGGCCTGCGATCCTACTCTGGCCTTGGCTGCGTGTCATCACTCAGTGACCAGAGCCTGGTAAGTGCCACGGTGTCAAGACAGCACTTATCCTTCCCAGCTCTTTATGTTATCCAGGTGTCATCCTTCTGGGGTGTTGCACCGCCACCAGCATAGTCTAAACGACCATTTAGACGAGACGAGTGTTGGGCAAACGATTTCCGACACTCGTCCTCGCACATAGTAGCTCCCGTGCTGCTGCAGGGAGCTAGTAACACTAGCTCACAGCGGGGAGGCTGCAGGAGATTTTTTTCTTTGCGCTTCCCCGCCCCTCTCCATTGAGTTAGCATAGCAGCCGCTCAGTACTGTACGCCTGCTATTTCAACTGAGCGATCTGCTCATCGCCCATTGTTTATGCTGCATCAGATCTTTTTACTCTGCATGGTAAACGTCGGCAGACCAGGGGTGTCGATTTTAACTGGCTTTAGATGCGGAAATGTTGCATAATTTGCAGCAGAAATTTCTGCTGCGGACGTTCTTCAGCACTTCTGCCACATGTAAACATACCCTAAATCAGGTTGAGGTATGCTGCCACATGCAGAGTGGCCTCAGTAGTAATAGTGTCCCTTATATAGGCCTCAGTAGTAATAGTGACCCCCACAGTGGTCTCTGTAGTAATGGTGACCCCCCCCCCCCAACTCTCACAGTGGCCTTGGTACTAATAATGTCCCTCCTAAAAACCCATATACTTACCCTTCTTCTGGTCTTCAAAGCGCTCTCTTCTCAGCGCTGCTGCGGGGCAGACATATGTGCGTCTGCAGCAACACCTCCTCCCTTCTCCTCTCCTCCTGCGGAACCAATTTGGAGAGGTCAGGGGATGAGGATCCTAGATGCACACACTGCCATCAGTGTGTGCATTGTGCCGCAGCGCTGCTGACTAACTGCAAGCTAGGGAGCTGTAGCCGCCCAGCTGGTAATTGCCTTCATGGTGACCCCACATCCTGAAAGCAGGACAGGCGTCCCGAAAGCAGGACATATGGCTATCCTGCTTGGGACCCTGGGGAAAGGTAGGACACAGGGTCCCAAAGTGAGACTGTCCCTCCTAAATCGGGACATCTGGTCACCTTATATAAAGGCTTAAACAGATGACTGATACTTGGTAAATAGAACTCATTGATTTCAACAGGTTCATTATCACATTTTTTGCCTTATCTTGTGCGTGTTTGCATACCAAAGAGTCCCCTATTGAGGTGCGCAAGCACGCAGATCTGCCCGAGTGGTTATGCACGAAGCACAGCGCATACCTGACATCACCGACACCACGTCAGGCAAGTTAGTCTTTTAAATCAAGGCGCGGTGATTCCCCAACTTGTGCAATTGAGTGTTTGCTGTGCAAATACGCTCCGTATTTGTGCAAGCATGAGCAGAAATACACTCAATCACTGCTCAAAAAACATGTGCAGGAGTGAGTGTATTCTGTTACACGCTCGTCTGTCCAATTCCTAAACTTGGCAATATCTTGTACACAACCTCTCCTTCTTCCAGTTGTCAGATTGGACTCAAACTTGTCAAATAAAAAAGTCTTTATTGTCTCAGTCTAAATAAAAAGTCTTATAATACCGTATATACATCACTGCGCCAATTTACAGCCCCAACAATAACTCACACCACGACTGCTTATCTATAGGACCCTCCTAATAATTCTGTGTGACCACTTTCTAACATTCCACACCTCAGAATAAACCCCCATTGTGGATGAACCCCATAGAAGCATCTCCAACCGCTACACCCAGATCTGCGCTGGCGAGGGCGCTGCCCATTGTAACCTATGGAAATACCTGTCATGTATCTGGATGATGGACACTTATTGAATGCAGCAGAAAATGACCCTCACAAGGCTTTATTATTCCTCTTATTAGTACAATTTATGTTTTTTTTCCTCCACCGGGTTCATTTCAATTTCCACACAACTGTAAGTTTTCTAAAACTCCAGAAGTTTCTGATGAACTTTGGGCAACGCTGCCAACCCAGACACGAAGTGCCATCCCTGCCCCATCTACTAATAATGTGGCACTAGAAGAACCAGCTATGAATTTCCACGTTTCATTGGGCACTAGACCATCACTCATGGCGCCCACATCACAGTGTATATGGCAGAGCAGGGTACTGGCAAGCAAAGTACTGGCAGCTTCACTGACCTTTGACCTCCACTCAGCCAACTGCCATTTCCTTTCAACTGACGACGGCAGCGGTTGGATCGAAGTTTACTGGATTGAGAAAAAATGGCGTCCAATGGACATGAAGGAGAGAGCAAAAACCGTAAGAGAGAAGAGGACAGCGTGAGCGGACTCACTCAGATAAAGAAGAAGAGGAGCGGAGAGGGTGAGGAGCCAAGACCGGGCACCAGCCAGGACCCTCTACCATCAGACCGCGGATTTAACATCAGTCGCTTCACCACCCTACAGCTCTTGGGCAGAGGAAGCTTCAGCGAGGTAAGTTATATGACTGTTATTTTCTGGTAATGGCGCAGTGACGGCTCCTTCACACTGGTGGGTTATTTATCAGTATCTTGTGAGCCAAAACCAGGAGCCGGTCCAAAATATGGAAGCAATGCCGATCCTTCCATTATACTTCCTCGCTGCACTTTACACTTCTGGTTTTCACTCACAAAATACTGATAAAAAATGCACCGGTGTGAACGAGCGCGACGCAAATTATTATTTCCATTTACAGTGCAGACTATTGTTCCCTGTTATCAGTCATGTAACCCACAGGAGAGGCTTAGGATACTTCTACATGGGGCAACTGGCAGGCGCTCAAGCGCCAAAAAGCCGTCCCCATGGTTATTGCTTCTGTGCTTTCATACAGGACTAAAGTTTCTCCCTGACTAGAGGCGGAATGCTCTGCAGATTTCTTTTGGCCCCCCGCCTCCATGCAGAGTCAGCGGGACGATAGTCACTTTGTTTATCTGTGATTTTAGAATCGAGTAACTCGGTTACTCAGTTTAGCACGTTCTCTCTCTTTTGGCCATAAGGATGCAACGATTTTGGGGGGGGGATTTTCATTTCCATTTTTCGAGAGCCATAACTGGGTTTTTTTCTACCGACACGGCCGTATAAGGGCTTGTTTTTAACTTGGCAAGCTTTTCTGCAGGTCGGTACGATTACACGACCAAAAACATAATTTTTTTTAGGTTTTTCGACTTTTGCACAATAAAAACCCTATTTTTTTAGAAAGAATTATTTTTGCATCGTTGCATTCAAAGTCGCATAACTTTTACATGAGGGCTTGTTTTTTGTATCACACGATGTAGTTTTTATTTAGACCATTTTGGGATGCATATGGCTTTTTTGATCACTTTTATTGCGCTTTTAGGGCTCAGTCACACGGGCGGTGATCTGTGCGTGTGTCCGAGCGGAAAAATGTCCGCATTGCTGGTGCAGGCAAAAATTCGCACCTGTCAAAGGAAGAACATATGGGTGGCAATGGACGTAGTCATGCAGATTTTTGTCCGCACATGCAGTACGTTTTTTTCCACGCGGAAAAAGGCACGTATATCCGCCCGTGTGACTGAGCCCCTAGGGAGGTAATTTGGGAGTTTTTTTCAGTTATCTTGCTGTGTAGAATAGTGTGCTCAAATTATAGTACAGGTCGTTACTGACATGATGATATGTGGGGTTTTTCTTACATTTTAAATTTTTTTAATACAAATAGGGGAAAATGAGCAAAAAAGGGTTTTTCTTTCTTCCTTTTTTTACATGTTTTTTTCCACTATTTCTTTTGGGTTTTTTTTATACTGAAGGGGACCTGATCCATAGCAGCTATGATCACTATTATAAGGTATTGCAGGACTTCTGCAATGCCTTATCGCTTGTAATAGCAATTATGGGCAATGGCAAAGCAGGAAGTCTGTATCTGGCACCTTGTTGCCATAGCAACCCCTTGGCCCTTCGCGATCACATTGCGGGAGTCCGATGACATCACAGAGGGAGTGCCCTACCTCTGTGAACCCTTAACATGCCGCGATCTTTGCTGTCAACTTTCAGTATGATTTTCATCTCTTCAAATAAGCGTTGAAATCCATGTCTTTCATGCGGATGTTGATGCAGATTTGCTATGTGGCTACCTTCACACGGCTGAGCGCAATATCGGGGCGTGAAACGTATCATGCTCACCTTTGTGCGATTTACCCACGGATACGAGGCGTTTTTAATTAAAGATGCCTCCCATCTCTCCAGGTAAAGTTGTGATCGGCAATGGAAAACCTCGCATCGCATGCCATGCTATGTGTTTTCCTGTTCCTTGGAAAACAATGGACGATGCATTCCGAGGAACATGCAAAGAGAACATGATGCAATTTTTTTTCCTGCACCAAAATGCAGTACGGGGAAAATAAAAAGAGAAGAACACTCATGTACGTGACTACATTCAAAGGAATGGGGTTCTTATTTGTGTGTCTCACAACGCATAAATCATACACAATTTTCTTTGCCGTGTGAAGGCGGCCTAGTGATAAATCCCCGATGTAATAAATGTATAGGATTTTCCCCTTTGTCAGTGATAATTTCCCATTTGCTTTCTTGAGGTGGTCCTGGCATCTTTCCCCGGAAGGAACACCTTCATGGCCATCAAGGTTGTCGACAGAGGAAAGAGCAAGGCAGACGTCATAAGGAGAGAGCGGCGGATACTCCTGAAGGCCCAAGACTGCCCCTTCATCTGCCATCTGTACGCCGCACAGCAGTCAGCAGACCGGGCCTACTTCATCACGGAGTATCTGTCTGGAAGAAGCCTGGCGGCGATGATCAGGATGTGCGGCAGCTTCGACATCAACCACGTGAGGTGAGTAAATGACTAATCAGGAGACGGAGGGGGGATACTGAGGACGACATGACAGGTACAGAAGAGTGGAGGGTGTACAGGCTGCCATAAACAGCGCCTCTTCTGGTGGTGACACTATGATGATGACATGACGTCAGGGGACTGATGTCATGTCATTGATACTACACTCTTCTCTCAGATTCTACACAGCGGAGATAGCATGCGGCCTCCAGTTCCTGCACCGACGCTACATCATCCATCGGTAAGCACAACTTTCCCACATCTCCGTTTCCTTGCGATGGTGGAGAGATGTACCCAGGTTTCCCAGAGTCCTGAATTAGGACTGGTTTGGCTGCGGTACATTCCTAAGTCCTCTGCATCACTGAACAGATTAACATTTCTCTTTTTTTCATTGCAGTGACATAAAGCCGGCGAACATCATGCTGGACGGAAATGGACACATCCGCCTGATTGACCTGGGGCTGGCCCAAGACGGCGTCGTCCCGTCTAAGGAGATCAGCGAGGGGCGGGCACATACCGATTCATGGCCCCAGAGGTGCTTCGCCAAAAAGGACTACAACACAGCAGTCGACTGGTGGAGCCTGGGGATTGTCGTATCCTGGATGGCGACAGGACAGTCCCCTTTCTACCACGGCTCCTCCAGGAGAAAGATCATCAAGTCCATCAAAACAAAGAAGCCAAAGTTCCCATCTTGGCTTGATGCTGATGTAAAGCATCTTGTGAAGAGACTGCTGCATAAGAAGCCCAAGAAGAGGCTGGTTGTCCAAAGGAACATCAGAGGTCACCGTTTCTTCAACAACGTAGATTGGGAGGAGCTGGAACTGAGAAGAGCAGAACCGCCATTCAAACCATTCAGCAGAGTTCCGAGGAACAGAGGGGGGGGGGGGGGGGGGCTCAGGCTGCGCAGTCCAACTCCCGTGATAGTTTTATTTTGAGGGAGGTTGGACTACGCAGCAAGAGTACTTTTGTACCACCTGTAGTGGATCATTCTATTGATGCATTTGAAAACATGATACGTCGAGATCTTACTAGATTAAGATCAACAGAGAGGTTTAAAGCCTCTAAATTTAAACGGGTTGTCTCACGGCAGCATACACTTCTGTATGGCCATATTAATGCACTTTGTAATTTTGTAATTTACATATATATGAGCCATACAGAAGTTATTCACTTACCTGCTCCGTTGCTGCCGTCCACGTCTCCATGGCTACGACTAATTCTGATGTCTTCTGGCGTTTTTAGACGCGCTTGCGCAGTCCGTGCTTCTGCCTGGTGAATTGGGCCACTCATGCCGCAGAGCTGGTCACCGCGTTGTCATCGTAGCTCCGCCCCGTCGTGTGCTGATTCCAGCCAATCAGGAGGCTGGAATCGGCAATGGACCGCACAGAGCCCATGGTGCACCATGGGAGAAGACCCGCGGTGCACCATGGGAGAAAACCGCAGTGCATCCCTGGGAAAGGACCGGCGGCCATCTTAGGGAGAAGATTTTTAAAACTTCATATGTCGTCAGATCGGTGAGTAGCAAGCGGTTTAAAAACTGCTTTAAATTGCTATTTTGTGCCAGGGGGGTGACAGGGGGAATGGGCTAATGTAAAATTTTGATGTTTGCCGTGAGACAACCCCTTTAACTTAAGTAAAAGAGATCGAGACATATTGAATTTATTGAGTAGGGATGATTCAATTACAGTAAGGCCAGCTGACAAAGGGGGGAGCGGTGGTTATACAGGACATGATTAAATATGTAACTGAAATTGAGAGACAACTGTCAGACACAGATACATATACATTGTTACCGCCTGACTCCACTATTGTTTATCAAAAGAGATCTGTTGCTTCTTCTTGAGGATGCCCGTCTGAGAGGCAGCATAGATAGGGGACTTTTCGACTATTTGTCTGTGAAATTCCCCATAACACCAGTGTTGTATTCTTTGCCTAAGGTTCATAAAACCTTGATAGACCCCCCAGGATGGCCTATTGTGTCCGGTAGGGGATCACTTTTCAGTAACTCTTCCCGCTTCCTGGATCATGTGCTCAGACAATTTGTAGTGGAGTCCAAATCGTACTTGAGAGACACATCGGATTTCCTTTTAAAAATCAAGGGACTCAAAGTGACCCCACATGCCATCTTGGGGTCCTTTGATGTAGTGTCGTTGTACACAAATATTGAACAACACTTGGGACTGGAGGCGGTGAACAACAGGTTACTGGCTTCAGAATGGTCTACTGGATGCATTAATTTTGTCATGACCCTGCTAGAGGAGGTTCTGTCAAAGAACTACTTCATTTTTGATGGGAGGTTCTTCCGTCAAATAAGGGGTACCGCCATGGGGTCCTGTGTGGCCCCATCATATGCCAACTTATATATGGCGGAAGTGGAAGAATCGTCTATTTATACCTCCCCAGCCTGGACTTCGGTCCAGGCTTGGTGGAGGTATATAGACGATATCTTCTTCATATGGACCGATACTGAGGACGGTCTGGACCGTTTTCATGATGAGTTGAATAACATTCATCCGATGCTCAAATTCACGTGGACTTCTTCTTTGGAGCAGATCCAATTTTTGGATGTTCTAATCCAGGAAACAAGGAGATACTCTCTCCATGGATCTGTTTGTGAAAGCAACTGATCGCAATACCGTTCTGAGATATGACAGCTTTCACCCTCCGGGAATATTAAAATCACTCCCATGGAGTCAATTCCTCAGAATACACCGGATTGCCGATGATGAATTTGTTAATGATCGTTTGGCATTGATGTGTCAAAAATTCATTGACAGGGGTTACCCTGAGGAATTGATGACCAAATTAAGTGAAAAAGCCAGGCAACAGGATCGGGATTCTCTACTTACCAGCATTTCTATCAGAAAGCAAACATCCAGATTGCCGTTCATTAATACGTATGGTCCACGTAGTGGCGAGATTGCACAGATCATTCAGAAGCACTGGCCGCTTCTTACTAGTTGTCACCCTGACATTGAGGAGTTTGGTGTACCTCCTTTAATGTCCTACCGAAGGGGTACCAACTTGAGAGACAAATTGGTCCACACCAAAACCGGTTCTCCAATGGCTAACTCTGTAATTGGCACAGGGAGGGTTGGAAATTTTCCATGCCTCTCGTGTGCCAGTTGTAATAATCTACTTAAAGGTTCCTCCTTCACACATCCTCGGACGGGTAAATGATACAAGATTAAACATCATTTTACCTGTCTCTCATCATTTGTCATTTATCTTATTATCTGTCCCTGCAGCCTAATGTATGTAGGCGAAACGACTAATATGGTAAGGGACAGAATCAGTAAACATAAAAGTACGATTCGTACACGCAAAATGGATGTCCCAGTCGCAAAACACTTTTGCGATATCGGACATTCCATTAGCCAGTTGAAATATCGCATCATAGACCATGTACCACGTAACATCAGGGGTGGTAATAGAGAGGATCTGTTGAAACGGTTGGAATTGCGTTGGATATTCGAGCTAGATGCACTCCAACCCAAAGGCTTGAATATTGAATATCATGCTTTGCCTTTTCTTTAGTGTTTTTCTTTATTGGTTTTTCTATTATTCTATTTAGGTTGTGTCTTTTTTCTTGTTGTGTTGTTTTTATATTCACTATTTTTCTTTTTCTTTTGTTTTAGGTGAGACATGGAGGTGTCATCAGTCATTGTCCACGATCCCCCTTTTTTTGTTTTTTAGTTTTTTTGCATTTAATTAATAAATTATTCTGTCTTGTATTATTTTTCTTTAATTACTAAAATTTACTTATGGTTACTTGTATTTATATGTCCGGGGCTATGTTGGTCTGATTATGGGTCTTTATCTATTTGTCTCTAATAGAATTATATCGGTGACCTTTGGTTTATAGTTCATATGCGAATACAGTGTATTATATACACTTGGTTCACTATGGAGAGAACATTAGTCCTTGTCATGCGCATCTGCGCAGTATATTGCTAGCACAGGTTGCCCTCAGTTTGTTAAAAGGGCATAACGAGTTCCGGTCTGTGAGCAGCGGGCGCCGGGGATATGACTGCGTGCATGCGCGTTGATATAATGAGCCATTTTGCTCTTAGTTGTTAGATGGGCATGACAACTTCCTGACATGCGCGGTAGCGCATTGTGGGATGCTAGCCTCCTCGGCATCGATGCTATGAGCGCGCGCATGCGCACTGAGATTGTGAGTCACCTTGCCCTTAGTTGCGTGACGACTTCCGGATGTGCGCAATGGCGCGCGGATGAATGCCATACTCTCTAGCGTGGGATGTTTGACTGGGTGACGCCTCCTACTTCTCACATGTGAGTATGTTTTTAATTGTATTTGGGTATTATATATACTGGCATGATCAGCAGTGAGTGTTTAAGCTGGATGAAGGCCACAGAATGGATGGCCGAAACGTCGCTGTGAGTATGCTGTGCTTTTACTCCTAATAAAAGTTGGATGGGGATTTTATTCCTGATTTCACTCATTGTTTGAAGAAAAGACCCTACGTGCTGCCGGTCTTCTTACTACGAATTCCTTGCATTCCGGTATCTTCCAGATAAATGAGGATTTGGACACAGAACTCCATTGATACTTCCATCCAGGAAGGTGGACATGCCTTTAGTCACGTGCAGGAATGAGATTTCTTCTGAAGAGTCAGTCCTGGAAGGAGATGACATCTCCAGAGCATCCATCTTGGAATCAGTGCAGACTCGCCCCGCTCAGGTCCTGGATAGCAGGTGAACTACTTGTCTATGGAGGGGTGTGAGTCAGAGATGGGCTCAGCTTCTAACAATCTGCTGTTTGCTGATCCCCCCCCCCAAGTGTGCTGATCCCCCTGATCAGTAACACTGTACAGCCCCCTACTCTGCTCTTCCCACTGCTACTACTGTAATCCCTTATTACCATGCAGTATTGTCTGTATCAGACTGCCACTACTTGTATCCAGTATGTAAAATATGGACGTCAGTCGGTAATAAAGAAAACTGTAAAATTGTAACAATTCTTTCATTTATTTGGAAAAGCAAACAAACAAATCCAGAAAGCTAAAAATCATGTATATAGTGTGTTCGCCACCTAGTGGTCAGAAAGTGGTGATTTCTAATTTCTGCAGAATGTACATCAGTGTTAGTCCCTGTTGTGGGAATGTCTTTACCAATATGTATAATGAATGGGAGTCTTGCCATAATATTGTTATTAAATGCATAATGCAGAACTTGATCCATAATAAGTTTTGTCATACACTGAAAAGATAGAATTCTATAGCAAAGATCAAAATGGACCAATAATAAAGTACTGGATTTTGGTATCCAGGACAGAGGGGTCTGGTTTCTGTTTTTACCTTTTGATGACCCTTAAAGGGAACCTGTCATCAACTATAAGAATCATAAACTAAGTTATGGTGCTTACAATTTAGCTGATGTGGAGTCTGGGGAGCCTCTTATCCTACTCACCTGGTCCCCCATTCCTGAGGTGTCCCCCAGAGAGGTCAGCATGCACATAGCCACCTTGACTCTTTTCAAAAGGCTTTGCATGTATGTGCATTCCCATTCATCTCTATGAGAGTTTGCTGCCATCACTGCATTCAATGTGATGTGACTGCACGTGGGAGAAGCATTCCCACAGTGACAGAAGAGGGGGACCCCAGTTTTCCAGATTGGTGGAGGTCTCAGTGGTGAGACCCCCATGATCAGTCTTTTATCACCTATCCTAAAAGTCTTATCTTGGCACAGCCCCTTTAATCTAACTAGATTCCAAACTTTAAAGGGGTAATCTGGGCAGAAAAAACTCTTCACTATGAGATATGTCTTTAAGCTAAACAACTTACTGATATAGTTGCTGTATTGTGGATTTTTGGAGAGATCTTTATCTCACTCACCCCTGGCCAAAAGTCCTACAGCTTCTAATTTTCTACAGTGTGTCATTCAGTACTCCCTCTTCCCTTTTGGGACACAACTTCATATTTCACTGAACCCTGACCCTCTATCTGGGTCTCATCAGAGGTCACTTTATTCTGGATCTGCGTCTATCTGATTGAGAACCACAATGGCCAAGTGTTGTTATGCTCTGGAGAAATTATGGCAAGACCAAGCTCAATGCAAGAAACCAAAGTGTTCAGACTTAAAGGGAAAAGTGGAAGCAGATGATCGGAAGAGAAGCCTGAAGAGGTCATGGACAAAGCTGGTCCATCTTAGGGGCAAAGTTGCTGTAACCCCCAGGGCTGGGCTGGCGTCAGCACTTGCTAACCCCGTCCTGTGGGGGCAACAGGAAAATTGTTCTCTGAACCATGTAAATACAGAAGAAAACAGAAACTAATGATGCCAGGCACAGCAATGACTGTATGAGCATTTATTCAATATTGTTTGATGGCCACAACTGCCCCTTCTCTCAATGTGATTATCTGATGGGGATGGGGTGAAAGAAGGGTGGGGGAATGGAGGGTATTGGGGAGAGGGTTATGGGGGTGGGGAGGGGGATTGGGGAAAGCAGACTTTTCATCCATTATCGTCCGATGTCTTGGGAAGGCAGCAAGTAAATAGTTTTCTGCAGGCTCTAAATGAAAAAGGAAACAAGTATAAGATTTTCATAAAGGAAGACAAGTCTTGAGAGAACAGTAGTGGAGGTTCTGTTCGGAGCCTCCGGCGCAGATCATGCATGAAATGTTGGACAGAAAAGTCCTCCATGCAGGACCTTTATGTCCGATACAATGCTGGATGGGATGACAGAACCGAACAGACTCATTATAGCCAATGGGGTCTGTTTAGCGCCGTATAGCTCCATTGTAAGATGGAACCTTTTATCCAGGAGATAAAAGATTCGGTCCTACTGCTCTCATAACACAATCCACAACACACATGTGCACATAGCTGAAGCCTGTCTTCCATGAACCCCAGAGGAAAAACTGTAGGACGTAAAGAATGAATACATTCTTAGAGTCTTGTATTCACCTGCTAAATCTTCTCCATTTTCCTATGTTTTCTGTGATTTGGCTGCTGGAGAAAAATATACATGATGAGAAACCAAATGTCCAAAAACCAAACTAAAGCATTATATTGTGTGGCGTCCATGACGGACCGTGAACTAATAATGTCATGTGCTGTAATAATTACATATATAATACAGTTATTATTATCTATAATGTAGTGGAATATATGGTGTATTTATACAATAAGCACATTGTAGAGGATTCTGTACTTACACAGTGATGGAGTCAGATGCTTCACTCATGGAGTCAGATTCTTCAATGACGGAGTCAGAGGGAAGTCCGGGGGGTTCTTGCTCTTCCACCTCATCCTCGTCTTCCTCACTATTGAACAACACATAACGTATAGATAAATTTAGTTTGGGCAGCTAATGGAACCAGAGGACAATATAAATGACAGTGTAAAAAGCTAAATCTAAAGGTGGCATGGTTAACCCCTTAAGGACCGGCCTGTTTTGTGCTGTGGATCCATATAAGAACTTATTTTTGGGGGGTAAATTATTTTATTTTCGGGGTACATGGGGTTTATTAAGGAACTGTCATTCATTTTTTAGGAAAAGAATGAACCAAAAAATATCCAGCAATTCCAATAACAGGTATATCAGAGAACATCATCTATATCAGTGCGAGTATAATCCTATCTTTATAGACTTACGGTATTGGCTCCAGCTTTGGATAATATTTCTTATATTTAAATTTTTTGCGTCTGAAAGAGAGAATAAAGAACCAGTTATAATAGAAGAGACAGAAACCTACCAAATATACCCTCTATATAATGTGCTGGGCCTAGATAACCAGGGGGTGAACGTCTAGGGTCTATAAGTATTCCCATAGCTTATAGGGGATGATTGTCGTTTATGAGGACATATTAGGGCTCACCCCAGGAATATTCCTATATAACTCTGTAGGGAAGATCCTGACATGTAATACTAGGGAGATAAGTCATCATGTTAGAAGATACTTACCGGGAAAAGACATGATGGAGCTTAATTGAATTTCTCCATCTGTGTAAGAAATTAAAGAGAAAAAAACTATAAATATGACATTCACAGGTTATACAATGGTCAGGAAAAGGGGAATTTATATAAAAAGATCTGGAACAGACAAAAAAGGAATTTTATGCAAAAAACAATCAGATCATAGCTAAGATTTTCTGGTGATTGTATGAAGGATTATTTTGTATTATTTGCCTGTCCTAGCCGGTCTCTCCACTTCCAGGAGAGCAATGTAGATGAGTAAGCTGATAATAGGGGCTGCTGGGGGTCGGTAATATTTGTAGTATATCTCCTCCTTCTATTATTGTGTTATATACCACCCCTTGTCCCTGAGGTGTGATTTTCTGAGGAGTGTGGTGGTCGTGACTGGGAGGATTAGCACCAGATATTGGGGTAACAGTCTGTGCTGTGGTGGTCCTACAGTGAGATACTTACATATGATCCATTAATTTTTCTACTCCTTCCTCCAGGATCCTGTAACAGAGTAACGAAGATGGTCACAATCTAGGACATTGTCTCTCTACTATAAGATGTAGGAACATCAGTGCCTGCCATGAGTGTGTCCCGTGTACCGACCCGACACATCATCTATTAACCCCTTTAGTGGCAGCTTTATTATTACCATGTCATGCCTCACAGGGCAGGTTTTTTTTAAATGAGTCAAAAATGCAATTTAATCTCGCAAGTATTTATTAAGGAATGCAGCATCTTTTTGTAATGAAAGAATACATTATAACAACTTTGGAAAATATTTTCTAAATTTTGGAGGAAGGAGATTTTCCAGGAGTGTCACTAAAGGGGTAAACTATCTGTAACGTAGTGTAATATATGATGTCTGTATACAATAAGCACATTGTAGATGATTCTGTACTTACACAATGATGTCATCAGATCCGCTGACGATGTCATTGATGAATTCGGGTGGTTCTTCACCTCCGTCCTCATCTTCATCTCTGGTGAACAACACATCATATATAGAAACTTAGTTCTGGCAGTTAATGGGACCAGAGGATAATATGATAACTGGAAGTATAAAATGGGAAATCTATAGGTGGTCGGGTTAACCCCTTAAGGCCTGGTCTGTTGTGGACTTTAAGGATGCAACGAGGTATGATATTTTTGTATCTCCACGATCTAATCGCTATAAATTTGTGATTTTGGCATCCACAGCACCATATGAGGGCATATTTTTGTGGGATAATTGAATTATTTTTACATGCACCATTTTGAGGTACATGTGGAATTTACTAATGAACTGTCCTTTTTTAGGAAAAGAATTAACAACCCCCCCCTCCCCCCAACAATTTACAAAAACAGTAGAGAAATAGGGTAATTCTACTAGAAGATAACTACCTATAATAAACCACAGGGTCCCAATCTGTGGTCTGGCGCCACCTGTGGAAGAAGTGGAAGAAGGAAGAATTATAAATATGACAGTTAAAGGAAGAAATACGATAGTTATATACAAAAATCTAAAATAGACAAAACAAAAAGTTTTTGCCAATAACCAATCGGATTGTAGATGACATATTCTGGTGATTGTATGAAGGATTATTTTGTATTATTTGTCTATAATGGCTGGCTGTTGCTACCGGCTTCTCTCCACATCTAGGAGTAATGCAGATGAGTAACCTGATAATAGGGGCTGCTGGGGTGTCGGTGATATTTGTATTATATTTCCTTCTATATTCCCACTACTAGTATTGTGGTATATATGGCCCCTTGTCCATGAGGTCTAGTTTTCTGATGAGTGTGAAGGTCATGCCACCAGATAGCACCAGATATTGGGGTAACAGTCACTATCACGTTGGTCTTGCAGTCAGATACTTACATGCTCTCCAAGAAGTTTTTTAGCTCTTCTTGCTGTGGCATGTCTTCATAACCATCCAGTGAGGCACCCTCCACATCCTCCTCCTGGGTCCTAGAAGAGAGTAAAGAAGATGGTGACAATCTAGGACATCATCTCTCCACTATAAGATGCATAATTCACGAACACATTGTATATTAGGAGTGATATATGTAATTTTGAAGGTGTTCTGTGGTGACGTCATCATTCAGGATATTTCAGAAGGAGCTATTAATCTTAGATCATTAAAATGTATTTACTAAACGTGGGTTGGGGTGCCTGTGTTACATTCTTTTTTCTTTCTTTTGGTAGTTTTTGAGTAATGATTGAAGGATGGCCCTGTAACCATCAGGTATTTATTTTCCCATCCTCAACCTTTTTCAAATCCTCTTGAGTAATCCCACAAGGGGACTTGAAGATCATCCGATCGCTTCCACAATACACTGCACTACCTATGTGTTATTATCGTGTAGCTGTGGGCTGGGCCCCTATAATCAGTTTCACTGGAGCGCCCGAGGTGCTCTAGTCCGACACGTCTGAAAAACCTTCTTCATGGTAGTTTTGCAGGACTCTAATAACATTTATTATGTTTGTCACACTTGAGTGTGTGCCAGGATCATCCTTATGGACTTGTTTTTGGTTCCATTATCCTGTTTTTTGTAATAAATTGGTTGCACCTTGTTACATTTTGTTTTTGTGATATACTTTCATTTATCTGAACATCATCCAGGGGTCATACAAAAGGATACTTACATCTCATCTGGATATTGATATCGAAACTCTTCCATATTTTCTCGCTCGCTAACGCTTGCCAACTCTCTCTCGATACTATTAAAGAGTAAATATGTTAGTGAGAATCTAGATGTCTGGCCAATTATATATAGGACTCTACATTATACATGATGCCATTATATTATAATTCATTATGGGCTCTTATCATTTCTGTGTTGCCCCTTCCAGATATTGAGGACCTTTACAGTCCCCAAAACTCACCACATAGTATGTACAGATAGCACAAGCATTAACATACTTGACTTAACACATTAACCTGACGCTCCGACTCAGTAAGGAAAATTACAACAATGCATTATGGGCTTTAAAAAGAATTGATTGGGTGTGATATCCCGCTTTCACCACTATAGCAGATGAAGTCAGATGTTCGACTTGCAGTCCAACTATAAATTACAGTCAACTACATTGTTATCAAGGAAAAGAAAACATTTGTTTCATTGGTTCCAGCAATCAGAGATGAAGTTTATCTGTTCTATAAGGCCCCCCTCTAACAGCTTTTTACAGAGATTATACAATATTATTATTAATCGCAATACAATGCTCCCATTGCTCTCATAGCCACTCAAACGGCGCATGATCTATTTTTGGGTGTTTCAGTGTTTTTAAACTCTGTGCATCGCCCATTGAAATGAATGCACAGCATTTTCAGAGCTGCTGAAAACACGACACAACTTGGTACTGCATTTTTAGCAGCGCTAAGCACCTTAGCTACGCTACGTGAGAAAAAAAAGCAATACTTGCATAGCAGGTGCTGTCTGGGTCCCTGCTGCTACTCATTGAATGGCTGTGATTGGTTCATCGAGCACTGGCTCTGATTGGCTTAGCCGGTGCTCAAGAACCAATCAGAGCAATCTCTTCCCAAAGGCGGGGTTATCAACCCTGTTACCAGCAACAGATGCTCTGTCAGTGCTGATAGGTGCACGGGAAGCTTGCAGGAGCACCAGAGAGCAGCGGGATGGACCTAGGTGAGCATTGGGTTTTTTCAGCCTTATTGGCTACGTTTTCATCTATGATTAAAACATAGCCAAAATGTTGTCAGAAACTCATGACAACTGTGATGAAACCACAGTAAACGCAGCATTCAAAAAAGCAGCGTTTCTGCAATCGCCTGTGTGAGGGAGGCCTAAATCTGCCATTGTAACTCACTTTCTGTCCAACATTACATGCATGATCTGCGCCGGAGGCTCCGAACAGAACCTCTACCACTACGATTACAACGATACCAAAATGTTCATTTTTTTTTAGGTTTTTCCACTTTTCCACAATAAAAACCTTCTCTTTAATTATTTTTTTCTCTACATCGCTGTATTCAAAGTCCTATATCTTTTTTTTATTTTTCCAAAGACAGCACTTTGTAGGGGCTTGTTTTTTGCATGATGAACTGTTGTCTTTATTGGTACAATTTTTAGGTACATACGTCTTTTTTGATTACTTTCAGGGCTTATTCAAACGTCCATATATCAGCTGGGTTTTCACACTCGGCCGATATAAGGTGTCCCTTTCTGCAGGCGGAGGAGGCGGGCCTGGAGCAGTGCACTGAGCTCCTGCCCCCTCTCTGCCCCTTGCCACTGTTTGCAATAGGAGGGGTGGGATAGGGCAGAGCTAAGTTCTGCCCTGCCCTCTCCCATTGCAAATAGTGGTGAGGGGCAGAGAGGGGCGAGAGCTCAGTGAAAACCTGGCCGATATACAGACGTGTGAACAGCCCTTATTGTGCTTTTTGGGAGGTAAAATGAAAAAAAAAAATAAGCATTTTGCCTCAATTTTTCCGTTTTTTTTAATGCATTTTGCCTTGCAGGATAAACAGTGTGTTCAATTTATTGCACAGAGACAACAATACGAAATATGTGTGATTATAATTTTTTTATACTAATTGGGGAAAATTTGCAAAAAAAAGGTTATTTTGTAATTTTTTTTACATTTTTTATTAACACTATTTTTATCTTTTTTTTTTACACTTTTTATATCTCTGTAGTGGCCTTGCTTCACAGTTGCAGGGGAACCAGTAATATAACTCGTTTTTCATAGACTAAGCTCCTTATTATTTAAAATTTAACTTTTATTTATAACCACTTAAAAAGAAAAGCTTTTGTTGGTTTGGGAAGGCCTCATAAGAACTAATTTTTATTAACTCTTTAATAGTTCAATACAGATGATCTTGTTTTGTTAGGCACATGTAGTCTCATTTCACCCGTATATCTGAGGTTCATAGAATACCTGGGGCCATATGTATCATGCCCTCTTTAACCGGGTGACTAGTATATAGTCTAATAGCAGAAAACCCCTCATACAACGATATTCCCAATTTTCGTGTTCTGCTCAATATGTCGGTGACATTTAAAGGGTTAACAGCTTAGCTCAATGACGCTGCTGTTGCAGGGGGGTGTTGGCTGTAAGAAACAACTAGCACCCACATTGTATGGAGCAGGATCGACCCGCGATCCCCCTCCTTACCCCGAACCTTCAGGACATAACTAGCAATTTCTGCTGCAGAAAATCTGCAGTACATCCGCCATGTGTAAATGTAACCTAATGGAATCTGAATCAACCGTAGCATAATAATACAATAAAGGATGTTATAATTAGGGGACATAAAAAAGGCAGACTGGCGCAATACTGTATTCTAGACGTATTGGACTGCTGATTACTGTATATGAAACAAAGCAATGAAAAACATAATAGATCCGACCATAATCCATGACTGCTGGCATCATAGGCCGGTGATCTACCCTCCACTATCTGTAGCGGGTAAACCATTAATATACTCCGGACTTATCACATGTAATTACTGGATGATGGTCGGAAGAATAACTAACACCTCCGCTGATACCAAACCCAGACCTCACACCTGGCAGACCGGCCACCGACCGCTCCACCACCAACAGGGTGAGAAACAGCAGAACACATTCTATTATTTGATGCAGAATAATACAGTTTAAAAGAGGCTCCGGGACTCCATGTCCCCTAAACTAGAAGCACCAGAACTTAAGCACTCGGTGCTGCCAGATGACATGGTGACACTTGCTACATCAGCCCAACAACCTTGTACCGGCACCTCATCACATCATATTATACATTTACAATACAGATTTACAGCAGAAGTAAAGAAGTGATCAGAACTGAAAAAGAGGAAACAGGATAGAAGATAATGAAAGACACAACAGGAGCTCCACATACAGCCTACATACCTCCAACGGCAACTACAACCCTCAACGGAATGTTGGCGCTGCAGCTCCTTATATAACCTATGAGATGTCATAATGTGATAATGTGAGGGGGAGGAGCCAACAACTGCAACATTCCGTGACATCACATGCTGCAGCCATTAGAGACCAGATAAGGACGAGCAGCCAATCAAATTTCATATAGATAAAATGGCCAATACATTTTCCCACCAGACCCCAAAACCTTGTACAAGGGGCAATAATGTCATTATTTCTAAAGGGTGTAAGGGCTCCTGCACACTTGCGTTTTTTTCACGCGCTATATCTGGCTTTGTTTTCACGCAATATCGCTGCTTTTTTTTCACGTGATTGTCAATGGGACTTTCTTATGTTAAAAAAGCACCAACTTGCAAAGCGTTTTAAACATTAGAAAGTCCCATTGACAATCGCGTGAAAAAAAGCAGCGATATTGCGTGAAAAAATAGCCAGCTATAACGCGTGAAAAAAACGCAAGTGTGCAGGAGCCTTAATTGTGTCATCATTTCTAGTGATTATAACACTGATAGATCAACGGCAATCACTCATATATGCCGATAATACAGAAGCCACATAGAGCAGAACACAAGGGGTTGTATGTGCATTAGAGGGGGGTAATAGATGATATAAGGAGGGGGCTGGTAATGGATATATGACCAGTATAAATAATACTACTATTAACTTTCCATCATTTATGGAGATGCTGCTATTTCCAGGATGAAGTGTGGGGTAAATATAAGATTTCCCACATAAATCCGTATTCAGGAGAGAAGCCTGCAAGCATCATTATGTCAGAAACGTCCTGATTTCTTCTGTATGACAATCTGCACCCTTCTGGCTCCTCCCATTATATGACATCATTTCACCTAATACAGTGTGATATCATTTAGGCTATAATCTCCCCCAGTATAAATGGCTGATGGACAAGAGTTTTAAAAAACCTCAGTGGGATCCAGATTGGACTATTTGTAATGATAAAGATCTCCTGCAGCAGCTGCGCCATTTTCAAAAGCCCGATCCTTCAGTGCTGATGAGTTCTAAACCCTCCAGGGAATCATCACCCCAAATACCTGAAAAGTGCATTTCCTGGTATATCCTGTAGGGGAACATCCGAGGGGGGGTATCGAAGTCAGGAAAAGACAAAAGAGATTTCTGCCAAAGATCTTATAGGCCAGAAAAAAGTCACATTTGAAAAAAAAATTCTAGTTACGATAGTGATAGCGGAACTGCCTTTGGAAACCCTGACTGGTTTGAAATCGTGAATCTGGTTTGAAATCTATCCCCAGCCCTGCTCAACTTGTATGCAGAAATAATCATAAGGCCATGCAATCCGGAAGAATCCCCAATTGGAGTGGAAATTGGTGGAATAAACATAAACAATTTTTGATTTGCTGAGGACACAACTCTACTTGCTGAAAATAAAGAAGAATGCGAACACATGGGACTGTATTTCAATATTAACCCCTTGGTGACCACACATACAGGCTTTTACGTCCTGGGTGGCTGGGCTTTATTCTATAGGGCCATGTAAAAACACACTCGCTCTGCAATTACATTGTATACAGGCTGCGGGTACCTATGTCATCGCTAAGTGACGGTGCGGGAAATATACATAAACAAACAGAAAAAAAGTTGTCCTGCGCATGATCACCTGTATGAGTACGCAGTTATGTGCAGTACATTACGTGGCAGTACGCAGGGCCACGGCCGGGCTCACAGCTGGGATCTGCTGCAGGCCTCCACAAGCGGACTCCGCATACTGCCATGTGAGCCCGGCATTATTCAGATCGCTACCTGTAATGCATAATTTACAAGAAGTTCATGGAAACGCTCGCCTTCCTGCAGTTCCAGGAGCAGCTTGTTGAGCGCCTTCTGTTTGAGACCTCGGAGCGCGCAACTTTTTATACCCCATCCCTTCTACTTAGGTCAAGAAACCCCTCCCAAAAAAGTATCAAGTTTGCAGCAAGCATGGGAGGAGGAGAGATACCCGGTTTTATTGCCCCATGTGCCCATCCTAAGCAGGCCTCTGTAATTACCCCTGATTTCAGACAAACCACACAGTTTAGTTCAAAATGTATTTTTATTACAGACTTTATACAAAATACACAGTATAGCAGACTCGGGTCCACAGATATACATCACTGGAATATTCTGGAAACTATAGAAGGGAGTCCTGTATCTAATACACTGAACACTGGCTAATAAACCCTTGCATGAACGTCTCTCGATTTATTGCGTTTTTACCCACTAAAGTGACGGCTCTTGGAACTAGGCCAAGCAAACTATTCGTTCATCAACTTATGAGAATGTATAAAATGTATCTATACCACCTCCCGAGTAAGAACCTTGGGAGGCAACACCCATAGGAAACTCCCTATAGGTCTAGAGAAGGCAAGGACAGGATAGAAAAGGGGAAAGGAGAGGGGAGAGAAGAGAAATAAGACTCAGCCTCGAGTCCAGAAGAGATAAAAAAGGAAAAGAGAATAAAGGGTAAAGAAGAAGAAAGCAGAGACAAATTGCCTCAGTCCCACGCCAGCCTGAAACCCCTTTTATTGATTAGGAAAAACCCCGTTCACCAGCCCCCGTTCAAACCCAGCAGATTTGCAAAACATCAACGAATCTTCCCATGTGGTGTGAAATGCCGAGTATTTAGCACCGTCCCCAGTCATAGCTTTTCCATATGGCCTATTTCATCCAGAGCTGTCACCCAGTTCAATCTCAACGGGGCAACCAGGGATCTCCAAAGCTCAGGAATCACTGCTCTCATTGCTAGGAGGAATTATTATTTTTATCTAAGATTAAGGGCACCCCAAAAGCCCAAAAGGTGAAGGGGGTGTCTTTTTAGAGAGTCAATTTTTTTTCTGCGCAAGTATGAAATGGGACCTGGAATTTATTTAGTTGTGCCCTGAAATCCAATGGGTGTTCCATTATAGGCCTAGCTATGTGTCTTATAAGTAGATTGGGGCTACAATGGGGTACTCCTGAAGACAGAAGAACTAGTGCTATAAAATTTGGGGTGCGTCTCCCCAGTTTTCCCTGCTTGAAACAAAGGAAACTGTCATGAAAATGACATTCATGAAAAAAGCTTAAATTGTATTTATTTTTCACAGGCTTTATAATAGTCTTTTGCAAATCATAGTGGGGTCAGAATGCTCAGTTCACACCCAGCTAAATGGGCTAAGTGTTCTAGATTTCAAAATGGGTTCACTTGTGGGGGATCATCGTTTTGGTACCTTTATGGCTCTACAAGTGAACAATGGGGCCTGGAATTTATTTAGTTGTGCTCTGAAAGCTGACAGGTGTTCCCTCCATTACAGGCCTAGCCATGTGTCCAGTAAGCAGATTGGGGCTACAATGGGTATATTTCTGAACACGGGACAAACAGGGGTATCCATTTTAGGATGCAAGTCCTATTTAATTTGTGTGCTATATAAAAAAACTGTTTTTGAAATGACACAATTGCCAAAAAAAATTAAATCATAGTTTTTTTTTTCTGCTTTACCTAGATTCATTAAAAAATGTGGGGTCATAGTTCTCAGTACACATCTAGATGAATTTGCTAAGGGATCTAGTTTTCAAAATGGGGTAATTTGTGGCGGTTCTCCATCATTTTGGCTGCTCAAGGCCTCTATAAGTGGAAAATGGAGCCTAAAACACCTTCTGGCAAAATTTTTGTTCTGAAAGCCACCAGCTGCTACTTTCGGTTTGGGCCCCGTTGTGTATATAGACATTAGATTAGGGACACAATTCGTATGTTTGTGGACACAGAAAAAAACAGGGGTATCCATATATTCATATGTATGCTGTACAAAACAAATATTTTTAAAATGACATAATTGCAAAAAAAATTAAAATCACACTTTTTTTCTTCTGCTTTACTTATATTCATTCAAAAACTGTGGAGTCAGAATACGCAGTGCACCCCTAGATGAATTCATTAAGGGGTCTTGTTTTCAAATTAGGGTCATTGGTGGGGGTTCTCCAATGTTTTCACCACTCAAGGATTCTCCAAGTGTGCAATGGGGCCTAAAACACCTTCAAGCAAAATGTCTGTTCTGAAAGCCACTAGGCAAAAGCTTTATGGTCTTTTGTTCTTGGCAATGGTGGGTATCACAGGGCGAACCCCCAACTAAGTTACTTTTATAACTAGTGTGATTGAGGTCATAAAGCTAAATAAAGCTACTAACATGGAAGGACCCGTTTATGGAATTATTTATGTTATTATTTATGTATACAGAATAGAAACTATGTCCACAAAGACGACACAAATTCTGAGCTTGTTTTTATTTCACACTTGCCAACTCTCCTGGAGTGAGCGGGAGACACTCGGGAAAAGAGATCTCTTTTAGGGCACCTACCCACTTGCGTTACCGATTTTCGTGCGTGAAAAACGCTGCGTTTTTTGCACGTTTTTCGCGGCGTTTTTTGCGTGTTTTTTGCAGCCCTCCATTGACAATCATTGGTGCATTAAGAGAAAAATAAGGACACATATGCAACTGACAGTTCCTATGTGAAAAAACCCCACGAAACGGAAAAAAAAACCCAGATGGAGAAGAACACATTCTATACTATTTGCTCTTGAGAAAAAACGCAAAACATCACAGGAAAAAAAATCGCAAGTGGGTAGGCGCCCTTAAGCTGAAAAAATGTCTTTTGAGTGATTTTTGAGCGATAACCGTTGTGTGCATTCTGAGGACAAGGTGATCGCTCAATCATTCAGCGATCACTTTGCACTCCGAGCGGGGTATGCAGAAGACAAGCGGGGCCACTTCTGCATGATGAACGTCGGCAGACCAGGGCTGGTGATTTTAACTGGTTTTGGATTCGGAAATGTTGCAGAATTTGCAGCAGAAATTTCTGCTGCGGACATTCTTCAGCACTTCCGCCACATGTAAACATACCCTAAGTCAGGTTGAGGTATGCTGCCATATGCAGAGTGGCCTCGGTAGTAATAGTGACCCCCCCCCCAACTCTCACAGTGGCCTTGGTACTGATAGTGTCCCTCCTGAAAGCCATATACTTACCCTTCTCCTGGTATTCAGAGCGCTCTCTTCTCAGCGCTGCTGTGGGGCAGACCTATGTGCGTCCGCAGCAACACCTCCTCCCTTCTCCTCTCCTCCTGTGAACCAATCTGGAGAGGTCAGGGGATGAGGATCCTAGATGCACACACTGCCATCAGTGTGTGCATTATGCCACAGCGCTGCTGACTAATTACAAGCTAGGGAGCTGCGGCTGCCCGGCTGGTAATCACCTTCATGGTGACCCCACATCCCGAAAGCGGGGCAGGTGTCCCGAAGGCAGGACATATGGCTATCCTGCTTGGGACCCTGGGGAAAGGTAGGACACAGGGTCCAAAAGGGAGACTGTCCCGCCTAAATCGGGACATGTGGTCACCTTATATAAGGGCTTAAACAGATGATTGTGATACTTGGTGAATAGAACCTATTGATTTCAACAGCTTCATTATCACTTTTTTTTTGCCTTATCTTGTGCGTGTTTGCATACCAAAGAGTCCCCTGTGTGATGTGCGCAAGCACGCAGATCTGCCCGCGCGGGTATGCACGAAGCACAGCGCATACCTGACATCACCGGCACTACATTAGGCAAGTTAGCCTTTTATGTTCAAAAGTATTTTATTGAGTTTTTACAACATATTACTTACAATATTGTCTGTTTGTGTTAAGCATAGATGCAGGATTACGTTTCTAATGGTTATTAGTAATGCAATATAAGCTAATATATATATATTTTACATTTCTGGTTTTCTTCTTGTAAACATTAAATATCTCCTAAAGCTTCGATAACATCCTCCTGCCTGCTTTGTAACTTTAACAAACGTTGCTTCTGAATTCTAAACTTGTATTTAACCAGCATTGTAACTGTCCATCTAAATTTGTAGTCTAATATCCGACAGGCATCCCGTCCCGGAAATATTGGGACGTAATGACTGTCGGCGTATAATACTTTGAGTATAGTAGCGTGAAACTAATCAAGAATGGGTATGAGAAAGGGAGTTAGGGAAGAGGGGGAAGTAGAGGTTGTGAAAGAAGAGAAGATTAGAAATAAGAAAGTAGAGAAAGAAAGCCTCGTGTTACCTCTAGCCTCTGTACGCTCGCCAAATCCAGGACTTGTTATCGATTGGGGAGCTCGCCCCTCTGTAGCCACCCATCAAAATCTGTTGACTTACGGAAGGTCAGCCAGGGCTCCCAGACCGCATGAAAGGCTGCATATTTGTTATCGTCCTCCGCTCTCAACTCCTCCATGTGGCTTATATCATCTAGGGCTACGACCCAGTTCAACCTGGAAGGTGGAACCTGTGATCTCCATAGGCGAGGGATAATGACTAGAGATGAGCGAGCGTACTCGGATAAGCACTACTCGCTCGAGTAATTGGCTTTATCCGAGTATCGCTGTGCTCGGGTCTAAAGATTCGGGTGCCGCTGCGGCTGACAGGTGAGTCGCAGCGGGGGGCAGGGGAGAGCGGGCGGGAGAGAAGGAGAGAAAGATCTCCCCTCCATTCCTCCCCGCTCTCCCCTGCAGCTCCCCGCTCCGTGCCGGCACCCGAATCTTTAGACCCGAGCACAGCGATACTCGGATAAAGCCAATTACTCGAGCGAGTAGTGCTTATCCGAGTACGCCCGCTCATCTCTAATAATGACCCTTGCTGCTAAGAGAAAGAAGCGAAGAATTCCTTTCTTAATTGTTCCTATTGGCCCCGGTATGGCGGACAGAAGGGCTATTTCGGGGGTGATGGCCAGTGAACTTCTGGTCAGAGCATTATATAGTCCCTCAACCGCCTTCCAAAGGGGTGAAATCTGGGGACACGACCACCAAATGTGGGTAAGAGTCCCAGTTCCTGTCATGCACCTCCAGCATAGATCAGTGACCCCTGGATAGAATCTGGCCAGACATACCGGAGTGCGGTACCATCGTGTGAGCAATTTGTAATTTAGCTCTTGATGGTTACCTGAGATCGTCATCTTATGTGTCAGACTTTGAACCTTCACCCACTCCTCGTCTCTCACACCAATATAATGCATATAGGTATAGATGAAAGAGGATGAAACTTACTCGGTGGAGGCGCCTATAGCCCAGGCGCCTCCCAATCCAAGATTAGCTTATCGCACGGAGATGAAAGCCAGCGGTAACGGAGGTACTTTCACAACTTTTATTATGTGCAGTCAGGGTATACACAACGTGTTTCGGCCAAGAGGCCTTTTTCAAGTGTACAAACTACATTAAAATAGACAATTATATAGAAATTACCTGAGAAATGATGTGTGCTGTGACGAATCCCGTTTGTGTAAAGAGGAGGGTCGGGGGAGTGAACGAGGGAGGGGAAAGCGCCAAATTTGGTGCGATACTCCTTCCGGGAAATCCCTGGTGACGTCGGTATCACGTGTGGACCCGCATAACTGCGGGCACACCGTTAACTCGAATGAAGCGACCTCAAGGGGAGTGGCCACCTGCTGGTAACCACCCACCTGTCCCATGATGTGATCATGTGTTCCGGGTGATCCCGGATGACGTTTGGGTCACGTGTAGAGCCTACGTCATGGTGGGTGCACAATTTATGTATATCGGATGCCCACAAGGGGAGCGGCCGCCGATTAGCACCCGCCCAAATCTCATCCGACATACAGCGATTTAACCCACCAGCTGACAGGAGGTACTCCGTCTACATACAGCACTCCGTCTGGGTGCGTATAGCTAATAGGATATCTATTTTTTCCCTTATCGTTGTCATAGGGGGCATTTAAAACCAATTAGTGGTTTTCATATTATAGTGCACTATATGTTATCTTGTATTGTTTATCAGATGTCTGTTCATATGATCTATATATCAAACATAGAAACATATATTGTAATAAAGAATAAAAATATACTTCTAAGAGGATCAAAGTGTATTAAATAACTACATATATGTTCTATTATCATCATGGTATGCATAGTTATATTACTATTACTAAAAAAAATGCAATATTCCATTCACTAATATAGTTCATTCTTAATAATGCATGACATTTTGTGGATACATACCTTCAAGAAATTTGAATTAGATCATATACTGATAAAAGGTGGGACCTTATGTCCTGTTTAAGATTTTTATGTATATATAAATTTAATTTAAAAAGAGGTAAAATCATGAAAAAAATTTGGCTGTTTATATAAAATATGATTATGGTTGGATCCATGATCATATTAAAATTTCTCCAAGGCCTCATTCAAGCCGTGCGGTATGAGCGTATTAAAATGAAAAATATAAAACCTTTCTTTTGTTTTTAATTTAGAAAATTCCCCCTTTATTATTTGTTCAACTGGAGTTATTTTAAGTTGAGTAGGGTCTGATGAATGGTGTGTAAAGAAATGTTTTGATACGCTGTGTTTAAGGGCGAGCACCCACTGGCGTTTGCGTTTTCCGCGGGAAAAAAACGCAGCGTTTTCGCCGCGTTTCCCGCGGTTTTTCCGCCCGCTTTCCGCTGCGTTTTTCGCGGCGTTTTCGCGGCGTTTTCGCGGCTTTTCCATTAATTTCCATGGAGAAAAATAAGGACACATATGCAACTGACAGCTCCTATGTTAAAAACGCAAACGCAACGCAAAAAAAACGCCAGTGGACAGGAACACATGTTATCTCTATGCCTGTGCAGGAAAAACGCAAAACGCAGGTAAAAAAACGCCAGTGGGTGCTCGCCCTAAGAAAGCTGTTTTTTATATTTGATCTGTGTTGATTAAGACGACAGCGTAGGGTGTTGACCGTACGCCCAATGTATCTCAAATTGCACGGGCATTCAATCATGTATATCACATAATTACTGGCACAGTTTAAAAATTGATTGATGCGAAATCCTGGAGTCTCCGTGTTTACATCTATATCTTTTCGTTTGTGGCATATATTGTGACAACATTTACATGTTGGTCTACCACATCTGTAAGCCCCTATTATCTGTGTAGAAGAATAAGATGCATTAGTTACTCTCCTGGATCTAAATTGTCGTGGTTGAGAGGGGGCTAGTATATTCGCTAGAGTACGACTCCTTCTGAATGTGATTTTGGGACGTGAAGGTATGTCTGATGCTAAAAATGGATCAGATTGAAGAATGTGCCAATGTTTATTCACTATTTTTTTGAGTTCTCTGTGATGCGAATTATATCGGGTTATTAGATTGCAGTCACGGTTCAAATCCATATCTTTCTTTTTTGAGATCCTGGTTGGATTTAATGACTGGAGATCCCTATTCTCTAGTTTAGCCCTATTATAGGAACTGGAAACTAGAGTTTTAGGATATTTTTTATCCATAAATCTCTCTGCTAGAATTTCGGATTGTTTTTCATATTCTTGGATGGTCGAACAGTTTCTTCTGATCCGTTTAAATTGTCCGTATGGGACATTTAACTTCCATTGTTTGGCGTGATCGCTTCGGAAATCTAAGAAACTGTTCGCATCCACAGTTTTAAAATGAGTTTTGGTGTGGATTCTTCCTGCATGTATATAAATTTCTAGATCCAAAAAAGTAGCTTTCGTATGGCTGACGGAGCCCGTGAACTCTAAATTCCATGTATTATCATTCATATTTTGGATGAAGCTTGTAGCTTCTTCGGCAGTGCCGTCCCATATCATAATGATGTCGTCTATAAATCTTCAATCTGATCCATTAAGTGCATTAACATGGCCATACAGAAGTGTATAACCCTACTTGCTGCGGCGGGACAACCCCTTTAACCCCTTAAGGACACAGCCTATTTTGGCCATAAGGATGCAACGATTTGGGGGGGGTTTCATTTCCACTTTTCGAGAGCCATAACTGTTTCATTTTCCCGCCGACACGGCCGTATAAAGGTTTGTTTTTTACTTGGCAAGCTATAGTTTTTATTGGGACCATTTTTCGGTGCATTTAATGTATTGTAAAACTTTTATTATTTTTTTTTAAGAGCAGGAAGAGAAAACATCAATTCTGCAATTGTTTTTTACAGCATCAATCATACAGCATCAATGACATTTTTTCTGCGGGTCGGTACGATTACACGACCAAAAACATAATTTTTTTTAGGTTTTTCCACTTTTGCACAATAAAAACCCCTTTTTTAGAAATTATAATTATTTTTGCATTGTTGCATTCAAAGTCGCATAACTTTTACATTTTTTCATGGACGGAGCTCTGTGAGGGCTTGTTTTTTGTATCACACGATGTAGTTTTTATTTATACCATTTTGGGATGCATATGGCTTTTTGATCACTTTTATTGCGCTTTTAGTGCTCAGTCACACGGGCGGCGATCTGTGCGTGTGTCCGAGCGGAAAAACCTCCGCTTTGCCGGTGCAGACAAAAATTCGCACCTGTCAAAGGAAGAACATATGGGTGGCAATGGACGTGGTCATGCAGATTTTTGTCCGCACATGCGGTACGTTTTTTTTTCCACGTGGAAAAAACGCACGTATATCTGCCCGTGTGACTGAGCCCTTAGGGAGGTAATTTGGGAGGGTTTTTTACGTTTTTTTCTGTGTAGAATAGTGTGCTCAAATTATAGTACTGATCATTACTGACATGATGATATGTGGGGTTTTTCTTAAATTTTAATTTTTTTTTCATACAAATAGGGGAAAATTATTACTTTTTTTCCATGTTTTTTTATACTATTTCTTTTTTTTTTTTTTTTTTTTTACACTGAAGGGGACCTGATCCATAGCAGCTATGATCATTATTCGAAGGTATTGCAGGACTTGTGTCCTGCAATGCCTTATCGCTTGTTATAGCGATTATAGGCAATGGCAAAGCAGGAAATCTGTAGCTGGCATCTTGTTGCCATGGCAACCCCTTGGCCCTCCACGATCACATTGCGGGAGTCCGATGACATCACAGAGGGAGCGTTCTTCCTCTGTGAACCCTTTACATGCCGCGATCTTTGCTGTCAATTTTCAGCATGATTTTCATCTCTTCAAATGAGCATTGAAATCTGCCTCTTTCATGCGGATGTTGATGCAGATTTGCTATGTGGCTACCTACACACGGCTGAGCGCAATATCGGGCCGTGAAACATATCATGCTCGCCTTTGTGTGATTTACCTGTGGATACGAGGCGTTTTTCATTAAAGATGCCTCCCATCACTCCAGGTAAAGTAGCACATGCCATGCTATGTGTTTTCCTGTTTCATGGAAAACAATGGATGATGCGTTCCGAGGAACATGCAAAGAGAACATGATGTAATTTTTTTTCCTGTACCAAAATGATGTACGGGGAAAAAAAAGAGAAGAACGCTCATGTATGTGACTACATTCAAAGGAATGGGGTTCTTATTTGTGTGTATCACAACGCATAAATCATACACAATTTTCTTTGCCATGTGAAGGTGGCCTAGTGATAAATCCCCCATGTAATAAATGTATAGGATTTTCCCCTCTGGCCGCTGTTAGTGATAATTTCCTATTTGTTTTCTTGAGGTGGTCCTGGCATCTTTCCCCGGAAGGAACACCTTCATGACCATCAAGGTTGTCGACAGAGGAAAGAGCAAGGCAGACGTCATAAGGAGAGAGCGGCGGATACTCCTGAAGGCCCAAGACTGCCCCTTCATCTGCCATCTGTACGCCGCACAGCAGTCTGCAGACCGGGCCTACTTCATCACGGAGTATCTGTCCGGAGGAAGCCTGGCGGTGATGATCAGGATGTGCGGCAGCTTGGACATCAACCATGTGAGGTGAGTAAATGACTAATCAGGAGACGGAGGGGGGATACTGAGGACGACATGACAGGTACAGAAGAGTGGAGGACATACAGGCTGCCATAAACAGCGCCTCTTCTGGTGGTGACACTATGATGGTGACATGATGTCAGGGGACTGATGTCATGTCATTGATACTACACTCTTCTCTCAGATTCTACACAGCGGAGATTGCTTGCGGCCTCCAGTTCCTGCACCGACGCTACATCATCCATCGGTAAGCACAACTTTCCCACATCTCCCTGTTTCCTTGCGATGGTGGAGAGATGTACCCAGCTTTCCCAGAGTCCTGAATTAGGACTGGTTTGGCTGCGGTACATTCCTAAGTCCTCTATATCACTGATCAGATTAACATTTCTCTTTATTTCATTGCAGTGACATAAAGCCGGCGAACATCATGCTGGACGGAGATGGACACATCCGCCTGATTGACCTGGGGCTGGCCCAAGACGGCGTTGTCCCATCTAAGAAGATCAGCGGAGTGACGGGCACATATCGATTCATGGCCCCAGAGGTGCTTCGCAAAAAGGACTACGACGCAGCAGTCGACTGGTGGAGCCTGGGGATTGTCGTATCCTGGATGGCGACAGGACAGTCCCCTTTCTACCATGGCTCCTCCAGGAGGAAGATCATCAAGTCCATCAAAAGAAAGAAGCCAAAATTCCCATCTGCGCTGGATGCTGACGTAAAGCATCTTGTGAAGCGACTGCTGCAGAAGAAGCCTAAGAAGAGGTTGGGTGTCCACAAGAACATCAGAGGTCACCGTTTCTTCAACAACGTAAATTGGGAGATGATGGAACTGAGAAGAGCAGAACCGCCAT
Source organism: Eleutherodactylus coqui (assembly GCF_035609145.1). NCBI lineage: Eukaryota > Metazoa > Chordata > Amphibia > Anura > Eleutherodactylidae > Eleutherodactylus > Eleutherodactylus coqui. Next base: position 79,595,861 of record NC_089839.1, read on the forward strand.
TCAAACCATTCAGCAGAGTTCCGAGGAACAGAGACCTGCCGTGGCCAGAGGATGGGACACCCCTTCACCCCGTGGACGGATTCTCGTACACTTCACCAAGCTGGACCCGGTAAGATCTTCTTCCTGTAGGGATGATGTTGTTCAGGCAGACCTCTGTATTCATTATCATTGTTCCTCTGGTGTCAGACAGCACAGGAGGTCATATAATAACCCTGCTTCATGTCACCATGTCTGGTCCGCAGACTTCTCCCTCCTCAGCTACATTATTATTGCTCCTGTAATTACTATGTCTCTGCTTCTTCTTAGGATGACAAGAAGAATCTGATAGTGAAGGAAGCCACAACAATCTGGTAAGTATCCTCTATACACCCCTACACACACATATCTGTACACCTATATACACCTACACATACATATCTGTACACCTATACACACAGGACACCTACAATTATATCCATATACTGTAGCAGAAGCTCACATACCGTAGAAAGCTTAACATATAATATATCTTTTCATTAGATCAGATACAAATCAGATCCTGATACAAGCCGTCATGTTACATTAGTTCACTGTCTTGCATCCACAACTGGTAAAACTGTCAATTCACTCTTATGTCTTGTAGGCTCGGGCCGCGCCAACTGTCTGCTGAACCCACGACTCTGCTGCTGTAGAAGACCCCAGCTTACCAACAACATCCTCTCTCCAACAACTACATCCTGCCTTACCATCATGCTACCCCGAACCCCGACATCCTCTGGCTGGCATCGGGCATCATCCTCTCCTGTAGACCCTCGACACCCCCAGGAGTGGCCTGTGCTTGATTGGTAACTGGCAAGTTCAGGAACAATAGCCCGAGTGACTATTATCCCCGAACTCCTGGTTACTAGTAAGACCTCGGCACAGGCCAGGTAAGTAGCACACACCACATACATGAAGGTTAGACACTAGTGTAGCCACTAACACATACATAGACACAAGTATACACAAAGATAGGTGTAGATGTCGGCTTTGATCCTGGGACTTGCTCTGATCGCTATATTTGGGGTCAGGAAGGAATTTTTCCAACTTGAGGACAATTGGCTCATACCTCAAGGAGGTTTTTGCCTTCCTCTGGATCAACTCACAGCCTTAAATAGGGTTAGGTCTTATTTATAAGGAATCAGCCACATAAATAACATAATATAAACATAAAGAAACACAATCTTTAGCTGACATCACATACACTAGGGAGGTGACCGGCTGGCGTTTGATCCTGAGATTTATTCTGGTCGCCATATTTGGGTTCAGGAAGGAATTTTCCCCCCTTTAAACAGGATAATTGGCTCTTTCCTGAAGGGGGTTTTCGCCTTCCTCTGGAGCAACACAGTCTATAAACAGGTTTAGTCCAATACACTTTATATCTCACACAAACAATAAATGGTAATAGATTTATATAGATTTATGGAAACAATAACACATTTTATAAAGTCAGGTCAGATTTCGGCTTTGATCTTGGGACTTGCTCTGATCGCCATATTTGGGGTCAGGAAGGAATTTTTCCCCTTTATACAAGGATAATTGGCTTTTTCCTATCAAAGGGTTTTCGCCTTCCTCTGGATCAACTCAGCCTCAACATTCCCCATAATAAAATCTACCATTTCCTATAACTAGAAATAAAATGTTCTTTCTCCATAAATCTTTGTGTCGGTGTCTTTATTTCCATTAAATGTCTTATATAATGTTCTCTCAATGCCACTAGGGATCGTATACCTAAGAAACAGTGATGGGTGGGGGTTTGGCGGGGGGCCCATGTAGTTACACCCCGTCACCCTTCAGATCACATCTGTCTTTTTGAGTTCTAAGAAGAATAGATGGATCATCAAGAGTGAATAAGCCACAAGGTTACCACTTAGGGCTCATTCACACGAGTGTTTATGTGTGTACAATCGTGCACATATAACCACGCATCTATTAGAACCATTGGTTTCCTATGCTGTGTTCACACGCCGGTGTTTTACAGGTGTGAAAACGCATGTACCTGTAAAACATAGGACATGCGTGCACGCTTAGGTCCGTGCTGCGCGTCAATATTCCCTGTGGGGAGTCTTCTTGTCTCTGAACACTGTGACAGCACTGTCACAGTGTTCACTGACAAGAGGACTCTCCGCAGGGAGTAGAAAATCCTCTGCCACATCTGTGGCAGAGGATTACGATGTTCTCCCATTGCTTTCAATGGGGCGGCTGCTGCTGCAGGTGGCCCCATTGAAAGCAATGGGATGCAGGTAACCACTACAGTGATTTTTCGGGGAAGGGCTTTAAATATATGCCCTTCCCTGAAAATCATCTCTAGTTTGTGTAAAAAAATAAAAAATATATATACTCACCTCTCCTGTCAGGGCTTAGGCGCATCTTCCCTGCTTGGCCCCAGGCCGTGTAGTGAAGTTTTTTCAGCAGCAGGGATTTAAAATCTGCTGAAGGGGCTTTTTTTGATTGGCTGAATGCTCAACCAATCACAAGCAGAACTCAGCCATTGATTGAATGACAGCTGGGTGCTACCTGTGATTGGTCACTGCGCTAAGCCAATCACAGGCAGCGCTTGGTCATTCATTGAATACAGTGGAGGGGGAGGCTGCCGGGGATCATTTCGCTCCACCCACCTTCCTTCACAGTAAACAGGCAGTCATTCATAAATGAAGGAACATCAGACAAGGGAATGCCACCAACAAGCTCATGCATGCAGCAGCACCAAAGCTGAACGTGCATGACTTCAATCTCCACAGTTCTGAGAGGGAATGAGGTTAAAAAAAAATGCCAGAAATCCCCTTTTTTTGGCTGCCCGATTTCCAAGAAAAAATGTAATAAAAAGTGATCAAAAATCATATGTATTGCAAAACAAACTACAGGATGTCCTACAAAAACCGAGCCCTCGCACAACTATATTGATGGAAAAATAAAAAAATTATTGCGCACAGAAGATGGCGGCAGAAAATAACTTTTAAAAATATAAAAAACAGCAAAAAAAAGTTTGGTATCGTAGTAATCGTACTGACCCATAGAATAAGGCTATCATTTTTGTTGTAGTTTGTGCGCCATAAAAGGAAGAGGCACCGAAAGATGGTGGATTTTTTTTTTCATTTTACTCCACTTAGAATGTTGTCAAAGGTTTTCAGTACATTATACGGTACCAGTGAAAAATACAACTCGTCTCGCAAAAAAACAAGCCCTCATACAGCGAGGTCAATGGGTACATAAAGGAGTTATGATTTTTTTAAATGGGGAGCGGAAAAAACAAAAATGCAAAAAAAAAAGAAGTTAAAAATGTACACTCTTCCACCTTTCCCTCTAAAATTCGGACGATAATCCTCATAAGTACCAAAAAGACAAATAAACATATAAACAGAACTGGAGCTGCAGGAATGGAGAGACTTTAATAGCGGTTCTCTTAGAGATTACAGGATTCCTTGCCCTTTATAAATATGGCGCCCACAGCAGTGCGGTATAGATCACGTGGCATAAGACTACACAAGGCACTCTAGCACCATGCTTGAGTCTTGCTGTGAGGCTCAGTAGGTCCTGATGGCAGTAGGACCCCGTGGCAAGCTGTTTACACTATGCCTGTACAATAAATGTTAGGCCTCATGTCCACTTGCTGCACGGATTCCATCTGCTGAACCCCGCAGATATGGACAGGAGAATACATTGTCTTACCTCTCCAGATCCAGCGTGGGTCGCTCCGTGCCGGCTGGATTTTCTTTCTTCAGTGCGGCGGCTGCGTCCGGATGCGTTGGCGACGTGCTGGACACATGCACAGTGCATTTTTTAAAAAAAATCTCCTGCTTTCCCGAATATCCGCGGCACGTCCACAGTGACAGCTATGGCTGTACCGCGGATTGGACGGCGTCCATTGACTATAATTGTCTCCGTTCAGCTTTCTGGCATTTTACCGGACAGAAAATTCCTGTGTGCGTGACATTTTTTACCGGCATTTTTAGCTAACTCTACAACGGAGCCTCTGAATGGAGGTTCTAACACGGACGTATTTTCGTGCGTGATATGCAGAGAATAGAACCCATTGATTTCATTGATGGTTCGGTCACATGCGTTAATTGGCGGTGCAAAAAATATAGAACATGCTTTATTTTTTTCTGTATTTAGACATTAAAGATACCCTTAAAATTCAATAGGGGGGCGGGGTGCGCAAATCAGTGCACAATACAATAACAGATGCGTCAAGCCCTGTGCAATTGCAAATGGAACTTGCCATTTTAATCAGTATGTGTTTGTGTTGTGCGTGCAAAAAAGCTGTAAAGTTTGCCAGCGTGCGCAAAAAAACCCTTGGTCATAGTGCAAAAAAGTTATTGTTCAGTTTCTCACTGGACCAGGAGAAAGTGAACGATGGTTACGTATGAACGCAGCCAGCGACTGAGCTTCAAGCGATATTTTGTTCCCGTATCGTTTGCCATTTAGCATAAGTAGGCATAAAAATCTCCAGCGCGCTCCGCCTCCGTTAGCGCTCCTGTAGGAAAGCATAGCAATAATCAGTGGGACGACTTAGGCCATATTCACATCTGCCACAGGGATTCCGGTTTCTTGCTCCGTTCGTGGAGCAGGAAAGGAGAATGCCCGTGGCTGGACGGATCCATCTTATGACGCAACCAAAAAGCGCCAAACAGACGCCGTCCAGCTGTCTGATTTTTAACCGCATGAAATAGACCTCCTTCCAGCATTTTGTGTGGGATCTCTGCATGCAGGTTCCTAACGCAGATGTGAACATGGCCTTAACATCTCACCAATCGGTCCACCTAAATGGACCCTTAGGGCTGCTAACATGAGTGTATTCTGTCTATGTAACACGCAGTGTTAAAACCCCATTTGGATGTGCGGTTTTCATGCTCTTGAAAAAGTAAAAACGCAGCTTGCCCTATTTTGGTGCATATTTCACATGTACGGCAATATGCCTGTTATAGTATATGATTGCTTAAAATACATGTGAACATATTACATGAGTATTTGCTGCATGCTACCTAATGCACCCGTGTGGGGGAGCCCATCGGACACGGTCACACAGGAGTAGATGTATTTGCACAATGGGTATTGCATGTTTCTATGTACTTTTTGCATGTGCAAATTGTGTGCATGTGCCCTCGCAAAAACTCACCCGTGCATGCTCCCATTCATTGACATGGGCAGTTAAGTTAGACTGCTGTCACATCTGCTTCGGGAGCTCCGTTCAGGAAGCAGGAATGGGGAATCCGCTGGTCTAATTGGATCTGTCTTATAATGGGACCGAACAGCGCCGAACAGACCCCAGTGACTATAATGGGGTCCGTTCTGCTTCCGCTCAGCTGCCTGGCATTTTACCGGAAGAAAAAGTCCTGCCTGCATGACTTGTGGTATTTTGTGTTGGATCTCTCTTGGAATCTCCAAATGAAGGCTCTAGCGCAGATGTGAACTGGGCCTTAATTAGTTTAATATGTGCACACTGCACACGGACCACTAATCCTAATAATAGTCTGATACTTCCTGATCTGTAGTGAGAACATCTCAGGCATTATCTTATTATCATCACACGAAGGATTACACAGACGTGACATCTGTATATAGATAACACAGGATCCACCATTCACAATAGTCACTGCTCACCTTCCACCCTTCCTGCACAGTGACCACTAATCATAATAATAGCCTGATACTTCCTGATCTCAGCCATCATCTCATTATCATCACAGGCAGGAATACACTGAGATGTGACACCTATATAGATAATACAGGATCCACCATTCCCAATAGTCACAGCTCACTTCTTCCCCCTCCCTGCACACTGACCACTAATCCTAATAATAGTCTGATACTTCCTGATCTGTAAAGAAAACATCTCAGTCATGATCTCATTATCACAGGCAGGATTACACTGAGAGGTGACACCTGTATATAGATAATACAGGATCCGCAATTCCCAATAGTCACAGCTCACCTCCTCACCCTCCCTGCACACTGACCACTAATGCTAATAATAGTCTGATACTTCCTGATCTGTAGAGAAAATATCTCAGCCAACATCTCATTATCATCACAGGCAGGATTACACTGAGAGCTGACACCTGTTAATGGAGTTGTGGTGGTATCTATCATTCTGACACCCTATGAGCCTTTGCAATCTTGGCTTGTGTAGGAAAACAAAATGTTTCTCAAAATGTTAATACTTAATGTTAAAATTTGTATACCTCTTAAATTATTAAAAAGAAAACTTTTCCAATGTGCTTTCAGAATAAAGTAAAGAGATTGAAATATTTTAGCTTATCAAAAACTTGTACAGTATGTTTGCACATATTTGACATATTGCGGGTGAAAATGTAAAAAAATAATTACGTTTTTAAAATTTTCCCAATTTTAGCGCTTTTAATAAATATACACAAAATATGTAGCGAAAAAACAATGTCAGAATCAGTTGGATATGCAAAACCTTTACGGAGTTGTTAAAATGACACGTCAGATTTCCCAAATTTGGCTCGGTCATTAAGGTGGAAACTGGCTTGGTCACTAAGGGGTTACGAAAACACAACTGCTGACAACAGCAAGCAATGTTGTACCACGCATAACAATCAACAATGAAGAAATTGAATCAGTCCAAGATTTCACTTTCCTGGGATGCAAGAACACAGTAGCGAATCAGGGCCCGAGTTCAAGTGAAGAATCAGGCTTGGCCATAGTGTAATGCAAGGAACGGCGAAGATATGGAAGACCAAAGACATCAGCATTACAACAAAGATCCGAAAGTCAATGCCATCATTTTCCCAATAACTACATATGCATGTGAAAGCTGGACACTCAAGAAAGTAGACAGAAGAAGGATGGAGGCCTTGAGCTGTGGTGCTGGTGGCGTATGCTGCACATACCATGGACAGAGATGGTCACAAATAAGGCGATCCCTATAGGCAGGTTTAGACACAACGATCATCGCTCAAAAAATCTTTTGAGTGATTTTTGAGCAATAATCGTTGTGTGCTTTTAGCGCAAGCTGATCACTCAAACGTTGAACCTTGCGCTCCAAGGGGGGGATGCAGAAGAACAAGCGGGACGGGATGCAGAAGACAAGTGGGTGGCACCGCTTGTCTTCTGCATCCAGCTGTTCTCTGCTCAGAGCGCCCGGCTGTTATACAGCCAAGCGCTCCAAGCGGGGGATGCCGAAGACAAGTGGAGTGACACCGCTTGTCTTCTGCATCCAGCTGTTCTCTGCTCTGAGCGCTAGGCTGTTATACAGCCGAGCGCACTGAGCGAGGTATGAAGAACACAGCTGAACCGCTCTGTTCTTCATACCTCGCCTGTCCTCAGGGAGCGGAATTAAGCTGAAACAATAGTATCAGCTGTGTCCCGCTGTGAATTCCTGATAACTGATCACTGATCTTTCAGCACGCTGAAAGATCAGCCAACAGCAACGGGTTAACGAAAACTGCACAATGTCAGTGCAGTTAGACACAACGATTATCGCTCAAAAGATGGCTTTGAGCGGTTTTTGAGCGAAAATAGTTGCGTCTAAAAGGGCCTTAACAGATATATGAAGATGGGGGGAGGAAATAGGGGATATTAGAGGAGAAAGACAAACAACCAAAACAAAGAATAAGGAATCAGTACAAACTTAGTGTCTCTATTTCAAGATGCAGAATTCCAGCTGGGTTGAGGGCTTTCAAGTAGAGAGACAGGCAAAATGTTATAACTAGAGAATTGTGGCATTAATTGTGCAAAAAAAGAATGAAACTGCCAATGGGCAACAACCAAGTGTGAAATACAGCAGCCATAGAAAGCCTGACTATTACACCACCCCACCGCGAGGTATCATGAGTGTGCCCATCCCTCCCAGACCCTGTTATTGAGCGTGTCTATCTGCCCCATCCAAACGGGCCAACTCACATGTCCATATCAAAGTCCCATAATCCCCTCAGAGCTAAGGTTAATGGTCCCTCATATCTCATAGCTCCTTTGTTCTCCTGCGAAATAATATCAGCACTACCTGCGGAGAACTGTGCATGCCGTCCTGATAAGACCGCACAATGATTTGTAAGCAGGCTTGAATTTATCGATCAGGTAGCAGTGCATGATGGCCACGCCTTTAGATGCAACGATTATCGCTCAAAAGATGGCTTTTGAGCGATCATTGCTACGTGTAAATTGGTCTTCAGGTTTACAACAAGTCTCGTCTGTGGAGAGAAAAGAAAAAAAAACCACGCAAAACCAGGAGCTGTGTCATGAGAGATTTTATCGCGCTACCAGAAGGCCATGATCAGTCTCTGAGGAGCCTTGGAAAAGATCTTCTAACTGTAATGCACCTGATTTGACCCGATCAGAGGGATGGGAATAATATAATGGTCTGACCTGGTCCCCTAGGGTCAGAGCGTGTAAAAAGACCGAGAAGCGTTAAGCAGATGGAGAGCTGCTGATGACGTCCAGGTTTTGTCTAGGTCTTTCGCTCCTGAGTTGTCTCACCAACCTTTGGGGCCGTGGGGGGTCCCTCAGGTGATGCCATGGGTAAGGAAGGCCAATTGTGGATTGGTGTTGAGGGTAAATCCAGAGTGGAGGTAAAGGAGGGCATATCTCCAGGACCTCTGAGAACTTGTAAGCATCCCTCGTGGCAAACCTGCCTCAGAATGTCCAGTAGGGGTGTAAGAGCTTTCCGTTGTTGCAGGGTAGTGCGTGAAAGGTCAGTGAGCAGCCCAATATGTTTCCCTTGATAATGTATAAGATGGCGTTCCCAAGCCTTCCTCATAATGGTCTCCTTTAATTGGTATCTGTGGACTCTGCATATGATATCTCATGGGCGCTCTGTGTCTGTGGACTTTGGGCCCAGGGCTCAGTGGACACAATCTAATTCTATAGGGGAATCACGGGATACCTCAAGGAAAAAGTTAAAAACGTGGTGAAGTGTTTCCTCCAAATTTTGATGTTCCACTTCTTTGGGCTTCCCTTGCACCCTGATATTATTTCTCCATCTCCTATTTTCCGTATCATCCAGAGACTCTGCTAGGTACTGCAACTGATAAGCATACAATGCCTCAGTGGTAGTGACTCTCGAGTCCACTTGTGTTAGCACTGTACGTACGTACAGAGGCCAGCTCTGTTTTGTAGGAATTTTCTAGCCTGGTCACATACGCCTCCATATCAGATTTAGTAGGGATCATTTGGAGATGAGCCCTTAGAGCTCTGAGTTCAGCAAGAACTGATGTGACCTGAGTGGGATCCTGAGAAGCTATGGTTGTGAGAGCTGCCCTGCTGCTTCTGGGGGCTGCAGCCCCTGTCTCGATCCCCAGCAACCCTCTCATTCCAGAGGACAGTGGGGCTGGTGAGGGGGTTTCTGGAGTTATTTGCCTCCCTCTGTCTGGCGAGGTGAAGTGGGCTAGAGGGTTAACTGGTGACCTGGGGCTTGATGAAGAACTGCCCCTATGGCTTCCCTCCTTGTTATCTTGCTGCTGCCCTCTCCCATCCTCTGCCATGCCATGCTGTTGAAGGGATGTGCTGTTGCCTCTCTCCTGCTCTGTCTCCAGCGTTGCCTTCTCTGAGGCTCCCAGCAGTGTCAGTCGTGTGCTGCTCTGGCTGTGAGCGGTGACAGCCCTATCATCTTCTGCTGGGGGTTCTCTCCCCTGCACGCTGTTACTCACAGCAGCGGTCGCCATGCTGCTGGTGGTCTGCTGCATCTCCTCCTGCTGTGAGCCTGCCAGGTACCTCCGTATGCCGGGGCAGTGGTCTGGGACGCAGTCCTTCTCCTCCTGTTGCCCTTGTACAAAGGGTAAGGTTGCCTTTGAAGTGTATTTGGCCTTTTAACTCTCTTGCTAGCAGGAGCAGCAGAGCTTAGTAACCTCTCTCCGCCATTGCCAGGCCACGCCCCCAACACAAATTCTTTTTAACCCCTTAGTGACCAAGCCTGTTTGCGCCTTAGTGACAGAGCCAAATTTTGGAAATCTGACATGTATCACTTAACATAGAATAACTTCGTAAAGGTTTTTTTTTCTTTGCCACATATTGTACTTCATTTCAGTGGTTAGAATAGACTGCTAGAATTTGTGTATATTTATTAAAAGCACCAACATTGGAAAACTTTTGAAAAAATTGTAACTTTTTCACATTTTCTCAACTGCAGTATCTCAAATATGTGGAAAACATACCGTACAAAATTTTCATAATATAGATATTTCCATCTGTTTACTTTATTCTGGATGTACATTGGAAAAACTTCAGCTTTTTTAACCATTTAGGAGACGTACAAATTTAACATTTTGAAGAACATTTTGTTTTCCTACACCAAGCCAAGATTGCAAAGGCTCATAGGTGTCAGAATAATAGATACCCCCACAAATGACCTCATTTAAAAAACTACACCCCTTAATGTATTCACTGAGGGGGTCGTGAGTATTTTGACCCAACAGTTTCTTTTCAGGAGATAATGCAGTTTAGAGGAGAAAAAATAAAATTTCATATTTTTGCAAATATGTCACTTTAAAGACAGTTTGTTTTTCTATGGTGCACATGAAAATGAGGATTTGCCCCCCAAAATGGTTTCCCCTGTTTGTCCTGTGTTCAGAGACATGCTCATTGTGGCCCTAATCTTCTGTCTGTATGCACAAGGAGCAGCCGGTGGTTTTCAGAGCAGACATTTTGATTGAAGGTGATTTAGGCCCCATTGCCTACTTGTAGAGCCCTTGAGCGGCCAAAAAGACAGAGAACCCCCACAAATGACCCCATTTTGAAAACTAGATCCCTTAACAAATTCATCTAGGGGTGTACTGCGTATCTTGAGCCCACAGTTTGTGAATGAATCTAAGCAAAGCAGAAGGAAAAATATATGATTTTCATTTTCTTGGCAATTGAGTCATTTTAAAACACTTTTTTTGTACAGCACACATATGAATGAAGACTTTCAGCCCAAATCAGATACTCCTATTTGTCCTGTGTTCATAAATACACCAATTGTGGCCCTAATCTTATGTCCGTATGCACAACGGGGCCCAAACCGAAAGGAGCATTACACCTCAACTGTTTTTTAACTTTTTTTAATCACCATTATCCATTGGATAACGGCAATCACGTGACCGGGGACCACTCACTGCAGCCCTTGGTCACTGCTCCAGGCTCCCTGCTACCTTTAGTAGCCAGGAGCAAGGAGATTTTAAATTTCCCGGGCCTCCCCAGCTTCTGCGCTTGCGTCCACCATTTTGGCAATAGGCACATGTGCCGAAGCTGGGGAAAGGTCCGCGCATAAAGATCCCGTTGGGGGACATCGCCGGAGGCCTTAGGTATGTAATTTCACCTCCCCTCACACATCGGATCCGTGATGGAAGGTGAAACTTTAGCTTTTTTTCACTTTTAGGTGATCGCCGTTATACATTGGATAATGGCAATCACGCGATCAAGGACAGAGTACCGCGACTCCCGTGAAATATCCAGGCTTAGGACTATGTTTGGTAGCCATGAGCAGGGAGATTTTAAATTACCCCAGCAATCTGCGGCTTTTATCCACCATTTTGGCGACGGGCGTGTGTGCAGAAGCTGGGGTAAGGTCTGTGTATAAATTCGGGGGCCTTAGGTACGTAATTTCATCTCCCCTCATGGACATGATCTGTGAGGAGAGATGAAGCTTAAACTTTTTTTTTCTGCTTTTACACTTTTTTTTTTTTACTTTACATGATCATGTGACCAGGAACCGTAAATAGCGGTTCCTGTGACATCTCTCGGCTACTCATGCCAGCCAGGAGCAGAGAGATTTTAAATTTCCTGGGCCTCCCTGCCTTCGGTGTGTTCATGTGACATCTTACATCTGGCGCACATGTACAGAAGGCGGCGCCAGGTCCTGGAAGGGGCAGAACGCAGCAGTACATTTCGGAGGACAGGGGTGAGCTGCAACTTTATCTTTATTACATTTTGTTTACTTTCATGCGATCACCGTTATCCATTGGCTCCCTGCAGCCCCCCATGACAGCTACAGGTTGTCAGCTACCTCCGGCAACCGACAGCATGGAGCTGTCACATCCACAGCCCATGTGGCTTTAATCCTCAGAGTGAGCGTGTTTTTATGGCCCTGGGTATTAAAGCCCACTTAGCCAGAACGTAAAAAGACTATGGGGCGGTCACTAAGGGGTTAATAATGTACCTCAAAGTTATGTTTGCAGAAACTTGTGTGTTTCTCTTGACACTATATTTTGTAACCTAAAGCATATTATGTTACTTTTCAATAAAAAGTTGATTGAATGAAACAAAGACAAACCTCACAATATGTGTTTAGGATTGGTTTTCTTTATTGGATAAGCAATAAGCAACATTGTAATTACATATTACCAACACAATTAATACATTAAAGTGTGAAGACTGTCAGATCAAGCCCAGTGGAAAGCACAGAACTTGCTACGACCATTAGATCGGTCCACCATTGTTCTGAAGTGAGAGCCAGTGGACCCAAAGATCCAGAGGAAGGCGAAAAATTCCCCAGAGTTATTCCTTGGGGAGCGAAACATTCCTTCCTGACCCCAGACATGGCGATCAGATATCTCCCCGGATGTAATATAACCTGCCGCATATTATTATAAAGAAATCTTTTCCAGGGGGCTCAGCAGGATCGGGGTCCCCTGGCAGCCAAGGGCCAGGAGATAAGTGATGAATTCCTGTCATATAGGACAACCTTAGTTTAGTTCATAGGCATCAGATGTAAGAGTAGAGAGGAGTGGTGACTGCAGGATGATGACCAGGTCTGGAAATGAAGATTCATGTCGGACTGCACCCTGATCACCGACACCAATGATTTCTTAAAGACAATGTTCACCTTTGGCTGAGGGTCTAGTAGTAGGTATCTCCCCTACTTATATACAGGGAATCCTATAGAACCAGTTCCACAATAATTGTGCCGTGGACCTTTACCACCTGCAATGGCCACTGCCTGTAGGCACTTGTACCCGTAAAGCAGACACACTGTAGAGGAGCTGGTTGATGACACTACATAATGCAGGCCCTCCACAGTGACATCCCCGTGTTATTACCTGCGGCTCTGCCCATTCCACTTCCCATTGTAAACTCTCCACCGCCAAGCCAAGGACGCAGTACTGAACCCTGCCCGCCACTCCTGTACTACCGCCTGTCTGCTCCATCACCATTCTTGGCCTTGAACCCTTTTGCAGCTTCCGCAGTGCCCGCACTGGCAGCAGACAGCAGCAAATTGTTGTTGTTTTTGAAGGTGCGAGGCCTCACCTGCTTATCCATGCCCACCCTCATGGGAAGCAAGACGTTCACACAGGCAATACCGCTGCAACTCCGCAATAGCCTCATAACGTCATATAAGTGCCATCCATAGCCACACTGCCCCTGACTACTGTGTTTTCCTGTAAATAAGACACTGTCATATATAAATTTTTGGCCAAAATAGGCAAAGTGTCTGATTTATTTATTTTTTTTGGGGGGGGGGGGGGGGAGGGGGCTTATATGCACTTGGTCTGCAGCGTCCCGCTGCCTCGCGCTGCTGGTATCCAGTGGCGAGATATCCCTTTGTTTCTGGTGACGGGGTTTTGAATACTCTGACTCTAGCAAAGCGAGCACTCTGACTTACTAATCAGATTAACATTAGAATCGTCACTTGAGTGTGGATGGGAATGCGGCTGTCAGACTTGTGTTTTGAATAGAGCCTTACGAAGGTGATGCAAAGTATGTATGAGACTCGTTCTACACTGGTTTCTCGCTGTCTTCCAAGACTTTACCCTTAAAGGGGTATTCTGGAGACCGGACTCTTTTTCCCCAGTTTTCACCCATCCGGTGGATAGGTGAAAACTGACGGGTCGGACCCCCATGATCCTGAGAATGGGAGAGTGATCGTGGCCCCACTATGGTAACTGCTGGATCACTGCTCTGACTGCTATGATGTTGCATCAAACGGAGTGCTGGCCGCGCATGCGTTGTCTGGCTCCATTAATTTCAATAGAGCTGATGGAAATAAACAGGACCCCCACCTAGCTATTAGTTTTCACTAGAGATGAGCGAGCACCCCCACCCTCCCCCCCACAATCCCCATCCCAAAGCTCACTCCTGCCCCGAGCACGCTCGGACCAGTAAGTAGTTATTCGAGAAGAACGATGCTCGCTCGAGTAACTGCTTTATCCAAGCGTGCTCGCTCCTCTCTAGTTTTCACCTATCCAGTGAATGAGTGAAAACTAGAGAAAATGCCGGTCTCCAGCATACCCGTTAAAGGATATGGACGCCTTTTGTGAAGGCAATTTTGTTCTACTCAAATGCATGTATTTTGTGCCGCCAATCATTTTTGCATTAGAAACCTCTCACACAGGACTGAATTGTCCGCAGCGCAGAGGTGGACTTTGTAAATATAAGTGCAGATTTTGTTGTATTTTAACTGCGGAACATCTTAGGGAATTTATTTTTTGTTTTTTTTCTGCATACTTTGTGTAATTTATATCTCCTGTATGTTAGAAATCTGCAATAACAATTCAGTCCTTAATGCTGTAGTAGAAAGCTTTTCCGCATCAGAATTTAATCTTACAGTTTTCAACTAAAGATGCAGATTTAAATAGATGCGGAATTTAAGCCCCATAGGGATAACATTGTGATGCAGAAATATCTGCGTGAAGAGATTCCTTCCCGTGTGAAAAGTCCCGTAGGATTTCATTGAAAACGGTTTATCTTCTGCAGTGTTGCCAAGGAGGCAACTGCAAATATCCCTGCTCAGGAAAAGTATTCATTGGAATTAAGACCAATAGTTAAAATGCAAAGGCATCAGCTAATACAAATACAGAAAATATTCAGGGCAAAGCAAAGGGACCTTCGCACTATATGCTGCCTCACAAGCCATGCCCCAGGGTGCCTTTGCGCCCAAAGGCCAAATGGCCTGGCAGAGAAGTCCCCTTGCACTGGGTTCATCTTGCAACCAAGCTAGAGGTGGTACAACAGGGTACTAGAGCCTCTATGCCTGTCTGCATCACATCTTGTATCTAGGCTAGAGGCAGCCCAACTGGGTACTAGAGCCTCCATGCCAACCCATATCACTTCTTGTATCCAAGCTAGAGACCGCCTCTAGTTTGGATGTACATACAGCTTTTGTGATCACTCTTATTGCATTTTATACTAATAGGGGGGAAACACCAAAAAAAAAAAAAAGGTTATTTTTTTTTTTTTAACTCTCTTCATATCCCTGTTGGGGACTTGTACCATAGGGGTTATGATCGCTTTGATAAAGCATTGCAGGGCTTCTGTCCTGCAATGCCTTCTCGTTGTATTAGCAATCATAGGTAATGGCAAAGCAGGATGACTATAGCTGGCGTCCTGTTGCCATGGCAACGTGTCAGCCCTCTGCGATCATCGCAAGCACAACTTGTGTAAGGGAACCAGTTTATAGTGCTGTGGGGACATGACAAAGTTATAGTGCTCTTAGGGGATGTGACAGGGAGCTGGGTGATGTGTATTATATATTAAAAAAAAAAAATGTAAACACTTACCCAACTCTCACAATGAAGCATTGTTAACTGGTCAGGATAGCGTGGCGAACAAAAATATGACGTTTCGGGCTCCCCTGTGCATCCTCTCCCATAGACTTGTATTGGAGAGTGCGGGCACAGTACTCTGACAACAGATTTTCATGTGCCACCTGATCACCACATAAGAGCACTGGATTGCAGGAAAGTATAAAAAAAACAAAAAACAAAAGACAAACCCTCACCTATTTAAAAAAAGCAGCTTTTTTTGTGCATGAAGTGTAGGTGTGGACCATGTAGTGTGAACAGGGTCTAACTGCCTCTGGCCCTTATGACACTGCTTCCAATGCCGGACTTGTAGTTTTGGTTTAGGAAAGACAAATTACATTTATGTGCATGCGTATTTTTTTTTTTTTTAAGCAAGCAAAAGAAAAATGCAAGGAGGCCCAACTAATGTAACTTTTTTACATTGTCTTTTGGCAGCATGTATATTAAAAAAACAAACAACCAAACAAAAAAACCATGGACACGCGTATCAACTGCATTCATTTTTTTTAATACGCAACTTCAGCCCACGTGAAAAACGCACCTCCAAGTGCACTAATTAAATGGTTTCATGTGCCCTCTGTGTTCAGTCAGCAAAAAAAAAAAAAAGAAATTATATAT
Source organism: Eleutherodactylus coqui (assembly GCF_035609145.1). Taxonomy (NCBI): domain Eukaryota; kingdom Metazoa; phylum Chordata; class Amphibia; order Anura; family Eleutherodactylidae; genus Eleutherodactylus; species Eleutherodactylus coqui. Next base: position 79,611,955 of record NC_089839.1, read on the forward strand.
TTTACACACACACACACACACACACACACACACACACACACGCACGCACGCACGCACGCACGCACGCACGCACGCCACTATCGGCCTTCCGTTTTCACGGTTGGCCAATATATGCCATTATCTGATGCATTGGATTCCAATGCATCAGAGCACATTGCCGTATTCCTGCGACGTGAAAAAGCCCAGCTGAGCCAATATAGCGCCGGGAGCCTTACGTCGGGCCCAAAAGATAATCCTGGAATTATCTTTCCTGTCGGAAAGCGTCACTGCAAAACTCCCTTCCTCTTCTCCCCTCCAGCTGATTGCAATGGAAGGGGGCGGGATAGTGGCGGAGATAAGTTCTGCCCCGTCCCCTCCCATTGCTGGCTGCGGACAAGGGGCAGGATCTTAGCTCTCCTCCCATTGCAAACAGCCAGAGAAGGAGAGCCAGCAAGGGGGAGGGAAGGGAAAGGGACAATGGCATGGCTGCCTCGGCGTATATGCACCGGGGCCCCTGCCGTCTGAACGGGCGCACAAACATTAGATTTGTGTGCCTGTTCACAGGTTTTTACGCCTCAGATGGTAGCTTATATCGGCCGACCGTGAAAACAACATCCGATATACGCTCTGTGAAAGAGCCCTGAACAGGGACAAAAATATGCCAGTGTGAATGGGCTCTAAGCAATAAGCTATGAACCCTGATCACATTCCACATTAATATCCACTATGGGAATAATAAAACACTAAGATGTTGTTGATAGCATTATGATATCGCCCTATTTTTTGGCTCCCTTATTTAGCGTTCTCACCGATACAGACTCACGGAGACTAGTTACAAGTTTGTAACCATTCCCTTTTTTAAATCACTCTACTGTATCAAAAATGAAGCAACTTTGTGAAGTTGGAAAGACAAATAGAACGTACAAAATCCATGTGCAAGACTGAAATGTCTCTTTCTAAAATCAGGGGGGACAGGACCGAGTGAGATGGACCATGTAATGTAAGTTTATTAACACAGATATAACCAGGAATGCTACATAGCTACTTAGCAAATACGATTCAAGGAATTATTTGAGGCATTTTCTTATATTCTAAGTACAAAGGGAGAATGGAATCCTGTAAATAAAATTGCATTGTTACTCTGTTGAGACCTTCATCCCAATAGTTCTTCACCAAGTGGCAAATAGAATAAAATACTAAAATAAATAGGAGCGCAGTGTGTCCAGTCAGCGCTGATCCGGGGATGCTGACTATCTTGCAATATTCAAGTATTTTTAATAGCACAATCCATTAATACTCCATCCACTCTGTCATATATATACAATTAGATGGAGATATTTCACCACCTTCGTGACAATCATGAAATACCTAGAGGGATAAAATGAGAAAAAAAAGTGTTAAATCCCATTCAGTGATTCCATGTGTCCTGCTTGCTGTTGCTGGTGGGCTCTGGGCAGAATCAGTCTCCTTCCCCCTCTGACAGGTAGCCATATATATAGTTCCTTCTTAATCTGGCCATACATATTAAATTTACACCGGTTGTTAATTGAACCACCATTCAACAAGCGATCATTTAGTGAATGTTCATTTTGCGTTTGAAGTCATGCACATTGGAGCCTGCGTTGGCCGGCTCAGTTGTTCAAACTGGCCAAACATGTTCCCAACAAGACACTTCATCCATCGGATGGTGTCATTGAACATTCTTTCAACATAAGATCTTTCATTTGACTATCGGACTAAATTTTCAAACATGGCTGACTTCTTTCTAGAGGAGGACTGTCTGTCATTGGTCGGTTGAATCAATGGTTCGCTGTTAAATTTCACCAAATGTTTGACTGTTTTGGTTGAAATCCCCCATCTACATTACCTTCAGTCTAATGTGTATGGAGTCCTTTACTGCAGAGGGAACCTTCTCAGCTATACTGCCATGATACTGCTACTTTCCTGACAAGCGGGCAAAAAGCAAATTTATCTCAGCAGCTTTGTGAACAGAGAATCACAATGCAGAGACGTGGATATGAGGAGAGCAACTGATCATATATGTGTCCTTAAGCACTTAGTCCTTGTAACCCAGGTAGCACCAAGCTATACAATTAAAGTGACCCTCCAGTCCTGGACAAACAAAGATGACCAATCCAGTCCTCTGACCACCTGATGTACACTCTGCATTAGTATGCATCATGAGTCTAAGACGCTACACCTGCTTTGATTAACCAGTGCTGGCCACTCAGATCAGTATGTAATGTCTTAGACTACCTATGCATCCAAAGCAGAGTGTGCATCAGGAAGTCAGAGGAGCAGTTTAGCCAGCTTTGCTTGTCCAAGAGCAGAAAGGGACTTTAACCCTTTCAAATCCAATGTTGGACTTCGTCCGACATTAAGAACTCCCAATATAGCCCTGGCCTCGGGTGAGGTCTGACACATTTCTAACTAATATGTATATATTACAGTATGCAGGACAGTGCTCAGATATTGCAGCTTAATACCCAGTTTCTCTATTAATAAAGCCTACCCTGAAAATGAGCCCTGCCCTGATTTTTCAGTGATTTTGGGGAGGCTTGAAATATAAGCCCTACCCTAAAAAGAAGTGGTAACTGCATTACGTAAAAAACAAAAACAAAAAACAATATATATTACCTAGCAGGCTTGGTCCGAGTCCTCCTCTGCTCTCCAGAGCTCCAGCACGCTTTCTGCAGTCCTCGGTCGCCCACAGGAGATAGCTTCCTGGTTACAGGATTCATAAATCCCGCCTCCAAGAAGTGATGGCTATGATTAGATGAGCAGCACTTGAGAACCAATCAATGCAGTGCTCGATGAACCAATGTGATGGCTGTGATTGGTTCATCGAACACTGCGAATCAATGCGGCGCTCGAGAACCAAACTGCATTGTGGAGGCAGGATTTATGAATTGGCCAATCAATGCCGTGGCTTAGTCAATTCATAAATCCAGCCTCCACAACGCGATAGCTGCGATTGGCTCACCAAGTGCTGCACTGATTGGCTGTTTCTCGAATGCTGCTCAATCACAGCCATCGCTTCCTGATTTATGAATCCCGTAACCAGGAAGCGATCCTCTGTGGGTGGCCGAGGACTGCAGCAAGTGTGTTGGAGTTCTAGAGACCAGCGGGAGGACCCAAACTGTGCCTGCTAGGTAAGTATAATAAGACATCTCTCAAAAATAAGACATAGAGATGGATATTTATTTATTTATTTTTTTACAGGATTATTACAAATGATCTTCCAGATGTGAAATACCTTTAGGCTGGGTTCACACAGGGCGGATTTGCCGTGCGGAATTTCCCAGCGGCAAATCCGCCCGCGGCCGCTAATCTCGTGATTAGCCAGCCATGTGGACGAGATTTCTCAGAAATCTCGTCCACACGGGACAGCTAATCCGCTGCGATAAGTCCGTCCGAAACCGCGGCGGCGGCAGCCGCTGCCGCGGTTGCAGAATATGCAGCATGTCCATTCTTTTTTTCATTCCGCTGCGGCCGTGCTCTCCTCTATGGGAGCGCCGGCCGCAGCGAAAGAGCGAGCGGCCTGGCAGCTTCAAAGCCGGTTCTCCCGGCGGAAACCTCGCGGTTTTTGCTGCGGCCAAACCGTGAGATTTCCGACGGGAATACGCCCCGTGTGAACCCAGCCTTAATTTTCAAAAAAAAAATGTTAATAATGAAATGTCACAATGATTTTGTGTGTTGCTGTTGAGTAATTCCAAGGAATCCACAAAGCAATGTTCCACCCAAAATAATTAAGAGTTGGGGAGTGTGTGGGTGGCAGGGAAACTGGATGGGAAATGGTTAAGTGTCAAAAACTCTTCACTGGATAGTTTAAGTGCATGTAAATGGCAGATACTATTCATTTATGATCTAGCAATGAATATGGTACTTGGCAGTGAGACCATTAGTAATTAGATGATCGGCACACATTTTTTCTTCCACCATATAATGCCTTCAACATTAAACATAAAATAGTGCTGCTGCTAACTTACCGGACACAGACCACAGGGGGTGCGCACCAAGCCTGAAGGCTGGATGATTGGGTTCACTGCTCGGTAAAGCTTCATCTGTCCATCTATGCTGCCAACTGTGCCCTCTTTAGCAGCAATTATGGTCATCTCTACTTTCCCATCATAAATTAATGTGTTCAAGATAGTTTCTATGTCTTCCATTGATAGTTCAACCTAAGAAGGTAAAAAAAATAAAATAATGTTATAATACTAGTAAAACACCTTATTAAAAAGAATTATATAGAGTATTAATCCAACTAACCAAGATAACCCTTAAATTAGAGGGTGGAGATCATGTAATAATCCTGCAGGGTCACAGGAAAATTCATCTGCCCTATAGGTGCCATTAAGAGAACAGAGATTCTGCTTATGGAAGCCAGTATTTTGTGACAACCACTTAGAGGCCGTCACAATACAAGTGGTCTACTGTTTCTTTTTAGTCAGATCATATGACAAACTATTTTTTAAGTCTCACTATTAGACCCTTTCCTACTAGAGATGAGCGAGCGTACTCGGAAAAGCACTACTCGCTCGAGTAATTTGCTTTATCCGAGTATCGCTGTGCTCGGGTCTGAAGATTCGGGTGCCGGCACGGAGCGGGGAGCTGCAGGGGAGAGCGGGGAGGAACGGAGGTAAGATCTTTCTCTCTCTCTCTCCCGCCCGCTCTCCCCTGCTCCCCGCTGCGACTCACCTGTCAGCCGCAGCAGCACCCGAATCTTCAGACCCGAGCACAGCGATACTCGGATAAAGCACATTACTCGAGCGAGTAGTGCTTTTCCGAGTACGCTCGCTCATCTCTATTTCCTACCCAAGGAGAAGCTTTGCTGTTACATAAGTGTATCTACTAAGAGCCACCTATTTCCTGGTGTGGGAAAAACAAATGTATCATTGTGTTAGCAGCATTAGGGGTTACGATGTAAAACCCCTACTACAACACCAGCTATAAGCTGCCAAAGGACAAGCTCATGCGAGCGCAATTTAATCGCGTGTTATGCACGCGATGTATAAGTACATAATATGCGATGAGTGGATCCAATTAAAGTACATTGATTGTCATTTATCCATTTATATTTGCGCACATGCACAGCATAAAAGACGCGCAGAACCCCCCCCCCCCCCGCAGTATGTTGTATTTTTCTGCATATTAAGTGCAATAGAGCCCTATTCTCTATGAGCGTATAATAAAGCGCAGTACATAAGCAATTGCATTGCGAATGTGTGACGTTTATTTACACCGTCGCTAAGCAACAAAGCAGGCAATTAAAAAAGAAAAAAAAAATGCCAGCTCACAAAGGGTATGCTAGAATCCATTCGTAATTTTTCAACCGAGTTTTCCTATAAATTATTACACTAAACCCAATTGACTTCCTAAAAGGGGATTATCTCCCTTCTGGATATTAATAGCAGATCAATAGGGCTCTGCCGCCGGGACCGCCTGATAAGTTGTTTCCCTGGGACAGCAGGTTTATGTACGGAGCTGTTTTGCTGCAGGAGGCAGACAGCTGTGCACATTGCGCAGTGGCCCAGGTTTCTTTTTACATCTGAGCACAAGGTGTCCTCTTGCTATAACTAAAAGGGAGGCACAGCAGCATTTATTTTCACTGCTGCACCACCATAGAAAAAAAATTGAAGTATTACATGATACCATTGAATTCAACAGGATGTTTTTTGTAGCCAATCCCTACCCTGATGAATAGATAAGGGTCCTTTAAAAAAAAAAAAGGAAAAATTTAAATGGCCGGGTATGATGTAGAGTAATGAAAGAAACAATACCTACTGCTCTTCTTCCCCAGGTAACAGCGAAGTGGCTCCAGTAAAAACACCATTGTCAGCATAGACCAGAAGTCAGGTGACCGCTAAAGCATCATGCTCCGCACTCCTAGCATTCTAGCACCCAGGATGTGAGCGCAGATGTTGGGAGAATGGGCGGTGACTCTGCGGTCTCCGTTCAGCTGCAACGGTCACCTGACTTCCAGTTTGTGCCTACAGCAGGGTCTTTACCAGAGCCACTCTGCTGCTATCCAGGGATAGAAGAGAGGTAACTAATGCTCCTTTTGTTATTTTATATCAGGACCAGGCATTTACATTTTTTTTTTGTATACTTGAAGAACCCCTTTAAGTCAGAACTCTTTGATACAGTACTGGAAAATGGGTCTTAATTCTGACTCTTACCTTGCTAATGCCAAGTTCACAGATGTATTTCCAAACTTCGTGTGATGAGGCAAAGGAGCTGTTCCTCTGGATCATGGGGTTTTGCTTACTGTCTCGGGCAGCTTCTGCCTGTTAAAAGCAAAGAATAATAAGGAAATGAACACATAAATCTGAAACCCAAACTGAAAAGCGAAAGCATTCTAGTGATATTGGTATTTATTAAAATTACACACAAGTCCTGGTGATTTTATAACACGTTATTAAAGGGGTTCTCTGGGAATTGTTAGGGATTTAGTATTTATAAAGAATGGGGAGGGAAGGAAGGATTCAAATTTATTTTTTTTATATAGCAACCCACCCCATACTGCACCCATTGACCTAAGTGCAGCTACATGTAAACTTTGAAGTTGTGCTCAAGGTCGTATAGTGCAATAAATAGGTGGTCCTGAACAACTTTCTTCAGCTCTTTCTGGTGACAGGACTTTGAATAATCAAGCGCCAGCTCTAATTGGATCACGAGCGCCGCTGGCTCAGCCAATCACACCACTCGCTTGCTGGAGGCGGGGTATTCAAAGCTCCGTCACCAGAAAGAGAGTGCTGTGTCAACGCTGAGGACACAGAAGCCTGATGCAGGAGCGGAAACCAGAGCGAGGGACGCCACTGGCTAGGTGAGTATTGCTGGGTGTTTTATGTAGTTTAGCTAGAGCCCATTTTTATGGAGGGCTTATATTCCTAGCCTTTCCCAAAAATCGGGGTAGGGCTTATTTTCGTAGAAACGCGGTATCTATGAAAAGGACGTGCAAGTGGTGGGTGAGATCCCTGTCAGCAGCACTCTTCCAATGTGAAATAAAACATGTTTTAATGACAAACACTAAGATGCGCACGTTCTGAGACGTTGTGAAGACCTTGTCAACAAGCAATTTCAAGTAGAGGAAGAACTACTACAGGTATGCCAAGCATTGGGGTCTTACAAATCTGCATGAGAGCAGAATGCACTCTAATGCTATGAATGGTATCTTTATCTAATAAAATGATGGCTTGGAAGGAAACTTCTATACAATATTAACTCCTTAATGACCAGAGTTTTTTGGTCATAAAGAACCAGACACTCAGAGATCTTATGGCCCTAGTCTTTTTTTTGTGTTACCAAAATTATTTTTGCTGCATTTTTTTTTACTTAACATATACTTTGTATTGTGTTTTTAATACCTTCCACCCCTTTTTTTTTGTTTTACTAGGGTTGCATTTTAACACTAAAATAAAGTACAGGAATAGGTTCCCCATCTTATTTCAGACATTTTGATATATACATTTTTTTAGTTTTGGATTACAGGGTGGCTATGGCGACATTTTAGGTAGTTTTTTCCCCTTTTTTAAAATATTTATATAATTCTACAACTTTTTCTTACGTGTGTATATATACACAGTATTTTTAATGTTCAATCATTTTTATTGAAGAAAAGGTAGGATTGACAACATCAATTTGTATTACATTATATTCCATACAATGATTGATGGTTTACGCTAGTAAAGCAGATTATTACACGACAGGTAGTAGTGTATGATCAACTTGTCAAAACTCCTTAAACAAACAATTGTTCTTAATGCTAATACGTAACATTGGGGTAGGGTAGAAGGGAACACGGGGCTGGGAAGATTGGGAAGGAGAGGGGAAGGGGGGGAGGGGATGCAGGAAGGGGAGGGAGAAGGGAAGATGTTCCATGTTTAATCATATAATAACACAAATTTTTCCACGCACTCCTCCTCTCGCATCTGTTTGAGGTTCCTCATATGTCTCTAAGTGAAAAGAATTCCTGGACACGTCCATATAGATGGTATGGCTAGGGGCCTATGAGTGTAGGTTAAGTTGAACTTGGTGTGGACAGAAATGTTTTATCCACAAGTCCCATGACTCTGTGAATTTGGGAATTTTGTTTTCTCTTATAGCATGAATTTTTTCCATGGTCATGTGATCTTCCATCATCTGTATTAAATTGGTTATGGAGGGGATGTTATTAGATTTCCAGTTCCTTACAATCAAGAGCTTATAGGCCATGAAGCAGTGAGTAATGAGATTCCTAAATTTTGTGGGTATGCTCTCTATTCCTAATAAAAGTAGAGCTAAGTCCGGTTCCGGGGCTATTACTATTCCAGTCAGGGTTTTGATGAGGAGTAAGATCTCCCTCCACACCATATTGATTTTTGGGCAACTCCAGAATATGTGTAGTAGAGAGCCTCTTTGTCCACATTGTCTCCAGCATTGGTCAGAAGAGGCAGGAAAAAAATCTGAAATCCTTACTGGGGATCTATACCAGCGGGTTGTTAGTTTGTAATGTACTTCTATCAGAGTAGCACATAGAGTTGCCTTGTTTGCCCATTTGTATGCCTGTGACCATTGTTCATTTGAGTATTGTTTTCCTATTTCTTTTTCCCAGTTTGGTTGGGATTTGGATTCACCACAGAATATATCGTAAAAATCTTTTAAGGGAATCCTATGGGGGGGAAGGCTTAAAGATAAGATTAATTAGGATAGTTGGAAGGGGAGCTCCCTTGAATGCCAAATCGGGCCATCTACCTTTGAGTTGTGAGTATAGGAGGAAGTCACCGCCTTGCAGGCCGTAGTCTTCCTGGAGTTGATAAAAGGGTTTTATTGTTTGTCCAGCTGCTAAATCTGAAATCATTCTTATTCCTTTTTGTCTCCAGGATTTTGTGTTTATAGTATTAGGCTCTAGTTCGATGCTGTCAATTGGGAGGGGCACATGCGATCTGAGAGGGAAGTTGTTCGTGGTCTTAAGTAAAAGTTTCCAGACTTCTAGTGTGTTTTTTATTATTGGGTTTCTGATTGGGTTGGTTTTCCGATCCAGAGATGTAATCAGGAGTAGGTCTCTCAGGGTACCTCCTTTTAGACTTTCTTGTTCTATGGAAAACCAGCTAGTTCCTAATTGGGAGATCCCCCAAGATCTTGTTTGTTGAATAATATTAGCTTTATAGTATGCTGCAATATTGGGGACACCCAAGCCCCCCTTTCTTTTGGGGGTGTAAAGTATGGATGCTGCTACTCTGGGCTTTTTGTTTTCCCATATAAAGGACATTAGCTGTTTTTGTAGGTCCTTAAGTAGTTTGGGATTACATCTCAATGGGATTGTCCTAAATATGTATAAAATCTTGGGCAATATCATCATCTTATAGGTAACTATTCTGCCCATCCAGGTTGCTTCCATTTTTCTGAAGTTGCTCAAATCGTGACCGGTGCTTTGTATAAGCTGTGCCATGTTGTTGTTTAGCATTTCTGCTATGGGAAGACTGACTGTTGTGCCGAGGTACTGAATGCCTCCCGGGTCCCACTCAAATGGGAACTCATCTTTAATAATTTTTTTCAAATTAGAGTTTAGGTTGATAGAAAGGATCTTAGATTTAGATGGGTTGACCTTGTAGTACGACAGATCTCCAAAGTCCACCAGTAGTTTGTACGCTTCTCTAAGGGAGCTTAGTGGGGAGGTCAGCATCAGCACTATATCGTCGGCAAACAGCCCTATCTTTTGATCCCTGCTTGCTAACGGGATGCCCCTTATTCTGTTGTTCATTCTGATAGCTTCCGCTAGGGGTTCGATTGTCAAAATAAACAGCGTAGGTGATAGGGGGCACCCCTGTCTAGTCCCGTTCGTTATTCGAAACGGGTCTGACAAGATTCCATTGGTAAGGACTCTTGCTGATGGGTCTTTATAAAGTGCCTGGATGGCCCTCAATATATTTCCTTCGAGCCCGAACTTCTTCAGAGTCGAGAAGGCATAACCCCAATGTAGTCTGTCGAAAGCCTTCTCCGCGTCCAAAGTTAGGAGCAGAGAAGGCAATCGAGAACCCTCTGCCTCGGCAACTATGTCTATCAAGCGGCGTGTGGCGTCTGACGTCTGTCTTCCACTAACAAACCCTGCCTGATCGCTATGAATAAGATCAGGCGTGACCTCCAGCAGTCTCAGGGATAAAATCTTTGCATAAATTTTAGTGTCACTATTCAGAAGAGATATCGGACGAAAATTAGCCGGGGTTGATGGGTCCTTACCCGCCTTGGGAATGGTTACTATAGTAGCCTGTAGCATTTCAGCTGGGAGGGAGCCTGTCTGCATCGCTTTGTTATACGTGTCTGCCATGTGGGGGATTAATGACTCTTTGAATATTTTGAAATATTCATTCGAGAACCCGTCAGGGCCCGGAGCTTTGTCTTTTTTGGAACTGTCTATGACCTGGCGGATTTCTTGTTGGGTGATGACGAAGTTCATCTTTTTGAGTTGATCTTTATTTAATTTAGGTAGTTGCAATTTGGAAAGGAACGCCTCTATGGATCCCTCCGAGGGCGGATGAACTTTCGGGTTTTGGTTGAGGTTGTAAAGTTCTTCGTAGAACTTCCTGAACTCCTCTGCTATGTCCTTGGGATGGGTTATCTTATTTTTAGTTTTTTGGTCAAATACGAAGGGAATTTTGGTTTTAGTTCTTTTTTGTTTGATTTTATTAGCCATCCACTTTGAGTTTTTGTTGGCCTCCGTGTAGTAGGTGGTTTTCATACGTTAGGAATTTTTTTCATATTCGTCAATTAACATGTTGCGCACTTTGAGTCTGGCTTCTCTTATGAGTCTGCTATTTAGAGGAGTGGTGTTAGACCGGGCAGCACTTTCTGCGTTTTTTAAATCTTCCATGGCTTTTTTTAGGAGGGAATCTTTTTCTTTTTTATAGATGGATCCCTGCTGAATCATAACACCCCTGATTACGGATTTATGTGCGTTCCACAAAGTGAAGCGGCATACATCAGGGCTGTCATTATGGTAGTAATATTCCTCTATAGCTTCTTTAATTTTTTTCTGAAATTTTGGGATCTTCATTAAGAAGGTGTTGTTTCTCCATGTACTGGACCTATTTATTATGGGGCCTATTTTTAGTTTAAGCGATATTGGGGCGTGGTCCGACCAAGTTGTTGCCCCTATTTTGGCTTCTAGGGATTTGTTTAGCATGTGAAAGTCGGTTAGAAACATATCAATTCTCGAGGAAGAGCTATGCCTAAAGGAATGAAACGTAAACTCCTTAGAGTTAACATTTAACGCTCTAAAAACATCATATAATTCATTCTCCTGCAACCAGGATGCTAGACATGTTCCCCTGTTCCTAAGCGGATGGCTGGTGTCGATAGATTTATCATTGATTGCATTGAAATCACCACACCACAACAATGAACCCCTCTGGACCCTCCTAATTTTCCTCGTCACTCTGTTCAAGAATCTAATTTGTTGTGTGTTAGGGGCATAAATATTGACCAGGGTGACGAGGAAACCTTCAATTCTACATATTACAATCAGATATCTACCCTCAGAGTCTTTAACTTCTTCCAGGAGTTGAAAATCCAACGAGTCATTAACGGCGATCATGACTCCGGCTTTCTTCTTGGATGCATTGGCAAAGAAGCATCTGGAGAACTACGGATGAGCTAGCTTTGGATGGTCTGTATCTTTCAGATGCGTTTCCTGCACACAGAGGATGTCCGCATGAGATGAGATGGCCTCTCTCCATAAGCAGGACCTTTTGAAGGGTGAATTGAGGCCTCTTGTATTTAAGGAAATTATTTTTATTCCCATCTTGCAAGTTGGAACGGTGCGTTGAAGTTGGGCTGGTTCTCTGGAGGCGATCCTAGAATTCTAAATGTATGGTTGTTTCGGTCTTGAGGACCTGAGGTTTTTGAGGGACGAACTAGAGACTTTCTTTGAGACGAGAGTGTGTGAAAATCCTGTAGGAACTTTGTAACGAGGTAAAGGAAGGTTTCACAGGTGCGGTAAGGCGTAACTTGCGTTACCGTTAACATCGTTGGTTAAAATTTAACAAAGAGGGACCTGCCCTTTATTGGGTTCTGAGACCCTAGGGAGGTCTTGTTTGGGGGTAGAAAGTTCTGCCTGTGCCCAAGCCTTTCTTTTTTGTGGTGCCCAGGGATATGACGCAGACCTTGGTCTGCTTGTGAGATGAAGCTTCAGCGGTGGGTGGTTTTGGCTTTGTTTGGTCTGTGGTGCTCTTTACGTGTCCACTCTTTATTGATGTATGGTTGTTGGCGTTCTTGGGGTTCTGGGAGGTCCCACTCTTTCAGGAGGCGCAGACCCTCCTCATAGGTTAAAGCCGTAACAACCCTCCCGTCTTTATTAATGTGGAGTTTGGTGGGGAAGCCCCATCTATAGGTGAGGTTATTTTCCCTCAGCACTTTTGTTATGTTTGAAAATTTTTTCCGAGCTACCATTGTGGATTGAGAGAAATCGGCAAAAATTTTTATACTGTTGTAAGGGGGAGGGAGGTCTTTTATGCTCCTTGTTGCCCTCATCAGATTTTCTTTCGTGTGAAAAAAATGCACCCTGGCTATGACATCCCTCGGCAGATTTTCTGGGATGTTTTTGGGCTTCGGGAGCCTATGAATTCTATCGAGGATGCGATCTTCTTTTTTTGAGGTGGGAAGCAGGGTTTTGATTAACTCTTGCACAAAGTCATTTAGATCTTCCGGCTTCACTGTTTCCGATATGCCTCTGACTTTAATGTTATTCCGTCGACTTCGATCTTCGAGGTCGGCCATTTTGTTTTTTAGGTACAATACTTCTTCCTCTAGTTTGTAATGAGCGTCAATTAGCTCGTTATGTGAGTTCGTTATTTCTCCGGTCTTGCCCTCTAAATGATCGACTCTTTCCTCTATTTCATTGAGATTTCTGTCGATTTTATTTGTGATAGCTGTGAGGTCACCTTTAATTGAGCTTTTCAAGGCAATCACGAGATCTTTAATAAAACTCTGTGATGCCATCTGGTCCGAGCATTCTATATTAAATAAAGGATCAATGACCTCCTCTCTCACTTGACTGTCTTCTGCCTGACTGCTTATATACTTTTGCAGGGGGTCTTTCCTGGGGCGTCTCTTGTCAGGGCTTTTGCTAGGAGAGCTTATAGCTCTTTTTTCTTTATTCTGTTTGGAAGTGTCATGAGGCGAAGATGGCGCCTGCTCCCCCTCCTCCTCCCCCCCCCCCCCCCTCCCCCTCGGCTGCTTCCAGGAGCTCCGCGCTTTCTCTCCCTTCTGGGGTGTTTTTATCTGCGGTCTCGATGTGTTTGGGACTGTCAGTGTGAGCGGAGTGTAACGGGGCCAGCAGCAAGCTGCCTCTGCTTACCGCTTGCGGTCCCTCTGTTTGCTTTTCCTCTTCTCCTCCGGCGCTGGTGGAAGCTGGCTCCGCCATTTTCCCCCCCCTCCGAGTCGCGCGCCGGGTAGAAGTCAGTGAGGCGCTTCGGTCCGGACTTCCCGGTCCTCCTGCGGGATGCCATCAGCTGGAGGTAAGTTTCTTTTGGTGTACAGCGGTATTTCTTCACCCTGGGCAGGCTTTGTGTTGCTGTAAATCGGGCTTGATAGCGGAGCTTCTTAGAACGCGGCTACCATCGGCTCCGTCAGGCCACGCCCCCCTATACACAGTATTTTTAAACCTACATGACGTCTATAAGATCTCTGGAGGACATTCACAATGTTATTTTTTTTCCACTGTAATTGGGGTATCCATGGGATTGCCATGCCAGGGTTGCCAATGATCACTAGAATAGAGGAAAAGGATTGCCGCTTCCTCCATTCACTAGATTGCACTCATTGAGCACTTTGTAGGCTGGAAAAGAGAAAACAAAAGCTGATATAAATTGCTTATGTCTTCTCCTCAGGGTCCTGGATGGTCTCTGGCAGCCAACCACCCAACCCGCTCCTGATACATTGCAGGAGCTTTAACCACTTAAGTGACACATTTTTTTATAATTATTTACGGCTTAAAAAAATGTCATTTTTTTGTTAGCAATTTAAATTCTATGATTCTTTCTGAACTTGGGAGTGTAATGTTTTTAAAAATATTTAGCATAGTTTAGGAGATACAATGCTACAGCCACCGGTCGCAATGAAAGCAATGGGATGCAGGCAAGCCTAGCAGTGATTTTTAGGAAAGGGCTTGAAATATAAGCCCTTCCCTGAAAATCATCCCTACCTTGTGTTAAAAATTTTATATATATATTATATATATATATACACATACATACATACATACATACACATACACACTACCGTTCAAAAGTTTGGGGTCACATTGAAATGTCCTTATTTTTGAAGGAAAAGCACTGTACTTTTCAATGAAGATAACTTTAAACTAGTCCTAACTTTAAACAAATGCACTCTATACATTGCTAATGTGGTAAATGACTATTCTAGCTGCAAATGCCTGGTTTTTTGTGCAAAATCTACAAAGGTGAATAGAGGCCCATTTCCAGCAACTATCACTCCAGTGTTCTAATGGTACAATGTGTTTGCTCATTGGCTCAGAAGGCTAATTGATGATTAGAAAACCCTTGTGCAATCATGTTCACACATCTGAAAACAGTCTAGCTCGTTACAGAAGCTACAAAACTGACCTTCCTGTGAGCAGATTGAGTTTCTGGAGCATCACATTTGTGGGGTCAATTAAACGCTCAAAATGGCCAGAAAAAGAGAACTTTCATCTGAAACTCGACAGTCTATTCTTGTTCTTAGAAATGAAGGCTATTCCATGCGAGAAATTGCTAAGAAATTGAAGATTTCCTACAACGGTGTGTACTACTCCCTTCAGAGGACAGCACAAACAGGCTCTAACCAGAGTAGAAAAAGAAGTGGGAGGCCGCGTTGCACAACTAAGCAAGAAGATAAGCACATTAGAGTCTCTAGTTTGAGAAACAGACGCCTCACAGGTACCCAACTGGCATCTTCATTAAATAGTACCCGCAAAACACCAGTGTCAACATCTACAGTGAAGAGGCGGCTGCGGGATTTTGGGCTTCAGGGCAGAGTGGCAAAGAAAAAGCCATATCTGAGACTGGTCAATAAAAGAAAAAGATTAAGATGGGCAAAAGAGCACAGACATTGGACAGAGGAAGACTGGAAAAAAGTGTTGTGGACGGATGAATCCAAGTTTGAGGTGTTTGGATCACAAAGAAGAACGTTTGTGAGACGCAGAACAAATGAAAAGATGCTGGAAGAATGCCTGACGCCATCTGTTAAGCATGATGGCGGTAATGTGATGGTCTGGGGTTGCTTTGGTGCTGGTAAGGTGGGAGATTTGTACAGGGTAAAAGGGATTCTGATTAAGGAAGGCTATCACTCCATTTTGCAACGCCATGCCATACCCAGTGGACAGCGCTTGATTGGAACCAATTTCATCCTACAACAGGACAATGACACTAAACACACCTCCAAATTGTGCAAGAACTATTTACAGCAGAAGCAGGCAGCTGGTATTCTATCGGTAATGGAGTGGCCAGCGCAGTCACCAGATCTGAACCCCATTGAGCTGTTGTGGGAGCAGCTTGACCGTATGGTACGCCAGAAGTGCCCATCCAACCAATCCAACTTGTGGGAGATGCTTCTAGAAGCGTGGGGTGCAATTTCACAAGCTTACCTCAACAAATTAACAGCTAGAATGTCAAAGGTGTACAATGCTGTAATTGCTGCAAAAGGAGGATTCTTTGACGAAAGCAAAGTTTGATGTAAAAACCATGTTATTTCAAATACAAATCATTATTTCTAACCTTGTCAATGTCTTGACTCTATTTTCTATTCATTTCACAACGCATGGTGGTGAATAAGTGTGACTTTTCATGGAAAACACAAAATTGTTTGGGTGACCCCAAACTTTTGAATGGTAGTGTATATATATATATATATATATATATATATATATATGAAAAAAAAATACAAATATATGACACACACTGTATTTTCTGGCATATAAGACGACCGAATACAGTGTGGGAAGAAAAAAAAAAAATATATCAATACTCACCTCCGGCGGCGCTGCTGCAGGCTGTTGCTCCCTCGTGCACGCTGGCAGAGCATTGCTTTCTGCAAGCGAGGCTTGAATGCTCCGCCTCCAGAAAGCTAAAGCTCCGATTGGATAACTTAGTGTGGCGTTAGCCAATCGGAGCTTTAGCTTTCTGGAGGCGGGGCATTGAAGCGTGCACGAGGGAGTGATAGCCTGCAGCAGCGCCGCCGGAGGGGAGCATTGAAGCGGTACTCACTTCGCCGCCGCTGCCAGAGCTCGGTGCGACCCCTCGCTTGGCTCCCCGGCTCTGTACTGAAGATCTTTCAGCCGGCGGGGATTTAAAATCTACGCTTCCTGAAAGTGCTACGTCTGATTGCCTGAGCGCTCAGCCATTCATGAGCCAAGCGGGAAGTCGTGCTGAGCCCCAGCGGAGGGGTGAGTAAGTGTGTGTGTGCGCGCGCGCGTGCGTGTGTGTGTAATATATATATATATATATATATATTTTTTTTTTTTTTTTTTTTTTAAACACACGTTTTCGGAGGAAGGGCTTAGATTTCAATCCCACCCACCGAAAATCATTGCCGCGGGGATTTCCCTCATCACTGAACATTATGACAGCAGTGATGTGATGAGGGGACTCCCCACGGGGGTGATGGAATCCTCTGTCACTGTTGTTACAGCAGTGGCAGTGGATCCCGATCATCGTCCATTGATTTCAACGAGGCTCTTGCGCGTCGCATGTAATGCGTCGGAGACAAATTTTAAATTTTTCTTCCCAACGCATGCCTGACAACGGAGGCAGCCAAGGGGTTAAACCCACAACTTATATTTACAATGGCGCGGTTTAACACCTAGGACCAAGCGCCGTATATTTACATTGTAATCCTCATAATATGTATAAAATTACCTTAGTTTGCAAGAATTTAAAACATTGTTGGTTCAATACTTCTACAAATTCAGATTCAAAGTCTTGGTCACTATACCATGCACCTCCGGTCACGGAACGGTCAGGCTGTACATTATACAGCATGTACACCTTCTTTTTGGAAGCCTAGAAAAGATTACCAAGAATGCTATTAATTACAATGAAAATATATCATATAATCCTAGTGTTTTAAAGGGGTTTTTCAAGAAGCACAAGTTATGCTCAAACAGTAAGACAGTGGGTAACTTGCTGATGAATGGGGGTCCAACCACTGGGTTCCCCACCAAATCCGAGAAGGAGCGTCCGAAGCATTTTGTCAGGAGTGCAGTGATGGCCAGGTATGTGCGCCTCTATTTCTTTAATTTCAATGGGAATGCCGAAGATAGCCAAGAATGAGTGTTCAGACCCCCACCCATCAGCAAGTCATCCCTATCCTGTAGGGGAAGGGGAGGGGAGAGGCAACTTGTGATTTTGGGAAAACACCTTTAATTATATCAATAATGTATAAAAGAGGAAGAATATACAAATGTGGATTAATGTAAAGAAAATAGAATTCACAAGAACGTCTGCTTCTTCAGTGGACTTCTTGTCAAAATCAAAAATGGATGGCGTTTGTGGAATCATACAAAAAGGAAAGCTTTGTGGTATAATAAAAATAAAATACTAGTTATCTACCAATTTTCTTTAAAAAGGTATTTTTCTGGGATATTTAGGATAGGACTGTCACGTGACTTTTGCCAACAATCGTATTTTTAGTCATGCAGACATGGTTGGATGTCCGCCACGTCAAAGGGAGGGAGTTCCCTGATGAAGACTTTCCCCTTTGTAAGCCAGTAAGTGGCTCTCATTTTGGCAGACTGAAGCAGTCCACTGAATTAGATTAGGCGCTCATCTGAAAGGCAGCTATGCGATATATCCCCTGCAGTGGCTGCTGTAGGGAAAAATGCCTCAATGGCCAAGGTTTTTCCCAGTAATATCAGTTGTTTATCAGGTTTATCACCGTGGCAACAGTGTACTTCCAAACAAAAGTTCAAAATTTTATCCCCGAGAAGAACTGTCTGACTAATACGTAAAACGTAACGTTTATTAAATAATAAAATAAAATTCATGGACGAATACACACACAAAGTATTTAAAAGCAACACCCAAGGGTGATGAACGCAACCTTGTGTTTGAGACCTGAGGTAACTCAGCGACCTCCTTAAAGACAAAGTGCTTGAACATATATCACCTACTGTCTGTATGTCATACGTCTTCGTGATGTTAGTACGTATGGCTACAGACCTCTAATTGTAGTGTATATATAGAAGGCACTGTTCAGAGTTGTAACGAGGCAGTGCATCGATAGATTATGCCTCCTTCATCTCCCCTCGTACCGGGTGGGATATATCAAAATTCACTTATAGGGCAAAGTAGAACTGTATTGTCACCTCTAAGGTTCACAGTGAATTGACCCTGGGGTGAACTTCCTAGATAGAAAATACTCAAAGGGGTGAATATGACTTATATCTCCGTTGGGTATGTTTCATTTCTACTAGCCCTGGGTAACGACACTAGTGTAACATTATGTAGATTGATATTACTGCATTAGGTACACCCATTCAGCGCGTATCTTAGTAATGCCTCCTTCCCACGAGCGTGACGGGGTCCGCCGCGTAATATTACGCAGTGAAGCCCGTCACGGCGCCCCCCAGAGCCCCTATACTTACCTGCGGGAGATAGCGTGAAATCGCTTCCCCGCCCACCACCGCCGCGTCACCGCCCGTCACCGCCCACCACCGCCGCGTCACCGGCCGTGTCACGTGCACGGCCGGCCGTGTCACGTGACGCGGCCGGCCGCGTCATTTGGCGTCATATGACGCGCGGCGGTGGGCGGGAAAGCGTTTTTTCACGCTATCTCCCGCTGGTTACAGCGGGAGATAGCGTGAACGGACGGCTTCCATTGACTGCAATGGAAGCCGTCAGTGCGTACAGCCCGTCCTCACCCGCAGAAAATAGAGCATGCTGCGGGTGAGGACGGGAGAAATCGCGGTGCGTAATTCCGCGCTGGAATTACGCATCGTGAGCATTGTGCTATTAGGTTCAATAGAACCTAATAGCTGCGGGCAACGCAGCGGATTTTCGCCGCGAATTACGCGGCGGAAATCCGTTCGTGGGAAGGAGGCCTTAGTGCACCGACATGCAGACTGGTATTATTGCATTCAGTACACTCTTGTATTACTGCACTAAGTGTACCAACATGCAGACTAGTATCACTGCATTAAGTACACTCCTTATTGTTACTGCACCAAGTATCTTAGTGATTTTATCTTTCTAATCTCTTTATGGGTAATCTCTTTCTAATCAACGCGTTTCCGCAACAGGTACTTTAGCCTGTTGTTTCATCAGGACAGAAAGCAATACTCCAAGGCTGGGACTTAGATGACTGGTCTCTCAGTCTTAAGGAGTTTCTAGCCTAACTTATAAATTTCAATGACATATGCCCAACACTCCACTGGATGCAACAGTGGAGAGTAAGGGTTAAGTTGGTTTAAGTGCAACAGCCCATAAGTTCAGGGCACAACTTGTAGCACAGGTAGCTACATGGATAGAGGCAGCAATGGTAAGTGAAACTAAAGCTCCAACTTAAATACTTATAGCTCCGCCGACATTGGTCATGTGGGGATGTCTCTGGCCCCAATCAGGTCCTTAGAACTCCGACACATCCTCCCTGTGACGTCAGTACGTCATTGCGTGATCAGGTGGCCAATCCGAGTACCTCCCACTCATCTCGTCCGTTCATACAGCGTGACCGCGTCATCACGCTAGGCCGTGTCACGTCATGACGCCCGCGCTGTATCCCACTACAGGGGATGCGTTGCCAGGACATGGCGTGCTGACGCGAACATCTTGCGACGAAGTCCGTCGCAGCGTCAAAGTCGTCGCTATCCACAGCCAATGGGAGTAGGTCACCAGCCCCTCCCATCTCTTCGTATCTTAGCGCATGCGCAGAACCTCCGAATATGGACTTAGTCTTTGGTAGGTTAGCGCCTGCGTATGGAGCTTGGGATTGGACTTGGTTAATTATCCGGTACTCAGATGCATCCCTGATACCAGAGATATCCTACATTGATAACGATGACGTGAAGGGGTAAGTGTGGTGTCTAGAGACATCTAGGTCCACAGTCCAATAATAAAAGAGGTCACAAATCTCCGTGTCTTGGTTTCTTTGATTTAATTTCATATCGGAATACCTACACACATAAAAGTTTATTAATCCAGCATCCTATGACTTATAGCTGGACTATCCCACCCGCGTGTTAATTTTATTCTCTACATCATTGATCTAATCTCTAATGTCTTCACTGGGGGGAATCCGGCAACACATGTAGAATCTTACAAGGGTCCGTTTGATCGACACCGATACTAGTGTGTATACATAAATAGTCATGGCCCTATGGTCTTGGCATATTTTCATAGAGTGATATACATTCATAGAGAAGGAGATAAATTAATCCCATTATCATGGCATCAAAACGGGGACTCTTATTACCATGCAGCGACGGCACAGTCAAATGCAGGGAACAATGCATATAGAGATTAAAGATATTTGGTTTTGATGTTATTGTGGTCCTCAAATAAATGAGGTAAATGAAAGAGTTTCATTCAGGCCCTTAGGTGCACATGTATCCAATCTATATATCCATGTGCATTCTTTCTGTAATAGCCTTTTGTCCAAGTTGCCTCTTCTTCCATTGTCCCTAACGCATTCAATGCCCCGAAATGTCACCAGATCCGGATTACTGTCATGTACCTCCTTCATATGTACTGCTAAGCTCGTTTGCTCCTTTCTATTGATGTTCCCAATGTGGGCTAACACACGACGCCGTAGTTGCTGTTTAGTCTTCCCTATGTATACCAGTGGGCAAGGACATGAAGCCAAATAAATTACTCCGCTCGTACGACAGTTGATGAACTCTCTAATACTGTACATTTTCTGTATGGAAGGGCTTGTAAAGGTAGTACTTTTTGGCATGTACTTACATGCTTTGCAGCTACCACATGGGAAAGAGCCCTTTGGTGCTTCTGTTGGAAGCCATGTTGGATTTATTGGTATATGGGACAGATGACTGTGTACGAGTCTATCCCGCAGATTCCTGCCTCGTCTGTAGGTTACAAGGGGCCTACTGGGCAAAAATTCTCTCAGATCACTATCCTTCATGAGGATATCCCAATGTCTAGTGAGTATGTTTCGAACATCTTGTGACTTATCGTCAAAGCAACCGATAATTCGCGTTGACTCAGATGTGGATTTTTGTTTCGGTTCCAGTAGATCTTCTCTCCTCAGTTCAGTAACCATCATCTCTGATTTTTTGATGATTCCTTCTGGGTATCCTCTGTCTCGGAATCTTTTATACATCTCCGCAGCTTTAAGATTGTACTCGCTCTCATTGGAGCAATTACGCCGTGTTCTAATAAATTGGCCTTTCGGTATTCCGCGCTTCAGCTGAATCGGGTGATGGCTGGACCAATGGAGCAGAGTGTTCGTGGCCGTCTGTTTCCGAAAGATTGTGGTCTCAATGCAGTTATTCTCCGTACGTGAGATGGCCAGGTCCAAAAATGTTACCTTATCATGGTCAATCTCTGCTGTTAAGAAGAGGTTATGATCATTTCTGTTCAGATGTTCCACAAACTCAAAAAAATCCCTTTCGGGACCCGTCCATAGTACAAGGATGTCATCGATGAACCTTATCCACAGTTCTATGAATACCGTCCATTTTTCGTTTTCCTCACTGAACACCTTCACTTCCTCCCACCAGCCCAGGTATAGGTTGGCATAGCTGGGGGCACAGGGGCTCCCCATAGCCGTACCCCTGGACTGGTGGAAGAATTTCCTGTACAATCGTATTTTTAGTCATGCAGACATGGTTGGATGTCCGCCACGTCAAAGGGAGGGAGTTCCCTGATGAAGACTTTCCCCTTTGTAAGCCAGTAAGTGGCTCTCATTTTGGCAGACTGAAGCAGTCCACTGAATTAGATTAGGCGCTCATCTGAAAGGCAGCTATGCGATATATCCCCTGCAGTGGCTGCTGTAGGGAAAAATGCCTCAATGGCCAAGGTTTTTCCCAGTAATATCAGTTGTTTATCAGGGGTGCAGGAAGTGGGATTTGGGAGGATCAACCGATCACCCTTTCAGCCACATTTAGAAAGGGGGTGTCTCTTATGAGAGAACATCTTAAGAAAAAGAAGTTATTTTTCAGTTTATTTTTGGTATATAAAAGTACCTAGAGATAATTGCATGTAGATAAAAACTACATCTATGACTTCTTACCGCTACTGACTTGACAGCTTTAATGAGTTTCTTGCTTTCCATGTTTTTCAAGATTTTGTTGATCTCGGTAAGTGGGAGATTACTCTTATATCGGATATCTCTGCTCCATATTCCTAGAAAAAGCAGGTGGGATTTAAAATTTACTTATATACACACAGTGCAACCTTTTAAGAGGACCACCCAAAATCTCTTCACAGGAAATCTAGTCTGGATGAAGGGTGGTCTAACAGAGGTGGTCTATTGGGAGGTTTTCACTGTACTAAAACTGAATAATTCTGAATGATGTTAAGAATAGCAAGACTCTATAAAATGCTACAGCCCCTTTGTTCTTGTTAATAAGAGGTTCCAATTCATAAACCCCACCAATATTAACTTCTAACCCCATTCCTCTGGCATGTGATCCTTAGGGCATACTCACACCTGCAAAAGAAAGGACATGCGTGCCTATAATGCCCGCCGGTAAGGTCCGTGCTGCACATAAAGATATCATGTGATGTTCCATTTATCCCCGCGGGGAGTCAGCTCATCACTGAACACTGTGACAGCACTGTCACAGTGTTCAGTGATGAGTGGACTCCCCGTGGGGATGAAAGAATCCCCTGCAACAGCTCACACAGCTGTAACAGAAGACCGCAAAGCTATCCCATTGTTTTCAGTAGGGGCCGGCGCTGCTGCCGCCCCATTGAAAGCAATGAGATGAAAGCAACCCCTGCAGTGATGATTTTCAGGAGTGGGGGGGGGGGGGGGGGGGGGGGGAGGAGAGAGAGCTTGAAATATATGCCCTGTCCCGAAAATCATCCCTAGCTGTAAAGAAGAAGAAGAAGAAAAAAAAAATGTACTCACCTGGAAGCGCTGTCTGGCTATTCTCCCCGTCCGCCTTCTATATTCTGGGGGATTGAAAAGGAGGCAGCGCTTTCAGGAGGCGGGGATTTTTCAATCCCCGGCCACCAGAATACAGAAGACGACTGACAGGGACAGGGAGAAGAGCCTGACAACGCTTCTAAGTGAGTTAATGTTTTAGTTTTTTTTTCTACAGCTAGGGATGATTTTCAGAAAAGGTCTTATATTTCAATCCATTTCTTGAAAATCATCGCTGCAGCTGTTGCCTCAATCCCAATGCTTTAAATGGGGCGGCGGCGGCAGCAGCAGCGCTGGAGTCCCCTGCCATAGCTGTCACAGTTGTGGCAGAGGAACACATCTTCCTCCCTATGTCTTCAATGGGGCCTGCGCTGCTGCTGCCGGCCCCATTGACAAGATGAAGCCCCTGGATGTGACAGCATCCAGGGGTTTCATATCCAAGGAATCCCCTGCTGCAGCTGTCACAGCAGGGAATAGTGATTCTCTCCCATTGCGATCCTCTGCCACAGCTGTGACAGGGGATTCTTTCATCCCCGCTGCAGTCCCCTTGTCACTGAACACTGACAGGGCTGTCACAGTGTTCAGTGATGATGGGACCTTCGTGGAGCAGCTGCGCTTCTAGAAGCGCAGCTGCTCTACACACGTAAAAAACAGCACAGAGCTTCAGTCACATGCATTTTGCACATCCATGGAGCGCATTTTTTTCTCGTACACATAGGCGTGCAAAAAAGCCTGCTTGTCTGACTGAGCCCTTAGGGTCTTTTTGTAGTGAGAATTACCAATTTTAACTTCTGAGATACAGCTGCAGTCTACGAGAGCACCGAGTTGTTTGCAGCACTGCACGCTCCTGAGGACTGCAGCCGTCGTTCCATCGAAAAGTCTCAAAATAAAAACTTTTCAAACATCCTAATGTTACACATGCATACTTGCCACACTGGTTGTGAACACTGTATATTGCAAAGACACTAATAGTTAATGGCATATTTCATTCAATTTTTTCTTGAATACATTGGGAAGTGGTAGGAGAGGGAATGCAACATGTCCACTAACAAATAGTCAAACATACCTTTATTGCCAGCATCTTCAATAATCTGATATACTAACTTTTCTTGGTTGTCGGATCCTTTCATTTTACTGCAAAGAAGAAAATGAGAGAAAATAAAATAATTAACAAGAGGTAATTTGTTTAGAAAAAAAGCACTAAAATATTAAATGGATTGCCCAATTACTACACAATTTTCCTGCTATAGCTGCAATGGTCTGTTTGCCATGACGCTGGGACTTCAGAATGTTGTCATTAAAATATATGTAAAGAGAAGGCTGTGTGAATTACTAGCACTTCTCCATACGTATCAGTACCACTCATGTCACTATTACCATGGTCTATGTATCATTAGTTTGTCATTACTACTGCAAACTATCATGTTCTCCTAAACATCAGGCATGCAAAGATGTTTCCATGTAATCTGCAGCAAAAATAGTATGATGGGATGCTTGTCGTATGCTTCATGGAAAATTGTCACTGATTGTAGCGATAACTGGAAAAATAAAAAATCTCTTGTATAAGATATTAGCATCTAGGGAATAAGTTTCAATCCATCATAAATAGCAAAGTGGCTAAAATAGGCTTTGTGCTGACATCTAGTGGCCAGAATTAAAACTGCAATATTTCCTATTACATAAGATGTATAAATAAAGGTTTTTTTTCCCCACAAACACAGTATCATTTTCTAACCTCCAATTTCATTAGTCATGAATATGTGTCCATATCCCTTACCTAGCAGTCTGTGTGTCCTTCAGCCTATACAAAAGGCCAGTGCCACTTCTAAGCAGGTCCAACTGACCCTAGGGAGTTAAATATTTTTAAAATAAATATAAAGTACTACTAAAACACAAAAGATCAATGAACTATTCTTAATTCATTCCAACCCAGTGTCAGCCCTTGTCTGAGACTGAGATGTCCTTGCATAGCTCTCGTGTCGGGCGAGGTCTGACACATGTTTCTAAGGCTGGCTGCCCACAGGCAAGGTGTCATTGCGAGATCTGCTGCGATAAATTATTATGTGCCTCTGTTGGGTATTTCCAATGAATCCACAATAAGCTTTCCCATCTAAAAGTAAGAGCCGGGGAGTGCACGGTTGGCATGGAATTTGGATTGGAAAGGGTTAAAATATTGTGCTGCAGTCCTATGATAACATTTTTTCACCTGTATAACTTTCCATTACTGTATACAAGTTTCTAAGGTAGGCCCCCTGTCCACGGACGTGATTTCGTCAGCGGTAAATCGGCGGCGAATCACGCTGCCTGAAGCTTTCCATTGCGTTGCTATGGAAAGCGAAGGCCCCCTGTCCACGAGCGGAGAATCATTGCGGCTCTCCACTCGCGGCCGGCAATTCGCAGCATGCTGCGAATTGCAGCGATTCTCCGCGGTCAGCCTATCTATCAGATTAGACTGATCGGCGGAGAGTTGTCTGTGGCTCCTGCTCCCGGGCTGCGGCTCCCGCAGCTGAGATCTGCCGCGGGATACCACAACGCCCGTGGACAGGAGGCCGTACTTTGCGCTTTAATTTGTCAAAACGATCAAGAGCTCAGGTTGCCATCAGACAGAATGATAATGCATAGGCCTCAGACTGCTGACAGTTTGCAGCACCTGTACCCAGTTCAGACATCAGCACTCATCCTTCCTGTCCTGACAGCTTGTTATGATGGGTTAGTCAGGAGTGCAGGTTGTTTAGCTCATAGGTGACAGCCTAGACTGGAGAGAAGCTCAGCAAACTCTCAGCTGTGTGCAGTATTACCTCTATATGGACTCTGCGAATATTAACGGGACTGTCTGGGCCTTTTACTGTTGATGACCCATCCTCAGGATACATCATTTATAACTGACTGCAGGAGGGGGGCTGCCGTGTGAGATCCATGTCAATCAGCGGTTTGCCGGGCCTGCCGTCAGTGTGGTCAGCGCTGGAAGTAGATTTCATTTAATTCAATGGCAGCTGTGCCTGCAGTACCAAACCTGTAATAGTGCTATCTGCTCACTGTACCTTCATTCGGTCCGTAGAACAGCCAATTTGCAGGCATACCAAGTGGCAGACCCCCACCAATCAACTACTGATTACCCAGTGAAGATGTGAAAAAAAGTATGTTAGAAGGATGCAAAGTCTACCAGTAAATAAAAAGCCATTTACAAGCAAGCCAGAATCTCTACACAAGAAGAGATTTCCTCTTATTACACTTACGATGGACAGCAGACGGTTAATCGCCATCGCTCTCTGCTTCGCTTCGATATGAGGCATCTCATTTTGGATAACCTGATCAGTGATTCCGTGGGGGAACTGCTGACAGAGCTCAATAATCCTGAAAGAGGCAAAAATAAAGCAGGTTCAGTTCTCAGACAGAAGACGTATCCTGTAATAGCAGCTAAAGACAAAGTACAAAGTTAGGGGGGGGGGGCACACAAACGGATTTTAATTGCAGAATCCGCAATCGCCATCCCTGTGGACTTTTCTGTAGAAAAACACAGGCATTGAAAGGCATGTAGTTTTGATTTTTCCTTCACACTTGCGGATACAAAATGCGCTCCGACCTCTGTTATTGTGGCGCTGACAGCATGTGCCTGCTCAGCTGATCTGTCGCGGTCCAGAGCGACAGGCCCCAGCCAATCAACAATTGATGACCCATCCTGATGATGGGTCATCAATAGTATTTCGCTGGAAAACGCCTTTAAGGCCAGGCTCACACAGCTGTAAGTAGTCACGGGCCAGCACGCAGCAGGTGTGCAATAACATGCCTACCTGCTACATGCCGCCAATCCCCATACACTATCTTGGCATGTAATATGTGTCAAGATAGTGCATGCCGCAATTTTTTTTCCTGCTAGTAATGTGCACACACGGAAAACAAAAAAAAAAACTAATTAAAACTACATGCCTTTCAATGCCTGCGTTTTGCTGCGGAAAGTCTGCGCTGACGGCAATCGCAGATTCCGCAATTAGAATCCATTTATAGGAGACCCTCTTACAATTCGTCATCTCCTCCATCGCTGCCGTTCTAGTCCGAACGGAGGATGCCGATGTCTAACTAGTCAGCGCACTGCTCTGTGATTGGCCAGCGATGATTACATCAGCATCACTGGCCAATCACACAGCAGGTATAGCGCACTGGTAGTCTGACACTCCCAGTGCACTAATCTAAGGCCTCATGTCCACGGGGAAAATCAGATCCGCTGCAGATTCTACATGGAGAATCTGCAGTGGGTCCCTCCTGCCCCGCGGACATGAGCGCTGAAAATAGCAATTTAAAAGCATTTACCTTTCCGTAGCGGACGGCGAAGATCAGCTGTTCCTCACGGCCGGATCTTCATTTTCGGCCGGCGGATGAATTCCTGACGCCGGCAGCACATCGCCGGCACGTCGTCGACGTGCCGCGCGCATGCGCCGGGCACATCCGCCGAGCCGAAGCAAGGGAGATGCAGCCGTGAGGAAGAGCAGAGCTTCGCGGCCCGCTGCGGGTGAGTAAATGCTTTAAATTCCTATTTTAGGTCTCCCGCGGATCCGGACGGCTTCCATAGGCTTCAATAGAAGCCCGCGGGAGCCGTCCCCGCGGGAGACCCGCATGAAAATGGAACATGGTCCAGATTTTTTCATGCTCCATTTTTTTTAAAATGCCTTTTATTGACGATCCGCGGGTATTTATGTACCCGCGGGTGGTCAATGCATCCCTATGGGGTGCGGATCCGCGCGCGGGAGATCCGCTGCGGATTTTAAATGTCATTTTGCCCGTGGACATGAGCCCTAAAAGATGTGGCCGAAACGCGCTTATGTCCGCGTGAACAAGCCCTAATAGCGTGTACGTTTTCTGGTGGGAGAAATGCGCCGTACAGCATGCGTCCGCTTATAGGAAACCACCGGCAAGAAGAAAAGCGTAAACGAACAAGTGGCTTTTGGCGGGACACAATAACGTAGTCACTATAATACAGTGTACGGAGAAGAAGACAAGCCGAACGGACGCACAGCTGGGTGCGCAAATACAGTACACTGCATAATGAATGGGCCCATTGATGGGCTGCGCAAAACAGAGGCTTCCTGCGGATTGGTCGCGGCTCGTTCATGTCAAAGCCTACAATGAGCAACCCAAACCGGTCATGGCGGGGTTTGTTTACACGCAATCGCACATCCTGTAATAAAATATGTTCCTGCGAATCACTGGGTTTTTACGTGTACAGGGTTTGCGCATGTAAAACGCAACGCAAATACCCCGTGTGAACAAGCCCTGACTGTGGTGGGTGTCCAGGTACAGAACACCTGAGGCAGGTAGCCCACCGGGTCACTGTACCCCTCCAGCCACCATGAAGTACAGCATACTTTACCAACACTTCTCTTACCACAGAAGACCCCCCCCAAACAACACGACAATGTCACCTGTTCTCTGTCTCCGCGGCCTCCCCGCTCTCCTGCTTCACTTTCACCTCCGCCATCTCTCACACCTCTACTTCACCACCGAAACCACCGTCTCTCTACTGCGCATGCGCAGTCCGAATCCTGTCAGGAATAACGTGCTGGAGAAGCCTTTGCCCTTATTAAAGATGGCGGCCAGTGTCTTTCCGCTTCCTTTTCCGTGTTTTCGCTCTGTAGTGCGGGGGCGGAACTTGTTTTCGCATCTTTGGTAACTAAGGCAACGGGGATGTGCCTATGACTGGGCTCTGTCCTGAACAGGTGCGAGCTCTCCGGGAGAAGCGTCTGTAGTAACGGTGTGTATAGGAGTGACCGGCGGTCCTGTAGTGAGAGGTAAGAGGGGGAGGCGGGATGGCACTCAGTGTCTGGACTGCTGCCCTAAAGCTCGACACAAAAATGTAGATTTTTTTTTCTGCAATTGTGATAAATTTGAATTATTTTTTTTAATGCAGTTTATTCTTATTGCACATTGTATATAATGGAGGAATGTATCAGGGTTCATTCACACCAACGGAAATACCAATACAGCCCATTGATTTCAACCAGTTCATTCGCAGCGCTGTATTTTTCACACCGAGTGTTGTGTACAAAAAAAAAAGCGCAGCATGAACTCAACGGCGTGTGATCGCACGGAGAAAAGGAGTAAACAGCCCCCAACTACACATCCCAGATTAGGAGCAAAAAAGATCATTTTCATATAATGCCGACATTTATCATATTTTTAATGTAGTTTATTATTGCACATTGCATCATCAATATTAAAGCCGTTATCCGGCTGTGCAGGGCGGATTCTTCAAACATGTATTAAAACAATAAAAACAGCTGTAAATACTAATTCGTTCCCTCGGCAATCCGTGTGTCCGTGTGTGTACAAATGGCTACCACCTGACCACTTGCAGCCAATCAGAGGCTGTAGCAGTCACATGTCCTTCTCCCGTCAGGAGAACATCACATGACTGCTGCGGTTCCTGATTGGCTGCAGCGGTCAGGTGGTAGCTGTTTGTACACAAAGACCGGGAGGACGGTGCAAGCTGCAGCGGCAGATGTCCAGAGGCATGAATGGGTGAGTACGGCTGCTTTCCTTGTTTTAACATATTGGCAGCCATGTTTAAAAAAAAAAATGTCCACACCTGGACATTACCTTCAGGGCATTTTCACCCAGGGATCCTACCGTGTTTCCCCGAAAATAAGACAGTGTCTTATATTAATTTTTGTTCAAAAAGGTTTAACTTTTTTACATGTATAGCTGCCTGGACACTATTTAAATTGACTTTTTTAATTAACTGTTAGCAGGGCTTAATTTTGGAGTAGGGCTTATATTTCAAGCATTCTCAAAAAGCCTGAAAAATCATTTTGCATCCTCAAAAATTTTGGAAAATCATGCTATGTCTTACTTTCAGGGTATGTCTTATTTTCAGGGAAACGGGGTAGTACTGGGACTACTGCCGGGCAGCTAGACAAGACTATGGAAGCTAATATGTCAGCAGATGCCATTATGTTCTCTCCTAACATACAGGACTTTCCTATTTCTTTCATTTAGTCTTGAATTCGGAGATTCAGCCTTGTATATTAGTTGGTTGAGCTCTTTAAATTGTTTTCGTTTGATTTTTTTTGTTTTTTGCAAGCATCTCAAATTTTGTAAATTTTACAAATAAACCTAATTTGTAATGAGAGTTGAACAGTTTTGTTTGAACCGCACACACCTGATGTTTTTCCCACAGGTCCTCTCTTAGGAAGAATGACTGCAGGCTCTGTCTGTGTGCCACAAATTATACCACTTCGTGTTCCTATTCCTGGCAGAGGGAAGTATGAGGTAGACACAAATACTCCGATCGAAATCAAATCAGGTATTATAAAAAACTATACTTGGCTATTTGCTTCCTTTTTTTCATGTTTTCCTTTTATTATTTGGGTTGTAATTAATTACTTATTAAATAGCAGTGTTAAGGACCGCTAGGTCACATTAACCTTTCAAGTCTTGGGTTCCAAATCAATTCGTATCCGCTGCAGCACGGAGGCCAAGAACCACACAAGAGTCGGTTTCTAGTTTTCCTCAGATACGGAGAGAGAGGCACGGCAAGTATATAGCTCACTCTGCTTAAGGCGTACATACTCTGAGCGTTTATTGACTGAGTATCGTTCTAAATACAGGAAAGGAATACGTCATCATTAGTCATGGGGTTAGAAAAAACATCAAGAATTGTGCTTTGTTCAACAATCAGCGCAGTGAGAATAAATATGTGAAATGTCCTTCAAATGATTACTCCTCCCGGACGTTATCCCATCCTCCCTTGTGGTGCTTGGATGATCGCAGCGTCTTATCAGCACGATTTGCTCCTTTCCCATAGCTCAGGAGTGGGGGAGTCTCTTTTGATAGCGACTGTACCAGGCAAATGTTCTCGGATGAATAGAAAAAAACAAATCATTAGACAGTGCACCGAAAGCCATGCTCTGCAAGTTATTTCTGCTTTAATTATTGTTTCACTACACACAAGCTTATTTACATCTTATAATGCTCCATTTTGTATCTAGCGGCCATTTTGAGACAGATTCTTCCATTTTATGGACCTGTACCTTCTCAGCAGCATTAGATTTAAGCAAAAAATGTGAAAAAACCTGCTGTTTGTCCGGTGATCAGTGCTTGACATAACAGACCTGACGCCGGTAGCCCATCTTTTTATATCCCTTTTTCAGTTTTGTTCTAGGGGCATTGTACATCAATGTCCACATATATACCCAAACAACTGTGACTGTTCACACCGGTTAGTATATTAGTATATGAAGAGTGATCTGGATGGTAATTTGGACCCACATAGTGTCCCTGTTGTTATAACATTGAAATTTGCGGAACTTAGAACAGGAAATAATGTCAAAAGTACAAAAAAGGTCGATTTACTGCAGGTTCTGAGGCTATAACATCATGGAATCATAACATGAGCAATAAAAGAGTATTTTACATTACTGTTCTGGTAGTTCTCCTTTAACCTTGTTTTCCTAGGGGGCTTACTCTTTTTCTGCTGTTATACAACGGCGCTACATGCTGGCTAAAGCCAGTACTGCATGAGGTGGCACGTTGGATAGGCTCCGACAGCAGAGAGGCTGGCAATATACAGTAAGAGAACCCCAATGGATGTTTTCCAACATCGGAGCTGTACAGCCTTAAATTATAATATCTTCAGACGTCAGACAGTGGATTGGAAAGGGTTAAGGTTCTCTGGGCAGACTTCCTATTCTATTACTGACCCTGTTTTTAATCTGTTGGCCTGGTTACCATATAAGGCTGCATTCACATGAACGTATATCGGCTCGGTTTTCACACCGAGCCGATATATGATGTCCTCATCTGTAGGGGGGGGGGGAGGATGGAAGATCCGGGAACAGGAACTGAGCTCCCGCCCCCTCTCTGCCTCCTCTCCGCCCCTCTGCACTATTTACAATGAGGAGAGGCGGGACGGAGGTGGGGCTAATTCGCGAAACTTTTCAGAAAGGTGTTAGGGACAGTGCAGAATAAAGAAAATTTTTGCGTAAATACTTCTGCAAATTTGCAACTTTTTTTTGCATCACAAACTGGTTTTAAAAGGTTTATAAAAGTTCTCCAATATCTTAACCCTTTCCAATCCAATTCCCCTGCCGCCCGCACACTCCCCAGCTCTTATTTATTTTGGGTGGGAAAGTGAGCTGTAGATTCTTTGGAATTACTCAACAGAAACACATAAAAATTAACTGTCATGATGATTTTATTGGCAGTTTTCTGATAATGTAACGTGAGTTATGAGTTTTTCACATCTGGAAGAACATTTGTAATAATCCTGTAAATATTTTATATTGATATAACACACATCCTATAACTGCATATAATATGTGTAGCACATGATTCTAAAGGCCCATTTACACGCAACGATTATCACTCAAAATTCGTTCAAACGACTGAAAATGAGCGATAATTGTTGCATATAAACGCTACCATCGTGCACTTGTCGTCTGAACAATGATCTTAAGGTGAATATAAAATCGTTCAGCCTCAAAAAGATAAAGTCTCTCAACAAACCGCATGCTATGTTCTCAGCGGGTGTCGGGAGATTACTTTGTATTCTGCCGACAGCCCTGACAAGAACAATGCAGCTGTGTGCAGAGCCCAGGCCAACGCTGGGTTCTACAAACAGCTCCCGGAGGCCCTTTTACATGCAAATGAAGATGATAACGTGTTATGCAAAATGATCACTAAAACTTTCAATCATTTGAGAGATTGTCTTTGCATGTAAATGGGCCTTAAGGTGAACTTATAACCCTTTGTTCAGCTACTGGAGATAAAGCAATCACATTTATCTCTCAATTAACCGCATGCTAATATCTGCACAGGAGTCCAGAGATAACAATGTAATCTGCTGTTAGCCTTGCGCAGAACAATGCAGCTGTGCGCGCAGCTGGGCGTGTGATTACTCACACACTGGGCTCTGCAAACAACTCCTGGAGGCCATTTTACATGCAAATGAAGATAATAAAGTGTTAATCGCCATTAACACGTTATGCAAAAAGATCGCTAAGGGACCATTTACACGCAAAGACAATCTTTCAAACGATTGAAAGATTGACAGTTTTAGCAATTGTTTTGCATAAAGTGCTAATGGACATTAATGTCCATTAACACTTTATCATCTTCATTTGTGTATAAAAGGGCTTCTGGGAGCTGTTAGCAGAGCACAGCATGTGGTCTGTGCTCTGCACACAGCTCCATTGTTCTCGCATGGGCTGGTGGCAGAATACAAAGTAATCTCCGACTCCCGTGCATAATACAGTGTGCGGTCCCTGTTATCTCTCTCCGTCTAAACAATGGATTTTAAGAGTGAACCATGGCAGCATTTACACGCAACAATTATTGCTCAAATGCCATCATTTGAACAAATCTTGAGTGCTAATCGTTGCGAGTAAATGGGCCTTAAATCTTTTAATCTTTCAGTAGTTTGAAAAATTGTCTTTGCATGCAAATGGGCCTTAACACTATGCATTGGAGAGCTCTCTATATATTTCATAATGCATAAGTGAGCTCTGATGTCTGCCTAGTGTTAAAAATGGGTTGAACCTCAACTGACATGGGAGCTGTGCAGGAAAATCTCAGTGTCGGACAAGGTCCAGCACTGGATTGGACAGGGTAAAGATATAAGTGAACGTGTACTAACTTTGTATCACTGAAGTATTTTAATAGCATGTCCAAGTACATTGAGCAAGTCACCATACATTCAGTAATCTCTAAAAAGACACAAAGAATAAACATAGTACATGACATGGACAGGATGAAAGGCACCTTCCCACTTGGTTGCACAACCCTTGGCAACAATGAGGGTCTCCAAGTGGGTTTGTAGCTGTCTGAGAGATTACTTCAGAAGGGCTGCTCATCCAGGAATTTATTCTGATTGCCAGACTTGGAGTCAGGAAGGAATTTTAATGCTAAATTGAGGAAAATTGCTTTGTATATCATGGGGTTATTTGTCTTCCTAGATCAACATTGCAGGATAATAGGCTGAACTAGAGGGAGGTATGTCTTCCTTCAGCTTTACAGACTGTTACTGTGTTACTTCTTGGTCATCTGAATGAATACATTGGAAACCAATGCTTCAGATGGTCACGATTATATATGGCAGCTAAATTAGCTGCATAAACACTTGTGTGAATAAGGCCTTAGGCCCAATGTCTACGGGCGGACTTTAATTATAAAATCCGCGCATGTCTCATGTGCCGGAGATCCGTAGCTCTAGAAGCCCATAGAGATGCATTAGCATCCACAGGGCAATTTAAAGCATGCAAATCGCACCGGAAGAAATCGCAGCATGCTCAATTTTGTCTGTGGATCCCGCAGGACAGCTTCCATTGAAGTCAATGGAAGCCGTCCTATCCGCAGCAAAGCCACAGCTGTCATTGTGGCTGTGCCGTGGATCCGCAGGAAAGCAGGACATTAAAAAAAAAAAAGAATTGCACTGCACATGTGTCCGACATGTCGCTGGCATGCCCAGATGCATCCGCCATGGTAAAGAAAGACGATCCGGCCTGCACAGAAGAGATCCGCGCTGGAGCTGGAGAGGTAAGAAAACCTTTTTTCCTCCCCATGTCCGCGGGCACGGCTGGATTCCGCTGCGGGATTCAGCAGTGGAATCCGTGCGTGCAAGTGGACATTTGGCCTAAGACCTCCTGTCCATGGAGAAATATTTCACTGTGTTACCCGCGGCCATAATCCGCACGCAGGTAACGCAGTGAATTCTTTTCCATAGGATAACTATGGAAAGCGCAGCCAAACGTACACGAGTGGAAAATCGCTTGCGAATCACCGCGATTCTCCGTGATGAATCTATCATTATAGATAGGTTCATTGTGGAAAATCGTGATGACAAAGTGCTCCCCGGCAGCAGCTCCCACGGCTGTATACTGCACCGCCCGTGGACAGGCGGCTTTAGTCTGATTTTGTCCCTGGGCCTTGTCCCGGCACTCCTTTCAGTTTTGTATCCTTTTTCTTCTTTCTCCATGTAACTTCATTAAGCACTTCATTTCAGGAGATATTTTACAGGATGTACTTACAGAGGTTTTCTGACTTATTTTATACACTTTTGGGTCTCCTGTGCCCAAAAACTATATAAAATAAATATACTCACTGTGGCGCCGGCCCACCATTTAGGCATCCGACAGGTGACGTCACCCATCCAGAAAGCCCTTAGAAGTGGGACAACTCCTATAAAGTAATTTTCCTTTTTGCCTGCTTTTAGATACGCCAGATGTTTCGATATTTTATACACTTGATGGGAACAAGCCAGATTTCTTCAAGAAAACCAGTCATCCAGAAAACAGCACCTTGAAATATCAAGGGCCATTTACATTGCCTGGTGGTAAAATAACCCTTAAGGCTGTGGCTGTAAGCAGGTACGTCACAAACACACATCGCCGCTTCTAATGACAGTATATTAACGTCTCATTTCTTCATGTTTTATATATCACTGGTTGGTTACAATTAGAGATGAGCGAGTATACTCGCTAAGGCACATTACTCGAGCGAGTAGTGCCTTATCTGAGTATCTCCCCACTCGTCTCTAAAGATTCGGGGGCCAGCGGGGGGCGGGGGAGAGCGGGCAGGAACGGAGGGGAGATCTCTCTCTCCCTCTCTCCCCCCCGCTCCCCGACGCAACTCACCTGTCACCCGCGCTGGACCCCGAATCTTTAGAGACGAGCGGGGAGATACTCGGCTAAGGCACTACTCGCTCGAGTAATGTGCCTTAGCGAGTATAGTCGCTCATCTCTAGTTACAATGATGATTCTGCGGTCACCCTGATTCAATGGTAGCATTGCTGCGATTGATTTCCACTTGAAAAAAAAAATTGAGCCGTATATGTCACAGGGGAAAAATGCAGCCAAAATAATTTTGGGAGCTGAAGGAAAAAAATAGGGCTGTAGAACCACCACATGTGTAAAATCCCTAAAAAGTGTCTGGTCCTTTAGGACTAAAACACCCTGGTCCTTAAGGGGTTAACAAAGTCAAGAAGGTAAGTATAGCTGGTATGTTTTAATAACTTTAACTGGTATTTGTGTAATGGCCCTTTTACATGGGACAACAGTCGGCTAAACCAGTGTTCCCCAACTCCAGTCCTCAGGGACCCCCAACAGGTCATGTTTTCTGGATTTCCTCAGTGTTGCAGAGGTGATGTAATTATTGTCGGTGCCTCACACATTGCCACAAGTGTTCTTACTATAGGATATCCTGAAAACATGACCTGCTGGTGGTCCCTGAGGACTGGGGTTGGGGACCCCTGGGCTAAACGACTGCATGAGCGCTGACGCTGCACCTTCTATGTGAAGCACTGAGCAGGGAGCATTATTTTTATGCTGACTGAAAGTCATCTAGCGATAACGACTTGCGAATGAATATCGAGCGCTTTCTTTTTTTTTGAATTTACACTGCATGATTATTGCTCAGGTTCGTTTGTCTGAACGCATTTTGATCACTAATCGTCCCGTGTAGATGGTCAATAAGTCACCTTATGAAGTATGGCCTACTGAAAGTAATTGAGCAAGTAGCTTTTCTAATTATTGTTCTTCTACTACTTAGAGATGGTCGAGAAAGTGGAACAGTTACTAAAGTTTTCATTGTGGAATACATTGCTCCAGAGATAGCGTCATCAGATGAAGACAATGATGAAAACTTCCTAAAAGAGCTTTCTAAACCGGTAAATAATCCCAACAAACATGCAGTTCTGTAAGTGTAGTGAATTGTAACTCTGCGTGTATAGGATCAAGATCAAACTGCTTAGTCTTGCCAATATAATCTCTTTCTGAGTGTGGTTCCCAAATCAAAATCTCCACGGCCACTGCAAATTATGAGTATTCTCATCTCAGACATTTATGGCCTATCCATATTATGTGCTCGAAATCTCCGATGGGTGCAGATCTCAGCTCTGGGAGCCGCATTTCTCAAAAAACGGAACCCATCCCATTTCTCCTCCGCTACCTTAGGTGGCAAGGATTACACAAGCAGCCAACCTGGATGTTCTACTCTGTTTTCATAACTCCTGCTGTTTCTGCATCTCAGAAGTTACAGAAACTGTGCATCTCACTGTGTTATGCTGTTCTCATAAGTCCCATTCACTATCGGAGGTACAGGAACAGCATAGAACAGTAGGCTCAGTTCATTATGTAATCCTGGTCTCCTGTGGCCACGGCACTCTTTATTTTAGGTAGATATGCAGTGTAAACACTAATATATATATATTGCAGCAAGTTGGAATTGGATCCCTGTCTTTGCATTTCAGCAGGAATGGACAGCACGTACATAAAGACTTTCAGAGTCATGAATTTCTTTAACTCTCGGCTTCCACCAGCATTTATTCCATATCACAGCAAACACGTGTACAGAATAACAACGCTCAGGATTCACAACCCACAGGGTCTCTGTCACCACCCCTCACCCAGGGAGTCCAGAGGTGTCCTCCTCTGAGTTGGGACGGGACCCGACTGGTCCGTGCCAGACCTCAGGCTCCTACTTCCTAATGCACCTCTCACACTGGCTCTCAGCCAACATCCCCCTGAGTGTGGCAGAAACTGACACTTTTATGTTGCTTCCTGCCACACCCTCTTGTTTCTACAGCCTGTCTACCACCCTCTGCAGGCTATTCTGCGTACTACACTCCTACAATATATATATATATATATATATATATACTGGATTACGAGACACAGCAAATGTGATTATTTATTTATATCTGTATTTCAGGATAACACTATTTCTCCTACAAAGCCAGAGAAGAAAGATGTCACATTACAGAGAGTATCAGCCTGGAATGAGAGGAATCAAAGTCAAGGAGGTACAATTTACCACAGAGAAGAGAAATACATAACAGATTTATACATACTGTATATATATATATTTATATATATATATATATATATATATATATAGTATATTTCAATTTAACCCTATCCAATCTAGTGGTCAGACCTTGTCCGACATTGAGACTTCCTTGCACAGCTCCTGTGTCGGGAGACGTCCAACACTTACCCGTCGCGCGTTGCTGCGAAGACAGACAGACATACATTCGTTTTTATATATCTAGATAACAACCAATCACAGCGCAGCTTTTTTAGGTTACCTCAGTGGTATAATATATAACACTCAATCACAGCGCAGCTTTTATGTTACCTCAGCATTATAAAATATAACAACCAATCACAGTGCAGCTTATATGTTACCTCAGCAGTATAAAATATAACAACCAATCACAGTGCAGCTTTCATGTTACGTCAGCAGTAAGAGAAATAACAACCAATCACAGCGCAACTTTTATTCTGCCTCAGCAATATAAAAAATAGCAACGAATCACAGCGCAGCATTCATTTTACCTCAGAGGTATATAGCAACCAATCACAGCGCAGCTTTTATTTTACCTCAACATTCTCAATATCCAGGAATTTTCTTGTGATACGTTCGGCGGATGCATCATTTTGTAGTTGAACACGCATCCCGTTGCTCGTTATGCCTTTTGCTTTTGTGCTTGAGATGGAAATCAAACGATCTTTGTCTGGGGGGGCATAACTGTCGACGATGCTCGCATGCGCGCCACCTATCGTAGGATAGATGTACTATGCCAGTAATCTTCCCAGGAGTGTACTCAACAACTTCCCATTAACTTTTCCTATTTATGACATAATCAATGCTCGTGCCAAATTTCGAGTTTCTATGACATTGGGAAGCGAGAGAATTCGATTCCGTACGTAAAATTTGGACGCTAATTCTTTTGTGCATAGAATTGAATAATCGAGTTGGGACCGATTAGCTTTTCCTATTTATGACATATTCAATGCTCGTGCCTAATTTCGAGTTTTTGTGACATTGGGAAGCGAGAAAATTAGATTCCGTACGTAAAATTTTGACGCTAATTCTTTTGCGCATAGAGTTGAATAATCGAGTTGGGAGATATTCAATGCCCGTGCCAAATTTCAAGTTTCTATGTGAGAAAATTACATTTCGTACGCAAAATTTGGACGCTAACTCTTTTGCGCATAGAATTGAATAATCGAGTTGGGACCCATTAGCTTTTCCTATTTATGACATAATCAATGCTCGTGCCAAATTTCACGTTTCTATGACACCGGAAAGTGAGAAAATTACATTCCGTACGTAAAATTTGGACGCTGATTCTTTTGCGCATAGAATTGAGTAATCGAGTTGGGACCGGTTAGCTTTTCCTATTTATGACATAATCAATGCTCATGCCAAATTTCGAGTTTCTATGACACCGGGAAGCGAGAAAATTAGATTCCGTACGTAAAATTTGGACGCTGATTCTTTTGCGCATAGAATTGAATAATCGAGTTGAGACCCATTAACTTTTCCTATTTATGACATATTCAATGCCCGTGCCAAATTTCAAGTTTCTATGTGAGGAAATTAGATTCCGTACGCAAAATTTGGACGCTAACTCTTTTGCGCATAGAATTGAATAATCGAGTTGGGACCCATTAGCTTTTCCTATTTATGACATAATCAATGCTCGTGCCAAATTTCAAGTTTCTATGACATTGGGAAGCGAGAAAATTAGATTCCGTACGTAAAATTTGGACGCCAATTCTTTTGCGCATAGAATTGAATAATCGAGTTGGGACCCATTAGCGTTTCCTATTCATGACATATTCAATGCCCGTGCCAAATTTCAAGTTTCTATGTGAGAAAATTACATTCCGTAAGCAAAATTTGGACGCTAATTCTTTGGCGCAGAGAATTGAATAATGGAGTTGGGACCCATTAGCTTTTTCTATTTATGACATAATCAATGCTCATGCCAAATTTCAAGTTTCTATGACATTTGGAAGCGAGAAAATTAGATTTTCCGTACGTAAATTTTGGGCGCTAATTCTTTTGCGCTTAGGATTGAATAATCGAGTTGGGACCTATTCACTTTTCCTATTTATGACATAATCAATGCCCGTGCCAAATTTCAAGTTTCTATGACATTGGGAAGCGAGAAAATTAGATTCTGTACGTAAAATTTGGGCGCTAATTCTTTTGCGCTTAGGATTGAATAATCGAGTTAGGACCCATTACCTTTTCCTATTTATGACATAATCAATGCTCGTGCCAAATTTCACGTTTCTACGACATCGGGAAGTGAGAGAATTAGTGGCAATGATGGAAATCGAACGATCTACGTGGGGGGGTCGTAACCGTCGACGACGCTCGCGCACGCGCCATTTATCATAGAATATTTGTACTATGCCTATAATCTTCCCAGGAGTGCACTCAACAACTTCCCAAAGTTTAATGGCGATCGGATGAATGGTGTAGTAGCGCATAAAGGGCAAACAGACAGACACACACGCACGCAGACATACATTCAATTTTATATATATAGATATATAGTATATTTCAATTTAACCCTATCCAATCTAGTGGTCAGACCTTGTCCGACATTGAGACTTCCTTGCACAGCTGCTGTGTCGGGAGACGTCCAACACATGTTTCTAACACTATGCAGAAGAGACCTTCACTGTCTGAGCGCTCTTCTGCATAGTCTAATAGTCTAATATACATATATTGTAATATACATATTAACTCACGTTTCATTTTCAAAAAATTG
Source organism: Eleutherodactylus coqui (assembly GCF_035609145.1). NCBI lineage: Eukaryota > Metazoa > Chordata > Amphibia > Anura > Eleutherodactylidae > Eleutherodactylus > Eleutherodactylus coqui. Next base: position 79,652,567 of record NC_089839.1, read on the forward strand.
CTAATAAAATCATCATGACGGGTCACTATTATGTGTTTCTGTTGAGTAATTCCAAGGAATCCACAACGCGCTTTCTCACCCAACATAAATAAGAGCTGGGGAGTGTGCGGGCGGCAGGGAAATTGGATTGGAAAGGGTTAATACAGAATCTACACTTTTTATTTAACCCTTTCCAATCCACTGTCTGATGTCTTCTTACATTGTGATTGAAGCTTGTACAGCTCCAATGTCAGAAGACATCCAACAGGGAATTCTTACCATCTATTGCCAGCCAACTCCGCTGTTGGAGCCACTCTGGTGCACACACACTGGCTTTAGCCAGCAGATGGCACCGTTGTATAACAGCAAAAAGAGAAAGCCTTTTAGGTAACCCTGAATCCAAAATTGGTTTGGAAAGAGTTAATAATTCTTTTTTGTTGTCTCCACTTTTTTTTCAGACAATGAAACAGATGTTAAACCCAGCAACAAATCCTTCACTGGTCCAAGATTTATGAATAGTCGTCTCAGTAAACCGAGGCAAGGAGAGGAGCTGCTGTCTGCACTGCAGACCCAGAGATCTCAGGTACGGTGCGCAGCTATCAGATCAGAAACAAATCATTTACAGCCCAGTTTTGCCCCCTATAAATCTGTGATAAAGTAACAGACTATATGCACCTGCCCCTGTTGCCCCTCGCTGCTGTTGTTGGCGCCATTTATTGCTGGTCTCCCACTGACTTCTGGGTATGCTGCGCCATATGTGGGAGATTACACTTCTGCATGCTCTAAAACATACTGCAATATTTTATCTCGCAGCATCACTGCGAGAACAATCACCCATATAAACACATCAGTTGCAAATAATGAGTTGTATTTTCTTGCGAGTTTTGTGCGTTGCTCAACACATAAATCTTGCATGATTTTCATGTGTGAATGCACTCTATGGGACCTTACAGACAGAGCTTAGGGCTCCTTCACACTTGAGAGTGCCATATCGCGGTTCCTACCATGCAAAAGCCCCATGGATGCAAGGCGTTTTTATGTGAAAACAGCCTTGCATCACTGCGGGGATGAAGGGAACCCCAGGCACGGCTGTCACAGCCATTGCAGAGTATCGCAGAGTCCTCCCATTGCTTTCAATGGGGCTGGCGTTGCTACCGCTGCCCCATTAAAAGCTATGGGCGATCTCGAAAAAAGATAGGATATCCTGCGATATATTTTCCGCATAGCATCGTGGTGTCATGCAGGAAAACATCACTAATGTGAATTAACCCATTCAAAAGAATTAGTTACATATTTCGTGAGATTTGTGTGTCTCGCAACGCGCAAAATTCTAGCAGGATTTTCACGCCAGTGTGAAGGCAGTCTAAATTTGCCTCTGCAGATTTTTGTTCCATAGCCTGCAACGTATACAGTGGGGAAAAAAAGTATTTAGTCAGATACCAATTGTACAAGTTCTCCCACTTACAAAGATGATAGAGGCCTGTAATTGACATCATAGGTAGATCTCCACTATGAGAGACAACATGAGAAAACACATCCAGAAAATCACATGGTCTGATTTTTAACAAATTTATTTGCAAATTATGGTGGAAAATAAGTATTTGGTCACCTACAAACAAGCAGGATTTCTGGGTCTCACAGACCTGTAACTTCTCCTTTAAGAGGCTCCTCTGTCCTCCGCTCATTACCTGTAGTAATGGCACCTGTTTGAACCTGTTATCAGTATAAAAGATACCTGTCCACAACCTAAAGCAGTCACACTCCAAACTCCACTATGGTGAAGACCAAAGAGCTGTCGAAGGACACCGGAAACAAAATTGTAGCCCTGCACCAGACTGGGAAGACTGAATCTGCAATAGGCAAGCAGCTTGGTGTGAAGAAATCAACTGTGGGAGCAATAATTAGAAAATGGAAGAGATACAAGACCTCTAATAATCTCCCTCAATCTAGGAATCCGAACTCAAACTGGTCTTGTAATTCATTTTAACAAGGAGAGTGAGCTCTGTGATTGGCTGAACCTCTCTGGTCGCAGGACGTTTCTCAGTGCAGTGCAGACCAGTGGGAGGAACTTTGCTTGTTTCCCCCTCAGTCACTGCACCAGTCGCCTTCTCCTCTTCTTCCAAAATGACTCCAATTTTTGCAAACAACTCCTGCTGAAGATGGTGAAGAAAGTTTAAAAAGCAATAAAAAATTCTTGTTAGCAAGAGCCGCCCCTTGCAGGGAGCCACCCAGAGAAACTACGGTCCTGGTGACCCACCAACGGTTTCTTTCACCAGGGCTCCAGTGCTGGACTGGGACCCACTGCAGCAGGTGAGTTTGTGTTTCTTCTTTATTTTATACATATCTGAGCCTGGGAAAATTTTTAAGTCCCGTAAAAGCCCTTTAATAATTTAATTTCTTTTTTTTAGCTTAATGAGACATCGGAACCTATTGTTCGGAAGAGTTTGACAAGTACGCAGAGTATGAGAATCCAAAGGGAGACTGATTTCCTCAAGTAAGTCTTGTCTTTGGACTGGGAAATATCCATAGAGGTGATGTTTAAGGGGTTTCTATGGTTAATATGAATATCATATGAGGGAATGAATGGTCTAAGCACAGTGATATATGCATCACAACCCTGCACATGAGACGTCTTATAATCTCTTATCTTTACACTTTAGGCATTTATGGCAGAAGCGAATGAAAAGACTTAAGGGGGTTCATTCTCCTATCATTAAATATCATAATCATTGTGTAGATCGTAAAAATGAACAATGTTTGCCATTCACATGCTGTTAAAAAAAGATCCAGTGAAGAGTTATATTAACTTACATGGTATGGCGTCACCTGGTGTTCAATGCATATGACAATTTGCTGACCACCTAATGAGCTGTGTGCAGGAGTATAATGTCCATATTATGACATCCTCAGATGCCAGAGTCAACTTCATATTAATGAAAGTTCGACCACTGACACTGGTCTTGATACCTGATGTTGACACGGATACCTGAAGCCAGGGGCGTAGCTAAAGGCTCATAGGCCCGGCTGCAAAAGTTTATCTTGAGGCCCCCCAATTTCTCTTAACTCCTTAACGCAGAGGCGTAACTTGAAGCTCCTGGGCCCCAATGCAAAACCTGTAACAGGGCCCCCAACTATAATGCTTAATTCATAGTACTCCCTATATGGAGAAGAGAGGCCTTATGGGCCCCCTAAGGCTCCTGGGCCCGGGTGCAACTGCATCCCCTGTAGTTACGCCAGTGCCTGACACTGATACAGACAAGGACATTGACACCAACACTGGCAATGACTCTAGCGCCAACATTGACTCTTACACCAACTTTGACAGTCAGTCACTCCCCACAGCGACATCTCTGCATAGTGATCATCTCTTCTTTGCAGAGCAGCCAATAGAAATGTCTTTCTGCTTGTCAGAGAAGTAGCCGAGCATCTGCAGCACATGGCAATATAGCTGACAAGATGCCTTCTGCATGGAAAGTAATAATTGACCATGTTGTTAGCTGCCAGAGGGGAAAGGAAGCTGATTTTTTTATGCTAGAAACACTGTAAATTACTTATAAAACAGGTATTGATAGTTTTTATGGACTTTTAATATGAAAATGATTAATCGCATAACTCCTTTAACAAAAAGAGCAATACATTTGGCAGAGCCCTTAGTGAAAAGTGGAGTTTATTCTCTAATTTTTGTGATGGGAACCTGTGATTTTCGTGTACGCCCCTGGCCAAGTCTGCCACATAAGGAACTACGTGAACATCTGATTGAACTTGGACATGCTTCTGTTTTCAGCCTGTGTAATTACCTGAATTCTAAGATATTAGAACCTGCAGATCTTTGAGCACATAAAATGAATACTGTAAATATGTATAATGATTACTGTGTAGCACTGTGTCCTGCAGTTAGCATGATAAACTTATTACTATATGGGGCTAGCTTCTATAAGGATAAATTACTTACACCAGGTGCCATTTTACAGCAGAATGTGAATAATGTGCAGTTCACAAAATAGAATAAGATTCTGGTTAAAGGGGTTATCCAGGACTTTTACTGTTGATGACCCATATTCAGGATAGGCCATGACTGGTGGGGGGCCGCCACTTAGGATCTCCGCTGACATCTGGACCCGCTGTTGTGCAGACAGTGCTAGAAGCAGATAGTGCTGTCAAAATTGCAGCGGCCTTTTTTGGTACTACAGAAGAATTCCCAATTAATTCAATGGAACTTGTGTCTGCAGTATCAACTTGGGTCGTGCTAATTACTTCCAGTACTGTAAGCATAGAGGCTGGCCTAGTGATCAACTGATCAAGGAGGATCCTGAGTGGCGGACCTCAACGGCCAACTATTGATGAGAATAGGTCATCAACAGCAAGTCCTGGACAAACTCTTCAAATTTGTATCAATGTCATTACATTAGGCCTAATATCACTGTGACACATTAGATTTTTAGAAACGTGAGTGCTTTTGGATTCCTTTCTGTCTTGCATGCTTACTTTTTTCATAACTTTGACCACTAGGTGTCACTAAAACACTATTAACCAATTTTAGCTTTCCAATACTCATTTTTCCCCCAAGTACTATAAACGGTGAATGCCCCAATATTTAGCTTCTCATTGCTGGCTTTTCTTATTAAGCCAGTGACAGATTTTTTTTACAAGAGATCATTGTAAGTTTCCATAATTTGCATTTGAAGGTAATATATAAAGTGTATAGAATTCATTGGAACAAGATTAAACGCAATAACAGCTCATACCTTTTCTGTACCCTCTCCTGTTTTGTGCACTTCATGATGAACTGTGAAAAGCGTTTCCTTTATTTCTTGAATAAAGCATGTTTTTAATGAAACAAAGAAAATTACATTATGTTAATCAGACCTCCTAAAACCCAGTTGGGGCAAATGTATTAATACTGATGCACTATGTGGATAGTGTGGCGGTCTCTTTGCAAGTGCCCCATTACCCATCGGTGGGTGGAGTGTTTAATTTAAATGTATGACATAGTACGTGAAGAAGGTAACCCATTTTATGGACCCTTTATTAGCCACAGGAAAGAGCCATAGTGTTTTTCCATTGGCTGGGAGATGTATAGCCAACCACGTCTTCAGATTTCCAGGGTTGCTCAGAATGGGGTGTCAGAATTTCAGTAATGCTGGTTTCACATGAGTTTACTATGGGTACTGTTATGCATCCATAATGCAGACAAGTGTCCCGGCCCGACCGTGGGCATCCTGACCTAAACTAGGCATCTATGCTGCCTTGAGTTCGGGTCAGGATACCCGTGTAATACGTTTGTGTGAAACCAGCCAATTGTTACTATTCTCACCAAGTAGTCTTGTAGATATATCTTTTAATAGCCATTAAAAGGTATCATATCTACAAGATTACTTGGTTTCTCTGACTGAGAACAATCACATTTTGCTCTATTGGCTAACACTGTACCAAACTTTTTTTTTGAAAGCAGCCAATCACAAATATCAGCACACATGTATGTTCAACCTGAATTCACCAGCCATGAACTTAACTTTAAAACCCAAATTTTCACATGCTGTTTCTGGTTTTGGTACAATCAAGTGTTTATTATCACTCCCTTCTTCTCGTTTTATTCTCTTCTAGGTGTGCTCACTGCTTAGCGCCTCGACCGTCAGACCCTTTTGCACGCTTCTGCCAAGAATGCGGATCTCCTGTTCCACCTGTGCCTGGACGCCGTCTTCCCCCTCCTGAAGGAGGACAGGTCGCCAATTACGGGTTTTTTTTTCACACCCCATTTAACGTACTTTTGCACTTGTTCTACATGTTGGGCCTAATGGACATCGCTGTATTGGGAGGTGGCATTTCATACAAACCTAACAGAAAGAATCATGGCATGCCTTATTTTGGCACTATTCTCCACTAGAAGTATTGCTGGTGAGGGAGAATACCTGTGACACATGGAACCCAACAGAGTACCATACTGCTGTGTACAAAGCCCCTGAAGGTCCTTGCTACGGAGCTACAAGGGGCTCCGTACAGCCCCAGCTTACAGCTATACCATGTGCATAAGGCATCAGTTTTTTATATTAAGAGTCCTTACAGGCAGATTTCATGACAGTCAGTGATCTGCTGACATTCTGTTTATTTGCAGATGGGGCTGTGTGTGGAGTGTAGGACGATGGTCCCTATGAACACTCCTTGCTGTCTTGTGTGTGAAGCACCCCTCTATGCCCAGATGCAGCCTCAAGCTAGTATCCACCTAAAGGTAAGCTGAACTATCATCTGTCATGAATTTTTTTACACAGTGAAACCTCTTTGAAACAACCACCCAAATTGCAATAAAAGGTGGTCTTCCAGGGTGATCTCCTCAAGAAAGATGGTACACATATGGTGGAACTCAAAATCTATCACAGGAAATCTGGTCTGGATATGGGGTGGACTTCTCAAAGAGGTGGTCTTTAAAGAGGTTTCACTGTAGTATTCTGTCTAGTCATGACCTGTTAGTCAGTAGCTATAGGTATTACCTGGTTTCTATTTTCCTTCAGAACTTTCTGCTTGGAGCTGTTGTTTTTATTATTCGACTGGTCCTTCTACATGGGCCAATTATCGGGCCCAAGCGTTACTCCGTACACTTTTTCGCTGGACAATCAGGCCATGTAAAGGGATGATTTATCAGCCAATGAACGAGCCAATGCTCATTCGTCGGCTGATCGGCATATTTATGCAGGCTTAAAAATGCTCGGTGTTCGACTGCACATGTCTCTCTGTAAACATGCAACTCTTATAGAGCAGATATTCTACCTATGTACATGATGGTAATTAGTGCTGATGGGCACGCTCATTGTCAGTCAGTGGTCTTTAGCATAGGCAGATTATCTATCCATGTAAAAGGACTATAAGAGTTTGATCACACGTGATAGATTTGCAGCGGATTTTGAACAGCAAATCTGCACAATATGGTACAGATCCGCAGCAGATTTCAGTCCTTTAATTGAAGAGGTGAAATCTACTGTGGATCCAAACCAAAATCCACCATGTGTGAACATGCCTTAAGACATACCTCCTGTCCCAACACTAGTTTAGAGAGACACACCTCCTGTCCCAACACTAGTTTAGAGAGACACACCTCCTGTCTCAACATTGGTTCAGGAAGACACACCTCCTGTCTCAACATTGGTTCAGGAAGACACACCTCCTGTCTCATCATTGGTTCAGGAAGACACATCTCCTGTCTCATCATTGGTTCAGGCTGCTCTCTCCCTTCCCATGCAGTTCTGACTCCTCTGATTGGCTGCTGCGTCTACTACAGGATCTCCTGGAAGTATGGGCACAAAGAAGTGATTTCTATTACAGTAATAGTTGAATTATAAAGTGCAGATTACTGAATCGCCAGTGAAAAAAAAGAAGGTTATGAGGTAATTGTCACACATGTACGGAGCCAAATAAACCTCAGCAAGGGGGATTCTGGAGTGTCGCTTTAAGGCCTACACGCAGTATAGGAAGACTGAAGAGACCTTCCTCTCTAGTAAGGATGGGAATAGCTTTTACATCACACTGATATTATTAGCAGGCCCAGCCAGCTTTCAAATAATGCGCAGATACGTTGATTCCTACTATTTTAAGTTTTCATCACTAAAAATTGCTGACATCAATATTATATGTTTTCGAAGGACAAAACAATTTGTCGTTTCTGTGGAACTGGAAATCCCATTAATCTAAAGCACTGTGTGACCTGCGAGGCAAAGCTGCCCGAAGCTCAGAAGGTAAAACCTGTTCTTATTTTCTGTACATAATGCCACTTAAATTCTCGTTAGCCCGAGTGAACAAGCTGATGATGTCACCACCAGCTCGTCTGTTTAGACTGCATGATTCTCATTGATATTCGTGCAGTTCTCGGTTACTTGCCATTCAGTTTTTCATATTCCTATGTGATACACTGAACGGTCAGTATTTAAAGTGCCCGACAGGTGAACGAGCCGGCGCCGAAACTGAATAACGAGTGAGAACCTCACGATTCTTATTCGTGGCTCAGTTGTTGGCTGCGTTTAAACTGAGCAATTATCGTTCAGTTTCGCTCATTTGATCGATATTCTGAATGCTAATTTTTCAGTGTAAACACACCTGATATCAGCAGTGAGATAGCAATAGGAAAGGTGCTAACTTAGCGTATTGTAGCATATGAAGCTGTGCAATATGTTGACCATTACGCATTATCAATAAGAATGAGAGGGTGAAGAAGGGAAGTGGTAAAATACTGAATAGTATCTATGACGAAAGGGCATATTTTCTGTCTGTTTCCTGTCCGTATCTTTGCTGACTAAATACAGACGGCACACAATACCATTGAATTAAATTGGTGTATTCAGACGTGCGTTTGTAATGCAGACTTCTATAGCTTGTATAAAAATTCAGAGCATATCCTATTATGTTCCATAGTCATGACCAAAATCACTTATTAAAATCTATGGATGTTTAAAAAACAAAATGCAGCAAACATGCATTAGCACCCGTTTTTGCAGCGTTTTTTTTTTTGCATACCCGGTTTTCTGTTGGTTGTGACAAAACTGACATCACTTGGGCTTTTTTCCGTATGTGAAAAACAGATGACATTTGGATGCAACACAGATGTAAAAAAAATGCACATGCGCTGCAAAATGCATGTAACATGCACATATGCAGTGAAAACTCTTCGTTTTTTTTTTACAGACTGCAATTGCATTAGCCAATTTGAATGAGTCCTTAGGCCTCATGTCCACTGGCAAAAACGAATTGCCGATTCCGCTGCAGAATCCGCATTCGATTTTGCCCATAGGAATCCATTAGTTATCCGCGGGCAATTAAATTGTAATTTGCACCCGCGGATGGCATTTTAATGGATTTGCGTTTTCTCCCGCACGTGAGAGAAAACGCAGCATGCTCCATTTTCTGCGGGTCTCCCGCAGCCTTCCATAGAAGCCTATGGAAGCCGTCCGGTCCCACGGTTTACCCGCAGCTGAATTTCTGCTCTCCGGTGCGGGAGCGCGGGAGAGCAGGAGTTCAGATAGGAAAAAAAAAAATAGTGCACAGCGCATTCGCGCGGCACGCTGCCGGCGTGCCAAGCGCATCCGCTGGGCACAGAGAAAGAAGATCCGGCCGCGACGGACAGGAACCCGCAGCGTCCGGACAAGTAAGAAAATTCTATTTTCAGGCCTTATGTCCGCGGGAAAGGAGGGTCCCGCTGTGGGATTCTGCATGGGGAATTCGCGCGGGCCCGAATTTCCTAGTGGACATGAGGCCTTAGACTTCAAGATTACATGTATTATAGGTAATAGACAATGAAGAGATCAGTCCTGTAGCTGCTATTGTTACTACTAGACTGTCCGCTTATAAACGTCACCTATATTGACCAGTATATGTGTACTAGCAGACAATATTCAGTGGGGATTCTGCACCACCATTGCCCAACCAGCTGGGCAGAATGCAGAGCTGTTCCAAGTGCGGCCGCGTGAACCTGGCAGATGCTCGGTTCTGTGACTGGTGTGGGGCCAAGGTAATTATACATTTCAGTACTAACCTACACTATGTCTAACCGTGTTCTCCCTGGCATCTTCATTTGGTAATGTGTATATCATGTCCGCATTTTGTTTTGCAGCCAGGTCCTTCCGTGAGTTACCTGACCTGTTCCAAGTGCAGTGCCAGTAACCAACCATATGCCCATTTCTGTTCATCATGTGGGGTTTACCTGGAGCCTCCAGCAAGATTCGCTACCTACCAGAATGGGATGGCGCAACCTACAGACCGCTTTACATTATCTGATGTATGATGGCTTTTACATTTCATAGAATCATAGAATGGTAGAGCTGGAAGAGACCTCCAGGGTCATCGGGTCCAACCCCATGCTCAATGCAGGATCCACCAAGTCATCCCAGACAGATATTTGTCCAATATTTATTTCATGTATATCCATTTATTTATTACCATTACCACAATGTTACAGTAGAGTGCCTGTCTAATGCATATCTTACACTTTTGGACCTTATTTTTGTAAACTACGGTTCTTACAAGACTGTAGCCCCAGAAACCTAACTCAGAACCTGACCTGTGACTCAGAGGTGAAGGTTGTAGTAATAAAGTATAAGGTATAAAATGATACTACAGACCAACTTATTTCACAAGGAACACACTCGCCCCCTTTAAAATCCTAGGAGGCTCATCACATTTGACTTTTCCATTTATCAGTAGACAGGTATAGGAAACTTCAGAGTAGCAGGAAACCCAGACTTTTATTGTTATAGCAATAAGCAACACATTTCAGAGGACTCATTATCATATTTACCTCCTTTATCAAGCATTACTTCCATCTGTTTCATAAGCCAATATATAAACAAGATCCACTATCCAATTGTGAAATAAGTTGGTTTCTAATATTGTTTTATACTTCATTAATACCAACTTCACTTCTGAGTTCACTTCAGTATTGATGGGTCAAGACTCTTAAGGATTGTGGGTGTGATTGTTTGTCCCACACGGTACACACCAGGTAAGTCATTGTTAAGTGCCATTTAGCAGTCTTTTGAGCGATAATCATTGTGTCTAAACGCTCAGCCATTGTGTAGTTTTCATCAGCTAGCTGAAAGACAACGATGAGTCTTATCAGAACCGCGTGCTGAGTACTCAGCAGGATACCGCTGATACTATTGTTTCAGCTGGTATCCCGCCCGGAGAGCACAGCAGTGGTATGCAAAAGACAGCTCGCTCCAGTTGTCTTCCGTATACCCCGCTCGGAGCACTCACCTGTATAACAGCTGAGCTCTCCGTGAACACAGCAGTAGTATGCAGAAGACAGCACTTCAGTTGTGTTCTGCATACCCCGCTCGGAGCACTCAGTGGGATACCAGCTGAGAGCTCCGAGAACAAAGCAGCTGTATATAGAATACAGCGCTCCAGCTGTCTTCTGTATACAGCGGGAGCCTTCATTTACACACTAATAAGCTCTTAAGTAGCTAATCAGCTACTTAAGAGCTTATGCAAAGTGAACGCTCAAAACTGTCACTCAAACTGTCGTTTGAGCGGATTTTGAGCGATCTTCTTGCCATGTAAATGCACACAACGATTGTCGCTCAAAGGATTGCCTTTGAGCGAGTTTTGAGCGATAATCATTGTGCCTAAATGGGTCTTTAGGCTGCTTTCACATTTGCGTTGTGGACTCCATTCGGGGAGCAAGAAACTGGAATCCCCGCAGTCGAACGTTTCCGTCTCTAGACAGAACCGAACAGTCCCGGACGGCCCCATTGACTATAATGGGGTCCACCCAATTTCCACCCAGCTTCCCGGTTCTCTTGGATGGAAGAAAAAGCTCTTTCAGTTGGATTTGCAACGGAACCCCCAGCCTAAGGTTTCAACGCAGATGCGAAGCAACCCTTATTTCTGTTGTACTCGTTATTTTGGCCCTGTGCAAGGGCACTCTTCTCTATTAAACCTTGAACTCCTAGCCTGACAATAGTGAAGGTAGCTGTAATATGAGGAGTTGTTTGGAGGAGCTCTCACACTGTAGAGATGCTTTAGCTGTCCTTGTGCCTGGCGGTGACATGGTGGGAATACTGGCCATCTATAATTTCTCACACTTCCTAACAAAATAATGCGTTTTCAGCAATATCAAGGCTTTATTCTTATTCCTTGACCCTGCAGAGTTACAGTTTGGTTAGTCAGAGAGTAAAAAAAACAACTTGTGACCAGAGTATGTCATTAGTAGAGATGAGCGAGCATACTCGATAAGGCAAACTACTCGAGCGAGTAGTGCCTTATTCGAGTACCTGCCCGCTCGTCTCTAAAGATTCGGATGCCGGCGGGGAGCGGGGGAAACGGAGGGGAGATCTCTCTCTCCCCCCACTCTCCCCTGCTCACCGCCGCAACTCACGTGGCAGCCGAATCTTTAGAGACGAGCAGGCAGGTACTCGAATAAGGCACTACTCGCTCGAGTAGTTTGCCTTATCGAGTATGCTAGCTCATCTCTAGTCATTAGTATTCGAGGCAGGCATATGGACAGCTAAAGCAGATCACCACCAAACAGACCCCATTTCTCAATTCCCTGGACACATAGAGAAGCGGGATATGGAATATTGGATTTAGCCAAAGTCACATCCAAATTTTAAGTGGAAACAAGGCTTTAAAGTGGTTTAAAGGCAGAGTTTAACTTTATCTTCGTGTCATTTGCTGCGGGACATTTATGGGGTGTATTGTCTGCAGTGGAAAATCTGCTACTAATTCATGGCAAGGTTCACATGTATTATGTGCAGATTTTAATGCAGCCCTCACCCCCTCATTTAAAAGGGTGAAATCTGTAGTGAAAATTTGCAATACAGGTCAATTTTTGCTATGGAGTTTTCTCCGTAGCATGTGAATGGCATTTAGTAAAATCTCATCCACTATGCTTCTACTATAAGGGCTGTGGATCTTCTGCATTCAATTACGCTGAAGATAATAGCGTTTATGCCCCATGTGGATGTAACCTTACAACACATCTCTAACAGATGGAGCTTAGAACCTGACAACAAACTGCTCCAACGTCTCCATCTTTGTGCTGTGAGCTACCATTTGGAGTCGGGATTTGAGCTCCAGCTATCAGGAATGATTGTTGTTTCAGAAAACATCTGATATGTCATGGACATCAACAGAGTTGGGTGCTAAAAGACTCATGATCTCTAGAATGAAGATATACCATGGCTTAAAATGTTGAGTACATGCTCCATATCCTCTGTCATTTTCTGACCCTATACTTATCTCTCCCAGACTTAAAGGGGTTGTCCCGCGGCAGCAAGTGGGTCTATATACTTCTGTATGGCCATATTAATGCACTTTGTAATGTACATTGTGCATTAATTATGAGCCATACAGAAGTTATAAGAAGTTTTTCACTTACCTGCTCCGTTGCTAGCGTCCTCGTTTCCATGGAGGCCGTCTAATTTTCGGCGTCTAATGGCCAAATTAGACGCGCTTGCGCAGTCCGGGTCTTCTTCTTTCCTCAATGGGGCCGCTCGTGCTGGATGCCGGCTCCTTGTAGCTCCGCCCCGTCACGTGCCGATTCCAGCCAATCAGGAGGCTGGAATCGGCAATGGACCGCACAGAAGCCCTGCGGTCCACCGAGAGAGAAGATCCCGGCGGCCATCTTCAGCAGGTAAGTAAGAAGTCACCGGAGCTCGGGGATTCAGGTAAGCGCTGTCCGGTGTTCTTTTTTAACCCCTGCATCGGGGTTGTCTCGCGCCAAACGGGGGGGGGGGGTTGAAAAAAAAAAAAAACCCGTTTCGGCGCGGGACAACCCCTTTAATGCCCTTTTACACTCAACGATTATCGCTAAAAGTTCGCTCAAAAGCCATCTTTTGACCAATAATCGTTGTCTGTAAATGCGTGCCCATCATGCACTTACTATGCACTATTCCGTCCATTGCTGACTTCAGGTCAGCCTGAAATCCATGGTCCATGATAAGACGGACCGCATGCTGAGTTCTCCGCGGGCAGCGCTGATAACATTCTTTAACAGCTGCTGTTCCTCTGGAGAACAATAGTGATGTATTTAGAGAACAGACCACCCACTGTTCTTTAAATACATGCAAATGAAGCTAGTTAGCTACTAGAGTGCTGATTAGCCCATTGGTACCTAGTGCAAAATGATCACTCAAAACTGTTCGTTTCTGATGAATTTTGAGCGATCATCAGTGTAAATCCAGCTTTAGACTATGTTCAGATCTGCATCAGAGGTTTTGTTAGCACATTTATTTGTTTTTGACAGGAAAAAAACTTTCCAAGTCAAGACAGACACCGTGGCAAAACCCAGTGGACCCTACTGTAAATCAGTGGGGTCCATCTGGTACTGCTTTGTGGCTTCCATTATGAAGCTATAAGATGTGGGTAAAGCCTTAATGGCAGAGTTGCAAAGTCTTAGTCTTCTTAATATTTTTCTTCATTTCAGCATTTAGGTGGTCGGGCTTCCTGGCAAACTTTATCAGTCTCATTGCCAAACCCAGGACGAGATGGAGACAAAATGGACAAAGGAACCCAGACGATTGGATTGTTTTACCCATCTAGCAAGCTGATGGAGAAAAAGGAGCTTGAATTATTGTCAGAGAAAGAAAAGAAGGAGAAGATGAGTGATCGCAAGCCTCTGCTCACCGCAGTCAGCCCCGGCCGAGGTGAGACATTCCTATTCTTTTGGTTGTCACATTATAATGCTGCAGAGTACACGTGAGCCTGAGCGCAGAATGTGTTATTGTTGTATGTAATTAAATGCAGAAAGGGACAATTTATTTCACACTCTCCTCCCTTCGCTCAGAACGTCTCTTCTTAGATAGTCTCCCAACATTGGCAATGAGTCAAGTAGGCAGACTTCATTGTCCGAGGGTGATTTTTGGACTTGATTGACAGTCCATCGTCAACCCTTTCACTGTGAGTAGTAGGAACCTACCACGTGGCACATTGGGAGATGAACCTCAGAAGTGCCGTTCTCGACAAAGGGAGGAGACTATGAAAAAAAGGTGGGCATAGAGCCAGTGGGGCGGCAGCTGCACAGCCATGCAGACAGCCCGCTAACTTTATCCTATGACAGCTTATTTCTATTTTTCACTGATGCATCTTTGTCTGCCAATTTGGGTAGGTTTTTGATTGCGTAATCTGACCATTTCGGAACATTGGCCTAGTAGTTTAGGCAATTGTGGTCCTAGTCTTGAGATGTTCCTATTTTACAGTCTATAATCGAGTCACATTTCTATCATTCAATAGAAATAAGTATAGTACTCAGTTTATCCAATTTATTCAGCCATAGAGAAAATATAAGAAACCCGAATTAACAATATGTTCATCTTTGCAGGCTTTTGGAGACAGCAGTTGGATCATGTCTGTGCTCATCTGCGCTGCTATACGCAGAACGATTCTGAGTTTAAAGCGTTAATTGGACAGCCTCGGATGGGAAGAGTAAGTAAGAGCATATTTAAAGTTACCCTTACATTAAGTTAGCTTTTTTTAACTCCTTAAGGACCAAACACTGTAAATTTATGGCACTTAGTCATGGGGTTTAATCCCGGTCGATGGTAAAATCACAGCGCAGGATTTAAGTTCCTGATCCTGCAGCGTAGCAGGGGCAGGTTGGGTCATTCGCTGTTATTCACAACCAGAGGAGAAGGCAGAAGTGGAAAAAATTCTTCTGCCTTCTCTCTTGCAGGTTACAGAGCACTCAATCGGTACTATGTAGTGAATAGGGAAAGCAGAAGTGTCACTTCCACTATTTGTTCTAGCAGACCCTGATCAGCTCTGTTAGTGACTATTGTCACTACAGTGGGATATTTTCTCCAGCTGCAGTGCAAAAGTGTGAAATATTAAAAAAAAGTCAATGTGAATGACCTCCAGAGCTCTTATATGATGTCATGGGGCACATAGATGGTAAAAAAAATAGTTACAAAAGTAAGTGGAAAAAACAAAAATAAATAATAATAATAAAATATATATATATATATATATATATATATATATATATATATGTGTGTCTGTGTATATATATATATATATATATATATATATATATATATATAATTGTATATGTGAGAAAATGGCCTATCTCCAACGCCAATCTAAACTGTCGCCATAAGCACCACGTAATCCAAGACTATGCAAATTGTCAAGACATCCAAAACGAAATGAGGGACCTATTCCTGTACTTTATTTTAGCATAATATATACTCTTTTTAAAAATAAACCACTAAAAATTTTATTTATTTCGCTTTTTACCCCCAATAAAATTAAAAAACACAGAAAAAAAAGTCCAGTGAAAAAATGATATTAAAAAAGCCTCATATGTCACGGGGAAAAAAACGCAGCAAAAATAATTTTGGTTGCCGAAGGACATAAAATAAGGCCATAAATCCCCCATCAATGTTCAGTTTACATGTAAATGGACATGTAAATATATTCCATTTCCACATGTAAATTGTGGTTATGCCATCCATTCCACAGATACTACTGCTCCCTGTAGTATTTGCATAGACTGTAAAAAAAGGCTATAGACCTGATCACTTGGCACTATCCAAGATTATTACAAATGATCTTCCAGATGTGAACCCTCATGACTCCCATTTAATGACACTCAGATACAGAAACTCAAACATTTTGATTTAGCAAAACTATCAACTATAAGACGTTCTTGTTGCTAATAGCAACCAATCACAGTGTAGCTTTCATTCCTCAAGTTGCTGGGCACAGTTAACAAATGCAATGTCAGAATCTGAGGGAGGACAACCCACCTGTCTACGTGGAGCGTATGCGTTACTTCTACAAGGTGACTGTGTTTTACGCTATACCCTGCAGGAAAGTGTACATCTCCTTCTTATTCCATAAGGAAACAATCTCTGGGATTTTGTACCTGGACATCTTACAGCTATGGCTTCTGCCGCAGCTGGAACAGGAAATCAATCCTAGGTTTCATCATCCAACAGGATGGGACCCCCCGCCTATTTTCACAACAATGTCAGAAGTGAGCTCAAGAGGTGACTACCAAATAGATGGATAAGCCATGTAGGTCACGATGATAGTGAACTTCTTCTTTGGCCTTCCTTGGCCTCCACAATCCTAGAACATTATGCCTTGTGATGTTTTTCTCTGAGGAGTTTAGTCTACATGTCCCCACTTCCCACCCGCCATGTATGATCTGCGAGCACACATCACAGAAGCCATTGCATCAGTCAGTCGTGATATGCTACAACGTGTATAGCAGAATCTTGACATTAGGCTCCATGTGTGTCGAGTGACAAAGGGGGCCATACTGACCACCTCTGATGTGGAAAACCTTTTTGATGGTGTGCAACAAAACATTTTGAGTTTGTTTCCATTGATATCAAATTTCTGTATCTGAGTGTCATTAAACGTGAGTTAGGGGTGGTTCACATCAGAAACATGTTTCCTAGAACATGTTTAGTACAAGAGTTTGAAGCAATAGATGAACTCAGGAGGATACTTTAACTTGTCTTAAAGGGGTTTTGATCATTTAAAAAAAATATAATAATAATTATCTACTGCTCCCCAGGCAGTCTTCTTGCCGCATCTTCTCCTCGCTGAGCTTCTCCAGTCCCTGGGTTCACCTCCAGCCCGACAGATTTTCTTCTTCTTGTTATGATGCGTCCATTCTCGGCATTCTTCTTCCTATAGGTCAGTGTAGGTTACGTCACTAGTGACATAATGTTCACAGCCTAGCAAGGAATGACAAGGTATTGCCGAGACTGTGAATGCATGCTGTCTCGCTGCGAGTGTCTATATACTATTGCAGAGAGACAGCGCACATGCGCAATCTTGGCAATAGTTCAGCACTTCTTGCTAGGCAGTGAACGCTACATCACTAGTGAAGTAGTGTACATTGACCTGCAGGAAGGAGAATGCCGGCAATGTATGCTTTGACACTGGAAGAAGAAGAATCTGCCAGCTGATGGTGAGGTGACATGGGGACACTGCATGACCCAGGAGAAGATCAGCGGGGAGAAGATGTGGTAAGAGGAGGGCCAGGGGAGGAATAGGTAAGTATAGAATTTTTGTTTTCTAATGACAGAACCCCTTTAAGGTGATTATCCAATGAAAATTAGAACGTTGTGGTGTTTTGGGTTTTTTTTGTACATAACAATGTGCAGAATTTTTCTTTTTTGTTTAACAAAGACAGAGTTAGTGCAGAGGAGAACTGGACACCAAAGCTACCAAGGAACAGTAGAAAAAAAACAGCCAAGGAAGAAAGAGAACAGAAAGGGAAGGGTTAAAGAAAAAAACACCAGAGGGGTTAGTGTAGTTCCCCGAGGAGAGTAGTCTGCTGCGAGTGTCATGGAAGGCATAATCTAGCCATGGGAAATAGATGTTCTGAAATTTTATCTTCGAACTGGATAAAATGGAATATATTATTTACATAATCATATATCAAGATTTAACTTCTGAAAATTTGAAAAGAGGTTTTTCGAAATTTCGTCATCACCTGCTTATTGGTAAGGAAAAATTTGGAGATGAGTTTAGGGAACTCTGAGAATAAAAATCAGTAGGATGCTCTCTTTGCCAAGTCTGCTACTGGACATCCTCAGAGTTTTTTAAGAAGTTGAACTTTGATTCATAAACTCTGAACTTTGGGGCAAGTCCGGCAAGTATACAAAACGTCTCCAGTAAACTCTGAAGTAGATGATAGGGTAGGTGGGAACAGCATGGGCTGAGCAGGCGGGCACTAGATGAAATCTCATGGGAACTTTGTAGGATGTTTTTAAAATGGGGTTGATACAAGAGCTTTTTAAAAGTGTTGGCCCAAATAGAATGCCAATCAGAGTCAGTTCATTGAGAACCTACTGTACATCAGGCTTCCATCTATGTATGCGATTTGAGTGCGGTAGGATTGATAGAGAAGGCAAAAATAAATTTGAGAAATTCTACCCGAGCCGTGGGAGAAAACAATCAATTCTTAAGAATCGGACTCAAATTTTGTTCATAATGTTGAAGTGAAATTTGAATTGAATAGATATTGAATAGAATGATAAAGTATCGACATTATGCCACTATGTAACGGTGACTACCCACTAGTGGTTTTTTTCCACTGCGTTTTTTTACAATTGTCAATGTCAAAAAAAAATGCAGCGAATTCGCAGCGGAAAAAAAACGCTAGTGGGTAGGCACCCTAACAGTGAAGTCTATTTTGTTTTCTCCAGGGTACTGACCAAGGAATCACTCAGTAGTCACTAGTCGTTTCGTTTAAGTGACTAGTGAGTGACTTCTCACTCAGTGTAAACTGGCAGTCGTTCCATTTTAAACAATTGTCTGTTCACAGTGAATGGAGGCGGTCGACTAGGAGATCTCTGGCGCGCTCCGCCTCTATTCACTGAACGACTATCGCTCCTGTGTGAAAGCGCAAGAACAACAGTCGACCTGCGTAAAAGTACTCTTAGATAAAACCCACTGATTTAGGTGAAGCTGACTATGTAATGTGAATGGGGGCTTCCGACTTTTGTTCGATAGCAATTGGGGGAAAGAAGGTTTGGTTATATAGGATTTCAGCATGCCATCCTTTATTCCCACAGAAGATAGGCAACTGCAAGAGGAGTTTGGCAGCGGGTTATTTCCTTCTTCCCATTTAAATAAATATGCATTCTCAACCAAGATGAGCATGCATAATAATGGGGGAGGACAGTTTGCGCCAACGGTATTATAAAGCGTATAGACAATCTTAGCATTATTCAGTATTTCAAAGTATAGGAAAATAAATAACTCCTCTATGAAAGTGCAAAACACCACGATCCATGGTGTAGGGCAACAGTCAAATCTGGCAATACAAAATAAGAGTATTATTACCTGGATCATTGTGCAAATGGCACAACATGTATAGCGACATGTCAGTTGCTGCAGAGGGCCTCCATTGTAGATCCAACACAAGAGAAGAAAAGCAGGCAACGTATATTGGATCCCCTGCTTTTTATTTCTTGTCTCCTCTAGGAAAAAGACAGAATTTAGGGGGTTTATTGGTTAAGCCCCTAGTGCCTTTTTAAGTCCTCAGCTTCTGAGCTTTAATCCTCAGGGCCGTAAAAATGCGCTCGCTCTGAGGTTTAACCCTTTCCAGTCCACTGTCTGACGTCTGCAGACATTATGATTTAGGGATGTACAGCTCTAATGTTGGAAGACGTCCGTTGGGGTTCTCTTACTGTATATTGCCAGCCCCTCTGCTGTCGGAGCCTACCCAACGTGTCACCTCATGCAGTACTGGCTTTAGCCAGCAGATAGGCTGTTGTATAACAGCAGAAAAAGAGAAGCCCACTAGGAAAACCACTATACATATTTGATTGGAAAGGGTTAAAGCCGCTGGAGCTGTAGATGTGACAGCTCCCTGCTGTCAGCTGCAAGAGATAGCCGAGAGCATGGAGCTGTCATAGAGGGCCACAATATGTGTCCCCTGGTACCGCCATCATCGTTATCCAATGGATAATGGCGATCACATAAAAGTAAAATAAAGTTAAAGATTCAGCTCCGCTCATGGATCGGATCCATGAGGGGGGGTGAGAGTATTTGAAAAAATATCAAATTTTATTTTTTCTCCTCTAAATTGCATTAACTCCTGAAAAGAAACTGTAGGGTCAAAATACTCATTGACCCCCCTCAGTTAATATATTAAGGGGCGCAGTTTTTAAAATGGGGTCATTTGTGGGGGTATCTATCATTCTGACACCTATGAGCCTTTGCAATCTTTGTTTGATGCAGGAAAACAAAGTGTTCCTCAAAATGTTGATAATTAATGTTAAATTTGTACATCT
The DNA here is from genome assembly GCF_035609145.1 of Eleutherodactylus coqui. Classification (NCBI taxonomy): domain Eukaryota; kingdom Metazoa; phylum Chordata; class Amphibia; order Anura; family Eleutherodactylidae; genus Eleutherodactylus; species Eleutherodactylus coqui. The sequence goes on from NC_089839.1 coordinate 79,672,786, forward strand.
CCTAAATGGTTAAAAAAACTAAAGTTTTTCCAATGTCCTTCCAGAATAAAGTAAACAAATGGAAATATATATCTAATCAAAAATTTGTACAATATTTTTGCACATATTTGAGATATTGCAGTTGAAAATGTGAAAAAATAACAATCTTTTCAAAATGTTCCCAATATTGGCACTTTTAATAAATATACACAAATTCTATCAGTCTATTTTTACCGCCTATATGAAGTACAACGTGTGGCGAAAAAACAATGTCAGAATTACTTGGATATGCAAAACCACAAAAATGTTAAAGTGATACGTCAGATTTCCAGAATTTGTCTCCGTCACTAAGGTGCAAACAGGCTTCGTCATTAGGGGTTAATAATAGTAATAAAGAATGTTTATCTACTCCAGTGTGATGGGAATAATTCTAGGACCGGTCTCGATTAGGTCCATGTATTGGGAATAGGAACATCTTCAGGAATAGTAGGTAGTAGAGATGAGCGAGCATACTCGTCCGAGCTTGATGCTCGTTCGAGTATTAGGGTGCTCGAGATGCTTGTTACTCGAGACGAGCACCGCGCGGTACTCGTCTCGATTAAACGAGCACTGACCATTGAATTCAATGGAGCCGGCAATACAGCCGGCTCCATTGAAAGCAATGGCCTGCCTGCGAGCGCGGGATGAATTGTCAGGAAGGGCTTAAATATATAAGCCCTTCCCTGCAATTCATCCAGAAATGTGTAAAAAAAAAAATATATATATACTCGCCTTGTCCCGGCAGAACGATGTTAGCCCATTGAATTCAATGGAGCTGGCAATACAGCCGGCTCCATTAAAAGCAATGGGCTGCCGGCGATCGCGGGATGAATTGTCGGGAAGGGCTTAAATATATAAGCCCTTCCCTGCAATTCATCCAGAAATGTGTAAAAATTAAAAAAATATATACTCACCTTGTCCCGCCAGAACGATGTTAGCCCATTGAATTCAATGGAGCCGGCAATACAGCCGGCTCCATTGAAAGCAATGGGCTGCCAGCGATCGTGGGATGAATTGTCCGGAAGGGGTTAAATATATAAGCCCTTCCCTGCAATTCATCCAGAAATGTGTAAAAATAAAAAATATATATATATACTCACCTGGTCCCGGCAGACGGAGTTCATCGCGGCCAGCGGCAGTCCTCCTGAACTGCTCTGAACAGCTGTGAGTAGTATTCAGCATCCGGGGATTTAAAAGCCCCGCCTGCTGAATGAGCTGCCTCTAATTGGTCACAGCCTGACCAATCAGAGGCAGATTCCACTCACACACCCATTCATGAATTTTAAATCCCCGGCTGCTGAATACTACTCACAGCTGTTCAGAGCAGTTCAGGAGGACTGCCGCTGGCCGCGCTGAACTCCGTCTGCCGGGACCAGGTGAGTATATATATATATTTTTTTTTTACACATTTCTGGATGAATTGCAGGGAAGGGCTTATATATTTAACCCCTTCCCGACAATTCATCCCGCGATCGCCGGCAGCCCATTGCTTTTAATGGAGCCGGCTGTATTGCCGGCTCCCTTGAATTCAATGGGCTAACATCGTTCTGCCGGGACAAGGTGAGTATATATTTTTTTAATTTTTACACATTTCTGGATGAATTGCAGGGAAGGGCTTATATATTTAAGCCCTTCCCGACAATTCATCCCGCGATCGCCGGCAGCCCATTGCTTTCAATGGAGCCAGCTGTATTGCCGGCTCCATTGAATTAAATGGGCTAACATCGTTCTTCTCTGCCACAGCTGTTACAGCTGTGGCAGAGGAGAACGATCTTTATGCTGACAGTGCGGGGGGGGGGGGGTCTCACTCTTGCCACTATTGTGGCTTAATAGTGGGACCTGGGAACTTGAGATGCAGCCCAACATGTAGCCCCTCGCCTGCCCTATCCGTTTCTGTGTCGTTCCCATCACTTTCTTGAATTTCCCAGGTTTTCACAAATGAAAACCTTAGCGAGCATCGGCGATATACAAAAATGCTCGAGTCGCCCATTGACTTCAATGGGGTTCGTTACTCGAAACGAACTCTCGAGCATGACTGAAAGTTCGACTCGAGTAACAAGCACCCGAGCATTTTGGTGCTCGCTCATCTCTAGTAGGTAGCAATCATTTGGGGCTTATGAGTGTTGTCCTCGATTCTGAACACATATGCATAGTAGAGTTAACGGATATTGTTGGAGGAGGTACAGTATTTAGAGATGTCTCATTGTCCTCCATTAATGGATGTTTTCTCAATTGCAGATCATCTCGGCTACAATGCATGAAGATGGTTATGAAGTCAGTTTGAGGCTGAATTATGTCTTAGTAACAGACAAGGTCAGTATTGTGAATACTCACCTTCCCCTTTAACATTAAGGTGATGTTTCTTTGTTAATAGACCATACAAGGGAATACCTTAGTTGAAGCTCCAACAAACATAGATATTGTATGTGGAGACAGCAAACACATCTGATATCAGTAGCACACAATATTTCATGTAATAGAAGATCTTAAATCTGTACGAATACCTTAGATTTCTGTTACGTGTGCATATAATTGTCCTTTTAATTTGTCTTTAGTTATATGTTAATTTAACCCCTTAGAGACCACAGTACAGTCTATTAATATATTGTATTTACTATTGGTTATTAGATTATCTTCGTTTGTGTGTATAATTCTATATGGTTTTGTTGCATATACTTATAAAAAAAACCTTTGACATCCCAAAGAATGTTCTAACTGGGAAGCCAATAAAGCTGTCCAACAATCACTTCTTGAGCAATGTAACGGAGGGCAGAGATGAACACGATGAAACCCAGTCTAGTGTGGGTAAGTTTTACAACATAGTCCAAACATATGCCTTGACCATTGTGACTATGTAATATACCATGCTTAATCTGTGGATATTCTAAAGGAAACCTCTATCTGCTCAGAAGCTCCTGAATGTTGTGGCAGGTCCACTTTACATAATTGTTACCCAACTTCTTAAGGTGCTGTTCATCCTTTATTTACTTGCTTGTTCGTTCCTCTTTTCGATATCATTTTATTCTGTTTTTTAACCCATTTAGAACTAAACACTCATTATAAATATATAGAGCAGGTTTAAAGCTCTTGCAATCAATCAGCAGCAGGTCGGGTACTCGGCTGTCAGACAGCCAAGGACCCCAAGGAGACAACAGAAGCAGTTTATAACCACTTCTGCCTTCTCTTATCTATCCTACATAATGCTCACTGAGCGCTATGTAGTGAATAGAGGAGTGGCAGTGCTTTTTCATTTATTGCACCTAGAATCATAGAATGGTAGAGTTGGAAGGGTCCTGCAGGGTCATCGGGTCCAACGCCCTGCTCAGTGCAGGATCACTAAATCATCCCAGACAAATGTCTGTCCAGCCTCTGTTTGAACGTTTCCATTGAAGGAGAACTCACCACCTCCTGTGGTAACCTGCAATCACGTTATTGCTGACAACACCTGGCATGGAGGAGACTGCTGGGTCTTGGCAAACACAATAATTTCACTAAGGGTGGACATCTTCACCTATAATTGGAGCTCCTATTAATGCTCCAGTTATAGCCGAAAATTACAAAATAAAAAAAAACATTGTGGATGCCCACAGAGGTCGTATGTCACATCATGGGGGACATATAGGCTAAATATATACAAAAAGAAGTATAATAAATTAAAAATACAAATGTATTAAAAAATGAAAAAAAGTCTCTCCCAGCATGTTTTTCGGTCACTTTGCTTCCCGACTTCTAATCATGGGAAATTCCAACTCTCATCTTCGATGGCTTCCACATCCCCATTGGCGACCTGATTTCCCATCTGCCTCTCAGTCTATCACTTACTTCTTTCCTAGGCCCCTCACAGCTTCCCCAATACACAAAGATGGTAATATGCTTGATTTGGCTTTCTTCCATCTTTGTTCTATCTCTGACTTTACAAACTCCCCTCTCTGCTCACAACTTCCTTTCCTTTGCTGTCAAGTATTTTTGTCCTTCAAAGGGCCTTCCCGATACCGCACATGCAGAAATGTTCACGCCATTTACACCCAGCAATTTTCAGACTTGCTACAGTCATGGCTATCCCTGATCTTTTCCTTCTCTTGTCCTCATCTGCCTGCTGAGCACTGCAAAAAAGCTCTTAAAATGTTACTGGATCAAGTGACACCACCCCACTCCCCCACCACCCATGCTCCAACCCTCCCGATGCAGACCACAGCAACCCTGGATCATGCCTCAAACTTGTTTCCTTCAGTAGTGTACATATAACTACTCTTTAACATGGCTATGGAGCTGTATGATGGTGTTTCTCCCCTTCCACCTCTTTAGCACTGAGCTTCCTACCTTGGAGGGTGGCTAGGATGCCCGGGTAAGGTTGTCAGAACTGTGCCACCTCCTGTGAGTTGCTGAACAGAGCGTTGTGGAGGTGCATGATAGAGTTTAGAGTCCACTATGGCACCCGCTCCCTGTGTCGACGCCGCCCCCCTCTGCTAAGCGCTGGTTGCGTCCTTCCTCGTCATGGACCACATAAAATGATGTGTTCTCTCTAGTTTTCCTCCTACCTCTCTGACCGCTCATTCAGTGTCTTATTCGTCAGCTCTAATTCTTCTCCTCTTCCTCTTGGGGTTCCTAAGGGTTAAGTCCTTGGCTCTCTCCTATTTTCCATCTACATACCACAAATTGGACAAACTATTAGTCGATTTGGGTTTCACTACCATGTCTACACTAACAATACCCAATTATATATATTTTCCGATGATATACCACCTCTCTACTACAAAACGCCAACGCTGGTCTATCTGCTGTCTCGAACACTGTGTCGTCTCTCTAAAACGTAACCTTTCAAACACTAAACTTCTTCTGTTTCTGCCATCTACTGACCGAACTAAACCAGAAATCTCCATCTTAATTTGTGGTACCACCTCAACTCCTCTGCAGCACGCTCGCTGTCAAGGGGTCATACATGATTCCGACCAGCATAGAGCAGATTTTATATCTTCTATAGAGAGAGAGCAGTATATATTATTAACAGCATATTCACACATGGCACATTGATTACAGAAATCTCTCCGGTGCTAACGTTCATCTGAATGGGGTTTGTAGAATTCCACATGCTGCAGAAGAAAACTTTTCAGTCTTAGAAATTTCTACTCCACCTCATGAAGTTGTCAGAAGACATAATAATAATTACTGCTCATAGAGACATGTCTGAAGTTCAAGGGCCTGTCTACAAGGTCTGATTCCCGCTGTTTGATAAGCGCTGATCAAGGAGATTGACGTCCGTTTAAATAGTCTTTGCACACACCAGTGGGGACAAATGTTCGCTCATACAGTCATTTGTCCCCCCCCCCATACACTTTCCTTGCTGACAACAATGATTTTTACTGCAGCACAAACGACCCGATCAGTTGACGAATGCACACTTGTTCGTTGGCTGATCAAGCATATAGTCTCATGGCCCAACAGTTGTGTGAATAAACTGTCTGGTAACCATTCATGCCCAATCGGGCTGTATAACAGTGACTGTAATTAGGGGTCTACATGTCAATGCTTCCATAATCACTAGATCAAAGGGGCAGAAGTACTAACTGATTCTTATCACTCAGACCACTTTGTGTGTGCCTTACATAATTACATTCCTTTACATAGTATGAAAGGGTATTCAGCTGTTGCCATGGGCATCTACCTAAATACACAGTAACCAGTGTATATGACAATATTTTGGGGAACGGTTAGAATACACATAGCACAGGGAGCTACCTGGGCTTCATGCAGCTCTAAGTTGGTAATTGATGGGATAACATGAGTTGTACAATACAATGGGCGCATGCAAATCAAAGAAGCCGTGTAACAATGTGTTTATTGACTCAGGAGCTTGAGCCTTTCATATGACATTGTTTTTTCTTGCAGGACAAATATTGACTTGAGCATTGTGCTGGATTAGATTGTTCTGAGTATCACGGATAACCACATAGTGGAATATGAGGCTTGTATTTAAGAATAAATACCAGAATTAAGATGTTCTAACATCCATGCACATTTCTTTAAGAGGCACTTAGAGTGCCACCAGCACAGGCTGCCAGATACCATTAGAGCTAGCAGCGGTCATTGAAAATTTGTACTCAAATCCCAACTGACAGTATAATACATGTGGAGACGTGTCCCATTGGGGTAGTAGTGGTCAGACCAGAGGGATTTTTAGCCAATCTTTCTTTTTTTCCCCTGAAAATAAGCCTCTGTTAGTGACTAATTCTTCTTTTAAATGAGCTGATTCTCATTTGAACGAGCGCACGAGCGAGTGATGTCACCACTAACTTGCTCACAATCGTTCACGCTTGTGGAGAATGTATAGACGGGCAGATCATCGTTGAGAACCGTTCACTTCTCATTCAGTGTTTAACATTCCTATGGGAGCGTTTAAACATAAACGAGAGGTGAGCGAGCCGCCGATGATTTTTATGTAGGCTGAAACTGAGCGATGAAAGGCCTGTTTAGACATACCCATTACCTTTGAAAAAATCGTTAGAATGACCAAAAGTGCACAGCAATTGTTGCAAGCCATCGTGCACGTTTCATTCTTCGTTCAGTGTCAGCCTGCATACAAATCATTGTTGGCTCGCTCATTTCTCGCCACATTTCAACACTCCCCACTTAGTATGTCACATAGAATATGAAGCATCGAATGAGAAGTGAATGATTTTTGACGATGATGTGCTTATCTAAACAGGTTGCACCAGCGCGAACGAGTTAGCGGTGACGTCACTCGCTTGTGCAATCGTTCAAACGAGAATCGGCTGGTGTAACAGCAGCGGAACAAAAAGCAAACTAAGAGTGCACGATGGCTGGCGTTTACAATTATCCTGCACTTTCAGTCGATATAATGATTTTTTCAACGGTAATTGGTACATCTAAACGGATCTTGACTAAACCAGCTCATAACAAGGTTGTGTTCAAGGGTAGGCTGTCTTAAAGGCCCATTTAGAAACAACAATTATCGCTCAAAATTTGCTCAAAAGCCATCTTTTGAGCAATAATCGCTGTGTCTAAACGGGCGGCCGTTGTGCACTGTTCATTCATCGCTAACTTTTAGCAAGCTAAAGGTGGTCTGACTCTCATCAGCGTCGCACGCCAAGTTCTCAGCGGCATACCGCTGATAGTATTCTTTCAGCTGGTATCCTGCTCGTAGCTCTCAGCGGTATACCAGCTGATAGCTCCGAGAACAAAGCAGCTGTCAGCGCTCCTGCTGTTTTCGGAGTGGTCAGCTGTATCCCCCTCTGCTAATTAGCTACTTAAGAGGTTATGCAAAGTGATCGCTCAAAACTATCACTCAAACTGCCATTTGAGGGAATTTTGAACGCTCATCCTTCTGGGTAAATGGGCCTTAATGGCCTTTTAGATGGGCAGATGATCGGGAATGAACATTTTTCACCCAGTCATTGCCCTCTGTGAAAGTGGTGGCAATCAGTCAACAAACGATCAAAAGCCTGGGGGCTTCCCAGGGGGCTGTCCTTAACAGCATGCAACCAGTTTTTTTATTACTTCAATGCATCTACATAAAGAAGCAACTTTGCAAATAGTCTTGAGCAAAAGTGTTTGTGTGACTTAGTGGCAAAATCCACGCGTTACATGCATATTTGTCGTGGAATTCACCCTATGTGGCAAACATCTGCAGTCCACACCGCAAGTTAGTTTACTCTGGATTTATTTTTGCAGCATGTTGATGAGTTTTAGCAAAATCTCATGCACGAGGCTGCCACTAGGAAACACTGTGTAAAATCTGCAGTGCTTACTCCCTTATGAACATACCATGCAGCTCAGGTGTGGAACCAACAGGTGGTCTTTAAAGTTTACAAGGCAAATGCTTTCTTTTCGAATGTTTGCTAATTTCTTTTACATCAAATTCTCAGGAGCAAAAATTAGCATGGGTTTTACCAATGACTCACTCCTGTGACTGCCAACTGTATGTATCATTATGTACACTACATAATACTTGTGTATTCTCCGCAGCAAGTGAGGATGGGCTGAGTGCCAGAAGCAACAATGGGAAAGGAAAACGGTCTAAAAGAAGAAACAGAAAACCGCTACAGAAAGAAGACCGTCTCCCGGTATGCATGTGGCACAACCCAGGAACTAAAACAGGGATGATATAGAACCTACAATAGGCTATTCTATTACCATGTTTTAAAACTCTGTATCACTTGTTTGGACTGATGAGTCTCAGCCTTGGAGCACTAGAGGGGCGCACACCTTCTACCTAGAAATTACACAATATGCTATATATGGGAGACCAGAACTCAGTTTTTCTTATAAGGAACTCAGAATCCCCTGCTTCCCACCATAGAGGTAAAGGGAAAGTATTACTCTGGACATGAAGTCCAACCTGCGGGCAGCAGTTTATAGATCAGAAGGAGTTGAGCAGATTAAGGCCTCATGTCCACGGGGAAGATCAGGCCCGCCGCGGGTTCTTCATGCAGAATCCCGCAGCGGCTCCCTCCTTTCCCGCGGACATGAGGCCTAAAAATAAGAATTTACTTACCTGTCTGGACGCTGCGGGTTCCCGTCCGTCGCGGACGGATCTTCTTTCTTCGGCCTGGTGGATGTGCTCGGCCCGCCGCCAGCATGCCGCGTGCATGCGCCGTGCACTCTTTCTTTTCTTTTTTTTGAACTCCTGCTCTCCCGCATCGGAGAGCAGGAATTCAGCTGCGGGTGTGCTGTGGATCCAGACGGCTTCCATGGGCTTCAATAGAAGCCTGCGGGAGCCGTCCCCGCGAGAGACCCGCACTAAAATGGAGCATGCTGCGGGTGTTTTCCCGCACACGCAATCCGCGCCTCAAGGAAAAATGACATCCGCAGGTATTTAATTACCTGCGGGTGTCCAATGCATCCCTATGGGGCGCGGATCACGCGTGCGGGTGACTAGCTGCAGATCTGTCCCCATGGACATGAGGCCTAAAATGGTTAGCTGGGGAATGATACCCAAATCCAATAAAGCTGTGTTGGCATCTCCATTCCTGAAGTCAAAAGAACGACTATGTGAAGCATGTATCAACACCAATAGAAAACACAAATACAGGTCAAGGGACTCATCAATACATGACATGAACAAAATCAAATGAGGAATGATGTCAGTCAGATAATGGTTGATGAAAACAGAAATGACAACTCAACAATACCTAACTCTAATACCAGCCTCTCCCTAAAGGCCCATTTACACAAGCAGATAATCGCTCAAAGATCTCTCAAAGGACAGTTTGAGCGACAGCTTTGAGCGATTATTTTGCATAAAAAATAATTGGTATTCAAGTAGCTTCTCAGCTACTAAAATGCCAATTATGTATGTTAATGAAGCCTTCACAGAGCACAGGCTAATAGCCTCTGTACCAACCCCAGTGTCACTCTCCTTCCCCTCCCCCCACCCACCGGCCTCCCATGTCCACACCCAACCCCGCTATCACTCTCCCCGGTGGCAACGGTAGAGGGTTACCATCTGGAGGGGCCGGGGCTCAAGACGGGACAGCCCCCCACAAAACAGCAGCAGCAGCCGATTGTCAGCCAGCAAGTAACTGGCCGGCCAGGAGGAAGAGCGCTGTCTGTGGCACACAGCTGGCCGCCCGGAGGGAGCGGCATGCAGGAGCTGAAGGTCCAGGGCTGAAGACGGCACAGCCACACAAAGCAGGAGCCTGTTACCCGGCTCAAATAACAGTGGGGACGGGACGGGACGGGACACAGCAGAGACCAGGAGCCAATCATCAGCTTGGGGCGTGACCAGGGCATTACCTCCAGCTCTACCCCGATCAACCCCTAGCTTCCGGTGTCGACATAGGACACCAGTACCGGACCAGGAGTAGGAGGGCAAGAGGATGTGTGAGCTGTCTGCGGGGAGAGCCAATACATTTGTTTCTGGGGAGCTGTGTGCAGAGCATCGGCCCATCCCATGTAACTCAGCCTAGCCAACTGATGTCTGCACCCATACTTCCGGTGGAGACATATTACACTAGTACCCTATCACAGATCAGGCTCAAAATACTGGAAGAAAAACTGGGCAGCCAGATGAAAAGTGGGCAGACCCTATTGTAGTCAATAGAGTTCATCTGGCGCTGTTTGGTTCCATCCAAAGATGGAGCCATTTGGCAGTGGAATTCCCCTTTCATGCTTCCCGAACACAGATGTGAAATCAACCTAACACCCATATGTTAATTACCAGACTGCCCTTGTGGTTTTTAAATGGAAGTGTGTGCTCACTTTATTTTATGTTGTGAACAAGAGCTCGAACCACATCTGGTTTAGACACCATGGACCTTATATACTGTTTTTCTACAATGGAACAATACAGAAGTGATTTTATTGGCGGGGCTGGACTTGGTTTCTCTTTGTACTTGTACTCCTGTGCAGATTACCGGCAGCTGTCCAAGGCACCCCGTATGCCAAGGGGCTGGGTGGATATATTGTATGATGTTGGTGAGCTCTTTTGCGTATTGCATTTTGAGAGCTTACTTTTAGACCAACTTTAAGTTTAACTTGTGCCAGCATGTTGCACCATTTCTTTCCTTTAGTATCATAAACCACCAAATCATTGGCCATGTCCACTTTCTTAAATACTTCACAGGCTGAGGATCGTAAGCTTCTAAAGGAAGTTGGACCAAAGGGAGATGGGAAGATCGCTGTGGTCGAGGAGCTCTTGGATGAGGTATATAGAAGGAATTGAAATAAAGCTGGAATACACAGGTTGTTTCTAACACTTGCTGTTGGAATCCAGGTGAAGCGGAGGCTTGCAGGATCTGGCAGTGTCTGATCCACAGCCATCTTCCAGTCTGTTATACTTGACCTCTTTAACAATTATCGGATCAATTTATTTTGGACTATTGACATAAATCAGAGTATTTCATAGGAGTTTAAGCATACAGTATGTGGCATAATAACTTAATGACTGGGAGTCCAACCCCTGCGATCCACTCTGATGTTGGGTCAGTAGTGCTATATTATATTCACACCATATTTATTTCTGCCGTGTATATTTGTGAGCTGAAAAAAATAATTTCTGAAATGTACTGTAAAGGAGTTGTGCCATGAAAAACGTTGTTAAGGGCTCCAACCCACTAGCGTTTTCACTCACCCTCGCATTGCAAGAAAACCTATGATTAGGAAACCAATGCTTTTCACTGGTTTCATACTCATTTGCATTGTGTGCACTCAATCCTTGCAGCGCTAAGAAAAACCTCCGGTATTGCCCATTGTTTTTCCCCTTCCCTTTCTTGATGGCTCTCATAGGAGTCTATGGGAATGCCAGCTTATTCCTGCAAAAGATAGCACAAGTCTATCTTTTCCGGTTGCGCATAAAATCGTCCGGAATGTGCACCATACGCGCTATCTTTTACGGACAGTTGATTTTACGCGCCGTAAAATTGCCCATCTGAAATAAGCACGATAAAACGCTTAAGTGAAACTAACCTAAATATGCATGTATTACTCACATTTACGCAACCGCATTGACTTTTATGGGCTATTTCTGTCTGTAATACGAACCAAAATAGAGCATGCACAAGCGTGAAGAACACTTGTCCAATGCAAATAAACGGAGTTTCAGCTCTCCATATTACACATGTGATATAAAGCTCAAATACGCCCGTGTAAATGAGGCCTAACAATAACATTATGTTCCCATTTTCTTCCATTCCTAACTATTGGTTAAGAGTTGTAAGTGGTTTCACCTTCTGTATAAACATGCCTTGTTAGTAAGGCTAGCCTTTCTGTTCACATCCATAGGTGGTAATGGGAATTCTGCAGGATTCTTATCACTGTGGCTTGTGGGAAACGATTATGGCACATCTGTCCTTTATCAGTTTCCAAATGGAACCAGATGAAGGTTAAAAACGTGTATTCATACATATACTATAGGAATGCACAAACAGAGGTGCTTCCATGCTCATATCAGCCAAATGATGCAAGTATTTTCAGGCAGAACTAGACAGGGCAGAGGGATTGGTGATTCAGAAAGTGGGCGCTGGAGTCCCTTTAATTGTTGATTGACATATAAATGAAGGGATAAATAAGGTCTTGCTAATTTATTTCTCAAATTGAACATTATTTGCAGGGAGCAGATCCTAACTGCTGTAATAACGAAGACCGCCCAGTACTGACGGCGGCCATCCTGAATGGCCATCATGAAGTTGTACCAGTCCTGGTTCAGAAAGGGGCGGATATAGATCAGCAGTCTGGACCGTAAGTACTTGTGGCTCCACCTATACTTTAATAACATTAATTGGACTCATGACAGAAAAAAGTCCCAAACAAAACTTGTTATCAGATTTTCTTGTGTTTCCCATTTTACCAAATATCATTATAAGGCCTCTTCAAACGGGCGACAAAGTCACGCGATGTTGTAGCATTGCTACGATGCTACAAATTGCATATATGTAAGCCCATGGCTTCCTATGGGTTCCTTCACACATGAGATGTTTTGTAGCATGCTACAAAACGACACACAAACGGAGGTCCGGCAATATGTCCGCGACATGTGAGGTTTTGTAGCCCATGTTGCTCTATGGAGCCTTCCTCTCTGTTGCATCGCACGAAAACGCGGTTTGCATGCGATGCAACTTTGACAGTAGCAGATGGTATAAAGTCACGTGATTTTGTAGCGCTACAAAATCGCGGCATTGCTGCGAGAAAATCGCAGCGATATTGTACAGTGCAGCGATGCGCTATCGCTGCGATTTTCTCGCGGGGATGCGGTGTCGCCCGTGTGAAGGAGGCCTAAAGTAGAAAACTTACAAAAAAAAAAACACAATCTAAAAAGAGGGAGGGGCATTTACTAACAGCCCACTGCTGTCTAAGGAGCCTGCTTTCATAGCAGATTTCCTTGTACAGTAGCTTCCCCTTGGTTATTTGTACTTTCCTAGGCATAACTAGGTAACCAAACATATCATTGCATAATAATCCACGAGCGAACAGCCTACAAGTCTTCTCTTTGGATACGTTCACACATAGCGGAAATGGTGCCGAATTTCCACACTAAAGTCCATACGAAATTCCGCTGCAAAATGTGGATTTTGTTGTGGCATTTTCAACAGATTTGCAGGAAACTTAACCCCTTCAATTCAAATGGTGCAGATTTTGGTCTGTTTTTTGGTACAGATCCGCCCCAAAATATGCAACGTGTCAACCTACCCTTGGACTTCCTTTTATGCAAGTTATAGCCCCTGTTCTGTTATCTTGTGTGTGATGTTGAGTAGCAGAATTAGCTAGGCATCTTGTGCCCCTTTTTGAAAGAGATTATATGTAAAATACTCAAAATTTTCAAAATCTCCTCCTATTTTAGGCCATATAATGAACAGTTACTGCCAATATTTTTACTTGTTCCAGCTTTTTACATCTTGAGCAGGGTTTTTTTTTGTCCAGCCCTCCATTAGGCCCAAGTGAATGATCTAATATGTCTTATCTTTCTTGCAGGCACAACAATACTGCTCTACATGAGGCCGTCCTGCTTGGCTTGGACAGGAAGAAATGTATTGAAGCATTACTAGGGTAAGAGTTGACACTAAGCCTCTAGACCGAGCACAGGGAAACAAACTTTTTCTGGCCCAAGGGCCATATTGTCTTATTGAGCCACGCCAACGGGCCTCAATAAAACACATAGTAGTAATCCCATTTACCACATTTATGGGGTATCACAGCAACATACATTCTAAAATCTGCATGGATATAGCAGTATTTTAGGTATGGCATTTCAGTTAGAGATCCATGCTGAAAGCTCATACCAAAGCCACATGTGTGAACGAGCTCAATACCATTACCTACTGCAGGTGAAGAATTGCTGGATAGTCATGTCTAGATACGTTTATGTCCTTTTGTTCTCCAATAAGGTTTTCATACATGAAATCTATCATGTTCAGATTTTTACAGCAGTTCTTATTTTTACCCAGGTGTAATGCAAGTATTAAAAAGAAAAACGATAAAGGTATGACAGCGTATGACCTGGCGATGAAGAGCGGAACTGAGCAGATCTCCTCACTCTTTGCCTCCAAGTTGGGGCAAGGAATGTTGGACAAACTCACCAAGCCAAAGAACATCAGCCTGGATGTGTTCTGATCCAGAATGTCCAATGACCGATCCTATTGCCTTGGTCCTTTTCCCAATCGTGGTCTTATAGTCCAGAGATAGCAGCCTTGATTCCAAGCAAAATATATATTTGGTGCCTTTAGGTTTTCAATAAATGCGTGTAATGTGTTCTTACCTTGCTACCGTGTGGGCTACTGACTCTAGAGCACTGATCCTTTGCTGAGAAAATGGCTTGCCTCTTTAGAAGCACACCGCACAAGTAAGATGAGCTGCCGGACACTGATGTGGAACGGGCCACTTCCTCTTACAGCTTCATCAATTCATGGCTGGGTCTACGGCAGCTTCTATTTGCCTCATTGACCATTTGAAACTAATACACGGACCTTGAGATTCTGTGACTTGTCTACTAATTTCCTAGCTCAAAGCATTATCTAGAAATTAGAAGCAAGACTCTCCCAAAGACTCCCGATGACGTATTCATTGCACTAGAAGCCGTTCCACAATATAAAGGACAGTAGTAAAATTACAGAACTAGTCAAAAGGGGTTTTCCATAGATAAAAAAAAACCCAAACATTTAAAACTGTCCGGAACACTAAAATATTATTCTTGGGATGTGTTTACATATTGTAGATTTCGTCACAGATTTTGGTGCAGATTTCACCCTTTCGATTTGAATTTAACTGAAAAGGTGAAACCGGTTACTGATCTACACCAAATCTGGGACAAGAGCCTCATTAAATCAGCTAAATGTGAATTCATCCTTAATATACTCACATTCTAGGCCATTCCTTTACTACTGATGTAAAATCCCTTGCTGTATCGGTTTACACTTGTGTTTGATGAGAGGTCATCTGTAGATATGTTATGTGAGCAAACCATCCAGTAGCTCCCGGTCTAGTGAGATTAGTATAGTTGCAAATAAGAGAGATGGAACAATACCTCTGCAGTGCCACCTACTGGAAGTCAGCATTCCTGCAAGTCAATATTAGACTCTTTATACAAGCCTTGTAACAATGACTGGGAATTGAAAGCCAGAATCTATACATAGACAGTTGTTTTGGGGTATTTGTCCCTCATCAGTGTGCAGTAGGTTTCTGGCTTGGCTGGTGAGAGGCCTGTGACGTGGGTCAAATAAGGGAGATGGAACAATACCTTTGCAGCGCCACCTATTGGAAGGCTATTTAGTTGACATGTCACTGCAGTGACCCATTCAAGTGAGGCTGCTTTTACGTTTGTGGTGGGAATATAGATTTCCTGCTCCATTCAAGGAGCAGGAACGGGGAATTCCCTGGCTAAATGGGTCTGTCTTGACAGAACTATACAGGCCCTATTGAGCATAATGGGGTCCATTTCATTTCCGCCCAGCTGCCCAGCATTTTACGGGAAGAAAAAGCACAGCATGCGCTATATTTTGTGTTGGATGTGCAACGGAGGTTCCAACACAGATGTGAAGGCAGCCTGACAGTGATCATGCAGAAGTGGACACAGATGTGACAGGGAAACCAAACAGCAGTAGTGAGGGGAAAGTGAGGCATTTTAAACATTTTATTTCAGCATCTTGGGTATTTTTTAAAATGTAAAAAAAATTGAAATAAAAAAAAAGTAGAATCTAATTGTTTAAAAATGACAACAAAAATTCTAAATATTTTGTCAGGTGGACCACAATAATGGACATAACGTCTTAAGCCGCTCTCACGCAGCCTTCTTTTTACCGCGATTGGCACGGTGTTTCAAACACCGCAGTACAACGCTCCCATTGATTTGAACGGAGCCTCGTTGACCAGCACACAAAAATCAGCATTTCTAACGCCGCAATTTTAGAGCGCTGTCTGCTTTTTAATGCACCTCATCACCCATCACAATGATGGGGTGCGTTAAAAACCGCTGACAAATGCTGTGACTTGCGTTTGAAACCGCTTTGCGAAATTGTGGTAAAATGCCATGGTTTTGGACACGGCGTTCTCTGAATGCATAAGTGAGAGCAGCCTTAAAGGACGGGCTCATATGAATAGGTCGGATCCCGCTTGCAGGAGGCCTGAAGTGGATTTTGACTATGAGTCAGGCTGGTACACTGCTTGAATTGTATTGTGGATGACCGCAGCAGCTCGCAGGCGGTCATGCGCAATAGCTTGTTTTCTTGTTTGCATTTCCTGTGCCAATTATACGAGTACTCGCAGCCCATATGCAATGTTAATTGTGCGTGGGTTGCGGGTCGGATGCCTCCATTGACTTCAATGGAAGCAGTCTGTGGAAAAATAGAGTACACGGCCATCCAGATTATTAGATCTCCATGCAGTTTTCAACATGGAAAACAGAACCCAGGATGGAACAAACACTGCTTTCATGAAACCCAAATGTGAAACCAGCCTTGGTACAACTGCTTGAATGGTTTATCTTTTTGTGTGACTAGGAGGACTTTATAATCAGTACCATTTTTAAATAAGGGTGTTATTTTTTACGGTTATCAGGGCAGACAAAACGGTCACAAATGTCATATGAACCCCTAACTTTTAATTACAAAGACCAAGGAGTTTAAAGGGTTCATGTACAAAGCAATATCACAAGTCTGTACACATCAACAGAGTCCCTACAACTCTATATTATGGACCCGTAGACACTCATGTGCCTCCTCCATGGGACATCCTATCCTCCCCTAGAAGCATTGAATGCCTCTGATTTATGTATATAGTCTGAGGCACACAAAAGCTACCAGAAGGGTCCGCAGGCCATGCATGCTGTATCACAGATCCCTACGACACAGACCCCAAATCTAGCAGTGTATGAGTCCTTACCATCTATCCAGACCAGAAGAGACATTGTAATTCTGCATCTTTTTTACTTAATTCTTGTAGTAATTTAAAGCGTATTCTATTATGTATGTGCATAACAATCCCATTCCTGTAGAATAATGATACCCATCCAAGGAAAATGCAGTCAAATCACACTAGATGACAAAAACAAGGATTTTTACAAAAGTAAACAAAATTTATTTCACTCAACTGATTGCACATTAATTGATAATGAAATGTTCTGTCATCACGTGGAAAGAACTGAAAGGGGCTGCGGCTGGAGTTAAATCGCAAAAGTCAATGGGACTTTCTAATGTTAAAATCGCACCGTATGTTTGATACGATAAAACACGGGCTCCATAGGAATACAAGGTTGAAAAAAAAAAAAAGAAAACCTCATTCGCACATCGCAGAAAGATAAAGCATGCTGCAATTTTTTATCGTGCATGCAGAATCATTTTTCAATAGTATGCTATGGAGGGTTATTGCTGCAGAATCCGAGGCGGACGCCCGCTCTGGATTCTGCAGCAAAAATCCGCCCGTGTGCATGAGGCCTAACTTTTTGGATTCAGGGTTTCCTAGGGAGCTTTCGCGCTCTGCCACGATACAATGGCGCCATCTGCTGGCTAGAGGCAGTACTGCAGTATGCGACATGCTGGAGAGGCACCCGACAACAGAGCAGCCAGTAATATACAGAAAGAATACCCTGTCGGACGTCTTCGGACATCAGTGCTGTACAGCATTGATGACGTCAGACCGTGGATTGGAAAGGGTTAAGCTTACTAACTTAAATAGCCTGCGTAAAATGGATTGTCATTGACATTCTAGTTCATGAACAATTATAACTGTAGGTCTATGCGCAGAATAAAATCCTAAATTCTCAAAAAAAAAAAAAAAATACAACAAATGACTAACCATGCAATATAAAACAAATGCTGGACACTAGAATATGTACATCCAAAATACCGGTTTGCTGCATACATTGATAGTTGTTAGTGTGATGAATACTGAATGGGATATCTGTTCCAAGTTTAACAGAACTACAAATCATACAATGTTATATGAGCCATGATATTGCTGACCAAATGGCAACGAAATAGCAAACGGACAGCCATGTTCTACAGAATTGGTTTTGAAGTAGTCATTTTTATAGATCTATACTAAACCTGCTAGTCCTAGTGATACCTCCTGTACACACATCAGCAACATGTTCACCATCTATCGGCATCTCATACTACTCGTAATACTTCTGATAATCATTGGAGTTTATGCAGCCCTCACTGAGACTACCATAATGTAATGCCTGGCACACTGGTTAACGTGATATGTCTACTATATGTATCGGTGCAGTAGTTTGGGAGAAACCTGCATTGTATTAGTAGCAGCCAGACACAAAAGTAGTCCTGCATATTCATGAGCTGCAGACTAGCCACTCCCACGCCGCCCTCTAGCCAATGATTGGCAGCAGTGTCACTATGCACATTAACAGTGGCAGGATGGCGGGGTGGGTGCAGCTAGCTGCAGCTTATGGATATCCTGGACTACTTTAAGTAGTCCCCTATGCATTTGCTGCTACTGATAAAATGCAAGTTTCTCAAAAACTACTGCACAGATCCACACAACAGACATATCACTGTAATCAGTGTGACTGGAACTACCTTGTGCTGCCCTCAGAGAGGGGTGCAAAAAGATGGTGACAAAGTCTCTTAAACTACAGTTATTTATACAGAACTCGTTATAGAGGAACTTTTACTGCAAAAAAAGGAAATCGCCTTCTAAAGAATATTTTGGTCAACCTTGTTATCACCTTCGTAACCGCAGAAAAAAAGCGTGTTTACATTCCTTGCTGTCTATTGGATAGTACTTGTCATAAAAATCTAAGACATACTCCTCGGTCTTGAACCCAAACTTCTGGTACAGCAGCATTGCAGGGCTATTGGCAGAGACGTGTAGAGTAACATCTTTCCCCATGCAGGTCTGTCAGGAGGGAAAAAAAAAGTTTAGAGAGCTTAGTGAGAAGGCCTGAAGTATAGCCGATCCCGTGTGCTTATATACATATTAGAAACCATGTAAATGCAATGAATTCCAGTTCACAAATGCTAATGTAATAGGTACATAATAAGATGAGCCAACATACACCTACTGTACAAATAACGAGAAACCAGAAAAGCCCTAAACTAGCCCCAAATCAGTACCAAAAACTGCAGTTAGACACGAGAATTCAAAAAATTGTGAGCAGAATGCTGGAGAGCAAGAGATACAGATGTGACGCACAGGAGAGGCTGCAGGCTTGCCCTGCGCAGCAGCATGCATGTCACAGGCAGTAAGCAGGTTCTGCTCCACTTCGGGGAGGGAGCAGGGATGACTGGTTTGCAATAGCCTCATCATCTATAGGAAGTAGCCTGGAACAGATTGAGGGGAAACAGTCGAATACCCAGGGCTGTAATTTGCTGTAGTCACCCAGTGCAATCCTGGATTGTTACTGCATAAAGGTGAGGGAACATAATGAAGCAACTACCTGCAGTGACACCATACATCAGGATTACACAAGAATTCACGAGAAACTACGGTCTTCACTATCTTGGCTTTAATTGTATCCCTTCAATTGAAATGCTGTCCAGCTATAAGTAATGAGCGGTGGTTGATTCCTACATTGTATAGCATTGAAGGATGTTTGCTAATGTTACCTGATATGGCAACACTCAATTCTGTACAAATAAATGACGAAGGTGCCTTATACTATTTAGGGCCTCATTCACATGATCTGAAATCTGCACTGGGAAAATCCAACACCGATTCCCCTTACAAACCGTGGTAGAAATCGAAGGCTGAACCTGAGATTTCTGGTGCGGATTTGCATTTGAAGAAGCTGTTGGATTTGCACTGTATGAATGACTGCTTGACTGAACTCCATAGGATGCGGAAATGACGCCGATTTCAACCCAGATCTCTGTGTGAAATCCGCATCAGAATCTGTAGGAAAAAAAAAGGGCCTAAAGCCTTAGAGAACAAGCGGCCTTGTTGTCCAGACACTTCTCAAGGATTTTACCCATGTGGTGGTTTGACTGTCCTAGAGTCTTTTCTTCAGCTACCAAAAATAATAAATTTACTCTTTTTTTTTTTTTTTTTTTTTACTTATTTTTGTAACTATTTTTTTTTAACATCTATGTACCTCATGATGTCATAAGACCTCTGGGGGTCATTTATATATATAATTTTTTTTCCCCACACTTTTCCACTGTAGCTAGAGCATCCATAGGAGCCTAAGTTACAGGGTAAAACATCCCCCTGTAGTGAAAGTAGACATTATCAGAGCTGCTCTGGGATTGCTAGGACCCTGCAGCTCCGCTGCGGCAGGGAGCACCCAGCAGCCAAGTGATTGCCAGGCCAAATGCTTCCGCTTTCCCTGTTCATTACATAGTCTTCAAAAGAGAACAAAGAAGGGGCTAAAAACTGCTTTTGCCCTCTCCTCCGGGTCCTCGGCTGTGAGGAACAGCCAAGGACCCGACCTGCTCCTACTAACATAGCAGGAGCTTTAATCCTGTGCTATATTTTTTTGCTATCGTCCGGGATTAAAACCCACGATCAAGTACCATAAATTTACGGTGCTTGGTCCTTAAGGTGTTAAGGTCAGCAACGCTGCAGCTAGATGTTATTTTACAATTCATTACAAGATATTGTAAAGTTTACATACACAGTATTTTGGCCCTGAGTTTATTGTAGCATTTTTGGAGTCAGAAGCCTTTTTTTAAAAATTCTAATACGATTTTTGGGTATTATGTTTGTCCCCATAGGCTTCTTTATAGAACTTTAAAGAAAAACAGCACAAAAACTCCTGTATAAAGTTCTGCAAAATAAGATCTTGTTTAAAATAAATGCTTGAAATTCAAGGCATTCACAAACGAACACTGATAAAACATTGTGTGAAGGAGACCATATACAGTTTGGTCTGGTGACCACTTCTGAGACCGTTTTAATACAGGATACATGCCCCTTGTGCCTCAGCAAACTTCATGGCAGCAAGAAGCCACAATCATTTTTTCACAAAAAAAAAACATCATACTAGTCACTGGTTACCTGAATAAGATGGTAGATCATAAATGTTGCTATGCCAGCTCGCCTCCATTCGGGGTGGACAAATAGAAATGAAATATAGGCCTCATTGTACTTGACATCGGGCACCATGAAGCCAAAGGCAATAACCACCTTTTTGTACAGGACTACTACACTGAAATCTGGGTACTGCAAACACTCTGAAACATCAATGCCTAGAAACACAAGGAACACTTGTCATATCATACTATCTGGAGTATATGTTCATGTTTAAATATGGTTTTACACTTTGATATCATTTATATGATATCATTTATATGAAAAGTTGACCAACTCCGCAAATATTAAAGGGGTTGTCCAAGTTAAGTCCTAAAATAGAACTGAGCTCGAAAATAATACTCACCTCCCCCCACTTATTCCCCGCTGCCAGCTCCGGTCACCACTGTGTTTGTTTACAGGCTGCAGTCAAGCCTGTGACAGCCTGTAAACCTCCTGCTACAGTCAATGACAGCGCTCAGTGATCGTTGGCGAGGGACAAGCGGGAAGAGGAGAGATCAGCTTCTATGTTATTTTACAGCATGGGGACCCGGTGATTGGGTTTTACTTAACTGGGACAACCCCTTTAATGTTCTCGTAGTGATAATGCAATGCAGTCTATTGAACCACATTTTCCATTACATAGTATAGTACTCAATATAAAGACTGTGAAAGGACATTTAAAAATGCAGATCATCAAAGCAAGCTCTGTCCCACCAGGAAACGTTGGGGAAATTGAGCTTAGCAGTCCGCAGATTAGTAAACGTATATTTCTAGGTTTAAAAATAGTTCTGCATAACTATCAGTCAATATGTTCCATCATTATCTTACCTGGCCAAAAAAATTCCTGGCATATGGAGTTGATTGTGGGAATGTGACCCGGGCGAACATAGCAATAGTCAATGGGGGATTGTGGTTCTGGTACCCAGCTGGGGTCATTTCTGTGAGCATGAGCCCTGATCTGAGCCAAAAGCTGCAGTCGACATGGTCTGGTGGTCTCATAGTCGCGTCTGATAGAGAAAGGTAGATAGATTTTTCAGATTTTTTCTTCTATACGGTGTTTAACCAGTAATATACAGAAAAAAAAAAGTTCCTCGAAAGTAGAAATGCATTTGCATGCAGTAGAATAATAATCTTTATTTGTATAGTGCCAACTTATTCCGCATTTGACAAGTTTTCTACAAAATTTAGTAGCTTGAGAGATTATTAGCCATAGTCACATGTTCAATTTAGCCATGCATTCTTGCCACAGCTTTGCAAAACCACTTAAAGGGGTGTTTTCAGAAATCACAAAAAAAGTTTTTTTCCCCCCTAGAAATACCACCATTGTTGTGTCTGGCATTGTAGATCATCCACCTCGAGTGAATGGCACATAGCTACAATTGCACACACCGACCAAGATGGCGCTGTTTCGGCGAAAATTACTATATTTTTTTAAATCATCGACAACCATTTTTAAGTTTCAAACTGTAAAAAGGAGGAGGACGTGTGAACAGCAGTAAAGGGTTTTCAAGTTGAGTGAGCGATAATCGTTGTGTGTAAACGGGAAGCAATCATACACTATTCCTTCACTTGTCATTTATTGCAGAGTTTTAGCCTGTATAAAAATAGTCACTAGTTTGTTCGCTTGTTGTTACGTTTAAACAGCAGTCGTTCAGCCTTTGAAACAACTTGAGGGGAGGGGTATTGTTTGCCATGCTAAACACTATGGCTTTTTCTTTGCACTAATTAAAAATCTTGCGTTAGAGATTCTTCGCATATACCTACGCCCACCTAAGCAAATAACATATAAAGTGTTTACACAGCGAACAAGGCAAAGGACTAGGATTTAAAACAATTATCTTCACGTGTAAGCGCTCAGTACTTGAGAGCAAAAAAGTCGTTAAGTCGTTAGTACAAACATCAATAGTCACATGTAATGGGGCTTTAGGCTTAGCTCATGTTGGCTTTGTGACTTCTATTATAAAACCGAAGCCATATCTCGTTGCCAGAACCATCTCAAGACATACACAGTGTGTCCTAAACAACAAACTTACAATGGGGTCTGTTGGGTTCCACCAATCACTGGTCTCATAGGTTATATGCCAAGACAACAGCGGTGGTGCCACAAGTATGGCACGTCAGCGTGTGTGTGTGTGTGTGTGTGTGTGTGTGTGTGTGTGTGTGTGTGTGTGTGTATGTATGTATGTATGTATGTATGTATGTATGTATATGTATATGTATATATATGTATATATATATATATATATATATATATATATATATATATATATATATATATATATATATATAATAAATAAAATAGTGTTTTGTTTTACACTTTTTATATTCCTGCAGGAGACTTGAACCATAACAGCTATGATTGGTATGATGATGCATTGCAGTACTTCTGTACTGCAATGGTTTATCGTTTACAATAGCGATCATAGGCAATGGCAAGCCAGGACACCAGTATCTGGTGTCATGTCTCCATGGCTACCCATTGGCCTTCTGTGATTACATTGCTGGGGTCTGATGACATCACAGAGGGAGCACGCTCCCTTTGTGAACTTTTTAACATGCTGCAATCTGCATAGCTTGCAGCGTGTAGGGGGTTAGCAGTGGGGATCACTGTCCTTATGTATCCCTGTTGTTGACAGCGAACAACCCCCTTAAGCTCCAATTCCCTATTCAAAACAGGGTGGTTCCATCACAGCTTCATATTAATTCCAAGTTAGGTCTTTATTCACATCTGCGCTAGAGGCACTGTTTGGAATCTCCAGCGCAAATCCAGCATGAAATTCCAAATTAAATAGCGTAGTACGCTGTGCTAGTTCCGACGGGAAAATTTCAGCTAGCATGCTGGAGGCTAAATGGGCCAATATAGTCAATGGAGACCGTCTGGAGCACAGGCCAGGCCCGGCTGTTCTGGCATTTTCACTGCTCAGTAGCCGAACAAAAATGATGCCAGTGGCTCGGTGTAAATGTTAATGGGGCCTAAGAAGTCCTATAATTGTGTCGATTAGAAAGGAAAAATGGTTCAGATTTGTAAATTGTATCTGTAAAGAAATAGGATTACCAACTATAAACCGTTACCTTATATATGGCTTCAGGATGCGAGCAGTGTAGGGACTAACTATGCTGAGGTCTGCATCTTTATCTTCAGTTGCACCAAGCCGATACAAGAAACGCACAGCGGAGTGATGGACATCTTTAGTTGCAGGAACTGCAGTCTATAGGAGGAGAAAGGATTAAAAAAAAAACAAATAAAAAAAAAGAAGACTGTAAATGGACAAGGCAGAGTATAATCTAATGCAGGGAACAGAGATGCTGGTAGTGAATCATCAGTGCTAACTAGAGATGAGCGAGTATACTCGCTAAGGGCAATGCTCCCTGCCCGCCGCCAGCACCCAAACCTTTTGTCTCGAGCGGGCAGGTACTCGCTTAGGGCAATGCTCGCTCAAGCAATTGCCCTTAGTGAGTATACTCGCTCATCACTAGTGCTAACCAATAATGCTTTGCAAAATAGCCGATTATTCCGCTGATTCCATTTGAGGTTAGCTATACTCAACCTGCAACCCTTTTTATTAGGCACAGGTCCAAATGTGTTCAATTAATGCTTGGCATGGGTAGCATTTTCAAAAATTAGTAATTAGGTAGTTTGGAAGTTGTTCTAATAAATAATTATGAAGGGTATCTTCCGTCATTCCTACTAGAGTTCCCGCAAACGTTTTGATTCAGTCGGCATCACAATGGTTGACCAAACATCTACTCACCTGATATCTGTCCAAGACTCTCAGGTCCTTGCTTGTTGTTTTGTACTGAGGCCCAGTGGGTATTGGCCTAGAAACTGCACCTTCCCTGGCTCCATAGACTCCTCCAACAAGCATTAAAGCTGCATTCACAGCCTGATCCAAGTCAAAAAGTTGCAAACCCCTTTCACGCTTTGCCTTCCGAACAAGAAGCTTTTGCCTCAGTCTTCTAGCTTCTGGCGTCACAGCGACGGCATTGGGGCAAGCCTCAAGGCGTTTTAAGAGCAGCTTTTCTTCATAAAGGCTGATGGCATGGTAATGAGGATTTTTGTTTTTATCCTTCTGTATGGGCTGAGGTCGTCTCTTGTCCCGGGCTCTATCTGCAGATGGGCCCTTGTGCAGTTCACCCTCCAGCCGGTCTAGTTTCTCCTCTTCACTCTCTATTTCTTGTTTTACATACATAGAGGACTTGAAATTCTTTTGACATATAGGAGTTGAGTGGGTGGTGTTGGGCGAAGGTAAGTATTCAATCCCAGGATCGATGACACCATCAACATCCATCTCTTCATCATCTGAAATGGTTACATTGGAAAGCAATTAATTCTCACCCAAAATACCAGGCATTCATTTCAACAGCAACATTTTAACATTCTGGATATCAAACGTGTCCTGCACAAGGTGCGAAAGTTGGAAAAAGTTTAAGTCGCTTTCTACTTCTTCCACATTGTGACACAATTTCATTTGTGCCCTAATACAATTGTTGGGCCCAAACTACATAGCAACATGACGTTGCTCATGGTTCATGCCAAACAATCACCCGTTATCCAAGGCATAATAAGGGTTAGACAAGGTTACAAGGGATTATAGTTACAGTTACGGCATAGAATCACACAGCGCAATAGAAAGTTGACCTACAAATGAAATAAGTGCAAGTGACAGGACTGTCCAGCTAAAAGGAAAAGGAGGCAGGTCAAATTAAAAAAATAAAAAAACAGAAAATTGACATCAGATAAAAGCCTACATGGTCCTTCCAGGCTGTCCTTGTATTATTTCCTTTTCATTCCTTTGTTAGCATAGATCTCTGCTTATCCCAGCATGCTTAAATTCATGTATTGTTGATTTTCCAACCACGTCTGCTGGAACCTTGTTCCAAGCATGTACCACTCTTTCAGTAGGAGAAATAATTTCCCAAAATTGCTTCTGATCTTTCCCAACTAATCTTAGATTGTGCCCCCTTGTTCTAGTGCTTAGCCTCCTAATGAATGCACTTTCCTCCTTAATCTTAGTTATACCTTTAACATATATAAAAAAAACTTTCCATCACGCCCCCCCCCCCCTCCTCCAGGCTACACAAATTAAGTTTTTTAAGGCTTTCTGGGTTAGTTTTGTTCTTGAGACTTTCCACCATTCTTGGAGCCATCTTTGACACATGGCCGTTCTTGCCAGGGCCTAATGACAGCAATAACTTGTTATAATGATCTACACCACTCAAAAAACATTAAGCGAACACTGATGTTGCAGATAGCCTAATGTTCACCATGGCATCTCTTTCATGGAGTTTACTTGAGACCGTTTGGTCAGAAACATGCAGACCCGTAGCCAGTTGGAGGTCATTTTGTAGGGTTCTCCTTATTTCATTCCTCCTCGCAGAAAGGAGCAGATACAGATACCTTCTACAACCCTGTCCATCTCTCCTTGTGTAACAGCCGTGTGCTGGTATCTCTTCCATGCCCTTGAGACTCTGCTGGGAGACACGGCACACCTCCTTGCGTTGGTACATATGGAGGTGTCATCCTGGAGGAGGAGGACTACTTGTGCAAGCTGACTGGGCTGCAGGTACCACCTCATGCTACCAGTAGTGACAAGAACACTAGAGAAGAATCAGTCAGGAAGGAGGAGAGAGTAATGGTCTGTGGCCACCACCTGCCAAACCAATCTGATTTTGGGTGTTGTCTTGCTGTTGCCTCTCCGGTTGTCACTTTCATTTAGACCAAAGCAGCTGGAATTGATTCACAACCGCTTCTGCTTCCTAACTGGACAGATTGACTTCCCTGAAGTGACTTGGAATTATACTGTGATGCTTCATTGTCCCCTTAATCTTTTGGAGCAGCGCATGTATAATAAGAGACAAAATCCAAGGAGTACCCAGGGTTACAGATAGCAACATTTTAACACTGTATAGCCTTTGGTGCAAGGTCGAAATGTTCACATCTGCAAGGGGTGAATATAACCGGATTTATATGGATAACTTGCATTTTGCCTTTAACGTGTTGAGTTAATCCATCACAGCACAGAGGAGCACATGTGGTGCATGAGATGTATACCAATGATATCAGCTATACATAATACTGTTCAATTAACGTTTTAAAGGCTTACTGGTAACAAATAGGTGAATTGATCCCTCGATACTTACATTGATGTAACTCAGAGTGAAGCAAAAAAGCCTATAAACACTAAAATAAGCCCTTTCACAGATTAGACTTTCTAATAAAAACCCATCTTTGTTTGTTTTCTCCTAAACACACACACACACAAGTTATCGCGCAGGGCATATCCTGACTAATGAATGTCAGGCACACCTACCACGTCGACTAACCATAGACAATACAAAATATGTCTCCATACTCAAAGCAATATAATAACGGATAATGCTTTGTACTGAATTCAAACATCTACTATAGAAGTCTATATGGTCCTCGATTATACGCCCCTTTAGTTCTACTATGCAGGACCAAGAATAGATGTTTTGATGTGAGGGGTTTTGAGCCCGGAATACTCGATACTCGAGCCCAGAACCACTCAAAAAAAAATCTCATGCTCAGATTAAAGACGCTGGATCTTCACAGATCTGAAAATCTCCTGTACGAAAAGCAATATAATAATTGCCAAACCCAACTTGATATCCAGACTGTCAGAGTAAAGTTTGAGAGTGTTATTACATGGGATATATAATCCAGTTGTTAATGACAAGATCCCTTACACTCTAAACTAGAGATATATTGCCCCTATTGCCAGGTTTTGCGAATCGATATTCTCCAGACCCGATGCGACTAGTTAAATGGTGGTTCCTTATTATGGGGAGTATAGTCTCAGCGGGAGTATAACTAGCCGAGATCGCGTTTCAGTCAGTGAGCACGATGGCCTATACCAGTGGTGGCGAACCTATGGCACGCGTGCCAGAGGCGGCACGCAGGGCCCTCCCTGCTGGCACGCGCCGCCATCGGCCGCTCACCACCAGTGAATACCGGCAGGGGCTGTGGCCCCCCCTGCCAGATTTCACTCAGCTACGCCGCTAGCAGCGCTGATCCTGGTGCACGCTGTGACGTCAGTGTGCAACCGGGATCCTTTTATGCCCCCCCCCAACGTCTCCTACTACTTGGTTCCGCGAGAGCAGGGGGAGGAGGTGTCCAGCAGCACACTGACGTCACAGTGTGTGCCAGGATCATAGCCGAGCAGCAACGCCATGCAGAGGAGGAGGGGGTAAGTATATGGGTCTTGGAGAAGGGGGGGTGGAGTGTGTCACTATGATACAGGGGGCCACTGTGGGGTGTCACTATTACACTGGGGGCCGTCACTATTACTACTGGGGGCCACTGTGGGGTATCACTATTACATTGGGGGCCACTGTGGGGTGTCGCTATTACTACTGGGGGACGCTGTGGGGTGTCGCTATTACTACTGGGGGCCACAGTGGGATGTCGCTATTATACTGGGGGACGCTGTGGGACGTCGCTATCACACTGGGGGCCGCTGTGGGACGTCGCTATCACACTGGGGGCCGCTGTGGGACGTCGCTATCACACTGGGGGCCGCTGTGTGAAATTGCTGTCATACTGGAGGCCGCTGCGGGATGTCGCTGTCATACTGGAGGCCGCTGCGGGATGTCGCTGTCATACTGGGGGCCGCTGCGGGATGTCGCTGTCATACTGGGGGCCGCTGTGGGGAGGGTCACTATTATCGCTGGGGCCGCTGTGGGGAGGGTCACTATTATCGCTGGGGCCGCTGTCGGGAGGGACACTATTATCGCTGGGGCCGCTGTCGGGAGGGACACTATTATCGCTGGGGCCGCTGTCGGGAGGGACACTATTATCGCTGGGGCCGCTGTCGGGAGGGACACTATTATCGCTGGGGCCGCTGTCGGGAGGGACACTATTATCGCTGGGGCCGCTGTCGGGAGGGACACTATTATCGCTGGGGCCGCTGTCGGGAGGGACACTATTATCGCTGGGGCCGCTGTCGGGAGGGACACTATTATCGCTGGGGCCGCTGTCGGGAGGGACACTATTATCGCTGGGGCCGCTGTCGGGAGGGACACTATTATCGCTGGGGCCGCTGTCGGGAGGGACACTATTATCGCTGGGGCCGCTGTCGGGAGGGACACTATTATCGCTGGGGCCGCTGTCGGGAGGGACACTATTATCGCTGGGGCCGCTGTCGGGAGGGACACTTATCGCTGGGGCCGCTGTCGGGAGGGGGGTTCACTATTACCGCTGGGGTAGGTTTACATGTGACAGAAATGGGCAGGGCTGTTTAAAAATAGACAGCGTACAGATTTTGACTGCTTTTTGGATGCGGAAATGCTGCAGAATTTTCCACAGAAATTTCCGCTGAGGACATTCTGCAGTATTTCCGCATCCAAAAAGCAACCCAAATCTGCATGTTGTCTATTTTGAAGCGTCCCTGTCCTTTTTAGAACGACGGGGGTAAAAAGCATACGTCGTGATAAGCCCCGCCCCCTAACATGTTGGCTCTTTGCCATAAATATGTGGGTTTTGGGTTGCTGTTTGGGCACTCGGTCTCTAAAAGGTTCGCCATCACTGGCCTATACCGACGGGTCAGTCCCAACCTAGATCTATAGTGCTCACTGACTAAAACGCGTTCTCAGCTGGTTATACTCCCGCTGTGAATATACTCCCCATAATCAAAACGTCTATTCTTGGTCCTGCATAGTAGAACCAAATGGGCGTATAATCGAGGACCATATAGACTTCTATAGTAGATGTGTGAATTCAGTAAGAAGCATTATCAGTTATTATATTGCTTCGACTACTGAGACCTATTTTTGCTAACAATAAGAACTATCTATCGTTTGGGTCTAGACAAGCTCCGATATAGACCTAATTAGAGAGGCACAAGTCTGGGTCACTCTGTTATGTGTTGAGGTTTGTCTATGGTTAGTCGACGTGGTAGGTGTGCCTGACATTGGTCAGGATATGCCCCACGCGACAACTCTTGTGCCCAATGTGTATGTATGTTTTTAGGAGAAGACAAATAAAGATCACTCACATTGATGGGATCAGTCTCCTCATATAATGATTGACCAAGTTTATACAAGGGAAATATGGCCAAGAACACAGAAAACCATCACTGATTTTCTGTACAATAAGAAAAAACATACAGCGTCCCCAAAATTGACAGAACTGTGCTGTATAGACATATCTGCCACATGGAATGGTTTCTGATCTTTAGAAAGTGACCAAGCCTGTTTGCGCCTTAGTGACGGAGCCAAATTTTGGAAATTTGACATGTGTTACTTTAACATAGAATAACTCTGTAAAGGTTTTGCATATCCAAGTGATTCTGACATTGTTTTCTTCACCACATATTGTACTTCATTTAGGTGGTAAAAATAGACTGATAGGATTTGTGTATATTTATTAAAAGTGCCAAAATTGGGAAGATTTTGAAAAAAAAAAGACAATTGTTTTCAAATTTTCAACTGTAAGATCTCAAACATGTGCAAACATACTGTACAAATCTTTCATAAGATATATATTTCTATTTTACGCGATCGCCGTTATCCATTGGATAGCGGCGATCAGGTGACCAGGGACCACGTACGGTGCCCCGCCCCCGCCCAAAATCTCAAGGCTCTCAACTACATTTGGTAGCCAGGAGCTGGGAGATTTTAAACTACTTTGGCAATCTGCGGCTTTGGTGCATGTATCCGCCATTTTTGCAATGGGTGCGTGCACAGAAGCCGGGGTAAGGTCCACAAATAAATTTAGGAGCCTTAGGTACGTAATTTCATCTCCCTTCACAGATATGATCCATGAGGGGAGATGAAACCTAAACTTTTTTTTTTTACTTTAAATGATCGCTGTTAAAAGGCAATGGTGTTGTCAGTAAGGGGTTAAACAAAAAAAATCTAAGAAAAAAGTGAACAGTTTCTGGATTAATGCATTTACACTCATTGTCAAACCAATCCCTCCCGTAGAAATTGTCTGCATCGAATGAAACTTTCTCTGCATTATTGTAACGTTGATGTAAGTAACTGATTACAATCAGAGCAAAAGGATTTATTGTGGAAAGCTGAACCCTTGTAGCAAGGCTCTAGTACCCCATTGTACTGCCTCTAGCTTGGATACAAGATGTGATACAGGCGGGCATGGTGGCTCTAGTATCCCGTTGTACCAACTCTAGCTTGGATACAAGATGTGATACAGGCAGGCATGGAGGCTCTAGTATCCTGTTGTACCGTCTCTAGCTTTGATACAAGATGTGATACAGGCAGGCATGGAGGCTCTAGTACTCTGTTGTACTGCTTCTAGCTTGACTACAAGAGGTGATACAGGCGGGTATGGAGGCTACAGTACCCTGTTGTACTGCCTTAGCTTGGATACAAGATGTGATACGGGCAGGCATGGAGGCTCTAGTACCCTGTTGTACCGCCTCTAGCTTGGATACAAGATGTGATACAGGCAGGCATGGAGGCATACACGTTCTTTATGGTATCCTGCAGCGTTTTACTCCATATTTGCTGTAACAAAGCCTGTAGATCGTGTAAACTCGTAGGCTGTTGAAGTTGGCATCCCATATATGTTCTACTAGCTGATATACCCGGCTTCGCCCGAGTTAATTTGGTACTGGTGTTTATCTGGTGTTCACACGGAAAATCTTATGAAGTCGTGGTTACTTTAGAGATACTGAGGAAAAAAAATATGTTCACCATTTTGCATAGTTCTCTGCGTTACCCAGGAAACACCACGTGGAGGAAACCATGCGACGTTTCCTTCATATAAAATAACATCAGGAAGTGAGAGAATTAGATTACTTACATAAAATTTGGACACTAATTCTTTTGTGCTTAGAATTGAATAATCGAGTTGGGACCCATTAACTTTTCATATTTATGACACAATCAATGCTTGTGCCAAATTTCATGTTTCTATGACATTGGGAAGTGAGAGATTTACATTATGTACGTAAAATTTGGACGCTAATTCTTTTGCGCATAGAATTGAATAATGGAGTTGGGACCCATTAGCTTTTACTATTTATGACATAATCAATGCTCGTGCCAAATTTCCTGCT
This sequence comes from Eleutherodactylus coqui, assembly GCF_035609145.1. Taxonomy (NCBI): domain Eukaryota; kingdom Metazoa; phylum Chordata; class Amphibia; order Anura; family Eleutherodactylidae; genus Eleutherodactylus; species Eleutherodactylus coqui. The sequence continues at coordinate 79,704,762 of NC_089839.1, forward strand.
TCTATGACACCGGAAAGTGAAAAAATTACATTTCGCACGTAAAATTTGGACGCTAATTCTTTTGCGCATAGAATTGAATAATCGAATTGGGACCCATTAGCTTTTCCTATTTATGACATAATCAATGCTCGTGCCAAATTTCCCGTTTCTATGACATTGGGAAGTGAGCGATTTAGATTATGTACGTTAAATTTCGACGCCAATTCTTTTGCGCTACAATTGAATAATCGAGTTGGGACCCAATTTCTTTTCCTATTTTGGAGATAATCTATGCTTGCGCCAAATTTCATGTTTCTACGACATTGGGAAGTTGGAGAACTTTTGGCGAGTCAGTCAGTCAGTCAGGGCTTTCAGCTTTATATATATATAGATTGGCGATAAATCTGGTGACGGGCAGCCACGGACGTGTGACAATGTTGTAGGGATATTCCTGTGAGCCCCTTGTGTGTGCGGCTGAGCATTATTCTGCTGGAAAATGCCTCTTGGAAGCCACCATGAGAGGAACACTTGTGGCTGCAAGATGTCCTGAACATATCGCTGAGCTGTCATTGTCCCTCATACCACTACTAGGGGTGACTGACTGTTGTATGCGATGCACCCCCCCCCCCCAGACGATCACACCAGGAGGGGGCAGTGTGCCACTTCACAGAAAAGGCAGGATTGAGGCGCTCACAAACAGGTCTCCAGACACAAACACGACCGTTGCCAGTGCCTAAACTAATCCCGAATTAGTCGCTGAAGACAACCCAATTCCACTCAGTTTAAGTCCAGTTTCATCGTTCACAACACCACTGCAAATGGAGGCAATGGTGGGTGGGTGTCAAAGGCAGAACACGTAATGGACACCTTGAGACCAAATGTCCTTCAGCCAAGTGCCTGGAAATGGTTTCAACAGATAAAGGGGCCTGTAATAATGGCACCTCCTGTCTCTGGATAGTGGACAATGAAAAGAGTTAAAGCTGCTTGTGCTTGTCAGACAATCAGATGATCCTCTCTACTCGTGGTCTGTTGAAGGCGTCCTGAGCACAATTGCTTGTCTGTGTACATTCCTGCATCCACTGGTCCTAACGGCCCGTTTGGTGGGAAATTAGTCAATATGACCATCCAGCTTCTCACATTCCAATAATGCGCCCCTCTCAAACTCTGTTAACTGTTGCATTGTAGGAGGCGTCTAGTGGTCAACAAGCTCTACACAAGAAGAAAAGGTCACTACACGCAAGAAGCCTCCGACAGCCTTTTTTATAGGCCAAGGGTGGAACCACTTTTAGGGTCTCAGGTGACAAGAGCGATCTAATCACCCCACAATTCTAATCATTTGTATATCTGCCTGAGATGGAACTGCATGCTGGGTTTTGCAGCAAAACGACAACTCCTAGGGGCTTGATTTTTTTGACAATGAGTGTATTTAAAGGCATATGCTGGTATTAATTGAAAACCATTTTACAATTTCTTAGCAAATATGCATAAAAAGTTGAATAACTTTGCTAAATATATTATCTATCTTGTACTGATCCTGACTAACAGCCTTTATTATAATCCGGAGCTGTATTCATAATTCTTCTCAAATATTACATTTTCCATAAAAATTCAAAACCATTCCTGCTTATCCATTCCATAAGGGTAAATATATTTTTCTCTCAGTGGTATACATTTGTATCTTGAGCATAATAAAGGATATAGTAAAGAGATTCATTCTTATTATAGTTGACATTTATACTAACCATGAAATAAAGCTTGGGGTGGCATGACATCTGGAATTAGATCAGCCTCAGATAGTAGGCTTGGAGTTGCTGAATGGGAAGCCGGTGTACCCGGAGCGGAGAAATCCAAAGAAGGAGAGGGTGAAGGACTGGTCATGGGTGTCCGGTCAGATGAACTCACAGAGGAGAAGTCTATCACTTCCCCTTTCTCAAGCACAATGTCTGGACGACGGCTCCGACTACTGGAGAACTTCACAGGAGTAGAACATGAACTGCGGTCCACAAATCCAGAGGCTTCTTTCTGGGCTTTCCTGATGTCTTTTGCTTCTTGAGTCCGAGATCTTTTTTCTTTGAGCTCTATAGCAGACTCAACGGGGTTCCCTCTAGATCTCTTTCTGAGTCCTTCTACTGTGATCACTGGGTCCAAGCTAGACTTACCAGGAGCTGGAGAAATCATAATATACAGTCCACAAAACCACTATCACTCAGTTGTGCCGTTATAATACGCTTTCATCCCTACAATTAAAGGGGTCTTGTACTATTAAAACTGTCGCTCAATAGATTTTAAACTGAAAATAATGACATCTTCATGTATAGTTTGTTTTGTCTCTCTTTTCCTGGCCCCCTAAGGCTCTGTTTACATCTGCATTGTGATTTCCACTGTGAGATAGATTTGCCGTACAATCGATACCAGTGGCACCCCATGGTTCCCATTGACTTATAAGTGCATATGTCGGGTTCCATTGTGGCGTCCATTGTGTTGCCAGAAAAACAAAAATAATAGCACTGCACTCTGTGCCATTTTTTTGGTCGAATGAGTGGTGATTAGAGATGAGAGTATACTCGCGAAGGCACATTACTCAAGCGAGTAGTGCCTTAGCCGAGTATCTCCCCTCCGTTCCTCCCCGCTCCCCGCCTAGCGGTGATGACTGTCCCCCCCACTCATCTCTAGTGGTGATGACTGAAATGCAGACATAAACTCAGTCTAGCAGCTGGAGGAATATAAACAATGGGTGAAATTTGATAAGACCAGTAGGTCAAATGCCAGTTTTAATAGAATTTCCACCAGTGTATGATTCGCCTACACAAAAATCCACACCCGCTAGGAGATGGTATAGATTTCTGGTATAATTTACACTGGTTTTTGCTGTAAATTATACATAAATTTCTTGGTCCAGTGCAGCCATGCCCTTTTTTGGGAAAGTGGCGGGGAGTGGCTCAACGCATCTCAAATTTTTATTTTTTTTTTTACATGTGAGGCCTGTGCCAAATTTTGCAACTTTCTTTCTGCCAAAAGGAGGGATGAAAAAAATCACCCCCCATTGTGCTTTTTGTTGGGGCTTCCACTGTAGGATGAACTGTCACTCTACTGAAAATTGACTTGTGTCATGTGATCTCCTTTCTCATGAAGGGTTACTCTATTGATGGTGCCATGGAAATCCCAGAGCAAACATGATATCTAGGCTATTATAGGAGTTGTTAAGGTGCTTTAAGACGGAACGATTATTGTTCAAACGAGCGAAAATGGATAATATTCATTCACTTTGAATACAAGAAAACGACCCGACGATAATTGTTTATTTTTCGCAGGCATAAAAAAAAAACCAAAAAATTTTTTTTAAATCATCATTGGCTCGTTCACTTATTGTTCAGTTTAAATACCGATCGTTCAGTCCTTCTTCATTCACTTACACACCGAAAGTGGAAGACTGAACGATTTCTCGTCTGAACAAGTCAATGGTGTATCTGCTGTATAAACAGGCTGTCCAAGCCAACGAGCCGATGGGGACGTCACTCGATCGTTCAAACTATAAATCAACTCGTCTAAAAAGTACCCTTAGGGGATGAAGGGAAGGAGAGAAAACGAAAAAACATCTATATTTTCAAGCAGAGGCCCCAACCTGTTGTACCTAGTGAGCCAGTCAACAGCTACATTAAAAACTCAAACACCGCAGACAGACTGAGTGCCAAATTTGGCACGCAGCCCATTTGCAAGCCACGAGAGCTCCAATCTTTCAAGTCATTAACCAGATTGGTTGAAGTGAAGAAAGTGGTACAAGCAACAACGCACATTTTAAGCTGGACATACTGAACCAAAAAGGCATTACTTCATGCAAATTTTAAACTATTGAGTAATCAAGATGTCTGCAATAGTGCCAATGTGGAAACCTTCTTATAGTCAGTGCATATGGCTATAAGTCATGGCTCCTAGCACACAGTTGGGGGGTGAGCCAATGGTTAGGACTATTGTTCTGAAGTGTCATTTTCCAATTTTAAAACCTATTCAGTTGCATTTTTAATGTACATTACATATTGAGTATACATGCATATCACACAACATCATATACAGAAATAAACACTGGGGAGAAGGAAAGGAATTCAAGCATATATCCCAATGAAGAAACCTCCATCATCGCTGAAACCAGGAGGCTGGACTGTGAATTGCTTACAATTATTGCTTATCGGTAGCCAATGGATTGTTAGCAAAGCCATAATCAATGAAGAGCAGTTAGGAGAAAGAGGTTAGAATTGATAATATCGGCCAAGCGTGAAAATACAGCTTCGCTGAATATCCAGCACTGTACTTTTTCCTGAATGACTACTAACCGGGTCACTCATTTTGGAAGAGGAGGATCACCTGATACATCTCGAAGGCAAGAGGTAAGATTTTATGTGCTTGGACTAAATCAAGAGACATGAAAGTGTAGCATGGAGGTCCAGCAGAATTTGGGACCTTCAGATTTTCACACATCTCTGGACATTCAATTTAAAACTGAATTTTCAGGTTGAAGAATATTATAATGATGTAAATAACATTGATGTTTTTGACTGAACATTAAGAAGTTAGTAGATTATTTAGGTGGACAACACAGGAGGTGACATTTAAATACGTACATTTTAGTTTTTGGGAAGATATATACTTGTCTCCTTCAGGTCTCATAGCAGGTGGTTTGTTGTGAACAAGCTTCCACCACCCTGGTTCTCCAAACTCCTGGGCTCCAGACTTGAAGAACATGGGACTGCCCACCGAGAGACATCCAGCCACGGTGCTCCACCACGTAGAGGTCTTCTTCCTGGAACAAAAATATTCGGACATATTAGAGAAAAGGTGTCACTCCTGTCCATGGGATGTGGAAGCAGCTGAGATGCAATACCAGACACAACCCTTGGACAAGAGTGGCCCCTTTCTAGAAAAAAACCCTAAATTATTTATTCTAAGGCCAGCTTCACAAGGGCGTACTTGCGCTAGCAATCCGCAGAACCCATTGTTTCCAATGGGTTCATTCATATGCGTCTATTTTCCTGCGCATTTGCATCAAAAGTCCCCATAGAAGTCAATGGAGATATGCAAATGCACGTAAAATACTCTAGGAGGTGAGTGAAACACTGCGTCATAGTGTAGGGGGAAAAAAAACTCATCTGGAATTAGCCATTTCAATCTGTGGGTACTGTTTTGCTGTGCACAAATGCACATGCCTTGTGCGTAGAAAAAGTACACTAAAAATACACTGATGCCTGCAAAAAATGTCCGTTCCACAAAATCGCTGCATTCATGCGCGCATATATGCATACGGTCGTGTGAATGCGGCCTAATCCTGGAAAAACCCCATTAAATTGCAAAACATATACACCGCCCCCACTGACCACTTCTTCAGTTAGACACTACATGGGGAATTTACTAAGACTGATGTTCCCAGCAGGGTTGTAAGTAGAATGTCCCCGGCGCACATCGCGCTTAATACATGTAGAGACGAATGCACCTACACAGAGCTGTACAGCATGTTGGACCTGGCGTAGAATTACGTAGTTTACGTCAGCTCCTGGCGTAAATTATACATAAATTAATTGACCCAGACGACCACAACCCCTTCCTGAAAGCCCCGCCCACTTTTCACAAAAGTGGCAAAAAATGGAGCAGAGGGCAGAAAAGTCATAACATTTTTGCACAAGCAGCCCTTGCTCCAAATTTTGTGACTTTTCTTCGCCAGTTTTCCAAGCCATCGTAAGGCTGGGTTCACACGGGGCAGAACTGCCATTGGAATTGCGGTTTCTGCTCAGCGTTTGGATGGATCTGTGACTGAACCGCCAGCCTAGGGTTTAAAAGCAGATGTGAAATCAGCCTTACGAAAATATAAATCTGCGTCAAAATCTAGCAGATTCTTCAGACTCAATTATTAAATCTATTAATTGGACTCCCAACATTCACCTATTTCCCAGTAAGAAGGTCCAGTGCTTCTCTATGAATGAGCAGATGTCTTCTTTCCATCTGAAGTAGCCCTGGCGGCCAGATCCTTCCAGTGATAAGTTGTACATGGCCAACATCACAACCTAGAAATTAAGAAAACTGTATTTCAGGTATATAAATTAGAATTGTATATCATTATGGAACAGCTTAAAGGGGTGGGGTTAATATTTAAAGTTATCCACAGGTCCCCACCGATCACGAAAACTGGGGGTCCCACGTTCCCCTGTGTGAATAAGGTAATTGCTGAGAATATTGCTATTCATGTCAATGAAACTGCAGCCGGACCCCCAATCAGAAAGTTAGCCCCTATCCTGTGTGCAGGGGATAACGTTAAATCTTGGCATAACACCGCTAAGTAGCAATAGAGTGCAGAATCATTAGAAAACATTAAATTACATGCGTTACATTGGCTTACCTGCTGCCACGTTAGCCGTAGACGCTCATACTGCTCTTTGCCATCCTCAGAACAGTCACTACATGTGAATTTAAAGAAGTTATCTCCTTTCAGGTGACTTGGGGGATCACCTCTCAGCTGACCTGCAAAAGGATAACAGAAAGGGAGTGGCTGAGCGGAATCTAAAAGGCTTTTTTCGGAACTACACTATTGATAGGCTATCATCAAGCTAGGTCATCATTAGTTGATCAGCGGGGTCCGCCTCTTGGGATCCCAGGTGATCAGCTGATTGAAGTGACGGTGGCGCTCGAGAACACTTTAAGTGCATACCAGGGACAGAGTCATACACCATACAAATAGAGCGCTTATGCCTGTTATAGCAGCTCAATCTCATTCACTTGAATGGAATAGAGCTGGTCTCAGGCCAGGTGAATCAAGGTGACTTCACAGACCAGAGAAGAGGCCATGGGACTCACCCGAGAAGAGGCCGTGGGACTCACCCAAATGCCGTAACCTCTTCAATCACCTGGTATAGCGAGCAGTGGCCCCCACTGATCAACTATTGAGGACCTATCATGAGGATAGTCACCGATCGTTTAGTCCTTGAAAACCACTTCAACATATAAAAAGTTTGTTTTTCAAACAGCTTCTTGAATATTGGGTCTGGGAGTTCCCATTACGAGAAAAAAAAACAAACGTTTTCAGAGCATCAGAAACATCCTAAAAATGAAAGGTGTGATGAATCTCTCAACGGGGGCAAGATTGGATCGGACTAGCTGTAAGAAGTATATTTTCGTACTAACCATATTTATCTCCTATTCACAAAAAGTGGCGGCCAAGAGCACTCAAGAGTTTCCACGACTCTCATAGCCTTTAAGGCCAGTTTAACACTAGAGTATTATGGCCGCATTTGTGGGTCCGTAACACAGACATCTGATCCGGCACGACCACAGGGGTTACTGACCTGAACTGTCCCCATCATAGGAATTCACTATAGTGACAGTTCGGGTCAGTAAACCCCATGGTGTGACCGAGACATACATCCATATTGGAATATGTGTGGGTCGCACTGGACATATTCATACAGGCAAGACTAATACTGTATAGTAAAATCAGCAGATACACCATTATCTGCCTTCATTGGAAAAACCCTTTTCAATTAACAATTGCTTACTTGCTGGAATCCATTTTTGACATTTGTCACAATGAAAAGGCATCTCCTCCATCCACGGTGCGTCGATGTCATCGCCAACGTCGCTGTTCAGCGAATCGCCACTTTGATCATGGGACAAGTCAATAGATGCCTGGTCTTCAGACTCTACCAGCAAAAGAGTCTCCCCTTCCACTTCTCCCTCCTCCAGGCCCTCAGAGGCAGATGTCCTAGTAGCATCATCATCCACCGGTGTGACATGCGCAGAAGTATCCATAGTCTATGCACAGCAGAATACGAGCAGGGTCAAATCTACCTAATTAAGGTCCAAAGGTTTATAAGATACAGTGGCTGCCATAAGTCTATCCCGATCTGCCAACTCCAAACCAAGTAACCCAACAGAGACCACACTACACAAGTTCATAGAGGATATGGCACTTTTATTACATGTCCATGACGTATCTCAAAGCAGAAGTTCCAAGAGCGTCCATCAACTACCAAGAAAATGACTTATATACAACAAGAACTACCCATAATACTCCGGTTACTTCTAATAAGGCCACCGCACGGGATGCGTCCAGCCTTAAAATTGGTTTGTCGCGTTACGTGAAAGAGCCCTCTCTCGTTCCGATTCCAGTTGCTTGGTCAACTCGATCTGTTCTTGCAAAAGACGTAAATTCTCTTCTTTCCGTTTCTGCCTTTCTAGATCGTGGTAAACACCCATACGCAACCGCTAGAAAAAGTAGAAAAAACAAACAACTTAAGTCATGTCATTAATATGCACAATCCATAATTACACATGCGCTAACAACTGACGTTAGCGCTCGCGTTATTACGATAATTACTGGACTGAACCTGCATGTGTAGCCTGGCAAGTAGTGCGAAATTGCATGCGCTAGTGCACATGGAAGTGCATCCTTAAACTTGTTTCCCACGAGCAAAAGTGTATTTGTGCGTGCATTAGCGTCATGTTTTTGCGCACGGCAAACAAAGATGCATTGATTGAAATGGTAATTAGTCTTAACGCGTAATGCGCTCTTATTCCTGCACAATTACGCAGCTTTTCATGCATGTCCTTGTGTATTGCACACCCACCTATTGACGTCTATGGGAATTTTTTAATTTGCAAGAATGCAGAAAAATAGAAAATGTACTTTTTTTTTTTTGCGCGACCAAAATATGTGCACGATACGCAAATGTGAACAAACCCATCGAAATCCATGGGTTCTATTCTCGATGTATTGCACACGCAAATTTTGCACGTGCAGACACGTCTTTGTCAAGTTGGCCTTAGCGGTTACTGCTTAAAATGGTAGAACAATGGTGCACATCTAATTTTTAAACGCCAAATTTACGTAAGTCAACAATTTGAGACTGAAAGTGAAATTCTTAAAATCTAAACTAGAAAAGAACATATAAAGCACCAAGATAATGTAGTAGTCCGATGACGGACTGTAAAAATAAACTACAGAAGGGGTACCAAGAGAAACGCTTTATGGCTTTTGCAATGCGACATTAAAAAAAACAACGCTTGATGCCTTGAATCAAAAAAAGAGACTCCTGACTAAGTGGTTAAAATAAAACCAATAAAACCCCATCCCCCAGCTGGGCCCTGCCTAAAACAACAGAGGAGGGTATACTCGCCTCTCCCTAACGCACCTGACAGCCAGCGTCAGCGGTGACCTACAGTTAGTCTGGACAGAAGCACATGACCATTGCGGCCAATCAGAGGTCACAACGTCACGTTCCCAAATCCTAGTCGCCAAGATATGGGCGCTGCCATGTGCAACGGCGATACCACTGTGGCCTCTGATTGGCTTCCGTTCAGCCAGTCTACGAGGAAGTCACCTCTGATGCCGCAGGTCAGCTGCATCCCAAAAAGTTGACTATACCCTCGTGTGTTACTTTAGGCAGGGCCCAGCTGGGGACAAGGGTTGTTTGTTTTTATTACAAAGCCCCACAGTACAAGAGAAAGGATGTGGTTGCTATGGGCAAAAGTAAAACCAGAGCAGCTGCGCATAGCAACCAATCAGATTGCACGTTATAGCCTGCACAACAAAAAGCAGCGATGTGATTGGCTCTCTAAATGTCCACTTGTTTTCCAAGCCTCCCCTATATATCTACAGAGGAGCTGCTTGTGTGTGCTTCACTGCGCTCGCACGGTTCTGTTTGACCTTCACCATACCGGAAACCTCACAGATAAAACACGGCAGGTACCCCCACACTGACCTCTCTTTCCAAAGTCTGCAGCACGTGCACCCCGATCACAGTACCGACGGACAGGACCACCGTTATACCGAGGACCACCTTGGCCAGGGTAGACATGCCTGCTACCACACCGGATGGGGCGGCGCTTCAATGGAACGCACCAGTGAAACGCAACGCTACGGGACGCAGAGAGGGAAAAACTTGTTTGTAGCTGAGATTCGCTGTCGGTTACTGACAAGCCTGGCAGACACTGTACAGCGGCGGCCAGGGGCAGTTGTCGTGGGCAGTGCGTGTGGTGCTAATGGGGGCTCTATAGAGAGTTTGACTGACACTAAAGAAGCATATGTACCTGTAGGTGACTAAGCGTGCATTCACACCAGCGAGCGCATATTGGTTCGAGAACCTTGGACTGATATCGCGCTTGTGGAATTGTGATTCCGGATACGAACATGATGTGTTTTTGCTTTAAAAAACGCATTGCATCTATGTACTTGCGTGTAAAAAAAAATCACAAGAGTCCCAACAGTTTTCAGTGGTAATAATCGCATCGCGCTCACATGGCGTGCAATGCGTTTTTTTTTAAAGATCTCCTAGGAAATTCTTTTGCGTAAAAGTAGGACCTGCCGTGATTTTATTAATCAAAAATCACTCCTGAATACACCTATTGAAATCAAAGTGTCGTCATCGTCAAAGCGTGCAGCCAAGCCGCTCCAAAACCTGGCGGAAATCTCACGTTTTTTTCGCTACAGCAAAACTGCGAGATTTCCGCTGGGAATACGTCCCGTGTGACTCCAGCCATAGGCCTGTGTCACATGAATGTATTTGTGCAGCGTTATGTGCAATATGCAGTGAACGGAACCCATTGATTTCAAAAAGGTGCGCAGCACGCTCCAATTATCTTCATATTGGCACTCGGAAATAGCTAATTGAATTAACTGCCGATTGGAATCAATAAGAGCGTGCTTTGATTTTTTGTTTTGCACACGCAAATGCGCACAATTTATGCGCAAAATGTACAGTAAAACTTGCACATGCACATATGCAATGCCCATTGCGCAAATGTGTGATAAATGTGCTTACGCCTGGGTGACACCAGCCTAAGGGTTTCATTCACACGGGAGAGCGAGTCACAGCTGACATTCTAGGGCGCAACTCGCAGCGCACAGCGCACAGACACTCCGTGTACGAGGGACCGCTGATAAGGCTTTGGCTTTACCCGGAAAGAAACGAGATAGGAAGATGAAACTTTACATTTATTCCACATACTTTCCACTGATGTCATCACACTTCTTACATTGGTATTCCAAGTTCTGTAAGCCTTGCAAAAAGAAGGATTACGGTTGTGCCTCAAACCAGTCATCCGTAGCAGCCATGGCATCAGAAATGGTGTGAGATTTGGTATCCTTGAGGTGTTTCTTCAGGTTTGGAAACAGATGATAGTCGGAGGGAGCTAGATCTGGTGAATAAGGTGAGTGGTCAACCAGCTGGAAGCCTAGCTCCACCAGTTTTGCTGTGGTCGCTTGTGCAGTGTGAGCGGAGGCGTTGTCTTGCAGGAACTAAATTCCTTTGGACAGCTTACCGTGCCTTTGCCTTCAATTGGTCCAAAAGTTCAATGTAATACCTTGCATTGATGGTGGAACCATCATGAAGGTAGGCCACTAGCAGCACACCCTCCTTATTCCAGAACACAGACACCATCACCTTAGTGGCTGAACTTCTTTGGGCGAGGAGAACCACTGTGCCTCCTGTCTTTTGACTGCTCCTTGGTTTCAGGGTCATACAAATAAATCCAGGTCTCATCCATAGTAACCAGTCGATCCAGGAAGTTCTTATCAGTCCGGAAAAGCTGACAAATGGACCAGGAAATTTTCACTCGCATGCTTTTCTGATCTGTTGTCAAACTTTTGGGGACCCACTTTGCAGATAGCTTCTTCATGTTCAAATGTTCATGGATAATGACACAAACACGTTCACGAGAAATCCCCATGATGTCTGCTATTCCTTTAGCTGAAATTAGACGATTCTCCAGTATGAGGTTGTGCTCAGCATCGACAATCTCCGGAACAACCACCTCTCTCGGTCGTCCAGGATGTTCCTCATCATTGGTGCTGAAGTGGCCCGTTTTAAATTTGGCCACTCAGTTCTTAACTGTAGAGCAGTGTTCCCCAACTCCAGTCCTCAGGGACCGCCAACAGATGATGTTTTCAGGATTTCCTCAGTATTGCACAGGTGATGTAATTATTGTCGGTACGTCAGACATTGCCACAGCTGTTCCTACTATAGGAGATCCTGAAAACATGACCTGTTGGTGGTCCCTGAGGACTGGAGTTGGGGACCCCTGCTGTAGAGTATGAAGGGCATTGATCCCCCAATGTCTGCGACATATCACCATGAATATCCTTCGCGGACTTTCCTTGCAGAAACAAGAATTTTATCATTCCTCTGCTCTCATTTGCTGTGATTATCGCCTTAGACTCCGCCATTTTGTTTTCCCGCGTGCCTAGATCACTGGTGCCATAAGCTACAAACACAACATTTTGAAAACATATATTAGACACATAAGGCTTTCATGTTATGTAACATTCGTTACCATAGAAACAAAAAAAGAACACAAAGCCAAAGACTTATCAGCAGCCCCTCGTACAACGTGATGTACGGGAGACCACACATCTGCATGTTCAATCCTCGTGTGAGACTGGTGCGAAACTAGAAAATGCTGCGATTTTTCCGTCTTGCAGCATCACTGTGAGAGAAAAATCGCCCATGTAAATACACTCATTGCAAATAATGGGTTGGTTTTTTTTTGCACTTTTTGTGCATCTCGCACAATTTTCTCACCCATGTAAATTCCCCCTACTGGTATATGTTGAAGTATTTATTTAATTTACGGTAGTTGATATTCAGAGGGTTTTATAGCCTTATCAATCAGGTATACCAAATTGTATATACGATGCATCAGAGAAGAAAACGTGAAACAGACAAGATGATGTTTCAAGCTTCTCTTCTTCTAAAGCACATTTTATTTATAAAATCTGCACGTGGCCCCCGCAGGGGAGATCCGTACGTGTTGCTGCCCATAGGGATGCATTAGCATTCGTAGGGCAGCTAAAAGCATGCGGATGTGATTTTTTCCTGGCATGCGGGTCGCACGCACGGAAAGAAAACGCAGCATGCTGCATTTTCCTGCGGGTCTCCCATACGGACGGCTTCCATTGAAGCCAATGGAAGTCGTTCATACCCGTGGCACAGCCACATCTGTTTTTGTGCCGTGCTGCGAATACGCGGGGCAGCAGGAGATTTAAAATGAAAAATATAGCACTGCGCATGCGCTGGGAGCGTCGGCCGGCGCTCCTGGAAGCATCCGCTGTGCTGAAGAGAGAAGATCCAGCCGGCGCAGAGGAGACCCGTGCTGGACCTGGAGAGGTAAGTAATTGTTTTGGGGCGGGATTTCGCAGTGGTATCCGTGCATGCAAGTGGATGATGAGGCCTAAGTACATCTTATATAGTAAACTTAGTACTGACAGGAGCTGATCACGAGCTCACCCCGCCAACATCCAATCATAATGCAATGAGCATTTCATAGCGAATCATAGTAAGATTATGGTTCATAATAAGCATTTCATAGACAATCAGTGATGTAACATAAAGTAATTAAAGTGAGGCCGATCACACACGACCAGATTTGAATTGCGGATTCCGCGGCCGCTGTCTGCATGCCATGATGCCAGGAATTCCAGAATGTCACGCTGCAGCAGTCACATGATTTCCTGTAACATCATCCTGTCACAGAAATCACTGTGACCACAGCGGGTGGCAGCGCTGGATTCTAGCGGCCGCGGAGGGGTAAGTACATCTCTGTTTATTATTTTCACACAGGGGGTTCTATTGAAAAGGACTTGTCTAGTAACCGGACAACATTCTTCCTTTGCAGCAGTTTTTCCACAACTGGCTAAACCGTTTTCACAGTACTGTATGTATAGCAGAAACTACTAGACATTAGGCTGCCTGTCCACGGACATTTTTGGATTGCATTCCCCGCAGCGTTGCTATGGTAAGCGCAGCCCCCCTGTCCACGAGCAGAGAATCATAGTGATTCTGCGCTTGCGGGTGGCAAATCGCAGCATGCTGTGAAATGCCGCGATTCTCCGCGGTCAGCCTATCTGTCAGATAGGCTGACCGCGGAGATCCGTCTGCAGGCTCCTGCTCCCGGGTGGTGGAGATCCGCCGAGGGATACCGCAACGCCCGTGGGCAGCCAGCCTAAGTAAGTTCTTCATTTAACTATTTCCTGAAATATTTGTTAATTAAATCATGACACATACTCACAACCTTCAGCTAAGGATGCAGCAGGTATAAACACCTTCTCAAAAAGGGTGTGCCCCCTATATTAAATGTCTGGTATGCCAGAATTGTCAATCTCCATAGCAAGCACTCCCGTTGAGAAATACATGTTACACTTCTTTCAAATGTACCAGTGCTGTGCACATAGCATATATTATATAGGAAAACCCGCCTCCTGTTGGTGGTCCTGTACATGTAAGTGGCTGCAAGAGGGTAAGAAAAGATCTTGCAGGAAAACTGTGGCTGTCACTGTTAGACTGGGTTCACACAGGGCGGATTTGCTGTGGTTTTGCCGTGGTTTTTCCGTTGTGGTTTTGCCGCAGAAGAACTGCTTCTGCGGCAAAACAGCTTCAAAGGTTAATTTTGGCTTGCGGATCTTCTTGCGGAAAAATCCGCAAGCGTTTTTTTTTTTCCGCAGCGCTTTTTTACTTTTTGCCGCGGGTTTTGCTGTGTCCATAGAGGTCTATGGACAAAAAAGCGCTGCGGAAAAGACAGAAGAATGGACATGCTGCTTCATTAAAAACCGCGCCGCAGTTGCATTTCCGCACTGCGGCTGTGCGGAAAAAATCCGTCCTGTGAGAACAGCCTTTTACCAAAACTCATTTGTGCTGCATTGCACTGCAAACGCAGCGGTTTTGCCACAGTGCGGATATGCAATGGCAATCCGCGGCAAAACCGCAGCAAATCCGCCCTGTGTGAACCCAGCCTTAACCCTTAAGGACACGGTCTATATTGGCCATAAGGACGCAATGATTTTTGGGGGGATTTTTATCTCTACTTTTCAAAATCCATAAGTTTTTCATGTGATGCAGGTGAAACTGCTGCCCATAGTCAACATGGAGGACACATTTGGTGACATCATCAAGGCACCTTGACTGCTAATTGACTGCACGCTGACCCCTGTAGCAGGCATTATGAAAAATTTTAAATATCCTACGTATTTCTCCAAAAATAGGTTCAGACTTGAGAAAGCCGATCGAGACTACATATCAGGTCTCATTCATATGGGCGATTTTACGCGGCTATTTAGCTGCGATAAAACGTCGGCCAAAAATAGCGCCCATGTGAAGCACTGGAATCCAATGCATTCACTCACATGAGAGATTTTGGTCGCATGAAAAAATCGCAATGTTAAACTGGTGACCACTGTCAGTTCCCAATTTTTCACACTGCGTCAACAGATAGGTCTAGACCTATCTTTTGACAAAAATTTCCTGAAGCTACCATAGACTCCTGTGGGAGCTGAAAAAAAGGGAGGGGGAGGGGGTTTAGAGTTTAGAGGTCATTCCGAGGGTTTCTGTTGGCCACGCAGCAGCTTATTTTTCATGCGATATGCCCATGTGGATGTGCTAGTAAAAGCTTATTAATTTTGGGACTCAATCGTGGCTATCCCTTGTTGATGCAATTTTTGGCCCCTGTGTCAAAATCACAACGCTCGTGTGAATGAGGCCTTAAGTGCATAAATGCTAAATATGAAATTTAGTGCCCCATTTTGACCAATCAGATATGATAGCTGCACATTCTCACATTAAAATGTGTCTATACAATCAGGAGAAGGCATCGGATAAGCTATGTGGTATATCTGATATGGCTGGATGACTTTGGCTCATTCATTTGCATATCACTTCCTATCACAGTCGTACTGCATTGGACAGCATACAGTCACCTGTCTGTATGCTGTTTGATCTTCATAAACAGAGCACATTACACGCCCTATTCTCGTGAAAATGGACGAGAATAGGACATGGAGCTACCGTGCTTCGCCAAAAATAAGACCTACCCCAAAGATAAGCCCTAGCTACACTACATAAATTTAAAAAAAACAGTACTTACCTATCAGGCCCATCCGGGTCCCGCCCGCTGGTCTCCACAGTTCTGGCAGGCTTCCTTGCAGTTCTCAGCACCGACAGAAGATCGCCTTGCTGGTAACGGGGTTTGTAAGCTTCCCCTCCAGCAAGCGGATACTCTGATTGTTTATCAGCCAATTACTGCGGCACTCGATGAACCAATCACAGCCATCGGATTGAATGGCTGTGATTGGCTCATCGAGCACTGCATTCATTTATTGCAAGCATACAAATCATCATTGGCGCGTTAGCTAATTATTCGAATTCTATCGTTCCTTTCTACTTGAAACTCCTGAACTTATGGGCTCATAGGAGCTGACAGGCTGAATCCCGCAATGTGAGTCTTATACTCACCTTCCCTGCCGCTCCCCTACAGTGCGCTGTCAAAGTCGTTGCTATATCCATCCAGAGGACTACTTGTGCGTTATGTAGTCCTCTTAGTCCATGCACACGTGGTCCACTGGGTGCATTCAGTGGGGACTTTGACAGCGCACAGCGGGGGAGAATAGTGGATTCAGCCCATAAGCTCCTTTGAGCCCGTAACTTTAGTTTATGGGACTCATAGGAGCTGATATAGTCCCTTTAACCTTTTGTAATCCAATTGTAATCCAACAGAGCGGCCAGTAATATACAGTAAGAATGCCCTGCTGGATGTCTTCCGACATCAGGAGCTGTACAGCCTTCAATAAGAATGTCTTTAGATGTCAGACTGTGGATTGGAAAGGGTTAATGAGCCTCACAACCAAAGCAGGTACTGCTCTGTAGACGTGTTGGCACACCCATCAGACCCGCCTTATAGCCCACAACAGAACACAGGCTTTACTAAAAAGGGAATCCTACAGTGATTGTGTATTACTATATGTATTCCAATGTGAAACATTGAACAATCAATGAACAAGAAGAGGCGGCCCGAGTGCAAGCGAGCGGGTGATGACATCACCAGCTCAATCATTCAGGCAAACGAGAATCGTGACATTCTCGGCCCGTGTAAAGGGCCCTAACTCTTCTAAGTTTACCCCGTTCTTCACTATTTCCAAGAATGCACCTGGTAATGGAGGAATTAGTGGGGATAACTGTTGAGTCTTGTAGCCTTATGTATTTGCCATGTTTAGAGCATATTATGTAAATCATTGATTCTCTGCAGTTAAAATTGTTCAGTACCATCATCACACCAACAACATACTGCAGGGGAGAAAGTACATCTGCTTCCTAATGTTCCAGGAGATCTAGTGATTGTAGATAATGGCTCAGCTATACTGGGAAAGAAATTGACATTCTGAGTATAACTAATCAGGGTGGCTTTCATGTTAGTGTGCATGCCTGGAGCTGTCCAATTCTGGGGTGTATTGGGGCCCGGTCGTGTCAGGACATTGCCCTAGTACTGTTTTGGCATTCGGGGGTGGTAGGGCTGTCTAAGGAGGACCTTTGCATTCTGGATGTGCTTTTAACTGAAAATGACTAACACTGCAGCCTGTAGCGAGTTCTCTTTAGAAAACCCTCCAGACTGTTTGCTAGAAATCTGCATTAAGGGCTAGTTAAGCTCTAGGAGAACTGTCAAATGGACCAAATTGTTGGGCATAACCTATTGTCTTGTGTTTTATTCTGTTCAAGTGAGTGCTCTGTGAATTAACAGAAAGTGCAACGGCTGTGTGCATCGCAAAGACATTGCAACCATAAAGTTTTGTGCCCTCTGAGAAAGACAGCAACTGCTAAGCTGTGTGCCTTAGGCCGCCTGCAGGCAGCCGGGTCGGATCCGGCTGCGAGAATTCTCGCAGCAGGACCCGACCTGAGCGTCTGCAGAGAGCAGCGTGTCACTCATCTGCTCCCGCGGCCCCGGCTGTTTCATTTGCCGTCTGCCAGGCAGCCGGCGCATGAGCGGAGCCGACGGCCAGTGAGTGACGTTTCTGTGTGGGGCTCTACGAGCCCCGCACAGAAATAGAGCATGCCGCGATTTGTTTGCCACGCGACATTTTGCGCGGCCAAATCGCGGCTGTCTACCTAGGATTGCGTTTGTTAACGCAATTCTATAGCAGCTTCCAGGGGCGGAAATTCCGCAGGAAATCCCGCCACGGAATTTCTGTCCGTCTGCAGGCGGCCTTAAGCCGCCTGCACACAGCCGGATTTGCATTGCGGAATACAGAGCGGGCGTCTACCTCTGGACTCCGCAGCAAATACCTGACATAGCACGCTATCGAAAAGAGTTTTTTATTGCCCACAAGCGGAAATCAATTGCGATTTTGCTCTGGCAGAGGGAAAAAAATCACCTATTTTTAGGCGGATTCCATCAGACGCATGCGGAATCCAACCCGGTCGTGTGCAGGTGGCCTTACTAATAGAGCTTATTGCTTATAATGACAGCCAAACTCAGTACACTCAATAAATCTTCCAACTGCCAAACAACTACCAAGTTATGTGCATAGCCGCACCTGCTATATACTGCTATATACTCTTTGACCATCAAGCTTATACCTATTGCAACTCCAACCACTATACTTTGTGCCTCCTGTGGAATATGCTCATAGGCAGAGCTCACCAATACATGTATGCAATGCATGTAAGAATGTGTTAAATCCAACAAAGGATATTCAAAGGAGGTAAGGCAGTTGAAATTTGCTCACCGGATAGGTTTTTGCAGTTATGCACAATGCTATGAAGAGTGTGTAGGACTAGACATAAACTGGCTGCAGCTTCCCCATTAAGGGCTTTATCAGTTTTTAGTCATTACATATATTCTATCTACTTGAATACCCATATGACTTTCAATATATTGGCACAGTTTACCAACACACCAGATGGAGAATGAATAACCATCATCATTACTCAATGTAAACAGACACTAGGAGGCATTTATAAAGCCTTGTATGCCAATTTTTGGGCATTAAAAATGCAACTTTTCTGTGCAAGTAGGGATTTTCCCCCAAATTTTGACTTTTCAGCTCCTTAACCCATTAGATGCCATGGTCATAGAGACCATGGCATCTAAGCAGTTAGACAGAGAGGAGGGCGGCTATGACTGCCTACTGCCTAACAATCGCCTCCAATTCTCTCCTGTACGGAGGTCTGGTAGGATATTGACAGGTAGGCATAATATACTGCAATACATAAGCACTTCAACTATTATTGGCAGTTATGGATACAACTTTGGTACAGGCATATACGAAGGAGATTAATAAGTCAACCTGTGATTATGTAGGAAGTAGAGGTGGGCCTCGTGGCAGCTGATATTTATGCTATCCTGCTAGTATCATGTTTCGACTGCTACTAGTCATCTTCGCAATATTATTCTAGCTTTATAACCGTGTGTTAAAACATATCATGTTACTTACTGTTCATTATACAGACCAATGTACAATTTTACCAAAAGCATATAACAGATGGCTGCGCACAATCTATGGTGGAAGAAATAAGCAAACAGATAGCAGGGTTCAACGTTCTTCAATAGATAAATACAGGATTGCTATTGATTAACTTAATTGCCTCAAAACTCACAAAAATGACCAGGTCTTTGAACCAATGTCTATATTAACACACCTTCAGCTGCAAAAAAAAGTAAGTGAACACTTTGGAATTACAAGGATTTTTGCATTAATTAGTAATAAAATGTGGTCTGATTGTTATCTAAGTCACCGTTATAGACAAAATCTAACTAGACAAGTAACGGACAAACTCTTGTAGCACGAACTAGAGAAAGCCGTGCCGAGTCACAGCTAAATCTCGCGTTTTATCGCCCAATTACAATGCCGGGTGCGGCATGTATACACTGCACCCGGAATTCCGTCGGCTGGGGGGAGAGAGTTTAGTGATGCTAAACTCTCTCCCTATCACTCCTCCTCCCTTTGCCGGCTGATCGTGGCAATAGAAGCTACCATAGGATCCTATGGGAGCTGCCGGGTTTTATCAGCGCTATTTGTGCTAAACTCTCTCCCCTTGCCAGCAGCTCCCATAGGCTTCTATAGGAGCTGCTGACTGATTGCGGCCAAAAGATAGGGCAAGACTTATCTTTTCCATCCGCATGTAAAAGCGGCTGGCCGTAATTGGCAGCGTATGTGCTATCTTTTCCAGCCGGTCGATTTTACACGCTGGTTAATCGCCATCTGAACAAATGCATTGAAATCAAATGCTTCAGATGGCCGCGGTTTTTAGCTGATGTTTTATCGCAACAAAATAAAACGTTCGTGTGAATAAGGCCTTACTGACCACATTTCTATTTTCTGCGTACTGCACTCAGATTTTTTGCGCACAAATATGCTCGTGTGAATTTGGCCTTAAGGAGATGAGATTGGAAGTGTGGGTTTCACAGGTGCTTTGGTCATTAAATAAGAGCACAAAAAGCCTGGTTGAGGTATGTTTACACAAAGCAACTATCGGGGACATACACGCTTCACAGCCATCCCAGCGACTATCGCTCAGGTGCTTTTACACAGGAGTGGTAGTCTGTCAGACAATGGAGACAGAGTAGCCAAAGATCTCCTCTGGCCACCCGACTCCATTCATGGTAAACAGGCATCATTCAGTGCCCTGTCGGGGGCCATGTATGCAGTTGTCCGTAAACACTTCTTTGAGCGATTATTTGGGTGACTATCGGCTCATGACAAATCTATTCTTCTCAAGAACGATTGGTTAGTGAAAACCATGCCTCAATGCAGACAACTTTCAGAAGACCTCAGAAGACGTCTTTTAGAGACACATGCAGGTAGGAAAAGCTATAAAGGGCCTACATCACTCCACGAAAAGACAAATGACGTACAAATAGAGAAAATTACGGGCTGTTGCTACTCTCCCTAGGAGTGGGCGTCCTGGTAAGATCACCCAAGACCACAACGGACAATGCTGAAAGAGGTGAGAAAGAACCCAGAGGTAACAGCAAATGACCTACAAAAACCTCTACAAACTGCAAAACCTTTTTTTCAAGCCTCCACCGTAGGAAAATCCCTTGAATTTAATAACCTGTAGATCCACCTTAAGCAGCACATTTCTGAATAAATCAACAACTGGGTATTACCATTCCGCTTATCGAAGAGGTGTATCCCTACTCATTCTGATACTGCTAGTATATTGTGCAATGTCAGCATGTAGGGACACACACCCAACAGGTAACACCCAGTTATCAATTTGTCAATGGAATGGCACAATACAGGATTATGTGAAAAGATGCTCCAGAGCTGCTATTTCATGGGGAGTACAAGTATTTACTACAACAGTAACATCAGTAGGGGTGATAGCATGCACAGCAAGAAATAGAAACAGAAAGGTGCTCAGTAGGAGATCCAGAATATTGGTAAGATAGGAGCATATACTCACATAGGTGGAGGGAGCGGACCCAAGGGGACTACTCATCTCAGGATGCCAGAAAAGAGTTGTCAGACAATGGTCATGATCCAGAAGGGGACATTGTAGGAGTAAGGCCACTCCCACATGGACGTATTGTCATTGCTCATTGCACGCGCAATTTACGCCCAGATGTGACATATGATGCCAATAGCCCATTGATCACACCTGGATTTTTTTAGCACACGTATTACTTGCACAAAAATAAAAAAAAATAAAAATAAATCGCAGCATGTATTACGCATGCATACACGCAGAGTTAGTGCATTGGAATGGGCGGTATGTGAGGCCCCTCCAAAATGTTGCTGTCTGCCAATCTTCAACATGGCGACTGACGCTCTGTCTCTCCTGCTTCTCCCCAGCCATGACTCTGTCCGGCGCAGGGGAAGCTTCCAGCGCAGCAGGGCTGTTCAGCCTGGCACTGGCAATTGTCAGTCTCCTGTTTCCTCCTGCTCCACACCTGGCTGGGTACCGGACTGGAGTGGATGGGGCCTCATGCAGCAGTTGTCTGCTGCGCACAGAGTGGCAGAGCTGCTCATCTGTAGGAGGGGGCACTCCCCCTACAACAGTACAAACAATAACTAAATAATAGGAGTCCAGTTCATATATATATTAGAGGTTGCTTACATCAGAGCTGAAAAATGGTATGAAAAGTACAGCATGCTGTGCGATTTCGTCCTGTGAAATGCCATATGGCCGAATGGAAAACAAATGAATCCCACTGTCGTCAGTTCTGGGATTGCCATTTTCCTGCTCCCCAAACGGATCTGGAAAACAGAACACAGAAACCCCTTATACTAGTGTGAACTAGACCTTATATATATCTCCTATTGGTTAAAACAAAACACAACCAAGTGTAGAACAGTTAGAGATCAAAGATCAGAGTAATAATCTTATTGGATTGATGCGTCTTCAAGCAGTTGAACGGTCATATGCACTTTACAGGCTTCCTGTTCCTTGAAGCCTCGGTATATTTTTATGGCGGGAAGTTTGTTGTTGGAGCAATTACATCTGTTATGTCTGTTTAGTGATGTGGATGATTTATGAGTCATTCCTGTATGATCTCTGTGATCGAAGGATTAGTATTTAACTTCTTGTTGCATAATTTATACACCGTATGAAATCACAATAATTGTCTTTTAACCTATTCATGAATCATACTACTAGAGATAAGACGTACAGGAGGAAAATAAATGGAAGTCACTCTAATTTGTGGCAAATTAGGAACCTGGCAAACTGATTCTACTACTTCTCTAGATGATTAAATTTTTGAAAATTTTTTTTCTTCATTGAATGAACAAAGTGAAAATCAAGCTCGTGTGGCGCAGAGTGTAAGCTCTCACCTACGACCTGAAGGTTGCAAGTTCGATCCCCGCCTGATTCAGGTAGCCGACTCAAGGTTGACTCATCCTTCCGAGGTCGGTAAAATGAGAACCCAGCTTGGTGGGGGGTAATAAATACTAATTACCTGAAAACGCTGCGGAATAAGTTGGCGCTATACAAATACCACGATTTATTTATTTTATTTAAGCTGATTTGTGCAATTCTTAAATCTTACAAATCACTTCTACCATATCTACTGTATTGACCCTAGCAGCCATTCACATCTACCATAATATGGAAAAATGAAAGTTGGAATCTTTCTGGTTCTTATGGGCCACTGCCCCACATTGTGTCTGCGCTTACAAAGACCCTTTTCAAAATAATTACTGTTAACTGATATGATATTCGTCAATAAATACATGCGTGGTGTCGGCAATGTACATGAATGCTAGTTGTGAACACGAGAATTGTTTGGAAAAATCACTTTGTTTCACCTATCTTCTATGTAGACAGTACAGAAAAAGAAGTTGAGCAACCCAAAACAAGAAAAGGAGACCATGTGAACTGTATCGCTTGTAGGGATGTGTAGGTTTGACTTTTGAAAGCAGAAGGTTTTTTTTATACTGCAGGTGCAGCCAACCTCAATGGCCGACACAACTTAAAGGTTGGACATGTGGGAAATAGATATTGGACTAAGTGCTCCTGCACACAGGCAGATTTGATTTGCGGAATCCGGGGCCTGTGGCTGCCCCCGATTTCCACAGCAGATAGTGCCCATAGTCTCCTATGGAGAACTATTTCTTCCTGCATATGAGCGGAAATTTCCGCTCGCGGCAGAAAAATCGCAGCATGCTCCATTCTGTGTGGTTTTCCGCCTGGACGGCTTCCATTGAAGTCAATGGAAGCCGTTCATTCTGCGGCCCTTCCACAATCATCATTGCAGAAAAGTAGCGGGATTCATGTTATTGCCTAGTGACGGCACAATCTGTGCTGCATATATGCATGCTGGCGCGACGGATGGCGCTTCTGCAGTACAGATAAAGAAGAACAATTAAGTGGGGTCACCGGCCGGGCACAGGGTCGGATACCGCTGCGGGATCCCACATGCCGGATCTGACCCTGTCGTGTCTAGAAGGCCTAAGCAAAAGGTTGAGTTTTGGTCATAACCTAGAAAAACATAAAAGTACCCAACATTGTATTCGCTTAACTTCTCTGTTCATTGTATAACCAGCATATATACATACACGTTTCGAGGCTGCCAAGCCTCTTCCCCAGTATCTGCGGGGGGCATACGTCAGAGCTTTTTGTTGATGTCATGCATATAGAGAAGCTTTTATATGTTCCCAGGTTGTGCCTAGTGCTCAACCTTTACCTAGTCCGTTATCTATCTTTCATGTTGTCCATTTTCTAAAAGTACTGAAAATGTAAAAAATATTGCAAAGTTGAGTTAATTGGGGGCAAATGTTCCCATCCTTGGCCAGCGTCTTTGCATACTTAGACCGACTTGAATGCTTAGTGCCATATCTTATGAATTATTTGTGACCAAAGCATTCATTAACATTCATGAATACAGACTTTCTTGATGGTTTGTCTCTTTTAAAAAAAAACTAAAAATAGAAAACAATAACATAAACATCTATATACAGTTGCAAGAAAAGGTTAGTGAACCCTTTAAAATTTCTTGATTTTTCTGCATTAATTACTAAGCAAGCCCTCACAGAGCTCAGCCCATGGAAAAATTAAAAAAGCTATGGGACTTTGAATGCAACAAAGTAAAAATAATCATTTAAAAAAGGGGTTTTATTATGAAAAAGTGGAAAAACCTTTAAAAAATTTTTTTGTATCGTCGTAATTGTACCAGCGCTTTTTTATTTTTCCATTGATGGCACTGTGTGAGGGCCTGTTTTTATGGTAAAATTTTGGGGTACATATGACTTTGAACTTTAAAAACAATTTTAAAAAATGTAAATTTTTTGGAGGTGGAGCCAGAGTTTTTTAAAAAGTGCCATTTTGGCACTGTGTATTTTTTTCTGATGGTATTTACTGTGAGGGATAAATATCACAATATTTTAATAGATAAAGAAAATCCCAATATTCTGCAGCTTTCACTTTGTCTAATACACCTAACAGTTTGACACTTCTTGTTCTGTAGAAAAAAAAACTTTTCAGCTGTCCTCTTATTATGATCACAGGCAGGACTACAGTGAAATATAAAACCTAAATATGGATGTCAAAAGATCCACCATTCAAGCTTTGAGATAGTCATAATAACCTTTGCACAGGTCATAGAGCATGCCCACAACACTCTCCCATAGAGGTCAATGACTCCATTCCAGTATATTGTTTCTAAGGTCAATGAGGCTGCTGTACAGACCAAGAAGTGTCAGACTATTATTGGGTATTAGTCAGAGATGAGCGATCACCCAAATGCTCGTGTCCACGTTACTCGAGTCGAGCTTTTCGTAAAATTCGAGAGCTCTACTCGAGTAACGAACCCCATTGGCTACAATGGGAGACTCGAGCATTTTTGTATGTGGGACGCCGGGACCCGGGCTTTTTTTTTTTTTTTTCTTGGTTCGTCTCTCTCTCTCTCTCTCTCTCTCCCCTCCGCCAAGCCAGCCACAAACTACCGTTGACATGCACAGCATCGCAGCTGGGAGGGGTCAAATCGTCCGAGCACCATGCGGGGGGATGGCGGGGAGCAGGGGGAAGAGAGAGATCTCTCTCACTCTCCCCCCTCGCTCCCCTCTGCTGCCCCCTCCCCCCCCCCGCATGGTGCTCGGACGATTAATCAGTTACTCGAAAAGACCGATGCTCGCTCGAGCATCAGCCTTAAACGAGCGTGCTCGCTCATCTCTAGTTCTAACGCATGCAGCGTGATGATGTAGTGTGTGACATCATGCACAGTTCTCATACTGGCCGCATGTCTTTGTGCAGTGCAGGTATATTGTGAAACTGCGTGTAATGCACATGCGGCAGTAAACCTGTATGACTAGAGTTGTTCAGTTCCCCTTTTCTTCTATATCCGGCCTATACCACCATGATGACTTCTCCTAGCCATAATTTGAAATCTAACAAACAGACATCTTTGGGTCATTGCTTTTCCAGCACCCTACTTATATTAGCTACACCTTTACACAATCCCCTTTTTTTAGTACCCAAGATAGTAATAATGCCACCTGTGGTACCCCACACAGTAGTACTGTCCCGATTTTTGTGCCCTCTGTAGGCCTCACACAGTAAGTGCTGTTTATAGTGTCCCTCAGACAGTTTTAGTAACCCAATAATGCCTTCTTTATATCTCCATTGAGTAATAATTTCCCGTTTTGCCGCCACTCAGTAATACTGCCCCTTTTATCCCCGTTCACTAATAATGCCCCCTTTAGAAATAGGACCCCCTTTTAGAAATAATGTCCTTGTTTTCCCATTTTCAAAAATAATGCCCAATTTTAGTAGTACCCCCTTTTCAGTAATAACGCCTCCTTTTGCCCCCTTTCAGTAATAATGCCCCTTTTTCAGTAACCATGTCTACTTTGCCCCCTTTTCAGTAATAAATCCCCGTTTTTAGTAACAATGCCCCCATTTGCCCCTTTCAATAATAATACCCTCAACATCCCCATGTATGTCATAAAAAAAAGAAAAACATCCATAGTCACCTTCTCCATCGTTCCCTGGTAGCTGCAATGGGTATTTTTACTCCTGCTCAGTTGTGCGGCTACGTGGCAAACGCATGATCGCTGAAGCCAGGAACTGACTACAGCATTCATGCGTTTTCTCACATGAAGACCATTCAAGGTGGAAGTGAGCAGGAGACAACAAGCCCATTACCACCACCGGGAAGCGAAAGGGGAGGTGAGTATGGACTCTTGTTTTTTTTTTTTACTTTAATACACTTCAATTTAAAATCAGGGGGCCCGACTGCTGTGCTTGACCCCCTGTATCTCCTCTTTGGTCACCAAGTAAAGTGGGCTTCCTCTGGCTCAGTGGGCCCAGGTTTGCCGGCAGCTGATGCTAGGTCTGAATGATAGGCTACAGTGGGTAAGAAAAGAGAGTGAATGAAAAGTTAGATTCCCGTAGATGTAATGGAAATAGGAATATGGTATAAAGTTTATATTGCAGAGCATTATGTACATCTCTAGATACCTTCCTTTCAGCATAACATTAGAGGTGCTCCTGGCTTTGTGCGAGAAGTAAGGCTGTGTCCTAATTCTCCTAAATCGGTATATGAGTAATTCAAAGAATGAATGGGTGTGCCTGAAATTCTCTGTCTCAGGGTGGGAATCTAAAAACCCTTTCGACAGGCTGAGTACTGAGTAAATGTTTTGTCTTGAACCGCTCCACACATCTAACATATTTGGTGCTGAAGTTGATGGCATTGCATGACTATGCAATATCTTCACTACCTTTTTGTATTTGCATATTATTGAATTTCTGAACTAATGAATTACCTTGTAGTTTAAGTCCGCCTTCACACATGCCGTCAATGCTCCATAACTGGACATCTAATAAACAGTCAAATAAGGTATATGAGCTTTGGAATACGGATGCAAACTGGCATTTGGCATTTACTGGGAGATGTAGGTCACATGTGCACTCTGCAGGTCACGGAAGAATGGCTGCATTGTTTAACGTCTTCACTATCATCAGAAAATCAGGAGCGTTCCTAAGTGGAGAAGGAACGATCCGTTAAGCAGTCAGCTTCCAAAGGTCACCCTGGAGGTGGATTGCTATTGCTTTGCGTGTTTCCTGAGCCTCTAGATGTCTAACTGCTCACATTTCATTAGAGTGCAGGTGAGGAGTCAGGTTAGTGTGCCGTTACCTCCCAACGCTGGAGGCATGTTCAGGATATAGAGGAATGCCTGAGAAAGACTACAAGGATGTATGCAGCGAGCATCAGGCTTCGAAAACATGTGGCTCTTCAGTTTCTGTGAGAATGGAAGCACCAACATGCTGTGACTTGTGGTACCTCAACAGCTGGAAATGAACTTTTTGTGTTCTTTGTTCCAGTTAAGTTTCAAAAGTTTTCAACTTTTTAATTTTTTCGTCGACCTGGTCATATGAGGGCTTGTTTTTTCCGTGGCAATTTGTAGTTGTCATTGGCACAATTTGTGGATGCATATAATGTATTGCAAAACTTTTATGAATTTTTTTGGATGGAAGGGGAAGAAAAGACCTCCAATTCTGCCATATTTCATTTTTTACAGTGGTAATCACACAGGATAAGAGCTTATTCACACGAGCGTATATTGGCCACCGTTTTCACAGCCGGCTGATATAAGCTACCATCTGATGCATTGGATCCCAATGCATAAGATTACACAGGCGTATTCCCACAGCCTAAAAGCGCCGGGCTGGCAAATATGGCGCCAGGCGCTTTTACTCCAGGCAGGAAAAATAGTCCTGTAACTATCTTCCCGGCTGGAATACGTTGGCCACTGCATAGACTCCTATGGGAGCCTATGACAGCGGCCAGAGAAGGGAGATGGGAGGGAGTTTAGTAACGTGACTGCTAAACTCCATCTCCCTTCTCTCCTCCTCTCTCCTTCCCTCTGGCTGTTTGCAATGGGAGGGGGCATAAGTGCAGCTAAGCTCCACCCCCTCCCATTGCATACTGTGGCCAAGTGGCGGGAGCTTAGCTCCACCCCTGTCCCGCCCCCTTCCATTGCAAATAGCCGGAGGGGAGGAGAGAAGCAGAGAGCTGGCGAGGGGAAGGGGAGATATTTCGGCTTCAGCATATATGCGCCGGGCTCGGGCCGTCTAAACGGGCGCACAAGATTTAGATTTGTGTGCCCGTTTACGCGTTTTTACGGCGTCGGCAGGCGTACGTAAAAATGCCTACAGCCATGTGAATCAAGCCTAAATGACATGATACATTTTTTCTGAGAGCTGGTATAATTATGACAATATGAATAATTTTTTTTAGGTTTGTCCACTTTTTTGGATTCTTTTTTTGTTAACATCATTTCATTCAAAGTCGAATAACATTTTTATGTTTCCATGGACGGAGCTCTGTTAGGGCTTATGTTTTTGTGTGACAAGCTGTATTTTTTATTGGTACCATTTTTGTGTACATGTGGCTTTTTTGATCACTCTTGCCTCTGTTTTTTAGGGGGGAAGGGGTTATGTTTTTTGCCATGCAGGAAAATTCTTTTATATATAACAGGGAAAACTGTGCAAAAAAAGTGGGGGGTTTTTTACATGTTTTTTTACACATTTTTTTTTTACATTTTTACACTATGTTTTTTTTAACATTTTTTATGTCCCTGTAGGGGACTTACACCATAACTACTCTGATCGCTCAGATAATGCAATGCAGTACTTTTGTACTGAAATACATTATCGCTCACAATAGCGAACACAGGCCATGGCACTCCCAGATAGCAGTATATGATGTCTGGTTCAATGGCAACACATTTGCCCTCCACTATATAAATTCACCACCATTATCCTTCCCCCTTTAGGGTGCTTTCAGATATGCGGAATTAAAGCGGCCTAAATTATCCTGCAATTTCACATCAAAGTCTGCAATGAAACTTGTGGGTTTCGATGCGGAATTCACAACGGCGGAATTAGCTGAATGATATAATTCCCTGTGTGAAAGCATTCATTAGGGAAATGTCCTTTAACGTACATCACCTACACCTGCAGATAGGGGACGTACAATAAATGCACGTTGCCTGTGATAACAGCGGAGTATTCCATTGAAAATAGTGCCACAATAGTGGAAACACATGACAGATCCAAATTTATTCTTTTTTTTTTTTTAAGTTCTACACATACCTCGAAAGTTTTCAAAAGTGATAAGAAACAGGAATACAACTAAGAAGGTTGTAAAAGAGAAAAAAATTATTGAATATGTGCAATTCTTGGTGCAAAATATTAGCAGATATTGAATGTACGCCAGCCAGATGGTGGCATAAAAAAGAGAAATGTGTTTAACATATGAATACATATGGAGTATAATATTTGGTGTGATTTGCTAGTTGTGATACCTAGGAGCTAAATTCAAATATATTAATCCGCATATATCATTTGAAAAAAATTTGAAGCATTTTGCGTTGACTCCTGTATTGCATTCCCTCTTCTATGTGAATCAACCTGGTCAGGCTGATTCTCATCCACGCAAGAAGGTGGCTCATTCAATGGAAACATTACAGTTGGCAACCACTGGTGTTAGGAATAAGGATATAGATAAGAGAGTACAATACAAAGACCTTCCCTGTCCCATATCTTTATATCAATATATCCATCGCTCATAAAGCTCTGCCCCCTGATATTGTCCGGCATTATAAGCCCAAAGTTAATTTTAAGAAGGGATCTGCTGTAAATTGAGCAGATTACATATTAGAACACTACGGCCCCGTTCACACAGATGTATTTGCACACGCAATATGCTGATAATAGAACCCATTGATTTCAGTGGGTTCATACACATTTCCATATCTTGCATGCGCATTTCGGCTGTGCAAAAAAAGAACATGTTCTATTCCTCTGCACATTGGTGCATCAAAGGTCCCCATGGAAGTCAACAGGGGGTGCGCAAATGCGCATGGAATATGCAAACGTGTTCATGCAGCAGATACATCGTTGGCTCGTTCAACCGAAAAATCGTTCAGTCATTCACATTCGCTGCATAAGTGAGAATGACCGAACGACTGCTGTTTAAACCGAATGATTAGCGAACGAGCCAATGATGAATTTTATGCCTGCATAACATGGACTATGAACGCAAAGAAAGCAATCGTTGGCTGCGTTTACACTGAATGATTATCGTTCTTTTTCGCTTGTTTGAACGATTTTTTGAATGAATCGTTCCGCGTAAAAGAGCCTTAACTGTACAACGAATGACTTAAACAGGCACCACCCAAACTGTGCATATTCATGGTATTGAACTCTCTTCACTTGGTTTATTGCTTTACTGTTTCACAGTTTTACAGGTAACCTCATAGAACAAATGCAGAACTCCATACTTTAAACATTGTACAGTTAGGCTGGGCACCCATAGTAGGCCATCAGGTTTTTTACACCATAATTCTGGAGGGGGACTCATGCCATAGTTTTCTATGGTTTTCTATAGTTTTCATGCCATCTGGCACAACCGTTTTGATGTTGTATGTCTACTAGAGATGAGCGAACGTGTCCGTTACGGACACATCCGCACCCGGACACCGGCTTTAGCGAACACTGCAGTGTTCGCGCGTAAGTGTCCGGGTGCCGCCGGGGGGCGGGGAGATGCGCGGCGGCGCGGGCGGCAGTAGCGGGGAACAGGGGGGAGCCCTCTCTCTCTCCCTCTCCCCCCCACTCCCCGCCGCACCCCCCCGCGCTGCCACGGCGGCCCCCGAACTTTTTCGCCCGAACACCGAGGTGTTCGCAAAGTTCGGTGTTCGGGCGAAAAAGGGGCGGGGCCGAACGTGTTCGCTCATCTCTAATGTCTACCTGTGCTAGACAGAAAAACATTGCCTGCAGCAGACTATGGACACCGGACTCCAGCACAAGGTGAACAAAAAAGTCATCGGTAATTTGGTTAAGGCATTAAACAAGCGACCAGACAAAAAAACTATATATGTGCACCCAGGCCTCAGCAATAAAATCAGCAGTATGTCTGGAGGAGGAGGGAGGACGCATACAATGAAAAGAACCCCCTGCCTATAGTGAAGTATGGTGGTGGCTTGGTGATACTCTGGGGCTGCTTTGCTTCTTCTGGCACTGGAAACCTGCAGTGTGTGGAGGGCAAAATTAATTCAATCAAGTATCAGGAAATTTTAGGAGATAACGTTATGCCTGCCGTGAGGCAGTGGAAGCTTGGGCTTCATTGGATTTTCCAACAGGATAATGGTCCCAAGAATACCTCAAAGTCCACCAAGGCTTGGTTTCAGAAGTCCTGAAAGATTCTGGAGTGGCCACCATAGTTATCTTACTGGAACCCCATAGAAAGTCTTTAGTGGGGTTTGAAGAAGGTGGTTGCAGCACAGAAACTCAAGCATAGTAGTGAACTAGAGGCCATGGCCCATGAGGAATGGGCCATGATTCCTCAGGAACGCTGTCAGAAGCTGCTGGCTATATACCTATAATGTTGGCAGCAGGTCATGTGTGGCAGCATATGAAGGCCATGTGACTCTGAACTGTGGCGATTCAGGCTCTCTCTAAAAGCAATGCTTCTATGTAAGAAAAAGTAAGTGAACCCTAAATAGTGTGGATTTGGCCATACTTTCACTTGTGGAACAGCTGTTAAATTCAACCCTTGTATTTTATGATAACACTGTGAACTTGTAGCTATTTATTTAAAAAATCCGCTCCACATGGCTTGCACTGTAAGCCCTATGGAATTTCCACAGTGATTCTGCAGCGGATCCTGTCCCTGTGAAGGTGGCCTTAGAACTGTTGAACACAACAGGCAATCTTGAAAAGGACCTACAGAAGACTACAAATTGCAAAAACCTCCATTCATGTGTCCACTATTAGGACGGGTGCATTTGCGCGTGTATTTGCGGCAGCAAAATCTGTGTGATGAATGCGCAGTTAATAGAACCCATAGATATCAATGGGTTCCTTCACGTTTGTTTTTTTCCACACGCATTTCGAACGTTGAAGAAAAACACGACATGCTTTATTTTGGTGCGCAAATGCGCATCAAAGGCCCCCATCTGCGGGGTTAAACGATAACACCTGGGCCTACTAAGTCAGATGACCTGACTACTAAGTAGGCTGCCCCGCCTATTCAAACATGGCGCTGCCGGGACCGCCCCAGTATTAGTGGTCCTAGCAGCGCAAAAAAGTACAGTAAAAAGCGTTGATATGGGCACTACAGCCCATGATCATGTGCCCTGCATAGCACATATACGTCATGCCTTAGTGAGCGTATATGCACTTGTGCCTGTGTGCGGACACCCTTAGGCTGGGTTCACACGGGGCGGATTTTCGTCGAAAATCTCGCGGTTTGGCTGCAGCAAAAACCGCGAGATTTCCGCCGGGAGAACCGCCGCGGTTTAAGCCGCAGCGGCTTTGAAGCGGCCCGGCTGCGCTGTGGCCGGCGCTCCCATAGAGGAGAGCGCGGCCACAGCGAAGAATGGACATGCTGCTTCTTTTGAAACCGCGGCTGCGGCCGCCGCAGCCGCGGTTTCAACCGGATTTACCGCAGCGGATTAGCTGTCCCGTGTGGACGAGATTTCTGAGAAATCTCATCCACATGGCTGGCTAATCCCGGGATTAGCGGCCGTGGGCAGTTTTGCCGCGGGCGGATCTGCTGCGGCAAAACCGCGGCAAATCCGCCCTGTGTGACCCTAGCCTTAGAAACACACTGAACAAGAATAGCATTCATGGAAAGATATCATGAGGGAAGCTGCTGCCGTAGAAAAGAAAAAATATTGCAGCTCATCCCAAATTTGCCTGAGACCACCTAATGGGTAAATGTGTTAAGAAAAAAGTGAAATTTTTTAGCTTAGATACATATTGTTATGTTTAGGGGTAAGAGAACAAAGAACACCAACACCGAAGCCTCATCCAAACTGAAAGGCATGGTGGAGGGAGCGGTGGCTAATTTGCTGCCTCAGGGCCTGGAGGTCTTGTGATCGTTGAACAATGAATTCTACACTGACCTCAAGCTGAAAAGATTCCGCCATAATGGTGGGCACTAAGGCCTCACGTCCACGGGCCTGCATGGTTTTCCCGTACAGAAGCCTGCAGCGGATTCCACCCAGCCCGCAGACATTAGGCCAGAAAATACATTTTACTCACCTGTCTACACGCTGCGGGTCTCTTCTCCATTGCAGACAGATCTTCTTTCTTCTGTCCAGCGGATGTGCTCGGGGCGCCGGCAGCGTGTCGGGCGCATGTGCAGTGCCATGTTTTTTTTAAAACTCCTGCGTCTGACCCACAGGTCCAGACGTTTTTCATTGGCTTCAATGGAAGCTGCGGGAGAACTGCACAAAAATGGGGCATGCCGCTGCTGTTTTCCTGTGCTTGCGATTCGCACGCCGGGGGAAAATGACATCTGCAGGTATTTAATTACCAGTGGGTGCCCAATGATTCCCTATGGGCGGAGATCAAGTATGTGGGTCTCCTTTAACAAATGTATTTTCCTTGTGGACATTGGGCCTAAGTGGTAAGACATGGCTTTATCTAAAGCAGTTGCCTTTCCTGGCTACTACCTGTGTCTCCCAATACTCAGATTCCCCCAGGACTTAGAACCCTTTTACATAGGCGGATAAATCAATAGTATTTCCACATTCAGCGGAAATCTGAACAATTATTTTTTGGTGTGAATGTATGCCCAGACTGAACAACGAACGAGAATTCGTTTACTTCTCATTCGTCGATCAGTTCTACATGCAGAAAACAGAATGACGGATGATTCCGTGTGAACAGGCAGTTGCTCACTTATGAACAACTGCCTGTTTAGGGCGCCTACCCACTGGCGATTTTTTTTCCTGCGATGCTGAATTGCGTTTTGCGTTTTTTCTGAAGAGCAATTAGCATAGAATGTGTTCTTGTCCATTTGGGGTTTTTTTTCGTTTCGTTGCAATTTTTCACATAGGAACTGTCAGTTGCATATGTCTCTTTATTTTTCTCTTAATGCACCCATGATTGTCAATGGAAATTAACGAAAAACGCCGCAAAAAGGCGCGAAAAACACCGCAAAAAAGGCGCGGAGAACGCTCAAAAAACGCTGCGTTTTTCACGTACGAAAATCGGCAACGCCAGTGGGTAGGCGCCCTTACTGTGAATGGGGGCGAGTTACTGGAACAATCCCCAGCCCGCTCTGACTACATTCACTGAGTGATGCTCATTCCTCTGTAAAGGCACAGGAATGATTATCGCTGGGACGAACTGCTGGGCATTTGCGCCTGATAAGTTGTCCTTCTGTGTAAAAGGGCCCTTACAGTAGAGCTGAACAGTGTAACAATTAAACATCACAATAAATATATATGTGAAACAATTATAAACAAAGTTAAAACTCAAATGCAAATAGAGATTCGCTATTGGATAAAAAGTGCAGAAGTTGATGGTAACTGGATTAAAGGGGTAAAGTATTGATGGTCTAGCCTCAGGATAGGTCATCGATAATAAACTGGTGGGGGTCTGCTGAATTACACCCTCACCAATAACCTGTTCTCTGGGCTGGTGTGTTGGTACACTGAGCTGATTTCAGCAGAAAGTAGACAGCTCTGTTCCCAGTGCTGTGGTCAAGCTTGGTACTGCAGGCATTGAAGTGAATAGGAGCTTTGTATCTAATGCCAAACTAGGCCACCGGAGTGGAAATGGAGCTGTATGCTTCCTGCAGTAATCAGCTCAGTGCATGAGTGCAATGGCCTAGAGAACAGTAGATCAGAAGGTGTTCTAGATGGCAGACACCCACCAATCTACTATTGATGGCCTATCCTGAGGATAAACCATATATAGTTTACAACTGGACAACCCCTTTAATTTTAAATCTGAGTGCACCCACACAATTGTATGTGTTAGTCCTTGGTGTTATAGATCCAGCGTATATGTAGTGGCCCAGTACATACTTTCCTGCCCCCCCCCCCCCCTATATAATGTCATACATGTAATATCTTGTTTTGATGCACTGTGCAGAAGTGTCTTGTCATTCTGTTGGTTGTATTGTAGAGCTGCAGTGTGTGATGTGTTAATGTCTGCCTGTAAATGTAACAATTCTTTCCTGTCGCATGGTATGAGAGAAGGTATAAATGTAAGTACTTGAGAGCAGGAAAGGAGTTCCATCTTGGGTTCCTTCTTCTAGGGCTGCTAGAGGAAACACAGAAACACATGAGGGCACCTTCAACCCTTGTGTGTTGAAGATGGAGGAGGAAGAGAGGTTTTTCCCGAATGTGTGTCTTCAGCATGAATTGTAAGTGAGCCCCAGAGAGAGAGTGAGCAAGAGCAGTTGTAAGCAAGTGTGCATCAAGGCCCAGTGCAGAGGTACTGAATTATCTGTTTTACACTCCCAAGCGTCCTGAAGTCTGGGACCTCCTGGGGGAGGTACTCTATAGTCATTATTCACACTGAAGCGTCCGGAAGCCTGAATCCCGCTGAGTGGAGGTACATGTCTTTAATTAAGCATGTATGAGTTGGTCTGAAGTCTGGGTCACTGTGTGGAGGTACTACTGTCAAGTTTATTGAATTGCCTGCACTGTCTCTTCTTCAAAGTGTGCCTTGTATCGCTGAAGGTTTCCAGTAAAGTTATTTCCAGGCCCTGACCGTTCCTAGGGACCTGAGGTACTTAAACCGTCTGTGGCTCATTTATTTTCCCCGCCGATGTTCATGTCGGGGGGGTACTTGGATGGTGGCGACACCCGTGACAAATCCCTCTACACCTGTTACCCTGTTTATTGGGCATCCCCATGCCGGGCGTGTCCGGAAGAGGCCCAGCGCTGCCCTGGCCTTGGCTACGTCTGTCCTCTGGGAAGGAGCGTAGTAAGTGCCGCTGTGACAAGCCAGCATCTTGCCCCCCTCAGCATATGTCATGTGTCCGAGGTCACCACATGGGACGCTGCATATACAGCTCCATAAGGGATTATAGCAAATAAAATTTGGCATCTTCCGGAAGATGCCCAACTTAGTGAAATTCAGGTTGGGCTAATACATCATGTGCATTCCGTCACTATCTCTATTTATATGCTTTTTTAAAATGTCCATTGTGATTGTAATAGATAGGAAAAAAAATCACAGGAAGCGGCCAAATACTTACTGATATACTAATACAAGAGGGTCGGTATGAACACCACATCCCAAACATGCAGACAGCCAGACTGCTATATGGAGGAGTAGACAGCACATGTGCACGGTACTAATGGACAGCCACTCATACACCTTCCTTATATTGATGGGGGCAGCTCCTTAGTACTATTCTTGCACAAAAAGAGGGCATATACAGGGTGTCAGGCCACATAGTACGTGTAGTACATCATGCAGGCTTACAACCTACTAATGACACCATATTTTAATCCAGCGGGCGGCTCTGCACCCCAAAAGTGAACCAAACACTCATTTCCACTGAATAATGAGGAAAAATTCACTCCACGCTCTTCTGAATGGGACAACACTTTCATTAAAGTGTAATCATTAAACCCATATACAGGTTTACATCCTTTATTGGTAGATATGCCACGCATATCGGCACCACAACATGTGCCATTTTCAAGCATTAGATGATCTATACAACAAATATACACATGCATTGCACAGTATACTCACAAATCGGCGTCCGTCACGTGTACCTCGCTAGAGCACCATGACGTGACCGATGCATGGAACGCTACGTGTATTCCATACTTTAAACCAACTTCATTAGTACAGTCCCTTTGGACTGTACTTATTTAACACATTTGTGGTGCAATATTTATTTCACTATGTATACCTAGCAGAAAAAAAATGACATATTAATTCAAAAATCACAGAAGATTGTCATATTTACTGATAGAAAGAAAAGGGCAGGTATAGACACCACATCCCTCAGCAGGCAGTTCATCGGTATTTTGCTCCTGTGCAATGCTCCTCTATATAGCAATCTGCGGATCTGCATGCCAAGGGATGTGATGTCTATAAAGTGGAAGTGATATAGTCTGTATGGTTGCATGTTGTGTATAAAGGATCTATAACATGGAGGACTGACACATATTCCTGCTATATTGAGGATGGGGACACTAACTGACTGACTGTGGTTTATGGAATTACCACCTGGAGCACAACAGAATAAACCTTTTCAGTGACTGATGGTAACTGGATGAAGAATATGATCAAACTGGCAATGGAGACTGGAACTGATGGTATGGTAATTAAATAATGATCAGAGGATTGCTGTCCCTATGCTAGCTCTCTCTACATTTTCCCTAATCTGTAACTGACACTGTCCCTTAACACAAAACACCACTATCCCAAAGTAGTCCGGAGTTGTCCCTGCTCGTGGCCCTTCCTAAAACACTATCCCTGAGACAGACTAGAACCACAATAAGCAATGCTGAAATATGAAACCAAAGTAGAAGAAACAAACAAGGGATCCATAAAATAAGCCACTTGCTAGGAAACACAGACTGGACTAGATATAACCTAGGAAAAAGACCATACTGACTAGAACAAAGCAGAATGGAGTAGAACAAGGTACTTAGAACTAGAACAAGGGATACTGGATTAGACACATACAGTTACTGCTACCAACAGCACCACACTGTTGAAGCCAAGAATAGTCAAAGAGAGGTTACTCAATGAAGAAACATCTCCCTAAACAAAGCTTAGGCTGCTTTAAAATGGAAGGTTGATCCTCTAATACCCATGTGTGAAACTCA
The DNA here is from genome assembly GCF_035609145.1 of Eleutherodactylus coqui. NCBI lineage: Eukaryota > Metazoa > Chordata > Amphibia > Anura > Eleutherodactylidae > Eleutherodactylus > Eleutherodactylus coqui. The sequence goes on from NC_089839.1 coordinate 79,742,581, forward strand.
ACCAGCTATCATTTGTTTTCTTCCACCTCTGCATGATATGACTGTTTCTTGAGTCATAGACAGAGGTTATTGCTATAATACGATATAATATAGCAATAACCTCTGTCCGTGACTCAAGAAGAAGTCCTACCATGCACAGGTGGAAGAAAAGAAATGCACAGGTGGAATCCACAAAAAAATAGAGAATGCTGCAATTTTTTTTTCCGCAAGTGGAAGACCACAGATGCTGTCCGCTCATGTGAGTGGACATGCAGATGCTCTATTGGTTTGAATTTGGGGGAATGCCGTGCATCATCCGTGCGTGAGATGATCGTGGATTCCGTAATTCAAACTATCTTGTGTGCAGGCGGCCAATCCGTTGCGGCAAAGCCGGGCAGGAACGGACATGCGGCGTGGAATTCAATTCCATGGCATGTCAATTCTTTTTTTTCCTGCTGCAGCCCTACTCCTCTCTATACGGAGAGAAAGCCGGAGCAAAATGTTGGTGGCCGAACCGCTCCAAAACCCGCTTCTCATTCATCGTTCAGTTCTACAAGCAGAACACAGAATGACGGATCATTCCGTGTGAACAGGCAGTCGCTCACTTATAAGCAACTGCCTGTTTACTGTGAATGGGGGCGAGTGAGCTGGAACAATCCCCAGCCCGCTCTGACTACATTCATTGAGTGATGCTCATTCCTCTGTAAAGGCACAGGAATGATTACAGTGGAAGCAGACTTCCTATTGTAGCAAAATATCTTTGCATGTAAATGGATTAAAGATGAGCATTTAGATGTTAGATTATTTGGTGGAATCAGGGTGTCTACGGTAACATTTATTAATGATACTCCCAATATAACTGAAAAATTAATCACATTCCATTCCATATACAGAGGCTAGAATCGTGCAGAGATCATTGATTTATTTCAAAAGATATTATACCGAGACATCCATTCCTACAGGACTTGGGTCTTCCTTCAGCAATAGGGGCGACAACTTGTTTTTCCTCTCCTTTGGATATAAGTGTGATTTTAGTGGGAATTTTTGGGGTATATCTGCAAAAATCCTGTTTGAGTGCTACCCTCCGTTTCTTTTTGTACTATATATGTTTCTTCGCCATTTGGGTTGAGAGCTGTCAGCACTCCAGGATTCTGCGGGACCCTCTGTCTGCTGCAATTGATAATTATTTGAGGCTTATATGGATACTACTGTGACACCATCTGGTGCCACACACCTGGTGGGTACTATATGTGCTGTTATAGCACAATCATCCTTCTGGTGCCTAGTGTGGGGCTTATCTTTTAATCTTGCATCCTTCAAGAATGGCATTGCTACATCTGTATAACGAAAAACAAATAGAATGCTTGTCAAACGGAGTCTGATTTACTAATGACAAATTGGATCTGTTACCATGCAGTTTTTGACACCTGTCATGGAACCCCTTAATGTACTGACAATAGTATAGCGAAAAATGCTGTGGGAAAGCTCCCTAATTGAAGCTCAGAAAATTCCGCTGAAATCAATGGAAAGTGAAACTGAACCGTTTTTTTTTGTCAGTTTTAGCCGCTCTTCTAATGTAAAGTAAATTGGGCTAAGCAGCACATGTCAAAAAGACTTGGGTATACTATTAAATCGCTGACTGAACATGAGTCAACAGTGTGATGCAGCAGTGAAAAAGGCAAACAATTCTGGGATGTAATAAGAGAAGCATAGAGTCTAGATCACGTGAGGTAATTATCCCCCTCTACTCCTCCTTGATCAGACCTCATCTGGAATACTGTGTCCAGTTCTGGGCACCACAAGTTAAAAAAAAGACATCAACTAAATGGAGCAAGTTTAGAGATGAGTTACCAAGATGGTGAGCGGTCTGCAAATCATGTCCTATGAGGAACGGTTAAAGGATCTGGGATTGTTTAGCTTGCAAAAAACAAGGCTGAGAGGAGACTTAATAGCTGTCTACAAATATCTGAAGGGCTGTCACAGTGCAGAGGGATCAGCCCTATTCGCATTTGCACAAGGAAAGACTAGAAGCAACGGGATAAAACTGAAAGGGAGGAGATTAGATACTAGAAAAAACTTTCTGACATTAAGACCTTTTTGACACAGGTGTTGCGATTTTTGGCCACCAAATCACGGCTATCTCCAGTGTATATACGCCGCGGCCCGTAATTCTGTGGGCCGGGGGAAGAGATCTTAGTGTTGCCTCCCCCTCCCTTTTGCTGGCTGATAGCTGCAATAGAAGCTCCCATAGAAGCCCATGGGAGCTGCTGGCAAGGGGAGGGAGAGGGACTTTAGCAGCATTTGCTATGCTAAATTCCCTCCCTCTTTCCTTTTCTGGTGGCTTCCATAGGAGTCTATGGGAATGGCCGGCGTATTCACGCAAAAGATGGGACAAGTCCTATCTTTTCCTGGCTGTGTGTGAAAGCAGCTGACTGGAATGTGCACCATATGTTCTAGCTTTTCCAGCCGGACAGTTTTACACGTCTGAACAGATGCATTGAAATGCAATGCTTTAAATGGTAACGATTTACAGACAGTGTTTTGTTGCGGCACAATAGCCACAATAAAACGCTTGTGTCTAAGAGGCCTGAGTGTGATCAATGAGTGGAACAGGTTGCCATGGAAGGTGGTGAGTTCTCCTTCAATGGAAGTGTTCAAACAGAGGCTGGACAGACATCTGTCCGGGATGATTTAGTAAATCCTGTACTGAGCAGGGGGTTGGACCCGATGACCCTGGAGTTCCCTTCCAACTCTACCATTCTATGAAAACAAAAACGCTGATGTGACCAAGCCTTTCATAGTCGTTGGCCTTGCTGGGATCTGTGGTGTTTCTGTTATGTTGTATTTGGTTGGTATAATCTACCAGAACCCTGTGTGCCCTTCAACAGCATCGGGAACAGAACCTACCTGACGCCAAGTGGCACTAATGGGTGATTTGATGGCAGTGTCTATGGTACATGATGAGGACACAGAAGGTTGTAGACAGAAGTCTCTTCTTACTGCCATTACTTATAGTGTATGATTGTCTATAACATGATTACATAATGTTACATTGAATAGACTAGTAGCCACTTCCACACTCCTTCTAGCCACTCTTCAGAAGCCTTCCTCACCTGCCCCTCTCCTACTAGTGCAGCCCACCGCAGGTAATCCCAGTGTCTGCAGGATGAATGGGCTGTGGGGCTTTGTTACATTCCTGCAGACACTCGGCGGCCGCTCCATGAGGAAGGGCAGGGACTGAGCTGCTCCAACCGGTCGGACAGGTAAGCACTTTGTTGACACCGTTATATTTGCAGCACGCATGCGCACTGCCGCAGTTCCTGGTGCGGTTCGCTATTGCTCCCTTTTCTCGGAAGTTTTTGGAGAGTGGATGCAGGTAACGGAGGACACCTGAGCGCCGCCAGAGAGGGGAGTCCGGCACTGCCAGGTGGAGGTGAGACGTGCCCTCCTGCTAGATCTCTCCAGGGATCACCCGATCACCATGCCCAGAGCCTTCCTGGTGAAGAGGAGGACCCCGCCGCCGGTGCTCCGCAGCTGGGACGAGCAGCCCGACGAGGAGAGAGCGGACACCTACATCCCAGGTGAGGGAGAGAGGGACAGAAGACACCCCATATGTACCCCTCATATACATAGTCCTCATATATATACACCCCATATACACCCACCCTCTTCATGGACACATTGTTATAATTCCTGCATTTATAAACTTACTTCTTTTATGCTCTTCTATATGTACTCCCATACACTTCTCTCATCCTACTGCCTTCATACAAATCATATACATATCCCCCTAATCTGTACAGACTTCATACATACACCTCTTATATACTTGCCCCTCCTATACATCTCTAATCTGCATAGCCTTCATACATACACCTCCCTTATACATACCTGTCTAATCCATTCTGCTATCATACATACACCTCTTATATACTTGCCCCTCCTATACATCTCTAATCTGCATAGCCTTCATACATACACCTCCCTTATACATACCTGTCTAATCCATTCTGCTATCATACATACACCTCTTATATACGTGCCCCTCCTATACATCTCTAATCTGCATAGCCTTCATACATACACCTCCCTTATACATACCTGTCTAATTCATTCTGTTATCATACATACACCTCCTATACATCTCTAATCTGCTTGGCTTCATACATACACCTCCCTTATACATACCTGTCTAATCCATTCTGCTATCATACATACACCTCTTATATACGTGCCCCTCCTATACATCTCTAATCTGCATAGCCTTCATACATACACCTCCATTATACATACCTGTCTAATCCATTCTGCTATCATACATACACCTCCTATACATCTCTAATCTGCATAGCCTTCATACATACACCTCCATTATACATACCTGTCTAATCCATTCTGCTATCATACATAGACCCTCTTCATGGACACATTGCAATTCCTAGATTTATAAATTTACTTTCTTTATACTCCATCTATATACACTCACACTTCTCTAATCCATACTGCCTTCATACAGGTCATATACATATGCCTCTAATCTGTGCAGTTTTCATACATGCACCTCTGATATATTTAGCTCTGTTATAACTACCCCTATAATGGGGTCATTCTTCATACACCTCTAATCCAGGCTGCCTTCACACACTTCTCTAATCTCTGCAATATTTATATATACATACCTCTCTAATCCAGAGTTTTCATACAGATACTTCTCATATACCTACCACGTCTCTTCAAATAGCTGTTCAAGCCATGCTGCTATCATACATACACCTTTCGTACATACTTCCCTCATCTGTATAGCCTTCATACATACATTTCTTCTACACACCCATCTAACAATCCATGCTATTTTACAAACCTCTCTCTCTCTTATACACTCCTATATATAATTATATCCTCTACTCTGTATAGCTTCATACACTTCTCTAATCTGCACAGTTTTCATATATACATGCCTCTCTAATCCATACAGCCTTCATACATACACTTCTCATATGCCTATCACATCACTTATACATATTTGTCTAATCCATGCTGATGTAATTTTACTTCTACATTTCTTATATATTATATACCCCTCTATTCTGTACAGCCTTCATACGTGCACCTCCCTTGCACATACTTGTCTAAACCATGCTAGCATACATACACCTCTCATATACATACCCCTCTAATCTATACAGTTTTCAAACATTTTCATACCTCTACTTCTCTTATATATACATCTCTAATCTATACTGCCTTCATACACTTCTCTAATCCACAGTCTTCATATACTTTTCATATACATACCTCTCTGCACATCTATCATATTTCTCTAATCCATACTGTCTTCAGACATAACTATTCATTGACATATCTCTCTAGTTTGTGAAACCTTCATATATACAACCTTCTTTTACATACACCTCTTATACATACCTCTCTAATCCATACAGCCTTCATACATAGAGCTTTCATACATATCTCTCAAATCTCAACAACCTTTAGTTTATACTGCCTTCATACATACTTTTCATATACATCCCGCTGCTCCCATATAAGTATCGATCTCCTCTATACAGCCTTCATACATAGCCCTCCTTCATAAATACTTATAATAATATGTCTATCCATTCTTTCTTCCTCTGTCATGTTCATACACTTCATACAAATACTTGGCAGGTGGTCATCTTTTAAATCCCACTCTATTGTATATGTGACTATATACACTCGTGTTGGACCTGTGTGAGCTCCATTGTGAAGTTTCCAGGACCTGAGCTGTTTGCACAAGTGGCGCAGATGCCATGCTGGGTGATCTTCTAGTGTTTGTCTTTGGGACAATGGGAGCAATTCAAGGCTGCAGGGAATGACTGGTCCAAGGCTGAGGGGGGCTTTGGTTGAGATTGGGGGGCTCATAGACTGAGTTTAGCTCTTATCTGCTCTATGTTTGTCTTTCTTCTCTCGCAATCTAACGGAAAGTCCGTGCCATCACTGCAGCTCCTATGTGTTTGCTTTATGCCATTGACTTGTTAATGAGAGACTTACATTGTGACTACACCCTGAGTACAAACAGTGCAGCCCTCACCTGCCGCCTCCTCCTCCCTCACCTCCTCCCTTTTTAGTGATTGTTGCTCTGGGGAAAAGGGATCAGCTTTACATATTTGCCTTTCATTTAACTTTCGGAAAAAAAAAAAAAAAGCCACACTTTGCCCAGAACCCTCCAGGTGATGCTATCTGCTCACATCCACCCTTGTGTTTGTCTCCAGACAGCATTGACTGCATCTTCAAGTATGAGACTGAAGACAGCCTGAGTAACAGCAGCAGCAATGGAGACCCTGTAGGGGACAGTCCTGAGAGGGGCAGCAGTGACTCCAGCCTCTATAATGGGAGTCAGACCACCCCCAGCAGTGCTGACCAATGTGAAGACGAGCCGTCCCCTGCAGCAAAAGGAAGTAGTAAAGAGAATGCTGAGGAACAAGCTCTGGATCTCAAGAAGTCATCCGTCAGAACCAAAATTAAGGTATTTTTAACTATGTAAAAGCAGACTGCGAGAATATTCGCCGTCCTCTTTGTATCCAAAGCAAGACATTTAGAATTAACTAGATATTTACTGTAAATCAATATCTGAAAATTCTCATATTCGGGCATGTTTGCATTGTGAGATATGTGACATAAAGTAGTAATTATGGGTGGAAGGGCTTGTGCAATCCTAAGGAGTAAAACTAGGGCTACATGGAGATTTTGGGCTGCAACATGTGCTGTGCGACCAAAACAGCTGCGTAGTGTAGCACATCGCACTGCCATTGATGTGAATGGTGTCGTAGTGCGCATTGGGGGTCGCTGCGACCACGGTTAGATTTTTTTGGACTATCATTACGACTGCATTGAGTCCTAGGCAAAGACTTGTGTCTGATAACAGGCAGCAATAGATTGCAGTTAACCAGTTAACTGCAGTAGGATATAGGGTTCTTTCATATGATCAGAAAATGCCTGCCATTCGCACCTAAAGACGCCGCTTAATCTGCTGCTGCACGTTTCCGCTCCATAACCTACATGTATACATGCGGATTTCCATGCAGAAATTTCTGCGTCTTTAGGTGCCGATTCACTTGTGTGAAAGCACCCATGCAGTGCTTAAGATTTATTAGACAGGCCAGGGATTCATGATCTACAATCATTTGTATTGTTGCCTTGTTTGTGGGAAACTTTATTTTTTTTTTTAAAGTTTGAAACTAATTTGCAAACACTAAATTTTGGGGTGGAGGGGAGATCGTACTTCTATTGCTGTGTTTGCAAGATGATGCCACATTGACGGGATGCGGAGCACTTCATGCATGTCTTTTAGGGACTTTAAACGCTAATGTTTTTTGCTTTCCCGTTGTGCTGATCCGTGGTGGGAACAGCAAAGCGGGAAGAAAACCTTCACATTTTCAAGCCCATAGAAATGTATTGAAGCGGAAGGTCCTCAGTTGTATTTTTGTATTTTCCGTATCCATTCTTTTTTTTTTTTTTTTTACACTGGATCAAAAGTGCAGATTCAGTAATGGAATAGAAACGCTATGTTTTCTCCTTAGGTAGAGCACCTAGACGGTGAGTGAGGAGACTCAAAAGGCCATTTATGCTCCTCAGGGTTACCGTATTTTCCGGACTATAAGGCGCACATAAAATGCTGAGAATTTCTCAGAAATAGAAAGTGCGCCTTATAATCCGGTGCGCCTTATATATGAACCCGACAGTAAAGAAAGGGGTTCATACAGGATCCTTTACCTCTATCGTGGGCGGCATACCACAGCACACACCATGCTCCTCCCCCCCCCCCCCCCCGTGCGCCTATGAATTTATTCTTCACTTGGGTTTTTACAGTACAGGTGCTCCCCGACTTGCGAACAGGTTCCGTTCCGGGAGCCCGTTCGCAAGTCCGTTTTGTTCGCAAGTCAAACAAGTAGTAGTATGGAGCGGGATCGCGGGTGGATCCTGCTCCATACAACGTCGGGTGCCGGCTGTTCTTACAGCGGGCACCCGGCGGCAGCAGTTCCGACGAGCCGCGCCGCTTGTCAGAACTGTTAACACTTTAAATACCGCTCTGACAGCGGTATTTAAAGTGTTAACAGTTCTAACGAGCGGCGCGGCTCATCAGAACTGCTGCCGCCGGGTGCCCGCTGTAAGAACAGCCTGCAACCAATGTTCAGGGGGCCCGTACAGCGTCCCACGATGAGATCGCGGGACGCTGTGCGGTTGCTAGGCAGCCGGGGACCTCCTGAAAGGCCCCAGGGCTGTCTATGCAGAGTGCCCATCTAGCGCACGACTTGCTAGGCGCTCTGCATAGACAGCCCTAGGGCCTTTCAGAAGGCCCCTGGCTGCCTAGCAACCGCGATCTGACCGGACAGGCTTCTATCAGGCTTGATAGAAGCCTCTCCGGCCCCTGCACAGCACTAATGTGCTGCGCCTTATAATCCAGTGCGCCTTATATATGAAACAAGATTGCTTATAATGCGCTCATAGAAAGTGCGCCTCATAATCCGGTGCGCCTTATAGTCCGGAAAATACGGTATTACCCAGAGGGGCCTTAATGGCCATGGTCTCTTGAGTCTCCTCTGCTAGTGGATCAAAAGTGCAGATTTCTTCCTAGCAAAGCTAGACTCCTACTGTACACTGCTGATGGGCAAATACCCTGAAACAGCTGTCTGTACATGGAGTCTGTCTTTGCTTTTAATTCCCAGTCATTGTAACAAGACTTGTATAAAGAGTCTAATAGGTGGCACTGTGGAGGTATTATTCCATCTCCCTTATTTGGAAACGGAATACAGATGGATCTTTATTGCATTGTACTCAATGGATGGAAGATATTTCAATTTATTTTTTGGTGGTGGTAGGGGGAGAGGAGGGGTTGGGTGTCTGTGGCAGGAGCAGCTTTTCAGTAAATATGGCTCAGTGATTAGCACTGCAGTCTTGCAATGATAGGGTCCTAGGTTCAAATCTCATTATGGGCCGTTGGTCAGATTTGAACCTGCAACTCTAGCACTGCAAGGTAGCAGTGCTAACAACTGAGCCACCATGCTTGGTCTTTCATTGCTGGAGAAATAGAAAAGCCAAAAAAATAAACACAACAACATAAAAAGCCAATAGAGGCATCACCCCTGGTAAGATTGAAACCTACAACTCCAGCACTGCAAGGTAAGGGCTTATGCACATGGCCGTTGGTGTTTTTATGTGCATCCGCCAGCGCAGTAAAAACACATGAACGGGCGCACAATGCTAACGTTTGTGCGCCCATTCAGACAGCCAGAGCCCGGCGCATATATGCCGAGCTCGCAATGCTGTTGGGTGGGGAAAGACAGTTTAGCTCTGCTAAACTGTTCTCCCCTTTCCCTCCCCCTCGCCGGCTCTCTGCAAGGGAAGTGGGCGGGAGCTAGTGTGCTAAGCTCCCGCCCCTTGTCGCAGCCAGGACGTCCCCTCCCATTGCAAACAGTCACGCTGCTAAATTCCCTCCTACCTCCCTTTTCCGGCAACTGTCATAGGCTCCCGTAGGATTCTATGCAGCCCTCGCATAAACACGGCCGATATATGCCTGTGTGAATCTAGCCTAGCAGTACAGAGGACTGAGCCACCACATTTTGTAACACTGGGGTCCTTAGTTCACGTCTGACCATAGACAACATTTACATGGAAGCTGTATGTTTGCACTGTGTTTATTCTCTTTCGTTTGAAGCATGGTGGCCCAGTCCTTAACACAGCTGCCTTGCGGTGCTGGAGTTGTAGGTTCCAATCCGACCAAGGGTGATGGCTCTATCAGTTTTTATGTTCTTTGTGTTTAGTCTTTTTTCTCTTTTTCTCTGGCAATGAAAAAACAAGTGTGGTGGCTCAGTTGTTGGCACTGCTGCCTTGCAGTGCCAAAGTTGTAGTTTCAAATCTGACCAAGAATGATGGCTGTATGGAGTTTATCAAAGTTGATGTTGTCCTTGATGAGATTTGAACCTAGGACCCCAGCAAGGCAAGGCAACAGTGCTAACCACTGAGCCACATCCATTGAAGAGGCGCCACCATGCTGAAAAATGGATGTAAGCAGTTTCCATTTCACCTCGGATTTCTGTTTTCCATTCCACTCGAAAAAACACTAGTGTGAACCTTTTCTGCTGTTCATCCTAGGAGCAACAAAGAAAACTGGAAAGTGCTGGAACCATACAGCAACGGTCGGACCCCACTAGTGATGGGGGTCCGTTCAGCTATAATATGCAATAATGTTTTATTAGCAATCCGGAAGATACTGGACCAATCGACCAATGGAAATGTTCCATTAGTTGTACAGGGACTGTATAAAATATTTTCTTGGATACTTGACAGTTGTTGAGGGATCAGGTAGATGGGAAGCGTCATGTGCACCAATGCAGATTTTCAACAGCAGCAATCTTCTACTTTGCCGATATCATGTAGTGGATGCAAGCTTATATTTATGGCTTTCAAGGTTTTCGTTTGCAGTCCTCTAATAGGAAACTTCATTGTTCACTTTCAGTAGTTAAAAAAATCTGTCTTGGCCATGTGATGGACACAGAGGTACGTATGTGTGCAAAACCGCAGTAGTTAGTGGATAAATGCATACACCGCGTGGCACGTTATGGCCAATGTAAATGCACTTTGTTTATCCGCTGGAAGTAAAGAATGACGATTCATCATCTTCAATAATAACAAACAGAAACCTTTAGGCTGGGCTCACACAAACATGAGTGATGGCGTGCCGCGCCAAGTCTATCCCTATACTCTATCTTCACGTTTATGCGTGCCAACATAGTACATGCCGTGACTTTTATGTGCAAAAAAACGCCCACAGATGTGAGTGAACCAATGCAAAGCAATGGGCTGTTAAAATCAAGTGTTGCGCGCAGGAAAAGTGAGTGCGCAATGGCAATATATGATGGTATAGTCTATAGAGAGATATGAAATGCACTCCATTCCTGACTCTGCTTTTAAGAGTGCAGCATGGTATGGAATTTTTATCTTGAGATTCTCTACAGGTCTTTAAAAAAAATTGCACCAAACATGATTTTGGCATTTTTGCAGCAAAAACTCCAGCATGAAGAGGTTTGCTGTAGGCCAACAGGGAACACACTGGGGGAGATTTATTAAGACTGACGCTTCATATGCCAGTCGTAATATCATCCCCGCGCCTAATATGTGGAGCACGTTTATTCATATGTTCTATGCGCCATACAAATAGCTAGAGTAGGTTTCCGCCATAATTTGTGCTACTTTCTGCCTCAGTGTAGAGTTCTGTATATGGGAAACTGGACTAATAATTCGTAAAAAAAAAAAAATTGAAAATACTTTTTGGATTTAAATGTACAAACCGCGGGTAATTGGTATTAGTTCTTTAATTATGGCTAGTGCTTTTACAGGTAATGATACGTTAAAGGGGCGTTCTCATCTCAGGTTTTCATAAGCACGATGGTCAACCACTGCTATGGCTACTGGCGACCTGGCCCGGAGCCTATAGAACGAACCAAGCGCTTATTGCACCACTGCTTCCGTAGATCTTACTAAACTGAACGAGAGCTATGAAAATGGCGCAGTGTACTCCACCGTTTTCATAGCTCCTATTAACTTCAATGGGAGCTACAGAAACAGCACTGCACTAAGCACATAGTTCTTTCCGACTACAAGTCAGAAGAGAGCTGCCGGGTTTTCTCATCTCGGGCCTTGAAGAATACCCCTTTTATATGCAATTTTTAACATATAATACGCAGTTGTAGCTTTTGGATAAGGGTTCTTTTAGACAAATCGATTTTCGTTTGAGCGAGTGATGTCACCGCTAGCTCATTTACACTCGTGCATCCCGTTTATACAGCAGATACAATGTTGGCTCGTTTAAACGAGAAATCGTTCAATCGTTCGCATTCACTGTATAAGTGACTCAGAAGGACCGAATGAGCGCTGTTTAAACCGTACGATAGGCAGACGAGCCAGCGATTATTTTTATGCCTGCAGAAAATGAATGATGAGCGAAAACTATTGTTCGTTAGCGCGTTTAGACCAAATGATCATAGCTAAAAGCAACTTAGGGCTAGTTCATACGAGCTGCACTAAAAAATTGTGACAAACTCTGCCGAAAATAGGATGAACGAAAAACAGCTGTGATCAAGTCACAGCAATTTTTCACGATTTTATCAAACGGTTGGTGACTGTGAAAAAACGCCTCAGCCCCGAAATCCCTCGGTTGGCAGAAGGCTTTTAAATGCCTCAACCAGAGGCACCTGTCAGTGTTAAGCAGCGCTCGCCACTGCTATACTCCCTCCCCTTCCCTTTTTCGGATGGCTCCCATTGGAGTCTATGGAGCCTCCTGCGTTGGTCCGTCTAAAGATAGGACATGTCCTACCTTTTAGTGCAAGAAATTTCGCTGTTGAAATAACACGCTTATATCCCAATTTTTGCGGTGCTTTTTGACGCATCCAAAAATCGTTTGTCTGAAAGAAACCATAGGAAATTATTGGTTCTAATGGACGCAATTTATTTATTTTTTTTGTGACGCGCCTGTGAAATAACGCTTGTGTGACAGAGGCCTGGGACTGAAGAGCACAATGATGCGGCTGTATTATACAAGGTGCGGTTGGTTGGCGGTCACATCTGAGTGGGCACATGTCCTTAGGGGAATTGCTTTGGATTGTAGTTTTGCGTCGGGGTCTTTGATCAGTGACAGACGAAGTTTTCTTTCTAATTACAGATAAATTACAAGGAAGTATCGTATGGTCTGCGCCTCCCAGTGAGGCTTCTTGTTATTTCCTCAGCAATCAATGATATTAACAAAATCGCTGAACTAAGGAATCTATAGCGGGACAGAGACAAAAGATAGCTGTTGGCCAAACAAACCCGTCAGCCCCGACAGCTCAGTAAACATTTGCTCAGCGCTGCTGAATATATATATTTTTTTTCAATATGGAGATACGCACTTGTGAAGACGACAGCACTGCCTATTATGGGGGGGATTGGATCAGGGAGGTTGAAATCTGACCTGAGATAAGAGGGGGTTTCTGTCTACCTTAAGGGTGTATTCACACGGGCAAGTGTAGTGTAGATCAGTGAAAATCACGCTCATTTAGCAGCGATTTCCTTTTCTTTTCCAGGCATTTATTATGCGTTTGACATTGAAAATTAACAATTTGCGTCGATATACGTGCATTTAAAAAAAAATGCATGCGATTCCAATAGTTAGAACGGTAAAAAAGTGCATCGCAATGGCGTGGCATGGCATGCAAGTGCAATGTGGTTTAAATTTTTTTGCATTTACTGCCATGGCAGCTATTTTTGAACAAGAATCACAATTTTTCTATCTCTGACTGCAAGAAAAATCACTCCTATAAATTAACTCATTAAAAGTAATGGGTTCTTTACATTACAAGTTTTGTCCTTCTTGCAATCAGACAGAACTCGCATGGATGAATACATCCTCAAGTGAACCTTTCATGTAAAAACGCATAAAAAAACCACTCTTGGTAATGTGCTGTGTATTACTGTGCCACCCAGGAGATGCTGAACAGATTATTACAGTTTTGTGGGAAGATACTAATTCTAACTTGTATTATAGTTACATCCCTGCCCATTTGAGTCTTAGGGGTCCAGTGGGTGGTCCTAGTCAGTGCATACAGAGGAGATAGCTGTCAATCACTGATAAGACCGCCCAGTGGACTCCTGAACTCGGTGTGAGCAAGAAGTGAAAATTAATAAAGTACAAGTCAAGGTGCATTCACACCTTGTTTTGGTCTTCGAGTCTGGTCTCCGCCTTAATCACCAAAACTTCAAATGGAACCATAGACCTTAGCTGGTGAAATGGAGACCAAAGTTGCGACCTTTGAACTCCGCTTGTCAAGATGTCCATTCATTTCAGTTAATTTTGGAAATAGGATAGTGTAGTAGACTATGCTATCCTGTCCTGCAAAAATGCTGTCAATGAACGAAAACCTACTAAAACGGCGACCAAAGTTTGCAACTTTGATCTCCGTTTCAGTAGTGACAGCCTATAATTTTGTCAGAATGCTGTATTTGGTATTGTAGATGGAACCTCCGGATGGAAACCATAGATAGGTTCATTGATGCATTGTGATCTTAGGGCCTATTTATGCTTCATGTCCATGGGCGGAACGGATTCCACATGCTGGAACCCGTAGTGGAATCCGCCCCTGCCTGTGTCACAGGACAACTCGGGTTCTCTACTAACCCGTCTGGGTCTTCATTTTCTTCTCTGCGGGCGTGCTACAATAGAACCCGTCCGTGCGGGACCCGCAGCAAAATGGAGCATGCTGTGATTTGTTTTCCAAACCAGAAGGTCCACAAATCAAATCCGCATGCTTTAATTTAGCTGCAGACGCCCATGTCTCCCTAAGGGCGGCTGGAATTGCGGATCGTCCGTAAATCAAATCCGCCCGTGGACATGAGGACTTAGAGCAAGCATTTTTATATTTGCATAAATGAGTAGATCAGGCAAGGAACGAAAGTTTGCCTACTTTTCAGTTGATCTTTTGCCAATTCAATGGGTGGAATATCGGGAAAAGCAATGTTCATGCCTGATAATTGGCCTGTGTAAATGTACCCTAATCAGTCACTGATGAGAAAACGTGTGCACATGAACAACCAGTGACGTAATACTAGATTATAGCAGAAGGCTGGTCAGATTGTATCAGCTTGGCCGCAGGTCACTAATGTAATGGGTGGAGAGCGAGCGTCAGATGGGACATGAAGAGAGAACATGTAGCTGTGCCTGCAGGAAGTGACTTTCAATAGCTCCATCAAGATAGAGAAAGGTCTTAAAGCTCTCTTACCTGGACCAATGATCATACGAACGTTGCTTCCTGATTTTTGCAGCGTGTAAACATCCCAGACATCCTACGGTTTATGTGCACATAAAAGTGAGAGAGAGCGGGGCTATGGCGGATTAACCCATAGCAGCGGGAGAGAGAGAGCGGGGCTATGGCGGATTAACCCATAGCAGCGGGAGAGAGAGAGCGGGGCTATGGGTTAATCCCCCATAGCCCCGCTCTCTATCTCCCTGCTATGGGAAAATCACGAAGCCCTACGGGGCTTCTTCTCTCTCTCCTCCTGGAGCAGCTGCCTGTTCAGGTGATTTTTAGCACAGTATAGGCGCAATTTTTTTCACACACCTATACTGCGCTAAAATGAAACTCGACTGAATGAGGCTTAAGGCTGCATTCACATGGGCGAGCCCAATATCAAGCCGAGCAACTCTGCCTGATATCGCACTTGCCAACGTGCATTTTTCATGCCAAAGTGAGGTGTTTTACCTTAAAAAAAAAAATATCTTATCACTTTGATGAAATTGCGATCCTCCGATGCGAGTTTTACGTGCGTCATGTGTTTCCACTGATTTCAATGGGAAACATCGCTTCGTACTCACTTGAACATCGTACAGCATGTGAGTGCCATGCGATGTCTTTTAACATTCCATTAAAAACAATGGGTGAGTTGTTTCGAGGGAGCGCCAAAAGATAATTTCAAAACAGCCAATTTCACTGTTTAAAATCTGCAGCATTTCCGGTATGGTGGTTGCATAAAAACAATCGTTATGCATATGGACATCATACTGGCCCCACCCGTTCTAATAGGGTACATTTAATGCTAACGTCTGTCAGAATAAAGGGACAATAATTAGGAAATCCAGTTTTCAAGAAAGTGACGCTCTAGTCAGATGCAAACTTTGACCAAGGCCTGGAGGGGGTACAGAGTAATATTACCTGCAGCTACCCCTTTGCAGCTTTCTCCCCTGGATCTGCTGGTTCCTGGACACTCTTCGGCCTTTGATGGTGGCATTGTTCCTTTGAGGCACACTCACTCTGAATTGGTGATCTGAAATACTTCATGCTGCTTTCTAATTGGCCAGTGCTGCACATGTGAGCAACGCTGGCCAATCAGAGCTACATGTAGTATCTCAGACTACTTATGTACAACCAGTACAGAGTGTACAATGAGGGTAGATAGAGAACTGGTGTGGTCATCTTGGAAGAAGGGCCCTGAGAGCAGCAGAAAGAGAAAGCCATGTCCTGGATTGGAAAAAAACACCCCTTTAAGAGCACCGAAGACTTTCCAAAAAATATATATTTTTTTTACATGAACATGGGTGTTTAGCGCTGCTAACGCTTCATATTTATCAAAGTCTAAAGATGGTATTTTGACTTGTCAGAGTAGAAACATGTAGAACAGGTCAGACCTGGCCTAAAGCTTCTACGTAGTTGTGGAGGTATTTACTCTGTGAAGAATATGCCTCAAACCTCGCACACGCTAATGTTGATACATGTGCCATGTTGTGTCTCTCTGGGTGTATTTGTTCTAACCGTGAGATGTATCATTCATTTTCTTAGGTCACCAATGGGACACTCAGCGAAGAAATTTATAGCTGTGACATCTGTGCTAAAGGCTTCCGTTTGCAGCGCATGCTCAATCGGCACCTCAAGTGTCATAACCAGGTTAAAAGACACCTCTGTACATTCTGCGGTAAAGGATTCAATGATACGTTCGATCTGAAAAGACACGTGAGGACTCATACAGGTACGCGTGCTTTACTTTACTGTGTCTGCTGCCCTCTGCAGGTCACCATAGGAAAACGTGTAAAAAAAACAACTAATAAATGAATTGAACTAGGGTCTAATGCACACGGCAGACTGTGCGGTGGTTGCATACAGGATTCCTATGGCTGCAGGTGCCATGCTGACTCCACGTGGACTCATTCTCTTCTTAAAGCAGTGTAGAATAACAAATTTTTGTTGGATTTCATATGTGAATTTTGGGTGCAGAACGGCCCCTTAGGCTTTTGTGAAGTTAAGGTTTGGACATCAATGGGGGAAACGGCATTATTAATTACATATAAAAACTAGACTGAAAGCTTTTTCTAGAAGCTGCACTAGGAACACTTCCTACAACCCAACCACAATGCAAAGTGAATGACTTCCTAACCAAACACTTGAGGTGTTTGCCTACAGAATATTGCACCACTCAGCTGTTATGTCAGACGATGGGGGATTATGAATCTCCATTTACACAGAGATAGTGGGGCTTTGAAACTACAAATGCATATCATTGGTGTTTTCATAGCACTTTTTCACTGTGACCTTGATATAAATTACGTTTAAAGCTGTTGTCTGGTTTAGAAAATCCATTTTCATATACCCCATTAAGAAATTGTGAGATAATAGAGGGCAGGGGTCCTCTGTTCAGGATCCTCCTATCTTGACCAGAGTGGAGAACAGTTACAAAAACTGTTCTGGAGGACCCATCGTGTGCTGCATTACACAGAGAACCTATTGATTTGAATAGATACCATGTAATACTACTTTTTTCCTGTGGTGGCGCTATAGGGAAACTGAACACTTACTACTTCACAAATTACAGCTGATCGCTGGGAGTCGCTTTGTGATCAGCATATTGTCACGGTATCCTTCTAACCAGTACGGATTGTCTAATGTGATGAATACTTTAAATTGAGACAGTTTTGTGAACACTTCTAATTTTCTATTTTTTTGTGGGGGGGAAAAA
The DNA here is from genome assembly GCF_035609145.1 of Eleutherodactylus coqui. NCBI lineage: Eukaryota > Metazoa > Chordata > Amphibia > Anura > Eleutherodactylidae > Eleutherodactylus > Eleutherodactylus coqui. The sequence continues at coordinate 79,760,074 of NC_089839.1, forward strand.
AACCTAGTTGGACATTACGGGGTTACAATCAGAGGGAGCACCATCCTTGCCTTGTAAGATGTGCATTACTTACTCTGACTTTGCCGGCCTCACATGACCGGATTTCAATTGCGGAATCCACGATCATTACCGTGAGGACAATCCACGGTATTCCGCACCCATCAAAAAATAGAGCATTTGCATATACAAACAGATGAACAGGTAGCGATTGTGATTTCCATGAGCGGATTTAAAATCTCAGCATGTTCTATTTTTCTACGTAATCCTTACGGACAGCTTCCATTGAAGTCAATGGAAGCAGTATGACCCACGGTCCAGCCGCAATTGTCATCACCTTGCATCGTGCGGAATAAAACAAATATTTAAAAAAATCTGTAGTGTGCATGACCAACAGAGAGCGTCCGCGGTCATCAGCAATACAGAAAAGCGAAGGCATGCGTAGTTGCCAGCCAGGGTCATAGCCGGATTCCACTGCAGGCTCCCGCATATGGAATCCGGATCACCGATGTGAAACCGGCCTTTGAAAGAACCCGCTTTGATTATGTCATACTGTACAGGGTGATACTAAAAGAATGGTGCAAAAGTAAATCTAAATTCTTCATACAACATCCAGAATGACCTGAAAAGATAGAACTCTTCACGTTTGTAATGCACCTTACAAATGTTCAACACGGGCGCCATTGGTGGCATTAGATGACCCAACACAACACATCTGCAGTGAAATCGATAGCAGAGAATATGCCGGGACACACATGGGCAGAACCGGACTATTGATTTGACATCTGCCGTGTCGCCAAGGGAGCCCACATTAAGCATCTATAACAGAGGTACTCCACAGGTAGACTGGGGTCTGAATGTGGACCTCAGCCTCCAACTGTCCGGACCTCTGTTGTCCAGACCAGAACAAAGAACCGCTGCCAGGTCCCTTTTCCCCTCAACTAAATCCTTTCAAGTGTGATGGCTGGTCATACTGACAGGACCTGACTCTGTAGCGTAGCTTCACTCCTCCTCCTGCGCTGGACTCTTAGTGATCTTGAGAACAGGAGCCGCTGGTTATTTTTACCCCTCATTACCTGACCCTGATAGACCTTCACCTGATGGCAGAGTACCCCTGACCTACAAGGTACATTAAATACTTGAAGAGTTTTTTTAACTTTTCATGTGATTCTCGCAAAAATCGCGAAGAACAAACTCCTGATTCATTTTTAACATTAGGAAGTCCCATTGACATATTAAAAAACGCAAGTGGATAGGAGCCCTAAGAATAAGTCATTTTTACTTTTGCACCTTTTTTTTTTTTTTTTATCGCCTTGTACTATAATCCCAGATAACAGGAAAGCACCATATTATATGTGTGTGATATCAGTCATTAAGTTAATAGGTGCAGTTCATTCTCCACCCAGAAGATAAAATTATGATTCATGTACATTGTTTTCATTGGACATGCCCAAGACCGATGGTCGATTCAATGTAGTGCAATTGAAACCATGCACTTTTTTTACATCTACAAATACCAACGTTCTTAAAATAGGGAAAAATGAAGTGCAATTGTGTTTTTGTCTTTGTTTCAATTCACGCCACTTAAAAGGTTTTCAGTACAGTACATACCCTGTTTCCCTGAAAATAAGACATAGCATGATTTTTCAGGCTTTTTGAGGATGCTTGAAATATAAGCCCTACTCCAAAATTAAGCCCTGCTAACAGTTAATTAAAAAGGTCACTTTAAATAGCATCCAGGCAGCTATTCATGTAAAAAAGTTAAACCTTATTGAACAAAAATTAATATAAGACACAGTCTTATTTTCAGGGAAACACGGCAGTAAATTAAATATTAGCATTAAAAATATATAACTAGTCCCACAATAAACAAGCCTTCATACAACAATAAATAAAAATGTTGTGGCTCTTGGGCTGACCTGAAAAACTATATTTTACAAGCTTTTAGAACTTGGTAGAGGGCAAAGGATTTGGTTAAGTGAATCACTCCTCTAAACACAGTTCAGACAAGTCAGTGAGTAATTTAGCTGATTTTCCCCAAATGTGGCCTATTCAATTAGTCAGCAGTGGAACCCATGAGTCACAGCCTGACGGGGATCAATAGACTGCACCTAGATTCTTGGTTTCTAATAAATTGCAGGGGGAGGGGATGAACCGACTTCAAGGCAAAAAATACCCTAGAAGATAAAGGTGATACTGATATACACTGGCATGCCAAAAGTCATTGACAGGAACTAATATTATGGAGGACTCCCTCTAGCCAGCGCAGTGCAGCAACTCAACATGGCATCGATTCCACAAGTAGATGGAAGACGTCTGGAGGGAAGTTGATCCGTACCACAGCTCTGTGATACTTGTAGGTGCAGGATCTCTGGTGGACCTCTCCGCCTCATCCAATAAATGCTTGATTGGGCTCATGTCAGGCGAACATGCAGGTCAGACCGTTCATAAGAACTGTTCAGAATACTCCTCGAACCAATTCTGAACTTGGGCCCGATGGCACAGTGAACTATCCTTCTGGAATATCCCATCATTGTAAGGGTACATTAAGTCCATTAAGGGCTGCAAATGGTCACCAAGCAGTGAAACATAGCTGCCATAGGTCAATGATGTGTTTAGGTGGACCCAACCCATGTCATGAGAACACAACCCACCCCAATATGAAACCACCACCAGCCTGCACAGTGCCTTCCTGACAACTGGGGTCCATGGCTTCATAGTGTCTGCTCCGCACACGAACCCTACTATTAGTCTGAAACAATTGGTACCGTAACTCATCGGACCACGTTTCATTTTGCTAGACCTCTGTGGTCCAGTAAGCAACCGCACAAGCCCAGCTGAGGCACTGTGGTGTCAACAGAGGCACTCTGGGGGGTCCTGTGCTCCCATATCCCATGGAAGCTAAATAATGCTGCACTGATCTGCAGGATATACATGTGGGACCTCCTGCTTTGGATGTGATTTCTGTTCACACGGACAAATCTAATCAGACGTTGGTTGCAATCATTAAGCACCCCAGGTGGTAGTGCCTTCTATGATATATTTCCGATACACACATGATTTTTGTGGATCAAGGAATGTTACATATCCACAAATCTTTGGAAATGGAGTATCTAATTCGTCTGGCAGCTTACTGTATTATCGCACCTCGTACAAACTTTAATAATTCACATCGCCTTACCATGAGCATGCTGACCAGTGTTCAACCTCACACACAAGGTAACACCTCAGAACTTATACAGCTGTGGGCATTCCCAAACTGTCACCTGAGCCAACAACGCATCATAATCAATTTATATACTGCTATCCCATGACTTTTGGCATGTCAGTGTATTAAAAATGATTATAGATTTGTGGTGCCATGTTATAATAAAGAGAATATATTCCCTACATTGTTTTTACTAATAAAAAGCAGATGGTGAAAGATTTTCCATTTTTATTTTCCATGCAAGCTTATGGAGGCTGTTGCCTTGTCTGAGCTGCAGCAGTTAACAGCATTAAGGCTGGGTTCGCACAGGGCGTATTCCCGCCGGAAATCCCGCGGTTTGGCCGCAGCAAAAACCGCGAGATTTACTCCGGGAGAACCGCCGCGGAGAAAGCTGCGGCGGCTTTGAAGCAGCTTGGCCGCTCGCTTTTCCGTTGCGGCCGGCGCTCCCATAGAGGAGAGCACGGCCACGACGAAAGTAAACAATAAACAGACATGCTGCATCTTTTGAAACCGCGGCTGCGGCCGCCGCAGCCGCGGTTTCAGCCGGACTTACCGCAGCGGATTGACCGTCCCGTGTGGACGAGATTTCTGAGAAATCTCGTCCACATGGCTGGCTAATCCCGAGATTAGCGGCCGCGGGCGGTTTTGCCGCGGCTGAATTCCACGCGGCAAATCCGCCCTGTGTGAACCCAGCCTAATGGGGCTTTGCCACTAGGATGGAACCCCATCCCTTAGCTGGGCCCTGCGTAAAATAAAAAACGAGTATATACTCGCCTCTTCTGGAGTCCTGAGACACAGCTTACAGTCACTGACAGTATTTTACAGTGACTTCTGGTTAGTCCGACAGCAGAAGCATGTGACTGTTGCAGCCAATCAGAGGCCTTAGTGGCACATGCCCCAAACTTTTGGCAGGACCACGTGCTTCTGCCGTCCGACTACCCAGAAGTCACTGCCGAATACCGGTGGCGACTGTCAACTGCGTCCCAGTGAATATACTCTCCTTTTTTTTATTTTACACAAGGCCCAACTGAAGGACATTGTTTTGTCCTAATAACAAATCCCCTTTAAGAGGTATGATTTTCAGCAACCTCGTGAGCTATAGACACAATGGACAGGAGGGGACATATTTACTTCTATGGAAGCGTGTTCTAGGCATGCTATGATTTGAAATTGTTGTACAGGGAGGAGGAGGAGGTGAGCTGTGACCATAACCTACTGGATCCTGTATTACCTAGATAGAGGTGTCGCCTTTCATTTTAATTCTGGTTGTGATGATAAATGTGATGACTGCTGAAAATTTTTCTCTGCAGAACAGGAAGTGTTGGTCTGTTAGGCTCAGTGGTCAGTGTGAAAACGGCAAGACTTCCAGATTTTTTTTTTTTTAACAAAAATGGGAAATCAAACCTTAAAAAGAACATAATTCTATACAATAGGTCATTTTCAGATGACAAATACCCTTTATGCAATTATTAACCATTTTATTTTAAATTTTCCTTACAGGTATACGTCCGTATAAATGCGACATCTGCAACAAAGCATTTACTCAGCGCTGCTCCTTGGAATCGCATCTGAAGAAAATTCACGGGGTGCAGCAGGGCTATGCGTATAAGCAGAGGAGAGACAAGCTCTTTGTGTGTGAAGAATGCGGCTATACTGGACCCTCCCAGGAGGACTTATATTTGCACGTTTACAACACTCACCCCGGCAGCGCCTTCCTGAAGAAGACCACAAAAAAACTGGCAGCTCTTCTACAAGACAAAATTACATCTGTGCTCCAAGGAAGTCCCAAACCAGAGGAAGAGGTGGAGTGAGAAGCACATGAACTTTTTATACAGATTTTTACAATTTATATGAACTTTATATATTTTTACCATTTTTTTATTTTTTAATGAGGAAAACCTACACTGTAATACCACAAATTTATCATAGATGGGGGGGGGGGGGAAAGGAAACTACTGACTTTTAGCTTAAAAACTAATTACGGAAAACAGGTGACCTTCATAGCAATAATTTAATGCCCTGCTTTTGGTACTGGGACAAGAACAATGTGTATATATGATATTAGGTGTACATATCCATTGTCTTTTGTAGCAACAATTGTAAAAAAAACAAACAATATTTACTTATGATTTTTTAATATTGTACTTTCATCTGTTTTATATATATATAATGGGTGCTGGTGCCTTTTAATAAATGTAAGGTTTACATTTTGTGTGTCCTGATTTTTTTCAAGACTTGCATTATTGTATGCAAATTTATAGCATGATGCATTTCTCTCAACCAAATTAAAGGGGTTTTCCAGGCAAAAAGTATTGATGACCTATCCTCAGGATACGTCATTAATGGTAAATCGCTGAGGACTCGCTGCACGAGATCTCCTGTGATCACATGACCCTGCGTGACATAGGAGTCGGGAGAGGAAATGGCCTTGCTGGCTTCATTCCCATTGAGATCAATGAGAGCGTAAGCGGTTATTACACTTATGCATCCGTCCCCAGTGTCACAGGCGGAAGTGCCGGAAGTATAATAGCTGCCTCAGCTCCCATTCATTTCATTGCGAGTGGAGCCAGCTAGGCTATTTTCTCTCCCGAGTCCTATGACTGGACCATGTCTGACCTGCTGCACTGACAATGGGCCAGATGATCCCCGGGGATCCCCATGTGGTGGGTTCCTGGTGATTAACTATTCATGACTTATCCTGAGGATAGGTCATCAATAGTTTTTGCCTGGAAAAAACTCTTAACCAACACTGCAGCCCGGCCTGAGGGGGTTTCTTTGGGATTGCAGCTGCAACATCTAAAACACTTTCGCTGTATGTGTTGTAACCATTTTCAATGCAAATAGTTAAATACGCATGAAACCTGTGGATTTGCAGTAAGAAGTCCGAAGTGGATATGACCCATCTGATACCCTAAAAGCTGTACCAATTTTTGATTGTGTCATCGTGCAGCTTTAGCAGGTAAAAATCTTGGACAACTTAGAGTTATGGACTTTGGCATTCTCACTTTGCCTCAGCACCTAAGCCCAGAGACTGTTTGGCTTCCACCGAACCCTGATCACACGATCTAGATGAAGCCGTCCAATCAAATGAAATCAGTTATATATAAGAACACAGACCCTCAATGTTGGCTTAAAATATCCCGAATACTGTATAGCTATTTGAAGAGGACCCGTCACCTCTCCTGTTTTAGTAGATGTAATTCCTATGAAATAACCATTCTGGAGCATCTTTTGGCATGAACTGCTCCTATTGTTCTTCTTGGACTTACTTGACAGAAGGTATGTGTGTCTGCTGTCTGGCACTGTGAGCGCTGATTGTCAGACTGTGTAGGGACACATCACCCAAATGGTGAAACCCAATCCTCAATTTATTCATCTATTACGTGGAGGAATAACATGGGCACGACGCAACGGTTAATTCTAAAAGATGCCCCATAACTTATTTTATGAAGAATAGATTTAAAACAGGCATGTCAGGAAAGGTGCCAGGTCCTCTTTGAAGGGGCTGGCCTCCATCCACCGGTATGAGGACCCAGTTGTGCTAAGACAACATTCCCCAAACCATTACTCCACCTCCACTAACCCAAAGTTTTGACACTTGACAGGAGGACTTTAATTATTCTTGCTGCTTGTGCCAAATTCTGATCGATCCATCAGCATAGTGACACAGATATCTGCATATATCTGACCAGGCCAGGTTTCACTTCTCTGGGATCCAATTTTTGTGCTTTTTTTGCCCACTGGAGGTCATATATTTCTGTTTCTTATATGGCAATGGCACTCGAGCTGGCTGACTGCTGTTATAGCCCATCTGCACGAAGGAGCAGGTTAGCGAGTTGTGCATTTGAACACAGTTGGAGTAACAACATTTTATGTGGCTGCAATTTACTTGACTGCCTACTACCTGCGTGTCAGATCGATTCTTGCCATCTTCCATCGATAAATCGTTTACAGCCAATGGATCCCTTTTGTCAGATCCAACCATTCTCAATAAGAGAAAACCTCACAAGGTTGCCAGTTTTTGAAATCCTGGCCCCATCTAGTCTAGCATCAATGACCAGGCCTCATTGGAAGTCACTCGGAGCGCTTCATTTCCCCCACTCTAATGTAGATTCAAACAAAGTGATCACATTAAACTTGCCGACTTGATTTTATGATGCACTTTAGGGATGTGTCTAATCTCCATATAAGGACACTGCATTCATGGAAGAGCAGGTGTCTCTAAGTGTCAGTTCAGTGTATATGCCTTTATGGCACACAGTGGGTATAGAATAACAGTACCGCTGACAAATTCAACTTTAGGGTACTACTTTGGGCAGCACATGGTCTCCTGGACCATTAATCCAAGAATAGTCTCGGTATACTGGTAGCTTAAAGGAACCGGTCAGAGGCACAATAATGTGGTATGAGAGGGACAGGCAGACATGTAATTGATACATACCGTTAGGTTAAGGTCAGGCTAGGTGGCGTTCTTGCATGAATGGAGAGACAAGCAGCAATAAGGAAAAATGGTTAAGATAATAGCCGAGGGAAGGACACAAGAAGACGGGAAAGCTGGGTGAACAGGCACAGGTAAAAAACAAAGAGCCAATCCAAAACTTTAGCACCTTTGCAGAACATTATGGAACCTATTGCTCAGTTACCCTCCGATGGGGTTGGGTGCCTATTGAGCCCGGGAACCATCAGGATTGGTAGGGGATGGAAAAGCTGGGTGTGTGTGATGACACTTTAAGAGGCTGGCTGACTGTGAACACCCTAAAAGACGCACAGACATCAATTTTGCAAATACACATGTAAATGCGCTTACACCTGTGACACCGGCCTTTAGCCTGTCACACGACTTTATGTGCGCATGCAATACGCAGTGAATAGAACTTATTGATTAAAATGGGTCCGTTCACATGTGCAGATTTTGTGCATGCATTTCGATCATGCAAAAAAAAATAAACCACACAGTGTGCTTTATTTTCCTGCACATTCGTGCAGGAAAAGAGCATGTATGGAGCCAATTACACTATTTGCCCATTTCAATGAATGGCAGCATGGTTGAATATCATTTTTTGCATATAAAAAGTATAGTAAAACATATGTGCACACAAATCTGCAGTGCCCATTGTGTAAGTGCCCGCGCCCATGCACTTATGCCTGTGTGACAGCGGCCTTAAAGAAAACATTACTTTACATTGCTTCATAAAATGGTTTAACTGTAAGTCTACCTGATTAACATTTCAGGGCAACAGAAGGCATAAAGCAATGAGACAGTTCCTTGAATTACAGAATCAGGACTAATAAAAAAAAACAATTTTGTACAAAAATAATTCAAAATTTATTCCAGAAAATTATGCACAATGGTGAACCGCAACCCCGCTCCCCCCCATGATACAACGCTATCTCAACAGTACCATTAATATCTTTATTACTACTTACAAAAACACAATGCTTCATTTATTAGTCTTGCATAAAGATAAAAGCTTGGACATTTCATAGTCTTTCCCACTGAATGTTTTAAGGCACATGAATTAGATCCCAAGATCGATGGCTCCCCATTCATGCGCTGGCTGGGTTCCCACAGCGATATGCAAGTTGTACCCGAGAAACTCTGGTGCAATTTGCATGGGACAGCACACATTCTCCACGCACGCTGCAGATCCGATGCTCCTCCGTGAAAACGGACAAGAATAGGACGTGCAGACATTGTTATCTATGGGTTCTGTGAAAAATCATTCATGTGAATCACTTGGACTATTATGGGCCGTGTGCGATCCGTTGAGTACATGACCCAAGAATACAGCCATGTGGAGGTCCGGGTGCGGAGATCCTCAAATCGCTAGAAGTGTAGGTCAGCCCTTCTGATGGCGCTGCTTAGGAGAAATACTGACAGTAAACGCTAATTTACTAAATACTAAGACTACTGTGTAACACTGTGTAAAAATATATTAAAGCAGTTTTTCCATCATGGATCTTAAAAGGGAAGTATAAAAGGAAAGTCATGATTATGGATCCAGTCTCGCCTTTGGATATGAAAAGCGGATTGAGCGCTGAACTGCACATGTTCTGCAGTGCAAAGATCCGCAGCATTTGGTGTGAATTTTGACACGTATTTTAGTGGGGATCCGCAGTGTATCCAACTGGTTGTGTGGAATCCACACCAAACTTTGCAGCAAATGATGCAGATTTTTCCAATGCAGAAAATCCAGAGCAAATGACGTGTGAACACACTCTTAAAGGGAACCCATCACATCCTCTCATCAGCAGTGCAGGCGGCATACTTGTACTGCTCTGTTCCCTTTGACTCCAACGTTTTTCTTCTAGGCCTTCCCCATTCACCCACATGGGCTCTTGGTACGGGCAGAGCTAAGCAGTTTTCTTCTGGCAAGTGGGCGGTCTTCATTACCCACTGTCAATCAAAATTGACATCATCCAATGACTCAGAGTAGTGAGGAAGGGAAGACTAGTGCTAGGCTAAGTATGTAACGGCAGCTGATGCGAGTGTAGTCAGCAGGGATGCAGAAGTATAAGCAAGCAGCCGGCCCTGCTGATCAGAGGTCAGGACAGGTCAACTTTAAAGGCACCATCAAAACTACACTGTGTTCTTTGTGACTTATGCTCTCTCCTATAGAAACCCATATAAAAACTAGGTTAAAAATTTCTTAAACTACTTTGAGAAAGCTTTCCTTTCAACCCGTGTCAGGACAAGGTTTCTACTATATACAAATCGATATAATGCACACGTCTGAATAAGGAAGCAGTCTAACCGGGAGGTTTACTGCAAATACACCTTATATGCAGACATATATGGTGCCCATAGGTTCTTAAGAAAAAAAATATACTGTGTGACATGTCATGTTCTTCTTTTAATGGGATGCCTGTGTATGGATACACTTGAAGTACGTGCTGTTAGGCTATGCCAAACAGACAAGGATAGTATGAATGCCACCCAAACCGAATGGGTTAAAGATGTTTGACGCACTCATCAAGTTATGGATCGCGAACTGTACCATAAACAAAAGGGTACTGTAAGGAACGAGATTTACTCCAACACGTCTTGATATTTTAACAGGTTTTAACTAGTGATGAGCGAGCATTGCCCTTAGCGAGTACCTGCCCGCTCGAAATACAAGGTTCGGGTGCCGGCGTCGCGCAGGGAACTGTGGGGAGGAACGGAGGGGAGATCTCTCTCTCCCTCTCTCCCCCCCCCCCCAAATGCTGACTGCTGCTACTCACCGCCCTCCTGCGCCGGCACCCAAACCTTGTCTCTCGAGCGGGCAGGTACTCGCTAAGGACAATGCTCGCTCAAGCCATTACCCTTAGCAAGTATGCACGCTCATCTCTAGTTTTAACCCTTGCCTGGCTAAAGCTGGTGTACGACACCAATGCTCCCATTCCTTAAACTAGAAAAACATTCATAGTGAGAAAAGTTACATCTTGAGGGAGAACAATAAAACAAAGCGTATCCTGTGGATATTTTGTAAATGCCTGTAATGGGAGAGGAGTGTCCCCTCTTTCTAGCCATCAGTGCTTGGAATACTTAAAGGGGTTGTCCCGCGCCGAAACTTTTTTTTTTTTTTCAATTGCCCCCCTGTTCGGCGCGAGACAAACCCGATGCAGGGGTTAAACAAGAAAACCGCACAGTGCTTACCTGAATCCCCGCGCTCCGGTGACTTCTTACTTACCTGCTGAAGATGGCCGCCGGGATCTTCTCCCTCGGTGGACCGCAGGGCTTCTGTGCGGTCCATTGCCGATTCCAGCCTCCTGATTGGCTGGAATCGGCACGTGACGGGGCGGAGCTACAAGGAGCCGCTCTCCGGCATGAGCGGCCCCATTCACAAAAGGAGAAGACCGGACTGCGCAAGCGCGTCTAATCTGGCGATTACACGCTGAAAATTAGACGGCACCATGGAGACGGGGACGCCAGCAACGGAACAGGTAAGTGAATAACTTCTGTATGGCTCATATTTAATGCACAATGTACATTACAAAGTGCATTAATATGGCTATACAGAAGTGTATAGACCCACTTGCTTTCGCGGGACAACCCCTTTAATCTACTGCTCAGTTGACTGACCTTCCATGTGTACGCACAAATATCAGTCATAATAAAAATATAATACTTTATCACGCTAGTGAACAGGACTGCGCTCAGCGTGTAGGGACAAACTTACAGTCACCTAAAAGCACGGCTACTTTAACATACAAAAATATGTTCCCACCCCCATAGGATTACAAGATAATATTAATGGGTTTTAAATCAATCATTACGGCATCCATGGAGTCCCAGAATTAATGTAATTAACAGGTAATGCCTGGCATTGTGGGCAGTGTCTTTTTTATAAAACAGTTTTCATGCCCTATAGGAGAATTTGGAAGATTCTCATTCATAAATGCAACATTCTTCCAACCGGTCCACAACTCTTACAGCTCGGTTACGGCTTCTCCTTTTTCTCTTTGTATTCTTCGAGGCGTAGAAGCCATTTATCCCAGTAGTGTAAACACATTTCAGAGTCCATAAAATGGGCATGAGCAGGTGAGCCGTCTTTATAGGCAATGACTATAAGTCCGCAATCAACCTGTAAAACAAGAGAACTCATCTAAACACACAGGCATACAATAAAAAAAAATCACGATCAGTCCCAGGTCTAAAACCCGCATTTAGACTGAACGATTTTCGTTCGAATGAGTGAAACTGAACAATAATTGTTCAGTTTAAATGTGAGCCAATGCCTGAATGACAAACAAGAATAGCATGGGTCATGAATAGTAGATCAGCAGGGTCTGTTGACCAGGACCTCCCCCAGTCAGCGATATATTGAGGCCAGCACGTATGTGCACTGAGCAGATTTCTGCAGAAAGCAGACAGCTCTGTCCTTACTGCAGTGGTCAGGCTTGGTATTGCAGGCCAAACTCCCTTAGAAATAAATCTCACTGCAGCCATCTCTCTCTCTTCCCCAAGGCTTTATTTACCCAACAGTGACTTTCTTTTCTGCTGCGTTTACTGCTGAGAGAGGAGGTGTCCTGTACTCCATGACTTCCTTCAACATTGTAGAGTGGTGTAAAACATACTCTGTGGATGGTAGGCAGGAAAGTCATCAGTAACTTCTCCTGGTTGCCCTCACTGTAAAGCTGGGTTCCCACGGGACAAAAAAATCCCACAGCTTGGCCGCACCGAAAAGCCATGAGATTTCCGCGGGAGAGCCGCAGCTTCAAGACCTGCGGCATATCGCCACGGGTTTTGGAGTGGTTCGGCTGCCGGCATTCCGTTGCGGCTTTCTCTGCAGCGGAAAAAAAACCCCAAAACAATTGACATGCTGCAACTGTCAATTCCACGCTGCATTGCTGATTCCGCCCGGCTTTGCTGCAATGGATTGGCCGCCCCGTGTGGACAAGATTTTCGCAAAATATCATCCACATGGCTGGCTAACCCCGGGATTAGGAGCCGCGGGCGGATTTGCCGCACACAGATTCCACACGCAACTTCCACTGCAAATCCGTCCCATGTGAATCCAGCCTAATATTTTAAGGTTTCTAATGATAAAAAACAGAACTCCAAAAACACAATGGGAGGACATTCATAAAACCTTTTATGCCACTTTCTGGTGAAAAAAAAGATGCATATTTTTGCACAAGTAAGGATTTGTGCAAAACTTTATGACTTTTTGCTATTAACCACTAAAAAAAAAAAGGGGATGTCACTTGTAGGGAGGTGCATTTATGTAGAATTTACGCCAGCAACTGGCGTAAATCATACCGGAAATGAACACTAAATTGGATCTGGCATACATATGTGAACGGAGGATCTAAAATGTGCATAATACATGAAGATCATTGTGCGCCGGTGGAAATACTGTTAAGACCGATGTCTGAAATGCCTGCCCTAATAAATTTCCTTTTATGTTTTAGGCTCATTTCTTGGCCTGATGCGTGTCGATTGGTTACTGTTTCATTTTCTTTCGGGCTGAAAATCCAATTATGTGGACCAACGCTCATAATTACAACTGTTCATCCCCATAGACCAGCTGTACATTTTCCTGTTCACAAGGGAATCGGTAAATATTTTTATGTTCGCTGAAACTCAATGATCAGCTGACAAACAAATCTTCACTCGTTTGTCAGCTGATCGTTGGATCTTTTACACGGCCTGATTGTTAGTTTAAACCAATAACAGGCCTGTGTAAATGGACTGTTAGGTCTAATTCACGCAAGTGAGGTTTGGATCAAAGTTCTGTCACAGTAGCCGAGTAAACTAAGGCAGAACTCGGATCCGTTAAAATCAATGAGACGATTCAGACAAGGAATTTTTTTTTTTTTACAGACTGATGTGGTAAGAGGAATAATAGCATCTCTTTTACGGAAGACAGTAGGAATGCAACATCCACTGTCCTGCACATCAGGCAGCACAAGGAAGGGGTGTCTGCTGTGCAGTCCAATGCAATGTTTGCCCGAAAATCTAAGGCACAACTCACACACGGCCATCTGAATGCAGTCTTAGGCCTCCTGCAGACGGCCGGGTCGAATCTGGCTGCGAGAATTCTCGCCGCGGGACCCGACCCGAGCCACGCAGCTCTGGCTCTTTCATAGAACATGCTGCGGTTTGTTTGCCGCGCAAGATTTCGCGTGGACGAACCGCAGCCGTCTGCATAGGAGTGCATTTGCTAACGCAATCCTATGGCAGCTTCCAAGGGCGGAAATTCCGCGGGAAATCCCGCCCGTCTGCAGGCGGCCTTAAGAGTTGCTTTGTAGGCAGTTATCTGATGTTCAAAGGTTACCCTACATTTTAACTTAATTAAGATCAAATATTTCTTCAATTTGTGTTTGCTTACAAAACCTAAACAAACATGTGAGATATGCTAAACAACAAGAGGTTTCCAATCTTATAGATAAAACACGTCTGACTTCCCAATATAGAGCTGACACACACACACACACACACACACACACACACACACACGTTTGACTAAAGAGAAGCATTATTTGGTGACGCCGATATACAGTAATAGAGAAAGTCCAACTCACTTACCTGAAAGTTATAATTATTGTCGTGATTTATGGCTCCCATATATGCGGCTACCTGCAGTGGATTATCAAACGTGTTCTTTAAGTTTGGTTTCTGCTTTTCAGAGGTTTTCCAGTCTATTACACACAACTTCTCTCTGCAAATCAAAAAAAGTTGTGAGTAAAAATAAAATAAAAATGCCTAGAGGAACCGGGGGTCAGCAGTCAGTCTCTGTGTGGCTGGGTCCACATGGGGGCCAATATGAGTCGGGATGCCCGCAGTGGGCATTCCACTGCAGATGGGCAGTCACATAGTATGTTAGGCTGAATGAAGACAAATGTCCATCTAGTTCAGTGGAAGGTCAGGCTCCAAACCTGCGGATTTTGAAGTGAGTTTTATTGCATAGTTGTGTGTGGAACTCATCCCCTCAACTGACATGCTGCAGAATTTAATTCCGCATCGCATGTCGCCCTGTGTAAATGGCCGTTAGAGCGCCATAAATTTATAGGGCTATTTTGGCAAGAGACAGGGAGCCAGGTGCTATATTTTTCATACTCATCCGCTACCTGGTTCCTGCCTACAAAGTCTGCACACCGGCTGACAATCTGATTCTTTTTAGAGTCCTCTTCATGCAGTCTCCTATACAAGTTTATGGGAGTGGACTCCCTGTCACTTGGCCTAACAGCACCATAAGCTTGTGTATGGTACTTTAGGTAGGTGACAGGACCCCTTTAAAAATAAATAAATGAAAAAAAAATATCTATCTCCTATAGGCCGCTTGCACACGGGCGGAAATCCCGCGGCAGGATTTCCGCCGCTCAAAGCCTGCATAGGAGTGCATTACAATACGCACTCCTATGCAGACGGACACGGTTTGGCTGCGAGAAATGTCGCGCGGCAAACAAACCGCGGCATGTCCTATTTTTGTGCGGGGCTCGCAGATACGTCACTCACCCGGCCGCCGGCTCCGGTCTGCGCATACGCCGGCTGCCCGGCAGCCGGCACATGAAAGAGCCGGGGCCGCCGGGCGCGGGTGAGTACGCGCTCGTCTCTGCAGGCGCTCGGGTCCCGCAGCGAGAATTCTAGCCGCCGGATCCGACCCGCTCGTCTGCAGGCGGCCATAACGTGTGGATGAGCAGTGGGAGTGTCAAACAAATGAGCGACTCTGATACGGTGTGAAATCAGCAATGGTCCTTTTACACTAGCAGATAATCTGGCGGTGCCACTGACCACTGATCGACATGTCGGTCAGCACTCGTTCCTCTATGTACATGGGCAAATATCTGTTCTGTGGGAACAATCAATCGTTAACACGATCTTTTCGTCCCCATACAGCGGTCACATCCATCCGTTTACAAGAGAAGATGCACAGCCGGCCAGCGTGCAATTTTATGCTCACCTAAACAACACAATCAGCTGAAGAACGACTGTTTGCTCATTCATCAGTTGATCGTTCCTCCTTTTAACATAGCCCGGTAAAGCAGCCAGTATAAAAAGACTTTAAAAATTATTAAATATAATTTATTTTTTGTATCTGTATCAGAATTGTAACCCCTTAATGACCAGGGTGCTTTGGTTCTAAAAAGGACCAGACACTTTTTTTTACCCATGTGCTGCGTTTTTTTCTCCTGTGATATATAGGGCTATTTTTTTTTCCCTAAATTTTTTCACTGACTTTTCCCCCCCGTTTTTTACTTTTATAAGGGGTAAAAAAAGAAGAAAAAAAAAAAGTGTTTTTTTTTAAATCTTATAGTTTATATTTAAAATTAGTATATTTACACTAAAATAAAGTACGTTTTGATATATAATTTGCATAGTATTGGATTACAGGACGCATGCGGCGACGATTTAGGTTGGCGTCAGCATCGGGTTATTTTCATGTATATATTTACATTTTTTTCTGTAATTTTTTTTTTTTACTTGTTTTTGTAACATTTTTTTTTACCATCTATGTCCCCCATGACATCATACAAGATCTCTTTGGGGTCATTTACATTGTCTTTTTTTTTCTCGCTTTCAAATTTCACACTTTCTCACTGTAGTTGGGGCATCCATAGGAATTCAAGTTACAGGTGAAAACATCCCCCTGTACTGACAATAGTCATTAACAGAGCTGATCAGAGGCTGCTAAGACTCATCAACTCTGCTGTGCTAGGGACCACCCAGCGGTCGTGTGTAGTTGGGTCGAATAATGGAAGTCACACTTTCGCTTTTCTCTATAGTACATAGCGCTCATTGAGCACTATGTGGCCTGGAAAGGAGAGGGCAGAAGCTTTAATCCTGCTCCGTACGTCTATCGGCAGGAGTTAAAGCCCAGGACCAAGCGCCATAAATTTACCGCGCTTGGTCCTTAATGGGTGAAGCCCTGGGCCACAAGTTTTAAAACCCAGAAGACATTGGGGAATTTTATGTCGGCTTTAGATAACGCTCCATGCAAAAAAAAAAAGAGAACACACACATGCAGATTTCTCACCGATATTTGGCCACACAGTCTACAAAGCCCAAGTACTGCAGCTCCGAATGGACAACGGCGCTTTCGAGAGTCTTGACTCCTACAACATGAGACAGAACGTGTTCTGCGCTGTTCATGTATCCAACCAGTTCTTCAGCATCATCTGGTTTCTGGGTGTATTGTTCCTCAGATAACAGCAAGTCCTCTAGCTGCGCATGGAAGCGCTTTCCCTGTGAGAACAGAGCTTGAAAGGAGATGAACAAATAATTAGAATCTATACTGAAGATACAAAGAAACCAAAAAGTGGCTTAATTCCCATACAGCACAGTAAACATCACTTCAACACTATGCCTGATCTAGTAAAACGAATCGGCTTCACTACCCATAGTAGTAACATATATATGCATGCATGTATGTATACCTGCTGTGTACTCTATGAAGCCTTCCTCCCCTAACTCCATGATCATCCTCTGCTTCCACCTCTCCAAATAAAATGCCTGCTCCATCGGCATGGTCTGCTGAAGGATTCGGGTGACACTTGGCAGTCTACCATTGGCCATCTGATTCTTGCCCGGTAGGCCGATTTTCACTGGGATGTTGGGATCCGTCTTCTCCACAGACAAAAGGACCTTATTGGGATTGTTTAATGGAATGTGGTTCTGAGGGACTTTTGAGTCAGATTCCTGCGCTGGTACCTTCGACCTCACTACTTTACCATACAAGAAATGGTCTTCTTCAAATAGACTGTCTGGAGTTTGAGAACCGGCCTTGGAGGTGGTTACCGTCCGCAATAAATCTGCATATTTTCCCTGGTCAACATCTTCATAACCGTTTACTTTTTTCTTCCTGCTGAAGAAACTACAGGATGTGGACAAGAAAGTCGTCAAGTTCAGCTGATGGGGCAGGACGTCTACTACTCTTTTGCAATTTATACCCAGCAGCCGAAGAGGTTTCATTGTGAACATCAATAAAGATGTGCTGAAGAAAGAGGCTCAATTACCTGGAAAAAAAGGAACAGAAAGTTACAAAAACATAAATTGGTGTTGGCGAGTCTCCATGGATTGGCACAAAACTTGAAGAATAGGACAAAGTAGAGCTCATCCAAATAATGACTGTGAACTGCCCCAGAGTTGTAGAGAACTTTATTATAGTTGTATTGGGCCTAACTATACCTTTTATGCCTTTGATTTCTTATGTACAGATATTTTTTTTTTTCTGTTGGATTCTGGAAAATGCTCCATCAGACAACGTGCTAAAGAGGCGTTGTCACATCCCATAACCAGAGGGACAGGCTGCCTACCCTACCGATTCAGCCGACGGCTTCATTCTTCTTCTATCCTCCGCCGCCCACAATAGCTCCGGTTACTTTCTGTACCCAACACTAGTTTACCCCAACCGTAGTCAGAGGATGTGACGGCTTCTCATTAAGGTAAACATTGCTTATAAAGGTATGGATCTTCAGTATTTGCTGTTGTATGACTCCAACATATGGTGGCTCAGTAAGGGCCATGTCTATCATTCCTTACAGCACAAACCAAGTGACGCCCGCTGATCTCCACAAACCTTCTAGCCATCCTAGATTACGACCAACCTCCTGGGTAAAGACGACAGCAGAAATTTGATGACGCTAAATAAAATTTACTAAACACATCGAAATGTACATCTTCAACTTTCAAAAAGTCATTATGGAAGTGGTAGATCTGCAGCCCGTGCGGGCGGTGCACAGCGATATGTACATCTGATCCAGCACCAAGAAGGGGTCAAGATGGCTGCAACTACTCAACTCGGAGAGTAGGGATATCGCAAAGAACCTTTCCTTATGGCTCACATGGCCGTATTCTGACGGCGTAACCCCTTGGCAACATCTGGGGATTGCATGCAGCATTACAAGATGCGATACGGCGGGCATGGGGGCTCTGGAGGCTACTTGTGTGTAGTGGCCTATGCCAAGGGTGGAACCACTTTTAGGGCCTCAGGTGACAAGACCGTTCATCTAATCACCACAACTCTATCTGTCTGACATGTAACTGCATGCCGAGTTTTGCAGCAAAACTCCTTTTTTCCCCGCAAAGAGCCTAATATACCGTAATTGTACTTCAGTAACCGTAGTAACATCTGACTAAGGCCGCAGGTCCACAGGTGGGTCAGATTCCGCGTGTAGGAGCCCATAGCAGAATCCAACCCTGGCTGCCGCGGCGTCCTCGCGTACCTCCAATAGTCTTTCTTTCCTGTGCTACGGATGGTCCACACGGCTCGCCGTCGGACATGCGCAATATAGTGTTTTTTAAAAAAAAATCTCCTGCTCTTCAGTGACCGCTATGGGTGCGCCGCGGATCATACGGTGTCCACGGACTTCAATGGAAGCCATCTGCATGGAATCCGCGCTAAAATGCAGCGATTTGTCTTCCGCATGCGGAATCTGGAAAACAAGTTTGCACGTGTTAAATGAGGTGCGACGGCCATGCTTTCCTATGGGAGACTTCCACGTAAGCGTCTGGCGCAGAATCCGCAAGTCAAATCCGCCCGTGGACATTGGGCCTCAAAGATCAAAAACCACTGAAGCAGGGAAGTTTGCGAAAACCCACGCACGTTTTTTTCCTGAACACTTCGTCACGTACGCCCCGCCAGCATGCTCTACTTTCCTGCGCAAATGTGCAAAGTCCCTATAGAAGTCAATGGGGATGTGCAGATGTGCACGCAATACGCTATATAGATGCGTGATGCGCTGCGGAATGGCGCAGGAAGAGAACACATCTGGAACGCAGACTCATTAGCCATGTAAATGACCGGGAACAATGGTGTGTAATTTTTGTGCGCGCAAAACCCAGTAAAATATATACCGAAGCGCACGCAAAAAAAGCAACGCGCGTTCCAGAAAGACAGTGGTCTCATGAAGCCGGCCTAACACTAGTGTCTTCATCACAACAAGTCTATATATCTGTCAGCGTGATTTAACTTACGGTAATAATAAGCTTATAATATCCAGTAACACGGCTGCTGCTTACAAGGCTGCATTATTACCTATGGAGTCCATGAGCGGGGTTCCCATATACAAATAACCAGCTGGGTCTCCCCCCTCCAGACTTCCTCACCCCCTGCAGAGTCTCCCATATCCCAACAGCCGCACCCCACACTTACCCGCCCTATACAGAAGCCGAAAGCCGCTAAACACATTCCCAGTCATCGGCCATTGCTTTGCCTACAACGTCATTTTGGGAAATGTAGTTCTAGTGTTAGTAGATAGTGCGCGAGTCTGCCTCGGAAAGACTACATTACCCATAATGCAAGGCTGCGCGCTGTGCTGCGGCTCGCCGTGTGTAGCGCGGGAGTTGTGTAAGGGCTGTGACTGTGGTGCACAGCGCAGTGTGTGAGGAGGTCCCGCCTGCTGCCATGTCTGACATATTAGTAGTACCGTTTTGTATTAAAGTGATTTTAAAGTGCCTGTATAGTCTGTCTTCACACTCCATAAGGTCCTGTTAAAATTTGGACCCACAACTCTTGATGTTGGGGGCCCCTTCTGTACACTTGCCAGTTCTGAGGGGATAATGGCCCCCCCGCCTGATGATGGGTGAGGCGGGTGCTCATGTTATAAAGTAATAATGGAGCTCAAGGATGTGTTGTCAGGTTATAATACACGAGTATTGGGGGAGTCTGACCTCTAGGACCACCAATCCTGAGCCTGTGCCATGTCACCTTCCATGTTTGCCACTCCAGCCACCAGGCTGTGTTGGTAATTACAGCTGACTCCATTTCTTTGCAGTCAGAGGCGTAGCTAAGGGCTCTTCACAGACATGTGGTAACAGCATATCACACGTGCGTAATTTGCTGTTCCAATCTGCCATCAGCTCCCATGATGCTGCTCACACACATTACACTTGCAAGAAAAATCGTGGCATGTTGGCATGTACTACGAGTGCATACACTCTATGCTGCATGCTGCCTCACACGTGGCACACAGTGAATTACGCACATGTGAAGCTGCCCTAACTGTTGGGGGATGCCAACTGTTGGGATGCCTGCGGTTTCAGAGGGTCTCACGTGGCCCAGTCCAGCTGGCAGTGCTTAAACCACCATGGGGTTCTTCAGGCGGCTCCAAATGGCATCAGTCCAGTTCACATTTGTAGTAGCCGCAATGTGCGCCGCACTGAGGGGTTCTGATGCTTTTCAGCAGCCTTGCCGGCTAGGACATTGTGAACATTGTACGACAAAGGGCAATTTGCTGGGATCCTGAGGGTGTCTATGCTATATTACGGACAGTGCCAGGCTCTGGGTAGGGGGATCCCAATTCTTGACAGCCCCTGGGGTGAGTGATCCGGTACTATTGTACCTTGTCACCACCAGGAAGCTAGGGGTTTGACAGGGCCAGCATGAAGGAACGCCCTTGTCACACCCCTAGCTCCCGATTGG
This sequence comes from Eleutherodactylus coqui, assembly GCF_035609145.1. Classification (NCBI taxonomy): domain Eukaryota; kingdom Metazoa; phylum Chordata; class Amphibia; order Anura; family Eleutherodactylidae; genus Eleutherodactylus; species Eleutherodactylus coqui. The sequence goes on from NC_089839.1 coordinate 79,781,128, forward strand.
CTCAATTCCTGAAGGTCCTAGCAGCAGTGACAGTTTTGATTTTTGCCTGGGTGGGAGAGTTAGGGTTACAGTTAGTTTTCCTGTTAGGCTTACAGAGTTAATACTCTAAGCCTAACAGGAAAACAAACCCTAACCCTCCAGGCCTGGCAAAAAACAAAACACACGCTGCAGCAATGAGGTTCCCCGAAGCAGCCGTCCACCTTCAATCTCACCTGCCCAACCGGTAGCCACCACCTCCACTCACTGTGTGATTTTCGTGGTGCTGGAGGAATCCTCCTGCAGTGAGGCAGTGCCTCCGCTCCCTCACTGCTCCGGCTCTGCTGGCGGTGTGTTTCCTGCCGTCACTGCTCCCAGGCTTGCCGCTGTCATCACCAACCAAGTGCTGTGTCCGCTGCCTCTGGATCTCCAGCCGCCGCTGCTCTGGAGAGAAGGGAGACGGACAGCGGGGAGCAGGGGGCAGTGACAGCAGCAGCAGGGAGGTAACATCAGAGCCGAGGAAGACTGAGGGAACACACTTACAGCGGGGAGGCAGCTTTGCAGCCAATCACGAATAGGGGGAGTCACCGGCCTGTTAATCTTGTCTCCACCACTACTTCCGGTGGTGACAGCATACAATAGTACCGGGTGATCTTGGGCACTGAGACTCCAGGTTAGCTAGTACTGGGCATGCAGAGGATGAAATAACACCTCTGCAGGCATCAGAAATTCCCGTAAAGGCTCCTGTATGCTTTGAATTCAGTTTTATTTGTTTTTTCACATTACTTTCTTTCTGGGGCATTATAGCTATTTAAGGTGCACAATGCTGGGCAGTTATTACTGTGTGGAGCACTTACTATCTGGGGTACAAAAGATGGCACTTTTGTTGTGTTGTGTACTACCACCGGTATCATCTGGGGCACTGTTTGGCACTATTATTTTTAGGATACTGTCTATCTGGTCTTATAACTTTTAGGGGTGCTGCATTCATGGTGCTATTTTTTTGGGAAGTAATTAAAGTTATGACACCATTCTTTCTTAAGCACAGTAATAGGGGGCACCAGTCAGCAGGTACCGAACAAGGGATTGATGGGAGAGCAGCAGACTCAGAATAAGGAGTAGCAGTAGGATTAAGAGTTTCTGAAGATACGTACTACGTGAGGATTCTGTAAAAGTGAAGACTCAAAGATGTCTTTGTTGCAAATTTGGTAGAGACAAGTCATGACTGGCAGTAATCATCATGGTGGTCCGGACCGGATGGAAAAGTAGACATAAAAGGTATAACTCCAGTTATAGAGGACGCCACCTGTGAGTCACTTGAGTATTTCTGTACTGTAATCACTTCTATGGTCTGCAGAACACCTGTGTAGAAGTGCTATCTACCACTAAATGGTCATTGCATGGTGATATTGTTGGTCTTTGTATAACTACTCTGATTAGGATGCTCTTCTAGGGTTGCAAACTTGTTACCTGGGTTGGGGTTCACTCAGGATGTTTCAACGCCCCGGCTTCTTGTAGTGAAAAAGTGTACAGAACTGAGAGCATGCTATGTATTTTCTGCCCTTTTAATTGGTTGCAGACTATCCCCGCAGACAGTAGTAACACTGATTATTGTTTTTTTTTTAGTTATTTGAATTATACTTCTCACTGGAGGACAAGAAAAGCGCAGCGGACGACACCAAGGTGGAGGCATTTCCAGTTATACCCTGTGTTCTTTCGGTTATTCGGCTTCTACAGTCTCTGAGCAATGTGAGTGTCTCTGAGGGGAAGAAAGGTTGGGGGTCACTACTCAACATAATAGTGACACACCTCTGCGTGCCTCTGATCTGAAGTTGTAGAGTTCAATAATACGCAGACTGTTTTTGAATCAAATAGTTTTTATTGGGTTTTAAAACATGCATGTAGAATCACTTTGCTTTCTCTTAAAGGGGTTGTCCCGCGAAACAAAGTGGGGGTATACACTTCTGTATGGCCATATTAATGCACTTTGTAATGTACATTGTGCATTAATTATGAGCCATACAGAAGTTATTCACTTACCTGTTCCGTTGCTAGCGTCCTCGTCTCCATGGTGCCGTCTAATTTTCAGCGTCTAATCGCCCGATTAGACGCGCTTGCGCAGTCCGGTCTTCTTCTTTTCTGAATGGGGCCGCTCGTGCCGGAGAGCGGCTCCTCGTAGCTCCGCCCCGTCACGTGCCGATTCCAGCCAATCAGGAGGCTGGAATCGGCAATGGACCGCACAGAAGACCTGCGGTCCACCGAGGGTGAAGATCCCGGCGGCCATCTTCACAAGGTAAGTAAGAAGTCACCGGAGCGCGGGGATTCAGGTAAGCACTATCCGTTTTTTTTTTTAACCCCTGCATCGGGTTTGTCTCGCGCCGAACGGGGGGGCTATTGAAAAAAAAAAAAAACCCGTTTCGGCGCGGGACAACCCCTTTAATACATTTGTAGATATGAGTAAAAGAGTTACATTTGTTTTAGACTCAAATTTACATACAAATGATATAAATCCATCTAAACATGGATCGTACAGAGAGCTTGTTTGAATTTCTTTATATACACATATACACACATACATACACATATACATACATACACACATATACACATACATACACATACATACATATACACATACATACACACACATACACATACATACACATACATACATATACACATATACACATACATACACATACATACACATACATACATATACACATACATACACATACATACACACATATACACATACACATACATACATACACATATATACACATACACATATATATATATATAGATATATATATACACACACACACATACATACATATATACACATACATACACATATACATACATATACACATAAACACATACATACACACACATACACATACATATATACATATATATATACATATACATACACATACATACACACATATACACATACATACATACACATATATACACATATACATACATATACATACATACATACACACATATATATATATACATACACACACATACATACATATACACATATATACACATACATATACATACATACATACATATATACACACATATACACACATACATACATACGCACATACACATACACACACCGAACCATATCCAATAGGTATTAGTAAATTATTGTGACTACATGAAAGTTCTTATAGATTTTTAAAATCAACTTAAAACTATATCAAACTGATAACATAAAATGTTGCCAAGGTTTCCATTGGGTATTAAAATTACTTAGGGTATTATTAGATTTAGCATACATTTTTTCATATATATAGTGGTCACGCAGACTGTTTTTTCAGAAAGCACAGACACTTTATTGTATCCATACATATGTGTTCAGTTGGAATTGTTTCCAAAAGACTGAACCAACAACAAAAGGAAACACTCTCCTATACAATCCACACAAAACCATTCATTCGTTATCTAAGAACAAACTGATTGGTTATATTTCACTACAGTATTACACGGGCGCAGTATACTCTACAATTGCTGTCTCATCTCCTGACCTAAACTAGGCATACTTTTATCGTCCTTTTCACAACACCCCAACAGTTTACATATTACTGACTAGAGGTATAAATGTGAGGTTCTTGGCGCACATTTTATTCCAATTGTGCGAGCCCATCTGCCACGTCACGGCGACCTCATTCAGATGGGTCCCTACACTAAGACTAGATTTGTAGAAGAGGAGATACTCAGACGTGGCATGTGTCACTTCTCCATGTGGCTCATGTCATCCTCTGTCAGAGCACAGAATCACATTGTCCTCTATATGCATCAATATGATGCAGAACCTTCTAATAAGTGATCTAGTTTGCAGTTGTTACACTGCACTCATTGTATCTATACACTTCTAGGTGGCTTTTATTCTACATTATGTGCGTCATTCCAGCAGGAGCCTTGCTGTATGCTACCTTATATGATAACACCAATGGACAGATAATACTGATGTGAGTGACTATACAGGTAAAGTATCACACTGCAATGGTAAAGCGATCCCTGAGAATATATAACTAGCTGCTAGATAACCCATCACTAGAGCTGCTCTAACCTGTTATCCTCATCTATGGTCAGGAGCATCTTTACACTGTGCGCCCCCTGCAGGCCAGATCCAGAGATCAGCGCTCAGGGTTCTGTAGGGTCACAGTGAGGATATAAGAAGGTCAGAGCGCATGTAGTAATCAGCTATGTATCTGCTATAAAAATGCTACTTACATATAACCAGAGAATCCCTATAAAGCCGACCAATTACACTGGAGATCTCCTGTTCTACATATACAGTGTTAGTATAGGGACCCATCTGAATAAGGAGCCCTGGAGGGCCCGATGGGAAGAGCAATGTCATTTACATCCTGCTCTGCTTATTTAGTGACAATACTGAGTGTAATTGGAAGGCTTTGTCCATTGCAGCTTGTCTTGTATTCTGCTTCTTCTGTACGGTCAGTCACATCAGGGTCAGAACTTATCACATAATACAGTCACATGAATATTAACAGGATTCAATAAGAAGCTGATACTGAAGATACTACTATAATCTCAAGCAATTAACAATACATTATGCTTTATTATATATCCTGTGTACATAAATACAATGACATTCACATTACATTAATTACATTGAAGTACATCACGTATACACATACAGTATGTATATTTATGCCTGTATGGATATTATATGAATATTACCAATGCAAACGATATGTGCATAAAATATATAACCTGAATACATTTGTGGGCATCAATCATATTTACCGATATTGATGTGCTAATGTAATACACAGAAACATTAACAGGATAAAGAAATATATCACAAACACATATAAATTACAGAATTAAAAGTACACAGATGCGTATGCATATATCGATATATATATATATTCACAGTCTTCAGATGTGAAGGCAGCCTAACTCATGGGAGAGATGCTTTTGTTATTATTATACTGTATACATATAATATACATGGACATCAGTACATCCAAACTTTATATAAGAATAAACAGGCATAACACCAAAAAGTAAAGTACAAATATCATGTGTATAATCACTGTGTGCACATTATGTGTAGATTATGTATAAATATATATAAAACATGGGGACATTTATAATATGTACAGACATTGCAATATTAATAATAAATACACAAACACTATATACAAAAATATGTTATGTACATTGCATATATTACCAACATGCATATAAATTACATATGTGGACATTGCAGAATATATATACACTATTATATACATACAGATGCTGACACTATATACAAACAGAACATATGAGTATTCACGATAGGTTGTAACGCTAATGATTAACATATGTTTACGCCTTAAGCTGTAGGTTACTGACCTGTTACTATTCAGACATGTGATTTCTAAGACACAAAAAGAGCAAAACTACCAGCAGACAACTTGTACTACAGTTTACACCCGTGCCCACAGCCATGATGGTTAAAAAAAACATTTTCTTACCTGTACGGAGCAGTTGCGGATCTTCTCCGTCCATGGCTGAATCTTCTTTCTTCTGCACTGCGGATGTTCTCCGCGGTGGCCAATGTGCGTGCGCATGCGCGGTGTATTTTAAAAAAATAGATAGGACGGCTTCTATTGACTTTAATGGAAGCCGTCAGTGCGAGATCCACAGAAAAATGGAGCATGCTGCGATTTTTTTCCTGGGCATGCGATCCGCATGCCAGGAAAAGATGACGTCCGCATGCTTTTAATTATTTTGCGGATGCTAATGCATCCCTATGGGCGGATTGATTTGCGGATCTCCCATGCGGGTGTCGCAAATCAAATCTGCCTGTGGATATTGGGCCTAAAGAATGCGAGCGGGGTTGTAGCTCGCCTTCTTATCAACGGGAGGAGTGAAATTGCTCTCAGAAGAAGGCAGAAAAGAGTTTTCCAATGAGAATGAAGCGTGGGGGTAAATAGAAGAACATTGCACATACAAGCATATAATATGAAACACATTAACTATTTAGCTACTGCTTATACTAGCAGGGTGCTATATCTTGCCCAGTCTAGGAGACTTAATACATATGTCCCCTTATCCATTGTAAGTATTTAGCTGCTGCTTATACTAGCAGGGTGCTATATCTTGTCCAGGCTAGGAGACTTAATACATATGTCCCCTTATCCATTGTAAGTATTTAGCTGCTGCTTATACTAGCAGGGTGCTATATCTTGCCCAGTCTAGGAAACTTAATACATATGTCCCCTTATCGCTTTTAAATATTTAGCTGCTGCTTATACTAGCAGGGTGCTATATCTTGTCCCGGCTAGGAGACTTAATACATATGTCCCCTTATCCATTGTAAGTATTTAGCTGCTGCTTATACTAGCAGGGTGCTATATCTTGCCCAGTCTAGGAGACTTAATACATATGTCCCCTTATCCATTGTAAGTATTTAGCTGCTGCTTATACTAGCAGGGTGCTATATCTTGCCCAGTCTAGGAGACTTAATACATACAGTATGTCCCCTTATCGCTTTTAAATATTTAGCTGCTGCTTATACTAGCAGGGTGCTATACCTTTCCCAGGCTAGGAGACTTAAAACATATGTCCCCTTATTCATTTTAACTATGTAGCTGCTGCTTATACTAGCAGGGTGCTAAATAATAAATATATGCTTTGTATTATGCTCTCAGGGATTTATATCATTATGTGGGGATCTTTTTTATGTAATGTGTTTTTAAACTTGTGTGTATTTTTGTGTTTTTCACATTATTATACTTACCTGGCTTCCCATGATCACTATTATGAGGGTCTTATGGAACTCATCTTGTCCTTAGGCTACGGCCATGTTCTCTTGGCGTCACTTGCTGTCGGCTCTATATCAACAAGATAATTTGGTATTTGTGTAAAAAATCTTTGCACTCATAGGAGGATGAACCAGGAATAAAATGGTGGCTGGTATACAATGTAAATGACATTACACTGACGCCTACCTGGAGTTAGTGGTAGTATATTGTCAGTTATATTGCATACCAGCTACCACTTTATTCATTGCTCACCCTCCTCCTATGAGCGCAGAGATGTTTTGCACCTATATATTTTTTGTATAAAACTCTTTCTTGGAGTTTTGGCCGATCTGCGGCTCTCCATCCCATCTATCTGGATGCAGCTCTCCATCCCATCTATCTGGATGCGGCTCTCCATCCCATCTATCTGGATGCGGCTCTCCATCCCACCTATCTGGATGCGGCTCTCCATCCCATCTATCTGGATGCGGCTCTCCATCCCATCTATCTGGATGCGGCTCTCCATCCCATCTATCTGGATGCGGCTCTCCATCCCATCTATCTGGATGCGGCTCTCCATCCCATCTATCTGGACGCGGCTCTCCATCCCATGTATCTGGATGCGGCTCTCCATCCCATCTATCTGGATGCGGCTCTCCATCCCATGTATCTGGATGCGGCTCTCCATCCCATCTATCTGGATGCGGCTCTCCATCCCATCTATCTGGATGCGGCTCTCCATCCCATCTATCTGGATGCGGCTCTCCATCCCATCTATCTGGATGCGGCTCTCCATCCCATCTATCTGGATGCGGCTCTCCATCCCATCTATCTGGATGCGGCTCTCCATCCCATCTATCTGGACGCGGCTCTCCATCCCATCTATCTGGACGCGGCTCTCCATCCCATCTATCTGGATGCGACTCTCCATCCCATCTATCTGGATGCGGCTCTCCATCCCATCTATCTGGATGCGGCTCTCCATCCCATCTATCTGGATGCGGCTCTCCATCCCATCTATCTGGATGCGGCTCTCCATCTCATCTATCTGGATGCGGCTCTCCATCTCATCTATCTGGATGCGGCTCTCCATCCCATCTATCTGGATGCGGCTCTCCATCCCATCTATCTGAATGCGGCTCTCCATCTCATCTATCTGGATGCGGCTCTCCATCCCATCTATCTGGATGCGGCTCTCCATCTCATCTATCTGGATGCGGCTCTCCATCTCATCTATCTGGATGCGGCTCCAGCATAGGAGGTTCTCTACTGACAGAGGGATTACAGGGGTAACACTTGGTCCATCAGCCCAGCTCGCTCACCCTGGCGGATTTGCACAACATATTTTGTGCACAAATTTTGCATGAATAATACTCAGCAAATAGGGCCCATTGATTTCCATTTCATGCAATGTGCGATCGCGTGAAAAATCCGCAGCATGACCTTTATTGGTGTCATTTGTGCACTGCAAGAGCCTATTGAAATCAATGCATTCAACATTTTTGTGCGCAAACATGTGGCAAATACATGGCGAAGCCGGCAATATAAGCGGCATCAGTGCAATTCAGTCACACAAACACGCAGCGTATTTGTGTGGCTGAAATGCCCTTACGCCCGTGTGAATGAGCCCTAAACACAGGGCAACTATAGATCTTCTAGTAGAGCGTCCAGTATAGTTCTCCATCATATGTCTACTAGTACTGAATGGGGAGAAGAACATCACCCACCAATAACTGACTGCACACAACTGACAACTTTCAAATCAACGACCAGCAATCCTATTGGTGGTCGCCTACTGACGTTACTATGGCAACAGGAACAACTCACGATTTATAAGGAAATACTTCTATGAAATCAGATGGCATTTCTTACAGTTTTATATGTAGATTACATTGACTACCTAAAGGTACACACAACTATCTATACTTGATACATACATTTGAGATATATATATATATGTGTATTTTTCACAGGGGCAGTAGTCTATTTGTAATTAAATCAGCGCTTCACAGTCTAGACTATTCTAAAAGAGTAATATTTTATTGATAGTTTATTAAAAACATGTAGCAGAATAGGGCACACCTAACAAACAGGTGTTAGGTGTGCCCTATTGCGCTACAGGTTTTTAATAAATTATCAATAAAATATTACTCTTTTAGACTAGTCTAGACTGTGAAGGGCTGATATATATATGTACATTTACTATCTGTATGATTGTTATTATGACACCTATTTTCCATATAGAGTAAAAAATATCAGATAATTTGTAGTTGTGAGTTCAAATAAAGTATATTACTAAATTTATATCCTGTATATAATTTCATGTAACGATAGAGCACAGTGCACCTCCTCCCCCTCCATGCAGACTCTAGTCTCCTGTTCCCATCTACTTACTGTATTGTTGGATGATGAAGCGATGTATCATTTCTTCTGGCCTCAGATGTGTCTCCACCTCTTCAGAGTCAGTGCTGTTGCTCAGCTGGCAGAGAGAGTGATGACATACCACTTATGGCAGATGTCTTGGTTACGATGAGGTCACAACACTGGAGTTCTACAACTGCTTAAAGTGGTATTACAGTAATATAAAGTTATTCCTAGGATAGTGCAGAACTATAGTTACAATCATAATTATCCCCCCCCCCTCCTGCAAATGAGGTTTGTCAGATTTACAGACTTTCGGCTGTTTGCAGAAAGCAATCAAATAAAAACAAATTAAATAAATCTACACGACTGATATAAAAGTGGTTTCTCCAAATTGTCTGAGAAGTATTCAGCCCCTCCGTGACGAGCGTCTTCAGGCTGTATTTACACCAGCGGTAATAATTCGGGGGTTCTGTGTTGTTGCGCGGTGCGCAGAACCTGCGTGTTTGGGGCACCGATTATTTTCATTGGATTCGTTGTAATCAGCGATGTTTCACTCGTACCAATACAGTGAGGGTGAAAAATCACAGTTTTTCCTATTTTTTGGGTGATTTGTCTGCAAGGATCGCCCATTATTCTGTAGGGGAGACAAAAATACTACATCACACTCGTATGCAAATGCAGTTTTCATGCTAGTTCGCAGTGTTTTTTCCATTTTAACTATCGAAGGCACGTGCAATTCTTTGCATAAGTGAAAAAGATGCTCAGCGATGCAAATCTCGCTTTTTTTAAAAGGGGAAGCGCATTGCAGAATCCTGAAGACCTTCGGTTTACAAGTGTGATATAGGCTGATTTATCTCACTTGCCTGTGTAAATACAACCTGTCAGCTAAATGATCTGCGTGAGCATGTGACATCACCGCTGGTTGTTCGCGCAGAACATTTAGACAGGAAGATCATCACATTGTATGGTAAACACTGAGCCAGCTGGGGGGGTAAGACTCAGCGAGAAGGAAGCAAACAACAAGGATTATTATACTGGTTAAAGCTGAGTGAAAAACTAAAAGTAAACTAACAGTGCACGATGGCTGCGCATTTAGATGCAACGAATATGGCACATTTTCTTTCATTTGAACTAATTTTGCGCGATAACATGCCTGTGAAATTGGAACATTAATACTTAGTAGAGCAGCGTCTGGCTGCAAGTTATATCTCTAGGAGAATTACAGGCAAAGTGTAAAATCCCACTGCAAGTGTTAAATGGTTTCACCAGGAAAATAGCCGCTAAATAACCTGTCACTAGACCTGTTTTAACCTTTTTGCTCCCCTCATCTATGGTCAGGAGCATCTTTACACGGTGCGCCCCCTGCAGGCCAGATCCAGAGATCAGCGCTCAGGGTTCTGTAGGGTCACAGTGAGGATATAAGAAGGTTAGAGTGCATGTAGTGATCAGCTATGTATCTGCTATATAAATGCTACTTACATATAACCAGAGAATCCCTATAAAGCCGACCAATTACACTGGAGATCTCCTGTTCTACATATACAGTGTCAGTATAGGGACCCATCTGAATAAGGAGCCCTGGAGGGCCCGATGGGAAGAGAAATGTCATTTACATCCTGCTCTGCTTATTTAGTGACAATACTGAGTGTAATTGGAAGGCTTTGTCCATTGCAGCTTGTCCTGTATTCTGCTTCTTCTGTACAGTCAGTCACATCAGGGTCAGAACTATGTATTTATTACTTTTGCGTATTTATGTTGATACTACAGTGATTTCTTACATCAACAGTAATTAAGGCTTACACTAAATAAATTAATGTCTTATTAAACAATTAAATATATATATATATATATTTTTTTTAACCGTGTTTCCCCGAAAATAAGACAGTGTTTAACCCCTTCCCGCTCCTGGACGTACCTGGTACGTCATGGCAGCCTGGTACTTCCCGCAACATGACGTACCTGGTACGTCCTGGAGATAGCACGGGATCACATAAGATCCCGCGCTATCCCGCAGCGGGAGCCGGCTGTCAGTCACAGCCGGCGTCCCGCTCCAACAGCGGGGGGGCATCGGAGATGCGCCCGCCGCTGTTAACCCCTTCCCTGCCGCGATCTAAGTAGATCGCGGCAGGGAAAGAGTTCACAGAGGGATCGCGATCCCTGTGTGTCTCCGGCCGGAACTCGCGATGTTATCGCGAGAGCCCGGCCTGTCACCATGGCAACAGGACGCCAGACACTGGCGTCCTGTATTGCCTGTGCCTATAATCGCTGTACAAGCGATAAGGCATGGCAGAGCAGTAGCTTTGCCATGCCTTATGACAGCGATCATAGGCACAGTGATGTAAGTCCCTCAGAGGGACTCAAATAGTATAAAAAAAAGAAAAGAAAAGTGTAAAAAAAAGAAAAATGTAAAAAAAAAAATGTAAAAAAACCCTTTTTTATGCTTTTTCTAATATTAGCATAAAAAAAGGGAAAAAAAACTAAAACCCCACATATTGGATATTGACGCGTCCGTAACGACGTGTACAAAAAGTTGAACACGCTTTTTATTTTGTACGACAAAAAGCGTAAAAAAAACCGCTAAAAAACAGAGGCAAAATGCTAATTTTTAGCATTTTGCCTCACAAAAAATGCAATAAAAGTGATCAAAAAAGCCGTACATTTCCCAAAATGGTACCAATAAAAACTACAGCTCGTCTCGCAAAAAATAAGCCCTTAAAGAGCTCTGTACGTAGAAAAATAAAAAAGTTACATGACTTTGAATGCAGCTATAGAGAAAAAAAAAAGATTTCCAAAAAAAGGGTGTTTTATTGCAAAAAAGTGTAAAAACCTAAAAAAAATATAACAATTTTGGTATCGTTGTTACCGTACCGACCCGCAGAAAAAATTTAGTGTGTCATTTATGCTGCATGATTAACGCTGTAAAAAAAAAAAAAAAATCTATGGCAGAATTGATGCGTTTTCTCTCCCTGTTATCATTAAAAAAAAAAAAAAAAATTTTACGATATTGTCTATATACCCAAAAGTGGCACCGATAAAAACTACAGATCGCCACACAAAAAACAAGCCCTTATACGGCCGCGTCCACGGAAAAATAAAAAAGTTATGGCTTTTGAAAAATGGAGATGGAAAAATACCAAAAAATCGCTTGGTCCTCAACGCCAAAATAGGCCATGTCATTAAGGGGTTAATATTAATTTTTGTTCAAAAAGGTTTAACTTTTTTACATGTATAGCTGCCTGGACACTATTTAAATTGACTTTTTTCAGCCTCCGGACAGGAAAGATGAGGAAGTGGACTGGAGTGAGTGTTGTAGACAACTCGAAGCAGAAGCAATGAAAGAGCATATGCGAGGCTCATTCTCAGAGGTCAAGATGGCCTGAAAACTTTTAATGGCACGCAGCAGCACAATCAAAGGCAAAAATGGGAAGGAACTGAATGACCAACAGAGTATCAAGGATAGGCGGAGGGAATACTCAGAGGAACTATATGCCTGCAACCACATACCTGGACCATTGCATGAGGTGGAGCCTGTGGACTTGGAGCCCTCCATTATGGAGTCAGAGGTAGTTATGGCAATGAAACAACTAGCCAAAAATAAAGCACCCGGCATAGATAATATACTGGCAGAGCTATTGCTGCCAGTACCAGTGAAAACCATCACAGCACTGTGCCAGGCAATATGGGCATCCACACAATGGCCACAGGACTGAAAAAGATCTGTCTTCATTCCTCTACCAAAGAAAGGTGACTCCCAGAATTGCTTCAACTACCGAACAATAGCCCTCATTAAACATGCGAGCAAGATCCTTCTCAAAATTATACAGGAAAGACTGGGATCAGTAGTTGAAGTGCCACTCCCTGATGCACAGGCAGGATTCCGATGAGGACATGGCACCAGCGACCATATTGCAAACCTGTGACGGACCGTGGAAGAAGTTGGGAAATCCCAAAAGAATATCCACATGTGCTTCATCAACTACATCAAGGCCTTTGACTGCGTCGACCATGACAAGTTATGGCTGGCCCTACAAGAGCTGGGCGTATCAGCATGTGTAGTCAAGCTAATGAAATCATTATATACCAATCATGAAGTCACTGTGAGAACAAACTATAGGGACAGAGATTGGCTTGGGATCGGCAAAGGCATCCGACAGGGCTGCATCCTCTCACCCTTCTTGTTTAACCTATATGAGGAAGTGATCATGCAGAAAATAGACCTAGACGAATTGGAAATCGGGGGGAACATAGGTGGAAGAAACATCAACAATCTCCGTTACGCAGATGACAGAACTCTGCTTGCAGAAACAGAAGCAGGTCTGAAGCAGCTGATATGTAAGATTAAAACTGAAAGTGAAAAAATGGGCCTTTACCTGAATTTACAGAAGACTAAAAAATTCAAATCAAAATTGACAATAAGGTCATAGAAAGTGTGCGGGACTTCAACTTCCTTGGCCCAAAAATTGACCAGGCTGGAGAATCTATGCCAGAGATAAAACATAGGATAGCATTGGGGCGAAGCGTGATGCTAAACATGGCCAAACTCTGGAAAAGTAGGGATATCGATATAGCAACTAAACACGGGATAGTGCAAACCACAGTATTCCCCATAGCCATGTATGGATGTGAAAGCTGGACTGCGAAGGAAGCTGATAGAAGGAGGATTGATGTGCTTGAGCTGCGGTGCTGGTGAAAGCTGCTGCGTATACCCTGGACAGTGAGAGTAACAAGCAGAGAAGTCCTGAATCATATAAGACCCGATATATGATTGGGGGGCAAGATGACCAGACTTAGTCTCATGTATTTTGGCCATGTAATGTGAACAGAGTCGCTAGAAAAATGTATATTGCTTGGACCGATCAGTGGCAAAAGAAGACCTGGTGCCAAAGGACACGATGGCTGATACTGTCAAAGCTGATACTGGCATGGATATCACACAACTGAAAGAAGCAGTGCAAAACCGAAAAACATAGAGGGAGACCAGGATGATATTCTGGGACATTACAGGAACACAGCAGGAACTTTTTTTTCAGTTTTTGTTTTTCTTTACACTGACACTACACTACATACACTGACTAAACTAAAGGCCCGTTTACACATAAAGACTGTCCCTCAAAATTTGCTCAAACAAAAGTGTGTGATAATCGTTATATCTAAACACGAACCATCGTCCACCTTTCGTTTGTCACTCAATTTCAGCCTGCATAAAAATCATTGGAGGCTCGCTCACTTCTCGTTAGGATAAACACTCCCTGCTCAGTGTTTTACATAGGAATGTGAAACACTGAGCAAGAAGTTTGCAATACTCTGCACAAGCGCGAACTGCGAATGAATTAGCAGTGACATCACACGCTCATGCGCTCATTCAAACGAGAATCAGCTCGTGTAAAAGGGGCATTACAGCCACTTCCATATGGTAGACGTCGTACCAGCTGTAACGGAAGGGAAGTGACGTCAGACTCCAGTAGCAGCGCGCCGAGGCAGAAGCAGGAGGGGGGGGGGGGGGGCAGAAGGGGACACCAGAGCGGCGCAGGAGCCTATACCAGCGCCCAGAGGCCACCAGGAGTCCGAGGGAGCGCCGGCAGGAGGATTGTCCGAGGTAGCGCCGGCAGGAGGATTGTCCGCTGCAGAAGCAGAGCGAAGCAGCAGGTCCCGGAACGACAGGAGGGCAGAGAGCGCAGCCGCCGGGAGAGCAGGTGACGTCACCAGAACTGCGGATGAGCTGCAACAGGAGCCGATGAGTATCTTCTGTGTGTGTGTGAATCTAAGTGTGTGTCTTCTGTGTATCTAGTGTGTCCTAGTTGTGTCTTCTGTGTGCCTAGTGTGGGTGTGTGAATCTAAGTGTGTGTGTCTGTGGGTCTAACTGTTTGTGAGGGAAAAAAAAGAGCCGGCAGCAGGTGAGCGGCAGCGTGTGAGCGGCTGTGCAGAGGCAGCAGCGTGTAGGCAGTTGCGCAGAGGCGGCAGCGTGTGAGCGGTTGTGCAGAGGCGGCTGCGTGTGAGCGGTTGCGCAGAGGAGGCAGTGTGTGAGTGGAGTGTGAACAAGTCTATCTTCACTATTTCCACAAGTAAATTGTAGATGCCCATTAGGATGAGCTCCATGCCTGGCAATGTCATCCAGTGTGCTACTTGTGCAATGTATGCGGTCCTTGATCAGCCGATCGAGGGTGCATACTGTTGCGCAAGATGCGTGCACGTCGCACATTTAGAAGCCCAAATCCTGGATCTAAATGGGCAACTGGCAACACTGAGAGCCATTGACATCATGGAAAGGAGTTTGGTGCTCACTGAGCAGGCACTCGCTGGGGTAGAGGCAGGGGCGGATGGTAGTACGGAAGAGCAGGGGGAGCAGGCAGTAAGCTGGGTGACAGAAAGAAGGAGGGCTAGAGGGAAGTGAACCAGGGAGGCTGGTCCTGAACTGGCACAACCCAACAAGTTTGCAAAGTTGGCAGATGGGGGGGCTGCCATTACAGAGCCAGCACCGCTGCAGCACGACATGCCCTCTGAACGCCAGGGAGATGACTGCTCCAGTGAGAGGGGGCGGGGAGCGTAGGGCAGGCTAGACAGGTCCTAGTGGTGGGGGACTCAATTATAAGGGGGACAGATAGGGCAATCTGCCATAAAGACCTGGATCATCGAACGGTGTGCTGTCTTCCTGGCGCTCGAGTTTGACACATCGCGGATCGGATTGACAGTTTACTGGGAGGGGCTGGTGAGGATCCAGTGGTCATGGTGCACGTTGGCACCAATGAACAAATTAGAGGTCAATGGAGGGCCCTCAAAAATGATTTCAGGGACCTAGGGTCAAAGCTTAGGGCGAAAACCTCCAGGGTAGTTTTCTCGGAAATACTACCTGCACCTAAGGCCACACTAGAAAGGCAGCAGGATCTTAGGGAGGTAAACAAGTGGCTTCGAAGTTGGTGTAAGAAGAAGGGATTTGGGTTCCTGGAGAACTGGGCTGACTTTGCTGTCAGCTACAGGCTCTACCATAGGGACGGACTGCATCGTAATGGGGAGGGTGCAACTGTGCTGGGGGAGAAGATGGCTAGAAGGCTGGAGGAGTGTTTAAATTAGGGACTGGGGGGATGGCAAAAAGAGAAATAGTGGGGTAGCCAGTGTAGCTAGCGACCCGGGTCTAAGCAAGGGGAATGGGGGTCGAGCAGGGGATGGGGTTAGTACAGTTAGGACTGTTAGATCAGCCATTAGTACGAATAGCAACAAAACAAATTTAAAGAACAAAAAAACTGTATAAATTGTATGACCACGAATGCACAAAGTCTGATCGGTAAAGTGGGTGAGCTTGAAGTAGGAATAACTGATGAAAACTATGATATAGTCGGAATAACGGAAACCTGGCTTGATGATAAGTGCGATTGGGCGGCGAATTTACAGGGGTACAATTTCTTCAGAAGAGACCAAAGGAACCAGAAAGGGGGAGGGGTATGTCTGTATGGGAAATCGTACTTAAAGCCGAGACTACGGGAGGATATAGGAGTAGGAGAACAACAGGTAGAATCTCTGTGGGTTGAAATAAAGGGAGAAAAAAATAAAATCTTGATAGGGGTTTTCTATAGACCACCAAAAGCAACAGAAGAAACTGAAACCTTACTATTAAGGCAGATAGAAGAGGTGTCAAACCACAGCGAAGTAATTATTATGGGGGACTTTAATTATCCAGATATAACATGGGAGAACGAAACCTGCAAATCTCATAGGGGTGACACGTTCTTGAGAACAAGTAAAGACAATCAATTACCTGAACCAACTTGTGCAGGAAAAAACAAGAGGGAGGGCCACTCTGGACCTAGTACTAACTAACAAACCGGACCGAATAAAGGGGGTACAGGTTGAGGAGCACTTGTGGAACAGTGACCACAATATAATCAACTTCCAGCTGGCATTCAATAAGAAGCCTTATCAGGGAGCGACAAACAAACTAAACTTTGGTAAAGCAAAGTTTGATCAGCTTAGAACTAGTTAATATAATTAATGCAACGGAGGACAATGTGCGGCTACAAACGGACATGGATAAGCTGGGGGCTTGGGCAGAAAAATGGCAAATGAAGTTCAATGTTGAAAAATGTAAGACTATGCACATGGGCAGGAGAAACGGATGTCACAAATATTCACTTAATGGGGTACCACTAGGGAAAAGTGATATGGAAAAGGATCTGGGGGTATTAGTGGATAATAGACTAAACTGGAGTAACCAATGCCAGTCAGCTGCTGCAAAGGCAAATAAAGTCTTGGGGTGCATTAAAAGAGGTATAGGGGCGAAGGACGAGAACATTATCCTTCCATTATATAGGTACTTGATGAAGGCCAGACCCTTAACTGGCCGAAACGCGTCTACCATCATTGTAAGTAAATAAACAAGTGAAACGGATCGCCCTTTGCCGCAAGACTTTGTTATATGCTTTCTGGGATCGGAGGCGTCTACCCAAGGAGAACAAGGGAATAACTCCTCACCAGCATGGATTCATGAAGGGTCGATCACGTCAGACCAATCTGATCAGCTTCTACGATGAAGTAAGCTCTAGGCTGGACCTGGGAGAATCTATTGGTCTCGTATATCTGGACTTCTCTAAAGCATTTGACACCGTGCCACATAATAGGCTAATATACAAAATGAGACAGCTCGGACTGTGCGAAAACGTGTGTAATTGGGTAAAGAATTGGCTCAATGATAGAAAGCAGAGGGTGGTAATAAATGGTTCATACTCCGATTGAGCCACAGTCATTAGTGGGGTGCCATAGGGCTCAGTATTAGGCTCTATTCTGTTCAATATATTTATCAACGACCTGATAGAGGGACTGCACAGCAAAATATCAATATTTGCAGATGACACAAAATTATACAATATAATCAATGCAATGGAGGACAATGTATGGCTACAAACGGACCTAGATAAACTGGGGGCTTGGGCAGAAAAATGGCAAATGAAGTTCAATGTTGAAAAATGTAAGGTTATGCACATGGGCAGGAGAAACGGATGTTACCTATATACAATAAATGGGGTACTGCTAGGGAAAAGTGATATGGAAAAAGACCTGGGGGTACTAGTGGATTGTAGACTAAACTGGAGTAACCAATGCCAGTCAGCTGCTGCAAAGGCAAATAAAGTCTTGGGGTGCATTAAAAGAGGTATAGGGTGAGGGACGAGAACATTATCCTCCCATTATATAAGGCACTAGTCAGGCCCCACATGGAATACAGCGCACAGTTCTGGTCACCGGTGCTCAGGAAAGATGTTACAGTGCTTGAGGGGGTACAAAGAAGAGCAACTAAACTAATACATGGAATGAAGGGACTGGAATACCCAGAGAGGCTATCAAAATTGGGATTATTTACCCTAGAAAAAAGACGGCTAAGGGGTGATCAAATAACCATGTATAAGTACATGAGGGGACAACACATGGATCTCTCCCATGATCTGTTTATACCCAGGACTACGACAGTAACAAGAGGGCATCCGCTACGTTTAGAGGAAAGCAGGTTTCATCACCAACATAGAAAGGGGTTCTTTACTGTAAGAGCAGTGAGACTGTGGAACTCTCTGCCTGAGGAAGTGGTAATGGCAAAATCTATAGAGGAGTTTAAAAGGGGACTTGATGTCTTTCCAGAGAGGAAGGATATTATAGATCATAAATATTAGGTTAATTGTTAATCCGGGTATACAGGCAGGTAGGAACTATAAGGGGTTGATCCAGGGATTAGTCTGATTGCCATTAGGGAGTCGGAAGGAATTTTTCCCCCAACAGGGCTAATTGGCTCCTGCCTTTTGGGGTTTTTTGCCTTCCTCTGGATCAATAACACAGGAGGATAGACAGGCTGGACTAGATGGACATTGTCTTCATTCGGCCTTACGAACTATGTTACTATGTTACACTACACTGACAGACAACACTGATCACATTTTGCTAACTACACTAACTTATTAACGTCCAATAGTTGCTGTACAGCACTCGTATTCATTTCAATGGGGCTGTTCATACAAGCGTTTTCGGCCCTGCGACACCCATTGAAATGAATGGGCAGCAGTTTCGGTGCTGCCGAAAACGCAACACAACTTGGTACTGCGTATTTGGCAGTGCTAACGCCCTAGCTACACTGCTCGAGAGAAAACAAAAAATCTATGTTCTCACCTTGCAGGTGCCATCAGTGTTCCAGGCACCGCTGTCTGGGACCTCCGTGCAGGCTGACGGCACTTGTGAAGCTAGCAGAACATCTTGCTAGTAATGGGGATTGAAATCCCCGTGCCTCCAGCAATTGATTGCTCTGACTGACTGAGTCGGCTGAGTGACAGCCAATCACAGCCAGTGCTACATAAACCAATCACAGCCATTCATCCATGAATGGCTGTGATTGGAGCAATCCATGAATGGCTATGATTGGACAGTGAGGCCAAGTGGGCCGGCGGCCACTGGCGAAATTGGAAGCAGGCAACAAAAGTAGAGGCGAAATCCTGCGGTGAAGAATCGGCGAAACTGGAAACTGGTGAAAAAAGAAGGTGACGAAAGTAGAGGTATGACTGTATCTGCAATATAACCTACATCAGCTGCACTAGTAGAAAACTAAAGGCTCATTTACACACAACGATTATCGCTCAAAAGCCATCGTCTGAGCGATAATCGTTGTGTGAAAAAGCTCCCATCTTTCAGTCTTCGGCTGAACGATGATTTTTAGGTGAGCATAAAATCCATCGTTCAGCCGGAGAGAAAACACAGACAGCATGCTGTGTTTGCTGTCCATGGCGCTGTATTCTCCACGGGAGCTGCTGATTACATTGTATTCAGCAGAAAGCCTGTGGCAGCCCCTGGCAGAACAAAGGAGCTGAATGCAAAGAACAGACCACCTTCTGTTCTCCGCATACAGCCCTCAGAGGCTCATTTACATGCAAATGAAGCTGATGAGCTGCTAATGGGCATTAGTGTCCATTAGCAGTTTATGCAAAACAATCGCTCAAAACTAGAGATGAGCGAGCGTACTCGCTAAGGCAAATTACTCGAGCGAGTATTGCCATTTTCGAGTACATGCCCGCTTGTCTCAAAAGATTCGGCGGCTGGCGAGGGTGAGCAGTGAGTTGCTCGAGTGAGCATGGGGGAGCGGGGGGGGGGGGGGGAGAAAGAAAGATCTCTCCCCCCCTGTTCCTCCCCGCTCCCGCCGCCCCCACCCTCCGGCAGACCCCAAATCTTTTGAGACGAGCTGGCATGTACTCGAAAATGGCAATACTCGCTTGAGTAATTTGCCTTAGCGAGTACGCTCGCTCATCTCTACTCAAAACCTCTCTTTTAAATGATTATCTTTTTGTGTGAATGGGCCTTAAAGGCCATTTAGACACAAGAATTATTGCTCAAAATTCGCACAAAAGCTGTCTTTTGAGCGATAACTGTTGCATCTAAACACCTGAGTATCGTGCACTTTCCATGCACTGTTCGTTCATCACTCACTTTTAGTTTTCTAGAAATGAGTGATGACTCTTATCAGCGGCACAGGCTGATATGTCAGCCAACAGCACTGATAAGATTCTCTCAGCTGACATCCTGCTGGCAGTTCTCAGTGGGACACCAGTTGAAAGCACAGAGAAGAAAGGAGCTTATACAGAAGATAGCGCTACAGCTGTCTTCTGCATACCTTGCTCGGAGCACTCAGCTGTATACCCACTGAAAGCTCCTACAAGAAAGGAGCTGTATACAGAAGACAGCGCTCCTACTGTCTTCTGTATACAGTGTGAGCTTCATTTACACACTAATAAGCTCTTAAGCCTTCTACCCACTAGCCCTTTCTTTAACGCTGCGAAATCGCTGTATTTTTTTCAATGGGACTTTCTAATGTTAAAATTGCATCGCACAAAAATCGCATGAGCTTATCCAAAGTGAACGCTCAAAACTGTCACTCAAATTGCCGTTTGAGCGAATTTTGAGCAATCATCTTGTTGTGAAAATGCACACAACGATTATCGCTCAAAAGATTGCTTTTGAGCGATAATTGTTGTGTCTAAATGGGCCTTAAGAGTCCTGTTTTTGGAACATCTAAAGGATATATAGGTTTCTTCCTCTAACTTTCTCCAATGCATTTAGGCAATTTATAACTCATCATGATAAATCTGTTCTGTCTCTAAATTATTGGTATTGAGAAGGTGAAAAAAATGCTTTGAGGTGGTGATCAGAGGCGCCTTTTATTAAAAGGTGAAGCCTTTTTGGATCATGAACTTCTATAATTTGAGTGATTTTTATCTTTGCTTCTGAGTCAAGAGTAATATAAAGTTCTCTCCTGGCGTTCACATGGAGTTGGCGCACATTTTCAGAACACGTATTTCATATAATGTGACATCAGGACATGTTTGTGTCCATATTAATTGTTATTTGATGCATATGCTGTCTATCACGTTTGGCCATCTTCTATTCTACTTGAGTACTGTGAAGATTCGTTACTGTTATACACACGGCTTTGGAATGAGTATTCTTAAACCTTGCACTTTATGGAATATCATATGGGTATATGTCTGTATTTATTCTAGGAGTTTATATTGAAGTCATGCAATCTGCAAGAAGTGCGTATACTCACATTATGCGTCGTCCGATGCATCTGTGCATGTGACAACTTTTCCTTTCGCTGCTGAATTCAGTCTGAGGTTTTCCTGACCCGGGGCGCATCTGCGGTCATGTGTAGGAAGCCTTCAGGTGATGAACTCGCATATATGCAATGTATATTTCCAGAGCCAGCGATTTGGGCGCGGTTTAACTGCGGTAAGTATTGTTCTGCTGTGGTTTCTAGACATTTATGAAGAAGATCACACTTTAGGATCCTAGTCACCGCTAGCTCATTCGCTCTCGGGCAGCCTATTTATACGGGCAGATACATCGTTGGCTCGTTCAAATGAGAAATCGTTCATTCGTCACATTCACTGTATATATAAGTGATTGAGAACTACTGAATGAGCGCTGCTTAAACCCAACGATTAATGAACGAGCCAACCATAGTTATTATGCCTACATAAAATGAGCAACGAACAAAAAACAAGCAGTTCTTCTTCATCGTTCAGTGGTTGGCTCACCTTAATAATAATAATTTTTATTTATATAGCGCCAACTTATTCCGCAGCGCTTTAGACCGAACGATTATCGCTCACTTTCGCTCATTTGAATGATTTTTTGAACACAATCGTTCCATCTAGAAGCACCTATAGGTTGATGTCACACAGGCGAGTGTAATATTGGGGGGAAAAATCGCTCATATTCGTGTGAGACTTGTGTGTCTTGCAAAGCCCCAATCTCGCACAATTTTTTCAGATGCGTGAAACCGGCCTAAGACGTATGTTGGTTACCCATGTGCATATTGTGTGAATAACAGCAAGAGTTGGTGTCATCAATTTTTTGTGATAATATATCTTCATATAACTACGTTTTTAACATCTGATGTCTCTTAAAGCTGCCTGTCCACGGGCGTTGCAATATTCCGCAGTGGATCGCCGCTGCCGGGGAGCAGGAGCCAGCTGACAGATCTCCGCAATGAGCTCATCTGATAGGCTCACCGCGGAGAATCGCGTCAATTCGCAGCATGCTGCAATCTGCCGCCCGCGAGCGGAGAATTGCTATGATTCTCCACTTGTGGACAGGGGCGCTGCGAGCGTTGCTATGGAAAGGATGCACTGCGTTCCCCACGGCCGAATTATCGCCGCGGGGAAACGCAATGGACAGGCAGCCTTAAGATACACTGTTGCAGTGCTATTACTTGTTTGTATGTGGTTTCATTATGAATATTTTGACATATTTAGCTGCTTGACCCTGGATCATATGAGTAAGTGAATATGGGTGCGTCAGAGAGAATAACGACACCATGGCTTATTGTGGTCTCATATCAAAATATTTTTAATGATCTTCAAATAAAGGTTTTTATTTGTATATTATTTTTCCAAGCATTGGATGAGCTGATTTTTTCTCTGCATGTAGCTTTTCACCAAGTGTATCAGCACTCTGTCCGTGCAGCTTGGAGGACGCGGCGAGCTGGACTTGTGTTTTCTTACATAACACTCTAGCAGCCTTGCTTTGTTGCTGGTCTCCATCCTGATTTCATGAAACCTACCCTCATCTAACTTCTGCTCTAGGGCCATAAGATGATTTATTTAGCCCCAACCCCTCCAGCAAGATTGAATTATTTGTGATCTGTGTTTCACGGCTACTTACAAGTGGCACCGTGACCTCATTGACATCACAAGAGTGCGAGGTTGCAAGCAGGGGCGTAACTAAAGGCTTAGAGGCCCTGATGCAAAACATGAGCTGGGACCCCTCTATCTGTATCTGTACCTGTACCCATACCTAAACCATGCTGCACAGAGCCATAACGTGAAGCTTCTAGGCCCCAATGCAAAACCTGTAACAGGGCCTTCAACTATAATGCTTTATTCATAGTACTGGGCTCCCTATATGGAGAAGAGAGGCCTTATGGGCCCCCTAAGGCTTCTGGGCCCGGGTGCAACCGCATCCCCTGCATCCTCTATAGTTTCGCCCCTGGTTGCAAGGCTACGCAGCCATCAAAAAGTCACCATGAAGCCATAGCCGTAGAGCCTTTTACAGGGGCCGAGAGATCGTTCAACTTTCCAAGATCAGCCAGAATCTGAACGAGTGTCGTACACTGTAAATGCACGCACGACTGTAAAATGCGCCGATGCACGAGTACATAAGTATAGTTCTTTCTGCAGATACACAGGACTCAGGTGTGCGCAAATATGCATACGACCGTGTGAAGCTGTCCTTAGTGAGATGCAGGTAAAATCATTTTCCCACGACCTACTTTGGCTTTTGATGTGTTTATGGTTTTTAATATATGTCCATTGAAAATTGCACCAAATCGCAATAAAATTGCACACAGTTTTTAGAGTATTTTTAAATGCGTCTTTAACCGCACCATCTGGATATACCCTTATGCCACTTTCTAAACATTAGTAAATATGCATGCTGCAAATATAAAGATCTACAGCATGGTATACAACCCATACAGATATTTTTCCTCCAGCTGTAAATTATTCAGATTATTGAAATCTTCACCAAAAAATATGCCACAAAAAGCCACCATAAAGTGTCAGGGGTGTATGCTACTCCAGTGTACCAGCAGGTGGCACTCCCGTATTTCACTACTTCATAATAACTCTTTAAATACTTTAAAGTATTAACTCCACTTTGTCATTAAATCCTTTATGAATTTATTATGTATTTTATAGAGTGTAAATACTTGCTGACTGTTATGTGTGGAAATTGTATAGTATGTGCCCCCTGTCTCATTTTTACAAGTTGTGAACAGTGTGGCATGCATTATCTGTTTTAATTTTTAGGGACCCCCCACTGATTCCAAAAATCACTAAAAAAGGGGTCCAGAACCCTTCGTAGCTCCTCACTGCTCAACTGCAGTGAGATGGAATTTGGGTGGATCCACAGTCAAGCAAGTGCGCCGTCACTCCATTCAGTTTCTGTGGGGCTGACGGAAACAGCTAAGTGTTCTACAGATTCATCCATCGAACTGAAGTCATGGTCTTGGCCTAGCCTTGATGCGGTTGTCCAGGGTTAGAAAAGCATGGTTGCTTTCTTCTGAACACAGTGCCACCCTTGTTCGTGGGTTGTGTCTGGTATTGCATGTCAGCTTTCATTCACTTCAACAGAGCTGAGCTGCAATACCACAGACAACCCTATGGACAAGCGTGGCACTGTGTTTGGAAGAAAACTGCCATGTTGATCTAAACCTTGACAACCCGTCCAAAGGCGTTGTGTGATTGCAAAGCAAAACATTTTAACAGCTGACTATAAAGGTACAAGCGCTCCGTCCCTGTCATGTGACCCCGCCTCCTACACTACTGCCCCTCCAATAGCGCGGCGTTGTCAATAGGGATACATTGCAGGAGGTGTGGTTACAAATGGGCGGGGCTGAAAAAGTTTTCCTACGGAACAGGAGGGCGTGTTTTAGAAAGTCTTGCGGTGGGCGTGGCTAAGCAGAGGGGTGACTTGGAGCTGTGGGCGGAGCCTGCACACTGCTGCCGGTGATCTGCGGTGTCAGGAAGCGGCGTCCGGCGGGTTCTCCTGCGAGCTGTCAGCCCCGGTTATGGCCTCCTTGGCGGTAGCGGAGAGCGGATCCAACAAGGTACAGCAGTGACACGGCTTGTTAGGTCCGTGCCTGGGCAGCGGGTATAGGGGACGGGTACTTCCTCTCTTCTGCCCTCATACCCAGCGCCCCCGTCACGTGGGTTGGGGTGATGTTCTGCAGGTTATATGATCACGTAATAGAAGTAAACAGGAACAAAGTAGACAAACTTAGTTTTGGGTGCTGCTGTTAGTCTGCTTACTATGAGCTGCAGCAGTGTGACCCTGGGGCACTTTGGTGTGGCTATTGGATGCGCCAAACTTATTATTGTGTCTATGTGTTGTTGTTGATGGCCGCTGTCGCATTGCATTTACATGCCGACATGTTTTGGGACCCGGATAATGCACAATTAAACTAAGAGTCGTTAACAGGTCGCTAATGATTAGCCGCTCTCACACCTGCGTTAGCATCAGTTCAGGGTTTCCGACTCTCTGATCCGTTTTTGGAGGAGAGAAACTAAAAAAACTTTGGGGACAAAAACAGATCCAGTTGTTCCCCATGGATTTTAATGGGTTAAAAAAACGTAAAATCTTCAGTTTTTATGTTTGGGAAAATAGTGCAGTCTTTGGGGTGCTTCCACATCTGTAGAGGGGGAATTGGGAATCCACTGGCTGAATGGATCCATCACATGATGACATAACTGTACAGACCCCATTGACTATAATGGGGTCTGTTCATCTTCTGCCTAGCTGTCCGGCTTTTAGCTGATGGGAAAAGTGCTGCGTCCATCACTACTTTTTCCCCCCCAGTATTTTGTGTAGGATCTGCGATGGAACCTCCAAACAGAAGTTTCGCCACAGATGTGAAGGCAGCCTTTTTTTTCCATCTCCAAAATCCCTGAAATGTGATGGAAAAGCTTTTCCATTTTTTTTTTTGTTTTTTTTGAAACTCCATTAAAATCAATGGAGAAATTAACAGCTGAGTTTTATTTGAATTTGCCCCCCATTCATATCTCCGCTTGGGCTGTATCAGGCTGGGTTCACACAGGGCGGATTTGCCATGGAAATTCCGTCTGGAACTTCGCAGCAGCAAATCCACCTGCGGCCGCTAATCCCGGACTTAGCCAGCCATGTGGACGAGTTTTGTCAAAATCTCGTCCACTCGTGAAGGCCAATCCGTCGCGGCAAAGTTGGCACTGCGGCGCGGGTTCCCTGGTGGCATCATGTGATTTTTTTTTAATTTTTATTTTTTTTTTCTCGTTGCGTCCACGCTCTTCTCTATGGGAGCGCCGGCCGCAACAGAAAAGGATGCGGCCAAGCCGTTCCAAAATCCGTGGCTAAGTGCCGCAGGTTTTGAAGCAACGCTTTCCCAACGGAAATCTCATGGTTTTTCGCTGCAACCAAACGGTGAGATTTCCGGTGCGATTCTGTCATGTGAGAACCCAGCCTAATGCTTTTCTATTTCTCTTTGTTTATGAGACAGACTGAATTTAGGCCCCCTGCACACAGGCGGAAATTCTGCGACGGGATTTCCCGCAGAATTTCCGCCAATGTCCGCCTGCATAGGATTGCAATACAAAACCCAGTCCTATGCAGACGGCCGCGATTTGACTGCGTGAAAGCAAATTGCGGCAGAGGCCTGCACAGAAATGTCACTCCCAGCGCGCCGGCTCCGCTCTGCGCATGCGCCGGAACATCAGAGAGCTGGAGCCATGGGAGCAGGTGAGAGCCGCACTGGTCCCTGCAGGGGCGCGGGTTGGGTCCCTCTGCTAGAATTCTCGCAGGGGATCCGACCCGGCCGTCTGCAGGCGCCTTAAATAGATTTGTTTTCTTCCCACAGATATTAATATTATAAAAAAATAAATGTTTCCATTTGATTTCAGTTTTTTTTTTCTAGGACTGAAAAGCGCAGTCTGCGGCGCTATTGGTCCTGTAAAAGCGGATGTCAAGCAGATTCAAGTGCAAACATTTACGTTTTTTTTTTAATATATTATTGATTTCAATGGGAAAAAAAACATATCTGTTTGAACCCAATGTAACTTCAGTTTCTGTTCCAGAAATGTAATGGAGAAACAGGGAGCCCAAATACAGATGTGAAAGGGGCCTTTCTGTCCTCCAAAAACACAGCAGAGACTGAAACCCTGAACTGGACCCCAACGGCTCTATGACACGATCGTGTTACCGAGCGCATCACCCCTGCTGGGAGCGCACAGTAGTACGCAATATATTGCATACTATTGCATGCCAAATAAACCTTTATGCATGGGGTATACGTGCCAAGATGGTGCCTGTTGCATTCTTTTGCATGCGCATCTCGCTGTGTGTGCGGGGCACTGTTAGCTACCATGTATTGTGCTAGCAAAGCCCGCTGGTGTAGTACGCCTTAAAAACCGCTCTTGCGAGAAAGCCCCAATGAAGGTGTGAAAGCAGCC
The DNA here is from genome assembly GCF_035609145.1 of Eleutherodactylus coqui. Lineage (NCBI taxonomy): Eukaryota > Metazoa > Chordata > Amphibia > Anura > Eleutherodactylidae > Eleutherodactylus > Eleutherodactylus coqui. The sequence goes on from NC_089839.1 coordinate 79,808,753, forward strand.
TAATAATTGCATTGTCAGCTGATGCGAGCTGGAGTCGTGCAAAGGTACCTTCTATACGGAGCAGCCGTTCAGATAGTCACTCTGAAAAGTCGTTGGAAGCGTATAAGGAGGCCTCCCCTGCACAAGCGCTTTTTACTGCGATTTGCGCTGCATTCTGAGTGCCGCGCTAATTGCAGTATAAGGCTCCCATTGTTTGCAATGGAGCCAAGCAGACATCCGTTCAATCGCATCACTTTTCAGCAGCGCGACTTTTGAGTGAAGTCTGTTCTATTTTATTGTGTTTAGCGCACCTTATCAATGATGAGGTGCGCCAAACCCCGCTGTCGGCCGCAGGGAGCTGCGGACAAAGACAAAATCAGAATCGCAGCGCTGCTGTGTGAGGGAGGCCTAATAGTCATTTGTTTGCTTTTAAGCAGAGCGATGATTGTCCGTTAGTTGTTTGTCAGGATAGAGGAACTCCATGCAAAGTAGTTCACAAGTCGTTGAAAAGTGAGCGACTGACTTTAACCCTTTCCAATCCAATTTTAGATTCAGGGTTTCCGAAATTTTTTTTGCTGTTATATAACGGTGCCATCTGCAGGCTAAAGCCAGTGTGTGCGCGCCAGAGAGTGGCTGGTAATAGATGGTAAGAATACCCTGTTGGACGTCTTCTGTCATTGGAGCTGTACAAGCTTCAATCAGAATTTAGGAAGACGTTAGTCAGTGGATGGGAAAGGGTTAAACCGGATGCCTTTTAATCAACCAGCGACTATTCTTTTGGTAAGCTGGAATGAAATGAGCGGTTTATCGTTCATCCTCTTTTCCGTGGCCATGTTTATGCTAAATCGCTATCCTCCCGTGTAAGCGTACCTGTGACTGAAGTATAGATGGTGTTCGTGGCAGCCTGTATTCTGCACATATTGGGGAGATGTATTCAGGAGACACTCTAAAACCAATGTTATACAGCAAAGAACAGTCCAATCTCACACGGGTGTACTGTCATTGTGTATCGCTCGTGACACGCGATGCCAATAGCCCATTGGTTTGTATTGGGTGCAAAAAAAAAATCGCAGCATGTTCTATCTTGGCGTGTATTATGCGTGCATGTATGCCGAGATGCTGCATACCGCCAATCCCCATGCACTAAGTATGCATGCCATCGCGTACTTTTTGTATGTGCATGTGTTTCTCCCGTACGGCACGCAGCTAATTACACCGGGTTGGATTCCACATGTGGGATCCAACCCTGTGCCTTGCTGATGACCCCTACGTACCTGTCCGCCGTCTTCTAATCTGTGCTACGGATGTGCCAGCTGGCGCACGGGCGCAGTACAGATTGTGACGCGGATGCCGCGACCTTTCCACAGTAATGATTGCTTAAGGGTCGTGGAGTGAACAGCTTCCATTGATTGCACAGAGTCGCAGCATGCTGCTCTTTCTCGTCCGTGAGCAGAAAACCACAGTCAATTTGCGCTTGTCAAGATGTAATATACACTGTTGACCTACCATATATAGTGCTGGTATCATGTAACCCCAGGGGACCCCTAGGAAGCCTTCCTATGTGAGTGGCGGTACGCGTGGGGGTCTTCTCCCCGTCACTGACTGCACCTGACAGATGTGGTCTGCCTATATAGGGTCCCTTGGTAGTTTACCGACATAGATTTCTTATTACATCTTGTCTGGGGGGGGGTGTATGTGAGGCACACAGGTTATTTTTCAGTGTGGTGTCCGCACAGTTTATTATTTGTGTGTCTGTATGTTTATGTGAGAAAACTTTTTGTTACTATGTCTGTTTCATAATAACATTTTTTTGTGTGCTATGGGCATTTTATATACACTAACTGCTGTTCCTTGCTGTAGGTTGTGCAAAAAGTTACGGCGGATGTCTGGAAGTGTTTATTAAAAAAACCCAAACCTCTTAAACGGAGTATATGGAAAACATTTTCTATTAAGTAAAACCAAGAGAATCCTATTCCATTTTTTTCAATCTGTTTCTATTTACCAATTGTAGGATGTTTTATTCTGTATGTACTCCAAAATAGTACCAATAGAAACAGGACATCCTGCAAAAAACAAGCCCTCACACAACGGTGTTGGTGGAGAAATAAAGTTATGGCGGCAGAAAATCTTATTTTTTTCCAAAGAGATTTTATTTTTTAAAAAACAGCAGAAAAAAAACTATATAAATTTGGTATCCTAGTACTGATCAATAGAATCATGTGCTGTGTCGTTTTTTTGCTGTAGTGTAGCGCGTACTCCGTAGAAAAAAGCCCCCCCCCCCCTCTTCTGCAAAGTTGGTGGAATTGCATTTTTTTCTATTTCACTCCACTTAAAATTTTTTTAACATTTTTCAGTAGTTTATATGATACAATAAATAGTACCATTTAAAAATACAACTCGACTCGCAAAAAAACAAGCCCTCATAAAAGTGGGGAGGAAAAAACGAAAAACAAAAAAAGCGGCGTGACTTTAAGAGTTAATGACTAGGACAATACGACAGAGCATTTTTAATGATTAGGGAATAAGGTGGAGCGTTATTCCTGATGAGGGCATAAGGAGGTGGCACTATTATTACTATGCCTACTGAGGGGGTGCTATTACAATAGGGGCTACCGGAATAACAGAGGTAAAATCATACCTTGTGATAAGTTGTGCGCCCAGCCTTGCCCTCTGACCATACCCCTATTTTGGTAGGGGTGCCTTTGATGGGGTACTGAGCAAGAAATCGTTCATTAGTCTCTAGTGGTTTCGTTGCAGTTCGCTGAAATGAAGCAACTAGTGAGTGTCAACTTTCTCAGTATAAATAGGCAGTTCGTCTTTGAACGACTGCCTGTTCACCGTGAAGGCAGGCTGGCAGCGGGATGAGCTCTCTAGCTCCCCTACCTCAATCACTGAATGGCTGTCGCTGCTGTGCGAAAGCACCCTAAAAGTGTCAGTATATATGATAAGACACAGTAAGGTATTGTATTCCTTTTTAACCACTAGTAATGATGGCGCCGCTTCCTCTTCCACCCTTGTTCTGCATAGTGTGAATGCCAGCTGGTGAGGACAATAGATGCTCAGTACGACTAGGTGTGGCGTGGTTGTAGTCACCAGTCATGTGACAACACCAACGTACCTGAGCTGCAAGGCACTGCTGCTTTATACACCTGTGCTGGGGGTTTCCAGCTCTCTGCTCCGTTTTTGGAGGAGAGAAACTGATATTAAATTGAAAAAAATGGTCTACCCCCCCCCCCTCCCCATTGAATTCAATGGGGTTTAAAAGAAACAGAAAGCAAGCGGAAAGGCTTCCATTCCATCTGTCATAAGTTGTCATCTGCGTTTATCATTATACGCGTAAAGTTGCATTTACCTTGCTGGTCCCCCAAAAACGCTATTCAGATTTCTGTTCGCATGCTGGAATTGTGTTGCAGAACCCACGTGGAATCCATATAAATTCTATAGCAAATTTACACCCCCTTACTTTCAGTGGGATTTCAAATCTGCATGCAGGAAAAGTGACGTCACTTATTTACGTGGATTCCGAGCCGATCCAGGCAGATTTCCCATTGGGTTTTCTGTATGTAGTCATGGGCTAAATCCACTTGCAAATCCGTGGCCAAATTATTTTCATAGTCGTGGCAGAAATCCACAACTCTGCTACTAATTTCTACCACGCTTGGATTTGTGTCGTATGAACACTTCCTAGGGGGTTCTGTCATACATAACGTGCTGCGCTACTGTTTCCAGTAAGATAATTCGTTAGCCGAGGCTTTTGAGGTGGAATTTTCCGTAAGCCAATTTGACCATGTAATACCCTGAAGCCATATTCAATCTTACATCAGAATCCGCAGTTAGATGGGGCCTTTGGTGTGGATTTTTTTCCGCATAGCAGCAAATTCTGCCGCACATAAAAGACCCCTAAGGCTGGATTCACACGAGTTATTGATTTTGGCTAATGAAAAATGGACCAATTTTTTTTTTGCGGTTTTCATGCATGCCTATTAAAGATGAGCGAACGTACTCGGTTCGGGTGTTTTTGGACTCAAGCACCGCTTTTTCCGAGTAACTGACTACTCGGACTAAAAGATTCGAGGGGCGCCGGGGGATTGCAGAGGGGAGTGGGGGGAGAGAGCTCCCCCCCTGTTCCCCACTGCTACCCCCCCGCTCCACCACGCCGCACGAATCTTTTCGTCCAAGTAGTCAGTAACTCGGAAAAAGCGGTGCTCGAGTCCAAAAACACCCGAACCGAGTACGTTCGCTCATCTCTAATGCCTATGCATTTTTGCTATATTCACGTCCAATTGGCATCCGTTTTACATCAGTTTTTAAAACGTTAACGTATCGCACTCACATGGCGTACGAGTGTGGTCCTTTTTTTTTTCTCCAAAGCTGCCATAGAAGATAACGAGTGATTCTTGAGCTCGAACCACACAGAAATAGGACATGCAGCAATTTTTCTAACTCGGACTGTCCGAGTGAAAAAATTGCATGTCTGACTTAACTGGTTCAAATAATTTTTTTTCCTTTTCCTGCAAGTTCTGTCCATCGCAGATTCGGATATCACCCACATGGGACTATCACCACGTCACATTCAGTCTTGACCAGAGGAGAAGCCACAAGTGGAAGAGTAGCGCAGCACTACCACTCCCTGTGCTGACCACTGATGATAAAGTCCGCCCTGCCGTACTGGACAGTGAGCCGGGCCATCGGTTAACAGATGGGTCCTGAAAGGCGGACCCCCCCCCCCCCCCATTTACCAACTACTATTAAAAATAGGATGAAAGCCACCTTTTAACAAATTTTGTCCACATGGAGGGGAATGTCCACTATATGGAATTGACACATTCTGCTGATGTTAATCGTTGGCGGTGGATTTGAACATATTAACCCCTTGCAGCACAAAACATAAAATCCACAGCCAATACATCCTACACTAAGGCCCAATGTCCACATGGGTTGGATTCCACATGCGGCAGCCGACAGCGTAATCTGACCCTGCCCACGGACGAGCATCTGCTTACCCGTCCGGGTCTTCTATCGTCCTTGCGGGATCCACATTGAAATGGAGCATGCGGCGATTTGTTTTCCAGACCAAAAGGTCCACAAATCAAATCCACAGGCTTTAATACATGTGCGGACGCATTCCTACATACGTGTCCAACACAAATATAGACTTCGCCTACGATTCTGGTTTGATGTTGTATCCGGCCATGCAAATTAAAATTCTTTGGCCTATATCATTAAGGCATGTTTCACACGGGCTACAAAATCGCACGATTGTGTGGCTATGCGACATCACCACAAAACGCATGTAGGTGAAGCTCATGGTTTCCAATGGGTTCTTTCAGGCTACAAAGCATCTCTCATGTGAAAGAACCATTGGACACCATGGGCTTCCCATACATGCATTTTGTAGCCCGTGTAACAGGCCTAACCTAAATGATCAGACTGTGTCTTCAGGGGTCCCGTAGATCCAGCGTGTTCAGTGCTCTTCTGAATTGACCCTCATGCACACTTGCAGTATCTGTGCAATAAATGGTGTTGCGTCTGCTCCTTCCTACCGCGGGGCAGGCAGACCTCTCCTATGCACCCGGTGATGCGGATACGGAACGTTGGCTGGTGCCCAGTAATCGCTGCATGTTACATATGTGGTGGGAGAGGTGATCCCCCTAGTGTCTTGCGTGTATCTCTTCCCCGTAGTTGGTGGGCATCTATAATCGCATAACATAGGCGCATCAAAATTCTGAGCCTGTATACATGCGGGTCCGAGAAAATCTGACCACTTCGATTTCTCTGCGATGGGTTTTGGCATTTAAACCAAATTGCATCGTTGCAGTGCGTATTTCACGTGCGCGCAAAAAAATTGCGTGAGCTTCCAGTAGTTAAAATGGTAAAAAATCACATTGCGTTCCCATGCAAATCACATGGCATGCGAGTGTGATGTTTTTTTTTTTCTTTTCACGCTTCCAATAAATAATGGGTGATTCTTCAACAAGAATCATCCAAAAATAGGACGGGCTGCAATTTTTCGAACTCTGACTCTCAGTCCAAGATGGAAAAATGGTAAATGAGCATTAACCCATAGAAATGAATGGGCCATTTCCACGTGTGAGATCTGTGCTTCTTTTGATAGAACCTGTCCATTAAAATTGTTCGCCCTTTCAGGCTTTACTTACATGGATAATTTCCTTGCGCAAGTTCTGTTCGCTGCGAGATGCCAGAACTCACATGGGAATAGAATCCATCAGTACATGAGCAATTTTTTTCATTTCTGTGCGAGATCAAATAGTCGTAGCATGTCTTATTTTTGGGTGATTCCACTGCGAGAATCAACCATTATTTTTTAGGCAGCCAAAAAAAAAAAATGTCGCGCTAGCATGAGAGTTTGATGCATTTTTTCCCCTTTTTAACTATTGCAAGCGCCTGATGTTTTTTTTTTTTTTCTTCTTTTTTACCGTGTGTGAAGAATGCATTTGCATCGATGCGTTTTTAATGCCAAAACACATCAAAGTAACCGTAAAATCTTAGGTTTACGAGAGCGCTGTAGGTCTGATTGTCTTAAGTACAGCCTATAGATTTTGTTTGCATTCGTATCACAGGGTTCATCCTTATAGCAACTTCTTATGCCCTTTTCTAAAATCTGCATGGAAATCACGCAAATAACATTCTCCACATTCTTCAGATGCAGCAAAGTGCATGATGGGAAAGAAAATGAGTCAAAAGGAAGGGATTTGGTTGTCCTAGAATGTGCTGCATTCAGAACTACACATCCACTGTTATTAGTTGTCTTTAAGTACTTGAGGTTTTCTCCAAGTTGTGCTGATATCCCCCCGCTGCGTTATCACGGCTGCCAGTTAACCGATGCTTGTTGTACGTTGGGCTGAACCTCTCCAATATTATCACATATGTAATATCCATCTACATAAGGTTTCTGAAAATAATCTCATTCAAGTAGGGTGAATATATTCGATCTGTAATGGTAAATACTGTGTTGACAAAAGTATTGGAACCCCCACCAAGCCTGTGATGTTCGGCGGGGGTATAGACCGGATGTGTGACCATTGGCTATAAAGAAGAGTATCACATAGGCATATCCCAGTATAGAAGGGAAAGGGACTTGTTTGTATAGCGCCAACTTATTCCACTGCACTTTCAGGTAATTTATTTATTACCTTCCAGCAAGTTGGGTTCTCATTTTACCGACCCCCTGAAGGATGGAAGGCTGAGTCAACCTTGAGCCGGCTACCTGAACCATGCAGGGATTGAACTCGTAACCTTTAGGGCGTGAGAGCTTAGGACTGCATAGTGCTGCCTTAACATTCTGCGCCACCCATCATGATGCCACCAAAGTTAACTCTTCCAACTGGGTCTGGTGATGGGATGTCGCCATCCAATCGGCACGGGACATTGCTGCACTTTTGGACCTTTCACAATGGTAAACATGTGGTGTGCACAGTGCACCCACGTCCAGGAAGACCTCGTAAACTGACGGAACGTGGACCACGAAGCCTTATACGAGCTGTGAAGGCATCAGGCACATCGTCTGCTGAAACATTCGCTCGGGCGCTCTTACAGGCCATTGGAACATCCAATTCATACACAGGTCCCTATGGAAAGTAAAACTGTGTACCTCGTTAGGTTTTTAGGCATGTTGCCAGGTTATGGTGGAAGAAAACAAAGTGACATCAATTGAGCCTTCTTACATCAACTTTTAGTTTTTTGCGCACATTTTTGGAGCACAATAATGTACATGCAGTGAAAATGATGCATTTTTAATGGACCAAAACTGCACATTTCCGTGTGAATGAGGCCTCAAACTGCATAAAGGTTGAAGTTTTCAGCTACCGCAGGACCTGCAGCAACCACGATCCAATGGAGGAGCCACATTTCAAGACGCTTAGGTCTGATTTGAGGCCGTATTTACATGGCAGATATCATCCCGTGAGTTTTGTGCGTGACGAGACATAGAAATTATATGGAAATAGACGCTGTTGTTTGCAATGGGTCTATTTACATGGACGATTTTTCTCGCGCGGCAATACTGTGAGATGGAAATATCGCTGCATGCTGTATTTTCATGGGAGTCTCACACTAGAATAGTACATGTAAATGTGCGGCACCCCACACCTTACACGGACAGGGTATCTGTGTGATGCAAGTCGCACCCAAGAATCTTGAACACTACTTGCTATCGGCCCTGTAAAATCTGCCTATGCATTATGTCCACGGACGGGTCGGATTCCGCGTGAGGGAGCCCACCCTGCCCGCGGCCAAAGACCCTGTGTACCTGTGCGGACAGGCAGCGTCATCTGCGCAGACCTCTTCACTTCCGGGTTATCTGTACTGCAGATGGTCCGCATGGTGCGCCGTTGGATATGTGCAGTACAGATTTTTTTTTATTCTTGCTTTCCCGCGGGATCTGTGACCCGTCCAAAGTATCAGCTGTAGGCGGATGGGACAGCTTTCATTAACTCCAATGGAAGCTGTCCAAGTGGGAATAGGCAGACTGTTTCTGGATCAGACGGTCCCCAAAACAAATCTGCATGCTTTGATTCATTTGATGGTTCACCCGATTTAACGCTCATATAGCCGTGCTGTTTTAGCGTGGCGTTAAATGAAAAAGGGGGATTTGGTACCATTTTAGCCAGTAGAGCAAAGCCTGATGAAGGATTGATAGCAGACCTGAAAGCTCGCTATAACATCATGTATTTTTGTCAGCCATTAAAAGCTATCATATCTACAAGATTACATGGTTTCTCTCACTGAGAACAATCACACTTATCTGATTGTTAAAACCACGCTTGTCTGAATAAGCCCTTAATCTGTGCCTAGGCTTCTGGCCATGTCTGTTCCCTGTATGATGGATGATCAAATTTGGCAGGAAAATATTTCGTGCTTGGATAATAAAATGTTACTACTGTAATTAGCGTATCTGAGAGCGTTGACATTTAAGCCGTTGTCTACTTATATAACGTGAACTAGTTCTCCGGTAACGAGGTTTTAAGTAGTATTGCTTCTCATTCAACTTGAAAGTGAAGTTCATTGTCTAGGGGCCGGACAAAGGTGGTTTGGCCAAGGTTCTACTAATTGGAAGTGAGCCTTGAGTTCCGTTGAACGCGTTCCCAGTACTTGTCTCTGGATGACTTGTCTTGTGGCCACGTTGAAGGTGAACCCTTTAAGGAGCTTGCTTCTCGGAAACTGAACTAATTATCAATGGATTTAGGAGATTCTAGGAAGAATACATGGGGTTCTACAAAACGTCTTACTTGGAGGTGGAGGGAGCCGTGCATTTGCTGATGAGTCGGCTACAGGCTGTTCATGGTAACCCAATCTCATCCTGGTGATCATCAGATAAAGTAAATGACTTGGAAGATTTCCCAGCAAGGCTGAATGACGGTGAAGCCGGACCCACATGGAAAATGAATGAGGGATGGAATCAAAGTAGTGTTTGTATGTTAAATTGCTTTCTGCTTTTAACCCTTTTAAGGGCTTATTTTGTGAGCAAAGGATTGGTTTGCTGTTTTGTTGCTTATTTATGGACTTCAAGAGCCATAATGTGTTTACTATTTTATTGGTGCTGCTTTGTAAGGTATTATTTTTTGCTTTTTTTTTTTTGTGTGTAACATATAACAGTTTTTTTTTTTTTAAAAACAAAGATAAATCCAACTTTTTAAATTTTTACCGTCACTCTCCAAATACTCCGCTGCACAACTTTATTAGATAAATTGTAAAACTTAAGTAATTGAAGGGAATCTCTATTCGAACATGCTGTCCAAAATGCAAGCAACGTGTGATGGAGCAGGAGGAGCTGAGCGGAATGATATATTGTTTAATGGGGAAAGATTCTGTATAACCTGTATTTTATTCATGTAATCTTCTGACCACTGTGAGCTGAACAATCCAATGGGCGGTCCTATTAATCACTGTGTATGGCTGTCAATCACTGATGGCTCCGCCCATTGGACTGTTCAGCTCAGACTGTGAGGAGGATTATATGAATAAAATACAAGTTATACTGAATCTTTCCCCATAAAACAATATATCAATCTGCTCAGCATTGCCTGCTCGATAACATAATGACTGCAATTAGTACAGCAGGTTTGAGCTGATAGATTTTAACCCCTTAATGCCACAGGAAGTACGTTTACGTCCTGGCTGCGGGATACCTAACGCAACAGGACATAAACGTACGTTCTGTGGATGGCACAGGATCAGAAAGTGAGCCTGTGCCATCCTGCAGTGGGAGCTGGGTGTTACTGTTACCTGACCTTCAGCCGCAATAGCAGGGGTACACAGTGACAGTGATCCCAGCTGTTAACCCTCTACATGCCGCAATCTATGTAGATTGAGGCATGTAAAGAGTTCAGAGGCAGTGCGATCCTTCTGTGACGTTGTTGGACACCCATGATGTAATTGCGGAGGGTCGCCATGGCAACAGAACGTGAGATATTGGCGACGGCCTGCCGTCGCATATGATTGCTACTGTGAGTGATAAGGCATTGCAGAACAGAAGGCCTGCAATCCATTATCACACTGATCATAGCTATTATAGTTCAGGTCCCCTCCAGGGATATAAAAAGTATAAAAAAAAACCAAAAAAAAAACCTCTTGTTTGCACACTTTCCCAAACGTGTATAATTTAATTTTTTATGTTTTAAACCTCACATATTTATCGCGGCCAGAACGACCTGTACAATAAATTGAACACGTTATTTATCCTGAACGGCAAAAAACGTAAAAATACCCCTAAGAATGGAGGCAAAATGCTTATTTTGTTCCAAAAAACGCAATAAAAGTGGTGAAAAACACCATATATACCCCAAAATGATGAAATTAAAAACGTCGGCTCTTCACACAAAAATCATGCCCTCGCATAGCTTCGATCAGGAAAAAAAAGGTTATGGGACTTTGAATGCAGCAATGTAAAAATGATTTCCAAAAAAAAAGGGTTTTAATCTGTGCAAAAAATATATTTTTGGTATCGCCATAATTGTACCGACCTGCAGAAAACGTGTATCATGCCATTTATACTGTATGATTAATGCTGTAAGAAAAATGGCAGCACTGATGTGTTTTCTCTCCCTGCTCAAAAAATAAATAAGTTTAAGACTGAATGCTCACGTCCGGGACGGATTCCGCATGCGGGATCTCCTAGTGGAAACCAACCCTGTGCCCGGCCACTGACCCCTGCGTACCTGTCCACAGTCATCTTTTCTGTATTGCGGATGTGCCCACATGTCTATGGGCAGTATCTGCTGCGGAATTGGAAGGCTAAGGTTCACTCCGGATTCCCATGTGCATTGGGCCTTACAATGTATTATATGCTCCTGAAAATGGTACCAATAAAAACTACAGTTTACCATGAAACCCCCCCCCCCCCCCTCATATGGCCAGGTGGACGGAAAATTAAAAAAGAACTAAAAATCTTCCATAAATCGTTGAATCCTTATGGCCAAAGTAGGCTGTGACCTTAAGGGGTATTCCCATCTCAGTACTTCTGGCTGAGAGAAGAAACCAGCAGCTTATTTCCCCGACCACCTAACCGGGTGATGTGGAAACAGCCAAGAGCAGCAGCCTTAGGCCCCCTGTCCATGGCTGTGACAGAATATCGCTAGTGATATTCCGACGCAGGGGAGAAGACTGACAGTTCTCTGCAGTGAGCCTATCTGATAGATTGGCTTACCACCGAGAATCGTGGCAAATCACAGCATGATTCTCCGTTCGTGGACAGGGGCTGCGCTTTCCATAGCAAAGCTATGGAAAGCGTGAACTACGTTACTCGTGGCCGGATTATCGACGCAAATAACGCAATACAAGATCGTCCGTGGACAGGAGCCCTTACTGTCTCCTTACCTCCCAGTGAAATGAATGGGAGTTACATAAAGGGCACCCGCTGTTTGTGTAACTGTCAATCACTTCAATGGGAGTTATGGAAACTGAGTAAGGCTGCTGTCACATCGGCGTTAGGGTCAGTTCGGGGTTTCTGTGTCTCTGTTCTATTTTTGGAGGAGAAAAACTGTAATAAAATGGGGAAAAGCAGATCCTTTTTGTTCCTAATTGATTGCAATAGGTTTTTAAAAAGGGAAAGGCTTTAGTTTCCTTCCGTTCTTTCAGGTTTCCGTTTAGTTTTTTTTTGGGGGGGGGGGGGGGGGGTTGGAATAGCGCAGTCTGATGAGTTATTTTGATATTTTTAAAAAATGGAAGCCTTACGGAATGGAAGCAAACTGAAGCTTTTCCAGAAATCCGTCCGTGTGGAGCCGGCCTAAGGTGTGTTTGTGCTCGCAGCACTTGTCGGCGCATTATGCAGAGAATAGCACCCATTGATGTGAATGGGCTTGTATTTTAGCTTGCGCATTTTGGTTGAGCAAAAAAAGATAGCACATGTTCTATTTTTCTACATATTTGCACACCAAAGGTCCCCCATAGAAGTCAATATGGGGAGGGCGGTGTAAGCAAATACGTGAGCGGTACACAAGGAAATGCATGAATCGCTACGTAATTCCGCTAGGAAAACAGTATACCTGGAACTCATTAGCTAATTCAATCGATGTTGTTTCCCGCATTCGAAAAACAATGCTTCCAGGCAGAAAATGAAATATGACGACTTGAGCGCATAAAAGGCGTGTGCAATTGCACATATGTCCGTGTGAAGCCAGAATAAGGCCGTGTTCACATCGGTGTTCAGGATTTTGTTTTACCGCTCCGTCATGAGAGAAGGAAAATTGAATTCTGGGCCGACCCTATAGAATATAATGGAGTCTGGCGTTTTCCGTAAGGAGCCTCCGGCACAGATGTGACCGCAGCCGTACTGCGAGAGTTATGTAAGTGAAAGTTCTTCCTACCGGGGAATGGAATGTGCTTGCAGCAAGTGGGGAAGAGGCGAGATTTCTGTCATCAGCCTGGAAGGAGCTGCCGGATCCTGTTGGAGTTATTTTCGAGGTTTAATCTTGCTCTTTCCGTGTCATTTAGATGTTACGAGAACGGTTAATATTTAATTTAACTGTTAGTTGTAACCTATTGATTACACCACTGCGTGGGTCCACGTGGATTTGGGAGAGTAGAGTTTCATTTCTCCGTGGGATGACTATTGTAACATGAAACCCTTACTATGGAAAGCTCCAATACATCAAAGAGGAAGAAAGCAAAGAAGGAAAAACTACACGTGGAGCAAGTCGTCAAAATCAGAAACATCGGGTCAGTCAGTTTGTTTAGAGGACAAGAGCTTCTTCAGAGTTTTGGATAGCACACACCATAAACTGTGAAAATAAAATGGCGCAACCATCACCTCCTCCCTAATGCGGCAGCTTATATTGGAACTGATAGCGTAATAAAGCTCATATACCATGTGTGCAAAGCGGTCCAGTGCGGGGCCATACCACACCGGGTGGAGAGAGCAGGACTATACTGCAGAGTTTTACTTCACAGCCAATGATTGCAGGCAGTAAATCAGCTACAGTCCTTGTGTTAAAAAAACAAAAACAAAAAACAATCCCTTCCCTAGAAGTTGTCGGAATGGAATGAAACTTTCTCTGTGTGATTTGTAACGTTGGTATGTGATTACAATATCAGAGCAAAAGGAGAATTTATTGTGGAGAACTGACCCCTTGTACGGAGGCTCTACTACCCTGTTGGTCCGCCGCTAGCTTGGTTACTGGATGTGAAACAGGTGGGCATGGAGGCTCTAGTAGCCTGTTGTACCACCTCTAGCCTGGATACAAGATGTGATACAGGGGACGTGGAGGCTCTAGTACCCCATTGCACTGCTTCTAGCTTGGATACAAGATGTGATATGGGCAGACATGGAGGCTCTAGTGCCCTGTTGTACCACCTCTAGCTTGGATACAAGATGTGATACAGGTGGGCATGGAGGTTCTAGTACCCTGTTGTACTGCCTCTAGCTTGGATACAAGATGTGATACAGGCAGGCATGGAAGCTCTAGTACCCTGTTGTACAGCCTCTAGCTTGGATACAAGATGTGATGCCGCCCGGCATGGAAGCTCTAGTACCCTGTTGTACTGCCTCTAGCCTGGATACAAGATATGATACGGGGAGGCATGGAGCAGACTGTGATTTTTCAATCGCAGGTGGCAACCGCGATTGGTTTCCACTCGTGTGCATGAAGAATCACTTTTCCATAGCATGCTATGGGTGTTATCTGCTGCGGAATATGGAGGCAAACACCTGCTCCTAATTCCGAAATGCAAATCCGCCCGTGTGCATTCACCCAAACACTCTGGTTACAGAATGGTCCAGGTGGTGAGCAGTTAGTCAATACAATGAGCCTTGTGTGGCGCAGAGTGTAAGCTCTCGCCTACGACCTGAAGATTGCAAGTTCAATCCCCATATGATTCAGGTAGCCGGCTCAAGGTTGACTCAGCCCTTCATCCTTCCGAGGTCGGTAAAATGAGAACCCAGCTTTGTGGGTGGTAATAAGTAATAATTACCTGAAAGCGCTGCGGAATAAGTTGGTGCTATACAAATACCAAAATGTATTTTATTTATTTACAACCATCCAGCTTCTTGCATTCCAATCATTTTTTTTGACCGAGTGTATTTACTGTTGTCTTACCAGTGAAATGCCTACATTGATTGGCGTGTTCCTCTAGACCAAGGCATCGGCCACAGATGAGCACTGTCTGTATCATTGTGAGTTGAATGCGATTTCCAGTTTGGATGACCCAGCGAAAACCATTGCATATTGGAAATTCTTGGGAGCACTGGATCTAGAAATGGTTCTGAAATTCCTCAAACCGTTAATGACCGGTATACCATAATAATCTTTATTTGTATAGCGCCAACTAATTCCACAGTGCTTGTATGTAATAAAATAGCTGTATATGAAGGCTTACTCATTGGTATATTACCATGCCCATTACCAGTGAAGAGCTACATGACTTGTCGGAGCATGCGGTGCCTTTAAGTAAATCTATGGGTTTCCTGACATTTATCTCCGAGGATGTTGACTCTTGTTAGCTTATCTATTTTTCTTCCTCATTCAGCAGTTTCTAGTTTAGTTTTAGTCTTCAGTGGAAAAGGAAATGGCCATTATTGAACCTACCATATCCGTTCCCTCACTTTCACTGTATCCAGTGTTTTAAGACAGGAAGTCTATTTTATCCATGACTTTCCCCTCTGATGGCTCACTTTCTACTAGTCTTTGTTCTGCATTCACTGCTGTAATGGATACGGAATAACATGAAGAGTGTGATTGATATGTAGGGCATCGAGTAGTTAGTTCCGGGAGCGCCATTATATTCTCTTGATATTTCATTTTGTTGTATGCAGTAAATGGAATTGGTTAAAGGGGAAGTAAAACCAAGTCTACTTTACCTTTACAGGTGAGTTAAACAGGAATTTCATGCCTGGGAGAGAAGAGGAGTAGAACGTACTTTAGAGGAAGTCAACGTGTCTACTACCTCATCTTCCCTTATCTCATAACTTTTGTTCTAACTGTTGGCCACTTTATTAGAGAGACCATCTAGGAGCATGCTCGACTTCTTTTAGCCATTGGAACCACAGCTTTTCGGCATGACATAGAGTTCAGTAGGTGTCATTCTGCAAAAATATTGGCCCATGTGGGCAGGGGAGCTTTTTTGCTGTTGCTGCAAATTAGAGGGAGGTGCTGACATGCACTGAACAGCTGACAGGAAGGGGTCATCGATTTCATTCTGACCTCCCATCAATACAGTGCAACACAAATCTGGAATGGTCTGACCATGCAATGTTTTTCCACTGCTCAGTGATCCAATTTTTGTGCTCTTTTGGATTCTCTCCTCTTTCTCATAAAGCGCAATGACGGGTCATCTGCTGCTATAGCTCATCTGTGCTAAGGAATAACGCATTGTGCTTTCAGACATGTCCCTGACTGTGCACCAACTGTTCAGCATTTTTTTTTTCTTTTTTACCCCTGAATGATGAGGCCCTTTTGTTTTTTTCCATATTCGTTCCCCTCACCCACCCCCCTTTTAAAAAATCATAACTCTTTTATTTATCCATCGACGTCTCTGTATGAGGGCTTGTTTTTTGCGGGACGAGTTCTATTTTTCAGTGGTGCTATTAAATGTACATAATCTACTGAGAAAACAATTAAAAAAAATTCTAAGTAGTGTAAAATGAAAAAAAAACCAAACATTCCGCAATCTTTTGGTGCGTCTTGTTTATACGGCGCACAAACTGCAACAAAAATGACCTGATAACTTTAGGGCTCCTGCACACTTGCGTTTTTCTTTATCGTTTTTTTTCACGCGATTGTCCATGGGACTTTCTAATGTTAAAAACGCATCGCACAAAAATGGCGAAGCGCCAACTTGCAATGCGCTTCTAACATTAGAAAGTCCCGTTGACAATCGTGCAGAAAAAACGCGAAGGAAAAACGCAAGTGTGCAGGAGCCCTTATTCTATTCTGCCGCCATCTTCTGTGTGTAATAACGTTTTAATTTTTCCGTCAATATAGTTGGGCGAGGGCTCATTTGCATTGGTACCATTTTGGAATACATACACAACTTTTTGATCGCTTTTTATTCCATTTTTTTCTTAGACAGAGGGTGACCAAAAAAAGTGCATTTCTGATGCCATAACATTACAACTTACTGCGATCGGGTAGGCAGCCTATTGAGCCACGCCATGGGGATAGCTTGATAGGCATGCTGCCGACACAGCCCTGGGGCCTTTCAGAAGGCACTCAGCTGCCATTACACCTGCAGGATTGTTTTCTATGATGACTGCCTTCTTTTCTAGTTTCTAGATGTTTTCTGGATTTTTCTTTTTTTTTACTAAAATGATTTTAAAATATTTCATTTTAATCAAGCATATGTTCCATTTTTAGGTGAGATCAGTATCTGTAGATCTCAACACTGACCCATCCCTGCAGATTGACATTCCAGATGCACTAAGCGAGCGCGACAAAGTCAAGTTTACGGTCCATACAAAGGTGAGATTATTGTGAATGGACGGTGGAGTCCTTCTGTGAGATGACATTGGAATGAGTAATAGGGAATTTATGCCATTGCTTTGCAGACCACATTGAACACCTTTCAGAGCCCAGAGTTCTCGGTGACCCGTCAACACGAAGACTTCATCTGGTTACATGATTCACTTATCGAGACGGAGGAGTATGCTGGCATTATTGTGAGTATAGCAGGTTTCTGTCCATCGTAGTTGGCCACAGTACATGTCTTCTAAGTATTTTAATATATTTTATTTTTCATACTCCAGCACTTTTCCTCTTGATTGCGCAGTGTACAGCTTTTTTATCTACAGCTCCCAAGCACTGCATGGTTAGATACTTTGAACATACTATGATGCATTATGAACTTGTAACGGTGTAACGCACAACTACACTTGCCCCATCTTCTGTCTACATTACCTTAAGCAGGGTTCAGATGTCAAAATCGCAGAAAATGGCCATATACCTACCGATACAAGAGGGAAGGTATAAACCCCATATCCCAAACATGCAGACAGCCAAACTGCTTTATGGAGGAGTAACTGCACATATGGAGGGCACTGATGAACAGTAACTCTCACACCTTCCTTATACGGAGGGGGGCTGCTGCTTAGTACTATTCTTGCACAAAAAAAGCATACACAGGGTGCCAGGCCACATAGTACGTGTAGTGCACCATGTAGGTTTGCAACCTATTAATGAAGCTACATTTCAATCCACCGGGCTGTCCTGCACCTCATAGGTGAACCACACTGGCACCCTGGGCTCCCCCAGCGTTCAAGGCCATACTGCATGTCAATGATAAATACCAATAAATAAAAGGTATAGGATAGTATTTTGGCTAAAATACACAAGCTCACAACCCACGTCAAGGGTCCTCGTTTCCTTGTGGGTCCCTACATGAACATTGATCAAAATCACAGAATAGGAAACTACAAACCGACAAAAAGTATTGCATTATGTGGCCATGTACTTACTGATGCCAGAGGGCAGGTAAAAGCATCCCTCAGCATGCAGGCAGCCATACTGCTATATGGAGTAGCCACCACACAGGTGCAAAGTACTGATGAACAGCCACTAACATGCCTGCCTTATGTTATTATTACACCTGCCCTCTTGTATCAGTGGGTTCAGATGACAGAAGTAACCTATTGTCTACAGGATTAGACTACACGGGGTTTACTTCTGTAAACTCGTAGACACATAAAGGTAGGTAGTGTATTTTTAATCAACATTATTTGCAAAGTGTCTCATTTTCTGCTATATCTTGGATGCGCTGAAGCGATGCGCATGTGTGTACAGCTGTACGTGGCTTCCAGATTTTATTTAACGTCAGTTTGTGCTTTTGCCTTCTCTTAGCTACGGCTAAAGTGATTTTCTCTGTAGATAAAACCAGAAAACATAAGCCGAAGGGTAGTGCTCTTACGTTACATTAAAGGAGCACTCTAGGGAACATTTGTAATTTTTTTTCTTGGTGTCTAATTGACATTCGGTGCATAAGTAGGGCACAAGCTAGCTGCTTTATTCGTTAAATATTTGCTCCGTTCCTGTCCCCTGTTCTCCCACATCGCTTCATAGCATCTTCTGGTCAGCTGTAGGATTCTATCTCCATTCCTGTGAGAGCCACAATGTGAGTCCCATGGGATTGGCTAGCAAAATTGACTTCCGTCCAAATAGATGCTGTTGGATTCAGAGGGTCACAAGGAACTGTGGGAGACCAGAATGCAGGCGATCTTTCAAGATTAATATTATTAATATTGACTGCCCTGTATATCAGTTGCTCCCTAAGAAAATTAGATGCCCCATATGCTTTAATCCCTTAGTGACCACCCGTAAGTGGTTTCACATCCTGGGTGTCTGGGCTTTAATCTATAGGGCCGTCATGTTTTTACTGAATCCCCAGGATCTCTGTATCGGTCAGCTCCCTGCGGAGACCATGGAACTGTTATCGGGGCTGTGGTGTGCGCCCACCCCCCCACCTCCGCTTCCCGAATGGATAACACGATCGCATAAAAGTAAAAAAATTTTACTTTTAAGTTTCAGGTTGCTGCAGCTGAAAGTGAGAGTACAATCGTGGCAAAGTGCCGTTTTTGAAATTGTCGCTTTGCTGCATTCATGTGTGAGAGTGGCCCTACTGGAGGCCTCTGCATTTGAATTCCAACGCGATCATCCTCCACGAACCTTCCCCGGCTTCTGCCCATGCACCCGCCGGCAAAATGATCGACACATGCGCAGGAGCCGAAGATGGCCCGGGAAATCTAAAATCTCCTTGCTCCTGGCTACAAACGGTAGCCAAGAACCTGGAGCAGTGCCCGGAGGCTTCTTTGAGCGGTCCCCAGTCACGTGATCACCATTATCCAATGGTATAAAAGGGTAGCGATTAACCTTAGGCCGGTCTCACACGACCAGATAGAAATTACGTATTTCTCATGCATTTGATCTGCACCAATATACAGATCAATCAAATGCATTGGATTACACAATTCCGCTTACATTAGTGGGTCGGAATTACGTAATCCAATCACAGAAAACAGAATGCAGCATGTTCTATTTTACCACAGATATCCATGGCCTAGAGCCCATTCTGTTCTATGGTCGTGGATATACCCACAACCCATGCGCAATTACATTGTATAGGGCTGCGGGTACCTTTGTCATTGCTAGGTGACAGCGTGGGAAATATAGACAAACAAACAGAAAAAAGTTGTCCTGCGCATGATCACCTGTTTGAGTAGACAGTTATGTGCAGTACATTACGCGGCCGTACGCAGGGCCATGGCCGGACTCACAGCTGGGATCTGCTGCAGGCCTCCGCAAGCGGACTCCGCATACTGCCATGTGAGCCCGGCTACCTGTAATACGTAATTTACAAGAAGCCCCGGGAACGCTTGCCTTCATGCAGTTCCAGGAACAGCTTGTTGAGCGCCTTCTGTGTGAGACCGCTGCACCGCAGCAAGATTACGAAGCCTCAGAGCACGATACATTTTACACTCCATCCCTGCCACGGAGGTCAGGAAATGTCCCATAAAAAAAGCATAGGAGGAAGAGGAATACGTAGCTTTATTGGCCCATGTGCCCATCCGAACCAGCCTCCGTAATTCCCCCTGTTTTCGGACATGTCACACAGTTTTACATTATTAGCTTTATCTAAGATTTAGGGAACGCCAAAAGGAGGGGGGAGATTATTTTTAGGGAGTCAATTTTTTTTTTTTCTGCACAAGTGAGCAATGGGGCGCTGGAATTTATTCAGTTGTGCCCTGCAATCCAATGGGTGTTCCCTCCATTATAGGCCTAGCCATGTGTCCTGTAAGCAAATTGGGGCTACAATGTGGGTATTGATGAACGCAGCTAGTGCTATAAAATTTGGGGGGGGGGGGGGGTGTCCCCAATTTTCCCTGCTTAAAACAAAGGAAACTCATGAAAGTGACATTTATGAAAACACTTATTATTTTGCAAATGCTTTCTAATAATTTTTGCAAACAACTGTGGGGTTAGATGCTCAATACACACCTAGATAGACTAAGGGGGTCTAGATTTCAAAATGGGGTCAATTGTGAGGAGCATTCCATCGGTTTGGCACCTTGACTGCTCTACAAGTGGACAATGGGTTTTGGAATTTATTCAGTTGTGCCCTTAAAGCCAATGGGTGTTTCCTCCATTACAGGTCTAGCCATGTGTCCAGTAAGCAGATTAGGGCACAATGGGTATGTTTCAGAACATGGGACAAACTGGGGGGGTTTACATTTTGGGGTGAACGTCTTCATTCATATGTGTGCTGTACAAAAAAAGGTTTTAAATTGACACAATTGCCAAAAAACGTGAATCGTAATTATTTCCTTTTGCTTTGCTTAGACCCATTCAAAAACTGTGCGGTCAAAATACGCAGTACACCCCTAGATGATTTTGTTAAGGTTAGGTAGGGGTTCTCTGTCGTTTTGACTGCTCAAGGGCTCTACAATTGGGCCTAAATCACCTTTGGACAAAATGTCTGCTCTGAAAGCCACCGGCTGCTCCTTTCGGTTTGGACCCCGTTGTGCATCCAGACATAAGATTAGGGCCACAATGGGTATGTTTCTGAACACAGGACAGACAGGAGTATTCATTTTGGGGTACAAGTCCTCATTTTCATGTGCACTATAGAAAAAAAACTTTCTTTAAAATGACATATTTGCAAAAATTAAATTTTATTTTCCATAGTATCCATCCTAACAGCACACACATGGAGGTTGCCTTGCCTGAGCTAGTTGGGACTGGAAGAAGAAAGTTCTTAAGGCCACCTCCCACCATTTATCTCCAGTGTTCTTTCTGTCCCAAATGGACACCGAGGAGAGTGCTCCTAGCTTCCATCCTCAGCACGGAGAAGTCAGTGACCGGAGTTTTTTACTCACTGGGGCGTGGGTAGCCGGCCAGGTCTGTGCGGTCAAGGGCTGTGGCACCATCCAGGAGTCGACACCAGCGATCCGGAGGAGTGTCGGCGGCAGTAGTGGGACCCACGGAAGGAGCAACTACACTCTGCGCGTCAGTCCCGGCATCTAGTGGTGGCCGGCTTCCTGTGAGGTAGCGGTGCCTCGTCGCACACAATGCGGTAGTGGCGGCCGGCTTCCTGTAAGGTAGCAACGCCTGTTCGTGTGCCATGACGCGTGAAACAGACGCTGTTCTCAGTGCCAGAGCTTAGAGAGAATTTTATTTTTTTTTTTACTCACACCAGGAGTCCAGAATCCGACCTGCTCCGGAGAGCACCGGCGGTGGAAAAACTGCAGGCGGTCAGGAGGCCGCGGGATCCACGGCAAATGCTTATGCATTCTTGCGCTTAGGTCCCAGCATCTAGCAGTGGCCAGCTCCAAATGGTGACACGGCGCCGCACTGTGCGCGATGACGTCAAACGTACACTTCAGCAGTGTCAAAGCGATAGATTTGAATGCCTGAGAGTTTTCTTGCAAGATTCAAGCTCTGCATCTCCTCTTAACCCTATCGACATCATGGAGAGAGCAGGGCAAATCTACAACAGTGAGTAGTACACCTGGACAAAAGAACTCATTGCCTATGCTTAAGACATGGTATATGTTGGTAGCAATCACCTGTTAATTCAGGATGAAACTCCATAGCCAAGCCATGGTGAGTAGTTCGCTGGAACATAAAGCCATGTAGTTACGCCAGACCCAGTCCCCTCTTCTCCAAAAGAGCAGAGAAGTTCGAACTGAATACACTTGGAGCTGTTATCCAGTTCTTTAGTAAAACAGTTGTTTTTGTTTTTTCTCTTGGGCTACTAACTTACTAGTTCTTTTCAAACTATACTTATCTTAAAGGCCTTAATCAGTAAATTTCTGAATTTAGTCTGAAATTAGTTCTATTAGATCTACGATTCCCAGAGTTAATCAGGGCAGCGTCAGGTGCACGTTGAACTCAAAGATGCACACTACATATGCCCATCCACCCGGCATACCAAAAAATATTAGATTGTGGTTAAAATGAGTTTGGAATCATTTACTTTCTGCCTGAACTCGGACACCCAAAAATGTTCTCGGGGTATTCCTTGATTCCTCATCGGATTACGCCTTTCCCTCAAACAAAAATGGGGATATTTGGTCACAGGACCACTTGTCTGCAGATAGGCTCCACTCTAGGTCCCTCCAGCAGGAAATCCTGTCAGCAGGAGATAGAGGGCAATTGTCCTTAGACAAAAGCTTAAATGGTCTATCCAGATGGGCTAGTGAGTCTGGTTGGGGAGCACAGGCAACAGATAAGGGACAGTAGGATTCCTGTCCTACTACTATACAGAGCTCAAAGTAGTTTGGGAAATGTCAATTCAAGCTGAAGATATAATTTGTGGAAAACACGTAATAAATGTTTAACAGTGTCTTTATTCAATCCAGACTCTCCATCTTTAAACGTCTATCAGAAGAATATTCTCCTGCACGGAGAGCTAGATGAAATCCTTACCGGCTATTCACCAGAAAGGCTCTCAAACATTATTGCAGATTTTCGGTGTCTGAAGGTTAGATCCAGGGGAATAGTCCCAAAAGTTAGACATACTTGATCTGCTGACATCTCAGTGGGATTACCCTCAGATAGACCTCTTGCATCAAAGACAAATTCAAAATGCTGACCTTTTTTTTCCTTAAATCCAACAGACAATCCCCTGGCACAGAATGCATCTTCACAGGAATGGGACATGGATTTGGATTTTTTTTTCCTTCTCTTAAATTCTTGGATTCCGCATAATATCCAGAACTGCTGGACTGGGGGTTGTATTCATTGCCCAGTGTGGCCAAAAAGCCCTGGTTCCTGTCATTTTCTAGTACAGTCCAAAGTAATACACACTTTCTTAAGCATTAAAGGAACCCTACCTCCAATATATACTCTAGGGTATGGAGGAAATTCCGCAACCGATGCGGAGCAGATGATCCAGATCTCAGCAGCCCAGATCTTACAAGATCTGGGATCTTATTTTAGTGATAGACAGCCTCTATGAATCTCTTTGAGACCCATACATTTGGTGTCGCTGGAAAACCTATCAATCGAAGTAGCCTTGCTGGTAGTTATTATAACTACTGGTCTGAATAGTGAGATACCGGAATTATCCAGTGGAGTTCTACTTAAGTGCTTGACGATAGGATGGTCGTGTGACAAGATCTACCTTTTTTTCCTAAAGTGGTGTCAACGGTCCACATAGAACAGGGACTAATTCTGCCTGCACAGCTTAGACGTCAGACGGGCAGTCCTAACCTATCTAAAAGTCACAAACCTTTTAAAAAATCAGTTAACTTATTCCTTCAATGCCAGCGTCAGATTAGGGGAAAACAAGCATCCAGAGTTTTAATCCATCCAAAGATGGTATGATCAATTCAGGCAGCATATAAAGCCAGAGATCAGCTTCCTCCTGAGGGGTTAAAAGCTCACGCTACATGGGCTCTCGTTTTCTTCATGGGTTGAAGCTGGTGAAGCTCTACAGAGTAGAGTGTAAAATTGCAACGTGGTATAACATCCACACATGTTCTAAGTATTATTCCTTGGATCTCCATTCTGGTAGGGAATTGGCCTTTGGGCGGAAGGTCCTCCAGGCAGTGCCCCCCCCCCGCCCCAATAGGACTTGGTGATTTGGTATTACCTACATGTGTGCTGTCAGGATGGACGCTATGGGAAGACAAGAAATCTTTCTTACCGATAATTCCTTTTCCATGAGTCCATCATGACAGCACATACTTTTCCCACCTTTGAATGATCTATATTGTACATGTGAACATAACATGTTGTTGATATTTTTAGCAACAATAAAAGACTAGGCCACGTATCCGTTATGATGATTGGAAGTCACTGGAGATGAATGGTGGGAGGTGGCTTAAGAACTTTCCTCTTCCTGTCCCGCTGTCAGGCGGGGCAACCTCCACCTCTAAATTGCATTAACTCCTGAAAAAAAAACTGGGGTGAAAATACTCATGACACCCCTCAGTGAATACATTAAAGGGGAATATTTTTTTAAAATGGAGTCATTTGTGGGGGTATCTATCATTCTGCAATCTTGGCTTGGTGTAGGAAAACAAAATATTCCTCAAAATGTTAACAATTAATGTTAAATTTGTACGTCTCCTACATGGTTAAAAATGTTTTTGAAATATGCTTCCAGAATAAAGTAAACAGATGGAAATGCGTATCTTATCAAAAATTTGTACAGTATTTTTGCACATATTTGACATATTGCGGTGCAAAAAATAACATTTTTTTTTCAAAATTTTCCCAATTTTGGTGTTTTTAATAAATATCTACAAATGCTATCGGTCTAGTTTTACCACCTAAATGAAGTACAATATGTTGCGAAAGACAATGTCAGAATTACTTGGACACGTAAAACCTTCACGGAGTTATTCTATGTTAAAGTGACACGTCAGATTTCCAAAATTTGGCCTGGTCAATAAGGGGTCAATATATAGCTGTTTGTGTTTTGAAAGCTGGGTGACAACCAGCATACAGTTCTACAGGGGGCACTATGATCGATGATCCCTAGACTCCAGCAGGTCTAAATAAGCTGCGGTACAGGTTTGGTCAGTAACTCTTTTTGGATCTGTGACATCCAACTTAATGGGGTTTTGCAGGCAGTGCTGGAATACACCGGGGGTCAAAGCGGAAACTGCTGCTCCGACCTTTGTATAGTGGCTGGCACTTGTAATTGCAGACGCAGTTCTCATTGAAATCAGTGGAACCCTAGCCTGCATTTACAAGCACAGCTCCCATTGATTTCAATAAGAGCTGTGCCGATCCCTACACAGTGCGTGGAACAGCGGCTTCTGCTCTGACGCCAATGTATCCCAGTACTGGCAGTGGGTGCTGCCAGGAACCCCCCTTTTAAGGCATGTCTGTCAGCTGAATGTGTCCCTGTATAAGGGCAGAATATTTCAGACACAAGTCCACGTTCCTAGTGGCCAAAAAGAGACGAAAAGTCCTGTTTTCATTGGTTGATCGAAGTTTGTAAATGGCTACTGTGCGAGACGGAGGGGGCACTCCCCTCATATAAATACAGCTTACTAATAACTATGAGACCGCTGTATGCTTTCATCACTCCTCTTAACCAAACAATGTTTATTTTGTGCCGTTTTGGCTAATCGGATTATGGATTTGCAGCATATTTTCTAACAGATTCACTTTAATGGAAGTAAAACAACTCAAAGGTTTAGAATTCTTGATTCAAAGAGGAAATCCTGAATAACAATAAAGCCGAACATTCAGTTTGTAATCTGGTATTTATAACTTATTACTTATTGCTTTCCTGATGTGTCAGTTTTAATTAATACTTGTATTTGCCATGAAATACCAATTCTCCAGTATCTTTTTGCATAGCTCTGTGTTGTGCTGTTCCTCTATTATTCCTCTGGAATATTTATAAGTAAGTTGACAACTGGGCGTTACCATTTTCCTACTATAAGGTTGTGTCCCTACATGGTAAGATACTGTCAGCACTTATTGGACAGTGTGAGGGTGTGTAGGGAAACGCCCCCAACTGGTTACACCCAGGTATCAGTATACTCCTAAATGTCTGGGAGGGATAACGGAGGAACGGTGCAATGCAGAGTTATAGGAAATGTTCCAGAATTAGCACTATAATAGTAGTTACTGTTATAATTACATGGGTGTACAGCATTTTGTCTATTTTTGTTTTTTGCTCCTCCTGCTATTAGTTTTACGTGGCTTCATGGACATATATCTTTTGCTTTGCCTACATCTATCTGTGTAATTCCACCTTATGTACTTTGCTTTCTCTAACATTTTTATAGCACAGCTGCATATGTCTTATTTTGTTCTTGTACATCTAGATACCACCGTCTCCTGCAAAACCTGATTTCGATGGACCAAGAGACAAAATGCAGAAGCTCGGAGAAGGCGAGGGTTCCATGACGAAGGATGAATTTGCAAAAATGAAGCAAGAATTAGAAGCGTATGTATTGAATGTACACGATGGGGCAGGGGAATTTATGAATTGATTGATGTCGGTTTACTGGAGTGAAAAAGTTGCTAATTTTTGCAGAAGTTGTAGTTGCACAAAAGCGTGACTTTTTGACCTTTTTTGGAGCTCCGCTCACTACTATTCTAAAAGTGTGTGTTTAGAAAAAAGTGTAAATATGGAAGATGGAACAATACCTCTGCAGCGCCACCCACTGGAAGGCAGCATTCCTGTAAGTCAAGTTAAGAGCCTTATAACAATGATTGGGAACTGAAAGCCAAGCCAGAATAACCATACACAGACAGCTGTTTTGGGGGTTTTGCCCCTCATCAGTGTGCAGTAGGTTTCTGGCTTGACTACTGAGCGGTCTATAGACTTGGGTCAGGAGGGGTATCCTCACTCCTTAAGGAGAGCACCCAGTGGGTGAGTGTGGAGACTTATAAGCCCATCAATGCTCCTTTGGTAAATATGCAAATAGGAGCAATACGTCAGTTCCCGAAGGTTCAGCATATAATGCCTTGTTTTTTGTCTCCTGTGTCATGGTTTGGGTCATTGAGTACAAGTGTCTTTTTCCAGTCAGTTTTTTGTTTATCCTTTTATTGCTATATTGCCATTACTGCCCAATTTGGAAAGTAGCTAGAAGAGTGACTAAGTCCTCCAAGGAGTCATGAGAGATCTTCCTCATTTATAAACTTGGATTATTCCCAGAGTAATCCGTGACCTCACAAAATGAATCATGTGACCTGCTGGAGTTCCAGGGTGCTCGCACTCCAGCAGATGTGATGATGAATAAAGCGAGTACCAGCAGCCAGATCACGCATCATGTGATCAGAAGCTTGAAGCCGATATAACCTAATTATTTTTCCGTTAATAGCAATAAACTCGAATAATCTGGAGCGAACCAACAAAATACTTCTACATCTATCATCAGTCTATACATGCTTCTAAATACGCATCAGACAGAGCAATGGCTTCTGACTGGTACGTTTGTGCCGTTTCTGTATTCATTTCAATGCTGCATAACTGTGTGCAGAATAAATGGGATCAGAGCCATTTTGCTGCTCTGCTTTCAACCCTGCTTTTGGATGGAGCACCCTTCAAGTATGCTCTGTAGGGTGTGCTCCAGTAATGCTAAACAGCCAGAGTATGTGTTCCAGAGATGCTTCTGGCAGTGATGAACAGGCAGAGCATATTTTCTGCACTCTAGGGTGCAATAATAAATACGCATGCGGATTTAGTTAAACTTATTAATGTTGGGTAGTCAATGCATTAATCTTCCCAATTACAAGTTACGGCTACTAAAGTTGGACACTGAAGTAAATGGACCGGAGGAAGATTGATGCCTGTGAACTTTGGTGCTGGAGGAAACTTAGATCACCAAGACCACGGACAAAACAGTCCTAGACCGCATCAAACCAAAGTTTTCATTAGAGGGCAAAATTACAGAACAGAGCATCTCATACTGCGGCCACATAATGCGAGCTAATTCATTAGCAATATCGATAATGCTTGGCGTGGTTGGTGGTAATAGAAGACCTGGAAGCCAAAGAATGAGCTGGCTTGATGCTATCAAAGCCGACACCAACATGCAAGTGATGGAACTGAGAGGAGCTACACAAAACAGAACCGATCCATACAGTGTCCTGAGTCGACCCCAACTAAACAAAGTTAGATGGATATTAAAGCAACCCTACAGTTTTAGGACAGAATTCTGTCCCGAGACCGGAGGTAGCATGTGGATATATTACCTGCACTTGTTGTTCTCTGCTCTCCCTTCCAATCGGCAAGTTTTGCGCCATCTAACATAAATATACCTGATTCACACTGTGCTGCTCTGACCGGCATGTGCTGTTCAAAAGGACAGTTGGAGACCAGGTTTAATGTATCAGACGCTGAACACAACCAATGCACTGTGTGGATGAGGTAGTCTGAAGATTGCATTCACCATCTTGAATGTCTGAAAACAGAACCAGATGGTGGAAGCCACGGCAGAGAAGAACCGCAGGTAATATACCTTCTGCCCCCTCCAGCCTTGAGATAGAAGTCTGTGCCAAAACAAGATGGCTGCTTTAAGAAGGCCTGACAATGGTGCAAAGTTTGGCCCAAGTATCTACCTGCTTATAGCATGTGTAGATTTGATTTTCTGACTGTTTTAGACTATCATAAATACACTTTTTAATAAAGTTGGTGCATGATCACTCATTCTCCCTTTTTTTAGACTAGCATAAGATATACACTAGTCTAAGTATGAGCCATCAGAAATACTTCCTTAGTAGTTATTGTTTATAAAGCTCCATCATTATATGTGATGCTTACATCCAATTTATTAGGTGTGGTTTTACATCTTCGTCAAGGATTCCCCTTTCCTGCTCCGTTCGGAAAGCAGAAAAGGGGAATCCCCATGGCTGAACGCTTCAGTGTTTAGATGGAACGAAAGGGCATCGGGCAGACCCCATTGACTATAATGGGGTCCGCCTGCTTTCGGCCAAGTTGCCCGGCTGTTGGACAAAAAAAAAGCACTGCATGCAGCGCTTTTTCTTCAGGCTTTTCCAGCCAGATTTGCGACACAACCTCTGCAGAATGGAAACTGACCTTACCTGTATATATCTTGCTTCTTGGACCATGCCAAACTTGATTAGACCATGACCTTCCGAGCCCACCATGTATCAGGTAACGAAAGAGGTTTAGCGGCTGTGCACACAAAATGAACCCTGGCAGTTTTTTCCCTTAGCCGCTGTACGGACGTCGCATTACATTGTAATTGGCATGATCATGTCAAGTGTTACTTGAACGGACAATTATGCCCTGTCGGAAGAGTTCAACAAAGTACAAAACAGGTTTGTCGCTGGTTACGAGTTGTATTACTTGCGTCCTGTTTATTTTTCGGGAACTATACATACTTTATATTCTTATGTATACCATATTTGTTTAGTATTAACCGGCAGCTGTAGTTATTGGCAGGAAGAAAGAATGCCTTTTTGGAATATTTGCCTTATTTTCATGGCTTTAGTTAATGTTTTGCAGAGCTGCTCCCTGGCTTTATACTGTATAAAGTTAGACTTTTGGGATTTATTAGGCATGCATTGCTGTGCCAGACATTTACAGCATCCCATTGCAGCACTGCCAGTTTGTGAGTTGGTTGGAAAACTTAACTGTTAATTACGAAGTGATCAACACGCAGCCCAGAAGATGTGTAACAGATGCTTTACTCTCCTTCATCCTGGCAGGGAATATCTGGCCGTGTTTAAGAAGACTGTGTCGGTGCATGAAATCTTCCTCCAGAGAATTGCCTCTCACCCCATCTTGAGCAAAGACCACAACTTCCATATATTCCTGGAATACGACCAAGATGTAAGCACCCTTTCCTTCCTGCGTAGAGAGTAAAGCTAGAATGCTGAGACAGGGGTTTTATTCGCTGACATTTCCACATAGTTGCACATTTTATTAAATGGTAAAAGCACTTCACAAAATCTAATTTGCTTTCTCAGGACGTGTCGCTACACATAGTATTCACATACCGGGCAGAAAGTCTTCAGGATACTTTTTGTATGAGCTTTTTACTTAACCAAACTTCATTCTTATCAGCCGCACATGTTAAATATTAGGCTCTGCAATGTTATGCAATAGAAAAACCACTCTTAACACAATAAAGGTGTATTATGAAATCTATCAGGAAGTGTAAGCCAAATGCAATATCACCCTGAGCGCCACTAAATCACAGAAGCAGGTCAAAAAGTTCTAGAACTGTATGTCCACAAGGGGCAGAATTTGTAGCGCAAAATTGGCATCAAAATCCACTCCTTTTTTGGTGCGGAATTCACTCCCTCATTTGATAAGGTGGAATTTACACCGTATATCCGCTGCAGCCAAGCCCAGCTTCACATATATGTGATTTCAATGGGTTCGTTCACTTGTGCGTATTTTTTATTTTTTTTGCTCATTTCAGTTGCACAAAAAAAAAAAACACTGCATGATCTTTTCCTGTGCATTTGTGCACCAAGTCCCCATAGAAATTCATGGGTATGTGCAAATGCATGTGCAATACGCTATGAAATGTGTAACATTGGGCAAGAAAAGGAATGCATCTGGAACTCCTAAGACTATATAGCAATTAGATTGGTTAGGAGCATCGGATCCGCGTGCAGGAAAAACGCTGCGGATTTAGGCCTCATGTCCACGGTACATTTAACATTTTAAATCCGCAGCATTTTTCCTGCACGCGGACCCGCGCCCCATAGGGATGCATTAGACACCCGCAGGTAGTCATTTTTCTCTGCAGGCGCGGGTCCCACGTGCAGAAAAAAATCTGGACATGCTCCATTTAGGTGCCGGTCTCCCGCGGGTACGGCTCCCGCAGGCTTCCATTGAAGCCTATGGAAACCGTCCGGATACGCAGGAGACCCGCGCCTGAATTAAATTCACCTGCTCTGGGCGATGCAGGTCTTTCTTCCTTCCTTCCTTCGTGGCCGGAAACTTCTGTCTTCGGCCTGGCGGATGTGCCCGGCGCATGCGCGCGGCACGCAGCCGGCGTGCCGAGCACATCCGCTGGGCCGAAGAAAGAAGATCCGGCCGCGAAGAAGGGAAGACAAGCACGGCCCGCAGCAGGTGAATTTATTCTTATTTTCAGCCCTCATGTCCGCGGGGCAGGAGGGACCCGCTACGGATTCTCCATGGAGAATCCGTAGCGGGCCTGATTTTCCTCGTGGACATGAGGCCTTAAAATCCGAATTTGCCCGTGGACATGAGGCCTAAGTCTCATCGAAGGGCCCAAGTGTCTTCCATCTTCCACCCTAGCTACCGTTTCATCTTTGGAACCTAAGTTTGAACATTTATGAAGCCGAAAGATGCCTCGACAAGAATTTGTCCTGCATAATGCCAAAAGCTACCTAGTCTACGAGGGTTTGTCCTGGTTAATGCCAGGGACAGTTGGAGAGGGTCATCTATAGGCACTGCACAGATAATGTAGTATATGTGATGAAATACATGTATAGAAGAATAGGCAGCACTCTGGAAGACCTGAGCAAACTGAATACTTCATACCCCTATGATCATACAATGTTTCATATTCAATGCCACACTGCTTAAGTAACAGTTTACTGTATTTCTGCTTCTTAAATTTTAGTTAAGTGTAAGAAGAAAAAATACAAAAGAAATGTTTGGCGGCTTTTTCCGGAGCATGGTGAAAAGTGCAGATGAAGTTCTACTTTCTGGAGTAAAGGTGAGACCAACTGCAGTATCAAAGTAAAAAGGTATTGCAGTGTAATATAGTTATAATAGTAGTAGTGCATTTTGTGTGTTTCCACACATCACTATTTTCAGGAGCTTACAGTCCATGAATGAAAACAGTTCTCACTTGTATCCAACATTGTAAATTCATAGACTGCATACTTGAAGGTACATTCATACATATTAGATTTTCTGCAGCGGAAAGTCCGCACCAAAATCTGCATCATTTCCACATCAAAAACCACACTGTTGGTACGGATTTTGACCTGGATTTTGTTGAGGATTCTCAGCAGATTTCACCCTTTTCAATAGAACAGGTGAAGTCTTCTGCAAATCCGCGCTAAGGATGCAGATTTCCCGCTGTGGACCGTCCACATTATTTCTGGTATGTGTGAACGTACCCTAAAGGATTTTTCCAGTATTAAAATATTGATGACCTATCCACCGGATGGGTCATCGGTAGCTGATCAGTACGAATCCACCACTGGGGATTGCTACCGATCAGCTGATTGAAGTGACTGGGGTGAGTGTCACTTCACTCCATGCCAGTCTCAGTGTAGCAGTTCAGTCCTATTCACTTGGCTGGGACTCAGCAGCCCTCAGGCCATGTGTCTGATGAGCATAATGTCTTGGGCCTCTTCAATCAGCTGATCAGCAGAGATCCGAAGCAGCGGACTCCCGACGATCAACTATTCCCCTGCAGAACAGTCATTAATGGTTTAGTCCTGGAAAACCCCTTTAACAGAGCTGAATGTTTATCTCCGCTCTGTGAGATTCTCTGTGAACATTGGCCTATATAGTGCAGCATGTTATCAATAAGGTATAATTTAGAGGTACTTGAGTATGCCCTGTATATACCTGTTATAGATTGTCTGCCATCTTGATTCTTTCTTTTCCTCTCATATGATTCCCCTAATGCAATTGACATTTCCCATGATGCCTCCAGCTTAGCAGAGACACGGTCTCATCACACTAAATAGGGTCTTTTCTAAGTCCTAAGGGCAGCAGCGATCAAGAAGTTCTGTCCTTTAGCTCGAACTGCAGTTTATATATCCTATGTGGCGCAGCTTCACACTGCCCTCCCCTGTCTCCTACATGTGATAGTTTGTTCCTGTTGGCTGTTATCAGCGGGAGACGGGAGAGCAGTGGGAAGCTGCTTCTCATTGGTCTACACTGGAGAGTCTGCAAACAATAGTACAGAAAGTTAGTGAGTCAGGAGAGTTTTAGGGCTCTGCAGCAAATTATTGGAAGGACTTGCCTACTATATTGTGGCTCTCCTGCCCTATATCACTATATTATATCTCCAGCAGCGTGCTATAGGTGAGGGATATAGAGAGCAACAAGGAGAATGGAGCTCTGTGGGGAGGGAAGTGGTTCTGACAGCTGTTAGGAGGGACTTCATAGATGATGTAACATTGTAATTCACAGGGAGACTGACCTCCTGTCCACACAGGATGACATGTCACAGCTGTCCACTATGTAAGGGTTCAGAATGTGTGGATAAAACACTGCTCAAATATTGCTGGCTAGTCAGCATTATATGTGCCAAAGAATGGTTAAAAACATTTTTTTTTGTGAAATCTTGGATCTTTTTTTTTTTTTTTTTTTTTAAGTTACAGAGCAAAACCCAGAAGTCCATAGTTGATTCTCAAAAATTTGAGCTGTAAGAATAGTGCAGAGGTTAATGCTAGCTTCCTCAATTGTCCGAACTAGTAAAGGAGTTTTCTCGCTCGTGTCATTGGGGTACACAGCAAAGACCGTGGGATATAGCTTCTGCCACTAGGAGGCGACACTAAGCACAAAAAGTTAGCTCCGCCCTCTGGCTATATCCCTCCTGCCGACAGCAGGCTAATTAGTTTTTAGCTTAGTGTCTCGTAGGAGGACGGTCGTGCCCGTTAGGGCTGCTTTAAGGGCCAGGGTTAGACGGAGAGGCAGGACGCTCCCCATCAAACCCGAACGGAGAGGAGGGCGAACAACCTCGGGTTTGTCCAGGTTGCATCTTGCCCGGCCCGCCTCAGAAGGAAAGATGGCACATCCGGGTCATATATATCCGCATGTGGCCCGCCAGCGAGAGCCCCCATGTTTGGTGCAGAGGTCCGCATCCCCTTCCCATGGGCAGGCGATGTTATAGGGGTAGGCTGCTGGAACTGGGGAGCCGCCTTATCTTCCAGCAAGAACGCAGGAGGTAAGTATGCGCTGGCGACCCCCCCCCCCCCCCCCTCTTCCTCTTCCCTCCCTGGCTCTCCCAGTATGTCGCTTTTGTATGCGTACCTTGTGGGCTGCAGCGAGGCGCAGGGATAGGCGCAGGCGGACAGGCTCCTTTTCGCGGGGGTTGTATCCGCTATGTATGGCTGCGGATATTCAGGGCGCTGGTTTCAGGCAAGCCGGCGGGGGGGCGTGGCCTCGTGGGCATGGCACCTCAGGCGGCGGCAGCAACAACTTCAGGATGCCCTGGCTTCCGGCTCCCTGCAGGGGCTCCTGGCAGGAGTTCCTGCGATGTAGGGGCTCAGTGGAGGGGCTGCAGTGCAGCCCCGGGCGAGGCAATGCCGGGAGCGGAGGGGGCGTGGCCTCGCCGCGTGGCCACGCCCACATGACGCATGGGGCGTGGCTTCACGATGACTCCTCCGTGGGGGCATGGCCACGCCCGTGTGATGCTGGGGGCGTGGCCTCGTGGCGTGGGTGCGGCAGAATGCTGCCTTCATTGTCTCCATGTAGGGGGTGTGGCCTCATCGGCAATGCACGCCGCCCTGCCCCCCTTCCCCTTCCTCCCTCAGCACAGGTGAAGGGGGATGACATCAGAGAAGCAGCCTATTGGGGACAGCGCGCCAGGACTTAAAAACCGCCCTGCTGCTCCACTCCTTGCTGCTCAGCTTATACGCTGTACAGCTCAAGCTTCAGGAAAGAAAGCCCTTCAGCACCTGCAGTCTCCCAACCCAGCGGCTCCCCGGACCTCTTCGGACCTCGGCAAGGACCTGGGTAAGCTCTGCCTGGCGGCTAGCTCCCCTCTTTCGCTGCGTATCCCTCCTGCCGGCGGTTGGCATAGCAGAGGATAGCTCGCAGTCTTCTTTGCCCGGTGAAACCCCAGCACCATGTCCGAACCCAGAGCCCTGGAGGCTGGACCAGGGACAGCAAGAGTAACGCACTTTGCTTGCTCACGCTGTAACCTAAAGTTCGCATGCGGACAGGCTGAGCCCTTTTGTAGAGATTGTTCCCCTGCGAAACAGGCGGCTGGGCAGGGCATCCCACCCGCAGTTCAGCCCCCAGCTGTGGCCGAGCCGGAGTGGGCCCGCTCCTTGTCAATGGCGGTGTCTGACCTCACTCGGGCATCTGGCGCAATTTTGGAAAAATTAGCGCAGGACGCCATCGGTTCACGTGAGGAGTGTGGCCATAGACGTAAACGGGTCAGGCCTTCGGACTCACGGCGGCCCTCCCGGTCACCATCCTCCTCGTCGCTTTGGCGCTCTTCTGGTACTAGGTCACGGCGCTCGTCGGCAGAAGAGGATGTTTCGGACGAGGAATGGTCTGAATCCTCCTCAGACTCTGTGGTGGAGGAGGATCAGGTCCCAAAATTTTCGGCAATGGTGGAGAGCTTAGTGGTTGCGGTGCGTGACACTTTTCAGCTCACTGAACAGGAACCACAGGCATCTGGGATATCGTTTTCTTTCAGGCAGCCTAGACGCTCTCCAAAAACCTTTCCTCCTCATGAGGACTTTGACAAGGTCCTATCTAAGGAGTGGAAGGCACCGAATAAGCGTTTTTCCAAGATAGGTTACTTGGACGGGAAATATCCCTTCCCGCAGGACTTAGTGGAGAAATGGTCAGTTCCACCGCTAGTAGATCCGCCCATTTTGCGCCTGGCTAAGCACACGCTGCTACCCACGGCAAAGTCCTCCTCCCTCAGGGATCCTAAGGATCGAGGAGTCGAGGCCTTAGCAAAGACCATTTTTGAGGCGGCAGGGTCAGCTCTTAGGCCTGTGTTTGCCTCGTCCTGGGTCAGTAAGGCTGTTACTGACTGGGCAAAGCGGTTACGGGAATGAATCTTCGAAGGGGCAGCGTCCGAGGATCTGGTGGACATTACACACCAGATTGAACAAGTGGGCATGTTTCTCTGTGAGGCCTCTATGGATACAGCCAGGCTGGCGGCCCGAGCCTCCGCGGCATCGGTGGCGACTCGCCAGACCCTATGGTTAAAATCGTGGGATGCGGACGCCTCCTCCAAGGGGTCGTTAATCAGTATGCCCTTTGTAGGATCTCGTCTTTTCGGCGCCAAGCTAGACGAGCTAATCTCAGAGACTACGGGGGGAAAGAGCTCGCTTTTGCCGCAGAACTGTCCAAAGCGGTCATCTCCGCAGCACAGACGTTTTCGTTCCTATCGCCGGACGAGTCCTCGTAGGGTGGAGAGGAAGGGTCCACAGGTGCGGGAACAAAGGAAGGTTCCTTCCTTTAAACCAAAGTCCTCTTGGCGGGGGCCCCAGCCCGCAAAGGGTACCAAAAGCAAGCCCTCCACATGAGGGACTGCCCCCACCTGTTTCGGACAAGGTGGGGGGACGGCTTCTCCAATTCAGCCAGGTCTGGTCATCTCAGATCTCAGACACTTGGGTACAGGAGGTCGTGTCCAAGGACTATGCGATAGAGTTCCTTTCACAACCGCACGACCGCTTCTTTCGGTCCAGAACCCCGGGGGACCCAGGGAAGGCAGCAGCTTTTCTCGGAGCTGTCTGCTCTCTATTTACAGGGGGTGGTGGTGCGAGTGCCCCCCGAGCAATACTTCACGGTGGGGGCTACATCCCAGGGTCGAAAATTGGGCGGCCGACTTCCTCAGCAGGAAGGAGGTCAACCTAGGAGAATGGGGGCTACATCCCGAGGTATTTCAGGAAGTATGCCTGAGATGGGGTCAGCCAGACGTGGACCTGATGGCGTCTCGCTTCAATCAGAAGCTTCCAGCCTATCTGGCCAGGTCAAGGGACCCCAGAGCTCTAGCAGCAGATGCGCTAACGGCTCCATGGACGGGGTTTCATTACCCCTATGTCTTCCCACCAATTCCTCTCATTCCACGGCTGCTCAGGAGAATCAGGAAGGAAGGGCTACCAGTGATTCTCATAGCCCCAGATTGGCCGCGAAGAACGTGGTACGCGGAGCTCATGGACATGGTAGCAGACGCGCCCTGGCGATTACCCCTGCGAAAGGATCTTCTCTCTCAGGGTCCCCTCTACCACCAGAATTTAGCTACACTGCGTTTGACGGCGTGGCAGTTGAGACCGCGGTACTGAGAGCAAGGGGCTTCTCAGACCCAGTTATCCAGACTATGATTAGGGCTAGGAAGCCGTCGTCATTGAAGGTATATCACCGGGTGTGGAGAACATTCTTTCGCTGGTGCGAGCAGAAAGGGGCGCACCCGATGCATTTTTCGTTGGCCTGTCTCCTGTCGTTTCTCCAAGACGGGTTGGGCTTGGGCCTGAGCCTCAGCTCCCTTAAGGGACAGGTTTCGGCTTTGTCAGTTTTGTTTCAGCGACCTTTGGCTTCAAGGTCGGCGGTGCGGACCTTTTTACAGGGAGTCGCTCATACGGCACCCCCTTTCCGGTCTCCGGTGCCACCTTGGGACCTTAACCTGGTTCTGGATGCCTTGCAGGCCCATCCGTTTGAACCATTAGCGGAAGTACCGTGGTGCTTGCTATCCTGGAAGGTCGCTTTCCTTGTGGCAGTTACCTCCCTTCGTAGGGTTTCGGAGATTGCGGCGCTATCGGCAAAACCACCCTTTACGGTTTTTCACCAAGATAAGGTGGTGTTGCGACCGGTGCAATCTTTTCTCCCAAAGGTGGTGTCTACCTTTCACATTAATGAGGACATTGTACTGCCATCATTTTGTCCAAAGGCGGTTCACCCTAGGGAACGGGCTCTGCACACCTTAGACCTAGTCCGCGCCCTAAGGACATATTTGGACCAGACCGCGTCCTTCCGGCGCTCGGATTCCCTGTTTGTGATACCGGATGGTCCGAGACGGGGCCTTGCGGCATCAAAGGTGACTATTGCACGCTGGATCCGTTTGGCAGTGGTGGAAGCCTACCGGGCCAAGGGTGAGGCACCGCCATTCCAGGTGACGGCACATTCCGCCAGAGCAGTGGGGGCGTCATGGGCGGTCAATCACGGTGCCTCAGTATCACAGGTGTGTAAGGCAGCTACCTGGGCATCCCTGCACACCTTTTCTAAGTTTTATCAGTTACATACGTTTGCGTCAGCCGACGCTTCGCTGGGTCGAAAGGTTTTACAGACGGCTGTAAACTGACCGCATGCGCTTTCATTTATTTGTACCCACCCTCGGGGACGGCTGTGGGACGTCCCACGGTCTTTGCTGTGTACCCCAATGACACGAGCGAGAAAAGAGGATTTTTTACTCACCGTAAAATCTCTTTCTCGTCTCGTCATTGGGGGACACAGCACCCACCCCTCTTTCTGTATATGACACAGTGGTGGTCCTGGTCGGACTCCGAATTCTGTAAGTCGCACGTGGTGCTGCGTGTTTTTCATTACAGTTAAATTTTTTGTTGATGTGTCATATGACTAACTATTCTTGTCTCTCTGTTCCTGCATGGCTATTCCAACTGCTGGCATGACAAACTGATTAGCCTGCTGTCGGCAGGAGGGATATAGCCAGAGGGCGGAGCTAACTTTTTGTGCTTAGTGTCGCCTCCTAGTGGCAGAAGCTATATCCCACGGTCTTTGCTGTGTCCCCCAATGACGAGAAAGAGATTTTACGGTGAGTAAAAAATCCTCTTTTCTCACCTTTTAGCCATTTAAGGTCTACTATAAATTTAGCTAAGTGTAAGTCTGAGGATATGCCAGAAATAAAAAGGGGCTTATATAGGGTTTTGAAGGATTTCAAACGCATTGCTGCTTTCTTTCAAAAACAGTGCCACACCTGTTCCCCCAGGTTGTATGTGGCATTGCAGTTCAGCCCCATTCACTGTAACAGAGTTGAGCTGCAATAATCATAGATGTTTTTGGTGCAGTTTTTTTGAGGGGAGGGGAAGCAGCCATTTGTTCTAATGCTCTGCAACTCTTTTAAGGAGGTGAAAACTCCCTTTAATGTCAGCGTCTGGTGTCCTAGGGTAAAGGGGGGATTATAGCCCACTTCACTGACCTTGATGTTTAGTGTTTAACCCCTTCCAATCCACTTTCTGATGTCAAGACATTATGATATAAGGCTGTACAGCTTCGATGTTGGAAAACATCTGTCAGGGTTCTCTTACTGTATATTGCCAGCCTCTCTGCGGTCGGAGCCTATCCAACGTGTTATCTCATGCAGTACTGGCTTTAGCCAGCAGATCGCTCCGTTGTATAAGGGCAGAAAAAAAGTAAGCCCCCTAGGAAAACCAGGAAACAAATTGGATTGGGAAGGGTTAATACCTCGTGTCCCACTGATTTACTTGCCTTTCCATGCTTCAGTGAGTCTTCTGTCTCTACTTCCTGCCCAGTAACACGGATCAGTGCTGGCATGTACGGAATAGACTGCACACTCATCTTTGATCAGGGGTGGAGTTCTCTATATTAATCAAGCAGAGCATTTTATGTATATGTATACTTTTTTTTGTCCCCTGAAATGGCTTACAGGGGTTTTCTGGGAAACATACTATAGAGGACCTATACTCAAGATAGGTTACCAATAGCTGACGGCCAGGGTCTGCCACTCAGGACCCCAACTGGTCAGCTGACTGTGCACCCACTAACAGAGCTCAAAAATACACAGGGGTGGAATGGAAGCAGATGCTAGTGGCAGGCGCTTGTAACTGCAGGCACGGCTCCCATTGATTTAAATGATGGCTGTGCTTGCAATTACAACCGCTGGCCACTACACAGGGGTCAGAGCACCAGCTTCCTCTCCGATGCCTGTGTACTTGTGACTCTGTCAGCAGGCACACAATTAGCCAATCAGTTGGGGTCCTGAGCGCCGGACCCCAGCCTATCTTGAAGATAGGTCATCAATAGCATTTTCCCCAGAAAACCCCATTTAACTCAGTTGCTGTTAATCGGACCCTAAACTTTCCATTAAGACGTCTTAGACTTATCTCTTTCTACATGCAGGAAGTAGATGAATTCTTTGAGCAAGAAAAAATGTTTCTGGTCAGTTATCACACTAGGATCAAGGACTCCTGCGCCAAGTCTGACAAAATGACGCGATCTCACAAAAGTACGTATTTTGCTCCTATTTTTATTCTTTTTCTGTGGTTTAATTTTATAAAGTGTGGGGTTATTTACTAAAAAGATATCATGAATATACAGGGATCCTTCAAGTTACAATGGCCTCAGGATACAAGATTTACTATTGTCTTCCCGGGCCATTGTAACTTGAAACCAGATTCAACATACAATATCACAGACAGTCCGGATCTGCGTAACATGCACTTTGTTGGAAAATCCAGCCAATCAGCACGGGCATTTCACTGACAAAGCACCTGTAATAGTGAAGTGCGTGCACTGATTGGCTGTCTAATAGTGCCCCTCTACATAGTGTGGTTCTACATATCCTATACTGCCCTCTACCAGCACCAGGATGAGCTACAAAATTGGACACTAGTTGAGAGTGGCTCTCATTTCTTTTGGTACACTGTTTGTTCTGTAGAGGACCCTAAAGGGACGCTCCTGTCCTCTACAGAGAAAGTGATTTACATCTTCCAGCAGACTTTCTGAATGCTATATGTATGGTTACTGGACAACACTCAACCGATAGCTACAACTGCATTATAATAACAAAGAGCTGTACTTGCCCCTTCTCTGCAGTCATGGACTGATGCAATGCTGTAGCCCAAGTTCCTCCCAGTGATTGTCAAAGATGTCATCGCTAGAAGTCACTTGACTGCTGCAGCATCACTGTTGCAGCTATCGGGGGCAATGTTGTCTGGTAACCAGATAACCCTTTTTGATTTTCTTTAATCTGCCTTTTGTATTACTTTTGGGGTTTTAAGAACAATTTAACAGTTTTCCATAGAATTATGGATTCAACTAACAATTTCTTCAACCACTGTATTAGCAACAATAGATGGCTGGTGGATTGTGGGCTAGAGCTCAACGGCAACTGTAGCCAAGCATGCTGGAAGCTTTACATGAGAAACATTAAGAGCTGCTTCACACTGGCCAGGGCAATATCTGACTGATTAATGACCCAATATCGCCCTCCCAATCCATGTGAAACCCCTGGATGCGAGGCGGTTTCATGTGAATCCCTTCACCCCCGCCGGGGGAGGGATTCCCCAGCGCAGCTGTCAGATCTGCGGCAGGGGATTGCAATGTTTTCCCATTGTCTTCAATAGGGCTGCCCCCAGCCCCAATGAAAACGCTGGGGGATATTGCATGAACAAAGGACATGCTGCTTTTTTTTCACACAGCATGGCAGGAGTGAAAACATCACAAATGAGAATGAAAGCATTGAAAATCATCATTTTCATAATCGTGCATTTTCACTCACGCATTGCGATATTTTTTCGCCGGTGTGAAGGCCCCCTAAAGGGGCTATCCGTGGAGTTGGAACAGCCACTTTCTGTTAAGTTCTGAAGAACGGTCATGTAGTATTGTAGCCCCTCTGTTGATGTCATCGCTGAAGGGTTGACTGTCTGCTCATTAGAATAACTGAGCCAACCCTTCTTTTTATCTCTGCATCAGCCGTGATAGAAGGGGGCTGGTTTAGTTATGAGTCCAGCCAAGCCTTCAGCGATGACGTCACCAACACTAGAGGGGCCGCAACACCATGTGATCTCTTTCAGAACTCAGCTAGAAGTAGCTGTTCCAACTCCATTCTTCCGAGTGAGTTTTTACCACCTATGGATAACCTTTAAAAAAACATGCATTTTGGTTTTGGGTACAGATTCCTCTTCCATTTGCAATTGTTGCCTGCTACACTAAAATCTCTTGAGGCGGCCGTACTTGTGTAACATTGCCAATAGAACTCCATGAACACACAATAAGCCTTTATGTCCAGATGTTAGACTAACTGGCCCCAGACTTGGACTGGGAGGGGTTCACTTATATACCTAAAGACTTTTTACTACATAATATACAATGATGTTTCCGATGTCCTTTTACAGATGTGGCTGATGACTACATTCATATGTCTGCTGCGCTGGTCTCTTTAGCCGAAGAGGAGAGCACGCCTATTAGAAAGTAAGTCTTGCTGTCAGTTGTGGGTGGAAAAAGAATTTGGAGTAGGAAGTCCTTTCGATGACTTCCCTTTTGTTGAGTAAACACATTCCATTTAGCAAAGGCCTATAAATTCTCACAATACACGCTACTCACATGTGGATAGTGTCAACGGAGAGATATGTACTCTAAGCAGAGCTACACCACTAGAGGGCGTCATTGCTTTAGATTTTCCCTTCAGAAGACTTTCCAGCAGTAACTTATGTCACAAACCACAAAAACTTTGGGATTTATCCATCTTTTTAAAGGTACAGTCCCACATGGTGCGTACAGCTGGAAACCCACGTAGGCACAAGTCCACTACACACAAGAAGCCTCTGAGAGCCTTTATAGGCCAAGGGTGGAACCACCTTTAGGGCCTCAGGTGGCAAAAACTTTCATCTAATCATTTGTATATGTGCCTGAGATG
This sequence comes from Eleutherodactylus coqui, assembly GCF_035609145.1. Taxonomy (NCBI): domain Eukaryota; kingdom Metazoa; phylum Chordata; class Amphibia; order Anura; family Eleutherodactylidae; genus Eleutherodactylus; species Eleutherodactylus coqui. The sequence goes on from NC_089839.1 coordinate 79,850,916, forward strand.
TAACCGCATGCAGTTTTGCAGAATAATGACAACTTCTTCCTGGGGCTGGATTTTTTAAATTTTTTTTATAAATATGAGTTTATATATTTACAAGGTTTAGAACTTTCTTGTGCCATTTGTTTTCTACCCGTTGATCTTCATAATGTGTACATTTCATGTCCTATGTGTAATTTACCCCATTAAACCTTTGCATGTAACTGGGGAGGTTACTCTAGTGTCAGTTTAACCCCCTAATGCCCCATGGGCCGGGGCGTTTATTTTTATGTCCTGGGTGTGCGGTTTATATGGAGCAGGATTGGCAGCCGATCCCACTCCATACAAGGCGGGTGTTGGCTGTCTTTGACCGCTCACACCCGCCTGCAACAGTCGTGTTTAGCCATTATGCTGATCGCAGCTATTAACCTTCTAAAAACCTTCTCAATTCTGACAGTGGTATATAAATGCTCCGATTGGTCTTCGGTGGTGCCATTCGGTTCTTGAATGCCCCCAGGGCTGCCATGACTGGATGGCTATCAAGGCATGCCTGTGGCACATCTTGATATACTGCCTTTCAAATTGCATATAATGTAATACTATGTTATTACTTTTATACTGTTTGAGGGATCAAACGATCACAAGTTCAAGCCCCCTATGGAGAGAAAAAAATGTAAAAAGCTTTATTAGAAAAAAGGTAGTAAAAGATTAAAAAAAAAAAAAATACACAAAACACTTTTCCTATATAAGTTAAAAAAGCATATTTGGTATTGCCACGTCTGTAAAAGTCTGATATATCAAAGTAACAACTTATTTATGCTGCACAGTCAACGTCGTCAGGAAAAAACAAAAACACAACGCTGGCATCACTAAGAAGAATTTTTAATTAGTTATAAAGCCACATAAACTCTAAAACGGTACTGATAGAAACGACAGGACGTTCCCCAAATAAAGTTATCCTGTTTCTGCTACAATGTGTACGGCATGAATAAAAGACCCTCCCCCCACCCCAAAATGGCAAAATTGGCTTTTTTTTTTTAAATTTTTTTTTTATTGCACTGCAAATAAATTGAGCCCCCAAACAGTTGCATCTTATAGCAAAATAAGTGTTGTGATTTCTTGCAAGGGAGGAGAAACCAAAAATGGGAGTGGGGTGGGGAGTCATTAAGAAGGGGTTAAAGATACTTTTCCTAATCTGTCTCCAATATTATCTATATTAATAACCTTTTTGCTTTCTGTAACATTTTTCACTGATTTGTGCATGCAATCTTGCCCCTAATATCAGATCGGTGTGGGCCGACTCCTGGCACCCCCCACGATTAGCTTGATTAAAGTGGCCCCAACACTCGGGCAAGCCCTGCCACCCCCTTCAGGCATGAGTCTGTATATTTTGGCTGGTATAACGGCTCAGTGCTATTCACTTGAGCTGTAGTCATCATGAAGCCGGCATCTGAGCCAGGAGTTTTGAGTGACCACTTAATTTGAAGTGTATCTGTAGGAAAGTTCAAGCAGCATTACTGTTAACCCTTTAGTGACAAATCTATTTTGCACCTTATGACCAAATGATTTTTATTTATTTATATTTTCATTTTTCATTGTGTTTTGAAGAAACATTTTTTTTTTTTCTTTCGCCTTTTTTTTGTTCTATAGCATAACCATAACGTGTAATTGACATTGGACTTTAATCAGTGGGTCAATGCTATTATGGCGATACCAAGTTAAAAAAAAATTTGTTTTTGTTACTTTTGTGCAGTTAAAGGAATGCAAAATAAAACTTGGATTTGCGTAGTCACATTCCAGGACCCATACCGCTTTTATTTTCCTGCCTATGTAGCTGTGTTAAGAGATGTTTTCTCTTGTTTTGTTTTTTTTTCAGATTTATCTAATTCTCAACTTTTTTTCATTAAAGGGGAATTTTTGTGAAAAGTTGATATGAAATTTTATTTTACACCCCCCTCTCCTCAAGAGAAAACTGAAGATGCAGTTGTGTAATCAATGGCATACAACACTGCACTACTTGTGCAGTGTAGTATTCCTATAACTGCTCTTCTCCCAGCTGTTGTGGTTGCATCGTAGGTTGCTGATGGGTCAGAAAGCAGGTCCCCCTGCCCTGTCAACAGCTTGCATGCCGTGGATGACCTATACAGGCCCATTCACATATTTCATGGAGCCCATTTATTTAAATCACCTGTTGAGATGAATTCAGATTTCTGTTGCATCATGCAGATGGGAGGGTTGGAATTTCATGCAAGCTGCATGCATTGATGAACCCTTATGGCTGGGTTCACACAGGACAGATTTGCCGTGGAAATCTTGCGGTCTTGCCACAGAGAAACACCATGAGATTTCCGCGGGATGAGTGCAGCTTTAATACCCGCGGCACTTAACCGTGGGTTTTGGAGCGGCTTCCCCGCATGCACTCTCCCAGAGAGAGGAACGAGGCCGCAACGGGTTAAAAAAAAAAAATTTGACATACCGCGTCCCGGGAATCCGTGCTGCAGCGCCGGCTTTTTCGCGACTGATTGTTCGCCCCGTGTTGATAAGATTTTTGACAGATCTTGTCCACATGGCTGGCAAATTCCAGGATAAGCGGTCGTAGGCAGATTTGCCGCATGGAAATTCCGCGGCAAATCTGCCCCTTGTGAACCCAGCCTTGCTGTCAGGTGTCAACAGTTCAGGCTGATATAAGTATAGTAATGGTGTGGGTAGAGATTGCTTGGCACCCTGGTCCTACCTGTCCATGGGAAACAAAATGAATACCTGCAGCTCTGTAGGCCATAGTGGATCCAATGCACTACTAGTTGGGTTTTTCCAATTAATGACCATTCAGTGTGTGTTAGATTTTTATTTTCTAATTTGGATGACCACCTTAGAGAGGTTGTTTTACGCTTCCAGTATCCTACAGATACAATCAGTGTATTCTATGTTACATGAGGGCGCACTGCAGGCTGTTTGATCTCAAACATGGCAATACAAGGAATCCAAAGTCCACTGTAAAGTAAATGCAGTAGTGTGGAAACTTCATCCACGTCCACACAGTGCCTGTCAAAAATTAACTAACCTCACTATGTGTGTATTCTACAGCTGAGTACTCCACACGATAGGAAAGTGTACAGAATTTCGATTTCTTGGTGTTTGTGGATGAAAATAGAAGCCCTTGTATACCGTATTTGTTTTTTGGACATATTTTATGGTGCTTTTGATACTCTGTGTAAAAAGCAATGAATCATGCCATGAAAGCGGCCAATAACTTGTAGCGATGCCGCTTTCGTCACATTCAGGCACCCATAACTGCCGTATGGCAAACTGTTGTGTACTCTACTAACAGAATATTCCACGCCGCTATCCTATCACACCAGCAAAATCCACTATAAATTACTGCACATTTCATTACCTCTCTACTTGCATTACAACTTATTTTACACATGTTCATTTTCAATTTCCCCCCTCAGATACTTCCTAAAGCTAGCAGAGTTGTATGAAAAACTCAGGGTAAGCATTTGTTGGTCTTTCTAAATTAGTTTTCTCATTTTTTATGTACTTGTATAGAGTTGGTACCAAACATTTAGCAACTTTTTTTTTTTTTCAGAAAGTTGAAGCCAGAGTTGCATCAGATGAAGACCTAAAGCTGTCAGAACTCTTAAGATACTACATGCTTAATATCGAAGCAGCCAAGGTATTTTTATTATTATTGACCTAGAAGACAAGAAAGCTGGATATGTGTAAGATCTTTTTGGTTTTTACCATATATTCTATTCTATTTACACTCATTCAGGACCTATTGCTTAGGCGGACAAAGAGCCTGGTTGAATATGAGAACTCCAATAAAGCTCTTGATAAGGCCAGGTTAAAAAGTAAAGATGTAAAACAGGCTGAGTTGCACCAGCAACAGAGCTGCCAGAAATTTGAGAAGCTCTCGGAGTCTGGGAAACAAGGTAGGGATGAGTGGTACTTCACTTTTCCATCACAACTTCCTTCTTCAGGCTGCATACTTCACTAGTTTAACCATTCTGTGGTTATAACTGTTCAGTGCACTTCTTTGCCTTCCAATAAGTGCAAGAATGGAAAAAAGATTGAGTATTAGTAAGAGGAAACCACAACCATTAAAATCTGTATTGTGTCTTTAGGCTTTGTGTAAATTCATAGAAGATTGAGAAAAAAAATACTTTTTAAAACCTACATGTTACCAGCAGAGTCAATGCTAGGCAGATAAGATATGACCACTCCGTAAGCTCTACTCTACTGGCTGCATGTCTTATAGACATAGCTAGAAATCTTGTGTCCAGAAACCCTGTGCAGCGAGATAATTTACCCAGTTTGAGATATATCGGCATGTATGGGAACTATTTCAGCTACTAGTGAAGTCAATTCTTATGATCAGTGGGGGCCTGGAAGTCGGATCCCCTTGAATGAGAAAGGGTGGTTTCACATCTGTGTTGGGATTCCACTTTCTTGCTCTGTTGGCGGAATGGTAAAGGAGAATCCTCGTGGCTGAATGCCTCTGTCTCTGGACGGAATCTAGCAGTGCCGGCGGACACCATTGACCATAATGGGGTCCGTCCGATTTCCGCTCAGCTACCTGGTTTTGGGGCAGAAGAAAGAATGCTGCATGCAGTGTTTTTTTTTTTTCTTTTCTTGTACTTTGGGCCGGGTCTGTGACGGAACCTCCGGCCAGAGATTCCGCCGCCAAAGTGATGGCATATCCTAATCTTATACCGTTACTTTCTATGATGGGAAAACCCTGTTAACAGGAAGTCTTTTCTAGCTTTGATATTATAGCCATGGGATTTGCTGCTGCTATAATATAAGTAGCCATTTGTAAGTGAAGAAACTCGGCGGGAAGGTTTAATTTATCTTCCATTATGGAAAATCTCACCATTTGCTGTGAATTATTTTCTAGAACTGACTAACTTCAAACAAAGAAGAGTATCTGCTTTTCGAAAAAACCTGGTGGAGATGACGGAGCTAGAAATTAAACATGCCAAGGTTTGTGGTGGGATCTCTTCAGTTTACTCTATTCATTGACTTTTAGAATAAGGCGCTCTTGGTCTACAAGATACAAAGCTGATATTACTATTAGGTTTTGGTATTGTATTTACACATGCAGAGTTTACACTTTAAAAGGGGTTGTGCCAAGATCCAACGTTATCCCCCCCCCCCCTCCCCCATCAACAGAGTATGTGATAACTTTATGATCAGTGGAGGTCTGACTGCTGGGAGCCCTACTGACCCCAAGAATGAGGGTCCTAACGGTCCCTGCATGAGTGGAGCAGAGGTCATGCATATGCGCTGGCACTCCATTTATTTTTGTGACATTGCCAGAGATTGCCAAGCAAGGACACTCCGCAATTTCTGGCAGTCATTAAAATGAATGGAATGGCGGTGTACAGGTGCTGACCTCCGCTCTATTCATGCAGGGACCATCGGGACCCCTATTCTTGGTTGGTCCCAGCGGTTAGAGCCCCACCAGTCCTAAAGTTACTCCTAATCTATGGATAGAGGATATCTTTAGATCTTGGTATAACTACTTTTAGGGTGAGTTCAGATTGATGAAATTGCTAGACTTTGTGTGGATTCTGCTCCGTAAATCTGTGAAAATTTACAGTTAAATGCATTTTGGGTGGGTTTTGGGGGGTTTTCGTAGCCCAATCTATGTGGAATTTTGAGCATGGTGCGGGCTTTCAGATCTGTTCCTTATTTTTCAGCTTGTCACTGCAGATTTTACCCTTTGCGATGCAAAGGGTAAAATCTGCAGCCAAAGCTGCATGTAAGGCTATATTCATATCTGTGCTACAGAATTCCCTGGATGAGCAGATCTGTCTCATAACAGAACCAAACTGTGCCGAATGTACCCCATTGACTATAATCGGCAGAACAAAAAAGTCCTGTACGCACAACTTTTTTTAATCCAGCATTTCATGCCAGATCTGCGCTGGGTGCTCTGAACGGAGCCTCCTATGCAGATGCAGATAGAGCCTAACCAATCATGTCGGACTAATAATCCCTGTATACGTTTGTACTTCTAGCGTTCTATACATTTGCTTTTAGTAGTATACTGCTCATTCCACTTATGTGATATGTATGTTTTTCTCAATATACTGTGTTTTCTTGGTTTGTGTCTGGAAATAAACTGAGAGTGCCATCAAACTATGGAGATATTCTAGGGGCAACATTTTATTCATTTTGGCTCTTACCAGAGCTCTAGACCCATCGATTTTTCATTAATAACCCATCCTTGGGATAGGCCATCAATGTTTGATGATTTGGACCCTACAATCGGCTCCTTAATTATAGTACCCAACCCAGTGTTGCTCTCAGCCATGCTGCTGTGTTGTGTTACCGCTAGAGATGAGCGAACGTACTCGGTAAGGCCGATTTCGCAATCGAGCACCGCGATTTTCAAGTACTTCACTACTCGGGTGAAAAGATTCGGGGGTCGCTAGGGGGCGTGGCGTGGCGTGGTGGAGGCGGGGGGGGTAGCGCGGAACAGGTGGGAGCTCTCTTTCTCCCCCCCACTTCCCCCTGCTCACCCACGGCGCCCCCCGAATCTTTTCACCCGAGTAGTGAAGTACTCGAAAATCGCGGTGCTCAATTGCGAAATCGGCCTTACCGAGTACGTTCGCTCATCTCTAGTTACCGCTCAACCTCCACTCATATATTTGTCAGGCGCTGTGTCCCGGCCCCGCAGCTACTACTAGGCAAGTTTATTCCATACCGAAACGGGCTGAACTAGATGGACATTGTCTCCCTTCAGCCCAACATACTATGTTACTATTGTCCCATATTCAACTCTGTGTTAAATGTGTATGCAGTAAGCTCCTAAATGGTCTGTGATCAGCAGCCATATAACCCATTAAACCTCTTTCCCCCTCCTCACTTTCAAAAAATCCTAACTTTTTTTATTTTACTTTTACATTTACATAGCTACATGAGAGCTTGTTTTTTTTGTGGAATTAATGCAGCATATCGGGGGACTACTTAGTACATAACTCCTGTTTAATGACACACACATACATAAATTTGATATCAATCAAAACCAACTCCTAAAAATTTCGTTTAGCAAAACTGTCCACCATAAGGTATTCTTGTTGCCTACAGCAGCCAATCACAATGCAGCTCTCATTTCTCAAGCTGCTGAGATAAATGAAAGCTGCACTGTGATTGGTTGATGTGGGCAACAAGGACATCCTTACTGTCAGCTAGTTTTGTTAAATGAGAACCAAAAAAATGTTATTCTGCCTTTTCGGTGATCAGTTTGTAATGGGAAGAATAGCGCAGCCTGCAGTGTTATTCTGGGACAGGGGCTCAGAACGGAGCCTCCAGCGTAAATGTGATGGCAGCGATAATTATGTATTCTCTAGTATTATACACAACATTCAATACTCACATTCCTATCTAATTTAGGTGAAAATGTCCTAAAAACAGTGTGTGTGTAATTATAAATAAACAGCTGTCTGGAATTACTTATCCTGCCGGGAAGTGCTTGTCTGCGTATCGTACATTACATATGAATGGGGTTTACAAAGCCTTATCCATATATAGCAAAGGACATCTGTACTTGCTATTATGTTATGGATTGTTCTCTGCACATTTTAACCTTTACATTTGTAAAGGGGGAGATATTTGGAAAATCCGCAGCACAATCTGCATTTAACATGTGTATTGGGGGAAAGATATCCACCATGTCTGCCCTCTCCCTAAGGCCTCCCTCACACAGGCGTTTGCAGAAACGCAGCGTTTTTCAATGCTGCGTCTACTGCAGATTCCGCCCCGTTTCAGCAGCGCTGGCATACTTTATGCCAGTGTTTTGGCTGCGTCTTCAGCTCGGCTGAAAGCGCAGCCAAGGATGCTGAAAAGAAAAAAAAAAAGCAATACTCACCTAGCCGCTGCCGTCCGGGTCTCTGCCGCTGCTCCGGGCTTCCTCTGCACTCCCAAGTCTATTGCCGTAGGCCAGGTTTGAGAACCCCGCCTCCAGCAATAGAGTGCTGTGATTGGTTGGTTGTCGGCGCTTGCTCGATGCCCCATCACAGCCTTTCATTGACTGTCTCAGCCAATCAGAGCTTGCCGACGCTGATTGGCTGAGACAGTCAATGAAGGGCTGTGATTGGTTATCGGCGCGCTCGATGTCCAATCACAGCACTCTATTGCTGGAGGCGGGGTTCTCAAACCTGGCCTACGGCAATAGACTTGTGAGTGCAGAGGAAGCCCGGATCAGCAGCTGTGACTCGGACCACAGCGTTGGAAGGCGCTACGTTTTCAGGCCTGTGTGAGCAGCCCCATTGAAATGAATGGGAGTGTTGTACTGCGTTTAGCGCAGCGCTTAAAAGGCAGCACTAAACGCTGTACAAAATGCCCTGTGTGAGGGAGGCCTAAGGGTCCTTTTTAGACTGGACAAATGTTGGGTGATTTAGTGCTCAACTGTTGTGCCAGAAGCTATTGCTCTTGTGCTTTCATCAGGCATGGTTGGTGAATGGAGGTGGAGCGGGCTGGAGACTGTTCTGGCCCGCATCTCCATTCACAATAGGCAAGCAGTGGGTCCTAAGTCGAGTTGAGCGAAGGTACTCTGTCGAGCCTGATGCTCGTTCGAGTATTAGCGTACTCGATGGTGCTCGTTACTCGAACAAGCATCAAGCCGTGTTTGACCCCGCCCCAGTTTTTGGCTCCTCCCTGCTGTGACGTGCCTGTTGTGGCCCCTCCCCGCCGCGACGCAGCGCGTGTCAATGGCAAATATTTTGTCGGGGGGGGGGGAGGAGTTACTCTTCTGCATGTGGGAGCTGAGTGATGGGCAAGAGGTGAAAGGCTTCTCATTCATCGTTCGTTCAGTGCATGCTTTTGGGTTGAGCAATGATTATTTGGATTCTCGCTTGATCGTGGTAGTCTGGGCAATAATCGTTTCATGTGAAAGCACCAAGCCCCAGCCACCCTTACTTCCTCAACCATTTCCTCCCAGTTGGTAAGAATTAGGTCCAAGATCGCAGATTCCCTTGTTTTCTCTTCTACTTTTTGGAAGATAAAGTTGGCAACAGTAGAGGGTAAACAAATTTTGGGGCCTGAGAGAATCTTCCCTGATCACTATGTAAAATGGAATGGGCGGACTACAATACCCAGAGAGGTTATCAAAATTGGGGTTATTTAGTGTCGAAAGAAAGACGGCTGAGGGGCGACCTAATAACTATGTATAAATATATTGGGACAATACAGAGATCTCTCCCATCATCTGCTTATACCCAGGACTGTGACTTTAACAAGGGGGCGCCCTCTCTAGAGGAAAGAAGGTTTCTACACTGACATAGAAGGGGTTCTTTACTGTAAGAGCAGTAAGACTATGGAACTCTCTGCCTGAGGACGTGGTGATGGTGAACTTGATAAGAGTTCAAGGTGGGCCTGGATGCCTTTCTTGAGCGATACAATATTGTATGTTATATCACTGATTACTTCAGAAGGGTTGTTGATTACCAGATTGAAGTCAGGAAGGAATTTTTTTCCCCTTTTAAATGAGAAGAATTGGCTTCTACCTCATTTTTTATTTTTTTTGCCTGTCTCTGGATCAACATTGGGGGGTAATAAGCTGAACTGCATGAATAGATGGATAGTCTAACATACAATGTAAGAACAGTGCAGAGATCTGCGTCCTGGTTATTTCTCTGTAAATAAAGGTGTTCTGTCTTTTTCTTCACCAGAATAACATCTCCTTACTACAAAGCTGCATCGACCTCTTTAAGAACAGCTAAAGAGGAACCACAACCTCAAGAAGCACCAATTGCACTTCGGACATCCTGAGCAGAGCGGCTCCGTCTTTACATGATCGTAACTTTGGCTCTTGGAGGATTATCGTGATAGAAGTCAAGCTCTGTATTAGTATATATGTTTTGTAATTTTCTAACAATGGGGGGAAATCTAATGTTGCTCTTCTAAAACGTTGAAGCTGATCTTTTCAAGTATTTGTTCACAGAGATCTGCGTCTTTGTATATATTAATATAAATATATACACTAAGATTTATAGTGTCTTGGATTTTGTTTCTTGGGGAGCACATCACTGTGTAAGTAATTAAAGACTAATCTTATTCTTCTAGGTAAAAATGGTGGCTGTGTTGAATCTCTTTACATATGCCCCCTTTGTCTGTGAATGGACCTGGTTCCTTGTTGGCACATCTGGTAGCATACAATATATAACCCACCATTCATGTAAAGTGCTATAAGATGAATCCTTCCTGGTAGTAATAGCAGTAGAGGGAATATCAAATCTCCTGCTCCAGTATTGGCAAGTTGTAAGAGATGCTAGATATATATAATATCTCATTGTTGGGGGTCCAGCCTGTGTGTAAATGGGACTGTGCTGCAATTCCCCTGCAGAGGTAGCTGGGAGCACGGCTGTGCAGGGAAGAACTATGAACAAACGCAGGCCTTAATGGGGGTTTCTGGTTTTGGAAAACTGGAGAACCCCTTTAGGTTCCCTGCATTACCACTACAGGGGAAACTAAGTACTCACTGTCAGGTTTACCGCCAGATGTTGGCTGATCTGAGGTCCCTGCAGGAGGGGGTACCATGGGATCCGTTTATCAGGGGCTCTTCTAACAAGTAGAGGTATCCAAAGGGGTTAACTTCTTTACACAGTACAGTGGCTCTTGTATTCCAAGTATAGTTGGAGGTGAGACCAAATATGCCTTTACTTTCTGTGGTGGGAAAGCCCCTTTAACGGTGATCTTGCACACAAATTTTGAGGCAATTTTTCATGCATTTTCTCCGTTTTTAAACCCACTTTAGGTTTTGGCTTAAAAAAACATCAACAACTTTGGCTTAAACAAATGACATTCAGGTAACAAGTGAGTGCCTATGAGTTTTTGAAATCAGATTTGTGTGGTCCTATATTAGGGAAAACATTAACTCATTTACTCTTATATGGAGTTTAAAGCCTTTTTTAAAAAAAAATTCTTTAAAAATACCATTTTACATAAAAAAACCCCCTGAAAATCAGCGCATGTTCTGAAATGAATAGGGATGCAAAGATCACTGTCAATTGAAAATAAACTATTAAACATTGGAACATTTCTGGGCTTTACGGAGTTTAATACCACAGATATGATGATGTTAAATGGTCACTATATTTTGAGACTTGTAGTAATATGATAGCCTATGTGATCACTAGCAAAAATACAAATCACGTTACCTAAAGTGATGTTTTTGTGTTAGCGGTCCCCTGCGTTTTGTCAAATGCAATCAATCTCTAGTAACAGAGATAACAAGGCTGAGAAAAGGAAGAGGGTGATGACTCCTGATGCCCATAGAAGTCTATGGAGGAAGACACACATTTACAGACTCTGCAGCAGCTGAGAATTGGATATACATCCTGCAGAGGGTCAAAAATACAAGTCATATAATGACCAGGAACAGTGGTGGTCCTCATGTGCGCACACAGCAGCTTATTCTGCAAAGTCACCCGAAACTCCGGGTACACTTTAACTAACCTATAGGCTTTTGGGTTGAGGAAGGAAACCTATGACCCTGAATGAGAACATGCAGATTTACCCCTGCGAGTATTAGAACCCTAGGTCCGTATTTGCTGCCATCGTGTAATGTAGATATACTGTACCTGTAGTATTTTATGACATATGGCAATTTTCCCATTTCTTCAGAGAATTCCTTCTCTGAGTATAAATGTAGTCATCCCTTACCTTGACTGCATAGTTTGTACATTGGTAAGTGCTTCTCCAGTCACAGAGGAAATGTGCCATGCAAATATTCTTAACAAATGAATGCTCTTCAGAGGAAAGAGTAAAAATAAATGACACGGAGTCAACACACCAGATGTGTCTGATACTTCCTTAATGTGAGCCACATGCTCCAAGTGAAAACTGTAGCAAAGACAAGAAACAGTGTTCCCTCTGTGATAGCCCGAGGAAACAAGACAACCTCCTACAGTATAACAGTACACATTTATGACATCATCCACTGCTAGATGAGGGGTTTCAGAAGCTTCGAATAATGTAAATGGGGACTGAACTAAATTTATCAACTTGTCCGTCAACTTTTTGATACATCTGCTAAAGTAAATCCGATATACAACAGGTGATTCTCTTGTATTACCAGGCCAATGAGTATAATTAAAACTTTTATCATTGCACGAGTCGGTGCTCCTTGCACCTGTCCTCAAGGACCCCTGACAGCCCATGTCTTGAGGATTTCCTACAGAGAGAATGTGCTAATTAATTTATTGAAACTAATCACTGGTGGACCTTGAGTAAATGCTTACTGCCTTTTCTTTAGAAAATGCTTGGGAAAGCCCTGCCATCTGTGATTAAAGAGGTTCTCAGAGTTGTAGCTTTTCAGTAAAGCAGGTCCCCATGCACTAACTTTAAAAAATCGTCATATACTCCCCAATGTGTCCCGTTCCGCTGCTTCGGGTCTCCCCTCTGATGTCATGTGTACAGGCTGTCCCGGTCCTATTTACAGGATGTCCCAGACGATGCAGCCCATCGTGGAGCTCGGCACTAGATGGCTGAGCTCTGTCCTTGCCTGGGATGTCCGGTAAACCGGGCAAGACTACAGTCTGTACACTAACATCGGGCTGGAGGACTAAGCAGCGCCGCAGGACACAGCTGGAGCGGGGAGAGGTCTGTATATGATCATTTTTCTTATATTAGAGGGAAAACTGCTTTTACTGTAAAGCTACAACTTCTGAAAACCGCTTTAAAGCCCTCCTGTACAGTGATGTGAATGTACAACACTGAGAGCTGGTAGTTAATTCCCAGTTTTGTATGTTAACAGCCATGTCATTGGGTGATACAACCACCCACATGAAAAAATGTTGTGCCACCTGTTCATATGCCCTATTAGGACATATGAGAGTCATACAGCGGGGTCCCCTGCTTGGGAACTTCATCAATGATCTAGCATGGAGAGCTGTTAATGAAGAGCTCTCCCCGTTCTGGTTGACCTTTTGCCATTCTGGCATTTACCAAATGGCCGTTTTATCTGAATAAAGCCCCCTGCACGTGGCCCGATTTGAATTGCGGACTCCACGATCAGCTCCTGCGCGGACGAGCCACTGTTCAAGTCTCCCATAGGAAAGCATGGAGCTTCCACAGCTCAACGCACACATCCAGTTTTGAATTGCAGATTCAGCGAACGGAAAATAATTCACAGCATGCTCCATTTTAGCGTGGATGGGCTGCATTGATCTCTATGGAAGCGTTCAATCTGTAATTACATTGCGGATTTGTATGCAGGTACTTCTCAGGTGTTTTGTAGACCAGGCGGGAAGGTGGGAGAAGGCAGGACTTTTTTGAACAAACAAGTGTGATTTCTCTTTTCTTGTGCAGACGATCCGTTCTGCAGCCACATACAATCGTGCAGAAAAACCATCAAATATGCGATCATCCGCAAGCATCTTGAATTCATTTCTGTGATGAATCACAGGTCTTCTGCGGTGGAAATCCGCATGCGGCATCCGGACGTGTCGTGCACAGGCTGCCTAACAGTCCTATAATACTACTTGCAGTGGCTGCTGCGGGGAAAATGTGTATCTGGTCGTGGCTTTGCTCTGCAAAATTGGCTGACTGCCGAAAGATCTACACTGATCTGATGTTTGCCCCAGGCCCCGCGTTCTGGGAATCATTGTGCGTTTTGGCACCACTCCTCTTAAGGGATTACAAACTGGTACCACTAGTTCTTGTTTAAAAATGTGAACTGGCTGTTCTGGCATCAATTTAGATATCCAGATACCTGAGAATTCACGATAATGAATAATGTTCACCTATAATGTGAATTCTAAAAAGTTACAATCCAACTTATCGCACTCAGTGACTTGGCCATTTAGACATGCTGACAGGTATCTTTTACACTGAGCAACAATCTGTGTGACTCTAAAAAGTCGTTAAAGCATATAAAAGTCATTTGTTTGCTTTTGCAGAGACTGATGATTGTTCATTAGTAGTTTGCGGAGATATCGCTCAGAGTGCATCTCCATGCAAATTAGTTCAGAAGTCATTCGCATACGAACAACTGTGACTTTACACCAGACAACTTTTGATCAACCATTGATTGTTTTTTGGTAAGCTGAAGAGACTAGTGACTTACTGCTGGTCACCCTCTCGGTGGCCATGTCTACAGTACACTGAATAACATCTTTTGAGTCCTTTCTTTCGAGTGATGATTCGGCCGATAGTCCTCCCATGTAAAGGTAAGCTTCTGTGCTTTAGGAGTTTCCACTGTTGGTAATCACACATAATGGTACAAACAATACCTCATTATTTGGGTGGTAAGGCCTGAACAAATCCGGATGTAATAGTTTGCTATCATAGTTTAACATGTTTTACAAAGTGTAAAACCAAACATGAATGGTAGACAATGAGTTCTATGTGTTTAGGGCTCAGAATTCAAAGACCACATTATGGTCTGTTTAACCTTATGTTCAGTCATTCCATTTGGGTTTCCATTGGCCCCTCTTGTAAAATAGTATAATCTGCTGACAAAAATACTTGAACCTCAACAGACCCCATTAAAGTCAGTGAAGTCTATCAAGAATCACTGGTATCGCTTTGAAAATCGATCTGGCACAGCCCTTATGGCTCCATTATACACAGAAACAGTCATGCTATTAACAGCCGTAGCAGTTAATACAGAATTGCTCTACCAGCCCAGTTCCAAGATTTGTAAAATATAATGTATAATATATAGTACAGATTATAAACAATCTACACTTTAACTTTTATATATGGAACCAATTTAAAGCAAATCTGTCACAAAAACTTTACAGTACTTCACATAATGGTAGGTGTTGATTGATGTCACCTTTGAAACGTTTTTTTTTAAAGTCTGGGTAGTTTGCCCTCCCCTTTTACAGCAGAGACAACCCTGAAAAATTATTCCATGTTGAAGACACGGCATTGCAAATGTGCGATAAATTTTAATCTCCCTTTTTTCTACAATGTATTGGGTTTTGCATCTGCTGCTTGACATAAAGCTTTGCTACTTGGCTTACTGTTATCTGGTAGATTAACTTTTGAGGTGGTGTGAATACAAGCATACAGTAATTTTACAAGGCATGATCTGTGGGGGGGTGTAAGATGCCCGACAGGCCGTCCCAGCAATGTATATTCAATATGCAGGAATCCAGGTATCGTGAAAAAACCTTGCTTTTATTCCAATAATTTTGTGCTCATGAAAGACAGAGTACGCGTTTTGGTTCACAGAACCTTGCTCACCTATTGGAATAAAAGCAAGGTTTTTTCACGATACCTGGATTCCTGCATATTGAATATATGTTTCAAATCAAAGCCAAAGTAGCAGGATGGCAACGTGAAGGTATGTGAGTACACCTGCTTACGGGACTAAAGCTGCAGCACAAGAAAACAAGGTGGGACAATTTACTTTTTTGCTTCACATCCCAGCAATGATTGGTCCTGTGCATTTACATAGGTATAATCAGCACTAGTCAATGTAGGTGGAACGGCTGGGGATCGTTCTGGCCCGCCTGCCACCATTCTCAGTAAGCGGGCAGATTATCATAAGTGAAGGACTGTCTGTTACATGGGCCAATTCCTTGTTCCGTTTTCTGCATGATACTGAATGATAACCAAGATGCAAACGATTTCTTGTTTGTAGTTCAGTCGGGGCAGGCATTTGCACTGAGCACTGATCCTTCATATTCTCGCTGGACCATGGGATTTCTGAACGATTATTGGCCTGTATGAAAAACTGACTTCACTCAAAATGGCTGCTACTTTTGTAAAATGCAGATACTACCAAAAATTGTCTTCTAATGCGTCATATTTGGATTCTGTGAGCTCTTTAGTTTTCAAAACTATATACCACCTAAACCCCCTCAACCCTGCTCAGTGGATGACTCAATGGTGCAGTGCATGAAGCGTCTGATGTTTCCTACACCCCTTTTGACGGTTCTAATACAGGAAACCTACAGCGTGCCACAGGCCCTTGTCTATGGGATTGGTGATTTGGACTTGTGGGCCTCATGATCAGAAGTTTGGTTTCACCTTCCCAAAGCTGTCTATGTGCAGTGTCTGGAAAAACAACACTGTCAGCTGAGTTGCAATACCGGACATGGAAAACTGAGCCAATGGGGAAAGAAGGCAAATTCTTATTTTTCTTTTTGGATTTGAAATTTTTTTTGGAGACTTCTAATAATTAAAAGGCAACTTGACTTCCAGAAAGTGTGTGTGAATACTGGTTTATGATGGTCTTTGACACTCTGAAAGAAGAGCTGAATCAGTCTGAGGGATTTATAGCTTGCTACAACATCTAAGACAAAAAAAAAATCAGGTTCACAGAGGAGCAACCAAGGTCTACTGAACAATTACCGATCTAGAGACAATAAAACTCAGTCTTATCTGTGGAGTGTTTGAAGGTACCTTTTTACGCAGGGCAACTGTGCTTTCATACGGGTGCGAAAGTCGTTCAGTGAATAGAGACTGAACCCAACAGTTTTTTTTTCCAGTAGCCCTGCTTCCGTTCACTGAAGATGGATTGAACGATTCCTGTTTACATTGAGAAGTTGCTCACTACCGTAGTTGTTTCGTTTCAGTGAGCTTAAGCAAAGCAACTACTGAGCAATTTCTTGCTTGGTTCTTGGCTGTTTCTACGCAGGTCGACCATCACCAAGAATCTGTTTCTAGTGATTATTCAGGCAACAATAACTCCATGTAAAGGTACCTTTTTAGAATTTGCTCTCCAAGCTCACCCGGTTATTCTGTTTATTGAATGAATTACACCATGTCTCTGAAAGTTGAGTCGGGAAAGGGTATCAGTTCTCCATATGGAGAGCACCTAGGTCAGTGGTGGCGAACCTATGGCACGTGTGGCAGAGCCGGCACGCAGGGCCCTCCCTACTGGTACGTGCCATCAGCAACTCACCACTTGTGAATACAGGCAGGGGCCGCAGCTCCTCTGTCGGCATTCACTCAGCAGTTCTGCTAGTGGCTCTGATCCTGGCGCACACTGTGACGTCAGTGTACAGCCGGGATCCTCCTCCCCCCTCCCTGAATATCTCCTCTTAGGTTCTGTGAGAGCAGGGGTGGAGGCGTCCGGCAGCAAACTGATGTCACAGTGTGCACCGGGATAAGCGCCGAGCAGCAACATCGAGCAGAGGAGGAGCTGAGCTTCCACAAGAAGGAGGGGTAAGTATGTGGGGTGTCACTATTATACTGGGGGCCGCTGTGGAGTGTCACTATTATCGCTGGGGGGTCACTCTTATACTGGGGGGCGCTGTGGGTGGGTCACTATTATCGCTGGGGCCGCTGTGGGGGTGTTAACTATTATCGCTGGGGTAGGGGGCACTATTACTGCTGGGGTATGTTTAAATGTGGCAGAAATGGGCAGGGCCGTTTCAAAATAGACCGGGTGCAGATTTTGACGGAATGCGGAAATGCTGCAGAATTTTCCACAGAAATTTCCGCTGAGGACATTCTGCAGCATTTCCGCATCCAAAAAGCAGTCAAAATCTGCACACTGTCTATTTTGAAGCAGCCCTGTCCTTTATAGAACTAGGGTGGTAAAATCATACGTGGTGATAAGCCCCGCCCCGAAGTGTTAGCACTTTGCGATAAATAAGTGGGTTTTGGGTTGCAGTTTGGGCACTCAAACAATAAACGGTTCACCATCACTGACCTAGGTGAATGAGGAGACTTATAAGGCCATCCATGTTCCTCTGGGAAATATGCAAATAAGGAAGATGGAACAATACCTTTGCATCACCACCTATTGGAAGGCAGCATGCCTGCAAGTCAATGTTAGACTCTCTATACAAGCCTTATAACAATTCCCAGGCTTTGTTATAAGGCTTATATAAAGAGTCTAACATTGACTTGCAGGAATGCTGCCTTCCCATAGGTGATGCTGCAGAGGTATCATTATATCTTCCTTATTTTCTGAAAGTTGAGTAGCGGCCATAGACCATCTATTGCCTTTACTTTGTATTCTAGGTAACCACTCCTTGCATTGTAATTTATGGTACAAAAGCAGAGTTGTACTGTATAGGGGTTTTTCAGTACTAGGATAGTGATGACTATCCTCAGGACAGGTCCTTAATATCTGGTCTTCTCGGACCAGTGACGTCATGTGGTCTTCCAACAGCTCAGTTACATTAAAGGGAATGTGACTAGTAGGCAGCAAAGAGACTGCCGCCTCTTCAAAACTGCTAATCAGCGAGGGTCCCAAGTGCCGGATCTTCACCAGTCGCAGATCTATAGCCTATCCTAAACATATACTGTAGGTCATCAATATCCTATTCCCAAAATTCCTTTTAAATAGACCGGGTTCATCTACAGCTATTTTTCATGCTCTATATTGAACATGTAGCTATTCTCGCATGGTATTTCATAAGCTTAAAGCAAACATTACCTGGCAAATTATAATTACCGTCATAAAAGTATGAAGCTGTCTGTGACTCTTAAAAAAGAAACATTTTGTGTGTAACGGGCCGCCAGCCAGTGAAAACAAGCGCAATCATCTTGTGTGGTCGGAAGAAATGGAATTCTGCACTTTTCTCTCTCCAAAACTGGCAATGAAATGCAAAACAGACAGAAAAGTAGAGTACTTAGGTTATCAGAATAGGGAATGCCCCAACTATGTAACCTGGAAGAACCGATGGAAGTACAGTAAAACTTTTCATAAGCCTCAGTGACACTTTTTCTTATATGAGCTCCGTAACCAACCCATTGTGACAGTAAGCCCTATGCTTTGTGCACTGTGGAGTATTCTTAAAAGGGGTGTTCTATCCATAAAAGTTCTCTGATCCACAGGGTAAGGAATAATTAGCTGATTAATGGGGGTCTAACTGCTGTGACCCCCACCGACCATGAGAATTGGGGTCCCTAACATCCCTGCATACATGGAGCATGTGCACTGCTGCTCCATTACTTTCAATGGGACTGCCGGAACTTGCCGAATTCAAGTGCTTGGCTACTTTGGTAGCTTCTTTGTCTTGTATGAGAATTGTAACCATCAAGCTTTTGTACCCCTGACATAACTAAAGTAAAGTCTTCTGTTTGGCCAATCTGGATTTCAACTGTTTCTTTATAGGGGAATCCCTGACTACCATTTTACATAACACTTAAGAAGACCAGACCGTATAACCTCCAAAGGTAATCATACCTGAGAAGTCTATAGAGCCATCTGGAGTATTGTATTTCCAAAATTCCTACATTTATTCCCCCCACCCCCCCCCCCCTGCAGGTGAATAGAAGCATTATTATGACTTTGTCTACTTGTCAAGGTCCATTCGGAAATGCTATTATATTCCTTTTAAGGTGAACTGGATTCTCGGACGTAAAAATATTTCCTCTGCTTCCTTCAAAGTAAATATTTGTTGTACCAAATGCAAGTGATTATTTAAGTAATGACATTTACAGGCAGTAAGTGAAAACCAAGGTTTGATTTGTTCTCTTACGAGATTTTATTTAACTATATCCATGCTTCTGTATCAAGTAACTAACCTTTACTACAACACCCATTTTAGTCTAAGGTTGGCCGAGAATGCAGTTTTTTTTAAAAAATGCCAATTTTTTAATGTAAATTTTTGGAAGTGAGATTATATGACACGATAGATTAATTAGTAAGTGAGCAATTTCTGGTTCACTAGCACCATGCATTGTCACTTGCTGCATGGCTATGCAAGGGCATGTAATAGTGCAAGGACAATTGTTGCAGCACAAAAAAAGCTTTACTGTATACATATATACATCATTCCATAGGGGGGCATATTTTGTCAGACGTTTTGTGGCCTTAAGTTTCAATACATTTATATTTGTCTCTTTTAAGGTGTACATAACTTTTCAGATGACGTTTCAGAATAAGCTGCCGTGTGTGTCCATGAGGAATAACGCTGTTTATATCCGTTATATGATTTCTGTCCGGTATTTTTCCCCTCTGCAGGGTGTACATCTGATTCACAGTCCTCCCAAGACTGATGGGAGGGGCCTGTCTGCTGTGCTGTGCTCTGTATACTGTACACAGAAAAGTGAAGGTTCTGGTCTCTACCTGTGTAACACATGCAGAGATACATAGCATCATATAGGAGTGCTTAGTATTACTGAGCAGTGTGCATGTAAATAAACTGTTGCAGATAATTCACCAGCACCTCCTTCACTACCTAGTGTCAGTGTGTGTCTCCAATCCCTGCTCCCTATACAGTTTCAATGAGCACGGTAACTTATCTTGCTTCTTCACACTTGTTCTAATGTGGTTGTGTCTCTTGCCACTTATTTGAGAGCAGCGGTGACAGCAAGCTATGAGGAAGGGAGTCCCCTGGTGGCCAGCACTTTAAAGGGACTTTTCAATACATAAATGTCATTTTAGGTTTGAAAAAAAAAAAGTAAGTAGCTGTTTTGCTCATTATCACATAAATAGAGTTGTTTGAAAAGTTAGTAACAAATTATTGCTAGTCCCAAGATCCCTTTATTAGGGGTATTAATTTTTTCACTTGGGATACATGCACATGGGTGTTAACAAAAAACTCTGATCAGACGGCACATAGACATCCCATCCGTCTGCCGTCCAATATGCTGAACACAGCCCATTAACATTCTCGCCTGCAAAATTGAACAAAAATAGGACATGCTGCATTTTTTTGTTCTTTTTTTAAACTCTGATGAATAGTCCATGTGCATACAAGTATTCAAATGAATTGGTGCTGCTATTTCAATCCAATTTTTGGACCAGTTCTTCGGTCTCAAAATCAGACGGCAAAGAAAGCCCATGTGCAAATACCCCAAAAAGTGTTTCCCTATTTTTAGAGAAACCTAAATATAGGATAAATTGCATGTGACTAAATATAACAAATGCACACTTCTTTTTTTGACATCCCCCATCGATCCTGTGGTCTTTATTAACTAAGCCACAGCGATAATGTGATACAATCAATAACGTGCCAGCCTTACTGACAGCACTGTAGCTAATGATTGGCTGCCATAGCTGCATGTCCAACATAACACGTCACTGTTCTGATCTAGAAAGGAGGGGCTGTTGAAGGGGCCATAGAACCTTAAAGGGGTTCTCCTACTTCTAGCTCTGTTCAGACAACTCCATACATTTTGCAGTGGTCCAGGTTGGTACTGCAAGCTGAATCCAATTGAAGTGAATGGGACTCAGCCTGCAGTACCAACTCAAGCCACTGCGCAAAGTACGGAGCTGTCTGAAAACGACTAGAAGTGGGAGAACTCCTTTAAGCAATAGAGGAGTGGAAGAGAATATGGAAAGTGAGTATGATGTGCTTGATATTTTTAGTCATGTGCATCTTATGGTTGTGTTTAAGCCCTTTAAGCCCTTATTTGAAAGGAACTCTTAGCAGACATGATTTATATACGTATTGAAGCAAAATATTCTGTACGTGCTGTAAATGTATAATTTTTTTTATACTTTCATACTGTATTACGCTGGTCAAAATACACATCTTTTCACTACAATATAATTTTACATTCCTGACATGTTCCATATTTTCCCCTAAGATTAAATTGCTCAGACTGTCTCTTGGACTGAGTCTGCCGGATTCATACCTGGTCTAAATCAAGTTTACTAGGCCTGCCAACTGTCGACTATTATTTTTGGGTTATTTCCAGTTATTTGACAATTTCGAGCTTATGCTAAGGAATGCCTGTTGGAGATGAGGAATGCAGCCAAGGAATCAGGGTGTGTGGCAATCTGACTCAGACGTAAGGAAAGTTGCCAGTATCTGCTATGTTGTCATGATTTTTAGCTAAAGCAAAAATTGAAGACAATTTTGTCTTCGGAAGCTGTTGCTGTGTTTGACATGTCAGAGTTTCCTACTGAGTCTTCAGATGTTTCAGTTTCTCTCAAGCTTGGTTCACTAAACTTTTGATGGAGAGACATTTCAAGACCCCAGAGATTATTCATGTATTTCCTGACTGTGTGAACCATCCAGAAAAGGAGGAGTAAGTTTGGTTCAGCAAAAATTGATCATTTATAGTTCTGTGGGAGAAGACAAGAACGGAGTCAAAGCAGGCCCGGTGTAATTTTTGGAGGACTGATTAGGGTCAAGGTAGCCATACAGATGAGAAGTGCTTCCCTGCTTGCCTCTTCTTCCCTGAATTAATCTGTATAGGTAAGGAAGGTGACGTTTTTTTATACCTATGGAACTTGTTATTCATTTGCTCTGTGTGAGCTGGACTAGTTCCCGTAATCTCTTTCCGGTGTACAGGATCCTGTAAAGACTTCATAACCTTTGAGATGAAGAAAATTCTAAACTCCTCCAACAAAGGATTACCTTCCATTAGTCCATGTGTAGAATAAGAGAAGGGTAGAGTTGGAAGAAACCTCCAGGGTCATCGGGTCCAACTCTCTGCTGAGTGCAGGATTCACTAAATCATCCCAGACAGATATTTGTCCAGCCTCTATTTGAAGACTTCCATTGCAGGAAAACTCACCACCTCCTATGCTAACCCGTTCCACTCATTGATCACCCTCACTGTCTAATATCTAATGTGTGTCTCCTCCCTTTCAGTTTCATCCCATTGCTTCTAGTCTTTCCTTGTACAAATGAGAATAGGGCTGATCCCTCTGCACTGTGACAACCCTTCTGATATTTGTAGACAGCTAATAAGTCTCCCCTCAGCTGCCTATTTTGCAAGCTAAACATTCCCAGATCCAGGGCCGTAATTAAAGGCTAAGGGGCCCGAGTGCAAAAGTTCAGCTTGGGGACCCCTTCCCCCTGTACCCATACCTAAATCGTGCGGCATACAGCTGCAAAATGAATTTTCATACATGACCTAACCCCTTGGCATCATCTTTCCATACATGACTCATTCTTTGCACTACATGAAAATTTGTTTGGAGCGCTTAGACCCCTCTCACACACACAGCGCTATTTACCGCTATTAGCAAGGCATCCTGATTGCTGTGCTAACCGCGGTACAACGCTCCCATTAATTTAAATGGAGTTACTTAGACATGAGCTCAAACGTGGTGTTTCTAATGCCATAGTTTTGAGAGCTGTCTGTTCTATTTTTGTGCTTTTTTTTTGCACCTCCTCACCCATGATGGGGTGCATTAAAAAGCGCTATCAAATGCTGTATCGTGTTCAAAAACAGTGCTCGAAATTGCGGTAAAATGCCACGATTTTGAGCTGCGTTTTCTGAATGCATGTGTGAGAGTGGTCTTAAGGTATGTTCATGTTTTTTGTTGTACTTTTGATATACAGGGAGACTTATACCAGCGATAGATAGATAAATACATACCCTGCACCACTTCTCTGTGTGAGGAGAGCAGCAGGGCATGCAGACATGACCACCGTACACTGTGTCAGCAGGAGCAGCAGGATGGTGATATCATCATTTTGCTCCGCGAGTGAGTCTGCCTCCCTCCTCCTTTTCTTCTTTGCTTTGGCTTCCTTTCCAGCTGGTTGCACTGCCGGCCGCGTGATTGGTGCAGTGCAGCTGACAGCGCGACCAGCCACTAATGCACTAAATGTGCATTTGTATATGGCAGAGGGCGGCCTCTGGGTTCTCTCAGGGCAGGGTCCCGGACACCAATGCGACCCCTACCAGATCATTTAACTGTTCTTCTTAGGACATGATTTGCAGGCTGCTCACCATCCTGTTAGACAAACTGGAGCAAGTTCAGAGAAGAGTTATGTCTTAAATTGGGGTTCCCAGAACTGGACACAGTATTCCATATGAGGTCTGACTAAGTAAGAGTAGAGGGGGATAATTACCTCACGTGATCTAGACTCTATGCTACTCTTATTACAAACCCAGAAATATATTTTCCCTTTCGCTGCTGCATCACACTGTGGACTCGTGTTCAGTGTGTGATCTATTGGTATACTTAGCCATAGACTTGACATTAGTTTGAGAATATGAAATGAGTGTGTGCAACTTAGTATCTTGTTTGCTGCTGTTTCCCTTAATTTCCCTGCACATTAGCATGTTTCGGAGTTGTATGCTGTCTGTGTAATTCCACAGACAGGATATGTTTTGCACCAGAATGGGGAGGGGTTTGTGGTAT
This sequence comes from Eleutherodactylus coqui, assembly GCF_035609145.1. NCBI lineage: Eukaryota > Metazoa > Chordata > Amphibia > Anura > Eleutherodactylidae > Eleutherodactylus > Eleutherodactylus coqui. Next base: position 79,874,863 of record NC_089839.1, read on the forward strand.
GGCGGTGATGGCTCTGTAGTTCCCCTCACAAATAGCAGCCAACAGAGTATTAATTTAGGGCATAATTAACTTTAAAACAACGATTTGGCTACCTGCGGTCAGGAAGGGTATGGTGGCAAATAAAGTTTGTTCGTGACGCCAGCTCATAGATAGGCCTAGACCTGCTACAAGCAAAATCAATTTAAAAAAGGGAAAAGTTGGACATGTTAGGGGTTGTAGAGATTTCAGCAGGAAGTTACAGTTAAACAGTTCAGTAATCGTCTCCAATATACATATACAGGTAGCATATCTGTATTCCTTATCTTTATGTAGGTAGTTGCAGGCAAGACTTCTGTACTCCTTTCTCCCTATAGGTAGTGAGGGAGGTCACACACAGCAGGCAACCACCCTTCTAGTACTATAATCCAAGATGGCCTTGCTTGTGTATCAGCTGGTGGTCTCTTGTATCTGCTCACCAATAACTCCAGTGAGCAACTCCCTTCCTTTAATGGGGATTTGGCACCAAATAAGCAGGTATCCACCAAGGGGTGGAGCTTCTCATCCTGCACAGAACATTCCACTGCAGGGGGTATCTCCCCCTTCTTTAATCTAAGTTTTGGCGCACTTTAGTTGGTCAAATCCATTGGCACCATCTTGAAGATCAATAATGGAGCAGTAAATTTCTAATTGTCCAGCGCCATTTTGGGGATGTATGTCTTTGACACCCACCATCAGCTCTGCTTGCAGTGGTGTAGTGAACGACGACACTGGACTGCTGCGGAGTAGAATCGAGTGACAAATCCAGGTTTAGCTTGTGCACGCAGAGCTGTGTTTGTGTCTGGAAACCTAGGTGTGAGCCCCTCAATCCTTACTTTGCTATGGAGTGGCACACAGCCCCCACTGCTAGTGTGATGGTCTTGGGAGGACATCACATATGACGGTCACCCCAAGTAGTGGTACAAGAAGCAATGACAGCTCCGTGAAATGTTCAGGACGTCCTGTAGGCGGCTTCCAAGTGGCACTTTCCAGCAGGATAATGCTTGGACGCACACACAAGGGTGTCACAGGAATGTCTCCACAACATTGTCAAACTTCTGTGGCCTGCCTGGTCACCAGATTTATTGCCGATAGAACATGTATGGGAGCACCTAGGATGCCAATTTTGACAGCCTACGAGTTTGCAAGATCTAGAGACTCAGTTCAAGAAAATGTGGACTGATATGCCACAGGATACCATAAAGAATCTATTTGCCTCCATGCCCACACATATCACATCTTGCACCCAAGCTAGAGGTGGTCAAACAAGGAACTAGAGCCTCTATGCCCACCATGCCTACACATCTTGTATTGAAGATAGAAGTGGTACAATAGGGTAATAGAACCTCCATGCCTATGCATATCACATCTTGTATCCAAACTAGAGGCAGCCCAACATGGTACTAGAGCCTCCATGCCTCCCCGTATCACATCTTGTATGCAAACTAGAGACGGTACAACAGGGTGCTAGAGCCGCCATGCCCGCCCGTATCACATCTGCTATCCAAGCTAGAGGCTGTACAGCAGGGTACTAGAGCCTCCATGCCCACCCATATCACATCTTGTATTCAAGCTAGAGGCTGTACAGCAGGGTACTAGAGCCTCCCTTCAAGGGTTGATTTTTCCACAATAAATTCTCCTTTTGCTCTGACCTTGTAATCACTTACTTATATCAACGTTACAATCACACAGAGGAAGTTTCATTTCATTCCGACAACTTTTTGTTTTCGACAATGAAAGTACATTTTGTCCCCTTTTTAAGACAGTTGTATAAAAGAGCGATGGGATCATTTAATGTAAATGAAAAGGAACACAGTTATTAAATAAAATGTAGGAATTTTTACAATTTTCCTTCACAGCGTCCCAGGACTCTTCCTTACAGCTGTCTCAGGAAGGAGAATAAAGGTAAAGTACTGCTTGTTCCATAGTCACCATTGTTGTAGTTGGAGAGCCATCATGTTTTTGTACATCATAAGGTTGATTTCATACGAGCTCCCTAAGGATGCTCTGGGTTCGAGTCAGTAAACCCTGTGGTTAGGCTGAGACAAACATGCGTATTACGGATGTGGAGATGCGACCATAATATGCTCAGGTGAATCAGCCTAGGGCTCTTGCACATTTGCGGTTTTTGTGCGATGCATTTTTAACATTAGAAAGTCCCAAAAACGCAGCGAATCGCGTGAACAAAACCTGCAAGAAAAAAGTGTGCAAGAGCCCTTATTCTAGCAAGCAAGTAAAAAAAGCTGCCCATGTACATGTGTGTATGAATAAAGGATCACATTTTTTATCCAGATATGAAGTGCTGCGTCTTCTCTCCTTGCTTGGCCTCTAAGGGTGTTGAAGAAACCAGAATTTTGACTGTTCTCCACTTCTACTTTCACACCGAACTTTGTCTGCTGCTTATTTTCTCCTTTAGATTTTTGGCAATGTCACTAATGTTTAAATTGGCTACCAGTAAACTTTTCATCCTACTCAGTAAACTTGAACTGTTGAAATTAGTTCAGGCCTGATGACCTGATGATGTCATCAGAATGACCTTTGACTAGGTAAAATCACTTTAAAGCTTGATATAGAATATTTTATGCAGTGCAAATTCATGCAGTGTTAGATTATGCTGTTCAGTCCAGTGATCACCACTTGAATGTTCAAGAAAGAAACAATCCGCAATGTTGCCACTTGTAGAAAAGTTAATGTATGTATGTGTGTGTGTGTGTATATATATATATATATATATGTGTGTGTAAAATATCATTGTGCACTCTGTGTTGCTGTTCCATTTGCATTTGCTAACCCTATATATTATTATTGTAAGAAAAACTGATATTTTATGTTTACTTTACATGATTTGTTTTTTTTGAATGTTACACTATACTGAAGACCAACAAGAATCTTTTTTGAGACCTTTACTGCTTTCTTCAACTCCTTAAGGACTATGTACCGTACATTTATGGCACTTGGTCTTAAGCTTTAGGCCTCTTTCACACAAGTGCATAGGCGTATCGTCAGAGGTCGCTTGGGTCCCTGAGGCCGCCCTCCGCCATACACATATGCAAATTCAGTGCATTACCAGCTGGCTGCTCTGCCTGCAGCACAGCAGTGATCATGGGGCAGGCAGTGCGGGCAGCCCGAGAAGAACTAGAGAAGAGCAGCGGAGGAGGAGGAGAGAGGAAGTCACATGGGCCGGGAGGGCACAGTGAAGAGGTCATCATATACTGCCCCTGCCTCCTGCTGAAAGGTGTCCACTGCATCTGCCTGTGCTGCTGATATCATGGGAGAACTGGTCCAGGTCCCAGGGGACTGGGGATCTGTATATGTGTATATACTGTGCATATAGTGTGTGTATATACTGTGCATATAATGTGTATATATACTGTGTGTGTATATATAGTGTGCGTGTGTGTATATATAATGTGTATATATTGTTTGTGTGTGTGTGTATATCTATCTGTCTATCTATCTCATATCTGTCTGTCTGTCTCTGATATAAGTTATAGATCTCCCAGTATTTACTGTATTTATTTTCACTCTTTACACACAATTAAAAAACGCATCAGAAGTATATGCGGTTATTAATTGTGTTCACAGCTTCCTAATAACATACGCGGTCTTTAAATACTGGGTGCAGGTTTTTTTATGTGTTTTTCTTAATTGTGGTTCCAAAGTACAACAAAAACATGAACACACCCTAAGGCCGTGGTCACACGGGACTGAAATCGCATGGAAATCTCGTGGAATGACCGCACAGGAATACTGCGAGATTCCTCCAGCAGAAATGCAGCTTCATAACTCACGCCGTTCAGCGCGGGTTTTGAAGCGGCTTCGCCGCCTGTATTCTGCTGCGGCCATCTCTCCGCATATAGAGGAGAGAGGCCACGGCGGAAATGGCAATACAATCAACATGCCACGGCCTTCATTTCCACACGGCTTGTCAATTTCAGCACAGTTCGGCCGCAACGGACTGGCCGCAGCGCTTGAACGAGATTTTTGTAAATCTTGTCCACTTTGCTGCTTTGTCCCGGGATAAAAATTGCAGGCGGAATTTTCATGCAGAAAGTCTGCTCTAAAATTCTGCGGCAATTCCGCCCCGTGTGAACCCAGCCTAAGGTCACTCTCACATGTGCATTCAGAAAAAGCAGCTTGTAATCGTGGCATTTTACCAGAATTTCGAGCGATGTTTTTTAACACATGGTATAGTGTTTGACAGCGCTTTTTAATGCACCCCATCATTGTGATGGGTGAGGAGGTAAAAAAAACATGTAAGCGCAAAATTAGAGCAGACAGCTCTCGAAAATCGCGGTGTTAGGAGCACCACGTTCGAGTACAGGTTTGAGTAATTAATGGGAGTGTTGTACTGCAGTTAATATGGCGCTCAAGACGCTGCGCTAATAACGGTAAAAAGCTGTGTATGAGTGGCCTGCATCGCCACAAACAAACTTTCATGTGCAGGAAATGCTTCATGTTTGGAAAGATTACACTAAGGAGTTAGATCATGTATGGAAATTTGTTTTGCAGCTGTATGCAGCCGGGAGCAGGGGCCTTGAGCTGAACTTTTGCACCTGGGCCCCTGAGCCTTTAGGTACGCCCCTGCATGGGTGTCAGCGATATCTCCACAAGAAAGTTGCAGCGATATTGCATCGGTGTTCTGTGCAATATCACTGCATTCTCTTCTGGCGATATCATGATTTTGTGTCGCTACAAAGTCACGCGACTTTGTAACGCTCTTTTGCTGGGATTTTTTTGTGTTGGCTTGAAATTTAAGCTCTACCCTAAAAATAAGCCCTAGCTGCATAAAAAAAATAATACATCACCTAAGAGGCACTGTCCAGCTCCGCCACACTTTTCCTGAAGCTCCCCGACACTTGTTTGAAGTTCTTTGGCATAGCTTGCTGGTCAGGAGATTGAAAAACCCCGCCTCCAGGAAGCACTGACTCTGGCTGAGCCATGGTGCCTGGCAACCAATTAATCATAGCCAATGCATGATGAACCAATCACAGCCATTCTATGAAGCTAGGGCTTATTTTAGGGCTTTTACAGTATGATTTCCTACTGTAAAAGTTGCATCGCACCACAGAAAAATGCATTTTCATGCAATGCAACTCGTAGGAGGGCTACAAGACCTCACAAATCGTGGCAATATTTAGCAGCCCGCAATTTTTTTTCTCTCGCAATGTTGCAGGCTACAAAACATTGCTAATGTGAAGGAACCCATTGGAAAACATGGGCTTCACGTACATGCGATTTGTAGCGCAGTCACATCGTGAGAGACCGGCCTTAATCCTGGCCCATACTAAAAGCTACTGCACCGGCAATGTAGCAGGAGCAGGTCAGGTGCTCAGCTGTCAGAAGTGGTTTTTAACTGCTTCCTCCTTCTCTATTGCAGACTACATAGTGCTCATTGAGTGCTATGTAGTGAAGAGAGAAAGCGGAAGCGTCACTTCTGCTATTCGACCTGGCGATCACGTGACCGCCCGGTGCCTCCTGCTAAGGCAGAGCTGCAGGGTCCTAGCATATCCAGACCAGCTCTATTAGTGACTACTGTCACTGCAGGGGAATGTTTTTTCCTGTAACTAGGTCTCCTATGGATGTCCAGGTTACGTAAGAAAAGTGCGAAATAAATACAAAAAAAAGAGAACTCCCAGAGGTCTTATATGTTGTCATGGGGACATAGATGTTTAAAAAATAGTTACAAAAATTACTAAAAAAAAAAAAGACAGACTAAAATAAAAAAAAAATACAAAAAAAGAAAATGACCCACCGCTGACGCCAACCAAAACCATCACCATATGCCGAGACTAATAAAATTATATATCAAACCGATTCTTGTACTTTATTTTGGCCAAAATATATTAATTTTAAAAATACACAACTATAGATTAAAAAATAATAGTTGACTTCAGCTTTTTACCCCTATAAGGCCTTAGTCACACGGGCGTTTTTTCGCGCGATTTGCGCATCGCATGACGGATGCGCATGCGCAAATCGCGTGACCGGCGCCGAAAAATCGCCCGAAAATCTGCTCCTAGCCGCGTTTCATTAGAAACGGGCCGGAGCTGTCCAGCGCATTGCATTCAATGGAGCCAGCAATACAGCCGGCTCCATTGAAAGCAATGCGCTGCGGGCGAGCCCGGAATGAATTGTCGGGAAGGGCTTAAATATATAAGCCCTTCCCTGCAATTCATCCTAAAATGTGTTAAAATTTAAAAAAATTGTATACTCACCTTTCCGCTGCAGCCGGAGTTCTGCCGCTGTCAGTTCTCCTGAACTGCTTCTCGGCACTATTCAGCCAGCGGGGCTTTAAAATCCCCGCCTGCTGAATGATCACAGCCTGACCAATCAGAGGCAGGTTTCACTCACACACCCATTCATGAATTCATGAATGGGTGAGTGACTGCTGCCTCTCATTGGCTCAGCGGGACCAATCAGGGGCAGCTCCCGCTGAGCCAATGAGAGGCAGCAGTCACTCACCCATTCATGAATTCATGAATGGGTGTGTGAGTGAAACCTGCCTCTGATTGGTCAGGCTGTGACCAATCAGAGGCAGATCATTCAGCAGGCGGGGATTTTAAAGCCCCGCCGGCTGAATAGTGCCGAGAAGCAGTTCAGGAGAACTGACAGCGGCCGCGGCAGAACTCCGGCTGCAGCAGAAAGGTGAGTATACAATTTTTTTTTATTTTAACATATTTTAGGATGAATTGCAGGGAAGGGCTTATATATTTAAGCCCTTCCCGACAATTCATCCCGCGATCGCCGGCAGCCCATTGCTTTCAGTGGAACCTGCTGTATTGCCGGCTCCATTGAATTCAATGGGCAAACATCGTTCTTCTCTGTTACAGCTGTGGCAGAGAAGAATGATTTGTCTTCTATATGTTCCCAATGGGGTCGGCGCTGCTGCCGCCGGCCCCATTGAGCGCATATAGAGAAGAGAACAGGAATCGCAGATCGCAGATAGGTGCGATCTGCGATTTCTGTTCTATAATTTATCGGACGAGCGCATAAAAAGCGCTCATGTGTCCGATACCATTGCAAAGCAATGGTTTTATAGAATCGCCGGACGCATGCGCAAATCGCGGCTAAAAACGCCCGTCTGACTAAGCCCTAAAACTAAAAAAAAAAAACTGAAAACATTTTGTGAAAATAGCACTATCTGTCACAGAAAAAAAAAGGCAAAAAATTTTTTTGGGTAGCTGAAGAAAAAAAGGGCAATAAAAAGACCACATGGGTAAAATTCCTTTAAAAAAAAAAGTGTCCGGTCCATTAGGACCAAAACACCCTGGTCATTAAGGGGTTAAAGTACTACTTCACAAAAAAGGAAAATTAAGTCTATGTCCATTTTACCAATCCGAAAGCTCCTGTAATCTACGCAGGAGTCATTCTTCCACATGCCTGACGTAAATGCTAAGTAAAGGTCAGGTTGATCTTTTCTTTTATGCTAACTGCTTTGCTGGCGCCCTCCCTTGTAAGTCAAATAATAGTCTCGCTCACTTCCAAGTTCCAGCATACGTCCAACTGTAGGAGATACTACTGTAATGCCGTAGTAATTACATGCTGTGTCAGACTACTGTTATATACTTGTCATCACATGTTTATCAGAGGAAGCACTTCTGGAATATGGAACCGTCTGTAGAACAGGTGTCTGGCTTGGAAGTTGGAAGATAGTTTCGGAACATCATACATGGGGTTTGCCAAACACTTGCAAATGTTCATTTTGTTTTAACTCCTACCAATGTATGAAAATATACACTGATCATAACATTAACCCTTCAAGGACACGGCCTATTTTAGCCATAAGAACACAATAATTTTGGGGCAATTTTCAGCTCCACTTTTCAAAAGACATAACTTTTTTATTTTTCTATCAACATGGAAAAATAAATGAGGCTTGTTTTTTTGCGCGGCGAGCTGTAGTTTTTATTGGCACCTTTTTTGGTTACATATAGTGTATTGTAAAACTTTTATTAATATTTTTAGAGGGCAGGGAGAAAAAAAACATCAATTCTGCAAATTTTTTTTACAGCATTAGGGCTCATGTTCATGGGTGGGTCGGATTCCGCATGCCCGCAACTGGTGAATCTGCTTACCAGTCCGGGTCTTCTTTTTTCTGTACTGCGGATGTGTGCGGAAATGCTGGTGCAGTACAGCTTTTTTTTTTTAAACTCCTGCCTACCCGTGGAATCCGCGGATTGGAAGAGTTCCATCGACTTCAATAGAAGCTGTCTGTGTGGGAACCGCACTGAAATTGAGCATGCTGCGATTTGTTATCCGCATGCGTAATCAAGAAAGCAAATCCACATGTGTAGATCCAAGTGCAGATGCCCATGGTTCCCTACGGGCAGCTTGAACTGCGGATCTGCCGTGCAGATTTTACAATTCTAGTCCGCCCGTGGATATTGGGCCTTAACCCTTTCCAATCCAATTTGTATCCTGGTTTTCTTAGGGGGCTTACTCTTTTTCTGCTGTAATACAACAGCACTCTATGCTGGCTAAAGCCAGTACTGCATGAGGTGACACGTTGGATAGGCTCCGACAGCAGAGGGGCTGGCAATATACAGTAAGAGAACCCCGACGGACGTCTTCCAACATCGGAGCTGTACAGCCTTAAATCATAATGTCTTTATAGGTCAGACAGTGGATTGGAAAGGGTTAATCATGCGGCATAAATGACATGATAATTTTTTTCTGCAGGTCAGTACCATTACAATGCTAGAAAGCACCTCGCATCACTTCAGGGGAGTATCGATCCTCCGTTTTCAATGGGAAACCTTGCATCGCACTCGCATGCACCTAGCACACCGCGTGATGCTTACGCCGGCCCCACTGAAAACAATGGGCAAGGCTTTCCAAGGGAATGCCCAAACATAGGACATGCTAAGCGGAGAAAAAAAAAACGCTCATGTATATAACCCTATTCAAAAGAATGGGGTTCATATTCGTGAGACATTTGAGCGTCTCTCAACTCACAAATCTTACGCAATTTTCTTGACCATGTGAAAGCAACCTTGGGTGTTTTTATTTTTACAGTTTTTGCCTTGCAGCCTATTACCCCCAATTTTGATCCAGAGGAAGGCAAAAAAACAAACAATGAGGTAAAAGCCAATTTTCCCCATTTAAGGGGAAAAAACATTCTTAACTTCAATCTAGTAATCAGAATAATCCCCATATCGCCAATACTTCTGAAGTCTTTAATGATTCTAAAATGTAATATTGTATTGCTCAAGAAAGGTGTCCAGGCAGGCCCCTCTTGTGCTCTTTTATTGAATTTGCCATCACCACATCTTCAGACAGAGAGTTTCATAGTCTCACTGCTCTTACAGTAAAGAACCCCCTTATATGTTGGTGTAGAAACCTTCTTTCCTCTAGATGTAGAGAGTGCCCCTCGTTACAGTCACAGTCCTGGGTATGAATCGATGATAGATGAGATCTCTTTATTGTCCCCTGATATATTTATACATAGTTATTAGGTCGCTTCTCAGATGTCTTTATTTTAAACTAAATAATCCCAACTTCGATAACCTCTCTGGGTATTGTAGTCCGTTGATTCCATTTATTACTTTAGTTGCCCACCTTTAAACCCACTTAAGCTCTAATATGTCCTTCTTGAGTACCAATGCCCAAAAGTGTATACAATATTCCATGTATGGTCTGATCAATGACTTGTAAAGAGGAAGAACAATGTTTGCATCATGTGCTTCTAGACCTCTTTTAATGCACCCCATGATCCTATTTGCCTTGGTAGTGCAGCATCCAAGGAGCCAGGCCACGGCTGAGGATATAGGGGGGTACAGAAAGGTCTTGTCACGGGGCTCTACCATCTCCTCCCCTGGGGGTAGCTCGGCACCCAACTAATTTACTGCTGGGAAAGGTCACAGGGGAAAGTAACCGGAGGTTACGTGTAGTCCATTTCTCACATGTGACGCCACCATTCCGTCCTCTGTGGTGAATTTTGACAATGGAATAAAGTAGTCTACACACAGGGAATGGTCAGGAATGTCCGTTTACTGTAACTAAGCAACGTTCAATTTACATCAACAATGCTAGCACAGATGCAGCAAGATAAGATGGTGCGACAGGGAGGATTCTTGGGGCATTCCGGACGATCCACAGTCCAAGTTATCTGTGTGATCCCGCTCCCGGCAACTTACTCTCTACACAATCACGTTACTTGTGCCTTTCTCTCACCAAGCAGCGGTCCTACTCTTTCACTCAGTGCTTAGTGGTAGCACCGGCATACCCTGGGTACCCAGGCCAAGCAGAAGGGAATCGCTCGTCTTCTTCCATTCTCTCCTCACACAGACCGATCAGTGTCTGTGTGGCTCACTCAGCAGAACTTCTTGATCAGACTAGACTAACTTTTGCAAGAACTCTCTCTTCTGCTCTCTCAGACACATAGGCTAGACTTCTCTTTGCATTCTTGCAAACACATACATATATATAAAACATAGTTACATCTGGATGGCGGCCTCTGGGCTGATAAGCCCTCCCCCCATCCTCTCCCCCCAGTTTCATTACCCCCCCCCTCCATTCCCCTCCCTCCTTCCTTTCCTCCCCAATTTTTACCTCCGTTTTCTTTTCTTTTCCATCTCTTTCTCCTTCCGTTTCTTTTTCTTTTTCTACTAGTGAGATTGATGTTGTGATCCAACAGTGTCGATCTGATCCATACTACAGGAGATGGTCAGATTTTCCTCCTTCTCCTGTGCACTTAAAGCATATATAAGTTTTCCCTACTTGTTTATAATTTCTTTACAATTTTTACGTTATCTGGCTTTTACATCTGACCTGAGACTACCAGGTAGGTAGTTATAGTTAACCACTAAGTGATGGGAATTGCCAGGCATTTGTAGGGTGCCCTATTATGTTTGTGCATCTTCTTCCGACTGAAGGGATTTTTAAAAATTTGTTTTGAGCATTTGTGTATTTTTGTTGATATTCTCAAGAAAACATATATTGAACATTAAAACAGTCACATGACTTACACAATGATACATTTTCCAGACATAACCCAGACATTAACTCATTCAGTACTGCAGAGGTGCAATACATATAATCTAAATGCATACTATACATAAGACACTGAGAAAACAATGGCACGAGACAGACCTATAATGTTATGGAGGGGCCACGCTAACTCTGGGCCACTACAGTTGCAGCTGCCTGACACTGGTTGCTCCAGTTAAGCTTACAGTTAACTAAACCCCCCCAAGTCTTTATCCATGTCAGTGTCCCCCAGTGATTTCCCATTTAGTGTGTAATGGTGACATGTATTTCCTCTGCCCATATACATAACTTTACATTTATCTGTGTTAAACCTCATTTGCCATTTTTCTGCCCCCAATTTATCCAGATCCTCTTGCAATCACCTTGCGTCCTCTCTTGTGTTAATATCTTTATATAGTTTTGTGTCATCTGCAAATATTGATATTTTACAGCACAATCCTTCCACAATGTCATTAATAAGTATTTAAAAAAGAATAGGGCCCAATACCGCCCCTTGTGGCACCCCACTAGTATTGGTGACCCAATCAGAGTATGTACTATTTATAGCCACCCTCTTCTTTCTGTCACTAAGCCAGTTACTCACAAACAAAAGTGTTTTGTGTTTTTCTTAATTTTTTTTTACACTTAAAAAAAAAAAAAAAAAAAAAAAGTTTACATTTTTGATGTCCCTGTAGGAGACTTCAACTATAAAAACTATGATCGCTATGAAAATTCATTGCAGTACTTCTGTTTTGCAATTCGTTAGCGTTTACAGTAGCAGGAAGTACCCCCAAGTCAGGACGTAAATTTACTTCTTGTAGCATTAGGCCGCCTGCACACGGGCGGAAATCCCGCGGCGATATTTCCCGCGGGATTTCCACCACTGAAAGCCTGCATAGGAGTGCATTACAATACGCACTCCTATGCAGACGGTAGCGGTTTGGCCGCGCGAAATCTCGCGCGGCAAACAAACCGCGGCATGTCCTATTTCTGTGAGGGGCTCGCAGAGCCTCGCACAGAAACGTCCCTCACCCGGCCGCCGGCTCCGGTCTGCGCATGCGCCGGCTGCCCAGAAGCCGGCACATGAAAGAGCCGGGGCCGCCAGGCGTGGGTTAGTACGCGCTCGTCCCTGCAGGCTCTCGGGTCGGGTCCCGCGGCGACAATTCTCGATGCCGGATTCGACCCGCTCGTCTGCAGGCGGCCTTAATGTGTTAAAAGGGGTTGTTTAGAATTAGAAGCCCACGTTAATTTTTTTCCCCAAAACAGTGCCACACTTGTGCACAGGTTCTCTGTGGTATTGCAGCTCAGATCCATTCACTTTAATGAAGCTGAGCTGCAAGCCTTACAGGATCTGCTGCTAACCTTGTAGTGCTAGGTACCACAGAACACTGTCCTTATATAGGCCATGTATCAATTGGTCAGAGCTATTATATGTAGCAAGCTCGGGAGCTGAGCCAGTTCTATACTCAGCGGGTGTCGGTTGTCTTTGACGGCTGACACCTGGCTGCAGCAGCCAGGATCAGAGTTTTAATTCCACTTGCCAATGTTACCCTAAAACAAACCCCCCTTTCTCCACGTATTTGGTATTAGCACCTCTGTAGGGCCTCTTTCACACGAGCGATATAACGCAGCTAATTTAGCCGCACAATAAAATCGCAACCATCTGAACCAATGGTTTCCTAAGTATTCATTCAGACTGACTATTTTTTGGTGCACAAGATATAGCAGATAAGTGCGTTATATTAGCGCCTGAAATGTCTTTCTGCACAATAATATAGGTCCTGTGATTGTTTTTAATATTTTATTTCCCCTTCTGTGATGCATTTCTATTAGTGTAGGGACCCACTACAACGCAAGGAACCGTGAAGTGGTTAGTGGGCTCATGTATCTTGGCCAACATTCAACCAATGCCTTGCATTTATTATCTATCATTCACATGCAGTGTGGCATTAAGACTCCAGGGGGAGCCCAGGGTGGCAGTACCAATGTGGTTCACTGATGGAAATGCAGGGCAACCCGCCGAATTATCATGGTGTCATTAATAGGTTGCTGGTCTGCATGGTGAACTACATATATCAGAATGGTCTGGCACCCTGTATCCACTATGTGTGGGAGTATACGCCAGGCATTCACCCCCCTCATTATCAGGAGGCAGTGTGAGTGGGTGTCTCATTGGTGTCCTGCACAGGTGTTATTGGCTCCTCCATTTGGTAGTCAGCTACCTGCATGGTGAGAGGAGGATGCATCTATATGCACTCCTCAGTCAGTAAGCAACGGCCATTTTTCTGTGATTGTTTTTAATTTTTTATTTCCCCTTCTGTGACACGCTTATATTAGTGTAGGGACCCACTACAACGTAAGGAACCGTCAAGTGGCTAGTGAGCTCATGTATCTTGGCCAACATCCAACCAATGCCCTGCCCTATCTTTGGACTCAAAAACGCAGGCGACACCATAGACTCCTATGGGAGCTGCAAAAAAAGGGAGGAGGAGGGAGTTTAGCAGCGGCTAGCATGCTAAACACTTACAGATGCCTCTAGTTGAGGCATTTAAAAGTGATTACTAGTAGTTCTGCTGACCAAGGGATTTCAGGGCTGCGGCACAATTTCCCTGCAGCCAGCCGTGCGGATAGACAGAGAAATTGCAGATAAAAGCAGCGACTTGGTCACAGCTATTCTTCGTTCATGCAATATTCAGTAGAGAGGGTCACAATTTTATTGCCCGGCTAAACTAGCTGCATTATATCGTTCGTGTGAAAGAGGCCTAAGTCTGATTTATTAAAATAACTCCTTATTTATCCTGCATGATGAATGCTGTAAGACGAAACTTAAACAATACCAAAATTGCACTCTTCACCTGAGCGTGATTTAGCGCATTTGAGGCGCGTGAAAAGATCACGTCTAATAGAACCAATGGTTACCTATAGAAGCGTTCAAATACTCACATCTAACAAAGATAGAACATGCGACTGCAATGCTCGCATCTAAGGTCCGTGCTGCAAGAAAAGATGGGACCTGACTAGAGATGAGCAAGCATACTCGCTAAGGCAAATTACTCAAGCGAGTATTGCCATTTTCGAGTACATACCCGCTCGTCTCAAACGATTCGTCTTCCCCCCCGCTCCCTCATGCTCACTCCTGCACCTCACCGCTCACCCCGGCCCCCGAATCTTTCGAGATGAGCGGGCACGTACTCGAAAATGGCAATACGAGCACGAGTAATTTGCCTTAGTGAGTACGCTCGCTCATCTGTAGACCTGACCTATCTTTGGTGCTGCACAGGAATTTCCATAGACTCCTATGGGAGCTGGATAACACGCACCACACAGCTCCCGATCGTGTGAACGGGCAACTTCACAGTTAATTAAGCTCAAAACTTAATAGCTGAAAATCACTTGTTGATGCGATTTTCTCCCGAGCCTTATGTGATTTTTTTTTTTATGATGCTATTAGAGCGCTAAAGCCACGCTCATGTGAACGAGGCCTTCTAGTCACCACCCTGTTTTCAAGAAAAGCTTTTCTAAAAAGCGATACGAAAAAAATCATATGTAACTCAAAAAGGTACCGATAGAAACTACAGGCTGCCTTGCAAAAAACAAGCCCTCACACAACCCCATCAACAGAAAAATAAAAAATATGACATTTTTGAAAGTGGGGATTGAAAAAATGAAGAGGAAAAAAACAAAAAGGGGCGGCAGCAGGACGTATATATGGCTACATCATATGACTAATGTGTCTCTACTAGGGATGAGTGAATATATACTCGCTAAGGCACTACTCGCTCGAGTAATGTGCCTTAGCCGAGTATCTCCCTGCTCGTCCCTAAAGATTCGGGGGCTGCCACAGCTGACAGGTGAGTTGCGGCAGAGAGCGGGCAGGAGAGAGAGATCTCCCCTCCGTTCCTCCCTGCTCTCCCCCGCAGCTCCCCGCCCCGCGTCGGCACCCGAATCTTTCGGGACGAGCAGGGAGATACTCGGCTAAGGCACATTACTCGAGCAAGTAGTGCCTTAGCGAGTATACTCGCTCATCCCTAGTCTCTACGTAAAAGGTCAGCTCTAGTCGTCACATTACTGTATAGTGACGAGAAGACACTTGTAGGATGCCCTTGATGAAAAGACTTGAACGTTGGGGAAGTATGTCTCTAGTAAGAGCTGCCAAGTCCTGTAGGTACTTGTAGTGTTCAGGGGCTTTAGCACCCCTTACAGAAGATGAAAAGGTAGAAATATTGGCAGAAAGTTGGTCTCCACCTTGCTTAGTCGTATTGTTGAGGTCGGCTAAATATGCCAAGTGTACTTTAGGGCTTAATTATACAGGCAAGATAATCACACGGGTTCTGTGATTTTCAGAACAACTGCAGCATGTTCTATTTTTCTGTGAACTCGCATGTATATGTGAATTTCACCCGTGTGAAAATTGCATGTATTGCAATGCAATGTGCTTCCCTTGCAAAAACACATCACACGTGTATACAGATTTAGGCTTCATTCACATGAGCGCTTTTAGGTGGCAATTTTGCCGTGTTTTTACCTCGACCGAAAATCACGACTATCTGAAGCATTGGCTTCCAATTCATTCATTTAGATGACCAATTTTTAGCCGCGAAAAAACGTTGTTGCGGAAAGAATTGCACATACGTGGCCGAAATCGGTGAGTGAATTTATACGCTGCTTGAAAGGATAGGTCTTCTTGACCTATCTTTTGACCGATATATGCTAGCAGCTCCCATAGATTCCTATTGGGGCTAAAAAACATGGGAGGGGGAGGCAGTTTAGCAGCGTCCAACGCAAGAAAAAGCTTACAGGTGCCTCTATTTAGGCTTTTGAAGTCATTCCGAGGATTTATGCTGAACGAGGGATTTCCAGGCTGCATCGTATCTTTTCGCTATTACGTCGCACCCAGCCGTGTGAATAGACAAGAAAACACTAATTAAGCTTGGAACTTGATCGTGTCTTTTCTTCATTCACGAGATTTTACGGTGCATGTGGGGGACCATAAAAACTGCTACACTCATGTGAATGAAGCCTTAAGAACACAATATCAGTCTGAGTTTCTCGGACCGACATGGCACTTGCCTGTGTAAATCCAACCTAATAAATAGTATAGGAGGTTATGGCCCACCATTGGTGCTCACTGGAGGAGGCTGATATTAGTAGAGACCTCAAAATCATCCCCAAATATTTCTCGGTGACTTTGCAGGTATTTCTTAAAGTTTCTGCGTCTCATTTTTTAAATTTACAATTTTCTATATTTAATTACTAACCGAATGATCATCTATGATTGACTGTAAAAGTAGTTGTCTCAATGCTCCTCCAAACTTAGGTTGTAGATCTGCCCAGTCAACATAAGTGGTATTCCTGCTGTAATGACTGATTTCTATGCCTGGTACAGGCCCGCAAGATCACAGTCATAGTTTTCTGTACTCTTCTTTGTGTGTGAAAGCTCTGTATTGTTTTCTGATTCTCTCAGTGAACTCAGTCTGTGTAAAACTGAGATACAAATATCCTAGTGAAGCAGGTGGTGGATGGTGTAATATGGTGCGGCGGTGACAGACAGAAGCCGCACATTTTATTAAAACATCTGAACTTTTCTAAGGAAAGCAATGTGGCATTTCGTCACTCCATTGGAGGGTAATTATGCTTCAAATGTTTCATCAACTTGAAAATTGTCATAAATCACATTGGTGCTCTACCAGGATAGTGAGGTACTTCAAATTTACTGGTGCTCCTCAGCATCAACATACTTTCTAGGTATGCAACAGTACTGTGGCCTACAGCACCATAGGTTGCTATGACTTCTATACTTGCCATCATTACCAGCACTTACTGCCATTCTAAAGTGCACACTGTCCCATCATATTCACAGACTACCCATATCTAGCCCCACTCTCACAGCCCCATTATTCTATCTGGCATACACTGTATCTTGTTAAGGCCCTTTTACATACACCGATTGTCGCTTAAAATTCTCTCAGAAGCCATCTTTTGAGCGATAATCGTTGTGTGTAAATGTGTGCCTATTGTGCACCTTTCATCTATCGCTGACTTCAGGTCCGCATGAAATCCTCGTCCCTCAGGACGGTAAGATTAGACAGACCACACGCTGAGACGGACACCGCTGATAACCGCTAATAACATTCTTTAACTGCTGTCCTGCTGGAGAACAATACCGATGTATTTAGAGAACAGACAACCCACTGTTCTCTAAATACATGCAATAAAGTACTAAAGGGCTGATTTAGCTAATGCAAAATGATCGCTCAAAACTGTCAGTTTCTGACGAATTTTGAGCGATCGTCTGTGTGTGTAAATGCACCTTTATTAGATTTGGCATGCTAATCTATTTAAATGTTGTAGTTGTTCATGGATTTAGTTACACCATAAGAGTATGGATATGTACAACCAAGGAACATGAACGACCAGAGCCAGACATGCTAATGAGCTTACTTAGACACAAATACTGCAAAATTATTAGGGGCCTTTGGCCTCCCTCACACAGGCGTGGGGCTAAGAATTTCCTGCGATTTTACTTTCACTTTAGGCCACAGTTCCCTGCAGCTGACAGCGGACTTTAGCATACCTCATCATTGAAGCGTCCAAAATAAAACAGACTCTGCTCGAAAAACGCAATCTGAGAGGCTCCATTGAAAACAATGGGAGTGTTATACCGCGATTAGCGCGGCACTGAAAACACCACACTAATCACGGAAAAAAGTGCCCGTGTGAGGGAGGCCTGAGGGTTCTGTTAGACGAGCTGATTCTCATTTAAAGAGCTAGTGACATCATCGCTAGCTTGTTTGCTCTCCTACAGCCTGTTTAGATAGGCAGATACATTGTTGGCTCGTTCAAATGAGAATCGTTCAGTCTCCGTATAAGCGAATGTAAAAGACTGAACAACTGCTGTTTAAAACAAAGGATAAGTGTACAAGCCAATGATGGTTTTTATGCCTGCATAAAATAAATGACGAACGAAAAGTGAATGATTATCATTCATCATTGGCTTGTGTTTAGCCCGAACGATAATCGCTCACATTCGCATGTTTGAATGATTATCGTTCGCTCTTTATGCACCTTTACATGGAATACAAAAGGTCTCCATACTACATCCAAATGTAGACACACTTGAGACAATATGTTTTTTATAGCATGCACAAAGTTCAGTACCATGGAAATATTTTTTAGCATGAAACAAAGTTTTTGTAGGCTCAGGCAGTTATTTCCTGATGCAAGACTCTTCTTTTCAGAGATTGTTCCACTCTGGATGTGGTTGCTATCTTGGAAATATAAATATTTAGATAGTATCAGGAAGAAGGTGAGTTTATAAGCCAGTTCATGCCGCTGATTTGGGTTTTTTCCTATAGACACATTAGTCTGGCAGGTGGTGAGGCTGGCCTTTATTTTGATCACAGTGTCTACTTGTCTGAAATTGGTCTAGACATCTTTAATTTAGATCTCTGGAACTAGCTGTGGGTAGACAATTAGTTATTTATTTTAGTATAGATGTTCATATTAAGTATGTTCAATAAGTTGGATGGTCCCCCTCCTCTTGAGTCCACAGGATACTGTGTCTGTGGTTTCCAAAAACAATTTGAAATTTTGATCCATCTGACCCCAGAACAATTTTCCATTTTGCCCCAGACCATTTTATATGAGCTTTGGCCCAGAGAAGACATTGGCGTTTCTGGATTGTGTTTATATATGGCTTCTTCTTTGCATGATACAGCTTTAACTTACATTTGTGGCTCACAGAACAAACTGTATTCACAGACAATGATTTCTGAAAGAGCCCAGGCAGTAATTTGCATTACAGAATAATGCCCATTTTTAATGCAGTGCCGCCTGAGGGACCGTAGGTCTCAAGCATATAATATTGACCATCGGCCTTGTTCCTTGTGTACATGAATTTCTCTAGATTCTCTGAATCTTTTGATGATGATATATATTGTAGATAGTGAGATATTCAAAGTCTTCGCACTTTTACGCTGAAGAACTTTTTTTTGAAAGCGTTCCATAACTTTTACACTTAGTCTTTCATAGATTAGTGAACCTCCGACCATCCCTGCTTCTGAGAGATTCTGCCTCTCTAATGTGCTCTTTTTATACACAGTGAAAGTGACACTCTCGCTGTTTTTCATTAGTACCACTTACTTTTCCAGCCTTTTTTTACCCTGTCCTAACTTTTTTTGTTCAAAAATATTTTATTATGACATAGGTGACAAAACATAATTACCAATAATATTCAGCTGTATAACTTTGACAGGTTAAGCTCTGTAAAAAGGAATTTAACAGCAAATCTCTTCTGCCAGTGGACCCTAAAAAGCATCCACAGAGTACACCCATGTCACAGATTTTCAGATAAATCAAACAATATAATAAAACGCAAAGTAAAATAGATGAACACAGGGTAGAAAAGGGAAATCTAGGGGAGGGAAAGGTGGGAAGGGTCATCTGGGCCTCAAAGGAGGTTGGAAATGTTGAAAACCCAGGCTATCTCTGACATTCTCTCATATGAGGCCGAGGAAACCAGGGGCAAGCCCAAAGATAGCTTTTACTATGCCATACCCGAACCTAAAGACAACCATTGTTCCATTCTCTGAGATGACCTAAATTCCTGCCATGGCTGCCACACCGCATAAAATGCATTAAGATTTAGGTCCTTCTCGGCTCTCATTTCTTCATAATGCACCAGGGTATTGATTGCCTCCACCCATTGAACTCTGGTTGGGGAAATGTTGGTTCTCCACAATCTTGGGATAATCTGCCTAATGGCCTAGACAAAGATTCATAACAGACCTCTCTTTACCTTTGCTTTGGACCCCGGAAACATAGACAACAAAGCCATCTCGCAGGTGAGAACAACGGGAGAGCCACATATGCTGTTAGACAGGTCCAAGACATCCGACCACAATGCCTGTACCAACTTTTTTTAAGAAGTGTTGCCGCCATCATTTTCTAATTGAGTTACCGTATATACCGGCGTATAAGACGACTTTTGAAGCCCGAAAAATCTGCTCTGAAGTCGGGGGTCGTCTTATATGCCGGTAATACCAAAAAAAAAAGTGTAAAAAAAAAAAATCATTACTCACCTCCCCTGGCGTTCTGTCGCGCTCCGGCAGGATGTCGCTCGCTCCTCGTCCCCGGCGCAGCATTGCTTTCTGAATGCGGGGCTTGAAATCCCCGCCTCCAGAAAGCTAATCCACACGCCGTCAGCCAGTTACAGCCATTCAATGACAGCATTGAATGGCTGTGATTGGCTGAAGGCGCACGTGGCTTCAGCCAATCACACCCATTCAATGATGTCATTGAATAGTGTGATTGGCTGAAGCCACGTGCGCCTTCAGCCAATCACAGCCATTCAATGATGTCATTGAATAGTGTGATTGGCTGAAGCCACGTGCGCCTTCAGCCAATCACAGCCATTCAATGCTGTCATTGAATGGATGTAACTGGCTGACGGCGTGTGTATTAGCTTTCTGGAGGCGGGGATTTCAAGCCCCGCATTCAGAAAGCAATGCTGCGCCGGGGACGAGGAGCGAGCGACATCCTGCCGGAGCGCGACAGAACGCCGGGGGAGGTGAGTAATGATTTTTTTTTCTCCACTGTATTACCGGCGTATAAGGTGAAAGTTGGGGGATCGTCTTATACGCCCCGTCGCCTTATACGCCGGTATATACGGTAATTTATTTTCCCTTCTCTTATGTGTTCTATGTTTTATTGTGAATACAATATGCTTATATGAAATTTCCAAATCATTGCATTCTCTTTTAAATTTACACTTTAAGCAGCCCAGTGCCCCAACCTTTTGGGAATTGGGGTTGTATAATGTATGCAGCTTCTTTAGACGCCTAGTCAATTGGATACATAATAGAAGCAATTACTCAGATTGGAAGTTACTAAATTGCTTTGCATGTCTGCAGGATCTGCAAGCACAACAGAAATGGAAAGCCATCTTAGGGCGGACACCCACTGGCGTTTTTATCTCCACTGCACTGCAAGAGCAAGTGAAAACTCTCGCCTCGCAGTGCGAGAAAAAAAGCGGGATGACGCCAGGAAATCACCAGTCTTATCAATGGGGCCAGCGGCAGCAGTGCTTTCCCCATTGAAAAGATACGGAGAATACCGCGGACTTCTGTCAGAGCTGTGACAGCTGTGGCAGGAGGTTCCTTCATCCCCGTGGGGACCGCGGGGATGAAGGAATCCTCTGCCACAGCTGTCACAGCTGTGGCAGAAGTGCAGCATGCTATCCCACGGCTTTCAATAGGATCGGCGCTGCTGCCAGTCCCATTGAAAGCAGTGGTTTTTGGCAAACCCTGCAGTATGATTTTCGGGGAAGGGCTTGAAATATAAGCCCTTCCCTGAAAATCATCAATAAGTGGTAAAAAAAGTTTTAAAAAAATTACTCAGCACTATGAAGGAATACCTAAGCACTATCTGTAATTGGCTGAGTGCTCAGCCAATAGCTCAACACTAGTGGTTATTGGCTGAGCGCTCAGCCAATTAGCACAGCCCTTTCAGGAGGCGGGATTTTTAAATCTCTACCTGCTGAAAGTGCTGGACAGCAGTGTTGGGGAGCCAGCCACAGTAATTTTTTTTAAAAACTTTTTTTTTACCTCTTATTGATGATTTTCAGGGAAGGGCTTATATTTCAAGCCCTTCCCCGAAAATCATACTGCAGGGTTTGCCAAAAACCACTGCTTTCAATGGGACCAGCAGCAGCGCCGATCCCATTGAAAGCAATGGGATAGCACGCTGCACTTCTGCCACAGCTGTGGCAGAAGTCCGCGGTATTCTCCATATCTTTTCAATGGGGCTAGCTCTGCTGCCGCTGGCCCCATTGATAAGACTGGCGATATCCCGGTCTCATTCTGGCATCTTTCTTGCGCAGTGCAAAATAGAAAATATCACCAGTGGGTGTTCGCCTTTACCCAGAGAAATACCATAAGAACCTGAAAAATTTGAAAAATTTCAATCTGGGTAAAATGTGGCTCATAGCACGCCCGACCCTGCCATAACACTCTTGTGGTATGCTGTTCTTTTGTTAATTTTTTTTTTGCAAATTTCTTTTGCTGTTTATCCTCATTATAAGGGCGGCTTCACATGAGCGTAATTCGCTGTGTGACGCCTGTATGTGACAGTGTATACTGGCTGTGGGCCGCGGATCGCCATACAGTATCTTGTTACGTAATACACGAGTAATGCACGTCAAGATAGAACATATGCATTTTGCGCAATATGTGTTGATGAGTAGCAACATGGGAGCCTATGATTTGTACAGCTATTCTTGGTACAATATGCTGTACCAATACGTTCATGTGAGGGAACCCTAACACTGAGTTTGGATTGTTGTAAGAGATTTACGTAAGATATGTACAATTATTTCCTTTATCTTGAAAGTCTAATAAAAATATCAGACGGCTTCTATTGACTACAGGTGGCTTGAACTCCGGATCGTCTGTGTGGGTTCCCTCGTGCGCATTCCGCAATTCAAATCCACCCATGGATATTGGGCCTAAGAAAAAAAAATCCCCCTTAAGGCGGCTCGACACGAATGTAATTGAGCGCAGCAATATACAGAGAATAGAACCCATTGATTTAAATGGGTTTGTTCAGATGCACGTATCAGTGTACAGAAGATGAAATCTGGAATTCCAGACCTGTATCACCCGTCATAACAAGCTTTAAGTCCTTCCTATCCCGCTAACAACTGCTAAACAAATCAGATCATTTTGCTCCGGACATTTAGACACTAGTTAATGGGCAACGTAAGTTGTGATGGACCGGAAGAAGGCTGGTGTGCTTTCAGAGGGACCATCCAGAGTCATCCGGGCCGGATACACTTTGGAGTTTACGATTTGTTTTTCTAAAGTGTAAACCTCAGTTTATTTAGTGTGGATAATAAAATCCGTTGCAGTAAGTGGATCCCATCTGCTGGTGAAGCCTCAGTTTTGGGACTGTAAACAAGGGAAATGTGTTTCTATCTGACTGCTGCTACGCGCCGCCATCTGTCCTAGACTGCAATAATCCTGCAGATTTACCCTCTCGTATCCCAAATTATAGCAACATTCTACTTCTATACAATACAAAGTTTTTCTATTGTTTTCAATGGGTTATCAGCATTTTAAAACCAGCTGCGAACAACGGGGAACTAACTGCAGGACTCACTAAAGGCTTGCAGTCGCATACGTATTTGTATTTCAGGCCCATGTGCGTCCTAAAAGCAGAATCCTCAAACGTTGAGAAGACTGTCAGAGAATACAGATGTACTTTACAGAGGCTTTCCAGGTGGCTTCCAGTTACATCCCATCAACTTTCCACTTAGTGATTTATGAATTGCACAGTTTAGTTTAGCTGCTTCTAGAATACATGAGGACATCATTCGAATAAAATATAAACTTTTGGGCTGTTTTCTTCCTATTTCATCCTCTTTATTGTTTAATGATGGCTTTTTTTTCATTATGGGATTAAAGAACTCTAGAAAAGCATAACACTATTAAAGCTTTACACTTCGGCATTTCTAAATTTATTAACCCCTTCGTGGCGGCTAATACGCCTTTTTACTGACCTCACTAATGGGCTTTTAATTTCCACGCACATCTTTTTAAGGTGGTAGCTTAGCTGACTACTGACAGCCAGCAATCGAACTATTGTATCTTGAAATTCCCTTCAGGGTGCAATCACACGACCGTAAATCGGCTGGGTTTTCACGCCCAGCCGATATACGGCGTCTCTCTCTGCAGGGGGAGGAGGCTGGAAGAGCTGGGAGCAGTGCTCTGAGCTCCCGCCCCCTCTCTGCCTTCTCGGTCATGTGAATGCACCCTCAGGCCTTAGTCAGACGGGCGTTTTTTTGCGCGATTTGCGCATGCGTCCGGCGATTTTTAAAAACCATTGCTTTGCAATGGTATCGGACACATGAGCGCTTTTTATGCGCTCGTCCGATAAATTATAGAACAGAAATCGCAGATCGCACCTATCTGCGATCTGCGATTCCTGTTCTCTTCACTATATGCGCTCAATGGGGCCGGCGGCAGCAGCGCCGACCCCATTGGGAACATATAGAAGACAAATCATTCTTCTCTGCCACAGCTGTAACAGCTGTGGCAGAGAAGAACGATGTTTGCCCATTGAATTCAATGGAGCCGGCAATACAGCCGACTCCATTGAAAGCAATGGGCTGCCGGCATGCGCGGGATGAATTGTCAGCGCTGAGCCAATCAGGGGGCAGGTCTGACTCACACCCCCTTCACACCCACTGCAGGCCGGCTGTGCGGAACTCCGGCTGCCGGGAGCAGGTGAGTATGTATATATTTTTTATTTTAACACTTTTCTGGATGAATTGCAGGGAAGGGCTTATATATTTAAGCCCTTCCCAACAATTCATCCCCGCGCTCGCCGGCAGCCCATTGCTTTCAATGGAGTCGGCTGTATTGCCGGCTCCATTGAATGCAATGCGCTGGACAGCTCCGCCCGTTTCTAATGAAACGCGGCTAGGAGCAGATTTTCGGGCGATTTTCGGGCATCGGTCACGCGATTTGCGGATGCGCATCCGTCATGCGATCCGCAAATCGCGCGAAAAAACGCCCATCTGACTAAGGCCTCAGAGAGTAAAAAATTGTCCAAAAAAGTTCAATAAAGCTTAATTTAAAGACAAAATATTCAGAAAAAAGCATTTTTTCCCCACAAAAACCCTTTTAAAATTAATAAAATAAAATAGAGATTTAAAAAAAAAAAACCAACAACACATTTTCGTGTTTGTAATGATCTAGGGAGCGAAAGCATTTTGTTATTTATTGTACAGGGTGAACGCCGTAAAAATAGCAGAAATGCTATTTTTCTTTTGTTTGCTTCCCAAAATGCTGCAAAATGCAATCCAAGTGTCATACGTACCTCAAGCTGGTACCAATAAAAATGACAGCTCTTCCTGCATAAAACAAGCTCAATTGCCGGAAAAGTAAAAATGCTATCAATCTAAGACTGCGGCGATGCAGATTGAATAGTTCTTCTTTAAAAATGTGTTTTCATTGTGCAAAGTTTTTAAAAAAATTTAAAATTACATAAAAACTCAGTAGTGCAGTAATCCTGCTGAGCCAGATAAGAAAATGATGATGTGATTTTTATTGAATGCTGTGAAAGCAAACCCCCCAAATAGTAGCAAAATTTCAAAAAAAATTTAATAAAAGTTATGCAACACATATATTAAAAATACAACTTGGCCCAATGAAAAAAAACAGCCGACATCCAGTTATGTCTACAAGTTATGGCTCTTGCAATATGAAGATGACAATCACTTGGTCCTAAAACCAAAAAAATAGGCTTGTCCAGGATCAGAAACAGCACTATCTCTGTCGATGGGTCATATCTGGTATTGCAGTGCCGTCCCATTCACTTGAACCCACTCAATAAATATTCATAACCAGCACTGCGATGAAATTCAAGGGCAGCACAATGTTAGGCCTCGTTCACATAGGCGTCATTTTAGCATTCAGATAGCCACACTGTAGCATTCTGAGCATTACATCGCGTTAACAAATAGCAGCTGCAAGCATGTCGCGTCTAGTATTCGCGAGTACGCTGCTCCAGCTCCTTTTGTCGTCCGGCTCCCTTAGGAGTCTATGGGAGCCGCCGACATTGTGCCATCAAAAGATAGGATGTGTCCTATTTTTTGACAGAGAGAAATCTGGGCATCAAAAAATAGCGCCTGTTGTGCTAGCTTTTGAAAAGCGATTTATTAGGCTTGTCAAAAAATCGTTTGTCTGAAAGAACCCATAGGTTCTTTTAGATGTGATTTTTTTGACACACCAATGTGCGTCACAATGACACTCATGTGAATGAGGCCTTATTGGAACAAAATTAATCCCTCAAAATGCAGAAGATGTATAGTAAAGTTAGTTTATAAAGCTCGGACATGAGTTACACAAAAATAATGGCATGTAGATGATAGATGCATTTCCAAGCCTTGTTCTACACAGTGATATTAGAAGCTGTACATATATCACCACAGGAGATATAGTATGCAGGACAAACAATATGAATTAAAGCTTTTTGGTGACCTTAGTTGCACTCATCAGTCCTGGCAGTAAATTGCGGTGTTGAAAGAGTGTGAAGAATGACCCAAGAGCCAGATGATTTCAGGCGCATTCTGGGTTTGGAGAATCTTTTAGGCCTCATTTCCACAGCTAAAATACATTTAAAATCCGCAGCTGGTCACCCGCACGCGTGATCCATGCCCCATAGGGATGCATTGGACACCCGCAGGTAGTGAAATTCCTGCGGATGTCATTTTCCCCTGAGGCGCAGATTGCGTGTGCGGGAAAACACCCACAGCATGCTCCATTTTAGTGCGGGTCTCCCGCGGGGATGGATCCCGCAGGCTTCTATTGAAGCCTATGGAAGCCGTCCGGATTTGCGGCAAACCCGCAGTTGAATTTCTGCTTTCCGGCGCAGGAGAGCAGGAGTTAAAAAAAAAATAGAATGCACGGCGCATGCACGCAGCACTCTGCCGACATGCCGAGCACATCCGCCAGGCCGAAGAAAGAAGATCCGGCTGCAGCGGAGGGGAGATCCGCTGCAAGCTTATGCCCCGTTAAGATGGAATGATTATTGTTCAGAAAATTGTCCAAACAAACGAAACGTAGCGATAATCATTCAGTTTAAATGCAGGCAAACAACTGAACAACGAGCAAAAATAAAACCAGCGGCGGCTCGTGCATTTATTATGCGGTTTAACCATCTCCAATCCACTGTCTGACATCTAAAGACATTCTGATTGAAGGCTGTACAGCTCTGATTTTGGAAAACACCCGACAGGGTATTCTTACTGTAGATTACTGTCTGCTCTGTTGTCTCCAGCATGTCCCATACCGCAGCACTGGCTCTAGCCAGCAGATGCCTCCATTGTATAATGGCAGAAAGAGAAAGCCCCCTAGGTAACCCTGAATCAAAAATTGGATCGCTAAGGGTTAAACACTGATTGTTTACATAGGACTGTGAAACACTGAGCAATAAATGCCCAAGGACTGCACAATTTTCAAAAGACTGCCTGGGAGGGAATGGGCTGGTGATGACATTACTAGCTCGTTCCGTCAGGCAAACGAGGATGGTGGGATTCTTGGTCCCTGTAAAAGGGCCATTAGACCAGTTAGGTTCCACTCGGGGCCATTAGACCAGTTAGGTTCCACTCGGGGCCATTAGATCAGTTAGGGCTCACTTGCTGGGATCCCCACTAATTAATACAAAAGTAGAACCCCACTCATACAGAAAGCTAAAATAGAGAGAAGTTGTATGTAGTATTGTTCATCTTCATTGGCGGACCAAAAAAATTGTGCCAATTTTAACAAAATGGAATCGGGTCAGCCTGAACAGAGTTTTGGCAAAAATTGGAGGGAAATCGAATTTCCCATAATGCCTGCTGCAGAGGTTTGGTGCGCAACCAATGAGCAGCCAGGGCACCTTGCTGATGTCACCAAATATGTCCTCCATCTTGCATATGAGCAGCAGTTTCATTGGATGCCTGCATCACAGGACCTAATCATATATAACATAGGCACAGTGTAATTAGTGGCCATTTTACAGCTGAGCACAGGACAGAGAAGCTGCATCGTGTTTATATGCCAATAGAACACTTGGTCTGTTGTTAGGGAGAGATATTCTACAGAGGATATATTGCTGGAGAGTGTGAAAGCTTGTATACCAGCAGAGAACTTAAACAGGGTACTCATTGTGGGAGGAGAGAAAGAAGCTGCATCATGTTAATATGCCTATATGGAATGTGGTCTATACATTGGGAGAGGGTATATTTCTACTGCTAACGTATATAGCAGCAAAGCAGACAGACAAAATGTGCATTGGCATGGGGAATATTGCAGTTCTCTGTTTGTGGCCTCAGATGTCATTAAAGTCACCAGTCTGACCACTATGAATTATTTGCAGACCTTATGCAGCACCAAACAGGGACAGCTCACAAAGATACAAGCTATGCTTCCTGGCCTTCTGTTCTCACACATTGTGCCTCCCAGTGATTGCAGCTTATTTAGTTGGTGTTTTTTTGTTAATACAAAATAAAAAGAAAGCCAAACAGGGAAACAGCAAATACACATAGTGTGTGTCAGCAGCCTCAGAAACATCGTTGCCAGTCCAGCCATTATGAATTTGCAGGCCTTACATAGCAAGTGGTTTTCTACAAACTACAAAGTAGCAGATAAGTTACATAAAACTACACTAAAAAGTAAAAAAAAGGTAACATGAAGAAAGCAAGGGGTAGAGGACGTGTTGGTAGTGGTGGTGGAGGTGGTAGAGGACAGCTCAAGTTGGCACTTAGAAGTGGTTCTGCCCATGCGTTACATCCGCAGCATGCAAAATAGGTTGTCAAGTGGATGACACAGCGTGCCTCAAGCACCATCACCTTCTCTTCAGCAGTCAGTCTACACCAGTCAGCCATGATTATCCCTCCTCCAATTCAACCTGTGTTAAATCCACCGGAACTCTCCAAAGCAGGTTACATGGATCCGTTTGAGGAGCAGTTTGATCAGTGTTATGGATGTCAATCATCTGTGGAAATAAAACAAAAAAGTACTCCATAGTGCAGGGGGACCAATGCGTAACACAGTAGGAATAATGGTTCCTCCACTGGGTGTGCAGTGGCACAATACGTGTAAGCGCAGGGCATTCCAGCAGCAGCCAGCGATTACAGAACAATGAA
This sequence comes from Eleutherodactylus coqui, assembly GCF_035609145.1. NCBI lineage: Eukaryota > Metazoa > Chordata > Amphibia > Anura > Eleutherodactylidae > Eleutherodactylus > Eleutherodactylus coqui. The sequence goes on from NC_089839.1 coordinate 79,903,538, forward strand.
GGACTCTGTGTTAGGAGATGCATAATTCTCTTTGAGAATTGTGCAATCTAAACGGCCTGCCTGATCGCGAATGAGCTAGTGATGACATCACTTGAAAATCGTGAAAGTAAATCCAGGCGTACTAAAGAGAGGACCAATGTGCAGTAGACAAATGGCCAGATGAAGGTGCTGCTTCGGCGAAGAAATGCATTGCCTGTAGTTTCATAAAAGCTTTTCTGTCTACTCCACACTGGTACTTCCTTCAGCACACCTAGATTTTCCTTCAAGATTTTCAAGTTCATGGATGTCAACTGGGAGGTCCAAACAATGAGAGTGAGAAGACCAAGATATTGAATGCACTGATGTCCGACCATTCTTTTTCCTCTGAAGAGGAAGGTGAGGGTGGGTCTTTGTGCTTGGCCAGCCCTCCGTAGGCAATGCGTACTCAGGTGGGATGTGAAAATAGAGGTGTCAGCTCCCGGTGCTCACTGTGACATAGAGTCCACTTAGGAAGAGAAGGAAGAGGATGTGGAAGATGATAAAGTGCTTGGCCCTACATGGTAAGGGAGAGACATGATAGCAGCTCACAGTGTGGGGAGGAAGAGGCAGATGTTGCGGGGCAGCACTATGCCAAGACAATGAGTAGGGTGTCGCAAAAAACAAAAGGGCAGCGCCACCACCCTCAGGTACTACTAGTTACAGCAGCAACATCAGGCCCACAACTAGGTCTGCTCACAGGACTTGTGTTGCTGTCCACCATTGTGACAAGTGATGGAATGAAGGCACCATTTATGCCATCATCATGTGTCAAGAACGACTGTCACATTGCCATGTGTGTAGCCTTGTGACCATCAGTCAACATTCATAGCACCCATCTGGAGTAAACTTTTTGCTTCTTCAGGTCTTCACGCAGGATGGTGTGTACAAATCCTATGACTTTGCAGGCAATCTGTTCCACAGTCAATCCATGATCCTCCATAACCATTTGCTCCACTCCTGCAATCATGTTGTCAGACCAGCTGGTATGTAGACAAGGCTCTTTTCATTCATTCTTATATGTTTGGCCTTCTTTGAACTGTCGAATGTTGATGGGTGTCATTCCACACAAGTGAAGAAAAGGGATGATTAGATGATGTTCTTCTTCATTTTAAGTATTGAAAACACTGCTAACTCCAGCTGTTGTCAAGTGGGTTGTGAGCACTGGAGGATGCTGCCATCTGTCTCACTCATCCATGTAGGATGCTCAGAAGTGAACCACACTGATACTGACATCCTGGGCTTTGCCAGCGTTCAAAGCCATATTGCTGCAAAAATACTGATAAATACCAATAACTATGAGATATTGGTTAATATTTTGGCCAAAATATGTAAGCTCACAACCCAATGTCAAGGGTCCTTGTTTACTTGTGAGTCCCTACACTAACATTACATACAGTTCACAGAAAAAAAGAAATACAAAAAGCGAGGACCCTTGACGCGTGTTGCAAGCTTACATATTTTGGCCAAAATATTAACCAATACCTCGTATTTATCAATAATTTTGCAGCAGTATAGCTTTAATTGCTGAGGGAGCTCAGAGTGCCAAGTGTCAGTGTGGTTCATTTGTAAGGTACAGGGTAGCCTGCTAAGCCAAAATATGGCATCATTAGTAGGTTGTAAGCCTATTTGATCTAATACCCCTTGTATGCTTTATCTATGTGCATGTATAGTACTAAGAAGCCACCAGCCCTCTGTATAATGCGAATGGTTATTCATTAGTACTTTGCACCTTTGCAATGCTCCTCCATTTAGTAGCTTGCCAGTCTGTAGGCTGAGGGATGTGGATGTTCAGTTTTCTATTAGTATATCGGTAAGTATAGACACTTTCTGTGATTTTTTTGCAAGCACAAAATTAGATGTACAATAGCTTCTAAAAGTAAAAGTTTACCATGTGCAGAGTTAATATATAACATATAGATCTATGTCTACATGCACATGTCTTCATAGACTTGACCGCTGAGGTCTGTGATTGACTGCAGCAGCCTTTGATGCGGCACTGCAAATGAGGAGAACTGGAATAAGTGAATATAGTCATTTTTAAAAATTAATCTTGGCCATAGGGAGCAGGAAGTAAAGAAACAAAATTGGACAACCCTTATCATACATTGTGCCTAAAATTCATATCAACTTGCTTTAACCCATTAGTGACCACGCCTGTTTGCGCCTTGATAACCAAGCCAAATTTTGTAAATCTGACAAGTCACTTTAACATAGAATAACTCTGAAAAGGTTTTGCATATCCAAGTGATTTTGAATTTTTTTTCTCCACATATTGTACTTCATTTAGGTGGTAAAATAGACCAATAGAATTTGTGTATATTTATTAAAAGCACCAAGATTGGGAAAAATTGAAAAAATTGTCATTTTTTTTCACATTTTCAACTGCAATATCTCAAATATGTGCAAATACGGTCTACAAAATTTTTGATGAGATATATATTTCCAACTGTTTACTTTATTCTGGAAGCTCATCGGAGAAACTTTTTTTTTAACCATTTAGGTGACATACAAATTTAACATTATTAACATTTATTATTAACATGATTATTAATATTTTGAGGAACACTTTGTTTTCCTGCACCAAGCCAAGATGGCAAAGGCTCATAGGCGTCAGAATGATAGATACCGCACAAGTAACCCCAGTTTAAAAAATACAGATTCTAATATATTTTGACCCCACATCATGAGTATTTTGACCCCACAGTTTCTTTTCAGGTATTAATGGTATTTAGAGAAGAATAAATAAAATGTCATATTTTTCCAAATACGTCATTTTAAAGAAAGGATTTTTTTTCTATAGTGCACATGAAAATGAGGATCTTCACCCAAGAAGGATCCCCCTGTTTGTACCGTGTTCAGAAACATACACATTGTGGCCCTAATCTTTTGTCTGGATGCACAACGGAGACCAAACTGAAAGGAGCAGTCGGTGGCTTTCAGAGCAGACATTTTGCATGAAGGTGATTTAGGCCCCATTGCCTACTCGTAGAGCCCTTGAGCGGCCAAAACGATGGAGGACCCGCACAAATGACTCCATTTTGAAAACTAGACCCCTTAATGAATTCATCTAGGGGTGTACTGCGTATTTTGACTCAACAGTTTTTGAATGAATCTAAACAAAGCAGAAGGTAAAATATACGATTTTCAGTTTCTTTGTAATTGTGTCATTTTAAAAACACTTTTTTTTGTACAGCACACATATGAATGAAGACTTTCACCCCAAAATGGATTCCCTGTCTGTCCTGTGTTCAGAGACATACCCATCATGGCCCTACTTTTATATCCGTATGCAAATTGGGCTCAAACACGAAAAAAGCATTACACTTCAATTGTTTTTCAACTTTTACGTGATCGCCATTATCCATTGGAAAATGGTGATCACGTGACTGGGGACCGCTCACTGCAGCCCTCGGTCACTGTTTCAGGCTCTTGGCCACAATTAAATTTCCCACGTCCTCCCTAACTTCTGCCATTTTTATCACACCACATGGCCAGCACCCTGCGCAGACACACATCACTGTTCACACCTATAGAACTACATGCATGAATGCAAACACCAGGGGGAATGAGGAGAGCAGCTCCCTCTAGCCAGAGAGTCTTTTATATATCTGTAACAGACCTGTGGTGATTGGCTGGCTGGAAAAAATCCTCACCCAGCCAATTTGCATATTTGGTATTTCAGCCGCACTTCAGTAGCGGTGAGCGATTCCAGCGACCTGATTGGTTGTTGGGTACACACCCCCCTTTGGAGATGTGCACGAGTGGCCGGCCCGTTAAATAAGCAGCAGCAGGGCCGTAGGAGGGTTGGCAACTAAGCCCAAACCCAAACCCTAACCCTAAACCCTAACCCTAAACCCTAAACCCAAACCCTAAACCCAAACCCTAAACCTAACCCTAAACCGAACCCTAAACTCTAACCCCGAGCTGGTCTCGTGAAGTAGCACTCATGCACATCTCCAAAGGGGTGTGTGTACCCAACAACCAATCAGGTCGCTGGAATCGCTCACCGCTACTCAAGTGCGGCTAAAATACCAAATATGCAGCCAGGTTAATTATTCCACACCTGTGAAGATGATCTCCTGGAAACCCATAGTATTACAGGTCCCAGCAGCACAACCTGACACTGTCTTTTTGGAAAATTCTAAAGCATACGTTTACAAAAAAACAGACAACTTTTGGTGACAGTATGTTGTGGGAGAATCACAGCATCGCCACATTGTAAATTGAATATTTCCCTATGAGAAACAAATTCACAGGATTCAAATTCATATTTTATGGCCATCACAAGAATTGTGTGTGGAAGTCAGGAAAACACTGACCTAGACTTCATAGTGCTGTGATCCTACTGCAACCAGCGGTCAACCAAATGTCACCTTGTACCTCAGTTTGATTGAGAAATCAGGCACAATTTCCTAAAATAGCCCATGTTTGCACATTAGGAAATAAAGTACTGTGTTAAGGCTAAGGCATCCTTGGTCACGCACTGGTTGTAGTAAAATCACAGTTTATTGGAACCACCACGGAACCTCAGTGATTCTACATAGTTGTGTGACAACAGTTGTAATGTGGTCTGAATTGTTTAAGGTCGTCCATGGCTTTTTCTCCCTTAGGAAACATTATGAGGTACATTCACTATGATGTAGAGGCTGCTAGGCCATCAGACATTTTGTTGTGTGTCAGGCCTTGGTCCTACCTTAGCTTCCATTGTATGTTAACCCATTTAGCGTGCTGGCTGTATGGCATCCATGCTGTGTGCAATTAGCCAGCATTTGTAATTGTCAGGAGCCTGGGAAAGCTGAGTGGACTCAATATCAATACCCCATTCTTCCCACTCAACTGCCTGCTGAAGGTTTGCATGTAGAAAGGCAATTGCCTTACCTTCCATGAACCAGAGCTGTGCTGTGATGTAAATAACCCCCCTTTGACTACCTCGATTGATAGGAACCCCAGTTACAAGAGAAAACATGCTCCTGTAGTGACAACAATCACTAACAGAGCTGATCAAGGTCTGCTAGGAACCTGCAGCTCTGCTGTAACGGGGGTCACCTGGCAGTCACGTGATTGCCGAGTCCTATAGTCGAAGTTATACTTTTACTTCTCAGTACATAGCACTCATTGAGCGCTATCTAGCCAGGAAAGAAGGCAGAAGCAGTTAGCTACCACTATCCGATCATCTGAGCAGAGATTACAGAGATTGCAGAAATCCATGTGTTTGCTGCAGAAAGAAAAAGACCATTCAGATGTATAGAAGAGATTTCTGGTTTTAGAAATTTCTGCAACAACTCTGTCACGTATGAATATAAGGCCACAGGGAAAAAAATGAGCATTTCTAAGGGCTCCTTCACAAGAGTGTAACTTTTTTTTGGGACTCAACAAGGCTTTTTTGCATATGTATCAGAGTATTTTATTGCACTTTCTCTGCCTGTAGGACATGTTCATTTGCATGCGATAAACAAAGATGCACCACTTGATATGTCTAATTAGTCTAATGAGTTTGAGATGTGTTCTTCCAGGAGAATTATGCAGCATATTATGTATCTTCTTGCATATTACGCATGCATTTACGTGTCCCCCATCAACTTCTATGGGAACCTTTGGTGTGCAAATGGGCATAAAAGTAGAGAGTGCTGCATTTTTTTTCTACGGAAATATATCTGCAAAACACGGAAATGTGATAGAACCCAATGAAATCAATGGGTTCTATTCTCTGCGTATTGTGCACATAAATTTTATGCACCTAAATACGCCCGTGTGAAGGGGCTCTCACGGCGTTTTCAGACATCTGCTTGCCGCTATGGAGCGTAGCTGCACCTGAACGAGGTCTTTCTTTGGGCAATCAAGCTCCTTGCAATAGTGCAGGAATTTAAAAAAGAAAAGCGCGGGAAAATGGGTGCCACCGATCTTTCCTGCACCATGTATTCACTGCGTTCGGGAAAGGTAGGGCAGGTCCTATATTTTCTTGGTCGTAAAATTAACAGTAGAGAAAAGAGTTAGTGAAAAGAAACCACTAAAAGCATTTGAAATCAGTGGTTTCGCTTTGTACCATTATGCGACTGTGATTATTATCTCTGCATAATGGGACAAAACCGCTGTTGTCTGAAACCACCCTGAGGGTGCATTCACACGAGCGTATATCGGCTCGGTTTTCACGCCGAGCCGATATACGTTGTCTCTCTCTGCAGAGGGTGGAGGATGGAAGAGCCAGGGGCAGGAACTGTGCTCCCGCCCCCTCTCTGCCTCCTCTCCACCCCTCTGCACTATTTGCAATAGGGAGAGTTGGGGCGGGGCGGGGCTAATTCGCGGAAGTTAGCCCCGCCCCCATCCCGCCTCTTCTCATTGCAAATAGTGCAGAGGGGCGGAGAGGACGTGGAGAGGGGGCGGGAGCTCAGTTCCTGCTCCTGGCTCTTCCATCCTCCACCCTCTGCAGAGAGAGACAACGTATATCGGCTCGGCGTGAAAACCGAGCCGATATACGTTCGTGTGACTTCACCCTAAGGATGTGTAGAAAATATCAGTGCAGAAATTAGATACCCTTCGGTACCTGAACTGTAATTACGTGTAAGGCCTCTTTGTACATAGGCAACAGCGATATCGCCGCGAGAAAATCCCAGGGAAATTACATCGGTGTTCTGTGCGATATCACTGCGTTTTCTCGCTTCCATATCACAATTTTGTGTCACTACAAAGTCAAACATGGTGTTACAAAGTTGCAAAAAACAAATACATCACCTAACACATTTTTACTGCGGTCCCTGGCGCTTGTCTTTAGCCAACGCTTCCTGTTCACCGGTTTGAAAAATCCCGCCTCCAGGAAGGGCTGCCTCTGATTGGTTCTTGAGTACCGCTTCTCAGCCAATCAGAGACAACATTCGATGAACCAATCATAACCATGGTGATGTATTTGTTTTATGTTTTTTTTATGCAGCCAGGGCCTATTTTAGGGACAAACAGTAAAAGTTGCACAGCATGAAAACAGCATTTTCTTGCGATGCAATGCAACAGAAAGGAAAGCTCCATAGGGAAACATAGGCTACAAAACAGCGCAAATCGCACCAATATTCAGCAACTCACAACTTTTTTTCCCCGCATTGTAGCAGGCTACAAAACATTGCTAATGTGATGAAACCCATTGGAATGCTTGGGCTTCACATACATGCAATTTGTAGCAGTGTCGCATTGCGAGAAAATCACACAATCATGTCTCAGCCTAAACTGGACTGGAATGTACATAAATGTACATAATGAATATATTTGATGAGCCAGTATAGGTGTTTTACATGTTTATAGAACTATATTTGTGCTTTATTGTACAAAAAAAAAAATACAAAAGGCCACTTTTTCAGAGCACTTTGGTCCGTATTTTACATCAGTTTTTGCACCCAAGAAGTGGGTTTAAAATGCAGGACAAGTATAACTTTTTTCATTATACGTTATCTCTCTTAATGTACCATTTTTAGTGGCTTACTGATGCAAAGTACTCATCTGAATACTGCCGTGTAAAAGTCAGCTAAGGAAAACAGAAAATGAAAAAATGATGCTATGAGGAATATGGAAGTTTGCCAATCAAACAACTGTCCCTGCTTAACTAGCTAATATGCCCAAACTGTGCCAAGAAATGTCAAGTGCCAAAGTTTGTAGCCAAAAACGTTGATTGCTGTAATTACTAAGTGCTTCAGATGTAGTTTGTCAAAGCAGCTGACTGAACAACCAACAATGAGATGTTCCGTGTGTGGATGGTTACATTCATACCTGAAGCTGAGATGTTGCAACATGGAAGATGGGGGGCATTTCTGAAAAATTTTAGTTTTAAATTACCTTTAAAATAGCACATAGTGTGCCTGTCTTTATCCATTATAGACTACTTAAAGAGCATGCAGCACTTTTTTTCCGGATAGAAGCGAGGCAGTTGATCAGAAACCAACCAGGCCCCCATTATAGTCAATAGGGTCCGTTCAGCGCTGTTCTGTTCCGTCATAAGATTTGGCCCGTTTGGCCAAGGGGATTCCAATTTCCTTTACCCTGAACAGAGTAAGAAAACGGAACCCTCAGGTACAGATGTGAAGCCACCCTTATACCTTGTGAAATATTTTGTCATTGCGCAGAGACAGGGAGAAGCTTGGTGTCTACTGAGGATCTAATGTGTTTTTCTAAAACAGATTTTAAACTTTCAAGTGATGGGACTTTTTTTTAGTTTTCACCCAACCACTGGATAAAAACTAATAGATCAGTGGGGGTCTTCTGAGAATGAGGGACCTGCGCACAGTGTTCTGCTATTTTTGCCTGCCCTATTGAAATGAATGGAGTGGTCAGAGGTAGTCAAACACAGTGCTTAGTTATTTCTGTCTACCCCATTGAATGAATGGAGTGGCACGGCTCCATTCATTTCAATGGGTCAGACAGAAAGCCGGGTCGCGCACAACACATATGCACAGCAGAAGCCTCATTCGCTTTTACACCATAGAAAGCAGACAATGTATTTTGAACTGTTAAATACGAGGAACACAGGTCCACCATTTTGAGGGTTGTGGGGGTCTCAGCAGTGGATAAGTAAAAACTGAAAAAAAAACATCCCATCATCGGAATACCACTTTAAGCGATTTGAGTGACTTCGAAGCATCGTCATTGGTGTTAGATTAGTCGGGGTTCATAATCCAAAAACTTCCAGCCTTATAGTATTTCTCATGATACAGTGTTGAGATTATACGGGAATGCTGTGATCAAGGAAAACCATCTAACAAAATGGGATCCTGAGAACGTTAACAACTCATCGAAGAAAGCAGTCAGAGGAGGATGTCAAGAATTCTCCAAATTGCTGCTAAATGTCCGAATGCACTTCTCATCATCTCTTCGCATGAATGGGCTATAACAACAGACAATCAAGAGAAAGGCAAGGCTCCAGTGGGCAAAAGAGCTCAAAAATGTAATCACCGGGCAGAGGAAAAACATTGCTGGTCAGATGATTCCAGATTTCTGTTGCACCATGCATGAAGCTTCCTGGTGGCTGCTCAGAGCATGTTAGTACTTCCAAGTAATTTTTGACAACTGTAAGAAGTAGAGATGAGCGAACGCGTTCGTCCGAGCTTGATATTCGTGCGAATATTAGGGTGTTCGGGATGTTCGTTATTCGTAACGAACACCATGCGGTGTTCTGGTTACTTTCACTTCCTTCCCTGAGACGTTAGCGCGCTTTTCTGGCCAATTGAAAGACAGGGAAGGCATTACAACTTCCCCCTGCAACGTTTAAGCCCTATACCACCCCCCTGCTGTGAGTGGCTGGCGAGATCAGGTGTTCGCCTAATATAAAAGTCGGCCCCTCCCGCGGCTCGCCTCAGATGCCTGGTGAGTTAGATGAGGGACAGTGCTGTTTGTACCGGAGCTGCTGTAGGGAAAGAATTGGTAGTTAGTGTAGGCTTCAAGACCCCCCAAAGGTCCTTATTAGGGCCACTGATAGCTGTGTGTTGGCTGCTGTTAGCAGTGGCATTTTTTTTTCCTCAAAATCGGCTCTGCAGACCGTTGCACCTGGCATTAGGGACAGAAGTGCTGCATAGGCAGGGAGAGTGTTAGGAGTGAGTGTAGCCTTCAAGAACCTCAACTGTCCTTTCTAGGGCCATATTTATCCGTGTGCAGTACTGTCCAGGCTGCTGTTAGCTGTGCTGCATTTTTTTTGGGCTTCTCAAAATCGCCTCTGCAGAGCATTCCACCCTCCATTGATACTGCAGGGAAAGAATTGTATAGGCAGGGCCACAACACAGTTATTATTCATAGAATATACGCAGTGCTGCCTTTTGGTGGAAAAACAAGTGAAAACAAATCTATTTGTCCAGCCTCTGTCCGTCCTTACGGGCGGTGGACACGTGTGAGCTGCGTGAAAAACATTGCTAAATCATACGCACCCAGCTACGCTTTACTGCTGGCTTCGCCATTTGCTTTCCTTAATTGGGAAAAAAAATACCTGCTCTGCCAGAGTTATAATAACTCTGCTACCCTCACGTTCTGTGACACATTAGCAGGGACACAGCACAGTTATTAAACTTCTCATGTTCATTGAATATACGCAGTGCTGCCTTTTGGTGGAAAAACAAGTGAAAACAAATCTATTTGTCCAGCCTCTGTCCGTCCTTACGGGCGGTGGACACGTGTGAGCTGCGTGAAAAACATTGCTAAATCATACGCACCCAGCTACGCTTTACTGCTGGCTTCGCCATTTGCTTTCCTTAATTGGGAAAAAAAATACCTGCTCTGCCAGAGTTATAATAACTCTGCTACCCTCACGTTCTGTGACACATTAGCAGGGACACAGCACAGTTATTAAACTTAGATTATTCATTCACTAGAGGCAGTGGGGCCTTTCGTTTTCCAAAAAGGGAAAAAATTATATTTGGCCTGCAGTCTTGCGCCAATTTATTTCCTGCCTGTGAAATCAAATCACTGGTAATACAGCATGCTGAGGGGTAGGGGTAGGCCTAGAGGACGTGGACGCGGCCGAGGACGCGGAGGGCCAAGTCAGGGTGTGGGCACAGGCCGAGCTCCTGATCCCGGTGTGTCACAGCCGACTGCTGCGCGATTAGGAGAGAGGCACGTTTCTGGCGTCCCCACATTCATCGCCCAATTAATGGGTCCACGCGGGAGACGGTTATTAGAAAATGAGCAGTGTGAGCAGGTCCTGTCCTGGATGGCAGAAAGTGCTTCGAGCAACCTATCGTCAACACGCAGTTCTGCGCCGTCCACTGCTGCAAATCTGAATCCTCTGTCTGCTGCTCCTCCTTCCTCCCAGCCTCCTCACTCCACTACAATGACACCTGCTCAGGAGCGGGAACACTCCCAGGAACTGTTCTCGGGCCCCTGCTTAGATTGGGCAGCAGCGGTTCCTCTCCCACCAGAGGAGTTTATCGTCACTGATGCCCAACCATTCGAAAGTTCCCGGGGTCCGAGGGAAGAGGCTGGGGACTTCCGCCAACTGTCTCAACAACTTTCTGTGGGTGAGGAGGACGATGACGATCAGACACAGTTGTCTTGCAGTGAGGTAGTAGTAAGGGCAGTAAGTCCAAGGGAGCAGCGCACAGAGGATTCGGAGGAAGAGCAGCAGGACGATGAGGTGACTGACCCCACCTGGTGTGCAACGCTTACTCAGGAGGACAGGTCTTCAGAGGGGGAGTCAAGGGCATCAGCAGGGCAGGTTGCAAGAGGCAGTGCGGTGGCCAGGGCCAGGGGTAGAGGCAGGGCCAGACCGAATAATCCACCAAGTGTTTCCCAAAGCGCCCCCTCGCGCCATGCCACCCTGCAGAGGCCGAGGTGCTCTAAGGTCTGGCAGTTTTTCACAGAGACGCCTGACGACCGACGAACAGTGGTGTGCAACCTTTGTTGCGCAAAGCTCAGCCGGGGAGCCAACACCAACAGCCTCACCACCACCACCATGCGCAGACATATGATGGCCAAGCACCCCACAAGGTGGGACGAAGGCCGTTCACCGCCTCCGGTTTGCACCCCTGCCTCTCCCCCTGTGCCCCAACCTGCCACTGAGATGCAACCCCCCTCTCAGGACACAGGCACTACCGCCTCATGGCCTGCACCCACACCCTCATCTCCGCTGTCCTCGGCCCCATCCAGCAGTGTAGTTCAGCGCACCGTTCAGCCGTCGCTTGCGCAAGTGTTCGAGCGCAAGCGCAAGTACGCCGCCACGCACCCGCACGCTCAAACGTTAACCGTCCGCATAGCAAAATTCATCAGCCTTGAGATGCTGCCGTATAGGGTTGTGGAAACTGAGTCCTTCAAAAGTATCATGGAGGCGGCGGCCCCGCGCTACTCAGTTCCCAGTCGCCACTACTTTTCCCGATGTGCCGTCCCAGCCCTGCACGACCACGTCTCCCGCAACATTGTGCGCGCCCTCACCAACGCGGTTACTGCCACGGTCCACTTAACTACGGACACGTGGACAAGCACAGGCGGGCAGGGCCACTACATCTCCCTGACGGCACATTGGGTGAATTTAGTGGAGGCTGGGACAGAGTCAGAGCCTGGGACCGCTCACGTCCTACCCACCCCCAGAATTGCGGGCCCCAGCTCGGTGCTGGTATCTGCGGAGGTGTATGCTTCCTCCACTAAAGCACCCTCCTCCTCCTCCTCCTCCTCTGTCTCGCAATCAAGATGTGTTAGCAGCAGCATGTCGCCAGCAGTCGGTGTCGCGCGGTGTGGCAGCACAGCGGTGGGCAAGCGTCAGCAGGCCGTGCTGAAACTACTCAGCTTAGGCGATAAGAGGCACACGGCCCACGAACTGCTGCAGGGTCTGACAGAGCAGACCGACCGCTGGCTTGCGCCGCTGAGCCTCCAACCGGGCATGGTCGTGTGTGACAACGGGCGTAACCTGGTGGCGGCTCTGCAGCTTGGCAGCCTCACGCACGTGCCATGCCTGGCCCACGTCTTTAATTTGGTGGTTCATTGGTTTCTGAAAAGCTACCCACGCTTGTCAGACCTGCTCGTAAAGGCGCGCCGGCTCTGCGCACATTTCCGCAAGTCCCACAGGGACGCTGCCACCCTGCGCACCCTGCAACATCACTTTAAGCTGCCAGTGCACCGACTGCTGTGCGACGTGCCCACACGGTGGAACTCTATGCTCCACATGTTGGCCAGGCTCTATGAACAACGTAGAGCTATAGTCGAATACCAACTCCAACATGGGCGGCGCAGTGGGAGTCAGCCTCCTCAATTCCTTTCAGAAGAGTGGGCCTGGTTGGCAGACATCTGCCATGTCCTTGGTAATTTTGAGGAGTCTACCCAGGTGGTGAGCGGCGATGCTACAATCATTAGCGTCACCATTCCTCTGCTATGCATCTTGAGAAATTCCCTGCAAACCATAAAGGCAGCTGCTTTGCGCTCGGAAACGGGGGCGGGGGAAGACAGTATGCCGCTGGATAGTCAGGGCACCCTCCTGTCTATTTCTCAGCGCGTACAGGAGGAGGAGGAGGAGCATGAGGAGGATGAGGAGGAGGGGGAAGAGACAGCTTGGGCCGCTGCTGACGGTACACCGGCTGATTGCCTGTCATCCTTTCAGCGTGTATGGCCTGAGGAGGAGGAGGAGGAGGATCCTGAAAGTGATCTTCCTAGTGAGGACAGCCATGTGTTGCGTACTGGTACCCTGGCACACATGGCTGACTTCATGTTAGGATGCCTTTCTCGTGACCCTCGCGTTGCACGCATTCTGGCCACGACGGATTACTGGGTGTACACACTGCTCGATCCACGGTATAAGGAGAACCTGCCCACTCTGATTCCCGAAGAGGAAAGGGGTTCGAGAGTGTTGCTATACCACAGGACCCTTGCGGACAAGCTGATGGTAAAATTCCCAGCCGACAGCGCTAGTGGCAGAAGGCGCAGTACCGAGGGCAAGGTAGCAGGGGATGTGCGTAGATCGAGCAGCATGTACATCCCAGGCAGTGCAACAGTCTTTAAGGGCCTGGCCAGCTTTATGGCTCCCCACCAAGACTGTGTCACCGCTTCCCAGTCACGGCTGAGTCAGCGGGAGCACTGTAAAAGGATGGTGAGGGAGTACGTAGCGGATCGCACGACCATCCTTGGTGACGCCTCTGCCCCCTACAACTACTGGGTGTCGAAGCTGGACACGTGGCCTGAACTAGCCCTGTATGCCCTTGAGGTGCTTGCTTGTCCTGCGGCTAGCGTCTTGTCGGAAAGGGTGTTTAGTGCGGCTGGGGGAATCATCACAGATAAGCGTAGCCGCTTGTCAACCGACAGTGCCGACAGGCTAACACTCATCAAGATGAACAAAGGCTGGATTTCCCCAGACTTCTGTTCTCCACCAGCGGACAGCAGCGATACGTAAGCAATACGTAGGCTGCACCCACGGATGGAAGCTACGTTCTCTCTCACCATCCAAAACGGGGACATTTCTGCTTCATCAATCTGTGTCTAATATTCCTCCTCCTCCTCCTCCTGCTCCTCCTCCTGAAACCTCACGTAATCACGCTGAACGGGCAATTTTTCTTAGGGCCACAAGGCTCACTCAAATAATTTTTCAGAACAATTTTTATAAGTTTCAATTAGCTTAAAAGCGTTGGAACTTTAACTTGAACCAATTTTTCGTTACACTGGGCTGCCTCCAGGCCTAGTTACCACTTAAGCCACATTAACCAAAGCGATTCACCTGCCATCTTGGTTGGGCATGGCCAATTTTTACTGAGGTACATTAGTACTGTTGGTACACCAATTTTTTGGGGCCCTCACCTACAGTGTAATCATAGTAATTTCTATGTTCTTCGCCTGCACTCATGGTACAGAAAGGTGTGTGGGGTTGGCCTACACTTTAGCTACATAAATGTCACTTGTGCCTTGGCTATACTAAGGCTACTGAAATGGAACTAAGACTGCACTCCCGCTATACTGCTGCTTCGGAATTGTTACTGGGGCCTGTCTTGAGTGCTACTATTGCTTACATGGAACGAAGACTGCGCTCCCGCTATACTGCTGCTTCAGAATTGTTACTGGGGCCTGTCTTGAGTGCTACTATTGCTTACATGGAACGAAGACTGCGCTCCCGCTATACTGCTGCTTCAGAATTGTTACTGGGGCCTGTCTTGAGTGCTACTATTGCTTACATGGAACGAAGACTGCGCTCCCGCTATACTGCTGCTTCAGAATTGTTACTGGGGCCTGTCTTGAGTGCTACTATTGCTTACATGGAACGAAGACTGCGCTCCCGCTATACTGCTGCTTCAGAATTGTTACTGGGGCCTGTCTTGAGTGCTACTATTGCTTACATGGAACGAAGACTGCGCTCCCGCTATACTGCTGCTTCAGAATTGTTACTGGGGCCTGTCTTGAGTGCTACTATTGCTTACATGGAACGAAGACTGCGCTCCCGCTATACTGCTGCTTCAGAATTGTTACTGGGGCCTGTCTTGAGTGCTACTATTGCTGACATGGAACGGACACGTGGAGAGGACACGTAGTGCCTCAAAAACATCCCTCCTCCAACAGGGAAAACATTGTTGGCAAATGCCTTTGCATTGGTTCGTCTGGTGGCAGTCCAAGAATTTCACCTTTACCGACACTACAAGAGAGCCCCCCCACCATCCCCCCGCCACGGCCCACTTAATCCTGGCCACATTCCGAAAACCAACAAAATACAACCGTGCTACTAGGTCCGCAGTCACCACCACATTACCACCAACGCGGTTACTGTTAAGGTGCATATAACCACGGACACGTGGAGAGGACACGTAGTGCCTCAAAAACATCCCCCTCCTCCTCCAACAGGGAAAACATTGTTGGCAAATGCCTTTGCATTGGTTCGTCTGGTGGCAGTCCAAGAATTTCACCTTTACCGACACTACAAGAGAGCCCCCCCACCATCCCCCCGCCACGGCCCACTTAATCCTGGCCACATTCCGAAAACCAACAAAGTACAACCGTGCTACTAGGTCCGCAGTCACCACCACATTACCACCAACGCGGTTACTGTTAAGGTGCATATAACCACGGACACGTGGAGAGGACACGTAGTGCCTCAAAAACATCCCCCTCCTCCTCCAACAGGGAAAACATTGTTGGCAAATGCCTTTGCATTGGTTCGTCTGGTGGCAGTCCAAGAATTTCACCTTTACCGACACTACAAGAGAGCCCCCCCACCATCCCCCCGCCACGGCCCACTTAATCCTGGCCACATTCCGAAAACCAACAAAATACAACCGTGCTACTAGGTCCGCAGTCACCACCACATTACCACCAACGCGGTTACTGTTAAGGTGCATATTACCAGTCTGACTGGGGCATGCAGACACCTTGACAGAATGAATAGTGTGTGGCACATAGGTTCCCCATTGCTATGCCCAGGTGTGCAGCTCCTGATGGCGGTGGCACAGGATTATATTTCTCATTGCTTCTGTACAGCATTGTGGGCTATCGCCCCGCCCCTATTAAAGAGGGTCGCTACCTAGCCGTGCCAACCCTGTGCAGTGTGTGCCTGCGGTCCCTCGTCGTGGCAGACGCACTTCTAAATAGACATGAGGGTGGTGTGGCATGAGGGCAGCTGAAGGCTGCGCAGGGACAGTTTGGTGTGCGCTGTGGGGGGGAGGGGGTGCGGTTGGGCAGCATGTAACCCAGGAGAAGTGTCAGTGGTGTGTCATGCAGGCAGTGATTGTGCTTTGTTGGAGGTAGTGTGGTGCTTAGCAAAGGTATGCCATGCTAATGAGGGCTTTTCAGAAGTAAAAGTTGTTGGGGGGGGGGGCCCACTCTTGCCGCTATTGTGGCTTAATAGTGGGACCTGTGAACTTGAGATGCAGCCCAACATGTAGCCCCTCGCCTGCCCTATCCGTCACTGTGTCATTCCCATCACTTTCCTGAATTGCCCAGATTTTCACACATGAAAACCTTAGCGAGCATCGGCGAAATACAAAAATGTTCTGGTCGCCCATTGACTTCAATGGGGTTCGTTGTTCGAAACGAACCCTCGAGCATCACGGGAAGTTCGTTCCGAATAACGAACACCCGAACATTTTGGTGTTCGCTCATCTCTAGTAAGAAGCTATCTTGTCCGCATGAGCCAATGTTACTGCAGGACAATTACAACACCAAGTGGAATCTATGTCAAGAAGCATTGCTGCAGTTCGGAAGACCAAAGGAGGTCCAACGTGCTACTAGATGAAGCCCTCTAATACAGAGGCCATTCCATGTAAATGACCACTATTATGATTATAGACAACTTACGTCGCTAGCATTCTTGCATTCTACATATATACTGTATACACATTCTAAAGCATCAGGGAATTTCTGTAGCTGTTCAAAAGCAGAAGCATGAAGGCGTATATCCAATCTATGAGATCTGTTGCCAATTTAGAGACACATATGGAGAGGAAGAACTAAAGAAACATTGTGCTTACTTTGCTCTATGACCACAGAACGTCTTCCTTGTGTCCGAGATGATCTCAGTCTAAAAGAAACAAAATAATCTCAGCTAAAGTAACCCTTTCTAAATAGAGCACAGTACTGACACCTCCCAAACAAGTATTCACATCTGTGCTGGAACCTCAGTTCGGAGATTCCCTTGCATATCCGGCACAAAATATTGGATTTTCCGAAAAAAAAATAAAATTCTTCCAAAAATAATATTGGGGAGCTGAGCAGAAACCTAATGAACCCGCTTATAGTGAATGTTAAGTTCCGTCATAGGAGCCATTCGGCCAGGGAATTCATCTTGGAGCAGAAAAATGGAACCCTTTGCAGATGTAAAAGCAGTCTAACTTGGACTAAATTTTACCCAACATCCAGAAATTTCGACTGCCATTAGTATTAAATACCACAATTTCTAATCCCTCTGTCAGACTGTAGCTTCAACAGTAAACAAGCATAATATCTGGCAGACCAATGGAAACTCCATCTAAAGGTGTCAACCCTTGTTGTTAGATAAGCCCCCGCACAATAAACTAAACACTAGATGCCCTGCTCTTTGGTCCCCAAAGTAATCTGGGGTTAATCTGCCAGCAGGTGTTCAGAATCCTTGCATCGGCACAGAGTGGGAATGAAGCATTTGCATTGATGCATGTGATGCATTGACATGCCAGGTCCTTCACTGCAAGAGACTCCTTGAAGCCACTTTCTGCCCTGAATGATAAATGTACGTCTTAAATGGAAGACCTCCATCCATTAAAAGGGTTGCCTCATGGAGACAACTTCTGTCCAAATACCCCACTAGGGCATACGGACTTTATAGAGGGGTCATCTTTTTTGGAAGAATTGAAAGTCACTTACTGTATAAGCGGTTCTCATTCTAGAAGACTTCATCTGTTTTTTGTATTACATGGACAGCCATTTATCTAAATGACCGCTATATAATAATACCCTACTCCCACAGTGCTGGACATGTGCCATAGCCACCAGGAGCTTCAGCTGGCGGCCGCGGATGCAAAAAATAACAAACTCATTTCAGAATAGTATATTTGAATATGGGTTTTTAAAAAAAGACAAACCCATTAAGCTGCCATTCATACCACGTTTTACTTTATGCATTTTGGAATAAAACATACTTACAGGTTACATGATCACAATATATGTTTTTGGAAAAAAAACTTTAAAAAGTACAGGGAATAATATTCACTCTTTTTGAATATGTCCAGTTCAAAAATCTACATAAAATGTAAGTAACCTCCCAAGTGGCGTCTGTCTCCGGTGGCGGTGCGGCAAGCTGCTTGAATTCTCTCCGCTGTCATCCCCTGTCATCCTCTTTGTTCGGCTCAGTCATCCCGCGCCGTCAGCGCTGTGTAAGTAAGAGCTGTGATTGGATCGAGCGTTAGCCAATCACAGCCATTGCTCAATCATTCACAGCCAATCAAGCTGCTTTAGAATTCTCCCCGCTGTCATCTCACTGTTCGGTTTTCAAACCCCTGCCATCAGTTCTGTGTAAGTAAGCACTGTGATTGGATCAAGCACCAGCTGTAATTGGCTGGCGCTCAATCCAATCACAGCGTTTACTTACACAGCACTGACAGAGCCAAGCAGAGAGGACGGCGGGGGATAACAGTGGGGAGAATTCAAGCAGCTTGTCGCACAGACACAGACGCTGGCTGGGAGGTGAGTATGGAAGTATTTTTTTTTACCTAGTATACACTTGAGTATAACTTGGCTTATACTCGAGTCAATAAGTTTTCCCAGTTTTTGTGGTGAAATTTATTGTCTCGGCTTATACTCGGGTCAGCTAATACTCGAGTATATACGGTAATTGTTTTCTATTCTGTGCTTACAAATAAACTAAAAAATTCTGCTGGTCTCCTTTTGGAATCTGTATGTGGTTTATCTGCATTCTGCAGACATTCATGTGGCCTAACAACTTAGTACTAACTGTGTAACCGTCATCTGAGCTCCAGCAATGCACCGCTATCTGCTAACAAGAAGCCAGCAGACTTTTGTATTTAGCGTTGTAGCTAAACGTAAAAAACAATAATGCCATTAAAGTGCTCAACATGAAAGCTTTAGCAACATTTCCTTTCAATCCCTTTTTAAATTTTTTTTCAAGATTGTTTTGACTCAATTGATAAATATGAGCTTTATGTTACTCAGGTGCTAAAGTACATAAAGCTTCATCTAAGAGTGCTTATACGTGGGACTACCTGTCGGGCAACAGATGCCTGACAAGTCGTCCCAGCGATAACCATTCCTGTGGCTTTATACAGGAACGAGCATTGCTGACTGAATGCAGGCGGGATCATTCCACCTGCCCGCCTAAATTTGTAGTAAACAGGCAGTTGTTCGTAATGGAGCTACTGCCTGTTTACACAGAATGATCCGTTGTTCCGTTTTTTGTATGCAGAAACTAAATGACGACCAAGAAGTGCCCAGTGTATTGCGCATCTGTGAGCGCATTTGCACTCCTCCCATAGACTTCAATAGGGACTCTTGGTGTGCAAATGCGCACAAAAATAGCGCAGGTTCTATTTTTTATGTGTACGAAAAATGCATGTGGAAAAACAGGAAATGAGAACTAACCCATTAAATACAATGGGCTCTATTATCTGCATATTACATGCGCAATTTTTACACATGCTAATACACCCATGTGAAGCCACCCTTAGTCTAGCTCCAGCTTGGTCTTATTTCCGTTTTTTAGCATCGTCTACTATATAACATCCTTAGAGTAGCGCTACAGTTTGCTCACTGCAAAAAAAATCTCTGTGATATCCTTGTCTATAGAAATGCATTGAGTAGCTTGAAATTCTGTTCAAAATTACTCCGGCCATGCGATTTCCTATGTATTTATTTTTAATCGACACTTGCTGGGATTTCAGAGTGATTTTAAAAAGTAGTAGCTATGTTTTTTTCCCCCCCAAAACAAAATGAAAACTGCTTGGAAATCTCTTGCTAATCCATTATTAAGGTTTGAATTGGTCTATAAAATAAAAGTCTATGTGTATTGATTAAATTAGAAATATTTTTTATTCTTTGATGGTGTTTTTATGTGACTATCCCTATTTAAAAAAAAATTGAAATATTTCAGTTTTCACCCAAGCCATTAGAGTAGATGCAATTGTCTGACGTTTCCTGTTTTGTGCAGCTCACTTGTCAGCTTTGCTGTAAAGGCTGCAACAGGGTGTGTCATATTATTATTGGAGATCAGGAGACAGCTCTGTTGTACAAGTACTGTTGGGGACCTAAACAAAGCAAGATAGCTCCAATATATATTATGCACATAGCCAGAGCTCTGTATGCATCTCCCCTTCCAAGTCTTTAGGGGAGGGGGCTGTTCGCCATCACTTTTTGGTGACTGTAATATAATCTATGACATCTATCTGTCAACTGATTCCCTTTCATTGCAACTGCCATAAACCACCCCCCACCTGCTGCACTGTCTATACAACGGTACAGGAAGGAAGTGTGTATCTCCAATATGGCCGCCCCAGGAAAGTTTTTAAAAATAACTTGTGACGTCAACCTGGCCCACAAGGTTCCACCTTTGCTGCATGCGCCCTGTCATTTGGCACTGGGAGCCAATGGGTGCCTCTTTTATGTTCCTGCAGAAAGCCCCTTAGGTGTCATCTTTCAGAAATCCCTCATTGTTTTGTGTCACTGCAGAAGGTCTCTTTGGTGTCATCTGTTGAAAATTCCTCAGTGTTTAATGTTCCCTTCTGCTCTTCCCTGGGTCAACATGTCCGTTGTATGGACTGATTAGCCAACAGGGAGGTGTTTCTCCTTGTCGGCCAATGAGAATTGAAGATGAGTCAGAAAGATGTAGTTAGAAAGTCCTTGAAGAGTTATTTCCATCACCCAAATTCCTGAATGCTGGAGCCTCCATTGATTCTGGGAATAAAAGATCCACAGGGCAAGCTTAGTGCTGTATCACCTTCCAACTTTTCCCTGCACGTTGGCACTCCTGGCCATGGGCTATACAGGTTACCACAGCATGATCCCTTTTACGTGAATAGAGTTGTGTGATTGGCCAGTAGCACAGAGGTGCAGAGAAAGCATTGAAGTAACTGTGGCCCCATCATTGGTGGAGGTTGCAGCAATGGGTCCTCACCAATCACAAAGTAATAGAATATCACAGTGATACTCTATTACCTTACGTGATGGGAATTATCCTGTAACTCAAATCTGCATATACTGTATGTGATAATTCATAGGAGCATGTTTCTTCTTTCACATCTACAGTATATATACATAATAACACAGTACCATAGTATGTAAGGCCGAATGAAGACAATGTCCATCTAGTTCAGCCTGTTTATCCTCCTATGTTGTTAATCCAGAGGAAGGCAAAAAACCCCAAGAGGCAGGAGCCAATTAGCCCTTTTGGGGGGAAAATTCCTTCCCGACTCCCTAATGACAATCAGACTAATCCCTGGATCAACCCCTAATAGTTCCTACCTGCCTGTATGCCCTGATTAACAATTAACCAAAGATTTATATCCTGTAATATCCTTCCGCTTTAGAAAGATATCAAGTCCCCTTTTAAACTCCTCTATGGATTTTGCCATCACCACATCCTCAGGCAGAGAGTTCCACAGTCTCACTGCTCTTACAGTAAAGAACCCTTTTCTGTGTTGGCGATGAAGCCTACTTTGTTCTAGATGTAGTGAATGCCCTCTTGTTACCGTCGCAGTCCTGGGTATAAACAGATCATGGGAGAGATTCCTGTATTGTCCCCCATGTATTTATACATATTTATTTGATCACCCCTTAGCCGTCTTTTTTCCAGGGTAAATAATCCCAATTTGGATAGCCTCT
The DNA here is from genome assembly GCF_035609145.1 of Eleutherodactylus coqui. NCBI lineage: Eukaryota > Metazoa > Chordata > Amphibia > Anura > Eleutherodactylidae > Eleutherodactylus > Eleutherodactylus coqui. Next base: position 79,925,279 of record NC_089839.1, read on the forward strand.
CTTGGTATTCCAGTCCCTTCATTCCATGTATTAGTTTAGTTGCCCTTCTTTGAACCAACTCAAGCACTGCAACATCTTTCCTGAGCTCCGGTGACCAGAACTGTACGCATTATTCAATGTGAGGCCTGACAAGTGCCTTATATAATGGAAGGATAATGTTCTCATCCTTCGCCCCTATACCTCTTTTAATGTACCCCAAGACTCTATTAGCTTTTGCAGCAGCTGACTGGCATTGGTTACTCCAGTTTAGTCTACAATCCACTAGTACCCCCAGGTCCTTTTCCATATCACTGTTCCCTAGCAGTACCCCATTTAGTGTATATTAGTGACAACCGTTTCTCCTGCCCATGTGCATAACCTTACATTTATCAACATTGAACTTCATTTGCCATTTTTCTGCCCAAGCCCCCAGCTTATCTAGGTCCGTTTGTAGTCGTACATTGTCCTCCGTTGCATTAATTATATTGTATAATTTTGTGTCATCTGCAAATATTGATATTTTACTGTGCAGTCCTTCTATCAGGTCGTTGATAAATATATTGAACAGAATGGGGCCTAATACTGAACCCTGAGAGAGGGTGAGACTTACCGGTCTGTAGTTACCAGGCTCACTTTTGGACCCCTTTTTGTAAATTGGAACCACGTTGGCAATGCACCAATCCAATGGTACAACCCCGGTCTTGATAGTATCCACAAATATTAGATATAGCAGCCTAGCTATCACATCACTTAGTTCCCCTAGTACCCTTGGGTGTATTCCATTTGGGCCTGGCGATTTATCGATTTTAATCTTCTTTAACCTGTTCCACACTTCCTCCTGCGTTAGGTATGAGATATTTTGTGCGGGGTTCATCTTATTCTCCTGCATCTCATATGGCATTTCCTTTTCATTTGTGAATACGCTTGAAAAGAAACTATTTCTCCTGCATTATTTGTTAAAGGGCCAGTGCTCTCAGTGCAAATCCTTTTGCTGTTAATATAGTTGAAAAATAGTTTCGGGTTGTTTTTGCTCTCTTTGGCGATCAGTCTTTCAGCCTCCTCCTTAGCAGTTTTGATCTTATCTTTGCATATTTTGTTTTCTTTCTTCTTCGCTGCCTTCTTGCTTTAGTAGTTTAAACGCTTTCTTTTTTTCATTTATTGCCCCCCTTACCGTCTTGTTGAGCCACATTGGTTTCCTTTTACTTGAAGTTCTTTTATTTTTAAAGGGAATGAACTGCTCACATGAGGTGATTAGGATCTAGAGATGAGCGAACGTACTCGTTTAGGGCTATTTCACAATCGAGCATCGCTTTTTTCAAGTAACTGCCTACTCAGGTGAAAAGATTTGGGGGGCGCCGGGGGGGTGGAGGCGGTGTGGTGGGGAAGCGGGGGGTAGCAGTGGGAAACGGGGGGAGCTCTCTCTCTCCTCCCCTACTCCCCTCTGCAACCCCCCGCTCACCCCCGGCGCCTCCCGAAGCGATGCTCGATTGCGAAATAGCCCTAAACAAGTACGTTCGCTCATCACTATTAGGATCCTTTTGAACTCCTCCCATTTGTCCTCTGTACTGTTATTTTTGAGGGTGTTGTCCCAATTAATGTTACCTATAGTAGTTCTAAGCTGACCAAATTTTGCTTTACTAAAGCTTAGTTTATTTGTCGCTCCCTGATAAGGCTTCTCATTGAATGATAGCTGGAAATTGATTATATTGTGGTCACTGTTCCCCAAGTGCCCCTCAACCTGTACTCCCTTTATTCGGTCCGGTTTCTTACTTAGTACCAAGTCCAGAATGGCCCTCCCTCTTGTTGGTTCCCGCACAAGTTGGGTAAGGTAGTTATCTTTAATTGTTCTCAAGAACTTATCACCCCTGTGAGATTTGCAGGTTTCGTTTTCCCATATTATATCTGGATAATTAAAGTCTCCCATAATAATTACTTCATTGCGGTTTGACACCTCTTCTATCTGCCTTAATAATAAGGTTTCAGTTTCTTCTGTTGCTTTTGGTGGCCTATGGAAAACTCCTATCAGGATTTTGTTATATTTTTCTCCCTGTATTTCTACCCACAGAGATTGCACATGTTCATCTCCTGCACCTATATCTTCCTGTAGCCTTGGCATTAAGTAGGATTTAACGTACAAACATACCCCTTCCCCTTTCTGGTTTCCACAGTCTGTTCTGAAGGGATTATAACCCTGCAAATTCACTGCCCAATCACACTTTTCATCAAGCTATGTTTCCGTTATTCCGACTATATCATAATTTTCATCAGTCATTCTCAAGCTCACCCACTTTACCGATCAGACTTCTTGCATTCGTGGTCATACAATTTATACAGTTTTTTTTGTTCTTTAAATTCATTTTGTTACTAATGGTACTAATGGCTGATCTGCCAGTTCTAACTGTACTAACCCCATCTCCTGCTCGACCCCAGTTCCCATTGCTTAGACCCAGGTCGCTGGCTACACTGACTACCTCCCTATTTCTCTTTTTGCCCTCCCCCCAGTCCCTAGTTTAAACACTCCTCCAGCCTTCTAGCCATCTTCTCCCCGAGCACAGCTGCACCCTCCCCATTAAGATGCAGCCCGTCCCTACGGTAGAGCCTGTAGCCGACAGCAAAGTCAGCCCAGTTCTCCAGGAAAAATAAATCCCTCCTTCTTACACCAACTCCGGAGCCCCTTGTTTACCTCCCTAAGATCCTGCTCCTTTTCTAGTGTGGCCTCAGGTGCAGGTAGTATTTCCGAGAAAACTACCCTGGAGGTCCTCGCCCTAAGCTTGAACCCTAAGTCCCTGAAATCATTTTTGAGGGCCCTCCATCGACCTCTAATTTGTTCATTGGTGCCAACGTGCACCATGACCGCTGGATCCTCACCAGCCCCTCCCAGTAATCTGTCAATCCGATCTGCGATGTGTCGAACTCGAGCACCAGGAAGACAACACACCGTTCGACGATCCCAGTCTTTATGGCAGATTGCCCTATCTGTCCCCCTTTTAATTGAGTTCCCCACCGCTATGACCTATCCAGCCTGCCCTGCGCTTCCCGACCTCATCTCATTGGAGCAGTCATCTCCCTGGCGTTCAGAGAGCATGTCGTGCTGGCTCTGCCAACGTTGCAGACTTGTTGGGTTGTGCCAGTTCAGGACTAGCCTTCCTGGCTCTCTTCCCTCTACCCCTCCTTCTATCTGTCACCCAGCTTACTGCCTGCTCCCCCTGCTCTTCCGTACTACCCTCCGCCCCTGCCTCTACTCCAGTAAGTGTATGCTCAGTGAGCACCAAACTCCTTTCCATGATGTCAATGGCTCTCAGTGTTGCAAGTTGCCCATTTAGATCCAGGATTTGGGCTTCTAAATGTGCGACGTGCACGCATTTTGCCCAACAGTATGCACCCTCGATCAGCTGATCAAGGACCTCATACATTGCACAAATAGCACACTGGATGACATTGCTAGGCATGGAGCTCATCCTAATGGGTATCTACTATTTAATTGTGGAAGTAGTGAAGATATAGCTGCTTTCCAAGACTGATCTGGGAGTTATTAGTATTCCACAAACTTAGAACAGAATAATGTAATTTGGGTGCATTTCAAGATGTGAATACATTTTAGATCACTAGCCAAGCCCTTCTTTAACTGAAAATTATAACCATATGTTCTACAGTATATACAGTAACTGCAACAGCATTGCATACTGTGTTGTATGAGCTATGTGACATTTACAAAATCCATGGACACTCTACCGTAACATGAAGACTGCCAATGAATAGTAGACACATAGGAGAACATTGCTGTGCTAAATGGGAAGTGTCTTCTTCAGCGAGTACCCAGACTAGAAAATTATAACCATATGTTTATATTCTACAGCATATACAGCAACTGCAACAGTAATGCATACTGTATTGTATGAGATATATGACATTTAAAGTCTGCAGATCATCTCCTGTAACATGAAGACTGCCAATTAATAGCAGACAATTGCAATGGGAAGTGTCTTCATCAGTACCTAGACCTCCATGACAAGTTTGGTCTGTGATTCACAGTAGCTATGGCAAGACAAACTCTTCTAAGAACTTTGAAGATACTGGAAGACTTTTTAGACCCATCATATAGTAAAGGAACATCTGTAATTATTCATTATTGTCAGGAGGGGACTTGCAGTCGCCGGTGGTGGTGTGCGGCGCTGGCGTGGCAGTGTGCCCGGGGTCATTGGTGGCCGTGGTGGTGTCGCCCGGTGGTCGTCTGGGGTGGTTGGCGTCCATGCTGGTGGTGGGCATAGGGTCCGCGGCGCTGCTAGGCGGGGTCGCAGTTCTCCTGTTAGGGGGCGCGGCCGGAGGAGTGCCGGACTTCATGCATTACCGGCTGACATGTCACCAGGTTCCGCTCTGACGTAGGCGGGGTTTGGGGTATTTAGCTCTGCAGACACTGTCAGTCCTTGCCAGTGGTTGCTAATTGTTCTCCAGCTAACACCCGCTCAGGTTGCTCGCTCCAGTCTTCTGAACCGGTTTGCTTTGACCTATCTGTCTTTCTCTGCATCCCTTGATAGTTATTTGGTGGTTATTTGATTTCCTTAGTCCAGACTTGGATTTTGTTATATTCTGTCTTCTGGTTAGTTGGTCTCTCCTGTTCCTGTCCCCGGGGTTCCTTCAGTGCAGAGTAGGGACTGCCGCCCAATTGTCGCCCTGGGGTTTAGCCCAGGGGGGCAAGTAAGTAGGGACAGGGGAGAGGGTTGGCTGTAGGGACTTCCAGTCATTCGTTCCTAACCAGCCTTGACAGAACCACTGGCCATACAAAGATTCGGGGTAGAAGGTTAACCCCGAGTATCTGTTCATTATGGAGGCAGTTACTGCGGTTGTAAATCAGGTCCGGAATTTGTCTGAGGTGGTACAGGATTTGTTGACTCGTCTCTCGCAACAGGAGCAGGCAGTGACAGGGACTCCGGCAATGGTATCACGGGAACCCTTGCCTGTTTGTGAACCCAAGGCGACTTTACCTGACTTCTTTTCTGGTGACCATAAGGCATTTTTTGAGTTCCGTGTGGGATGTAGACTATATTTTAGTTTGCGCCCGCACTCCTCTGGATCAGAGCATCGGAGGGTTGGAGTTGTTATTTCCAGACTAAGAGGGGACCCCCTGAATTGGTCTTTTTCATTACCATCGGATTCCCCCTCTTGTCAGTCGGTGGATGATTTTTTCTCCACCTTAGGTCAGATATATGATGAGCCAGATTGTGCAGGAGCCAATTAGCCCTTTTGGAGGAAAATGTCTTCCCGACTCCCTAATCAGACTAATCCTTGGATCAACCCCTAATAGTTCCCACCTGCCTGTATACCTGGATTAACAATTAACCTAAGATATATATCCTGTAATAACCTTCCACTCTAGAAAGACATCAAGTCCCCTTTTAAACTCCTCTATGGATTTTGCCATCACGACATCCTCAGGCAGAGAGTTCCACAGTCTAACTGCTCTTACAGTAAAGAACCCTTTTCTGTGTTGGTCATAAAACCTGCTTTCCTCTAGACGTAGCGGATGCCCTCTTGTTACCATCACAGTTCTGGGTATAAACAGATCATGGGAGAGATCCCTGTATTGTCCCCTCATGTATTACATAGTTATTTGATCACCCCTTAGCCGTCTTTTTTCTAGAGTAAATAATCCCAATTTGGATAGCCTCTCTGGGTATTCCAGTCCTCTCATTCCATGTTTTAGTTTAGTTGCCCTCCTTTGAACCCCCTCCAGCACTGTAACATCTTTCCTGAGCACCGGTAACCAGAACTATGCGCAGTATTCCATGTGAGGCCTGACAAGTGCCTTATATAGCGGGAGGATAATGTTCTCGTCCCTCGCCCCAAACAGCTGTCGGAAGCTTTGCCCCCTCATAGGGAGTGGTATTGCAAGATTGATCTTCTTCCTGGAAGTAAGATTCCTAAACGAGGTATCTACAATGTTACTGTGCCGGAACGGGAGGCTATGAAAGAGTATGTAACTGAGAGTTTGGCCAAGGGCCGTATACGCCATTCAGAGTCTCCGGCTGGGGCCGGTCTGTTCTTCGTGGAGAAGAACGATGGTAGTTCCTGGCCTTGTATTGATTTTCGGGCATTAACTATGATTACTGTAAAGAATCAATATTCGCTTCCATTGATTCCTGATTTACTTAATCAGGTTGTGGGGGCTAGATGGTTCTCCAAGCTCGATCTGAGGGGAGCTTACAACCTGATTAGAATCCGTGAAGGGGATGAATGGAAGACCGCCTTCAATACTCCATTCAGGGATTTTGAATGCTTGTTAATGCCGTTTGGATTATGCAATGCTCTGGCCATTTTCCAGGGCTTCATGAATGCCATTTTTCACGATATCACAGGGGCTTTCATGGTGGTATATTTGGATGACATATTAATTTTCTCTCCCGATTGGGAATCTCATGTGAGGCATTTACATGTTGCTCTTTCACGTCTCCAAGACAATAAATTATTTGCCAAATTGGAGAAGTGTCAGTTCGGGGTGAGGAAGGTTTTATTTTTGGGCTATGTTATAACCCCTTCTGCCATCCAGATGGATTCCGATAAGGTCCGCGCCATAACTGAATGATGTCAACCAAACAGTCTAAAGGCACTTTTTTGGTTTCCCAAATTTTTACCGTAAGTTTATCAGGAATTTTTCTGTGGTGGCCAAACTATTGACGGACCTAACCAAGAAGGGCGCTGATTTAGTTGACTGGTCACCTGAGGCAATAGAGGCTTTTGTATGTGTGAAGAAGGCATTCTCGTTAGCCCCTGTATTGATACAACCAGATCTTAACCTGCCTTTTTTGGTGGAGGTAGATGCATCTGAGCGTGGGGTGTGTGCAGTTTTGTCGCAAGGCTCCGCCTCTCTTGCCAAATTACAGCCGTGTGCTTTCTTTTCCAGGAAATTCGGTCTGGTGGAGAGAAACTATGATATTGGCAATAGAGAATTATTGGCCATCAAATGGGCGTTTGAGGAGTGGAGACATTTTCTGGAAGGGGTTGAGCATCAAGTTACAGTATTTACTGATCATAAAAATTTGATATACTTAGAGTCCGCCAAACGTCTTAATGCCCGGTGGGCCTTGTTCTTCTCATGCTTTAATTTTGTCTTTACATATATTCCAGGGTCTAAGAACGTCAGGGCTGTTGCTTTATCTCGCAGTTTTGGATCTCCCGAGCAGGAGGATTCCCACTCTGAGGGGATCTTGCCACTCGGGATAGTGGTGGCGGCCTTGACGTCAGACATATCCAACCAGATTTTGGAGGCTCAGGCGGACGCCCCGGTTTCTCTTCCAGAAGGGAAGCTTTTTGCACCCAGTGCCTGACGGTTGCAGGTACTAGAGGAGGTCCATACATCAGTCTTAGCGGGTCACCCGGGAATCCGTAGTACGTTAGAATTATGCAGACGTTTGTACTGGTTGCCGCGGATGGCCTGGGATGTCAGGAGTTTTGTCGAGGCCTGTACCATCTGCGCTCGTGGGAAGAGTAGGAGGAGACGCTCTGAGGGGCCTATACTGCCGCTGCCTGTTCCATCCAGACCATGGTCGCACTTATCCATGGATTTCATTACTGATTTACCTGTTTCTCAAGGATATTCGGTAATATTGGTGATAGTTGACCGTTTTTCTAAGATGGCTCATTTGTTCCATTGAAGAAGTTATCGTCGGCTCCTGAATCGGCGTCCATTTTCGTTAAGGAAGTGGTACGGTTGCATCGCTTCCCCGATGATGTAGTGTCTGATCGGGGGGTACAATTTGTGGCTTGTTTTTGGCGTGCATTCTGTAAGAACTTAGGGGTTGGATTGTCATTCTCTATGGCCTTTCACCCTGAATCCAATGGATAGACGGAACGCATGAACCAAGAACTTATTCAGTATTTCAAGCTCTATGTAAGCAATCGGCAACAGCAGTGGGCAGAGCTTTTGGCATTGGCAGAATTTGCTATTAATATTCATTGCAATGGTACAATACTAAGCATTTCCTTGGATGTGGTGTTTACCTGTTCTTGTTTATCTTTGTATGGGTTTATCTGTAAGTATGGCTGCCGGCAGTGATTTTTTGAGTTGATATGTCCCTTTGCAGTGGTATGTTTGTAAATGTTAGTATATGGACTTGCAAGATGGCAAGGATCTTTATTGTGTTTTGCGAACTTGCATATTTTTGCCAAATCATAACCAATACCTTGTACTTATTGGTATATATCATTATGTTTGCAGGAAGCAGTCTGGCTTTGGGAGCCTGGAGTGTCTGAGTTATTCTTCGCATTTTAGGTGCAAGGCAACCCACTGGGCTGAATGGTATGTGGCATAATTAATAGGCTGTAAGCCTGCATGGTGCACTGCTTGTATCAGTGGGACTGGCACCCTTTATATCTACATGTGCTCCCACCCTTTTCTCTGTTGGCCACGAGACCCCCATCAAGCCATATTTGACCGTAGTTCTCAAGTTTCACTGTATACAGTCACTTTTAATTTTACTAAACATAATGTTACACATAATCAAAAAGTTTCATCCAGCGACACAACATTATTCAATTTGTAGTCCCAATGACATTCTGTAGACGGCAGGAACTGAATTTTTTGTCTTGCTTTGCTTTATTAAATTATTTCAAAAATAATCTGGTCATAGAAGTGACTTCTGACAGTGGATTATAAAATTTACCTGACTTGAGAATTAATTAAACTGTGTAGTTCTGAATCTCTTTGGTTCGTTATTGCCTTTCTTACCATATACTGTATCTCACACTACATGGGGGCAGAATGCTTAAGTGCCCACCTTCTAGCAAATGTTTTTCAACTCTTTTAGATTATCACACTGATTTTCTTGGGTGAATCACAACTAGATACTAAGGTTTATATAACTATTTCATATCTATCTATATCCGTTTAGTCGGGGGTCGATTCTCTGACACATTATTGGTCAGCCGTCTCCACACGGCTCTGTTTCATATTGCTTCTTTCAGGTCGATCATTTGCATGTTGGTGTCGGCTTTGATAGTATGAAGCCAGCACGTTCCTTGGCGGCCGGGTTTACTTTTGCAGCTGACCACTCCAGCATTATCGATGTTTCTAATGAATGAGCTCACATTATGTGGGGAAGTATGGGAGGCTGTGTTTCATAATTTTGCCCTCCAGTGAAAACTTTGGTTTCATGCGTCTAGGACTGTTTCATTCATGATTTTAGGGGTCCAAGGAATTCGTTAGAGTTTCCTCCAGCACCAAACTTCGAAGGCATAAATCTTTTTCAGGTCCATTTTCTTCAGTGTCCAACTTTCGTAGCCGTAAGCGGTGATTGGGAAGATAACTGCTTTGACTATCAGGCATAAAGGCAAAAGCATTGAAATTTAATTTTGGATAGTATATATATATATATATATATATACATGTATATATACTATCCACATATATATATGTAACAATGTTGTGTGGAGTTGAGCTAATAGCTGCACACGTCAACAGCTTTACCAGCTGCTCTTCAGAACAGTTTGCTTTTGCTGCTGGGCTGACCAATGCAAACAGGATGTGCAGAGAAAGGATGGCAATGTTTGCATGTTCATGGGGCATTTCCAAAATAAACCGGTTGCTGCAACATAGACAACAAAGCTAAGCAAACAGAATGTTTAACTGTAGGGAAAAAAATCATGTCGGCAGTTCTTGGGAAATAATGTTCCCATCTAGTACTAGGTTACAAAGAATTTCTCCAGCTTTCCAGGTTCTTGGCAGCGTCCCCATATAAAATACAAGCTGAATTTATAACACTTGTTTTATGTTCAGATGATTCTGACATCATGCTTCCTGTTCTAACTTTGTGTTTACCAAGTATGCGACTTTCGAAGGGTCTACAAATCCCTCATCACATCTCCACAATAGTTGTGTTACCCTCTAATAACTTGCCTAATAGCATGATATAGTATTAAGAGACGAAGCTTGATATTGCAGCGTCACTACTTAATTATATAGTAGTTAGGAAGTGATTTATGTTGTTATTTGATCATTAGGATTTTTTCATAGGATCCTACTTAAGATGGCATAGTGCCCACTGAAAATGCATTATGCCAGCTGTCATCTGGCTGTTGGCAGATATTCCTTTCTCTATGATTGGGAAGAAGCAGGTTACAGCTTGGGTGACACATTATTGGCTGAGCCCATATTTTGCATTTTTTACAATTATTGTTACACTAGTGGTGAATATGATGAAGTAACAAATTATAATACATACTTTGAGTTCACATATGGCAGTTTTTGACAAAAAAAGGACCAGAAAGCTCAACTGCTCCGTGTTAAATTAGCTGCTTAATCAATCATTGGTCTCAGCAGTCACGTGTTGTTCATGCAGGCATGACCATTGAAGACTGGCCATTGAAGTCATTGGCTGAGTGGTCACATAAACAACAGCACATAACCTTTGCAGCAGCTCCGTCATCTTTAAATTGGGCAGCAAAGTAACTATGGGCTCCCTAACTACTCCACGAGTGGTTTGACAAGCATGTTTACTCATAACACCTTGGGCCCCAGGTTAGAATCTATATATCCAATTATATGATTTCGGGGGTGACCTTTTCTAAAAAAAATATTGAAATAACAATTAAATTCTTTTTTTTTTTTAGGCAAAAGTGCATTAAATTAGGATACAGGACTATGAGGTTGTAAAAAAGTTATAACCCTAATGGTCACTTTCTGTACTACATAAGTGCTGATGTTACATAGACCTGTCTGCCCATGCATTACCAAAATAGTTAAATGAATAGGTGATGTGCAATATTAAGAAAGATTGGGGTTATCTAGTTTGGAAAAGAAAACAGTTTAAGAGTGGTCTAATAACTATGTATAAATATACAGTCAAGTCACATTATTATGACCACCAGCTAATATTTAGACTAACTGCTGTGTGCCGCATGGACAGCAGCTAAATAGGTTGGGAGTGACTCAATAAGGTGCTGGTAATTGTTTCTGGTTTCTGAAGCCATGCTGACTGCAGTACCCTGCGGCATCTGAGGAGCAGGGCACAGCCTAGGAGAAGGCGGGGTAGAATTTGGGCCTTGTCATGGTGACTCTGCCATCTTCCACCCGTAGGGTAACTGTGGCACGTCCAAAAGCTGGGTACAGGTGGATAAAGCGGGGAACCCAATGCTGGATTACCTTAGTTCGATTTGTCTCTCGTGATGCCACCGTTTCTTCTGCAGTGGAGGGAGGATTCCAGGATGGTGGAGTAGACCCTCTCTCGTGCAGCCTCCGTGCGGGAATTCCCAGTTGGCGGAGTAAATTCACACACACATGGGTACTGGTTAACACACAGCCTCCGGAAACAGACGGGTGACTGGTTGTTTTATTGAACTTCCAACAGAGTACAATGTAGCAGCAGCTTTACCAAGTGGTGTGGCAGGAAAACTTCACGAGGATGCAGGAGACACCACAGTCTAAGTTATCTGCAGGTCCTGGCCCGGTTCCGCTCTTCCTCTCTCTTTCTCTACCGGTCCACACTCACTGATTATTCCACGCTGCATTCTCTGGAAAACATCATTTGCTCTCACAAGTGTTAGGCCATCCTCTAGGCCTCCTACATTCTGTATCTGTGGGTTGATGGTACTCACAGACAGCTGCCTTGGCCACATCTCACTCAAAGACACCAAAAACCAAAAAGCCCCTCGCAACTCCTCTCACACCAATAAATAATACACGGTCATGTGACAGACAAAAGATACATTACCCAGACACTTAACCCATTCAGTGCTGCAAAGTAGGCAATACACTTCACTCACACAGCACAAAAGACACTGATAATACAATATTGAGCAGATACACTTTTTAGGAGGGGCCCATTGTACTGGGCCCCTATACTGACTACAGTGCATCCCACAGTTACTGGAGGGTGAAAATAATGATCAAGGTGGTCCCACAGATGCTCAATTGGGTTCAAGTCTGGGGAATTAGGTGGGCCAGGGAAGTACTTGGAAGTCTTGCTCTTTCAACCACTGCCAGATATTTTTAGCCATGTGACATGTAGCACTGTCTTTCTGGAAGATTCCATCAGCCCCAGGGAAGACAAACAGCATATATGAGTGTACGTGATCTGCAAGGATGGATTCATAACCAAATTGGTTCAAAATGCCTTCCACATGGATGAGCGGGCAAACAGAATGCTATGAAAAAATTCCCCAGGCCATAATGCTGCCACCACCAGCTTGCGTTCTTCTAAGAATCCTTATAGGGTGTTTGTTCTCTGATGTTTCTTGCCTGACACGCCAATGCCCATCTGTTTGATGTAGCAGAAACTGTGACTCATCAGAGCAGGCAACTCTTTGCCAATCAGCAGTGGTCCAATTTCAATACTGCCATGGAAATTGTAGCCTTTTCTTCTAATGCACCTTTGTAAGCATAGGTGCAGTGACCATCCTTCTGCTTCAGAGCCCCATATGCAGTAGAGTTCCCTGAACTGTTGTTTTAGACACATGTGTGATAGTCCTTTAGTTAATTTTCATGGTGAGCTGCTCCACTGTTGTGTAGTCTTACTGCAGACTATGCTACACTAAAATAGGCCTCCACCACTTGAAATCTTGCCCCTACTAGCTCTCCTCCCCACATAGCACTTCTCAGGGCTTTCTAACATGGCACTTCCTACATTCATCGTTCACAGCTCCTTGCTACTGTTCTTGCAGGGGAGTGAAAACTTGAACCAGTTCTGCATGCACCTCTCCACATCCTTCTACCTGGCCATGTCCTTGGCCGGTAGAGGACTCTCTTATGCAGCGCTAAAGCACTGGCACAGTTGACTCAGCAGGAGTCTCTTCATGGTGAATGGATCTTCATGGCCATAGTGATGGCTGATCTTTTGCAGGAGAGGGTGCACCCTTCCTGTATTGGCTCCAAAGCTGCATTAAAAGCTGCCACAGAAACTGTAGCTTACCATCTTTCAAAAAAAAAAAAAAAAAAAGGCTCTGTGTGAAACTACCTTTAAACAGCTATGTTCTTTCTGTACTTAAAGGGACTCCTTGGTGGAAGTTGGTGACCACAGAAGTCTCTGAGTTCGAACCCTCCACTACTGCTACCGGTAGTGGCGGGCCATACCTGGCATAATAGGCCCTATCATAGGAGGGCATCATGATAGCAAATAAGGAGGCCCGATGTTTTTATTCTTAAAGGGGTTGTCCCGCGCCGAAACAGGTTTTTTTTTCAATAGGCCCCCCGTTCGGCGCGAGACAAACCCAATGCATGTGTTAAAAAAAAAACCCGTTTAGTACTTACCCGAATCCCCGCGCTGCGGCGACGTCTTCCTTACCTTACTAAGATGGCCGCCGGGATCTTCACCCACGATGCACCGCGGGTCTTCTCCCATGGTGCACCGTGGGCTCTGTGCGGTCCATTGCCGATTCCAGCCTCCTGATTGGCTGGAATCGGCACACGTGACGGGACGGAGCTACGCGATGACGCGTAGAAGGGGGCGGAGCCAGAACACCGCTCGTGCCGAGACCCAAGAGAAGGGAGAAGACCCTTCTGCGCAAGCGCGTCTAATCGGGAGATTAGACGCTGAAATTAGACGGCACCATGGAGACGAGGACGCCAGCAACGGAGCAGGTAAGTGAATAACTTCTGTATGGCTCATATTTAATGCACGATGTATATTACAAAGTGCATTAATATGGCCATACAGAAGTGCTTACCCCCACTTGCTTTCTCGGGACAACCCCTTTAACTTAATAAATAAGAAAACAAGTAACTGAAACAGTCTCTGAATTTGCTTTACTCATCTGATACACTAAGCAACGTGATTTTTGTGTCTTAGGAAAGTTTATTTGTTCCTGTTAGCTTATTATAAAATATAATGGAAAATAACTTTCATTTAGAAAAAACTTTGCTTTTGTGGTCAAAACATAGATAATTAAAGATATATGATTTTGAATTTTTAATGTTTAAAGGACATACACATTGAGAAAAGATATTACTTACAATCATGAGCCAAAGTCATTATGCAATGCAGAGTATGTCCGTAAAGGTCAAAATTAATGAAAATGTCTGGTTCTTTTCGATGGACAATTGTGTACTTGGTCACTTTCACGTACCAGCCCTAAGATGTAGTCGCCCATCATATTCTCGTTGTACTGTCCTTGATAGCAACACTCAAACTGCTGCATATCTTGGTGGAACCTTTCTCCTTGTTCCTCAGAGTATGCTCCCGTGTTCTGCTTGAATTTATGTAGATGAGAATCCAGGATATGAAACTTGAGCGACCTTCTGCAGCCCATTGCGTGGTATTTCTTCACCATCGTTTCCACCAACTCCACATAGTTGTTTGCTTTGTGATTTCTCAAGAACCCCTGAACCACGGCAACAAAACTGTTCTAAGCTGCTTTCTGTATTTTTTTGAGCATGTCAGGAAATTTCGGACATTCTATGATCCTCTTGATTTGTGGTCCCACAAAAATTCCAGCTTTTACCTTGGCCTTAGGCCTCGGTCAGACAGGTGTTTTTTTGCACGATCTCTGCATGCGATCAGCGCATAAATAGAACCATTGCTTCGCAATGGCATCGGACACATGGTCGCTTTTTATGCGGATGTCCGATAAATTATAGGACACGAGGAATCGCAGATCGCGCCTATCTGCGATTCCTTGTGTTCTATTATATGCGCTCAATGGGGCCGGCAGCAGCAGTGCCGACCCCATTGAGAACATATACTACAAAGATCATTCTCCTCTGCCACAGCTGTAACAGCTGTGGCAGAGAAGAACGATGTTCGCCCATTGAATGGGCTGCCGGTGAGCGCGGGATGAATTTTCATAAAATATAAGCCCTTCCCTGAAAATCATCCTGAAATGTGTAAAAAAAAATATATATATATACTCACCTTGTCCCTGCAGCCGGAGTTCAGCCGCGGCCGGCCGGCAGTTCTCCTGAACTGCTCTGTGTAATATTCAGCAGGCGAGGATTTAAAATCCCCGCCTGCTCAATGGGCTGCCTCTGATTGGTCACAGCCCTCACCAATCAGAGGCAGCTCTCACTCACCCATTCATGAATTCATGAATGGGTGAGTGAGTGCTGCCTCTGATTGGCTCAGCGCAGGGACCAATTAGGAGCAGCTCTAAGCTGTCATTCAATAGCTGCAGATTTTTCGGGCGATTTTTCGGCCCCGGTCATATGATTTGCGGATGCGCATCCGTCATGCGATCCGCATATCGCGGCAAAAAACGCCCGTCTGACCGAGGCCTTAGTCAGCTTCAAGAAGAGGTTTATTAGATGTTTGCGCACTGTAGATTCTTTATCTAGAGCTGTGGCAAACTTTCATAAGCCCAAGTTTTATGTGAGGAGGTGGCATCAGAATCATCTTAGGATCTAGTAGGGGTTCCCACTTGATGTTGCTTTATCCCACAGTGAAGTCAATACAATCACGCCAGTCTCATCGATGGCAGTGTTCAGTTTTGGCTCTGCTATCCCAAAGACAAAGATGGCAAAGAAACTTTGTGAAACCACCTTGAAGACCCATTAGGAAAGCAATCTTGAAGTCTCATAAAACCTCCCAGCCATACTGATCGTACTTCAGAACTTGCAACAGGAATTTGACACTACCGTACTCCTCCCTGAAATGTGCAGAGTAAGCTACTGGAAGGGATGGAAGTTGATTTCCATTGTGGAGCAGAACTGCTTTCAGGCTCTTGGAAGAACTATCGATGAAAAGGCGTCAATCCTCTGCATTACAAGGTATCACAATTTCACTGAATAAACCTGTCCCATCCTGGCAGTAACAGAGTCCATCTTGAAGGGTGAAGAAGGTACAAAACATTTGATGACGTTTTCTTTGACTTGGAACTTGCACTCTATCATCCAGCAAGTTCCACTGTTTCAACCTGGATGTCAGAATTTCTGCTTTAGCTTTTTTAAGACTAAGATCTCTTACCAAATCATTAGCATCCTTCTGCTTTGGGTAGTATGGTCTTCTGTCATCTTCGCCGGCATGGAAAGGATCAGTTGCATCTTCACTGTCTAGGAACACAAATCAATTCAAGCAGCACTCCAGGAATATGGTAGAAAGCACCAAAATTTTACGAACTGTATAGGGGTGAGAAGTAAAATCTAAACTCACTCTGATGTGTCACGTCAGATGCATTGCATCATCAGACTGCGCTGAGACACCATGGGACCAGCGGACAGACTCTATGTGTAATGTAAGTTTCCTTTTGCTATAAATATGCTTTATGTTTGATGTCGATAAAATTATAAACTAACCTGCCTTCTGGACATTTGGATTGTACTCCACTGGTGACCTGAAGTCCATGAGAGGACTGTTCTGCCGACCGGGATTAGGGGTGTTCTCTGCTAGAGACACCCCTGTGAAGTAAGTTCTTCACTGGTGTTATGTATTTTACAAAAGTCTTATGTTCTACCTGGAGTGCTGGGGCTTTTTTATGGTTTGACCATTGCCTATTCTTTATCTTCATTGTCTAAGCTGATGTATTCTGTGGAAGCGTCGGAATGGTGAGATCAGAGCAGTAAGTTACCTGGGCCATAGACCAAGAAATGTTTGGATACATCACAGCAACTGTATTTTTTCCACTTTGACATTTGGAGGGGTCTACCATGCAGAAATAGCAGTTGGTGGAATTATCAGTTGGCTCCGGCCAAATTCTTGGTATCGCAAACTTCATGGCTCTATTTTTGCCTCTGAACCAACTTTCAAGAGTTTTCTTGCAATTATCGTAGCTGAAGTGAGGTGCCCATGACTTATCTTGATCACCCACAGCCATCCCAAAATATGTTTTGAAGGCTGTATTCATTTTTGCCGTTGTTGCCAAAGAGGGCTTCTGTGCCCGTGTTTTGATGAATTCTCCACATACATAACAGAAAGCATCTTCAGGATATTCACAACCTCTTGATGCCATACTTGATTCAAAACATCACTAATTTATCTACAGATGTAAAAAAAAAAAATAACAGCATTATATTAGCATACAAAATAATTACTGTACATGTAGAATCATGAATCTGCACTGTACATATAATCTTAGTTAGCAATGTGACAATCAAAATTTTAGCTCAAAAACTGCTAATAACCATTTGTTTGTTACCCAAATAATGTGAAAATACGACTGATTTCCCGAACACAATTTTTTTTTTCGCCTAGTGAATTTATAAACTGTATTCTTGCGATAAACAAATAGTCTATTGCAAATATAACTCAAAATGGACTTCTGATTCACAAAGAGTTACTTGGCAGTAGTTGCCTGGTTGATAAGCAGTAACAGTTCTCTGCAAGACATGTCCATGATATACAAGACTTATAGCAACTAGAGTCCATGTCTTAGTCCTCTGGTGCATGAATGGCTACTCCTTCTCCTATTCATGGCAGTGCAGACACTTCTTCACTGGAGTTCACAAGCCAGACACCAACTCCTGTATGTAGACTGTGCCAGAGGGCCTGGTTCAGAACCCAGATGGCAGCCATTCCTTCCTCTCTCTTCAGCATGCAAGGTCATGCCAGGGGGCCTGCCCCAGAATCCTCATCCTCAGCCATTCCTCCTTTTTCACATCTGCGCTGGCATTCTAAGCTCTGACATTGCGAGAAATAACTTTAGTGTCCCAGAACCTTCAGGACCTTTCCAAACATATGCCCTCCAGACAGCCAATCACAAAAATAATATACAATTAGACTGCAAAAGCAATAACACCGAACGATCACTGGGGGTCAACGTTCATTCATAGTTTAATATATATACATACAATATCTGAAAATGGGAAATCAAGATGACAACAAATGTGGTACTTTTTTCATGACCACCCCTCTTACGGTACACATATGTTGTTTTTCCTCAACTTGGGAACTGTAGAAATTGTGTAGATCACAGTGCTAACCCATTTCCATAACTCCCATTGACTTTATGGGAGTCACAAAAATAGCTTAGTGCTGCCTACTTTGCTGTTTCCAGAAGTCCAGACTACTGCCGGCTGCATTCAGTCAGGCTGGGGAGGGGGGCAAAACTTGAGATAGTTGCCATAAAACCCCCAGATGGGAATACCTCTTCAGGGGCCATGAAATTTAGAGTTACAGATATCAACTATGAAATTTCGAACAGTTACAGTAACATACATTGTTTAAAAAGGAGTATTTCTCATCCAGGTTACGTGGCATTTAGATAGTTCCTTTGCAAACCAACATAATCCGATATAAATCACCAGCTTTAGGAACCATTATCTACAAAAGAAATATAAATCTCTTAATCTCTTAAAATATCACAAGCATGGTACACTTGTAAAACACATTTATAGTTAGATATGATCATTGATACTGATGACGGAGGGGTTTTGACGTTCTCTTCTGAATATAATACTTGATATTCCTGGTGGTATCTTAAACATGAAGAACAATTTAGCCGTACTGGATAAATGGTCAAACAATGAAAACTGCAGTTCAATGTCTCCAAATGTAAAATAATGCACTCAGGGAGAAATAAATCCTCAGAATGAATATCATATCTGGTCTTCTATGTTATCCAGGATTTAAGAAGTGAAGGATTTAGGGGGTTCTATTTCTGACAGCCTTAATTTGAGTCCACAGTGCAGTCAGACAGCAAAGAAAGCAAGTAGGATGCTTGGCTGCATAGTTAGAGGTATTACCAGTAGAAAGAGGGAGATTGTGGTCCCGCTGTATAGAGCTCTGGTGAGACCACATCTTGAACACTGTGTTCAGTTCTCGAGACTTTACCTATAGACATTGGTAAAATGGAATGAGTCCAAAGACAGGCTACAAAAATGGTAGAAGGTCTCAAGAACAAAACTTATCAGTAAAGACTTAAAGAGTATATCCTGGAGGAAAGAAGGAAAAGATGACGTTACATGATGGAACCAGGTATAAATAAGGTTCATGAGGGAAGTATTTTATTAGGAAGCTAAACACTAGAACAAGGGGCACAATCTGAGATTAGTTGGGGGAAGATCAGAAGAAATGTCAGGAGATATTTTACTGAAAGTAGGGTATCAAGAAGAGAGCCTGGTAACTACACGCCGGTAAGTCACACTTCAATAATTGGAAAAATATTTGAGGGGTTTCTGAGAGATGCCTTCCTGGAATACCTAAAGGAAAACAACGGTATAACCCCTCATCAGCACGGGTTCATGAGGGGTCACTCATGTTAAACCAACTTGATCAGCTTCTACAATGAAGTGAGTTCTATGCTGGACCTGGGAGAGTCTATTGATCTTGTATATCTGGATTTTTCGAAAGCATTTGACACCGTGCCGCATAACAGGCTGATATATAAAATGAGACAGCTCCGTCTGGGCAAAAACTTTGTAGCTGGGTAAAGAACTGGCTCAGAGATAGGAAGCAGTGGGTGGTAATAAATGGTTCGTACTCTGATTGGGCCACCGTTGCTAGTGGGGTCCTACAGGGTTCAGGACTAGGCCTCATTCTGTTCAATATATTTATTAATGACCTGATAGAGGGAATGCACAGTAAAATATCAATATTTACAGATGATACAAAATTATTCAAGATAATTAATACAATGGAAGATGATGGCTACAAACGGACCTAGATAAGCTGGGGGCTTGGGTAGAAAAATGGCAAATGAAGTTCAATATTGATAAATGTAAGGTTATGCACATGGGCAGCAAAAATGGATGTTACCAATATACACTAAATGGGGTACTGCTAAGGAAAAGTGAGATGGAAAAAGACCTGTGGGTACTCATGGACTGTAGACTTAACTGGAGCAATTAATGCCAGTCAGCTGCTGCAAAAGCAAATAAAGTCTTTGGATGCATTAAAAGATGTATAGGGGCGAGGGACAAGAATATTATCCTCCCATTATATAAGGCACTTGTCAGGCCTCATATGGAATACTGAGTACAGTTCTGGACACCGGTGCTCAGGAGGGATGTTGCAGTGCTTGAGGGGTTCAAAGAAGGGCAACTAATTTCATAAATGGAATGAGAGGACTGTAATACCCAAAGAGGCTATTAAAATTGGGATTATTCACTCTGGAAAAAAGACGGTTAAGGAGCGATCAAATAACTATGTATAAATACATGAGGGGACAATACAAGGATCTCTACCATGATCTGTTTATACCCAGGACTGTGATGGTAACAAGAGGGCATCCACTAAGTCTAGAAGATAGCAGGTTTCATCACCAACACAGAAGGAGGTTCTTTACTGTAAGAGCGGTGAGACTGTGGAACTCTCTGCCTGAGGACGTGGTGATGGCAAAATCAATAGAGGAGTTTAAAAGGGAACTAGATGTCTTTTTAGAGCAGTACAACATTACAGGGCATAGACAAAAAATGACCAGAAGGGTTGCTGATCTCAAATGTTCATTCAGGGATTACTCTTTCTGCCATTATGGAGTCATGAAGGTATTTTTCCCCCAGAACGAAGGTAAATTGGCTTCTGCCCTCTGGATCAGCAATGGGGGGTGGAAACAGGCTGAACTGGATGGATATTTGTCTTTTTTCAGCCTTGAATACTATGTAGTAAATGCTTGGAACAAACTTCCAGGAGATGTGGTTGGATAATCAGCAATAAATGAATTCAAGCTGCCTGGGATAAGCATTGATCTATGGTAAGACAGAGATAAAAAGGAAATAATATAGGGGCAGAATCAGGCGCCGCAACAAAAGGCTCAGTGGCCCAGGTGCAAAGGTTCAGCTGGGCCAACGCCCTTCCTCTATCTGTACCTGTAACCGTACCCATACCTAAACTGTGCTGCATACAACTGCAAAACGAATTTACATACATGATCTAGCACCTTGGCATATGCTTTCTAAACATGACTAATTTCTTGGACTATGTGAAAATCTGTTTGCAGTCACTTAGGCCGCTTTCATACGGCCGAGAAAATCGCACGAGTTTTATGCATTGCGGGAAGCACAAATCTTGCATTAATATGAACCCCATTCTTTTGAATGGGGTCTTACACATGAGCGATTTTTTTTCCCGCATCGCAGGAAAATATCGTGGCATGTTCTATCTTTGGGTGTTCCCATGGAATGCCTTGCATCGTCTGGTGTATGAGGTCAATATGAGGTTTACCTACTGAAAGCAATGGGAAACACTCTGCCACAGTTAAAAGCATTGCTACTTCCCCGATGTGATGTGAGCTGGTTTTAACACAATGTGATTATTCTCAGTAAGAGGAACCAAGCAATCTTGTAGATATGATACCTTTTAGTGACTAACAAAAATACATGATGGTATAGCAGGCTTTCGACCTCTCAGGATCTTTCCTCAGGAATAATAAAACAGATCTGGATGGGGCATATATATATATATATATATATATATATATATATATATATATATATACATACACACAAATATACAGAAATGAAATGTTATCTTTCCTTCAGACCTGCAAATAAGGAAGATGGAACAATACCTCTGCGGCGCCACCTATTGGATGGCAGCATTCCTTCAAATCAATGTATGACTTTTTACCAAGTCTATAAAAAAATAAAAATAAAATAATGATTGGGAATAGCACCCCGTCTGGGTGCTCTCCTTGAAGAGAGACAATGTTATTCCCCGACCCATCCACCCCCCAGGTGTCTGCACACACACCCTGGGCGCTCCCCTTAAAAAGACCCCTCCTGACCTCCTTCAGACATTTCATATTCTCCACTGATGCAAGAATCCAGCTTTGAGGTTCATTCCCTTTTTGAGGGTATCAAAAATGGCCACAAATTATTTTGTGGCGGTGTGACTTGAAGTTGCCCTTCAGTATGATATGACTCCTCTGTTCCATATTGTGTCTGTGACTAGAAAAATGTTTTGCCACAGGTAATTCTATCTTTCACTCTCTAATTGTGTGGCGGTGAGATCTCATCCTGGCTCTCAGTTTTTGTCCCGTTTCCCCAATATAAAGGCCCCCAACAGGACATTCACTGCACTGGATCAGGTGCACAACATTGGAAGTGGAACATGTGAATGTCCCTGGGATCTTATAGTCCTGCTGTGTGTTGGCGATTTGTATCCTGTCTATGGTCCATACATGTGAGTGGGTCTTACAGTTCCTTACATTACAGGGATACGTTCCTTTTTGTGTGTCAGACAACAATGCAGTCCTGATTATAAAGTTCCTCAAATTTGGAGGTCGCCTGTAACATAGGAGGGGAGGGTCTGGGAATATGGTTTTCAGATGGTCATCCTTGTGTAGGGTATGATGGAGTTTCTTACTAGTAATTTTGCCTCCCACACAACCCCAGCGATGGATAGCGACAGTTTCTACCGTTCTTTGCACACTAGCAACTGAATGTTTGGGGACTACTACCATGCTATTCCTCCTAATTCCTGGTAACCCATGAAGTTTTGTTTTGCTTACAAGGAATATCTCATCAGTTTCTACGTTTTTTAAGAATTTGCTATGATTTTTTAAACATTTTTGATGTCGCAAACTATATTTTAAGAAAATCCTAATATGGCCAGTTTCAGATGCACATAGTCATGTGTTCGTAATACGGATTCATAAAACAGGCATATTACAGATGGCATTGTAACTGTGTGTCATGAGTATTTCATAGGTATTTGATCTGCACTTGCCTCCCAATTTACTGTTATTGGTTTTATTTTCTACTAAGCATATATGGATCTAAATTTGCTTTATAAAAAATAATACCAATGAACGTAAATACGGAGGCAAAAATGCACAAAATTAGGGCATGCTGCATTTTTAATCACTTAAGGGCCTATCTACACGGCCGTAGGAGCTTAACGTGCACCCGCTGGCGTCGTAAAAACACCTCAACGGCCCGGTACCTATATGCCAAGGCCGCAATGCTGTGGGGCCTGGGGAGATATTCCACTTCCCTCCCCCCCTCTAACTGTTTGCAATGCTCCCAGGATGGGGTGGAGCTAAGCTCCCGTCCCTTGTCCGCAGCCAGCAATGGGAGGGGCGGAGCTTAGCTCCGCCTCAGCCTGTCCCATTGCAAACAGTGGCAAGGGGAGGAGAGGAGAAGAGAAGGGGGAGGGAGTTTAGCGTCATGCTGCTAAATTCCCTCCTACCTCCCTTCTCCAACAGCTAGCATAGGCTCCCATAGGAATCTATGCAGCTGCCGCCACCATTGCAAGCTTTCATGCTGCGGAAATACGCCCCTGTGCACTGATGCATTGTAAGCCAATTCATCAGAGGGGTAGCGCATATCGGCCAGGCATGAAAACCCGTCCGATATATGCCTGTCTAAATGAGCCCTAAGGACGCTTTAATTTGGCCATAAGGACACGATTATTTTGGGTGGATTTTCATCTGCACTTTGCAAAAGCCATAACTTTTTTATTTTCCATATCAGGGTTGTTTTTTTTTGCATGGCAAACTGTAGTTTTTATTAGTAAGATTTACATAAAATATATTATTAAAGGAGATGTCCCGCGGCAGCAAGTGGGTCTATACACTTCTGTATGGCCATAATAATGCACTTTGTAATATACATTGTGCATTAATTATGAGCCATACAGAAGTTATAAAAAGTTTTTTACTTACCTGCTCCGTTGCTAGCGTCCTCGTCTCCATGGAGCCGACTAATTTTTGGCCTCCGATGGCCAAATTAGCCGCGCTTGCGCAGTCCGGGTCTTCAGCTTTCTTCTATGGAGCCGCTCGTGCCAGAGAGCGGCTCCGTGTAGCTCCGCCCCGTCACGTGCCGATTCCAGCCAATCAGGAGGCTGGAATCGGCAGTGGACCGCACAGAAGAGCTGCGGTCCACGAAGGTAGAAGATCCCGGCGGCCATCTTCAGCGGTAAGTATTGAAGTCACCGGACCGCCGGGATTCAGGTAAGCGCTGTGCGGGTGGTTTTTTTAACCCCTGCATCGGGGTTGTCTCGCGCCGAACGGGGGGGGGGGTTAAAAAAAAAAAAACCCGTTTCGGCGCGGGACATCTCCTTTAAACTCTTATACATCTTTTTAGAAGGGCAGGGAGAGAAAACATCAATTCTGCCATTTTTTAATAGCATTAATCATGAAGCATAAATGACATGGTAAATTTTTCTGTTAGTTGGTACGATTACAACGAAACCAAAATTATTAAATTTTTTAGGTTTTTACACTTTTGCACAATGAAAATCCTTTTTTGGCAATTTTTGTTTACATCCCTGCATTCAAAGACCCATAGCTTTTTATTTTTCCATGGACGGAGCTCTGTAAGGAATTCTTTTTTGCGTGACGAGCTGTAGTTTTTTGGTACCATTTTAGGATATATTAAGCTTTTTTGATGACTGTTATTGCGTTTTTTGGGAGGCAAATCAACAAAATAAGCATTTTGTCTCATTTTTTTTTTTTTACAGTTTTTGCCGTGCAGGATAAATAGTGTGTTCAATTTATTGTACAGGTCGTTACAGATACAATGATACCAATATGTGGGTTTTTAAAAAAATGTTTGATTTTTTTAAACAAACAAAGTGTGGAAATTTTTTTTTTTTTAAATATTTTGTTTTTAAACTTTTTTTAATGGCATTTCAAGGAAAACATACATGAGTAGGCTGTAATTGTTACACAGGTTTTCATCACATAACATACACTTCTGTTACAGAAGCGTTTTACCTTTAGTAGTCATCATCAGTTGTCCATTTTTTTAAATTTCATTTTACATGTTTTTGTTACGCCAGTTTTAGTTTTTTTTAAACATTTTTTATGTTCCTGCAGGGGGCTTGAACCATAAAAGCTCTAAATCCTTAGAAAATGCATTGCAGTATAGAAGTACTGTAATGCTTTATCGCTCACAATAGCGATCACAGGCTATGGCAGGCCCGGACACCAGTGTATGATGTCTGGTTGCCATGGCAACCCATTGGTCCTCTGCAATGTAATCTGTGAACCCTTTACATGCTGCGATGTACATTGATCGCACCATGTAAAGGGATAAGAGCAGTGATCGATGTTCTAATTGTTCCCCGCTGTTGCATGGGGAGGACGGATATCTGTCACAGCCAACTCGCACTGCGGGAGGCATGGGCGCACTTCTGAATCTGCGCCATTCATATTATCTAAATTTATATCCTGTTGTGTTAAGTGCCCCCCAGCCAGGACGTACACTTACAGTTAGGGCCAGAAATATTTGGACAGTGACACAAGTTTTGTTATTTTAGCTGTTTACAAAAACATGTTCAGAAATACAATTATATATATAATATGGGCTGAAAGTGCACACTCCCAGCTGCAATATGAGAGTTTCCACATCCAAATCGGAGAAAGGGTTTAGGAATCATAGCTCTGTAATGCATAGCCTCCTCTTTTTCAAGGGACCAAAAGTAATTGGACAATGGACTCTAAGGGCTGCAATTAACTCAGAAGGCATCTCCCTCGTTAACCTGTAATCAATTAAGTAGTTAAAAGGTCTGGGGTTGATTCCAGGTGTGTGGTTTTGGATTTGGAAGCTGTTGCTGTGACCAGACAACATGCGGTCAAAGGAACTCTCAATTGAGGTGAAGCAGAACATCCTGAGGCTGAAAAAAAAGAAAAAATCCATCAGAGAGATAGCAGACATGCTTGGAGTAGCAAAATCAACAGTCGGGTACATTCTGAGAAAAAAGGAATTCACCGGTGAGCTTGGGAACTCAAAAAGGCCTGGGCGTCCACGGAAGACAACGGTGGTGGATGATCGCCGCATACTTTCTTTGGTGAAGAAGAACCCGTTCACAACATCAACTGAAGTCCAGAACACTCTCAGGGAAGTAGGTGTATCTGTCTCTAAGTCAACAGTAAAGAGAAGACTCCATGAAAGTAAATACAAAGGGTTCACATCTAGATGCAAACCATTCATCAATTCCAAATATAGACAGGCCAGAGTTAAATTTGCCGAAAAACACCTCAAGAAGCCAGCCCAGTTCTGGAAAAGTATTCTATGGACAGATGAGACAAAGATCAACCTGTACCAGAATGATGAGAAGAAAAAAGTTTGGAGAAGAAAGGGAACGGCACATGATCCAAGGCACACCACATCCTCTGTAAAACATGGTGGAGGCAACGTGATGGCATGGGCATGCATGGCTTTCAATGGCACTGGGTCACTTGTGTTTATTGATGACATAACAGCAGACAAGAGTAGCCGGATGAATTCTGAAGTGTACCAGGATATACTTTCAGCCCAGATTCAGCCAAATGCTGCAAAGTTGATCGGACAGCGTTTCACAGTACAGATGGACAATGACCCCAAGCATACAGCCAAAGCTACCCAGGAGTTCATGAGTGCAAAAAAGTGGAACATTCTGCAATGGCCAAGTCAATCACCAGATCTTAACCCAATTGAGCATGCATTTCACTTGCTCAAATCCAGACTTCAGACGGAAAGACCCACAAACAAGCAAGACCTGAAGGCTGCGGCTGTAAAGGCCTGGCAAAGCATTAAGAAGGAGGAAACCCAGCGTTTGGTGATGTCCATGGGTTCCAGACTTAAGGCAGTGATTGCCTCCAAAGGATTCGCAACAAAATATTGAAAAAAAAATATTTTGTTTGGGTTATGTTTATTTGTCCAATTACTTTTGAGCTCCTAAAATGTGGAGTGTTTGTAAAGAAATGTGTACAATTCCTACATTTTCTATCAGATATTTTTGTTCAACCCTTTAAATTAAACGTTACAATCTGCACTTGAATTCTGTTGTAGAGGCTTCATTTCAAATCCAATGCGGTGGGATGCAGAGCCCAACTCGCGAAAATTGTTTTACTGTCCAAATATTTCTGGCCCTAACTGTATGTCCTGTGGTCTTAAGGGGTTAAAATACGACTGAGAATACGTCCTCATGAATAAGACACATAGGTTTACATTAGCTCCATACTAGGTGCAAAGCACGGACACAATATGGAGCAAAAATATGATCGTCTGAAAGTGGCCTATTTTCCAATCTTCACTCTACACTTTCTGTTCTGCAGAGAAAACTTTTCAGCAGCCATCTCATTATCATCACAGGCAGGATTACAATGAAAGGTGACTTCTATACATAGATAACACAGGATCCACCATTCACTATAACCTATGGGCAAAGCTCCCCTCCTCCCCTTCCCTGCACAATGACCTCTGCATATGTCACAGAGCATGCCTAGAACACTCTTCGAAAGAAGTCAATGAGTCATCTACTATCCTTTATGTCTGTGGTCCATGAGGGTGTTGCAAAGTGTATCTCTAAATGCTGTTAAATGGATCTCATGGTCACCTGCATAGTCATGTACAGACAACTACAATTGCAGCGTCCGAGGTGCAGGCCCTCGGCCGAGAAGACAGTGGGGTAGAGGGAAAACCTTGTCCGTCTACCATCCCCTCCCTAAGGGTAGATCGGAACCTGACCTCGCTACCAACAGGGGGAGATCACATATAGTAACCATGGTTACCTTTAAGTCCTGTTTGTCATTCGTGACGCCAACATTCCATCCTCTGTTGTGGATCTCTCCGATGAAATCCCATAGAATAAAGTAGTCCACACATACAGAGTGTCTTTTCTGGACGAGAACCGGGAATGTTCTGTCCTGCCCGTTTACTTTACTCTTTTTAGAGAATAACAGTACAACAGTCTTTGATGTAAAACACAATTAAAGTAGTGCTGTATCAGTGAGGATTCTCGGGGCACTGTAGATCCGCAGTCTAAGTTATCTTTTCGATCTCTCTCTCTCGGTAACACTCTGTCAACTTTCAGTCACTCATGCTTTTTCTCGCTCTCTGGCGGTTTCTTTCTCTCTGGACACATGTGGTGCTTGCGCGGCTTTTCCCTTTTCTGGGTTCATACACTCCTTGCAGTTAGTGGCTATGGGGAGTATCTCTGGAATGGATAGGCCCTAGTGGGAACAGCGGACTACCTTTCGGCCTCCTCTCTGTCTCACTCATTAACGCTCTGCACCTCCGAACCCAGGACTCAGAACTTCAAGACAACTGACTCTGGACTCCGGACTGCTCTAGGCTCTCACGTGACTACTCTTTTATACTGCACACAGGGCAAAATGATACATTTCCCAGACATGACCAGACAATAACCCTTTCATGCCTGCAAACTTTAATACACATACCTCTGATTCATTCCACATACAGTTTAAGACAGTTTTCATTCCAAGACAGTTTACAAGACAAACACGAAACATGTATTCTGAGGTGCTGGAGGGGATCACTAACTCTGGGCCACTACACAATCGCACAATAAAAACTGAGAAAAAAGGAAAATGTTTCACTGTTTGGTTTTTATTAGCAAAAAATATAGGTGATTCATTACCTTTAAAAATGGTGTAGGTGCACAAGTGGCTGGTAGGCTCACACATATATAAACATCTGACCTCCGCAACAAAGGTGCTGTGTGTACTTTGCATAAATAAGTGTTTTCTAGGACATCTATCTCCCTTACTTTCTTCCTTCTACCTTTTATGTAGATTGTCCCTCTTTTAATGGGGTATGATAATTCAACTTGCCTACCCTAGTTCCTGCATCACAAGCTCAATAAGTTTGGACTACTACACCAATCTGTTGATCAAATTCCCAGTTTTGGAGCTCTCCAGTGGCTAAAGTGCAATCTAGGTTGGCTCTAACCATTGCTTCCACAGTTGCCATATATTCAAAGCCACCTAGCTCAGTGTATTTGATGTATTTATATCTCAGAAAGAATGCAACTGTGCAAGTAACCCTGCTTGGTAGAATGCAAGAGTGCAGAGATGTATTACTGTATACTTTTTAAGGGCTCAGTCACACGGGTGCATCGGCGCCCGTGTTACTTCAGGTAGCAGACGGCCGTACCTGAAGACGGACGCCTCTCTGCAGCGCCGGAGGAAAGAGCATGTGACCGGCGGCTTCATTGCCGATCATGTGTTCTTTCATCAGCGCTGCAGAGAGACGTCCGTCTTCAGGTACGGCCGTCTTCTTTCTCCAGTAAGGGTTCAGTCACACTGCCAATGCGCCCGTGTGACTGAGCCCTAATTTAGTACTTTCTATCACTTGGTACCCTTAAGTCAGAGAAGGTATGTCTGCTTGTAGGGTCTGCCTTTTACCTAAACTGTACCAAAGATGACATCTCCTAGCTTCTTCTTCCTCTGCCTCCTATACAGAGGCCCTGTAACCTTCATCACTAACAGTAACATGGCGAGTCAGACTAGAAATGTTAGCTTTCTCTGTATTTTCATGCAAAGCAACTTTCTACTTCTGAATAGTTATGGCCAGCTGACAACACAAAATGTGGAAGGCTGTTCTGCTACTTCAAGACCAAGAGTTACCCCAAAGTTGGGTCAATGACGATACTTTTGCATTTTTATTGACCACTTTGGTGAGTTGCAGGTGTTTGGATGGAATCCAACAGGAAACTTCTATGTATGGCAGTAATTTGTGTGCCTTCTTTCCTTTAGTCAACATGAAGATAACATGAAGTGGTATGGAAAATGCAGCAGAAGGCAGCCGTGTTCCTGTTGCAGGTTGATAAAAAGTATTCTTGTGAAATGGATGGGGAAATTCGAAAATAAGGAATAAATCTTAAGACCATCTGTGATTGTCTTCCAACTCAAACTTGGCTTTCTCCTTGAAGTACATTGATATTGGTATTTACAATATCTTGTCTTCTCCAGCATTTCATTATAAGCCATCTTTTAACCACTTGGTGACGCCCCATCGGGATTCTACGTCCTGGCCTGCTGGGCTTTATTCCTAGAGGACGTAGAAATATGCATCCTCTAGGAATGAAAGCCCTGCAGGCTCAGGACGTGATAGCTCCATGCTGCCGGTTACCGGAGGTATCCGACAGCATGGAGCTGTCATCCAGGGCCGCGGGACCCCACCCCCGGTAACGCGATCGCGTTAAAGTCAATGTAAAGTAAAAAACAATTAAGATTTCAGCTCCCCTTAAGGATCGGATCCGTAAGGGGAGCTGAGAGTACTCACCCCCAGTCCTCCGCGCAGTCCGGCATCTTCAGTCTTCTCCCCGGCCCTGCCGCCGGCGTCTGCGCATGCACGCCAGACACATTACGTCACGCGCATGCGCAGAGAGTCGGGAGGCCCAGGAAATTTAAAAACTCCCTGCTCCCAGCTAGTATGAGTAGTCGAGAGCAGGGAGCTGTAACTGGGAGCTGCTGTATGCGGTTCCCGGTCACATGATCGCTGCTATCCAATGGATGGCAGCGATGATGTAAAAGTTAAAAAAAGTGCAAAAAAAAAAGATAAAAAGATGAAATTAGGTAACTTAAGCCCACAGATTTATCCGCGGACCTTGCCCGGCTTCTGAGCACGCGTCCGTCGCCAAAATGGCGGACGCAGGCGCAAAAGCCGTAGATTGGCGGGGTAATTTAAATTCTCCCCGCACCTGGCTACTAAATGTAGCCAAGAGCCTGGAGATTTCATGGGGTGCCATGGTCTGCTTTTCCCAGTCAAGTGATCGCCGCTATCTAATGGATAACGGCGATCACATAAAAGTAAAAAAAAGCTCAGTTTTCACCTCCCATCACGGATCGGATCCGTGAGGGGAGGTGAAATTACTTAAATAAGGCCACCGGCGAGGTCCCCTGGCGGGATCCTTATCCACGGACCATCCCTTAGTTTTGGCGCATGCACCCGTCGCCAATATGGTGGACGCAAGCGCAGAAGCTGGGAAGGGCAAGAGGAAATTTAAAATCTCCTTGCTCCTGGCTACTAAAGGTAGCCAAGAGCTTAGAGATGTCACGGGGGGCCGCGGTGAGCGGTCTTCGGTCACGTGATCGCCATTATCCAATGGACTAATTTGTCAATTTAAAAACAGGGTTTTTTTGTACAGTGTACACAGGAATGAAGACGTTCACCCCAAAATGGATACCCCCATTTGTCTCGTGTTCAGAAACATACGCATTGTGGCCCTAATCTACTTACAGGACACTTGGCTAGGCCCATAATGGAGGGAATGCCCGCTGGATTTCAGGGTACAACTGAATAAATTCCAGGCCCCATTGCCCACTTATACAAAAAAAAAATTGACTTCCTAAAAATATCCCCCCCCCGCCATCCCCATTTTTTTTTTGCCATTCCCTAAATATTAGATAAAAGTAATAATATAAATTGCGTTTTATGCCCGAAGACAGGGGTAATTATGGAGGCTGGTTGGGATGGGCACATGGGGCAAGAAAACCGGGTATCCCCACCCCCTCTCTCGCTTTTTGGGGGGTATTTCGTGACCTCAGCGGCGGGGATGGAGTGTAAAAAGTGGCGCTCTGTGAGGCTTTGTAATCTTGCTGCGGTGCAGCGGTCTCACACAGAAGGCACTCAACAAGCTGCTCCTGGAACTGCATGAAGGCGAACGTTCCTGGGGCTTCTTGTAAATTACGGATTACAGGTAGCGATCTAAATAACACCAGGCTCTCACGGCCGTATGCAGAATCCACTTACAGAGGCCCGCAGCAGATTCCAGCTATGACCCTGTGTACAGCCACGTAATGTACTGCGCATAACTGCCTACTCACACAGACGGTCATGCGCAGTACACCATGTTTTGTTTATATTTACCGCACCGTCGCTTAGAGATGACCCGGGTACCCGCAGCCCGTACACAATGTGTTTGCATATGGGCTGTGAGTATATCCACGGTCATAGAGCACAATGGGCTCTAGGTCGCGGATATCCGCGGTGAAATATATAACATGCTGTGTTCTGTTTTCTGCGAGTGGATTCCGTAATTCCGACCCGCTAATTGGGGGGAATTGTGTAATCCAATGCATGCAATTGATCCGTGGATTACCGCTGATCAAGCGCATGCAGAACCCATAATTCCTCTCCGGTCATGCGTGACCGGCCTAATGTTATACCGCTAATTTATCACGTGACCGGGGACCGCTCAACGAGGCCTCCGGTCACTGCTTCAAGCACTCTGCGACCGTTGGTCGCTGGGAGCAAGGAGATTTAAAATTTCCTGGGCTCCCCGGCTCCTGCGAATGTGTCCAGCATTTTGCCGGCGGGTGCATGCGCAGCAGCCGGAAGGGTCCATGAAGGATAATCGCATCTGGATTCAAATGCGGAAGCCTCCGAGAAGATGTTTAATCTCCTCTCACCGATCGCATCGGTGAGGGGAGATGAAACTTCCACTTTTTTAAGAACTTTTACGTGATCGCCATTATGCATTGGATAACGGCGATCACGTGACCAGTAACCGCATACCGCAGCTCCCCGTGACATCTCCAGGCTCTTGAGCTATATTTCACTTTTGCGCATGCGTCCGTCATCATGCTGACGGGCGCATGCGCAGAAGCTGGGGTGAGGTCCACCGATCAACATCCCACCAGGGAACAAATCCGGGACCTTGAGTACGTATTTTCATCCCCCCTTACGGATACGATCCGTAAGGGGAGATGAAACTTTAACTTTTTAAACTTTTTTTAACTTTAAAATTTTTTTTTTCTTTACTTTTTAATTTTATATGATCAACGTTATCCAATGGATAACGGTGATCATATGACTGGAAACCGCATACAGCGGTCCCCAGTCATATCTCCCTGCACTTGGCTATCTGTGACAGCCGGGTGCAGGGAGATTTTGAATTTGCCGGGCTCGCCGGAGGACATGGAGGAAGGGGGGTGAGTATTTTCACCTTCCCTCATGGATCCGATCCATGAGGGGAGGTGAAGCTTTTCTTTTTTTACACTTTTCTTTACTTTTCCACGATCGTCGTTATCCATTGGATAATTGCGATCGTGGTAGCGGGGACCGCTCACCGCGGTCCCTGCTGACATCTCCTGCCTCCCGGCTACCTACAGGAGCCGGAAGCAAGGAGATTTTCAATTTCCAGGGCCGCCAGGCCTTCTGCGCATGCGGCTGACGTAATGCCGCCTGGCGCACTGCGCAGAACATCGACTTCGGGGCCCAGAGGACCAGGACAGCGGGGAGCAGTGCGGCGGACGCGGGTGAGTAATTTCAGCTACCCTGATGGATCTGATCCATCAGGGCAGCTGAATCTTTAACTTTTTTGCACTTTTTGCAACTTTTATGCATTCGGCGCTATCCATTGGATAGCGCCGATCACATTGCCGGGGAGGGTCCCCGCAGCCCGGGATGACAGCTCCATGCTATCAGCTACCTGCGGACACCAACAGCATGGAGCTGTCACGTCCAGAGCCCGAGGGGCTTTATTCTCTGCAGGACACGTTTTTACGTCCTCAGAGAATAAAGCCCACTTCGGGAGGATGTAAAAACACTATGGGCTGGTCGTTAAGGGGTTAACACATTTAGGGCGGACACCCACTGGTGTTTTTTTCTCCACTGCGCTGCGAGAGCAAGTGAAAACTCTTGCCTTGCAGTGCGAGAAAAAAAATGGGATGACGCCGGGATTTTGCCAGTCTTTTCAATGGGGCCAGTGGCAGCAGCGCTAGCCCTATTGAAAAGATATGGAGAATACCGCAGACATCTGCCACAGCTGTGACAGCTGTGGAAGAAGTGCAGCATGCTATCCCATTGCTTTCAATGGGATCAGCGCTGCTATCGGTCCCATTGAAAGCAGTGGTTTTTGGCAAACCCTGCTGTATGATTTTTGGGGAAGGGCTTGAAATATAAGCCCTTCCCTGAAAATCATCAATAAGTGGTAAAAAAATGTTTGAAAAAAGTACTCACCTATCTGCCGCTCACACGCGTCCCCCGGCTGGCTCCCTGACACTGCTATCCAGCACTTTCAGCAGACGGGGATTTAAAAAAAAATCCCCGCCTCCTGAAAGGGCTGTGCTGATTGGCTGAGCGCTCAGCCAATAACAGCTAGTGCTTAGCTATTGGCTGAGTGCTCAGCCAATTACAGATAGTGCTTAGCTATTCATTCATGAATAGCTAAGATAGTGACAGCTGTGGCAGAAGTCCGCGGTATTCTCCATATCTTTTCAATGGGGCTAGCACTGCTGCCCCTGGCCCCACTGAAAAGACTGGCGATATCCCGGTCTCATTCCGGTGTCTTTCTTGCCCTGCGAGTTGAGTGTTTTCACTTGCTCTCGTAGTGCAAGATAGAAAATATCGCCCGTGGGTGTCCAGCCTTAGGCTGGGCTCACACAATCGGCATCCACGCTGACTTTTCATGGTAAAAGGCAGGCATTAAAAGACATGCATTTTCCTTTATGAATTGCGTATTTTGAAACCAGAAAAAAAATCGCAGCATGCTGTATTTTGCAGCGGACTCAGCACGGATGACCCAATTGAAGTCAATGGAGGTGTCTGACTGGCAGCCCATGACATTGCATACGGGCTGCGGGTACCAATATCAGTGTTCAGCAACAGCGCGGAAAATAGAAACAAACAATCCCAAAAAATTGTACTGCGCATGACCGCATGTGAGCCTCCGCGGTCATCCGCAATACAGTTAATGGAGGTACACAGAGTCACCGGCCAGGCTCACAGCCAGAATCCGACCTGCTCATGTGAGCCTGGCCTTCCACACAATACTTTTTTCTCTTATGATTACAAGACATTTATGATAAACGGTAAGGCCTCTCTCACATGGGCGTTTTTTTTGCTGTGATTTACGTGCATTTTCAATGTAGTTTTCAAACGCAGCACTAAGTCTCCATTTATTTTATTGGGATCTCTCTAAGTGTTCTAGTGCACGCTAAATTGTACGCTGCATGTTTTATTTTTCAGCACTGTAGTGCGTTCTTCACGCACTACATCACCCATTGAAATGAATGGGGGGTGAAAATTGGAGTAAAAACAAGGTACAGCGCAGTTTACTGTGTTTTTCACGCAGGTTGCTATGCCACAGGGAGGGGAGAAAACGTTGTGACATCATCAGTGTACTTCTTTAAGGTAGACGCACACAAAAAAGCAGTAAAATGCAGCTCAACACGCAGTAAAACACTGTGTAACGTTTTAACAAACGCTTGTGTGAGTCTCACATAGTCGTATTTGTGTGCACACAATTATCAGAAAATAGAACCCATTGATTTCAATGGCTTCGCTCACAGGCGCGTATTTTACGTGCGCATTTCGGTCACTTAAAAGATAAGCCCGCAGCATGCTTAACGCATCTTGAACACATTAAACTAACTGGCCATGTAAATGGCTGGGAGAATTGGTGCAAATATGTAACGCCCAATGTGTAAAAACGCGACAAAGATCCGTACGCACATACGCATACGCTCGTGTGACACTGGCTCAGAACTGTTTTTATTTATTCAAATACTTTTTATCACATCTAAAAACCTCAAAACATTGTTGTCTAGGGGTGCGTACGAAAAAATTGTACACGTGTATGCAGTTTTTTACACATGTTTCTAGGAAACACGAGTTAAGGGCTTAAACACATGGGCGCGTATTTGTCCTGTTAGGCGGGCCGTGACGATCACGGACACATAACAGAGCAAAACTGTACTATTGATTTCAATGGTTTCGTTTTCACTAGCGGGATTGATTTGCCCGCTTATCGGCACCAAGTACTGTATTTTTTTGCGCATGCAGGGCATGTTCATATGCGCCCGTGAGACACACCTTCGCCCTGGTTTAACAATATTAAACATCGTCCCTGGATACGTGGTAAATGTTAGATCAGTGAGTGTCGGACTGCAGCATGGAGGACTTTGAATAGAGTGGAGGCGCTCCATGCAAACTCTATGGCAGTGACGGAAACAGCCAAGTGTATTAGGTCCCAGCAGTTAAACCCTCACCAGATAGGTAATGAATGTTTTTGGCTATAATGCTCCTTGCAACGTAATGTTGGTACAAGTATACAAAATAGTGAAATCGGGGGTAAATCATTTGTCACAGATTTCATTTTATTACCTTTGAAGGGACACAATCACCATGGAGCAGCACCATAAACGAAGTTAAGTTATCGTGCTGTTCCAGGAGGTGACGAGAAGCACAGAATATATTTTCTATACTCACTTGCTCCCCGGTTCCTGTGGCGTCCTCCCGTGAAGTCCGCCCACAGTCTGAAAATTTGACTCCTTTCAGACAGCTCTCTCCCATAGATGTCTATAGAAGAGCATGCGTGTAGCAGTTTGAACAGAGTCAAGTATTCAGACTGAGCACTAACTTCACAGAAGGATGCCACAGGAAACAGGGAGTTGGTGACTATAAAAATCCCTTGACTCCCCATCAGCTCCCAGAACAGCACCATAATTTATTTTATGGAAAGGGTTAAAAAACATTGTATGGATAGAAAATGGACTAAAATAAAAAAAATAAGCAATACTCACCAGTTCACCAGTTAGATGTGTTCTCCTCGCTCCAACACAGGAGCCACGGTCCGTGCCACTATGGTCCTGGAAGAGGCTGTAGTGCCGTTCATGACACTATGCCTGCTGAAGGCAGTGATTGACTGAGTGGTCATATGTTCCATGAACCGCAAGTCATTGCTGCAGCTTCTTCCAGGACTGTAGTGGTGCAGACCGGGGAACCTGCAGTGAACCCGTAGGTGGATCCAACTAGAGTGTATGGCCTCATGTCCACTGGGTAAATGGATTTAGCAAATCCGTGTGGGTGTCCCACATGCGTGATCCGCGCTCATAGGGATGTATTGGACACCCGCAGGTAAGTAAATACCTGCGGATGTTCTTTTTCCCTGCCGCGCGGATCGCACGTGCGGGAAATCACCCACAGCATGCTCCATTTTCTGCGGGTTTCCTGCACAGACGGCTCCTGCAGGCTTCCATTTAGGCCTATGGAAGCTGTCCGTATCCGCGCTGCACCCACAGCTGAATTTCTGCTTTGCCGCGGGAAAGCAGGAGTTAAAAAAAAAAAGAAAAGAGTGCACGGCGCATTTGCGCGGCACGTTGCTGGCGTGCAGAGCACATCTGCCGGGCCGAAGAAAGAAGATCCGGCCGCGATGGAGGGAAGATCCGCAGCATCCGGGCAGGTAGAGTAATCTTATTTTCAGGCCACATGTCTGCGGGAAAGGAGGGACCCGCTGCGGGATTCTGCATGGAAAATCCGCGTGAATTTCCTAGTGGACATGAGGCCTATACCTTCCTTTTTTTTAGTTTAACCTGTTCCTTGTCAATACAATTTTGTAATCTCAAAAAGCCCGTCTGATAATTTCCTCTCTCCTTTAATTTCATTATTTTGTGAACTTTTTCCTTTTTTTTTCTTTCTTTCACATGGAGAATGCATCAATAGAACATATTTTTGTATACCGCTAATGTAATTTCCGCCAGTAGACTTTGTAAATGTTGGACATTAATCACTTTACGTGCCTTTTCACAAGATTTGCAGTCAGCCTGACACAGGCAGCCTTCTGTTAGAATCACCCTGTTTATTCTTATGCCTAGAATTTGGGTCAGGTTTTCTGACTTCAACAGGACTTTGAAAAGAGTCATCACAAAAGCAAAAATAACATTCTGCCAAACAAAGGAATACCATCTGCTCGCTTACAATAAAGCAGAAACTTTACAGATGGGTAATTTGAGCAGCATCAAATCATCAGAAATACTGCAAAAATAGTAATTGCATAAAATGAATGATCATGTCATAAACAACACTGAGTCATTGGAGCCAATTTAAGGCATATATAGAAAAAAAATTTTTAGATTCTACTTTTGAGGGGCTGTCACTAAAGTAATAGGAAATTATGCAATAAACACTTCCGTAATGTATTTTCTCCTGCTACAAACATAGATCCGGGCAGGTGCAGGAGCTTCACTTTTTCATAGCTTCCATTTAAACCCAACAATGGGCTATATATCATTATACGACAGCCTGAATCTGATTTGCTGACTATAAAATGTTATACACGATGGCCTACGGTTTGTAGATGGAATTAGGTGCCTTGTTTGGATTTGTCCAAGTTGCAAAGTTTTCTCATAGTGTTATATCAAAACAGTGGCATACAGAGAAGTGATGGGACCCCATTGCAAAACTGCAAATGGGCCGCTCATTATGGTATCCAGTTTTGCCCCCTAGGACAGTAGGGTCCCATTTTTGATTCCTTGTCCATGCCCTTTAACATGACCCTTGAGCAAATTTATCCACCTCATCATTTGCTAACAATGCAGTTCCTTTTTGGAGGAAGGTCCTGCATACGGTCAAGTAGAAAAGGGGATGCAATCACAGTTGGGGGCCCCCTTTCTCCATGGGCCCTGTAGCAGTTGCATGGTCTATCTCTATGGTTTGTAAGACCTTCACAATGTTAGTTAAGAAGACTTAATTGACAAAAAAATAAAAATCGTAATTTTTTCCTTCTGCTTTGCTTAGATTCATTCAAATACTGTGGAGTCAAAATACGCAGTACACCCCTAGATGAATTCGTTAAGGGGTATAGTTTTTTAAATGGGGTCATTTGTGGGGGTTCTCTATCATCTTGGCCGCTCAATGGCTCCACAAGTGGGCAATGGGGCCTGGAATTTATTCCGTTGTACCCTGAAATCCAACAGGTGCTCCTTCCATTATAGGCCTAGTCATGTTTCATTTAAGCAGATTAGGGCCACAATGGGTATGTTTCTGAACACGGGACAAATGGAGGTATCCATTTTGGGGTGAACGTCTTCATTCCCATGTACACTGTACAAAAAAACCTGTTTTTAAATTGACACAATTGCCAAAAAAATGAAAATCATAATTTTTTCCTTCTGCTTGGCTTAGATTCATTCAAAAACTGTCAAGTCAAAAAAGTCATCGTACCCCTAGATAAATTTGTTAAGGGGTCTACTTTTCAAAATGGGGTCACTTGTGGGGGTTCTCCATCGTTTTGCTCACTCAAGGGCTCTACAAGTGGGCAATGGGGACTAAATCTCCTTCAAGCAAAATTTCTGTTCCGAAAGCCACCGGTTGCTCCTTTCATTTTGGGCCCCATTGTGCATACAAACGTAATAATAGGACCACAATGGGTATGTTTCTGAGCACAGGACAAACAGAGGTACCCATTTTGGGGTGAAAGTCTTCATTCATATATGTGCTGTACAAAAAAAACTGCTTTTAAAATGATAGAATTACAAAAAAATGAAAAGCGTAATTTTTTTCCTTCTGCTTGACTTAGATTCATTCAAAAACTGTGAAGTCAAAAAAGTCATCGTACCCCTAGATAAATTCGTTAAGGGGTCTACTTTTCAAAATGGGGTCACTTGTGGGGGTTTTCCATCGTTTTGGTCACTCAATGGCTCTACAAGTGTGCAATAGGGCCTAAATCTCCTTCAAGCAAAATTTCTGTTACGAAAGCCACCAGTTGCTCCTTTAATTTGGGGCCCCATTGTGTATACAGACGTAATACTAGGGCCACAATGGGTATGTTTATGAGCACGGGACAAACAGGGGTATCCATTCTGGGGTGCAAATCCTCATTTTCATGTGTACTATAGAAAAAAGTCCTGTCTTTAAAATGACATATTTGCAAAAATATGAAATTTTAGTTTTTCTCTTCTAAATTGCATTGACTCCTAAAAAAAAACTGTGGGGTTAAAATACTAATGACACCCCTCAGTGAATACATTAAGGGGTGTAGTTTTTAAAATGGGGTCACTTGTGGGGGGATCTATCATTTTGACTCCTATGAGCCTTTCCAATCTTGGCTTGGTGTAGGAAAACAAAGTGTTCCTCAAAATGCTGAAAAGTAATGTTAAATTTGTACGTCTCCTAAATGGTTTAAAAAAAACGAAAGTTTTTCCAATGTGCGCCCAAAATAAAGTAAACGGATGAAAATATATATCTTAGCAAAAATGTCTATGTTATGTCTGCACATATTTGAGATATTGCAGTTGGAAATGTGAAAAAAATGACGATTTTTTCAAAATTTTCCCAATTTTGGCGCTTTTAATAAATAAACACAAATTCTATCGGTCTTTTTTTCCGCCTAAATGAAGTACAACATGTGGCGAAAAAACAATTTCAGAATCGCTTGGATATGCAAAACCTTTCTGGTGTTTTTCCATGTTAAAGTGACATATGTCAGATTTGCAAAATTTGGCCTGGTCATTAAGGCGCAAACAGGCTTGGTCACTAAGGGGATAAAAAAAAGCTCCAGGAATTGTTACACTGTAATAGAAAATATTAAAAGAAAAAAATGTATCGCTGTTTACCCAACACGGTATTCAAAGGTTAAAGGGATATTTCCATCTTGGCAAGTTATTCCCTATCAACAGGTTAGAGGATAACTTGCTGATGAGTGGGGGGCCAACTACTGGGACCCACACCAGTCCCTAGATCTCAGCCCCAGCGTGTCCCGAAGTTCTAGCCGTAGAGACCATGAATGCGTGTCCCTTCTTCATGCACTGCATTGGGACCTACGGAGATAGCTTGGACCTGGCAGTCCTATTAAGGAGAATGGAGTGGAAGATACATTTCTGAGTTGGGAATAACCATTTACATAAATCTAATACTAAAAGCTTGAGTACAAGAGCCTTACAGTCATTTATATACAGATGGATCACAAT
This sequence comes from Eleutherodactylus coqui, assembly GCF_035609145.1. Taxonomy (NCBI): domain Eukaryota; kingdom Metazoa; phylum Chordata; class Amphibia; order Anura; family Eleutherodactylidae; genus Eleutherodactylus; species Eleutherodactylus coqui. Next base: position 79,965,473 of record NC_089839.1, read on the forward strand.
TGAAAGAACATAATTAACTTGCAAATTATCAACCTTGACACTTGCTTCAAAGGCTTCGGATCCAAATCAATTATTGGGCGAGTCCTGGCTCACAAATATTTAATAAGCTTTCTATGACTTCATTATCCATAGTTTCAGCTAATACACAACATTGAGTTAAATGATTTACTTATGAACCGGTTTGGGGAAGACTATTTTTAAAAGGATTGATATTATATTGTCATAATGAAGGTTCAAAATAGCTGAATGATATGCGCCAAACTTTAGGGAGTTAGTATTTCCTTCTCACAACCTGTATCACTGGACAGAAAAGAACCAAAGATGCAAAGTTGTATAAGCTAAAATGTTTACTTTGAGTAAAGTTTAGAACAAAATGACTTTCTAAAAGTTATGTTCTGCATGGAAAGCCAGCCAATAGTCATACAAAAATGTAAATATATGATGATGACTTTAGATGTACTTATTAACTATAACAAATAATAACAACTAGATGATGGTGATAATAGTATAGAAATAAAGTAATTGTCTTTATCCGAGTATCGCTGTGCTCGGGTCTAAAGATTCGGGTGCCGCTGCGGCTGACAGGTGAGTCGCAGCGGGGAGCAGGGGAGAGCGGGCGGGAGAGAAGGAGAGAAAGATCTTACCTCCGTTCCTCCCCGCTCTCCCCTGCAGCTCCCCGCTCCGTGCCGGCACCCGAATCTTTAGACCCGAGCACAGCGATACTCGGATAAATCCAATTACTCGAGCGAGTAGTGCTTATCCGAGTACGCTCGCTCATCTCTAGTGCTTATGCATTGAGATGATTTCTGCGAAAGCCGATGGCTTTGTTCCTAATGCAATGGTAAGGTTTGGGATTGTGTGACTGTAATGGCCAGGTACTTCCGTGCCTGTAATACCAAGTCTGGCCACTACAGTTAGAACAGAGCTGGCTGCTTCCTGCAGAAATCAGCACATCCTTTGAGTACAAAGGCCCAGATAACAACTGATCAGCTGGAGTCTCAGGCAGTGGACCCTCGCCGATATATTGATGGCTTATCCTAAGGATAGCTCATGAATAGTTTACAACTGGACAAGCCCTTTAAAATTAGATAGTTCAAGAGAACATGATTTAAATCAGACATTGTACTCAATCCAGTAACCTCTGACACAAGAGAAAATAAATTATTCGGCAAGAATTTTTCAAGCTTCTTGCAACACAATTACCACTACATGTAAATGTACCCAATAATACAATGTGATAATGCGTCAAATGCACCACACTGGGCACGGACTCTAGTTACAAATGTAGATTTGTAGATTTCCTTAAAAAAGGACCAATGGCTGACAGTTGTGGAAAATATATTTGCAAATTACAATTTTTTTTTAAAGGTCATTGCTGAGACATGTAACAGTAATAAACAAATTTAAAAGAGATAATTGGTTCTCGCCCCTGGAAATCTATCCCATTACACAATGTTTTAAATTTTCTTAGTCCATAACTGGAAACTCAACATCTGTAGCAATAACTCTATGTAAATCTATGTGAGGCAATTGAAGGGTACAATGGGAAAAATGTTAACGTTGTAGTTCTGTGCTTTTCATGCATGCAGCCTTAACAAGCATTCCAATAGCAAAAATATTTGTAAGCTTGTCATACCATAAGCAATTTGACTTTAGAGTAGTCAGCTTGTGCTTTTTTAAATAACTTCTCTTGAGTCCCGGTTGAGTTGTGCCCAATAAATGTTGAATTCAAATCAGAGAAACCATTCTAAATCAGCACAAAATATCCTAATAACTGCCACCACCTACGGCTTATTCAGTAAAAGTATATAAAGCTTTTGTAATCTGAACAAATAGAGCTTCAAAATATGCCAATTCCAGTAATTACGTATTTTTGTGATTATAAAAAGCAGTTTTCAACAAGATAAAATCTTGCTGAAAAGCATCTTCACCTTATTGTCCAGGGGCAGGGGGGTCTGATAGATCCAGAGACCCCTGACCACTGCCTTAGTGATCCGAAAGTGCACTGATCAATACCGCGGGTTCACAGTCCTTCCTCTCCCTGCCAATCAGCCCCCTCCAGCACATAAGGCTGGAGATCACTCACATATTTTCCCTGGGGTGCAGGTCTTCTTCTGTACACACAAGGACAAGCAATAGCAAAGATCAAAGGTCATGCAGCAGGACCCTAGATGGTGTCATAAACAGTGATAGGGGGTCATGTGTTACTACACTCTTTTGTGGGGATTTAGTGTTAATAAAATCAGTATTAACATGCCAGCTGCAGATGTATGTGTGCTTGTAGCTGAGCTGTATGAGTTGTGTGTGTACATGCAACAGAGCTGTGTGTGTGCATGTATGTAGTAGAGCTGTATGCGTGTATGTGAATTCTGCAGAGCTGTGTGTGTATGTAGCATGCTGCAGATCTATGTGTGTTTGTTGCAAAGCTGTGTGTTGTGTGCATATGTACAATGTGTATGAAGCAGTGCTGTGTATGTGTATAATGTAGACGTATATGCTGGCGCCATTGATTGAATGGACACACTAGGTTTAATAAGAGCTGACTGTTCACTGTTTAACCCACTTTTTGATACTAGAATACCAAAGTTAATAATGGTAGCCTCTTCACTTTGTTAAACCTCCAGAGATGTTTAAACATTTTTTCCCGTTTTCTGTTGTCTAAGCCTGGCGTGCGTCTTATAGTTCAAAAAATACAGTATATGAAATCTATCTTCAGACTACAAGGCCCATGTGTATTGTCTAGATTAAACCCTGCATGCTGCAAATTCCTGCAAAAGTCAAGAGTTAAATGGTCCTAAGAGGCAAAAGAAGGCGGATCACTTTCTTGGATAGTATATCTGAATAAGTGGAACTCTAAAACAAAAGGGATACTGCTCACCTTGGGGTGTTGCGCCAAAGGCACAACAACTTTCGAGCATACGTATTTTTCAAGGGTTTGCTGCATTCACTGGAATGAGACTCCAGGGCTTGGCGATGGACACAAATTGAAATGGATAAAAATCAAGACATGCGCTCCCCCCTTGTTGGATAAATAGTGGAGGTGATCACCTGTAAATTAAACGTTGGCAGGATTACTGACCAATTTGTGCTGAGAATGAGTAGAGTGCTCTTCTCTGGTCTGGATGGAGGTTTCTCCTTGTGTTGTTGGAGTGCACCCATGGATCTCCATGGAAGTCATCAAGCAAATCCTGGACCCAGATCACTTATGCCATAACAGGCATTATATTTGGTGTATCGGCTTTCCTGGCTCACAATGACACCCATAAAAATTCATTGTCAGTGGAGTAAGACATGTGGTGAAGGTGTCAAGGACATAAAAAATATGTTCATGGGTATGACTTTTCAAAGAAGGACAAACGTCATGTGAAAGTGAATCAAAGGAACCTTAGCCACACACCAGCTGATCCAACAGCAGGATCGCGAGAGTGGAGCAAGTAGTTATGGAGGACCTCCAGTTGACCATGGAAGAGACTGCCTGCATGTTTGACATTTCCATAGGATCTGTGCACACCATACTGTGTAAAGACCTGAAGATGCAGAAAGTTTCCTTAAGGCCTTAGTCACACGGGCGTTTTTTCACGCGATTTGCGCATCGCATGACGGATGCGCATGCGCAAATCGCGTGACCGGCGCCGAAAAATCGGCCCAAAAATCGCCCGAAAATCTGCTCCTAGCCGCGTTTCATTAGAAACGGGCCGGAGCTGTCCAGCGCATTGCATTCAATGGAGACGGCAATACAGCGGCTCCATTGAATGCAAGCGCTGCGGGCGAGTGTGGGATGAATTGTCGGGAAGGGGTTAAATATATAACCCCTTTCCTGCAATGCATCCTGAAAAGTGAAAAAATAAAAAAAATGTATGTACTTACCTGCTCCCGGCAGCTGGAGATCCCGGCGGCCGGCCTGCAGTGGGTGTGAAGGGGGTGTGACTCAGGCTTGCCCCTGATTGGCTCAGCGCTGAGCCAATCAGAAGCAAGTCTCAGTCACACCCATTCATGAATTCATGAATGGGTGTGACTGAGATCAGCCTCTGATTGGCTCAGGCTGAGCCAATCAGGGGCAAGCCTGAGTCACACCCCCTTCACACCCACTGCAGGACCGCCGTGGGGATCTCAGGCTGCCGGGAGCAGGTGAGTACATCCTTTTTTTTTATTTTTTCACTTTTCAGGATGCATTGCAGGAAAGGAGTTATATATTTAACCCCTTCCCGACAATTAACCCCGCGCACGCCGGCAGCCCATTGCTTTCAATGGAGCGGCTGTATTGCCGCTCGATTGAATTCAATGGGCAAACATCGTTCTTCTCTGCCACAGCTGTTCCAGCTGTGGCAGAGAAGAATGATTTGTCTTCTATATGTTCTCATTGGGGTCGGCGCTGCTGCCGCCGGCCCCATTGAGCGCATATAGAGAAGAGAACAGGAATCGCAGATCGCAGATAGGTGCGATCTGCGATTTCTGTTCTCTAATTTATCGGACGAGCGCATAAAAAGCGCTCATGTGTCCGATACCATTGCAAAGCAATGGTTTTAAAAAATCGCCGGACGCATGCGCATGCGCAAATCGCGGCAATAAACGCCCGTGTGACTGAGCCCTAAGGTGGGTGCCATGAATGTTGTCCGATGATCACAAGGGTGTGTGCTTGACAATGTGTCAGGCAATCTTGACACGTGATGACATCATGAATAGTGCCTTCATCCAATCAACTGTCACACTGAATCAGGCATAGATGAGGTTTTTCAATCCTGAAACCAAACGGCAGTCAGAGCAGTGGAAGCACACTGACTCACCACTGCCAAAGAAATTTCGGATTACCACCAGTACTGAGAAAATGATGGTGTCCATGTTTTGTGACAGCAAAGGTGTACTCCTCACTCATTGCATTCCAAAGGGCACTATGGTGAATGTTTTGATGAAGAAGTTCCTCTCTGCATTGCAAGAAAATCAGAATAGACTGCACATGTAGTCTTCCATCAAGACAACACTTCTGCTCATCACACGCCCCTTCCTTCATGACAGCAACTTTAAAGTGGTTCCTCATGCTCCCTACTCATTGGATTTTACACCTAGAGATTTCTGTCTTTTTCCTACAATGAAGGATGCTCTCTATCTGGTATTTTTCCAGCAGGCAAAACAGACCCCTAAAGAAGCATTCAACAGTGGCCATGCAATCTTGGGGTCGATGTTGTGAAAAATGTGTACATCAAGAGGGAGATTATGTTGAGAAGTGATTATACTTTCAGCTTTTTTTTTTGGGGGGGGGGGGGGGGGGTTAAGTAGCTTTTTTAGAAAAAATTAGGAGACCTTAGAACTATATGCTACTATAGGGCTCTCTATGTATTTATGGTGCTTCTTGTCTCACTGTGTAACTATATATGTAATGATTAAAGGGGCTGTCCCGCGTCGAAACTGGTTTTTTTTTTTTTCAATAGCCCCCCCCCCCCGTTCGGCGCGAGACAAACCCGATGCAGGGGTTTAAAAAAAAAAACGGATAGTACTTACCCGAATCCCCGCGCTCCGGTGACTTCTTACTTACCTTGCGAAGATGGCCGCCGGGATCTTCACCCTCGGTGGACCGCAGGTCTTCTGTGCGGTCCATTGCCGATTCCAGCCTCCTGATTGGCTGGAATCGGCACACGTGACGGGGCGGAGCTACGAGGAGCAGCTCTCTGGCACGAGCGGCCCCATTCAGAAGGGAGAAGACCGGACTGCGCAAGCGCGTCTAATCGGGTGATTAGACGCTGAAAATTAGACGGCACCATGGAGACGAGGACGCTAGCAACGGAACAGGTAAGTGAATAACTTCTGTATGGCTCATAATTAATGCACGATGTACATTACAAAGTGCATTAATATGGCCATACAGAAGTGTATACCCCAACTTTGTTTCGCGGGACAACCCCTTTAAGCTCTACAATATATTATAGGCCTATATATAAAATCATGGTGCTCTATGTTTGAGTATATAAGAGCTATGGGGCTCTGTCCTAATGTTTTAAGGGGTATTCCAATGTATTTTTGTATTTGCTCCACTTACCCCCAATGTGGTTATGGCTGATGGTTTGTGGACCCTGCCTACTAACGTTAGTGCTGCCTGCTGCTAATTTAGACCCACCTACAGACCACTTTTAGATTTTTTTTCAGGGCTACTTTAAATCCTCAATCTACTCCTGTGGACAGGTGTGGCATGGATTTAAAAGAAAGAGGCCATGTTTCGCAATCTGTCCTACGATAGTTTCTATTGGCGGGACAAAATGTTTTAAACATGGGGTCTGAACCATCTGTATCAAATTGGGAACAAATTGAACCACTTCTGCTGCTGAGGTGTCCGCCTTAAGAAAAAGAGATGTTGTGACTAGTCTGCACTGGTGACTGAGCCCGGCTTGACATGGGCGTATTTGCACGTATATTTACACACGCAATATGCAAAGAATAGAACCCATTGATTTCAATGGGTTTGTTACAATGCGTGTTTTCCTGTGCAAAAAAACTGCAGCGTGCTCTACTTTCCTGTGCATTTGCACAGCAAACGTCCTCCATAGAAGTCAATGGGGATGCACAAATACGAGTAAAACACACTTGGAGATGCATGAAGCACTGCGCAATTGCACAGGAAAAAGAACATATCTGGAACTCGTTAGGCTAATTAGCATGTTTTTGCCATGGAAAAAGTACCATAAATTACACTGATGGGCGTGCAAAAATGCATCCTTCATTCCGGAAATAGGCTGCGCTCATGCATGTGCAAATACGCATTCATGTGACACCGGCCTGGCTTTGAAAGCTAAATAGGTTGAGTAGACCCAAGTCTAGGATTAACTCTTTTCCTGATGAGAACAGAAATTTAAGCTGTCGGGATAGAAAAGTGTGAAATAAACTGGAATTAATAATTCACAAACCCCGGAAAACCTTCAAGCAACTGTTAAATTCAGTGTAAGGTCCAATTTCAGAGACTTTTCCAGATCTTTAGGCTGTATTTACATGGCTGATAGTGAGTTGGGCGCGACTCGCATCACACAGAACATGGACACCATGTCCTGTGGAATGTGCGGGACACCGCACATTTGCATGTATTATTCTTGTGTGAGACTTGCATGAAAATAGCAAACTAGAGTGAAAAAAGAGGTGGAGCAACCCCGTAGTAGTGTATGTAGACTAGATATGGTCACTGAAGTCTCAAGCAGGGTCTCGATTGGGCTCTATACCCAGAGATTTGTGTGGAGGTGTTGCCAACCAGAGTTGTGCCCATATGAATAGGACATGAAACTGATATAGAGATGTAGATTAAACGACTGGATTGTGGCGCAGCACTCCAAAAAGAGTTATTGAGGAACCGGTTTGGCAGAGGAGAATTTTTTTATTGGATGAAATTAAAAGCCAGCAAAGATGTGTTTCGAGGACAAAGTCTCTTCCTCAGTTTCGCTGGGTTGAAGCACAACCGTAGCTGTAAGGGATGCTTGATCATGCTTAAGGACTCAACAGGGACGAAGACACCACTGCTGCATGTGGAAGACAGAGTCTAGCTACCAGAGAAGGTAGCACGTCTTCTTCCCTGTTGAGTCCCTATGCTTAAACAAGCATTCTCTTAGGAAAAGGCTTTGGCTTTGAAACGCGTTTTTTGCTGGCTTTTAATTTTGTCCAATAAAAAAACTTCTCTTCTACCTAACCCGTTATTCAATAAGTGTTTTTGGAGGGCTGTGCCACAATCTACGTCTATCTCTATACTGATAGAAAAGGTCAGTAATATCTGCAGCTATTGCACAGCTTGAAATTACATGGCAGCTAGATGGTCAAGACAACCTTAGGAGCACTTCAATAATTTTGTCAATCAGCTCACTAATGAGTTCTTCCAGATAGATTGCCATAGTAACAAAAAATGTAGTTTTGGAGTGTTGAGTGCTGAAATATAAAGTTCAAGGCCTTGGTGCTTCAGACAATGTTATCTGCTGGTCTTTTAGGTCGAAAAATGAGTGTGCTCACAACACCAGTGGCTGCCAGGTAGAATTGAGGCCTTCCACCAGATAGCACCACACGGCTGTGCTAGCTGGTGAGAACTAACCGCCAATATCAGCACAGAGGTTTGCTGGCTGATTTTCTCTTATGCATAATTTACTTAAAACATTGCACAGCATAGCTCTGCTAAAATGTCTCCTTTTTTATCTACATATGGGAAGTATCCCAAGTTTTCTTCTGTCAATTCATGGGGCTGTAATGTCCCAGAGGCAGATTCCTTAGTAAACAGTATCAAGCAAATTAAGTGAGTCCTACGTGAAACTTTTGCTCAAGCTTGTCACAAGCCTGTCATTCAGAAATATGTCAAGGCAAGGATTGCATATAACAGGGTCTGGTTGTCAAGCTAGAATTGTCTGTATTTCCAAATGGAGAAAAACCACATGGAGTGATTTATTAAAGGATTTACACTCGTAAACTAGTCAAAAATTATGATGGAACCACAGTTAAAAAGATAAGGCATGGATTTCGCAGTTGTTTTGCCCATTAAATAAAAGCACACAAAGCCTGGTTTGCAACAAATCTATTTTTCTCAAGAAAGATTGGTTAGTGTGAACCATGCCTCGATGCAAACAACTTTCAGAAGGCCTCAGAGGATGTGTAATAGAGGCACATGAAGCTGGAAAAGGCTAGCATTGCTAAGGACCAGGGATGTACATCAATCCATTGTTAGACATATTAACTACAGACAAAATTCAAAACTGTTGCTACTCTCTCTAGGAGTGGGTTTCCTGTTAAGGTCACTCCAAAATCACAATGGGCAATTCTGAAAGAGGTGAGAAAGAACCCAAGGGTAAGAGCAAAAGACCTGCAGAAGACTATAAACTGAAAAGATCATGTGTCGAATATTACAAAAACATTGAACCAGAATGGTGTTCATGGAAAGACGCTGCTGCTGTCCAAGAAAAAACAAAAACTTTTTGGGCCTATCTCAAGTTTGCATGGGACCATTTGGATTTTCTTCAATGCTTCTTAGAAAATATTCTTTGCACAGAGAAAATTAAAGTGGATTTTTTTTAGCACTAAGGCACAGTGCTATTTTTGTACGAAAAAGAACACTGCATACCAACACAAAAATCTCAGCGCAGCTGTAAAGCATGGTAGAGGGGAGAATCATGGCTTGGGACTGCTTTTCTGTTTGAGGGAACAATTAATTCTAAGGGCATCAAAAGATTTCATAGGAAGATGTAAATGAAACAGTACCAATGAGTGGTGCAGTACCGGTTTGGAATTGGACTATACCCTTTTGGGTCTTGGTATTATGGCAGAATAATGGATGGGGATTCCTTAAAACTTGTGCCCAAACTGCAGCAGCAGCAGCAAGTTACACTAGGCACTTCAGTGCAGTACTCAAACTGGACCCTTAGTCCCGATTTTCTTCTCCTCTCTCAGCTGGGTTGTTTCTCTCTTTTTGCAGCTGACCACACACAGACCCTCCACGGAATCCTTGTCAGCATACACACCTGGCCACCAAATGTTTCTCTCCTCTCACTATTTTCCCTGATCACGCAAGCACTTTCCTTCCTTCACTTTTCACTTGGCCTGTCTTTTTCTCTGTCTGTTCTTTAATAGGCTTCACTTTCTCTTGGTAACGCATAGGAGCACCCTCCTTCTTGTCGTTCTCTGTGTCTCACTTCTTTCTTTCGTAGCTACACCGCCAAGTGCAAGTGATGTTGGGTGATGCAAAATGACAATGCAGAAAAAAAGTAAATCAATTAAATAATGGTTTTAAAAAAAGGTGTTTTAGAATAGCCAAATCAGATTCCTGATTGTAACCCTATTGAGGTGATGTGGTTAACCTGAAGCGGGATGTGCATACAAGGCATCCCAGAAATATTGATGAACTTAAACCTATTTGCAGGGAGAATGGAACAAAATTCCTCCTCGATGTTGTGTAAACCTTATTTACAGCTACAGGAAATATTTGGTGGAAGATTATTTCTTTTAACCCCTTGAGTGGCGGGTTTCCTACCACCCTGTCGTGCCCACCAGGGCAGGTTTTTTAAAATGGTCTAATCATTGAATGTCAACTAATTTTGCAGTTGCGTCTCAAGAGCCATAACTTTTTCATTTTTTCCATTGACATGGCTATATAAGGGCTTGTTTTTTGCGGGACAAGTTGTGATTTTTTAAACAGGGGGGAGGAAAAAAAGAAATGGGGAAAAAAGAAAAAAAGGGGCCATGTCATTAAAGGGTTAAATAATGAATTAACTTCCTTCTCTGGGTCATTACGACACATGGATACCACATGTGTGATTGTATTTTTGATTTTTTTACAAAGTAAAGGAAGACAAGTGTTTTTATTATTTTTTTATAATTTTTTAACTTTTAAAAAAAATATTTTTTTTTGTCCCTTTAGGGGACTTCCACAGGGACCCATCAGGACCCCCTGATCACATTCCGGGGGTCCAATGGTGACAGCCCTTTACATGCTGCAGTGACAGCCCTTTACATGCTGCAGTCACATAGACTGCAGCATGTAAAGGGTTAACACAGCAGAGATCGGAGGTTTTCTCTGATCTCTGCTGTAAGAGCTAGTACCTAGCTGTCCTCTGACAGCCAAGCACCAAGCTCTCCCTGCCACAGAGACCATCGGCTTGCTTCTGACAAGCCGATGGTCTCTATGGCAACCTGTAAACAAAGCAGGAGATTGCCGGCATATCGGCAATATCTTCTGCTGGTTTTTCAAAGCCCTTGCTTTGTTCTCTGTGGGTCTGTGCAGGCAGAGCACAGTGTCACAGCTTGTGGCATTGTGCTCTGCAGCTCCCATAGTGATACATAGCCCGGAAATCTTCCGGGCTATGTCGCTATGAGCAGTGGAGCTCGTCCCGGAAAATTTCCGGGCGTGCCACTCAAGGGGTTAAAGGAAAATCTACATGTAATTTAATTCAGAGATTCACTCCTTTTTTATCCCTACATTGTGGATATTTTTGAGAAATAAAGGACATGAATTTGTACAACTGTTTGTGTATTAGTTAGATTCAGGGGGGTTAATATGTACTTAAACTTTATTTTTTTACAAAATATTTATGCACAGCTGCTTATTTGACAGTTGACTCCTCCCACCAATACTTCCTCCATGGCGCTAGCTTTTTCAGTGAAACACACTTCTTCTCAGTCTCCTGCTGCAGTGGCTGCTTCTTAGCGAAATGATGGGTGGTCAGCTGCAGTGCAGATTCCAACAGTGTCATCAATGTCTTGAACAGCCTTCAGCAGAAGATCAAGTGTCCTAGAGATTCTATGTCCAGCACTTGCAGTCAGTTGCAATCCATGGAAAGGTGCTCAGCTGAACCTGTAGTGTCTTCAAGGCAGATGCGGAGCTTACCCACTAGCTTGCAGCAAAGTCAGTTGGGAACAGGTCTTCCTGCACAGCAGCACCAGTTGAACTACTTGGTAGGGTCGTGTATGTGACCTCTGCCCATATTGTACGTTGAATGTCACTGGCCCAATCACTGACTTTATATCTTGTTCCAGTCCTTAAAGGGGTTGGGCCAAGATATAAAGTTCTCCACAGGCTAGGGGATAATGTTAGGAGTAGTGAGGATCATGAATGAAGGGGCGGTTACGCATGAGTATTGCTACTCCATTTCAATTGGAGTGTTGGAAATTGCCGAGTACAAATACTTGACAATCTTCAACACTCAAATGCAAGGGAGTGGCAGTCTGTATGCATGATAAAACACTGCAAACAACAAGAAAACAAAAACGAAAAGAACTTATTGTTTGACATGTTTCTTGATCGGTTCGTTATTAAAAACCTTATTTGGGCGCATGCTAAATGGCAATGTGGACACATACTGTAGTAATACCCATTGGTCCAAATGCTTAGCAAACCATACATTTACTATCAACTGTACTAGATAGTAACTTGAATGGGACAAAGCTGCAAAAGCCAGCACAGTTGCTCCTAAAGGTATGCTGTGCTGGTGCAATGAGCAATGTACTGGTGTCTGATAATTATATATGTCTATAGTTCGGAGCCGTACTTGGGCCGGTGAGCATGACTAAAACATGAAAATTTTAAAATCACAATAATTTTTTAGACATGTACGATGATAGGGTTAAATATTAGAGATGAGCGAGTATACTCGCTAAGGCACATTACTTGAGCGAGTAGTGCCTTAGCCGAGTATCTCCCCGCGCGTCTCTAAAGATTCGGGGGCCGGCGGGGGAGAGCGGGGTATAACGGAGGGGAGATCTCTCTCTCCTTCTCTCCCTCCCGCTCCCCGCCGCAACTCACCTGTCACCCGCGCCGGCCCCCAAATCTTTAGAGACGAGCGGGGAGATACTCGGCTAAGGCACTACTCACTTGAGTAATGTGCCTTAGCGAGTATACTCGCTCATCTCTATTATATACCTCATTGGAAAGAGGAAAGACCAATGCACCCAGTAACAAGAGTCTGACCTTGGTGTGACATTATCCAGTGATGCTATAGCGCTGCCATCTTGAGGTAAAAAAAGCGCCGTACCATGCGGCTAAATATTAGTGTAGCTCTGGACTATCTGGTATGCTGTCATGTCGTGTGAGGCAAAAAAAATAGTGAACATTTGAGAAAATTGTGTTGCGAAGAAGTGCGAAAAATTTCTTTCGCAAAACATTGATACATATGGCTAATAAATGGCAAAATTTTTTTAAAACATGCGATAGGATAGAGCGTCTCGTAAGAATGACAAAAAGTCTAAAATTACTAATGCGGCAGCCGTGTGCTGTGAGGCGAGTTCTGTGCTACTAGAGCCCCAGTAGTGTGGCCGGAGTTGAAAAATGATTTGGAACTCCTGGATGTGGTTACTAATGTGAATGATGAATAGGCTCCGGTGCAGTTATCATGAACATACAAGAGAAGCGGTAATTGCAGTAGGATTTGTCGATCGGCGCACATTTTAACATAATGTTCTACCATAATGAATTTAGATATACCGACTGTGGTTTGAGAAAGATTTTATTTCGCAAATACCTATCACACAGTTCGCATCCTATGCCCTTAAAAACATGTGGCTATGACCCAGACAGAGCCTTGTATTCTTATTTCAGACGGCTCAAAACATTTGTCTTGGGGCTTGTGATTAGTAACGATCAGTTGCTTGAATGGTCAAGTAGGGAGTGGAGCCAAAACTCATAGAGTATGGAAAAACTAGGATAGGAGAGAAAAAGGACTTCCTGGGCAACTATGTATGTTATACAAGCTCTGTCACATAAAAAACCATATAGGTATATTCTCACCATATAGAGATGTGTAAAAGATAGTCACAACTCTATTGAGTTCTTGGAAGTCAGTTTAGACCAGTTGTTGGGAATGTTGAGCCTCAAGTCACATTGCTGCAATTGGAAACCCTCCTGGAGGTTCCTAGGGTGCCTTGTTGAATGCGACCTGAAGAAGAAAAAGACAAATTCAAGAATCACCAATCTGATGCCCCAAAACGCTGTTCAAATGTCCAGAAAAAGTTGAAAATTCAAAATAGTTTTATTATCCTCTCTGTATTATGTGTTTTAACCACGAGATGTGCTCTTCTTCAGACAGTGTTGGCTCTTTAATACTGATTAATTAGTTAAATGTCATAGGGTTATGTAACTAGTAATATAAAGTAATCTGCATGCTGTTTCATACATGGATTAAAAAATCGAACACATGGAATGGATACTTGGCAAGACTCCCGAATTATCCAGGAGACTCCCAGAAAGAGAGACCTCCAAGACTCCAGGAAGAGGTGGCAAATCTCCCAGATGCCTACCATACTGTACTCACCTCTCCCCTTTACTTCCCTACTGGGCATCGGCAATTTCCTTACATTTACTGCCGTGTATACAAGCAGCAAGCACATCTCGGCTGGAGTCAGTACCTGACACTCTCTCACTTTGAACCTCATCTTCACCTTCAGAGATGTGAGCAAGGGTGACCACTGGTGCCAGACCTCCTGAAGATCTAATGGTCAAGTGAGGTGTGCAGGGAGAGTCTGGGGTCTTCAAACAGAAGGATCTGTTCTGGGGAAGGGGCTTTATTTTTAAGGAAGCTTGTATTTTTTTAGGTAAGTTGTATTTTTAACATGGTTATACCAAAATCTAAAGTGATTCTCTACCCATAGGATAGGGAATAACTTTATGATCAACAGGGGTCTGACCACTGAGACCCCAACCAATCCCAAGAGCAGGGGTCCCGAAGGTTCCTGCATGAATGGAGTAGAGGACATGCATTCATTTCACTGACAGCAATCTCTGACGCTGTCATTGAAATGAATGAAGCGGCATTCCACATGAATGAAACGGCATTCTACATGAATGAAGTAGAGGATACGCATGTGCAATTTCTGGCACTGTCAATGAAATGAATGCATGTCCTCTACTCCATTCACGCAGGGACCTTCAGGACCCCTGTTCTTGAGTTTGGTGGGGGTTTCAGTGGTTAAACCCCCATCAATCATAAAGTTATTCTCTATCCACAGGATACAGGATAGCTTTAGATTTTGGTACAACCGCTTTAAGGAGGTAAGGACTGGGGTCAATATTTTATAGTGGGTCTGACCAGCAAGGGTTTGGTTGGGTGATGCGGAAGTGCACTCAGTAGCGCTTCGGAGAGGATAGACAGTAAGCGTCACTCTTCGTCAAAGCAGGAATGGCGATAAGTATTAGAGATGAGCAAGTGTACTCGGCCACGCCCCTTTTTCGCCCGAGTACCGCGATTTTCGAGTATTTCCGTACTCGGGCGAAAAGATTCGGGGGCGCCGTGGGTAAGTGGGGGGGAGAGGGAGAGAGAGAGGGCTCCCCCCTGTTCCCCGCTGCTACCCCCCGCGCCGTCACGCCTCCCCCCGCCCCCCGGCACCCCCCGAATCTTTTCACCCGAGTACTGAAGTACTCGAAAATTGCGGTGCTCGATCGAGTAATTACTCGAAACGAGTACGTTCACTCATCTCTAATAAGTATCTTTAATTGCTCCTCCCAAATACTGTGTGTTTCTGAAATCAGCTGTGGATCCACAGCTAAATCTGGGTCCAAATCTTCACCAATTGTGTTGATGCGGAAATGCTGTGGTTTTTGGTGAAGATCCGCAGCATATCCACTACGTGTGAACGCACTCTAAAAGACAATCTGTCTTTTTTGCTCATAGCAACCAATGACAGCGCACACTCCCCCTCTTAACTACATGATCGAGGGACGGGACTGACTCCGCTAATGCAGGTCGGAGGACAAGTCTGGCGTAAGCAACTACTCTGCAAAATGTCACTTGAAAATGGAGATATGGGACGTAGTAAGTGATGAAAGAGTGGTATGTGTTTCCCCTCCGTGTCAGGAGTGTTCTCCTAAGAGTTCTTCCATCACATAACTGATGATGTCTGTACTTCGGGGAAAGAGCGACTCCTAATTGCAAGTGTGTCGGAGGTTGTGCAGAAGAAAAATGTGCCAAGAGTGTTGTATCTAAGACTGTAGTATTTTGTTCTTGGAAAATCAAAGTTGGAAATTGTGAGCAAAAGAAAACCATGTGCCTCCGGTTTGAAACTACCTCTTGATTGTGATCTCTTCTATTCGGCTTAAGTGATTTATCACTCGGAAGAGGCACTGTCGTCACGTAAACAGATAAGTACCGAAAGTTCGTAGTGCTCTTGCTAACTTTATCCCCTGCGTGCAGCCGGGCCAGGCTGCATTTTGGATGTACCAGGTGGAGACGGTAGAGCCAACGTGACTCCCACCATCTTGTACCCCGCTGTCTCCCCGGCCAAAGGTCTGACCCCGGCCACTACAAGGTAAAATGAAAGCTGCGCTGTAATTTGTTGCTATGGGCTGCAAAGACAGATTTTCTTATAGCTTATGTTTACATGTGGCGAAAATGCAGCGGAATGTCCGCAGTGGGAAATCCTGCAACATGTTTCACAGCATTTCGGCATTTAAATCAGAGCCACAATTTGCACCATTGGTGATTTCAGAAGACACAGCACTCGCCTCTAATGTCTTCGGGTGTCAGCGCTTCCTTCAACCGGAAAACGCTGATTACTTCCATATCACCTGACCAGTGGCACTTCTCTCAGTAGAGTCTACCGGAAACTGGGTGAATGAAGCGCTGACAGCTAAAGCCTTCAGAGATGAACGCCGTGTAATATAAAACCAGCTGCAGGTATGCAGCTGATTTCCAGTCAATATTTGCACAAATAGTGTGGATTTTGACTTTGATTTGGATGCAGAATTTGCAGCAGAATTTTCCACTGAGGACATTCTGCAGCATCTCATAGCTTTCAAAAAAACTGTGGTGTCAAGGTAATTTTCTGTGATTTTGAGGCGGTCTGGTTTCTGTATTTTTACAGGGTCTGAGGTTCATATTTATTTGGGTAGTCTGGTTTGGGTTCCCTATTAGTTTTGGAGGTCTGTAGTTTTGGAGGTCTGGGAGAATCTGTATGTATTTATGTATCTGTATTTATTTAGAAGCTCTGGTGTGAGGTCTGTATTCATTTTGGGGCGTACTTAAAGTAGTCATATGTTAAGGTGACCAAATTTTCCCATGGTTAAAATGGACAAAGGGGTGTGGTCAGGGGCAGGGCTTATCACAACATATGATCTTACCTCCATCGTTATAAAAAGAACAGGGCCGGTTCAAAAAAGACAGGAAACAAATTCCGCAGCATTTCTGAATCCAAAAAACAGTCAAAATACATATCATTGCTGCTGAGTTTTACTGGAAATCAGCCGCATATAAGCAGCTGATTTCATACTATGTGGCGCTCCCCCTCATTTCCTCTGATGGTTTCCCACTGTCAGCGCTCCCCGGCTTCTGGTTCCCAGCGACATGTAGTCGCATCACCTGATCAACGGCGCCACACCTGACCAGGCTGCAGGGAATTGGAAGCCAGGGAGCACTGACAGAGGGAAGCCTTGGGAGGAGTTGAGGGTGAGTGCCGCATAACATGAATTCAGCTGTGGATATCTGTACCAATTGTACAGATTTTGACTGTTTTTTTAGATGCGGAATTTGCTTTGGAAATTTCTGCTGCGGACATTCCACAGCATTTCCGCCATGTGTAAGCATACCCTAAGTCAACTTGAGGTATGCTGCCACATGCAGAGTGGCCTCAGTAGTAATAGTATAATCACCTGAACAGTGGCATCGCACTTGACCAGGCCTCTAAGAATCAGAGGTTGTGGAGCGCTGACAGTGGGAAGCCTTCGGAGGAGGTGAGGAGGAGCGCTGCATAGTATGAAATCTGCTGTGGATACGAGGCTGATTTCCAGTCAAAATCTGCGCTAATGGCAAGCTAAGTCAACTTCAGGTATGCTGCCACATGCAGAATGGCCTCAATAGTAATAGTGCCCTCAGTAGTAATAGTGTCCCCAGTAGTAAATGTCCCCCATAGTGGCCCCAGTAGTAATAGTGACCCCCATAGTGGCCTCAGTAGTAAGTGTCCCTTATATCGGCACCACTAGTAATAGTGAACCTGACAGTAGCCCCAGTAGTAATAGTGACCCCCACAGTGGCCTCAGTAGTAATAGTGACCCCCCATAGTGGCCTCAGTAGTAATAGTGACCCCCCATAGTGGCCTCAGTAGTAATAGTGACCCCCACAGTGGCCTCAGTAGTAATAGTGACCCCCCATAGTGGCCTCAGTAGTAATAGTGACCCCCACTGTGGCCTCAGTAGTAATAGTGACCCCCACAGTGGCCTCAGTAGTAATAGCATCTCTCTGAGACTGATATAAATACCTCCTCCTTGTCTTCAAAGTTCTGCTGCTTCTCTGCTCGGCGCTGCTGCCGGCGGAAGTGTGTGCGCCCGAACGCCTCCTCCCTTCTTCTCTCCTTCAGTGGAACCAAAGAGGGAGAGGTCAGGGAGGAGGAAACCAGGTGCACACACTGCCGACAGTATGTGCACTCGTAGCAGTGCCATAGAGTGATTACCAGCGATGTCTGGTCCCTTATGCAAAGCCAACACCGTGCATCACCAGAAGACCACCAGACCCACAGTGATGTATGGTGGAGTCAGCATTATGCTTTACGGCTGTTTTTCTGCTGCTGGAACTAGGGCTTTTGTCAAGATGGAGGCAATTATGAACAGTTCCAAATATTGGGCCATTTTAGCACAAAACCTTCAGGCCACCTTTCAGCACGACAACGACCCAAAGCATATCACCAAATCCACAAAAGAATGGCTTCACTAGAGGATGATCAAAGCTTTGAAATGGCCCAGCCAGAGCCCAGACCAGAATCCCATTGTACATTTGCGGGTTGACCTGAAGAGGGTGCTACACACGAGATGCCTTCGCAATCTAACAGATAGCCCCCTGCACACGGGCGGAAATTCAGTGGCGGGATTTCCTGCAGAATTTCTGCCTGTGGCCGGTGCCATAGGATTGCATTAGAAAACGCAATCCTAGGCAGACGGACGCGATTTGTCCGCGTGAAATCACACGCGGAAAACATATCGCGGCACGTTCTATTTCTGTGCAGGTCTCGCAGAGGTCCGCGCAGAAATGTCAGCGGTGACGGGCCGGCTCCTCTCTGCGCATACGCCGGGAGTGGGTAAGCCACAGGCCTCTGATAGATAGGCTGGCCGCAGAGAATCAGGGCAATTTGCAGCATGCAATGATTCTCCGCTCGTGGACAGATGCCAGCGTCGGCTGGCGTGATTCGCCCGTGGACAGGCACCCTAAATCTGAAATGATTCATCAGATTTTTTTTTTGTTAACGTGACATTTAAACGGGTGTGCAGACTTTTTATATCCACTGTATGTCAATTTTTGCTTTTTTTATTTTGGTGAAGAAGAGATTCTTATAAAGAACAGCTCCTATATCAGTAGTGACTAATTAAAGAGCTCCATAGTGGAGGTCACAGTAAATGGTTAGTCAGCACTGTGGATCTGATAACACATCTGATCTGTCACTAGGTGAGGGACTGTGGCCGTACTGAACTTTGTCCGCAGCTCACTTGTACAATAAAGTTTCATTGAAGGAAAAAAAAGGGAGTGAAAAGAAAAGTGCCACGACTCCAGAGAGTCAGTAGAGGCTGAGCCGGCACGGAGCGGGGACAAGACGGCGCTGCAGGACGACCGAGCCACATTGTCACAGCAGGAGGTAAGAGGACAGCAGCTCGTGCACTGCAGTCATTGGGAAGATCGCAGGAAGGTGCAACTATATCGTCCAGCGATCAGAATTCTGGCAGATCGCATCGATCACTAGTGAGATCTTTCCATGCATCCTGTTAACATCTGTCTCCTTCTGTCCAATTATTCCCTCCTAAGTACAATCACAGTCACTAAGAAGGGCCATTTGTAGCCAAGTGCCAGCATGTTTAGGGAGATTTAATTGGGAGACTAGAGGACGCATGCTGGGAGTTGTAGTCCCCCCCCTCCCCTAGTTGCTCATGACATCCAGTGTAGTAAATGACAGGTTTGAGGACATTGGGGTTGGTTTCTTGCCATGTCTGGAGTTGGCAGGGAGGAGGGTGCAGTCTGCGCCTCTACGTGTCAGTCTGGGGGAGAGCCCAAAAAATGTGTCGAGCGATGATTGATTGATCGATCTGCGAGACAACTTTTCTGAAAAGTTTGGGGACTCTGCTGCAACTTTTGGATATTATGAAAGATGGGATTTGGGGAGCAGATGCTTGGGAAGTGGGATGCCCCCCTTACAGGGAATGCCAGGCAGATTAAATTGGGGGGGTTCTCAGACTTTTACATCTGGTCATGGAAAGTTTGGTGGGGAAGAGCCGCTCTGGAGGAGGATTACGTGTCCACATCTCCTCTGAGGGACACGTCTGCTTAACCCATCTAGCGGTCTGGAAGGATTCTGGTAATCTGCATCCTCCAGAATCGGGGGCGGGGCCTCATTAGCATATGGTCTGTCTTTATATGTAGCCGGGGGGTGGAACCCTATTAGCATATGCCCGACCTTTATCCGTAGTGCTGTCCAGTCTGGGGGGGCGGGACTTTCTAACCCCGCCCTTATATGTAGTGCTGTCTAGTCTGAGGGCGGGGTTACATTTACATATACCGGCCTCTAGCTGTAGCGTGGACTGGGCTGAGGGCGGGGCCTCCTTAGCATACGGCCAGCCTCTAGCTGTACTGCTCGGTCTGCTCTGCCGGCTGCACTGATTTTCATTAGCTTTGATCTTTCCTTCTCTCATAGGCTGCAGATGTCGGTCCTCTGAGTAGTTTATACTCCGTCATGCCGTTCTCCCCTAACATAATGTAGCTGCACAGCTCTAGTAATTACTGTGGGTCTCCATAATGCTTCTCTGGGTGCCCCCTTTACCCCAGCACCACCATCACTACTGCCACCTACTCATGTATCTCCTTTTATTAATTTTATAGAGTGGGCTACAGAATATTAATTAGCCTGACATCACAGGCTTATGAAAGCTGTGTGAAGGAAAATCTGCCTTTATTGTCCATAGCAACCAATCACAGCACAGCTTTCATTTCTTCTACTGCTGAGATAAAATGAAAGCTGCACTGTGATTGGTTGTTAGGGGCAACAAAGACAGATTTTTTTTTTTAGAGTATATTTCCACAGGGCAGAAATGCAGTGGAAAATTCTGCAGCATTTCTGCATGCAAAATAGAGTAAAAATTGATGCGTGATGTGTAGTCCGTCCTTAAATTACAGAAATGTAAGTTGTTTTTTTCCCCCCAGGACTTAACATATGATGAGCCATCCTGGGGGGTTCATTGCTCAGGATTCCCTGCTAATCAGAAAAATCCACCATGGATCTGGCACATAGCTGCATTCACACATCGCGGATTTTGGTGCAGATCAGCAGATTTCACCAATTCAGTTTCAATTTAATTGAATGGGTGAAATCTGCTGCAGATCTGCACCAAAATCTGTGCCAAAATCCATAGCAAATCAGCGATGTGTGAACGCACCCTTAGTGTGAGAGTGCTTTAAAAAATTTTGACATATCATAGACAATTTTCAAAAGTGTTGATCGCTGTGGTCCGGGTGCTGAGACCCCCACTGACCGCTAGAAAGAAGAAGCCAAAGTGCTCATGCGAGCAACGTCACTGTTCGCTAGCTGAAGACGAGCTCAGTAGGCAATCTGTGGGCTTGTCTTCAGCTAACGAGTAGAGACAGCACTCGGGCAGGTGCTTCAGCTTCTGCATTCTTGTAATCAGTGGGGGTCCCAGCACATGGACCCCCGGAATCAAAACTTTTGACGTTCCTATGACGTGAAAAGTTTTCTGAAACACATCTAGGTTGCTTTCACATTTGTGCTGTAAACTTCATTCAAAGGTTCCATCGCAGATCCGGCACAAAGTACCGAAAAAAAAGTCCTACATGCAGGACTTTTTCTTCCGGTAAAATGCCGTGCAGCTGAGCGGAAACCATTAAAGTCAATGGGGTCTGTTCAGCCGTGGGAGTTACTGTGCCAAGCCAATTCAGCTAACAGAAGGCGGGACCTGACTTGGCAGGCACTTCTATGGTCCCCATATGATTTTACAGGGCATTAAACAGGGGTTGTTTTAAATGGACAATTCCTTTAAGAGAAAATAAAATGTCAATCACACATAAATGTGCTACAGCACACGATCTTCTGTGGTCAGCATGGATCATACTATCAGAGTGAATGGTAGGGGGTTATTTCACAGTTTTCTGTTCAAAAAACTTCTCCATTCCAGGGAAGTACAGGCTGGGCCATGGAAAAGTAGCCTACCACAAAACTCTTATGAAAGCTGTCATAAGGGTATGTTCCAACAGTACAAAATTCTGTAGCATTTCCGCATCCAAAGGAGAGTCAATATCTGCACTAGTGGTGCGGATTTTGACTCGAAATCAGTTGTGTATCCCCAGCTTATTTTTCCAGATACAACACTCCCTCTCACCTCCAAATTTCTTGCACCATCATTATAGCATTTCACCCGATACCCTGTGGCCTGTAGTGAGTGCGGCACCGCTGCTCAGGTGTTGATAGTTTAAATCTTGGGACAACCTCTTAGAGATACATTTGGAAAGTTACTTGTTAAAGGGGTTTTCCGAGTTGAAACATTGCTGAGCTCTGTAATTGGATGCAGTGGCAGGTTTACAGGATGTTCGAGGTTGACCGCAGCCTGCAAAAAATACATCACCGAGGGGACCCAGCGCAGTCACCTGGGGGACGAGCAGTGAATATGAGATATTTGTTATGTTCTGTCAGGGGGGAACCAGTTTTAGACAAAGCTTTTAACTCAGACAACCCCTTTAAAGAGTTTTTTTTAGGACTTTGCCATTGATGACCTATCCTTCTGATAGGTCATTAATAGTTGATCGATGGAGATCCGTAACTTGGGGTCTTCGACGATCAGCTGTTCGCTAGTCCCATTGTCATTGCAGATAGAAATGGAACAGAAAGCTCTATCCACATTGCAGCAGCCCAGGTTAGTATTGCAGATACCAACCCAGGCCACTCCATTGTGTATGGAGCTGTCACCCAGTGGACAGTTGATTAGCAGGGGTTTTGAGCGGTGGGTCCCACAGGATATGTCATCAGTAGGCAGGTCCTGGAAAACCCTTTCTGTACTTTAAGTAAGGACTACACATCATGCATCATAATGGGTGAGAAAAAGTTGTAAAATAAGACCACAGGTGGAGTTCTTTTGACTGTTGCCAAGTTGCCCACAACTTTTACCCTCACAGGGAAACATTGATGCCAAGCACGAATTGCTGTCATGGCCCAGTTTTACCATATACTCCTGGCGGACCACATGTTGGCATACTACAGCAGCCAGTCTGACAATGTGGTTGGCATGTAATGATATATTTTCTGTGTGGCTGGACCCTCATCTCCAGACAATAACGATCACCCGGCCTGCTCTGATTTATCTGATCACTGTGCCAGACAAGAGGACGGACTTCTACTTCTCCTTTCTGTCGGGCCACTTCAGGCTTTGTGTGAAACCACCTAATTAAAGTTTTTTTTCCTGTTCCTCATCCTGGTTTTACTTAAAAACTTTTTGAAGAACCCTTTTGAATACTCAACGTGAACTCATTTGTGGTTTGAGGTTGATACTACTCATAAATAGTCTATTAAGGGGTATTATTAGGGCATATGGCTAAAGTGTATGTTAGGAGAATGCTGATACAGGGAACAGGAGACGCGCAGTTTTGTATGTCATTTGCAGCAGCACTTTGAAACTTCTGTCCCTGCAGGAATTCATTTACATTTCTAAAGCTCTTGGTTGAAGGTTACATTTTTTAAATGCCACTTTGAGATATTCGCTTATAGGTATATTATACAGTATATGTGAGCACGTTGCATGTACTCAAATGATTGCAAGGCTTGTCGAAGATAACCCTATCAATATAGTATGAGGGATTCTCCCAGCCTGGAGGGATTTAAGTGGGCACCATGTAGCCCTTCATTGGTCCTGCCGTCCCGCTGCCAGGTAAATGAAGACTAGTTGCCCTCTTTCCTTGGTGACATCATTGACGGCCAGGAACTCTACAATCAGCTTTGGGAACCAGTTAAAGGGATTCACCTACAAAATATTTTAGGGCATATCAACTACAGTACTTATATATATTCCATAAAGGCACTTCCTTTTGAGCCAATACATCAACAGCAGCACAGATGTCTCTGTTTGCTACAATGTATAATCAATTTGCAAAGGTTTGCTACATGTATCATTTGGAAGTATAGGCTATTTCATGGATCATTGCATTGACTGGATGTGCTATCATTTTTTAACTTAGAACAGGACATCGTTAAAATCAGAAAACCCCTTTTAGGCTGCATTCACACGTTGCAGAGTTTGGTGCAGATCTGCTACAAAATCAGCAACATGTAAAGGCACCCTTAAGGGATTGTCAAATTTTTTTTTTTTTTAATTTCCCAAGGAGCAGATTAAGTGTATAAAAGAAAGTCTAAAAAATGCATTACTTATCATCCCTGCGCAACTTCATCTTGTGTTAGTGCCCCATATTCTTCATTGTACTCCTAGTATGAAAGTAGGACGAGACCAAATGTACATTTGAACAGCCATATTACAGCCAACAGCTGGATGATGGGCCTAATGGGCTTATATAGACTGAAGGGTTTGTCCGGGACTTTTACTATTGATGATCTAGCTTCAGGATAGGTCATCAATAGTTGATCAATGCGGTCCGCCTTTTGGGATCCCAACCGGCTAGTGCTGTTTGTATTGCAGTGGTCCAGGTTGGTACTGTAGGCATAACTTCCCCTGAATTAACTTGGAGCTGCAGTACCACCCCGGATTGCTGCAGTGCTTCAAGCTGTCCGCACTGACGGAGGCCTCGTGAACAGCTGTGAAGATCTGCTTCAAAGATATCAAATCGATCTCTAAGACGCTTACAATTACATACACTTATTGTTAGAAATCATTATGTGATCAAACTATAAAAACTAGGAATTTATGTTTTGCCTGCATATTTCTAGAGCATGATCACCGATTGAGGTCTGGTCATTGTATAATTATTCCAGGCCTTTACGAATAGATGGCAGAAGTCAATAAGGAAATTGGCAAAGCAATGGGTACAGCTGATGACGTCATTAATCTCTGCTATTGTAGTAAAACAAGAATAGAGAATGTACTTGCCATTGACAAGTAGTGGGGAAAAGGAAGTTCCCTGATAGCATAAAAGTCGTGTCGAGCAGCCCGAGATGCACTGGGTCACTTGGCTCCAAAAATTGTTCGCTTTTTGCTTTAAGGTGTTTATGGGAGTCGTAGATTGTCACATACCTTGATCATGTAAGAATATGTAGACGTTGTTATTGAATCCCATGGCAATCTACTTCAATGCATGTAGGAAAATCCCATGGCGCTCGATTCCTGATGAAAGAGATTGGCGCAGTGCTGAGATAAATGCTCCATGAGGAGCTCCACACTCGATTAAGATGACCTAAGGGAGACCAAGGAGTTGCCTATACTGATTTTCACAGGGTCTACTCTTACCAGTGTCTGTTCCAGTTAGGGTGCTTTCACATCTGGGTTAGAACCTCCAGTTGGAGGTTTTGTCGCAGATCTCATACAAATACCAAAAGTGCTTCATGCGGGAAGCGAATGGACCCCATTATAGGCAATGGAGCAGGAAAGCGAAGCCTCCGATGTAGATGTGAAACCACCCGTAGGGCTCTTACCCACTTGCGTTTTTTTAACGCTGCGATATCGTAGTGTTGTTTTAACGTGCTTGTCAGTGGGACTTTCTAATGTTAAAAACGCTTCGCAAGTTTGTGCTTTACGATTTTTGTGCAATAGCGTTCAAAAAATGCAGTTATATCGCAGCGTTAAAAAAACACAAGTGGGTAAGTACCCTTAGGGTACCGTAGTTTTAAAAAGGGCGATATAATCGCATGATACGAGAGGGAGTAAAAAAGCAGATTTATGAAACCAATGATTTTTCAATGGTTTCCTTCCCATTAGCGATGTTTTCACTGATGCGATGTTGCGAGAACAAAAAAATTGCGGCTTGTTCTATCTTTCTGCAATGTGCAATTTATTATTATAATTTTTTTCTTTATCTCCCATTTCTTCCTATGGCGCCTTTTCTTTATCGCATCACAATGCGCAAACTTCCGTTGCGATTTTATCATTAGAAAGTCCTATTGACTTTCGCAATAGCGTGCAGCAAGCATCCCTCACTGATGAAGGGTCTGCTATTGGTAAACGGCTTCTCTCAATGCAGCAATTTGCTTTTTCTATATTTTTCCATCTATGTAAATTGCAGACTGATCAACTGCATTGCGCTCAGATAAGAGCCTGGATACATTGTAATTCCGTTATGAACATTATGGCTATATGTAATAATTGTCACACGTCACGGTGGAGCCAGTCACGGGTATAATGTGATGTTCCAGGCAATTGTTGAAATAATGAAAGGGCATACTGTATTAACACTGCAACAAAGACCTTCTATCTGAGCAGCACGGTTAAGGGGACATCGACTTCACATACATAATATGGCCGTATACGTAGACTGGAAACTCATGTCAACGACCATACACACTTGTAAGTAGCGGTCCTTGAGAGATTTCTTTTGAAGTATACACTAAGGCGAGGCTCACACGACCGTAAGCTCATTATATATTACCCACGCAGTCTTTGCGTGCGGAATACACAGTAGCAATCTCCTATACACTTTCATTGTGCTGCTCATGCGTGCGCAAAAAAAAAATGTCATGTTCCATCTTGGCACTTATTACGCATGCATGTGCGCCAAGATAGTGTGGGGGATTGGCGCAACGCTGCAAATACGCGTTGTTATTGCGTACTTGTTGAGTGCTCACAAAGGAAACGCGTTCATGTGAGCCCGGACTTAAGTTTTAAAATCAGAGCACCATAAGGGTACCTTCACACATGACTTATTAGCTGTGGGCATTCAACAGTGAAAAACCTGCAGCACGTATACTGGAAATCCCAAGTGGGCAAATCCGCACCCGATTTGACCGTGGTCTTTGTTGTGCATCTGCTGCGGATTTTACCCCTTGTATTGCGCACGGATGGGTCAATACATGAAGAGGCATGCGAAGGCAGCCTAAAGACTCTTCTCATTAGTCCTAAGACTTTATCATGCTCCAATAAAAGGGTTGTTCCACCAATAGAAGTTATTCCCTCTCCACTAGCTGATCGTGAGGGACTGGCTACTGGGGTCGTGAGTAAGCGGTCCAGAAGGTCCCTGAATTCTTGGAACAATGGTCACACATCTGTTTCATGGTTCATCTCTATGCAACTACTAGAGATAGCCAAGAGCTTGATCTCCGGAAGTCCCATGGAGACAATCAAGTAAGCGGTGGTGTGCATGCTCAACTGCCAAGTCATTCACTCAAGGACCTTCCGGATCCCGTTCTTGTTATCAGCAGGGGTCTCAACAGACAGACCCCACCGATCAGCAACTTATCCATTATCCATGGGATAGAGGATAACTTCTTTTTGGTGGAACACCCCTTTAAGAGCTGCCATGAATTATTTTCTGCAGATTTTTCAGCTAACAGCTGTCGGCTAACGCATGGATTATGTCAGAATATCATGATTTCTATCTCAAGTGTTTAAAGGAAGGGAGTGTCACAGATTAGCACTTTAGCATGATTTCCTCTATGCTTATTTGCATAGATGGGATCATGTTACATAGGAATGAATAATCCGTTGTCACATAATAAATGTTCCTTGAGGAGGAAGGTTCGAAGAAATATCATCCTGTAAACATGAGTCAGTAGGTGTAAGATGGTCAAGATATGAGACGCTATGAACCTTCTCAACTGAACTTCGGCCTCCGTAAGAAGGGAATTGACACGTTTATAGTATACTGGCTTCTAGAGATTAGCTTTGCATTCCCAGTTTTACATTTTTTTTAATTTTTTTCTTTACATATTTTTATATATATATATATATATATATATATATATATATATATATATATAATTTTAATGTAACTGATTTGAAGGGTGTCAAAGGTTTACAGCAAATACTGCGCCATAATGTATGGTATGCTGAGTCCTTCTGAACCGCCATATACCTCAGGTTTAATACAAACTTATTTTTTTATTGTTGCATACGTTGCGCCTTGTTCCATCGAATGCAGTATTGAAGATCTTATAGACATATGTATTACTAGCTGATATGACCGTCTTCGCCCGAGTTAATTTGGTACTGGTGTTTATCTGGTGTTCACACGGAAAATCTTCTGAAGTCGTGGTTAGTTTAGAGATACCGGGAAAAAAATATGTTCACCATTTTGCATGGTTCTTTGCGTTACCCAGGAAACACCATGTGGAGGTAACCATGCGACGTTTCCTTTATAAAAAATGACATCAGGAAGTGAGAGAATTAGATTACGTACGTAAAATTTGGACGCTAATTCTTTTGCGCTTAGAATTGAATAATCAAGTTGGGACCCATTAGCTTTTCCTATTTGTGACAATCAATGCTTGTGCAAAATTACAAATTTCTATGACATCAGGAAGTGAGAGAATTAGATTCTGTACGTAAAATTTGGATGCTAATTGTTTTGCGCTAGAATTGAATAATCAAGTTGGGACCCATTTACTATTCCTATTTTGGACATAATCTATGCTTGTGCCAAATGTTTGTTTTTACGACATAGGGAAGTTGGAGAATTAGTGGCCAGTCAGTGAGTCAGTCAGTGAGGGCTTTTGTCTTTATATATTTAGATGTTTTGAACCTTGGTTTTGCTGTGTACAAAAGTTGTAATTTTGGTGCATGCTCCAAAATTGTAACTTTTAACGATTTTCACTGGACCCTACTGCTTTTTCAGCAAGGTGGCCCAATGTAACATTAGTGCTGTGTCTGTAGTAGGGCAGTCGCAAGAAATCAGTGTCCAAATTTCTTTGACAAGAACCCCTAAAAAGTTGCTAATTTGTGTAAAAATGAGATTGTCAAAATTTCAGCTCAATCGGATAACATTGAGACGTACCTCATCAACCTTTAAAGTATTCTAAAACAGCCATTTTTCTATGTGTAGCCAGTCAGATTTACAATAATTTATACTAGAAACTGCCATAAATTATAGCTAAAGCCTACACCAACCTTGTTGCTGTAACTTTTACTCCGATGCATGGAGGTGCCACCAAATGTGACAAATGCATTAAGAGGATTATGGCTCTTAAAGGGGTTGTCCCGCGGCAGCAAGTGGGTCTATACACTTCTGTATGGCCATAATAATGCACTTTGTAATGTACATTGTGCATTAATTATGAGCCATACAGAAGTTATAAAAAGTTTTATACTTACCTGCTCCGTTGCTAGCGTCCTCGTTCCCATGGAGCCGACTAATTTTTGCCCTCCGATGGCCAAATTAGCCGCGCTTGCGCAGTCCGGGTCTTCTGCTCTCTTCAATGGAGCCGCTCGTGCAGAATGCCGACTCCGTGTAGCTCCGCCCCGTCACGTGCCGATTCCAGCCAATCAGGAGGCTGGAATCGGCAATGGACCGCACAGAAGAGCTGCGGTCCACGGAGGGAGCAGACCCCGGCGGCCATCTTCAGCAGGTAAGTATGAAGACGCCGGACCGCCGGGATTCAGGTAAGCGCTGAGCAGTTTGTTTTTTTAACCCCTGCATCGGGGTTGTCTCGCGCCGAACGGGGGGGGGGTTAAAAAAAAAACGTTTCGGCGCGGGACAACCCCTTTAATATGTTTGATGCCGGCACATAATTTACTTATATTGGTATAAGAAACACCAGTAATTATGCCCCATTGTACTTTAGAAGTATTAGTAAAAGGGGCTTTCTGGCACTAAACCATTGATGACCTATCCCAAGGATAGGTCATCAATGGTTGATTATTGGGGTCTGCTGCTCGGGATCTCAGAGTATCAGCTGATTGAAGTGAGCGCCGCCGTCACTTGACTCAAACCAGGCCTAGTGCCATACATTATATAACCGCTGTGCCCGGTGTTACAGCTCTTCTTCATTATAGATCTTGAGTTATGCAGTAGTATTAAATGAGGAACTTCTTCATAGCCAGGAATATTGATCGTTAACGGTCCTACAAAAGATTTGAGATGACTCCAGTGGTGGCCATGTTGAGTGTCGCCCAGTTTTCCATAAAAAATAAATGACTATTAATTGGCCTGACCAGTTTTTAACAATTGCATGTTTGATCTCCCTCGATCTATCGATTTTAATCAACCTGTCAATCAAGCTGTGTCATGAGGGGGAGCAGCTAGAAGCTCAGTGGACACGGCTCCCTGAAACCAGCACATAAGAGTAACTTCACATGCCGCAGTGTCACTGCCAAAATTTCTTTTGCTATCCCATTCATCTAAATGCAGCAAAAACAACCCTTTCTTGATGTAGTTAACGATTTTATGTTGCAGAAATCTTGGCAACCAATCTACCGCCTACAACTATACCTTAAGAACTGCAGTGAGCCGCTGCTACAACTCCCATCCTGCAGCACTTTCACGTCATCTGAGCAGTGTAAATGTACTGACAGCTTCCCTTTAAATCACTATTTTCCATTGTACATTCTATTACCATCCTAGCTTTATTTTTGTACACTTTTTTTTTTTCTTTAAGTTTTACTAATTACTAGTAGTTTATGTAGAACAGTGGAATCTGTCACTTGCTAAGAACCCCTGTGATACATTAACAGTGGACTACGATTATGTGCACCAAAAACGGCTAAATTACTAATCTTATATGCAATATGGCCCATTTAAAGGATTGGACAAGTATTCCGTCCCAGTGGCTGATGTCCTCTGTAGGGTCGGATCCTTCTCCTCTGCGTGCAGCAGCAGCAGCGCTGCCTACAATGCTAGATAACTAATTGAATATAAGGTGGACTACATCACTGGGGACTCTTTAATTGCCAGCAGTACACATGGCACCGCACTCCGGTGTTTAGAGACTGCACTCCACATCATAAAAGTTAGCTGCAGTTTATAGCCTTATAACTCGCACATCATTACTGATACCGACTTCTGTGGAGTGTTTCGCAACTGGTGATTATGGGGGAACCACATGTAGCAATGCAAACCGCAAGACTACGTCCGTGTAAAACGTTTTGTTTTTTTTTATATTTTTTTTTAAATTATTTGTTAAATATTAAAATATTCATTTTTTTAAATCTATCACTATTTAGGTTTATAGCTGATTACTGATTTAAAGGTAACAATTTTTTTTATAGGACATTGGGTTGGCCTTGATGGTTAAGTTTGCCGATAACTCACTATAGACTGCCAATGCACTGCATTGCAATTGCTTACTTTCCTTCTGATACCAAATATAAAACACCGCTGTAGATGGGCATTTATTCACCCTGGACAAATATTTAGTGTGGACTGCCCCCCCCCCCTCCTCCTACATACTCGGCTAGATTGTAAATTAATCCCACCCCCCACATATATGATAGACACATACATAGCAACACTGTGATACATACGTTTTTATACACTGTACATATACAGTAATACATATTACACTTTCAGCAAATTACACATGCGTACCTCTCCTGCACAGCCGTCGCATTCCAGTGGTGGACAGGGGGCAGTGGTGAGCAGATGGTGTATCCTTTCAGCAAACTCCTTCTGCCTCCTCCTTTAATTCTTTACAGAAGAACTGTTGTCTGGTTCAAGTTACAACAGCTGGAAAGAAGCTCTGGCTGTTGTAACTTAAAGAGGTTGTCCATGGAAGGAAAAAAAAATAATGTAAGACTGTGGGTGCCTTTTAAAATAAGTAACTTGTATCCACCTTACTGATGTCCTGGGTGCTCCGTTCCCTAGCCATTCTGGTTTCCTTGGTCTCCTCCTGTTTTTGGATTGCTCTGTTATGTGCCGTCTAAGTGCTTGAGCGCTGTGGCAAATTACTTGCCTTAGCGTTGGTATCATTGACAACGGTGATTGGCTGCAGTGGCCATGCATTAGACAGCTCACAAATGAGCAACTCTGAAGCAGGAGGAGGCTTGTGGAGACCGGAGTGACTGGGGAACAATGCACCCCGGAGAACAGTGAAGTGAGAATGTTATTCTAAAGCGGCCCACGCTTTAATATATTTTTTTTATTCCCACTGGACAATCCCTTTAAATGAACACAGGCAAAAGAGGGAGGGGGAATCAGAATCACCAGATACCCTTCTGTCCTCTTCCCTACCTACCTGCACCCAGAGCAAATGCCCCACCTACGACCCTAGCTACACCCCCTGTATAATATAAAATATATACTACTGCTACTCATCTGGTGGGTTCATATAGTTAACCAAGAGGCCCACATAGACAAAGGTGGTCTATTTGGATTACATTTACCCAATGGGTAAATGAGCAAGACTTCTGTCTTACAATGCCTGTAGAGGTCCATCTGGTTTCCAAAACCCATCCTCAAATATGGTATTACAGTATAACCAGTTAATAGAGAACCGTTCCTTAGTGAGGACCTATATTAATTAGCTGGACTTGGACCCGCTCTGGACACTGGCGCTATGTAATATTCTGTTACCCCTGTGGTGGCACTGCTGGGGAGTTGAACATTCCTGCCTTGTTCCCCCATAGGTTCGATCTGATCCTCGGGAGTGCAAGCAGTAGGGCATTATGAGAGCAGACTATTTTTGGGTATACCCTTCCAGTAAAAAAAAAACAACTACTCCTTTTGATTGGAAGCGGGAACCCCTTCACATGTAAACCCTTCAAATGAAGTACAATTGCATATTAGCGGGTACTGCCAGCAATTGCTAGTATTTTAAATTATACTTGTCCAACAGTCTCAACAAAAGTGATTAGAAGTGGAAGTCAGAAGTATAAACTTTACAACAAAGCATTATGGGATGTGCTGGTGCGCCCCCAGGACTGGCATCACGGGCATTTCTTTATGTGATCCAATGAAGCAACTTCATGCAAGGTGAGAATATAAAATTATCCCACAGAGCGCTTGAAGCTCAGCTTATAGATCAATAGTATTAAAAATGTTGTTCTACAAGTATTTGTTCTTATTTGGCCACCCGGGACGAAAGGTAGCTCTACCGAACGAGGCAAATATTCAGAATATCTATAATCTCTGTAACGCGAGGATCTAAGTAAGATCAAAATGAATCCGGAGGCCACGATTCATATTATTTCTTTCCAAGTCTACAAAATACATTTTTCTTCTCTTGCCATCAAAAATCAGAAGTCTTTGAGTGGCAGGTCGACTTCCATGTAAAATAGCACGTGCCTGTTTTGGCTGAATGCTAAAACAGCCCGAGTGTTGGCAGACATGTCTGCTGCCAGCGTCTGCCTCCGGACGGCGCACAGAGCAGCTAGTGTTTCCATTTTCAGGAAAAGTTCCTGGGTTTCCCGTACAGGTCAACACCGCGCTGTCCAGGAAAAAAAGTCTGGAAAGTGGAAAGACTGATGTAGCACCCTGGCTAAACATACTGTGCCTAGAAGCGGACATCGACAGCTGAGATTCGGGTCTGTGCATAGATTTGCCTATAAAAACACTAATTTTTAATGAATTGCAATGTTAGGCTGCTTTTACACTCGCGTTAGGGCGCAATTCAGGGTTTCCGTTTCTCTGCACCGTTTTTGGAGGACAGAAACTGAAAAAAAAAACGGACCATTTTTTTAAAACTTATTTTTGCAACTCTTTTTCTAGCATCTGTGTTCCCCATGACGTCACATTGTCTTTATTTTTCTAATTTCACACCTTTCTACTGTAGCTAGGGCATCCATAGGAGCACAATTAATGTCCCTTTTAGATGGGACGACAGTCTTCTAAACGGTTGCACGAGCCGTGATGTCCCCGCTAGGTTGTTGGCGCTCAGCCAGAGCGTTTAGACAGGCAGACTTCGCCGCTGGATTCTCACCGGCGTCTCACTCAGCACCCAACTTTCTATGAGAAGTCCTGAGCCAGGAGCGTTAACACTCAGCGAGAAGTCGTCGATCTAGCGATGATTTGGATGCTGGTTGAAAATGAGCGACCGGTGAACTGTAAATGAATAGTGCGCGATGGCTGCGCATTTTAGATGCGATGTTTATCACGCAAATTTGTTTGAGCGAATTTTGTGCAGTAATCTCCCCGTGTAAATGGAAAACATCCCCTTGTAGTGACAGTAATCATTAACAGAGCTGATCTGTGTCCGCTAGGACCCTGCAGCTTTGTTGGGGCAGGAGGCACCCGCCGGTCATTTGATTGCCGGGTCGAATAGCATAAGTGGCACTTCCGCTTTCTCGAGCTTTAGGCCGGCTTCACACTTATGTATTTGCACCCACAATACACAGTGAATAGAACCCATTGGTTCAATGGGTTCATTCACATGCGTGTATTTTGTCTGCGCTTTTTCGTCCGTGCAAAAAATGTTAGCACATTCTCCATTTGCGCATTAGAGGTACCTATAAAAGTCAATAGGGGTACACAAATAAGCATGCAGGGAGATGCGTAAAACACTGTAATTCCGCTTAAACAAGAACACATCTGGAACAAAGTAGCCATTTCTATTGGTGCGTTTATTTGCCACGCACAAATGAACATGCCCTGTGGACAGAAAAAGTACAGTAAAATATGCCGATGCGCGCTAGAAAAAGCCTGGTTCATAGCACAAAAAGGCTACGCTAAGGGGGGCACCATTGCCCTTGTGTGAAGCTGAATTTAATCCCGCATGATATTTTTAGGCCGAATGTCCACGGGCAAATTTGAACTGTGGAAGGTCCGCAGATCAAGCCAGCCATAGGGAACCATGGGCGTCCGCACTTGAATTTACATATGCAAATTTGTTTTACAGATTCCTCATGTGGAAAATAAATCGCAGAATGTTCCATTCTAGTGCAGATACCATGTGGACAGCTTACATTGAAGCCAATGGAAGCCATCCGATCTGCGGCCCGCCCACAATTCACATTGCGGACGGGCCGTGGATTCCGCGGCAAAGCAGGAGTTTGAAAACAAAAACTGTACCGTGCTGGTGCGCCGGCCATCATTTCCGCACATGTCTGCAGTACAGGAAAAGTATGACCTGGACAGATACGCAGGGTCGTCGGATTCTGCTGCGTAATCCAACCCGCCCGTGGACATGAGGCCTTACTATAGGCTATGAATAAAGCCCAGGAACGAGCGCCGTACATTTACGGCACTTTGTCCATATCGGGTTAAATTGTGATGAAGTGGTTTGGGGTGTATGTAAAATGTGAGTCTTTGTAGACTTAGATCAAGACTAAACATACAAGCTGCACAAAATAAACTAGTGATATAGTTTGAGGCAAATGCTTGGAGGACACATTCAAATCCTATGTCTTGTGGTTCTACAGATGAGGAATCTTTTTCATATTCTTTCCCAATGATCTCTACCAGAGGAGTCATGTCCCCCACATATGTACATGGAGTTCATATAATCAGTTTTCTTATGGCTAATACTCAATTAATGCCGGGATACCATTAGATAAAACCGGCACTATAGTTATTTTTAACATCTACTTCAGCACTATTTTACATGTTGAGTTATTGGAATGAATTGGCAGATGTTTGGTCATTGTGCTCCACACCGTCGCTTGCCCGGCAATACCTGCCATTGGTATCTTTATGCAAATTTGAGGCTCTCGCTCAAACATTTCAGCTGGAGGAATATGTTGGCCGATGCAATGCTGCTATATTTATGACTAATGTTGTAGGTGAAGTGATTTTAGGAGGATGCGCATTTGTAAGTATTAAAAAAAAAAAGTAACCGGTCAACAGCTCCATTTTTGGACTATTGGATTTGCACCCACTTTCTTCTAAGCATAGCATACTGATGTTTGTACTTTAACTGCAGTTTAATTTCTAAAGGGATATTAAAAGGTTAAATGGAGATTTTTTCCTATGTAGAAAAGTGATGTAATTTTCCAATATACTTTCTGTATCAGCTGTTCAAAGTTTAAGATTTCTGCTCACCGTTATTGAATGAGTATTATTGTACATTTCAGAACCGTTATTAGAGCTGAGCCCCCCCAATACACACACATACACACCACCCAGCAGTTTCGGACAAGTTCAGTTCCTTCTTAAGGAATAAGGCGTTACAGTTTTGGAGAAACTGAACCCGTTCCACTTCAAATGGCTGTAGCTCCAGTTCTATCAGAGACACTGACATGGTTTCATTTTAACCCTTTGCAATCCAATTTTGGCTTCAAGGTTTCCTAGGGGATTTTCTCTTTCTGCCATTATGCAACGGCACCATCTGCTAGCTAGAGCCAGTACTGCAGTATGTGACATGTTGGAGAGGCCCCAAAAATAAAGCGTCTGGCAGTATATAGTAAGAATACCCTGCTGGACATCTTTCGACATCGGAGCTGCACAGGCTTCAATCAGAATGTAGAAAGACGTCAGACAGTGGATTGGAAAGGGTTAAAGCCTAGATTTTTTAACTTTTAAATGATACCAGAAATGTGTTGGTGGCCCTTAAAGAACCAGAGCTACACCCGTTGACATGGGGTATATGTTACCACGTCTTGTCAATCAGAGAGCATATTTGCTCTCTGATTGTCACATAGTTTTTTTTTTTCTTCTCAGAAAAGGAATGAAAAAATGAGGACTGGCTCATCAAATCACTCCTCTACATTTTTAACACCACTAAACAAATTTTAAAAAAAATTAAAAAGTTTTTTTTCCTTATACATGGCTTTAAATATTGAAAAAATGAAAATAAAAAAAAATTAAAACCCTACATGTAAGTGGTATTGCCACATCCATAACATCCTTCATCGGCAACAAAATGTCAAAATAGCAGTTTTCCTTTCATCTCGCTTCAATAAAACAAAAATAAAAAAGAAGTAAAGTCGAATTTACCTCAAAATGGTAACGATAAAAATTAAAGTTTGTCCCACAATAAAAGAAGCCCAAACATAGCTCTGTTGATGGGGGGGGGGGAAAAATTACTCTGGTCCTGGAATGTGGCACCACACAGTATTTTATTTATTTATTTATCTTTGTTTAATACAAAAACGTGTTGGAACATAATGAAACCTCTATACATTTGGTCATAATCCTAATCAAGCGTAGCATAAAAGGTAGCAAAATATTTATACCATATTGTGAACACAGTAAAAATGAAATCCTAAAAAACAATGGTAAAATTGTGTTTTGTTTTATTTTCCATTGCCCACAGAAGATAATTAGTAGAAGTAATTCAATACAATATATGTACCTAAAATTACCGTAGTTCTTAAAATTGGAAAATCATTTATTTTACCCATTTACAGTCTTATTATGATGTTGTAAGACCCCGGTCATATGGAGTCCTCAGACATGGATTCTGTGCCAAAATCCATGTTCTTTTAACATCCCATAGAATTCGGTGGGGATCTTCACTGTAATCCATACGGCGCATGTTTCTCTGCAAGCGGCTTTTGAAATGTGCATTGTGGGGAGAAGAATTGACATGTGAATTTTTGATGCGGAAACCACATTAGTTGGCCAGTTGTGATTTCGCTTTTTGAATGGGGCTGAACCCGCGTGTGGATCCACGCAGAGGCGTAACTTGAAGCTCCCGGGCCCCAATGCAAAACTCGTAACAGGGCCCCCAACTATAATGCTTTACTTATACTACTGGGTTCCCTATATGGAGAAAAGAGGCCTTATGGGCCCCCTTAGGCTCCTGGGCCCAGGTGCAACTGCATCCCCTGCATCCTCTATAGTTACGCCACTGGATCCATGGCATTTAAAATGAAAATCCACAGCAGAAACCTAATGCTCAATCTCAGATTTCTGCTGTGGATTATGGGGCAAATTTGTGTCGGAGACCTTGATGAATGAGGCTCTGATGTTCCTTGTATAACTTCTTCCCTTTCCTGAACTGTCTTACAATGAACTTGGAAAAAAGAGCTGCAGTAAAGCGACATTGGTTTAGGATTTATTCTAGCAAATCATGCCTCTGATTTACATAGTTACCAGGTCTTTTTATAGGAAGCAACATGTGCAGAATGCTTCCTTCTGCGTAGGGTAAATTCTAATAAAATACCAACCTGCAAATGACCTTCAGTAGATCGGTTTAATTTCCTGACATAATGCTCCGGGCCTTGGAATGCCTAAAAATGAGAGTGCAGACTAAAAACATATTTATTAAATCTCATATTAGCATGTCCTGACTTTTATTTATTTTCTACATTCATGACTGTTTTAATAAAATCCCTTTCTGTTTAAGGTATCCTAAAGGAAAACCAACATGGATATATACGATCCTCAGACGATAGGGGTGATGGTGTTTGGAGGCTTTATGGTTCTATCAGCCATTGGAATTGTCCTGGTGTCCACCTTTTCTATGAAAGAAACATCTTATGAAGAAGCTTTGGCCAAGCAACGTAAAGAGCAGGAGAAAGGCCAGACAAAAGTAGATAAGAAGAAGAAAGATAAACTCACTGAAAAGAAAGCTAAGTCAAAGAAAAAGGAGGACAAACCCAACGGAAAATTACCTGAGCATGTACCTACTATGGTAACTAGGGAGCCAAAAAAAGTTGTATTGGAACCTCAAGTTATGGTGCAAATGGTTAAACCTCAGGAAACTGTAGCTCCTATAAAACCAATTGTGGCTCCAGTTCCCGAAAAGCCTGCTTCCTCTCCGAAAGACAAAAAGAAAAAGCAGGAGAAGAAGGTCCAGAAAGTTGAACCATCTCAAGCTCAGGTGGTCGCTGTGACTAAGGCCATTTCAAAACCAGTTTTGGAAGCTCCTGCCAAAGAAGTGCCTGTGGTTGCTGTTCCACCGGTTGGAGCAAAGCCAAGCCAAAAGGTTGTTCCACCGGCTGGAGCAAAGTCAAACCCAAAGGTTGTTCCACCGGCTGGAGCAAAGTCAAACCCAAAGGTTGTTCCACCGGCTGGAGCAAAGTCAAACCCAAAGGTTGTTCCACCGGCTGGAGATAAGCCAAGCCAAAAGGTTGTTCCACCGGCTGGAGATAAGCCAAGCCAAAAGGTTGTTCCAGCGGCTGGAGATAAGCCAAGCCAAAAGGTTGTTCCAGCGGCTGGAGATAAGCCAAGCCAAAAGGTTGTTCCAGCGGCTGGAGGAAAGCCAAGCCAAAAGGTTGTTCCAGCGGCTGGAGGAAAGCCAAGCCAAAAGGTTGTTCCAGCGGCTGGAGAAAAGCCAAGCCAAAAGGTTGTTCCAGCGGCTGGAGAAAAGCCAAGCCAAAAGGTTGCTCCAGCGGCTGGAGAAAAGCCAAGCAAAAAAGTTGTTCCACCTGCTGGAGAAAAGCCAAGCCAAAAAGTTGTTCCAGCGGCTGGAGAAAAGCCAAGCCAAAAAGTTGTTCCACCGGCTGGAGAAAAGCCGAGCAAAAAAGTTGTTCCACCAACTGGAGAAAAGCCAAGCCAAAAGGTTGTTCCACCATCTGGAGAAAAGCCAAACCAAAAGGTTGTTCCACCGGTTGGAGCAAAGCCAAGTCCAAAGGCCGTTCCCCAAAATGGAGCAAAGCAAAACCCAAAGGTTGTTCCTCCAGTTGTAGCAAAGTCAAGCACCCCAATTGCCAATATTCAGGCTCAGCCTCCTAAAAAAGCTGAACCTGTTGTGAG
Organism: Eleutherodactylus coqui; assembly: GCF_035609145.1. NCBI lineage: Eukaryota > Metazoa > Chordata > Amphibia > Anura > Eleutherodactylidae > Eleutherodactylus > Eleutherodactylus coqui. The sequence continues at coordinate 80,004,322 of NC_089839.1, forward strand.
CCAAGTGGAGCAAAATCAAGAGCCAGTTCCAAAGAAGAAGGCGCCAAAGAAGAAATCTGGACCAGGTGAGTGGTGGTCTTGATGTCCTAATTGCTTTACAGGAATTGTCATTTAAATTTTTTTTGATAGTTATTTGATACATCTAAAGCTATAATCAGTCACACTTGTGCTAGAGGCTCCATTAGAAGTAATATTCAAAATAGCACCCAACCTAACTTTGCTTTACAAATCTGATACTGTTCAACTGAAAAGGTGCTGTTAGTCCTTGCTTAAACTTTGTAGATCAATAGTGTATCTATAGGGGTTGCAGTGGTTGCAATTGCAACTGGGCCCATAAGGAGACAAAGGCCCCCTGCACCACAGTTGTAGGTTCTTCTAAAGCTACAGCCAGCAAGAAAAGAAGAAAAGCTCCATTACTCACTCTGTTGCCACAGCTTGTCTCTACGTCTCTCTAAGAATGCCACAGACAAGCTCTTTCTCTGGTGCAAATACTGTATTGAGAAAAGGAGAGGGAGGAGGAACTGTTATGTGCTATGTGCGGAAAAATGATGTGACATACTGTGGTGGCAGCATAAGTAGTGTAGCTAGATCTTCAATTGCTGGCCGGCGCTTCAGGGGGTGGGGGGTGGTCATAGGACTACAAGGAACACAGAGGTGGCCACAATGAGTTTGAGGGGCACAGAAGGTGCTACAGTTGGCTTGTGGGGCACAGGGGGTGCTACAGTTGGCTTGAGGGGCACAGGGGGTGCTACAGTTGGCTTGAGGGGCACAGGGGGTGCTACAGTTGGCTTGAGGGGCACAGAGGGGGCCGTGGTGGGCTTGAGGGGCACAGAGGGGGCCGTGGTGGGCTTGAGGGGCACAGAGGGGGCCGTGGTGGGCTTGAGGGGCACAGAGGGGGCCGTGGTGGGCTTGAAGGGCACAGAGGGGGCCGTGGTGGGCTTGAAGGGCACAGAGTGGGCCATGGGAAAGAGAAATTGCTAGAGACTTTTAGTTACCTACAGAGACGTTGTCTGGGACACATTAACATTATTGATATCTATGAAATTGCATCCTTTTCTTTCTAGGACAGATGAGTATTAATATATAGTAGTTGACGTTACAACTGATTGATATCATATATAATCTATCACATTTATTTATTTTCATAATTAGCATTTTTGAAATGAAATAAAATGCAATGTTTAAACCATAAAGAATACAGAACGTTCCAGACCGGAGCGGAAGGACCAGTGACTATTATTTTATTCCGTGGTGCTGATGTCAGCAAGAGCTTTATCCCTAATCTATGGGCTGTTTTGCTCATTGTCACACTTACGAAATATGATGTTTTTTTTAAATTTTAAATCATTTTTTTTATTGTCCATTCTTCGTGCGGATTAAATATAGCCAGACAGATGGGAACTTCTTCTTTCAAGACCACTAATGACAGGTCAGCAGAACGAGCCAAGTGTTCCCTGTGTGAAAGCTCCAGCCTACCATGTTCTTTCCTAATATAAATGAAAGCTATTTAGGTACAGAATGAAATCATTTATTAATTTGAACTTTTTGCAGTTCATTTTGCTCCATATTTGTGCTAATTAGATTTTATTACAAGTTTCCCTTAAGGCTTTGTGCAAAAAAAAAATGCTCGAGCGGTGACCTTCTTGACATTGGAGGGAGTCGGAAAACTAGAAAGTGATGTATACAGGAAAATAAAGGCATTAAATTGAGGTGATCTTGTAGGTAAACCCCAAGTACCGATAATGGGCAAAAAGTGCAGCACGACTAAAGCTTTGCATTGAACGCAGCTACAATTCCACATTACCTAGACAATAATTCATGGTTTGCGAAGACCTAGAAGCCTTTCATTACTGAAGAAAAGCCAAGCGAGATGTGGAATATAATATTTCTAACCTTGTATTTTCCTAACAACTATTTTCAGTGCTACATTGTACTACTGCTATGTGGGAGGTAAACCTTTTCTTTAATTCTACTTCTATCTTGTCAGCTAAACGAGCAACCCCACGTAGTCAAAATATTGCGCAACCAGACAGAAAGCTAAATATGCTGCTTCAGGTTGTAGACTTCATGACTCATTTGGTGGCCACTTAAGTAGTAAGTTTTCACATCAAGCTGATTAAAAAAACAAAAAAAATTTCCAAAGCAATGCAAATTGATCTTTTTTGGCTGAAGCCTTATTGAGTATAAGTTGTATACACCTTGTATTTTCTGTTGGCCTCGTACCTGCATGGTCTTGTGGTCAATAGAATGACAAGTAATGGCAATGCTCATTGGACCAAAACATACTCTGTCTCTTTAAGCTCCTTTTTATACTGTCCGAATATTGGGCATAAATGTCCCTACGAAAGTTCATTCTCCCAACAATTGGGCCATGGAAAAGTACGATCTATCAGCCGACGAACAAGCCAACGCTCGTGTATTGGCTGATTGTGTTTAGGCGAGCATAAATATGAAACTGGAATATGTGCAGCCGATAAGCGACAGCTGTATGGGGAACTGTTAACAATTGGTTGTCCCCATAGAGCAGATAATCTGCCCATGTACATGGAAGGAACCAACATGCCCATTATTGGTCAGTGGTCATTGGCACATGCAGATTATCCACCCATGTGAAGTAGAACTTGTGCAATTAACCAAACAAGCTGATGCATTTATTTGCCCAGTTATGGTCAGCATCACATGTTTTATTTGCATTAGATTTTGCAAATCATCACCATGGCTTAAACCTATTAATATACATGGCGCCAACCAGGTTAGTGATCTTTAGTCCTAGACTTCAGTTTACACTGAAGCTGTGTAGACAGGTCTGGTCTTGGGGATGTATACCTGTGCAGCTGTACAGGGGTACATCGCCCTACCCTGGTAAAGGGGCGCTAGAACTGCTTCCAGTGTGTTGGCAATATTATCATCTCTCCACTTTCTTACCTCAAGACATTACAAGAAGCCATAAGTGGCTACTAAGTACCAGTACTGGCTCCCTGCACTGGACCTGTGGTGGAATAGTCAATCTTTCCTGTCTAGTTGGGAGCCCTTAGGGACAAAAAATACCTTGCACAAGGTGCCAACTAACCTAAGTTTGGGTCTGTGTGTAGGACACCCTTTATACAATGGGGAAACCACTGACAATTTTGTCACTCTTAGGGACCCCTACTTTCATTCCTACATCAAAGCAGCTTGGTGTAGGGTAAGTACAGGGAATGGAGGAAAGGGTAAGTATAAAACTTAAATCCCTGAACTCGGCAGGTCACCTACATTCTGATCATAAGCTTAGCTCATAGGCTCAAAGTAGCTGGCAGGTTCCCTTTAAAGTGACAGCTGCTGCTATACTCTGTGGACCACGGACAGAGTTAGGCTGGGAATCGGTGAGTAGGAGCACAATTGTAATCGTTAACCCTTTAAGGACTAAGCATGGTAAATTTACGGCCCGTGGTCCTAGACTTTAATCTCGGCTGATAGCAAAAGTACGGCGTGGGATTAAATCTCCTGTAGTGTAGCCGGAGCAGGTTGGGTCTTCGGCTGTTATACACAGCCGAAAACCCAGAGGAGAAGTCAGAAGCTTCCCTCTTCTCCTTTACAGGCTACATAGCTCTCAATGTGTTACTTCTGCTCTTTGACCTAGCGATCACGTGAGCACGGAGTACCCCCTGTCATAGCAGAGCAGAGCTGCAGGGTCCTAGTAGATATTGATCAGCTCTGTTAGTGACTACTGTCACTACCGAAGGATGTTTTACCCTGTAACTGATGCTCCCATGAATGCTCCAGCAGTAGTGGGAAAGAATGAAATAAAAAGAACAAAACAACGTGAATGACCCCCAGAGGTCTTATATGACGTCATGGGGGGGACATACGTGGTAAAAAAGAAAAATAGTTGCAAAGCTAAGTTTAAAAAAAATTGCAAAATAGCATAAAATATATATAAAAAAGAAAATGCACTGCTGCCGATAACCAAAGCTTTCACCGTATGCGCCCTGTAATCAAAAACCATGCAAAGTGTACATCAAAATGTCCAAAACAAAACGAAGAACCCATACCTGTATTTTATTTTAGCATAAACATACTAATGTTAAAAATAAATTAAAAAGTCTAAAAAAATTATTTTTTTTTTAGCTTTAATAAAACTAAAAAACAGGAAAAGTCTGAAAAAAAAAGATATAAAAAAATAGCCCTATTTGTCACGGAAAAAACGGGCAGCAAAAATGAATATGGTAGCTGAAGAAAAAAAAAAGAGAGGTAAAATCCTTAGAAAGACCCTGGTCCTTAAAGGGGTTGTCCCGAGGCAGCAAGTGGGTCTATACACTTCTGCATGGCCATAATAATGCACTTTGTAATGTACATTGTGCATTAATTATGAGCCATACAGAAGTTATAAAAAGTTTTATACTTACCTGCTCCGTTGCTGGCGTCCTCGTCTCCATGGTGCCGACTAATTTTCGCCCTCCGATGGCCAAATTAGCCGCGCTTGCGCAGTCCGGGTCTTCCTCTCTTCTGAATGGGGCTCCGTGTAGCTCCGCCCCGTCACGTGCCGATTCCAGCCAATCAGGAGGCTGGAATCGGCAATGGACCGCACAGAAGCCCTGCGGTCCATGGAGACAGAGGATCCCGGCGGCCATCTTCAGCAGGTGAGTATGAAGACGCCGGACCGCCGGGATTCAGGTAAGCGCTGTGCGGGTGGTTTTTTTAACCCCTGCATCGGGGTTGTCTCGCGCCGAACGGGGGGGGGGGGGGGTTAAAAAAAAAAAAAAAAACCCGTTTCGGCGCGGGACAACCCCTTTAAGGGGTTAAACCTGAAAGTTGTGCATTGTAATTTGTATATCACAAGCATTTGATTTGACCTCCATTTTTTTTTTTCTTTATATTGTTTTGCAGTTTCCAGTGAACTGGATGGGGCTCTTTACCTGCCATACAAGACCCTCGTTTCGACCATCAGCAGTATGGCTTTCAGCGAGGGAGAAGCACAGAAGCTCATCGAAATCCTGACTGAGAAAAATGGCATCAAGCAGGATACCTGGCACACAGTACTACATATGTTTTCTTCACCTTAATGCCTCTTGCCCTCTTACTACACCACTTAAGCAGTATATATTGGGTTGACAATCATCTTTGCAATGGGGTTTAGGTAAAGATTTTGTACCGTTTGTCTTCTGCAGCTTCTACATATCACTGTATATAGACATTGCAGTCTATAGTCTCAGTAGGAGATCCGTAAGTGAGGCCGGTCTGACGTCTTAGGTTCCCTTTGATCTCTCCTCTCAGGAACATTTTTTTATCAGCTAACTTTTGACCACAACCAAGATACATTTTGTTATAAATTAGCTGATAAGAACAAGCAAGAAAGGAGAGAGCAGAGGGAAACTAAAGGCCCTTTTACATGGAACGATTCGTTCAAATAAGCTAAAATGAACAGTAACGTTCAGTGTAAATGTACGCCAACGACCGAACGATCATCTTTGTTCACTTTTCATTCATCTTTCATTTTGTTCAGGTATGGAGATCGCTAATGGTCGCCCGCCTCCATTCACAGTAAACAGGCAGTTGATCGTAGATGAATGATTCGGTGCACGCGGGCCCATCGGTGCTTCAGTTTTATATCTGCATAAACTGAATGACGAACGCTGATTATCGTTTGTCATTAAGTCGCTGGCAATGTTTACACTAAGTGACTATTGTTGAGTTTCACACAATGCAGCAATAAACTCCGTGGTAATCATTCCGTGCCAACGGGCACTAAGCCGTCAGTCCAGCCTCACAGACGGATCTACTGAGACTGGACTGCAACAGTGATATGTAGAAGCTGCAGAAGACAAACCGCAACATTTTTAATTAAACCGCATTGCAAAAATGATTATCAGCCTAAAATATAAGCATTTTAAGTAGAAAGAAAATTGCATCTGAAAGGTGTCATTAAGTTTTTAAAGAATAGCTGAAACCTATGAGAATATATTGGTGAACTGCATAAATGGCTCTCCCCCTAGTGCAATGTTATTATATGCCACTGCTCTTTAGATGTGCTGTTCTGATATCCTAAATCTTACATTTTGAGTCTTTGGTCTGAACAATGGACAGTATTTTGTGCCATTTTTGACATCAATAGGAATCCTTTCCAAAAGTCGGATTCCATCACTTATCTTCTAGGCACATGGGCAGCCTGAGTTAGCCCTGAGTGATTCTGCACCGCCCTGCCAACTATATTATTGAACTGTATCAATGGCTATGGAAAGTAAAGCATTGCTGTAGTGTAGGGTATAGTCATTTAATGGAGAACGGCGGACTTACGGGAAAAAGACTGCAGATCTTCTTTACACATACTGATTGCAAGTAGATGCCCCCTAAACTAACGGCTCCCTAAATTTGTATTTTAATTGTCACCCTCCACTGCCAAGACCAGTGATCAGCATTGTATTTTAAGTCTTGGCTTCAACTAATATATGACGATTGTTGGTCGCCTCCCTTTATTAAACAGCCATGTCCTAATGCGGCATATGTATAGGGGGTTGTCTATCACAACCTTTTCCTTTTATAAGAAACTCCTTAACACACAGTCACTGGTTAAAATCCAGTGCACCATAAGTAAGGGCTTATTCAGATGTGCGTATATCAGTCGTGTTTTCATGCCCGACCGCGATATGCTGCCCCTCTCTGCAACGGGAGGAGGCGAGCCGGGAGCTAGTGCACTGAGCTTCCGCCCCCTCTCCACCCCTCACTAATGTTTGCAATGGAAGGGAGGAACAGGGGAGGAGCTAAGTTCCGCCTCCTCCAATTGCAAACAGTGGAAAGGGGGCGGGAGCTCAGTGCACTAGCGCCCGACCGATATACGTCCATCTGAATAAGCCCTTAATCAAATTTTTTTGTAAATTTTTTTTTGTTTTTTTTAAATTTTTTTTCCAGAGTTTTTTTTTTTAATGTGATGGAGAAATGTTGCAAAAAAAAGAAAAGATGCACAAAAATCGAGTTTCTCGTTTGAGACGTTCCAGCCAAGGATAAAGCTATATAGGCTAATCTTCTGATCCCATTTTAGGCCACTCAAAAGGGAGATCCAGTTGCAGCTCTGAAGAAGCAGTTGGAGGAGAAAGAGAAAATACTGTCAGCAGAACACGAAAATGCAGCTGCTGCTAAAAATAAGCTGCGTGAGATCACTAAGGTGAGTCCTATGAATGACGGTGGCGCCATAATGTAATCCATTTTTTTTTTTTTTGAGCTATAAAAGGGTTCTTTCCATAAGTAATGGGTTAAACAATGGGTGTTAACAATTAATATTTTTTTTATTTACTAACTGTTGTGAAATGGTAACAGCTGAAAACTTGAGATATAATGTGACCATCGGATGCGTTTTTGTAATTGGACGTAGTAGAGCAGTGACACCTAGTGGTTATACATATATTGCTTGAGTTGAATGCTCTTTGGAGGTTTCTGGTTTAGAGCTGTTACTTTCTGCATAACTGCAATGTATTCTGTATCTTGATGCATGCTCTCCTTTTATTTATAGTGTGACCTGTTTTCACTTTTTTGTTTCGGGTTAGGAGCTGACAGCTGAGAAGACCAAAGTTACTAGTGTTGAAACCAAATTCAAAGAGCAGATCTTATCTCGGGACCAGGAGATCCATGCTCTGCAAGCCCGAATGCAAGCCAGTTACAAGGATCACATGGGGGAGACCCAGCAGCTACAAGGAAAGGTAAAAGCATTATACTCCCCATATTTCTGGTCCTGCATAGTACCGTTCCTATGTTCTGACCCCCGTGGGATCTGATGAAGTTGTATTGGACTAAAGAAGCGGTCCAAAACACAATACTTCTGGAACATGCACCACTATTCATCCAGTGTCAGATTATCAAACTGTCTCAGGTTGGATTAAAGACAACTGTGGACTTCCGGCATGAAAATCGTAATGTCACTGCCGTTGCATTTTCACCAGTGACCTAACAAGACCGTGACGCACAGTCACAAAAAAAAATCCAAAACTGGTGGATTTTTGGTTACAGGCTGCAAGTCGCACGCAATGTTGCCATAGTTTTTAACTGGTTTTTAACCTCTTAAGGTAGCAACCTTATTTTAATTTTCGCCTCCCCACTTTCAAAAAAATAATTTTTTTATTTTGGAGTACATATAACTTTTTGATCGCTTTTTATTACAATTTTTCTTGGAGATGGGCTGGCCAAAAAAAAGTGCAATTCTGGTTTTTTTTTTTTTTTTTTTCCAGTGATGACCTTCATCATGCAGGGTAAGTAATGCATTAGTTTAATAGAGTATACTTTTATGGACGCAGCGATACCAAATATGTTTTTGTTTTCTTTACTTAGATTCTTGTAGTATAACTATGGCAAAAGTTTTTTGTTTTGTTTTTTTTAAAACTTTTTATTACCTTTTTTTGTCATAATTAATAAACAAAATGTTTTTAACTGATTTTTTTTTCTCTCCTTTTTTAAGCCCCTATAGGGAACCTTAACTTGCGATGGTTTGATCACTCCTGCAGTATGATGTAATACAATAGCAATGCCACAGGCATGACTTGATAGACAATCTGCAATGGCAACCCTGGGGGCTTTCAGAAGGCAACCGCACGGCACCCCGCGATCTCATCAGTGGAGGTTATACGGTACCTCTGAACATTAATCGGGGCATTTAAATGCCGTTGTCAGAATTGACGGCGGCATTTAAAGGGCTTAACTGCTCCAATCAGCACTGCCAGTGATCGAAGCTGTTGCGGGTGGGTGTCAACTGTAAGGTCAACCCCTGATCACCCTCCATACAAACCCTGAACTTCCATGACTTAACCCTTTCTAATCCACTGTCTGACCTCTGAAGGCATTATGATTTAAGGCTGTACAGCTCCGATGTTGGAAGACGTCCGTCAGGGTTCTCTTACTGTACATTGCCAGCCTCTCTGCTGTCGGAGCCTATCCAACGTGTCATCTCATGCAGTACTGGCTTTAGCCAGCAGATAGCGCCGTTGTATCACAGCAGAAAAAGAGTAAGCCCACTCCTAGGAAGACCACAATACAAACTGGATTGGAAAGGGTTAACTGTACGTTAAGGGTTATCAAGAGGTTAACAATCAACAGCAGCTCTGAGAGAAAGTCACACTTTTTTTTTTTTTTATTTACACGACTTTTCTGAGATTTGATAATGCAAAACCAAAGTCGGCGTGTAGCCCTAGCTTAACCCCTTGAGTGGCACGCCCGGAAATTTTCCGGGACGAGCTCCACTGCTCATAGTGACATAGCCCGGAATATTTCCGGGCTATGTATCACTATGGGAGCTGCAGAGCACAATGCCACAAGCTGTGACAGTGTGCTCTGCCTGCACAGACCCGCAGAGAACAAAGCAAGGGCTTTGAAAAACCAGCAGAAGATATTGCCGATATGTCGGCAACCTCCTGCTTTGTTTACAGGTTGCCATAGAGACCATCGGCTTGCACCGATGGTCTCTGTGGCAGGGAGAGCTTGGTGCTTGGCTGAGAGGACAGCTAGGTACTAGCTCTTACAGCAGAGATCAGAGAAAACCTCCGATCTCTGCTGTGTTAACCCTTTACATGCTGCAGTCTATGTGACTGCAGCATGTAAAGGGCTGTCACTGCAGCGTGTAAAGGGCTGTCACCATCGGACCCCTGGAATGTGATCAGGGGGTCCTGATGGGTCCCTGTGGAAGTCCCCTAAAGGGACAAAAAAAAAATTTAAAAAAAAAAAAAAGGTAAAAAATTATTAAAAAAATAATCAAAACACTTGTCTCCCTTTACTTTGTAAAAAATCAAAACTACAATCACACATGTGGTATCCGTGCGTCGTAATGACCCAGAGAAGGAAGTTAATACATTATTTAACCCCTTAATGACATGGCCCCTTTTTTCTTTTTTCTCCATTTCTTTTTTTCCTCCCCCCTGTTTAAAAAAATCACAACTTGTCCCGCAAAAAACAAGCCCTCATATGGCCATGTCAATGGAAAAATGAAAAAGCTATGGCTCTTGAGACGCAACTGCAAAACTAGTTGAAATTCAATGATTAGACCATTTTAAAAAACCTGCCCTGGTGGGCACGACAGGGTGGTAGGAAACCCGCCACTCAAGGGGTTAAAGGGATTTCAATGAGTGAAGTATTACGATATTCGAAATCATTCGCTCATTAATTCTATTATGAAGTCTGACTCTCCTTTCATACAACATGCATTCCGACTATTCAGACCCTATCACATGCTGGTATGTTTAATACTAGGGGCTGTACTACATCATGTTGCATTAGTGATCAAACCTTCGCAAGTTCTTGTCCCCTATGTGGACTAAAAAAAATATGTAAAAAATCAGTTTTAAAAAAGTTTTTATTAATTAATAAAAATAAAAAGGTAGTAAAAGTTGAAAAAAAAAAAGATTTCATAAGATTTCACAAAAACCTCATTCTTTCTCTGCACAATTTTCCCTATTGGTGGGGTTGAACAAAGTCTTAACCATGCAACAAGTCCTGCCATTTTTAGTAGCTGGAGATAATGAGAGCAGGCGCATGTCACAGAAATGCATCCTGTGCACAGTTAGGTTTGAGAGGTATTCAAATACTGAGTCATCAAATAGCATGTAAACCACACCCAAGATCAATAGTGAAACCTGAAGAATGATGGTTGTACTTCTACAGACAGGTGTGACCGGTTACTGTAAGTGTTAATGCGTACTAGCAAGAGTGCCGCAGCAGCTGAGCAAGCGCCCCTCTGATGTTCAAAGGGTGCAGCTATTGTGAAAAGTACAGAATATGAGAAATGCATTAGTTTTCTTGTAAAGCTATTTAATCTGCATGCAGAAGACGTATTAATAGAGTTATACAATGTATGGAGAAGTAATATTCTGCTACAGACGGCTCTGCTTCCTGCTCTGGTGCAAGATAACATACTCCATATGGAAATGTATTCCTTGCTGACATTAGGCTGAGCACCACAGTATAAAACCGGTTCAGTCTGGGACACTCATTTAGATTCGGAATTTGTTTCTATACAGATTCGGGCTCTGCAAGACGAACTTGAAAATGGCCCCAAAGCACAACTTGCCCGTCTGCAGCAGGAAAACTCTATTCTCAGAGATGCACTAAACCAAGCCACAAGCCAAACTGAGAGCAAGTAGGTATATTAGCCGTCTGTACATACAAAAACATATCGTATAATGTATCCAAGGTAATCTGGTAGAGAGGGGTACTCAGGACTACTCAGGCATTAGCCAAAGAGGAGTGCCACTGCAAACCAGGCTGTACCACTGGGCAACCAGCTCGTCTGTGCATTACTTGGATGGCTCATTAAGGGGGTATTTTTAGTTTAGATTCAGGGAATGAAGTGTCTAACAAAAAGCAAAAAAAAAAAAACATTAAAAAAAATTACGGAATACAATAAATATATTTTTAGAGTAGATGACCTACAGCTAGGCCAACCTAAACTGTCGCCATATGCGTAATCCAAAACTGTACAACTGATAATTCACAATGAGGAACTCATTCCCAACTATTTTTCTTTTTTTAACCTTTTTACCCCGAAGGCCCAATGTCCACTCGCACACACAGATTCCACTGCTGAATTCTGCAGCGAAATCCAGCCGTGCCCGCGGACAGGGCAATACATTTTCTTACCTGTCCAGATCCAGCGCAGGTCTCCTCCATGCTGGACGGATATTCTTTCTTCAGCACGGTGGATTCGTCCTGACGCGCCGGCGACGTGCTGGACGTAAGTGCAGTGCAATTTTTTTTTTTTCTCAATTATCCTGCTTTCCTGCAGATTTGTGGCACATCCACAGTGAGAGCTGTGGCATTGCCGCGGATGGGATGGCTTCCATTGGCTTTAATGGAAGCTGTCCCGCGGGATCTGTCAGAAAAATGGAGTATGCTGCGATTTCTTCCCGCGTGTGCGTCAGGGGAAAAAAAAAAAAGATCACATCTGCCTGCTCTAAATAGTTTTGCAGTGCTATGGGCGCCTGGAGCTGCGGATCTCCTGAGCTGGAGACTCGCACAAATTTTATAATTAGAATCCGCCCATGGACATTGAGCCTAAAACCAGTTTCACACAGATGAGTGCAAGATCAGGCTGTGAAACTCGGCCCGATATTGCACTCATGCACGGTATTTGTGTCAAAAACGCCTCCCATCGCTTCTAAGATGTAGCGATTCTCCGGAGGATCAGCAAGTGTTAAACATTGTTATCAAAAGAATGGGTTTCATATTCGTACGAGATTGGTGCGTCTCACAATGCACAAATCTTATGTGAAAGCAGCCTAAATAAAACTAAAATATGGGAAATAAGGTCAATGAAACAAAAATATAAAAATTATCCCTATAGGTCACGGGAAAAAAAAAAAAACACACCATAAATAAATTCGGTAGCTGGAAAAAAAAAAGGGGGGGGGGGCAGTAAAACTACCACATGGATAAAATCCCTAAAGTGTCTGGTCCTAAAGGGGATGTGTAAGGCACTGACCCGCTTGCACGTAGATTTATGCCGCTACCATTAAATCTATATCCTGTCAGTTCCCATCTACCACTAAATTACATATTCAAATGAATGAAGCAACGCAGAGAAAGTTTCCTATCAGTGGGTGCAGAACTTCCAGGTACTAGCTCTCCAAGGACAGCAAAGGGAAAAAGGAGCAGCAACGTTTCAGCTACTCATTGGCTTAAAAAGGACTCAACTGAGGAGCGCGAATGCTGCAGTAAAAGCCACATGCACAGAAGGTTTTTGAGTACTACTGCTCCTTAAAGGGATTGTCCGAGCCTTTTTTTTTTTCTTCTTTTGTGACTTATTGCTTACAGGCTGCAGTCAGCCCATGACAGGGCTCGGCAATGGTCATTTTATTAAAAAAAATAAATAAAAATTGAACTTGGACAACCCCTTTATCTTTCTTGGCCAGAATTTTATAATGGTGTATATCAAGTATGAAAAAGCAATACAGATATATCATGAAGTCGGCAAGGAACTTTGGACCTAAAAAGCGAAATAATGGATCTATAATAAGGTTGTAGTATATTGGGTGGAGCTCCTGGGTGTGTGGGGGCAATTGTGTGTTTTTTTTTTAAATGATTTCTTTGAACCCTTGTGCCTGCGGTCAGGAGAATTGATGTGATTTGTGCACCAGGATTATGGAAAATGCCCTTTCGTGAAGCCATAGGACTTGCCACAATGACAGCTGCTATTTTGGCACTTTGGCAGTTTTTGTTCCTTCATCCCATTTTCGTATTTTATCTCCACTTAGAAGCGGTCTCACAAGCACTCGTACTTCTACTACGAACATCCTAGCATGTGTTTGCAAGCTGTAGGTTACCTAATTAGAGATGAGCGAGTGTACTCGGTAATGACAGATACTCGAGTGAGTATCGTCCTAACCGAGTACCTGCCTGCTCGCCCACAAAGCTTCGGGTGCTGGCGTGGGTAAGCGCTGTGTTGCGGGAGTGAGCAGGAGGGAGCGGGGAAGGGGGGAAAGAGCAGCGGAGATCTCCCTCCCGTTACCCCCCCCCCCCCCACTCTCCCCCACTGCTCCCAGCCCCCCACCGGCACCCCAATCTTCACGGGCGAGCAGGCAGGTACTCGGTAAGGACGATACTCGCTCAAGTATCTGTTGTTACCGAGTACGCTCGCTCATCTCTATACATAATACTACAGTGATGTTGATTTATATTGCTCTCTTTAGGCAAAATGCTGAACTGGCTAAACTTCGTCAGGAATGCAGTAAACTATCCAAAGAACTCTCCGAAAAGTCAGACGCTCTGCAGCAGGAGGAGCAGAGGAGGAAAAGTGTGGACGGGAAAATCTCTGCCTATGAGAAGCAAGTGGCCCAACTTCAGGTATGAGCGATTCCAGCAGATTGTAAGAAAACACAACTTTCCAACATATAAAAAGTGTTAAAGGGGTTGTATGAAGATAACCTGCTGATTGGTGGGGGTCTCACCACAGCACCCCCGCAATGAGGAAGAGTCTGAAAGGGGGTTGGTGACGCAAGCACACTAACACTACTCACTTTCAATGGAACTGTGGATATAGCTGAGCGTCAAGCGCTTCAGTATTTCCGTCAGCCAGTTTGAAATGAATGGAACACCCACCACAAATGCTCAACCATAACTCCATTCATTCTGATATCATTGTAGTAGGAAAAGCAATCCCCACCGTGACAGGTAAAGGGGATTTGGCCCCTTTCTTTAGATCAGTGGTGGGGCCCTCGCCCATCAGCAAGTTATCCAATGTCCTGTGAATGGGGGATAACTTGTAATCTTGGTACAAACCCCTTTAACACTTTTGTGTACTCTGTTGTTTAAAAGGCTATCTGGCAATGGGACTTTTTTCAGTTTTCAGCCATCCAATGGATAAGTGAAAAATGATAGATCAGTAGGGGTCTGACCGCTCGAACCCCCACGATCCTGTGAATGGGGATCTGTGTCCCTTTTATTTCACAGTTCCAGTTCCAGTCTTCCGGTTCTGTAGTGTAGTAGGGAATGGAGCTGATGCCTCTCCGTTCATTTCAGTGAATTTGCAGCAATGGAGTTGCTGCTGTACATGTGCAACCACGTCTCCATTCCCCACTACACTGGAGAAATTGGAGACTGTAACTTGAAGTGTGAAATAGGTGGAACCCGGGTCCTCCATTCTTGGGATCAGTGGATGGGTGAGAATTGAAAAAAAATCACCGGAATACCTGCTTTAAGAGTAGTTCTATTTCTTTTTAGAGTCTACAACAGGAGAGTGAATCTACACTACAGAAGAGACTGGACGAAGTCAGTGAAGAACTGCGCAAGTCTCAGAATAGTTACAAAACACTACTTGTAGACACCGAAAAGGCCAAAGGAGAACAGAAAAATGTGTCCGGTAATTATCTACTTATTGTGCTTTATAGAGAGGATTCGACAATGTATACATCCTATTGCTATATGATGACGCGAAAGGGGACTTATTTGTATAGGGGGGGGGTATGGATTTGCATTAAGTAATGACACATATGTGTTACATCACTGACTTATAGATTAGACTTCTGTCTACAAGTTGCTAAAAAAAAAAAAAAGTCTACATAAAAAATATTAGAGTCAAGGTATAGTACTTCTGAGCAAAGTTTAATGGTAGTAATCTAGCCTATACATAAGTAAGCTTTTATATTAACCCCTTAAGGACCAGGGTATTTCTGTCCAAAGGTACCAGACATATGTGGTGGTTTTACTGCCCTATCTTCGTATGTTTGTTTCATCTATGTTTCCCGTGACGTCCTATAGGACCTCTGGCGGTCATTCACGTTGTCTTTTTATTTATTTAGTTATTTTCACACCTTGCCACTGTAATGGGGTATTCCCAGTTACGGGGAAAAACATCCCCCTGTAGTGACAGTAATCCCCAACAGAGCTGATCTGGGTCTGCTAGGACCCTGCAGCTCTGCCGTGGCAGGGGGCACCCGGCGGTTACCCGACCTGCTCCTGCTTGATTGCAGGAGCTTTAATCCCGCTCTGTATTTTTACAGGATTAAAGCTCAGGACTAATTGTTGTAAATGTATGGTGCTTGGTCCTAAATCAGATAAGCAAAACCTATTTGTTAGTATGATTATGCATTAAGTCCTAGGTAGAAGCTTTTCTTTATCTGCCATATAGGCGGACATGGAGCACTAAAATGTAACCCATAGAAACTAAGAACAAACATGGTTGTTGGCCAACAGTTAGCTGGACGCTTATATTGGTGTCTAACAGTATTTTATTCTTTTTTATTATGTTCTTCAAAGATCTTCAAACTAAACTGATGTCCTATGAAGCTGAAGGCAAACAAAAATTAGAGGAGTCGGACAGACTAAATCAAAAACTGAAGGATGTTACCAGTGAAAACGTCAAACTGTTGGAAAGGATAAAATCTATTGAGGTTTTGCTGGAGGCAGGACAGAGCAACGATGCAGAGAAAGACAAGCTGCATCAGGTTGGTGATATGGCCGCTGACATCTGGCCATAGAGGGGTTGTCCTGCGAGTACATTTTAACTTTCTCTATTAAATCGCGCTAAACATGACACATTTTCAATTGGAGTCATTTAAAGAACAACAACCATTTACAGTCATGATGTGTTTGTAGGATACATCAGAGTTGCCTGAGGGGGGCTGCACTTGTTGGGTAAACAGGGGTTCCAACATACCTGTGTTGTATGAAGCGAATCGGACGAGTAAATGGGCATAATCCACATTTTGGTGTACATTTCCACCCTGGATTTCCCACTTAGGTCACATAAATTGGATTGAGATTGAAACAGACTTCTATTGCTCTAAAGTCTCTGTTTCTAGCATTCAGCCCAGACACAATAGTACGGTTGACCATTTTATTCTGTCTGGCACAAATGACAGTTCTGAATGGAAAGCTGCTCAAACAGAGGCTTTATTGGTCTCCGTTTGAGCAATAGAACCCAAATCCCATTTTTGGATATTCAAACGGAAACCAAAATTTACACTAAAATGTGGTGTGAACTCCCCCTTAGGTGTACGCTAGCCATAACTGTCAGTTGCGCCTGAGACAGTCTGTTGCTACTTATATTGGGTGTGTGCTGTCTCTTATATATTCTGACAGTGGCCTTTAAATCCGCCAAACAATGTTCGGGGGTCTCGTACGGCCCTCCTGTGATGTCATCGCAGGGAGCCATGTGGATGTCCTTTCAGTCGGGGTCCTTCTGAAAGGGAGGTGGCTTGATAGACTGCCTGTCAGATTGCAGGAGCGATCAAAGCATCGCTAGTTGTGGTCCCCTAGGGGGACTGAAAAAAAAAAAAAAGTAAAAATACAAACAGTAAAGTTTTACTAATTGTTTGAAAAAAAAATTCTAATAAAAGTGGAAAATAAAAACCTTTTGCCATATTTACAATAAAAGATTCGATGTCGACGGAAAAATAAAGTTATTGCTCGCAAAAGATGGCGGCAGAAAATAAAAATGAACCAAAAAATTCTTTGAAAAAAATGTAATGCAGCAAAAAAAACCAAAAACTAAGTTTGGTATCGTAGTAATCGTACTGAACAGTAGAATAAAGTTGTCATATAATTTTTGTTGCAGTTTGTGCGCTGTAGAAACAAGACGTACCGAAAGATGACGGAATGTTCAGAATTTTTTTTTTACGTTTTTTTTTCAGTAAATTATATGGAACATTAAATAGCACCATTGAAAAATACAACTCGTCCTGCAAAAAACAAGCCCTCATACAGCGACGTTGATGAAGGGGTTACGATTTCTTTGTAAAAGGGGGGGAGGAAAAAATGAAACTGGGGGAAAAAAAGGGCTGTGTCATTAAGTCTATGGGAGGTATAAGAACAACTTAGCCAGTCCTGAAATTCTCCTTCACAGTCATTGGTTGTAATTAGTGATGAGCAAGCATACTCGCCAAGGGCAATTGCTCGAACGAGCATTGCCCTTAGCGAGTACCTGCCCGCTTGAGAGAAAAGGTTCGGGTGCCGGCGTGGGGGAGCGGTGAGTTGCGGCAGTGAGCCGGGGGGAGGGAGGGAGAGAGAGATCTCCCCTCCGTTCCTCCCCACTCTCCCCCGCAGCTCCCTGCCCGCCGCCGGCACCCGAACCTATTGTTTCAAGCGGGCAGGTACTCGCTAAGGACAATGCTCGCTCGAGTAATGTGCTTTAGCGAGTATGCTCGCTCATCAATAGTTGTAATACTTCTAATACAAAGAAATCTTTGAGCAATTTTTCAAGGAAATAAATTGCTGTTAAAGTAATCTTCTCTTTTTTTTTTTTTTTCTTTTCCAGGAAAGTAAAGAAGCAGAAATTGCAAAGTTACATGCCAGGTAATGGAACAAAGCAAAGGCATATCAGGAACCTAGAAAGTCTGCAGCCTAGATAAAGCCTAACCTTATTCACACATGTGTATGTAAATGTTTCTGGGGGCTGTAGAAGTGGGGACATGTGATATAAAGTAGTGATCAGGGGAGCAGACATTTATCTGGACTTAAGAAAACTACAATCAGTAAGAAGTACTTTATAATTATAACCTCTGAACTATTGATGACCCGTCCTTAGGAGAGGTTGTGTGGCTCCGCCACCTGGGACTTCAGATAAACAGCTGTTCTTTGGGTCATTGTATCAGTATGCAGAGTCAATGTGTTACAGGTAACACATGGCACTGTTCTCTCTGCAGTGGCCTAACTTGGTATTGCAGGCAGTGTTTCCACTGCAGTGGAGGTAGAACATTGGGTGCAATACCAAGCGAGGCCACTGCAGGGAGGACAGAGCTGTGTGTTTCCTGAAACACTGAAAATGAGGCCTGGAAACTATTGATGGCCTATCACAAGGATCGGTCATCGATAATTCAGAGGTGGCTAACCCATTTAACCAGTTATGCTGGGGAGAGGCTGGTAAAGCACATTTAATAGACTGGCAACAAGTACGGAGTGGGCTTGGGAGTCAAGCCTGCTACATACGTGGCAAGTTGCTGTATTTGTTGCAGTTAGATGTCAGCTCTCAGACAGAATCGAAGATAACTCTGATCCCGGCCATTAACACTTTAGTATGCGACTGTCAGTAAATGACAAAAATTGTTTTTTGTTGTGATTTATTTATTTATTTTTTTAATTTCACCCCACATTTTTTAAAGCGATCTTTACATTTTTGCATGAGTGCTTGTGTTCCGGTATTTATATGTGGGGCCCATACATAGTGATAACACTGTCATATATATGGCTTTCCCTGACATGAGCTCTGCACAGAGCAGCTACTTATCTCTCAGGGCTCTGATATTCCTCCTTTGTTTAATTTTGTTTTCCTTCTCAGAATACGAGAAAAAGAAGCTGAGATTTCTTCACTGGAGAAAGAGGCCAGGGAATTAAAGGAAACCGCTGAACAGCAGAAAAATAAAAACAATGTAAGACTGGTTTTGGGTCCTCCTTTGTTTCCCTCTTTCATGTTGTTAGAGTTACATTCAGATAAATCGTTCGCTCACAGATCATTCAGTCATGTGAATTTGAACTACTAAACTATCGCTGTTTACACACAACGATGTGTAAACGAGCGAATGATAATTTTAATGCCAGATCAACGACAAATGGGAAGCAAACGTAATCTCATTCATCGTTCAATCCTTAGCCCTGCTTACACTGAACGATTAGCGTTCCAGTTCGCACAATCCAAGGATTTTATTTTTTTACTACAATCGTTCTGTGCAAAAGAGACCAATCTTGATACGATCTATCTCTGTTTAAAAATGGCAGCGGTGAGAGCAGAAGTCAACCTTTTTTCAGCTCGATTGCCACATTTAAACAGATGGACATGATCACCGGTACACCTAGTGCCCACATGACGCATTTCTGTACAGTTTCTCCATGAGTAACCACACTGTGTAAATACTTACATGATACAGCAAATGTTAGGATATGCAACAGGTTGCCTCAGGAGGTACAGTAAGGGCTCATGGTAGCTGAAGAGCTGCATGAAGAAGCTCTGGTAGCTATGTTTGACTCGTAAGATACCGGTTTAAGATCAGTTAGTTATGGCTTCATGCATAAACTTGTATCACACTGTATAGAAGGGGATCACTTTGGCAGAATAAGGCACTTTGAACTTTAATCATCACTAACAACCATCCTCCTAGTACTCTGTACTTATCAACATATTCTGTATTATGTCCTTGAAGGTCCACAGTATGGCACTCTTGCACACTGCCAGAGTACATCATAAATTTCGGCATCCATGTCACTGCAGACTTCTAGTACCGTAGGTACAAAACGTCATCCCCTTTACACTTCACATATACTCTAATTGGCGTAGAGCGCAACTGGCCTCCGTCACAACTGATATTTTTACCCAGCATTGCCCACTAACTACACATGATATTGCTTACTCTTACGAACTCTCCCAACACAAACACAATCCATCATAGTCCCCATTTCCCACCATATCTGAGGACATGCTTCCCGGGTCATATATGTTCATCTGTCATTGTCACTGTTGTGCACACAATAACGTCATTGGACTGACGTTTCATATCCTGAGGGTGTCATCTTGGTCCAATGGTGCCATTTGCTTTTTTGGGCACCAAGTTCCCAACATTCCCTTGTCCCTCCCTCCTGGACTGAAGGGGGAGGCGCTTGAACTTGCCACCATCATACCACTGAGCAGAGCCGTCTCACTGCTTTAATTCAGTAAGAGGGGCAGGGTACCCCTCACCCCCCTTACAACACTATCTAAAGTGGTTTTATAAGATTTTGGGCACCCTACTACAATGCTATGTCAGTCCTGTCAGAGTTAAATACATCTCGGAGCATTCTTCAGTAGTTCGCTGTTGTTGCCTCATACATCTGTCAGCCGTTTAAAAAGGTTATGTAACCCAGAAAATGGTCTAAATCATGTGAGCGATTTAGGTGATGAACAGTTTATACCACAACCACCTCTTATGTGCGCAGCAGTGGGGAAGTGGCTCCTATATAGACTTTGTAAGCAGCTCCTTGCCCATGGCCGCACACATGGAATCACTACTGCTGAGTGTATATTCCATAGAAATGCAACCCTGGAGCCTTTTTTTTAGAACTTTTATGCTTAAAATTCATAGTAAAGAGATCTAGTCTTTACTAATTCCCTTTCATTCGTTTATAAAGGGACTGAGCCATTCTTGTTTGAACGAGCCAACGATGCATTTGCCCGTCTAAACAGGCTGCACGAGTGCAAACGACGTCATTCGCTCGGTCAAAGGAGAATCCTTAGTAAAACCATGATAAAATAATATAATATCCGGCACAACTTTGGTCATTGTGGAATTGTTTCTTGCAGGAACTTCGAGAGAAGAACTGGCAGGCTATGGACGCTTTGGGCAAAGCCGAAAAAACGTGTGAAGAGAAACTGAGCTCCGAGAGGAAAGCTAAGGTCTAGCCCACAAAGTTTGCAAACTTCATAAAGTCTTTCCTATGAGTTATAATACCTGTTAAATCCTCCTAAAAGGGGTTTGTCTTATTCTGGAGGTTTGTCCGAATAGCTTCCCACTTGATGTTAAAAGACCATATCTCTTCTGATTTTCCTAAATAAAGGGCTCTGGTGCACTCCTGTCCAAGCCCCTCTACCTTTACACTCCCTTAACAACTCTGAAGTATGCCTGCCATAGTAGCAGCCTGGTTTTGTTCTTTGAAATCATGTGACATTTTCTATTCTGTCTGGTTTACAGGATGATCTGGAACAACAGCTCAGTCATATTCAGGCTCAGTCCAAAGAAACCTTGATGAACCTATTCCCACAGGTGTCTGTAGAATCTCACCAGGTACCGGTCATTGTTCTTAAATATATTTAGATATCCAGTCTCAGTCTACGGAATAAGGGATGTTTTTTTTTTTTGGCGCCGCCTTATCGTAAAAAAACCCCGCAAACAATATATCTTACACTGATAGGCAGTGTGTTTAAATTCTGCTTGTGCAGAAAGTAGCAAGATGACAGCATACCAAAACCAGAACAGCTTGGTAAATAAATACGGTACCTAAACCAAGCTTGTAACATAAATTAGAGCACAATCCAACCTTAGTATATAGAAACAGTACCAGAACCAAGTTCACAATATGCTGTAAAATCGGCACTGGAACAAAACTAATACTATGTATACAACACAAACCAACCTCAGTACATGGATACAATACCAGAGCCAAGGACATAATCCAAATACAGGCCCAGAACTAATCTCTTAACATAAATACAGTAGCAGAACTAAGTGATTGTGTTGTGGTGCTGCCTATGGTTAGACAGTGGCGCCTCAAAACATTGGAGGGAGGAAACAGAGCCAGAAGGAGGGTGATTCGTGTAGCTCCACAAGATGCTGCTGCATTGAGGAATGTCCTCATCTGGCTAGGTGGACCTAGGATGTGCGAATGCCACCAGCCTACATCTGCCTAGTGCCCCTCTTCCCTCTTTACAAGCTGGTGGCCAGCGCCCTACGCGACTACACAGGTGATGCATGGATAAGGCCGGTCCCGCAAACCGCAAAATGTGTGGTCAGAGAAAACCTGTGAGATGCGGGTTATGTAGGAGCTCTGATTGCTGTGACAGTGATTGACGGGTTGTCATTCATTCCCTTCCAGCTATACAGTGAATGGCTTCAGGAGTTCAGAGGGAAATCATCAGATCTCCTTAAGCAGCTGAGCCAGCAGTCAGACCAGATAGATTCTTCAGTAAGTATTTTACAAGCTACCGTAGATATAAACGCTGATGGAAACCAGATGGCACAATCTGATCTTTTACAAGGGGGAACATGTGGTGACCCAAATCTACATATACATGCTCAATGGTTGGTTTATTGAAAGGTCCACGTTTGCAAAGTAATGTTTAATTGTTCCAATGCAACTGATTGAAAGTATCCTAATGTTTGTGTATAAAGAACCTGTATAGACCCATGTGTCTCCATGGTAACAGACTGTAAACAAACCTAGCGTAGTCTGATCCTACAGTAATATTGTCATCCATTTGTCTCATACTTACTAATTCATGTTAGCAAGATGTACAGCCTGGAACAGATAGAGTAAGATCATTGATGGATCAGAATTCACAGGGGTGGTTTGTAGTCTGTAACTATGACAACACATGGGCCTACATAGAAGCCACAGACACAAAATGGTAGACAGGGCCGGGGCTGAAGGGGCGCAAGCTGGGCAACTGCCCAGAGATCCCCATCTCCAAGGGGGCCCCCCATGCAATCTGGGGCACTGACTGGACTTGCTAATGTACAAGTGTACAGACCGGTTGCGGCACCCAGCCTGAGCAGTGGCATAGTAGTAGGGGTCACAGTTGCAGGGGCCCATAAGCTAGGAGGGGCTAAGGGCCCTCTTCACCAGAAACATGAAGCAGCAATTAAAAACTGCAAGAAAAATGCCATGTATGAATGCAGCCTAATGTGCCTCCCTCTTCACGGCCCTGCTATATGTGCTATACCTGCTACAGGGTTCAGTGTGCAATGTGAACCCCTCCCCCCAACTCCCCCAACACAGCCCCACAATCACTACAACGCATGGTAGCAGTTGCCTGGGGAGGGCTATGTGGGCTGCTCCAAGCGTCGCGGCCGCCAGTCACGCCAGTCGTTGCACCATTGGTGCGGATTTTGACTCTGCATATGATGCAGAAGTGCTGCAGAATTTTCCGCTGCAGAGGAGCCATAGCATTTCTGCTACATGTGAACATGCCTTTAAACTCCAGCAGTGAATGGGTTATAGCCTGGGGTTACAGCCCAACACATTTCATCATGAGATGTGAATGGATGTGAGAAGGTTTATGTAAACTCCAATGCAAAGTTGCTTCATTTTTTTTCCTTTGGGATGTACTGGAGCAAAGAAAAGGCATTTGGTTTAAAAGGTGGACCATCCCTTTAAAAAGTTATATAGAGTTCAATTATTGTGTCTACTCTTCATCATTCCATCAACAGTTTTGCATCTTGAGCCACCACAGCTGTATGATGTGAGCAGTGTTATGTTGCTAGAGCCAGCTACTTGTTTTATTGGCCTCCTTGGGCATATTGATCAAGTAAAGGGAAATCTAGATTGGAAACTGTAGCTCATGCAGATCTCCTCTAGAGCTTCACCTGTCTATCATAAAGCATTCATTGATTGATCCCCAATGCAAAGCTTTGTTTTTACACTATGGCTTCATCTGTGACCAATTACCTCCCCTGACTGTGGCTCCCAGCAGGAATCAACCCTCTGGGGGCCATTCACACTTGTCTCACCTTTCCACTGTAGCTGGGACATCCATAGGAGCCCCAGCTACAGTAAAAAAGCTTCCCCTGTAGTGACAGTAGTCACTGGCAGAGCTGATCTGGGTCGGCTAGAACCCTGCAGCTCTGCTGTGGCAGGGGGCACCCGGTGGTCACGTGATCACTAGGTCGAATAGAGAGAGAAGGCAGAAGCCGTAAAGGAC
The DNA here is from genome assembly GCF_035609145.1 of Eleutherodactylus coqui. Lineage (NCBI taxonomy): Eukaryota > Metazoa > Chordata > Amphibia > Anura > Eleutherodactylidae > Eleutherodactylus > Eleutherodactylus coqui. The sequence goes on from NC_089839.1 coordinate 80,028,149, forward strand.
AGCTTCTGCCTTCTCCTAACTACTAACAGCTGAGGACTCCACCTGCTCCTACTAGATTGCAGGATGTTTAATGCCGCAATGTATTTTTGCTATCTGATAGGATTAAGGCGCAGGACTAAGCGCCGTAAATTTATTGTGCTTGGTCTTTAAGGGGTTAAAGACTCATCTACTATTTAGACAGCAGGTGGCGCCGTCTGCACGAATTTACAGTAACTATATTGTAACTGTTGCTGAAGTTTTTGGCTAGAGTTATTTATGGACCCGAATTAAATGCTAATTTTTAAACTGTTTTCTCATGGTTTTTTAGGAATCCTCACTTAAATTTAAAGAAGCAGAAGAAGCGCAGGCCTCATTGCAGGCAGAATGTGAACAGTATAGGACTATTCTTGCTGAAACAGTAAGTTGGTTTTTCTATTGCTTTTCTCATGCCAATCTGTTCTTCTGATCGAACACATTCTCCCAAGTGTCCCTCTTCTGAAGTAACAGTCCCTACCAAGTCTATCGGTCTCTCTTTGTCCCATTTTTAAATTTTGCCCTTTTTGACCTTGAAAATAGATTTCCATTAATAAATTTACCACATTGCTCCATAAATTATCTCTACAGCAGCTAACTGTATATTAGACCCCAATTTGTATATTATTCTATCATGTGGTGCAATTTGGATTTAAACAAAATTCTGCATTCTGGTGTTTTTTGTGTTAGTATCTAATTGAAAACTATTGAGGCACATAGATATGTCTGGGAAAATGGAACTTTGACTGAAAAAAAAGTGTCCCTCCTTGACCATCCAAAAAAGCTAGGAGGTATGCATACATGCTGTATACTGTTTGGCTGTAGCCCATTAGTTTTAACCCTTTCCGTCCCTTTCATTTAGCAGATAATTCCCATGAACTACCGTACTATAAAGAGCAACTATGGTCTAAATTGGACTTTAATTCCAAATGTTAAACCCCTTGGATGTTACGGTCAATAGCAGCACACAAGGAGCTTAACATAAGGAGGGGGCTTTTACTTTAGCAATACAATTGTTTTCTTTTGCACAAATTGTTTTGATAAATATCACTGTTACTGTACATAAGTAATGGGATACTGTTTATACCGCTGCTGTAATGGTTGCTGTGTTTTCATGGTAGGAAGGAATGTTGAAAGACCTACAAAAGAGTGTTGAAGAAGAAGAGTTAGTGTGGAAAGCTAAATTGGAAGCATCGGAGGAAGATCTCAAGAAGGTGACTGCTTTTTAACTTTTATTCCAAAATATTATCTGTAGAGAAATGATACCCTTCCTCTCCCACATCTATATAGGCCTCTCACTAGCCAAGCCAGCAATCTACTGCATACTGATAAGGGGCAATCGCCCTGAAACAGCTGTCTGTGTATTATTTCTGGCTTTGGCTTACAATTTCCAGTCATTGATATAAGATTTGTCTAAAAAGCCTAATATTGACTTGTAGGAATGCTGCCTTCCAATAGGGGGGCGCTGCAGAGGTATTGTTCCATCTACCCATTTCTAGATTAACCCTTTCCAATCCAATGTCGGCCCTGCCCCGACATCATTATTTTCCTCCACAGCTCCAATATCAGGACAGGCCCGACACTGCAGTGCAGGGGTGCATCTGCACCCGATCATCAGACACATCAGGTGTAGATGCACTCCTGCACTGGTCCTCATCGAGGACCCCCGAGGAGAAGGCAGAAGGGGTTCTTAACCCTTTCTGCTTTCTCCTTTACACATTACATAGCACTCAATTAACGTTATGTAATGCACAGAGATTCCGCCCGGCGATCATGTGACCGCCGGGTGTCACCTGACTTTAGTTATCACATGATCGCCGAGCCAGGAGGCTGAAGGGGGGATGACTGTGATGTGACCGCCGGCACCCTCCTGAACTCTTGTCAAATCAGGAGGGTGAAGGGAGAATTTATTTTTTCTCACCCATTCTACCCAGCTCCAATTTATTTAGAGCTGGGGAGAATGGATGAGAAAAATAAATGGATTGGAAAGGGTTGAAGCATACTTGCACTTTCAAAAAGTTTTCAAATCAGCCCCGATCATTGACCACTGCTTTGCTGCTGTTTGTACTCAGTTTGAGCTTTCATCAGTTTATTGCCCGTTGTTTGCAATGTACTTACAGGTGGGGAACATGTCCTAAGTAGCTATTTTACCAGTACAGTACTAGCCAGGACTTCCTTTCTGTTGTATAGCCATGCTCCAGTGAGCTGCAAGGCCGTCTGATGCATGTCTTAACCAGCAGTGTTCCCATGTCCCTGTTACTAGAGATGCTAGATACCTAACGACAAGCAGTGGAATGCTAAGGTGTTGGAAGAGAGACCCCTAGTGGCAGCCACTTGACTTTCAGTGGTAAAAAGCAAGTATATTACAAGATTGAAGAGACACATATAGGCTGTTGAGCTTAAGTTGGGTGAAAAGTTAGTGTCCATTTAAACCTAGAACTGTCACTAGCAATAGAGACACTTGCTACTTACCTTTTTGCTTGACCTTCCATCTTTTTTTTTTTTTTCTAGTCAAAAAATCAAATGACATTTTTAGAAGATACTGTGGAAAGATTGAAATTAGAAGTCCAGAGTACTGACCAGGTATGATTGATGCAAGCATGAAACACTAAGCTCTACATACTGTTTTTTCCCCCCAAATCAGATACTGTCATATTAATTTTTGCCCCTAAAAAGGCACAGTGTGTTATAATACTCGCCTAGTAGACAGCATTTGGGTCCCTCGCGCTAGTCTCTGGCGCTGCTGCAGGCTTCCGTGCAATCTTCAGCAGTGACAGAGCATTTCTTCCTGGTAACGGGGCTTGAAACTCCCCGCCTTTGGATAACGCCGATCGCATTAAAGTAAATAAAAAGTGAAAAAAGTTAGTTTCAGCTCCCCTCACTGATCGCATCTATGAGGGGTGCTGAAACTACTTACCCCCCCCCCCCCCCCCGATGTACCGCGATGATCTGCTCCGAAAAGACCTTCACACGTGTGCCGAGGGAAAAATGGCGACGCATGTGCAGAAGGCCAGATCGTTGTGGGACATTTGAAATCTCCTGGCTCCTGAAGGTAGCCGGGAAGCAGGAGATAGCACCAGGGACCGCAGTGACTGGCTATCCAAAGGATAGCGGCGATCACAGAAAAGTTTAAAAAAGTAAAATAAAGTTAGTTTCACCTCCCCTCATGGATCCGATCCATGAAAATACTCATCCCTGTCCTCCACGATGTCCTGTAGCAACATGGTCCTTCCAGGACCATACGCCGTCTTTTGCATATGCGCGCCTGACGTTTTCATGCACAGAAGGGCTCGCTCCCCGGGAGATGTGTAGCCATAAGCAGAGAGACCTCACCGGGGACCAATATTTGCGGTTCCCAGTCGCATGATCGCTGTTACCCAATGGATAACAGTTTAAAAAAAAAAAAGTTTCATCTGCCCCCGTATTGTCCAGGTAATATAAAATCTCCCTTCTTCTGGCTACCAAATGTAGCTGAGAGCCTGTAGATTTCACGGGGGGGGGGCCATGGTACGCAGTCCCTGGTCACATGATCGCCGCTATCCAATGCACGTAAAAATAAAAAATTAATAAAATGTCACCTCCTGTCAGGGGTCTGATCCGTGAGGGGAGGTGAAATTACTTATCGTAGGGCGCTTGCACACGAGCAGAAATTCCGCGGCGGGATTTCCCACGGAATTTCCGCCCCTGGAAGCTGCCATAGGATTGCGTTAACAAACGCAATCCTATGTAGACAGCTGCGATTTGGCCGCACAAAACCTCGCGCGGCAAACAAATCGCAGCATGCTCTATTTCTGTGCGGGGCTCGCAGACCCCCACAGAAACATCACTCACTGGCTCCACTCTGCGCATGAAAGAGCCAGGGCCGCGGAGAGGTGAGTGCCCGCGCTGCTCTCTGCAGGCGCTCGGGTTGGGTCCTGCTGCGAGAATTCTCGCAGCCGGATCCAAATCGGCTGTCTGCAGGCGGCCTAACGCCTCCAGCGATGTTCTCTGATGGGATCTTTATCTGCGGACCTTTCACCCACTTCTGCGCATGCGCCCATCTGCAAAGTGGTGGACGCAAGCGCAGAAGCTGGGAAGGGCCTGGGAATTTACTAAGGTAGCTGACAACTTGGAGCAGTGACCGTGGGCCACGGTGAGCGGTCCCCGGTCACGTGATCGCCGTTGTCCAACGGATTTTTAAATTTTGCTGATCGTAGATGAATGTCTGCCTGTTTACACAAGACAATTGTTTGATTTTTATGCCTGCAGAAACTGAATGACAAACGAATTATCAGTTGTCATTTGGTCGCTTCCGGCATTTGCATTGAACGATTATCGTTCTTATTCCAGTGATCCAGCGATAATCTGAATGATGATTGCTCTGTGTAAATGGGCCCCTACAGTATGGTTTTGACTAGATTGTAGCATCACGTTGCGGCTATTTTCATTAAAGTGGTCCTCCTCAATTAGAAAAGTCATTAAAAAATGGCGTCATATCTGTCTATATTGCAGCTGATCCACATTAAGTGGTTGGAACAGAATTGCAGTATATGATACAGTCTAAGGATAGACATTGCGATATGTCTGGGGGAAAAAAAAGCAGATCTGTTTGTTTTGTTTTTTTTCTACTCCAAGACAATCCCAATTTTTACAAGCCAAGACTGACAGCTTTATGGTAACTCTTTGTACACAGACGTCCGTTGGCAGTAATATTAGAATAGCAGATGCAGGGCCAACTAAGATAAGGAGCCAGGTATTCCTTGACCTTTTAACCGTTCTTTTACTGTCCTGCACTGTTGTAGAATCATGTAATTCTCTACCGTTTTATCGCGTCCTTCCAAATAATTCCTTACACATAGCACTGCAATACACTATTGGGTGATGTCCACTTTCTGCCTTTCAGTTGAAGGAATGCATTGCTCTTATGGAGGCTCAGCTGGAGACCCAGATGAATACATCCAGCACGGAGTGTCAGACATACTCTAAAGAGGTGGAGATTGTAAGTATCCTGGCGTAAGGAGGATGATGAAGTTGTCATTTAGAGTCAGTGTGTCCTTGCTAATCTCCTGCCCTGGCTGAGCCTAACTACACAGGCAAACAGGACCTCATTATTAACCCTTTTTGGGACCCACCAATTGTTTGTATATTTTAAACACTGGCTGAACTGATGAAGGGGTCATCCCCGAAACGCGTTTTCATATGCTGATCACGTACTTTATTAAATAAAAGGAGAACTTTCCCAGACCTTTGGTCACTTCCTACATGTTTTAATCTGGAGTGTTGCGCCTTCTCCACTGCCAGTTTTTAGTACTATTCCCATGCTAATCTCGACAGGGCATTGGTAGTGACTACCGGTGCACTATACCTGCTCTCTGATTGGCCAGTGCTGCTCATGTGATCTGCACTGGCCAATCTGAGAACAGTGTGCCTTAGCTACACTGCTAACCCGTGGATTGGAGGAAAGGCAGAGGAGAACTACAGGTGATATAATCTCTCCCAGAAGAGTTTTGTCCCAAAATCGGAGGGGCCATTTAAAGAAAAAAATAAAAAGAAAGCTCAGTATAGTAAAGCGACACTCTATTAAGAGGACAAAATTTTGTCCTGCCATCAGAGGGCATTTTAGTACCTGGTGCCATCCATTATTCTGCTGTTTCCCGTGCCCCGATGAGCTGAGGTGATCACTGTGTCCCTGTTGCTAATCGACGCACACTGCTCATTGGTAACCAACCACTGCATGCTGCTTTCTCATTGACTAGGGCTGCTCACACGAGCAGTGCTGGCCAATTAGAGCAATACCTTAAATTACCATTGGACCACCAATGCTCGGTGTGCATTGGATAGTTTGAGCAGTGCTGCGGCCTTCTTGAATGACAAGAGCAGAGCCACAGGAACTGCTGTCTGGTCCTGGACACAGAGGGTCACTTTAAGTTTATTAATATTATATACCATGTAAATAGCTGGAACTTCAAGGTTACATGATGTGATGTCAAACTGGGTATTAAAGGGGTTGTCCAGAATTACACGTTATTCCCCTATCCTTTGGATGGCAGATAACTTGATGATCGGTGGGGGTCTCACCGCTGAAACCCCCACAGATTTTGAGAATGTGGTACTGTTGTCGTGTCCCTCCTCTTTCTAAATCAGAAATTTAGCCTATTATATTGATGGAAAATTGGGATCTCACCACCTTTTTTTTTTTTTCCTATAGTTGAGGCAGCTTTTGTCGGAATCACAGGAACACATGGAACTCACAAAAGCAGAAGCAAGAAAACAAAGCAAAGAGCTTTCTCTGGTAACTTTTGCAATGATACCTAATGATGATTGCATTAATACGAACAATCTATAGCCATATAGCCCATATGGGGCAGTCGGCTCCTTCTGTTATTCTTCTCTGTAAAGTTTTCAGCTTGTTACGACTTGTCATCAACTCTCAGATTAGAGTGTGATGTCCACGTTTTACACCAATCCTTATACTGGGTCTCCCTTCTCTTACAGCTCAGGCAGCAGTTAAGTGAAATGCAGAATCATGTACATGACTCTCATGCCTCAGAAAGTCATCAGGTTGGTATAAGGAACTGAGCGACCCTCTGAGTAAATTCACCACCCTCCTTTTTTTACCTATACATGACAGTGGAAGCTTGTAGCTGCTTTTATTTTCACATTATGTTTTGCTTCGCATAGATCTGTTTCCCTCCACCATTTTATGGGTTAGAATTATGTATAGACTGGACACCAGTGCTCCCTAAATATATGTAAATTTAGCTGTTAATGTAGAGACTAGGCTTTGTTCAGAATAAATAGCCATTTTTTTTTAGCGGAGAAAAAAATGGATTTCCTTTGTCCATAAAATGTCCAAACTATTGCATTAGAGCCAAGCCAGAAACCTGCTGCACACTGAGGGGCAGTCACCCCGAAACAGCTGTCTGTGTATGGTTATTCTGGCTTTGGCTCACGATAAGGCTTGTTTAAAAAGTCTGACATTGACTTGCAGGAATGCTGCCTTCCAGTGCGTGGCACTGCAGAAGTATTGTTCCATTTTTCCATTAGCACCCTCATGTAGGCACAATTATGGTGCAGCATCCATAGTACAAGCATTATAATACAATGATCCAGGTTTATTTAAAAGGCATTGGCTCATTAAGACAACCCCTGTCCATATACCCTATTAGGGCAAATAAACATCATAGAGGGATGTCCCCTGCTCAATACTGCCACCCTATTCATTTCATAACTCAATTCTTTAATGGTCAATGTACTATAGTTCTGCTGCAGGGGACGTGTAATGCTAGATGAGATAGCAGATGATTGTTGGGGGACTAGTAAAAGTTGCCTGTGTTTTTAAAATTTCACAAATTTGTCATACAACACCCATTTTTAAATACTTTTTATGTAGCTGAAGGCTCCTCAGTCAAGTTTGGATGAACAAAATGAAGAACAGAATATATCAGAAGAGCTGGAAGAGGTGAGCATATTTCCATGTAGTGTCCTTATTATTAATACTTAATAAGGCCACCTTTGCCCCAATGACATTGGATACTTTTCTACTAACATCTGATATGTTTCAGCTGCTATTTACCTGCATTCATCCTGCAAATGTCTGGTGAGTCCTCATAGAAAATGGGCATGGTTCATATTTTTGGACTTGACGTTCCAGTTCATCCCAAAGATGTTCAGGTTGCGATTCTGTGCAGAGCAGCCCAATCGTAGAACGTCCATATCCTCAAACCAACGTAGAATAAGAGGATTTTTTACTCACCGTAAAATCTCTTTCTCGTCTTGTCATAGGGGGACACAGCAGAGACCGTTGGATATAGCTACTGCCACTAGGAGGCGACACCTAAGCACAAAAGTGTTGGCTCCGTCTGCTGGCTATATGTATGCTAGCAGTAGAAGCAGCCATGCGGGAACGGAAAAAAAGAAACAATAGTTAGCAATATGACACAAAAGTTCTAACTGTAATGAAAACACAGCACCATGTGTGACTTACAGAACCAGGGTTCTGTCCAGGACGAAAAAACAGTGTCATATAAATAAGGGGTGGGTTCTGTGTCCCCCAATGACGAGACGAGAAAGAGATTTTATGGGGAGTAAAAAATCCTCTTTTCTCGCTCGTGTCATTGGGGAACATAGCAAAGACCGTGGGACATTCCAAAGCAGTCCCCAAGGTAGGGAAAAGGAAAATCCCCAACGCATGGTAGAATTTAGAGAGAATGTGTAGGGACAACCAGGAGCCCCCCTACACCCTTGCAAGGTGGAGGCAGCATTGCCAAAATGCCCATGAGGCTCCCACCGCCCTGGCAGAGCGTGTTGTCACCCGAAAATGGCGGTGTCTTACTCATAGCCCAGTAGGCCTCAACCAGCACCGAGCGGATCCAGCGTGGGATGAGGGCTTTTGGAGGCCGCAAGACCATGACTCGGACACTCCAGTATCCAGTATCTAGGCTGACTGGCCTAGAAAGTAACGAATGCTGGTTTGGTTAAAGGGCTGCCAGGAGAAGGACTGCACCCGTATTGGATCAGCATGTTAGAGCTGATTAGAGGGGAGCTAGTAGATGTATCTACCACCCCCAGGCACCCTGTTGGAGGAGGCACCCCCCAGCCTACCACTATCCTGACTGGATGTCCATCCCACACAGTGGTGTGAGTGCACATAGTATGCGGCTCTGGGTGGCCCCAGCCTGTGTCTACTCCTGTAATTGAGGAAAGTGCTAAAGCTGCCTGCAAGGACAGTGCAGATGGGCCACCATAGGGAAGCTAGCCGTCAGGTACGGCTCCCCCATTCTGGAGTGTGGAAAGAAAAAGCAATATGTCCGTGGACTTCTTGTGCCCAGTACTTCTTCCCTAAGGAAGGAACTACCGATGTCAGCAGGCCCAGAGTACTGCTGATAACCAGTCTGAATAAGGCTGGATGTAATCTTGTACTGCATCGAAAGCGCACATGGCACGTGCTTCTTGCCTGCAGTCATGGACACGGACATTGCGCCAAGGTTGCCTGCAGAGAACCGCAGTTGGCACCCCTCAGTAAGCAACCCACTAGGCAAGGCTCAACCCGGTCTGTCACAGACCTAAGGGGCGATTAGTCCGGAGGCTCCCTGTGTGAATATTCCTTCCACATGAAGGGTACCACAGGTGTCAGCACGGCCGGAGCCATGCTGCAATTAGTTTACAAGATGAGATCTTCTCCGGGTGGATGCCTTTAGTGAGAGCACACTTAGTACGTGACTCTGGCCGGCTCCCGTCCACGTGTCATAGTGCAAACGGACACCGCGCCAAGCCTGCCTGCAGGGAACTGCAGGAGGGGCAACTGGAGAGCTACCGACAGGCAAGGCTCCACCTGGTATGAAGCAGACCTGTGGAGCGAGGAGTCCAGGGACTCCCACTGAGAGTACTCCTTCAATTTAGTTCGAACAAAGTCGTTTGTAAGACGAGATATTTTCCGTAATCTCGTACTGTAGTGAGAGCGCACATAGTATGTGGCTTTGGCCAGCCCCTGACTGCATGTCATCCTGAATACAGACACTGCGCTAAGAATCACTGCAGGGAACTGCAGGAGGGCAGCAGGCGAGGCTCAACCAGTATTCTCTGTTGGATACAAATCTTGTCATGTGGCGAGAGCACGCCTGTCTACACAGAAACCACCGCACAGCGCTACCCCAACCAGAACAGACATACAGAAGTACACAGTTCACACAGAACAGAGCCTGTGCAGAAAAGCAGCAGAATGACCCTGCTTATAGCAGGACATACTAGCACAGACATTATGACACAGTCCACACAGAACAGAAATGCACACCAGCAAAGACTGACAAGGAGCACAGACTTTGGGAATTGGCTGACTGAAGCACCACACCCTGCCAGCTCAATCAAGCACACCTGTGAAGCTGAGCTGCCAAGGTGTGAGGGGAAGGGGTTAACAACAGATCCCAGCAGCCAACTCCAACAAGGCCTCAGGCGGCCAGTGTAGGCATATCGCGCTCTCGTACCTAAACGCACAGGCGCCAGGGAGGATGGACCGGGAGGACCCCCGTGCTTCCGAGGACGGGCGTGCAGTGGGCCCTCACTGACTAATCATGCCTACCGGAAGCGTCCTGGGAGACTAATGTCCCGTGATCCAGTCTACCCAGAATTGCGCCAGCTGCTTGCAAGAGACAGTGAGCGGGCCCATTCTGACTCAACCGCACGTGGAGGCTGAAAGGGTAGGGGGGTGCCTGAAGGTTGCACAGCCGCCTGTTCTCAACCTCTCCGCATGCAAACTTCGTATTACAGCAAGAGCAAGTATAATATGTTACTCTGGCTGGTCCCAGTCCGGACTCCTGAGCTCTGGGGTCAGACATAGTGCTGGGAACTCACAGGAAAAAATCTGTTATACACGCTCAATGCCAACTATTCGCAGTCCACATGCGGGAGGTATCAGCAGCGGGGAAGTTGGTCTCCAGGTAGAGCTTATCCTTGGTCCAAATGTGGTCTGGGGAGCCGCAGGGCCCAGAGGCCGGAATACTGTCCACTGTTCTGCCAGGATGGAGCAGGAAGACGAAGCGTCCAGCAGGGGGAGAGGAAGGAGGGGGCAACACAGCCAGTGAACTAATCACCAGGCTGTGGCTCTGAAGTTTCAATCAGCGTTAACAGGTGAGTGTTATTACCAAGCATAAGCGGTGAGCTTTTTGTGGACTACTCACGGTTTGTAGTTTTCCCTTGCTACCTCCATGCTGGCCATAGCTTTAGGAAACTCTGAGCTGTAATTTCACAGGAGAAGCTCATTACGGATTTAAACCTGCCACCTTCCCTCATAGCCCCGCAGGAGAGGTTCGCTGGGGTACGGGAGGAGGGGGGGATATACTCACCTCTCGGACTCCTGAAGGATGGCAGCTCCAGCAGAGCCTTCCCCCTAACATCTCCTACCCCACACGAGGAGGGGATGCGGACCACTGGGAAGAATATGGGGGGGGCTCTAGCTGGCGGGCCACATGCAGGAACCCCGGGTGTGCCTTCTTTTCATCTGAGGGGGCCGGGCAAACAACAGCTGGAACAACTCCTGAACTGTTCGCCATCCTCGGTTGGGTTAATGGGGAGAGTCTTCGTCCCCATTAGCCCTAGCCCATCCAAGTGAAACATTCAGCCCTTACGAGCGAGACCATCCTCCTCCTAGGACACTAAGCTAAAAACTGATTAGCCGGGCGTCGGCAGGAAGGGATATAGCCAGCAGGCGGAGCTAACACTTTTATGCTTAGTGTCGCCTCCTAGTGCCAGTAGCTATATCCCATGGTCTTTGCTGTGTCCCCTAATGACAGGAGCGAGAAAGTTGTATTTGTGACAAGGCGCATTGTCTTGTTGGAAATATTGCTGATTATTTCCAGATTGCCACGTTGTCCGTAGCACATTATTGTCTCGAATGCTAAGGCACACCTCCGTGTTCACTTGTCACTACAACCAATGGACCGAGACCATGCCATGTAAAACATCCCCAGACCATAACAGAACCTCCATCATACTTAACTGTTGGCATAATACCCTCAAAGGCATTCTCCAGCCATCCCCCACACCCAGGTACTTCCTTCTGATTTGAAGATGGAGTAGTGTGATTCGTCATTTCATAAATGTTCTTCCATTCCTCAACTGTCCAATGACAATGCTCACCACTGTAGATGGGCTAATTTATCTTCTTTGAGAGAACTCGCCAGATGTTTGCAGGATGAATGGAGGGAAATGCCAGCTAAAGTGTATCAGACGTTAGTAGAAAGTATGCCACGGAGATTATCTGATGCCATTAGGGCCAAAGGAGCCCCACTAAGTATTAACCTATGTAAATAAATACTACTTTTGATTCTTGCTCAAGTTTCCAATTACTTTTGGAGGGAGAGTGTATTATAGGTATTTACAGCTTATTCTACAGTTACTGTAACTCACAACATAAGTGCACTAGGGCACAAAGTGATGTAATACCAGTCACAACTAGAGTTCTAGTTTTCGTGGTAGGGATATATGATCACATCAGAGCAGAATACAATGTAGTTACAAAGAACGTACATTGTAGTTGAAGTGTTTAAATCATAACTTGTTTCCTAACTTCTCAATGAACAGAAATCTATGTACAGCTTACAACAAGAGTTAGAGAAACTGAAACCTGCGGAAGAAACTACGAGTGGTACAGAGGAAGCCCAACAGCTGAAGGTTAGGATGGGGGCATTTTGCTCCAGCTTTTCAATGTTGTGTATAGATCTATCTAAATGAGTTGAAACCTGGAAAAACTTGTATAAACTGCTTTTCAGGGTACGGCAACACAGAGCGTAAACTAGATTTGTATGCAGAAAATCTACAGTGTTTACAGCCTTGGCAAAGCGGATGAGATTTCAACAAATCTCTTCCGCATGCTATAGAAAACAATCCACGTAGAATCTGCAACATATTTGATCTGGGTGCGGTCATAACTTGTCATGTCAAATATTTGCTATGGATTTTCACTGCAGCGTTCACCTCTTTCAATAAGCAGGGTGAATTGTGGGAGAAATCCGCATTTAACGCATGCAAATTTGCTGCGGAATTGCAGTGGAAATTCCTCCGTGTGGCCATACCCGTAGGATGTAGGGAAACAGTCGTCTAGCCACAGTAGATGCCAGTTTGAGTGATAAACCAGTATGCAGCCTCCTGGGAACATTAGCTTTACTGACTTACTTTTCTACTAATGCTTAGGTGATAAAGTTTCTTGTAGTATAAGTTGCTGTTCTCTAAAATATGTGACTGCTTTTTCATGAGTAACTAGTTTTAACCCCTTAAGGACCAAGCACCGTAAATTTATGGCACTTGATCCTGGACTTTAATAATACCGGCCCATGGTAAAAATTTACGGCGTGGGATTAAAGCCCCTGCAAACTAACAGGAACAAGTCAGATCCTCGACTGTTTGTCCCAGACAGTGACCCAGAAGAGAAGGCAGAAGCCGTTTTTAACTGCTTCTGCCTTCTCTCTTGCAGACTACATAGCACTCAATGAGTACTATGTAGTGAATAGAGAAAGCAGAAGTGTCACTTTTGCTATTTTAACTGGTGATCATGTGACCACCGAGTACCCCCCTGCCACAGCAGAGTTGCAGGGTCCTATCAGACTCTGATCAGCTCTGTTAGTGAATATTGTCTTTACAGGGAAATGTTTTTTTCCTGTTACTGAGGCTCCTGTGAATGCTGCTCTTATGGATGCCCCAGCATCCATAGATGTTTTTAAAAAAAAATAAAAAAAATAGATATATATGATATATAGTTGTAGATTATTATTTTTATAACTGCTATGTCCCCCATGACATCACTTAAGACCTATGTCCGACAAAACATCTATTCCCCCCCCCCCCTTATAGATAAGAAAATTACCCATCGTCTACACCAACCTAAACATTCGCTGTTCCCCGTAATCAACTATACAAATTATATATTGAAATGTCTAAAACACATTGAGGAACGCTTTCCTGGACCTTATTTTTAAAATTTGTATATTTACGTTAAAATAAACAATTCTAAATTAATATATATTTTTTATTTATTTATTTTTCTAGCTTTTTACCCCTACTAAAAAAATTCAGTGAAGAAAGATATTAAAAATTACCCCAAAATGTCATGGGAAAAAAAAAACGCGGCAAAAATAATTTTGATAGCTAAAGAACATTTAAAATGGGGTCGTAAAATCCCTAAAGTGTCTGGAACGTAAACCATTTGAGGGCTACATCCACTGTAACTAGGCCAAGCAAACTGTAATTAAAACTGTAGGCCAAAAACTGGAATTTTGAGATGGGATTTGCCTGGACAAATTTACATATCTGTACATATCATCTTGTTATGTTGGTCGTACTGGTAGCGCCTGACAACATCCATGATTAAAAGGGTTGTATAAGATTTAAACCACCACAGAAAACCGCTCCACTCTTGTATCTGCTATGGTATCTTACACCATTCAGTAGGACTAAGCTGCAATACCAACACAGTCCATGGATAAGAGTGGCGCTGTTTCATTCTTTTTAAGTGATTTATTTTTTATTTTCCCGTACTAACAACTTCTCACCTAACTGTGTAAAATTTGACATTGGAAGTAAAACAAAATGATTTCAAAGTTACTCAAAGGTTTTTGACAGATTATGAAATGTATTACTAGATTGTTCAAAATCGGACTATACCTTTTAAACAGGCAAATCGCACCTCGGTACGGGGTACATGTGCGTCCTCACAGCCTGTCTGGATATAACTAACATTGTCCTTCTACTGGAAATATTGTAGGAGAGGCTTGAGAAGGAAAAAAAACTAACACGGGATTTAGGTCAAGCAGCTAACAAACTGTTACGGCTCTTGAAGGCGTCTCAGGAACAACTAACTAAGGAAAAGGAACACAATAAAGTGCTGCACAACAGACTACAGTTAACGGTACTAACGCTCTCATTCCTTCTTCTTCCTCTGTTTCATCCTCACACTGACTAAAATCACTAATGTCTCGCGATACTACTCTCCTGCCTATTACCAATTCTAGCTGCTTTCACCATTAAGGAGTTAACTGTTAGTGCAGTACTAATAGGAGGAACCCAACAAAGGAGGGCAACTCAAGCGCTAAGGCCAGTTTCAAGAAAATCGTACGAGATTTGTGCGTTGCGGGATGCAGAAATTTGAACCCCATACATTTGAATGGGTTAATACACATGAGCGATGTTTTCCCGCGTGGCACCACGATGCAGGAAACACACTGCAGAATGTTCTCTCTTCCTGCGATATTACCTACAGCATATAGTGAGGAAATCCTCTTTTAGGAAAAGCGCTCACCAGGTCCAATCCTTAAGGCCTCTCTCACACAGGGCATTTTTGTACAGTGTTTAGTGCTGCATTTCCAGCCCTGCGCTAAACGCTGTATAACGCACCCATTCATTTCAATGGGGCTGCTCACACAAGGCTGAAAATGCAGCATCTTCAACGCTGAAAATGTGGCAACACGGGGGGGGGGGGGGGGTGGAAGAGCCAGGTGCAGGAACTGAGCTCCCGCCCCCTCTCTGCCCCTTGCCACTATTTGCAATGGGAGGGGGCGGAGCAGAGCTAAGTCACGGAGCTTAGCTCTGCCCCCGCCCCGCCCCTCGTATTGCAAATAGTGACAAGGGGCGGGAGCTCAGTTCCTGCTCCTGGCTCTTCCATCCTCCTCCCCCCCTCCCTGCAGACAAGGACACCGTATATCGGCTCAGCGTGAAAACCCAGCCGATATACAGTTGTCTGAATAAGCCCTGAATAATCATGGAGCATAAATGAAATGATTTTTTTTTTCTGCAGGCTGGTACAATTAGAATAATACCAAAATTATTATTATTTTCCACTTTTTGCACAATAAAACCTCTTTTTTTCGAAAAAGGAAAAACAAGACATACTTTTTTAACTTGTTGCATTCAAAGTCCTATAACTAACTTTCTTTTTTTTCCATGGATGGACCTCTGGAGGGCTTGTTTTTTGCATGTAGTTTTTTTGGTACTATTTTGGGGTACATACTGCTTTTTTGATCAGTGTTGTTGTGTTTTTTTGGGAGGCAATTGTTTGCCTACAGTTTTTATTTTTTATTTTTTTTTAGGGTTTTAACATTGTAGGATAAATAGTGTGTTTAATTGCACAGGTTGTTACAGATGCAAAGATACTAAATATGTGGGATTTTTAAATTGTAATTTTTTTAGGCAAATAGGATAGTGTACAAAAAGTTATTTATTTATTTTTTAACAGTCTTTTACACTATTTATTTTTTATTTTTCACGTTTTTTGTGTCTCTGTAGGCGACATGAGCCATAAAAGCTTTGATCGCTATGATAATGCACTGCAGTATTTCTGTACTTCAATGCATTATGGTTTACAATAGTAGTCATGGGTCACAGCAATGTATGGTGTCTCGTTGCCATGACAACCCATCAGGGAGCACACTCCCTCTGTAAACCCTTTACATGCCGCAATGCACATTGATCATGGCATGTAGAACGGGGGTCGATATTCTCATCAATCCCTGCTGTTGCAGCTGGAGGCTGGTGACAGCGTCCTGTTTACGACATGTTGCGTTAAGTATCATTCGCCCAGGAGCATCCTATAGGGTTAAACTAGCGCTGATTAACGTGTTATATCATCAATTAACACTCATCATGGGCCTTAAATTAGCTGGTTTAACAGGAATTTAGGACGCCATTAAAAGAAAGCCAGGGAAGTGGCTCATTTACTTATTTATATAGCACCTGCATATTCCGCCACACTGTACACAGATTGTCTTCACTTATCGGTCTATATTGGGGCTCACAAATCTAAATTCCAAATGAAACTATTGTGTTTTTGGAGTGTAGGAGGAAACTGGAGGAAACCATACCAATATGTGGAGGACCTACAGACTTCATGCAGATATTGCACTGGGTCGGATTTGAGCAGTAGTGTTAACCACTGAGCCGCCTTGGTGCCCTAGAGGTTGCTTGCTTTGGGAATGAAGCCCATAATAGTGGGTCCCTGCTGGGATGCCCTTTAATTATCGGCAATCTGTGGGGAACCTGGCAGCAAAGGCTACTTTTCCTGCAGTGCCAACAGATGGGAAATAAAGCATTACATGGTGCCCATTGGAATCAGTAGGTTGTCTGTATGATACACGGCCCCATAGGGATACTACTCTCCACTACAGCTGGTTCATGGAGATCTCCATTACACCCCCCACCCACCTCTATGTCCTAACAGGGCACTTGTGGATTGCCCATACCGAACAACCCCTGAATGCTCTGGTCACTCAAGACATGGGCAGATTATGGCAGAACAAGAAATATGCTTTATGGAACTTTTTATTTAACCCTTTTTGTTTCTTACACTTTTTTTCATTCTTCCTCCTAGGAACAAGATTCCGGCGTCACTAGCGGAACATCCGTTTGATCCAATTTTTTATTTTTTTTCTTTTCTTACCAAAATGCCTTAAACATTCCTTTCTTGAGATTCAAATAATATTTTAGTGAGCCAAAATACTTCCAAATGTTTTAGTTAAGATAATATCCATGCGTTGTTAATCCGGAGAAGAGACATTCCACGATGAAACCACTGACTGTGTCAGTATGCCATATTTTTTCACATCTACCTTCCAGACCAATGGACTAAAATCGGTTGTTTAGCCCATGAAAAGGGACAGACTGTACTCTGTATATGAATCGGTACAATTTCTTTATTGTTTATGGATGAAGAGGGCAGCAAATAAGATGGGCATGCCATAATGTAACTGGTCTCCAGTATAAAACCATGTGACTTGATGGTTGCTGAAATGACATTAAAATATTGACGTGGCTATGAAAACCATTTATATTCTGTCTTTTCTTCTCATTTTTTTAACTGACATACAATTTCATCAGATTTATATGCAACACAGAGAAATCCAGCTTTATGGTTAAAGGGGTTGTCCAGGATTCGAAAAACATGGCTGCTTTCTTCCAGGAGGAGCACCACACCTGTCTATGGGTTGCATCTGGTATTGCACCTCGGCACCATTGACAAGAATGTAGCAGGTTTGGCGAGGATTCTGGAAGAAAGCAGCCATATTTTTTCTGGACATTCCCTTAACCTGTTGCAAAAACATCGTTATCACTACTGTGGGTCTGGCTTCAGAAACATCTGTTCTGCCGAATTAATGGCTCCCTTAATATAAGGCACAGATAGATCAGGTAGGCCAACTTTCTACAAGCTCTTTACTCCTGTCCTGCTTGGGCATATGACAACTAAGGCCTCATTCACACAGGCGATGCATTTTTACACTGGCCACATGACAGCTGAAAATCGAATAAACGGAGAAAAAGCCGTAATTGAGTCGTGGCTAAAATTAGTGTTTTCTCGCCCAGTCACATGGCCGGTGCGGCGTATATTTGCACCACAGCCCAAATTTGGCCACTGCTAAACTTGTTCTCCCTCTCTTTTTGGGCAGCTCCCATGGAAGGCTATGGGAGCCTCCAGCGTATATCGGCCTAAAGATAGGGCAAGACGCCAATGTTCTATATTTTTAACCGTGATGTTTTTACACGGTTAAAAATAAGTCATCCTTAATGACACACACACACACACACACACACACGCAAAAAAGGCTGCACTAGGGCGTTTGCAATTTCGCATATGTGTGAAGCCAGCCTTAGGCTGGGTTCACACAGGGCAGATTTGCTGCGGTTTTGCCGCGGATTGCCGTTGCATATCCGCACTGCGGCAAAACCGCTGCGTTTGCAGTGCAATGCAGCACAAATGAGATTTGCCAAAAAGCTGTTCTCACAGGACGGATTTTTTCCGCACAGCCGCAGTGCGGAAATGCAACTGCGTCGCGGTTTTAAAAGATGCAGCATGTTCATTCTTTGGTCTTTTCCGCAGCGCTGTTTTGTCCATAGACCTCTATGGACGCAGCTAAAACCGCACCAAACACGCGACAAAAAGTAAAAAAGTGCTGCGGAAAAAATTGCATGTGGATTTTTTTGCATGAAAATCTGCAGCAAAACCCACAAGCCCAAATTAACCTTTGAAGCTGTTTTGTCGCAGAAGCAGTTCTTCTGCGGCAAAACCACAACGGAAAAACCGCGGCAAATCTGCCCTGTGTGAACCCAGCCTTAGAGTATGTCCACACAGGGTGGATCTGCTACGGAATGTCTGCAGCAGATCCACAGCTCAAAATTTGCATCGAAAACCGTACCATTTGGGGCGGAATTTACCGGCTTATTAAAAGAGGTGGATTCCGCACTGAAAACCTACTGCAGTAATTGTCATGCTGTGGATTTAAATTCCACAACGTACGCCCATTTCTGCAGTAGTTTTTTTGTTTTTCCCTGCAGCATGAATACGAGATTTTTAACATCTCATCCACTTTGCTGCTGATGTTGATTTTTGGTCATGCAAACATATACGCAGCGCGCTCGATTTTCCTGCACACTGGCACAGGGAAAGAGAACCTTTTGAGCTTGTTATACTAATTGGACATTTCAATGGCTGGGTAAAGCGGTATGTGTGTGTTTGTGCGTGCAAAAGTACGGTAAAATACACCGCTGAACACACAAAAATGCGGCCCCCCATTCCATCAAAGACACATAGGCCAAAATCACACAAGCGTAAGACCTGCACAGAGTTAAGCGGGGGGTCTACTTTGCGCTCATGGTATCTACATAGCTATGAATCCTATATCTGCAAGACCTTTTTTGCTTTTCCTTTTCCTCCTCAGGGGGATTTCACACGACTGGAATTTCCCCGCAGGATGCAGTGATTCAGTAAATTCCACACCAACATCCACATGGCTCTGTGCAGATTTTGATGCAGAATTGAAAAACGTCTTAAGGGTGCCTACCCACTAGTGATATTTGTTCCTGCGATGCGAGATCAATTATTATGACATCTTCAATGGTTTTATTCTCATTTGCATATTTTCACTGCAACCTCGCAGCGCAGAGAAAAAAATCTGCAATATCGCTCAGTGTTTTCAATGGGGCCAGCGGCAGCAACACCAGCCCCATTGAAAACATAGGAGTATATCTCGGACTTCTGCCATAGCTGTGGCAGGGGTTTCCTACATCTCCACAGGCAGCGCACAGCCATTCATTGAAAATCATCGCTGCGGGGGTTGCCTGCAACCCACTGCTTTCAATGGCGCCGCAGCAGCGCCAACCCCATTAAAAGCAATGGGATAGCATCTTGGACTTCTGCCACAGCTGTGGCAGAAGTCCGCGATATACTCCCTATGTTTTCAATGGGGTGGCGCTGCTGCTGTTCGGCCCCATTGAAAATATTTAGCGGTATCACAGAGTTTTCGTTGCGCTGCGAGGTGTGTCTTTTTTCACTCGCGCTCGCAGCACAAGAAAAGAAATCGCTAGTGGGTAGGAACCCTAATTCTGTCATTAATTCTGCATCAAAATCTGCAGAGACTTGCGGGTTTTGGTGTGGCATTGGTAGCAGCCGATTAAGGTGCAGATTTGGGTCTTTAATGCTTGCTAATTCTGGCACACATGAAAGCAGCCTAATGGTCCTTATTAGATGAGCCAATTCTCGTTTGAACAGGGGAGTGACGTCACCGCTAACTCATTCGCACTGGTGCAGCCTGTTTAAACAGGTAGATACATCTTTGGTTTGTTCAAATGAGAATCATATAGTCTTTCACATGAGAGTTGTGACTTATGACCGAAAATCGCATGGATGTCAGAAAGCTGCAACTAAGGTTCCCTAAATCTCAAATTTTTTCGCCCATTCACACAGCCAGTTGTGGCCTATATTCGCCGCAGCCCGGAATTCTTTTGGCTGCCCTAAATACTTCAACTGGCTCAATAGAGCCAGCTGACATAGTTTAGTAGCGCTAGCCGCTGCTAAGCTCCATACCCCTCCCTTTTCCGGCAGCTCCCATGAAAGCCTATGGGAGCTGCAGGCTGATCGCGGCTGAAAGATAGGGCAAGAGCTATCTTTCCGGCTGTGTCAAAACATAGGCTGCTGAACACGCCAGCCAATCTTCACCGGACAGATGTTTTTCTAAATTAGCCATGTAAAAACACTTTGTGTGAAAGGGGCATAAGAGGCTGAATGAGCGCTGTTTAAACCCAATGATGAAACTAAACGAGAAGCGGACGATTCTTTGCAGTAAGAGGCCTTGAGTAGGTGCTGGAAAAAAACAAACCACAGCATGCTCTACGTTTCTACACATTTGCGCACCCAAGGTCCCTTAAAATTGAAAAATACTGTGATATTTAAATCTACTCGTAGAAATCACAATCGCTTTCCGCTCATCTGAGCAGACTTGTAAATGTTCTCTTTTTTTCAATAGGTGCAGAATACCGTGGACCATCCCTGTAGGTCACAATCGTAGATTTCGCAATTGAAATTCGGTCGCGTGCAGCCAGCCTAAGGCCGTTTTCACATGGCCAAGAAAATTGCATTAGATTTGTGCGTTGCAAGACGCACAAATCTCGCACTAATATGAATCCCATTCACACGAGCGATTATTTCTTCTCCTGCATTACACCGCAGCACATCCTATCTTTGGGAGTGCCCTCTCATCGCATCGCCCATTGTTTTAACCCTTTGCAATCCAATTTTGGATTCACGATTTCCTAGGGGGTTTTCTCTTTCTGCCATTATACAATGGCACCACCTGCTGGCTAGAGTCAGTACTGCGGTATTGGACATGCTGGAGAGGCCCCCAACACGAGAGTGGCCTGTAATATACAGTAAGAATACCCTGCCGGACGTCTTCCGACATCGGAAGCTGTACAGCCTTCAATCAGATTGTCTTTAGATGTCAGACAGTGGATTGGAAAGGGTTAATGGGGCTGGCAGCACATTGCACGTGGTGCAATGTGAGGTCTCCCTGTCAGCTGCACCCGAGGATCGATACTTCCCAAAAGTAATGCAAGGCGGTTTTGATATAAAAATGCCTAGCATTCATGGGGAAATAGCATATTGGTGAGCGCGATATCAGGTCGTGAATATCGCACTCACCTGTGTGAAGTTAGCCTTATTCAATTGAAACGACCATATATACACAGCTATTGTAGCTGCGTCCAAAAATTGCGACCATCTGAAGCATTGGATTCCAATGTATTCATTCAGATGAGCAATTTATGGGCACATAAAAAAATTGCGCCTGAAAAAATAACACAACAGCGACCAATTTTCTACGCAGCGTCAAAAGATAGGTCTTGCTCTATCTTTTGCCAAGATACGTTGAAAGCTCCCATAGACTTTTATGGGAGCTGGAAAAAAAAGGGAAGGGAGTTTAGCAGCATCCAGTGTTGGGGGAAAAAAGACAGCTGGCTGCATATAAACATTAGCAGTCATTCTGAGGATTTCTGCCGACGAGGGGGTTTCCGCACTGCAGCGTATTTTTTCACAGATACGCCATGGCCACCCATGTGAATGGACGAGAAAATGCTAATTAAGATTTTTAGTGCTGTACAGTTGAGCGTAAAAAGGCATACAGTCGGGTGAAAGAGGCCTAGGGGTCCTTTTCCATGTGACGATTGTGGTTTTAGGCTTGTGCGAGTGAAGATTGGTCAGTGAGTGAAGGCAGAGCAAGACAGAGTTCTTATCTAGCGTGTTTTCCTGATAAGAATCCCTACAATGGTTTTCGGGGGAGGCTTGAAATATAAACCCTTTCCCAAAAATAAGGCCCAGCTAACCTGCATAAGAATAAAAATAAAAAAACAATACTCCCCTGGTCTGTGACGTCCTGATGCCTCGCGGTGGTCTCCGGCAGCACTGCGGCAAGCTACAGTGTCCTCCATGCTGACATCCCAGCTTCTTTCTGGTGACTAGGCTTTGAATACCCCGCCTCCAGCAAAGCAAGCTCTGTGATTGGATCGAGCGCCAGCCAATCACAGCCGGCACTCGAACATTCACAGCCATACAGTGAATGACATCACTGAATGGCTGTGATTGGCTCATCGAGCGCCGGCTGTGATTGGCTGGTGCTCGATCCAATCCCAGCACTCGCTTTGCTGGAGGCGGGGTATTCAAAGCCTCATCACCAGAAAGAAGCTGAGAGACCATCATGAGGCAGCAGAACGTCACGGACCAGGTGAGTATAAGCCCCCCCCCCCCGAAAATAAGACACTGTGCCACTTTGGGGGCAAAAATTAATATAAGAGTGTATTATTTTTAGGGAAACACGGTAGCTGCCCACCTCCATTCACAGTAAACAGGCAGTCATTTACACAGGCTGATTGTCATTTGATTTTTATGCCTGCACAAACTAAAGGATAAACGAACGAATTATCATTTATCATTCATTCGCTCGCAGCATTCACACTGAATGATTGTTGTTCACATTTGCAAGATCCAGTGACATAATAGTTATGTGTGAAAATGTCCTGAGGCTCTGATTACCTCTGTGTTGGAGGCTCTGTTAAGGCCCATGTAGACACAACGATTATCGCTCAAAATTAGCTCAAAAGAATCTTTTGAGGGATAACCGTTCTGTCTAAATACAGGGACATCGTGCAGTTTTCGTGCACCAGCCATTGATCGCTAACTTCTAGTTTGCTAGAAGTTAGTTATCAGCTGTTATCAGCGGAGCAGGCTGTTATCACAGCAGGCTGCGCTGCTAAGATTCTCTCTGCCTATGTCCCGCTGTCAATTCACAGCAGGGACACTAGCAGTAAGTGCGGAGAACAATCGTTTGAGCGACTTGAGCAATCATCTATCAGTGTAAATGGGGCTTTACAAATACCATCCTCATTGACAGGAAAAAGGGGCGTAGTAGAGGCCTGCAAGGCCATGGACGGAGACAGATGCCCATGGCAGGGCTAACGGGGAGTGCGAAAGAAGGGGTTAAAAGGGGATAGAGGAGAAGGAAGGGAAAGGGTAGAGTTACAAAGTGCAGCAAACCTGAGGGAAGAGATACACTAGAGCGGGAGCGTCAGTTGAAGATGGAAGACAGGAGAGAACAGCGAGAAGGTCAAGGAAAGAATCCATACCTACAATGGAGATGGAGGCCATCTTGAAGCAATTCTGGGCCGCGGCTTCGGAGTGAGGAATCCACTGGCTGCAGCGGACGATGGAGGAGGCCTTGGGGATGTATGTGGAAGAGTCCAGAGCTATGGCATGGAGATGGAGGAGAGTGTGTGCGCCGATGAGGCTAAGCCCCGAGCATGTGCCACCGCCACCTAGGGAGCCCTTTCGGAGTTGATTCTTTTCTGCAACACCTGCCAGAGAGAGCAGGCCTGGGAGGAATACCAAGAGGTGGTGGTGCGTTCATCGGGAGTTAGGCCCAACTGTGAAAAGGGGGCAGTGCCTAGCACATAGCAGAGTGCAGGAAGCGGAGGACGTGCGGCAGGTTGCTCACCTGGTGAGGTACTGGTCGGGGAGCAATCCGGTTGCAGGTCTGGGCCACATAGAGGGGGCTGAGAGTCCAGATGTCAGTTGGTCTGGAGGGTAGACAGTTGATGACAGTGGATGGCGATCGGTCATTCCAGCATCGCAGAGGAAGGAGTTGGCTGCTAAGAGGTTGGTGGTGGCTGTGGGAGCAGCAGAGTGGTCTCAGTCGGTTCTGGATCCAAACGTTCGGTATTGACGGGACACGGAAGAGGAGCTTGTCCATCAGGACACAGGGACAACTGCTGGTAGGATCACAGCTCCTGTGCAGCCGGGGGAGATTGCTTCCATGTATTCTCCATTGAATTTAGACAGTCGGGTGGTGTTTGCTGGGGATAGTTTAGGGGGTTTTTTGGGAACAAAGGAGCGGTTATGAGTGCAGCGTCCCATATGGTGACCCTGGACACAGGGCATACATTGAGCTGGGAGAGTAAGATGTGCGCTTGTCAAGGCAGCACTTACCAGGCCCTTTCCTGGAGGGATGCACACAGCCTCGGCCAGGGCAGCACTGGGCCTCTTCCAGACACCCCTAGGAGAGGGATGCCCAATAAGCTTGCAGACAGGGATAGGGATTGTCATGGGTGACGCCACCATTCTGTTAACCACCGGAATGACCCTCGGCGGTAAATAAAGAGAGACACAGACAGAAGTAACATACCTTAGGTCCCTGGGAATGGTCAGGGCCTGGCAAAACTTTACTAAAACAAGTCCTGGATATAAAGTACAATTTATACAAGATTTGGCAATGCACGTAAAGAAACAGACTTGAGAGTACCTCCAGTTGTTGATTCCAGACTGCCGGGTGTGCAAATCAATTGGTGTAACTCTACGCGGTGATCCCCTAGTTTAGGACGGCCGTGTAGAAAGAATAATCAGAGAGTACCTCTGCTCCAGGCCTGGCTGTATGCACCTTCAATTGCTCACACTCTCTCTCTCATAAATGGGAACTCACTTTTTCTTCATCCGTAGTGCATATACACGCAGGGAACCTCTCTTCCTCATCCATTCATCATCACACAGGAGTTGATAGTACCCCCATGTGGCTGGAACTCAAGGAACCCAGAAGCAATTGAATCGCAAAAGACTCTCTAGTCACTCCCAAAACACTCACATTTATAGTCTCACACATACCACGTGACTGACAAATTGATATAGTGCATGCATCACCCTCACTTTTGCAAACACTTAATCCATCACACGCTGCAGCCGTGCAACACAAATAACATGAGATTAGACAATTTGCACGGTACGTCTTCAAAAACATGATATGTATGACATTTATAGAGGGGGCCAGGATAATATGTACTGGGCCACTACATGAGTGCATGCGAGGTAGGGAATTATTTTAGGCGAGTGTTGGGGTGTATGTGGAAACTATTGAACAAGCATGAGATAGGATGTGTCACATCTCCTGTTTCAATGTGGACGTCCCTGCCGGCTCGATTATATAGCAGGGGTAGCATTCCCTGTGGAAGTTCGGCAGCAACTACAGAGGGGCAACAGGCGACGGAGGTGACGGTAGTGGTACAGACAGAAAAAGATGGGGAGGAGGTTCAGTTAGATGATAGCGGAGGTCTGTGTGTGTTTTGAGGGTCCGTTGGGGATGCATTTAAAGAAGGAAATGAAGGAAAAAATATGGCAAGATGATTATGGGGAGTTTTTTCTTTTCTCCCTTTGGCAATATTTAATTTAGACAAAAGGAAGAGGATGGAATATAAAAAGGAGGAGGAGAAGAAAAGATGGCACTTGATCCTGCAGACATTTACTATTTAGCTGTAGGCTTTTAGCCATCTTAGCTAGAATGATAGGGGAAAAGGCGCTGGTAAATTGTGCCCCACTTTTTTGCTACCTGGATTCAATCGGGGAAGCTTACAGAGTGTATCGGGGCAGACCTGGGTGTGGTACAACGAGCAGTTCAGGCAGAAAAAAAGTGGTTTGCCCTTCTATTAGATGGGACCAGAAAGATATAGGCCTCTGGTAAAGGCTGATGACCCTGGTGCGGTACGGCAACCCTTTCAGGAGTGAGCCTGGGAATTTGGCAATTCAACGAAAGACAATGAATATTTGGGGCTGGTTGCAGGTTTAAGCACATCTGCTCACACTGTAATGGAACATCGCTGCAGCGAACAAATGCAATAGAAAAAGAAAAGGGAAGGGGCCAGCTAGCTTTGGAAGAAGGGATGACGCCAATGAAGCCAGCAGAGATGGTGCTGTTTCAAAATAGATATCCTGATAAAGAAAGAGCAGAGTTGTTGTTATTTGGTTTCTGCGATGATTTTAAAATTGCTGCCCAGGGTCATTGTGTCCCTTTTCTACAAAAAACTTAAGTCGGCCTTGAGGTACCCAACAATCATTACTAAGAAATCGGAGAAGATTTTTTTAGGACCTTTTGGGGAACCTCCTTTTTTGGATTTTATAGTTTCACCATTAGGCGTAGTTCCCAAAAAGTAACTGAATAAGTTTCGGTTGATTCATCATTTGTCGCACTCAAAGGGGGCATCGGTTAAGGATGGCATAGATCCAGAGCTTTGCTCCGTGGTTTATACCTCATTTGATGTGGTTGTAGGTTGGGTAAAAAATTATGGTAGGGAGGCAATGTTGGCAAAAATAGATATCAAATCGGTGTTTCGGGTACTCTGAGAGTACTCGTCTGTTGGGGTGTTGTTAGGGAGGGAGATATTTTGCAGACAGATGTCTGCCCATGGGTTCAATTTCATGTGCATACTTTGAGGCATTTAGTTCGTTCTTGGCATAGGTGGTGAAAGACACAGCGGGTATTAGTTCGGTGATCCACTACTTGGCTGACTTTTTATGCATAGGTCCAGCGGTATCGCTGATTTCTGTGACACTTCTGGGGACAGTTCAATGGGTAGCGCATCATTTTGGGGTTCCATTGGCCCCTGATAAGATGAAGGGACCTGCAATGTGTCTTAATTTTCTGGGTATTGCCATTGACAGGTAGGCTATGGAATACAGGCTGCCAGCAGACAAATTGCACGCCTTGCAGCAAGAGGTGATTAGGGCCCAGCGGGCGAACAAGATTACGCTGCTGGACCTGCAGTCATTATTAGGGAAGCTCAATTTTGCATGTCAGATAATGCTTATGGGAAGGTTTTTTTGTAGGAGGTTGGCGTCCACCACATCGGGAGTAAAATTGCCCCATAATTTCATTTGTTTGCGGAAAAATCACATTTGTAAGGATTTGGAAGTGTGGTTGGCCTTTCTGGATTATTATAACGGAAGGTCGGTGATTATCTCTGAGGCGATTTAGAATTTTGACTGGGAGTTGTTTATGGTTGCGGCAGGTAGTTCGGGTTTTGGGGCGTATTTTCAAGGTCAATGGTGCATTGGCTGTTGGCCGAGGAAATGCGAGGAGGCTGGCTTGGTAAGAAATTTGGTGTGGTTGGAGCTTCTTACCATTGTTGTCGCAGTGGGGTTATGGGGGGGATCGTTTTCGCAACAAAAACGTTAGGTTTCACTACGACAATTTGTGGGTAGTCCAAGCAATCAATAATTTAACTGCATCTTCTCCCCAAGTTGTAAGCTTGTTGCGCCATTTAGTTTTGCAAGCCTTGTCGCTAAATATGTGGGTGGTTGTCGGTGCATGTACAGGGGGTAAATAACTCAATTGCAGATTCTTTCTCTCAGTTTCAGATGAATTGTTAGCGGATGCTGGCTCTGGGGGCGGTGAAGGAAGGGAGGACATGCCCGCCACAGCTTTGGAAATTGGTCGGCGAGCAGTGAATCACCTGATCAGTGCATCATTGGCTCCGGGTACCTTGTCGGGATACGACGCAGCATGGCAGGAATGAGAAAAGTGGTTACTAGATTTGTGGGACATTCAGACAGAGGAGGATAGAGTGCGTGCCTTATTGGGTTATTTGGGGAATGCGTCGTTGAGGGGAGTGTCGATTGCTAAGATTAACTGTTTTATGGTGGCCTTGGCATTTGGTTTTAAAGTACGTGGTGTAAAGTTTGTGACAAAATAATTTTTAGTAGGTCAAGCCGTAAAAGGGAGGAGAAGACCAGACAGGCGGAAGCCAGTGTTATTTAATCTGTCGGAGAAATTGTGGTTGGCATTGGAAGAGATTTATTCAGGGAGTTTTGAAAAGGCGTTATTCAGAGTTGCATTTTCTCTGGCATTGTTTGGGGCTTTGCAGTTGGGGAAGTTGGTTTCTCCTAATAAAAAAGTAGGGTCAGTTTGTATGTGGAGGACATTAGGCTCATTGGATGGGCGGTTGGAGATATATATTTGGTGTTCCAAGATAGATCAGGTAGAAAAGGAAAAAATAATTGTTGTGGGTCAAGTTGCGGGGGCGCGGATGTGTTCAGTGAAGTGTTGGGAAGTTTATAGAAGAGAGTCAGGGGTGAGCACTGGGCCGTTGTTGTGTCAGGTGACACCCAGCGGTCACATGATCGCCGGGCCGGGAGGCAGAAGGGAGAATGCGGAAGACGCCGGACAGGTAAGCAGGTCCCCCCCATGGTGCAGGCTCCCGGCTTGGCGTTCATGTGACCGCTGGGGGTCAGGTAACACCGGCAGTCACATGATCGCCGGCCAGAATCTCTGTGCATTACATAGCGCTAATTGAGCGCTATGTAATGTGTAAAGGAGAAGGCAGAAAGGGTTAAAAACCCTTTTTGCCTTCTCCTCGGGGATGCTTAATGAGGACCAGTGCAGGAGTGTATCTGCACCCGATGGGTCTGATGATTGGGTGCAGATGCACTCCTGCCCTGCAGTGTCGGGCCTGCCCCGACATTAGAGCTGTGGAGGGAAATGATGATGTCGGGGCAGGCCCGACATTGGATTGGAAAGGGTTATGCCATTTATGCACCTTTTCCAGTAATTTTCTAAAAGTGGGCAGGGCTTAGAAAAAAAGGGGTCCAATCCTGCCTAATCCCATCAAAAGGTTGACTCTCGTCATTCTAATTACATTATCAGGGTAACGTAATTGTGTGTGAGTGAAACTGGCCTCCTCACAGAACAATGTAAGCTATTGGAAGCGTTTGATAGGGCTTCCTGTCATACTTATATATGGTCTATGTGTAGGGTTGGGGTACTGTTATGTCCATGCAGGCCGTGAAAACAGCGACCCACACAAATGCAACCTAAGTAGAAGGCTGGATAGAAAAAAAAGGGGGTATGCACTCGAACGGGCACTAAAACATAAACCAAACATGCAAACAACAACCACAAAAATACCTACCAAATGTACTACAACTTAAACAGATGGAAATATGAATAAGTACGTACGAGGTAGTGGTTTGTATTTTGGCCAGAATATGTGAGCTCACAAGTCCACGTCAAGGATCTTCGTTGTCTTGCAAGTCCATACTCTAACAAGATAACGAAAACCACAAAGAGGGATTCCTGCCTACTATATGGATGACCCCATGCTGGAACCTAGGGACCTGTCTCACCCCGGATGGTAAGAGGATTTAGGTGCAGAATTCAACTCAAAATGTGCCCAACCTGCCTCAGGATCTGCTTACACTGAAAATCCTATAATTGACATACTACATATCCAAAATTCGCTTCACAGGTCAGTTTCCACAATGGATTTTTTCTGCAGAGTGTGGATGAGATTTGCTGAAACTTTAAATGTGGCGGATTTTCTATGGTGACAGTCCGCATGGGAAATCGGCGCTCAATCCACCCCGTGTAAACATACGCTTATAAAGGCCATCAGACGCTCCCACCACAGGAGGTTTCTGCAGGAGATATAACAACTCTTATGGAAGTGCTCTTCTTCTTCTTCTTCTTCTTCTTCTTCCAGGAGTTGGTAGATATGAGATATATTCCCCTGTCACACATTAAGTCATTGACATGTGACATAACACACTGTGCAGTTATAATTGGGGGTGTTGCTATTTTCCCTGTCATTTAAGCAGCTCAAATTTTATTGGTAGCCATTCAGCTTGTTCAGGCATTGGCACCGCTTCGTAACAGAAGCACATCCTAATTGACCGTTGTTCTGCTGCTGTTTGCACACAGCTTGAGATCTGTCAATTCAGTTCTCCATGTAGATTTTTCTGCTGCCCTGCTGTTTGCAATCCAATTACAGCTAAGGGACAAGCAGACATTCTGCCACGGGGCCGAGGTGGTGATGGATACTCATTATTATCATGAGGAGCTGTTTGCGCAGCTCAGTGACTGTAATGCCTATGAGCCACTCGTGGCTAATCCTACATCTGGTTACCAGAGAAATCTTATGAAGGTACTAGATGAAGTATGTAGTTCTGGTATTACTGATCAGAAGTTAAAAAATTATCGGTGTATAGCTTTTCCCATCACTCCGGTTATATACACATTGCCAAAAATCCATAAGGATTAGAGATGAGCGAGCACCAAAATGCTCGGGTGCTCGTTACTCGGGACGAACTTTTCGCGATGCTCGAGGGTTCGTTTCGAGTAACGAACCCCATTGAAGTCAATGGGCGACCCGAGCATTTTTGTATTTCGCCGATGCTCGCTAAGGTTTCCTTGTGTGAAAATCTGGGCAATTCAAGAAAGTGATGGGAACGACACAGCAACGGATAGGGCAGGCGAGGGGCTACATGTTGGGCTGCATCTCAAGTTCACAGGTCCCACTATTAAGCCACAATAGCGGCAAGAGTGGGTCCCCCCCTCCCAACAACTTTTACTTCTGAAAAGCCCTCATTAGCATGGCATACCTTTGCTAAGCACCACACTACCTCCAACAAAGCACAATCACTGCCTGCATGACACTCCACTGCCACTTCTCCTGGGTTACATGCTGCCCAACCGCCCCCCCTCCCCCCCACAGCGCACACCAAAGTGTCCCTGCGCAGCCTTCAGCTGCCCTCATGCCACACCACCCTCATGTCTATTTAGAAGTGCGTCTGCCATGAGGAGGAACCGCAGGCACACACTGCAGAGGGTTGGCACGGCTAGGCAGCGACCCTCTTTAAAAGGGGCAGGGCGATAGCCCACAATGCTGTACAGAAGCAATGAGAAATAGAATCCTGTGCCACCGCCATCAGGAGCTGCACACGTGGGCATAGCAATGGGGAACCTATGTGCCACACACTATTCATTCTGTCAAGGTGTCTCTGCATGCCCCAGTCAGACCGGGCTTTTTAATTCATAGACACAGGCAGGTACAACTCCCTATTGTGAAGTCCCTGTCGACCGACAGCATGGGTGGCTCCCTGGAACCCACCGGCGATACACAAAAATATCCCATTGCATTGCCCAACACAGCTGAGGTAGTAATGTCGTGCTTAATGCAGGTAGGCTTCGGCCCACACTGCATGCCCCAGTCAGACTGGGGTTCTTTACAAGTGGAAACAGATGCATTTATAATTCCCTGTGGACCCACAGCATGGGTGGGTGCCAGGAAGCCACCGGCGGTACATAGAAATATCCCATTGCATTGCCCAACACAGCTGAGGTAGTAATGTCGTGCTTAATGCAGGTGGGCTTCGGCCCACACTGCATGCCCCAGTCAGACTGGGGTTCTTTACAAGTGGACACATGTAGGTTAAACTCCGTGTGCACCTACAGCATGGGTGGCTCCCTGGAACCCACCGGCGATACACAAAAATATCCCATTGCATTGCCCAACACAGCTGAGGTAGTAATGTCGTGCTTAATGCAGGTGGGCTTCGGCCCACACTGCATGCCCCAGTCAGACTGGGGTTCTTTACAAGTGGAAACAGATGCATTTATAGTTCCCTGTGGACCCACAGCATGGGTGGGTGCCAGGAAGCCACCGGCGGTACATAGAAATATCCCATTGCATTGCCCAACACAGCTGAGGTAGTAATGTCGTGCTTAATGCAGGTGGGCTTCGGCCCACACTGCATGTCCCAGTCAGACTGGGGTTCTTTACAAGTGGACACATGTAGGTTAAACTCCGTGTGCACCTACAGCATGGGTGGCTCCCTGGAACCCACCGGCGATACACAAAAATATCCCATTGCATTGCCCAACACAGCTGAGGTAGTAATGTCGTGCTTAATGCAGGTGGGCTTCGGCCCACACTGCATGCCCCAGTCAGACTGGGGTTCTTTACAAGTGGACACATGTAGGTTAAACTCCGTGTGCACCTACAGCATGGGTGGCTCCCTGGAACCCACCGGCGATACACAAAAATATCCCATTGCATTGCCCAACACAGCTGAGGTAGTAATGTCGTGCTTAATGCAGGTGGGCTTCGGCCCACACTGCATGCCCCAGTCAGACTGGGGTTCTTTACAAGTGGACACATGCAGTTACAACTCCGTGTGGACCCACAGCATGGGTGGGTGCCAGGAAGCCACCGGCAGTACATAAATATATCCCATTGCATTGCCCATCGCAGCTGAGGTAATGTCATGTTTAATGCAAGTGGGCTTCGGCCCACACTGCATGCCCCAGTCAGACTGGGGCTCTTTAGAAGTGGACACATGTAGTTACAACTCCGTGTGGACCCACGGCATGGGTGGCTCCCTGGAACCCACCGGTGGTACATTAATATATCCCATTGCATTGCCCAACACAGCTGATGTAACGTCAGCTGTAATGCAGGTGGGCAAAAAATTAATTGGATTACACTGTAGGCGAGGGCCCACAAAAATTGGTGTACCAACAGTACTAATGTACCTCAGAAAAATTGCCCATGCCCAACCAAGAGGGCAGGTGAAACCTATTAATCGCTTTGGTTAATGTGGCTTAAGTGGTAACTAGGCCTGCAGGCAGCCCAGTTTAACGAAAAATTGGTTCAAGTTAAAGTTTCAACGCTTTTAAGAGCATTGAAACATATAAAAATTGTTTAGAAAAATTAGATGAGTGAGCCTTGTGGCCCTAAGAAAAATTGCCCGTTCTGCGTGATTACATGAGGTTTTAGGAGGAGGAGCAGGAGGAGGAGGAGGAATATTAGACACAGATTGATGAAGCAGAAATGTCCCCGTTTTGGATGGTGAGAGAGAACGATGCTTCCATCCGCGGGTGCATAATACGTATTGCTTAGGTATCGCTGCTGTCCGCTGGTGCAGAAGAGAAGTCTGGGGAAATCCAGGCTTTATTCATCTTGATGAGTGTAAGCCTGTCGGCACTGTCGGTTGACAGGTGGGTACGCTTATCCGTGATGATTCCCCCAGCCACACTAAACACACTCACTGACAAGATGCTAGCCGCAGGACAAGCAAGCACCTCCAGGGCATACAGCGCGAGTTCAGGCCACGTGTCCAGCTTCGACACCCAGTAGTTGTAGGGGGCAGAGGCGTCACGGAGGACGGTCGTGTGATCGGCTACGTACTCCCTCACCATCCTTTTACAGTGCTCCCGCCGACTCAGCCGTGACTGGGGAGCGGTGACACAGTCTTGCTGGGGAGCCATAAAGCTGGCAAAGGCCTTGGAGAGTGTTCCCCTGCCTGCGCTGTACATGCTGCATGATCTCTGCGCCTCCCCTGCTACCTGGCCCTTGGAACTGCGCCTTCTGCCACTAGCGCTGTCGGATGGGAAGTTTACCATCAGTTTATCCACCAGCGCCCTGTGGTATTGCATCATTCTCGAACCCCTTTCCTCTTCGGGAATGAGAGTGCAAAGGCTCTCCTTATACCGTGGGTCGAGCAGTGTGTACACCCAGTAATCCGTAGTGGCCAGAATGCGTGTAACGCGAGGGTCACGAGAAAGGCATCCTAACATGAAATCAGCCATGTGTGCCAGGGTACCTGTACGCAACACATGGCTGTCTTCACTAGGAAGATCACTTTCAGGATCCTCCTCCTCTTCCTCCTCCTCAGCCCATACACGCTGAAAGGATGACAGGCAAGCAGCATGGGTACCGTCAGCAGTGGGCCAAGCTGTCTCTTCCCCCTCCTCCTCATCCTCCTCATGCTCCTCCTCCTCCTCCTGAACGCGCTGAGATATAGACAGGAGGGTGCTCTGACTATCCAGCGACATACTGTCTTCCCCCGGCTCTGTTTCCGAGTGCAAAGCGTCTGCCTTTATGCTTTGCAGGGAACTTCTCAAGATGCATAGCAGAGGAATGGTGACGCTAATGATTGCAGCATCGCCGCTCACCACCTGGGTAGACTCCTCAAATTTTCCAAGGACCTGGCAGATGGCTGCCAACCAGGGCCACTCTTCTGTAAATAATTGAGGAGGCTGACTCACACTGCGCCGCGCAAGTTGGAGTTGGTATTCCACTATAGCTCTACACTGCTCATAGAGTCTGGCCAACATGTGGAGCGTAGAGTTCCACTGTGTGGGCACGTCGCACAGCAGTCGGTGCACTGGCAGATTAAACCGATGTTGCAGTGTCTGCAGGGTGGCAGCGTGCGTGTGGGATTTGCGGAAATGTGCGCAGAGCTGGCGCACCTTTCCGAGCAGGTATGACAAGTGGGGGTAGCTTTTCAGAAAGCGCTGAACCACCAAATTAAACACATGGGCCAGGCATGGCACGTGCGTGAGGCTGCCGAGCTGCAGAGCCGCCACCAGCTTACGGCCGTTGTCACACACGACCATGCCCGGTTGGAGGCTCAGCGGCGCAAGCCAGCGGTCGGTCTGCTCTGTCAGACCCTGCAGCAGTTCGTGGGCCGTGTGCCTCTTCTCTCCTAAGCTGAGTAGTTTCAGCACGGCCTGCTGACGCTTGCCCACCGCTGTGCTGCCACGCCGCGTTACACCGACTGCTGGCGACGTGCTGCTGACACATCTTGATTGTGAGACAGAGGTTGCGTTGGAGGAGGAGGAGGAAGGTGCTTTAGTGGAGGAAGCATACACCGCCGCAGATACCACCACCAAGCTGTGGCCCGCAATTCTGGGGGTGGGTAGGACGTGAGCGGTCCCAGGCTCTGACTCTTCCAGCCTCCACAAAATTCACCCAATGTGCCGTCAGGGAGATGTAGTGGCCCTGCCCGCCTGTGCTTGTCCACGTGTCTGTTGTTAAGTGGACCTTGGCAGTAACCGCGTTGGTGAGGGCGCGTACAATGTTGCGGGAGACGTGGTCGTGCAGGCCTGGGACGGCACATCGGGAAAAGTAGTGGCGACTGGGAACTGAGTAGCGCGGGGCCGCCGCCGCCATCATGCTTTTGAAAGCCTCCGTTTCCACAAGCCTATACGGCAGCATCTCTAGGCTGATCAATTTTGCAATGTGCACGTTTAACGCTTGAGCGTGCGGGTGCGTGGCGTCGTACTTGCGCTTGCGCTCAAACTGTGGCGCTAGCGACGTCTGGACGCTACGCTGAGAGACATTGCTGGATGGGGCCGAGGACAGCGGAGGTGAGGGTGTGGGTGCAGGCCAGGAGACGGTAGTGCCTGTGTCCTCAGAGGGGGGTTGGATCTCAGTGGCAGGTTGGGGCACAGGGGGAGAGGCAGTGGTGCAAACCGGAGGCGGTGAACGGGCATCGTCCCACCTTGTGGGGTGCTTGGCCATCATATGTCTGCGCATGCTGTTGGTGGTGCCTCCCCAGCTGATCTTGGCGCGACAAAGGTTGCACACCACTGTTCGTCGGTCGTCAGGCGTCTCTGTGAAAAACTGCCACACCGTAGAGCACCTTGACCTGTGCAGGGTGGCATGGCGCGAGGGGGCGCTTTGGGAAACAGTTGGTGGATTATTCGGTCTGGCCCTGCCTCTACCCCTGGCCACCACACTGGCTCGGCCTGTGCCCACACCCTGACTTGGGCCTCCGCGTCCTCGCCCGCGTCCACGTCCTATAGGCCTACCCCTACCCCTCAGCATGGTGTATTACCAGTGATTTGATTTCCCAGGCAGGAAAGAAAGTGGCGCAAGCCTGCAGCCAAAATACAATTTTTTCCCTTGTTTTTCAAAGCACAAGCCACACTGCGTGTATTCAATGAATACTACTAAGTTTAATAACGGTGTTGTGGCCCTGCAAATGTGTCAGAGAACTGCAGTGATGCAAAGTTATTGGCTCCAGCAGATCAGGGATTTCCCATGCAGGAAAAAAATTGGCGCAAGCCTGCAGTAAAACGTAGCTTGCTGCGTCTGATTTTTTTTAACGTTCTGCACGCAGCACACACGTACCCAGAGCCCCGAGGACTGTCAGAGGCAGGCGAAATACAATTTTTTCCCTTGTTTTTCAAAGGACAAGCCACACTGCGTCTATTCAATGAATAATGTATGTCTTCTGGCCCTGCCTACACAATTCTATCCCTGTAGTATTAATGCCGGGTGCAATGGTCTGCACAGCCGGTTTTGAGAAAAAAAAAAAAAAAATGCAACACTGCTAACAGCAGCCTGGACAGTACTGCACATAGATAGATGTGGCCCTAGAAAGGACCGTTGGGGTTCTTGAAGCCTACACTCACTGCTAACACTCTCCCTGCCTAACCACCACTTCTGTCCCTATTGCAGGGCGCAATGCTCTGCAGATCCAATTTTGAAAAACAAAAAAAAAATACAGTGCTAACACAGTACTGCACACTATTAGATGTGGCCCTGAGAAGGACCGTTGGGGTTCTTGAAGCCTACACTAACTCCTAACGCTCTCCCTACAGCAGCTCCAGCACGATACCACTGTCCCTCAGCTAACTCACAAGGCATGTGTGGCGAGCCGCGGGAGGGGCCGACTTTTATACATCTGATCGCCCCAGCCACTCACAGCAGGGGGGTGGTATAGGGCTTGAACGTCACAGGGGGAAGTTGTAATGCCTTCCCTGTCTTTCAATTGGCCAGAAAAGCGCGCTAACGTCTCAGAGAGGAAACTGAAAGTAACCGGAACACCGCGTGGTACTCGTTACGAGTAACGAGCATCCCGAACACCCTAATATTCGCACGAATATCAAGCTCGGACGAGTACGTTCGCTCATCTCTAATAAGGATATACATCACCCACCAGGGCGTCTGATTGTTTTGGGCAGGGAGTCTCTCTTTGGTAACGTGTTGCGATTCCTTGATAAAGTTTTGAGATTTTTATTGTAGAGGCGAGGTCATATATCAAGGATACCACAGACTCTCTTTTGAAGAACAAAGATTGCTCTATCCCTGACAACTATGTACTTGGATCCTTCTATACAAATATAGATCATGCCAAGGGATAGGAGGCAGTTGGTCATTTTTTGACCGCTTCCAATCTTGAAAACAAGAAGATCGTCTTCATTCTGACATTGCTGGAGATGGTTCTGCGGAGCAACATCTTCATGTATGGGGATACCCTATTTAGACAGTGCTGCGGTACCGCCATGGGCACAAACGTGGCGCCAAGGTATGCTAATTTATTTATGACATATGTTCAGGAACAGTACATCTATGTATCGCGGCACTGGTCTAAGGTTTACAAGTGGGCTTGTTACATAGAAGATATTTTTATCGTCTGGAGCGGGACTGAAAATGAATTGCATGCGTTCCATGAGGAGATCAATAACATTTTGCCTTCTCTGAAGTTTACGCTATCCTGTTCGGCAAGGAAATACAGTTTCTTGATGTCCTTGTCTATAAGAAAGAGGGGCGTTTGAAAACTGATTTGTATATTAATAGAGATGAGCGAACGCGTTCGTCCGAGCTTGATATTCGTGCGAATATTAGGGTGTTCGGGATGTTCGTTATTCGTGACGAACACCATGCGGTGTTCTGGTTACTTTCACTTCCTTCCCTGAGACGTTAGCGCGCTTTTCTGGCCAATTGAAAGACAGGGAAGGCATTACAACTTCCCCCTGCAACGTTTAAGCCCTATACCACCCCCCTGCTGTGAGTGGCTGGCGAGATCAGGTGTTCGCCTAATATAAAAGTCGGCCCCTCCCGCGGCTCGCCTCAGATGCGGTGTGAGTTAGATGAGGGACAGTGCTGTTTATACCGGAGCTGCTGTAGGGAAAGAATTGGTAGTTAGTGTAGGCTTCAAGACCCCCCAAAGGTCCTTATTAGGGCCACTGATAGCTGTGTGTTGGCTGCTGTTAGCAGTGGGATTTTTTTTTTTTTCTCAAAATCGCCTCTGCAGACCGTTGCACCTGGCATTAGGGACAGAAGTGCTGCATAGGCAGGGAGAGTGTTAGGAGTGAGTGTAGCCTTCAAGAACCTCAACGGTCCTTTCTAGGGCCATATTTATCCGTGTGCAGTACTGTCCAGGCTGCTGTTGGCTGTGCTGCATTTTTTTTGGGCTTCTCAAAATCGCCTCTGCAGAGCATTGCACCCTCCATTGATACTGCAGGGAAAGAATTGTATAGGCAGGGCCACAACACAGTTATTATTCATAGAATATACGCAGTGCTGCCTGTTGGTGGGAAAAAACTGAAAACAAATCTATTTGTCCAGCCTGTGTCCGTCCTTACGCCTGTGTAGACGTGTGAGCTGCGTGAAAAACATTGCTAAATCATACGCAGCCAGCTACGCTTTACTGCTGGGTTCGCCATTTGCTTTCCTTAATTGGGAAAAAAAAATACCTGCTCTCCAAGAGTTATAATAACTCTGCTACCCTCACGTTCTGTGACACATAAGCAGGGACACAGCGCAGTTATTAAACTTCGCAGGTTCATTGAATATACGCAGTGCTGCCTGTTGGTGGGAAAAAACTGAAAACAAATCTATTTGTCCAGCCTGTGTCCGTCCTTACGCCTGTGTAGACGTGTGAGCTGCGTGAAAAACATTGCTAAATCATACGCACCCAGCTACGCTTTACTGCTGGGTTCGCCATTTGCTTTCCTTAATTGGGAAAAAAAATACCTGCTCTCCAAGAGTTATAATAACTCTGCTACCCTCACGTTCTGTGACACATAAGCAGGGACACAGCACAGTTATTAAACTTAGATAATTCATTCACTAGAGGCAGTGGGGCCTTTCGTTTTCCAAAAAGGGCAAAAATTATATTTGGCCTGCAGTCTTGCGCCAATTTATTTCCTGCCTGGGAAATCTAATCACTGGTAATACAGCATGCTGAGGGGTAGGGGTAAGCCTAGAGGACGTGGACGTGGACGTGGCCGAGGACGCGGAGGGCCAAGTGAGGGTGTGGGCACAGGCCAAGCTCCTGATCCAGGTGTGTCGCAGCTGTCTGCTGCGCGATTAGGAGAGAGGCACGTTTCTGGCGTCCCCACATTCATCGCCCAATTAATGGGTCCACGCGGGAGACGGTTATTAGAAAATGAGCAGTGTGAGCAGGTCCTGTCCTGGATGGCAGAAAGTGCTTCGAGCAACCTATCGTCTACCCGCAGTTCTGCGCCGTCCACTGCTGCCAATCCGAATCCTCTGTCTGCTGCTCCTCCTTCCTCCCAGCCTCCTCAGTCCACTACAATGACACCTGCTCAGGAGCGGGAACACTCCCAGGAACTGTTCTCGGGCCCCTGCTTAGATTGGGCAGCAGCGGTTCCTCTCCCACCAGAGGAGTTTATCGTCACTGATGCCCAACCATTCGAAAGTTCCCGGGGTCCGGGGGAAGAGGCTGGGGACTTCCGCCAACTGTCTCAACAACTTTCTGTGGGTGAGGAGGACGATGACGATCAGACACAGTTGTCTTGCAGTGAGGTAGTAGTAAGGGCAGTAAGTCCCAGGGAGCAGCGCACAGAGGATTCGGAGGAAGAGCAGCAGGACGATGAGGTGACTGACCCCACCTGGTGTGCAACGCTTACTCAGGAGGACAGGTCTTCAGAGGGGGAGTCAAGGGCATCAGCAGGGCAGGTTGCAAGAGGCAGTGCGGTGGCCAGGGGTAGAGGCAGGGCCAGACCGAATAATCCACCAAGTGTTTCCCAAAGCGCCCCCTCGCGCCATGCCACCCTGCGTAGGCCGAGGTGCTCTAAGGTCTGGCAGTTTTTCACAGAGACGCCTGACGACCGACGAACAGTGGTGTGCAACCTTTGTCGCGCAAAGCTCAGCCGGGGAGCCAACACCAACAGCCTCACCACCACCACCATGCGCAGACATATGATGGCCAAGCACCCCGCAAGGTGGGACAAAGGCCGTTCACCGTCTCCGGTTTGCACCCCTGCCTCTCCCCCTGTGCCCCAACCTGCCACTGAGATGCAACCCCCCTCTCAGGACACAGGCACTACCGCCTCATGGCCTGCACCCACACCCTCATCTCCGCTGTCCTCGGCCCCATCCAGCAGTGTAGTTCAGCGCACCGTTCAGCCGTCGCTTGCGCAAGTGTTCGAGCGCAAGCGCAAGTACGCCGCCACGCACCCGCACGCTCAAACGTTAACCGTCCGCATCGCAAAATTCATCAGCCTTGAGATGCTGCCGTATAGGGTTGTGGAAACGGAGTCCTTCAAAAGTATCATGGAGGCGGCGGCCCCGCGCTACTCAGTTCCCAGTCGCCACTACTTTTCCCGATGTGCCGTCCCAGCCCTGCACGACCACGTCTCCCGCAACATTGTGCGCGCCCTCACCAACGCGGTTACTGCCACGGTCCACTTAACTACGGACACGTGGACAAGCACAGGCGGGCAGGGCCACTACATCTCCCTGACGGCACATTGGGTGAATTTAGTGGAGGCTGGGACAGAGTCAGAGCCTGGGACCGCTCACGTCCTACCCACCCCCAGAATTGCGGGCCCCAGCTCGGTGCTGGTATCTGCGGAGGTGTATGCTTCCTCCACTAAAGCACCCTCCTCCTCCTCCTCCTCCTCTGTCTCACAATCAAGATGTGTTAGCAGCAGCATGTCGCCAGCAGTCGGTGTCGCGCGGTGTGGCAGCACAGCGGTGGGCAAGCGTCAGCAGGCCGTGCTGAAACTACTCAGCTTAGGCGATAAGAGGCACACGGCCCACGAACTGCTGCAGGGTCTGACACAGCAGACCGACCGCTGGCTTGCGCCGCTGAGCCTCCAACCGGGCATGGTCGTGTGTGACAACGGCCGTAACCTGGTGGCGGCTCTGCAGCTTGGCAGCCTCACGCACGTGCCATGCCTGGCCCACGTCTTTAATTTGGTGGTTCAGCGGTTTCTGAAAAGCTACCCACGCTTGTCAGACCTGCTCGTAAAGGCGCGCCGGCTCTGCGCACATTTCCGCAAGTCCCACACGGACGCTGCCACCCTGCGCACCCTGCAACATCACTTTAAGCTGCCAGTGCACCGACTGCTGTGCGACGTGCCCACACGGTGGAACTCTACGCTCCACATGTTGGCCAGGCTCTATGAACAACGGAGAGCTATAGTCGAATACCAACTCCAACATGGGCGGCGCAGTGGGAGTCAGCCTCCTCAATTCCTTTCAGAAGAGTGGGCCTGGTTGGCAGACATCTGCCATGTCCTTGGTAATTTTGAGGAGTCTACCCAGGTGGTGAGCGGCGATGCTACAATCATTAGCGTCACCATTCCTCTGCTATGCATCTTGAGAAATTCCCTGCAAACCATAAAGGCAGCTGCTTTGCGCTCGGAAACGGGGGCGGGGGAAGACAGTATGCCGCTGGATAGTCAGGGCACCCTCCTGTCTATTTCTCAGCGCGTACAGGAGGAGGAGGAGGAGCATGAGGAGGATGAGGAGGAGGGGGAAGAGACAGCTTGGCCCGCTGCTGACGGTACACCGGCTGATTGCCTGTCATCCTTTCAGCGTGTATGGCCTGAGGAGGAGGAGGAGGAGGAGGAGGATCCTGAAAGTGATCTTCCTAGTGAAGACAGCCATGTGTTGCGTACAGGTACCCTGGCACACATGGCTGACTTCATGTTAGGATGCCTTTCTCGTGACCCTCGCGTTGCACGCATTCTGGCCACGACGGATTACTGGGTGTACACACTGCTCGATCCACGGTATAAGGAGAACCTGCCCACTCTGATTCCCGAAGAGGAAAGGGGTTCGAGAGTGTTGCTATACCACAGGACCCTTGCGGACAAGCTGATGGTAAAATTCCCAGCCGACAGCGCTAGTGGCAGAAGGCGCAGTTCCGAGGGCCATGTTGCAGGGGATGTGCGTAGATCGAGCAGCATGTACATCCCAGGCAGTGCAACAGTCTTTAAGGGCCTGGCCAGCTTTATGGCTCCCCACCAAGACTGTGTCACCGCTCCCCAGTCACGGCTGAGTCGGCGGGAGCACTGCAAAAGGATGGTGAGGGAGTACGTAGCGGATCGCACGACCATCCTTGGTGACGCCTCTGCCCCCTACAACTACTGGGTGTCGAAGCTGGACACGTGGCCTGAACTAGCCCTGTATGCCCTTGAGGTGCTTGCTTGTCCTGCGGCTAGCGTGTTGTCGGAGAGGGTGTTTAGTGCGGCTGGGGGAATCATCACAGATAAGCGTAGCCGCTTGTCAACCGACAGTGCCGACAGGCTAACACTCATCAAGATGAACAAAGGCTGGATTTCCCCAGACTTCTGTTCTCCACCAGCGGACAGCAGCGATACGTAAGCAATACGTAGGCTGCACCCGCGGATGGAAGCTACGTTCTCTCTCACCATCCAAAACGGGGACATTTCTGCTTCATCAATCTGTGTCTAATATTCCTCCTCCTCCTCCTCCTGCTCCACCTCCTGAAACCTCACGTAATCACGCTGAACGGGCAATTTTTCTTAGGGCCACAAGGCTCACTCAAATAATTTTTCAGAACAATTTTTATAAGTTTCAATGCGCTTAAAAGCATTGGAACTTTAACTTGAACCAATTTTTCGTTACACTGGGCTGCCTCCAGGCCTAGTTACCACTTAAGCCACATTAACCAAAGCGATTAATGGGTTTCACCTGCCCTCTTGGCTGGCCATGGCCAATTTTTGGGATGTACATTAGTACTGTTGATACAGCAATTTGTGTGGGCCCTCGCCTACAGTGTAATCAAATTAATTTTTAGCCCACCTGCATTACAGCTGACGTTACCTCAGCTGTGTTGGGCAATGCAATGGGATATTTTTGTGTACCGCCGGTGGGTTCCAGGGAGCCACCCATGCTGTAGGTGCACACTGAGTTTTTAATACATCTGTACACTTCTAAAGAACCCGTCTGACCGGGGCATGCAGTGTGGGCCGAAGCCCACCTGTATTACGCACGACATTACTACCTCAGCTGTGTTGGGCAATGCAATGGGATATTTCTATGTACCGCCGGTGGCTTCCTGGCACCCACCCAGGCAGTGGGTCCACAGGGAGTTAAACCTACATGTGTCCACTTGTAAAGAATCCCAGTCTGACTGGGGCATGCAGTGTGGGCCGAAGCACACCTGTATTACGCACGACATTACTACCTCAGCTGTGTTGGGCAATGCAATGGGATATTTCTATGTACCGCCGGTGGCTTCCTGGCACCCACCCAGGCAGTGGGTCCACAGGGAGTTAAACCTACATGTGTCCACTTGTAAAGAATCCCAGTCTGACTGGGGCATGCAGTGTGGGCCGAAGCCCACCTGTATTACGCACGACATTACTACCTCAGCTGTGTTGGGCAATGCAATGGGATATTTTTGTGTACCGCCGGTGGGTTCCAGGGAGCCACCCATGCTGTGGGTCGACAGGGACTTCACAATAGGGAGTTGTACCTGCCTGTGTCTATGAATTAAAAAGCCCGGTCTGACTGGGGCATGCAGACACCTTGACAGAATGAATAGTGTGTGGCACATAGGTTCCCCATTGCTATGCCCACGTGTGCAGCTCCAGATGGCGGTGGCACAGGATTCTATTTCTCATTGCTTCTGTACAGCATTGTGGGCTATCGCTCCGCCACTTTTAAAGAGGGTCGCTGCCTAGCCGTGCCAACCTCTGCAGTGTATGCCTGCGGTCCCTCGTCATGGCAGACGCAATTCTAAATAGACATGAGCGTGGTGTGGCATGAGGGCAGCTGAAGGCTGCGCAGGGACACTTTGGTGTGCGCTGTGGGGGGGAGGGGGTGCGGTTGGGCAGCATGTAACTCAGGAGAAGTGGCAGTGGAGTGTCATGCAGGCAGTGATTGTGCTTTGTTGGAGGTAGTGTGGTGCTTAGCAAAGGTATGCCATGCTAATGAGCGCTTTTCAGAAGTAAAAGTTGTTGGGAGGGGGGGGGGGCCCACTCTTGCCGCTATTGTGGCTTAATAGTGGGACCTGTGAACTTAGGATGCAGCCCAACATGTAGCCCCTCGCCTGCCCTATCCGTCACTGTGTCATTCCCATCACTTTCCTGAATTGCCCAGATTTTCACACATGAAAACCTTAGCGAGCATCGGCAAAATACAAAAATGTTCTGGTCGCCCATTGACTTCAATGGGGTTCGTTGTTCGAAACGAACCCTCGAGCATCACGGGAAGTTCGTTACGAATAACGAACACCCGAACATTTTGGTGTTCGCTCATCTCTATATATTAAAGAAACAGACAGGAATGGGCTGTTACTATATACAAGTTGCCATTCTCCACAGATGCAGGACTCTTTGCCTTGGAGTCAGCTGTTGAGGGTGCGACACATTGTTATTGAGGAGAAAAAAGATGAACGTCTGAGAGAGATGTGTGC
The DNA here is from genome assembly GCF_035609145.1 of Eleutherodactylus coqui. NCBI lineage: Eukaryota > Metazoa > Chordata > Amphibia > Anura > Eleutherodactylidae > Eleutherodactylus > Eleutherodactylus coqui. The sequence continues at coordinate 80,072,250 of NC_089839.1, forward strand.
TACGTTTGCGAAAAGGCTGATCTCACAATTGCGGACCAAAATGCGCCAGATTGATCGCGATACACTTCTGGTCCCTAAGATCAGAAATAATACATAGATGCCCATTCCATTTATTTCGAATTTTGGCCCTATGAGTGGCCAAGTTGCACAAATTGTACGCAAATAGTGGCCGATGTTAACACAATGTCATGCGAATGTCCAAGAATGTAAGTTGCCTCCTATAATGGCCTACCAGAGGAGTGTCGATTTTAAGGATAGATTGGTGCATACATCGCATGCTCATAAACTACAACCAACACAGAGAGTACTGGCACCACAGAAAATGGGTAATTTCCCTTCTTTAAATTGTAGCAGTTGATATAACATTATTAAGGGTGATAGTTTTACTCATGCTAGAACAAGTAGAAAATATCAAATCAAGACTTGTTGCACGTGCAATTCATCGTACGTGATATATGTTATTTCATGTCCATGTCTGATGTTATATGTGGGCGAAACTATTATGGAATGCAGAATCTGGTTGTCTAAACACAAGAGAACAATCCGCACCGGTAGAACTGACGTACCTGTGGTGAGACATTTCCTTGAAAAGGACATTCAATCAGCCAGTTGCGTTTTCAAATTATTGACTCTGTACCCCCTTTGGCTAAAGGTGGTGACATAGAGAAGAAATTAAACTTTTTAGAATGCAAGTGGATCTTTGAACTTGACACACTCCATCTGCATGGTCTCAATTTAGAATATATATAACCCTTTACCTGGTCATTGTAATGATTATTAGCATTATCTAAGAGGTGCCACTATTTATATTTAGTGGATACATTGGATTATGTAGTTGTTGCTGCATGAATACATCTCTCTGGTGGTCCTTTATGGATCTTAGATGGGGCTTATTACTATATATGATGAAGTTCCATGAGAGTCTAGTGGCTTTATTTGCAAGCTAATGGATATTTTGTATATTCTGTCCGGGTGCTTATACTGAGACTCCATTCAATGCTACGCTGCCACGGTAACATCTTGATAGCTAAGGACTGATGCTGTGTACTTGGTAAGTCCTGCGATGACTGTAAAGTCTCACGCATGCGCACTAGGCATGGGTGCCTCTGTACTGAACCAACACACACGCCGTAGCTGCTCCCGGTCCCACACCTGCCACCATAAGAGGAGTAAGTATGTTATACGATGGAGGGAGGTCCTGCAGGTTTTAATTGTAAATTTTAATCCCATGTTGTGATTCGTCTGCATATTGTATATAGCGTTTGGTGTTTTTATTCTGAGTTAGCTTGACAAAGACTCCAGAGGAGGTTCAAACATTGCTGCTCTATGCTACTCTGTTTTGTATATGGATCAATAAAGAAGCACTGATTTGGACGGCTGGTTGTGCTGCTCTGCTTATGCCTTGGTTTCATGGATTTTGCCAGTAGACCTGCTCCAATCAGCTGTAAGGCATCTGAATGACAGCCCCTCTGTTGCATCTAGTAACTAGTAGTGTCCCCATGTCCCTGTTACTAGAGAAGCTAGATGCCTAATGACAGGCAGTGGAAGGGAGACCTCTAGTGGCAGCCACTTTAAACTTTATTTTCAGTGGTAAAAAAAAATTATGCAAGTATTTTACAAGATTGACGGTATACACAGGCTGTTATATGAGCTTAAAGGAGTTTTCCGAGTTATTTTGTTTATATAGTTTTGCAATCCCCATGCTCAAAAACTATATAAAATCAACATACTCATCATAAAATACAACAGGTGGCACTTGTGTATCTGTCTTGTGGGCTTCTCATGTAGAATATCCTGGCAGGTTTTTGAGGCGTAATTGATGATGTCCCGTCTATTGGCTGTAGTGGTCATGTGGGTAATCAAGCATAAGCTGTAAATAGAAGACTGGAGCGGCAGTGAGCAACAGGGGAGCAGTGAGAGGAGTATTGTTTTATAGATAGATAGATAGATAGATAGATAGATAGATAGATAGATAGATAGATAGATAGATAGATAGATATTACTTGTCCTCCCCAATGATTTGTAAACTGGAAAATCCAATTCAAGTTGTGTGAAAAGTTTGTGTCTATTTAAAGTTGTCAATGTGATTCACTTGCCCAATATGCTATATGTTAAGCCACCGAGACTCTACTGGCTTACAAGTCTAAATGGCAGCTTCATTACTAAAAAGCTGAGCCTAACGTTTACAGAACAATGTTTTTTTGTGCGCAGATTGGCGTGTCTTAATGTACTTTTTCTGTGTGCGAGGCATGTTCTTTTGCGTATGGCAAAAAAATGCACACTGACTGAAATGGATAATTAGTCTAATGAGTTCCAGATGTGTACTTTCTCCTGCAAAATGATGCAGTGTTTCACTCATTTCCTAGTGTATTTGTGCCCCCCCCCCCACCATTGACTTCTATGGGAATTTGGCTGTGCAGTAAAGCATAAAAAATGATGCATTTTTTATGCAAATATGCAGGAAAAATATGCCCATGTGAGGTTGGCCTAAGAAAAAAATAAAAATGTTGAAAATATTATCATAATGGCAAACCTACCAAATCCTGCCTGGATATTTAGGGATGAGGCTTGTATTCTACTGTCCTATTCCATTAAATGAACAGGTGGCTTCAGCGAGTATGAATAATTCAGTTGTGAGACAGTTGGAAGCCGAAGCATAACACCAGTGAGCGGTGTAACGTTACCACGCTGGCTGCGGATATATTAGGTATATTAGCCCGCTCTCCGGACGAACATATGGGGGAATGCAATCATTTAGGGCAGCTTACTACACTATTATTATCTCAGTTTTCTCGTATACAGATGCAGCAGAGCTGGATTTGTCAATGGGAACGATGTGCTTTTTTGCCTTTTTACCAAAGTTGTATATTACAGGACTACAAGTAAACCTTATGAAGGTAACATTGCGAAAAAGTGGACATTTGCTTTCTGAACCTCTTTATAGACAAAGCCTATAGTTCTCAAGTATCGGTCGCAGAAGGTGAATATTTATGTATGTTCCTCCATTCAATGATTTCTATGGATTTGAAATATTCGCCCATCTCTGTTAATATATCTAATTCCCATAAGGGTCCTTTTAGATGAGTCTATTTTATTGTTTGAGCGAGTAACGTTGTCACTCGCTCTTTCGCTCGTGCAGCCTGTTTATACAGACATATACATCATTGGCTCGTTCAACTCAATGAGAAGTTGTTCAGTCTTTCATATTCACTGTAGAAGTGACTGAGAACGACTGAACCAGCGCAGACGAGCCAATGCTGATTTTTATGCCTGCTGGGACAAGGCTGGAGCTTAGCAGAGCTAGTCATGCTAAACTCCCTCGCCCTCCCTCTCAGCCTATTGGAGCTGCCAGCAAGGGGAGGGACTTTAGCAACGCGAGCCGCTGCTAAACTCCCTCCCCCTCCCCTTTCTGTAATGGCTCTCATACGCTCCAATAAGAGTCTATAGGAACAGCTGGCATATTCCAGCAAAAGATAGGACAAGTTCTCTCTTTTCCGGATGGCATAAAATCAGCTGTATGCGCTATCTTGGCCAGCTGTCTGATTTTACACACCAGAAAATTGCCCGTCTGAACAAATATATTGGATTTAGTAGTCATTATGTAGTCATTTAGTAGATTTAGTAGTCATTATGTGAGTGCAGGCTACTCACATCATTGAGCAAACATGCAAACAAACTAAGAGTGGTTAATGACCGTCATGCAACCAATGTAATACTGTATTTCTCAAATGAAGTTCTTAAAGTGGCTTCTTTGTGTGTATTGTAGTCAGTTGTGTTCTTTTATGTCCGGTCTCCTCAGCAAAGTATTGTAGGGAGTAGAATGAAAACACTCTCCGATAACTCATGAACTATTAATTACATGTACAGGACATAGCTAGATAAACCATCCCTAGAAACTGAGAAGAATACAGGTCTTTAACTTAAAAAAGCAATCTCCTTTCAACAACGTTTGAATGAATCAATAGTACAAGCGAATGTAAGAAGCTTTGTAATGTATCTTATTAGAGAAAAATGCCTCTTTCTCTGCTTATCAGCCACTTTTTGTCTCCCTTCTGCACTGATCCTTCACTCTCAATTACCACTAAAATCCATCCTAAAAGACTAGATGGATTATCAACTGAGGAATCAAGTTACATGCTGCCCATATAGTCTATAGAGAGGCCCAGGGCTGTTCATACAACTTGTCTGTCCCCCACACAATACATTGTTCACGCCTCCCCATCACCCCGGTAGAATATTCTTGATCCCAAAAGCTCCTGTAGTTTTCATAGGCTAGTTCATTGTTCATAATATGACTGCTGCAGCCAATCACTGGCCTCATTGATCATGTATGTATAAATGGCATGTGATCGCTGAAGCCAATGATTGCCTTCAGCGATCATGTGAATAAAGAACCGGCACATAAATGCTGCAGGAGCTTCTGGAACTGGAGTGGTGGCACTGGACAAGAGAAAATGTAAAAGGAGACTATTGTTTTTGCTTTATTTTGTATTGTTAGGGTGCACTCACGCGTGGTGGATTTTGGTGCAGATTTCAATTGAAGGAGTGAAGTTTGCTATAGATCTCTGTCAAAATCTGCAGTAATGGTGCGGATTTGATTGTGGATTTTCCATAGCAGAAAAGTTTTCACCAAATACACACCGTTTAGCTCAGATTTCAATGAAGATTTGCAACAGATTACAGCCCCTTCAATTAGAGATGTGAAAATCTGCATTGAAAAAAAAACACTATATAAAGACCAATATTACAGCCTGTATAATAACCATATAGCAGTAGATACCAACCCTACACAGAGGCTCAGCAGGCAATGTAAGTGATTACAGTACTATTATATCCAGTGCAGGGGCATAACTATAGAGGGTGCAGGGGATGTGGTTGCACCCGGGCCCAGGAGCCTTAGGGGGGCCCATAAGGCCTCTCTTCTCCATATAGGGAGCCCAGTACTATGAGTAAAGTACTGTAGTTGGGGGCCCTGTTACAGGTTTTGCTTTGGGGCCCGGGAGCTTCAAGTTACACCTCTGATCCAGTGATCACAAATGACATCTCCTCTGACTGGAGTTATTCAATTTCCCTGTTCTTCTTCAACCAGCCTACATCATGACAACTTCTCCCAGTCTCAACTTGCCTCTAAAGAATTTGACATATAACATATTTGACTCCTCAATTTCCCAATTACCTGGCTTCATTTTCAAACTTCTTCACAATCTCTCCACCCATACCGCCCCAGGTAGTAATTATGTCACCCATTTTGTCTCACACAGTAGCAGTGTGTTCCCTGTAGACCCTACACAGAAAGTACCACTATTAGTTCTCCCTACACAGTAAAGCCTCATTCAGACAAGTGCTGTTTTAGCGCATTAGAGGCGCGTGAAAAGATCGCTTCTAATAGAACCAATGGTTTCCTATAGAACCGTTCAGATGATGGAATTTTAGACACTCTAAATACTCGCACCTAACAAAGATAGGACATGCGACTACAATGCTCGCATCAAAGGTCCGTGGTGCTAGCAAAGATAGGATCTGACCTATCTCTGGTGAGTCCTTTCCATAGACTCCTATCGGAGCTGGGTAACCTGCACCTCTGTCCATGTGAATGGGCTAATTAAAAGAGCTGGAAATCTCCTGTTCACGCGATCTTTAGTGACGTATAGCCACGATCTTTTCACGCGCCTATACTGCACTAAAACAGCGGTCATCTAAACGAGGCCTATAAGTGCCACAATCGGTAATAATGCCTTCTTTATTCTCCACACTTATTATGTAATGAAGACCACAAGGGGCATTATTACTAATTCCCCATTGTCATTCCTGGCTCCATTTAGTAATAATGCCCCACATAGCCCAGTTTAGTAATAATGCCCCATTGCTTATCATGGCCCTATTTAGTATAAATACCCCTCGTAGCCACCAAAATAAAAAAAACTGTTATACTCACGTGTGTCGCTCTTGTTGCTCTAAGCCTCTGCAGTCCACGCCACTGTCCGTTGCTGACTTCTATGGCCCATCTCTAACCTCAGGGTTTGTGATGCTCGGACTGGCTGCAGTGATCAGATATGTTTGTCATGTGATCGGTTTACCTGGAGGCAAGCTAGGACCAATGGCACAGGCTGCAGAGATGGGAGGAGCAACACAGATGAGCCTAGCAGTTTTTATTTCAGCACACTTCACAGGTGGCAGATTATAAATAGGGGCAGTTTGGATGACCAGTGGGCCCACCACCTGGAGCCTTGGGCCTGGGCGGCTACCCCTATTATAATCTGCAATTGATGTTATCTTTGCTTGATCATCAATGTTTCCATTGATATGAAATGCTGAAACACTGTGTTGCTCACCTCTGCCTTATCTGCATCATTGCTAGATCCTTGCATATTTCCACTGTTATGTCTATGGTATGTGTCTCTTGCCTAGTTTGAATACTGCTCATATTTTGTTTGGTGCACCCTCTCCCATATAGTATCATCCCCCACTTCTATGTCCAGTTTGTGGAGGTGTTGTTTATGTAAGCGAGCCGTGAAACCTCTGAGCAAGTCACTGACTAGTTGCTTAACGAAGCTAATTAAACTAGTCCCTCCCAGCTGTTGGCTGTTGCTTGGTTTTAAAAGTAGATTTCATTCACTGACAAGCATGTGGCTGTTCCCTGTGATGAAGTGTGACCGGGATCAAGTGTAATTTTATGTCGTTAAACAGGGCAAGAGACAGATATGCCGCAAAAAATGTCTAAAAATCCTGCAGTTCCTGACCATGACTACTACTGTAGTCTCTATTCTGATCTTTACTGTTTTCTTTCAAACTTACCTCTAACACCCACCTCTGGGGCATTATATCTATATCAGCCCCTCTCTCCTTTCTTCGCCCATGCACAGCACACACACTTCACTTTCCTAAGACACCTCAATCTCCCTGAAACCACAGTGAAACATAACTATCGCCTTCATAAACCCCCTACCCACCTGCTCACCCTTGCTATCCTGCTGTTACTAGCAGCAGGGGATATTTTTCCCAATCCTGGCCCACCATCCACTGTCCCTAACTATTGCCTCCAACCTGCCCCACTGAGACACCCTTCTAGGCCAACCAATAGTCCGTGCATACCCTCCCCGGTTTCCTTTCAATGCGCACTCTGGAATTGCCAGTCGGCATGCAACAAACACCCCACCATCCATGACTTTTTCCCTGCTAAATCCCTTAACCTGCTAACTCTCACAGAAACGTGGATGCAGCAGTCTGACATTGCCTCCCTTACTGCATTGCCTTACAATGGCTTGCAGTTCTCCCATACCCCAAGGCCAGAAAACAGGCATGGTGGAGGAGTAGGTGCTCTTCTCTCCCCGCAATGCACCTTCCAGACCCTCCTACCTACTGTACATACAGGAGCCTTCAGGCCGTTCACAAGCATAACATTGCTAAGTCTCTACAGTCCTCATGCCCCCTATCCCTTTCCTCTCCTGCCTCAACCTGGCTGACACACATTACAACACCACTCTCAAGCATGCCCTGGATGAAACGGCGCCCCCCCATGACCCAAGCCGTCCAATGCAGAGCTCGGCAACCATGGCTCCTCAAACGCGCTTCATCCAATGGTGCTCAAGATGTGCTGAATGGCTATGGAGAAAGTCCCAAAAGTCCAAACTTTGTCCACTTTAAATTCATGCTCAAAACCTACAACCTAGGCCTCCACTATGCAAAACAAGTCTACTTCATTTCTCTCATCTCCTCACTATCCCACAACCCTAAACAACTCTTTGCCACTTTTCACTTCCTTCTCAGCCCAAAATTACAGCCCCCAGTGATGGATCTCAGTGCTGATGAGCTGGCTGCTTTCTTCAAAATGAAAATCGACAACAATTGGCAGGAAATAACCTCCCAATCTCAGACTAGCCCTGACCCTAGGCTCATCAGTACTACATCTAACTCCTGCTCACTGTCTGTACTCAGACCAACGACAGAGGAAGAAGTCTGCAGATTGCTTTAGTCTGCTCACCTCCCACCCACGCTAGTGACCCTTTTCCCTTACCCCTCCTCTGGTCTCTCTCCTCAGTGGTCATCTCCCACCTCACCAGTATATTCAACCTCTTCCTGACCTCTCACATCTTCCCCTCATTCAAAATGCTATTATATCCCCACTGCTAAAAAAAATGACTCTTGAGGCGACTGATGCTGCCAACTACTGACCCATCTCAAATCTCCCCTTTATCTCCAAACTATTAGAATGCCTGGTTTACTCCCGCCTTATAAGCTATCTATCAGAAAACTCTCTTCTTGACCCCCTACAGTCTGGCTTCCGCCCTCTACACTTCACAGAAACCGCCCTGTCTAAAGTGTCAAATAACCTCCTGAAGGGTAAATTCAGGGGGGAATACTCCCTACTGATCCTCCTCGATCTCTCCGCAGCATCTGACACTGTTGACCACAAACTCCTCCTCAATATGCTTTGCTCCATTAGACTAAAGGACACTGCCCTCTTCTGGTTCTCCTCCTACCTATCTGACCGCTCCTTCAGCGTCTCCTTTGCTGGCTCCACTGCTCTCCCTCTTCCCCTTGCAGTTAGGGTCCCCCAGGGCTCGGTCCTTGGCCCACTTCCCTTCTCCATCTACACATCCCCTATTGGACAAACCATCAGGAAATTTGGCTTTCAGTACCATCTCTATGCTGACAGCACCCACTTTTACACCTCCCCCCGTGACATCACAGCAACCTTCCTCCAGAACGCTACCGACTGTCCACTGTCTCTAACACTATGTCCTCTCTCTACCTAAAACTGACCATCTCCTGTTTCCACCCTTTACTAATCGACCTCATCCAGACATCTCTATCTCAGTATGTGACACCACCATAACTCCCAGACAGCACGCCCGTTGCCTTGGGGTTATATTCGATTCCAATCTCTCCTTCACCCCTTATAGCCAATCTCTGGCCTGAATATGTCACCTGCAGCTCAAGTGCAACACCCCAGAGGGGTACCCTGGACACTTGACTAACGTGAAGAGCTGAGGGGGTTAAGTGTTGGCTTGTCACGGCAGCACTTACCAGGCTCTGGTCCCAGAGGGATAACAGATAGCCAAGGCCAGAGCAGAATTGCAGGCCACCTTCGACACCCCTAGGATAGGGTATGCCAATAAACGTAATGATGGTGGTAGTACTTATCACTCGTGATGCCCCCGTTCCCACACACCGGTATGCTACACGGTGGAGAATAAAACACAGAGACTTGTGTTATACCTCAGGTCCCCAGGAACGGTTAGGGCCCAGAATAACTTTACTTAGTAATAATTTTGGCAAAACATTTATTCACAGAGAGGCAGGTACAATTCTTCGAAGTCTAAGCAGACCAGAGATCAGAGGTCAGGGAGAATACACAGGAGGAAACCGGTCCTACAGTCTATGTTATCTGTAGGGTACTGCTCCTGGACTGGGCGCACTGCAGAGGAGGAAGGGATAGAAGTAACTCAGCAGATTCTCTGGCAGACAATTGTTTACTTTAAAGGATTAACAATAACACCCCGCCCGGCAGGCGCATGGGTGTGTCTCAGTAGCATACCTCTATGTGGTGATGCTGACTTTGGACGGCCGCACAGGCAAAACCTGTGGTCTGAATTGGTACCTGAAGGATGGGCCTCTATATACAGAGTTACTGGGAAATGCTCTGTCAGGGTTATAGGACTCACGCCTCTCACATCCACATTCCAATCGCTACGGGATATCTCTCCTCCTCTTCCATCTTCACCTACATGGAAGCTGATAGTGCTTACATGTGGCTCTATGTTAGCACTCTCTCCTCCAGAAGATGGACTTAGAACTCCCTTTCCCACTCTCAAACACTCCTATTTATACCCTTACTCATACCACATGAGATGACAGACTGATACATTTACATGCAGGCAGTGATTTTATTAAGTTAACCTCTCAATTGCCGCAGCTGTGCAACACATACACTGGAAATGACAGGACAAGCTTTACACAGTGCATCTACATAAGACAAACATGTATGCATTTATGAAGGGGACCAAAATGATGTGCTGGGCCACTACACAAGAATCTGCCCTTTTCTCACCATGGACACACTAAAAATGCTCACTGTTGCCCTCATCCACTCTCGGCTCGATTTCTGCAACTCGCTGCTGATAGGCCTTCCCTGCATTAGACTCTCCCCTCTCCAATCCATCCTGAATGTAGCAGCCAGACTCATCTCCAGCTGCTACTCGAATGCCTCTGCCCTGTGCCAAATACGGAATTCAATTTAAACTCACCACCCTCATTCACAAAGCTCTCCACAGCATGGCACCGCCCTACACTGCTTCCCCCATCTCAATTGACCACCCACCCTGCGCCCTCCGCTCTGCTAACAAAATCAGACCAAGTGCCCCTTTAATTTGAACCTCTCATTCCCGCCTCCAAGACTTCTCCAGAGCAGCACCAGTCCTCTGGAACGCGCTACCCAAAACTATCTGGGCAATCACTGACAAACAAAATTTCACGCGTGCTTTAAAAATGCAACTCTTCAGGGAGGCATACCATATCCCCTAAACTAAACCCTCTTTACCCCGCCTGATAACGTGCTCCCTGTCGTACTGACTGCAATCCCTGCTAGCCGTTATCAACCGCCCCCTGCAGTCACACCCATTCAGCCACTATACATACAGCTCAATTTGACTATTGTCAATGTGTATAGCACCCCTCACTCTCCACCTCCCCATACCATGCACATCTCCAGCCCCTTTACCTTTTGTATCACCCCATTATCTATAGTATATAAACTAGTTGGAGCAGGACCCTCACCCCTACTGTTTCCATCAACTGATTACTACATGAAACCGTAGTTTTGTTTTCATTCACCTTGTCTTGTAAGCGCTGCAAAATATGCTGGCGCTATATAAATAAAGATTATTATTGTTCAATGTTCTTAATCTTATATAACCTGTTCTGCTCTTGTCTATTTTCTTTTGAACCACGCCACCTTGCTAAGCCTGTTCTGATTTTTGTTATTGCATTCTGTTCTGGAAGTTTCCTGCTTCGCTTTATTCCTGTAAGAATACTTTATTTATTAATTTGGACTTAAAGACGCAACAATTTTGGGGGGATTTTTGTTTCCATGTGTCAAAAGTCATAACTACCACATAGGAAGCACCCTCCCTCTATTAACCTTCTACATGTTGTGATCAACAGTGATTGTGGCATGTAAGGGGTTAATGGTGGGGATAAATGTTCTCACTTATCCTCACTGTTGCAGCTTGACCCTGGCTGTCACTGACAGCTGATTCCTGCTGTAAATGGTGTGGGCTCATGTGTGTAGATGACAAAATCTAAGGCCGCCACCACATGCCAAAGCCGTATTCCACATGTGAAATATCGCAGTGGAATCTGGCATTGACTGCAGATGGCAACCCTGTGTACCTGTCAGTCATCTTTTTTTTTTGTACTGCGGATGGTCCGGACGGCTTGCCGCCAGGCATGCGCAGTACAGACTTGCCGTCGCTAGACGATGATGCGGGTACCCGCAACCTGTTTGTAATGTTAATTGCGAAAGGGCTGCCATTTGGACGCCTTCCATTTACTCCAATGGAAGCCGTCTGCTCAGAATCCGCTAAAAATAGAGCATGATGCGATTTTTAGTTGCGAGCAGAAATCGCAATTGATTGTCGCTCATGTGCAGGAAGAATCACTTTTCCATAGCATGCTATGGACAGTATTCCACCTCGATGGATTGTCACCTTGTCGTGGTGAGGTGGCTTGTATGTTCCAGTGAACCTATGGACGAAGCCGTGGGAGTCATTTGATTCTAGAACCAGACTAAGCACAATCTGAAGTCCTCAACGACAAAACAGGCGGTCAAAAAAGAAAAGTGAACTTTGGGACATGGAACATTCGGACACTGTTGGACAATGAACACCCTGAACGCAGGACTGCTATTGTAGCAAGGGAGCTGAGGCGCTTCAACATCGATATAGCAGTGCTTCAAGAGACCCGGAGAGGCACAGCTGAAGGAAGGAAAAGGAAGCTGCACCTTATTTTGGAAGGGCCTGCCTGAACAAGAACGAAGAATACATGGAGTTGGTTTTGCAATTAAAAACGACCTGGTGAAGTATCTGTCTGAAGCACCCATCAGCATCAATGAACCACTCTCAACTCTCCAAATGAATATTGCCAAAAAACAGCAGGCAACTATCAGTAGTGCTTATGCACCAACTTTAGATACTGATGAAGACATCAAGGAAAATTTTACTGTCAGCTGGACATTATCCTATCGGAGATACCCAAGGAGGACAAAATCATCCTCCTGGGTGATTTTAATGCAAGAGCTGGACAAGACTTCAACCTGTGGCCATAGGCTATAGGAAAAATGCACTTGGAAACAGCAACTCGAATGACATCTGACAGCACTGTAAATTGTGAAAGATGGATGGCGAGAAAGAGAAATGTATTAAGAGGAAAGAACGTCAAGCCTTGTCGGGACCATTTTCCACTTGGAAACCGATGTCTCCACTGCGAAAGAACCTACGGATCAAGAATAGGTCTCTAAAGTCACCTACGGACCCATTGCTAAGCCCGTATACTTGGAAGGCAATCATGCTCGGCCACGAGTGATAGCCTATGATGATTGACGATATTTGCTGCAGAACCCGGAGACGGATGCCCGCCCCGGATAGCATAATGCAAATCTACCTGTGTGCAGGCGCCTTAATACATGGCATTTTGCATCACCCTCTTTCTCCGCATGACGTATATGCATGTAATGGGGCGCAAAAGGGTTAAAGCAAGCCTACACAACATACAGTCTTTGGGCTACAAGCAACCTGGTAAAGGATTTATGGTGGCTTGCAAAATGTCACATGGGCATGACTGATGCAGCGAGGCACAGTCCTTTAGCCTAGTAGCTACCGGCTATTGTGACTAGGCTAAAGGACTTTGCCTTGCTGCATTGCCGGTCACCTGATTGTGATGTCAGGGAATAGATAGTGGGCGTCAGCTGCATGACTTGAATCTGGTGTGGCAAGGGGGTTTACTCGCTTGCGGATCGCCGACCTCAACATCAGGAAATGGGCATCACATGTAGAAAGGCTCCAGGAGACTTGACTTTCTCAAACATCTGGTGCCTGCCAGCATTTATTCACAGCACACAGCACAGCAAATATATACAGTTCATGCAATGTCCAGGGTTTACAACCCACAGGGTCCCCGTCACTAACCCCGCTCTGGGTGTCTAGAGGGCATCCTCTTCTGACAGACAGCGTGACGGTTCCCAGAGCTGGTCCGCACTGCACCTCACTGGTCTATACTGGACCTCAGGCTAGCAGCCCTTCTAGTGCCACTAAGCCATAACTTTCCTTGAGTGTGACAGGAACTAATCCTTTTATCTACCCCTGCCACACCCAGGGTGATAACCCTCTGGTTTCTGCAGCCAAAATGCCTGTCTACCAGCCTCTGCAGGCCATTCTATGTACTGCACTTTTACACTGGTGTTCTACATGCAATTGATGCCCACTATTCTTTCCCTTGCTACAGGGCCAGTCACAATACTATGATGTCGAGGAGGGCACTTTAGGTCCGGGGAATTTAACAGAGCTGCAAGAACGCTTTCTAATGGGAATCCAACAGTGGTGTATGCACATTTGCGCACACCTCAATGCTGAATTTTTGCGGAACAAACAATGCTTTTTTGAATGCAGGTCCCTTTTTCCGTCTGCAGGTCATGTTCATTTGCTTGCGGCAAACAGACACCATGATTGAATTGGCTAATGAGTTCCAGATGTGTTTTTTTCCCATCAGAATTATGTAGTGTATCACACATTTCTTTGTCTCTTGCATGCGCATTTGCACCCCCCCCATTGACATTTATAGGGACCTTTGATGTGCAAAACAGAGTATGCTGTGTTTTTTTTTTTGCACAACCAAAATGCATGGTGAAAAAATATGGAAATGTGAACAAACTTATTGAAATCAATAGATTCTATTCTCTGTATTGCGCTTTAAAATTGATATAGCAGTGCTCCAAGAGACACGGAGATTGAGAGGGACAGCCGAAGGAAAAAAAAAGGAGGCTACACCTTCTTGTAGAAGAACCTGCCTGTACTAGAACGAAGAATACAAGAAGCTGGTTTTGCAATTAAAAATGACCTGGCAAAGTATCTGTCTGAAGCACCCGTCGGCATCAATGAACAACTCTCAACTCACCAAATGAATCTTGCCAAAAAACAGCAGGCAACTATCAAAAGTGCTTATGCACCAACTTTAGATGCTGACGAAGACATCAAGAAAAATTTTACTGTCAGCTGGACACCATCCTATCGGAGATACCCAAGGAGACAAAATCCTCCTCCTGGGTGATTTTAATGCAAGAGCTAGACAAGACTCCCTAAGGAATGATCCCTAAGAGGTTTGCTGTATCCGGCCTGGTCATCTCTGCTGGTCTCAGCCAAAGGGGACCACAGACCTGTCTCAAGGGACCCCAATTTCCTGACATTTACCTTGTCTTTGAACTCCTTATTTGTGGGTAGTTCTACCATGTACCCCTATTTTTCTTTTCTTTACTTCTTCAGTGTATTGGCACTATAGGCCCCCCTTCACATGGGCATATGCATATTTGACACATAAGTGTGGCACCCACACGACATGGAGTGGGTTTGGGTGATAGCAATAGGAGGGGTGGTGGCTCCGCTACTCCCCCTGATCCCACACCACACCTACGTGGAAAACACCGCAGTGTGACTGATGTTTCTAGTTTGATGCTAGGTGCTACCTGCAAAGTCAGGCAGGAAAAGATGGTGGTTTGTCAGGTTCGTTTGTCAGGTGGTTTGCACATGTTCTAGGGGAGGAAAAGGGTCTCCAGGAGCCAGGATTAATAGTGAAAACACCAGGACATTTTATTGGCAGCAAGAGTTATCTTCACTTAGGGACAGTTACACAACTTGTGTACCTTTGCTTGAGATAATGATTACAATTTGAATACAGGGTTTGCTTCCCTTCCCATTTAGGATTTGTTGATTGGATTACACTTTCGTCCCTTTTGCTTTGTACTCCAGCTTTACTTCCTTGTGATAGTTAGTAAGATTGCCTTTTCTCTTTCTCTCTCTTCCTTTTATTGTGTTCCTGATTCTGATTACTTCCTTCTAATTTCTCTCTTGCCCAAACTTTCCATCTTGCTGACTTTGTGTCCATACACATAAACTGGATTGAGTACTCACACTTTTCCACTTCCCACTGCACTGGCTTCTCTTCTGGTGTTCTTTCCTTGCTTGTTTCTTCTAGCTCTTGGACTCTGCTGGCTTGAACTGCTCTAGACTAACTAAACTCCACCAACTCTCTCTTTTTAATACCATCACTCTAGCCCAACCCGTGTGGGGGATTCATCTACCAATCCCAGGCCCTCTTTCTTCCTGCTAGCTGCCTAGTCACTTCCCAGGCTGTTGATAGGTGACCTGAAACCCAATGGGGATGGGGGAACCTGTCAATGCACAAGACACAGTGGTGAATGGAAAAGCATATTAAGAGCATAAGACATAACTTTTGACACACATAATAGTAAACACATTTTAAGGGCTTATTCAGACGTCATATATCAACTGTCCCTGTCTGCAAGGGGAGGAGGCGGGACGGGAGCAGTGCACTAAGCTCCCGCCCCCTCTCCGCCTTTCACTACTATTTGCAAGGGGAAGGGGCAGAACTTAGCGTCGCCCCGCCTCTCCCATTGCAAACAGTGGCAAGAGCCGGAGAGGAGGTGGGAGCTTATTGCACTGCTCCCGTCCCACCTGCTCCCCTGAAGGCAGAGAGGGACAGCGTATATTGGCTGGACATGAAAACCCAGCTGATATACTGACGTCTGAATAAGCCTTAACCATGAAATAACCAGAGAAGTGCTGTAGTGACCCTAATCCACGTCACTACATAAGCACTGCATATTTGTAAAATTTATGTGACTTTTGTGCAGTGCATTAAGGCATTTTACTGTCATCTTTGCCTCCGCAGGGCATATTCATTTGTGTGCGGTGAACAAAGACATACTGACTGAAATGGCTAATTAGTCTAATGAGTTCCATAAGGCTAACTTCACACGGGTGAGCACGATATCGGGCATTTGCACACTGACTTCTATAGGTACTGTTGGTGCGCAAATGCACAGGAAAATAGTGCATGCTGCTTTTTGTTTTGCATGGCTGAAATACACACATGTGAACGAACCCATTGAAATCAATGCGTTCTATTCTGTGCGTATTGTGTGCGCAAATACGCCCCTGTAAAGGGGGCCTTATACCTTGCAGTGATATGTAGAGGTTTTAATTCACAAACCAATCCTTTTCAGTAATCCCCTAATTTGGTGTAAAGTTGTGCATTGGGGAAGCTACACATTAGAATAAAGTCCACAAATATTGAAGATTTTGCACGGAAATAAAACCTAGCAGGTAAAGACAACATATTTCGCCTTGGTACAGCAACGTCCCCTCCTCTTTTCCTTTGAATAGCCTGTAAGCAACAGCCAAGGCTGTGTGACGACGCCCAGAGGTTGGCTGTCTTCCTCTTCACCTACACAACAGGTTCAGACACAAAGGACAGCTTCATCTCCAGGTCCTCCTAAGTTTTTCTCCAACTCTGTGAGCTTACACTAAACCACAGCCAACATGGTGAGTAATGATAGAATAATATATTTATGTCTAATCATTTGACTTGTAGTTTTAAACATAATTTGCTTTAATGTATTTCTTATACTTTTTATATGTATCAAACTGTAAATATTTTATTACATTGTTTTATTGTTGCAAGAATAATGTGTAAATATTACATGTGGTCAGTGTAGGTTTTTAATACTGGATACGTTTAACACATACTGAGTCATGGTTCCAAATCAGGGCACCCTTTCCTTGTATTAACTAACTACTCATCATGCCCCCTTAATAAAAGTATTCTTTCATTAGCTTCTAGCGTTTAATATATTGTAAGGAGGATCATTTTAGAAATAGAGCTGTATACACACATTACATTGTAGTATAAGGAAGTTTTTAGCTGCCTCTAATTTTAGGGTTCCTCATATGTGCAGAAGAGCTCTGGTATTGTGTTGCATGGCCAATTATTGCAAAGTGCTTTCAACTTGTTTTACCTGTAGAAGCTGGTCAGCTAAAACCCACATTGCAAAACCGCAGCGACTTGCGGTATAGGAGGATGCGAGTTCTGTTGGAAGGGAACATAAACCTTGCTTTATAATTGTCCTTTTAGACAAGTGAACGAGCGAGTGATGTCACCTCCAACTTGTTTGCTCTCCTGCAATCTATTTAGACAGACAGATACATTGTTGGCTCATTCAAATGAGAATCGTTAAGAATTATTATTATTATTCAGTGCCCGTATAAGCGAATGAGAGGGACAGAACGAGCGCTGTTTAAAGGCTTCTTTGCACTAGCTTGTTTGCACATGTTTTTGCACGAGCAAGACACAGAGAATAGAACCCATAGATTTCAATGGGTTGGTTCTCATAGATGTGTTTTGTGCAAAAAAGTAGGACCTACTGTATCTTTCTGCATTTTGCACAGCCAGAGTCCGATAGAAGTCTATGGGAGGGGCACAAGTAAGCAAGAGAAAGGGTGTGACGCTGCACAAATTGCAGGAAACAAAGACCTTATTAGTCTCTAATAGCCATTCAATTCTATGGAAAGGGTGTGTCTCGCGTGTGAACTAGCCCTGCGCACTCAGAAATTACAGTAATATATGTAGGCGTGCGCACAAAGCCATGATAATAGTCCTCGCCACCTTAACATTTGCTTTAGGGCTTATTCACACATCAGTATTTTTCAAGCCAAAACCAAGAGTGGAACATACAGCAAGAAAGTATAATGGAAAGACTTGCATTTCTTCCATATTGTGGACTGGATTCACACGAATGTATATCGGCTCGGTTTTCACACCGAGCCGATATACGTCGTCTTCATCTGCGGGGGGGGATGGAAGAGCCAGGAGCAGGAACTGAGCTCCCGCCCCCTCTCTGCCTCCTCTCCGCCCCTCTGCACTATTTGCAATGGGGAGATGTGGGGTGGAGGCGGGGCTAATTCTCACCACCTAGCCCTCGCCACCGTCCCGCCTCCTTTCATTGCAAATAGTGCAGATGGGCGGAGAGGAGGCAGAGCGGGGGCGGGAGCTCAGTTCCTGCTCCTGGCTATTCCATCCTCCCCCCCCCTGCAGATGAGGATGACGTATATCGGCTCTGCGTGAAAACCGAGCCGATATACATTCGTGTGAATCCAGCCTTAGACCCACTCCTGGCTTTGGCTTATAAAATATTGATGAAAAATTCTGACATGTGAATAGGCCCCTCAGTGCAGAATTTGCATGTATGCCAAGATAACTGCCTGTTGAGCTGCGTGTCATTCTGTGAGTAGAGACGACTTTTAGTTCACTGTGATGAGATAACTCGATCAGAAATCCCAGTTGCGCCTTGAAATTATCGCAGATGTACAGAAAGTCCATGCTTACAACTTCTGGACCTTGAACTTCATTCCATTTGATACATTGCACATTAAACTCCCCCAAAACGACAGTCCCATTTTTTTGGTATCACTCTACGTACATTGGTTATCTTACACCGTACCCCTGGAGCGCAGGAACTTTTTCATCTTCTTACCAACTGAAAGACTGATAGTCTTTGCTTGTGTATTCCATCTGTGGAGATTCCATAGACGCTCACCGCCTTGTGGATATCCAGTTAGGACGGTGGACCTTTAGCAATAGCTCAAAATTTGAGCCTGAGGCCTCTTCTACAAGTGTTTTATCGCGGCTATTTTGCTGTGATAAAACGCTGCCCGAAAATCGCGAACATCTGAAGCATTGGATTCCAATTGTTCAAATAGCGATTTTCTGGCGCGTAAAATTGCCTGGCCGGAAAAGATAGCGCATATGGTGTCCTATCTTTTGCCGGAATATGTAGCTGGTTCCCATACACTCCTATGAGAGCTGTCAGAAAAGCGGAGGGGGAGGGAGATTAGCAGTGGGTCGCATTGCTAAAGTCTCTCCCCCTCCCCTTGCCGTCAGCTCCCATAGGCTGGGGAGAGAGGGCAGGGAAATTAGCATGGGAAGCGCTGCTAAAGTCCCTCCCCCTTTTGTTGCCAGCAGCTCCCATAGGTTGACAGCGCTAAAGTTTCTCCCCCTGGCCGATGGAATTCCGGGCTGTAGCGTGTATACGTTGCAGCCTGGCTGTCTGGATAAGTGAGAAAACGGGAGATTTAGCCACGACTTTTTCTCGTTAATGTGATTTTCGTCCACGATACGAACGGTTGAAAATCTTAATGCTTGTGTGAGACAACCCTTAACGCAAACCCGTATGATAGCCGTCCCTTTTGGGAAGTGGCTGCTCACACCAGGTGAGTTATCTCTGACTTTAAATCTTTCTTGCTTTTTTATTAAACCATTTGGAGCGCTGCCCTCATTGTAATTATTTGGTTGTGTCTCACCAATAAAAAAGTGACTTATTCTTCCAGCACATTAAAATGGAGGTAAATTGGTTTCAGTAAACTTTGTGTCTTTCCTCCGCTTCAAAACTTTCCAGTTATGCAAGCCTCTCCCCGGAGATGACCCAAGAGAACAGAGAAAGCTGCAGGCAATTTCCCTAGACGCCAAGAACATGAAAGGACTAGTCTTACTTAGTTGCAAAATATGCTAACCTCCTGGTGAAATATACTCTGATTAGGTGAAATGAGTTGAATGTATTTTACGGCTCACAGTGCAGCCAGGGATTATTATGATTGTTTTCTAAAATGCGTATTTACACCTTTGCAACCAATTTTTTAGCCACATGTGATTGATATTCTCTGGGAATCCATTGCAGAGGGTGAAAACTGCAGTGAAAAACTGCAGCAAACTCATATTTCTGCCTGTTCACATGTATTGTACTACAGATTACTGGAGATTTAGGCCATTGTCATACGGACAGAAGTACATTTATTGGGTTGAAATCAATGTGTTCTATTCACTGTGTATTGCAAAAATGCTGCGCAAATACGTTCGTGTGACACGGCGTATTCTGCGCCTGTATTACAAGAATGTACTTGAAAATTAATGTGCACAATATGCAGTGAATAGAACCCATTGATTGTAATGGGTTCAGTCACATTTTGCACGCGCATTTCATTCACGCAAAAAAATACGCAGCATGCTCTATTATCCTGCACATGTGCACACGAAAATAGCAGATATTGAACTATTTGAACTAATTAACTTAATTGCCCATTTTGATCAATGAGAGCATGGCTGCGTGTTTATTTGCAGGTGCAAATGCGCACCATTTTCACGGACATGCAAGTGGAAATATGAAACACACATTGCCCGAATAGGCAGCACAGATGTACTTACGCCTGTGTGACACCAGCAGTAGGGCTTCTTCACATGACCATATTTGCGCATGTTTTGTGCATGTAAAATATACATGAGCAATGCGCTGGGAGCAGAACACATTGATGTCAATTGAATTATATCCGGAGCATGTTTTGCACGCATATTTCGTGCGGACCCCAAAAAATAGGACTTGCTTTATATTTCTGCGTATTATGCAGCAAAAGCCCCCATAGCAGTCCATGCGCAAATATGCAAGGGGATACATGAAACACTGCGCAAAACAGGGAAGAGAACACATCTAGACCTCATAAGGCTAAATAGCCTTTTAAACCATGGAAGGGGTGTGTTGCGCACATATATGAGCTCTCCCTTTGTGTGCGAAAAGGACAGTACTATGCGCAGACATGCTCGCAAATCTAGGTCATCCAACTTCATTCGCTGGGTAAATGCATTGCGCAGAGGCAAGCGTAGTTGTGCATATGCTCATCTGACACTAGAGCGGATAACTCACAGCATAAGGGCGCATTCAGACAACCGTATATCGTCCGGGTATTCACGCCGGCCGATATACGGCATCTCTTTCTGCAGGGGGAGGAGGCTGGAAGAGCCAGGAGCAGTGCACTGAGCTCCCGCCCCCTCTCTGCCTCCTCTCCACCCCCTCTCCGCCCCTCTGCACTATTTGCAATGAGAGAAGGCGGGGATAAGTACCGGGAATTAGCTCCGCCCCATCTCGCCTCTCCTCATTGAAAATAGTGCAGGGGGGTGGAGAGGAGGCAGAGAGGGGGTGGAAGCTCAGAGCACTGCTCCCGGCTCTTCCAGCCTCCTCCCCCTGCAGAGAGGGACGCCGTATATCGGCCAGCGTGAATACCCGGCCTATATATGGTAGTCTGAATGCGCCCTTAATCTGACATGTCTGAACATGGCCTGATATCCCAATGCATCTAAAATGAAAAATAAAGGAATTTTGCAAGTGTTTTCATTAAAGGGACACTGCCATCAGAAAGGGGTCATTTTTTAAGTCCATATTCATGGAAAAGAAATATATTTGGTGTTTTAGGCTTTTTCTTTTCAGCATTATTATGCAAATAACATGAAATCCAGGAGATTGCCCTTCTGTCGCACTCGGCACACAGGGGAGAAGGCAATGAAACTATGTGTCAGTTTACTGCAGTTGTAAAGAGATATTAGCTACAAAGTAACCTTATTGAATCCTATCTGGAGGGATGGAAGGACAAATGATAGCTGTATTGTTCTCCTGAGATGAGATCAATGAGTGCCGAGAACACAAATCAACTTGACTGGAAAACAGAAATGCTATTGTATGACTTCATATGTCCAGTATTATCATTAGTATCACTTCTGGTTTTCCAGTGTTCGAGTTTGCCTGCCTATAGAATAATATACACATCACAGCATCATCGTCACGTAACGCAAAAGGACGGTGACCGTCTTCACATAGGACATAGTTTCCATGTCTCTTTATGCTACAGTCCCTTCGTCTAGACTTTTAATTAGTGTTTAAACATTTATACTTGTATGCATCTCCCTTTCTATTAAAGGTCCTTTTACACGAAATGTTTATTATACAGATTACTGTGATCCAACGAGAATATGAATGATTATCGTTCAGTATTAATACATGTAGCAACTGAATGAGGTATAGGAAGTCTTTCACTTCTCGTTCATTGTTCAGTTCCTGCATGCATAAGGCTGGGTTCACACAGGGCGGATTTGCCGCGGAAATTCCGTGCAGAATTTCACTGCGACAAATCCGCATGTGGCCGCTAATCCCGGGATTAGCCAGCCAAGTGGATGAGATTTCTCAGAAATCTCGTCCACACGGGACGGCAAATCCGCTGCGGCTAAGCCAGCAGAAGCCGCTGCTGCGGCGCGGATTTGCCGACCGCAGCATGTCTTTTTTCTTTTTCCGCTGCAGCCGCACTCTCCTCTATGGGAGCACCAGCCGCAGCGGAAGAGCGAGCGGCCGGGCCGCTTCAAAGCTGCCGCAGCTGAGCCGTGGCGGTTCTCCCGGCAGAAATATCGCAGTCTTTTGCTGCAGCCAAACTGTGACATTTCCGTCGGGAATCCGCCCCGTGTGAACGTGGCCTAAGGCTTCTTTCACATGGCCGATATCACAGCTTTTTTCCCGTGATTTGGAGCGTCAGTGATCCATTTTTCTTGTGAAAAATCACACATCGCTTCGCTGCTGCCATTGATTGGTTCTTCAAACTCTGGTCAGTCAATCGCATTGTGGGGGCGGGGTTTATGAATTGGCCAATCAATGCCGTGCTCAGCCAATTTATGAATTCCACCTCCACAACAGTGATTGGTTCTTCAAACTCTACTCAGCCAATCAATGCAGAGCTGGATGAACCAGTCACAGCCCTCACTTCCTGGAGGCAGGATTTTTGAATCCCGCAAACAGGAAGTGATCTTCTGTGGGTAAACAAGGACTGCAAGATGCACAGTGGAGCTCCAAGCAGCAGCAGGAGGACCCAGTCTGAGCCTGCTAGGTAAGTATGCTTTTTTTGGGGGGGGTGCAGTTAGGGCTTATTTTAGGGGCAGGGAAATGTATCGCATGAAAATCGCGTTCGTGATTTGCGATAAACAAGGCTCCAAAGGAAAGCATGGGCTACAAAAAAAAAAATCGCAAATCGCTCAAATATAGAGCATGCTATGATTTGTCTCTCACAACATAGCATCAGAGAAAGCATAGCATCACACGATTTGTAGCACTGTCGCATTGTAATAAAATCGCACAATTTTTTCGCCGGTGGGAAAGCAGCCCCAAACTGAATGACGTATCGTTCCGTGTGAACAGGTAGTCGCTCACTTATGAACAACTGCCTGTTTACTGTGAATGGAGGTGGACAGCCGGAACGATCTCCAGCCCGCTCCACCTCCATTCAGTCAGCAATGCTTGTTTCTGTGTAAGCACAAGATTGATTATCACTGGTAAAAGCATCCTTAGGCCAGTTTCACTCAAGCATTTTTTTTCAGGCACGCAAAATACACAGCAGTAAATCTTTATGTATTTAAATGGGGCCTCTCACACTAGCATATTTGTGCCACGTATTTTATGCTCATTAAATCACACACATGTACAATTTTTGTCATTTTTGTGCATATTTCATGCATAAATTGTCTCTCTTGTTGAAGTATATGCTGCCTGCCTCGATTCCGGACTCCTCTGATTACGCCTCTGTTCTCACACTCTGTTACCGCACCTTAGTCTATAGTTGCGTTAGCAGGCATATAACTAGGACTACTTCTAGTGTAACATTGTATGCTAGGCTGAAAGACGACAAATAAATCCCTTCTCGACTACCTAATTCCAAGTTGCTACCTAACTCCAAGCACCAGATCACCACCCCCCGCTGGTCACCTAATATCTATATCCTGTAATATCATAGCACTCTAAAAAGACATCTAGTTCCCCCTTAAACTCCTCTATGGATTTTGCCATCACCACGTTCTCAGGCAGAGAGTTCCACAGTCTCACTGTTCTTACAGTAAAGAACCCCCTAGACGTAGAGAATGCCCTCTTGTTACCGACACAGTCCTGGGTATAAACAGATCATTGGAGAGATCCTTGTATTGTCCCCTAATGTATTTATGCATTGTTTGTTTCCCCAAAAATAAGACACTGTCTTATTTTCAAGGGGTTGTCTTATACTACTTATCTAGTAGTCGGCTTTCAAGCCACTCGTGCTGGTCTCTGCTGCTGCAAGGTTCTGTGTCCTCCTGCATGCCCTCAGAGTAGGTCTTCCTGATAGCGCAGCTTGAATATCCCGCCTCCAGCAAGCTAATGCTCTGATCGGTTCATCAAACGCAGGGTCAGCCAATTAGAGCTGGCGCTCGAATAATCAATTACAGCCATTCATTGAATGACATGATTGAATGGCTGTGATTGGTTCATTGAACACTGGCATTCATTGGCTGACGCGGCGCTCGATGAACCAATCAGAGCATTAGCTTGCTGGAGGCGGGGTATTCAAGCCCCACTACCAGGAAGAACTGCTCTGTCGGTGTATGGGAGGACACGGAAGCCTGCAGTAGCGATAGAGACCAGCGCGAGGGACCCAAATGCCGGCTGCTAGGTGAGTATTGTTTTTTTTTCCCATGTAGTGCAGCTAGAGCTTATTTTTGGGTGTGGGCCTATATTTCAAGCCCCCTGAAAATCAGAGTAGGTCTTATTATCGGGGGAACGCGGTGTGAATAGTCCCGATTTTGATAGCCATTCTGGGTATTCCAGTCCTCCCATTGGGATTATTGGGACCTTGAAATTATTATTCCAATTTGAAATATAAACCATATCCCAAAAATCATCCCTAGCTGTGAAAAAAATAAAAATAATTAACTCACCTAGAAGCGCTGTGCGGCTCTTCTCCCCGTTCCCGGGAAGTCTTCTTCTACTTTCTGGTGGCCAGGGATTGAAAAATCCCCGCCTCTAGAAAGCGCTGCCTCTAATTGGCTGAGCACTGTAACCAATCAGAGGCAATGCTCAGCATTAGTCTAAGTTCCAGATGTGTTCTTTTTCCTGCGCAATTACGCCGTGTTTCACGTATTTCCTTGGATTTTCAGTACCCATTTGCGCATCCCCATTGACTTCTATGGGGATTCTTGCTGCGTAAATGTGCATGAAAATAGAGAATGCTTTTTTTTTTGCGTTTTATCGAAATACGCAGGAAATGTGCGCATGTGACCGAACCTCTTGAAATCAATGAAGCCGCCCTAAGGTATATGTTAAATGAACATGAAAAAACATATGGAAACATATGCCATTCTATGCAGACCTGTACTTTTTAAAACATATGCATTGAACAGCCGTACATTTCTATACGTTTGTGCCGTTTTGTTTTTTTTTACATTTAAAAAAAAAGCATACGTTTTTCATTGTCATTTTTTTCTTAATAAAGTCTTGTAATTGAACACTTTTTTTTCTTTGCATTCGATAACAACACGTGTACGTTAAACGCATGGAAATGTACAACCATACGTTTTAATATGTTTTTCATTGACTGTAATGTTAAAACAAATGTATACCCTTCCATATATAGATTCACAGTAGCTAAACTTTTCCATACCACACAAAAAAAAGGTCTACAGACGTATGTAAGGGCGAATGAACTCAAAAGTATGCATGTTTTAACTACGTCTGACTCATTTAGCCAGTAGGTACATGTAACTATACTTTGTTGCCTAAAAATGTATGCGATTCTTGGGGGTGTGAAGAATACAGTTTAAATGCTCCTGACCGAGTGGCATATGTCACATGAGTGTGAAGGAGGTGAACATACTGCAAAGTGAATAATTTATCGGAGCCGCAGGTGCGTCATCAATGTGGAACAAAGAAAGCGCCTAAATAATTCAGGAAGGAAAATATGCATAAAGTATATAAACTCATTGTATGTGCTAAGTACATCAGCGAATGCTCTATAGTCATCATCAGCAATCATACGTGCACTGTGCAGCTAGAGACAATGTGTGGCCTAAATGTAAGAATGTACTACTGGCAGCAGAACAACATTTTATTATTGTTGTGGCAACTTCTGCTTGTATAATACAGCTTTCACCCTCATTGGTTATTTAACCAACAGGAAGTAAGCTTACGTCCCCGCTGGGGGGCACTTAACGCAACAGGACGTAAACTTACATCCTGTGAATGGTGCAGGCTCAGAAGTGAACCTGGGCCATCCTGCAACAGGAGCCAGCTGTGACTGACAGCTGGCTTCACACTGCAACAGCAAGGATCGATGAGAACATTGATCCTCTCTCTTATACCCTTCCATCTCATGATCAGTGTACACTAAAGGCTCAGGGGCCCGAGTGCAAAAGTTCAGCTCGGCGCCCCCCAACGCCCTTACCTGTACCCATAACAGAGCGAGCATGCTGCCTCTGTGACGTCATCGGCACCCTGCAATGTAATTACGGAGGACTGACAGGTTGCCATAGCAGGCCTGTCATTGCCTGTAAACACTATCTTGAGCGATAATGCATTGCACTACAGAAGTACTGCAATGCATTACTATAGGGATCAAAGCTTTTATGGCTCTAAGTCCCCATAAAAATCTTTAAAAAAAAAATTAGTGTAAAAAACAACATTTCTGCACACTTGCCCGTTTGTATAAAAAAAATTTTTTTTTTAATTTTAAATCCACATATTTGGTATCATCATATCTGTAACGACCTGTACAATAAATTGAACATACAATTTATACTGCGTGGCAAAAGAAGTAAAAAAAACCCTAAAAACCAGAAGCAAAATGTTTATTTCTAGAGATGAGCAAGTATACTCGCTAAAGGCAATTGCTCGAGCGAGCATTGCCTTTAGCGAGTACCTGCCCGCTCGAGACTGAAGGTTCAGGTGCCGGCGCGGGGAGCAGTGAGTAGCGGCAGTCAGCAGGAGGGAGAGGGGGGAGAGAGGGAGAGAGATCTCCCCGCCGTTCTGCCCCGCTCTCCCCCGCAGCTTCCTACCCGCTACTGGCACCCGAACCTTCCGTCTTGAGCGGGCCTGGTACTCGCTAAGGGCAATGCTCGCTCGAGCAATTGCCTTTAGCGAGTATACTCGCTCATCTCTATTTATTTTGTTCATTTGCCTCCCAAAGAAACGCAATAAAGTCATAAGTACTTGAAAATTCTAGCAATAAAAACTACAGCTCGTTATGCAAAAATCAAGGTCTCACAAACCTATGTCCATGGAAAAATAATAAAGTTATTGAACTTTGAATGCAACAATGTAAAAAACAAATTTGAAAAAAAGGGTTTTTATTGTTCAAAAGTGGATAAAAGATATTTTTGGTATCGTCGTAATAGTACTGACCCATTGAAAAAATGTATCATGCCATTTAGGCTGGATTCAGGCGACCGTATATCGGCTCGGTTTTCACGCCGAACCGATATATGGTGTCCTCATCTGCGGGGAAAAGGGGGGGGGGGGGAGGATGAAAAAGCCAGGAGCAGGAACTGAGCTCCCGGCCCCCTCTCTGCCTCCTTTCCGCCCCTCTGCACGATTTGCAATAAAAGGAGGCGGGGCTATTTTTCGAGAATTAGCCCCACCCCCGTCCTGCCTCTTCTTATTGCAAATAGTGCAGAGGGGGTGGAGAGGAGGCAGAGAGGGGGCGGGAGCTCAGAGAACTGCTCCTGGCTCTTCCAGCGTCAGCCCCCTGCAGAGAGAGACGACGTATATCAGCTGGGCATGAAAACCAAGCCGATATACGTTCGTCTGAATCCAGCCTTATGCTGCGTCATTAACACTGAAAAAAAAAACTATGGCAGAATTGACGGTTTTTCTCTCGCTGCCCTACAAAAAAATTTTTAAAAGTTTTACAATACTTTATATGTATATATGTACCCAAAAATGGTAGCAATAAAAACTACAGTTTGCCAAGGAAAAATGAGCTCTCCTATGGCCATGTCAATGGAAAATAAAAAAGTTATGGCTTTTGAAAGGTTGAGATGAAATTACCCAAAAAATCTTTTCGTACTTATGGCCAAAATAAGCCATGGTTTTAAGGGGTTAAAACTTAGTTTATCTAATAAATAGATCCTTTATATAATCTAAGCTATAGTACATAACCTGTTCGTGAGATGGGGAAAGGATTGGTGTGTTCTTCCATCATTTGTCAGTAGTGATAGTTGTGTATACATATGAGGAAATCATGGCAGTGACACATTATGGAGACAATACCATATTCCTTTGCTCTATCTCTTAAAGTTTTTCAGGCAAACAATATTGATCATAATCCCCTTTATTTATAGCACATATATATTACACAGCACTTGATAATGGGTTTTGTCCCCATTGCAGAGAACACATAAACTCCATGCAGATGTTGGCCTTAGTTGGTTTTCAGTGGTCCACTGAGCCACCATGCTGCTATTGATAATGCCTTAGGATTGGCCATCAATAGTAGGTTGGTAGAGGTCCACTAACAGTATTCAAGCATATTTTTATATAATTTTCAAGAGGTGGCATCTAATTGGAGGGTCTCTCCTTGGAACTTCTGACATTTTCGTACTTGATACTATTCACTAAGCAGTTGTTGAGGCATATCTACTTTTTAATGGTCTCCACTTTCTTGGCATTATCATAGTATAATGGCACAGTCAAAGAGAGCATTTTTTAAGCATACAATGCTCAGAGACTAAGTACAGCATGTGCAATTCAACCTTCAAAGGTATTCACTGTGATACTAGAAGGATACAAAACATTGGCCCATAGCCTAGGAAACCATTCAGTCTTTTCAAGGAGATTGACCTTGTCAATTGGTTTTAAATTTCTCTTTCTAGTCTTTGTGAATGGAGTTCTCTGTTTTTAGTTCTTTTTCAATGTACTAAATAGCAAAAAGTGATTTTAAGACCACTTTCTATTTTAGTTCTGTATACGGGGAAATGGAATATATATTACCGGTCTATACAGATTTCATGTGAAAAATTGTTAGTACCAAACAAATATCCTAAGACCAATTAAAATGTTTTAAGTTAAAGCGCAGCTGAGTTTGTAACATGTTTTTTAAAATCTTACAGGCTCACCATACCCCCTCATTTACTGCTGCTTGCACATTATTTCATAAGTTCTAGTTTTCAGGTCGTATTACTCCTTTTTTGTGCTGTCTTGCTGTGTGCAAAACTTTCAGACAGGGTGTGTGTGGCAAGCCTACCATTTTGCCAGTAATTCACTGAACTGTACTTCCTTTCCCTCACTTCCCATGCGGCATTGCACTGTGTCTGGTCCAATCAGCAGGGAGGCAGTATCTTAATAACCACCCCTTTGGTTAACAGGTCATTTCGGGCATTCAGAGACATTCTGACCACGTGGTTAATAAACCCAACATAGGTCGAATGCCCATTGATAGATTATCACTGCGGAATTCACGGTCAGACACCCGACACGAATTCCGCAGAAATGTCCTTTCATAGACATGCTGTGTAAAACGATTCTCCCCTGCCCAAGAGAGGAAATCAACTGCAATCTTCCACTCGCAGGGGAAAATCGCAGCATGTACTATTCCATTGCAGTCAATAGAAGTCGTCCCGAGATACTTTCACAGAGTGAGCAAGAGACTCTCTCAGCTGATCTGGAGAGGTAATTATGGGGGGTCTCTTGCGGGCGCCGGGCCTGATTCCGCTGTGATATTTCACAGGCAGAATCCGACCCACCCATGAGCATGAGGCCATAATGTGTATACACACATGCTATAACAGGAGAGAGAGATTGTAAGGAGATTGCAGACACTGTGTGAACAGATGTCAGCCTCTGAGTGCAAGGAGCAGCCTGTAAAGATGGCCCCTTCCCCACATCCTAGAATCCTTGTTACTACAGAAGCTCATTACCTAACAGATAGTGGATTGCAGAGGGGCTGGGAGACCCCTAGTGGCAGCCACTTCAAACTTGATTTACAGTGGTAAAACAAAAACATTTTTAACACAGTGCCCCTTTTGAGTATGGACAAACTAGGAGAAATGTATGTAAATGTTCTTGTTATTATCAACTTATATTTCTTCAGTAGTATTTATTTACATATATTAGTACTTAGTGGGTCTTCTTTGGCTCTAATTACACTGGATAATCTCTGTGGCATATTTTCTACTAATGTCTGATATACTTCAGCTGATATTTCCCTCCATTCATTCTGCAAATGTCTATTGAGTTCTCTCAAAGGAAGGTCACTTACAATGGTGCAAGGAGTGTTGTCATTGGATCGTTGAGCAATAAATGAACGTTCTATGGAGTGACGAATCGTGCTACTCAATCTTTAAATCAGATAGCTGGGTCTGAAGAATGCCTGGGGAACACCTTTTTTCCTGAATATGTCAAACCCACAGTTTATAGCTCGCCAAGCAAAAAACAAGCCCTTATACAGCCATGTTGATGGAAAAATAAAAAAGTTATGTCTCTTGAAAAGTGGATATGAAAATCTCCCAAAAATCGTTGCTTCCTTCTGCCCAAAATAGGCCATGTCCTCCTCTGGAGTGCTTCCAGTCCAGGAGCGGTGCTGTACAGATAACGTGGACTGTAGGACCGGTTTTCATCCTGTGTATCCTCCCTACCTCTGTGCTGTAACCTTATGTAACTTAAAGAAATCTGTACCTGCATTGCTTTGAATACCTGTGTTGTAAAAGTTTATTATTAAATAAAGTTATACCGGGCCCTAACCGTTCCTGGGGACCCGAGGTACTATACACAAGTCTCTGTTCTTTTCTCCACCGCATAGCATACAGATGAGTGGGCAATGGTGGCGGTGTGTGGGAACGCTGGCGTCACGAGTGATAAGTACTACTACCCCCACCAACCCATTTATTGGCATTTCCTGACCTACTCTGGCCTTGGCTGCATGTCATCCCTCAGGGACCAGAGCCTGGTAAGTGCCGCAGTGACAAGCCAGCACTTATCCCTCCCAGTTCTTCACGTTAGCCAGATGCCCAGGGTCTTCCCTCTAGGGTGTTGCATAATGTTAAATTTGGCTCCTAAATGATTTAATAAAAAAAAAAAAGTTTTTCAAATGTGCGTCCAGAATAAAATAAACAGATGGAAATATATATCTTAGCAAAAATGTGTACAGTATGTTTGCACATATTTGAGATATTACAGTTGAAAATGTGAAAAAATACCATTTATTCCAAAATTTTCCCAATTTTAATAAATATTCACAAATTCTATCAGTCTTTTTTTACCCCCTAAATGAAGTACAACATGTGGCAAAAAACAAAGTCAGAATCACATGTATATGCCAAACCTTTACAGAGTTATTTTATGTTAGAGACACACGTTAGAATTCTAAAATTTGGCTCCGTCACTAAGGGGTTAATCAGTGCTCCTTACACTTCGAATTGCGCTCTCACCTGTTCCCTACTGACTGCACTCAGGTGGCTTTCATGATGTCCCACCTTTCAGGACAGGGGCTGGCCTGGATAAACTCTCTCTGGGAGAGAAATGTATAGTAGATAAAAATTCACAGCCCTCCGGTGGATATATTAACCCCTTAATGATGCGGTCCTTGTTTTTTTCCATTTTCGTTTTTCCTCCCCCCTCCTTTATTTATGCATCGACGTCGCTGTATGAAGGCTTGTTTTTAGCGTGATGATTTGTAGTTTTCATTGGGGCTATTTATTGTACCATATAATGTACTGAAAAACTTTTAGCGCGTCTTGTTTCTACAGCGCACAAATGGCAACAAAAGCGACATGATAACTTTATTTTATGGGTCAGTACGATTACTACGATACCAAACTTGTATAGGTTTTTTTTTTACTATACTACTCTTAGACATAAATTTTTTTTTCAATTATTTTCTGCGGTCATTTTGTGCGCGCAATAACTTTTTTATTTTTCTGTTGACATAGTTGAGCAAGGGCTCATCTTTTGCAGGATGTCCTGTAGTTTCCGATAGTACCAATTAGGAAAACATACAACTTTTTGATCGCTTTTTATTGCGTTTTTTCTGGGAGACAGGATATGTGAAAAAGTGCATTTCTGGCGTTCTTTATTTTTTTTTCGGACGACCTTCACCGTGCAGGAAAAATAATGTGCTACTTTGATAGATCGGACTTTTACGGCTAGCGATACCAAATATGTATTTTCATTTTAGGATTTACATTTTTTAATAATAGATATGGCAAAAGGGGGGTTATTTTAAACTTTTTTACCTTTTTTTTTACAATTCATAAAACTTGATTGATATTTTTTTTACTTTACTTTAAAGTCCCCCTGGGGCACTACAACATGTGATGCTTTGATCGCTCCTGCAGTATGACGTAATGCTATAGCATCACGTCATACTGCCATTTGACAGGCAGTCTATCAAGCCACTCCACGGGGATGGCTTGATAGGCAGTCTGCTAAGGCAGCCCTGGGGCCTTTCAAAAGGCCCCCGGCTGCCATGATACCTGCTCGGCACCCCCGATCTCACCGCGGGGGAGGGGGGCGTGCGGGACCCCCAAACATCGTTCGGGGGATTTAAATGCCGCTGTCAGAATTGACATAGGCATTTAAAGGGTCAATAGCCGCGATCGGCTGCGCAGCCGATCGCAGCTATTGCCCGGGGGTGTCAGCTGTAATAAACAGCTGACGCCCACATTGTATGCAGAGAGGTCAGGAAGGGGTTAAAAGATGAAAGTTTGTGGACTTTCTTTACTTGGGTGCCTTCCTGTCAGCACCCCCAATCCCAAAGAGCGTGTGATATACCACACGCAAGTGCAAAAGAGAGCACTAGCACTTGCCTGAGGTATATCACACACTGACCTGGGATTCCTCCTCCTTGCCCAAATATTGGTATGTGTTTAACACCCTGCAAAGTCCTGCTCCTGACTTCAGCATCTGCCCTGTTTCCTGACCTTTTACTTTGTTTCTGTCTGCTCTCTGATGTCCTGACACCAGACTAGAGTCTGTTCACAGCTTAGACTGTTCATGGTGCTTTGCACTGGTGTCTCTGACCACCGTGGATCAGATGCCAACCACACCGGGACTACTCCAGGAGTTAGTGGCCTGCTCGGTTCCACGCAGCAAAGTCCAGATCCCTCTACAGGGTTTAAAGGGAGAATACCAGGGAACCGTAGGGACAATGTCCTTAGGTTTACCCTAAAGCCAAACCGGTTGGTCGGCACAGTGGGTCCACACTGGCTGTCCGTAATAAGTACGTTAGCTGGCTTCTTTTGTATGAGGGTAACATATCTTCACAGGTTTATGGACACTTGTGCATAAATATATCCTTTGTACAGAGTTGAGGATCATTAGTAATTTCACCTTTTGCTCTTTTTACAGGCATCAGGTGTCCGAGTTGATGACTCAGTAACTGCATTGTTCCACGATATGAAGCTAAAGAAGTCTCCGAAGAAAGCAGCTTTCTTTAAATTCAGTGAAGACGAGAAATACATTGTTGTGGAAAGAGAGAGAGAAATTTTGACAGAAGACTCTGCTAATTTTTTTCAACGTTTGAAAGCGTTATTCC
The DNA here is from genome assembly GCF_035609145.1 of Eleutherodactylus coqui. Taxonomy (NCBI): domain Eukaryota; kingdom Metazoa; phylum Chordata; class Amphibia; order Anura; family Eleutherodactylidae; genus Eleutherodactylus; species Eleutherodactylus coqui. The sequence continues at coordinate 80,105,507 of NC_089839.1, forward strand.
CTGAAAACAAATGTTGTTATTGTTTGGCGGATATTCACTATATTACTGCAGAATCAAAGAAGCAAGATCTCCTATTTATGATGTGGTAAGTCAAAGTTTCAAGAATGTGGAAGAACTGTATTTTTGGTTGCTCTAGTTAAGGCGACCCAACATTTACTGTATCATCACTACTCAAAGTTTGATTTTTAGTATAAACTTTCTGTATAGTTTTAGAAATGACATAAGTGAGGTAGCTATAGGGCCAGAAGTTACATCTGGGACTTCACCCTTGGGGCTCCTGTTAGCTAATCTAACATATGGAGGCATTGCTAGAGTTTGAAATCACCTGGGACACCAGCTTACATGGGAGCAAGATGTCTGGTCATGTCAGTGGGGGAACACCATAGAGTGATGTTTAAAAGTGTTTTCCTATGAGATTGTGTGTGATATGTCTGCTCAGCAGATGTATCACACATGATCAGCTTAGATAGATCTGCCCAGCAGACATATTCCACAGGATCTGCTTAGATGCACAGCTCAGCAGACAGCACATTTAAACTAGAATGGGCGGGAGGTGGGTAGAAGCAGGAGAACATCCCGTACTGTAGAGTGAACTTAGAGGAGGTAGCGCCTGGGTGGGACCAGGAGAGACTGCAGAGGACTTCAATGCATCCTGCCATCATCGGGAGTGTGCACATGGATGAGGGAGGCGCAGGGCATTGTGGGATTGCAGCACAACGGCGCCATCTTTAAAATCCGCTTGGAACATCAGTTTACAAAGTAAGAAGAAGAAAGAACAGGTAATATGCATGGCATTTTGAACCCACGTATGCTGTGTTTTACAGTGCTTAGTGAAAGGAAAGCATTATTATTATAAAAAAAAAGACACCCTGCGTGGCTGGACAACTCCTTTAACCCCTTCCCTCCCCATGATGTAAGGGTATGTCATGGGAGCGGTGTACTTCCCACAAAATGATGTACCCTTATGTCATAGGGATAGCGCGAGGTCATGACAGATTTCGCGCTATCCTGCAGCGGGCGCGCTGTTAACCCCTTCCTTGCCGCAATCTATGTAGATCGCGGCATGGGAAGGGTTCACAGAGGGAGATTGCTCCCTCTGTGAATTTGGCGGGCTCTCATGACATAATTGCAGAGAGCCCGGCTGGTTGCTATGGCAACAGGACGCCAGATACCGGCGTCTTGTATTGCCAGAGCCTGTGATAGCTGTATAAGCGATAAGGCATAGCAGGACAGAAGTCCTGCCATGCCTTATCACAGCGATCATCAGTGCTGTGCTTTAAGTCCCCCAGAGGAACACAAATAGTGTAAAAAAAGATAATAAAAATGTACAAAAAAGAAAAATGTAAAAAAAAAAGTTAAATAAACACTTTTTAGGTGATTTTTTTCATATTAGCATAAAAAAGCAAGAAAAGGTGTATTGTCATTTATGCTGCATGATTAGTGCTGTAAAAAAAAATGTAATGCAGAATTGATGCGCTTTCTCTCCCTGTTATCATAAAAAAAAATAATAAAAGTCTTGCAATATAGTCTATGTACCCAAAAATGGCACCATCAAAAACTACACTTGCCGCACAAAAAATACAAGCCCTTATACGGCCGCGTTGACACAAAAGTAAAAAAGTCATGGCTTTTAAAAACTGGAGATGAAAATCCGCCAAAAATCATTGCGTCCTTAAGCCCAAAATAGGCCATGTCCTTAGGGGGTTAATTTTGGTATCCTTGTAATCGTACCGACCCACAGAAAAAATGTATTGTATCATTTATGCTGCATGATTAATGCTGTAAAAAAAAAAAGCCCAAAATAGGCCATGTCATTAGGGGGTTAATGAGAGATGTTCCAAACGCTGTCCGTCACAGAAGAGGAAGTTTATGCAGCTGTAGTACGACCGAAATTAACAAGCTTTTTGTATCTCTCTATTCTTACTTCTTCCTCTGTGGGCATAAAATTACAGTTTCTAGCGAGAATGCAATATCTCAGATCTCGAAAAGCTGATCTGATAGGCAAATTCTGAAGATCTATTTGGATTTAGCACCCCCAAATTAGCTAAAAACCATTGGAGAACCTTATGCCAGAAAAATTGTGTTAACCAGTAAATCAGCACATAAATAAAGTATTTATGGCACATCCTGATGATATCCTGCTTGGTTGTACGCATGTGCATTTTCACAATGTAAATATTTGTTACAAACAATTTTTTTTTTGCATTAAATACTAAAATTTATAATATTTATCTAGGGCTCCAGAGGATGCAACTATCAAAAATAAGCTACTGTTTGCAAGCTCAAAATCGTACTTAAAACATGCATTTCCAGGTAAGTACACAGTTGACAGGTTGAGAAAAAAAAACCGCACCACACAAAAATATATGAAATCACATCTATAATAATGCTGCTATGGGGATGGCACTCATTTTATTGTAATGTCGCACGCCCAACTTATAAATGTGGACATGCCAGAACAGCATCAATACAGGGAGGAGTACTCATTATATGGTGCCAAGATCAAATGAAAGTTCCTGGTAAAGTTCCTAATTGTTAGTTGCTTGCGGCTTCTGTTACTCGGGATGGGTGGCGTGTTGGCTACATCATGAGCCAAGTGAGACAGAGACTACAGCTTAAAATGATTCCAATTTGGATTAATATTTTTTTAGCCGCGAGAAAAAATTAAGTATGAAAATCGCCAAATCGCTGGCGGTTTTCAGACACGATTTTTCCTTGCAGCGCCATAAGATAGGCCATGACCTATCCTTTGATGAAAATTGCAGGGAGCTTCCATAGATTCTATGGGAGCTGACAAAAAAGGGAGGGGGAGGGAGTTTGCCTTGGTCCAGCGCTCATTGAAGATGACAGCTGCCTCTATTTAGCTTATTTAAGCTAAATATGGCCATTCTGCCGGCCATCACTGCAGCATCATTTTCATATAATGCAGCCGTGTGAATGGAGGAGAAAACACCTTAGGGCTTCTTCACACTGGCGAGTGTGATTTCTGGCTGTGACTCGACTCACGGTCTGATATTGCATTTGCCAACATTTGAAAGCCCTGTGGATGCGAGGCATTTCCATGTAAAAACAGAAGCGGGAGAGGACAGCGGAGTTTTCCTAAGGCTTTCAATGGTGCTGCTGCTGCTGGCCCCAATGAAGAGAATGGGCGATCTCGCAGAAAGATAGAAGTGGTGCCATGCAGGAAAACATCGCTAATGTAAATGAACCCATTCAAAAGAATGAGGTTCATATGTGTGCACCCTACCGCATGAATGAAGAAATGATGCGATCAAGTCCCGAGCATAATTAGCATTTTCTCGTCCATTCACACAGCCAGGTGCAACATATTAGCAAAAAAATACACCGCAGCCCAGAAATCCCTCAGAATGACTTTACATGCCTACATAGAAGCCCCTGTAATCTTTTCCTTGTGTTCATCGCTACTCCCTCCCTATTTTTCCAGCTCCCATAGGAGTCTATGGGAGCCGCTGGTGTACGTCGGTCGAAAGATAGAACCAGAGCTATCATTTCCAGCTGCGCATTAAAGTGCTTGCTGATTTTGGTCGCGTTTGTGCTATATTTTCCAGTGCAACGTTTGTGGAAATCGCGGTCAGACACCCTACTGTATCGAAGGGCACATCTGAAAAGCAAAAACAAATGTTGTGTTCCATCGGACATCATTAGGGAGCAAATTTACTGTAGAAGCATTGATGAATTTTTGCCGAAAAAAAAAATGAATACATTTTGGTGCAATAATAACCCCAATTTTCTTTCTTGTTTAGGAGTCATTAAACACTGGGAGCTTCACAGTAGAGAGGAATTTACCTTAGATGTGCTGGCACAGAAACTCACAAATGACAAAATCAAATCTATAGAGGGTCAATGTTTATAAATGTTTAGTGCCAGTAACACCAGCTGATTATAGTGGATCTAAACCCCTTAAAGAAAAAAATAAAAGCTGACAATTTCATATTTTCTCCCAAACATCCGATGTCATCTGTCATTTACAGGCTATAAGATTGCTCCTAGACTTAAAGGGATTGTTTAAGGGCGTCACAATTCTATTTTTCTAATGATTATTGTGGAAGGGTCGTGGGATGGACGGCTTGCATTGACTTGAATGGAATCTGTCCAGGCGGAAACCGCACAGAAATGGAGCTTACTCCATTTTTTCTGCCGCGAACAGAAATCGCAGTTGATTTCCGCTTGTGTGCAGGAAGCAGTGGTTATTCATAGGAGTCTATGTGGAGTTTTTGCTGCAGAATCCGGGGGCAACCGCTGGCCCCGGATTCCGCAAATCAAATCCGCCCATGTGCAGGAGCCCAAAAATCTTATCCTGCACAGTGAGCCCGCTCAGGAAAAACAAATACACAACACCAGAATTTCGCTTGATGACGCAGCCTTCGATGAAAAAAATTTAATAGCATGCAATGAAAAAGTCATATGTACACCAAGAATGTACCAATAAAAGCTACAGCTTGCCCCACAAAAAAACAGGCCCTCACACAGCCCCACCTACGAAACAATTAAAAAAAAGTTGTGTCAATACTTAGAAACCTTTACATTTTTTAGTACATTTTATAGAACCATTGAAGAATGCAGCAACTTCAGCAGAAAAACAAGCCTCATACCGCTGTCAAGAAAAAAATAAAAAAAAGTGTGTGATTTTTATTTTATTTTTTTTCTTTGAAAGTAGGGAAGAAAAAAACAAAAAAAGTCTCTTCCTCTAGCAGACATAAAACATGGTCTTCGATGGAGAAGAAGTGCTGCAAGTTCCTAACATAAACCCTATTCAGGTTTGATCCCAGACCTGAAATCTCAAGCTCACTTTAAACATGGACAGACACATTATGAGTCGATGCATGCGCTGCCCATTATTGATCTTAAATTAATATACAGTCCTAATATATACAGGTATGATATTTTTGGGTTTAGGTCCACATTAGGCCTTGTGTATCATAGGATGGTTCAAATAAGTTTCCTACAAAACTTAGAGCTTTTTATATTTTTCAATGGCTACTAATACAACAATGGATACAAATATAATCTGTAGTTAGATATGAATGCATATTTGTATGGTCATGTTATATCGAAGAAGAATAATCACCATGTGTTATACGCAGCTATTAAAATGGGAAGTTATCAACCTACTGTTTCTTCTACATCAGTCTGATCGTTGACAACCAGAATGGTTATCCAGAGGGTTAAGCAATGCGTAATCATTATTATCTTTATGTTGTATATCTACTGTACTTTCATCTAATCTAAACCACACACCAAAAGCAATGTGTTTTTAGCCCTACTCTTTGGATTTCATATAATTTTTTGGTGAAAGAACGGACAAAACAGTGAAGCATCTCACCACTTTTTACTGCAGGAGAATGGTCCATAATTGAACTTGGACATATGTGACCAATTCGAGAAGATACAGCTTTTTGGTTCCTCAAGCCATAGAATAGGGGTTTCCAATCTTTTCAGTACTGGGGAACCCCTGGTTTAAAAAAAAAAATATATATATCAGGGAACCCTGATTAAATTAGGTCAAGCCCAAATCTGAAAATGTGTTAAATGTGGCTTTTTGTTGCAGATTGTGCCACATATTTCACTCTTTTCATTGTAAAGGATACCATTTGTGGTGTCTTTGCAGCAGAATGAACATGCTGCAGATCAGAAAACCTAGCATTTACTTCAATTTCTACAAATACATTTTCCAATTCTTTACTGTAAGAGCAGTGAGACTATGGAATTCTCTGCCTGAGGGTTCATTCAGACGACCGTATATCGGCTGGGTTTTCATGCCCAGCCGATATACGGTGTCTCTCTCTGCTGGGGGAGGAGGCTGGAAGAGCTGGGAGCAGTGCTCTGAGCTCCCGCCCCCTCTCTGCCTCTTCTCCACCCCCTCTCTGCCCCTCTGCACTATTTGCAATGAGAGGAGGTGAAACGGGTGGGGCTACGTTCCAGGAATTAGCTCCGCCCCCGTCCCGATTCTTATTGAAAATAGTGCAGTGGGGTGGAGAGGAGGCAGAGAAGGGGCGGGAGCTCAGTGCACTGCTCCCAGCTCTTCCAGCCTCCTCCCCCTGCAGAGAGAGATGCTGTACATCGGCTGGGCGTGAAAACCAAGCTGATATACGGTCCTCTGAATGCACCCTGAGGACATGGTGATGGTAAATTGGATAAGAGTTTAACAGGGGCCTGGATGGTTTTCTTGAGTGGTACTATATCACATGCAAATAAGGGAGATGGAACAATACCTCTGTAGTGCCATCTATTGGAAGGCAGAATTCCTGCCAGTCAATGTTAGACTTTTTATACAAGCCTTGTAATAATGGCTGGCCAAAATCCGTAATTTTATTTATTTTTATATAGAAAAAGGTTTCAAAAGCAAGTAAGACAAAGCAAAATTAAGACTTCAGCCTCTATGTTTAATTCACACCCCCGCACCAGTTAGTGTGGATCATAATTGCTTACATTTACACTGGGTATACCCCCAGCTCACCTGTGTAATGATGATGTTTCTCCATCCTGATCTGAGCCAGAAGCCCCTATACCTCTAGGCAGATGTGAAGGGGGTCCCTGGATAGAATTTGGACCCTCAAACTGGTTTGGGGATAGGGGAAAACCCTCCACCCATGACCCTTCCTGGAAACTAGTCGGTACCACTAGAAGGGTTGAGGCTTGGGAACTGTAGTGGCCCAGAGGTAGTGGGGCCCCTCCATAATGTTATATGTTTGTCTCGTGCTAACTGTCTTATCAGTGTCTTATTTGTAGTGGGCATTTGATAAGTATTGCACTTCTGCAGCACTGAATGGGTTAATGTCTGGGTTATGTCTGAGAAATGTATCATGTTGTATGTCATGTGACTATGTTTTATATATATATGTGTTTGTAAGGCTGGGTTCACACAGGGCGGATTTGCCGCGAAATTTCGCCACGGCCGCTAATCTCGAGATTAGCCAGCCATGTGGACGAGATTTCTCAGAAATCTCGTCCACACGGGACGGCCAATCCACTGCGGTAAGTCAGGCTGGAACCACGGCTGCGGCGGCCGCAGCCACGGTTTCAGAATATGCAGCATGTCTAATTATTGTTTATTTCCGCCGCAGCCGCGCTCTCCTCTATGGGAGCGCCGGCCGCAGCGGAGAAGCTTCAAAGCCGCCGCGGGTTTTTCCACGGCGGTTCTCCTGGTGGAAATCTCGCGGTTTCGGCTGTGGCCAAATCGCGGGATTTCCGGTGGGAATACGCCTAGTGTGAACCCAGCCTTAGGAGTCTGAGAGAGAGGTGTGGTGGTGGTTGCTGTGGTTGTTGGCAAGTGAGAAGTCCTGCAAGTAAGCCACACAGACACAGTTTGGTCTGTGTGTGGAGAATGGAAGAGGCTGAGCGATTGTCGGATGCTCAGCCTGGGACTGCGAAAACCCCCGGGATCCTCAGTTCTATTCCTGAGTGCTGAGAGAATGGAGCTGCTTCATAGCGAGCAAGGAAGAAGAAAAAAATGAGTGATTTTACAGTATAGAGAGATTTGTGCCGGGAGGACGTGATCACACAGATAACTGGGACTGTAGATTGTATGAATGCCCTAAGAGTGTCCACTGCTGTCCCGCTTCCTTTGCCCCGAACTGTTGTGTCAAACTGTTATCTTCAAGAAGTTAAAGTAAACTGACATTATCGACCGTTCCCAGTTTGTCCATGAAAGTTTTCCTGTGTGCGTGGACTATTTTTTACAACATCCAGTTTCACTGCAGAGGGCAGAACAATGGCATCACGAGTGGCAAAAGAAACTCAAGGTAACCTCCAGTTGCTTTACCCTGTGATCTCCCCCCAGGGGAGGAGATGGTAGAGCCACAGTGTCATAATTATTCTTACCTACCCCGCCATCTCCTCGGCTGTGGGCCCACTCCTCGGACGCTGCTGAATCATGATGTGGGCCTTGGCCATGAGTCTTTGTCTGTAGAAATAGGCCCAGCTGCAGGTGTGTACCAGTCTACGCTGTGGCTTGAGGACAATGATAGACTGCTAGACCAACATCTCGCTGCAAAAGTTTTAATGCAACTGTAGAACTAATAACGTTAATACACGTAGTGAGTTCTCAGAATTTTTGAACAGTGTATAACAACTCCTGTCCTCAACCGGCCCTCAAGGCATGAAATATATTATTCCAGCAGTCGCTTATTCGAGCAACAGTAAAACCTCTTTCCCCTGATTTGTAAAACAAAAAAATTGCAATGCACTTAACTTTCAAGCACTTCCAGTTCATAGAAAAGTATTTTTAGCTTTTCTTCTAATAGCAAGCTTTCTCGGTAGTTTAAACTTCGCTTTTGATAACGAACACAGACACAGCCTGACTTAGGCTGATTTCACATGGGCGATAAAATCGAGCGATGTGAGAATGAGTAAAGGTGCAGAATTATGAAAGCAATGGTTCCCCTAACATTTGCAATGTTTTCACTAATGCAATGCTGCAATAAAAACAAATTCCGCCATGCCCCATCTTTCTGCGATTTGCGTTTTTTTTCCTATCACCCATGTTTCCACATGGAACTTCCTTTTAATCGCATTGCAAATTTGTGATTTTTGTGCGATGCTTTTTTAACAATAGAAAGTCCTATTGACTTTTGGGCTAAAAATATTGCGGCAAATTCGCAAGCGATGTTTTTGCAAGAAAAGGCATCGCTTATGCTCAAAAATCACGGGAACATAGACATAACTTTGCCGCAGTGATATCGCCCGGCCTTACAAGGGTGAGAAGAGGATCACAGGCACAAAGGAGCAAGTAGGCCATGCTAACAATCCACTCCAGAATGGGATTCCTGCTTCTCAATGACGTAGTCAATTGGAACAATTGCCTCTCTGGGTCGAAATCTCAGTGACTACCACTTCTTGGATAATGGAAGGTTGGGCAGTCGGTACATCGCATGGCTCTGGAATAGGCTTCTGTCGCTATACTTTGCCAGTGGACACTGAATGTCAGCTCATGCCTGTTGTAAAAAGCGCACCAGCGTGCCCACGTCATAACCCTCCAATAGCAATAAAGCACTATCATAAAATTTGTCCCTGGAACAATTCAAACCCCAACTACTAGAAGTCAGGCTTCATCTACAATTAGCCACACAACCAGCATTAATGATAACATTAAAGGGACACTGTCACCACAGAATAGCACCGTAAATTGAGTTACGGTTTTGTTTTGGGATGTGACGGGGAGCCGAGGTTGTTTGTTTTTATTTTGTTATCCTCACCCATTGCCCTTCTGTGGCCTGAAGATTTGACTCTTCTCAGGAACCACATAGCAAGTGAGTATAAAAAACAACCCACCTCGCCCTGTCCTATCACCAGCTGGAACATTATCATAACTTTGTTTATGGTACAATTCCATGGTGACAGTGTCCCTTTAATGACAATGAAGGAAACACTTAACTCATAGACCTAGTTTTCTAACAATCCCCCTTACACATTCCTCGGCTGTCGAGTGTGATCCCTGGACTGCTGCTGTTGCCACTACAGGGGCCCACAACCACCCCCCAACATTAGTATTCTGGGGCACTGGAGAACAGGACAACTAATAAGCCCAGAGAAAAAGACAGACTGAGTAAGAGGTGGCCACCAGCCAGGTATAGTATCCACGGGTAGAGAAACATGGAGGAGATGGAGAGAGCTGAGGGAGAAGTATGAACAGGCATTGAAAGCGGGCACAGGGGTAGCTTTAATGATTGTCTCGATAGCTGCATCAGGATGTTGTATACCACACATATGGTATGTAGATGGATGCGTTTTTGTGTGTCCAACTGGAGGGCTGGGAAATCATGGTGTTACGGTCGTGTGGGCTAAAAAGCGCAGGGCACACATGAACCTGCCCAAGACGGATAGGGAAGACATGGAAACTCCCACAGATTTACATCTCTACCTATCCTCTATTAGGTAAGTGACACAGAGCTACTTAAGCGGGGACATCGCCCCTATAAAGTGCGGCCCAGCGGTCTTCAGATCTGGGCCCTTGCTGCTCTTAGGAACCACGCACCCAGGATATGACACAAACACACCACTACGACAGGGACAACTGGACAGAGCAAGCTGACACAGAGTTGGAATCACACCATACAGCAGCCAAAATGCAAACGCAGTACTGGTGTATCTTAACGACACTGGAAGCTAGAGCTGTGACAGCTGTCACCAGGAGTGAACACCCTTGTCACACCCCTAGGTTATGATTGGCTGTCAAGATATAGCAGTCAGGGGCAGTGATCTAGTGGCACTGCACAAGAAGCACGCACATAGCGCCTGAAAGAGGCAATCTCCAGTGATCTGCGCCACTCCGCTGAATGGACTCACCAGCACGGGCCGCAGAGCTGCACTGACACTCTGCTCCTCCATTGTCAGCTGACACGCTGCTACCTTCCTCGCTGTGACTGCTGTGCACAGCAGCAGTACTACTAACCCCGCAGTGTTCAGGACGCCAGCGGGTGGAGCCGCCGACCTGGTTGCATGCTGGGAAATTGGTGGCGGAAGAGAGCCAAAGCAGGGCCACCAACCATCACAGCTGCGGGGTGCGCGGAGCTGGGACACTGCCGCCAGCCAGAGGCACAGCAGCTGCAGCATAAATCTGCCGGGGATAATCGCAGCAGGGGGTGGGAGACTGCAGCCAGGGAGAGGCACAGCAGGCACGGCATCGTATACTCACACCAGGGATGCCAGCAGTCACATGAGGCGTCCGGCCACATAATGCCGACCCCGTCTCATGAGCAGCCAATCAGCTGTTTGTACTGGTGTCTCTTGTCTCCATCCATTCTTCCGGTAGCGTCAAGATACACCAGTACCTGCAAATGCTAGTAGCAGGTGTAAAGCTATACATAACAGGTGTTAGCTGACCTTTCGATCAAAATATGGAAGCTAGTGGGTCACGTCATGGCTCCTGAATATACCGCTAGTCCCTACACTAACTAGAAGTCCAGCAGCATCAGGCACAAGTTCACACTGCAAGCTCCAACAGCACAGACAACAGGACACAAGTTCATACAGCAAGCTGCAACAGTACAGACAACAGGACATAAGTTCACACTGCAAGCTGCAACGGCACAGACAACAGGACAGAAGCTCAAGCTGCAACAGCACAGACAACAGGACAGTTCACTCCAGACTACAACAGGTGGAGCATACAACACGGACTCCACCCAGAGCTCACATGTAAACAGATGAAACTCACAGAAAGTCTAAAGTGTCCTTATTAGAAATGACCGAGCATGCTCGGATAAGTCAGTTACTCGAGTGAGCCTCACTCTTCTCGAGTAACTGCATTCTTGTCCGAGCGTGCTCAGGGGGGTGAGAGCTCTCTCACTCTCTCCCACGCCGCCCCCTCCCCGAGCACGCTTGGACAAGAATGCAGTTACTTGAGAAGATCGAGGCTCGCTCGAGTAACTGACTTATCCGAGTGTGTTCGCTCATCTCTAGTCCTCATACTAGGTGGATAGACAGTCAACCACCATGCTGACATAGGGAACTGAGTCTAGCATCACTCATCTGACACACAAACGAGACATAAGATGTCTGGAGGCCGCACCTGTTAGAGGAAGGGAAGAGGGGATCTGCATATGATACAGACAAGGACTACAGGTGTCCAAACCGTCTTTAGGAAGCAGGGAGACACAACAGACCTACATTCAAACAGCTCTGAGTGGGCACAAAACAGATATATCCAAACAGTACAAAAACCAGCCTTAACTACTGAGAGATGCTGTTTTTTATGTGCTGCAGACTAAAGGGGATTGGCTGGCGGAGAATACCATACCCAGCCAGCTCAATTAACCCCACCTGTGAAATCGCTGCAATAGAGGATGCTGCGTGGTGTAGACAACCTGGATGACCTTATACGCTTGATTAATGTAAGCCAACCGCGTGGTATGTGGGGTAAATAGGGATGGTTAATTATATTATTATTCTATGTGGTTGGAAATTGGTTTTGGAATCTGTTTGCACTTTACACAAATGTCCATTGACTGCTATATTAAATCAGTAAGGGTCTGTTTAGACTAACAAATTTCTCGTTTGAATGAGCCAACGATGTCAGTTTGCTCTCAGGCAGCCTGTTTATACAGCAGATACATTGTTGGCGTATTCAAACAAGAAATTGTTCGGTCATTCACATTCGCTGTATTAGTGACTAAGAATGACTGAACGATCAGTATTTAAACCGAATGATTAATAAATAAGCCAACAATGGTTTTTATGTCTGCATAAAATGAAGGAAAGAAAAAGGGAACATGTACAGTTTATTGTTCGGTTGTTGGCTGCGGTTAGACTAAACGATTATTGTAGTGGCCCGAAACACCTATTTCTGGCCCCTCCATAACTGTCACGTAGATGCACTGTGCAAAGTGTCTTGCCTGCTGTTATGTGTATCGCATAGCTGCAGCATGCAGGAGGTTAATGTCTAAAAGTGGCTGGGATAAGTAACAATTCTGTCTAGTCATGTGATGTCTTCCCTCTTTAAGGCTTCTTTCACATAAGTGCATATCGGCCGGCCGTTTTCACGGCAGGCCAATATATGCTGTGATCTGGTCCATTGGATTCCAATGCATCAGATCACATGGGCGTATTTCTGAGACATAAAAATGCCCATCCAAGCCAATATAGCGGCAAGCGTTTTTACGTTGGGCCCAAAAGATAGTTCTGAAACTATCTTTTACGACGGTAATACGTCGGCCGCTGCACAAGCTCCTATGGGAGCCCATGGCAGCGGCCGGAGGTGGGAGGGAGTTTAGTAGCAGGCTCACCTCTCGTTCCTCCCCACTCATTCTGTGCAATGGGAGGTAGCTAAGCACCGGTCCGCCCCTCCTCCTCCCATTGATGGCTATGGACAAGGGGCAGGATGTGAAGCTAAGCGCCTGCCCTCTCCCTGCCCCTTGTCCATAGCCATCAATTGGAGGAGCTGGCACTTAGCTCCACCCCACCCCGCCCCCAACCATTGCACAGGACGAGCGGGGAGGAACGAGAGGTCAGCCTGCGATGGGGAGAGGGAAAATAGGTGATGGCCTGGTGAGCATTTGCGCCAGCCTCCCCAGGCCAGGCCAGGCCAGATTTTTCACTCCCAACTTAGTGTATATCGTCCGGCTGTGAAAACGGACATCCGATATGCGCTCATGTGAAAGAGCCTAAGTATGAGTGATTAAGAGCAAGATGGAGTCTTTCAACATCTTGAACAGTTGAGAGTGGAGTAGGAATGCGGGCCACATGGAGTTACCTGCAACCCTCTTGTGGTGAAGAGATGGAAGCAGAGGAAAGGTGTCCTGAGGTCTACCATTCAAAGAGTGCAAGGAGAGAAGAAATCCGCCATGCAGCGTTCTACAAACAAGTTCTGAGTGAGAGTCAGCGGAGTGTTGTGTCTCCCTCTGGAGTTATCTAGAGCCCTGGAGAGTGTATGTCCAGGTACGGAGCATCACAGATAGCTTAGACAGTGGGCTCAGTTTCATGCTGTGTTCTCCTCCCTGACCATCTACCAAAACACTGTCCTTCCTGCATGTGCGAATAAGCTGTATTTCTGCAAGTACAGAGTAATGTTTCCAGTCACTGCCTGTTCCCAGTGATTAAGGTATTCAACTTTAGCTGTGCTTGCACTCTCTGGTGTGAATGGAACGGTGGCGTCACGCGTGACAACTTCAAGTCCACTACACTTATATAGGTGACCACTGTCCCAGCGTTGCCTGGAAGAGGCCTAGCCGTGACTGAGGTTCTGTGCATCCCTCTGGGGAGAAGTCTGGTAGAGCCACCATGACATGTGATACCTTTACCCTGCCAGCTCCTCAGTGTGGGCCTCATGTCTTGGTTGCCGTGGGGCATCACATGGAATCTTATGCTCCATAACATTACTTAACATATACTTGAAATAAATAGACAGACGCAGGTGTGGCATTTTAAGGCCGTGGCATTTATTTTTAAATGGGGTTACCATAACCTTTAATAACAAAATCATAATATATATATATAACAGGTAGACTCAGTCCTAACCCCTCAAGTCTACATAAATAACTAATTTAAAACCATCTTTATACTCATCCGCAGGAGGCGGGCGGCATTCCCCCATTTAAACATGCCGCGACAGTCCAGAACATAACAAAATGGCGGGCAGGAGGGATAAAACTTGTGGTGCTGTGAAAGAGCATCGTAATAGAACATCGTCAACTGAAAATGGCAACCGATTTTGTACGCAGCCGGTAAGGATACGTCCTGCCTTATTGTGGCATCCGAGGAGCAGGCCCTCAGCCGAGGAGACAGCGGGGTAAAGAGATAACCTTGTCACAGGGCTCTACTGTCTCCTCCTTAAGGGTAGCTCAGGACCCTATGTCATTACCGACACAGGGAATTCACAAATGGGGGAATTGGTGGTTACCTGTAGTCCTGTTTGCCACTCGTGACACCAACGTTCCATCCTCTGTGGTGAATCTTTCAGCTGACTAAAATAGTCCATGCACACCGAGTGTGTTTTCTGAATGAAAACTGGGAATGTTCAGTTCGGTCTGTTTCCCTAAACATTTACAGTTCACAGTAAAACAGTTCTTACAGTGGTGAAGTAGGGAGGTTTCACAAGGTATTTGTACATCCACAGTCTTGCTTATCTGCAGGAACTCCCTCTCCCAGTAACTCTCTTGTCAGTCACTCACTGTCTTTCTCACTCTCTCTGGCGGTTTCTCAATTTCTCCGGACGCACGCGGTTCTTCCAGGTTCCGGGCTCATGCATGCTTTGGTAGCTAGTTGGCATGGGGAGAGTCTCGGAAAGTATAGGCCCAAGTGGGAACAGCAGACCATCTTTCGGCCTCCTCCATGTCTCCCTCCTCACTGCGTGACTCCGCTTCTGGATTACTCTCAGATCCTCTTTCTCTGAGGCTGAAACACCTGGAACTCTCTGCAACTCCCTCTTGACTACACTTTTATATCACACACAAGACAAAACAATACATTTTCCAGACATTAACCCATTCATGCCTGCAGACACTCAATACACATAAATCTGATTCATTCTACATACAAGGCAATGCACAAGACAAACATAAAAGATATATTCTGAGGTGCTGGAGGGCACCCCAAACTCTGTGCCACTACACTTTCTTTTGTTGAAATACGCTTGAGGCTCCCATAGCAGCTGAAAAAAAGGGAAGGGGAGGGAGTTTAGCAGTGTCCAACACTGGGAAATGATTACAGCTGGCTCTAGTGAAATATTAGAAGTCATTCCAAGGATTTCTGCCAACCGAGGGATTTCCATGCTGCAGTGCATATTTTTGCTAATATGCCCGTGTAAATGGACGAGAAAATGCAGCTGAAGATTGGGACTTGATTACAGCCATTTTTCATTCACGCATCGCTCGTTTGAATGAGCCCCAAATGCAAGCCAATGACTGAATGACAAACGATAAGCATTCACTTTTAGTTTGTCATTCATTCTATGCAGGCATAAAAAACATTTTTGGCTTGTTCCCTAATTGTTTGGTGTAAACTGTATCTCCTCAGTCCCTCACAGTTATTTATGCCGTAAATGTGAACAACTGAACGAGCCAACGATGTATCTGCCTGTATGTACAGGCTGAACGAGAATGAACGAGCTGGTGATGACGTCACTCCCTTGTTCAAAGAATCGGTTCGTCTACAAGGATCAAAAAGGATTTCCATCTCGCATATACACCCCTATGGTGCTATCCAGCCCTGGTTTCTGTCTATATGTAGTTTTCTGTATAACCATGATGGAATCAGCATAGCAGTAATAAAGTGTAGTGTGAAAGAAGCCCAGTTAGGTCAAAAATTCCCACATTTTTATTATTTGATGGATTGAGATACAAATTCCTCCATGCGGATACAGGAGTGTCCAATATAAACAGCCATAGACTAGAACCACACAAAATATACAGACAAAAGAAAGAAGATTGGAATTGCAGTTTATTCTTAATATCTTCAACAGTATCAGCCCAAATCTTGTGTGAAATTTTGTTTAGTATTATGAGAAGGTCGACTCCAGAGGAACATGTGGATTGCTATTGATATTGCTCAAGAGTCCAATGTGCATTTAACATTTTGCAGGCTGAGTTGTTCAGGCCGAAAACTTTTGTACACTTTAAATGTACAACTTTTTATCTGCAAAAAAAATAAAAACGAACAACATTAGACATGTCCATCTACCAAATAAGACGGAACACTTATATAGACACTGCACTTTGTACAAACATGCGCTTACAGGACAGTCAATGTGATAACTAGGAAAAAGGTGCTAATTAGAGATGAGCGAGTATACTCGCTAAAGGCAATTGCTCGAGCGAGCATTGCCTTTATCGAGTAACTGCCCGCTCGGGACGAAAGGTTCGGGTGCCGGCGGTGGGCAGGGAGCTGCTGGGAGGAATGAAGGGGAGATCTCTCTCTCCCTCTCTCCCCCCCGCTGGCACCCGAACCTTTCATCTCGAGCAGGCAGTTACTCGATAAAGGCAATGCTTGCTCGAGCAATTGCCTTTACCGAGTATACTCGCTCATCTCTAGTGCTAATCACTGTGTTTACTTGAAGGGGTTTTTCAGACAGCGCCCACTAGGATACAGCAGGGTCAGAGTGGAAGCCACTGCGCCAACCCCTGTGGAGTGTTCGGTGCTTGTAATTGCACGTGCAGCTCTAATTAAAGTGAATGGGCACCCAACCTGCGATTGCAAGTGCAGCTGCCAATGATTTCAATGAGAGCTGCACCTGCAATTACAAGCGCCGGTTACTACAGGGTCGAAGCAAATGCTTCCCCTCCGATCCTGGTGTATCCAGGCAGGCGTGCTGGATAACCCCTTTAAGATTATGTTTTTATGCTAACAATCACTCTATAAAAGTATTGACCACCAGGGGCCTCCCTTCATTCTTATTTGCCGCCTACTGCCTGTTGTGCAAAAAATATCTTTAGTATCGGCAACACTGATGGATTATAGGAAGTTTGCAGGGTGGATGTGTGGGGGTTTATTTCCTTGCTGCTATCTCATGCTGCCCACACAAGCAGAGAGATTTACATAGATGTATAGCTGAAAGTTTACAGTGTCACCCCAGTACTTGAATTACACCTACACTGCATATAGTATCCTCCATGCTGCTGTTACTTCCGAGGGTATGCTACACAGAGCTAGAGAAGAGATTCTGCTTTCATAAGTCTGCCGTGCATGGGAGACGTAGTGGAGCAGAGTCTCTTATACTCTGTGTGCTATGTATGGGAAACATCATACCACTTAGTTTCCACCGACCAGGTCACAGAAATCTGATTATTTAGTTAGCTAATAGGGTTCACTCACATAATACGCAGTACACAGTTAAATATGCATGTAACGTGCGTATTTTCTACAAATTTAAGCTCACAAAGTATAATGGGCATATTATGCACCAAAATAGGACATGCTGTGTACCTAAACGTAAATCAATGGGCTTCAAGGACTGCGGATTACGTCCATTAAAAATATGCATTTAATAACCCCCTCCCCCCATATGTCCATGTGAATGAGCCCTAAAGCACACAGAGGAAAACTGGTGAAAAAATTACCATATACAAAAAACATCACTCACCGATCATTTGATCACATATAATGAACTGCAATACTTCAGAATATAGTAATTTAATGTTAGACATAGGCAGGGCTTAATATGTTGGAATCCATGGCCAACCTGGGAGCTTTCACTAGGCTCTAAGTTGCTATGGCAACCCATTGGCTCTTGGCGATTGTGTTTGGGTTGGGGGTGGGGTGCACAACAGAAGGCCCACCACCCTGCTAAGGCTTAGATGCAGCTTCAGACTGTGCCAGCAACATCTGATTATTTAAGTCGTTAAATGGCAGAATTCTGAGCAAACTGTGATTGCAGTGATTGTGGGCTAGTGTCAGGTGGTGTAAAAAGCAGCACCCACCAGATATGTAGCGGACTCAGCTCCTCAGTGCAAGTGATCAAGAAATCACATATTTAAACCCCACTAGGGCCTTAATAAAAAAGAAAAATTACATATGTTGTAGACAGAATGTGAAATAACATCATTTCATATAGTTTATCTAGGCAATGTGTGAAATGAGTCATTGTATAGAATGCCTAGAAAGTGCAAAAATAGAACATCAAAGTATGAAATGATAAAGATTTCACACATTCCTTAGGAATTCTACACAATGCTGAGAGGCAAACTGGTAGAATATACAAATACTCCTGCCGGCATTGGAATGGATCTCCACTACTTCTAGGCACGACCCCCCCCCCCTCCCTACACAAAAAGATATGACTCCACACTTTGAAAGTCCATGCACGGCTCGACAGGTCTGGCCCTCCATCTGTCAGAATGATGCTGCCGCCGTAGGTGTTGGGACAAGGGTGCTCTTAAGCTTCTCCTCACTCTGTGTCCTATGCGTTGCCACCCATCTACAAAACTCAGGGTCCTGTATCTCCGGTTGTGTTGTATCTGCTGTTAGGGCTTCTTAGGATATGGGTCTTGACCCATCCAGCTCAGTGACCTCCTACCACCATCTCTTCAAAAATCTGACTTAAATGGTCCTCATGGCAGGCTGGGATGCAATGACCTACGAAATTAAACATTTGGAGCAGTGTTGCAAAAGTGGTGAATCGAGCCAGCAGAGGACTATAGACGTTGATGCAATATCAGGATGTAAGTGAGGCTCAGCCTCAGTTCGGTGTGTGAACATTAAGACTTGGAACAGGTTTACTGGTGGGATTGTTACTTTCACGTGTTATGTAGTGTGTGACATATCTATGATGTGCAGAAACTCATTTGCACAACTCAGAAGAAAATGTGACATAGTTGGGGATGGACCTGAATATATTGCGTATGTGATGTCTACAATGTCAAGCATCCCTACAAGGAGAAAAGGTCTAGTCCACATATAGCAGAACTGATTACCTTAAACTGGCTATTAACTGTCAACAGCTAAATTACTGCAGCCCAGGTTGAATTGGAGATGATGTTCCAGAAAGAATTATTTAACATCGATACTGAGAGTAATGTTTTAATGTCAACAGCAAACGCCATCTTCCATAAAGTAACGTTCAAATAACACATACCCTCCAATGGAGTCAAAACCCTATTTCATGCTTTTTAAGTAAAGTTCTATTTCGCAAAATAATGTGTGCTGCCTCAGTCTGTCACCACCGTGCCATATAACACACCATCCACAACCTGTTTTATAGGCCCACCCAGCTAAAGACCTGCCAGTGGTCCCTAGTTCACTCGAGGGGCCCCTATCATAGTGCTGAAAAGAGATTTTGCCTTCATTAACTCCTTCCCACACCATGATGTACATGTAAGTCATAGGAAGTGGGTTGTTCCAGCAGCATGCCATAAATGTACATCACTATGCTGATGAGGGCACAGGATGGGCCTAATAGACTGCCTGTCAATATAACCACAAACAGACAGACATAATTCACTGCAGCTCATAAAGTAGTGCAGTGTATTATGTAAGTGATCAAAGAATCACAAGTTTTACTCCTTCACATCCCAGGGAATACATTTACATGTTGGGCATGTGGGGTTTGTATGGATGTAAACATTATCAGGAAAAAAAAGCCAGAATTGTGTTTTTCTTCCATTAAAAAATAGAACCTGTGCCGTAAAACATAAGCACTCAGACAGGTATGTTATGATTTTTTGAAACAAAGGAGAAAAAGCAAAAAAAAAGAAGGGTTAAAGTGCAACTGGAGTTAAAAAAAAAAAAAAGCAGTCAAGATACTCATTGGTCGCTGCTTTGCTGTGGTCTGCACCCAGTTTGAGCTCTATTAATTCAGTATGTAGCAAGATGTAGCATCTGAAGGCCTGCCCTTCTGCTGCATATAGCAATTAGCCCTGTCCTCATGTTCTTGTTAGTAGAGAAGCCAAATAAACACCAACAGGCAGTGGATTGCAAAACTGCTGGAAGGGAGACACCTAGTGGCGGGCATATCAAACTTTATATGAAAACTGCAGCTTTACCCATAAAAAAAGTGACTTGCCTGTTTATTACAACAGACAAAAAAAGTTTTGAAAAGTGATTTTTTTTAAAAGTGTAAAGTTAGTAAAACAACAACAGAGAAATCATATAAAATTGTATAGGTTTGCATGATAAAGTTAACAAGTCAATTTCACTGCACTCGAATGGCTGTTTTTTGTTTAGGTCACCACTGAAATAGTGGAGTTAAAATTGAACAAAAAGTTGTATGATCACAAAGTTGGGGGGAGGGGTCTCACATGAACGGATTTTAATTGTGAAATCAGCAATTGCCATCCGTGAGGACTTTCCTTGGCAAAGCGCAGCCATTGAAAGGCATGTAGTTTTGATTTTTACTTCACACTAGTGGATACTAATTGCGTATTCCGCGAGCAGAAATAAAATCACAGCATACTTTATTTTGCCGTGGACTTCGCGCTCATGGCCTCCATTGTAGTTAGGTATGTGAATGATGAATACATGAAATTAAAAACAGAAAAAAATGGCAGAAATCACAGTTTTCTTCCCATTCCCTCCAAGAGTTAAAAGGTAATTGATGTATGTACCCCAAGATGGTGCTACTAAGAATGCAACTTGACTCAGCTTTTGGAATGAGGAGATGGGGGGAGAGGGTGGAATCTCTATGTCCTTAATTACCAAACTGTGCCACGATTAATACCGTGGACTTCTAATAACACTCAACTAGGAAGCCATTGCAGCTCGGTCACAGTATATAGTATATACTAACATACATATAAGAAGAATTGTGTGAATTGTAAAAGATTTTACCTTCAACACATCTGAATTGGCCACATCACAGGAAGGACCTGAACCAGAACCACTGACTTCATTTTTTCGACATGATGTTTCTCCAATTTGCATTGTTATCATGTAATTTATTCCATTCACAAGCTAAATAAAATGAATTATAGAGATTTATATTATAAGACAATAATGTGTAAGGAATTGCACATATTATACCAAATACACCAGCCTGTCTGTTAGGTAAAATATACTCAATGGGGCTGATTTACTAATCCTGTCTAATAATTGCACAGTGCAAGCCAAGACAAATAGTCTCACATTGCGGCAGATTTGTCATAGTGGCTCTGCTGAATGATAAATCTGGGCAATCTTTAGACCGTCTAGATTAAAATTATACCGCCTATTAGTATGCTTTGTTTACATGACAAAGTTTTGGCACATGTTGCATTTAAGCCTTAACCCCCTTTTTAATGAAGCCATGCCCCTTCCCAAACACACAAGTGTCTGAAAGTGTAAAAAAAAAAACAATACAAATGTGTGGCACAAATTATGAATGTTGTGCACGAGGTCTGGGGCATTTGGAATAGTAAAACTGCCCCGTTGCGTTATTCAGATACTACTGCCACATTCCTTAAGTGCTGGTTTCTTCAAGGGACTTTAGTTTTTTCCCACTTCTCAAAAATTACATTCAGCTTAAATGGCCGCCTGTGAAATTGGTCTTTTAGATGGTCAAAATACACCTGGGCAAAACTACGGGAGGTGCAGAAGTTGAAGTTGCACATGGGCCCTGGTGCCTGATACTACATAGGATGATATCAGTACCATAATGGCACATGATGCTTAGGAATACCTGGTATGGAGTTTGTATTGAGACTCCGAAGCTATTATAGGGTATGCTTCTGTGGACCCCCTTTTTCCCCCACACACCCCACCCTATTCAACCAAATTTAGATGATCAAAGGGCTCCATTTCAATCAGGGCTATTTGGGTCATACAATTGTATTATGGCCAGCTAAATCATTCTTTGCATGTATTGCATTTTTTTTAAAAAAAGTGACTAGAGTGCGAATATCATTAAAGGGAACCTGTCAGTGGTTTTAACCATACGAGACAGACTACTGAGTAACTGGCCTTTCCAAATATATAACTGTGCCATTTCTAAGCATACTTTCAGATTTTTTTTTACATTTTCTTACATGATATGCAACTATCGTGGTCTGGTGGGGCCCAGACCATCTCTTCTGGCCACAGGTTTTAGCGTACACCTGCCCACTCTAGCTGCTACTGCGTTATGTCATTCTGAGTACACGTAGAGCTTCAGGCATGCGACGGAAGTGCTGCTGACTGGCACATGCACAGAACATGTATTTTTACATGAATTGTTGTTGGTCAGGAAGGGGATCGTTTCTCCTTAAAAAAAGCACCTAGAAGGTTAGTGAGAAGACTTAAAAGGCCATGCATGCTCCTCTGGGAAATATGCAAATAAAGGAAGATGGAACAATGCCTCTACAGCACCACCTATTGGAAGGCAGTATTCCTGCAAGTCAATGGCACCCTCTTTATACAAGCCTTATAACAAAGACTGGACCTCTTTATGTTACCTGTTTTTCAGCAGACGAAATGTCGAGTCTTTTGTAGAAGTGTGCATCATTTGACTGTTGATTGTACCTCATAACAGCAAAGTTAGCAGCCTGTACAACATTTGTGTTATTGGTAGGAACACTTTCATAACTTCCAGTCATCATACCGCCACCAATAGCACAGGCAAGAAATGAGGCGACAATAAAGCACGTGTACGGGTTTATAGCCATGGTTTTACCTGAAAGAAATAGAATGAAACTATAAACTTCAACTAATAGACAGAAGCGGTTATCAAAGGATTCTTAGGGTGGAATATAATCACACAGACCCTTATATCGTGAATGACTGAAAAAGTGTATCATCATATAATAATCTAGTACTTACCAGTTGCAATCTTCAGTCTGAACTCACAAAAGGACACTATGAAGTAATTTCTCAACTTTTATGTTTCTGGGTTAATTAGTTCCTCCTTGAGAAAATGGGTGTATGCTTTTAAGAAGGTCAAATCACTTATTGCAAAACCAGTTATATAACAGGTCATTACAACTGAGGAAAGACATGAAATGGCGGATTTAAGTAGGGGCTGTTTGGGCGACCGTTCCAGGACCTAATTAATCCATATTGCCCTAATTAATCTGCTACCATGCTGTCATGTTGAATGTGGTGCAACCATCATCACTTGACACCTGCACCCAGGAATATTATGTCCACCATACCTGTGGACATCATATTAATCCTCCTAAGTCACTGTGCAGTGCTGGACGCCAGGCTCTGTATGCAGAAAACCTGACTTCTCCCCTGTTTCTTGCATACACTGTACTATTTATAGCAAGAAACAGGGAGATTTCTCTGTATACAGTGCCTGGCACTGTACAGAGTGAGTGGTTATTGATATGGGGCTACAGAAGGGGGAAATATTACTTACAGGAGACAACAGATTACCAAGTGGGGCCAAAGAAAGGGCACTAGTACTATGGGGTGGTACTGAGAGGTTAATTGGAAGTAGTAGCAGGATGAGGATAGTGTGCAGAAACAAGTCATGGCTGGAAGAAGTCTTCATAGGGGTCTGGGCCAAGATAGAGAAGAAAAATGAAACTGGACATCAGCAATCAAGGAAGACTTTACCTATGATTGGTGGGGGTAACTCCATTTGAATCACTATCAGGCCAGTTCCAGACAAGTTTCAATGTGGCTGTAATATGGTTGATTGTCCTGGGGGAGGAGAAACTATGCATCTACTCACCCAAACTCAAAGCATCATTAAAAAAATAATAATATAAATACATTATATATAATGTAGTATTTAGGTTATGTGATGGGTTCTAGTGCTATATTATATTAGGCATTTGGTTCTGGTGCTGTATTTATATACTATTCGATCTCCTGTCACTCCTAATGCCACTGCTCTGATCTGAACTTGATTTCAGAGGTGAAGCTCCATATCCATACATGATCAATGCAGCCAGTCACTGTCCTCACCAGTGTACAGAAGAAGATCAGTGCCGCCTGTGACTGGCTGCAGTGTTCTTGTCACATGTCATGCAGCAGTGATGATGTAGCTGTACATGCATGAAAATATAGCATTGACCCATTATTTCTTTACTGTATATGTATCAAAAGTATGGTCAGGATGTTTCCCAGGCAGGGCATTAAGGGGATGCTGAGAGATAGGCTTATGGTCTATAAGTCCTTAGGCACTCACTCCATGTGGTGCTGCTGCTCTGTTTGTAGGCTGCCTCTGTGTCCCAAATGTGCTTAGTGGATTGTGAGGGAAGCCAGAATGCTTTAGCCTTGTAAATGCCAAAAAAAATCGATTTCCCCCTTAAAAGTGAAAACACCTTATCAAATGAAGTTTTATTTTACAGTGACATTTGACATCTTGGTTTTCTCCATATATTAATTTATTTTAATTTCCATCATTTGCGTTGGACAATCTCTACTTGTTAGGAGGTGGAGGTGGTGGTGGTGGTGCTGGGGGGGGGGGGGGGGGGGGGGGTTAAGAAGAGGCAGATCACAAAGTGTCCTCCTGCTTTGTCCACCAGCAATTGTCTGTAATCTGTGGGGAAACCTGGCAGCAAGTGTTCATGCAGCACTACCAAAGGAGAAATCAAAGGGGTTGACCAAGGTAAAAAAGATATAAATCTATCTATCTGTCTATGCTGTCATCCTATGTAGTATCAGGCTCCAGAATCCAGGTGCCTCTTTTTTTTCGATCTGTGTTCGGTTAGTTTCGAAAGCCTGCAGTTAGCTTGTGAAAGGGACGTCACTGGCTGTGCAGCCAATCACAGGCATCAGCATTAGAGTGTTGAGGTCTGATTGGCTGCAGTAGCCTGTGAAATCCCATAAACAGGCTGCTGCAGCCTGTTAACACAGTACTCCTAGGACTACCCAGAGCTGCTGTCACAGAACATGCAGGAAGCCAGGAGAGATGCGTATAGGATATTTTATTATGTTTTGGCATGTGAATGACTATAAAAAATGCTTTACATTATATTAACCTTGTACAACTCCTTCAGGCATTACACAGTTCCCATTTAAATTAATGTGTTGTCTCTGTAGTGTAGAACAGGACATTTCCTCCAGATGTAGAGAGGCTCTTTGCAACCAATCTCCACTTTGGCCAAAAAATAAGAATCCTGAACAGGGTCCCCTTTCTGAATTCTACATTATGTTATATGAACATTGGTTTTCCAAAATTGGAAATCCCTCCAATGTTTAGCCTGCTGTCCTATATTATTTTCAGAATTCCCCAAAATCACATCTGATCTGGGCTTTGGTTCAGGTCTGCAGAGAACTAGGCCTCATGTAGAGCTGTGTGCACAGAGGCTATATGTAGGCACACAGAGTACCAATGTCTTTATAATACAGAGCTGCAGGCACTGTGTGCAGCTCTATGGTGTTTGCTACAGAACTGTATTATGGAACTATAGCTCTATAACTGCACAGTATACAGAATGATTCTATTTCTGAAGGATTCATATAAAATACAACTGGAAAAAAAAACTGCACAGCCCCATTTTAAATCCGAAGTATACAGAATGTCATTGTGTTCTAAGTCCTTCCATCCCAGGGTTCTGTCACTAAAGCAGCATCCAGATGGAACCATAAGCTTTCATTAGTAACGGAGGCCAAAAAGTTCTTTTCTAGCATTTGTGCCAAACAGAATACCCTAGCATTGATTATAATGCAACAGATGCTTACGCTGAGCTGTATGTGCTATATTAGAGAGCAGGAACCCGCTTGAGCTGTTAAAGGGGTTGTGCGGGTATACTCCCTCACCTGACCGGATAGATCAGTTGCATAGTCTACCCTTCTGACGTGTAAATATCATTGTTTGTTATTAACCTTGGAAACTTTCAAGGAGTATAAATGATGTTGACATGAGTCATCTGAAACTCCAAAAAGGTTGCGTGACTAGTCATCCCTGTGGCGCAAGAGGCCATCTTTGTTTTGATTGCTTGTTACATGTATTCAGAAAAGCATAATATCGCATTTCAACACTTGGCGTTTGTGCTTCAGTCTTGATGGAGTGAAGAATTTAGGGGCAGGCGCTTGGTGGCTACGCATATGCATTTGCACTATAGCTATATTAAAGGTCCTCCCATTAGCTGTGGGCCGTGCGCTCGTACTTGCTGCATGCTGCCAATCCACATGCACTATTTTGGCGTATATACGTGTGTAATACATGCCAAGATAAAGCATACTTAGATTTCTTCATACATGCATTTTGTGCGGCTAGGACGAGGCGCAACATTGGAGTGTATGGAAGACTGGTACTGCTTTCTACGTGCGCAAGAACTGCGCAAATAATACGTAGTGACCGTACACCTGTGAGAGACAGCCCTAAAGCGGAGGGGCTAGGGAGGTGCATAGTAATGCAGAATCTTTGGGTATATTCTAGCATCTGGTTTTGACTTGGAGGTACTCCGATCACCAGATCCATGTTAGCACTTTTCAATGTTAACAGAGTTATAAAATAACAGTTTTCATATTACTGTCTTCCTAAACTATAACAACATTGCTGTAGTGACAACTTCAGGTCACTGAAAGTGTTAGCCTGGGTTCAGACAGGGCGTATTCCCGTCGGAAAACTCGAGGTTTGGGCGCAGCAAAAAACGCGAGATTTCCGCCGGGAGAACGCGGCTTTGAAGCGGCCCGGCCGCTCGCTCTTTCGCTGCGGCCAGCGCTCCCATAGAGGAGAGCGCGGCCGCAGCGGAATGAAAAAAAGAATGGACATGCTGCTTCTTTTGAAACCGCGGTTTCAGCCGGATTTACTGCAGCGGATTAGCCGTCCCGTGTGGACGAGGTTTCTGAGAAACTTCGTCCACATGGCTGGCTAATCCCGAGATTAGCGGCCGCGGGTGGTTTTGCCGGGGGCGGGTCTGCTGCGGCAAAACCGTGGCAAATCCGTCCTGTGTGAACCCAGCCTTAAGCAATTTTTGATGAAAAACAGCCGATATACAAAATTAGCTATTTTGGCCAGGTTTTTAAAAAACACTTTTTCATGGCATACACCATGCAGGTTATAGATTGTACTAGCTTTTTCCCATGGGTCATTATTAACGTGGCGATACCAAATTTTTTATTTTTTTTTGCAAATGTTTAAAGTTTTTTTACACAGTTAGAGCTTATTCACACAACCGTTGGCGTTTTTGCTGGCGCCGTAAAAAGGGATGCATGGGCACACAAAACTAACATTTGTGAGCTCGTTCAGACCGCCCGAGCCGGCGCATATACGCCGAGCCTGGAATGCTGTTGGGCGGATGAAGACAGTTTAGCTCTGCTAAACTGTTCTTTCCCATTCCCTCCCCGACTCTCTGCAGGGGGAGGAGGCGGGATCTAGTGTGCTAAGCTCCCACCCCCTCTCCACCTCTTGTTGCACCCAGCAACTGGAGGGGTGGGATGGTGGCAGAGCTTAGCCCTGCCCCGCCCCTTCCCATTGCAAACAGCCAGCAAGGGCCAGAGAGGAGCAGGAAAGAGGGTGGGAGTTTAGGAGTCACGATGCTAAACTCCCTCCCACCTCCCTTTTCTGGCAGTTGTCATTGGCTCCCATAGGAGTCTATGCAGCTATCGTCAACGTAAAAGCGCCCGTCCGCAATGCACCATCTTGGTCGCAGAAATACGCCCATGTGCACTGATACATTGTAAACGAATGCATCAGAGGGGCAGTGTATATCGGCCGGGCATAAAAACCTGACCAATACACACCCGTGTGAATCCAGCCTTAGGCCAGATTCCCATGAGTGTATACATATATGCGCTGTGCCTTTGTGCATCAGGCGTTGCGTATTTGCCTCTGCAGCTGCATTTTTTTACTGTATGTTTTGTGCATGCAAATTGTACGCATTTGCATGCACAAAAAACCCAAACATACAGCCACGGTCCCACACATTGCAATCGGTAATAGCCTAGTTTCTTTTGTTCTATTTGCCTGCGCAAATGCAAAATGCACACTTCTGAACAAGCCCATTGAAATTGTGTGTGAATGAGGCCTAAGGTTGGAGATATGGGGGTTTGAATTATTTTCTTTAAGATTTTCTTTTATACCTTTTTATTTTTGGACCACTAGGGGACTTACATTTCATTACATTTGATCATTTCTATAATACACTGCAATGCTTTAGTATTGCAGTGTATTAGGGTGACTAGCCACAAATTTTTTTTTTCATTGCCAAATTCGCAGCATTTTTTTTTCTGCAGGGGTCTATGGGACTTGTAGGCTGGGTTCTCACTGGGCGGATTCCCGACGGAAATCCCGCGGTTCGGCCGCAGCGAAAAACCGCAAGATTTCCGCCGGGAAAACCGCTGCTTCAAAACCTGCGGCGGTTTTGAAGCGGCCCAGCTGCTTGCTCTTCCGCTGCGGCCGGCGCTCCCATAGAGGAGAACACGGCCACAGTGAAAAAAAAAAAAGAACATGCTGCGGTCGGCAAATCCGCGCCGCAGTGGCGGCTTCTGCCGGCTTAGCCGCAGCGGATTTGCCGTCCCGTGTGAACGAGATTTCTGAGAAATCTTGTCCACATGGCTGGCTAATCCCGGAATTAGCGGCCGCATGCGGATTTGCCGCGGCGAAATTGTGAACCCAGCCGTAATGTTAAAATCGTGATCACGCAAAATCGCAATTTACCATGAAATCGCGATTTTGCGCGATTGCGATTTTAACATTACAAGTCCCATAGACCCCTGCAGAAAAAAAAACGCTGCGAATTTCGCAGTGAAAATAGGCCTTAGTCAGACGGGCATTTTTTCGCGCGATTTGCGCATGCGCATGCGTCCGGCGATTTTTTAAAACCATTGCTTTGCAATGGTATCGGACACATGAGCGCTTTTTATGCGCTCGTCCGATAAATTATAGAACAGAAATCGCAGATCGCACCTATCTGCGATCTGCGATTCCTGTTCTCTTCTCTATATGCGCTCAATGGGGCCGGCGGCAGCAGCGCCGACCCCATTGAGAACATATAGAAGACAAATCATTCTTCTCTGCCACAGCTGTAACAGCTGTGGCAGAGAAGAACGATGTTTGCCCATTGAATTCAATGGAGCCGGCAATACAGCCGGCTCCATTGAAAGCAATGGGCTGCCGGCGATCACACGATGAATTGTCGGGAAGGGCTTAAATATATAAGCCCTTCCCTGCAATTCATCCAGAAATGTGTAAAAATAAAAAAAATATATATACTCACCTGGTCCCGGCAGACGGAGTTCAGCGCGGCCGGCCTGCAGTGGGTGTGAGTGGGTGTGAGTGAGAGCTGCCCCTGATTGGCTCTGCGCTGAGCCAATCAGAGGCAGCTCTCACTCACACCCATTCATGAATTCAAGGTGAGTATATATATTTTTTTTATTTTTACACATTTCTGGATGAATTGCAGGGAAGGGCTTCTATATTTAAGCCCTTCTCGACAATTCATCGTGAGATCGCCCGCAGCGCATTGCTTTCAATGGAGCCGGCTGTATTGCCGGCTCCATTGAATTCAATGCGCTGGACAGCTCTGGCCCGTTTCTATTGAAACGCGGCTAGGAGCAGTTATTTCGGGCGATTTTTCGGCCCCAGTCACACGATTTGCGGATGCGCATCCGTCATGCGATCCGCAAATTGCGGCAAAAAACGCCCGTGTGGCTAAGGCCTTATAGTGGCTTTTAATCCCCTGTCTTTGGCTTAGTCTCATAGGCCACTGAACATGGCAGACCCTGGAGGCCATCTTCAAGGCCCTGGATGTCATAACAACCCATAAGCACCCTGCAATCACATTACCGGGGTCCAATGGATGACAGCAGGAGCCCCTTTCTCGTGTCAGCCCTTTACATGGCATGGTCATATTGCGATGTAAAGGGTTAAACGGCTAGGATCAATGATTGCTCTATCCAAGCTGTTAGTAGAGCTCCCCCTGCTCCTATTCCAATATGCTGTAAAAAGGCCTATTAATCAGAATAAGACCCTTTAGGGCTCACACTCACTTGAGATAGCGTTTTTGCGATGTTGCAAGGCTGCGTTGTTTTGTATGACATTGAAATACATTGAGTCTAATGTAGCTGTGCTCATTTGCGATGTTTTCACGTCTGCGAGGTTGCATTTTTTTCTTGCTTGCTATAGTCCTATTTCTTTGCGATGTGCTATTTTCTTCTCGCCCATGTAAGTTAATGGAGTGCTGTAATATTGCATCGCAAAACGCATAACGCGTGCGAGAATACGATGCGATAGTGCTATGTTTTCTGTGTGGAATAGTGACTAATGGGACAAAAGTAAGACCATAAAAAAAACGCAAGAGAGGCATGAAATACTCCTACCATGTGATGCGAGTTTTCAGAGAACAAAAACGCAAGTTCGCACCTGCGATGTCGCTGCGATTTTTTTTTTTTTTTTTGCAAATACGCTATCGCAAGTGAGTGTGAGCCCTTATTGTCATAAAAAGTTGTAAGGAGAGTTAATGTGAACACACAAGAATATTAGGTAGCAACAAAAACAACACAAAAAACCTGAGGACCAATCACGATAGATACCATTGAGTCAAAAACATAAAAGGCTACATTCTTCTATGTCGACATAATGATAAGATAAGTAAAATGTAAAGTACAATATAAAGGAACAGCAGCTACCAGTGAAGTTCACCAAAGCAATGCAAAACTACAGTAACAACGTCATGCGGATGGTCTTTTCCCCTTCGAGGCCACACTCTGCAGTATTATTCTACATGGTGATTACAGAATTAACAATGGTAATATCAGTCTATGAGGGAGGAGGGGAAGGGGGTGTCACATGAAATCACACGACTACAAGCAGCTCCATTACTATACATAGTATTGCCTTCTAGTTTGGGCCTAAAAAGGAAATAGTGATGTTTTTGCTTTAATCCAACATTACAAAAATAAATTCTTACTTACGGACACGCCACCTCCTCCTAATACAACGTATTTCACACCGCAGGTAAATAAGCTGTTATACGAGGACAAGGAACAGGTTACTGAGGAATCAGCAGCCAGCCAGCCACGCCTCGTACATGAGGAAAACAATACGTCATGCCCCAGCAATCCAAGCCACAGGAGGAGGGAGAGAAGAGGATCAGCTGGGTCTGACTCACAGCTGCAGCCATGCCAATATAAAAAGTATGCAGGGCAAAAAGAGCCCTCACATCCGGGCATGTAGATGGCTTTATAAAATATAAACACATTTATTAACATATTCAGCACCTATATAAAAAGCATATAGGGGAGTTCTATTAAGAGCAGCTGCATGTATTTAGCATTCGGCTGAGTTGCAATTAAAAGAACCTACAAACCCGCAACCCTGTCAAAAACAAATTGCAGTGAAGCTGCATAGGATGGGCAGGATAGGAAAGGTGAGCAGGACTTTTTTTCATAATTTTACAGCACCCCAAGTTATGTTTAAAAAAAAATGCAAGTCAACCCAATTAACGATGACACAAATTTGGCACTACAAAGCACGTGACGCAGTAACCCAGGAGGGTTAGCTAGTGCCAGAGCCAATGTCAGGTATGCACGACGAGCATTTTTTGCTAGAACCATTGGTTTCCTATGGTGTGTTCACATGTCCGTCTTTTACAGGTGCAAAATACTTGCACGTGCAACAGATAGGACATCCGTGCGCCGGGAAGGTGCGTGCTGCGCGTAAAAAAATCAGTGTTCAGTGACAAGAGGACTCCCTACAGGGATGAAGGAATTCCCTGCCACAGCTGTGGCAAAGGAACCCAATGTTCTCCCATTGCTTTCAATGGGGCTAGCACTGTTGCCGCCGGCCCCATTGAAAGTAATGGGATGCAAGCAACCCCTGCTGTGATTTTCAGGGAAGGGCTTTAAATATAACCCCTTCCCTGAAAATCATCCCTAGGTGTAGAAAAAACAAACAAAAAAACATTGCTCACCTAGCAGCGCTGTCAGCGCTGAATTCAATGACTGGCTAAGCTCTGCCTGTGATTGGCTGAATGCTGTGACCAATCACAGGCATCGCCCAGTTGTCATTCAAAGACAGCGCTGCTAGGTGAGTAATGTTTTTTTTTTTTTCCACACCTAGGGATTATTTTCAGGGAAGGGCTTATATTTAAAGCCTTTCTCCGAAAATCGCGATAGAGGGTTGCTTGCATACCATTGCTTGCAATGGAGCCGGCGACAACAGCGCTGTCCCCTTTGAAAGCAATGGGCAAGGGGCTATGGTCATGCACATTTTGCTAATGCATGGAGTGTATTTTTTTGCGCACATAGGTGCGCAAAAAAATTGCTCGTCTGACTGAGCCTTCACTATATGCACCTTTCACTCAGGTGCAGCAAAGTGGGTTTGGTAGAATACTGAGACAAAGTGAGTCTACAACAGCTGAGGGGCCAAAGTAGATGGGATTGTTATTGGTGCCACAAGAAGCATGTCTGATACAGTTAGGGCTCCTGCCTACTTGCGTTTTTTCAACAATGCGATATTGCTGCGTTGTTTTTAACGCAGATGTCAATGGGACTTTCTGATGTTAAAAACGCATTACAAGTTTGTGCTTGACATTTGCGCTAAAAAAACGCAGCAATATCGCAGCATTATAAAAACGCAAGTGGGCAGGAGCACTTATAGACAGAGAGAGGGGACCAACCGGGGATGTAACAATTGTGGTTGCAAGTCCGAGCACGCCTAAAGGGGTTCTACCCAGATTGCTAGGCGAACATTGCTTCTCAACTGGGCCTGAATCCTCAGGATGTGGATCCAGTTGGAAATTAAGTCCATGTCGTTCAGCCATCAGCTCCCAGCCCCAGCACTTACAATGGCCATGACTCTGGAGTTGTCAGGCTTTCTGCTGCTTCAGGCAGTGTGATGACTTCACTGCATTGCGCTGCATGCACCAGGCCGCAGACAGGAAGAGGACCCATCACGGGAGCGGCTGTTAGGTGAATTCGTACAGTAATGGCACTCATGGTATATAGAGGCACTGTTACTATATGGGAGGACAATGAAAGAACTTTTATATAGAGGCACAATGAAGGCACTATTACTATAAGGATAACAACACTATTCTTGTGGAGGGCCAGTGTTTAAGTATGGGGGCCCTATTATTGTATGTGGACACAAAGGGGGCACTGTTGTATAAAGGAGGCACTATTAATGTTTTTGGGGCATTATTGTCTTGTGGGGAATCAAGTGGGGCATTATTATAGTCAGCTGAACTATGGATAGAGGGTTTGTGTAGAGGTGGGAAAAGAGTTGTGCTGGGAAATCTAGGTGCAAAATATATTTGCACGTACATGTCGTACAGCCATCAGCTCCCAACCCCATCTCTGCAGAGATGAATCACAGCTGAATAAAGTAAACATGGCAGCTTGGGCAGGATGGAGAAGAAAAGTGAATTTCCCAAATTGAAGAGGTTGTTACTAGAGATGAACGAACGTACTCGTCCGAGCTTGATATTCGTGCGAATATTAGGGTGTTCGGGATGCTCGTTACTCGTAACGAGCACCACGCGGTGTTCCGGTTACTTTCAGTTTCCTCTCTGAGACGTTAGCGCGCTTTTCTGGCCAATTGAAAGACAGGGAAGGCATTACAACTTCCCCCTGTGACGTTCAAGCCCTATACCACCCCCCTGCTGTGAGTGGCTGGCGAGATCAGGTGTCACCCGAGTATAAAAATCGGCCCCTCCCGCGGCTCGCCACACATGCCTTGTGACTTAGCTGAGGGAAAGTGCTGCTGCTGGTGCTGCTGTAGGGAGAGCGTTAGGAGTCAGTGTAGGCTTCAAGAACCCCAACGGCCCTTCTCAGGGCCACATCTACTAGTGTGCAGTACTGTGTTAGCACAGTATTTTTATTTTTTTTTGTCCAAAATTGGATCTGCAGAGCATTGCGCCCTGCAATAGGGACAGAAGTGGGGGTTAGGCAGGGAGAGTGTTAGGAGTTAGTGTAGGCTTCAAGAACCCCAACGGTCCTTTCTAGGGCCACTTCTATCCGTGTGCAGTACTGTCCAGGCTGCTGTTAGCAGTGTTGCATATTTTTTTTTTTCTCAAAACCGGCTGTGCAGAGCATTGCACCCGGCATTAATACTACAGGGATAGAATTGTGTAGGCAGGGCCAGAAGACATTTATTATTCATTGAATACACGCAGTGGGGTCTTCCCTTTGCTAAAAAGGAAAAAAATTATATTTGGCCTGCCTGTGTCAGTCCTAAGGTCTCCGTGTACGTGTGTGCTGCGTGGACAACGTACAAAAATCAGATGCAACCAGCTACGGTTTACTGCAGGCTTGCTCCATTGTCTTTCCTGACTGGCAAATACCTGCTCTGCTACAGTTAATAACTCTGCTACACTATAGTTGTGTGACACTTTTTGAGGGCCACACCACAGATATTAAACTTCTTGTTCATTGAATATACGCAGTGGGTGCTTCCCTAAGCTAAAAAGGAAAAGAAATTATATTTGGCCTGCCTGTGTCAGTCCTAAGGTCTGCGTGTACGTGTGTGCTGCGTGTACAACGTACAAAAATCAGACGCAACCAGCTACGCTTTACTGCAGCCTAGCGCCATTGTCTTTCCTGACTGGCAAATACCTGCTCTGCTAGAGTTAATAACTCTGCTACACTATAGTTGTGTGACACTTTTTGAGGGCCACACCACAGATATTAAACTTCTTGTTCATTGAATATACGCAGTGGGTCCTTCCCTTTGCCAAAAAGGAAAAAAATTATATTTGGCCTGCCTGTGTCAGTCCTAAGGTCTGCGTGTACGTGTGTGCTGCGTGTACAACGTACAAAAATCAGACGCAACCAGCTACGCTTTACTGCAGCCTAGCGCCATTGTCTTTCCTGACTGGCAAATACCTGCTCTGCTAGAGTTAATAACTCTGCTACACTATAGTTGTGTGACACTTTTTGAGGGCCACACCACAGATATTAAACTTCTTGTTCATTGAATACACGCAGTGGGGTCTTCCCTTTGCAAAAAAGCGAAAACATTATATTTGGCCTGCAGGCTTGCGCCAATTTATTTCCTGCCTGGGAAATCAAATCACTGGTAATACAGCATGCTGAGGGGTAGGGGTAAGCCTAGAGGACGTGGACGTGGTCGAGGACGCGGAGGGCCAAGTGAGGGTGTGGGCACAGGCCGAGCTCCTGATCCATGTGTGTCGCAGCCGACTGCTGCGCGATTAGGAGAGAGGCACGTTTCTGGCGTCCCCACATTCATCGCCCAATTAATGGGTCCACGCGGGAGACCTTTATTAGAAAATGAGCAGTGTGAGCAGGTCCTGTCCTGGATGGCAGAAAGTGCTTCGAGCAAGCTATCATCCACCCACAGTTCTGCGCCGTCCAGTGCTGCAAATCCGAATCCTCTGTCTGCTGCTCCTCCTTCCTCGCAGCCTCCTCACTCCACTACAATGACACCTGCTCAGGAGCGGGAACACTCCCAGGAACTGTTCTCGGGCCCCTGCTTAGATTGGGCAGCAGCGGTTCCTCTCCCACCAGAGGAGTTTATCGTCACTGATGCCCAACCATTCGAAAGTTCCCGGGGTCCGGGGGAAGAGGCTGGGGACTTCCGCCAACTGTCTCAAGAACTTTCTGTGGGTGAGGAGGACGATGACGATGAGACACAGTTGTCTTGCAGTGAGGTAGTAGTAAGGGCAGTAAGTCCAAGGGAGCAGCGCACAGAGGATTCGGAGGAAGAGCAGCAGGACGATGAGGTGACTGACCCCACCTGGTGTGCAACGCCTACTCAGGACAGGTCTTCAGAGGGGGAGGCAAGGGCATCAGCAGGGCAGGTTGCAAGAGGCAGTGCGGTGGCCAGGGGTAGAGGCAGGGCCAGACCGAATAATCCACCAAGTGTTTCCCAAAGCACACCCTCGCGCCATGCCACCCTGCAGAGGCCGAGGTGCTCTAAGGTCTGGCAGTTTTTCACAGAGACGCCTGACGACCGACGAACAGTGGTGTGCAACATTTGTCGCGCCAAGATCAGCCGGGGAGCCACCACCAACAGCCTGACCACCACCAGCATGCGCAGACATATGATGGCCAAGCACCCCACAAGGTGGGACGAAGGCCGTTCACCGCCTCCGGTTTGCACCGCTGCCTCTCCCCCTGTGCCCCAACCTGCCACTGAGATCCAACCTCCCTCTCAGGACACAGGCACAACCGTCTCATGGCCTGCACCCACAGCCTCACCTCCGCTGTCCTCGGCCCCATCCACCAATGTCTCGCACCGCACAGTCCAGCCGTCGCTAGCGCAAGTGTTGGAGCGCAAGCGCAAGTACGCCACCACGCACCCGCACGCTCAATCGTTAACTGTCCACATAGCCAAATTTATCAGCCTTGAGATGCTGCCGTATAGGGTTGTGGAAACGGAGTCCTTCAAAGCTATGATGGCGGCGGCGGCCCCGCGCTACTCAGTTCCCAGTCGCCACTACTTTTCCCGATGTGCCGTCCCAGCCCTGCACGACCACGTCTCCCGCAACATTGTACGCGCCCTCACCAATGCGGTTAGTGGCAAGGTCCACTTAACTACGGACACGTGGACAAGCACAGGCGGGCAGGGCCACTACATCTCCCTGACGGCACATTGGGTGAATTTAGTGGAGGCTGGGACAGAGTCAGAGCCTGGGACCGCTCACGTCCTACCCACCCCCAGAATTGTGGGCCCCAGCTCGGTGGTGGTATCTGCGGCGGTGTATGCTTCTTCCACTAAAGCACCCTCCTCCTCCTCCTCCTCAACCTCTGTCTCGCAATCTAGATGTGTCAGCAGCAGCAGGATGTCGCCAGCAGTCGGTGTCGCGCGGCGTGGCAGCACAGCGGTGGGCAAGCGTCAGCAGGCCGTGCTGAAACTACTCAGCTTAGGAGATAGGAGGCACACGGCCCACGAACTGCTGCAGGGTCTGACAGAGCAGACGGACCGTTGGCTTGCGCCGCTGAGCCTCCAACCGGGCATGGTCGTGTGTGACAACGGGCGTAACCTGGTGGCGGCTCTGCAGCTCGGCAGCCTCACGCACGTGCCATGCCTGGCCCACGTCTTTAATTTGGTGGTTCAGCGCTTTCTGAAAAGCTACCCACGCTTGTCAGACCTGCTCGTAAAGGTGCGCCGGCTCTGCGCACATTTCCGCAAGTCCCACACGGACGCTGCCACCCTGCGCACCCTGCAACATCGCTTTAATCTGCCAGTGCACCGACTGCTGTGCGACGTGCCCACACGGTGGAACTCTACGCTCCACATGTTGGCTAGGCTCTATGAGCAGCGTAGAGCTATAGTGGAATACCAACTCCAACATGGGCGGCGCAGTGGGAGTCAGCCTCCTCAATTCTTTTCAGAAGAGTGGGCCTGGTTGGCAGACATCTGCCAGGTCCTTCGAAACTTTGATCAGTCTACCCAGGTGGTGAGCGGCGATGCTGCAATCATTAGCGTCACCATTCCTCTGCTATGCATCTTGAGAAGTTCCCTGCAAAGCATAAAGGCAGCCGCTTTGCGCTCGGAAACAGAGCCGGGGGAAGACAGTATGTCGCTGGATAGTCAGAGCACCCTCCTGTCTATATCTCAGCGCGTTCAGGAGGAGGAGGAGGAGGATGGGGAGGATGAGGAGGAGGGGGAAGAGACAGCTTGGCCCACTGCTGACGGTACCCATGCTGGTTGCCTGCCATCATTTCAGCGTGTATGGCCTGAGGAGGAGGAGGAGGAGGAGGATCCTGAAAGTGATCTTCCTAGTGAAGACAGCCATGTGTTGCGTACAGGTACCCTGGCACAGATGGCTGACTTCATGTTAGGATGCCTTTCTCGTGACCCTCGCGTTGCACGCATTCTGGCCACGACGGATTACTGGGTGTACACACTGCTCGACCCACGCTATAAGGAGAACCTTCCCAGTCTCATTCCCAAAAAGGAAAGGGGTTCGAGAGTGTTGCTATACCACAGGACCCTGGCGGACAAGCTGATG
The DNA here is from genome assembly GCF_035609145.1 of Eleutherodactylus coqui. Lineage (NCBI taxonomy): Eukaryota > Metazoa > Chordata > Amphibia > Anura > Eleutherodactylidae > Eleutherodactylus > Eleutherodactylus coqui. Next base: position 80,143,162 of record NC_089839.1, read on the forward strand.
GTAAAATTCCCATCCGACAGCGCTAGTGGCAGAAGGCGCAGTTCCGAGGGCCATGTAGCAGGGGAGGTGCGTAGATCGAGCAGCATGTACAGCCCAGACAGTGCAACAGTCTTTAAGGGCCTGGCCAGCTTTATGGCTCCCCAGCAAGACTGTGTCACCGCTCCCCAGTCAAGGCTGAGTCGGCGGGAGCACTGTAAAAGGATGGTGAGGGAGTACGTAGCCGATCGCACGACCATCCTCGGTGACGCCTCTGCCCCCTACAACTACTGGGTGTCGAAGCTGGACACATGGCCTGAACTAGCGCTGTATGCCCTGGAGGTGCTTGCTTGTCCTGCGGCTAGGGTCTTGTCGGAGAGGGTGTTTAGTGCGGCTGGGGGAATCATCACAGATAAGCGTACCCGCCTGTCAACCGACAGTGCCGACAGGCTAACACTCATCAAGATGAACAAAGCCTGGATTTCCCCAGACTTCTCTTCTCCACCAGCGGACAGCAGCGATACGTAAGCAATACGTAGGCTGCACCCGCGGATGGAAGCTACGTTCTCTCTCACCATCCAAAACGGGGACATTTCTGCTTCATCAATCTGTGTCTAATATTCCTCCTCCTCCTCCTCCTGCTCCTCCTCCTGAAACCTCACGTTATCACGCTGAACGGGCAATTTTTCTTAGGGCCACAAGGCTCACTCATAATTTTTCTAAACAATTTTTAGATGTTTCAATGCTCTGAAAAGCGTTGGAACTTTAACTTGAACCAATTTTTTCGTTAAACTGGGCTGCCTCCAGGCCTAGTTACCACTTAAGCCACATTAACCAAAGCGATTAATGGGTTTCACCTGCCCTCTTGGTTGGCCATGGCCAATTTTTTTCAGGTACATTAGTACTGTTGATACAGCAATTTTTGTGGGCCCTCGCCTACAGTGTAATCAAATAAATTTTTAGCCCACCTGCATTAAGCACGACATTACTACCTCAGCTGTGTTGGGCAATGCAATGGGATATTTCTATGTACCGCCGGTGGGTTCCAGGGAGCCACCCATGCTGTAGGTGCACACGGAGTTTTTACTACATCTGTACACTTGAAAAGAACTCCAGTCTGACTGGGGCATGCAGTGTGGGCCGAAGCCCACCTGCATTAAGCACGACATTACTACCTCAGCTGTGTTGGGCAATGCAATGGGATATTTCTATGTACCGCCGGTGGCTTCCTGGCACCCACCCCTGCTGTGGGTCCACAGGGAATTATAAATGCATCTGTGTCCACTTGTAAAGAACCCCAGTCAGACTGGGGCATGCAGTGTGGGCCAAAGCCCACCTGCATTAAGCACGACATTACTACCTCAGCTGTGTTGGGCACTGCAGTGGGATATTTTTATGTACCGCCGGTGGGTTCCAGGAAGCCACCCATGCTGTCGGTCGACAGGGACTTCACAATAGGGAGTTGTACCTGCCTGTGTCTATGAATTAAAAAGCCCCGTCTGACTGGGGCATGCAGAGACACCTTGACAGAATGAATAGTGTGTGACACATAGGTTCCCCATTGCTATGCCCACGTGTGCAGCTCCTGATGGCGGTGGCACAGGATTCTATTTCTCATTGCTTCTGTACAGCATTGTGGGCTATCGCCCCGCCCCTTTTAAAGAGGGTCGCTGCCTAGCCGTGCCAACCCCTCTGCAGTGTGTGCCTGCGGTTCCTCCTCATGGCAGACGCACTTCTAAATAGACATGAGGGTGGTGAGGCATTAGGGCAGCTGAAGGCTGCGCAGGGACACTTTGGTGTGCGCTGTGGGGGGAGGGGGGGCGGTTGGGCAGCATGTAACCCAGGAGAAGTGGCAGCAGAGTGTCATGCAGGCAGTGATTGTGCTTTGTTGGAGGTAGTGTGGTGCTTAGCTAAGGTATGCCATGCTAATGAGGGCTTTTCAGAAGTAAAAGTTTTTGGGAGGGGGGGGGGGCCACTCTTGCCGCTATTGTGGCTTAATAGTGGGACCTGTGAACTTGAGATGCAGCCCAACATGTAGCCCCTCGCCTGCCCTATCCGTTGCTGTGTCGTTCCCATCACTTTCTTGAATTGCCCAGATTTTCACACAAGGAAACCTTAGCGAGCATCGGCGAAATACAAAAATGCTCGGGTCGCCCATTGACTTCAATGGGGTTCGTTACTCGAAACGAACCCTCGAACATCGCGGGAAGTTCGTCCCGAATAACGAGCACCCGAGCATTTTGGTGCTTGCTCATCTCTAGTTGTTACCTGTGAGTCACTGTTTTTAAGTTAATCATAATTAATTATAAGGTCTGTAGTCATATATATATATATATATATATATATATATATATATATACACAGACACACACACCATGCTTCCCCGAAAATGAGACACTGTCTTATATAAATTTTTACCCTAGTAGAGGCACTAGATCTTATTTTTGGGGGATGTCTTATTTCACTTACCTAGCAGGCTCAGTCCAGGTCACTCCCGCTGCTCTCCAGAGCTCTGGTGCGGTTTCTGCTACCAGATTGATAAATTCTGCCTCCACAAAGCGATGAATGTGATTGGTTCATCGAGCATTGCATTGATTGGCTGAACAGCGCCCGAAGAACTAATCACAGCCATCTCTTCGTGGAAGGGGAATTATGAACCCTTTAACCAGAAAGTGATCTTGTATGGACGGCCGAGGACTGTGAGAACCATGCCAGAGCCGTGGAGAGCAGCAGCAGGGACCTGGACCGAGCCTGCTAGGTAACAATCAATTTTTTTTGTTTAATGTAATGCAGCTTGGGCTTAGTTTCGGGGTAGGGCTTCTATTTCAAGCCTCCCTGAAAATCCTAAAAAACAGTCTAGGGCTTATTTTGGGGGTAGGTCTTATATTCAGGGAAAACAGAATATATATAATATATAATCCGTGCAATGCCACTGAAACCGCTCATAAAGCAGCAAGCTGGGGGAAGCCCATGCCATGGAGCCCACTCAACTTTATTTGTGTTCCTGAGCACCAAGTGACTGAGAGGAATTTTTACGCATCTTATGGAAAAAAATTAAGCTGAGACATGACCCTGAAGACCACCGCTCTCATTAGTTTGTTGTAAGGCAAGTACTGAGCCTCTCTACTTATATCCTATTCCTTTGAATATTGCTGATATTTGGAAACTGGCCGAAACAGGCAATGGAGTCTATTCCCAGTGCTGACCATTTTGGTTCGTTGAGTAAAAAAGTTTAAGGCTAGGTTAACATGGCGTTATCTGCATCAGGAACATCCGATGCGGCTCAAACTCAAAAAACTGCAGCTGGGATTTTCCACCTCAGATTTGCACATGTTGGGGAGCTGCATGCGGATAAGACCCTTTCAATAGGGCTAATGTGGAATCCTCGAATGGATGCTGTGTCAATATGTTTCATGTCACAACTTTTTTTTTTTCCATATTCGGATTTCAAATTTTCTTCCAAATGAATGCTTCACTTTTGGACGGGGATTTTTCGCATCAAATCCACAGCGAACGTGGCCTGATGAGACTTTTCTTGCCTTCTCTACTCTATTCCACGACTATCTGGAAGAATCTTGTCCTGTCCCATCCATATATAAAACAGGCTAAAAAATATGTAACTGTCATATGCTTTGAACATAGTGCTGACATTGTAATAACAGGAGTCAAAGTTCACTGACCTCCTTAAAGGGATAGCTTGCACAACAGAGCACAGGTGAGTAACTAGAGGCCAAACCATAGCTCATCACCTTAAAGGGGTTGTCCCGCGCCGAAACGTTCTTTTTTTTTTTTTCCACCCCCCCCCCCCCCGTTCGCCGCGAGACAACCCCGATGCAGGGGTTAAAAAAGAACACCGGAGAGCGCTTACCTGAATCCCCGTGCTCCGGTGACTTCTTACTTACCTGATGAAGATGGCCGTGGGGATCTTCTCACTCGGTGGACCGCAGGGCTTCTGTGCGGTCCATTGCCGATTCCAGCCTCCTGATTGGCTGGAATCGGCACGTGACGGGGCGGAGCTACACGGAGCCGGCATCCAGCACGAGCAGCCCCATTGAAAAAAGAAGAAGACCGGGACTGCGCAAGCGCGGCTAATTTGGCCATTAGACGGCGAAAATTAGTCGGCTCCATGGAAACGAGGACGCTAGCAACGGAGCAGGTAAGTAAAAAACTTTTTATAACTTCTGTATGGCTGATAATTAATGCACAATGTACATTACAAAGTGCATTAATATGGCCATACAGAAGTGTATAGACCCACTTGCTGCCGCGGGACAACCCCTTTAAGTATACATGGCGGCACGAAGTGTCCTGTGCAGCTTCTTACTATTGAAACCCAGGAACTTCATATACTGCTGCAACACCCCAGAGGGGTGACCCTGGGCACCTGGCTAACGTGAAGAGCTGGGAGGGATAAGTGCTGTCTCATCATGGTGGCACTTACCAGGCTCTGGTCCTGGAGGGATGATACGTAGCCAAGGCCAGAGCAGGATTGCAGGCCAGCTTCGACACCCCTATGATAGGAAATACCAATAAACGGGATGGGGGGAGTAGTACTTATCACTCATGATGCCACTGTTCCTACACACCAGTATTCTATGCGGCGGAGAAATGAACACAGAGACTTGTGTATCGTACCTCGGGTCCCCAGGAACGGTTAAGGCCCGGTATAACTTTTACTGAAGAATAACTTGTATAGCAGGTAATGCAGGTACAATTCACTTTAAACGGTAACAGGCTATAGCTCAGAGGTCAGGGAGGATACACAGGATGAATACGGCCCTACAGTCTACTTTATCTGTATGTCACTGGTCCTGGATTGGAAGCACTCCAGAGGAGCAAGGAGGGTAGGGGTCACTCCGCAGACTCTCTGGCAGACAATTACTAAAGAAGGCTTAGCCAATAAACACCCCGCATGGCAGACGCGTGGGTGTCACAATAACGTACCTCTGTGTGGTGATCCGAACTATGGACGGCCGCACAGGAAAAGCCTGTAGTGTGAAAGGGTACCTGTTAGGAACTTAGGTAGAGAGCTCTCTTTCTCTGTCTGTTGCAGGGACTCACTCCTCTCACATCCACGCTCCATACGCTACGGGATGTCGCTCCTCTTCACCTACATGGAAGCTGAAGGTGCTTCCATGGGGTTCTGTTTTAGCATTCTGCTGGAAATCCTGAAGATGGACCTCTTCCCACTCTCAATCTCTCACATTTATAACCTCACTTGTATCACATGACAAGACAGACTGATACATTTACATGCAGGCAGAGGTTATTACTGTTAACCTCTCAAGCACCGCAGCTGTTCAACACACACACTGGATATGACAGGACAAGCTTTGCACAGTGCATGTACACAGGACAAAATGTATGATATTTATGGAGGAGACCAGGATGGTGTTCTGGGCTGTTGCACTGCCATTTGCATGCAAGTACTAATAGGTCCATACACACAAAATCCTATACATCATGGCACTATTTTCTTTTGCTGCATTCATACAGAATCCATAAAAAATCCTTGTTATGCCTTTGGATCAAATTAAAGTCTTAGGGCTTCTTCAGATGGGCGTATGCATTTTTGTACATATTTGTGCTATGTATGAGGTTTTTTGTGCATGTCTTGGTGTATTTTACTGTACTTTTTGCTCATGTAAATAATAATAAGTAAAAGAACATCCCCAGTTTAAATGGCTATTTAGTCAAATGATTTTCAGATGTTCTTTTTTTCACAGAATTTCACAGTATATTGTGCATCGATGCTCTCATTAGGCACCTCTTGTAGACTTTTCTGGTGACTTATGATGCGCAAATGCACACAGAAATACAGTAGATCCTGTTTTTTGTGCATGTGAGAAAAGGAAATGTGAATGAACCCTGGGTTCTATTTTCTGCGTATTGCATGCACAAATTTTATTCATATACATACGTCCACAAATGCACTTGTGTGAAGGTATTAAATTCGCACAGACGTATTTGCGCGTCCAAAATTTATGGACGCAAAACGCAAAGAATAGAACCCAATTTCCATAGGTTCATTCACATGTGCATAGTTTTCTTGCGCATTTCGTCCATGCAAAAAAAACCCACGACATGTTCTTTGTGCACACCAAAGGTTCCCATAGCAGTCAATAAGGGGGTGGTGGGGGGGTGTAAATGAGCACGCAATATGCAAGGAGATGCGTGATATGCTGTGTAGGAAGAACGCATCTGGAACTCATTACATTAAGGCTGGGTTCACACAGGGCGGCCGCTAATCTCGGGATTAGCCAGCCATGTGGACGAGATGGCCAATCCGCTGCGGTAAATCCGGCTGAAACCGCGGCTTCAGAAGATGCAGCATGTCTATTTACTTTTTTTTGTTTGTTTATTTTCGTCGCGGCCGCGCTCTCCTCTATGGGAGCGCCGGCCGCAATGGAAAAGCAAGCGGCCAGGCCGCTTCAAAGCCGCCGCGGCGGTTCTCCTGGCGGAAATCTCGCGGTTTTTGCTGCGGCCAAACCGCGAGATTTCCGACGGGAATCCGCCCTGTGTGAACCCAGCCTAAGGGCTTCTTCGCATGAGCATAGTTGTACATGCAAAAATTGTGCAGGTAATACGCAGAGTAAAGAACCCACTGATTTCAATCGGTTCATTCTCATTACTTTTTTTTGCACGCACAATAAAAGAAAAATGCAGCATGCTCTATTTTTGTGCACATTTGCGCACCAATGGTCCCCATAGAAGTTTATGGAATTTGTCCGGGGAAACAAAAAACATCTTGAAGTCATTAAGCTAAATAGCCTTTAAAATGACAGCGGTGGTGTTTCCCAGGTCCATGCCAACTGTCCCTGTTGGTGCAAAAAGTACAGTAATATGTGCAAAAACGCGTGCAAAAATGCATCATTCACGGTGCGAGGTGTTTTTGTGTCTAAAAAGCCTTCCACCACTTCAGGGAAGTAGTGTTACTCTTGCGTGGCTGAAAACTGCGTCAGCGAATTGGCAAGTTTTCCCCAGTTTTGTCAATAGGAAACCATGCGTTGCATCGCACAGCATGCACAGGCATTACTTTTCCAGCAATCACTGACAACATACGATTTCAGGTTGTTACGATTTATTGGTATGCTTTACTTGTTACTTTACAGACAATGAGGGACAATAGAGTGTATAGTTGTTATCGCCTCTACTGCTGTACCTTGCAGTTTACTGCCACAAGGCTTTCCTGATTCTCCCATGGCACCTCCACTACGGAAAAAAAGCACAAGTAGGTCTGCAAAAAAAAAAAGAAATACATTAGCTATATGGCTAATCACGTACCTCATACAATGTATAAGTTGCACTTTCTATATTCCTGAAGTATTCTTTATCATGCTCAACCCATAACATAATGCATTCTAAAGTATTGTGCACATGGAAATGGGAATTGAAGGGATATGCCTTTACATGGTATTACTAGTACAGTGGCACATAAGTAAGGAGTTGAGTAGGCCAAACTGTACATGCCTAGGCATCAATCTACAAACCTGAAATATTGACCATGGGTAATGGAAAACACTAAAAATTTCAGGACACTTGAGGAAGGGAGAACACATCTACAATCAAATGTGTCATTTGCTGATGCTAAAAGACCGAGCACACTCAACAAAGAACCTAGGGCACATTTGTTCGTTCACTTGTTCAAACGATAAATTGGCTTGTCTAGAAGTAGAATCATAGACTGGTAGAGTTGGAAGGGACCTCCAGGGTCATCGGGTCCAACCTCCTGCTCAGTGCGGGATTCACTAAATCATCCCAGACAGATGCCTGTCCAGCCTCTGTTTGAAGACTTCCATTGAAGGAGAATTCACTACCTCCCATGGCAACCTGTTCCACTCATTCATCACCCTCCCTTTTTAATATCTAATCGATGTCTACTCCCTTTCAGTTTCATCCCATTGCTTCTAGTCTTTCCTTGTACAAATGAGAATAGGGCTGATCCCTCTGCACTGTGACAGCCCTTAAGATCCTTTAACCGTTCTTCACAGGACATGATTTGCAGACCGCTCACCATCTTGGTAACTCTTCTCTGAACTTGATCCAGCTTGTCAATGTCTTTTTAAAATTGGAGTGCCCAGAACTGAACGCAGTATTTCAGATGACGTCTGACCAAGCAAGAATACCCCTAAGTGATCTTTTTTTCTGGGTGGCTTGAGGCAGTCTAGCAGCGAAGCAGTGTTAACAGATTGTATAAGTTATTACACCTAATATTTAAAGGGAGCACTTCAGATTTTAATAATGCAATAATGAACCATTGTCTCATCCAATTCTCTCCCTTAGTACCCCCTAACTCCCCCAATAAAAACAGATGTAGAATCATTAACGCATATTTAAATTTTAAGATTAATTGTACAACAGTAATCACCCTGGCGAGTTTTGGGTCTTGGATGATGTCACAGGAACTGATGTCATATGTGAATTCTCTATTACAATTTGTTTTACCCATTTCCACATTCAAATCATAGCGCACACCAGCGATGACCTGTAAAACGAAAAGTTACAGATATTAAAAGGTTAAGTAAAAATGCACAGGTAAAGAAATTACATTTGTTCCCATCACCAAACTCTTACACATCCTTCTAAACCTTTGGCTTTCGATTTGCATTCTAAGATATGTATGTTCTTTGCTATTCCAGTGAACTACTGCTCACATCAAGTATATACATATCAATACCAGATTTGACATGTGGGTTGGTCCCACAGACCAAGGGACACTTTAGGAACATAATCCTAAAGAAGTATCCTCTTTGAGGCAGCTAAGGCCAGTAGTAGGAGCTCAACCACTGGTGAGACTACACATGGAATATTGTATACAGTTTTGGGCACCGGTACTGCAGGAGGACATATCAGAGCTTGAGCGGGTTCAAAGGCGGGCAACTAAAGTAATAAACGGAATAGGCGGACTACAATACCCAGAGAGGTTATCAAAATTGGGGTTATTTAGTTTAGAAAACAGACGGCTGAGGGCCGGCCTAATAACTATGTATAAATATATCAGGGGATACAAGGATCCCTCCCATCATCTACGTCTAGAGGTAAGACTGATTGTGGGAAAAAAAAAAAAGCAGAAATGTCTTTTCTATTCTCACCAAAGCCTTTAAAGCGACCCTCCAGTCAGGAGTTGAAAATTGATGTATAAATCAGTACCCTTCAGGAGATGATTACCTACTATTTTTTTTTCCTCAGATCTTGCTACTTGGCTGATTTTTAGTTCAGCCCTATTGGGACCATGCTGTAATCTGGTGCTATAGTTTAAGTACAGCCCTAATCCGAAGTAGTCTGTGGTACACCCCCTGTTTCATCATTCGTTCAGGCTGCCTCCTCTGCATTCTGAGCCAATGATGAAACAGGAGGTGTGTCCCAGACTACTTCAGATGAGGCACTGTAGCTAAATTATAGTCATAGATCACAGCTCAATCCTAATGGACCAGAGCTAAAGCATAGCCAAGGAGCAAGATCTGAGGAAAAATAAATAGCAGGTAATCATCCCCTGGAGGTACTGGCTTGTCAATTTTGAGCTCCTGACTAGATGATAGCTTTAAATAAGAACCACTAATGTATCCTTAGGGCTCATGAATGTAGCTGTATTACAGTTTTGTAATACACTGGCCACAGAAATCTGGTATCTGTACCTGAGGATTTTTCTAATTGTTTAGAAAATGTTTAAGAACGTTATCTGTTCCATCACATGCTGTATCATAGAGGTATTCTCCTCTGAAAGAATGTACTCTGCAGTGCCACCTATTGGAAGTCAGACTTCCTGCAAATCAATGTCAGACTTTATTAACAAGTTTTTAAACAATGACTGGGAATTGTGAATCAAAGCCAGAATCTTCTCCAAAAGGAGAAGATAAGCATGTACAGACAGACTGTTTCAGTCTGCACTAGGTTTCTGGCTTAGCTAGTGCGAGGCCTATAACGTGGGTCCGAAAGGGTATTGGTTCTCCTTAAGGAGAGCACCTAGAAGGTGTGAAGAGACTTAAAATGCCATCCATGCTCCTCAGGGAAATATGCAAATGATAAGATGGAGCAATACCTCTACAGTGCCTCTATTGGAAGGCAGCATTCATGCAAGTCAAATGTTAAACTTTTTCCATATTCTTCACCAAATTCTGGCTTTGCCTCACAATTCCCAGTCATTGGTACAAGGCTTGTTAAAAGGTTTGATATTGACTTACAGGTATACTGGCTTCTAATAGGTAGCACTGTAGGAGTATTGTTCCATCTTCCAATTGCATATTTCTCAGAGGAGCATAAATGGCCTTCATAAGTCTCCTCACAGTATCTAAGTGCTCTTCCTAAGGAGAAACGATACCCTTCCTGACCACACTGACGTGACATGACATTGGCGTGTTTATGAGAGAAAAATGCAATTAAGAAACATCTGCCCCCACAAATCCGCTCTTATAAGTAATCATGAAATAAATAGATGAACCAGTTAACAATCAGTTGAAATTTGGTGGCAACTGAGAAGGAGAAAAGCAGAAGATTCATACAGTATGTGTCATTTACCTGAGTTGCAGCAGATACAATCTTCATTAGTTTATAATCATATTCCTCATTGGACAGGCTATTGAATGCATTAACTGCAAACTTGGCAGCCTGCACAACATCTTCATCAGTGGGATTCCGGTTCTGAAAGCCTCCAACGAGCTTCTGACCATACACATATAATGACAAGAGAGACAAGACCACAAAAGCTCTGGAGCACCACCCTGTAGTCATCATGATTCCTGCAAAAGCAAATGAAGGAAGGAGAAGAAGGACGAGGACCAGTTACTGTCGGCTTTTATAGGCGCGTGCAGATGTCACAGGCAGGGGCCTTGTTTAAATGCTGATAAGACTAATGGATTTCCACTTATGTGTTATCTCTTCAGTGAAAAGGCAAACCATGAAAGGTATTTATTCAGGTTACAATTCTGTACTGTCAACAGCAAATTATGGGTTAAATCCTAAATCATGTGGCATTTTATCATAAAACAAAGTGATTATTATCTTATCTTTATTGAAGTTAATCAAACATATAGCAAACATGGCGAAATGTCACAAAAAGTCACGCTAACTGATAATATCCTTTCATACACCACAGTATGTGAATGTCATGAATGTCCTCCGAGGACATGACTATGACTACTTCCATTGTCGCATTAAAAAGAAGAATGTTAAAGTATTTTCTGCTAATTCTTCTCATATTTAGAGCGTATGCATGTATGCTAGCCATGAGGTAGCGTAAAGAAGAGAAATCTAGCGAATTAAAGGCTATGGACACTCTTGTGCTCCTTTATTTTCCTTTAATCCATGTGTTTTTTGGAAAGGTAAACTTCTTGTAATTAGTTTTAATAAAAATTTTCTGATTGTTTCATTTCTATGCTCGTATTGTTTTCCAAGGAACTGCTACTGAAATCGTAGCAAATTTTGTCAGTTAGGGTAAAGTGACACTCCCCACAGCTTGCTTCCCTGTTGTGAATGTGCATTCATTGCCTTTCCACTGAGCTATTACAAGTGGCTGTATGACCGTGCCAGAGAATTGTGGAGGAGAAGAGAGTAGAGAAAGCTACTATTACAGAGGGCTGTAATTCACTCAGGGTGAATCTTCTGTTCTTATCAGCAGTGAGGAAGAGCTGATCAGCAGCTACTCAGAGAGGGGACAAGATAGAGAGATAGCTGTGTAGTAGCTGTGAGCATAGCTATGCTACACAGCCGCTGAAAGAGGAGAGGTGAGGGGAAGCTGAGCTTGTTCATGAGAGCGATGAGTTGAACGGTACTGGGAATGTCCCTTAGCCAGAAACCTGAATGTAGGAGAACCTAAGCTAAGTATGATATTTTCTAAACAAATGAGAAGATAAGTCAATATATAAAAAACAAATATTTTTTTTCTGCAGGGTCTTAGTCAGATATGTGTATATTGATTTTTTCCATGCGTATAGGTTTCTATAACCTTTCAATTTGTAATTTTTTTCAACAATGTAATGCATTTTGGTAATGTTGCATGAAGCGTACTTTATGATTGAAGTTTGTAAAAATAATTTTACTAAGGCCAACAATTTAACCCTTTCCAATCCAATGTGTATCCTGGTTTTCCCCATGACATCATGACAGCATACGCTGGAGGTTGCTCACCTGCTGACCTGAAGGGACAGGAAGAGGCAGAATATAAAAAGCACCTCCCCTCCACCAACACCAGTGTTTTTCCTGTCCCTTCAGGACAGCAGCGGCAGAACTCCAGCAACGCTGTCCCATGCCGGAGGAGGACTTACCGGCGAAGCGGCGGCGTGGATCTTTCGGGCAGCCCCGGCAAACCCAGTGGGAAGGACCCCATCTGGGAGCTTTCCGGGGACTGCGTGGGCCGGGGCCCAAGTACGGGTTGCCGGCACCACTGCGGCCGTCATTTCGGGCGGCGGCCGCCATCTCCGGTGGGCCGGGGTCCAAGTACGGGCTGCCGGCACCACTGCGGCCGTCATTGCGGCGGCGGCCGCCATCTCCGGGTCCAGGGCCGACAGGAGCGCTCCAGGGGGCGTGGTTTCGGATACAGCGCGGTGACGTCGGACGCTCCGCAAAGGGGGCGTGGCCTGGCGCGGCCGGCGCCAAATTCAAAAATCCGCTGCCCCTGCATCAGCTGGTGGTGTTTCTCCACGCTAAGGAACGATCCTAAGCACAGGAAGCGTTCCTGCAAGGCGCAAGATGTCGACCAGAGAGGACCCAGAGACCCTCCTAACTGTAAGTGGTCCAGTGGACCAACCTACACCTGCACTACATACACTTCCCGACTAACAGAGTTTCCCTTGTCTTACAGGACAGGGATACTCAAAAACCAAGGGAGGCTAGACGCAGGAGTAAAAAATGTCCAGTATGTCTAACCAAACTCGACGACTCCTGCACCAAAACGTTATGCGCTACCTGCTCCGCAAAAGTTTTGCAGGAGGAAAAAACTTCCCTTATGGCCGAAATTCGGTCAGTCGTCCGAGAAGAAGTGCAGTCCTCTCTCTCGGACCTCCAACCTGGGCCTTCCGGGGTTACACGCAGGTCGGTTCCGGCGGTGTCTGAGTCTGACTCCGACATAGCGGAAAATGTGGATTTTGACGGGGAAGTGACGCAGGAGGACAAGAAATATCTTTTCTCTACCGCGGACATGGATCAACTGCTGAAAGCAGTACGCAGGACCAAGCAGGTGGAGGAAGATGTGCAGCAACCCCGCACAGTCCAGGAGGATATGTTCGCGGGGTTACTCCCGCAACAAAAATCTTCATTCCCCGTAAACGCCACACTCAAGCAGCTGATCCTAAATGAGTGGGAGAGCGTGGATCAGGCTCCGCTAATCCCCAGGGAATTTAAAGAACGCCTGTTATTTCCGGGAGATGAAGTGTCCTTTTTGGACGAGATACCTAAAGTCGATACTGCAATTGCCATGGTATCCAGAAAGTCCGGGTTGCCCTTTGAGGATACGTCCCACTTAAAGGACCCGTTGGACCATAAGGTGGACACATCCATGCGTAAAGCCTGGTCTACCTCCGGTCTCATCATGAAAGCTAACATCGCGCCCACTTCCGTGGCTCGTTCCATGGCAATCTGGTTGGACCAATTCGCAGCCCTAGTCGACCAAAAAGCCCCTAGGGAGGAGTTCGCAAGCGGCATCCCTCTGCTGCGAATGGCAACAGGGTTCCTGGCAGATGCTTCGATGGAAACAGTCCGCCTCGGAGCCCGCATGGCAGCCCTATCGAACACCGCCAGAAGGGCAGTGTGGGTGAAAGAGTGGTCAGGGGACGCAGCGTCCAAAAATAGGCTATGTACCCTACCGTTCCGGGGCGGGCGTATATTCGGACCAGACCTGGATCGTCTGCTGGAGAAAGCAGCTGACAAGAGTCACGGACTGCCTGCCACCAGACCACCCAAGAGACCCTTCACCCCTCATCCCTCGTCTACGTACGCCGGGAAGGGAAAGACCGGAAGATGGTCTTATCCAAAGGGCGGAAGGGGTAAGACTTTAACTTTTGTCCCTCAGCCCATACTTTCGGGCCCGGTAGGGGGTAGACTGGCTCGCTGTTCCCATAGCTGGCGTAATATTACAACTAACGAGTGGGTACTGCACCTAGTGGCGGAGGGGTACAGGATCGAGCTACTATCCCGCCCCCCGGACAGGTTTATGATAACCCCAACCCAGTCTCCAGGCCTAGAACAGGCTCTGTTGGAGGGCGTACGGAACCTGCAGGGTCTCGGCGCGATTATCCCAGTCCCTAAGAAGGAACAGGGAAAAGGCTTCTATTCCCCCCTCTTTCTGGTTCCCAAACCAGACGGCTCCCACCGCACCATTATCAATTTAAAACAACTGAATAAATTCATTGAATATAGGAGATTCAAAATGGAAACCATTAGAACTGCAACTCCTTTAATTGCCAGGGATAACGTAATGGCTACAATAGACCTTAAGGATGCCTATTTTCATATCCCTATTTACGCCAACTCACAAAAATTTCTGAGGTTTGCGCTGAGGGTGGAGGGGGAAATCCGCCACTTCCAGTTCGTCTGCCTACCATTTGGAATCTCCTCGGCTCCGCGAATTTTTTCCAAGGTCGTGATGGAAATGGTGGCCTTCTTACGAAATCAGGGTGTCATGATCATCCCCTACTTAGACGACTTCCTGTTGGTGGCAGATTCCCCGTCTGCTCTGAGATCACACTTGGAGTCCACATTGCAATTATTTAAGGAGCTTGGCTGGATTGTTAACGAGTCAAAATCCAACATGGAGCCAGAAACCAGGAAGAAATTCCTGGGTGTCATCCTGGATTCCAGTCTACAAAATTCGTCCCTTCCTCCCCTAAGAAAACATCTTATCATAGAGGAATGTTCCAACCTATATAAAAAACATAGGGTAACGATAAGAGACGCAATGCGGATCCTGGGACTAATGACTTCGTGCATCGGCGTGGTCCCCTGGGCCCAATTCCACAGTCGCGGACTCCAGTCACTAATTCTCCAGAATTGGGACAAGTTGCAGGCTTCGCTTGATCAGACAATCCCTATTTCTGCGGAAGCCAGAGCTTCACTCCGTTGGTGGGTGTCGTCGGACAACCTGTCTCAGGCATCCGATTGGAATTTGGACCCGGCCGTAATAATCACGACCGATGCCAGCGCCAAAGGGTGGGGGGCCCACTTTGAAGGCGGTTATGTACAGGGGGCCTGGGACGTTCACGAGAAAGCTAGCTCATCGAACTTTAGGGAGCTTAAAGCTGTATGGAAATCCCTGCGTAGCCTGCAAACACGATTAGTGGCGAAACATGTGAGGATCTTCTCAGACAATATGACAACAGTATCACTCATTCGCCACCAGGGTACCACCAGGAATCCTCCACTACAACGACTGGCGGGGCGGATCCTTCAATGGGCGGAAGGCACAACAAAGTCCCTATCGGCCTTTCATATAAGAGGAGCCGAGAACTCAGCCGCGGACTTTTTAAGCAGAAGGAAAGTGGACCCAGGAGAGTGGGAACTCCATCCAGAGGTGTTCAGCATTATTGTGGAGAAGTGGGGGGTACCAGAAGTAGACCTCTTTGCGTCAAGCGCAAACACCAAATGCCGGCTTTTCTTTTCCAGAGGCGCAGAGAAACAGGCCCTGGGCACGGACGCTCTCTCTCACCCCTGGGATTGGGACCTAGCGTATGCCTTTCCCCCTCTACCACTAATCCCGCTTCTGCTAAGGAAATTACTGCAGTCAACCCTAACAGTAATTTTTGTAGCACCATATTGGCCCAAAAGACCGTGGTTCCCCCTCCTGAGATCCCTGTCAGTGGGAGAGCCCTTCCACCTTCCAACAAGACCGGACCTACTGTCGCAGGGCCCTCTTCTTTACCCGGAAGTTCACAAGTTCAGGCTTACGGCCTGGAGCTTGAGCGGGTAAAGTTCCTAGGAAAGGGTCTTTCCCCTAAGGTTATTTCCACCATTAGCGAGAGCCTTAAAGGAGATGTCCCGAGGCAGCAAGTGGGTCTATACACTTCTGTATGGCCATATTAATGCACTTTGTAATGTACATTGTGCATTAATTATGAGCCATACAGAAGTTATAAAAAGTTTTTTACTTACCTGCTCCGTTGCTGGCGTCCTCGTCTCCATGGAGCCGACTAATTTTTGGCCTCCGATGGCCAAATTAGCCGCGCTTGCGCAGTCCGGGTCTTCTGCAGTCTTCTATGGGGCTCCGTGTAGCTCCGTGTAGCTCCGCCCCGTCACGTGCCGATTCCAGCCAATCAGGAGGCTGGAATCGGCAGTGGACCGCACAGAAGAGCTGCGGTCCACGGAGGAAGAGGCCATCTTCAGCGGTGAGTAGAGAAGTCACCGGAGCGCGGGGATTAAGGTAAGCGCTCCGGTGAGCTTTCTTTACCTCCCTGCATCGGGGTTGTCTCGCGCCGAACGGGGGGGGGGTTGAAAAAAAAAAAAACCCGTTTCGGCGCGGGACAACCCCTTTAAACCCTCGACACACAAAATCTACTCCAAAGTCTGGAAAAAAATTTCGGAGTGGTTAGGCCAGGACATCCAGCAGCTGGATCAGCCAGACGTCCGGAAAATCTTAGATTTTCTCCAGGCGGGCCTGGATAAAGGTTTGAGTCCGAATACACTCAAAGTCCAAATTGCGGCCTTGGGGGCATTCTTCGATCTCGCGCTGGCGGAGCACAGGTGGATTAGGAGATTTCTTAGAGGGGCGAGCAGATTACATCCATTCACACGGGCCACGGCACCACCCTGGGATCTAACCATAGTCCTTCAGGCCTTATGCGACCCCCCATTTGAACCGATTACGGATCTATCCATCGCCTGGCTGACATACAAGGTAGCCCTGCTTGTGGCAGTTACGTCAGCCAGACGCGTGGGGGAAATCCAGGCCCTCTCACGAAGGGCCCCATATATCACTATCCACCCGGACAAAATAGTTTTTTGTTTAGACCCATCCTTCCAGCCTAAAGTATTGTCAGATTTCCACAGGGGCCAACCAATAGTTATTCCAGCCTTTTGCCAAAATTTCAAAAATGCAAAAGAACAAAAGCTCCATAATATAGACGTCAAAAGAGCGGTACTAGCGTACCTCGAGGCAACAGAAAGTTTCAGGAAGTCTGACAAACTTTTCGTTCAATTTCAGGGGCAGGCCAAAGGAAAGGCCGCTTCTAAAGATGCGATCGCCAGGTGGCTCAGGAGAGCCATCCAGGAGGCTTACAAGGCCAAGGGCATCCCCCCTCCAGAAGGATTGAAGGCCCACTCAACGAGAGCGGTGGCATCCTCTTGGGCGGAGAGAGCGCACGCATCGATTGAGCAAATCTGTAACGCAGCCACATGGACTTCAGGCCATACTTTCATCAAACATTATAGGCTGGACTTTAAATATAGTCAGGACGCATCCTTCGGTAGGAAGGTGCTCCAAGCCGTAATCCCTCCCTAAAAAGCCCATGCCACTTATTTGGTATTCCTCCAGCGTATGCTGTCATGATGTCATGGGGAAAACGGGAATTTTTTCTTACCGATAATTCCCTTTCTGGAAGACATCATGACAGCATACAGGCTTTTTTCCCCCCCTTACCAACATGGTTACCCTAGTTTGTCCAACACATGAGGTAATGTGTATGCTTTAACTTTGTTTTCTGAGGTGTGTGATGTCAATAAAAACACACCTTCTGGTTAAGTAACTGGTCACTGTGGTCATTTGGAACGCACTGGTGTTGGTGGAGGGGAGGTGCTTTTTATATTCTGCCTCTTCCTGTCCCTTCAGGTCAGCAGGTGAGCAACCTCCAGCGTATGCTGTCATGATGTCTTCCAGAAAGGGAATTATCGGTAAGAAAAAATTCCCGTTTTCCTAGGGGGCTTATTCTTTTTTTGCCATTATACAACGGCGCTATATAATGGCTAAAGCCAGTACTGCATGAGGTAACAAGTTAGATAGGCTCCGACAGCAGAGAGGCTGGCAATATACAGTAAGAGGACCCTGATGAACATCTTCCAACATCGGAGCTGTATAGCCTTAAATCATAATGTCTTCAGAGGTCAGACAGTGGATTGGAAAGGGTTAAGCAACAACAATTTATTTAAAAAAGTGGTAGCAAACAATACAGAGAAAAAGAGAAAGTACATTTCAATTGGTATACAGTATTACTTAGCCTCAAGATTCTGAGGAGTCCATACTTCATAAGTCCATAAGGCTTCTTTATGTGGATCAGACATAAATGAACTTCTAGCTAGCTAGGGCCATGGTTGGACTGGCCCCCAAGCTAGTGAATCTCCAAGTGGGCCCTTGCATTAAGAAGTAAGGGCTATGACAGGATCACTCCATAACCTGCACTGCAAGTGTAGTCAATAGATGTGTGTATCATCCACCTGTCACTGCTGCTGAACTGCGCAGAGTGCACCAAGTGAAGTCCTTACTTTTTCAGTTTGTTAAAGAGCAAATTGCAAGATGACATAACATTGATTTCAATGGGAGAGAGCCTTCAATACCAGTCTGGGATCCAGGAAACAGTTGATTGGTGATAGTGCTGGGTGTTGGATCCTCACCGATTAGTTTATTGATTTACCTATTCTGGGGAGGGGCCATCAATGGGGAAAAAAAGCCGGAAAACCACTTTGACCTAACAGTCTGCATGCTATGCTATTAATATAGTAAGTGTATTAGAACAAAATGGTACCTTAATAACACAGTGTGCAGTCTGTCTAATTACTGTTTGCTATATCTGCACACATATTTGGCATATCACCACAATTGTAATGGCCTGTAGAATCGTGCTATTTATGTTGCACAGAATAGGCCATTAATTCTGTCTCTGAAACTCTCACCTATCAGTAGAATGGCGGCCCCTGACCAGTTGGCCAATACCTTTTATGCCGCTTTCGCTATGCACATTAATGGAGAAGCTCTAGGCTGACTATACCTTACAGTTGCTTTTTATACTTTTTTTTTGTTGTTGACAAGCTCTTCTCCCCAGCAGTTTTTTTTAAGGTAATAAAAAAAATCACTGTCTAAACTTTGCATCATGGTGGTGAAATAATTGCTACCTGCATGTACTGTAATTGTTAGAATGGATCAAAATGACAACTTAACATTTTTTTTCACCCACCCAACTGCATTCCTCTGTTTGTTCGGTCATAGGTCACATGGACACATTCCTTTGTCTTGAAAGCCAGAGTCAATAGGTACCAGTAAGGCCACATCCCCAACTGCTTAAAGCTTCTAGTATAATTTTGATTGTCCAGCTCAGTCATAGGAGATGAATAATGAAAATAGCGGAAGTACTGGATTCCCCCCTTCCTTTTCTGTATTCCATTCTGTAAGTATAATTGTTTGTTGTAACCCAAAACCTATTTTAAATTTTTCATTATTTTATTCATTTAATATTGTTTTTAAAAAAAAATAGTTTCTGATTCTGAGTCTTTCAATGTGAATGCATTTGGATGCAAAGCGGAAATACACTGTGGAATGCAGCACAATTCCAGTATTCAGTGCCATGTGCTGTGGTGGAATGTTTGCTGTTGACCGGTTGTTTTCAGTGGACTTCCAGTTTCGGCTGGTTGCTATTGGGCGTGGTGCATAGTGTTTTGTCACTGCTTTGAGATGAGTGAGTCATATCTCATTATTCTTATATATAACATAAGACTGCGCATGGATATTTTATTTCTTTGGCTTGAGAAAGGGAACATGCATTGGGCTTCCGAAACGCATTGGTTTCTTTTTGGATCTATGTATCCATGTTTGTGAATAAAGTTTGTGACCCTTCCATTCCCTCTGGATCATCATAATCCTTGATGACCCCCGCTTTATATGAGCTATCCTAGGTGTGCTATGATTGCGGGTTGCGGAGGCTCAATGGATTACTATGGTAGCAGGAGGCTTAAATATGGCTTTGGGTCTGCCAGCTGCTATTTGTACTGCACGGTGTAACTACAGGCTGAGCTTCAATTGATTTCAATGAGAGCTGCATCTGCAATTACAAGGGTCAGTCGCTGCCTGGATAACCCCTAGTTAAGGTTTAATGCACAGTCAGCGGGCCATATAAAATGAGGCAGTGGGCAGGAGTCAGCCTCTGGGCCTTGTGTTCTACAAAAAACAAGCCCTCATATGCCTATGTCGATGAAAAAATTAAAACATTTTGGCTCTAGGAATGCAATTAAAAACAACTGAAAAATTAGTTAGTCATTAAGACGCTATCAGGCTTTCTCACTAAGGGGTTAATATTCAATTGTTTATTTTTGTGTTCTCTATAAACACTTTACACTTTGTTTACTCCATCCGTTGCATCCTACTTTGGGACCTGCACCGCCATACTTTGGTCTGTGACATGTTTCATGAGTCCCGGTTAATTCAGGCTGAGTATTATTTTGTGTGAATATGTCTAATACTTGTTTGCATAATCCTTTGGATTTTACATATTGTACAGTCTGCAAAGTCCCATAGTCACTTGTCCTCTTTCCTCTTTAATTACTGCACATAACCTAGTGAATAGCCATAGTAGTAGAGGTTATAATACTACATGTATACCGTATCCGTCAACGTCCTAGGCAAATTTAAAAATGATGGGCTCTGGCGAGAATAAAACCCTTAATATCAAGAGATATAAAGTGCTGCGTAATATATAAGTGCAGTATCTGAGGAGTGGGCTAACAGCCGAGGAGACATTGAGGTAGAGAAAGGCCTTGTCATGGGGCTTTACCATCTCCTCCTCTGGGGGTAGCTCGGGACCTGACCACGTTACTGCTGGGGGAAATCACTGGGGTTGTAACCGGGGTGTTACCAAAAGCTGAATTGTCACTCGTGACGCCTCTGTTCCATCCTCTGCAGCGGATCTCCCAGATGTAATAAAGTACTCCACACACAGGGCAACTTTCTGAACTGGAATCGGTAAAGGTCAGTTCTGTTTATTTACTGTAAACTCTTGAACTGAAATCCAAGCAAACAGTCTTGGTACAGATATAACAAGCCAGAGTGGTGCGACAAAGAGAATTCTCAGGGTATTCGTATAATCCACAGTCCCAATTATCTGTGTAATCCCGCTCCCGGAAACTCTCTCTCTCAGTACTATTGTATCTTGTCACCACCAGCAAAATGAGTGAAGACCTAGTGATGGTCTGTATCCGCCCACTGTACGCTCAGACACTGCTGATTGGCTTCATTTAGCAAGGTCCAAAAAGATCCTAGCTGCATGGGGATTTACTTTTGCCTGGGGTGGAGGGTTAGGGTTAGGGGTCATTTTAGTGTTAGGATTTACAGATCATAATTTAACTCTTTCATGTCACAGCAACCCCCCTCTGACATGGAAGTATTTATAACTAATAATGTAACCGTAACACTGAAACGACCCCTAACCCTCCATCCTAGCCATAAGTAATTACACATGCTGCTAGGAGCTTTGGGCCAGTGTAAGCTCAACTCCCCTGCAGCCCTTCTCCCCCCCCCCCCACCTGCAACGTCGCCGCCGACTGCCCCGCCGCTACTGTCACACAAGTGTTCCCCCGCTGCTGCCTTCATTCATATAAGCTGTTCAGGTTTTTGATTGCAAATAACAAAGATTTGTCTGGATTGCTGCTAATAATGTTTTGCAATGTTTAAGATATGTGCAGGTGGAGATATGGTTGATGTGTTATGCAACATTTTATATTCAAGTGTCATTTCAGGTGGAAGAAAGGAGGACTGAAGTTGTAAGTGGTGTACACCTTCAGACGTTGCGTCTACGTTGGGTTCTTTAAAGTTCAAACTCAAAAAGTCATCTTCATTCTTTCCCATGTCCGTTTGTGCAATTCTGAGGATTATGTCCTCTTGCACATCCCCATTATTCCCTACAAAAGCTGTAGATGAAAAGTTTCTGTCTCCATAGTCTAGGAAGAGTGTAAAGTATCCCGCTTCCTAAGGCAAGGGAGGAAAGCATTGTGCTTTATGGTCCTCATTTAAAAGTTTCCTCACAGGCAACTGTTTCTATCCATGTGTCAGTTTCAGTGTACCATCTTTATTCTTTGGGGAGAAGTGTCATGTAAGGGCACCGTAGCTATGCTGATACATCCCAGGTTATACCTGGCTCAGCAATGTTCTTTTCAAAAAGGTAAAGGCCACCTTAGTTTATCGCTCACCGACGCGTCCCTATACTGACACCGGCAGTAAGGATACAAGGATCATGCCGGAGTCTCTTTAGCCTCATAACTGATTTTTTCCTCATATGCTCCTTTACTGTAATTTCCTCTTTATTGGGGATGTTAGGAGGTGACCACTGGGAAATAGAACACTGGAAGCAACTACTGCCCTGATACAGTTTAACCTCCAGGTACATAAAGCGCCAAGATTGGCTTCCGTTTAAGTAGGGGGAACTATAGTACCCCAGAGTTGGGTACTACTGAACGTCTATGGTTGTACCAAGGTTTAATTCATGTAGGTTATCATGCATTGTAAAGTTGATGTTTTACTGTTGTAGTGATGTGTTTCATGCCTCACTGTTTGTTGTTTACTCTCAATGTTCTCCAGTCTCTTAGCAGGACAGGTTGCCTAGCAACAGTTGGGGGAGTGGTTAGCCTAGCCAGGCTTAGCCAGAATGGAGGGCCTGTGATGGGTAGATTCCCTTTTTAGGCTGGGTTGGAGTGACAGTATAAAAGAGAGGTGTGGGCAGAGCAAAATCAGTCTAGCCAGCTCAGAAGAGTCTGAAAGAGACTAAGGAAAAGAAGAAAGCCTCTGCAAGTCATTACAGAGCCAGCCAGTGTGGTTGGAAGGGGAACATCAAAAGTGGGAGTAACCAAAGACAAGTTGTGCTAGAGAGAGAAAGAGGGGGAAAAGGAGACGTTCAGATAGAAGGCGCCAGCAACAAGATGCTAGTACAAATAGCAAAGCTGGAAACAAGTTAACTCTTTATAGTGCTGGCCAGAGAAACAAAGATGGAGTGTAAGGTCAGGAGTACAAGAAGGGGAAAGCCATCACTAATCTCTAAAGTTTAGTTGGTGTTTTTTTTTTAAATGTCAAGCTGTCCACATCTGCCTCAAGCAAATGTAACCCAAACTCGGTAACAGCTGCAATGTGAAGAACTCTTTCTCCCTGTCAATAAAGTGTTAAAATGTTTTACCATCTAAGCCTGCTTCCTGGAGTCTCTTCCCACCATCTACAACATTGGCACTGAGGTACCACACTACACGTTCCAGAGGCAATAACTACTACCTCATCTTTGTTTAGTTCTCCACTTTTTATCTTTATTATTGTTGTTCGGAACAGGTCTCTACCCATATACAGACTGGTGTCATGGCAAAACAACATCTTCACCTACCCAACTCCTCAGGTAGCGCCCCACTGGGGTATCACCATCTTACCCTGCCTGACCCCACGGGCAGCACGCAATAAGAACTGCCAAATTGACCACTGTTATAGCACCACTCAGTCCACTAGTTGCCTCCGGAGAGGAGCAGCAGCACCACAGTGACTACCATCTCATTTCTCGCTACTCCCTCTACTAGGTCTGGGTTGCTAGACTACCATAAACTGCACCATACATAATTGTAATGATTGGAGTTTTTTTTTCCTGATCAGAGCTTCAATACCCTGATTCGCATCATGGTGGTCATATTATAAAATTTTGGCTGACTACAGCTTCTACTACAGGATTTTATATACAGAAATTCACAGGGAGAGCATCATAGGAAGGGCCCAGGGAATGCCGGTACCTTAGTTACAGATATAGCAAACAGGATAATACATGCAAGGCGTTTCAGAGGTCTTCCAACCAAAGCAGCCTCCTCTTTCAAGCATATGACATAGTGGAGTGTGTTGACAGTATAAAGGCAAATTTTAAGTGAAAAAGACCGGAAGTGTGAGTGTGCATTCATGTCAGCGGTCAAATGCATGTACGCGAGTTTGCACTAAGAAAAGTGTACATTTACTGGAGGAAGATGGCCACTGACTCATAACAACTGCTTAACAACTACCTGAATATATGATACTACTACAGCAGGAAAATAAAATGATTGATTGCAGCGCCTTACATCTATAGTCAACCATTAATCATTATGCAGTATGGTGTTTGTTGAGAGGCTATTTAAAGAACATTTATTACCTCTTAGTGTGTGTGTGTATATATATATATATATATATATATATATATATATATAAAACATAACAAACTTGGCTTTTGCTTATAAAAGCTCTATAATTGCATTCAAGTAAGAAAAATGTGTCCATTGTACTTTGTCAGCGTTTACTCTTTTTATGCATGACTTGAAACAAAATGCAGTTAATCACTTAAATAATACGGTCATTATGTCCTTTGACTAAGTATAGATTGTGTAGTAATATGGAGAAGGAGGTCACAAAAATGTAGATAACGTTTTTTTCTGTTATTTTTTAAGAGTTAAAGGGAACCTGTCACCACCATCTCACCCCTAAAACTAACTGTACTGACTAGGAACGAAACATCAATTTCTTCTAATACGTTCTCTTTTCTTAATGAGTTCATGACCCTCCGCAATTAGGTTCCAAAGTTATAGCTTGCTGTGTGCAAATGGTCTGAGAAGAGTCATCTTGTGAAGAAGAGTCACGCTGATTTATTAGCTGCAGAGCTAACTACATTCTCCTTCTATGGATAGACGGGGTTTACTATGGAATAGGGGATATAGCAAGTTGTCTATCCATAAAAAGGGGACATATTTAGTTTGGCAGCTGATGAATCTGCATGAGGCTACCTACAAACAGGTGAGCTCAATATTGCACTCACCAGTGTGCGTTTTCACGCTGATGCAAGGTATTTTTAAAAAACGCCTTCTATCACTTCTGTAAAGTAGGGATATTTTGGTGCGGCTTTCACCCAAGTTAGAGGATCGGCAAGTGTTTCCCATTGTGTTTTACTGTCCCATTAAAAATAATAGTGGGTGTGTTCTGATTAATGAGAAAAGATAGGACATGTAGACATTTTCATTGCTCATGTATATGACTCCATTCAAAGGATAGGGTTCATTTTGGTGCGAGATTAGTTAGAAAAACACTTTAACTAGAGATGAGCGAGCACCAAAATGCTCGGGTGCTCGTTACTCGAGCCGAACTTTTCGCGATGCTCGAGGGTTCGTTTCGAGTAACGAACCCCATTGAAGTCAATGGGCGACCCGAGCATTTTTGTATATCGCCGATGCTCGCTAAGGTTTTCATTTGTGAAAACCTGGGCAATTCAAGAAAGTGATGGGAACGACACAGAAACGGATAGGGCAGGCGAGGGGCTACATGTTGGGCTGCATCTCAAGTTCCCAGGTCCCACTATTAAGCCACAATAGCGGCAAGAGTGGGCCCCCCCCTCCCAACAATTTTTACTTCTGAAAAACCCTCATTAGCAAGGCATACCTTAGCTAAGCACCACACTACCTCCAACAAAGGACAATCACTGCCTGCATGACACTCCGCTGCCACTTCTCCTTGGTAACATGCTGCCCAACCCCCCCCCCGCACGACCCACTGTCCACAGCGCACACCAAAGTGTCACTGCGCAGCCTTCAGCTGCCCTCATGCCACACGCTGGCCTCATAGCCACACCACCCTCATGTCTATTTATAAGTGCGTCTGCCATGAGGAGGAACCGCAGGCACACACTGCAGAGGGTTGGCAGGGCCAGGCAGCGACCCTCTTTAAAAGGGGCGGGGTGATTGCCCACAATGCTGTACAGAAGCAATTAGAAATCCAATCCTGTGCCACCTCTATCAGGAGCTGCACACGTGGGCATAGCAATGGGGAACCCATGTGCCACACACTATTCATTCTGTCAAGGTGTCTGCATGCCCCAGTCAGACCGGGGTTTTTTATAAATAGTCACAGGCAGGTACAACTCTGCAATGGGAATTCCGTGTGCACCCACAGCATGGGTGGCTCCCTGGAACCCACCAGCTGTACATAAATAAATCCCATTGCAGTGCCCAGCACAGCTGAGGTAACATCAGGTTTAATGCAGGTGGGCTTCGGCCCACACTGCATGCCCCAGTCAGACTGGGGTTCTTTATAAGTAGACACATGGAGTTACAACTCCGTGTGGACTGACAGCATAGGTGGGTCCCAGGAAGCCACCGGCGGTACATAAATGTATCCCATTGCATTGCCCAGCACAGCTGAGGTTACGCCTGATTAAATGCAGATGGGCTTCGGCCCACACTGCATGCCCCAACCTGACTGGGGTTTTTAATACATAGACACTGGCAGGTACAAATCCCTAATGTGAAGTCCCTGTGGACCCACAGCATGGGTGGCTCTCTGGAACCCACCAGGGGTACATAAATATATCCCATTGCAGTGCCCAGCACAGCTGAGGTAACGTCAGGTTTAATGCAGGTGGGCTTCGGCCCACACTGCATGCCCCAGTCAGACTGGGGTTTTTTATAAGTAGACACATGCAGTTACAACTCCGTGTGGACCGACAGCATAGGTGGGTCCCAGGAACCCACCGGCAGTACATAAATATATCCCATTGCAGTGCCCTGCTCAGCAGAGCTAACGTCATATACAAAACAGGTGTGCTTTGGCCCACAGTGCATGCCCCAGTCAGACTGGTAATATGTACCTTAACAGTAACCGCGTTGGTGTGAATGTGGTGGCGACTGCGGACCTAGTAGCGCGGTTTTATTTTGTTGGTTTTTGGAATGTGGCCAGGATTAAGTGGGCTGTGGCGGGGGGATGGTGGGGGGGCTCTCTTGTTGTGTCGGTAAAGGTGAAATTCTTGGACTGCCACCAGACGGACCAATACAAAGGTATTTGCCAAGAATTTTTTCATTGTTGGAGGAGGAGGGGGGATGTTTTTGAGGCACTACGTGGTGTCCTCTCCACGTGTCCGTGGTTATATGCACCTTAACAGTAACCGCATTGGTGGAAATGGCCTCGCCACCATGATTTCTTTGGGAAGCCTCCGTTTCCACACCCCAGGGACATAGCATTAGCAGCGGTATAGGCAGAGCCCAGAATTAGTAACATTTCAGCAGTAGCATTAGGGACAGGCCCCAGTAACATATCACTAGCAGCATTATAGGGGGAGCACAGTCTTAGTTCCATTTCAGTAATAGTAGCAGTCAAGACAGGCCCCAGTAACAATTCCGAAGCAGCAGTATAGGGGGAGCACAGTATTAGTTCCATTTCAGTAGTAGTAGCACAGAAGACAGGCCCCAGTAACAATTCCGAAGCAGCAGTATAGGGGGAGCACAGTATTAGTTCCATTTCAGTAGTAGTAGCAGTTAAGACAGGCCACAGTAACATTCCCGTTGCACCAGTTTAGGGAGATAACAGTCTCTTTCACATTTCAGTAGTTGCAGTATAGACAAGGCCCCAGTTACATTTATGCAGCAAAAGTGTAGGCCAACCCCACACACCTTGCTGTAGCATGAGTGCAGGCAAAGCCCATAAAAATTACTAGGATTACACTGTAGGCGAGGGCCCAAAAAAATTGGTGTACCAACAGTACTAATGTACCTCAGAAAAATTGCCCATGCCCAACCAAGAGGGCAGGTGAAACCCATTAATCGCTTTGGTTAATGTGGCTTAATTTGTAACTAGGCCTGGAGGCAGCCCAGTTAAAATAAAAATTGGTTCAGGTGCAAGTTTCAACGCTTTAATGAGAATTGAAACGTAAAAACATTGTTTACAAAAGTAATATGACTGAGCCTTGTGGGCCTAAGAAAAATTGCCCGTTCGGCGTGATTACGTGAGGTTTCAAGAGGAGGAGCAGGAGCAGGAGGAGGAGGATGAATATAATACACAGATTGATGAAGCTAAAAGGTCCCCGTTTTTATGGTGATAGAGAACGATGCTTCCATCCGCAGGTGCAGCCTACGTATAGTTTAGGTACCGCTGCTGTTCGCTGGTGGAGAAGAGAAGTCTGGGGAAATCCAGGCTTTGTTCATCTTTATGAGTGTAAGCCTGTCGGCACTGTCGGTTGACAGGTGGGTACGCTTATCCGTGATGATTCCCCCAGCCGCACTAAACACCCTCTCTGACAAGACGCTAGCCGCAGGACAAGCAAGCACCTCCAGGGCATACAGCGCGAGTTCAGGCCACATGTCCAGCTTCGAACCCAGTAGTTGTAGGGAGCAGAGGCGTCATGGAGGACGGCCGTGCGATCGGCTACGTACTCCCTCACCATCCTTTTACAGTGCTCCTGCCAACTCAGCCTTGACTGGGGAGTGGTGACGCAGTCTTGCTGGGGAGCCATAAAGCTGGCAAAGGCCTTGGAGAGTGTTCCCCTGCCTGCGCTGTACATGCTGCCTGATCTCCGCGCCTCCCCTGCTACCTGGCCCTCGGAACTGCGCCTTCTGCCACTAGCGCTGTCGGAATGGAATTTTACCATCAGCTTGTCCGCCAGGGTCCTGTGGTATAGCATCACTCTCGAACCCCTTTCCTCTTCGGGTATGAGAGTGGAAAGGTTCTCCTTATACCGTGGGCCGAGCAGTGTGTACACCCAGTAATCCGTAATGGCCAGAATGCGTGTAACACGAGGGTCACGAGAAAGGCATCCTAACATGAAGTCCGCCATGTGTGCCAGGGTACCTGTACGCAACACATGGCTGTCCTCACTAGGAAGATCACTTTCAGGATCCTCCTCCTCCTCCTCCTCAGGCCATACACGCTGAAAGGATGACAGGCAAGCAGCATGGGTACCCTCAGCAGTGGGCCAAGCTGTCTCTTCCCCCTCCTCCTCATGCTCCTCCACCTCCTCCTCCTCAACGCGCTGAGATATAGACATGAGGGTGCTCTGACTATTCAGCGACATACTGTCTTCCCCCGCCTCCGTTTCCGAGCGCAAAGCGTCTGCCTTTATGCTTTGCAAGGAACTTCTCAAGAGGCATTGCAGAGGAATGGTGACGCTAATGATTGCAGAATCGCTGCTCACCATCTGGGTAGACTCCTCAAAGTTTCCAAGGACCTGGCAGATGTCTGCCAATCAGGCCCACTCTTCTGTAAAGAATTGAGGAGTCTGACTCCCACTGTGCCGCCCATGTTGGAGTTGGTATTCCACTATAGCTCTACGCTGCTCATAGAGCCTGGCCAACATGTGGAGCGTAGAGTTCCACCATGTGGGCACGTCGCACAGCAGTCGGTGCACTGGCAGATTAAACCGATGTTGCAGGGTGTGCAGGGTGGCAGCGTCCGTGTGGGACTTGCGGAAATGTGCGCAGAGCCGGCGCACCTTTCTGAGCAGGTCTGACAAGCATGGGTAGCTTTTCAGAAAGCGCTGAACCACCAAATTAAAGACGTGGGCCAGACAAGGCACGTCCGTGAGTCTGCCGAGCTGCAGAGCCGCCACCAGGTTACGGCCGTTGTCACACACGACCATGTCCGGTTGGAGGCTCAGCGGCGCAAGCCAGCGGTCGGTCTGCTCTGTCAGACCCTGCAGCAGTTCGTGGGCCGTGTGCCTCTTCTCTCCTAAGCTGAGTAGTTTCAGCATGGCCTGCTGACGCTTGCCCACCGCTGTGCTGCCGTACCGCGCGACACCGACTGCTGGCGACGTGCTGCTGCTGACACATCTTGATTGCGAGACAGAGGTTGCGTTGGAGGAGGAGGGTGGTTTAGTGGAGGAAGCATACACTGGCGCAGAACCAGCACCGAGCTGAGGCCCGCAATTCTGGGGGTGGGTAGGACGTGAGCGGTCCCAGGCTCTGACTCGGTCCCAGCCTCCACTAAATTCACCCAATGTGCCGTCAGGGAGATATAGTGGCCCTGCCCGCCTGTGCTTGTTCACGTGTCCGTTGTTAAGTGGACCTTGGCAGTAACCGCGTTGGTGAGGGCGTGTACAATGTTGCGGGAGACGTGGTCGTGCAGGGCTGGGACGGCACATCGGGAAAAGTAGTGGCGACTGGGAACTGAGTAGCGCGGGGCCGCCGCCGTGATCATGTGTTTGAAAGCCTCCGTTTCCACAAGCCTATACGGCAGCATCTCCAGGCTGATAAATTTGGCTATGTGCACGTTTAACGCTTGAGCGTGTGGGTGCGTGGCGGCGTACTTGCGCTCAAACACTTGCGCTAGCGACGGCTGGACGGTGCGCTGACAGACATTGGTGGATGGGGCCGAGGACAGCGGAGGTGAGGGTGTGGGTGCAGGCCAGGAGACGGTAGTGCCTGTGTCCTGAGAGGGGGGTTGGATCTCGGTGGCAGGTTGGGGCACAGGGGGAGAGGCAGTGGTGCAAACCGGAGGCGCTGAACGGCGTTCGTCCCACCTTGTGGGGTGCTTGGCCATCATATGCCTGCGCATGCTGGTGGTGGTGAGGCTGGTGGTGGTGGCTCCCCGGCTGATCTTGGCGCGACAAAGGTTGCACACCACTGTTCGTCGGTCGTCTGCACCCTCAGTGAAAAACTGCCAGAACTTGGAGCACCTCGGCCTCTGCAGGGTGGCATGGTGCGAGGGGGCGC
Organism: Eleutherodactylus coqui; assembly: GCF_035609145.1. NCBI lineage: Eukaryota > Metazoa > Chordata > Amphibia > Anura > Eleutherodactylidae > Eleutherodactylus > Eleutherodactylus coqui. The sequence continues at coordinate 80,173,495 of NC_089839.1, forward strand.
TTTGGGAAACAGTTGGTGGATTATTCGGTCTGGCCCTGCCTCTACCCCTGGCCACCGCACTGCCTCTTCCAACCTGCCCTGCTGCTGCCCTTGCCTCCCCCTCTGAACACCTGTCCTCAGTAGGCTTAGCAAACCAGGTGGGGTCAGTCACCTCATCGTCCAGCTGCTTTTCCTCCGAATCCTCTGTGCGCTCCTCCCTCGGACTTACTGACCTTACTACTACCTGACTGATAGACAACTGTGTCTCATCATCATCGTCCTCCTCACCCACTGAAAGCTCTTGAGACACTTGCCGGAAGTCCCCAGCCTCATCCCCCGGACCCTGGGAAATTGGGGACTATGTAAAATTACTGCAGACTGTTTCACTCTGGACAGGAATACAGCGGTGATGTAAGAGGTAACGCAGAGCCAGGAAAGAATTTTGCGCAAGCCTGCTGTAACACTTAGCTGGCTGCGTATGAATTAGGACAACTACCCCCAGCAGAGACGCAGTACACTGAGGACGGTCACAGACAGCCCAAATAGATTTTTTTTCCAAAATTTTTTTGGAAAAGCCCACTGCCTATATAGACTGTATATGTCTTTCACTGTCCCTGCCTCACCACTACTGGCCCTGGACTATGTAAAATTACTGCAGACTGTTTCACTCTGGACAGGAATACAGCCATGATGTAAGAGGCAATGCAGAGCCAGGAAAGAATTTTGCGCAAGCCTGCTGTAACACTTAGCTGGCTGCGTATGAATTAGGACTACTACTCCCAGCAGAGACGCAGTACACTCAGGACGGTCACAGGCAGCCCAAATAGATTTTTTTCCCAAATTTTTTTGGAAAAGCCCACTGCCTATATAGACTGTATATGTCTTTCACTGTCCCTGCCTCACCACTACTGGCCCTGGACTATGTCAAATTACTGCAGGACGCAATGCTCTGGACGCAATGCTCTGCACGGCCGATATACAAAAAAAAATAAATGTGCAACACTGCAAAAAGCAGCCTCAACAGTACTGCACACGGTCAGATGTGGCCCTAAGAAGGACCGTTGGGGTTCTTGAAGCCTAAAATCAATCCTAACACTCTCCCTATAGCAGCTCCGGCATCAGCAGCACTTTCCCCGATCTCTGTCAGAATGCATCTGTGGCGAGCCGCGGGAGGGAACGATTTATATACTCGGGTGACACCTGATCTTGCCAGCCACTCACTGCAGGGGGGTGGTATAGGGCTTGAACGTCGCAGGGGGAAGTTGTAATGCCTTCCCTGTCTTTCTATTGGCCAGAAAAGCGCGCTAACGTCTCAGAGATGAAAGTGAAAGTAACTCGAACATCGCGTGGTGTTCGTTTCGAATAACGAGCATCTCGAACACGCTAATACTCGAACGAGTATCAAGCTCGGACGAGTACGTTCGCTCATCTCTACAAATAATATAAGCATGGTAGAACCCAAAATAGACGATTAAAAAAAATGGAGAGCACTGTTGTGAAAGTAAATGCAAGTGGCAGTCAGTGATTTAATATCCATAACGACCAACCAGTATGAAAAACCTTTTTTAAAAAAGCTGGTACAAACACATATTTCTCAGCTAGCAATTTTGACTAATGAATAATGTTCTTAACCACACAAGTGCATCATATCCAAAAAACAATGTTTTTATTATGTCTATTCAATAAACTGTATACATCATAGTGGTGACCCACTCCACGGCCACATGCAATAGCAAGTCACACAAAGGACATATCCCTGAAGGAAAAAAGACGTGATACAGACATTGCACCCGAATGTCCAGTTCATGGCCACCTAAAAAAACAAATAACAATAAATATACATAAAATAGTGCAAAGCACATAAATTAAAAAAAGGGTACAGGGTTATATTCTATATTGAGACCCTTTGGCTGGAGCATGTCAGGTCGAAAAATCCACTGTAACTCTAGATATTTAAGATAGCCTTCTCAGTCCCCACCTCGAGGTGACTGAGGCACCCCATCAATGATGTAATAGTGTAACTGGCTTACTGAATGGCCTGCTGTAACAAAATGCTTTGCTATCGGTACAGAAACATAATTAATCCTAATGGTAGATTTATGTTTAGAAATGCGTGTCTTGACAGCCGTAGTAGTCTCACCGACATAAAGGAGACCACTTGGGCAACTAATCAGATGGATGAGAAATATCGATGTACAGGAGAATCTACCACAGATGTCAAAACTGTCGCAGACTGTTCGGATGTACAAAGGAGTCACCCATGATGAGGTTGCCACAACTGGCACATCCCATACAGGAATAACATCCTCTCCGTCTGACTGGCAAAAATGTACGGTTAATACCTGCAGGTGCCACCTCCCTATTAGTGTTAACTATCTTGTCCTTAATATTAGGACCCCTCTGGAAACACATCATCGGAGGAAACAGGAATTCTTCCACTCCGGGTGGCATCTCTGCAGGATCGACCAATGTTTCTTGAGAATATCATATACTCGACCACTCAGTTGTCCAAAACCTGTGATGAAAGGCACACGTTTGGGCTGTGTTGTCCCACGTATACCTTCAAGCACCACATCACGAGGAATGGTGCGTATTTTGATGTTGAGTGAGTCAATTAGCGGTTTTGCATAGTTTCTCTTAAGGAATTTCTCACACATCATGCTCAACTGATGATCAACAAATGAATCATCAGCAATCCTTTTTACTTGGAGCAACTGTCTCCATGGTAAGGAGCAAACCATTTTTGGAGGGTAGCAGCTGTTAAAACATAAAAGATTGTTGCAATCAGTTAATTTTGCAAAAACATCTGTCGTCAAACAACCATAAGAGACCGCAACTAGCACGTTCAAAAATTGCACTTGATGACTCGAGTAAGTGATGGCGAACTTCAATTCATCATATATGTGATTAAGTTCTTGATGAAAATCACACAACTCACTTTCTATTCCACTCCAAATAAAGAAAATATCATCTATATACCTCCACCAGGCCTGGACCTTGGTCCGGGCTGGGGAGGTATATATATGAGCCTCCTTGACTGTGTTCAATTAGAGGCTGGCATACATGGGGGCCACATTGGTCCCTATTGCCATGCCACGCTTTTGTCTGCATAGCACCCCATTATACAAGAACACATTTTTAGTGAGGATATCCTCCAATAGAGATAAGAGGAATTCAACATGTGTGGAAGGCATATTAATGTTGACAAGATGGTCCCTGGTAGCCTGTAATCCCCTGTGGTGCTTAATGTTGGTATATAGAGACACCACATGAAAGGAACCCACCAGGCTACCAGGTGCCACAGAGATCTCCTTAATTTTGATAACAAAAATTTATTGTATCCTGTATAAAAGAGCGAGCCCCAGAGACGAAGCCCCTGAGGACTCTGTTCAGAAATTTAGAACAATTACAGAACATTGAGTCCTTCCCCGACATAATTGGATGCCCTGGTGGATTAATTGGGTCCTTGTGAATCTTAGGAAGGGAATACAGGATAGCAGTCGTAGGAGATCGAGCACTCCAAAGTCCCTCAATTTCAAATCAATAATCCCCAAAGTACATGCCTCATCAGGAAATGATATTAAATCCTTGTGAGACTTAGGAATCGATCACTATTCAGTAGTTCATAAACAGCAGCGTCCCCTAATTGAGAAAATATCTCAGCATTGTATTTTGTTGTATCCATGACGACCACGGCATCGCCTTTGTCCGCAGGCCCCATCATCAGGGATCGATCATCACTGAGCTGTTGCACGGCTAACTTTTTTGCCCTAGACATGCTAAATCTAGGTTTTGAAAGGAAATTCAGTGATCTTAGTTTAGAGATGTCAGCAGAAACTAGCATCTCAAAACTGTCAACAGCAGAAAAGTTACCAACTGGTACATAAGTGCTTTTACAGCGTAGTCCAACTCCCACCGAGGTAAAACCCTCACGGGGGTTGGACTGCGCGGTACCAGCACCAGTAGAACTCAAACCATTAGTAAAAGGAACTTTCTATTTTAAGTTCCTAATAAATTTTCTGCAATCAATATCGAGTGTAAACCAATTGGTAGATGGCGTAGGACAGAAGGATAAACCCTTTCCAGAAACCTGCAACTGGACATTAGACAAAGTCTTAGAGGAGATATTGACTGCCAATGAGTCATTACCTAGTGTAGGTTCTTTTGGCGAGTCCTGGATCTCGCCTGGATGTTGGAACAATTTCTTATGGGTCCTCCCATGTTTGCGACCGCCCCTTCGTTTTCTCCCTCTAACGGGGGGCTATTCTTCTTGGTCATTATGGGCCGTTTGCCTAAAAAGGAACTTTACAGTCGGACATAGGACCTTGGAGAGAATCGTCAGTGGAATCTGACCTGGTGGAATGTTCTGAACGTTGGAAACCATCTCGTCTATGATGATTAAACCTCTGTCGACTTACAGGGAGACCCTTGGTTGGTGAATTGAGATCTAGATTTGGAAGACTGCCAATAATATATGTGTCCAATCCTATAGTTAACGGCATCTCGCTGCCATTTTGCCATCTTTGTTGACTCAATTTCCTCTCGAAATCTCCTAAATGAAATATCAGATTTCTTCATAAATGCTGTAAATTCCTCTTTAGACAGGAGGGAATGGAGTTCAGTTTCCAATTCACTAACCAGTTTGGCATATTCAGAGATCTCAATATGCAAAAACTCCAAGTTCAAGAAAATAAGGTCCAGAACATTCTTATTGGCAATGCTTGTGAATTTAGAGCAAAATTCCGTATTGTCAGAAAAAAGTGTTGGCCATATATGCGGCCTCAATCCTCTAGGGATATGCTTTACAGAATAGTATTCTTTTAACATCACAACATGGAGTCTTAACGATATTAATTTCTTATTACTTGCCTTGTCTTTCCATTGTACAACAACGGCGTCAGGTAGAGCCAAAAAAGAGACAGAGTCTTGCCAGGTAAAATTCATTGAGCATCCGTTTCCGTATATGCAAACACTGTGGAAAAACCCAAAGCATCATCATCCAGGAACAAGAAAAGGTCACAAATCCCAGAAAGTGTAGACACTGGCTAGGGTCCATGTTCCAGTAGCAAAGAAAGGCAGTTGCCAGCAGCACAACTCACAGATCCAAACAAGTGGGGGAGTGAAATAAAATTGGTGTGCACGCATACTATAGGATCAGGACTCCAAATGACCCTTTAATGCAGACCAGATACTTGTAGGAAAGCAGCACAAATATAAAGTATCCTTTTTAAGCTTAAAACAGCATACTTTATCGAAACATCCCTATTCTCATGATGACGGGCACAGTCCTGCACATGCGCAGTGCCGCGGCGGCCATCTGACTGGATGGTGTCATTGAGTGCAACCATGCCAGTAACGCGATAACAATCCTCATCTATCCCACCATCTCCTTGGTTGTGGGCCCGCTCCTTGGATGCTGCACTTTCACTGTGCTTGAAGACCACTCTGAAGAAAAGATACCCTTCTTGGTCATATCTGTCAAAGGCTTCCCAATCAGTGAAAATTCCCATATGAACTTATGATAGTAGTTAGCAAAACCCCAAAATCTTTGAAGTGCCTTAAAATTTTTAGGCTGCACCCAATGCACAACCGACTGTACCTTGTCCGGTCCCATTTTAAAACCCTGTGGAATAATGATGTTTCCGAGAAATGTAATCTCCTGCACAGCAAAAGAACATTTCTCTCTATTAGCAAACAATTAATTGTCCTGAAGCGCTTGCAACACCTGACAGACATGTGAAACATGTGAAGAATAATCCTGATAATAAATAAGGATCTCATCCAGGTACATCTACAGAAAACATCCAATGAAACTGTGAAGCACTTCATTGATGAAAGCCTGAAACACCGCAGGAGCAGTGGTCAAGCCAAAAGATATTATTAAACTTTCAAAATACCCTTCTGGGGTATTGAAGCATGTTTTCCATTCATGCCCCTCCTTGATTCATATTCAATTTAATGCTCCACACAAATCTAACTTGGAGATACAAATGCACCCTTAACTGGCTGAAAAGGTCAGGCATGAGTGGTAATGGATACGCATTGCATTTAGTAATCTTCTTAAGTTCTCTGAAATCCAAACAATGATGATCAATAGCACCATCACCTTCTCTATGGGGAGGTAATTTATCAGCCCCTTCTTCAGCAAGTACATCTGAAAAGTCACTAATGAACTCAGGGAATTCTTTAATTTGCACAGAAGAAATATTAATTGACCTACAGTTTTGCCAGCATGCCGAATTCCATTTGATCATATCCCCCTACTCTATTGAATCACCGGATTGTGTAACTTTAGCCAGGGCAATCCCAACACCACCTGTGTAGGAATAGACTTCATGACAAATAAACAAACTTATGAATATGAATATGTAGCAACCCAATCTTCAAACAGACCTATAGAACAATACATTTTAAACACCTTTAAGTAAGTGGAACGGAATCAATAGTGGACACAGGAATGAGACAGGCCAAAGGCTTTATGCATAGTCCAAAACTTTTATGCATAGTCCCAAACTGTTTATAAACACCCTCACCGGAGAATTACCTGTGGCAAGTTCAGTCTCAGTGGGAAAGCACTAGCCTTGTAGCTGTTAACCAGGTGACCTGCAGACTTGGAGGAACTGCTTCTTTAAAGGGGTTCTGACATGAGAAAAAATTTTTTTTACTTACCTGGCCAGGACCGATCGTCAGGCATGTCCCCTGTATCGAGCATCCTCTTCTGTGGCTTCTAGAAGCAGAGCTGGAGCTGTCAAAATGACCGCTTCCTGCTCTGCTCCATCCGTGAGCCACTTCCGGGGTGAATGGACAGGCGCCATGTCACAAGCAGTGCTTGCTGTGGGCGGCCCGTCTGTCCTGGCTGAACTGCAGGATCTGCACGTGCACAGTGGAGAGGTGGCCTGTCCTGACTCCTGTCAGAGGGCACCTGTCTACTGCGCTTGCGCGCAATCCCGGAGGGGGGCGGCCCGTCCTGTCTCGTCTGCGGAAGAAGACTGCCTGCTGGGAGATGACCCCTGCTGCACAACATCAAAAGAAGAAAAAGGTAAGTATAAGGTTTTTATGCTTTAACAAGCCCTAAATCGTGGGTTACCTGTGTCCATTAGGCAGACCAGGGAACAATGGCTGTTAAAGCATAAAAACATTATTCATGTCAGAACCCCTTTAATCACCGGGCCAGCTAGTTCCTCTGGCTGAAACCTTTGAAGTGGGCATACCCGAAGAAAAAATGATTAATGCAGCCGCAGAAAAAACAGCGACCACCAGTCCAACACTTTCCTCCTAACTCTTTAAAATAATGAACTCATTGACAGAACTGAACCCAGATCTCGTAGCCAGATAGAACATTTGTTTCTCACACAGCATCGCATCTGGGTGCAATGCAGGAAAAAAAAATCGCTAATGTGCATGAAGCCATTCAAAAGAATGTGGTTCATATTTGTGCAAGATTTGTACATCTCACGACACACAAATCGCATCTGATTCTCTTGCCAGTGTGAAGGCGGCCTCAGAGGCTGAAAACATATTTTCACGTAGTCCAGGAAATGTGTCTTGTCTGGAAAGTTTACGCCAAGGGGCTAGATCATGTATCTAAATTCATTTTGTAGTTGTATACAGCGTGATTCAGGTATGGGTACGGGTACAGATGGAGGGGGGCCCCATTTGAACTTTTGCACCCGGGCCCTTGAGCCTTTAGTTACGCCTTGGAGACGTGGTATACGTATGTTTGTATGAAGAGTTTTTACTGAAAAGTACTGACAAGGCTTTTTAGTACAACAAAGAAAAAGGTATTCAAGCCCATGTTCCCCAAACATATGCCTAAATGACACTCCTAGCATTCTCTAGCACAGGGGTCCCCAACCACCGGTCCACGGACCAGGCCCGGGCCGTTGGGGTTCCTCTGCCGGTCTGCGGTGGCACCGCCGCAGGGTACTGTCTAACAGCAGACTTGACAAGGAGGTGACGCCCCTACCTTTTGATTGGCTGGAACGCTGGCCTGCTAACTCCGTCTCTCCCCCAGGCCGCTGTTGCCATTGTGCAGGTAAATGTCTGCGGTCCTGTGTCTGCAGTGCAGACACTATCGCCACCTAAGTACTCCGATGCTGACACTCCCAGACTCACCACCAGTGGGGTCTGCTGCCCTGACAGTAGATGTGGGCGCTGCTCCGCTCCTGTGGGTGAACGCCCCTTCGGCGCTGCCATATGATAAGCCAGACTAAGGCGATTGGCAGCAGGGTCGGGACACAAACCAAAGCGGGGTCCAGACGCAACCTCACTTCCCAGACCCACAGATGGCAGGGCAGCGGCGACAAGCAGGCTAGCGGGGACAGCCTATGTACGGGGTGAGTTACAGCAGCGTGTGTGCACGGCACATCACAGACGCCAGCTGGGGATAGCAGAGGAGTGAGAACATGACTTTGAACCGGACAGTGTGAACAGCGGGGTCCGGACGGCACATAGCACGGCTGCAGGTAAAACAACCAATGAGATGCTGGGGGCGTCACCTCCATGTTAAGTCTGCTTAATGATGTCGACACCTCTAACTTCCAGTGTCAACTTAATACAACAGTACCCCGCCACAGACCAGCACTAAACACTGACAGTGTGCTCTGCAGCGGATCAGAGCACACTGTGTGGGCTGGCCTCAAAAGGCGCGGCTCCTGGCAGAGAACATTATGCGGGGGGTGCGATCTTTCTGCGTTAGGGAGCCGGTACTGTTGTATTATGTCGCCACTGGAAGTTTATAGATGGCGACATAATACAGCAGTCTTGACATTTGTAGACGCCCCCAGCTTGTGATTGGCTGGGGGCGCTGCCGTGCTATGTGACTGTCTCACCTGTCTCAGGAGGAACGCAGCCCACGGTAACAGCGCCACCAACACTCAAGCCAGCACTCAGCCCGTCGGACGGGAGCTGACATCCCTGCTAAGCTAACAGACTGTCGCCGGGGGTGAGTCACAGCAGGTGTCCTCCTTAACCCCGCCCCCATATTACCAAAGCCCCACCCCTGCTGGGCCATGGAAAAATTATCTTGCTTGAAGTCGGTCCCTGGTGCAAAAAAGTTTGGGGGTCACTGCTCTAGCATATACGTCAAACACATCTACTAAATGCGATGGGAACACAGCCTTATTCAGGATGGGTCCTGTGTGCAATAAAGACAACATGGACAAGTGAATAAGCAAATGTCCTGTGTTGACAGGAATCATTCCCTTTGGCTTCCCAGAAGACTCTAATTAACGCCTATGGTCAGTAATTTACAGCTCAAAATATGCAGTATACTAAAATTACCTTTAGACGTGAACGTTCCTTATTTGTATATGCTTGACAGATCTTTTCATTCGGTCCTACTAAGCCATAAGTACAACATATCATTATGACAAGAGAAAAACGTATCAGCCTTTCACGTATTTTGGAAATGTTTCCTTGAAATCTCTTGGCTGGATGGCAAACATGTGATCCACTAAGACTTGGCAAACACTGGCTTTCATCTCTTTAAATACAGAAGAACCGGCTCTTCTGCACACTCTGAAAGAAGAACAGAAACTGCAAAGACAAAGAACACAGAACTCCTAAAATAACCAACAGAGATGGCTGTGTTCTGGAAGGTGTGCCTTGTAGTCACATTGGCTCTATGTTCACAAGTCTCTGCAAGAATCCTGAACATCAACCTTCCAGGAGGATGGACAGATGTTGATGCAAATGATGAAAATATAAAGAGTGTATTACAATTTGCCAAAGAAGAATACAACAAGCTGAGCAAAGATGGTTACATCATTAAGATTAACAAGGTTATCCAATCACGGCAGCAGGTTAGTAATGAGTTCTGATACACAATGATTTAAAGGGGTTGTCCCGAGCCGAAACAGGTTTTTTTTTTTTTTCAATAGCCCCCCCGTTCGGCGCGAGACAAACCCGATGCAGGGGTTTAAAAAAAACAAAACGGATAGTACTTACCCGAATCCCCGCGCTCCGGTGACTTCTTACTTACCTTGCGAAGATGGCCTTCTCCCATGGTGCACCGTGGGCTCTGTGCGTTCCATTGCCGATTCCAGCCTCCTGATTGGCTGGAATCGGCACACATGACGGGGCGGAGCTACGCGATGATGCGTAGAAGGGGGCGGAGCCAGAACTCCACTCGTGCCGAGACCCAAGAGAAGGGAGAAGACCGGACTGCGCAAGCGCGTCTAATCGGGCGATTAGACGCTGAAATTAGACGGCACCATGGCGACGAGGACGCTAGCAACGGAGCAGGTAAGTGAATAACTTCTGTATGGCTCATATTTAATGCACGATGTATATTACAAAGTGCATTAATATGGCCATACAGAAGTGTATACCCCCACTTGCTTTCGCGGGACAACCCCTTTAAGTTCCCCCGTACACATTAGACTTTTTGCGTCTCAACTCGCCAATAACAGTGAAGATGGATGGCTTTCTAGTGCAGTGTTTCCCAATTACACTCCTATGGGTACCCCAACAGGTCATGTTTTCAGGATTTCTTCAGTGCTGCACAGGTGATGTAATTATTTGGGCTTGGGCAGCCTGTGGGCTCTGTCGATAATCAAGTCCCAAGGAGAAACTTCAGGGATCACGGCTTGTGTTAGTTGTTGAAGATATTTGGTGATTCCTAATGGCGGAATAGATTCCGGTATTCCCCTAAACTTGATATTGTTACGACGATTCCTGTCCTCCATATCTGCCAGTTTAGTTTTGAGCGATTCTACCTCTTCTGCTAGCGTGTAGTGGGAATCAATGAGTTTATTATGTGAATGGGTAAGCTGTCCCATTTTATTTTCTGTATGGGTGACCCTTTCGTCGAACTCCGTTAAATTTGTTTTCAGAGTAGAGGATAAGTCAAGGGAATCTCTTAGGGCCACTACCATTTCTTTTATAAAGGCTTCTGTTGCCGGTTTCTCCTTTGTGAGCATTGAGGATATGCAGTCATTTATAGGAGGCATATATGTTTTTTCTGCCTGCTCTCCTGTTAGCTTGGGGCGTTGTTTAAGAGGGCTAGCAGATGGAGAGACATAGGAGAAGCCCTTGTTCTGGATGGCAGGCACCATTTTGTGAGCACCTTGTGCTTGTTCATTAGGGTAATTCTCCTTAGATGTCTTTATGCAGCGTGCTCACCTCAGAAACCTCCTCTCGGACGGGTGACAGGTCCTGTGGAGAAGAGGAGTGAGAGGTTGGGGATTCTCCCTCTCCGTGCGCTGAGCACAGCGACATCGGGACTTCAGCTGCAGTATCCCGCGGGCGGCCGCCGCAGCTCGTGATGGAGGACTCCTCCAGCCGTCCTGCATGGGCTCGGGTCGACTTGCGGTGTGACATCGGGGATCAGCTGGAATACAAACGCTGACAGCGGGGTAAGTTTTCAGCTGTTTCAGTAGCTTTTCCGTCGCTTTGAAGAGCTCAGAGCTCTGGACTAAGCGGCCATCTTAGTGTTCGGCTAAGCCACGCACCCACAGGTCATGTAATTATTGTCAGTGCCTCAGACATTGTCATAGGTGTTCTTACTATAGGATATCCTAAAAACATGACCTGTCGGGGTGCCCCTAGCATTGAAGTTGGGAAACAATGTTCTAGTGCATATTGGGGCAGCTTCATTTTCCGCCATCACATACTGTTGAGGGAAAGAAGGACTTGAGATGTGGAATTTGAATGTCTGATCTGATTGTTTCCTGAGAGATAAGCCAGCCTGCTTTCCAAACATGCAAACTTTCAGCCAAGTCGAATGTTCATGTGTATGGGGCAACCAGAGGATACAGCTGTGGTACGAGCGATCATTCGTCCAACAGTTGTTGAATATGTATGGTCAGCTTTACTGCACTCATACGATACACAGTAAGGGTTTACCCTCTGTAGTCAGGTGATTATGTGTCTACTTGTATCATGGCCATCACAGGTAAACCCTTTCTGTACAATGGAGGGATGTTCCATACAGGGTTGCCAACTAGAGATGAGCGAGCATACTCGCTAAGGACAATTACTCGGTCGAGCATTGTCCTTATCGAGTACCTGCCCGCTCGGAAGAAAAGATTCGGCTGCCGGCGCGGGTGAGCGGTGAGTTGTGGGAGTGAGCAGGGGGGAGCGGGGCGGGGGGGGGGGGGGGGGGGAGAGGGAGAGAGGGATCTCCCCCCGTTCCTCCCTGCTCTCCCCCGCTGCTCCCTGCCGGCATCCGAATCTTTTCTTCCGAGTGGGCTGGTACTCGCTAAGGACAATGCTCGATCGAGTAATTGTTCTTAGCGAGTATGCTCACTCATCTCTATTGCCAACATAATTTTTAACTTTTTTTTTCTGTCAACTCATCAAAAAATCACAGACAACCAACATTTTTTTACAGACACATTAGAAAACAATAATGAACCTTAATTATTCTAAGTCATATATGTCTGTAGCTTATAATACGAAGATAAAGGCATCTGCAGTGTTTTCTGTGAATTGTAAAATGATGATAATTACAATCATAATAACCTGTAAAAGCTTCTCTAGGTTAAAAAACATTTTTTTTCATGCCCTTCCCTTAGGAATTTTTGGGGAGTCGGCAACACTGGTCTCACATTGTGCACAGGCTAAAAGAAAAGGAGGTGGGAGAGGTGGTGATGGGGTAACTGTAATGTTGACATTAAGGGCACACTCACGGGGCGTTGGCATTTTTAGCTCACGTATTGGTCCATTTTACTGTACTTTTTGCAAACACAAACTCGAGGGTGACCAAGGTCTGCTACTGACTGAAACACATCCCTTTTAAGCTCAATGCTGTGACACTTTTTTTCAATAAAGGCTTAGTTCATTCACACCATCGATGGCCAACTTCTTTTGGATTTATTCTATGTGAATATCATGAAGGACTACACAATTTGCTTGGAGATCAAGCCGCATTACTGCAGTGGGGTGGAGAAGAAGGGAGTGATGGGCACATATATTTTGCAGGAATTGAGCATGTTGAGCACAGTAGATTTGTAATTTAAGACAATTGCTTCAATGCTCCCTCTCTATACTCCTAGAAGTAGTTCAGTAAGATTTCCCCTCAGTACTAGTTAGCTGGCGGGTTTACTGGAGGTGTAAGATGCAGGTGTTAGGTGGAATTTTAAGATGGCCACTGAGCTAATCCTGGCTTTGAATTCACCAGGTAGTTAAAGTCACTGTTTTGTGGAACGCTGGCTTCCAACTTGGATCTCCTCACTGCAGGAAAGACAAGGGAGCGAACCTCGCTATCCTTGCTGGCTTTGTAGAGAAACTCTGCTCACACAGCTGGCTTGCTAACTCTCTTCCTCTCCGACCACGACTCACTGCACACACCTTTCTCCTCCAACTTCTCTCACTTTCTCCTCTCTTCTTTTTCCACACACTCTGACTCCTCCTTCACTTCCATTCTCAATTCCCGCACTTTCTTCTCTCCACCCACTCTGCATAGGAAGCCATGTAAAGGTTTCCCGCCCTTGGGCTCACTCACCAATCAGTGGAGGTGTGACAGGCAGCCAATACGTAACTAGCTATTTTCCAACACTAAGCTCTTAGCTTGGGAAGGCGAAAAATAGAGTTTCTCTGACGCGCAGCACCTTCTATGCTTATGGAAAGTGCATAGACAGGTGTGACAGGACCAAGTTGATGTGACTATGCTGGAGGACCCTCTGGACCACTACACTCCCATTCCATTCATTAATTTAGCTGCCCTTCTTTGAACCCCCTCAAGCACTATAACATCTTTCCTGAGCACCGGTGACCAGAACTGTACACAGTATTCCATGTGGGGCCTGACAAGTGCCTTATATATTGGAAGAATAATGTTCTCGTCCCTCACCCCTATACCTCTTTTAATGCACCCAAGACGTTTTTTGCTTTTGCAGCAGCTGGTTGGCATTGATTGCTTCAATTAAGTCTACGGTCCACTAGTACCGCCAGGTCTTTTTCCATATCACTTTTCCCTAGCAATACCCCATTTTGTGTATATTGGTGACATCCATTTCTCGTGCCCATGTGTATAACCTTACATTTATCAATATTGAACTTCATTTGCCATTTTTCTACTCAAGCTCCCAGTTTATCTAGGTCCTGTAGTTACCAGGCTCTCTTTTAGACCCCTTTTTGTATATTGGAACCAAGCTAAAAAATCTATTCTTTTGGTGATTTGGAGGTATACTTTGTGTCATTGTCATCCTGAAATGTGAAATTCATCTTTAGCTTTTTAGCCGAGACCCGAAGGTTTTGTGCCAAAATAGACCGATATTTGGAACTATTCATAATTCCCTCCACCTTGAATAAAGCTCATGTTCTAACAGCAGAATAACAGCCCTAAAGCATAAGGCTGCCTCCACCATCTTCACTGCGGGTATGGTGTTCTGTTCTCTTTGCACCAAACACAACTTTTGGAATTATGGCCAAAAGGTTCCCCATTGGTCTCATCAGACCATAACACGTTCTCCCATGTACTTTTGGCAGATTTGATGTAGGTTTTGGCAAAACATATCAGGGCTTGGATGTTTTTCTTTGTTAGATAAAGCTTCCGTTTTGTCACTCCACCCCACAGCCCAGACATATGAAGAATATGGGAGATGGTTGTGACATGCTCCTTGAATGTTGCTATAGGTCTCTTGGAAGCCTCTTATGTAGTGGCCCAGAATTAGTGCCCCCCGCAGCACTTTAATAGCTACCTCCTGTAGTGTGTCTATATGTTTGCCTCTTTGTGCTGTTAAGTGTTAAGGACCATGGGATGTTATGTTTATTGGCCCAAACAGGTAATTTCAAGGTTCTCTACACAGCTGTTATTTATAGGTCCTGTGTGTGGCTGGGCTAACTACACTTGGGGTTTCGCAGAAGAGAATGGTAGAGCCACCTGTGACAGAGTAATTCTTCTACTCCGCCATCTTCCCTAGCCCAAGGTCAGTTTTGGGTCACCACACTTGCAGAAAAATACAATTAAGGAAATGTCAGAAAAATCCTACTAAAAGAGATGAACTCTATATGGGGGAAATCATAATCATTGTAAATAATGGAAGCAGAGTACTGACTGCTATTTATCATTATTTTAACCCCTTAAGGACCAAACTGTTTTGCACCTTAAGGACCAGACACTTTTTAGGGATTTTACCCGTGTGGCAGTTTCACTGCCGTATTTTGTTTCCTTTAGCTACCAAAAATTATTTTTGCTGTTTTTTCTTTCCGTGACATATAGGGCGATTTTTTAAAAACATCTTTTTCACTGACTTTCCTTCTGTTTTTTAGTTTTATTAGGGGGTAAAATGCTAAAAAAATGATTTTTTAAACATTTATAGTTCTTTTTTTTCATTTAGTATATTTATACTAAAATAAAGTACGGAAATGGGTTCCTCTATATGTTTTGGGCGTTTTGATATATAATATGTATGGTTTTGGTTTACAGGGTGCGTAAGGCAATGGTTTTGGTTGGCGTCAGCTTTGGGTTATTTTCTTTCTTATGTAATATTGTTGTTTTATTCTGTTATTTTGTTTTACTGATGTATGTAATTATGTTTTTTACTATCTGTGTCCGCCATGATGTCATGAAAGACCTCTGGGGAACATTCACTTTTTGGAAAAAAAAAATTATTTGACACTTTTCCACTGTAGCTGGGGCATCCATAGGAGCCCCAGTTACAGGGGAAAACAATCCCTGCAGTGACATTAGACACTGGAAGAACTGGCCAGGGTCTAGTATGACCCTCCAGCTCTGTTGTAGCAGGGAAGCCCGGCGGTCACATGACCCCCCAGGCTCCCAGAGCGGAAGACTTCCTTCCACTTTCACTTTCAGTACACAGTACCCTATGAGCGCTGTGTACTCTGCAAAGGAAAAGGCAGAAAGGGTTAAAAACTTCTCCTGCCTTCTCCTCCGGGTTATGCCATGCTTGACTTTCCCTAAGTTGCAGTTAGGCAGAATGTCCAATGAGAACAAGGACAGCTGACAGCCAATGGAGAAATAAGGTGGTTGTTGAAGGGCAACTAAACTAATACATGGAATGACGGGACTGGAATACCCAGAGAGGCTATCCAAATTGGGACTATTTACTCTAGAAAAAGAAGGTTAAGAGGCGACCAAATAACCATGTATAAGTACATGAGGGGACAACACATGGATCTCTCCCGTGATCTGTTTACACCCAGGACCACAAAGGTAACAAGAGGACATCCGCTACGATTAGAGGAAAGTAGGTTTCATCACCAACACAGAAAGGGGTTCTTTACTGTAAGAGCAGTTAGACTGTGGAACTCTCTACCGGAGGAAGTGGTGATGGCAAAATCGATAGAGGAGTTTAAAAGGGGACTTGATGTCTTTCTGGAGAAGAAGTATATTACAGGATATAAATATTAGGTTAAGTGTCAATCCTGGTACACAGGCAGGTAGGAACTATTAGGGGTTGATCCAGGGAACAGTCTGATTGCCATTAGGGAGTCGGGAAGGAATTTTTCCACCAAAAGGGCTAATTGGCTTCTGGCCTTGGGGTTTTTTGCCTTCCTCTGGATCAACACAGTAGGATAGACAGGCTGGACTAGATGGACAATGTCTTCATTCGGCCTTACATACTATGTTACTATGTTACTATGTTGGGCAGATTATACTTAATCTTTCTTTTTAACCACTTAATTTCCCAATCACCAAAATAATAATATCATAAATACAAATGTAAAGTTTCAAAAATAGTTAAAAATGTAATTATATAAAGGCTTTTGTAGTGTCCATTCCAAGCCACTACACTCACAGACTATTAGATGATAATAATGTTTATTTATATAGCATTAGCATATTTTGCGGTGCTTACAAAACGGGGAGAACAGATCCAAAAAACAAAATTACAAAAAACACTGTTACATGTAGTAATCAATTGATGGAAACAGTAGGGGTGAGGGTCCTGCTCCAACGAGCTTACATACTACAAATGCATGATATAGAAGGTAAAGGGGCTGGAGATGTATCAGACTTAAGCTGTGTGGTGGCTGAATCGGTATGACTGCAGCGGGCAGTTGATTATGGCTAGCAGGAATTGCAGTCAGCAAGGGCAGGGAGCATGTTATCAGGAGGAGTAAAAGGGTTTGGTTTGGGGATATGGTATGTATAGTAGCCTGAAAAAGGGCACTGCATAGCGCTTCTAGCGGCCCTAGGGGTTTAATCTGAGTATTTTGCACAGGTGATGTAGGTGACCTATCAAACAGTTAGGTCATTTTTTTCAGCTGCACAGGATAGATAAAATGCCTAGAGACTCAGGTGATGCAGGTAGCCTAGCAACCAAATAGGTTGTGATTGGCTGCAGACAGAGGCGATATATAAGGGGACAAAACAGTCGCAGGAGAGAGATGAAATAGAGAAGTAGGAGAAAACCAGAGAAGTGCAGAAACAGAGAGAAGCAGAGAAGGAGAATCAGCTGTGACAGTGAGTAGAGGGAAGTCTGCTGTCCAAGGAGAGTGAGGTGTCGCAGTGAGGAGAAGAGGAGATGCAGAGATGCAGAGGACAGGAGAGATAAGAGAGAGCTGAGATGAAGAGAAGGAGATAAAGAGATGTAGATATGAAGAGGGATGGAGAAAAGAAATTCAAAGTAATCTCCCAGTAAATAAATGTGTTATACACAAGTGTCTTCATTGTTGCAAATTGTATATAATTCACTGGTAATTCGCTGCAGATATCGTTAGTTAGGGCTCCTTCCCACGAACGGATTTCCGCCGCGTAATTTGCGGCGGAAATCCGCTGCGTCGCCCGCAGCTATTAGGTTCTATTGAACCTAATAGCTCAGTGCTCACGGTGCAGAATTCCACCGCGGAATTCCACACCATGAAATCACCAGACCTCACCCGCGGCATGCTCTATTTGCCGCGGGTGTATGCGCGGACGGCTTCCATTGCAGTCAATGGAAGCCCGTCCGTCACGCTATCTTCCGCTGTAGCACAGCGGAAGATAGCGTGAAACTGCTTCCCCGCCTACCGCCGCCACGTCATGTGACGCGGTGGGCGTGTCATGTGACGTGGCCGGCGTGTCACATGACGCTGCAACGGGTCACGCCAAAGCGTCATGTGGGAGCGAGGACGCTGGATCCTCAAGTAAGTTTGGGGGTCTCTGGGGGGCGCCGTGACGGGCGGCGGAGCCCGTCACGGCCGTGTGCAGCCGGCCTTACTTACTGTGTGTGTTGAAGAGAATTAACTCATCTCCCTGTATGACTTAATAATAACACCGTGTTTACTGCAAATTAAGCACAATATCTGGCTGCTTGTGTTATTCAGCACCTCACTACTCACTACTATAAATCGTGTCCAAGGGCACTGGTGTCTTGAACCAAAGAAAAGAAAAACAATCATGATTACCCACTAATAGGCCCACCACATATGCTTCCCTGAAGATGCGTTTTTAGAACACACCTGAAGTTTTGTGTGTCAGGAATTGCCCAGATAATTTTGGGTAGTGTGTTCCAGAGGACTGGTGCTGCTCTGGAGAAGTCTTTGAGGTGAGAAAGAGAGGTCCGAATTAAAGGGGTACTTAATCTGATTTCATTAGCGGAGCGGAGTGCGCAGACTGGTTGGTGGATTGAGCAAAAGATTAAATGGCGATTAGAAGAGCAAAAACTCTTTGAAAACTTAATGCCTCGATTGATTACATTTAGTGTTCTGCCTCTAATTACAGTCTTGGTTTTCTGTAATAACAATTTCACACTTTCTTTACATTAGGTAGTTGCTGGTATGAAATATATGTTTGAAGTTGAAGCACTTGTCTATAACGGCCCTGTAAATGAATCTACTATGGAAGAATGTGCAAACATCACAAAAAAGGTAAATCCTTTCTGAAGACATGATGGAAGAAATGTTTTTAAAGCAATAGTGAAAAATGTTACTGAGCATGTATGATGTTAAAGTGGTCAAAAAAAAGCAACTATGAATACATAGGGTAGAAAAAAATGGTTGTTTCACAAACAGCTGCTGATGCTCCAGTCATCTCCCTTGCCCTAAAGGTCTCGAATCGCACACAACCCATCCTAAGGACTCTGTGTGGCCATTACAATTTACAGCCAGTAGCCACTCATTGTGCCATAGATTTCAGCTCTGTGATCTTACTGTACTTCATCACTTTGGCACTTCTGGACCACTGGGTCTCTGGTCCAGCTTCTGACAACCTGTTGTATGGCTTCCACCATCACTTACTCCATGGTTTGTGGTGGACAAGCTCAGACCTACTGGCAATGTGAAAAAAGCTGCATTTTCAGAAGAAAAAAAAAACTTGTGTGACATTAGGCAAGTGACTTATTAGGATTATTGGTCAGGTAGCAGACTGTATTGCCTAGGGCTAGTCCTAATAAGGTATGTTAAAGGGGTTGTCTCATCAATATAGTGCTAAATAATGGTCATTGAGACATATAGATTTTCTGTAATACAAGTGTGATACGAGGACATAGAAGAATTAATGTACTTGAACTGATATTGCCTCTCTGTTATTAGCCAGGAAAATTGAAGTATAATGTAGTCTTCTCTACTCACACTGTTGTAATTGGATACCAAGATAGCCCAACTTACATTCGACCCCCCCCTACTACTTTTCTCGTAGAAGAATGATAGTAAATTTTTTCTACCTTACCTCTTCCTCCAAGTGTTAACCAATAGTTATGAATCTCTGATTAGGCCAGCCCACACGGCGTAAGGTTGTTAGAATTTCTTCGTATAGGCACTCTGTTTTTTAGATGCTAATCCAACATGGTCTGTGCGCACATAAAATAAACACCATTTTCTGAGGAGATACTGAGTTGTCCTGTCAAATGTCGTATTTCACAAGAACATCTTAAAGTCCATCAGAACAGAAGCTGCTCTGGTAGAGCTGCTCTCGATTTCACCTCCCAGAGGGGCATGGGGGTCCTGAGCAGGAGGCCCTACACGATGATGTCCATATGCTCTAGTAGGATATATGAACAGGGGTTGTGATCTCAGTACAACTCTATGTTACTAGTCATATTCAGACATTTGTTTTGTAATCTTGTTTTTTTCTTTTTCCGTAGAGGTGCACATTTGGCGTTTTAACCGTTCCATGGAGAAACAACATCAAGGAGCTGCAATATGGTTATTGTCGTTAACAAAGGAAAATAATAGCAAGATCAGTCGTACTGAATACTGCTGTCTGAGAGAAATGGAAAACTGCTTCCATAATATTGCATGCAGAAGCTGCCCTTGGAGCCACATATATTGTGCCTATTAAACACTTAATATCTCCTTTTGTGTAGTGCAATTGTTTATTATTGTTGCCTGGAAATTGTATTAGCGATGTGTGAATTCTAAACACTGTGGAACTGCAAGTCCCATCATTCCCTGCCAGCCGTGTTCCTTAAAGGCATACTGTATCCATCTATAGTGTTTTTTAAGCCCAAACTTGAAGTGAAATTGACTTAAAACTTTAAGTTATCTCCATACGCGATGTATAATCTACTGCTGAAAATCTGTAACAAATCCGAAGCAAAACTCGCATCTGTTACATGATTTGGTGTGGATTCACTATGCTTTTATTCTGTGTATTACAAAAGATGAAACTCACAGAGAAAATCCTCAGCATACCTTGACTCATTCCATTTTGAAATCAACACTGCAGTTTAACCCCTTAGTGACTACTCCCATAGACCTTTTATGTCCTGGTTTAGTGGGATTTAATCCCCAGGACAGTAAAAACACACTCGCTCTGAGGATTAAAGCCATGTGGGCTATAGACTTGACAACTCCATCCTGTCAGTTACTGGAGGTAACGACAACCTGGAGCTGTCAAAGGGGGAGCCACGGGGTGCCCCTCTAGTCACGCGATCGCCGTTATCTACCTGATACCAGCGACGCATAATAGTGTAAAAAAAGTAAATATAAGTTTAAGATTAGAGATGAGCGAGCACCAAAATGCTCGGGTGCTCGTTACTCGGGACGAAATTTTTGCGATGCTCGAGGGTTCGTTTCGAGTAACGAACCCCATTGAAGTCAATGGGCGACCCGAACATTTTTGTATATCGCCGATGCTCGCTAAGGTTTCCATTTGTGAAAATCTGGGCAATTCAAGAAAGTGATGGGAATGGCACAGCAACGGATAGGGCAGGCGAGGGGCTCCATGTTGGGCTGCATCTCAAGTTCCCAGGTCCCACTATTAAGTCACAATAGCGGCAAGAGTGGGCCCCCCCCCCTCCCAACAATTTTTACTTCTGAAAAGCCCTCATTAGCAATGCATACCTTAGCTAAGCACCACACTACCTCCAACAAAGCACAATAACTGCCTGCATGACACTCCGCTGCCACTTCTCCTGGGTTACATGCTGCCCAACCCCCCCCCCCCTGCACGACCCAGTGTCCACAGCGCACACCAAATTGTCCCTGCGCAGCCTTCAGCTGCCCTCATGCCACGCCACTGTCATGTCTATTTATAAGTGCGTCTGCCATGAGGAGGAACCGCAGGCACACACTGCAGAGGGTTGGCACGGCTAGGCAGCGACCCTCTTTAAAAGGGGCGGGGCGATAGCCCACAATGCTGTACAGAAGCAATGAGAAATATAATCCTGTGCCACCGCCATCAGGAGCTGCACACGTGGGCATAGCAATGGGGAACCTATGTGCCACACACTATTCATTCTGTCAAGGTGTCTGCATGCCCCAGTCAGACCGCGGTTTATTATAAATAGTCACAGGCAGTACAACTGGGAATCCCCAACTCCGCAATGGGAATTCCGTGTGCACCCACAGCATGGGTGGCTCCCTGGAACCCACCGGCTGTACATAAATGTATCCCATTGCAGTGCCCTGGACAGCAGAGCTAATGTCAGATTAAATGCAGGTGGGCTTCGGCCCACACTGCATGCCCCAACCTGACCGGGCTTTTTAATTCATAGACACAGGCAGGTACAACTCCCTATTGTGAAGTCCCTGTGGACCGACAGCATGGGTGGGTGCCAGGAAGCCACCAGCGGCACATAAATATATCCCATAGCATTGCCCATCACAGCTGAGGTAATGTCATGTTTAATGCAGGTGGGCTTCGGGGTGGGCTTCGGCCCACACTGCATGCCCCAGTCAGACTGGGGTTCTTTAGAAGTGGACACATGTAGTTACAACTCCGTGTGGACCGACAGCATGGGTGCCTGCCAGGAAGCCACCGGCGGTACATAAATATATCCCATTGCATTGTCCATCACAGCTGAGGTAATGTCATGTTTAATGCAGGTGGGCTTCGGCCCACACTGCATGCCCCAGTCAGACTGGGGTTCTTTAGAAGTGGACACATGTAGTTACAACTTCGTGTAGACCGACAGCATGGGTGGCTCCCTGGAACCCACCGGCGGTACATAAATATATCCCATTGCAGTGCCCAGCACAGCTGATGTAACGTCAGCTGTAATGCAGGTGGGCTAAAAATTAATTGGATTACACTGTAGGCGAGGGCCCCAAAAAATTGGTGTACCAACAGTACTAATGTACGTCAGAAAAATTGTCCATGCCCAACCAAGAGGGCAGGTGAAACCCATTAATCGCTTTGGTTAATGTGGCTTAATTCGTAACTAGGCCTGGAGGCAGCCCAGTTAAAATAAAAATTGGTTCAGGTGAAAGTTTCAACGCTTTAATGAGCATTGAAACGTATAAAAATTGTTTACAAAAATTATATGAATGAGCCTTGTGGGCCTAAGAAAAATTGCCCGTTCGGCGTGATTACGTGAGGTTTCAGGAGGAGGAGCAGGATGAATATTATACACAGATTGATTAAGCTAAAAGGTCCCCGTTTTTTATGGTGATAGAGAACAATGCTTCCATCCGCGGGTGCAGCCTACGTATTGTTTAGGTATCGCTGCTGTCCGCTGGTGGAGAAGAGAAGTCTGGGGAAATCCAGGCTTTGTTCATCTTGATGAGTGTAAGCCTGTCGGCACTGTCGGTTGACAGGCGGGTACGCTTATCTGTGATGATTCCCCCAGCCGCACTAAACACCCTCTCTGACAAGACGCTAGCCGCAGGACAAGCAAGCACCTCCAGGGCATACAGCACGAGTTCAGGCCACGTGTCCAGCTTCGACACCCAGTAGTTGTAGGGAGCAGAGGCGTCACGGAGGACGGCTACGTACTCCCTCACCATCGTTTTACAGTGCTCCCGCCGACTCAGCCTTGACTGGGGAGCGGTGACACAGTCTTGCTAGGGAGCCATAAAGCTGGCAAAGGCCTTAGAGAGTGTTCCCCTGCCTGTGCTGTACATGCTGCCTGATCTCTGCGCCTCCCCTGCTACCT
The DNA here is from genome assembly GCF_035609145.1 of Eleutherodactylus coqui. NCBI lineage: Eukaryota > Metazoa > Chordata > Amphibia > Anura > Eleutherodactylidae > Eleutherodactylus > Eleutherodactylus coqui. Next base: position 80,196,681 of record NC_089839.1, read on the forward strand.
GGCCCTCGGAACTGCGCCTTCGGCCACTAGCGCTGTCGGATGGGAATTTTACCATCAGTTTGTCCGTCAGGGACCTGTGGTATAGCATCACTCTCGAACCCCTTTCCTCTTCGGGTATGAGAGTGGAAAGGTTCTCCTTATACCGTGGGTCGAGCAGTGTGTACACCCAGTAATCCGTAGTGGCAAGAATGCGTGTAATGCGAGGGTCACGAGAAAGGCATCCTAACATGAAGTTAGCCATGGGTGCCAGGGTATCTGTACGCAACACATGGCTGTCCTCACTAGGAAGAGAACTTTCAGGATCCTCCTCCTCCTCCTCTGGCCATACACGCTGAAAGGATGACAGGCAAGCAGCATGGGTACCCTCAGCAGTGGGCCAAGCTGTCTCTTTCCCCTCCTCCTCATCCTCCTCATGCTCCTCCTCCTCCTCAACGCGCTGAGATATAGACAGGAGGGTGCTCTGACTATCCAGCGACATACTGTCTTCCCCCGCCTCTGTTTCCGAGCGCAAAGCGTCTGCCTTTATGCTTTGCAGGGAACTTCTCAAGAGGCATAGCAGAGGAATGGTGACGCTAATGATTGCAGCATCGCCGCTCACCATCTGGGTAGACTCCTCAAAGTTTCCAAGAACCTGGCAGATGTCTGCCAACCAGGCCCACTCTTCTGTAAAGAATTGAGGAGGCTGACTCCCACTGCGCCGCCCATGTTGGAGTTGGTATTCCACTATAGCTCTACACTGCTCATAGAGCCTGGCCAACATGTGGAGCGTAGAGTTCCACCGTGTGGGCACGTCGCACAGCAGTCGGTGCACTGGCAGATTAAACCGATATTGCAGGGTGCGCAGGGTGGCAGCGTCCGTGTGGGACTTGCGGAAATGTGCGCCGAGCTGGCGCACCTTTCCGAGCAGGTCTGACAAGCGTGGGTAGCTTTTCAGAAAGCGCTGAACCACCAAATTAAAGACGTGGGCCAGGCATGGCACGTGCGTGAGGCTGCCGAGCTGCAGAGCCGCCACCAGGTTACGGCCGTTGTCACACACGACCATGCCCGGTTTGAGGCTCAGCGGCGCAAGCCAGCGGTTGGTCTGCTCTGTCAGACCCTGCAGCAGTTCGTGGACCGTGTGCCTCTTCTCCTTATCTCCTTATCTCCTAAGCTGAGTAGTTTCAGCACGGCCTGCTGACGCTTGCCCACCGCTGTGCTGCCACGCCGCGCGACACCGACTGCTGCCGACGTGCTGCTGCTGACACATCTTGATTGTGAGACAGAGGTTGCATTGGAGGAGGAGGGTGGTTTAGTGGAGGAAGCATACACCGCAGCAGATACCACCACCGAGCTGGGGCCCGCAATTCTGGGGGTGGGTAGGACGTGAGCGGTCCCAGGCTCTAACTCGGTCCCAGCCACCACTAAATTCACCCAATGTGCCGTCAGGGAGATATAGTGGCCCTGCCCGCCTGTGCTTGTCCACGTGTCTGTTGTTAAGTGGACCTTGGCAGTAACCGCGTTGGTGAGGGCGCGTACAATGTTGCGGGAGACGTGGTCGTGCAGGGCTGGGACGGCACATCGGGAAAAGTAGTGGCGACTGGGAACTGAGTAGCACAGGGCCGCCGCCGCCATCATACTTTTGAAAGCCTCCGTTTCCACAACCCTATACGGCAGCATCTCCAGGCTGATCAATTTGGCCATGTGCACGTTTAACGCTTGAGCGTGCAGGTGCGTGGCAGCGTACTTGCGCTTGCGCTCCAACACTTGCGCTAGCGACGGCTGGATGGTGCGCTGACAGACATTGGTGGATGGGGCCGAGGACAGCGGAGGTGAGGGTGTGGGTGCAGGCCAGGAGACGGTAGTGCCTGTGTCCTGAGAGGGGGGTTGGATCTCAGTGGCAGGTTGGGGCACAGGGGGAGAGGCAGCGGTGCAAACCGGAGGCGGTGAACGGCCTTCGTCCCACCTTGTGGTGTGCTTGGCCATCATATGTCTGCGCATGCTGGTGGTGGTGAGGCTGGTGGTGGTGGCTCCCCGGCTGATCTTGGTGCGACTTAGGTTGCACACCACTGTTCGTCGGTCGTCTGCACTCTCAGTGAAAAACTGCCAGACCTTTGAGCACCTCGGCCTCTGCAGGGTGGCATGGCGCGAGGGGGCGCTTTGGGAAACAGTTGGTGGATTATTCGGTCTGGCCCTGCCTCTACCCCTGGACACCGCACTGCCTCTTGCAACCTGCCCTGCTGCTGCCCTTGCCTCCCCCTCTGAAGACCTGTCCTCAGTAGGCGTAGCAAACCAGGTGGGGTCAGTCACCTCATCGTCCTGCTGCTCTTCCTCCGAATCCTCTGTGCGCTCCTCCCTCGGACTTACTGCCCTTACTACTACCTCACTGATAGACAACTGTGTCTCATCGTCATCGTCCTCCTCACCCACTGAAAGGTCTTGAGACAGTTGCCGGAAGTCCCCAGCCTCATCCCCCGGACCCCGGGAACTTTCAAAAGGTTGGGCATCTGTCACAACAAACTCCTCCAGTGGGAGAGGATTCGGAACCCTTGCTGCCCATTCTGGGCAGGGGCCCGGGAACAGTTCCTGGGAGTTTGCCTGCTCCTCCAAAATTTTTTTGGAAAAGCCCACTGCCTATATAGACTGTATATGTCTTTCACTGTCCCTGCCTCACCACTACTGGCCCTGGACTATGTAAAATTACTGCAGACTGTTTCACACTGGACAGGAATACAGCGGTGATGTAAGAGGCAACGCAGAGCCAGGAAAGAATTTTGCGCAAGCCTGCTGTAACACTTAGCTGGCTGCGTATGAATTAGGACAACTACCCCCAGCAGAGACGCAGTACACTGAGGACGGTCACAGGCAGCCCAAATAGATTTTTTTTCCCAAAGTTTTTTGGAAAAGCCCACTACCTATATAGACTGTATATGTCTTCTGTCCCTGCCTCACCACTACTGGCCCTGGACTATGTAAAATTACTGCAGACTGTTTCACTCTGGACAGGAATACAGCGGTGATGTGACGGGCAACGCAGAGCCAGGAAAGAATTTTGCGCAAGCCTGCTGTAACACTTAGCTGGCTGCGTATGAATTAGGACAACTACCCCCAGCAGAGACGCAGTACACTGAGGACGGTCACAGGCAGCCCAAATAGATTTTTTTTCCCAAATTTTTTTGGAAAAGCCCACTACCTATATAGACTGTATATGTCTTCTGTCCCTGCCTCACCACTACTGGCGCTGGACTATGTAAAATTACTGCAGACTGTTTCACTCTGGACAGGAATACAGCGGTGATGTGACGGGCAACGCAGAGCCAGGAAAGAATTTTGCGCAAGCCTGCTGTAACACTTAGCTGGCTGCGTATGAATTAGGACAACTACCCCCAGCAGAGACGCAGTACACTCAGGACGGTCACAGGCAGCCCAAATAGATTTTTTTCCCAAAATTTTTTGGAAAAGCCCACTGCCTATATAGACTGTATATGTCTTCTGTCCCTGCCTCACCACTACTGGCCCTGGACTATGTAAAATTACTGCTGGACGCAATGCTCTGGATGCAATGCTCTGCACGGCTGATATACAAAAAAAAAAAAAAAGTGCAACACTGCAAAAAGCAGCCTCAACAGTACTGCACATGGTCAGATGTGGCCCTAAGAAGGACCGTTGGGGTTCTTAAAGCCTAAAATACTCCTAACGCTCTCCCTATAGCAGCTCTGGCACCAGCAGCACTGTCCCTGATCTCTGTCAGAATGCATCTGTGGTGAGCCGCGGGAGGGGCCGATTTATATACTCGGGTGACACCTGATCTCGCCAGCCACTCACTGCAGGGGGGTGGTATAGGGCTTGAACGTCGCAGGGGGAAGTTGTAATGCCTTCCCTGTCTTTCTATTGGCCAGAAAAGCGCGCTAACGTCTCAGAGATGAAAGTGAAAGTAACTCGAACATCTCGTGGTGCTCGTTTCGAATAACGAGCATCTCGAACACGCTAATATTCAAACTAGTATCAAGCTCGGGCGAGTACGTTTGCTCATCTCTAACAAAGATGCAATTTTGCTGCGATTTTCTCATTGCAAAATCGCGATCGCCTGTGTGAGACTAGCTTTAGCGTATTTTGCATGCATTTGTACATTCCCATTGACTTCTATGAGACTAGTCAAACAAGTTGTAAAAAATTCTCTGCGCTCATAAGGATTCCGGAAAATTCCAAGAAAAAACAAAAACACTCAAAAACTTTACTGTAGTCCTTAAACTAAGACATTGAAACAACAGAAACAATGTACAACGCATTTCGGCGCACGAAGGTGCCCTTTTCAAGCACAATTACAAGATGTAAAAAACAGACATTTATACATTAAAGGGGTTGTCCCGCGCCAAAACGGTTTTTTTTTTAATTCAATAGGCCCCCCGTTTGGCGCAAGACAAACCCGATGCATGTGTTTAAAAAAAAAAACGGATAGTACTTACCCGAATCTTACTTACCTTAGTAAGATGGCCGCCGGGATCTTCACCCACGATGCACCGCGGGTCTTCTCACATGGTGCACCGTGGGCTCTCTGCGTTCCATTGCCGATTCCAGCCTCCTGATTGGCTGGAATCGGCACACGTGACGGGGCGAAGCTACGAGGAGCAGCTCTCCGGCACGAGCGGCCCCATTCACCAGGGAGAAGTCCGGACTGCGCAAGCGCGTCTAATCGGGCGATTAGACGCTGAAATTAGACGGCTCCATGGAGACGAGGACGCTAGCAACGGAGCAGGTAAGTGAATAACTTCTGTATGGCTCATATTTAATGCACAATGTACATTACAAAGTGCATTAATATGGCCATACAGAAGTGTATAACCCCACTTGCTTTCGCGGGACAACCCCTTTAAGGCCGGCCTCACACGAGCGTGACGGGCTCCGCCGCGGAATATTTCGCGGCGAGGCCCGTCACGGCGCCCCCCAGAGACCCCATACTTACCAGCGGAAGATAGCGTGAAGACGCTTCCCCGCCCACCACCGCCGCGTCATGTGACACACCCACCGCGTCACATGACGCGGCGGCGGTAGGCGGGAAAGCGTTTTCACGCTATCTTCCGCTCTGTTACAGCGGGAGATAGTGTGAACGGACGGCTTCCATTGACTGCAATGGAAGCCGTCAGCGTGTACACCCGCGGCAAATAGAGCATGCCGCGGGTGAGGACGGGAGATTTCACGGTGCGGAATTCCACGGTGAAATTCCGCATCGTGAGCATTGTGCTATTAGGTTCAATAGAACCTAATAGCAGCGGGCAACGCAGCGGATTTTCGCCGCGAATTACGCGGCGTAAATCCATTCGTGGGAAGGAGGCCTAACACTTATTATTAGATCTCCCTCATTGGTGAGTGACTTCTGCGGTCTGAAATGTTGCTCCAGAGTGATGTCAGCCCACGAGGTCAGAGAGTCCACTTTCTGTGAAGTGGCTGCACATTGAAACACAATGTGTGTCTCTTTCCATCTGTCGTCGCCACGTCTGTGTCCATTGGTGAAACCATGTCATCACGGGAATCCCATGACTACTACCTTCTGGAACCCTACATGTGTCTCACTGTGCTGAGTAGGGTGTACATAATGTCCACTATTTACACCCAAAATGGATACCCCTTTTTTCCTTAAAGGAGCAGCTGGTGGCTTTCAGAACAGAAATTTTGCTTTAAGGTGTGTTAGGCCCACTTGTAGAGCCCTTGAGCTGTCAAGGGATAGAGAATCCCCACAAATGACCCCATTTTGAAAACTAGATCCGTTAATGAATTAATCTAGCGGTGTACTGCATATTTTGACCTTGCAGTTCTTGAATGAATCTAAGCAAAGCAGAAGAAAAACAATTACGCTTTTCATTTTTTATGGCATTTGTGTAACTTTAAAAACAGTTTTTTTTGTACAGCACACAGATGAATGAAGTCTTACACCCCAAAATGGATACCCCTGTTTTCAGAAACATACCCATGGTAACCCCAGTCTGCTTACAGACACATGGCTGCGCCTATAATGGGTGGAACACCAATTAGTTTTCAGGGCACTACTGAATAAATTCCTGGCCCCATTTGTAGAGCCATCAAGCTGCCAAAACAATATAATGCCCCCCCCCCCACACAAATGACCCCATTTTAAAATCTATACCGCTTAGCCCATTTATCTAAGTGTATACTGAGCATTCTGACCGCACAGTTCTTTGCAAAAATTATTATAAGAGAAGTGAAAAATAAATATAATTATTTACACTTTTTTCATAAAGGTGAGGACAGTTTCTTTGTTTCTACCCCCAATGTAGGCCCAAACAGCTTATACGACACATGGCTAGGCCTATAATGGAGGAAACACCCACCGGCTTTCAGGGCACAGCTGAATAAATTCCAGGTCCCATTGCACACTTGTGCAGAAAAAAAATCTGACTCCCTACAAAGAATCCCCCCCCCCATCCTCCTCAACCCCCCCCCCCCACCCCCGATCCTTTTTGGCACTCCCTAAATCTTAGATAAAAGTAATAATGCAAAACTGTGTGGTATGTCTGAAAACGGGTAATTACGGAGGCCTGGTTAGGATGTGCACATGGGCCAATAAAACCGAGTATACCCCCCTCCTCCCATGCTTGCTGCAAATCCAACACTTTTTGGGGAGGTATTTCTTGACCGAAGTGACAGACAAAAAAAGGAGATAAAACATGAAAAATTGTGGTAATTGACAAGCTAATAATTTTCTCTTCAAGCATAAAGTATTACATGTAATATAAAGGTTCATCTTAAATGCATTTGTAACAGACTAACATTTAATACAGTAAAAGTAAAATAAAAATGTAATAGAAAATATGGTATAAAATAAAAAATACTTTGTAAACAAAAACATCAACATCTTTTTCCTGCAAAATAAAACGAAACATTTATAATAACAATTACAGTGCCATCTTGTGCCCAATAAAAATATTGCACTGACATGTCACTTTTAAAGCTGGGGCTATGTAATAACAAAAAGTCACACAACTGTCTGTAGAAATCCTATGGGGAAAAATACTGGCAAGTCTCCTTGTGACTTACAAAACTTCCCATATATATAGCCTTAGGGCTCATACACACGAGTGTACTTTGGATCACAAGAAGATCCACTGGATAGTTCAAATCCAATTCCATCTGTTCAGTCATGTCTGACTCTTGGATACTCTGTACTCCACTCCTCTCCATGCTTCTCTATTCTCTACAGCAGCTTTTACTTGCCTGTTGTCCTTTCCCGTATCCTTCTTGATGATGTCCAGCCAGCATGTTTTTGTCTTCTCTGTTTCCTTTTACCACTGACCTTCCACAGAGCATCTCTTTTTCCACCAAATTCGCCCTCATCGTGTCCATAGTTAGTCAGTCTCTGTCTCGTGATCTTATCAACCCAGGGACACCTCTGGGTTGATAGAGTCCAGGACAGCTTTGTCAGTGGCCCTAGCAGTCCAGGGAATTTGCAGAAGTTTTCTCCAACACCACAGCTCCAAAGCATCAATTTTTTCTTCTGTCTGCAGTCCTCAATGTTTATGTCTTACAGCCATATGTGGCAATCGGTAAGACGATGACTATGATTACTCTTCGTTTGATGATGACTAACACAGCCTTGCTCTCTGCATATTGAGTCCATGCTCACCATGGCCATACATCCCAGTGCTAATTGACACTTTATCTCACCTATGAAGCTGCCACTATGATCGATGAGGGACCCAAGGAATACAAAGCTATTAACTACTTTGATTGTCTCATTGTTGACCTTTATGTAGACATTCGTCTTGGCAGTAGTTATGATCTTGGTCTTCTTGATGTTCAGGTGAAGTCACATCTGGATAAAGGTGCACTTAAAGAATAGTTTGGGTTCAACAAATAAATGTTATTTTTGCATGATGGTAAGTTATGAAGTTTTGCAGTATACTTTCTGTATCAATTCTTCATAGTTTTCAAGGTGTTTGCTGGGTTTCATTCAATAGGAACATGTGGTGCAGTTTAAATCTTGTAACAAGTAGAAGTAACAGCACATCTAGTGGCTGATACACATTTTACTGATTATATTCTTAATAAGCAATTACATTTTCCTAGACCTGTTTTTATGAAATTACATTTGAAGTGCCAGAGGTTAAAACTGCAGGTGGGTTATTTACAATATCAGTAATCTAGTGTTAATTGCAAACTCCGGAGAAGAAAACTTACATATGCATATACACATTTTTAAAAAGTTTTCACAGTAGCTTTTGGATGCAGCATTTAGCACTCTGCAAGCAAGCAATGGCCCCTTTTCTGTACCATGCTCGGGCATGTTCTACAAAATGCATGTAGTATTCTATGTGTAATGCTTATATAGAGTTTGGCACTGTACTCCATGCAGTTCTTGCAATGTGGAAGTTTGCAGTGCAATATTTTGGCTTGTACTTTTTTTTTATTTTTTGGCTATGCACTTGGCTACTGCTATATTTTGCATTGGACTTGTAGTTAGAGATGAGCGAGCATACTCGGTAAGGTGATATACTCGAGAGAGCATCGCCTTTTTCGAGTACCCGCTGGCTCGTCCCTTAAGAGATTCAGGGGGCCGCGGGGGTGAGCGGGAGGTTGCAGAGGGGATCCGGAGGGAGAGAGAGAGGGATCTCTCTTACTCTCCTCCCCGCTCCCCCTCGCTGCCCCGCACCCCCCCCACCCCCCCCCCCCGAATCTTCAGGGACGAGCCAGCAGGTACTCGAAAAAGGCGATGCTCTCTCGAGTATATCGCCTTACCGAGTATGCTCGCTCATCTCTACTTGCAGTCCATTCCCTTCCAGAGCACTAGATTATTTTCTAAACTTGTTGTACAATGCTTTTACAAAGGCAGATCTTATGGCCTGTGACTTCTATTCAAGTGTTGGACATTGTATTTTGATTTATGCTTTGCATAGCCTATGAACAAAGCTTTTTACAACCTATACTTGGCATTTAAAATTGCACACCCCCATGTCCACATTGAGTGTTGTAAAGCTCCAAGCAGCGCACATGTATTGTCAAATTTGACCAGCAAGTATGGACACCAAACCCTGAACAGTTCCCAAGCCATGTCTACACAATGGACAAAGAACATAAACAACTGTCTGTGGAATAACAGATGGAGTGGGAAATTTTCCCTATAATTCAAAATAAGAGTCCGTACCTGACTATAGCAGATGTCCCATCCTAACAAGAATGAACATTCCTCGGCCACTAACTGTCCTTACCTGGAACAGACATAAACAACTAAGTAAGAATACAACTACCACCTGTAACCACAGTACTTAGCTTGAGATGAGCAAGGAAAAACAGGAGACCAAGATGCAGCTCTGATTCCAACAACCATGACATGAAGACAAAGTAATCAGCACAGGTCCACAACCAAGACAGAAATAAAAGCCCCCGCTAATTGCTGGGAAGGTGCAACAGGTAGTGGAACACTCCCATAGTCATTCCCACCAGTGCTAGAGAAAGCTGGAAGGAAAATCCAAAACAGCACTAGCATAAACCAGACCTCTGTGAACAAAAACCAAAACCTGTCGCAACATGTGTCTTATGTATTGTTGTTGTGCAATTCCTTTTTTTTCAAGTGTTTAAAAAATGTTTTTTCTCTTTTTGTCATGTACTGGACAACATAAAAGTCATTGAATTGCATGTGACTAGTTTCGCTGAGCATATGGTGCGCATCCGAAGAGTGGCATAGGTGGAAATACTAAGCCACTACATATGTATCTTCGACAACGTCATGTTTCTACAAGTAGGAGCTGATGTAAGTTAGTAAGTTTTTTTCTTAGAAAATATTTTTCTTTAGAAAATAAGTTTAGACAGTGTTTTTTTATGTGAAAAATTAACACGCTGATATTTATTGTGTTGCATCACACAACAACAGACAGTTTACAAGAGTGGTCTCCAGTCACGTGATCGCCATTATCCAAAGGATAATGACGATCACGAAAAAGTTAAAAGACAGTTAAAGTTTGATACTCCGTTCAGTTTGGGAACCGTTGTGCATACTGGCAGAAGATTAGGGCCACAATGGGTATGTTTCTGAACACAGGACAAACACATTTTGGGGTGAAAGTCTTTATCATATGTGTGCTGTACAAAAATACCATTTTTAAAATGACGCAATTGCCAAAAAACGAGAATTGCAATTTTTTCCTTCTGCTTTGCTCCGTTTCATTCAAAAACTGTGGGGTGAAAATATGCAGTACATGCCTAGATAAATTTGATAAGGGGTCTAGTTTCCAAAATGGGGTCATTTGTGGGTGTTATCAGTTTGGCCGCTCAAGGGCTCTACAAGTGTGCAATGGGGGCTAAAACGCCTTCAGGCAAAATGTCTGTTCTGAAAACCACTGGCTGCTCTTTTTTGTTAGGGCCCCGTTGTGCATATGGGCATAATATTAGGGCCACAATACATATGTCTCTGAACACAGAACAAACAGAGGTATCTAATTTGGGGTGAAAGTCTTCATTCTTATGTGTGCTGTACAAAAAAAAAACCTGTTTTTAAAATGACATAATTGCTAATAAAATAAAAATCATAATTTGTTTTACTTCTGCTTTGCTTAGATTTATTCAAAAACTGTGGGGTCAAAATATGCAGTACACACGTAGATGAAAGTGTTGAGGGGTCTAGTTTTCAGAATAGGGTCATTTGTGGGGGTTGTGTCGTTTTGGCTGCTCTACAAGTGGGCAATGGGGCCTAAAACGCCTTCAAGCAAAATGTCTGTTCTGAAAGCCACCGACTGCTCCTTTCTGTTTGGGCCCCGTTGTGCATACGTATAGAAGATTAGGGCCACAACAGGTATGTTTCTGAACACAGGACAAACAGGGGTATCCATTTTGGGGTGCACATCCTCATTTTAATGTGCATTATACATTACGGTGTTATTCCATGTTAAACTGACACGTCAGATTTCCAAAATTTGGCTTGGTCACTAAGGGGTTAAAAGGCCATCCCCCAGGTCCATGGACCTCCACCCATGAGGAAAGAAAGTAAGTGCAGCTTAGCATAACCAACAGTGGATGTCCAAATATAGGAAGGCAAAAAAAATTCAATTAGGCAGAAGCCAATTTAGCTCATTTGGGGGAAATAAATTCCTTCCCGACTCCATAATGGCAGTTAGAATAATCCCTGGATCAACATTTTGAAAGTTCCTACCTGACTCCGAGACCCGGATTAACAACCTCACTTGTATTTAATGTCTATGTCCTGTAATATCATAGTGCTCTAGAGAGGCATCTAGTCCCCTCTTAAACTCCTCTATTGATTTTGCCATCACCATGTCGTCAGGCAGAGAGTTCCACAGTCTCACAGCTCTTACAGTAAAGAACCTCCTTCTATGATGAAACCTTCATTCCTCTAGACATAGATGATGCCCTCTTGTTACGGTTGCAGTCCTGGGTATAAACATATCATGGGAGAGATCCTTGTATTGTCCCCTAATGTATTCATACACAGCTATTTGGTCGCCCCTTAACCGTCTTTTTTCCAGGGTGAATAATCCCATTTTTGATAGTCTCTCTGGGTATTCCAGTCCTCCCACTCTGTTTATTAATTTTGTTGCCCTTCTTTGAACCCCATCAAGCATCGGTGTCCAGAACTGTACACAGTGCTCCATGTTTGTATAAGGTATCCTGTTTGCATTCTGTGTCCTGCGCTTTGTCTTTCTGTCCGTACTTACACCCCTCGGTCTATAGTCTTCACCTGTGCCTCTGTGTTTCCGGAGCCACTTGTTTACCTCCCTAAGCTCCCGCTGCCTTTCTTGTGTGGCTTGTGGTGCAGGTAGTATTTCCGAGAAAAGTACCTTGGAGGTCCTCGCCCTAAGCTTGGATCCTAGGTCCCTGAAATCATTTTGAGGGTCCTCCATTAATCACTAACTTTGTCGTTGGTGTCACTGTGCACCATGAGCACTGGATCCTCACCAGCCCCTCCCAGTAATCTGTCAACCTGTTCTGCGATGTGTCAAACTCGAGCTCCAGAAACACAACACACCATTCAATGATCCTGGTCTTTGTGGCAAATTGCCCTGTCTGTCCCCCTTATAATTGAGTCTCCCACCACAAGGACTTGTCTAGACTGCCCTGCATTCACCCTTCCCTTCTTACTGGAGCAGTCATCTCCCTGGCATTCAGAGTGCATGTCATGCTGCAGCGGTGCTGACCCTGTAATGGCATACCCCTCATCTGCCAACTTTGCAATCCTATTGAGGTGTGCAAGTTCAGGACTAGCTTCCCTGGTCCTCCTTTCTTTACCCCTTCTAACTATAACTCAGCTATCTACCTGCTTGTCCTGCTCTTCTAAACTACCACCCCCCCACGCGCATCTAAACTAGGGAGCGACTGTTCTGTGAGCAGCAATTCCTTTCCATATTGTCAGTGAATCTCAGTGTTGTCAGACACTCATTTAGATCCAGGACTTGCAAATGTGCAACATGCATGCATCTTGCACCCTTAATCGGCTAATCAAGGACTGCATACATTGCACAAGTAGCACACTGGACGGGATTTTAAATCCCTACCTGCTGAATACTACTGAAAGCAGTTCAGGAGAAGAGTCGGCTGGACGCTGCTGAGCCCCGGCTGCTGCAAAAAGGTGAGTATATATATTTTTTTATTTTTTACACTTTTTAGAATGCTTCTCAGGGAAGGGCTTATATTTGAAGCCCTTCCCCAAAAATTTATACAGCGATTGCCGGCAGCCCATTGCTTTCAATGGAGACGGTTGTATTGTCGGCTCTGTTGAATTCAATGGGAGAACATCGTTCTCCTATACCACAGCTGTGGCAGAGGATAGTGGGCAGCGCCCGTGTGACCGAGCCCTTTGGGCTGATAAACGCTGCTAGCAGCATTTTTTCCAGCCGTGACTCTGGCTTCGGTCACGTAATTTTGAAAAGATAGACACAGTAACTAAGTAGCCTACACCAAAGACAATCAAAGATGTTCACAGTTTCTTAGGCCTTTGTTGGATACTACAGGAGGTTTATCCCAAAGCTTGCCACTATTGCAGCTCCTTTGCAAGAACTATTGAGAGGGCAGCTTAAAACTTAGCCACATAGACCAGTAGCTATAAATTGGGGGGAAGAGCAGGAACAGGCTTCTCAGGTTCTTTCTAGAGAGATTGACTACCCCTCCTATTTTACCTTATCCTGACTACAGTTTGCCATTTCACCTGTACACTGATGCTAGTGTCCAGGGTTTAGGAGCAGTACACAGCCACGTGCAAGATGGGCAAGAAAGAGTCATCGCCTTTGCCAGTCGGTCCCTCAGAAGTACCGAAAGAAATGACCAGACCTACAGTTCCTTTAAGCTGGAATTCCTGGCACTGGTTTAGGCCATAACAGAGAGATTTAAAGACTATCTCTCTTCATCTACCTTTGGGGCCTTCACCGACAACACCCTAGCTCACCTGAACACAGCCTAATTGGGTGTATTAGAGCAACGGTGGTTCTCCCGTCTTTCAAATTTCAACTTCACCATCAAGTTCCAAGCTGGAAAAAGCAACACAAACGCCAATGCATTATCCCGTTTACCTTATGCTAGAGACTGTGCAGAGGTCGACGATGATCAATGGGAAGAAATAGAACTACCAGAATGCAGTTCCAAAACTGCTGATCTGAACGCTCTTCAAGTCAAAGATATCATACCAGCAACACAGAAAGAAGATCAACAGTGGTTCACTCTGCAAATAGAAAGTCAATTCTACATTGAACTTCTAGACTACCTTTCTTCGGGTACCACACTCAGAAGAATTAGACAAGACCATGTAGATCCAGGACTCCAGTGACTATGGTGACAACGAAAGAGACTATTCCTTAGAAGAAATCTGTTATGTTAGAATGCTATTGGTTTTTGTTATTGGTTGCACAGTGCAACAAATTTTGATTCCCTGGCGAGATGCAAGTATTATTCTGACTGTTACCATGACCAATCAGAACACTTTGGTGTACAAAATACTGAAGCAACTATTCGTAGACACTACTATTGGATTGATGTGAGAGCTGACATCGAGAAATGGTGCCAAAATTGTACAGTGTGCAAAACTAGAAGACAAGTCCAAGCAGACCAAAGAGTTCCTCTACATCCAATCGAACCCATGCAACCCTTTGAGATACTTGCTATTGACCATCTAAAGATTGAGTCCAGCAGATCCAGCTACGGCTATGTTCTCACCATGATCGATTACTACACAAAATACACTGTTGCCATCCTCATGAAAATCTTTACTGCAAAAACCACTGCCCAGCTGGTTTGAAAGAATTGCTTAATTCCTTATGGATGTCCAGAAAAAATCCTGTCTGATAGAGGTGCCACTTTCAGATCACAACTGTTCCAAGAACTCTGTCAACTGTACCATAGCAAGAAACCGCCTACCATCCTCAAGGAAATGGACTTTGTGAGAAAGCCAATCAAATTATTCTTGGATTGCTGAGAACAATTCCTGCCGACAAGAGAACTGACTGGCCAATGCTCCTACCATTACTGATATTTACTTACAACAACATGCCCCACTGTTCTACTGGATACACTCCATTCTATCTAATGTTTAGCCAGCCAAACAAGTTACCCGCAGATCTAGCCCTTGGAATATAACCCACAGATAAAGTTAACCTTTTGCCAACCAATGATTGAGTAAAAAAGCATCAACAGAGACCTAAAGAATCCCAGGAAATTGTTAATGCCTGCATAAAGGAATTTCATTGGAAACAGCAAAGAGACTTTCACAAAAATGCTATAGCTCTCCCATTAAACGTTCATGATCAAATCTGGCTAAAGACACTTCCACGGTCCAGAAAATTTTACTCTATATGGGAGCTACAGCCTTACATCGTGCTGTCCAAACGCTATGCTGATAAAGAAGCATATTATATTGGAGAGAAGAATCAGCAGCTAAACTCGTCAATCAAATTTACACTTTGTTCTTTGCTACCCCCACCTTCAGAAGACTTTGACAGTAAACCTAATGTTCCCAATCCAGAACTTGACCATACTTTGGATACAGACAATCCAATCCATCCAGTTTTTGACTCTGATGATCCGAGGACCTGGTGTCTGATGCCTGGCTTTGTGGCACTACTTCACCAGTCTGTCCCATTTGCTTCAAGCATGATCTCCACAGAGTTCCTGAAAATCTTCCAGTGTTGAGAAGAAGAAGAATTCAACCTCAAATGTTCAAAAATATCGAATCAGGAACAACTACCGGCCTGCTACAGACACTAAATATCAGACTACAATGTTTAAATTATTGTGACTTCCATTCCAGTTCGAGTAACGTTCTTCAAGTTTGCTCCCCAAGAGACTATTTGGTGATAACATTTCTAAAGTTTGCACCCCAAAAGACTGCTTGGAGAACTTTTTTGGTTAAATTGTTACCTTTTTTGCTTGTTCATTGCCTTTAACTAATGATCTCTTTCAGGCTACTATCTCACCAGCATTAATAATTTCAGTTGTGATTCATGACTTGACTAATTTTCCCTCCTTTCCAGGTTGTACAGCAGACAGTTTATTTAATATGTGTGTTGTATTTTATGCTGAAAATGTAATTGCATACTGTAGCCTTTGGGGAGAAGTAGTGTGTATAGACCCCATAGTAATTTGAGGCCTAGGGCTGTGCCTTAGCTCAATCTATTGTCCTAGGAAAAATGAACAAATTCATTCTGTAATGTCAAGCTGCCAGATCAAGCTGTTAACCTGTACTGACCTTCGGGCTCCTAGAGCAAACGCCAAAGACAGCTGTTTTAGTAAGGGGGAATCTGCAGTGACCTGGAAATGTGGAACTACAGTACAAAAGTACTTAACTGCAGGTCAGGAGCAACTGTCCTTGCTACATCTCAGGTAACAGACAGCAGTGATGCTGGATTTCCCTTAATAAGAAGATGCAGTCAGAATAAGGAACTGAATAGTTAATGTTACTTTACTGTAATTACTGCAATTTTACTATAATACAGTTGCTGAAGGACCTGGGATGATGTCATAGATCACATGACCCAGCAGAAGTAAGAATTCACATGATTGGGTGAGGGGTGGAGCTAATCACAGCCAAGCTGAAATAAGATCCTTGAGTGGAAGAAGTAGGGTGGACTTCTGGTCTCTCTCATCTGTGGCGTATGGAAATTCGAAAAGTCAGAGCAGTAAAGTCAGAGCAGTACAGTCAGAGCGGAGAGAGATGGAAACGCAGGGGGGATAATGGCCACAGCAGTTATTTAGATCAGTAGATGGCAACAAAACGTATTTTTCTTTTAACCCCTTCCTGACCAGAGATTTTTTTAGTTTTTTTGTCCCCGCCTTCCAAGACCCAAAACTTTTTTTATTTTTCCATTAGTATAGCCATACAAAGGTTTTTTTTTTTTCTTTGCAGAATGAGTTGTACTTTTTAATGGTACCATTTTATGTACTATATAATGTATGGGAAAACGTTTAAAAATGTTTACAATTTTTAATGACTGTGTCCTCAAGGGTTACATGGCTATTGACATGGACCGTGATTATCATGGCCGCATAACTGGACAAAACAAAACCATTGATTTCAATGGTTTAATTTTCACTAGCAGGGCTCTAGCCTTTTAGTAATATGTGCCAGAAAAGATAGGACTTGCCCTATCCTTCCCGTACGTAGTTAATACTACATGCAGGAAAGGTAGGGCAGGAACTATCTTCCCGTAGTTTTTTTTTCAAACTCATGAGCACCCTGCACAGCTTGAAAAAAAACCCACCCCATGCATGTGCAACTAGGCTCCGTAGCAACAAGCGTAGTTGTGCATATGGCTGTCTGTTATCTGCTAGGAAATAGATAAATCAGCATACTACAGCAATGTATCTACCTTTTGGCCTTGCAGATGCTTTACATAGAGTAATCTGTTTGTCCTAGAGCGCCTCTTAAGGAACATTTTACTTTATAAAGCCGTGTACATTGTGTAAAACTGTTGAGAATCAGCTGCCATATGTAATGCTCAGCTGTAGATGGCAGCATTACTCTACACACTGCAAATAACAGTACAATCTTGATGATATTTATTTTTGTAAGCACCTAACATACTTTTCTGCATCATTTTTATGGGAAAAGTGATATAATGAATATCTACCATACCCCAGAAAATGTTATATTTGTGATTGTACTATGCAAAGTTATAAACCTTAATGAGCATTTCAAAGAACATGTAAACTTTTGTAGCCATACATGTAAAATTCGGCTTTTTGGATGAAGCTTTAAAGGTTGCCTGTGGAATGGCCACTTTTTTGTGTTTTCATAGAAGGTCCCCCTAAAAATATGCTGATTGCTGAACATAGTTTATCTTACTTCTGCGACCCTCCATGATAAGCTGTAATCGGTGGGGAGAAACATGGCAGCACGTATTCAATTTCCCAGTAGTGTTAATGTCTACTGTAGTCAATGGCTAATAGAAGGAGGTTCTGACCATCCTTTGCTACATTGTATATTGCCTTTAGAGCATAGGAACAGAAATTTCCTAAGGATGACAACTTCTTTAAATAGATTGCACTTTCAGCAAACTTGTGCTTATGTGATCGCCATTGTTAAAAAGTGCAAATCTTTTTACTTACCTAAAATGATGTTTTTGTGAAGCATCACTCTAAAGTGCTAATTACGAGGGGCCGCTCTTCCATCTAACATGCTATTGTCATGCAAAATCTGCCTTTAGGAGAAGGAACACCATGACAGGTTACAGGATGTGTGTCTATGTGTCGGAGTCTTGCTTGCTGATATCTCAAACTGCTGTTAGCAAGCTACAGAGAGAGTGTAAGGGAAAGCTCTTAACTCTGAGCTTCCACCCATCAGCTTAGGGAAAACTGAGAATTAGAGATAGAGCCAGCAAAGGAAAAATTCCATACATGAGTCATATAATGACCAGTACTGCTACATCTCATGTACACGTGACAGCTTATTCTGAATTTACCTGAGAGTATGAGTACACTTCAAACATTTTTTTATGATAAAAATGCACATTGAAAAGCCTTTGTAAAAAATAAAAAACATCCAGTCCCTAGAAGTTATTGTTTTGCAACAAAACTCGGCATGCATTTACATCTCAAGCAGATATGCAATTGATTTGAGTTGTTGCGTGATTAGATGAATGGTCTTGGAAGCTTGATGACTAGTAGGCAGGAAAGCACCATAGGATTTGAGAGTTTAATGGTAAGTATACTATATCCTCAGTAATGAGGGTTGGGTATCTCACCTTATGCTTAAGTTCATTTCAGGGTCAGAAGATAATCATCCTGATTATCTGCCCCAGTAACAGCTGGCCTGACAATAGTATTCGATTGGCCAGTGCGGAAATGGGGGGAAGAAGAGGAGTAGAATTGCTGGCCTAGTGACAAGGACTGATTGGCTGGCTATAAAAGAGCGGGAAAGTGCTGTTCTATAAGAACCATGGAGATCAGTTATGCACCAGCAGTTAAAAGCCAAAATCCAAGTTAAAGCTCCCATGCCCTCCTCCCCTTTTTTTAACTATATTGTGGTATTCGATTAAGAGGGTGGTTTCTGTGGTATAAATTAATTGGTTGGGATGGGGACTTGATTTGGTAGGAGCTTGTTGACTACTAGATGGCTCTACGATGCAGAGAAGAGATTTCACCCAGTTAATAGAGTTTGCGTTATTGGAGTGCGAGAAGTTGAATGGTTGTATCAGCGAATTGCCCGTCACCTAGGCCATTCTGAGCAGACTGTTAGGAGGTGTTGGGACCAGTGGATGCATACGGGCACACACACAAGGTGATTGGGCTCAGCAGGGGCGTAAGTAAAGGCTCAGGGGCCCTGATGCAAAAGGTGAACTGGGCCCCCCCACTATCTGTATCTGTACCCATACCCATACCTAAACCATGCTGCACAGAGACATAACTTGAAGCTTCTGGGCCACAATGCAAAACCTGTAAAAGGGCCCCCAACTATAATGCTTTATTCATAGTACTCGGCTCCCTATATGGAGAAGAGAGGCCTTATGGGCCCCCTAAGGCTCCTGGGCCCGGGTGCAACCGCATCCCCTGCACCCTCTATAGTTACGCCCCTGGAGCTCAGGACAGCATCGACAAACCACCAAAAAAGAAGATTGTCTGATCGTCTCACAAGCACGAGCAGCTCCGACAGTTTCATTATCCACCATCCAAAGACAGGTGGCACTATAGTTACAAGCCCATGTGTCAGTCCGAACCATCTCCAGGCACTTCGCTGAAGGACATTTGGACTCACGGCACCCATTATGTGTACTGCATTTCACACTCACCATCTCCTCCGTTTGCAATGGTGATGTGAACAGTAAAACTGGACTGCTACAGAGTGGAACCAGGTTGACTTTAGGGATGAATCCAGGTTTTGTTTGGGCACTAACAACGGCTGTGTTCATGTATGGAGACCTAGGGGTGAACGGCGCCTTAATCCTGCCTTTGTTGTGGAGCGGCACACTGCCCCCTGTTGGTGCTATGGTGTGGGAGGGCATCACATACAACAGTCAGTCACCCCTAATAGTGGTACAAGGGACAATGACAGCTCAATGATATGTTCAGGACATCCTGTGGCCACATGTGTTCTTCTCATGGCGGCTTCCAGAGGGTATCACAGGAATATCTCCACAACATTGTCACACTTCTGTGGCTACCCGGCACCAGATTTATTGGCAATAGAACATGTATGGGACCATCTGAAATGCCAGCTTTGACAGCTTACGAGTTGGCAGGATCTGCAGGCTCAGTTACAGAAAATGTGGTGATATGCTGCACAATACCATAAGGTACCTGTGTGCCTCCATGATTGCCCATATCACCTCTTGTATCCAAGCTAGTGGCGGTACAACAGGGTACTAGAGCCTACATGCCCGCCCGTATCACATCTTGCATCCAAGCTAGAGGCAGCATAATAAGATACTAGAGCCTCATGCTCATGAAAAATATAGATGTGTTTATTCAGCTTTGATAAGCATTCCCTTGCTTGTTCCATGTCTGTCTTGTATAGCATGTACAAGGTTTTGAAATTACATCATCCTTACTAATGTTATGCTTCCTTTATCTTGCTGACATTCCACTCATGAGAACCAAAAGTCTTGTGATTTCTCCACACAGCTGAGCGCGTTTTCAAGCAAAAAATGCCTCGTATCACTGCAGTAAAGTTGCGATCCTCCGGCGTGGCTTTCCGCTATGTCGGAGGATCGGCAAGTGTTACCCATTGTTTTTAATGGGAAACCTCGCATCGCACTAGCGTGTACATAGTACGCCATGCAATGTATTTTCCTGCCCCATTAAAAATGTTTCGAAGAATGCGAAAAGATAGGTAATGCCACGATGGGGTGCAAGAAAGAATCACTCATGTATATGACTATACTCAAAAGAATGGGGTTCATACTCGCACGAGATTTGTGCATCTCTTAATTTTCTAATCCAAGTGAAAATGGTCTTAGGGTAAGTTCACGCATAGCGGAATTGCTGCAGATTTTCTGCACTAAACTCTGCATCAAATTCCATGTCAAAATCTGCACCAAAATCCACACCATATGGTACAGATTTAGTGCAGTTTTACATGTCCATATATGGAACTACGCAGTTTTTTTTTCATGCTTGGGCTTTTCAAACTCCATGTCATAGCGCAGGAGTTTGTAATAAACAGTGGGAAGCTAGTTCCTACCCTATCGTTCGCGCGCGTAGTGTTAAAAGAGCTGGCAAAAAACGAAACCAATGGTAAATATACGGCCACATAACAGGACATAAACACTCCCATATGTTTAAGCCCTATGTTTCAAATTTTTTTCTGGATCTGCATCAAAGTCTAGAACTTGCGAACACACCATAAGGCTTCCTACACATGGGAGAGCGTGATATCAGGCTGAGAAAGTTGGCCCGATATTGCGCTTGCCAATATGCGATTTACCCTCGAATGCGGGACGTTTTTGATTGTGTGCACCTGTAGTTTCAAGCGATGGTGATAATGACGCAGTAAAAAGAGATATCTTACAATTTGAAAAAGACCCTCTAATAGAATCCAATGAAAGTATATACTGTATATACTCAAGTATAAGCCTAGTTTTTCAGCACATTTTTTTGTGCTGAAAAAGCTCCCCTCGGCTTATACTCAAGTCAGGGAAGGCTTAAAAAAACCCCTCCATACTCACCTTCCAGCCAGTGTCTGTGTCTCTGGCGGTGGTGCAGCAGGCTGAGTGAATTCTCTCCCCGCTGTCATCCCCCATCATCCTCTTTGCTCGGCTCTGTCATTCCCCGCCGTCAGCGCTGTGTAAGTAAAAGCTGTGATTGGATCAAGCGTCAGCCAATCACAGCCGGTGCGCGATCATTCACAGCCAATCAAGCTGCTTTAGAATTCTCCCCACTGTCATCTCCCTGCTCGGCTTTAAAATCCCCTACCGTCAGTGCTGTGTAAGTAAGCTCTGTGATTGGATCGAGCGCTAGCTGTGTTTGGCTGGTGCTCAGTCCAATCACAGCACTTACTTACACAGCACTGGCAGAGCCAAGCAGAGAGGACAGCGGGGGATGAGAGCGGGGAGAATTTAAGCAGCTTGTCACACAGACACAGATGCCAGCTAGGAGGTGAGCATGGAGGTCTTTTTTTAAACCTAGCTATAGCTCGGCTTATACTCAAGTCAATAAGTTTTCCCAGTTTTTTGTGGTGAAACTTATTGTCTCGGCTTATACTCGGCTCGGCTAATACTTGAGTATATACGGTATATTTTTTGACAGTTGCCTTGAGAAAGTCAACAAATTGAGTCTGTGTCAATCAAAACAAATGCTCTGCAGGACTTCATTGGATCCTGTATTACTTTCTATGTCAACTTTGTCAAATGCCACAAAAAAAACCCGTAGGAACATCAACTAAAACAAGGCCATTAACTGGATGCTATATTGTGAGTTGAATATACTGGTGATTAAGAAAACTAATCTAATATGTATCACAGCTAGTTCTCATTTCTGACATGAAAGATATATATGTTCTTGCTAAATGGCAACTGAGTGACAGTTAGTTTGGTTCCCACAATATGATTAAAAAAAACGACAAAGAACATGTAAAAGGTGTTGTTCCATTAAAATGAATGGGCACTTGGCCTGTAATACCAAGTCGGGCCACTGCAGTGGGAACGGAGCTGTGAGCTTCCTGTAGATATCAGCTTAGTGCATGAGTGCACTACCCAGCAAACAGCAGATTGGCAGGAATCCTGTGCGATAGACCCCTACTGGTCTACTATTAACACTTTTATGTTCCATCATGTACATTTATGTAATTCGGGTTTTCAAGAGAGGAACGGGGAAAGGGGTCGATACCCCTCCATACAATGCAGGTGCCAGTTCATTTGTGTGCAAATATACATATGCAGTGTGACACTGGCCTAAATCTGCCAAATAATCTGCTCAGGATTTCATTTGGTGTGGATTTTCACCATGGTTTTCACTTACAGCATTCTGCTGAATTTAATTCTCTGTGAAAATCAATCGCATTTCTGCTACTGGAGGTAGTACGGGACCTGTTCAAGCTACTGCTGGGGGAGTTTCACAGGCTAATCCAGTAGGTGGTTTACCTTAAGTCCTTTTTGTCACTCGTGATGCCCCATTCTGTCCTCTGCAGTAAATCCAGAGGTTAGTAATAAAGTAGTGCACAAACAGAGTTAATGTTATGAACAAACTGGGAACAGAGTAAAGTAGAGTTCCTTTACTTGCAGAAAAAAACTAAGTACAGTCCAGACTTTACATATGCCCACAGGATAGCGATACAAACGCAGAAGTGGTGTAACAGGGAGGATTCACAGGTTGACAGACGAGTCCACAGTCCTAGTTATCTGTGGGGTTCTGTTTCCGGCCACTCTCCTTTTCTCACTATCTCTCTACCGGTCAACACTTACATCTGGAAAAGGCACTCAGCACTGCATGGCAGCTTCTCTCACTCAGTACTTAGGGGTAGCACTGGCATATCCTGGGTAGGCTTGTCCCAGGCCAAGCAGAAGGGAATCGCTCAGCTTCTTCCATTCTGTCCACACATAGATCAATCTGCATTTGTGGGGCTCACTCACTGGTAGACTAGGCTCTCTCTTGCTTGGAAGACTGGCTAACTTTTGCCAGAAGACCTCTGCACTACACCTTGCATACACACACACACATATATATATATATATATATATATATATATATATATATATATACACTACCGTTCAAAAGTTTGGGGTCACATTGAAATGTCCTTATTTTTGAAGGAAAAGCACTGTACTTTTCAATGAAGATAACTTTAAACTAGTCCTAACTTTAAACAAATGCATTCTATACATTGCTAATGTGGTAAATGACTATTCTAGCTGCAAATGTCTGTTTTTTTTGTGCAATATCTACAAAGGTATATAGAGGCCCATTTCCAGCAACTATCACTCCAGTGTTCTAATGGTACAATGTGTTTGCTCATTGGCTCAGAAGGCTAATTGATGATTAGAAAACCCTTGTGCAATCATGTTCACACATCTGAAAACAGTCTAGCTCGTTACAGAAGCTACAAAACTGACCTTCCTGTGAGCAGATTGAGTTTCTGGGGCATCACATTTGTGGGGTTAATTAAACGCTCAAAATGGCCAAAAAAAAGAGAACTTTCATCTGAAACTCGACAGTCTATTCTTGTTCTTAGAAATGAAGGCTATTCCATGCGAGAAATTGCTAAGAAATTGAAGATTTCCTACAACGGTGTGTACTACTCCCTTCAGAGGACAGCACAAACAGGCTCTAACCAGAGTAGAAAAGGAAGTGGGAGGCCGCGTTGCACAACTAAGCAAGAAGATAAGCACATTAGAGTCTCTAGTTTGAGAAACAGACGCCTCACAGGTACCCAACTGGCATCTTCATTAAATAGTACCCGCAAAACACCAGTGTCAACATCTACAGTGAAGAGGCGGCTGCGGGATTTTGGGCTTCAGGGCAGAGTGGCAAAGAAAAAGCCATATCTGAGACTGGCCAATAAAAGAAAAAGATTAAGATGGGCAAAAGAACACAGACATTGGACAGAGGAAGACTGGAAAAAAGTGTTGTGGACGGATGAATCCAAGTTTGAGGTGTTTGGATCACAAAGAAGAACGTTTGTGCGACGCAGAACAAATGAAAAGATGCTGGAAGAATGCCTGACGCCATCTGTTAAGCATGGTGGAGGTAATGTGATGGTCTGGGGTTGCTTTGGTGCTGGTAAGGTGGGAGATTTGTACAGGGTAAAAAGGATTCTGAATAAGGAAGGCTATCACTCCATTTTGCAACGCCATGCCATACCCAGTGGACAGCGCTTGATTGGAACCAATTTCATCCTACAACAGGACAATGACCCTAAACACACCTCCAAATTGTGCAAGAACTATTTACAGCAGAAGCAGGCAGCTGGTATTCTATCGGTAATGGAGTGGCCAGCGCAGTCACCAGATCTGAACCCCATTGAGCTGTTGTGAGAGCAGCTTGACCGTATGGTACGCCAGAAGTGCCCATCCAACCAATCCAACTTGTGGGAGATGCTTCTAGAAGCGTGGGGTGCAATTTCTCAAGCTTACCTCAGCAAATTAACAGCTAGAATGTCAAAGGTGTGCAATGCTGTAATTGCTGCAAAAGGAGGATTCTTTGACGAAAGCAAAGTTTGATGTAAAAACAATGTTATTTCAAATACAAATCATTATTTCTAACCTTGTCAATGTCTTGACTCTATTTTCTATTCATTTCACAACGCATGGTGGTGAATAAGTGTGACTTTTCATGGAAAACACAAAATTGTTTGGGTGACCCCAAACTTTTGAACGGTAGTGTATATATATATATACACATTACATTCCAAGCCACGGCCAAGCAGAGGAGGGAGAAGTGCAAATACATTGAATGTAAGGTAGATGTCCCTGATTCCATGACAGTGCAGAGGCAGGGAACAAGGATAAGAACTAGAACTGAAGAGAGGCAGTAAGAGCGCCATGTTAGAGTGTTAGGAAGCTCTGTAAGAGGGTTTCCATCCCCTTGCAATGTGGGTGGTGACCACCCAGAAGAACAAGCCCATATTAGAGAAGTATATGAGGGGCCAAGCCCTGTCCCCAGCCTTTAGGGACAAGCCTGAAGACTTGAAAAACTGGTGCGTGCAAGAAGGCGCCCTAAGTAAGGGAGTAGCAGTTGAGATGCAGCAGAGACCAGAACAGAGAGACAGACCAGTGAAGCAATAGCCGGAGAGGGAGGGCATCAGTAAGGTCCAACAAAAAGGCCTGTTGTGCTGATCTTAAGGAGCAGCAGGTGTAGCGTTGACCCCAGATTAGGGAACAGCACAAGGTAAGTGATTAAGGCAGCAGTGAAAGGGCCTGATGACCAGGGGCTGAAATTGTAAGCTGCCAGTGAAATGGCCTTGATGACTGGGCAGCCAAAATGACATAACGTCATATGGAAGGAGAAAGAGTCTCCCTACCCTCAGGTGACTCAGTTCCTGAAGAAACAGAAAGCATCAGAGACCTGAGACAGTGAATAAGCTGTAGGATGAATAAGACTGGTCCAACAACTATTTAGGGTGCGCTCACTGAGGGACCACAGACTGGGGCAGTACCTTCCTGAGGCAACTGTGGTTAATTGGGAAGTGTGATGTTATGTGTAAGAGTTTGGCGTTTATTATTAACTAGCTGATATACCCGGCTCCGCCCCAGTTAATTTGGTATTGGTGTTTATCTGGTGTTCACACGGAAAATCTTATGAAGTCGTGGTTACTTTAGAGATACTGATGAAAAAAATAGGTTCACCATTTTGCATGGTTCTTTGCGTTACCCAGGAAACACCATGTGGAGGTAACCATGCGACGTTTCTTTTATATAAAAAGACATCAAGAAGTGAGAGAATTATATGACGTACGTAAAATTTGGACGCTAATTCTTTTGCGCTTAAAATTGAATAATCGAGTTGGAACCTAGGAACTTTTCCTATTTATGACATAATCAATGCTCCTGCCAAATTTCAAGTTTCCATGACATCGGGAAGTGAGAGAATTAGATGACGTATGTAAAATTTAGACGCTAATTCTTTTGCACTTAGAATTGAATAATTGAGTTAGGACCCATTAACTTTTCCTATTTTGGACATAATCAATGCTTGTGCCAAATTTCAAGTGAGAGAATTAGATTCTGTACGTAAAATTTGGACGCTAATTCTTTTGCGCTTAGAATTGAATAATCAAGTTTAGACCCATTAACTTTTCCTATTTAAGACATAATCAATGTTTGTGCCAAATTTCATGTTTCTACTAGATCGGGAAGTTGGAGAATTAGTGGCCAGTCAGTCAGTGAGTCAGTCAGTCAGTGAGTCAGTCAGTCAGTGAGTGAGTCAGTTAGTGAGTGAGTCAGTGAGGCCTTTCGTCTTTATATATATAGATACACGTTTTGATGTGTATTAAATGTTTATGTAATGGGGAACAAGGCAGTTTGAGCAGCTGTGTTATATGCAGCAAAAGGTTATGTGACCCCGAAGTGTGCAGCAGAGGTACCTTTTACACCTACGGTGTGTTGAGTCCGCAGTGAAGCGAAACTACTCAAGAATTTATAGTACGAAGTATAATAATGAGTATGGAGTAAAACAACAATCTTTAATGTTACAAGAGAGTTCGAAGCGCCATTTATATGGATTTGTGGATAATTATGCTATCTGTGACTACTGATTAAAAATACATAATGTTCAAGTACCAGAGTCCTCCCATGGGCATAATTATGTTCTTTAAGTTATTTCCTGCCACTGCCCTATTTAGTTGTAATACATTTCAGTGCAAGAGTTTGTAAAGTATAATGTTAATGACAAAATTGTCTGAAAGGCCTAATCCACCAAAATATAAGCACGGATGACTCCTTACTCGCCTCCACTTCCTGTTCTGCCATTAACAGACTTAACAACAGGAAGTGGACAGCAATTTAGAAGGAAGTGACACCCCTGGTGGCCAGCACTTTAGAGTCATTTTTCAGCTAAACATTATCATTTTAGGTAAATAAAGTAAATTGTTGTTTTCTTAGTTATCACATTGGCTATCATGTAAGCACAATTTGTTTGAAAAGTTAGTGACCATTTAAGGTGTTCACTTTTGAAAGGTGTCCTGTTGGTAAAATGGAACTTCAGTGATGTGCTATGATCAACGTGCTATGAAGGGTTAGGCAGTCTTTATTAAGATCAATGGGCTGTCTATGGGGGACTCCTCTCGTTTGGGAGATGCTCTTTGTAACTGCTCTCCACTTTGGCCAGTAGATGAGGCACATAAATTGCTCCTTCTCCTTTAAATTCCCTAATAAGATATTTCAAGATATTTCTAAATCAGGCATCCGCCTTAAACTTTCAGCACTAAAATGCAAGAAAAAATGAGAACTAAATCCCAAGTGGTGACAAGATCAATTAGGTAGGAGATCTTTCACTGCAGAATGACTATCTAGATGCATTTTCTCTGAATATAATTCTTAAATAATGAATAACTTGTTACTAATTCTTTTCCTACAACGGTTTCAGCAGCAAAACACTGTTTTCAGATCCCAAAGTTCAATTCAGGAAAAGATATTTGAAAGAATGTCAAGCGGCTTACTCTGTATGTGTTAATGGAAGCAGAAACAAACTTGCTGGAGTCGTATCAAATTCAAAGGCAATGTATTCAGGACACAGAATGCATCCCACCAAGGCAGTAGTGTCTGCCATAAAAACAGTGCAAGCTGTGCCCATGAAATGTTTATATACACAACACTGAACATTTTCGTACTCTGCGTTTAAATGTCTGACGTAAAGTTGGTGAAATGTGTGAATTTATGTGCAGAAGTATTAACTTCTTAATATAAGACAGCTGTATAAGGTTTAGGATCACTGACAAAAATTATCTATTGGAAGAAAACACACAATGTCAGATTATCCTACTGTTCACCCCAAAAAATATTTCATTCTATGAAACCTTCAGTGGCCTATGTGTGCTGGAACCATATAATCTATGGTTAGTAGTTCTTAACATTTTCTTACATGTACCTGTTTTCGAAGCAAAACAAAATTCCATACTATTGTAGCGGCCCAGAGTTAACGGGGCCCCTCCATAATGTTAAAGGGGTTGTCCCGCGGCAACAAGTGGGGTTATACACTTCTGTATGGCCAAATTAATGCACTTTGTAATATACATCGTGCATTAAATATGAGCCATACAGAAGTTATACACTTACCCCCTCCGGTGCTGGCGTCCCCGTCTCCATGGTGACAACTGAAGCCTTTTTCTCTGGTCGCCACAACAGTCGCGCTTGCACAGAGAAAAACCATCTCCTGGAGGCTCTGGGCTTGCAAGCTGCGTCCTGGCTCCTCCCCCTTCTCAGCGTCATCGCATAGCTCCGCCCCATCACATGGTGCCGATCAGCCAATGGGGTGGCTGTAATCGGCAGTGGAACGCAGACAGCAGAAGAACATCCACAGTGCACCATGGGAGAAGACCCGCTGTGCACTGTGGGAGAAGACCAGCGGCAGCCATCTTGGACAGAAGATTTTTTAAAGTAGCTGAACGGGGATTCAGGTAAGGGAATTTTTTATTTTTTTTACTAACACATGGCAGCGTTTTTCCTTTACAGGTACTGGGCAAAAAAAAATTTTAGCTTTCGGCGCGGGACAACCCCTTTAAGTGTTTGTTTTGTGCATTTTTATTGTCAGTGTCGTCTATGTGCATGAATTTGATGTGTATTGCACCTCTGCAGCACTGAATGGGTTAATGTCTGGAAAATGTATCTTGTTGTGTGTCACATAATCGTGTTATATATATATTCAAGATGCTGAATCATTATAGCGGTGTCCTCACTGTACCGACATTCTGAATTCCATTTATTTAACCCACTAACAGTCATTAAAATTGGAAAAACCCTCCAGAAAATGACACTTTTTAATCATTTATTTTGAATTTATGTCTGGTTCAATTATATTTGATGCAGAACTTAGTCACCTTAAGTCCATTTTTTAGCCTTGAAGGGGCTTTTCAAAGATATTTCTTTTATGTAATTTTCGGTCTTCCCTGTGCCCAAAACTATATAAAATAAAAATGCTTGCCATAGCATCTGACAGGTGATATCACCTGGTCAGCAAGCCGTGCTGAAACTAATCAGCTTAAGTGACAAGAGGCACACGGCCCCAGAGCTGCTGCAGGGTCTGACAGAGCAGACTGACCTCTGGCTTTCGCCGCTAAGCCTCCAACCAGGCATGGTCGTGTGTGACAACGGCCGTAACCTTCTGGTGGCTCTGCAGCTCGGCAGCCTCACACACATGCCATGCCTGACCCACGTCTTCAATCTAGTGGTTTAGCAGTTTCTGAAAAACTACCCCCACTTGTCTGTCCTGCTCGGCAAGGTGCGCCGCATCTGCGCACATTTCCACAAGTCCACCACGGACGCTGCCTCCGTGAGGACCCTGCAACGTCGGTTTCAGCTGCCAGAGCACCGACTGCTGTGCGACGTGCCCATATGCTGGAATTCTACACATGTTGGCCAGGCTGTACGAGCAGCATAGAGAAATAGTGGAATACCAGCTGCAACATGGGCGGCGGAGAGGTAGTCAGCCTCCGCAATTCTTTACTGAGGAGTGGGCATGGATGGCAGATATCTGCCAGGTCCTCGGAAACTTTGAGGAGTCTACCCAGATGGTGAGCAGCGATGCGGCAATCATTAGCATTACCATCCCGCTGCTTTGCCTGCTGAGAAGTTTGCTGCTAAGCATAAAGGCCGACGCTTTGTGGTTGGAACAGGAGATGGGGGATGATAGTATGTCGCTTGATAGCCAGATCACCCTCATGTCTATATCTCAGTTTTGGAGGAGGAGAAGGAGGAGGAGGGGGGGGGGGGGGAGGAGGGGGAAGAGAGAGCTGGCCACACTGCAAACGGTACCCATGCTGCTTGCCTCACATCTGTTCAGCGTGTATGGGCTGAAGAGGAGGATCCTGAAAGTCATCTTCCTAGTGAGGACAGTGATGTGTTGCGTACTGGGACCCTGGCACGCATGGCTGACTTCATGTTAGGCTGCCTTTCTAGGCTGCGTTAGACGCATTCTGGCCAACATGGATTACTGGGTGTACACCCTTCTCGACCCGCGGTATAAGGAGAACCTTTCCACTCTCATTCCCGAAGCGAAAAGGAGTACAAGAGTGATGCAATACCACAGGGCCCTGGTGGAAAAACTGATGCTAAAGTTCTCATCTGACAGCGTTAGTGACAGAAGACGCAGTTCACAGGGCCAAGTAGCAGGGGAGGCACAGGGATCAGGCAGCATGTTCAACGCAGGCAGGGGAACACTCTCCAAGGCCTTTGCCAGCTTTATGGCTCCCCAGCAAGACTGTGTCACCACTCCCTAGTCAAGGCTGACTCGGAGGGAGCACTGTAAAAAGATGGTGAGGGAGTACGTAGCCGATCGTACCACCGTCCTCCGTGATGCGTCTGCTCCATACAACTATTAGGTTTCAAAGCTGGACACGTGGCACGAACTTGCGCTGTACGCCCTGGAGGTGCTGGCCTGCCCTGCCGCTAGAGTCTTGTCAGAGAGGGTGTTTAGTGCAGCTGGGGGAATCACCACGGATAACCGTAACTGCCTGTCAACTGCCAGTGCTGACATGCTTACACTCATAAAGATGAACAAAGGCTGGATTTTCCCAGACTTCTCTTCTTCACTGGCGGAAAGCAGTGGAACCTAATGATTCTTTTTGGAGGAGAAAAAAGCATTGTTGATCACAACAAAAAAGGGGGAATTAGCTTTGTCAATCACTCTCAGATATTATTACTCCTCCTTCTCCTAAAACAGCATGTCATCACGCTGAACTGCCAATTTTTCTGTGGCCCGAAAGGCTCTGTTTAAAAGTTTTTTGCAATCTTTCAAAGTTTCAAAAGTATTGATACTTTAACAGAAACCAAATTTTTTTTCACAGGGCTGCCTCCAGGCTCTGTTACAAATTTAGCAACAGCGAGCTGTATCTTTAAAAAATGTTTATGGGCTTCACCTGCCCTCGCGGTTCATCAATTTTTCAGGGGTGAACTTGTACTCTTGGTACACCAATTTTTCTGGCCCTTGCCTATACTGTTATCTAACTAATTTTTCTGGCCTTGGCCTACACTCTTGGAAACCAAATGTTTTCAGGTGTTCGCCTATACTCTTGGTACACCAATGTTTTAGGGGTTCGCCTACACTCTTGCTACAGAAATGTTACAGGGGTCTGCTTATACTTTTGCTACAGAAATGTTACTGGGGTCCGCCTATACTCTTGCTATAGAAATGTTACTGGGGTCTGCCTATACTTTTGCTACAGAAATGTTACAGGGGTCTGCCTATACTCTTGCTACGGAAATGTTACTGGGGTTCGCCTGTACTTTTGCTACAGAAATGTTACTGGGGTCCGCCTATACTCTTGCTATAGAAATGTTACTGGGGTCTGCCTATACAGTTTCTACTGAATGGTTTTAGGGGTTCGCCTATACTTTTGCTACAGAAATGTTACTGGGGACCGCCTATACTCTGGCTATAGAAATGCTACTGGGGTCCGCCTATGCAGTTTCTACTGAAAGGTTTGAGGGGTTCGCCTATACTTTTGCTATAGAAATGTTACTGGGGTCCGCCTATACTTTTGCTACAGAAATGTTACTGGGGTCTGCCTATACTCTTGCTATAGAAGTGTTTCTAGGGTCCGCCTATACTCTTGCTATAGAAATGTCACTGTCGTCCGCCTATACTCTTGCTACGGTTTACGCAATAGAAGCACCTTTTAGCCACCTAATAGTTTGCATGCTGTCGAAACATATATTGGACTTGTGAATCGTGATATACAAACTTTACGAACACAAAGTAGGACATGTAAATACAGGAGTAATTTAAACAACGCTGAACGTCAGGCATTGGGCATATTATTTCGGGACAGGTCCATCACCATTAAACCGGCCGACAAAGGCGGTGCGGTTGTGGTGATGGACTCTGTCAAATATGAACGGGAGATACTTAGGCAGCTCAGTGACTGTGTGGTTTATGAGCAGTTATCCAACAACCCCACTGCTGGTTACCAGACTTCGTTGAGAATTATCTTAAGTGACACACTACAGGAGGGCAACATTAACTTACCATTGTCTAAATATTTATATGTTGAATTTCCACATGTACCTATGTTGTATGTATTGCCTAAAATTCACAAACATTTGACTGAACCTCCAGGGCGCCCGATTGTTTCGGGATGTGGCTCTATCTTTAATCATATTTCAATTTTCCTTGATCAAATTTTACATGATTTTTCGACTAGTGGCAAGTCATACATTAGAGATACAAGTGATTTTTTACTAAAACTGAAATCTATTCCTTTTTCTGACAAAATCATTCTAGCATCATTTGATGTTACGGCTCTGTACACCTCCATCACCCACGAACGTGGTCTGGATGTGGTGAGACAGAGGTTGCTTTCTGCACACCTTCCGGTCCAATGTGAACATGTAATTCTAATCCTACTAGAATGTTTACTCACCAGCAGCTACTTCATATTCGGAGGTAAATACTACAGACAGCGCTAGGGGACCGCCATGGGTGCCAATATGGCACTGACGTATGCTAATATATACCTGGGCATTTTTGAAGACCAGCATGTCTACACGTCTGCCTATTGACCCCTGGCGGTCTCCTGGCTTCGTTACATTGACAACATTTTTGTTGTCTAGTCTGTTAAGGAGGAAGAACTAAATTCCTTTCACGATGAACTTAACAGTGCACGACCTGAGTTACAGTTCATACTGAAGTACTCCGCGAGTAGCTTAGAGTTTCTGGATGTAGTGGTAACTAAGACTACATCGGGGTTTGGAACAGATTTGTTCAAGAAACCGACCAATCGCAATAATCTACTTGACTATAGAAGCTTTCACCCTCGAACAACTATTAACTCATTGCAGTGGAGTCAGTTTTTAAGGGTAAAATGCATTACAGATGACGACAAAATAGATCAGCGCCTTATTCAAATGTGTAAAAAATTCTTGAATCAAGGCTATCCGAGAACACTGGTCCTTGAAAAAAATGGAACCAGCGAAATCAGTACCAAGAGACACGCTTTTAACACCACAAAATAAGATCGCCAAACGGGAACGTATATCGTTCGTATCCACATATACCCCCCATGAGCAGACGCGTATCGTCAATCCTGCATAAACATTGGCCCATCATACAACTATCTCCTAATATGGAGGATTTTTATGAACAACCTATCATGTCCTACAGACAGTGTCCAAGCCTGCGGGATAAGTTAGTACATTCCACCTTTGAAAAAAGAGCACCAAGGGGACAGAAAACGTTTCTCTCCACCAAGATGGGTAATTATCCATGTCTTGGTTGCTCTAGTTGTGCCAACTTGGTAAAAGGAGATAGATTTTTCCATTCACAGACAGGAGAGTGTTATCAAATTAAAGGTCGGTACACATGCTCTTCAACATTTGTTGTATACTTACTTACCTGCCCCTGCGGTCTACAATACGTAGGGGAGACCACTAAGAAAGTAAGAAGTAGAATCTCCAGTCATAAAAGCTCAATTCGTCCGAAAAAACTTGATTTACCGGTACCGCATCACTTTAATGATAAAGGCCATACGGTCAGCCAATTAAGATTTCGTGTAATCAATTCGGTCCCAGAGATGCCTAGGGGTGGTGATAGAATAAGATTACTGATGAAAAAAGAACTACGCTGGATATACATATTAGACACAATGGCCCCCAAAGGCCACCATGTTTTTGTCAAGTATTCTGGTCTTTATTTACATCGGTTATACCTTTTTGTATTGTTTTTAATGAATTTTAAACTTCACACGTTTCTTTGTTTCTACAGTGCATTCGGGAAGTCATCATGGCATCGTTTCCTGTTGGTGTCTACCTTTGTGCACATCCGTTTCAAAAATGGCCCAATTTACCAAAATATATGTATGGCTCCATAAATTACAGTGGTAAAAATTCTTTGAACTATACTTTGGGACTGTATAATACATTGTGGATCCGTTTCCTGTGGATCCTTTCTACAAGCAAAACAGTTACTACAGTATAGATAATAAAATCTGGTAACTTTAGTTGTGGCCATATATATGTGGTAACACTATGGCTGTATTAACTGCCATTGTTATATTGACACAGTATTTGTATGGATTTTAGCGTCAATATGCCAGGTTTGTGAACTGCGAGTGATCGCATGTTGACAGGTCTTCAACACCCATTGTAAGCTGCAAAACACTGGACGCCGTGCTCAACACATGCGTCTGTGTGATGCGAATAGGGGGTGGTACCGTAGCACTGGTGACGCCTGTGTAAGATGACGCAGGAGGGAGTCACTCAGGATGATGTAGTAACACGTGACTACCTTCACCCCGCCTTGCGTGATGATGCTGGTGATGACGCAAAACGCCTCGGTCACGTGACCACCTATACTCCGCCTGAAGCAAGTACTGGAGTCTACGGCGTGATGACGCTGTTGATGACACACGATCACATGACCCAGATATGCGCCGCTCAACATAGGGAGATATCAGCCATCACTCTCCATTGTGCAATGATGACGTAACGAATGCAGGTGATTCCACTGGGTAATTATGTGATGCACTGTGATAGGATGACTGTGTATTTTAAGCACTATATATATGTCTAGTGTCTACATGTTTTGTATACTTGATAAAGACTCGTTGAGTCGAAACGTCGTTGTTGTATGTTTTGGGAGGAATAAAGGACTATTTATTTTGCACTGCAACTGCTGCCTTCACCATCTTTCATTGAAGTGTATACTCTTGCTACAGAAATGTTACAGGGGTCTGCCTACACTTGTGCTACAGAAATGTTACAGGGGTCTGCCTATACTTCTGCTACAGAAATGTTACAGGGGTCTGCCTATACTTTTGCTACATAAATGTAACTGGGGTCTACCTATACTCTTGCTATAAAAATGTTACTGGGGTCCGCCTATACAGTTGCTACTGAATGGTTTGGGGGATTCGCCTATAATCTTGCTACAGAAATGTTACAGGGGTCTGCCTATACTTTTGCTACAGAAATGTTACTGGGGTCTGTCTATGCAGTTTCTACTTAATAGTGTGAGGGGTTCTCCTATACTATTGCTACAGAAATGTTACTGGGGTCTGCCTATACTTTTGCTACAGAAATGTTACTGGGGTCCGCCTATGCAGTTTCTACTGAATAGTTTGAGGAGTCCACCTATACTTTTGCTACAGAAATGTTACTGGGGTTCGCCTATACTCTTGCTATAAAAATTGTTACTGGGGTCCACCTATACTCTTGCTACAGAAATGTTACTGCCTATGCTGTGGGTGCACAAAGACTTCCTATTGCGGTGTTTTACCTGTCTGGCACAAATACACTGACTGACTAGGGTAGAAATGTGGGCCGAGGTCCTTGGCGGGGTAAAACTCTGCCATGTTTGGGCGCTCTGATTTCTTTATGTGTAATACCATCTTTAGGTTTCTTGGGCTAGCCTATGCTGTGGGTGCACAAAAACTTCCCATTGCGGTGTTTTACCTGTCTGGTACAAATACACTGACTGACTAGGGTAGAAATGTGGGCCAAGGTCCTTGGCGGGATGAAACTCTGCCATGTTTGGGCACTATATTTTCCTCATGTGTAATACCATCTTTAAGTTCCTTGGGCTCGCCTATGCTGTGGGAGCACAAAGACTTCCCATAGTAGTGTTTTACCTGTCTGGCACAAATACACTGACTGACTAGGGTAGAGATGTGGGCCAAGGTCCTCGGCAGGGTGAAACTCTGCCATGTTTGGGCGCTCAGTTTTTTTTATGTGTAATTACTAAGTGTAATAGTTTCTTTTCAAGCGTATTCACAAACGAAAAGGAAATGCCACACGAGATGCAGGGGAATAAAATGAACCCCGCAAAAAATATCTAATTCCTAACGTAGGAGGAGGTTCGGAACCGGTTAAAGAAGATTAAAATTGATAAATCACCAGGCCCAGATGGAATACACCCAAGGGTACTAAAGGAACTAAGTGATGTGATAGCTAGGCCGCTATATCTAATATTTGTGGATACTATCAAGACCAGGGTTGTACCATTGGATTGGCGCGTTGCCAACGTGGTTCAAATTTACAAAAAGGGGACCAAAAGTGAGCCTGGTAACTACAGGCCGGTAAGTCTCACTTCAGTAACGGGAAAAATATTTGAGGGGTTTCTGAGAGACACCATCGAAGAATATCTCAAGGAGAACAACGGAATAACTCCTCACCAGCATGGGCTCATGAAGGGTCGATCATGTCAGACCAATCTGATCAGCTTCTACGATGAAGTAAGCTCTAGGCTGGACCTGGGAGAGTCTATTGATCTCGTATATCTGGACTCCTCTAAAGCATTTGACATTGTGCCGCATAATAGGCTGATATATAAAATGAGACAGCTCGGATTGGGTGAAAACGTGTGTATCTGGGTAAAGAATTGGCTCAGAGATAGAAAGCAGAGGGTGGTAATAAATGGTTCATACTCTGATTGGGCCACCGTCGCTAGCGGGGTGCCACAGGGTTCAGTATTGGGCCACATTCTGTTCAATATATTTATCAACGACCTGATAGAGGGGCTGCACAGTAAAGTATCAATATTTGCAGATGACACAAAATTATATAATATCATCAATGCAGTGGAGGACAAGGTATGGCTACAAACAGACCTAGAAAGCTGGGGGCTTGAGCAGAAAAATGGCAAATGAGGTTCAATGCTGAAAAAATGTAAGGTTAGGCACATCGGCAGGAGAAACAGATGTCACCAATATACACTAAATGGGGTACTGCTAGGGAAAAGTGAT
This sequence comes from Eleutherodactylus coqui, assembly GCF_035609145.1. Classification (NCBI taxonomy): domain Eukaryota; kingdom Metazoa; phylum Chordata; class Amphibia; order Anura; family Eleutherodactylidae; genus Eleutherodactylus; species Eleutherodactylus coqui. Next base: position 80,233,426 of record NC_089839.1, read on the forward strand.
ATGAAAAAAGACCTGGGGGACTAGTGGATTGTAGACTAAACTGGAGAAACCAATGCCAGTCAGCTGCTGCAAAAGCTAATAAAGTCTTGGGGTGCATTAAAAGAGGTATAGGGGTGAGGGACGAGAACATTATCATTATCCTCCCACTATATAAGGCACTTGTCAGGCCTCACATGGAATACTGTGCACAGTTCTGGTCACTGGTGCTCAGGAAATATGTTACAGTGCTGTAGGGGGTTCAAAGAAGGGCAACTAAACTAATACATGGAATGAAGGGACTGGAATACCCAGAGAGGCTATCAAAATTGGGATTATTTACTCTAGAAAAAAGAAGGTTAAGGAGCGACAAATTAACTATGTATAAATACATGAGGGGACAATACAAGGATCTCTCCCATGATCTGTTTATACCAAGGACCGCTACGGTAACGAGAGGGCATCTGCAATGTCTAGAGGAAAGCAGGTTTCATCACCAACACAGAAAAGGGTTCTTTATTGTAAGAGCAGTTAGACTGTGGAACTCTCTGCCTGAGGATGTGGTGATGGCAAGTTTAAAAGGGACTTGATGTCTTTCTAGAGCGGAAGGATATTACAGGAAATAAATCTTAGGTTAATTGTTAATCCGGGTATACAGGCAGGTACGAACTATTAGGGGTTGATCCAGGGATTAGTCTGATTGCCATTAGGGAGTCAGGAAGGAATTTTCCCTCCAAAAGGGCTAATTGGCTCCTGCCTCTTAGGGTTTTTTGTCTTCCTCTGGATCAACAACACAGGAGGATAAACAGGCTGGACTAGATGGACATTGTCTTCATTCGGCCTTACATACTATGTTGGGTTCCAGGGGCTTGCCTATGCTGTGGGTGCACAAAGACCTCCTATTGCTGTGTTTTACCTGTCTGGCACAAATGTGGGCCGAGGTCCTTGACGGGGTGAAACTCTGCCATGTTTAGGCGCTCTGATTCTTCATGTGTAATACCATCTTTGTGCACCGACAGCATAGGCGAGTCCAAGGAACTCAAAGACTTCCCATTGTGGTGTTGAGCTATCTGACACTTACACAGAATGAATTGTGTGGGGACACATGGATTCCCCATTGCTATGTAACTCACGGCACCTTGGGTCACACAAGGTGGAGGCTGGGACCGAGCCTGACCCTGGGCCCGCTCACGTGCTTCCTACACAGAGTATTGCTGCATTGTGGAAATGTGTAGAAGTGCTGGCACCTGAGTCCCCTTTATGCCAATATTTGCGGCTCCTGACAATTTTGTGACAGAGGTGGCACGGGATTGGAATGTTGATCGTACGTGAATTTATTATCCATTCTCAACAGCATTGTGGGCTATCGCCCACACTTTCAAAGAGGGTCGCTGCCTGGTCCTGCCAACCCTTTGCAGTGTGTGCCTCCAGTTCCTCCTCATCCAGTACGCACTTATAAATAGACATGAGGGTAGTGTGGCTATGAAGCGAGCGTGTGGCATGAGGGCAGCTGCATGGTGCGCAGGGAAACTTTTGTATGCGCTGTGGATGCAGGGTAGTGCGGGGGGGGGGGGGGGAGGTTGGACAGCAAGGCCAGCATGTAACCCAGAAGAAGAGGCAGCGGTGTCACCTGCAGGCAGTGATTGTCCTTGGTTGCAGGTAGTGTGGTGCTTAGCTAAGATGTGCCAGCGCGTGTGCCTTGCTAATGAGGGTTTGTCCGTAGTAAATTGTTAGGGGGGTGACACCAGACTCTTTCCCCCATTTTGGCCTAATAGTGGGACCTGGGAACCTCAGATGCAGCCATGCATGCTGCCCCTGCCCTTCCCAATCCGTTTCTGTGGTGTTTTCATGACTTTCTGATGTTTTCAGGTGTTTGACAAGTCATCACCTATGCAGAGCATCGGTCCCATACAAAAATGCTTGAGTCGCCCATTGACTTCAATGGGGTGCGTTACTCAAAATGAGCTCTCGAGCATTACGAAAAGTTCTACTCAAGCAACGAGCACCCAAGCATTTTGGTGCTCGCTCATCTCTAAGCACCAAGATAATGGTGCTTAGATTGGGTTTTCAAGCCAAATATCAATGACTAGAAGTTGGTCCCTGTACCTCAGACCTGCACAACTTGGCAGAATTAAAATTGGCAAACCTTTTGGGTCTGCAGATAGGTTTAGTGGCTTAATTACAAAGTGAGCTGCTAAAAACCTATCTATTCTATAGTTTAATGATCAAACTAAATGTTTGAGAAACTAACAATTTAAATTTACAGTATAGTTAGGAACCTAAGAAAAAGCCCAAGCAGAATCATATATAACCTTTTACCCTTCAATGCTCTTACTTCAGCATATACGCATGGTTCAAAATACTGTAGGTTGAAAGATTCTGCTGCACCTGGGCCCCGCAGGACATTCAATGACTTGATTGAAAAGTCGTGTGACAAGCCACGCTGTGCAAAAAGCAGCTGATCACATGACTGTCATTCACTGAAGATCCTTTACCCTGCACAGTCAAGTCACGCTGCAGCATCCTAGGAGCGGGCCCTAGTGTAGGAGGCAGTGGGAATAAGTTGTAGGCCCTTGTCACGGTTGCTCTACTGTCTCCCACCCAGAGGGTAGCCAAGGGCCCGTCCAACAGGGCCTCGAGTAGGCTATTAAAGTTTTGGTAACCGGGGACTTGGTTACCTGGTTTCTTCTGCTGGATTGTCATAGGTGACGCCACCGTTCCTTCTTCTACAGTAATGCTGGGTTACGGAAAGATAGTCCACACACAGAGTAGTTGAAAACCTGGGAACGGTCGATGATGTTGCTTTACGTGTAATTCAATATTAAACTGTACATAAGTCCAATACAGTACGGTTTATAGATGGAATTAGTAGTGAGACAGGGAGGCAGAACACAGGATTATAATCGGACCCACAGTCCTAGATATCTGTACAGCTCCCCTCCTGGAAAATCACACACTCTTCCTTCTGCAGACTCTCAACCTGTCAACACTCACTTGTCCGATGCTTGGCAAACTCCTCTTTCCTACAGAGGCTGGTAGTTATCCTGCGGTCTCCTGAGATCAGATAAGTCCAAGGGAGACGGGTGATACCTTTCGACCTCCTCTATTCCTAGTAGCTTAGGCCAGACTACACCCACACACACACTGACTGACTGACATTCTGCAAACATTAATATCAAACATGGTCAGGTGACCACAGACTCACAACACAAAATGATACATTTGCAGAGACGACTCATGCAGACATTAACTCTTTCAGTGCTGCAGAAGTGCACCATACATACTTCATGCTAGGGTTGGGACATTGACACAAAAATATCGATAGTCGACTATCGCTGAACAAACTATTGATTATTGTAAAATATCGGTGGAAAACTATCGATATTTCGATATATGGAGAATTAAAAATGCTATATAAAATTAACACGGGTCTAAGGTTAGTAAAGAAACACAATCAACAAAAAAAATTATAGTTTTCTTTTAAAACTTTAAACTGTTATTAATAGTTATTAGTTAAAAATAAATTCATCATGAAAAAGTTAAATGAAATGATTAAAGTTAAATGAAAATAAAAAGTTACAGATGAAACATAGAATTAAAATTAAGTATATGAAAAGAAGTTTTTTATCATTGGCCCCAATAATCGTTATGTAATGAGCCAACAAACACACTGAGACAAGGTCCTGCCAGCTACAAGGAAGCCAGAAGATGGCCGCTGAACCTGACGGGATGTGAGCATGATCTGTGTGTTTGTGGGGCTGCGTGCCCTGCATTTTTTCAAGTTGCTGCTGAGGGACCAACTGTCTCCATGGCAACTTGTAAACAATGCAGTGCCTGGTAACGCGAACACAGTGCCCTGAACACAATTGTAATTGTGTTAGATGGGTCTCCTATCTTTTCTATGGGCACTGCGTTCGCGTTAGACTCTGAACACACAATATCTCACATCTCCTTTTCTGGTCACGGCCTTTGTGCGTTCAGCGCAACCCTCCATCTGCATGTGGATACTTTTATTTAGAAAGCATTGCCCACAGCCATCGCGTTAGACGCAAGCGTTCAGAGCCTGCATCTAACGCCATGAACAAACGTATGTGGAAAAGGGGCCGAAGACCCCACTTTTTCTGAGAGTCGTTTTGCCAGGAGAAAACCTTATTGGTGACAGAGTCACCTCACACTTTCCCAAAGTTTCTAGAACTTGTTTATAAGTTCATTAAGCCCTCGAGCAAAACTACATCCTGTGCCAACACAAAGGGCAGAATCTAAAGAAAGAAAATCTGGTCACCGGACCACAAGACACGATTCTTCTTTACAAAAATCGATATTATATCGCCTTAAACTATCAAAGTTACTGATATACCGGACATAACAATATCCATGAAAAGTATCGCCAAAGCATTAGCGATATATCGATTTTTCGATATATCGGTTTTCGATGTCCCAACCTTACTTCATGCACACAGAATTTGCAGACAATACAAATGCACAAGACGAACATAAAATTCCGAAAGACATTCAGAAGTAGCCTATAAGTCTGGGCCACTACTGTACAATGCTAGCTGCTAATGCTGCTAGCAGCTAGTGGAAACATTTTGACTTTACTGCTAGCATGACATGACTGTACCACAGACTGTAACAAGATTATGATGTCAAGAGGCTAGCGACTAGCCTCTTGACATCATAGTCAAGTCACAGTCTACGGGCCACCAGAAATCCTCTGCCAAGCCATATGTGGTCCACGGGCCATATTTTGTGTAGACCTGCTGTAAATCCTTCTGAGCAGTGTGGTAGAAGCTTCTATATTATGGAAACCCACAGCAATTTGTCCCTTTTTTCCTTCTTTATATTCTAGGCAAAATCTACAAGTCTCATGACACTTTTACCTAAGAGATTTTGCTCTAGAGGAGAATAATTTAGCAATATGGTATCATACAGATCATCATACTACAGCACAGAGAGCACTATGGCTCAGCGGTATGGATTCTTATTCTCATCTCAGTTTGCACATTCGTAGTTAGAGATGAGTGAACGTGCTCGTTTAGAGCAATTACTCGATCGAGCATCACTTTTTTCGAGTAACTGCCTAATCGGGCGAAAAGATTCGGGGGGCACCGGGGGTGAGCAGGGGGCTGCGGAGGGAAGTGGGGGGTGAAGAGAGAAAAAGAGAGCTCTCCCCTGTTCCCCCTTGCCGTCCTTTGGATAACACATGGATACAGTTAAACACTATTAACTTTGTAGAAATTGCAAACTTTCTTAAGAAAAAAAACTGATGAAGTAGAAAATGACTTATGGAACAATCACAGAAAAAAAATATAACCTTTCCTGTACCTAATAGGAAATGTTTCACTAAAATGTCTGTTTACCAGATGCAAAACATTTATTAAAACGTTACTGTGTTCCTCTGTGCTGACCCTGGCTATCTGATCGTAGAATTTTGTACATCTGATCTGCACCACAGCAGCGCCAAATACTGAAAGAATTAATGTCCCTAGAAACAACCATGTCTAGCTAAAATGAAGAAATCTACAGCGCACATTAATTTTTCTTGTAGGACCAATAACTGGGCAACAGAAAACACAGTTGAGCACAATAATATGCCAAATGTTACCTTATCTCTATGTCCTGTAGACATGTATTGTAAATTATAGCCAGTGTTATGAGTAGGATTGCTCTGTAATTAGAGATTCCTTTTTCAAGGTCAACATATCTTTCCTACCTGCACATGAGATATTTATATTTCGCTGGCATAAAATTAACTTTTATTGTTTTGACTTAACATCTACTGATACTGTGTTATTATGATGTGATAAAAAAGCTAATAAAAATCAAAGAGATGAAGTTGGACAGTGCAAGCAACATTTGCATAATAATAATAATCTGGCCTACAATAGGAAAAGGACAAATCTGTGATAGCTATGGCGCTTGGGGAGGCAACAGATAATAAACCAAAAGTCTTACATAATAGACTCCTAAATAACCTTTTAACACTTTAATCAACTAATTAGCATTCAGCATCCATAAAGGCGCACAACTCCGCCTAGCCAAAGAAATGATTTAATTGAACAAAAAAGGCAACCCTTTCTGAAATTCAGATCTTAATTGTGTCCTCTGGCAAATGAAAAGATTGAGAACCGAATTTCTTTCCATGTTTGTAATATTAAAGAATATTAATATCATTAAAGCAGAATCACTGAACATTGAGATCTAGTTTTTAATTATTTAGCAGGTGTCTTGCTGTTGGCTATGAATATAAGTACATGTTACAGTACTCTTATTTCACTTGTATAGTTTTGGTAGCTCTTGGAAGATGTTAAAGTTTTATCTACATTTAGTGATATATTGTATCTCATACATTATTGGATCAATCTGTGTGGCTTAAATAATGCAGTGAATATCAATATTAACGGGATCTAGGATAGGCCATGGTCAATGCTTAAACAGTGGGATCTATCCTCATTAATAAGCAGAGTGAAAAAGTGGTTTTCTGAGAGCTGTTACCCGTTCTTTAATTATAAGGCACAGTGGCTTCGGTATGCAGGTGACTGACTGTTCCTATACCTGCATTTCCGAACACTTGAGGACTCGTCATATTGTGAGTCTGAGGGTGTGAAGGAAGTCTGAAGGCCTATCTACACGTAAGGATTGTGGTTCAAAATTCAATCAAATGAATGAGAATGTGAGATAATTGTCTAAATGCAAGCCAGTGCTATTCGTTGACTTTTCGTTTGGCACTCAGTTTCAGGGCTTATTCACACAAGCGTATATCGGCCGCCATTTTCACGGTCGGACGATATATGCTACCTTCTGATGCATTGGATTCCAATCATCTTTTGCATGTAGGTTTTAGTGATAGGCATGAAGATAAAAGATTTATAGTGGAATAATGGTGGTTTCCACTTTCCTGCTCCATTTGGGGAGCTAGAAAGGGTAAATCCCCGAGGTTAAACGGCTCTGAACGGAACCAAGCAGTGCTGAACGGACCCCATTAACTATAATGGGGTCCGTTTGGTTTGCATGCGGCACTTTTCTTTCCATTATTTTTTAGCTGGATCTGGAGTAGGATTGCTGGCGGGAGTTTCCAACGAGGATGTGAAACCAGCCTAAGCCTTGTGTTATGATAAGTGAGAAGTTTGTTACAAGAGTTCAAGAGTGCACACTTGAAGGGGGAGATTAAAAACACAGGTAATGATAATAATCTCATATACATCCCTCCATCACTGCTTGACTGGGACTTAGTTTTGTCTATTTTCAACCGAGTAAAAACTATTTCACATTGTATTGTTATTAGGGTTATAATGTTAACAACAAAAAAAACATTCTATGTATTCTATAACAGCAACAAGCAATCTTTAGTAGTGATTACAGAAGCGTCGGCAAATAATGGCAGGCTTGAGGGATAATTATATTTACCCATTCACTTTTATATTGTAGCTGCTGATGCAAGGAGATATTTACAGTAAACTTTTCATGTTTGCTGAAGCGCATGAATCCAATAAATCACAGAAGACAGAGCCATAAAATAGAAAGTTAATAAACAATATCATAGCATTATTCAAAAGCATAAAATGTATTTTGGCAAAAGTATGAGGTATGCATTCAAGTTATGGTATCTGATATCTCAGCAGTTTCTTGGATTTATCTTGGGTTTTAAGCATTGCATTAATGACAGAATGATGGTACATTTAATCATGAGTCAGAAGATGTTGACTAAGAGTAATTTACTGCAAAATACTCTATTGCATCCTACTCTGAATTCTTTGGTCATATGCAAACTGTTGGAGTTGGGTAATGCTATTGTAAGGTGTGGGAAGCTGAATGAAAACTTGCCATGAAGCCAAAATGGAGCACTTCCAAAGCAAGCTTGTAAAATCCAGCACAAACTTGATAAATAAAAACCTCACTTTATCATGGCATCTTTAAAATCAGTTTTGATGGGCATTAAAAGGGCAAAAATGAAATAACAAAGTGAAGGTTTTATTTATCAAGTTTGTGCTGAATTTTACTTTGGAAGTGTTTCTGTCCTAGTTATCCACTATGGTCTCCATGCACCCTTCAAGATTGCATCCAGATGCAATGCATTAGAAATTTATATGGGACTGGGTGAACCCACTTGCTGCTATTTGCTATTCTAAATCTCCGTCTGCTGAAAGCACTTCAGAGCAGTGCAGATAGAAGACCCGGCTGGATGTGCCTGAGCCCCGGCAGCTGCAGAGAGGTGAAAATTAGAGTTGAGCGAACATACTCTGCTGAGCTTGATGCTCGTTCGAGTATTAGCGTACTCGATGGTGCTCGTTACTTGAATGAGCATCAAACCGTGTTCGACCCAGCCCCAGTTTTTGGCTCCTCCCCACTGTGATGTGCCTGTTTTGGCCCCTCCCCGCCACGACGCAGCGCACGGCATTCGCAAATTTTTTGTCTGGCAGGCAGGGAAGAGAGAGAGAGAGAGGAACCTAGGGGAAAAAAAAGCTCAGCACCCGGCGTCCCACATACAAAAATGCTCGAGTCTCCTATTGTAGTCAATGGGGTAGTTACTCGAGTAGAGCTCTCGAATTTTACGAAAAGCTCGACTCGAATAACGCGGACTCGAGCATTTGCGTGCTCGCTCATCTCTAGTGAATATATATATTTTTTACACATTTTAGGGATGATTTACAGGGAAGGGCTTATATGTAAAGCCCTTCCCCGAAAATTACTGCAGGGCTTGCCGGCAGCCCATTGCTTTCAATGGAGCCGGCTGTAGCACCAGCTCCATTGAATTCAATGGGAGAACGTCGCGCTCATCTGCCACAGCTGTGACAGCTGTGCCAGAGGATCGCAATCTTCACCGTATGTTCTCAATGTTGGCTCAACTGAGCACAAGGTGAAACCCCTCGATGATGTAGCATCCAGGTGTTTGACATCCAAAAAAGACGGATGCCGCAGTTTCCTGCATTTTGAAATTCGCTGCCCTGTATTTACCGTTGCACATTTTTGTGCGCAGATAAATATCAGGCATATGACCACTGCCATTGAAAAGCATTGGTTGTATATAGGTGGGATCGCTAACACAGGTAACCAACGCACATTAAAACGCCCGCATGACTGAGGCCTTAGTTGTTGTTGAGGAAGTTCTCATTTAACTGTTCCCACAGCTGACTTGTTGGAGAAGATCAACTGTCCACACTGCTCAGCCTCATTACAGAGTATCTGATTGGTTAGCCTCTCTTTAAATACTTTTGGTTTCTGCAGTGTGGTGCAGTTAATAGCTGTGTTATCTCTTTTATCCAGGATTTCATGTTCTAGATCCAAGTACCCAGTTCTAGCCCAGTCTTGTCTAGTCTGTGCAGTCAGTGTGTCTTGCTCCTTGATTTTCTAGTCCAGTCTGTGTTTCCAAGTTTGTGATTTGTCTAATCTTTCCTTGTTTGTGTCTACCTTCAGTCATTCCAATATTTGCTTCTTTAGCCTGTTCTTTGGGCTGTAGTTGCCTCCTATTTCCAGGGTTATGTATAGGGACAACATAACGCTGTTTAGGAACAGTGGTGTCTGGTGTTTAGGGACAATGTCAAGGAGAGATCTAAGCTGAGCTAGGAATAGGGTCAGCATTTTTCTGGCTATTATTTCAGTTCCATACTATCTGTTTCAATCTCCACTGCAAGTTGCATTATATTCATCTTCATCATCCAATTACCATCACTCTCTGCCACTGTCATTTAACCCTTTAGTGAGGAGCATTTTTATTTCTATTTTCGTTTTTTCCTCCTCCCTTTTAAACAGTCGTAACTCCTTTATTTATTCATCTATGTAGCTGCATGAGGGCTTGTTGTTTGCAGGACAAGTTGTATTTTTCAATGGTACGATATAATGTACTGAAAAATATTAAAAAATTCTAAGTAGAGGGAAATAGAAAAAAAATGAAATATCGCCATCGGTGCGACTTGTTTCTACGGCGCACAAACTGCAAAAAAAAAGACATGATAACTTTGTTCTACATGTCAGTTCGATTAGTACGATACCAAACTTATATAGGTTTTTTTGCTGTGCTATTTTTCTTCCCATTCTCTGCAGCCATCTTCTGCGAGCTATAGCTTTTTTTATTTTTCCGTCAACATAGTTGTGCGAGGGCTCATTTTCTGTGGGACGTCCTGTAGTTTGCATTGGTACCATTTTGGAGTACATACCACTTTTTGAACACTTTTTATTGCATTTTTTTCTTGGAGACAGGGTGATCAAAAAAGTGCATTTCTGGCGATCCTTTCTTTTTTCTGAGAATTTTCATCATGCGGGGTGAATAATGTGTTATTCTGCTAGATCAGATTTTTATGGATGGGTGATACCAAATATGTATTTTTGTTGTATGGTTTAAAAAATTTTATTATAAAAAAAGAAGGGGGATTTAAACTTTTTTCCTTTTTTTTTTGCAATTAGTAAAACTAATTATTATTATTTTACTTTTTTTAAAGTCCCTTGAGGACAACAACTTGCGATGCTTTGAGCACTCCTGCAGTATGATGTAGTGCCACAGCATTACATCATACTGCGATCTGACAGGCATTCTATCAAGCCATCCCACAGGATGGCTTAATAGGGATTCTGTCATGATAGCCCTGAGGCCTTTCAGAAGGCCCCTGGCTGCCATGACACCCGCATGGCTACCTGCGATCTCATCGCGGGGGGCTGTACGGGATCTCCCAACATTGTTTGAGGGATTTAAATGCTGCTGTCAGAATTGACAGCGGCATTTAAAGGGTTAACAGCTTTAATATTCTGCGTGGCTCATCGCAGCTGTTGCCGCCGGATATCAGCTGTAAGAAACAGCCGGCACCTAGGATGTATGAAGAGAGGTTACCCCGCGATCGCCCTTCATACATGTCCTGCATTTGCAGGACGTAAAAACACTATAGGACTGTCATTAAGGGTTTAACAGTGAGTTTTCACTGCATTGATACATGCTTCGTATCTATATTGTTTGAGATGTTCGGATGTTACACTTCGGTTTTACTGTAAGTCCTGAGGATATCTGAGCACTAGGTTACTACCGAAGAAAGGAAAGTGATAGAGGTAAAGATGGGTATAATAGCAAATTTCGGTCCTATATGTGTTATTTTTTTTCCAGTGCAACATTTTTATGCCCCCTGTGAATGAATGCATTAGAATCCAATGCCTCAGACAGTTGCGTTTTGCGGCCAGGTGTGAAAACGAGGCTATGTAGCTATGTAGAAAAGCTTGTGTACATATAGCCAACATACGCGACCGAAATCAGCGACTGCTATAATACACTGCATAAAAAGATAGGTCTGGATCTATCTTTCAACTGATATATGCTGGCAGCTCCCATAGACTCCTATGGGAGCTGGAAAAAAAGAGAGGGAAGAAGTTCAGCAGCGTCCAAAGCAGGAAAAAGCTTACCAGTGCCTCTATTTAGGCTTTTAAAGTTATTCTGAGGACTTATGCCAAGCAAGGGATTTCTGGGCGGTGGCGTATTTTTTCGCTAATACTTTGCACCCAGCCGTGTGAATGGACATGAAAGCGCTAATTAAGTTCGGGACTTGATCACGGAAAATCGTCCATTCATGCAAATTAGCAGCGCATACAAGCTAACGTAAAAACACATACATTCGTGTGAAAGAGCCCTTATGTGTGGACAGAATAGGTTATCTAGAGAAAGATATTCTTTGTAGTCACTCCACACTTGATGGAAGTCTGCAATTAGCTATTAACTCAAAATGCCCTAATAGAGTACCGTATATACCGGCGTATAAGGCGACGGGGCGTATAAGACGACCCCCCAACTGTCACCTTATACGCCGGTATTCAGTGGAGAAAAAAAAAAAAATTTTATTACTCACCTCCCCCGGCGTCCTGTCGCGCTCCGGCAGGATGTCGCTCGCTCCGGCAGGCTGTCGCTCGCTCCTCGTCCCCGCCGCAGCATAGCTTTCTGAATGTGGGGCTTGAAATCCCCGCTTCCAGAAAGCTAATACACACGCCGGCAGCCATGACATCATTGAATGGCTGTGATTGGCTAAAGCACACGTGGCTTCAGCCAATCACACTATTCAATGACATCATTGAATGGGTGTGATTGCTAACACGTGCGCCTTCAGCCAATCACAGCCATTCAATGATGTCATTGAATAGTGTGATTGGCTGAAGCCACGTGTGCTTTAGCCAATCACAGCCATTCAATGCTGTCATGGCTGCCGGCGTGTGTATTAGCTTTCTGGAAGCGGGGATTTCAAGCCCCGCATTCAGAAAGCTATGCTGCGGCGGGGACGAGGAGCGAGCGACAGCCTGCCGGAGCGAGCGACATCCTGCCGGAGCGCGACAGGACGCCGTGGGAGGTGAGTAATAAAATTTTTTTTTTTTACACTTTTTTTTTTTTGTATTACCGGCGCATAAGACGACCCCCGACTGCAGAGCAGATTTTTCGGGGTTCAAAAGTCGTCTTATACGCCGGTATATACGGTAGTTGAAAATGGTTTATCTAAAGCAGATGGATAAATAGACAGACACAAGATAAGTAACTGAAGAATGTATGATTGAGATATACAAACAAAGTTAAAAAAGAGTCTCAGCAAAAGTTTTGAAACCTGAAGATTACAGATTATTAAAACAAGAGTAGTACAGGGGAGACATAATCAATAGCAAATTCATTACTGTGATAGCAATAACTTTAGTAAACTGTTATAACCATAGGTAACAAAAAGCACAATTCTGACCGATAAATTATAGGAATTCAGGATCACAAAGACGTCGAAAAGTAAATGGTATACAGAAGTCATATGGAAAGTGGACACAAAGTTCTGAGACATGACATCTGAAATGATTAGATATCAATTGACAGAGAAATGTCCTGGATTATTACAGTCTTCATGAAATAATAGAGTGCAGCTCCTTCACTAGAGACCAGATAGTGACAAGGTGAAAAACAGACAGCCTTATCTGTGTGTATGTTGTTGCTATCATGCATATCTAAGCCTCCAGCAGTACAAGAGAGCTGTGATTTACTTGCCCACCCTCTAATGATAATGAGATGACTCTGCTAATTTACCCCAGTCTAAGCAGATTAGCTGACAATTATCCTACAGAAAAAGGGAGTGTCAGTTTATTACCGTATATTCCCACGTATAAAGTGACTTTTTAACCCCGAAATATCTGCTCTGCAGTCGGGGGTCTTCTTATACGCCGATAATAGAAAAAAAAATCAGTACTCACCTCCCCCGGCGTTCTGCGGCGCTTCTGCAGGCTGTCGCTCCCTCCTTGTACTCGACAGAGCATTGCTTTCCGGATGTGGGGCTTGAAATCCCCGCCTACAGAAAGCTAATGCTGTGATTGGCTAACTGACGCTGTTAGTCAATCACAGCCATTCAATGACATCATTGAATGGCTGTGATTGGCTGAAGCCACATGGCATCAGCCAATCACAGCTATTCAATGTTGAATGGCTGTGATTGGCTGAAGCTGCGTGAGCTATCCAATCACAGCCTTTTAATGATGTAATTGAATCGCTGTGATTGCCTAACTCACGCGCTGTTAGCCAATCACAGCATTAGCTTTCTGGAGGCAGGGATTTCAGGCAGAACGCCGGGGGAGGTGAGTACTGATTTTTTTTTTTGTATACGGTTATTCCAGGCGTATAAGGCGACAATTGGGGGGTTGTCTTATACGCCCAGTCACCTTATACACCAGAATATACGGTATGTGTAATTTATTGTTGGTGTGAAAACTTGAATATTTCAAGATTTTTCATGTGGTTAGTTAATATTTATATGTTTATATTTGCCCCTGTTCCCACATACTGGGTTTTAGTTTCTGGTGCTGTGAATGTGTCAAGTGGGCAGTCCCCACAGCTCACTGTCAATTAAGCCTGACATCACCCATTGAAAGTAAGCAGTGGGGATCATCTACTTAACACATTCACAGTGACTGGAGCAGAACTCAAGGAGATAGGGAATTAGGGTGAGATAAAAAAAAAAAAAACAGAGCATCAGAGTCCAAGCTATGCAGCTGGAACTACTGACATGACAACATTACAGGTCCTCTTTATAAATGGGTGAGTACTGTTAGGTCTAAGGGTGGTGTCAGACAAATGTATTTGCGGAGGCATTTCCACACGCAAAAATCTCAACCTTTAGGCCTTAGGGCTCTTTCACACAAGCGTATATCAGCTGCCGTTTTCACAGCTGGCCGATGTATGCTACAATTGGATGCATTGGATTCCAATAAATGAGATCACATGGCCTTATTCCCCGCAGTATAAAAGCGCCCGGCCGGCCAATATGACGGTGGGCGCTTTTATGCTTGGCCGAAAAGATAGGCGTGGAACTATCTTTTCAGCCGGAATGCGTCGGCCGTTGCATGGCTCCTATGGGAGCCAATGACAGTGGCCAGAGAAGGGAGGTAGGAGGGAGTTTAGCAGCGTGACTGCTTAACTCCCTCATCTTCTCTCCTCCTCTCTAGTCCCCTCTGGCTGTTTGCAATGGGAGGGTGCGGGGCAAAGCAAAGCTCAGCCCTGCCCCATTCCTTCCCATTGTAGCTGCGGACAAGGGGTGGGTGCTTAGCTCCGCCCCATCCTGCCCACTCCCATTGCAAACAGCCGGAGGGAAGGAGAGAGGAGGTGAGTCGGCGAGGGGGAGGGAAGAGGACACAACGGCATTGTGGCCTCGGCATATATGCTCCGGGGCCTGTGCCATCTGAATGGGCACACAAATGTTAGCTTTGTTCGCCCATTCGCGTGTTTTTACAGCGTCCGCACGCACACACTTAAAAACGCCTACGGCCATGTGAAAGGGGGCTCATGCACATGACTATATTATCACTTGCAATCTCTGAGCTTTTCTGTGCCTCCACATGTCTCTATTGGATTCCAAATTCCATATTACAGAGCAGTACTCCTCTGAAATACACTGCTACTAGTTGAGAATATCACCAAAATAGGTTTCCTGGAATGTTATTTGAGGGCACACAAGGTATACAAGGTCTTAGGACTCATTCATTGTTTTCAATGGGTTCATTCACAATTCATATTTATCACATGGTTTTCGGTCATGTGTAAAAAAAACACAGCCTGACCTATTTTGGTGTGTTCTGCGAACTGGGATAGCGCATTAAAATCAATGGGCTCGGGTGAATATGCATGACACTTATGTATTTGTGCAAGAACTCATTGGGATTTCTTGTGTCTTTTTATGCGCATAACAAAAACGCCAACATACATAAATACGCACGGAATCATCATTTTTCGGTCTGTGAATACACATCGCATTCACGTACCAAATTACACAATACGGCTGTGTGAATATTCGCATTTCCAAATCCCATGGATCCACACGTGGATTAGCTCCATCCTGCCACATGAATTTAACGTAAGATTCTTAGTACACATTTTGAGCAAATCGTGTGACTGGTTTCTATCTGTGCTAGGTTTATTCTGGAAGCCTAGACCCAAAAGATGTGAGGTGAGTCTCCTGTTGTGTATGTACACTGTTAGAGTTATGAGAGATTTTTCTAGTCATTTATGAAATATTTTAGAGACTTAAAGCTATGGAATATAAAGCTTTCCCTGCAGCCTTTTAATCAACGGATCCAATAGTATGCAAAGGCTTTTATTCCATTATGCATTCTAAGAATGCTTACCCATGCTTAATGGGAAATGCCAGTAAAAAATGAATTTTTCTTTGTCATTATTCATTGCAAGATTTTGCATGCTCAGTTTAAAGCATTTTCCAAAAACACTTATTCAGTAAAAAAAGAGTTTTCCATTATATTTTTTCTTAAGGTAGAATTTCATTTTTCAACAATTACTGCTAACGATACCCCTTCCAAAATATAAACCTTTATTCAAAGATACTTTAAAAGCATTATTTACTCCAATATACACACAAAATGATAATAAACAAAAAATACATGAGTGCCGTCTTAGGGTAAAGGGTTATAATGATGGTATTACTACAGTATTTATGGTTTGTTGACTCGAATTCTGATGTTGATGGTACTACACACACAAATAACTTTCCAGGGAGAACCGGCCTATATTGATGGCCATGATATGACTCTATAAAGGACCTATGACCACCCTGCCTAACTGTGGGGTGATCGCCCTGATAAGAGCGCCCCTCCACTCAACCGAGGCTACCGCTGCTATAACCCTACAAAACCCTAAGACCAACACTACTACCAATTCAAATACATTTCTCCCATATAGGTAGTTGATAGGTCATCAGAGGATATTCATAATAAGGAAGGACATGGAAAGCAGGAATATCCACTATTCCCCACTGATGTCAACATCATGATGATGGATGCTAACCTGTCAAGAGATTACATAGTGCAAAACTTCCCCTACTGCC
This sequence comes from Eleutherodactylus coqui, assembly GCF_035609145.1. Classification (NCBI taxonomy): domain Eukaryota; kingdom Metazoa; phylum Chordata; class Amphibia; order Anura; family Eleutherodactylidae; genus Eleutherodactylus; species Eleutherodactylus coqui. Next base: position 80,249,724 of record NC_089839.1, read on the forward strand.
CCAATAAGCCAATTATTAATGCAATACCGTACCCTATCTGATAAAAGTATGCATGTGTGAAGAGATGTCAACATCCGCACAGGCTTAGTACGTAATACCACTTGCTCCAGCACAAAAATCAGCGCATGCACATATATAAAAGAGATAGTTGTCTGGTTATTGATCCCTGCCATTATATATCATTGTTGCAGTAATATTGTTAGAATTTTATCTTTCTATTTGCTATGGGGAGGCTCAAAGTCCTGCTTCTAGCAAACAGCTCTGGGATACACTCGCCTTCAGGGAACTTTCACAAAGGATGGAATAGGCCACATGACGCTCCACAAGCTGTAGTAAATTCTACACCAAAATCCGCAGGTTACCTGTGGATTTGGCTGCTTCTTGCAGTATAATTTTGTGTCATGTAAAAGGACCCTAACAGGGTTCGATTTGTTATGTCTAGAGATGAGCGAGCGTACTCGTCCGAGCTTGATACTCGTTCGAGTATTAGCGTGTTCGAGATGCTCGTTACTAGAGGTGAGCACCATGCGATGTTCGAGTTACTTTCACTTTCATCTCTGAGACATTTGCGTGCTTTTCTGGCCAATAGAAAGACATGGAAGGCATTACAACTTCCTCCTGTGACGTTCCAGCCCTATACCACCCCTCTGCAGTGAGTGGCTGGGGAGATCAGGTGCCCCGCCCGCGGCTCGCCACAGATGCATGGTGACAGAGATCAGGGAAAGTGCTGTCTTGCTGCAGCTGCTATAGGGAAAGCGTTAGGTGTTATATTAGTCTTCAAGAACCCCAACGGTCCTTCTTAGGGCCACATCTGACCGTGTGCAGTACTGTTGAGGCTGCTTTTAGCAGTGTTGCACAATTTTTTTTTTTTTGTATATCGGGCGTGCAGACCATTGCGTCCTCAGTCTGCAGTCATTGTACAGAGTATAGGGGCAGTACTGGTGAGGCAGGGAAAAAGGGAAAGGTGAAAGAGATATACTGTCTATATAGGCAGTGGGCTTTTTCTAAAAAATTGGGGAAAAATACTATCTTTGGGCTGCCTGTGACAGTCTTCAGTGTACTGCGTGTCTGCTGGGGGTAGTAGTCCCAATTTATACGCAGCTAAGCGTTACAGCAGGCGTGCGCAAAATTGTTTCCTGGCTCTGCTGTGCCCGTTACATCACCGCCGTTATAGCGCCAGAGGGAAAGAGTATACAATATATACGCTGCATACAGTATCTGTCTAGTGTTTTAGCTCACCATTTAAAAAAAGGGAAGCCAAATACTTAAGGCCTACCACTGCCCTTTGGCCACTTGACTGCTTCTGCGCTGTGAATTCCACTAGCTCAGTGATACGCACCTACGTCTCACTACAGGCGTGCGCAAAATTGTTTCCTGGCTCTTCTGTGCCCGTTACATCACTGCCGTCATAGCGCCAGAGGGAAAGAGTATACATAATATACGCTGCATACAGTATCTGTCTGGTGTTTCAGCTCACCATTTAAAAAAAGGGAAGCCAAATACTTAAGGCGTACCACTGCCCTTTGGCGACTTGACTGCTTCTGCGCTGTGAATTCCACTAGCTCAGTCATACGCACCTACGTCTCACTACAGGCGTGCGCAAAATTGTTTCCTGGCTCTGCTGTGCGTTCCGTAAGCGAAGTCAGCCTCCAACCACAGGCCAATTAGCGGCACATTTAATTACAGCGTTCTGTTTCTGCTCTACTCGTAATACACCAAGCTGAGGGGTAGGGGTAGGCCTAGAGGACGTGGACGCGGCCGAGGACGCGGAGGCCCAAGTCAGGGTGTGGGCACAGGCCGAGCTCCTGATCCAGGTGTATCGCAGCTGACTGCTGCGGGATTAGGAGAGAGGCAAGTTTCAGGGGTCCCCAGATTCATCTCACAATTAATGGGTCCACGCGGTAGACCTTTATTAGAAAATGAGCAGTGTGAGCAGGTCCTGTCGTGGATGGCAGAAAGTGCATCCAGCAATCTATCGACCACCCAGACTTCTACGCCATCCACTGCTGCAACTCTGAATCCTCTGGCTGCTGCTCCTCCTTCCTCCCAGCCTCCTCACTCCATTACAATGACACATTCTGAGGAGCAGGCAGACTCCCAGGAACTGTTCTCGGGCCCCTGCCCAGAATGGGCAGCAATGGTTCCTCTCCCACCGGAGGAGTTTGTCGTGACCGATGCCCAACCTTTGGAAAGTTCCCGGGGTCCGGGGGATGAGGCTGGGGACTTCCGGCAACTGTCTCAAGAGCTTTCAGTGGGTGAGGAGGACGACGACGATGAGACACAGTTGTCTATCACTCAGGTAGTAGTAATTGCAGTAAGTCCAAGGGAGGAGCGCACAGAGGATTCAGGGGAAGAGCAGCAGGACGATGAGGTGACTGACCCCACCTGGTTTGCTAAGCCTACTAAGGACAGGTCTTCAGAGGGGGAGGCAAGTGCAGCAGCAGGGCAGGTTGGAAGAGGCAGTGCGGTGGCCAGGGTTAGAGGCAGGGCCAGACCGAATAATCCACCAACTGTTTCCCAAAGCGCCCCCTCGCGCTATGCCACCCTGCAGAGGCCGAGGTGCTCAAAGGTCTGGCAGTTTTTCACTGAGAGTGCAGACGAGACGACCGACAAACTGTGGTGTGCAAGGTTTGTCGCGCCAAGATCAGCCGGGGAGCCACCATCACCAGCCTCACCACCACCAGCATGTGCAGGCATATGATGGCCAAGCACCCCACAAGGTGGGATGAAGGCCTTTCACCGCCTCCATTTTGCACCACTGCCTTTTCCCCTGTGCCCCAACCTGCCACTGAGATCCAACCCCCTCTCAGGACACAGGCACAACCGTTTCCCGGCCTGCACCCACACCCTCACCTCCGCTGTCCTCGGCCCCATCCAGCAATGTCTCTCAGCGCAGCGTCCAGCCGTCGCTAGCGCAACTGTTTGAGCGCAAGCGCAAGTACGCCGCCACACACCCGCACGCTTAAGCGTTAAACATGCACATAGCCAAATTGATCAGCCTGGAGATGCTGCCATATAGGCTTGTGGAAACGGAGGCTTTCAAAAACATGATGGCGGCGGCGGCCCCGCGCTACTTGGTTCCCAGTCGCCACTACTATTCCCGATGTGCCGTCCCAGCCCTGCACGACCACGTCTCCCGCAACATTGTATGCGCCCTCACCAACGCGGTTACTGCCAAGGTCCACTTAATAACGGACACGTGGACAAGCACAGGCGGGCAGGGCCACTATATCTCCCTGACGGCATATTGGGTGAATTTAGTGCAGGCTGGGACCGAGTCAGAGCCTGGGACCGCTCACGTCCTACCCACCCCCAGAATTGCGGGCCCCAGCTCGCTGCTGGTATCTGCGGCGGTGTATGCTTCCTCCACTAAACCACCCTCCTCCTCCTCCTACTATGCAACCTCTGTCTCGCAATCAAGATGTGTCAGCAGAAGCACGTCGCCACCAGTCGGTGTCGCGCGGGGTGGCAGCACAGCGGTGGGCAAGCGGCAGCAGGCCGTGCTGAAACTACTCAGCTTAGGAGAGAAGAGGCACACAGCCCACGAACTGCTGCAGGGTCTGACAGAGCAGACCGACTGCTTGCTTTCGCCGCTGAGCCTCCAACCGGGCATGGTCGTGTGTGACAACGGCCGTAACCTGGTGGCGGCTCTGCAGCTCGGCAGCCTCACGCATGTGCCATGCCTGGCCCACGTCTTTAATTTGGTGGTTCAGCGCTTTCTGAAAAGCTACCCACGCTTGTCAGACCTGCTCGGAAAGGTGCGCCGGCTCAGCGCACATTTCCGCAAGTCCAAGACGGACGCTGCCACCCTGCGGACCCTGCAACATCGGTTTAATCTGCCAGTGCACCGACTGCTGTGCGACGTGCCCACTCGGTGGAACTCTACACTCCACATGTTGGCCAGGCTCTATGAGCAGCGTAGAGCTATAGTGGAATACCAACTCCAACATGGGCGGCGTAGTGGGAGTCAGCCTCCTCAATTCTTTACAGAAGAGTGGGCCTGGTTGGCAGACATCTGTCAGGTCATTGGAAACTTTGAGGAGTCTACCCAGATGGTGAGCGGCGATGCTGCAATCATTAGCGTCACCATTCCTCTGCTATGCCTCTTGAGAAGTTCCCTGCAAAGCATAAAGGCAGACGCTTTGCGCTCGGAAACGGAGGCGGGGGAAGACAGTATGTCGCTGGATAGTCAGAGCACCCTCATGTCTATTTCTCAGCGCGTTGAGGAGGAGGAGGAGGGGGGAGCATGAGGAGGAGGGGGAAGAGACAGCTTGGCCCACTGCTGAGGGTACCTATGCTGCTTGCCTGTCATCCTTTCAGCGTGTATGGCCTGAGGAGGAGGAGGATCCTGAAAGTGATCTTCCTAGTGAGGACAGTCATGTGTTGCGTACAGGTACCCTGGCACACATGGCGGACTTCATGTTAGGATGCCTTTCTCGTGACCCTCGCGTTACACGCTTTCTGGCCACTACGGATTACTGGGTGTACACACTTCTTGACCCACGGTATAAAGAGAGCCTTTCCACTCTCATACCCTAAGAGGAAAGGGGTTCGAGAGTGATGCTATACCACAGGACCCTGGCGGACAAACTGATGGTAAAATTCCCATCCGACAGCACTAGTGGCAGAAGGCGCAGTTCCGAGGGCCAGGTAGCAGGGGAGGCGTGGAGATCAGGCAGCATGTACAGCGCAGGCAGGGGAACACTCTCCAAGGCCTTTGCCAGCTTTATGGCTCCCCAGCAAGACTGTGTCACCGCTCCCCAGTCAAGGCTGAGTCGGTGGGAGCACTGTAAAAGGATGGTGAGGGAGTACGTAGCCGATCGCACGACCGTCCTCCGTGACGCCTCTGCCCCCTACAACTACTGGGTGTCGAAGCTGGACACGTGGCCTGAACTCGCGCTGTATGCCCTGGAGGTGCTTGCTTGTCCTGCGGCTAGCGTCTTGTCAGAGAGGGTGTTTAGTGCGGCTGGGGGAATCATCACGGATAAGCGTACCCGCCTGTCAACTGACAGTGCCGACAGGCTTACACTCATTAAGATGAACAAAGCCTGGATTTCCCCAGACTTCTCTTCTCCACCAGCAGACAGTAGCGGTACCTAAACAATACGCAGGCTGCACCCGCGGATGGAAGCATCGTTCTCTATCACCATCAAAAACGGGGACTTTTTAGCTTCATCAATTTGTGTATTATATTCATCCTCCTCCTCCTGCTCCTCCTGAAACCTCACGTAATCACGCCGAACGGGCAATTTTTCTTAGGCCCACAAGGCTCAGTCATATGACTTTAGTAAACAATGTTTATACGTTTCAATTCTCATTAAAGCGTTGAAACTTGCACCTGAACCAATTTTTATTTTAACTGGGCTACCTACAGGCCTAGGTACAAATTAAGCCACATTAACCAAAGCGATTAATGGGTTTCACCTGCCCTCTTGGTTGGGCATAGGCAATTTTTCTGAGGTACATTAGTACTGTTGGTACACCAATTTTTTTGGGCCCTCGCCTACAGTGTAATCCTAGTAATTTTTATGGGCTTCGCCTGCACTCATGGTACAGCAAGGTGTGTGGGGTTGGCCTACACTTTTGCTACATAAATGTAACTGGGGCCTTGTCTATACTGCAACTACTGAAATGTGCAAGAGACTGTCATCTCCCTAAACTGCTGCAACGGGAATGTTACTGTGGCCTGTCTTGACTGCTACTACTACTGAAATGGAACTAATACTGTGCTCCCCCTATACTGCTGCTTCGGAATTGTTACTGGGGCCTGTCTTGACTGCTACTACTACTGAAATGGAACTAAGACTGCGCTCCCCCTATACTGCTGCTTCGGAATTGTTACCAGGGCCTGTCTTTAGTGCTACTATTACTGAAATGGAACTAAGACTGTGCTCCCCCTATACTGCTGCTTCGGAATTGTTACTGGGGCCTGTCTGGACTGCTACTACTACTGAAATGGAACTAAGACTGTGCTCCCCCTATACTGCTGCTTTGGAATTGTTACTGGGGCCTGTCTTGAGTGCTACTATTACTGAAATGGAACTAAGACTGTGCTCCCCTTATACTGCTGCTTCGGAATTGTTACCAGGGCCTGTCTTGAGTGCTACTATTACTGAAATGGAACTAAGACTGTGCTCCCCCTATACTGCTGCTTCGGAATTGTTACTGGGGCCTGTCTGGACTGCTACTATTACTGAAATGGAACTAAGACTGTGCTCCCCCTATACTGCTGCTTCGGAATTGTTACCAGGGCCTGTCTTGAGTGCTACTATTACTGAAATGGAACTAAGACTGTGCTCCCCCTATACTGCTGCTTTGGAATTGTTACTGGGGCCTGTCTGGACTGCTACTACTACTGAAATGGAACTAATACTGTGCTCCCGCTATAATGCTGCTAGTGATATGTTACTGGGGCCTGTCCCTAATGCTACAGCTGAAATGTTACTAATTCTGGGCTCTACCTATACCGCTGCTAATGCTATGTCACTGGGGTGTGGAAACGGAGGCTTCCAAAAGACATGATGGTGGCGAGGCCATTTCCCACCAACGCGGTTACTGTTAAGGTGCATATAACCATGGACACGTGGAGAGGACACGTAGTGCCTCAAAAACATCCCCCTCCTCCTCCAACAATGAAAACATTCTTGGCAAATACCTTTGCATAGGTCCGTCTGGTGGCAGTCCAAGAATTTTACCTTTACCGACACAACAAGAGAGCCCCCCCACCATCCCCCCACCACGGCCCACTTAATCCTGGCCACATTCCGAAAACCAACTAAATAAAACCACGCTACTAGGTCCGCAGTCGCCACCACATTCCCACCAACGCGGTTACTGTTAAGGTACATTTTACCACTCTGACTGGGGCATGCACTGTGGGCCGAAGCACACCTGTATTGTATGTGACATTAGCTCTGCTGAGCAGGGCACTGCAATGGAATACATTTATGTACCGCCGATGGGTTCCAGGGAGCCACCCCTGCTGTCGGTCCACACGGACTTCACAATAGGGAGTTGTACCTGCCTGTGTCTACTTATAAAAAACCCCAGTCTGACTGGGGCATGCAGTGTGGGACGAAGCCCACCTGCATTTAATCTGACGTTAGCTTTGCTGTCCAGGGCACTGCAATGGGATATATTTATGTACCGCCGGTGGCTTCCTGGGACCCACCTATGCTGTCGGTCCACACGGAGTTGTAACTGCATGTGTCTACTTATAAAGAACCCCAGTCTGACTGGGGCATGCAGTGTGGGCCGAAGCCCACCTGCTTTAAACCTGGCGTTACCTCAGCTATGCTGGGCACTGCAATGGGATTTATTTATGTACCGCCGGTGGGTTCCAGGGAGCCACCCATGCCATGGGTCCACAGGGACTTCACATTAGGGAGTTGTACCTGCCAGTGTCTATGTATTAAAAACCCCGGTCAGACTGGGGCATGCAGTGTGGGCCAAAGACCACCTGCATTTAATCGGACGTTACCTCAGCTGTGATTGGCACTGCAATGGGATATATTTATGTACCGTCGGTGGCTTCCTGGGACCCACCCTTGCTGTCGGTCCACACGGAGTTATAACTGCATGTGTCCACTTCTAAAGAACCCCAGTCTGACTGGGGCATGCAGTGTGGGCCGAAGCCCACCTGCATTAAACCTGACGTTACCTCAGCTGTGATGGGCAATGCAATGAGATATATTTATGTACCGCCGGTGGGTTCCAGGGAGCCACCCATGCTGTGGGTGCACACAGAATTCCCATTGCGGAGTTGTATTTGCCTGTGACTATTTATAAAAAACCCCGGTCTGACTGGGACATGCAGACTCCTTGACAGAATGAATAGTGTGTGGCACATGGGTTCCCCATTGCTATGCCCACGTGTGCAGCTCCTGATGGAGGTGGCACAGGATTGGATTTCTCATTGCTTCTGTACAGCATTGTGGGCTATCGCCCCGCCCCTTTTAAAGAGGGTCGCTGCCTGGCCATGCCAACCCTCTGCAGTGTGTGCCTGCGGTTCCTCCTCATGGCAGACGCACTTATAAATAGACATGAGGGTGGTGTGGCTATGAGGCCAACGTGTGGCATGAGTGCAGCTGAAGGCTGCGCAGGGACACTTTGGTGTGCGCTGTGGACACTGGGTCGTGCGGGGGGGGGGGGGGGGGGGGTTGGGCAGCATGTTACCCAGGAGAAGTGGCAGCGGAGTGTCATGCAGGCAGTGATTGTGCTTTGTTGGAGGTAGTGTGGTGCTTAGCTAAGGTATGCCTTGCTAATGAGGGTTTTTCAGAAGTAAAAATTGTTGGGAGGGGGCACTCTTGCCGCTATTGTGGCTTAATAGTGGGACCTGGGAACTTGAGATGCAGCCCAACAAGTAGCCCCTCGCCTTCCCTATCCATTTCTGTGTCGTTCCCATCACTTTCTTGAATTGCCAAGATTTTCACAAATGAAAACCTTAGCGAGCATCGGCGATATACAAAAATGCTCGGGTCGCCCATTGACTTCAATGGGGTTCGTTACTCGAAACGAACCCTCGAGCATCGCGAAAAGTTCGTCTCGAGTAACGAGCACCCGAACATTTTGGTGCTCTGTCATCTCTAGTTATGTCCCACTAGCCCAACTGCTCCAGCTGTTATACTAATTATGATGGAAGTCAGTATCCAGGGCTATATCATTGGAGAGAGTGGTAATATCTGGCAGCTTGGTGAGTATTTGCTGGAGTTTTTAGAAAATAGCTCAATGATGACTTTGATGTAAACATGTAGGGTGTGGAAGGGATTAATGCAACATACTTGGTGAGTTCATATCAGCATCCCTGGTGGTCTAGGGTGGTGAAGCCTAACCATACCTACAGTGCTGTAGCTGTGGATAGCCAAAAAAGATGAGTATAGGTTGTTTTATTATGTTTTCCCATGGGAAGCACTAATTAAAAAAATAACTCATACAATCCCTTCTTAAAGTGAACCATTTACATTGAAAATGTAACCCATTCTTCAAAGAGCATGTAAAAGAGCAAGGGCACCATACCAAACTGGAATACAGATTTGTGGGAAAAGATCCAGTATAATTTGTATTATATTCAATTATATTTCTTCTCATTCTGAGCTATGAGGTCCAATGGGCGGTCCTAACAGGGATTGACAACTATCTATGCATGACCATAAAATGGACTTCTAAGCCCAGAATGAGCAGAGATTTAAATGAATGAAATACAAGTTAAACTGAATCTTTGCCCATAAAACTATAGATTAATCTGCTCGGCTCCTCCTGCTCTACAACATGATGCCAGCAGTTTGGACAGTATCTTCAATATGACAGGTTCCCTTTAAGGAAAAATAAAAGCATGATCCTCATTCAGAGAATGATTTCTATGATCAACTTAGCATTTCAAATTGCAGTTGTACCAGCTGTTGTTTGTGTCCTCCGAGTATACGGAAAAAAAGCGCTCTGAATCTAATTAAAAAAACATCAGGTGATCTTATGTATTTTTTATCTTGATTGATATTGCAAAATGGCAGAGCTGTTTATAATTGAAAATGTGTTTATTCTAGCATTCTCCGTGGCTTCAGCTGAGAATAATGATACTCAGCAAAGTCTACCTAGTAATATCTACAAATTCCTGAGCACTTCTCTTGTGCACATGCCATGTACCCCGATACCTCTAGGCTCCTCTTAATCACTCTTGTTCCCTTGGTTGAGGTAATTCTAAGCCTGCTGGAGCACCAACTATTGGACCATTTTCAGTAAATTTCTTTACAGTTTGTTTTTAATCATTCCCTGTACAAGAAACGGAAGCCCTTTCAAGGGAATTATAAAATTAAAACCTCCATAAATCTATGTTCACACAAGGAAGATTTGTTGCAGAACTTTTTGCAGCTGTTCCACGCATCTGAATGAGTGTTTATAAAATGCATGTACATGCTAGAGAGATAAACCCAGAAATTACCAGTAATCACAACCACATCTTCTTGGATTAAATTGGCCACAGCAGACATTTTATTGAAAAATAACAAAAACCTTAAACATTCTGATATCAAAATTGGGGAGATCCTTGGAACCCTGACCCAGTCTGTCGCCAACACAACCTGGGAAATATTTGTAGTGCCTCCCGTCGCACACTACGTGACTCGGGAAACCCTATTTCCCAAAACCACAGCTCCTGCCGCAAGCCAACCGGCATGTGACTCCCACAGTAGCCTCTAGTTGCCTACCTTCCAACACCGAGGCCCGCTAGCCATACCCAGGCTAGCCACTCAAACCATCTTTGCAGGGCACCGCCCTGTCAAAGCCATGATGTGACAGACCCAGCTACAACTCCATCAAAAGGGGGGAAAGTAGTTATCCAACCCCTGCCCCCCCCTACTTTAGTGATGACTCCAAGGACCCCCCTTTTTAACTGCTGCCATGACAATTCCTCAAACTCCTCTTCCGATCTTCTCCCTCAACAAAGGACAGGTGGGTGGGACTCTTCACCATTATTCTGCTCCTTCTTCTTCCTGCTTTCTTGTCCTCTTCTTCCAGGAATCGGCTCCTTCCACTCTTCTTCATGCTCTTTTCCTCTCTCTCCCCACACTGCCACCCCTCCTTCACAATCACAATATCATTAACCCCTTCCTTCCCCTTTAACCCTGTCACGCCTGCCTTCTCCTATTCCCTGCAGGCCTCAGCTCTGGTATTTCTTGACATGGGTATAGCAAAGTCATTACTGCTGCTGGCCCCACTTAGAACCCAAATTACCAATGATCACAACCACATCTTCTTGGCTTAAATTGGCCACAGCAGCCATTTTATTGAAAAATAACAAAAACCTTAAATATTCTGATATCAAAATTGGGGACATCCTTGGAGCCCTGACCCAGTCTGTCACCAACATAACCTGGGAAATATTTGTAGTGCCTCCCGCCGCACACCACTTGACTCGGGAGACCCTATTTCCCAAAACCACGGCTCCTGCTGAAAAACAACTGGCATGGAAAGCCCACACTAGCCTCTTGTCGGCTACTTCCCATCACCAATGCCCGCTAGCCATACCGAGGCTAGCCACTCAAACCATCTTTGCAGGGCACCACCCTGTCAAAGCCACGAGGTGACATACCCAGCTACTACTCCATAAAACCTTCAACATAACCTTCAACATAACCAAACATAACCTTCAAGGTGACCCTCTACCATACACATCTCCTCTGCCTGCAACCTCCACCCCTTTTCTTTTACTAGGCGACACCAACTCCCCTATTTTTAAAGCTCCAAAGAAAGCTAATGAAAAGGCTGCCTTAAATAACACTCACTAATAACTATCCCTACAAACAGTTTAAATTTCTACCCCAGCCTTCCTAAAAAACCAACAAAATTGGCCTACGTGAATCCACTCTAATTTTTCCTTTCCTAAAACCCTTCAGTGCTTGTGTTACCAAAAAATTTTTTATGATGTTACTCTCCCCCCTTAATTTTCTGCCAAAAACCACTCCTGCCATAAAACGATTCACTGACCCCACTGAAAAACTATTCTGACCCCCTCACCTAACCAACACAGCAATGCCCCCACTCAATCCTCAACTGAGCTTCCAGCCCCACAGCATGCTAACCATTCCTCCCCATTACTTCCAAACAGCCCTGTAAGCCATGCTTGTACCCTGAGCAAGAGTCCCCTCAATAACCGCTAGCTTAACATGTTCCAGAGCTGAAGCGGGCAAAACCTCCCATTCTCTTCTGCTCCCAGAGCCAACGTTCTGAACGGCTCCCACTGAAATAGAGAGAGAGCATCCACATTTGATTTATCGACTCTTTATGTACTGCCACCAACTACATGTTAAGCGACAATGCCTCCAGCACCAAGTACCATAACAGATTCACCACTGGTGGTGAAGAAGCTGTCAGAGTATCGAGGACCTGAACCAACCCCATGTTGTCGCAATGAAATCTGACCTTTTTGTTTTTAAAAGAACTGCTCAACAGCGCCACCGCCACTGCTATGGGGAACAGCTTCAATAAACCCACTTCTTTCCAAACCGGCGGCAAACTACCCACGCACCACTGACACAGCAAATAGGCCCCAAAATCTGTGCTTACCACTGTGTCTGTAAATAATTCCCAATTCACATTTTTGCAAACCTCCTCAATTACTACCAACTTTCCATTGTACTTCTCTAAAAACGTTGACCACGCCGCCAAATCACCTTTGTGGCTTTTCCCCAAACGAATAAAATGATGGGGGGACCACACCCCCACCGTGGCCAAAGCCAGCCTTCTGCAAAATACTCATCCCATCGGCATTATTCGGCAAGCGAAGTTGAGCTTCCTTTATAATGACTGCAGATCCCGCAAGGTGATCTTAGTCATCACCTGAACCTTTTCCACCACCTTCAAATCTTGCACTTTGTCTTCCGACAACCTGATTTCCATTGCTTCAGTGTTAATGGTAATACCCACCAAACTTGTTGTGGGTCCTTCCGTCTTGTCAGGGGCCAACGGCACCCTAAATTTCTGCGCCATCAACTGCAAAGTTCTGAACACTGCCACACAAATTGGCGACCCTCCTGGACCCACACACAGGAAATCATCAAGGTAATGGAGAACCAATTCCCTTACTGCAATATCCCTTACAACCCACTCCTGAAAAGAGCTAAAGGCTTAAAAATATGCGCATGACATCCCATGGGCAAACACTGATCCGCGAAATAACTTAGATCCCAAAAACACCCCAGCAAATGAATGCTTTCAGGCGCCACTAGTAATAGCCGAATTGCCGACTCAATATCAGCCTTTGCCAATAACACCCCTCTTCCACATTTCCTCACCCATCACACTGCTGCGTCAAACGAAGTATACACCACTGAACAAAGTTTGGGGTCTATACCATCATTCACTGACAGGTCCTTAGTTATAGGTAATTTTCAAAAAAGTTATACTTTTGCTGCTCCCACCCCCTAATCCTGTTCCAATCAACAAAAAATAGGGCTGTGCAAAACTTCAGCTCAATCGGACATCTGCTAGGCAACTCTCAAACACCTTGAAGTTGGAACATAGTATACGCATTACACAATGATTAATTCTGTTCAAAAGTGGTATACTCTCCTTATCTCAACTATTTTCTTTTTTCTTCTTAGAGAATTTTAAGTGCACAATTCCATGCAACCCCAGCAACTGTTTAAAAACAGCCATGACTTGCTTTCTCCTGAAGATGTTGGGATTTCAGGTGCTCCAAACAATTGCTCCTTGCCTTTAAAAGTTACTATTATTGCCATTCTATCAACCTTTTCAACAGTGCTGGGAGCAGCTTCCCATCCCAGTGCAACACTAATTCTTGCCAGTCGTTTAGGTTAAATTTGTGCTGTGTATCTCGCTTCTCTAAATTGTTTTCTAAGGCGTTGAAAAGAAGTGCAGTTTATTACTAGGTTTTTATTATTATGCCCCAAAGCTTCTGCAGCTGCCATTAATATGTAAACCCCATCTCTATCAGTGATTTTGCGCCCATCAAAAACTTCAGAGAGGCGGGGAGTAAAAAACTGCAATGTACCTTGAGTTCCTGAAACTGCTGCTGCTATGGTTGTTGGTGTTGCTGATATTTGCTGAACTCACTGTCCTCACTACCATCATTGCTTTGCCAGATTGATGTTGAAACATCAGTTTCTAATATAGCAAGCTGATGACTAGCAAGTAGCAAAATGTTATTTCATTTCTTCACAAGTCCTTTTTTTCCTTGCAGTTTCCATTCCATTTCCACCGTTAATAGTGACGTAACTTTTAACGCAAAAGTAATGCATGCAACCTTATTGTGCAACGCGCAAATCGCATTACATGATTGTATGTTAAAGCAATTGTAGCGCCGGCTTAATTTAGCAATAGCAATGCTAATTAAATGAATGAAAACTCACATTCATTTCCATTACTAGTGCTTACAAGTGATTATAAATTAAATAACAAAAAAAAAAGAGTTTCCAGGCGAAAATTTCAAAACTTCATCGCAGTTGTCCGATTGAGCTAAAATTTTGCGCAGATTGTTTTTTTGTTGATTGGAACAAGATAGCGGATGGGGGGGGAGCTAAACTTTTAGAAGTGATGAATCAACCGAAACTTATTTGGTTCTTTCTTTGGCACTACCCCCAGTGGTGACACTATGAAATCACGCAAAGGAGGGTCCTTAAACGGACCTGCTATGTGACCCATACAAACTTCCTTATTAAGTTTTTCAGTTACTACTGTTGGACACTGCAGTGCCGACCGTAAATTTTTTTTGGAAAGTGGTGCTACATGAGCAGAAGGCAGAATTTTAAAACCATCCCTGAAACCCCCCAATAGCAGAGTGGCCTTTTCCCTATCATGGTACCTATTTAAGAATGACACCATCTCTTCCATTCTCACTGGGGTCGTCCATTTTTTCAGCAACATCTGCGCCCTTTCCTTTCCCTTTTTTGAAGCACTTTGCAGCTCCACATGACCCAGCATTACATACAAGCTTACATCTACCTCCCATTTCGAATTTACATTGGCCCTCATTAAACTGCCAACAGAAACCGAGCCTATTCCCCCCCTCCTGTGCCATACTGACTTCCCCCTTGCGAACTCCTAGCCTGGCCAGATGACCCGGCTCTACCTGAAAAAGGCTGCCCATAGTATACCGGTGCCATCACCTGCAGCCACAGGCCAATGTCCTTTTGATCCCATCAAATAGATGGCCAAACCGCTTTCTGCTGCCTGAGCTGCTCATCATAGCGTAGCTAGGTCTGCCCTCTGTAGACCCTGTATGCCTCACAAATGGAGTCCAAAAACTAAAAATGCTGGAACAATTTTCCGGTGCCCTTTCCCCATTGACACTCGCTAAAATGGCCAATGATTGCAACCAATTAGTGAATCTCTGAGGAATCAAACACTACCTACACTTTTCCTCCTTTTCTGTCTTGTACCTTGCCCTTATCCAGATTAAATTTTTCTAATGGGAGCAGGGAAAATATTTCCACATATTCATCCCGCCATGTTTTTTCCTTCACCTCCTTTTTTAAGTGCACCCCCAATGGTTCCTCAAAACGCACGTACACTTCGCCTTTTGCCCGATCATCTAACCGAACCCCATCACCTTCCTTTTCCGTTTGTACTGCGACTGCCACCCCCTCCGCCCTGTAACTCCCAGTCACCCCAGTCGAGCTTCCTAATAGTATACTCCTGCAGCTAGATGATGCTCTTCATGGCATAGCCCACGCCGCCACAGGCGACAGACCCGACACATGCTCCTGACCTTTCAAAAACTCCCACATTTGTCTGATTAAAGTTCTAAAATTTCCTCCCCCACCAAGCGCCCCCTCAGCTGCTCCTTCACCCTACAACTCGCCGCCTAAGCTAACCCTTGCAGGCATGACATGGCTAGCTAAAGTCAACATAGTCAACATACAAGCCATGGAGGTTGGCTCACCGAATGAATGACAGGTGAGAGCTGCCTGTTATTGGCTGAGCACCTCAGCCAATCACATTCAGCTCTTTCAGCAGACGGGGATTTTAAATCCCCGCCTGCTGATAGATCACCACCACAGTGCAAGGGACAGCAGGAGAAGACGTTGCTGTTCCCCAGCAGCTGAAGCAAGGTGAGTATTTTTTTTTGTTTTTTTAAACCACTATTACTAGATTTTCAGGGAAGGGCTTATATTTATCAATTGCAGGCAGCAGAATCCTCTACTGCAGCTGACATGTGTGACAGCTGCGGCAGAGAATTGAAGAATTCCTCTGCTGCATCTGTCACAGATGTGGCAGATGCAGCAGCAGAGAATTCTTTTAACTAGCGGAGATGAAAAAAACATCTGCCACATGCCACAGATGTGTTCTTCATCCCAGCAGGGGTCACGGCAGCCGCGGACAGGTAACTATATATAATTTTTTTTTTTCATTTTTACACTAAAGTCTTTCTTTTTCAGAGAAGGCCTTATATGTAAAGCCCTTTCCTGAAAAAGAATGCAGGAGTGCCAGCAGAGCATTGTTCTCAATGGAGCCGTCTGCAGCAGCCGCGACTCCATTGAAGAGAATGCCTCCTTTGTTTTTACACTAAAATCTTTCTTTTTCAGGGAAGAGCTTATATGTAAAGCCCTTCCCTGAAAAAGAATGCAGGGGTGCCGGCAGAGCATTGTTTTCAATACAGCCGCCGGCAGCAGCCGCGGCTCTATTAGAAACAATGCGTGCATTCCGAATGGTGCACGCATGTCCTATCTTTGCAAGCACACACCAGTAAAGCATGGACATATGCACACACCATAGGGAATGCAATGTTGCAAATACAAGCGTGTTTTTGTGCTTCCGTCCGTATGCACGCACAAAAACACGCTCGTTACAGAACCAGAGATGCAGCCACTTGAAGTGGGGTTGGGAATATTAAATTTACAGCTGGCATTTTTCAGTCAGTGTGCAAAACAAAGGTGGATGAACAGACAGCATAGAAGATTTGCGATTTTCCTGTCCCAGGGGATAGGTTGCATATTTGCTCTCTCCTTGTCACACATGGGGGTCTTTCTTTTTCCATAAAAGTTGTGGAGAGATGAATCTAATCACTCCTAACAAAAAATGGCCACTTTCTGTTAATTTTGCTCGCCCAAAAATGAGAATAAAAAATAACCAAAACGTTGTGTTAATACCTTATGGTATTGGTCTTAGGATTTGGTGACAAAAAAAGTAGTAAAACGTAATAAATTCGGTGTTGTTGTAACTGAAATGAACTGTAGAATAAAGTTAACATAAGATTTATATCACATGGTGAACACCATAAAAGTAAATCCCCAAAAATAATGGTGAAATAACTTTTTTACATTTTCCCCACCGGACTACATAAATACAAAAGGTTACATAATTTACTGATTCTGAGGCTAAAGTTAGTAATGTCACTGAGGGGTTATAAAATGCATGTAAGGAGACTGACTGAGTTCTGCTCCAAATATATTTAAATGAAACATAAATTCAAAATCTACAATGAAAAAGTAACATATTCAGGAGGGTTTTTTAATGTAATTGTTACCATACAGTGCGGCATGGGGTCCCGCGGTCGGCGCGCGTCGCTCCGGCGTCGGCTCCAGCAGCCTGGAGCCCTGTGTCAAGGTCATCCCAGCAGCTTGGGTTGGCCAGTGGGCGGCGGCGTGGGCGTGCCCGCCCGTAGGGTGCCGCCCGCACTCCTCTGTGCTTCTTATACAGCAGTGGGTGGAGTTGCCTCCTCCCACTCTCCGCCCCTGGGCGGAACCTTGTGGTTAAAAGACTGACAGTGAACTGAGCTCATTGCCAGTTATTGGTTCTGCATGCACCTAGCCAGTCTGTCTGTGGTTCTCCTCAGTCAGTCCCTAGTGTTCGGTCAGCTCCCTCTGGTCCCCTTTTACTCAGTCTGTTTTTGTTGGTTTGGTTTGCCTCTAATCTAGTCTGGCCCAGTCAGCACTAGTTGCTATCCAGCACTCTGCCAGTTTGCCTGTGAGTTCCATCTCCAGCCTTGTCAGTTTTGTTTGGTCTGTTACACCTGCCTCCTCTGTCGGCACTCTGTTCCCCCCATTAGGTAGTTTCCTGCTTGTCAGCCGTCAGGTCCCTAGCCAGTGCAGGGACCGCCGTCCAGTTGTCCGCCTGGGGTTAGCCAGGGCCGAGGCAAGTAGGCAGGGACAGTGGGGTGCGGGAAGATCAGGGCATCCCACTTGGCGCTCGGGGGGCAGAGTGCCGTAACAGTAATGTGTCTGTTAGGGCATTAATGTCCCCATTTAATTTAGAAATGTATCAAAGTTTATAAAACTTGGTCTCTGGGCTATAAAAATTTAAACATGTAGCCTTGATTGGGACATTCATGTGTGTGCTCAGTAGTCCATTATCCCACAATTAACCCCTTCTTTTCACCGTTTTGGTTTTATATTACCTGGGTGAAGATAACAGGTTTTTTTTTGACCAGTACTTTTGGGAACCAGCACTTTTCATTAAGATCACTGGTAGAGATGAGCGAACACCAAAATGTTCGGGTGTTCGTTATTCGGAACGAACTTCCCGCGATGTTCGAGGGTTCGTTTCGAACAACGAACCCCATTGAAGTCAATGGGCGACCAGAGCATTTTTGTATTTCACCGATGCTCGC
The DNA here is from genome assembly GCF_035609145.1 of Eleutherodactylus coqui. Taxonomy (NCBI): domain Eukaryota; kingdom Metazoa; phylum Chordata; class Amphibia; order Anura; family Eleutherodactylidae; genus Eleutherodactylus; species Eleutherodactylus coqui. Next base: position 80,267,785 of record NC_089839.1, read on the forward strand.
TAAGGTTTTCATGTGTGAAAATCTGGGCAATTCAAGAAAGTGATGGGAACGACACAGCAACGGATAGGGCAGGCGAGGGGCTACATGTTGGGCTGCATCTCAAGTTCACAGGTCCCACTATTAAGCCACAATACCGGCAAGAGTGGGCCCCCCCCCCTCCCAACAACTTTTACTTCTGAAAAGCCCTCATTAGCATGGCATACCTTTGCTAAGCACCACACTACCTCCAACAAAGCACAATCACTGCCTGCATGACACTCCACTGACACTTCTCCTGGGTTACATGCTGCCCAACCGCCCCCCCTCCCCCCCACAGCGCACACCAAAGTGTCCCTGGGCAGCCTTCAGCTGCCCTCATGCCACACCACGCTCATGTCTATTTAGAATTGCGTCTGCCATGACGAGGGACCGCAGGCACACACTGCAGAGGTTGGCACGGCTAGGCAGCGACCCTCTTTAAAAGTGGCGGAGCGATAGCCCACAATGCTGTACAGAAGCAATGAGAAATAGAATCCTGTGCCACCGCCATCAGGAGCTGCACACGTGGGCATAGCAATGGGGAACCTATGTGCCACACACTATTCATTCTGTCAAGGTGTCTGCATGCCCCAGTCAGACCGGGCTTTTTAATTCATAGACACAGGCAGGTACAACTCCCTATTGTGAAGTCCCTGTCGACCCACAGCATGGGTGGCTCCCTGGAACCCACCGGCGGTACATAAAAATATCCCATTGCATTGCCCAACACAGCTGAGGTAGTAATGTCGTGCTTAATGCAGGTGGGCTTCGGCCCACACTGCATGCCCCAGTCTCACTGGGGTTCTTTATAAGTGTACAGATGTAGTAAAAACTCCGTGTGCACCTACAGCATGGGTGGGTGCCAGGAAGCCACCGGCGGTACATAGAAATATCCCATTGCATTGCCCAACACAGCTGAGGTAACGTCAGCTGTAATGCAGGTGGGCTAAAAATTAATTTGATTACACTGTAGGCGAGGGCCCACAAAAATTGCTGTATCAACAGTACTAATGTACATCCCAAAAATTGGCCATGGCCAGCCAAGAGGGCAGGTGAAACCCATTAATCGCTTTGGTTAATGTGGCTTAAGTGGTAACTAGGCCTGGAGGCAGCCCAGTGTAACGAAAAATTGGTTCAAGTTAAAGTTCCAACGCTTTTAAGCGCATTGAAACTTATAAAAATTGTTCAGAAAAATTATTTGAGTGAGCCTTGTGGCCCTAAGAAAAATTGCCCGTTCAGCGTGATTACGTGAGGTTTCAGGAGGAGGAGCAGGAGGAGGAGGAGGAATATTAGACACAGATTGATGAAGCAGAAATGTCCCCGTTTTGGATGGTGAGAGAGAACGTAGCTTCCATCCGCGGGTGCAGCCTACGTATTGCTTACGTATCGCTGCTGTCCGCTGGTGGAGAACAGAAGTCTGGCGAAATCCAGCCTTTGTTCATCTTGATGAGTGTTAGCCTGTCGGCACTGTCGGTTGACAAGCGGCTACGCTTATCTGTGATGATTCCCCCAGCCGCACTAAACACCCTCTCCGACAAGACGCTAGCCGCAGGACAAGCAAGCACCTCCAGGGCATACAGCGCGAGTTCAGGCCACATGTCCAGCTTCGACACCCAGTAGTTGTAGGGGGCAGAGGCGTCACCAAGGATGGTCGTGCGATCCGCTACGTACTCCCTCACCATCCTTTTACAGTGCTCCCGCCGACTCAGCCGTGACTGGGGAGCGGTGACACAGTCTTGGTGGGGAGCCATAAAGCTGGCCAGGCCCTTAAAGACTGTTGCACTGCCTGGGATGTACATGCTGCTCGATCTCCGCACCTCCCCTGCTACCTTGCCCTCGGTACTGCGCCTTCTGCCACTAGCGCTGTCGGCTGGGAATTTTACCATCAGCTTGTCCGCAAGGGTCCTGTGGTATAGCAACACTCTCGAACCCCTTTCCTCTTCGGGAATCAGAGTGGGCAGGTTATCCTTATACCGTGGATCGAGCAGTGTGTACACCCAGTAATCCGTCGTGGCCAGAATGCGTGCAACGCGAGGGTCACGAGAAAGGCATCCTAACATGAAGTCAGCCATGTGTGCCAGGGTACCTGTACGCAACACATGGCTGTCTTCACTAGGAAGATCACTTTCAGGATCCTCCTCCTCCTCCTCAGGCCATACACGCTGAAAGGATGACAGGCAATCAGCCGGTGTACCGTCAGCAGCGGCCCAAGCTGTCTCTTCCCCCTCCTCCTCATCCTCCTCATGCTCCTCCTCCTCCTCCTGTACGCGCTGAGAAATAGACAGGAGGGTGCCCTGACTATCCAGCGGCATACTATCTTCCCCCGCCCCCGTTTCCGAGCGCAAAGCAGCTGCCTTTATGGTTTGCAGGGAATTTCTCAAGATGCATAGCAGAGGAATGGTGACGCTAATGATTGTAGCATCGCCGCTCACCACCTGGGTAGACTCCTCAAAATTACCAAGGACATGGCAGATGTCTGCCAACCAGGCCCACTCTTCTGAAAGGAATTGAGGAGGCTGACTCCCACTGCGCCGCCCATGTTGGAGTTGGTATTCGACTATAGCTCTACGTTGTTCATAGAGCCTGGCCAACATGTGGAGCGTAGAGTTCCACCGTGTGGGCACGTCGCACAGCAGTCGGTGCACTGGCAGCTTAAAGTGATGTTGCAGGGTGCGCAGGGTGGCAGCGTCCGTGTGGGACTTGCGGAAATGTGCGCAGAGCCGGCGCGCCTTTCCGAGCAGGTCTGACAAGCGTGGGTAGCTTTTCAGAAAGCGCTGAACCACCAAATTAAAGACGTGGGCCAGGCATGGCACGTGCGTGAGGCTGCCGAGCTGCAGAGCCGCCACCAGGTTACGGCCGTTGTCACACACGACCATGCCCGGTTGGAGGCTCAGCGGCGCAAGCCAGCGGTCGGTCTGCTGTGTCAGACCCTGCAGCAGTTCGTGGGCCATGTGCCTCTTATTGCCTAAGCTGAGTAGTTTCAGCACGGCCTGCTGACGCTTGCCCACCGCTGTGCTGCCACACCGCGCGACACCGACTGCTGGAGACATGCTGCTGCTAACACATCTTGATTGCGAGACAGAGGAGGAGGAGGAGGAGGAGGAGGAGGGTCCTTTAGTGGAGGAAGCATACACCTCCGCAGATACCACCACCGAGCTGGGGCCCGCAATTCTGGGGGTGGGTAGGACATGAGCGGTCCCAGGCTCTGACTCTGTCCCAGCCTCCACTAAATTCACCCAATGTGCCGTCAGGGAGATGTAGTGGCCCTGCCCGCCTGTGCTTGTCCACGTGTCCGTAGTTAAGTGGACCGTGGCAGTAACCGCGTTGGTGAGGGCGCGTACAATGTTGCGGGAGACGTGGTCGTGCAGGGCTGGGACGGCACATCGGGAAAAGTAGTGGCGACTGGGAACTGAGTAGCGCGGGGCCGCCGCCTCCATGATACTTTTGAAGGACTCCGTTTCCACAACCCTATACGGCAGCATCTCAAGGCTGATGAATTTTGCTATGCGGACGGTTAACGTTTGAGCGTGCGGGTGCGTGGCGGCGTACTTGCGCTTGCGCTCCAACAGTTGCGCAAGCGACGGCTGGACGGTGCGCTGAACTACACTGCTGGATGGGGCCGAGGACAGCGGAGGTGAGGGTGTGGGTGCAGGCCAGGAGACGGTAGTGCCTGTGTCCTGAGAGGGGGGTTGCATCTCAGTGGCAGGTTGGGGCACAGGGGGAGAGGCAGGGGTGCAAACCGGAGGCGCTGAACGGCCTTCGTCCCACCTTGCGGGGTGCTTGGCCATCATATGTCTGCGCATGGTGGTGGTGGTGAGGCTGTTGGTGTTGGCTCCCCGGCTGAGCTTTGCGCGACAAAGGTTGCACACCACTGTTCGTCGGTCGTCAGGCGTCTCTGTGAAAAACTGCCAGACCTTAGAGCACCTCGGCCTCTGCAGGGTGGCATGGCGCGAGGGGGCGCTTTGGGAAACACTTGGTGGATTATTCGGTCTGGCCCTGCCTCTACCCCTGGCCACCGCACTGCCTCTTGCAACCTGCCCTGCTGATGCCCTTGACTCCCCCTCTGAAGACCTGTCCTCCTGAGTAAGCGTTGCACACCAGGTGGGGTCAGTCACCTCATCGTCCTGCTGCTCTTCCTCCGAATCCTCTGTGCGCTGCTCCCTCGGACTTACTGCCCTTACTACTACCTCACTGCAAGACAACTGTGTCTGATCGTCATCGTCCTCCTCACCCACAGAAAGTTGTTGAGACAGTTGGCGGAAGTCCCCAGCCTCTTCCCCCGGACCCCGGGAACTTTCGAATGGTTGGGCATCAGTGACGATAAACTCCTCTGGTGGGAGAGGAACCGCTGCTGCCCAATCTAAGCAGGGGCCCGAGAACAGTTCCTGGGAGTGTTCCCGCTCCTGAGCAGGTGTTATTGTAGTGGAGTGAGGAGGCTGGGAGTAAGGAGGAGCAGCAGACAGAGGATTCGGATTGGCAGCAGTGGACGGCGCAGAACTGCGGGTAGACGATAGGTTGCTCGAAGCACTTTCTGCCATCCAGGACAGGACCTGCTCACACTGCTCATTTTCTAATAACCGTCTCCCGCGTGGACCCATTAATTGGGCGATGAATGTGGGGACACCAGAAACGTGCCTCTCTCCTAATCGCGCAGCAGTCGGCTGCGACACACCTGGATCAGGAGCTTGGCCTGTGCCCACACCCTGACTTGGCCCTCCGCATCCTCGGCCGCGTCCACGTCCTCTAGGCCTACCCCTACCCCTCAGCATGCTGTATTACCAGTGATTTGATTTCACAGGCAGCTAATAAATTGGCGCAAGACTGCAGGCCAAATATAATTTTTTCCCTTTTTTGAAAACGAAAGGCCCCACTGCCTCTAGTGAATGAATAATCTAAGTTTAATAACTGTGCTGTTTTCCTGCTAATGTGTCACAGAATGTGAGGGTAGCAGAGTTATTAACTGTGGCAGAGCAGGTATTTTTTTCCCAATTAAGGAAAGCAAATGGCGAAGCCAGGAGTAAAACGTAGCTGGGTGCGTCTGATTTTTACAGGTTGCACACGCAGCCGACACGTGTCCACCGGCGTTAGGACGGACAGAGGCAGGACAAATAGAATTATTTTCCCTTTTTTTGCACCAAAAGGCAGCACTGCGTATATTCAATGAATAATAACTGTGTTGTGGCCCTGCCTATACAATTCTTTCCCTGCAGTATCAATGGAGGGTGCAATGGTCTGCAGAGGCGATTTTGAGAAGCAAAAAAAAATGCAGCACAGCTAACAGCAGCCTGGACAGTACTGCACACGGTTAAATATGGCCCTAGAAAGGACCGTTGAGGTTCTTGAAGGCTACACTCACTCCTAACACTCTCCCTGCCTATGCAGCACTTCTGTCCCTAATGCCAGGTGCAACGCTCTGCAGAGCCGATTTTGAGAAAAAAAAAATTGCCACTGCTAACAGCAGCCAACACACAGCTATCAGTGGCCCTAATAAGGACCTTTGGGGGGTCTTGAAGCCTACACTAACTACCAATTCTTTGCCTACAGCAGCCCCGGTACAAACAGCACTGTCCCTCATCTAACTCACACGGCATCTGAGACGAACCGCGGGAGGGGCCGACTTTTATGTTCGGGTGACACCTGATCTTCCCAGCCACTCACAGCAGGGGGGTGGTATAGGGCTTGAATGTCACAGGGGGAAGTTGTAATGCCTTCCCTGTCTTTCAATTGGCCAGAAAAGCGCGCTAACGTCTCAGGGAAGGAAGTGAAAGTAACCAGAACACCGCATGGTGTTCGTTACGAATAACGAACATCCCGAACACCCTAATATTCGCACGAATATCAAGCTCGGAAGAACACGTTCGCTCATCTCTAATCACTGGCTTTAGAATTTTTCTGAATGCATGGAAATTTAACACTTTATGTGCTGGGCTCTATTACTTTGGTATTACACTATTATAGCGTGGGGGCATTTAGAATTTATATCCCAAAAGTGTTGATTTTTGCACTAACACTAGTAACTTGGACTGTGTATTAACCCCTACCTCTCCATCACGTGTTCCTCAGGACTGGGATGTGCCTTGGGCATTTGATATAAGCCAAGGGCACTCTTCTCCTTTTTATAAATAAAAAACTTAAAGGGCTAACACAGCGTACCCGGTTCCCCATATAGGAATCATAAATGCGGAATAAAAAGTATAATAAGGGGACCTTATTCTTATTGGAAAGGCAAATAAACTATGACATTGAACTTTTTTAAAAAATACATTAAGTGTTACCGTATATACCGGCGTATAAGGCGACGGGGCGTATAAGACGACCCCCCAACTTTCACCTTATACACCGGTAATACAGTGGAGAAAAAAAAAAATCATTACTCACCTCCCCCGGCGTTCTGTCGCGCTCCGGCAGGATGTCGCTCGCTCCTCGTCCCCGGCGCAGCATTGCTTTCTGAATGCGGGGCTTGAAATCCCCGCCTCCAGAAAGCTAATACACACGCCGTCAGCCAGTTACAGCCATTCAATGACAGCATTGAATGGCTGTGATTGGCTGAAGGCGCACGTGTGTTAGCAATCACACCCATTCAATGATGTCATTGAATAGTGTGATTGGCTGAAGCCACGTGCGCCTTCAGCCAATCACAGCCATTCAATGCTGTCATTGAATGGCTGTAACTGGCTGACGGCGTGTGTATTAGCTTTCTGGAGGCGGGGATTTCAAGCCCCGCATTCAGAAAGCAATGCTGCGCCGGGGACGAGGAGCGAGCGACATCCTGCCGGAGCGCGACAGAACGCCGGGGGAGGTGAGTAATGATTTTTTTTTTTTTACACTTTTTTTTTGGTATTACCGGCGTATAAGACGACCCCCGACTTCAGAGAAGATTTTTCGGGGTTCAAAAGTCGTGTTATACGCCGGTATATACGGTAAGTTAAACTTTGTTGCATCTGTAAAATGTACTGAACACATTTCTAAGTAGGGTGAAAATGAAAAAAAAACGCGGGTGGGATATTTTTTTAATTGAATTTTTAAGGCATTCACTGTGAAGTAAAAATTACACGTTACGTAATTCGGCTCTGTGGTTCTGTAGGTGTCCAGGAGCGCACTGCTGCAGGGTTTGGATGATTTGGGTGGCTGATGGTGTGGAATTCTCTAGTCATCCAATCACCATCGGTCTGTGTACGTAACTTCGTGCCCCCTTTTGCTAACGGGTACTGGTCACTTTATACCTTTACATCTTCTAACTTACCTGGGTGTTAGGATGTAGCAGAAATTGAATATACCCCAAATGGAATTAGGGGTATTAGGCCTTTAATGAACCAACAGTTAACCACCATTTGTGCAGTATGGTTACTGATTGTAAATTCTTCCCCTGTCTGCAACAAGTTTTTGCACAGGTTCCAGAGGTCTGGTCGTTCTTGCAGGCATGGAAATTTGCATTGAGCACAAATTAAAAAAATTCTTCAGCTACCAAATTCACTAAGTATGAAGCCACCTTTCTAGCACCCTTACATCCCAATCGCAATAGTTCTAAATACAGCTTCATTCTTTCCGCTAAATTTGGAAAGGGTGGAGGGAAGATAGGGAAGGCAGGAGTGTCAGGGGCGTCAGGGGCAGATTTTAAGCGCATGATTGTCTAGAATTAAATGGAAGGGAAACTAGGGGTTTTAAAAAGGTTACTTATCCCATTCCTAATTCAGAGATAGACTGGGGTCGCAAAAAGATCCTTACACATTTCCTAGTCTGCAACACTGCATCTGTAACACAGGCCTTACAGGCCACTATCCACCTCTCACCTGATGATACTGTTACCCTCGGCTCTAAAGTGAATGAACAGTTAATTTGCTTGTTACAAGTTTTTGCCTTCTTGGAAAAAGCTAAAAGTCCATACCCCGTGCAGATATAGCCCAGTTTACTTGGGTCCCACAGACGCTATGGGAGACTAGGAAGACAGAAATTGGGAAGCTTCCACTTCCATCTGTTTTGGTCAAGCTTAAAGATGGGACTGTGCTTCCTTGCATGCCTCAGAACCCTCTGAGCCCCGTACAAGAGGCAGCCATTGAAGTAACAATTCATGACTTACTACAGGCCAGGGTCATAAAAGTAACTACATTGAATCCCGCTGCATTATTTTCGCTTGGATTGAAAAAGGACACAGTAACCACTGAGCAGCCTGACAATAGGGGGAAAAGGACACAGTAACCATTGAGCAGCCTGAAAATACTCTGATGAACCAATTACTAATGCAGATTTTGAGTTTTTTTTAGATTGTTCCAGATTTTTCCTCTAAATTGAATTAATTCCTGAAAAAAAACTGTGGGGTCAAAATACTCTGGACCCCCCTCAGTGGATACATTAAGGGGTGTAGTTTTTAAAATGGGGTCATTTAGCTGGGGTAGCTATTAGAGATGAGTGAACCTACTCGTTTCGAGTAATTACTCGATCGAGCACCGCGATTTTCGAGTACTTCCATACTCGGGTGAAAAGATTCGGGGGGCGGGGGGAGGCGTGGCGGAGCGGGGGGTAGCAGCGGGGAACAGGGGGGAGGCCTCTCTCTCTCCCCCTCCCCCCCACTCCCCACTGCAACCCCCCACTCACCCACGGCGCCCCCCGAATCTTTTCGTCCGAGTACGGAAGTACTCGAAAATCGCGGCGCTCGGGCGAAAAAGGGGCGTGGCCGAGTAGGTTCGCTCATCTCTAGTATCTATCATTCTGACACCTTTGAGCATTTGCAAACTTTGGCTTGGTGCAGGAAAATAAAGTGTTCCTCAAAATGCTGAAAAGTAATGTTAAATTTGTACGTCATCTAAATGGTTAAAAAAAACCACACGTTTTCAAACGTGCATTCAGAATAAAGTAAACAGATGGAAATATATATCCTATCAAAAATTTTTACAGTATGTTTGCACATATTTGAGATATTACAGTTGAAAATGTGAAAAAATGATAATTTTTTCAAAATGTTTCCAATATTGGTACTTTTAATAAATATACACAAATTCTATTGGTCTATTTTTTCCGCCTAAATGAAGTACAACATGTGGCGAAAAAACAATGTCAGAATCACTTGGATATGCAAACCTTTACGGAGTTATGCTATGTTGAACGACGCATGTCAGATTTCCAAAATTTGGCTCTGTCACTAAGGCGCAAACAGGCTTCGTCACCAAGGGGTTAAACACCCGACTACAATTTATAGCAAGAAGGAAATCCTGCCAGCTAGATGAAACCTGTGAGGGACCTCCCACATTGTTGAGTATAACTGACGTAATAGCTCTAATAGCATTAATAGTAGGGGTCTGGGGTCTAGCAATAACTAATGGCAGGGTAATAAATGGTACAGCATGTGATATGCCAAGAGCACTTAACGCTATCTTACAGGTTCTTGACTTGTTACCGTATGGACCAGAGCTACAATTGATAGTATTCAATCATGGATGTAAGAATTTTGATGGTATATGTTGTGTATAGTTACCTGTAAGTAGACAATTTTTTGCTTGTGGATGAGAGCCAATTTGCATGGAGTTGAATGATAAAATGCTGACTGCCTACAGTTACTACTACAGTAACTTCACATATTATCTCCATACTACTTATACATTTCACATAATAATAAAACCATATTTAGTACTGTAGTGGACAATACCCAGAGAGATTTCCAAAAATCAGCTCATTTAGTTTAGAAAAAAGATGGCTGAGGGACAACCTAATAAATATACAAATGTATAGTGGTCCACTATACTGATCAGACTATTACCACTGGGCAATACATGAACTCCCCTCTAAACCCCACTGGCCCTTCTGTTAAGATTCTGCCTGGGACCCCAAATACCATCCAAGGGTTCCCTTTGCACAGACACAACTGACAAAAAGATATGGGAAATATATCACAATATTGTGACTGCCAACATTAAAAAAGAATATTCTAATATAGTCGTTCTTTACGTGAAGAAGGAACATTAGTGTAAGGGTGGTTTCACACCTGCATGGGGGATTCCGGTTTCCCCCTCTGTTCGGTGAGCAGGAAATGGGAGTTCCTGTGGCTGAATGGCTCCATCTTAAGACAGAACTGAACAGCATCAAAAGGACAATGTTGTCTGTTCGCTTTCCGCTCAGCTTTTAGCCAGAAGGAAAAGCACAGCATGTAGAGGGCTTAGTCAGATGAGCGAATTTTTCAGGCATTATATATGCGGGAAAAAAATTGCACATTGTGTGTAGAAAAAAATTGCATGACCGGGTCCACATGTCCTATCTTTTGCAGGTATGATTTTTTTCCGCTTCTAAAAAACGAACATGTGACCGCTTTCATTAGAAAGCATTGGTTCTAATAGAGCCATTTTGAAAACACACCTATACATGCATGAAAAATTCGCTCGTCTGAATGAGCCCTTAGTGCTGGATCTGTGATGGAACCTCCGACCAGGGATCCCAACACAGATGTGAAACCACTTTAAAGCTGGGTTCACATGGGGCGGATTTGCTGCGGAGTTTCGCTGCGCAAATCCGCCTGCGGCCGCTAATCCATACATTAGCCTGTCCACACGGGGCAGACAATCCGTTGCAGCAAAGCGGGCATTACCCAGCGCTGCAGAGCGGATTCCCGGAACACAGCATGCCCATTTTTTTTTTACCGTTGCGGCTTCGCTTCTCTGTATGGGAGAGCTGGCCGCAACAGAAAAGCATGCGTTGAAGTGCCGCGGGTTTTCTACTGGGAAAGCGTCCCATGTGAACACAGCCTAAGAGATCGGTAAAGTTGACATTATACAATACCTACATTACAAGACAAAAGTGCCATATTTAGCTGCTGAGATAAAAAAATCTGTAAACATTCAGGCAGTAATCCCTAATAAATTCATTATTTTCTTGCCTAAGAATTGCTGGATTATTTATGAGGTTCTACATGAAGATACTACTAATTTCATTTTAATAAATCTTCTCTATATGAAGCTCGTTCCCCACATGCCAGAATATGTCACGCCGCAGAAGCACTTAAATATGCTGAAATAAGTCAGTTAAATGAGAAGTCATTTTCATGGCATAATTTTATTGATTAACGGCTTTGTGTGTTGATGAACTACTCCGTGTTTTTTTTCCTTTTTTGCGCTGCTTCGCTACTAATAGCAAGCTCACTACTTTAGAGTAAACAGAAGGCTCGTGTATTCGTTTTATCCAAGAGGAATAAAATAAGTGATTTTGCATTTTCAACCCCAACCCTTAACCACAGTAATGGATTTTAATCTTCTTCTCCCCGGGGAAAATGATTCCACTGAGACGATTAACACATGTAAAAAATTATCTTCGTAGCAAATTGAACTCTGGAGTTGGCAAAGATAATGAAATAGAAATGTCACTGGAATCCGAGCCGTAGATTTTCATCCAATTTTTAAATCAGTTTCAACAATATTAAACCAGTGTTTGTGAATTAAAACCAAAGATAGAGGATACAAGACTATGGGCACATTACAGCCAAATCAGATAACACTATGTATCAAAGTGCTGTATTTTTTTTTACAATCATAAGCAAAGTCCCCATCTTAAATCCTTAACCACTTAAGGACACGGCAATTTTTTTTTTCACTTTTAGTTTTTCCTTTTCACTTTCAAAAAACCATAACTCTTTTATTTATCCATAGATGTATCTGTCTAATGGCTTGTTTTTTTGCAGGGTGAGTTTTATTTTTCAATGGTACTATGTAATGTACCATATAATGTACTGAAAAACTTTTTTAAAAATTCTAAAAAAAGAAGGCAATTTCGCCACTTTAAGGCAAAATTTAGTCCTTATTTCTATGGTGTACAAACTGCAGTAAAAATGACAGATAACTTTATTCTATTGATCACTACAATTACTACCATACCAAATGTATGTAGTTTTTTTGGCTGCACTACAATAATCCCTCGTCTATTGCAGGGGTTACGTTCCGGAGACCCCTGCGATACCTGAAAATCCACAAAGTAGCGGTGTTATATTTACACAAATGCATCTGTTTGGTGAACTGCCAAACAATCGCAAAACTGAACAAACAGACCAATGCTACAATCAGTGAGCCAATCAGCGCACAGGATACAGAACACATTCCATCAGCCAATAGTGTGCCGGGTACAATCTCGTATTTGCAAGCGCTAGTGGTGTACTTTTTTCCTGTATGTACCGCAAAATTACGTAATATAGTGAAAAATTCAGCATAAACAGAATTACATATGGTCTATCTAAAATTCGCAATGCACTGAAGCGGCAATTATTGAACCGCGATATAGCGAGGGATCACTGGACTTTTAAAAAATAAAATATAATTGGAAAAAATACAATTATTTTCTGACGCCATCTTCTGACTGCCATAACTTGTGAGGGCCCTTTTTTTGTGCTGTAGTTTCCACTGGTACCATTTTTCAGTATGTATGACTTTTTATTGCTTTAATTTACATTTTCTTGGAGACGAGGTAACCAAAAAAAGCACAATTTGGAAGTAGATTTATTTCTGATAACGTTCACTCTAGGGGGTAAATATAATGCATTATTTTGAGAGATTGGACTTTTATGGATGCAGTGATACCAAATATGCTTTTGTTTTTTTACATCATTTTTTCAAACTTTTATTACCTTTTATTTATTTTTTCAATAATCAATAAAACTTTTTTTAAACTTATTTGTATTTATTCTTTCAGTCCACATAAAGGACACAAACTTTCAGTGGTTTGATCGCTCCTGCAGTAGGATATAATGATACTATGTGCACAAAGATGGTATTACACAGGAAGAAATCAGTGTGCCCAAACATGGCAGAGTTTCACCCCGCCAAGGACCTCGGACCTCGGACCAAGGAGTCTTTGCGCACCCACAGCATAGGCATACCCCTGTAACATTTCTGTAGCAGCAGTATAGGCGGACCCCAGTAACATTTCTGTAGCAAGAGTATGGCCAGACCCCAGTAACATTTCTGTAGCAAAAGTATAGGCAGACCCCAGTAACATTTCTGTAGCAAAAGTATAGGCAGACCCCTGTAACATTTCTGTAGCAAGAGTATAGGCAGACCCCAGTAACATTTTTGTAGCAAAAGTATAGGCGAACCCCTCAAACCATTCAGTAGAAACTGCATAGGCGGACCCCAGTAACATTTCTGTAACAAAAGTATAGGCAGACCCCAGTAACATTTCTGTAGCAATAGTATAGGCGAACCCCTAAAACCATTCAGTAGAAACTGTATAGGCAGACCCCAGTAACATTTCTGTAACAAAAGTATAGGCAGACCCCAGTAACATTTCTATAGCAAGAGTATAGGCGGGCCCCAGTAACATTTCTGTAGCAAATGTATAGGCAGACCCCTATAACATTTCTGTAGCAAGAGTGTAGGCGAAGGCCGGAATACTTAGTTAGATAACAGTATAGGCGAGGGCCAGAAAAATTGGTGTACCAAGAGTACAAGTGCACCCCTGAAAAATTGCTTACTTGCAAGGGCAGGTGAAACCCATAAACATTTTTTAAAGATACAGCTCGCTGTTGCTTAATTTTTAACAGAGCCTGGAGTCAGCCCTGTGAAAAAAATTGGTTTCTGTCAAAGTATTAATACTTTTGAAACTTTGAAAAATTGTAAAAAACTTTTAAACAGAGCCTTTCAGCGTGATGACATGCTGTTTTAGGAGGAGGAATAATAATATCAGAGAGTGATTGACAAAGCTAATTCCCCCTTTTTTGTGGTGATAGAGAATGCATTTTTCTCCTGTTGCAGCGAAAAGAATCATTAGGTTCTGCTGCTTTCCGCTGGTGGAGAAGAGAAGTCTGAGGAAATCCAACCTTTGTTCATCTTTATGAGTGTAAGCATGTCCGCACTGGCAGTTGACACGTGGGTATGCTTATCCGTGATGATTCCCCTAGCTGCACTAAACACCCTTTCTGACAAGACGCTAGCGGCAGGGCAGGCCAGCACTTCCAGGGCATACAGCGCAAGTTTGTGCCACGTATCCAGCTTTGACACCCAATAGTTGTATGGAGCAGAGGCATCACGGAGGACGGTCGTATGATCGGCTACGTACTCCCTCACTATCTTTTTACAGTGCTCCCTCTGACTCAGCCTTGACTGGGGAGTGGTGACACAGTCTTGCTGGGGAGCCATAAAGCTGGCAAAGGCTTTGGAGATTGTCCCCCTGCCTGCGCTGGACGTGCAGCCTGATCTCCGCTCCTGCCCTGCTACTTGACCCTCTGAACTGCGTCTTCTGCCACTAGCTGTCAGGACTTAGGGTCTGAGAAACTGGAAGTCCTTGAAAAAACCCGCAACCCCTGTCCCTACCTACTTGCCCCCCTGGGCTAAGCCCCAGGGCGACAACTGGGCAACGGTCCATATACTCATTAGGGAAGGGGAACATGGGGACTAATAAAAAAAGGCAGACACTGGAGCAAACAACAGCAAGGAGAGTCAGACTATCCGGGTCGGTAACGAAAGGGTACGCTGTACAACAGGGTCAGGCAAAGGCAACGTCAGGTTCAAAAACAGGGAGTCAAAAGTCAGGAGTCACAACAAGAAGTACGCTGGTGTAGCAGGAAGACCAAACTAACACTGGCACTGGAATGCAGACACAAGCAGGTTTAAATGCTGTCAGAGCTCACGCCCCAGCAGCTGATTGGGGCAGGAAGTCTAACAGCAGCTGAGTGCACCCAGCAGCACTGGGGAACCCGCCCCCAGCCCTGCAGAAGGCAGGGAAAAAGACAAATGGCTGGTTGCCATGATACCGAGGATGCAACGTGGGGCAACTACCCCCTCGTCCTTAGCAACCCGGCGGCGAGGAGGAGCTCGGCGGCCAGGGGAGGTGACGAGGACCGGGGCTCCCCTGCGCCACACAGTGGCAGCCCGTGTGACAGGACCAGCGGTGAGGGCACAAGGGACCCGCGAACCCCTGGTCCTTACACTAGCACTGTCAGATGGGAACTTTAGCATCACTTTTTCCACCAGGGCCCTGTGGTATTGCATCACTCTCGTACCCCTTTCCTCTTCGGGAATGAGAGTGGAAAGGTTCTCCTTATACCGTGGGTCGAAAAGGGTGTACACCCAGTACTCCGTGTTGGCCAGAATGCGTCTAACGTGAGGGTCATGGGAAAGGCAGCCTAACATGAAGTCAACCATGTGTGCCAGGGTCCCAGTATGCAACACATCACTGTCCTCACTAGGAAGATGACTTTTAGGATCCTCCTCCTCTTCAGCCCATACACGCTGAACAGATGAGAGGCAAGCAGCATGGGTACCCTCTGCAGTGTGGCCAGCTGTCTCTTCCCCCTCCTCCTTCTCCTCCTCCCCCTCCTCCTCCTCCTCCTCCTCCAAAAAGCGCTGAGATATAGAAATGGGGGTGGTCTGGCTATCAAGCGACATACTGTCATCCCCCATCTCCTGTTCCAACCGCAAAGCGTCGGCCTTTATGCTTAGCAGCAAACTACTCAGCAGTCAAAGCAGTGGGATGGTAACGCTAATGATTGCAGCATCGCCGCTCACCATCTGGGTATACTCCTCAAAGTTTCTGAGGACCTGGCAGATATCTGCCATCCATGTGCACTCCTCAGTAAAGAATTGTGGAGGCTGACTACCACTCCGCCGCCAATGTTGCAGCTGGTATTACACTATTGCTCTACGCTGCTTGTACAGCCTGGCCAACACGTGCAGCGTAGAATTCCAGTGTGTGGGCACGTCGCACAGCAGTCGGTGCTCTGGCAGCTGAAACCGACGTTGCAGGGTCCTCAGGGTGGCAGCATCCGTGGTGGACTTGCGGAAATGTGCGCAGACGCGGCGTACCTTGCCGAGCAGGTCAGACAAGAGGGGGTAGTTTTTCAGAAACTGCTGAACCACCAGACTGAAGACATGGGCCAGGCATGGTATGTGTGTGAGGCTGCCGACCTGCAGAGCCGCCACTAGGTTATGACCATGCCCGGTTGGAGGCTCAGCGGTGAAAACCAGAGGTCGGTCTGCTCTGTCACACCATGCAGCAGCTCGGGGGCCATGTGCCTCTTGTCACTTAAGCTGATTAGTTTCAGCACAGCTTGCTGACACTTGCCCAACGCTGTGCTGCCGTGCCGCATGCTATCGACTGCTGGCGACGTGCTCACACTTCTTAATTGAGAGGTAGACGTGGCGGAAGAGGAGGGGGAGGGGTGCGGAGGAGGTGGCATAAAATGCTGCAGATACCAGCACCGAGGTAGAACCCGTTATTCTGGGTGTGGGTAAGACGTGAGCGGTCCCAGGCACTGACTCGGTCCCAGCCTCCACCAAGTTCACCCAATGTGCCGTCAGGGAGATATAGTGGCCCTGCCCACCAGTACTTGTGCACGTGTCCGTGGTTAAGTAGACCTTCCCAGTAACCGCGTTGGTGAGGGCACGATTTATGTTGCGGGAGACGTGCTGGTGTAGGGCTGGGACGGCACACCGGAAAAATAGCGGCGACTGGGGATCGAGTAGCGCGGGACCATCGGCACCATCATGTTTTTGAATGCCTCTGTTTCCACAAGCCTGTACCGCAGCATCTCCAGGCTGATTAATTTGGCAATGTGCACGTTTAAAGCTTGTGCATGCGGGTGGGTGGCGGTGTATTTCCGCTTTCGCTCCAACGCTTGTGTTAGCGACAGCTGAATGCTGCGCTGATAGACATTGCTTGATGGAGTGGAGGGCGGTGGAGGTGAGGCTGTGGGTGCAGGCTGGGAGGCGCTCATGCCTGTGTCCTGGGAGGGGGATTGGATCTCTGTGCCAGGTTGTGGCACAGAGGAAAAGGCAGTGTTGTGACCTGGAGGCGGTGAATGGCCTTCGCCCCACCTTGTGGGGTGCTTGGCCATCATATGCCTGCGCATGCTGGTGGTGGTGAGGCTGGTAGTGGTGGCTCCCCGGCTGATCTTGGCGCGACACAGGTTGCATACCACTGTTCGTCAGTTGTCCGTGTTCTCACTAAAAAACATCCACACCTTTGAACACCTAGCCCTCTGCACGAAGGCTTGCCGCGAGGGTGTGCTTTGGGAAACAGTTGGGGGATTCTTCGCTCTGGCCCTGCCTCTATCCCTGGCCACTCCACTGCCTCTTCCAACCTGTCCTGCTGCTGCACTTGCCTCCCCCTCTGAAGCCGTGTCCTCAGTAGGCTTAGCAAACCAGGTGGGGTCAGTCACATCATCGTCCAGCGGCTCTTCCTCCGAATCATCTGTGCGCTCCTCCCTCGGATTTACTGCCCTTAATACTACCTCACTGAAAGACAACTGTGTCTCATCATCCTCATCCACAAAAAGCTTATGAGACAGTTGCCGGAAGTCCCCAGCCTCATCGCCCAGACTCTGGGAACTTTCCAAAGGTTGGGCATCGGTCACGACAAACTCCTCAGGTGGGAGAGGAACCATTTTTCCCACTCATGGCAGGGACACGAGAACAGTTCCTGGGAGTCTGCCTGCTCAGAATATGTCATTTTCATGGAGTGAGGAGGCTGGGAGGAAGGAGGAGCAGCAGCCAGAGGATTCAGAGTTGCAGTCCTTAGGCCGGGAGTATTGGACTGCGTAGAAGACTGGGTGGTCGATACATTGCTGGACGCGTTTTCTGCCATCCACGACAGGACCTGCTCGCGCTGCTGTGTTTGTAATAAAGGTCTACCATGCGGACCCGTAAATTGTGACATGAAGCTGGGGAGCCCAGAAACTTGCCTCTCTCCTAATCCTGCAGCAGCCGGCTGTGATTCACCACGCCCAGGAACTCGGCCTGTGCCCACACCCTCACTTGGACGCCCGCGTCTGCATCCTTGACCTTTACCCCTCCTCCTCATCATGGCGGATTAAGAATAGAGCAGGGCCCAAATAAATTACCCCACTCTACAGCACTGACAACTGGGCCTTAATTCACTTATTCACTGTATAACTTTCCCTATAGAAGCAGCTCTGTCCCTAAACTCTGCGTTATGCACTGCAGGCTAAAATCGCTATTACTGAAAGGCTTGGAACAGGCCTAGATGCGTAATACAAAAATTGATGCACTACTGCTCCCAGACGGCCACAACTGTAAAGCACACGGTCAGATGTAGCCCTAAGAAGGACCGTTGGGGTTCTTGCACAGAGAATCAGGACTGTATAAGTTTCCCTATAGAAGTGGCTGTGTCCCTAAACTCTGCATTATGCACAGCACACACAGAACGGTATAACTGAAGTCGTTTGCAGTAGGCTAGGAAATGCTAGAGTGCAGTTTCACGGTGAGAGCTGGTTGTACTGCACTGCAGGCTGAGAACGCTATTACTGATAGGGTGGGAACATGCTTAGATGCGTAATACAAAAATGGATGCACTACTACTCCCAGCCAGCCACAACTAAAATGCACACGGTCAGATGTAGCCCTAAGAAGGACCTTGGGGCTCTTGTACGGAGGATCAGGATTGTATACCTTTCCCTATAGAAGCAGCTCTGTCCCTAAACTCTGCGTTATGCACTGCAGACTGAGAACACTATAGCTGAAATCGCCTGCACAGCCCGAGATGCTTTAAAAAAAAAAAAAAATTGGTGCACTACTGCTCCCAGCCAGACACAACAGTAATGCACACTATGAAGAGTAGCCCTAAGAAGGACCGTTGGGGTTCTTGACGACAGGATCCTACCCTAACACTGTCCCTATATCAGCAGCAGCACTATCCCTAACCTCTGCCAGCATGCGTCTGACGCGAACCGTGGGCGGGACCAGTTTAAGTACTCGGCGGTCACCTGATCGGCCCAGCCACTCACTACTGTGTGGGGGAAGAGGGCTGGCATGTCACAGCAGGAAGTGGTAGTGCCTTCCCTGCATGTTTATTGGCTAGAAAATGGCGCTAAACTTGCGGGTAAGGAAATGCAACTGACTAGAGTACCGCGTGGTACTCGTCTCGAGTAACGAGCATCTCGAGCACCCTAATACTCGAACAAGTATCAAGCTCGGATGAGTGTGCTCGCTCATCTCCATTTATAATCTATAGCCCTACATTTTTCACTTTCCCAGCAATTATTGTGTAATTAAAGTTACCCACAGTCTTGGGACAAAATTTGTTCCAGAACTGAAGGGAGAGACTAATATTGCCCCTTCTTTAATGTGATTAAGCACACACAGACCCATGAAACTCAGTGCAGTAAAATTGGGCATAAGTCTAGGCCTAGGCAACAAAAAGTAGGGTGCAGTTTACCTCGTTCAGATAGCATCTCATTAGATCTCTTCATTCTTGTCATCCACAAAAGCAATGGTATGATACATTATATAGACAAAATAATTTGGACACGGCATGTTTTCAGCAAATATGCAAATACTGAGTTTGTCGAATGGTATGCTGGGAAGGACATGGGTAAAATGAAAAGCTGCTCATTTTGTAATTACTATTCATTCATCCGATCAAGCACTTGTGGGACGAAGTGGAGCGACGGGTACGACACCACCACCCATGCCCATCTTCACAACCATCTCTTCTCACAGGAGGAATGGCGAGCTATTCCTGTCCAGACAGAGAACTTGTGGAAAGCATGCCTTGATGTGTTACCGCTGTAATGCAAGCAAAAAGAGGGCCGACACCTTACTAAATAGAAGAATAAAGCACTTTTTTTTCTGAAAAACATGCAGTGTCCAAATACTTTTGTCCATATAATGTATATCCTAGTGTGATGGCATGAAATTATTTCATTGGAATACCTGGTAAATTTTATGATACTATCTATTATTTTGACCTGCCTACTGAAAAATATGTGGACCTTCTTTTGTTTTGAGAGACACTCTTGTGCTATGATTGCCCCACCACCACCACCACCCCTTTTTCATACCATTGTACTCCATTTTGACCAATATTTGGGAGGAGCAGTGTTCCCCCCAATGTATGGCTGTTTTCCCATGGACTTTGGGGGACTTTATGTTGAGCAAATTAGTGAACCCTATTTTTACCCACATTTACTTTAATGGGAATCAGAATCAGCAGTCCCAATTCATAATTATTAATTTACAGGAACGGATTATTCTACTAATTGCTCATCACTATTCATTAATCAAATATAAGTCAGGTATCACAGAAAAATATGTAAATATGTCCTAAAATGGGCATCAGCATAATAAGGAATGCAGAAGTCTTCTGCATTGTTGACTTCCAGACTTGACTTCGTATTCATGAGAGGCACCTGATTTACTTTAGCTTTACTTTGTATTAAAGGGCTTGTCAAGATTAGAATAAAGGAGTCTGCTTTTAATTCCATAAACAGTGGCACTTGTGTTCATAAGCTATGTCTGGTATTCACTTGAATGGAGATGAGCCACAATACAAGACAAAACCCATGGACCTGAGTGTGTTTATGTAAGAACAGACCCTTGTCGTAATAGACAATCTCACTAAAGGGGTTCTCTCCCTCTGTGCAAAAATAACAAACAAACTGATACTCACCTCTCCTCCTCCTCGCTGTGTCCAGTTCCCAACTTCAGGTCTCTCCCATGAAATAGTGTTTATAGGCTGCAGCAGATGGACATCACAGGCTGCTGCAATCCATAAATCTCAGTGCTGCAACACTGAAGCTGTGGGGGCCTGATATACGTGAATATATTATTTGTAATGGAAAATATTTGATTATGGACAATATATATATATATATATATATATATAATGAATTTAAACTATATATTTAAACTATATATATATATATATATATATATATATATAAGTTTTGAATTAATACCTACGCCACAGGATATTCATGAAATGTATTAGATAAATCACGTGACCATGTTCTTAGCTATGTACAGGGACACATATGCTGAGGTGCTGAGATGAGATAAGAACTTTGAGCTACTTGGCCTATTGGCACTCAGCCAAGAGGTTATTCACTGCGATTTAATAGTTTCTTGAAGGTATGCAAATGAAGAATCAGAATGTATCCAATGAATGCCATGTAATGTCTAAGAAGTAACCAATCAAAGGTCGGATTGAGAAGTGTCCAAAGAACTATGATATTTCTTGGAATAATGAGATGTAACCAATGGAGATGAAGAAGGGTTAAATTGACCTATGAAAAATGTTGGATTGAAAACTAACCAATAAACTTGCATAGTTAATTGTCCAATGATGTTGTGACACCCCAATGTAAGGGGACTATAAATAAAAGCCGCCTGGCCTAGGTCGGGTGGGAATTCTTTGATGAATCCATAACTGTGTGGGCTCTGCCATTTAATTCCCCCATCATATGACATACTGAAGTCTTGGTGTGTGCAGCCCTACTGCATGGGTCACCTGGACTTCAGTGTACACTCTGCTGTCCCTCAGTAGGCTATCGCCGTAACATGGGTCATATGACGGCATTCACAAGATACACTCACCTTTCCCTAAAGGGCCATATATTTTAGCCGTAACATTATTTTATTATTTTTCATCATGTTTAACTGGTTAAAAAAGAAAAAAGGTTATCAGAAAACCCCTTCAGGCTACAGCTGTATAGCAACAATAGCCACAACACAGGTTGTGCAACAAGACTGCTGTGTAGTCCTGCAAACTTGCAGTCTCATTGAAGTCAATGGGGTTTGGTGTTTGGTATGACTCACAACTTGCATGCCATTGTGAAATTTGGTTGTGTAACCCATGTCATGGCCAAAGTTACCGTATATCCCTAGCCTTAGGGCTCTTTGCCACGAGCGGATATACAGCGACTGAGTTTTTTAATGTTTTCTCACCTGCTTCGTATAAGCACCTGAATGGGCGTTTTCCCATGACCACGGCCAGCGGTTTCTCAGCCTTTCACACGACCGCGAGTATCATTTTTAGAAAAAAAATATTCTGCCCCCCTGGAAAACCCTCAGTCTGCCAAAAACCTTGGGATGCCTTCCAATGCTTATATAGAGGCACCTATAAGCTTTTCACAGCGTTGGACACTGCAAAAATGCCTCCACCTCCCTTCTCTTTCGCCGCTCCAATAGGACTCTATAGGACCCGCCAGCGTATATTGGCCAAGAGATAGTCCCAGAACTATGTTTTGGCTGAGTGTATATGCGCCCGCCATGTATATTTTCTATTTTTCATGCTGCCGGCGTATTTATGCACCGTATATTCGCCCGTGTGAACGGCTGCATTGGAGACTAATGCTTCACATGGGTACCGTATATGCGCCCGGGCGTGAAAACACAGCGTATGGGTGCTCGTGGAACTGAAGCCATAAGGGCACACAACTCAGATATATAGGTCTTTTTGTCTCTGGGCCCTTGCGGATGCCCATTTGCAGTATTTTCTAGAATACATTGCCACTTTTATTTGCTCCACTGTGGCTCACATATCTTTGAGCCATATCTGTAATCACACAGTAGTATTTTCTGGTGATGGATGTTTAAATATGTTAATTTTTTCAAAGATAATACTATTCTTTCAAACTTGTGCTGTGATAGAAGGTGATCTCTTACATCTAAGCTTTAAAAATATGGATGAGTTTTCATTAGATTTGACATTTTGCAAAGAGAAAGAGAAAAAAAACTAGCAGGGGGCATAATGATAAAATGTTTTACTTCACCAAATTGTAGTCCAATTAAATGAATCGTAACACATATTTAAAATTCATTCAATTTGTCTCAATTAACTAGCTTTTCTGCAGCCTGCAGGAGACAGCCACAGTGCTGAGAAAATAAATTAGTTCCCAGACTAAGCAAGTAGAAGATGTTTTTCTATTCTTCATTTCGTATCCTTTCGGAACATAGATTGTGTCTGAAGACTTTGATCGATCAATCTATCTATCCTTTCCATCTTACATTACAATTACTGCAATCTAATTCCAGAACATATAGAAAAAAATAATGGTAAAAAAAAAGGAAGCGGCTAGAATTGTAAGGTCTTGACAGAAGAACGGAGCAGGGATCTGAAAACAAGAACATTCGGGAGGTATGCGAAACATAAGAGTACTTTTAGCTGGAATGACTACTGGGCTTTCCTACAGGAGCGATAATCGTTCAGTGAATGGAGATGGACCACGCCGGTGATCTCTTCTAGCTGCCCGGTTCTATTCACAGTGAACAGGCGGTCGTTCAAAGGTGAATGACTGCCTGTTTATACTGAGTGAGATGTTGCTTTTCAAATCTGAAGACAAGTGCTAGGGACCGGGGAGCTGACAACGCTTCTTAGGTGATGTATGTATTTTTGGGGGGGCTTTTTTATGCAGCTAGGTTTTTTTTTTCAGGGTAGGGCTTATATTTCAAGCACCTCCACCCACGAAAATCCTCACACGTGGTTCTACAGAGTCCCACAACTTTGTAGCACCACGTGCGACTTTGTAGCGACACACAATCGTGATATCGCCATGGGAAAACAAAGCGTTATTGCACAGACTACCGATGTGATATCGCTGCGTTTTTCTTTCAGCGATATTGCATTGCCCGTGTAGAAGCTGCTCACAGGACTAGCACAGATATAGGTAGTGAAAACAAAGAACCTTTTTTCTAGTTTACAGTCTTCTACGTCGACAACTTGACTTCTGTCATTAGTCCTTAGAACGTTTCATCACATTAAACTGCAGTCACCAGCATGGTTTTTGCTGCATATTGTCTGAAAAAATTTGATAAAAACACCTTTACAGAATTACTTTTCAAAACAAGGGCCTGGTTCTAGTATTGCAAAACGGCTAGGTCTTATTTAAACAGAAAGTGTTTGCATAGCTTACTTCTATTACATATCCAAAACTTTCCTTTCCTCATATTGAAAGGCTGCATAAATGTTGAGTAACCTTGTATACACATATTCTTTTGCTTTATTTATTCTGCTATCTTCAATTTTGCAGTCCAGTGCCATTCATTTGAATAAGGCCTTATGTGCCGCACGGAATCCAGCACTGCCCGTGGCCAGTGAGCCTTGCTTACCTGCATTTTCCCGGTTCGCCATCGGACATGTGCAGTACAGTTTTGTTTTTTTTTTAATCTGCTTTCCTGCAAATCCATGGCATGTCCGCAGTGCCAGCTGAGGGTGTGCTGCGGATCGGACGGCTTGAATGGAAGCTATCTGTGCAGGAACTGCACAAAAATGGAGCATGCTGCGATTTGTTTTCCGGACCAAAAGGTATGCAAATCAAACCCGCATGTTATAATCCATTTGTGGATGTACATGCATTTCTATGGGTGGCTTGATTTGCCCGTGGACATTGGGCCTAATATACAATACCAGGCAAAGCTCATGGATAGACGTAACGTTGTTTGACACTATAAGGGCGGATACCCATTGGCGTTTTTTTTCCACTGTGCTGCGAGAGTAAATGAAAACTCTCGCAGTGCAGTGCGAGAAAAAAACCAGGATCACGCCGGGATATCGCAAGACTTTTCAATGGGGCCAGCGGCAGCAGCGTTAGCCCCATTGAAAGCTATGGAGAATATCGCGGACTTCTGCCACAGCTGTCACAGGTGTGCCAGCTGTGGCAGAATTGCAGCATGCTATCCCATTGCTTTCAATGGGATCGGCGCTGCTGCCGGTCCCATTGAAAGCAGTGGTTTGTAGCAAACCCTGCAGTTTGATTTTTGGGGAAGGGCTTGAAATATAAGCCCTTCCCTGAAAAGCATCAATAAGTGGTAACAATTTTTTTTTTTAATTACTCACCTCTCCGCCGCTCAGACGTGTCCTCCGGCTAGCTTCCCGACACTGCTGTTCAGCACTTTCAGCAGGCGGGGATTTAAAATCCACACCTCCTGAAAGGGCTGTGCAGATTGGCTGAGCGCTCAGCTAATAGCAGCTAGTGCTTAGCTATTGGCTGAGCGCTCTGCCAATTACAAATAGTGCTTTGCTATTCATTCATTAATAGCTAAGATACTGTGGGTTTTGGGTTGCAGTTTGGGCACTCAGTTTCTAAAAGGTTCACCATTAGAGATGAGCGAACCTACTCAGCCACGCCCCTTTTCCACCCGAGTGCCGCGATTTTTGAGTACTTCCGTACTCGGGTGAAAAGATTCGGGGGGCGCCGTGGGTGAGTGGGGGGTTGCAGCGGGGAGTGGGGGGGAGAGAGAGAGAGGGCTCCCCCCTGTTCCCCGCTGCTACCCCCCGCTCCGCCATGCCTCCCCCACCCCCCGGCGCCCCCCCGAATCTTTTCACCCGAGTACGGAAGTACTCGAAAATCGCAGTGCTCGATCGAGTAATTACTCGAAACGAGTATATTCGCTCATCTCTATTCACCATCACTGTCCTAGATCAAACATTGCGTTATGGAATTCAGCAGGTGTGCTGCTTGTTTTAAAGCAACATCATACATTTTGCAAGAACAATTTCTACCAGATGTTTATTATTGATATCGTCTATTGGACCAATTGGACTCTCCTTGTGAAAAATATGGAGGCTTTGTGGAAAATTTTAATAGCAGCAATGTGCCTAATTAGAACAATCTGCAGCAGTGGTCATTGATCTAACTTGTGAGCTAAAGAATTATAATAGATACAGGTGCAGGAACTGATTTTAGAATTTATGCACTTTTCATGGGGAGCATTTTAACTATAATTATAAAAACTAGGTTTCAACAGTAGCTCAATCGATTATATAAACAATTAAAGCAGAATTTGGTACCAGGTTCCTTAGGTGTTCAATCAACTATAATCTATTATTTCTATCAGGTGAACCCAAAACTCAAGCACGGGCCTGCTCTAAGGGACAGCTGTAGAGCTACCAAAAATTATTACATGCAAAACACAAGGTGTGTTGCTTGTTTTAAAAGCAATGTCATAAATTTTACAAGTAATAAAAAAAAGTAGGAGGGGAAATCATAACCCCCTCCTTCGAAGTAAGTCACCTCCACTTGAAAGTACATGCATTGTGCCCTCTGTGGGAAAAGTGGTTTCTGCGAGCGCAGGAAACCTTTTTTAAACTAATGTTTTTCTCTTTCATAAATTTTACAAGAACATTTTTTTACCTGATGAACAGAACATCCAAGCACGGGCCTGCTCCAAGCAGCAGCTATAGAGCTACAACTGTTTATTGTGCTTTAGAGCAGCAACAGTTCTACCATCCCTCCCACCAACA
Source organism: Eleutherodactylus coqui (assembly GCF_035609145.1). NCBI lineage: Eukaryota > Metazoa > Chordata > Amphibia > Anura > Eleutherodactylidae > Eleutherodactylus > Eleutherodactylus coqui. Next base: position 80,293,750 of record NC_089839.1, read on the forward strand.
GCAGCAATAGCACATTGAGGGTAGAGCGCGCACTGTGGAAACATGAGAACTATAGCGCCGTATTTCCATAATGATATATTTTAATTTGGGGGGTGGGAGGGAGTAGGAGAAGAAATCAGGTGGAAGCAGGAGAAGGAGAGCAGCAGCAGTTCCATTACCACCAGCAGCAACAACACCTTGAGGGCAGAGTGTGCTCCTCGTGGAAACACGAGAGCTGTAGCTCCTTATTTTCATATTAACATATTTTACATTTGGAGGCACAGTAGGAGAAGAAATCATGGTGGAAGCAGTGGAAGGGGAGCACAGCACCACCACCTGCAGCAACAGTACCTTGAGGGACGGTGTGGTCTTTGATATAAACCTATAGACAGTTATATGTATTTAAACATTGCCAGCGTGCTAACCAATCAGTTGAGTCTACCATGCCTGGTTCATTTTTATAAATGCTAGGCGAGCCACATTGTCTATGGATAGGCGGATGCATCTGTCAATTATCACACTTCCAGCTGTGCTGAACACCATTTCTGGTAGCACACCGGCAGTGTGCAGACAATTACTTCTAAAGCATGTTGTGAAAACTAAGGCTATTCATCCAGCTTCCACTTCTCTTGCCACTGGTGGTGGTGCTGCTATGGTGGCTTCCTGCTTATTCACCATGGACAACAGAGCTACAATCCATTGTGGATACATCCCTGAGGCTATGGGGAAATGCTCTCCTGACAGAGGTGGGGCATAGCTTTTTCAGCCTGTTGCAGCCTGCAGCGACAGCATAGGGTAGGACCCAAGAGTTACAGACAGTACTTAACCTAAGCGATGGCCCCTCAGTATGTCAGCTCCCACGTGGATGTACTTAGTCACAGTGTTGGCCTTTTTGACTACTGGGTGTCTAAGCTGTATGAGTGGCTGGAGCTTGTACAACAAGCTTTAGAGGTATTTGCCTGCCCCACTGCCAGTGTGCAATCTGAAAGGGTATGATGTTTATAACAGTTTATAAAAATAAACCATGCATGGATTTTACCTGACTTCTGCACCCAATGGCAGATTCCACTGATTAGTTAGCACGCTGGCAATTTTTCTTTATAACATATGACTGAGCATAGATTTATATCAAAGACCACATCATGTCCACAAAGTGCTGTTTCTGGTGGTGGAGCTGCTGCTGTCCTTCTGCTTTCACCATTTTTCCTCCCCCTACTCCTCATTCGAAATGAAAAATATACCAATATGGAAAGACAGAGCTGCTCTAGCTCTCATATTTCCACGAGGAGCACACTCAGCCTTCAAGCCGCTGTTGCTGCTGGTAATGTTGTTGATGCTGCTTTGTTTCTCTTGCTTCCGCCATGTTTCCTTCTCCTACTTCCTCCAAATAAAAATATATATCTATATGAAAATTAAGAGCTATGGCTCTCATTTTTCCACGAGGAGCACACTCTTCTCTCAAGGTGCTGATCCTCTCCTTTTCCTCCACTATGTTTCCTCCTCTTACTTCCCTACCAAATGAATGTATGTCAACGTGGAAATAAGAAGATATAGCTGTCCTGTTTCCACAAGGAGCACATTTTATGTTAGGGTTTTTGCTGGGATCTGTTGGACTACATGGATTTTCAGCAGCATAGCTTCACAGGTGATGTTTATTGAGTTGGCTGGGTGTGGATTGCTCCAGCCAACCAAGCCACAAGGTCTGCTGCTCATATATATCAGCTACTCTGCTAGAGGCTGCTAGCCTTTTCTCTGTTTGCTCAGTATGTATAGTGTGAACAGTATTATGCTCCTGCATGTCTGTGCAGCACTCGGTATGTGTAGTGTAAACTGTGTCTTGCTGTGGGTCTTTTATCATCTAGAACAAGGTTCAGCCCGACGTCGTCCCTATCAGGATGATCTCCCCACATTGCAGGAAGGTTTCCTGGGGTTAGTTGTCTCATTAGTGTAGGGACCTGTGAGACAACGAGGACACTTGAAGTGGGCTCCCAGGCTTAAGAATGTTGGCCAAAATTTGAACTAATATCTTGTATGGTATCTATTCCATCTGTTTATGCATGAGGGTATGCTTGGTGCATGTTTTGAGAGCTTATCAGCGCTAGTTTGTGTCTGTACGAGACTATGTAGTCCGTCTCTCTATCCTGCGGTTCAGTCCGAGTTTGCCTGCCGGTGAGATTTGTGTCCAGTTTGCAGTTCTGCAGTTGATATGCTGGTAAGACTCTGAAGAGTGTTCATGTCCCAGTTAGACGTTACAGAATACACATATACACAGATAGGGAGATATTTGTTCATGTCTCTGTTTGCCACTTAACACTCTACCCTCAAGATACTGTTGCTGTTGCTAGTGGTGGTGGTGGTGGTGGAACTGCTGCTACTCTCCTTCACTTTCTTCCACCATGTTTCCTACTCCTCCTTCTCCCAAAACTAAAGTTTTCTAAAGCACAAAAAACAGCAATAGCTCTACAGCTAATCCTTGGAAAAGCTCTGGGCTTCCTGTTTTGTTCAACTGATGGAATTTGTCCTTTGCCAAATTTATGACTGCTTTTTAAATAAGCACCATACCTGCTGTCTCCTTTGGTGTAATTTTTGGCAGCTCTACTGATTTTCTTTGGAGGAGGAGGTCCATGCTTGAGTGTTCTGTTCACCTAGTAGTATTATAACATTGTTTTTAAAATCAAGCTGCACACCTGTCGTCTTGCTTAGCGTAATTTTTGTTCCTTGCAGAAGCTCTTTGGTGGCTGTTCTGCTCAAGGTAGAATTTGGTAGCTACTGGTTTGGAGTGCATCCTGCCTCTTAGGTGGGGTGCAAACTGACTGTAGGGGTAACTAAGTATGTACAGGGTTTAGGCAGATTTGTTGTTATATAGAGAATTTTAATTAAAGCTTGCAATCCTTATCTGGTGTGTTATTTTAGTTATAATAGGTAGGGGTGTAACTATAGGGGGTGCAGGGGGATGTGGTTGCATTCGAGCCCAGGAGCCTTAGGGGGCTCATAAGACCCCTCTTTTCCATATAGGGAGCCTAGTACCATGAATAAAGTATTATGGTTGGGGGCCCTGTTATAGGTTTTGCATTGGGGCCCAGAACCTTTATCTTACGCCTCTGAATAGGGTTTGGGTTGGGGAATAATCAGTGCAAGTGATGCCTCTGTGAAAGATGTACAGTTGTTTGTCTGTAATAGAAGACCGGGGACCATAAATTTCTCAGTCATCTGCAATCTGGATTTAAATTAACATCCATGTTTGCTACAGATACAAAGACACTGTGGACATGTTTGACCTTTATCATATATTGATTCACTCAATCTTAACTGTTCCTTTTAATGCGGTTATTCACCTAGCTAACATTTCTGACATATCAATCAGACCTACTGCTGTTGACTGAAGGGAGTTTAAGGCTCCTTTCATACAAGTGGAGCGGAGTTTGCTGCTGTGGAATTTCACATCAAAATCTGCAGAGCTACCAGCGGATTGCGATGCAGAATTGAAGGCTGATTTAAGCCATTTTTATTCTGCATCGAAATCTGCAGTTTGCCCTGTGGATTTTGGTGCAGAATTTAGGACATGAAATGCAGAAAATTCCTTCATGAGAAAGTAAAAATCATATATACACCCAAAGTTAGCTGCTGGACCCAACAAACTTTTATTACATGTCTTATTGCCATTGATTATTAGACAATCCTTCTAAGGCGGCTTTTACACGGCCAAGAAAATCACACGAGATTTGAGCATTGCGAGATGCACAAATCTCGAACGAATATGAACCCCATTCTTTTGAGTGATTTTTTCCCGCATCATGGTGCAGGGAAAAATTGCGGCATGCCCCATCTTTGGGTGTTTCCTCGGAACACCTCGCCCATTGTTCTCAATGGGCTGGCAAAGCATTGCACAGCATGTGAGGTGTACGCGAGTACGACACAATGCAAGTTTTCCCTTCAAAAGCAATTGGAAACACTCCGCTATCCTTTTAGCCGCGGAAGAGAATCACTACTTCCCTGAAGTGATGCAAAGCTTTTTAACACAAAAACTCTTCACATCCATTGGAATATCGATGTTGGCAAGCACGATATCAGGCAGACTTTCATGGCCCGATATTGCACTTGCCATGTGAAATTAGCCTAAGGCTTTATTCCCACGAGCGCATGTACGCTGCATTTTCACGCCCGGGCGCATATACGGTACCACTGTGAAGCATTTGTTTCCAATGCAGCCGTTCACACGGGCGAATATACGGTGCATAAATACACTGGCAGCGTGGAAAATACGGCGCATTTATGCTCAGCTAAAACATAGTTCTGGAACTATGTTTTGGCCAGTATACACAGGCGGGTCCTATAGAGAGAAGGGAGGCGGAGGCATTTATGCAGTGTCCAACGCTGCAAAAAATTTACAGGTGCCTCTATATAGGCACTAGAAGGCATCCTGAGGATTTTGGCAGAGTGAGGGTTTTCCGGGGTACGACATACTTTTTCGCTAAAAACTATGCTCATGTTCGTGTGAATGGATGAGAAAACGCGGGCTGTGATCGCGGAAAAACACCCATTCAGTCGCCTATGCAGAGCAGGCATGAAAACATAAAAACTAGAGATGAGCGAACACCAAAATGTTCGGGTGTTCGTTATTCGGAACGAACTTCCCGCGATGCTCGAGGGTTCGTTTCGAACAACGAACCCCATTGAAGTCAATGGGCGACCAGAGCATTTTTGTATTTCGCCGATGCTCGCTAAGGTTTTCATGTGTGAAAATCTGGGCAATTCAACAAAGTGATGGGAATGACACAGAAACGGATAGGGCAGGCGAGGGGCTACATGTTGGGCTGCATCTCAAGTTCACAGGTCCCACTATTAAGCCACAATACCGGCAAGAGTGCCCCCCCCCCCCCAACAACTTTTACTTCTGAAAAGCCCTCATTAGCATGGCATACCTTTGCTAAGCACCACACTAGCTACAACAAAGCACAATCACTGCCTGGATGACACTCCGCTGCCACTTCTCCTGGGTTACATGCTGCCCAACCGCCCCCCCTCCCCCCCACAGCGCACACCAAAGTGTCCCTGCGCAGCCTTCAGCTGCCCTCATGCCACGCCACACTCATGTCTATTTAGAAGTGCGTCTGCCATGAGGAGAAACCGCAGGCACACACTGCAGAGGGTTGGCACGGCTAGGCAGCGACCCTCTTTAATAGGGGCGGGGCGATAGCCCACAATGCTGTACAGAAGCAATGAGAAATAGAATCCTGTGCCACCGCCATCAGGAGCTGCACACGTGGGCATAGCAATGGGGAAGCTATGTGCCACACACTATTCATTCTGTCAAGGTGTCTGCATGCCCCAGTCAGACTGGTTATATGCACCTTAACAGTAACCGCGTTGGTGGTAATGTGGTGGTGACTGCGGACCTAGTAGCACGGTTGTATTTTGTTGGTTTTCGGAATGTGGCCAGGATTAAGTGGGCCGTGGCGGGGGGATGGTGTGGGGGCTCTCTTGTTGTGTCGGTAAAGGTGAAATTCTTGGACTGCCACCAGACGAACCAATGCAAAGGCATTTGCCAACAATGTTTTCCCTGTTGGAGGGGGATGTTTTTGAGGCACTACGTGTCCTCTCCACGTGTCCGTGGTTATATGCACCTTAACAGTAACCGCGTTGGTGGTAATGTGGTGGTGACTGCGGACCTAGTAGCACGGTTGTATTTTGTTGGTTTTCGGAATGTGGCCAGGATTAAGTGGGCCGTGGCGGGGGGATGGTGTGGGGGCTCTCTTGTTGTGTCGGTAAAGGTGAAATTCTTGGACTGCCACCAGACGAACCAATGCAAAGGCATTTGCCAACAATGTTTTCCCTGTTGGAGGGGGATGTTTTTGAGGCACTACGTGTCCTCTCCACATGTCCGTGGTTATATGCACCTTAACAGTAACCGCGTTGGTGGTAATGTGGTGGTGACTGCGGACCTAGTAGCACGGTTGTATTTTGTTGGTTTTCGGAATGTGGCCAGGATTAAGTGGGCCGTGGCGGGGGGATGGTGTGGGGGCTCTCTTGTTGTGTCGGTAAAGGTGAAATTCTTGGACTGCCACCAGACGAACCAATGCAAAGGCATTTGCCAACAATGTTTTCCCTGTTGGAGGGGGATGTTTTTGAGGCACTACGTGTCCTCTCCACGTGTCCGTGGTTATATGCACCTTAACAGTAACCGCGTTGGTGGTAATGTGGTGGTGACTGCGGACCTAGTAGCACGGTTGTATTTTGTTGGTTTTCGGAATGTGGCCAGGATTAAGTGGGCCGTGGCGGGGGGATGGTGTGGGGGCTCTCTTGTTGTGTCGGTAAAGGTGAAATTCTTGGACTGCCACCAGACGAACCAATGCAAAGGCATTTGCCAACAATGTTTTCCCTGTTGGAGGGGGATGTTTTTGAGGCACTACGTGTCCTCTCCACGTGTCCGTTCCATGTCAGCAATAGTAGCACTCAGGACAGGCCCCATTAACAATTCTGAAGCAGCAGTATAGCGGGAGCGCAGTCTTCATTCCATGTAAGCAATAGTAGCACTCAGGACAGGCCCCATTAACAATTCTGAAGCAGCAGTATAGCGGGAGCGCAGTCTTCGTTCCATGTAAGCAATAGTAGCACTCAGGACAGGCCCCATTAACAATTCTGAAGCAGCAGTATAGCGGGAGCGCAGTCTTCGTTCCATTTCAGTAGCCTTAGTATAGCCAAGGCACAAGTTACATTTATGTAGCTAAACTGTAGGCCAACCCCACACACCTTTCTGTACCATGAGTGCAGGCGAAGAACATAGAAATTACTATGATTACACTGTAGGTGAGGGCCCCAAAAAATTGGTGTACCAACAGTACTAATGTACCTCAGTAAAAATTGGCCATGCCCAACCAAGATGGCAGGTGAATCGCTTTGGTTAATGTGGCTTAAGTGGTAACTAGGCCTGGAGGCAGCCCAGTGTAACAAAAAATTGGTTCAAGTTAAAGTTCCAACGCTTTTAAGCGCATTGAAACTTATAAAAATTGTTCTGAAAAATTATTTGAGTGAGCCTTGTGGCCCTAAGAAAAATTGCCCGTTCAGCGTGATTACGTGAGGTTTCAGGAGGAGGAGCAGGAGGAGGAGGAGGAGGAATATTAGACACAGATTGATGAAACAGAAATGTCCCCGTTTTGGATGGTGAGAGAGAACGTAGCTTCCATCCGCGGGTGCAGCCTACGTATTGCTTACGTATCGCTGCTGTCCGCTGGTGGAGAACAGAAGTCTGGGGAAATCCAGCCTTTGTTCATCTTAATGAGTGTTAGCCTGTCGGCACTGTCGGTTGACAAGCGGCTACGCTTATCTGTGATGATTCCCCCAGCCGCACTAAACACCCTCTCCGACAAGACGCTAGCCGCAGGACAAGCAAGCACCTCCAGGGCATACAGCGCTAGTTCAGGCCACGTGTCCAGCTTCGACACCCAGTAGTTGTAGGGGGCAGAGGCGTCACCAAGGATGGTTGTGCGATCCGCTACGTACTCCCTCACCATCCTTTTACAGTGCTCCCGCCGACTCAGCCGTGACTGGGGAGCGGTGACACAGTCTTGGTGGGGAGCCATAAAGCTGGCCAGGCCCTTAAAGACTGTTGCACTGCCTGGGATGTACATGCTGCTCGATCAATGCACATCCCCTGCTACCTTGCCCTCGGTACTGCGCCTTCTGCCACTAGCGCTGTCGGCTGGGAATTTTACCATCAGCTTGTCCGCAAGGGTCCTGTGGTATAGCAACACTCTCGAACCCCTTTCCTCTTCGGGAATCAGAGTGGGCAGGTTCTCCTTATACCGTGGATCGAGCAGTGTGTACACCCAGTAATCCGTCGTGGCCAGAATGCGTGCAACGCGAGGGTCACGAGAAAGGCATCCTAACATGAAGTCAGCCATGTGTGCCAGGGTACCTGTACGCAACACATGGCTGTCGTCACTAGGAAGATCACTTTCAGGATCCTCCTCCTCCTCCTCCTCCTCCTCCTCAGGCCATACACGCTGAAAGGATGACAGGCAATCAGCCGGTGTACCGTCAGCAGCGGCCCAAGCTGTCTCTTCCCCCTCCTCCTCATCCTCCTCATGCTCCTCCTCCTCCTCCTGTACGCGCTGAGAAATAGACAGGAGGGTGCCCTGACTATCCAGCGGCATACTGTCTTCCCCCGCCCCCGTTTCCGAGCGCAAAGCAGCTGCCTTTATGGTTTGCAGGGAATTTCTCAAGATGCATAGCAGAGGAATGGTGACGCTAATGATTGTAGCATCGCCGCTCACCACCTGGGTAGACTCCTCAAAATTACCAAGGACATGGCAGATGTCTGCCAACCAGGCCCACTCTTCTGAAAGGAATTGAGGAGGCTGACTCCCACTGCGCCGCCCATGTTGGAGTTGGTATTCGACTATAGCTCTACGTTGTTCATAGAGCCTGGCCAACATGTGGAGCGTAGAGTTCCACCGTGTGGGCACGTTGCACAGCAGTTGGTGCACTGGCAGCTTAAAGTGATGTTGCAGGGTGCGCAGGGTGGCAGCGTCCGTGTGGGACTTGCGGAAATGTGCGCAGAGCCGGCGCGCCTTTACGAGCAGGTCTGACAAGCGTGGGTAGCTTTTCAGAAACCGCTGAACCACAAAATTAAAGACGTGAGCCAGGCATGGCACGTGCGTGAGGCTGCCGAGCTGCAGAGCCGCCACCAGGTTACGGCCGTTGTCACACACGACCATGCCCGGTTGGAGACTCAGCGGCGCAAGCCAGCGGTCGGTCTGCTGTGTCAGACCCTGCAGCAGTTCGTGGGCCGTGTGCCTCTTATCGCCTAAGCTGAGTAGTTTCAGCACGGCCTGCTGCCGCTTGCCCACCGCTGTGCTGCCACACCGCGCGACACCGACTGCTGGCGACATGCTGCTGCTAACACATCTTGATTGCGAGACAGAGGAGGAGGAGGAGGAGGAGGAGGAGGGTGCTTTAGTGGAGGAAGCATACACCTCCGCAGATACCACCACCGAGCTGGGGCCTGCAATTCTGGGGGTGGGTAGGACGTGAGCGGTCCCAGGCTCTGACTCTGTCCCAGCCTCCACTAAATTCACCCAATGTGCCATCAGGGAGATGTAGTGGCCCTGCCCGCCTGTGCTTGTCCACGTGTCCGTAGTTAAGTGGACCGTGGCAGTAACCGCGTTGGTGAGGGCGCGTACAATGTTGCGGGAGATGTGGTCGTGCAGGGCTGGGACGGCACATCGGGAAAAGTAGTGGCGACTGGGAACTGAGTAGCGCGGGGCCGCCGCCTCCATGATACTTTTGAAGGACTCCGTTTCCACAACCCTATACGGCAGCATCTCAAGGCTGATGAATTTTGCTATGCGGACGGTTAACGTTTGAGCGTGCGGGTGCGTGGCGGCGTACTTGCGCTTGCGCTCCAACAGTTGCGCAAGCGACGGCTGGACGGTGCGCTGAACTACACTGCTGGATGGGGCCGAGGACAGCGGAGGTGAGGGTGTGGGTGCAGGCCAGGAGACGGTAGTGCCTGTGTCCTGAGAGGGGGGTTGCATCTCAGTGGCAGGTTGGGGCACAGGGGGAGAGGCAGGGGTGCAAACCGGAGGCGCTGAACGGCCTTCGTCCCACCTTGCGGGGTGCTTGGCCATCATATGTCTGCGCATGGTGGTGGTGGTGAGGCTGTTGGTGTTGGCTCCCCGGCTGAGCTTTGCGCGACAAAGGTTGCACACCACTGTTCGTCGGTCGTCAGGCGTCTCTGTGAAAAACTGCCAGACCTTAGAGCACCTCGGCCTCTGCAGGGTGGCATGGCGCGAGGGGGCGCTTTGGGAAACACTTGGTGGATTATTCGGTCTGGCCCTGCCTCTACCCCTGGCCACCGCACTGCCTCTTGCAACCTGCCCTGCTGATGCCCTTGACTCCCCCTCTGAAGACCTGTCCTCCTGAGTAAGCGTTGCACACCAGGTGGGGTCAGTCACCTCATCGTCCTGCTGCTCTTCCTCCGAATCCTCTGTGCGCTGCTCCCTCGGACTTACTGCCCTTACTACTACCTCACTGCAAGACAACTGTGTCTGATCGTCATCGTCCTCCTCACCCACAGAAAGTTGTTGAGACAGTTGGCGGAAGTCCCCAGCCTCTTCCCCCGGACCCCGGGAACTTTCGAATGGTTGGGCATCAGTGACGATAAACTCCTCTGGTGGGAGAGGAACCGCTGCTGCCCAATCTAAGCAGGGGCCCGAGAACAGTTCCTGGGAGTGTTCCCGCTCCTGAGCAGGTGTTATTGTAGTGGAGTGAGGAGGCTGGGAGGAAGGAGGAGCAGCAGACAGAGGATTCGGATTGGCAGCAGTGGACGGCGCAGAACTGCGGGTAGACGATAGGTTGCTCGAAGCACTTTCTGCCATCCAGGACAGGACCTGCTCACACTGCTCATTTTCTAATAACCGTCTCCCGCGTGGACCCATTAATTGGGCGATGAATGTGGGGACGCCAGAAACGTGCCTCTCTCCTAATCGCGCAGCAGTCGGCTGCGACACACCGGGATCAGGAGCTCGGCCTGTGCCCACACCCTGACTTGGCCCTCCGCGTCCTCGGCCGCGTCCACGTCCTCTAGGCCTACCCCTACCCCTCAGCATGCTGTATTACCAGTGATTTGATTTCACAGGCAGGAAATAAATTGGCGCAAGACTGCAGGCCAAATATAATTTTTGCCCTTTTTGGAAAACGAAAGGCCCCACTGCCTCTAGTGAATGAATTATCTAAGTTTAATAACTGTGCTGTGTCCCTGCTAATGTGTCACAGAACGTGAAGGTAGCAGAGTTATTATAACTCTTGGAGAGCAGGTATTTTTTTCCCAATTAAGGAAAGCAAATGGCGAAGCCAGCAGTAAAGCGTAGCTGGGTGCGTCTGATTTAGCAATGTTGTTCACGCAGCTCACACGTCTCCACCGCCCTTAGGACGGACAGAGGCTGGACAAATAGATTTGTTTTCAGTTTTTTTCCACCAAAAGGCAGCACTGCGTATATTCAATGAACATGAGAAGTTTAATAACTGTGCTGTGTCCCTGCTTATGTGTCACAGAACGTGAGGGTAGCAGAGTTATTATAACTCTTGGAGAGCAGGTATTTTTTTCCCAATTAAGGAAAGCAAATGGCGAAGCCAGCAGTAAAGCGTAGCTGGGTGCGTCTGATTTAGCAATGTTGTTCACGCAGCTCACACGTGTCCACAGCCCTTAGGACGGACAGAGGCTGGACAAATAGATTTGTTTTCAGTTTTTTTCCACCAAAAGGCAGCACTGCGTATATTCAATGAACATGAGAAGTTTAATAACTGTGCTGTGTCCCTGCTTATGTGTCACAGAACGTGAGGGTAGCAGAGTTATTATAACTCTTGGAGAGCAGGTATTTTTTTCCCAATTAAGGAAAGCAAATGGCGAAGCCAGCAGTAAAGTGTAGCTGGGTGCGTCTGATTTAGCAATGTTGTTCACGCAGCTCACACGTCTCCACCGCCCTTAGGACGGACAGAGGCTGGACAAATAGATTTGTTTTCAGTTTTTTTCCACCAAAAGGCAGCACTGCGTATATTCAATGAACATGAGAAGTTTAATAACTGTGCTGTGTCCCTGCTTATGTGTCACAGAACGTGAGGGTAGCAGAGTTATTATAACTCTTGGAGAGCAGGTATTTTTTTCCCAATTAAGGAAAGCAAATGGCGAAGCCAGCAGTAAAGCGTAGCTGGGTGCGTCTGATTTAGCAATGTTGTTCACGCAGCTCACACGTCTCCACCGCCCTTAGGACGGACAGAGGCTGGACAAATAGATTTGTTTTCAGTTTTTTTCCACCAAAAGGCAGCACTGCGTATATTCAATGAACATGAGAAGTTTAATAACTGTGCTGTGTCCCTGCTTATGTGTCACAGAACGTGAGGGTAGCAGAGTTATTATAACTCTTGGAGAGCAGGTATTTTTTTCCCAATTAAGGAAAGCAAATGGCGAAGCCAGCAGTAAAGCGTAGCTGGGTGCGTCTGATTTAGCAATGTTGTTCACGCAGCTCACACGTGTCCACCGCCCTTAGGACGGACAGAGGCTGGACAAATAGATTTGTTTTCAGTTTTTTTCCACCAAAAGGCAGCACTGCGTATATTCAATGAACATGAGAAGTTTAATAACTGTGCTGTGTCCCTGCTTATGTGTCACAGAACGTGAGGGTAGCAGAGTTATTATAACTCTTGGAGAGCAGGTATTTTTTTCCCAATTAAGGAAAGCAAATGGCGAAGCCAGCAGTAAAGCGTAGCTGGGTGCGTCTGATTTAGCAATGTTGTTCACGCAGCTCACACGTCTCCACCGCCCTTAGGACTGACAGAGGCTGGACAAATAGATTTGTTTTCAGTTTTTTTCCACCAAAAGGCAGCACTGCGTATATTCAATGAACATGAGAAGTTTAATAACTGTGCTGTGTCCCTGCTTATGTGTCACAGAACGTGAGGGTAGCAGAGTTATTATAACTCTTGGAGAGCAGGTATTTTTTTCCCAATTAAGGAAAGCAAATGGCGAAGCCAGCAGTAAAGCGTAGCTGGGTGCGTCTGATTTAGCAATGTTGTTCACGCAGCTCACACGTCTCCACCGCCCTTAGGACGGACAGAGGCTGGACAAATAGATTTGTTTTCAGTTTTTTTCCACCAAAAGGCAGCACTGCGTATATTCAATGAACATGAGAAGTTTAATAACTGTGCTGTGTCCCTGCTTATGTGTCACAGAACGTGAGGGTAGCAGAGTTATTATAACTCTTGGAGAGCAGATATTTTTTTCCCAATTAAGGAAAGCAAATGGCGAAGCCAGCAGTAAAGCGTAGCTGGGTGCGTCTGATTTAGCAATGTTGTTCACGCAGCTCACACGTCTCCACCGCCCTTAGGACGGACAGAGGCTGGACAAATAGATTTGTTTTCAGTTTTTTTCCACCAAAAGGCAGCACTGCGTATATTCAATGAACATGAGAAGTTTAATAACTGTGCTGTGTCCCTGCTTATGTGTCACAGAACGTGAGGGTAGCAGAGTTATTATAACTCTTGGAGAGCAGGTATTTTTTTCCCAATTAAGGAAAGCAAATGGCGAAGCCAGCAGTAAAGCGTAGCTGGGTGCGTCTGATTTAGCAATGTTGTTCACGCAGCTCACACGTCTCCACCGCCCTTAGGACGGACAGAGGCTGGACAAATAGATTTGTTTTCAGTTTTTTTCCACCAAAAGGCAGCACTGCGTATATTCAATGAACATGAGAAGTTTAATAACTGTGCTGTGTCCCTGCTTATGTGTCACAGAACGTGAGGGTAGCAGAGTTATTATAACTCTTGGAGAGCAGGTATTTTTTTCCCAATTAAGGAAAGCAAATGGCGAAGCCAGCAGTAAAGCGTAGCTGGGTGCGTCTGATTTAGCAATGTTGTTCACGCAGCTCACACGTGTCCACCGCCCTTAGGACGGACAGAGGCTGGACAAATAGATTTGTTTTCAGTTTTTTTCCACCAAAAGGCAGCACTGCGTATATTCAATGAACATGAGAAGTTTAATAACTGTGCTGTGTCCCTGCTTATGTGTCACAGAATGTGAGGGTAGCAGAGTTATTATAACTCTTGGAGAGCAGGTATTTTTTTCCCAATTAAGGAAAGCAAATGGCGAAGCCAGCAGTAAAGCGTAGCTGGGTGCGTCTGATTTAGCAATGTTGTTCACGCAGCTCACACGTCTCCACCGCCCTTAGGACGGACAGAGGCTGGACAAATAGATTTGTTTTCAGTTTTTTTCCACCAAAAGGCAGCACTGCGTATATTCAATGAACATGAGAAGTTTAATAACTGTGCTGTGTCCCTGCTTATGTGTCACAGAACGTGAGGGTAGCAGAGTTATTATAACTCTTGGAGAGCAGGTATTTTTTTCCCAATTAAGGAAAGCAAATGGCGAAGCCAGCAGTAAAGCGTAGCTGGGTGCGTCTGATTTAGCAATGTTGTTCACGCAGCTCACACGTGTCCACCGCCCTTAGGACGGACAGAGGCTGGACAAATAGATTTGTTTTCAGTTTTTTTCCACCAAAAGGCAGCACTGCGTATATTCAATGAACATGAGAAGTTTAATAACTGTGCTGTGTCCCTGCTTATGTGTCACAGAACGTGAGGGTAGCAGAGTTATTATAACTCTTGGAGAGCAGGTATTTTTTTCCCAATTAAGGAAAGCAAATGGCGAAGCCAGCAGTAAAGCGTAGCTGGGTGCGTCTGATTTAGCAATGTTGTTCACGCAGCTCACACGTCTCCACCGCCCTTAGGACGGACAGAGGCTGGACAAATAGATTTGTTTTCAGTTTTTTTCCACCAAAAGGCAGCACTGCGTATATTCAATGAACATGAGAAGTTTAATAACTGTGCTGTGTCCCTGCTTATGTGTCACAGAACGTGAGGGTAGCAGAGTTATTATAACTCTTGGAGAGCAGGTATTTTTTTCCCAATTAAGGAAAGCAAATGGCGAAGCCAGCAGTAAAGCGTAGCTGGGTGCGTCTGATTTAGCAATGTTGTTCACGCAGCTCACACGTGTCCACCGCCCTTAGGACGGACAGAGGCTGGACAAATAGATTTGTTTTCAGTTTTTTTCCACCAAAAGGCAGCACTGCGTATATTCAATGAACATGAGAAGTTTAATAACTGTGCTGTGTCCCTGCTTATGTGTCACAGAATGTGAGGGTAGCAGAGTTATTATAACTCTTGGAGAGCAGGTATTTTTTTCCCAATTAAGGAAAGCAAATGGCGAAGCCAGCAGTAAAGCGTAGCTGGGTGCGTCTGATTTAGCAATGTTGTTCACGCAGCTCACACGTCTCCACCGCCCTTAGGACGGACAGAGGCTGGACAAATAGATTTGTTTTCAGTTTTTTTCCACCAAAAGGCAGCACTGCGTATATTCAATGAACATGAGAAGTTTAATAACTGTGCTGTGTCCCTGCTTATGTGTCACAGAACGTGAGGGTAGCAGAGTTATTATAACTCTTGGAGAGCAGGTATTTTTTTCCCAATTAAGGAAAGCAAATGGCGAAGCCAGCAGTAAAGCGTAGCTGGGTGCGTCTGATTTAGCAATGTTGTTCACGCAGCTCACACGTGTCCACCGCCCTTAGGACGGACAGAGGCTGGACAAATAGATTTGTTTTCAGTTTTTTTCCACCAAAAGGCAGCACTGCGTATATTCAATGAACATGAGAAGTTTAATAACTGTGCTGTGTCCCTGCTTATGTGTCACAGAACGTGAGGGTAGCAGAGTTATTATAACTCTTGGAGAGCAGATATTTTTTTCCCAATTAAGGAAAGCAAATGGCGAAGCCAGCAGTAAAGCGTAGCTGGGTGCGTCTGATTTAGCAATGTTGTTCACGCAGCTCACACGTGTCCACCGCCCTTAGGACGGACAGAGGCTGGACAAATAGATTTGTTTTCAGTTTTTTTCCACCAAAAGGCAGCACTGCGTATATTCAATGAACATGAGAAGTTTAATAACTGTGCTGTGTCCCTGCTTATGTGTCACAGAACGTGAGGGTAGCAGAGTTATTATAACTCTTGGAGAGCAGGTATTTTTTTCCCAATTAAGGAAAGCAAATGGCGAAGCCAGCAGTAAAGCGTAGCTGGGTGCGTCTGATTTAGCAATGTTGTTCACGCAGCTCACACGTCTCCACCGCCCTTAGGACGGACAGAGGCTGGACAAATAGATTTGTTTTCAGTTTTTTTCCACCAAAAGGCAGCACTGCGTATATTCAATGAACATGAGAAGTTTAATAACTGTGCTGTGTCCCTGCTTATGTGTCACAGAACGTGAGGGTAGCAGAGTTATTATAACTCTTGGAGAGCAGGTATTTTTTTCCCAATTAAGGAAAGCAAATGGCGAAGCCAGCAGTAAAGCGTAGCTGGGTGCGTCTGATTTAGCAATGTTGTTCACGCAGCTCACACGTGTCCACCGCCCTTAGGACGGACAGAGGCTGGACAAATAGATTTGTTTTCAGTTTTTTTCCACCAAAAGGCAGCACTGCGTATATTCAATGAACATGAGAAGTTTAATAACTGTGCTGTGTCCCTGCTTATGTGTCACAGAACGTGAGGGTAGCAGAGTTATTATAACTCTTGGAGAGCAGGTATTTTTTTCCCAATTAAGGAAAGCAAATGGCGAAGCCAGCAGTAAAGCGTAGCTGGGTGCGTCTGATTTAGCAATGTTGTTCACGCAGCTCACACGTGTCCACAGCCCTTAGGACGGACAGAGGCTGGACAAATAGATTTGTTTTCAGTTTTTTGGCACCAAAAGGCAGCACTGCGTATATTCAATGAATAACAACTGTGTTGTCGCCCTGCCTATACAATTCTTTCCCTGCAGTATCAATGGAGGGTGCAATGGTCTGCAGAGGCGATTTTGAGAAGCAAAAAAAAATGCAGCACAGCTAACAGCAGCCTGGACAGTACTGCACACGGATAAATATGGCCCTAGAAAGGACCGTTGAGGTTCTTGAAGGCTACACTCACTCCTAACACTCTCCCTGCCTATGCAGCACTTCTGTCCCTAATGCCGGGTGCAACGCTCTGCAGAGCCGATTTTGAGAAAAAAAAAAAATTGCCACTGCTAACAGCAGCCAACACACAGCTATCAGTGGCCCTAATAAGGACCTTTGGGGGGTCTTGAAGCCTACACTAACTACCAATTCTTTCCCTACAGCAGCTCCGGTACAAACAGCACTGTCCCTCATCTAACTCACACCGCATCTGAGGCGAACCGCGGGAGGGGCCGACTTTTATGTTCGGGTGACACCTGATCTTCCCAGCCACTCACAGCAGGGGGGTGGTATAGGGCTTGAACGTCACAGGGGGAAGTTGTAATGCCTTCCCTGTCTTTCAATTGGCCAGAAAAGCGCGCTAACGTCTCAGGGAAGGAAGTGAAAATAACCAGAACACCGCATGGTGTTCGTTACGAATAACGAACATCCCGAACACCCTAATATTCGCACGAATATCAAGCTCGGAAGAACACGTTCGCTCATCTCTAATAAAAACGTCGTCGCCATTTATGCGCTCGTGGGAAAGAGCCCTAAGGGTGCTTTTACAAAGGCCAGAGTTAGCTTGTGCAGACATTTCTGCATTATAATGTTATCCCCATGAGCGTGAATCATCTTTACTTCAAAACCAGAAGATTATATTCCGCAGCGGAAAAGCTTGCTGCTGCTAAATTAAGGGCGTCTTCCGGAATTGTTGTTACGGATTTCTAACATGCAGGAGATGTAATTCTGCAAATAAAGTAAAAACACAAGAAATTCTGCAAGACATTCTGCAGAATGCATTCTGTAGGTAAAAAACACAACAAAATCCACATTAATTAACAAAATTCACATTTGCGCTGGTTCCTGCAGCCCATTCTGTCCCGTGTGTAAGCACCCAAATATACCTGAATCTGCACACCTGTGCATTTCTGTCTGACAGCCTACAATCCCAACTATTTTTACTAATATGTGAATTTTTCCTCAACTTCCAGGCATGATTTGTATTATTTATTCATGGCATTTGCTTTTCGTGTTCAAAATTAAATGCCTAAAATCAAAACAAATAGCAGCATACCTTATGTTTTATTTCCAATAAATTGATGCTTTCATCACACTGCTCGCGGCACATTATCGCATTGAGCACTATAAGAGATGAGAAAATTCCATTTTTATTTATATGTAATTATCATATTTTAATTTAGTATTTCTTACAAATAATGTTGCTGGATTCTTAAAATATACCCAAAGGTATGTTTTTCACTGTGGTTCCTATGGCAACCTCATTTAATTTCAAACGGAGCTGTTCTGGGGTAGAACCTCGTCATAAAGCAGCAGTTTTCAGCGCTGTTTACAATTTATTATTCTCATAAAATTAGTTTCACACTACTTTATCTTTCTTCTGTAATTGGATTGAGATGTGTTAAATAATGGAAGAAATAATGATAGTGGGATGAATTACGTAATTTCTACATTTTCATAGATCTTACAAGTATGAAAATCTCCATAAGATCCATGGCAGAAAAGTTGCATATATGGATAAATAAACAAACCATCTCTATTTTTACTTTAACACATTGGAGTGCTGCCAATATTTGCATCGACAAAAAGAACTACAGTAGCATGTGTCTAATAGCAACAAGGTATCAATAATTTGAGGCTGTGGTATTTTTGGGGGTGAATGCCGAAGAACCTTAAGTTTTGGTTACTTGACTATATTTAACAATGTTAATTCAATCCTTTTGCGTCACACTTACGGCTAGATAAATCCTAACTGCACATACCCTTTGCGGTTAGATCATCTATAGCCGTCTACCGCATATGATGTATATGGAGCTGACACGAGAGCTAAACCCACTCCAGAAGTAATGGACATCAGCTTTCTTTGACAAGAAGTATCCACCACCTGCATCAGCCACAGATAACTCTGATTGTGTAATGTTCTGATAAGATTGCGGAGGTGACACACCAGTGTTATGGCAGCCTAGGGGCCTTCCGATGGTCCCCATAGCTTAAATGATTGTTTACCTATTAGGTATGTATCTGCGGCACTAATAGGCAGTCTGCTAAAATAATGCATCATGCAATTATTTTAACAAACTGCCTTTTTTTTAAAAAGGCATCATCACAGGCTATCACTCATGGCTGAGCATGATTGCCTTCCAAGTATTGGGGCTTAGCAGTGGGTCCGTAGGTGGCTATAAAGACCTATTCTTGATCCACAGGTTCTTTCGCAGTGGGGACTTTGGTTTCCAAGTAGAGGACGGTCCCGACAAGGGTTGGCTTGACATTCTTTCCTCTTAATACGTTTCTCTTTTTTTGCCATCCATTCATGCCTCTTCGAAATTCACAGTACTGTTGGTAACGTCTGACCCCCAAATTGAGCGCTCGAGGGCCAAGGCTTCCCAGTTCATGATGTCTATGCCACAGTCTTTAAAGTTAGCTTCAAGCCCATCTTTAAATCCCTTTTGCTGTCCACCCACATTCTGTTTTCCGTTCTTGAGTTGAGAGTATAGTAGTTGCTTTGGGAAATGGTAGGCAGGCATTCGCACAATGTGGCCAGTCCAGTGAAGGTGAGGGATCATTGCTTCAATGTTGGTGGTCTTTCCTTCTTCCAGAACTCTAACATTTGTCTGACTATCTTCCGAAAAGATTTGCAGGATTTTTTAAAGGCAACGCTGGTGGAATCGTTTCAGGAGTTGAGAGTGATGTTTGTAGATGGTCCACGTTTCGCAGGCAAATAACAAGGTTGGAAGGACAATAGCTTTGTAAACAAGCATCTTGTTATCCCTACGAATGTTCTGGTCCTCAAACACTCTCTGCTTCATTCGAAAAAAAAAAAAAGCTGCACTAGCAGAGCTCATATGGTGTATTTTGGCGTCGATGTTAGCTTTTGTGGAGAAGTGGCTGCCAAGGTAGCAGAAACGCTCAACATTTTCCAACATTACACCATTAAGCTCTATTTCTGGCATTGCAGAAGAATTAGTTGGTGCTTGCTGATAGAGCACTTTGCTTTTCTCGATGTTCAGTGAGAGACCAAGCCTTTTGTATGCTTCTGCAAAGATGTTTAAAGTGGCTTGCAGATCTTCTTCTGAATGAGCACAGACTACGTTATCATCAGAATATTTGAGTTCTGTAACAGACGCTGTTGTGACCTTGGTTTTGGCTTTTAGTCTATTAAAGTTAAATAGTTTGCCATCTGTCCGATAGATGATTTCCACGCTGGTGGGAAGCTTCCCATCAACAGGGTGCAGTATCATAGCTATAAAGATGGAAAATAAAGTTGGGGCAATGACACAACCCTGTTTGATGACTGACTCCACCTTAAATTGGTCACTTTTGAAGCCATTGTTGTCCAAGACCGTTGCCATCATGTCATCATGAAGGAGTTGCGGGATGTTTATTAGGGCATTACGATTTTTTGGAGGATAGTTCAAAGAGCATTTTGGTTCACTGTGTTGAATGCCCATGCGAGGTCAATGAAAGCCATGTACAGTGGTTGGTTTTGTTCCCTGCATTTTTCTTAGAGCTGTTTTGCCGTGAAGATTATATCCACTGTTCCTCTGCAAGGGCGGAAGCCATTCTGTGATTCCGGGAGGAGATCTTCTGAACTGGATAGAAGATGGTTTGCAAGGATTCTTGCAAGGATTTTCCCAGCAAAAGTTAGAAGGAAGATACCTCGATAGTTTCCACAGTCTGTTCTTTCCCCATTTTTGAAAAGGGTAATAATAGTGGCGTCCTTAAAGTCTGCCAGGATTTTCTCAGTTGCCCACACTTTTTTAATCAGCTGTTGGAGTTATTGTGTCAGCTCAGGTCCACCCTCTTTAAAGATTTCAGCAGGGATTCCATCAGGTCTGCTGGCTTTGTTATCTTTTAATTAGCTGATAGCTTTGTCACTTCCTCCAAGCTAGGCAGTGCTGCAAGCTCAGCCCTGCTGTCTAGTTGTGGGATTTGCAAGAAGGCCTTTTCAGCCACATTAGAACTGCGGTTAAGGAGGTTATGATAGTGCTCTTTCCAACATAGAGAAATTGATTCTTTGTCCTTTAGAAGCTTGGTTCCATCTGATGAATGTAGAGGGTGTATGCCATGATTTATTGGGCTATAGATGGCTTCTGTGGCTTTAAAGAAGCCCCGCGCATAATGGATATCTGCAAAATGTTGGATTTCTTGAGCCTTTTTTTTGTCCATCAGATGTTCCTGAGTTCTCTAGTCCTTCTTTGGACCTCAGCTTTTGCACTAGTGTAGATCTTTTTCTTAGCAACGTGTATCTTTGCCATATTTGGAAGGCTTTCCTTTTCTTATCGATTAGTTGTTGGATCTCGTTATCATTTTCATCAAACCAGTCTTGATATTTCCTAGTTTAGTATCCAATGATTTCTTCACACACTGTAATAATGGTGATCTTCAGTTTATTCCAATGTTCCTCAACATTTTCAGGGCATTCCATGTATAGATTATGCTTGAGTGTTCTTTGGAGAAGGGTTCGTTTAGAGCGGTCTTGCAGGGCTTGGGTGTTTATTTTACATTTTATCTTTCTGCCTTGGAGTCTGCGTTTGGGGCGATCTTGATGGCATCACAGAGCAAATTAACCTGTGGTCGTATAATTACATCATCTAAGAGGTGCCAATGCTTTGCCTGGAGGTGCTTTCATGATGTCTTAAACTTGTTTTTTTGGCGATAAAGCCTGTTGGTGATAACAAGGTTATGTTCCACACATTTGGTAAGAAGTAGGATGCCATTCGAGTTGCTGTTTCCAGCTCCATTTTTTCCTATAGTCCCTGGCTATGGGTCAAAGTTTCGTCCAGCTCTTGCATTAAAATCACCCAGGAGGATGATTTTGTCCTCCTTGGGTATCTCTAACAGGATGGTGTCCAGCTGACAGTAATTTTTTTCTTTGATGTTGTTGTGGCAGTGCTGGGATTGCTACTTTGCTGACAAGTCTGGTGCTGTTTTTGAAAATGGTTCTACATCCTCTTTCTCAGTGGGTGTGGTATTAGGTGTGATGTGCTGAGTCGCACCTGTGGGTATTTAGTATGGCTATTTAGCCTTGATGGATGCTGAGCTGAACTGCTGTTGATTGTCAGGGGTTGCTTGCAACTCATTGCTTTTAATGGGGCATCAGCAACACTGGCAATGGGATAGCATCGCAGACCTCTGCCACAGCTGTCACAGCTGTGTCAGGGGAGTGCAATGTACTCCCTATGCTTTCAATGGGGCCAGTGCTGCTGGTGCCGACCCCATTAAAAACAATGGGTGATAGCGTAGATTTTTCTTAGCTTAATTTTTCTTAGCGTTGCAAGTGTGTAAGGTTTGTGCTGCTAGAAAAGATAGGACCTGACCTACCTGATTTCAAATCTGTCCAATGACAAATCTGCACCATATAAACTATGCTGAGGATTCCCATTCACATGAAGAAGACATGAATTTCATGCAGAATCATCAGGAATTCCATGAAAATTTTGTGGCAAATTCACATCAATTTTTGTTGTGAATTGTTGACATGGATTCCATGCAGAATCCACTTTGGGATATCTGAAAATGCAATTCTGCAGCAAAAATCGGAGTTTCAGTCTCAAATTTTTATATGGCAGGTCCGTGTCAGAGTATTCTGACTTGGATTTTGCCTTCCGAACATGTCTTTAAAGTTGGATGAAAGGAGAAAAGATTTATGCCTGATTTATTTTGACTCGGAGGAACTTGGAGAACCGTCTCCAATCTTCCACTCTGCAGACACAATCATAATTTGGGTTGATTAGAACAATTTTCTTTGACCTCACTTCTGCTTTCTCTGAATGTCACTGTCTATGGACACCCAAATGATTAGCTTTATATTAAAGGAAAACGATAAATGAAAAGGGGCTATCAGAACCAAACTATCCATTCAATAATAGATTAATAAAACTGTATTGTAATAAAACATTGTATTTAACTTCTATACAAAAAGCCATGCTATGTCAAATACATTTTCTCAATCCATCTTCGTCTAACAAAGTATAAACTAAATCATCACTATACTTCCAATGTATACTCGTATTTCACAATTTTTTCAAACCTTCTCGTTATATAAAATAAAAGAGAAAACCCAATAGGGATCATAAAGTTGTATAAAGCCTCCATAGCGGTCTCCTGCATGTTGCAAAGAGGTTGTCAGAAATCAGTTAAAGGGTCTGTCTTATTTCCAAAATGGTGCCTTCAATATCTTTCATTGACTGTACATGGTATTGCAGCTCATTCCCATTCAACTGAATAACAAAGTACTGCATTATCAGAGACAGCCCACAGGGAGACATGGCACTATTTCTTGGGAAAACAACAGATATTTTATGTTGTCCTGGAAAACCTCAATTAAGCAGCCACACGCATCAATTATTTTATAGTGCTAAACATAAAAAAAAAAAAAAATATTATTATATAGTGCATCCAGATAAATTTTAAAGGGGATGTCCCATATCTTCTTGTTTTTAGACAGCTCTGTACCTTGCACTGTAGCCCAGGTTGATACTGCAGGCTGAATCCTATAATAGTGAGTGGAACTATGCCTGCAGTGCCAGCCTGGGCCACTGTGCAATGTACGGAGCAAACTGAAAAAATCTAGAAGAGGGACAACCCCTTTAGATTAATGCTACTTTAAATTATAATAATGATAATAATAAGTCAGGCTTTGTTAACATCAACACTTGGGCTCCACTCAGAGCATCCATTGCTGAACTCTGTCAAAATCCTGGACCAAATAACACAGCATGCTGTGCTATTCTGTCGTGACAAAATGATGGACAGTTTAAGGGACCCCTTTACAATCAATGAGGTCTACTTGGTGCTATTCATTTCTGTCATAAGACAGATTCATTCATCCAGTGGATTTCATTTTCCTCTTTCCATAACGGAGCAGTAAATGTAACCATCAATACTGATATGAACATATTCGCAGTCAGTATATGTAAAATGGGTTGTCTGAGTTATGTAAACTGCATGTACAGAGGTCTCCATGGTGAAAAATAACAAAGCAGCAGAATGCACGTAACCATGGCTCCATATCCATTGCTTTCAATGGGGCCAGTGCCACAGCCGCCAGCCCCATTGAATGCTATGGGATGCAGGCAACTCCTGTAGTGATTTTCGAGGAAGTGCTTGAATAAGCCCTTCCCTGAAAATCATCCATAGCTGCTGTAAAATCTAAAAAATATATATACATCACCTGTCCGCCGCTGTTGGGGCTCCGGCGCGACTTGTCTCCGCAATCCTGGCATTGTTCTGAAGCTCTTTCAGCATGGGACGATTTAAAAATCACCGCCTCCTGAAAAGGCTGAGTATGATTGGCTGAGTGCAATTGGCTATGGGATTGCAGAGACAAGTCGCACTAGAGCCCCGACAGCGGCGGACAGGTGATGTATATATATTTTTTTAATATTTTACAGTAGTTAGGGATGATTTTCAGGGTAGGGCTTATATTTCAAGCCCTTCCCCGAAAATCACTGCGGAGGTTGCCTACATCCCATGGGGCTGGTGGCTGATGGCCACGTGCATTCTGCTAATGTGTGGAGCGCTTTTTTTTCTTTTTGCGTACATAGGCGTGCAAAAAAAGCTCTCGTCTGACTGAGCCCTTAAGGGGAAAAAAATCTTTCCCGACTCTAATCTGGCAATTGGAATAATCCCTGGATCACTAACCTTTCTGAAGTAATCAGTGACTATAACATGTAATGTTGTAACACTAAATAAAGACGTCCAGGCCCCTCTTAAACTCTATTATCGAGTTTGTCATTACCACGTCCTCAGGCAGAGTTCTGTGGTACCGTACAGAGGTGCTTTACAGCTTTCTGTCAAATACTGCACATAATGAATCAGGAATTGTTTTTGACTAAAGCTACATTGTCGCTACATATAGTCCTAAATTATCCATTGGATATCCGTAATGTATACCTTAGTTGCCAGTTCTCAACGTTCTTGCACATGTGAGATTTCGGCAATAGTAATGGCCGCTAGAATGTGCAATGTACACATTAATTAGATATTCAATGTGAATATATTTCTTGAAAGTTAAGGAGTGCTTAAAGCTTTACTTACTGGAATATCCTTCCATGTCTCCTTTCCCAGGGTGATACAAATTGAGGTCAGTAACGTAATTACTGTGGGTCCAAGAATATGATTAAATAGCTTCAGGACCCATTTTAACGTTTGTACATAAATACAGAAGAGCACGTAAAAAGAGTTAAATTATGCCAAGATCATTCAAGGTCAGGGATATATATATATATCATATATCACAACACAATGCCCAGAAGTCACTTACATTGAACGGCGTCTGATGATTAATTTTTTTTTCTAATGGAATTCCGCAGACAAGAAAATTATTGTTTCAGTGGAGAAAGTGAACTAACTTTGGAACAAAAGAGTTGAAACACATCTCCTGGGAAGATGCATATCACTCACAGAACAAATATAATTTAATTTTGTTGCAGGAAATAACTTGTATCAAGATATTTTATTGTATAGGACTTGCTTTAGTCGATAGCAGAGTCAGTGAACGGTCCACGTACAAGCCTTTTTCCAATTTATCTCTTCTTCTACTTCTAAAATAGTTGATAAATATGAGAACAGCTAGTTTCATTTGCTATCCACTCCGGTACATCTTACAGTAAAATACAAAAGATAAGATGTTTCTATCTATTGAAAACATTGTTATTTTTCATTAAGAGAATACATTTTTTGCTATTTTTCCTAGAAAGATTCAAGTAAAGCAGCGATACAAATAGGGACCTTCTTTATCTACTTTTCCACAGGTTAAAGAGGACCTGTCCTGTTAGCAGGGCCGACTATAGCTTTGTAACTTCGACTCTGCTGACTCCAACGATATCTCTTTTTCCCTCTACAGCCTCCAGTTTCCCCATAACGGCTCTTCCTAGTTTCAGTTTCCAGAGCAGTGAATGTGTCAAGTAGGCAGTCCCTACTCACTGTCAATGGGTGATGTCAGACTTGATTGACAGTAAGCACTTGGGACCGCCACATTCATACCGAAACTAAAGGCCCTTTTACACGAAACAATTTTTGTTCAAAAAGCCATTCAAACGAGCGAAAGTGAACGATAGTCATGTAAACGCAGCTAACGATGATCAATAAATCATTTGTTTTTCATCCATTTTATGCAGGCATAATAATCATCGTTGGCCCGTTCACTAATCGTTCGGTTTAAATACCGATTGTTCAGTCATTCTCATTCACTTATAAAGCATATATGAAGACTGAACGGTTTCTTGTTCGAATGAGCTAATGATGTATCAGCCTGTATAAACGTCATTAACTCGTTCAAACAAGAAATCAGCAGGGGTTACTAATATCATTTAGCAATACACATTGTTGAAAATGTTTTGGAGATATCAAAAAGTTTTAGTAATCTCCAGCATCAAGGGACTGACAATCAACAATGGGGTGCACTCAACTGCTTAGGAAATGTAGACAGAGTAGATGCTATGGCTATTTAAGAATGTATGATCTACTGTTAGTACAGTGGATGAAATAAATCATGAATTACTTAATTTAGGCTCTGTTCACATCTTTGTTGTGGCTTTAAAAAAGAGCCATGCCACTGTTTAAGGTCTATCTCGTGACAGATGCAAACAGAACCCAAGGGACCATGGACCACACTGATTTATAATGGGTTCTAATGAGGTTCAATCAAGCTTTCCATCATTTTGATGGCAACAAGGCCAGTTTTCTGTTTGTGTCTATTACTTAGAGAAGCAGATGTTTATTCTGTGTGTATTTCCTGGCCACCCAGTTCTTCATTACTGAGTGTCATGCTTTTTGCCAAGACAATTTCATCTTATATACCTAGCAGCTTAATGTTTTATACTGTAGTCAGTCCCAGATAATTGTACATATTACAATAATGTACCCTGGAGAGTCGATACGCAGGAGAAATAAATCACAGCATGCTCTATTTCTTTGTGGATCATACACAGCCCTAGTATGGACTGTGTAGGAAATGTTGTCCATACGCATGTAGTGGGCATAGGCAGCATTTCCATACGCATCCCCCTTTGAACAGGGTGGGGAGTTTAAAAAAAATCGCACTGCGCATGTCTGTGATGTGTCATTCCTGGGCATGCACAGTGCCATACTCAGCCCATATGTGGCAATCTATCAAGCCATGCCATCGCTTGATAGGCAATCTACAATGACAGCCCTGGGGTATTTCAGAAGGCCACCTGCTGCCATTGCAACTGCACAGCAACCCGTGATCTTATCGTGAGGGGGCAGTGCAGGACCCCCGAACATTGGTTGGCGCATTTAAAGGATTAACAACTCTGATAAATGGCGCAGCTTATCGAAACTGTTGAGGGCGGGTGTTGTCTGTAAAAAACAGCCAGCACCTACATTGTATGGAGCGGGATCGACCCACGATCCCCCTCAATACATACCCAAAAACTGCAGGACGTAACTGTACGTACTGTAGTGTTAAGGGATTAAGAGAAGTTTGGGGAGCCCCGATATGAACTTTTGCAACCGGGTGTCTATGAGCCTTTAGCTACACACAATACTCTTCCTATTGATCCAAGCATGCATGTTCATGGGAAAGTAAATGTTGTCTGAAAGAGCTACTTTTAGTACATGATCAGCTTTAGTTTTATTAGGGTCTGTTGAGGTAACATCTCTTTTACCAGAATATACACTGCGAGGACAATGTTGCCAAATTTTTGGTAAGTCCATCTGGCTACCCTCAAGTTGGAGGCCAAATTAAACTATTATCTCATTTGTATGGCCAGTATAATGAATATCTTGGGAAATATTCACATGGGGCAGATTTGTGACAGAAATTTCCCATTGTCCTACTCATCTAAATGGTGGTTGTAGAAATCCATGTGCAAGCTGCAGAAACAACCCCATTCAGATACATGGGATGGATTTTCATTTGCAAAAATGTTTGCAACAAATCTGCATATGTAAGCACACCCTTAGTAGTGCCATTTTGTAATTACCAAGAGGAACATGATTGACATGATTCAATACTCATTCATCCAGTTTGTATATCCCCTTCGCCAGACAGCACAGGATTGGTGGTGGTCCTAATACTTGGGTCGACATAGTGTATGTCCAAGGTTTCATTCTCCCGATGGAAACCTTGGATGCACACCAAAGGCGCGGTGTGAAAAGAGCCAAACTGTTTTATGTCTAATCTTTATAAATACAGCATATTTTGTAAATACATTAATGTAAACTACACTTTGAGTTGATCTCTTCTGAAATGGTAAGATGGACAGGTTCACCTATTCCGGATGTTGTTTATTTCAGCAGACTGGATATTGTTAAGAATTATTGTAAATATACATCATCGTAATTTCCAGTACTTGTCATGTCTTTTATATTCTTTGGGCTTTGGCTGCACATAAAACAATGCCCTGTGACATGAAGATGATATTCGTTTGGTTTGAGAAGTGGAAGGTCAACATAGAGAAAGGTTAATAGCCATGAAATGCAGGCTTGTTTGTCAGAATATGTGTAACCTGTTTTATTTCACCATAACTCAAGTGGGCAGCCCTTCAAATGGTTGTACTTATCCTTTTATTTGCCCATTTTCATGAATTACATGCAAGCTAAAATAGAACAACCTGGATGAATCAGCTTTGCAAGCACTTCCAATTCTCACTACTCTTTTATAGTCTTTGATTTTTTTACTGATTAATAATGTACAATGTAATATTCTTTGCTACTTCCACTGCATTACTACTGGATACTTTGACATCTGATACACTGTTTTGGCAATTGTTACATTTTTGTATTAATAAGGCTTTGTTCATATCTGTGTTTTTTTATCCATTTTTAATGGATCCGTTTTTCTCTTTTTAAAATAAAAAAAAAACAGATAGCCAACTGATGCAAACTGAAGTGAACAGATCCAGTGTTTAGACAGAGCCATTAAACAGATTACTAAAAACAAACAAATGTTAGTTAGGTCCCGTTTGCATCAGTTTCTTATCCGTTATGATTAGTTTTTAATTGATTCTTTTTTTCTTTTTTTTTTTAAAGCTCTAATTTTACAACTACACTGACCATTAACCCTTTCCTGACGTCTTCCTACATTCTGATTGAAGATTGTACAGCTCCAATGTCAGAAGACGTCCGACAGGGTATTCTTACCGTCTATTGCCAGCCACTCCACTGCAGTAGCCTCTCTGGCGCTCACACACTAGCTATAGCCAGCAGATGGCACCATTGTATAACAGCAAAAAGAGAAAGCCTTTTAGGAAACCCTGAATCCAAAATTGGATTAGAAAAGGTTAAATGCCAGCCCAAATGTATACAAATGAAATAATATCCTTTTGTGTCCATACACGAGTGAGTAAAGTGTAAAAAAAAAATTGAAAAGGTCTATTCCGTCTGGTTTTCAGGTTTTTTGAAACAGAAAAAAAGTCTTGCACTTCAGTCATTTCTTTCCATTAAAAAAAAACGGAAATCTTGTGGAGTAATAAAATAAATTGGACTGAAAAGAAATAAGTCCGATTGAAAACATTTTCCCATAGACTTCTCTACAGATAATAAAAACACATTTCAAAAATGTGTGTATGAACAAAATCCCACCAAATAAAGCTTAAAAAGAGAGTAAGAAATTCTTGGTGGTTTTTATCAAACACTCTCTTCAAAAAAATCTGACAGGAAAAAGTGTGTATGAAGGAAGCACTCTACCAGTTTTTTTAGCATAATTGCCTTACGAAACACAATGCCTGACATGAATACTATGGTTAAAAAGGCTCTCTATTTTTTTCCCCAAAGCAAATGACAATTCTTAGTTTCTTTTAGAAAAATGGTGCGTAGCCTATCAGTTGCACGGAATAGGACAAAACTATACCACCAATTTTCTTCAGTGGAAAGTGGAACAAATCAACACCAGTTGAATTTAAATCAGACAAAATGTTCACAGCCTTAGGGTGCTTCAAACGAGCGTGTTTTTGTGCGTACATAGGTGCTTTACATATAAGCCCTTCCCTGAAGAACAACAAAAAATGGTAAGAAAAAAAAATAGTCATCTTTCTTCAGGTGCTGAGGCTCAGCCGCTCTTCTCCTGCACTGCTCTGAGGAGTATTCGACAGGCGGGATTTAAAATCCCCGCCTGCTGAATGAGCTGGCTCTGATTGGCTGAGCACTGTGACCAATCAGAGGCAGCTCTCAGCTATGGAATGACAGCTGAGAGCTGCCTCTGATTGCTCCCTGCGCTCAGCCAATCAGAGGCAGTACTCACCCATTCATAAATTCATGAATTCAGTCTCTCCTAATTCTTTTTCCCAATTAAGCATATGGGCTTTTTCCCAGAGTTTTAGTTATGTTAATATATCATAAAAACCTCTTGTTTCTGATTTGGTCTTTTTGGGCTGTGTGCTGAGTCTAGATACGATTTCTAAAGGTATCATTTCGCCAATGTTCAGGTAGGTTTTTAGGAAGGAACTGATTCTTATATATTTAAGTCTATCTCAATCTGGAACGTGGTAGCATGACTGAAGCAAGCCAAAAGATTTCATCCCCTCTGGTAGCATAAGATCCTCTACTCTTTTTATCCCTAATCCTTTTCAATTTAATTCTGTTAAGTTGGGGATTAGATGGTTTAGAATTTCGATAGGTAGCTCTGGGTTTTGTGAGCAGCTATGGGGAATTCATTTTTTGGTTAGATATTGCCAGGCTTCAATTATAGCCCTCATGGGAGAGGACAATTCTTGGGCCTCCAACTTTACTTCAGTGATATTAAGTTTTGTAATTGGTCTAGGATTTCTGTAGCTTTCCTCAATGATGGAAGGTGTTTGGTTATTGTCAGAATTACATTGTCTGCAAATAACCCTATTTTATGCTGGCGAGATCCCATCAAAACTCCCCTTATCTCCATATTTGAACTTATGGCTTCTGCTAACGGTTCTATGATGAGAACAAACAGCAATGGGGACAGCAGGCAACCCTGCCTCATTCTATTTGATATATTAAATGGTTCAGATAGTTCCGTCTACCATTACCCTCTCTGTAGGTGATGAATACAGTGCCCAGAAGGCATGGACCGCCCCTTTGCCGAACCCAAACTGCTTCAGAGGTTCAAAAGCATAGCCCCAATGCACCCTATCAAAGGCTTTTTTGGCATCTAGGGCTAGCCCTTAGTGCAGGAAGAAGACGTCCGTACTTCAAGACGGATGACTCCCCGCAGCGCTGAAGAAAGAACACATGACCGCCAATGAAGCCGGTCACATGTTCTTTCTTCCGGCGCTGCAGAAAGACATCCGTCCTGGAGTGCGGCCGTTTTCTACCTGCAGTAACACAGGCGCCGATGCGCCCGTGTGACTAAGCCCTAAGGTTGTAGAGTTTACTGTAATGCACTCTAAATGCCTCCGCTATTTGTTTCGGGCGAGTTAGTTTATTCTTCTTGTTTTCTGATGTTCACAAATATGGGACGTTAATTTTTATATATTTTTTCCACACCAAACCAGCCATCCAGTAGGAAGGCTTGTTCAGGGAGGAGTATATCAATGCTCTTTGGGCATTTACTGCTCTTTCGTGATCACCCATCATGGCCTCTCTTAATTTTTGCCTCTAGAATGCATTTTTTAAGTAACATCTTAGCCCACTGTCTGGGAATAATGCCAGTGCATCTGGGATATATGAGCTGCCCTTTGTTTAAAGACAAAGAAAGACTCATTACACCTTGTGGCTTGTGATAAGAAGTCACAAATGCAAGAACATCTATCACAAAAAATACTATTAGAAATTATATTTAACTTCTGCTGACCCACTACTTTGTAAAAAAAAAAAAACACAAAATGGCTAAAGGAAGGATGTGCTTTTAAACCATTAAATAATTTCTTTCAAACAGACCAAGTTTCCTGCAATATCAAACCTGGCCACTACAGTAAAATCAGAAATGTCTGCTTCCTGCAGAAATTAGCTGTGACAACAGACTCCCACCAATTTACTATTGATAGCTTATACTAAGTTTAGGCCATCCATAGTCTATAACCAGACAACCACTTTAAGAGTGGTATCACATCTGCGCTTGGGGTTCCCATGGCCAAATGCCTTCTTCTCTGGACAGAAACGAACAGCGTTGCACAGACCCCATTGACAATAATGGTGTCCGCTCACTTTCCATCAGGCTGGACAGCTTTTGTATTTTGAGCTGGATCTTTGATGGAACCTCCAATGGGAGGTTCCAACGCAGATGTGAAGTCAACCTAACCAAGTTAACAAATGATAGTATTAAGGTAAAATGAAAAATGATCGCCTGTTTACTTTTTTTCATTTTAATTCTTAGTTTTATAAGAACAAAAGTAATAATAAAAAAAATTAAACTGATTACAAATCTGCCCAATATGGGTCTTCTAATTTTTTCTATGGATACTTTTTTATTATAAGACATGTAAAGCCAACCAATATGTATGTTTAATGACACTGCTAGCCCCCTGCAGCAGCAGCATGGTACCAGGCCACACAGAAAGGAAAATGATTCTGTGATTAGAATGAATATTTTACTTGACTATAACTTCCTCTGAAGTTATGTATATGAAATGTCATTGGCATTATGGCAGTTTTAGGGTCTCTACCATTATTACTGTAATCTGCCTATAAGGCAGCTCTAGGTAAGCTCAATAATAATTATGACATAAGAAATTACTTTTTTGATATATTTTTTTCAGCAGCAATTACCTATTGAACTTTCTGGAGGAAAATGCAAGTGTAGAGGAATCATGTGCAAGAGCAATACATGGGTGCTTTACCCTTATACTATCTAATGAGAGTGTATATTGCTCAGTATCATATGAATCCACTACAAATTATGAGCCTGTAAGGCCGGCTTCACACGGGCAATAAAATCATGCGAGATTTGTGCCTTGTGAGACGCACAAATCTCACACACATATGAACCTCATTCTTTTGAATGGGGTCATACACATGAGCGATGTTTTCCTGCATGGCACCGCGATTAGAGATGAGCGAACGTGTTCTTCCGAGCTTGATATTCGTGCGAATATTAGGGTGTTCGGGATGTTCGTTATTCGTAACGAACACCATGCGGTGTTCTGGTTACTTTCACTTCCTTCCCTGAGACGTTAGCGCGCTTTTTTTGGCCAATTGAAAGACAGGGAAGGCATTACAACTTCCCCCTGTGACGTTCAAGCCCTATACCACCCCCCTGCTGTGAGTGGCTGGGAAGATCAGGTGTCACCCGAACATAAAAGTCGGCCCCTCCCGCGGTTCGGCTCAGATGCCGTGTGAGTTAGATGAGGGACAGTGCTGTTTGTACCGGAGCTGCTGTAGGGAAAGAATTGGTAGTTAGTGTAGGCTTCAAGACCCCCCAAAGGTCCTTATTAGGGCCACTGATAGCTGTGTGTTGGCTGCTGTTAGCAGTGCCATTTTTTTTTTTCTCAAAATCGGCTTTGCAGAGCGTTGCACCCGGCATTAGGGACAGAAGTGCTGCATAGGCAGGGAGAGTGTTAGGAGTGAGTGTAGCCTTCAAGAACCTCAACGGTCCTTTCTAGGGCCATATTTATCCGTGTGCAGTACTGTCCAGGCTGCTGTTAGCTGTGCTGCATATTTTTTTGCTTCTCAAAATCGCCTCTGCAGAGCATTCCACCCTCCATTGATACTGCAGGGAAAAAATTGTATAGGCAGGGCCACAACACAGTTATTATTCATTGAATATACGCAGTGCTGCCTTTTGCTTGTAAAACAAGTGAAAATAATTCTATTTGTCCTGCCTCTGTCCGTCCTAACGCCGGTGGACACGTGTCGGCTGCGTGTGCAACCTGTAAAAATCATACGCACCCAGCTACGTTTTACTCCTGGCTTCGCCATTTGCTTTCCTTAATTGGGAAAAAAAATACCTGCTCTGCCACAGTTAATAACTCTGCTACCCTCACGTTCTGTGACACATTAGCAGGAAAACAGCACAGTTATTAAACTTCTCATGTTCATAGAATATACGCAGTGCTGCCTTTTGGTGCAAAAAAACGGAAAATAATTCTATTTGTCCTGCCTCTGTCCGTACAAACGCCGGTGGACACGTGTCGGCTGCGTGTGCAACCTGTAAAAATCATACGCACCCAGCTACGTTTTACTCCTGGCTTCGCCATTTGCTTTCCTTAATTGGGAAAAAAAATACCTGCTCTGCCACAGTTAATAACTCTGCTACCCTCACGTTCTGTGACACATTAGCAGGAAAACAGCACAGTTATTAAACTTCTCATGTTCATAGAATATACGCAGTGCTGCCTTTTGGTGCAAAAAAACGGAAAATAATTCTATTTGTCCTGCCTCTGTCCGTACTAACGCCGGTGGACACGTGTCGGCTGCGTGTGCAACCTGTAAAAATCATACGCACCCAGCTACGTTTTACTCCTGGCTTCGCCATTTGCTTTCCTTAATTGGGAAAAAAAATACCTGCTCTGCCACAGTTAATAACTCTGCTACCCTCACGTTCTGTGACACATTAGCAGGAAAACAGCACAGTTATTAAACTTAGATTATTCATTCACTAGAGGCAGTGGGGCCTTTCGTTTTCAAAAAAGGGAAAAAATTATATTTGGCCTGCAGTCTTGCGCCAATTTATTAGCTGCCTGTGAAATCAAATCACTGGTAATACAGCATGCTGAGGGGTAGGGGTAGGCCTAGAGGACGTGGACGCGGCCGAGGACGCGGAGGGCCAAGTCAGGGTGTGGGCACAGGCCAAGCTCCTGATCCAGGTGTGTCGCAGCCGACTGCTGCGCGATTAGGAGAGAGGCACGTTTCTGGTGTCCCCACATTCATCGCCCAATTAATGGGTCCACGCGGGAGACGGTTATTAGAAAATGAGCAGTGTGAGCAGGTCCTGTCCTGGATGGCAGAAAGTGCTTCGAGCAACCTATCGTCTACCCGCAGTTCTGCGCCGTCCACTGCTGCCAATCCGAATCCTCTGTCTGCTGCTCCTCCTTCCTCCCAGCCTCCTCACTCCACTACAATAACACCTGCTCAGGAGCGGGAACACTCCCAGGAACTGTTCTCGGGCCCCTGCTTAGATTGGGCAGCAGCGGTTCCTCTCCCACCAGAGGAGTTTATCGTCACTGATGCCCAACCATTCGAAAGTTCCCGGGGTCCGGGGGAAGAGGCTGGGGACTTCCGCCAACTGTCTCAACAACTTTCTGTGGGTGAGGAGGACGATGACGATCAGACACAGTTGTCTTGCAGTGAGGTAGTAGTAAGGGCAGTAAGTCCGAGGGAGCAGCGCACAGAGGATTCGGAGGAAGAGCAGCAGGACGATGAGGTGACTGACCCCACCTGGTGTGCAACGCTTACTCAGGAGGACAGGTCTTCAGAGGGGGAGTCAAGGGCATCAGCAGGGCAGGTTGCAAGAGGCAGTGCGGTGGCCAGGGGTAGAGGCAGGGCCAGACCGAATAATCCACCAAGTGTTTCCCAAAGCGCCCCCTCGCGCCATGCCACCCTGCAGAGGCCGAGGTGCTCTAAGGTCTGGCAGTTTTTCACAGAGACGCCTGACGACCGACGAACAGTGGTGTGCAACCTTTGTCGCGCAAAGCTCAGCCGGGGAGCCAACACCAACAGCCTCACCACCACCACCATGCGCAGACATATGATGGCCAAGCACCCCGCAAGGTGGGACGAAGGCCGTTCAGCGCCTCCGGTTTGCACCCCTGCCTCTCCCCCTGTGCCCCAACCTGCCACTGAGATGCAACCCCCCTCTCAGGACACAGGCACTACCGTCTCCTGGCCTGCACCCACACCCTCACCTCCGCTGTCCTCGGCCCCATCCAGCAGTGTAGTTCAGCGCACCGTCCAGCCGTCGCTTGCGCAACTGTTGGAGCGCAAGCGCAAGTACGCCGCCACGCACCCGCACGCTCAAACGTTAACCGTCCGCATAGCAAAATTCATCAGCCTTGAGATGCTGCCGTATAGGGTTGTGGAAACGGAGTCCTTCAAAAGTATCATGGAGGCGGCGGCCCCGCGCTACTCAGTTCCCAGTCGCCACTACTTTTCCCGATGTGCCGTCCCAGCCCTGCACGACCACGTCTCCCGCAACATTGTACGCGCTCTCACCAACGCGGTTACTGCCACGGTCCACTTAACTACGGACACGTGGACAAGCACAGGCGGGCAGGGCCACTACATCTCCCTGACGGCACATTGGGTGAATTTAGTGGAGGCTGGGACAGAGTCAGAGCCTGGGACCGCTCACGTCCTACCCACCCCCAGAATTGCGGGCCCCAGCTCGGTGGTGGTATCTGCGGAGGTGTATGCTTCCTCCACTAAAGCACCCTCCTCCTCCTCCTCCTCCTCCTCTGTCTCGCAATCAAGATGTGTTAGCAGCAGCATGTCGCCAGCAGTCGGTGTCGCGCGGTGTGGCAGCACAGCGGTGGGCAAGCGTCAGCAGGCCGTGCTGAAACTACTCAGCTTAGGCGATAAGAGGCACACGGCCCACGAACTGCTGCAGGGTCTGACACAGCAGACCGACCGCTGGCTTGCGCCGCTGAGCCTCCAACCGGGCATGGTCGTGTGTGACAACGGCCGTAACCTGGTGGCGGCTCTGCAGCTCGGCAGCCTCACGCACGTGCCATGCCTGGCCCACGTCTTTAATTTGGTGGTTCAGCGCTTTCTGAAAAGCTACCCACGCTTGTCAGACCTGCTCGTAAAGGCGCGCCGGCTCTGCGCACATTTTCGCAAGTCCCACACGGACGCTGCCACCCTGCGCACCCTGCAACATCACTTTAAGCTGCCAGTGCACCGACTGCTGTGCGACGTGCCCACACGGTGGAACTCTACGCTCCACATGTTGGCCAGGCTCTATGAACAACGTAGAGCTATAGTCGAATACCAACTCCAACATGGGCGGTGCAGTGGGAGTCAGCCTCCTCAATTCCTTTCAGAAGAGTGGGCCTGGTTGGCAGACATCTGCCATGTCCTTGGTAATTTTGAGGAGTCTACCCAGGTGGTGAGCGGCGATGCTACAATCATTAGCGTCACCATTCCTCTGCTATGCATCTTGAGAAATTCCCTGCAAACCATAAAGGCAGCTGCTTTGCGCTCGGAAACGGGGGTGGGGGAAGACAGTATGCCGCTGGATAGTCAGGGCACCCTCCTGTCTATTTCTCAGCGCGTACAGGAGGAGGAGGAGGAGCATGAGGAGGATGAGGAGGAGGGGGAAGAGACAGCTTGGGCCGCTGCTGACGGTACACCGGCTGATTGCCTGTCATCCTTTCAGCGTGTATGGCCTGAGGAGGAGGAGGACGAGGAGGAGGAGGAGGATCCTGAAAGTGATCTTCCTAGTGAAGACAGCCATGTGTTGCGTACAGGTACCCTGGCACACATGGCTGACTTCATGTTAGGATGCCTTTCTCGTGACCCTCGCGTTGCACGCATTCTGGCCACGACGGATTACTGGGTGTACACACTGCTCGATCCACGGTATAAGGAGAACCTGCCCACTCTGATTCCCGAAGAGGAAAGGGGTTCGAGAGTGTTGCTATACCACAGGACCCTTGCGGACAAGCTGATGGTAAAATTCCCATCCGACAGCGCTAGTGGCAGAAGGCGCAGTACCGAGGGCAAGGTAGCAGGGGATGTGCGTAGATCGAGCAGCATGTACATCCCAGGCAGTGCAACAGTCTTTAAGGGCCTGGCCAGCTTTATGGCTCCCCACCAAGA
Organism: Eleutherodactylus coqui; assembly: GCF_035609145.1. Lineage (NCBI taxonomy): Eukaryota > Metazoa > Chordata > Amphibia > Anura > Eleutherodactylidae > Eleutherodactylus > Eleutherodactylus coqui. The sequence goes on from NC_089839.1 coordinate 80,330,889, forward strand.
CTGTGTCACCGCTCCCCAGTCACGGCTGAGTCGGCGGGAGCACTGTAAAAGGATGGTGAGGGAGTACGTAGCGGATCGTACGACCATCCTTGGTGACGCCTCTGCCCCCTACAACTACTGGGTGTCGAAGCTGGACACGTGGCCTGAACTAGCGCTGTATGCCCTGGAGGTGCTTGCTTGTCCTGCGGCTAGCGTCTTGTCGGAGAGGGTGTTTAGTGCGGCTAGGGGAATCATCACAGATAAGCGTAGCCGCTTGTCAACCGACAGTGCCGACAGGCTAACACTCATCAAGATGAACAAAGGCTGGATTTCCCCAGACTTCTGTTCTCCACCAGCGGACAGCAGCGATACGTAAGCAATATGTAGGCTGCACCCGCGGATGGAAGCTACGTTCTCTCTCACCATCCAAAACGGGGACATTTCTGCTTCATCAATCCGTGTCTAATATTCCTCCTCCTCCTCCTGCTCTTCCTCCTGAAACCTCACGTAATCACGCTGAACGGGCAATTTTTCTTAGGGCCACAAGGCTCACTCAAATAATTTTTCTGAACAATTTTTATAAGTTTCAATGCGCTTAAAAGCGTTGGAACTGTAACTTGAACCAATTTTTCGTTACACTGGGCTGCCTCCAGGCCTAGTTACCACTTAAGCCACATTAACCAAAGCGATTAATGGGTTTCACCTGCCCTCTTGGCTGGCCATGGCCAATTTTTGGGATGTACATTAGTACTGTTCATACAGCAATTTTTGTGGGCCCTCGCCTACAGTGTAATCAAATTAATTTTTAGCCCACCTGCATTCCAGCTGACATTACCTCAGCTGTGTTGGGCAATGCAATGGGATATTTTTGTGTACCGCCGGTGGGTTCCAGGGAGCCACCCATGCTGTAGGTGCACACGGAGTTTTTAACACATCTGTACACTTGTAAAGAACCCCAGTCTGACTGGGGCATGCAGTGTGGGCCGAAGCCCACCTGTATTACGCACGACATTACTACCTCAGCTGTGTTGGGCAATGCAATGGGATATTTCTATGTACCGCCGGTGGCTTCCTGGCACCCACCCAGGCAGTGGGTCCACAGGGAGTTTAACCTACATGTGTCCACTTCTAAAGAACCCCAGTCTGACTGGGGCACGCAGTGTGGGCCGAAGCCCACCTGTATTACGCACGACATTACTACCTCAGCTGTGTTGGGCAATGCAATGGGATATTTCTATGTACCGCCGGTGGCTTCCTGGCACCCACCCATGCTGTCGGTCCACAGGGACTTCACAATAGGGAGTTGTACCTGCCTGTGTCTATGAATTAAAAAGCCCGGTCTAACTGGGGCATGCAGACACCTTGACAGAATGAATAGTGTGTGGCACATAGGTTCCCCATTGCTATGCCTACGTGTGCAGCTCCTGATGGCGGTGGCACAGGATTATATTTCTCATTGCTTCCGTACAGCATTGTGGGCTATCGACCCGCCCCTTTTAAAGAGGGTCGCTGCCTAGCCGTGCCAACCCTCTGCAGTGTGTGCCTGCGGTTCCTCCTCATGGCAGACGCACTTCTAAATAGACATGAGGGTGGTGTGGCATGAGGGCAGCTGAAGGCTGCGCAGGGACACTTTGGTGTGCGCTGTGGGGGGGAGGGGGGGCGGTTGGTCAGCATGTAACCCAGGAGAAGTGGCAGCGGAGTGTCATCCAGGCAGTGATTGTGCTTTGTTGTAGCTAGTGTGGTGCTTAACAAAGGTATGCCATGCTAATGAGGGCTTTTCAGAAGTAAAAGTTGTTGGGAGGGGGGGGGCCCACTCTTGCCGGTATTGTGGCTTAATAGTGGGACCTGTGAACTTGAGATGCAGCCCAACATGTAGCCCCTCGCCTGCCCTATCCGTTTCTGTGTCATTCCCATCACTTTCTTGAATTGCCCAGATTTTCACACATGAAAACCTTAGCGAGCATCGGCGAAATACAAAAATGCTCTGGTCGCCCATTGACTTCAATGGGGTTCGTTGTTCGAAACGAACCCTCGAGCATCGCGGGAAGTTCGTTCCGAATAACGAGCACCCGAACATTTTGGTGTTCGCTCATCTCTAACCGCGATGCTATGCAGGAAACAAATCGTGGCATGTTCTGTCTTCTGCATGCTCTCACATCACAGCACCCATTGTTTTCAATGGGACAGGCAGCATCATCGCCGGCCCCATTGAAAGCAATGGGTGAAACTCCACAATCCTCTGACAGCTGCAGCGGAGGATATCTTCATCCCCAAAGTGATGCAAGGCTGTTTTCATATGAAAATGTCTTGCATCCCTGGGGAATTCACATGGTAGGGAGTGCAATGTGGGGCGGGATTCGCAGCCCCATATCGCTCTTACCCATGTTAAGTTAGCCTAGGGGGTTACCTGAGAGGGTTGATTGTTTACCTTGGTGATAGACTGTGAATTTTATCAAAAAGTGCACCAAAATTACCATGCATTCCAAAATGCGTGCCAAATTTCAGCTATATAGAACGAAGCATGCTATGTGGGAACAATTGAGAGATGCCATCCCAGGTGCGACAATTTGCTAGAAAGAGCAAACCAGCACTGAGGCTACAACCCTCCAATATTTCCTGAAATCATGGTCAAAAAATGCTCCAGACTCTGGAGTAGTCTGGGTCGGTTGAAGCTAGTACTTCTGCGCAACATATGTAAGTGAGGCCGGCCTCAGTAAATCCAATCAGTGTGCACACCAGTAATGACTTGGCAGTTAGCCAGCAAGCCTGCTGCGAGCATAGTGACAATTCGAACACTATTTACATGGACAGTAGAGATCCAACGAGGGCTTGACCGGTTAGGAGTCAATTATCATTGGGGCATTATCTGAAGTCAAGCTGGGACATTTTATGGACAGGGTTAGTAGAGTTTATGCAAAAGGGGCTCTGTAACTACAAGCCATGGAGAGTTTCTTTAGCAATGAACTGGGTGCAGTAAACTGAGATTTGTGTTAATGTGTGAATTGTATTATTGATTCTGTGTTACAATATTGAGGTAATTTCATATAAAGTGTGAAAATATAGCACTTTGCAAAAATTTTTTTTACAAATCTTCATAACAGAAAGTAATTGATATGTTTCTGTAAAATTAAAACCTGCTGATTCCACTGGTAACATTGAATACTAGCAGCATGTCTCACTTACAAACTATTTCCTTTATTTTAGATGATAACTAGAGATGAGCGAGCGCGCTCGGATACAGCAGTTACTCGAGCGAGCATCGCTCTTCTCGAAAAACTGCTTACTGGTCCGAGCGTGCTTGGGGGGGGTGTAGCGAGGGGGAGAGAGATATCTCTCTCACTCTACCCCCCGCTGTCCGCCGCTCACCCCTGCCCCCCGCCAACCCTCGGAGCACGCTCGGACCAGCAAACGGTTACTCAAGAAGAGCGATGCTCGCTCATCTCTAATGATAACAGTTTGGACATGGTGTACAATTACCATTCAACTGATTTTGGTGGAAAATGACACTTGGATCTTAACTTCCTCCTGTAAGAAACTTTACTTTCCCTCTGTAAGAAGCACTGTGTGAAATGAGTGTTACATGACACACAGATGATGTGTGGTGCCACTTCTTATCTTGATCACCAAGCTTTACTACGAAATACTTGTGATAGGCGCACTTTACCAAGGATGTTATTTTTCTCTGCTGTGACTTTGTTCTGAACTGTCTGCAGACACAGCAGAAATTGTCTTGGTTGTTCAGACATTGGCGCCACTCAGCCATATTGTTATTAAATTTTGAAAAATAGTCTCAGTCTAACCAATGACTTATAAAACCACAGTTTATTAATTACAACTTACTGGTGGATGATCCGCAGCGTTTCCGTCACTTGGACACATACCCTTAGGGTGTGTTCACTCTGGGCGGTAAATTTCATGGAATGTCCACAGCGGGATCGCACAGAAATTCCAAGAGATTTCTGCAGCGGAAATTTGGCGAGGGATTTGACGCAGCTTTACAGTCTGTATTCCGCTGCAGAAATCACTCTGCATAGAGAGATACGAGACAGCAGTGGAGACGGTGATACAATTGACATGTCGCAGATTTGAATTCCATGCTGCGTGTCAGTTTCCACGCGGCTTGACCGCAGCGGACTGACGGCAACATGTGAATGTGATTTTTGCTGGTTACTCTCAGTTTTTAAAATGGTGCAGAGTGTCAACATGGAAATTCCGCCTCGTGTGAACCCACCTTTATAGTTTTCAGGGTGCATTCAGATGACTGTATATCGGCTGGGTTTTCCCGCTGGCCAATATACGCCATCTCTCTCTGCAAGGGGTGGAGGCTGGAAGAGCCGGGAGCAGTGCTCTGAGCTCCCACCCCCTCTCTGCCTCAGTCAGCACTTGGCGTGTAACAGCGATTGCGAAATAGTTGTGTAATCACTTTAGTTATTCTTTTTTTTTTAGCAAGGTTAATGGCGAGCCGACTGGATTAATTGTATAGGTATATTTCCAAGAAATACAATACAACAGCAATTGAATTACATTATTCCCCATAACTGGAAAATCTTATGTGGCAGAAAAAACGTCTAGCATATTTGAATTCAGCGCACTAACGTTACTATGAGCCGCCTATCTGCTTATCTATTACAATAATTGTGTTGCACGGTGTAATTATTTCTTATGGCGCCTGCACACGAGTGGAAATTCCGCGGCAGGATCTCCCGCGGGATTTCCGCCACTGGAAACCTGCATAGGATTGCGTTAACAAACGCAATCCTATGCAGGCGGACGCAGCAAACCCCGCACAGAAACGTCACTCACCCGCCGCCGGCTCCGGTCTGCGCATGCGCCGGTTGCCTGGCAAGCCGGCATATCAAACAGCCAGAGCCGCGGGCATGGGTGAGTACGCGCTGGTCCCTGCAGGCGCTCGGATCGGGTCCCGCGGCGAGAATCCTCGCCGCCGGATCCGACCCGCCCATCTGCAGGCGGCCTTAGTGTGCCAATAGTTATATTCCTAAACCTTAGCTAGCCGTAGTTAGTATTTGGTAACGGTACTGGAAAAGTTGATTTGTTTCTTTGACATCATACTATTCTTTTCCAGTTATTTGTTTGATTAAAATTAAAATTTAATGTTTTTGTAACTCTGTCTACTGCATCATATCCTGAAACCTGTGCCCAGCACCATCACTGGCAGCAAGCTGTAGGATTGCATGCAATCTAGCAGCTGGTAGAAAGTGATACTATGTTGTTAAAACAAAACTTGTCAGCACATCAGTGCAGGTTTCACCTCTGGTATCTGCAACTATCTTAAATTGTGGCCTGCACCCACTACCCACGGCCTGGCTATACAAGGTAGGTGGGGTGGTCAGAATTAAAGAAACAGCCAAGCAGGCTTTTTCTACACTGTTTCCATAACTCCTATAGAAGTCAACGGAGTTACACAAACATTATAGCACAACAAGCTATGCTATTTCCATAACTCCCAAGTTACGGAAACAGTGCAGCTCATGCATGCTCAACTGTTTCCATCGATCTAATACAGAGTGATATTCCCATTGTGGCCATGTTTACCCATAATGGGAACACCCCTTTAATATTTCCTCATTAACTGTATGGGAAAACAGTAAGTAGGTAGAGCTTCTAGCACAGGTCAGAGGGACCTTTTGAGAAAGCAGAGAGAGGAGAACCTGAGTGCTCAGAGAAGAGATGGATCCTCAGTATGTCGGTAGCTCAGGTCTTTGCTGAGTTAATTGGCCAGTGAATGAGAGACATCAGAGAGGGAAAGGAAGACACTATGGGATCCTCTTCCAGCTTCAGTGTGCAAGCTACTACACCAAACAAACACATAATCTGAGTTCTGGGCTAGTATCTTCTATTGGAGACCGGTCTCTAAAAAATATGTGTGTGCACACAAAAATACAAATTGTTGCAGCTACATGATGAGACCTATATCAGAGAACTCCAAAAGTTAGACTACAGCAGTTATCACTGAGTTTGTTGTTATAGCAGTCATGGGGAATACGCACCAGACCACATCCTGATTACTGGCACACAGCCCTGCTATACAGTGACGCATCTAAAGTAGTATCCCCGGAAGAAAGTTTGCCGGACTAGCGGATCAAATTAAATTTGTCTAAGCTGTTTTTTTTTACTGCACTATAGACTCACTCAAGAACTCTGGGCCAAATCCCTTACACTGACACACAAAATATCAGTTTCTAGCAGACTATAAGAACTCAACTACAAAATTGTATCTCAATGGCATTTGACTCCCGCTAAATTGCATAAAATACTTCCATCATTTCCAGACCTATGCTGGAGGTTTTCTTTACATATGGTAGGAATATCTGCACTGTAAAAAAAACCATATAGATCCTCGAGTGACATTACCCAAGAGATTGCTCTCCTTTCCATGTTTCCAGGCTCATTTTTTAAGGCCAAAAAAGGCTTATTGGGACACTTGATAATGGCTATGAGACAGGTAATTCACATGTTTTGGGAGCAAAGTATTTCCATTCTGTGGGTGGCTTCAGTAGAGGCCTTAAACTTTTTGAGGTATATGGAAGAGCTTAGATCCTCAGACCTTGATACGGATTCTTCTGGATTTTACTTTAATTGGGCCATGTGGCAGGAATTTCGGGACTCACCTTTCTTTTCTAGTTGTCTGTTAAGAGCTTCTGTACCATAATAGGCTTCCATTACACTTTTGTCACAGGCTGAACATCTACATGGGCACCACACTTTATTATTCTCTCTTTTCTATTTTCCTATTCTTCTTCTTTAGCTTATACTGTTCATCCCTTCTTTCCCCTTTCTTTTTTCTTCTATTTTGAGTTGATTCCTAGATGGCTTTATTGTTTATATATTGTCCAGGATATCGCTCCCACCCTTAGAGGCTTAACATCTTTTTCATTGGGCTACCCTAATTAGGAAGTTAACCCTTCCCATCTCCCAGCTATTCTATAGTGCCAGGCCTTGGTGAACTACTTCAAGGGACGCGATACATGCCCATGTTATTTGTTTAACTGTATTATGGAAGCTGATACTTGAGATAAATCAGATGTGACTTAATACTGATAGCAATGAACATTTTATTGTATCATTGTCTGATTATTATGTACATGTATAGACTTTCAATAAAAATATTTTGAACATAAAGACTTACTCAATCAGGGTTCAAGTATTAGTTTTGTAGTTTATTCCTTAAAATATGCGTGGACAACTGTTTAGTGAAAGTGAACTAAATCTTTGTGCTAATATTCAGTGAGAAACCCCACTATTTTGTCTAACTCTTAACAGTCATAAATCTTTGTTTATCTTGTTATCCCATTAAATTGAACTATTTTACTGTTATCTTCGGTCTTGCCTACTTAGTTGGCATCATACCTAGGGCGCCTTCCCTGTTCCGCCACAGCACATGGAGTAGCTTAAAGGGGTTGTCCCGCGAAAGCAAGTGGGGTTATACACTTCTGTATGGCCATATTAATGCACTTTGTAATGTACATCGTGCATTAAATATGAGCCATACAGAAGTTATTCACTTACCTGCTCCGTTGCTGGTGTCCCCGTCGCCATGGATCCGTCTAATTCTGATGTCTTCTTGCTTTTTTAGACGCGCTTGCGCTGTGCAGTCTTCTGCCTGGTGAATGGGGCCGCTCGTGCCGGAGAGCTGCTCACCGCGTCGTCATCGTACCTCCGCCCCGTCACGTGTGCCGATTCCAGCCAATCAGGAGGCTGGAATCGGCAATGGAACGCACAGAGCCCATGGTGCACCATGGGAGAAGACCCGCGGTGCACCATGGGAGAAAACCGCAGTGCATCCGTGGGAAAGGACCGACGGCCATCTTTGGGAGAAGATTTTTTAAAGTCCTTATTTCATCGGATCGGTGAGTAGCAAGCGGCTTAAAAACCGCTTTAATTTGCTATTTTATGCCGGGGGGAAGGGGGGGGTGTGACAGGGGGAATGTAAAATTTTGAGGTTTGCCGCGAGACAACCCCTTTAATGGAAGCATTATTGTTTACATCCAGATGGTGACTATGCCCTAGTCCTGCTCATACAAGGGTTGCTTTTGTTACAATGTATATTATAAAGTTGAAGGACTTTTCTCTTATAGTGATTAAGCTTTATTTGTTTAACACCGGACAGCTCATTTAACCATATTTTATTTTACGAGCTGCTTTAATATGTTTAGAAAATGACAGTTTTACCATCTATTCTTCTGCAATATTTTAGATTGTGTTTTGTTTTCTTTCCCTTCTACCTCTCCTCTAACAGAGGCAGTAAATTCTGAAGAATGCTGAAAGGTAGCAATAAAACAAAATCTCCTTGCAAAAAAAAAAAAGATTTAAGTACCCTTCAACATTAAAAACAGGTGAGTTGGAATACCAATAAAGTACTTTCAACTTGTACAATTTGTTTGACACTTGGAGATAAATAACATTGCGGTGATGCCTCAATTAAGACAGCGGCTGCTAAGCTGAAGGAGAAGGAAAAAACAGTAATCATCTGTCTAGGTTTTTGTTCATTGTCTTCTTTTTTTGAATCATTAATCAAGCTGTCTACAATGTCCAAGGATATCCCACAGTCAATGGCAAATGTTATAAAATATAGAAAAAAAGAGAATGCTATGAATATTTATCAAACCTTTTAGTCTACATTATACAATCTCATCGGAGAGGTCTGGGCACCTTCTGTGTGGGACATTTTTCATAACAATTAATAATTAACCAGAGAGAAGCTAGTGAAATCAGCAATCATAAACTATAGTTATAGCAAAGAACAAAAAGGACTATTACCTGATGGAAGACATAGATACTATTGTATACTCATGGCTGCACTAGATAGCCCATGCAGCAGCATTACCAGAACAGAGTAAACGAAAGTTCATAAGTAGTGGTTACGCTGCAGATTTTCCATCTGGATTTGTAGGTGGAAAACTTTGGATTTTTCCATTTGGATTTGGCCATGAATTAGTTACAGATTTTGCAGCAAAATCTATGGTGCAAAATTTATAAACTCATTGTAAAAGAAAAATCCCTTGCCTGGAAGGAGTTGTTGAAATGTGCCTCTTGGAAACCTCCTGCCATGAGAGGAACACATGTGGCTGCATGATGTCCTGAACATATCGCTGAGTAGTCATTATCCATTATATCGCTAATAGGGATGATCAACTGTCATTTACAATCAAACTAGTAGTTGGGCCAGTGTGCTGCTCCACAGCAAGGGCAGGATTGAAGTGCTCACCTGTCACTCTCCAAACACGAGCATAGCTGCGGTCATTTCTAAAACTAAATCTAGATTTGTCACTGAAGACAACCCAGTTCCACTCTGTGGCAGTTCAGTTTTGGTGTTCACAACATCACTGCAAACAGAGGCAATGATGGGTTGGGATCAAAAGCAATACAGTTAATGGCTGCTGTTAGACCAAATGTCTTTCAGCTAAGCACTTGGAAATAGTTCCGACAGACACAGGGGCCTGCAATGATGGTGACACCTGTCTCTGGATGGTGGACAACTGAACAGTTGGAGCTGCTCGTGCTTGTAAGATAATCAGATGGTCCTCTCTACTGGTGGTCTGGTGTGCTGAGCCTGGTTGCCTTGTGTGTGTGTCCTCATGCATGTCGGTGGTGGGCAGTTCATCGATATGACAATCCAGCTTCTCGCATTCCATTAATGTGCCCCCTCTCAAATTCTGTTAAACGGGTGAAATCTCTGTGTCATAGAGGCGTCTAGTGGTCAACAAGCTCTACACAAGGGGACAAGGAGTCACTACATACAAGTAGCCTCTGAGAATCTTTTTATAGGCCAATGGTGGAACCAATTTTAGGGCCTCAGGTAGCAAGACCGTTCATCTAATCACCACAACTCTAATCATTTGCATACTTGCCCGAATTGTTGAATTTTGCAGCAAAACAACAACTCATTCTAGGGGCCTAATTTTTTTTTTACAAAGAGTGTATGTGTACATATATGTTTAAAGCATAACACTAGGCCAAATAATTACTAGTATTCCTCACTTTCCCAGTTCAGTGTGGCTGAACTACAGTGTCCATGTTAGCATAGTGTTACCATGCAGCGCGGCACGGGGTCCCGCGGTCGGCGCGCGTCGCTCTGGCGTCGGCTCCGGCGGCCTGGAGCCCTGTGTTGGGGTTATCCCAGCGGCTTGGGGCGGCCGGTGAGCGGCGGCGTGGGCGTGACCGCCCGTAGGGTGCCGCCTGCACTCCTCCATTCTTCTTATACAGCATTCTTCTCTATTTTAGTGCGTTTCAGGGATTTTTAATGCACCACATCACTCATTGCAATGAGTTAAAAAAGCTGTGGAATGTGTTTGAAAACGCCGTTCGAAAACGCTGTGAAATGCTACGTTTAACAGTGCAGCGTTTTTACTTACACCTGTGTGAGACTGGTCTGAGGGCCCGGTCAGACAAGCATGGTTTACACGCATGGTAGTACCGACCTGCCTGTCAGCTCTGTGGTGCTCAGCGGTGCAGGGTGCTTTCTATAGGCTCCTGTGTGACTGGGCTGCTTTACAGAGCTAGAAGCAGCCTGATCATGCAATCTTTTTCAAGATGACAGCAGCGTGGTTTACACATTGCTTAGCGGTGTGTAAACCACGCTCGTCTGGCCGAACCCTAAGGGCTTGGTTAGACAAGGGTTTTTTCACGCATGGATAGCCACGCAACCCCCCCCCCCCCCCCCCCCCCGCATATCGCATGTAGAAAAATATCCTATCTTTTGCAGTTGCGACTTTTTTCGCACTTCTAAAAATTCGGACATGTGAACGCTTTCATTGCAAGACATTGGTTCTAATAGAGCCGCTTTTTTGCATACCTATTTATGCGTGAAAAAAACGCTCGTCTGACCGCGGTATTATAGTGCATAGTTCATGTCTGTAGCAGGGACTAGGAAAGTTCAGTATGGTTAAATCTGAGTAGCGATTACTAGAGGTATTGGTTGATGCAATTGAATATCTTGGAAAGATAGACGGTAAAGGCAGCACTCCGCACAGAGATAAATAATCAATATGTGACCTTTATTAAGTCCATGGTCCTAAGTGTCAGCAACGTTTCAACCCTGACCGGGTCTTTTTCAAGCCGGTCAGGGTTGAAACGTTGCTGACGCTTAGGACCATGGACTTAATAAAGGTCACATATTGATTATTTATCGCTGTGCGGAGTGCTGCCTTTACTGTCTATCTTTCCTGGAATTACATGGGATTTGGGATCCAGTCCGTCCTGAGGCATGCACCAATTACCATATACGTATTTGGAAGTGTGGTGAGTGCTGTTGACAGAAGTATAGCAATGGAATATCCTTGCTGAATATCATAGGAGATTTTGGTGTCTGGTTATTCTGATCACATGCAGTTATTATAAAGCATGCTACGAACTAAGAATAGAAATATAGATATTAAAAGGAATATTCTCATCTTAGAACACAAAAACAACACTTCAATGATTATTGGGTTTTCAACTTCAGAGCCCTTTCCAATACCAAAAAAGTCTGTTATTTGATGTTTTGTTATATTAGTTCAATAAAAGTAGTTACCTCCGTATTTGGTGCATGTCTTGCAGACCATAATATGGAGCTAATATAACTCTATGTATCTGCTTACATGACTATATTTTCACAATGTTTTTTTAGGAATGCAGCATAGCCCATTTGTCCAGATTTTGCCTCCGTATTGATATTATCTATTGAGCAAGTACGGATCAGTATTTGTCCAGTAGTAAATAAAAGCAATGACCGTATCTTACTATAATTTTTTGGGCAGTGATATCTTTCGTTTAAAGACATTATTGTTTAGTTTTTTTTGTTGGTTTCATTAACGCTCCATTATTACTTTGGATTTATTTCTACCTCCAATGTTCTGGTATATCTCTACATATCTGTATATACCCAGGGAATGTGTGGAGACAACAGAGGGGTTAGTGGGTCAGGGTAGGGCATTGCCTCTCCCCAAAGAGAGCACTCAGAAGGGTTGCTATGCCCAATCATTGTTTTACAAACTTGGTCAGAAGTCATACAATGCAAATACGCCCATGTGCATTGGGGCTTAGGCAGAAAAAATACACAGTGTGGCCAAGTCTTTCTGTCTTTCATTCTGCAGGTGTTAAGTTTGATATATATCAGAGACTTGCTCAAAGGAGCCTAAAAAATAATGCTATAAAGCACCCTCAGAAAACTGTGAGGAGCGCCCCTCTTCCAGTGTTCCTTGTAGGAGAATCTACACAGAACTGGTGTACTCCATAGAAAGGAAATAAGAAGAGGGCTTGGACAGGGTGGTCTACGAGCACCCCCACTCAGAGAGGAGGGTGAATGAGCCTTGTGAAGCCACACACCTCTAAGGTCAGTCTTGGTTATAAGGTATTTTGATGCCATGTATCTACACTAAGTACAATAACAAAAGTTCATAATTAGAGATGAGCGAGCATACTCGTCCGAGCTTGATGCTCGTTCGAGTATTAGGGTGCTTGAGATGCTCGTTACTCGAGACGAGCACCACGCGGTACTCGTCTCGATTAAACGGACACTGACCATTGAATTCAATGGATTTGCCGGCTCCATTGAAAGCAATGGGCTGCCGGCGATCTCAGGGTGAATTTTCGGGAAGGGCTTAAAAATATAAGCCCTTACCTGAAAATCATCCTAAAATGTGTAAAAATAAAAAAATAAAAAAATGTCAGCATAAAGATCGTTCTCCTCTGCCATAGCTGTAACAGCTGTGGCAGAGAAGAACGATGTTAGCCCATTGAATTCAATGGAGCCGACAATACAGCCGGCTCCATTGAAAGCAACGGTCTGCCGGCGAGCGCGGGATGAATTTTCGGAAGGGCTTAAAAATATAAGCCCTTCCCTGAAAATCATCCAGAAATGTGTAAAAAAAAAATGCAGGCATTCTCTTCAATGGAGCCGCTGCTGCTGCCAGCGACTCCATTGAAGACAATGGTCTGCTGGCACACCTGAATTCTTTTTCAGGGAAGGGCTTTACATATAAGCCATTCCCTGGAAATGAATTAAAAGTGATTGAAAAAACAAAAAAAATAGATACTCACCTCCCTTCAGCTGCCGAGGCACAGCCGCGTCTTCTCCTGCTGTCCCCTGCACTGTGGTGCTCAACTGCTGATCTATCACCAGCCGGGGAGCACCTCAGCCAATTACATTCAGCTCTTTCAGCAGGCGGGGATTTTAAATCCCCGGCTGGTGATAGATCAGCAGTTCAGCAACACAGTGCAGGTGACAGCAGGAGAAGACGCGGTTGTGCCCCGGCAGCTGAAGGGAGGTGAGTACCTATTTTTATTTATTTTTTTTACTATTTTAAAAGGCTTTTCAGGGAAGGGCTTATGAAGCCCTTCCCTGCAAAGCCACTAACAGCTGCCGGGGCTCAGCTGGGACTCTGTAGCGCTGCTGAGCTATCAGCAGCTGGGGATTTTAAATCCCCAGCTGCTGATAGCTCAGAACTACAGAGCCTGGGACAGCGCTAGAAGTCGCGGCTGAGCCCCGGCAACTGAAGGGAGGTGAGAATTGTTTTTTTTTTTTTTTTTGCACTAATTTAAATGGCTTTTCAGGGAAGGGCTTATGAAGCCCTTCCCTGAAAAGCCATTGACAGGATGCCGGCAGCAAGATTCTCTACCGCAGCTGTCAAGTGTGACAGCTGCGGTTGAGAACTGAAGTATTCCTTTTGCTGCATCTGCCACAGACGTGGCAGATGTAGCAGCAGGGAATTCTTTTAACTAGCGGGGGTGAAGGATACATCTGCCACATGCGGCAGATGTGTTTTTCATGCCCGCGGGGGTCACAGCAGCGGCGGAGAGGTACGTTTTTTTTTTATTCTTTTTTTGTTTTGCACTAAAATGTTTCTTTTTCAGGGAAGGGAATATATTTTTAAGTCCTTCCCGAAAATTCATCCTGCGCTCGCCGGCAGCCCATTGCTTTCAATGGAGCCGGCTGTATTGCCGGCTCCATTGAATTCAATTGGCTAACATCGTTCTTCTCTGCCACAGCTGTTACAGCTATGGCAGAGGAGAACGATCTTAATGCTGACATAATTTTTTTATTTTATTTTTACACATTTTAGGATAATTTTCAGGTAAGGGCTTATATTTTTAAGCCCTTCCCGAAAATTCATCCCGCGCTCGCCGGCAGCCCATTGCTTTCGTTATGCTGACAGTGCGGGGGGGGGGGGGTCTCACTCTTGCCACTATTGTGGCTTAATAGTGAGACCTCGGAGCCCGAAATGCAGCCCTGCATGTTGCTCCTCGCCTGCCCTATCCATTTCTGTGTTTTTTACATGACTTTGGTGATTTGCTAAGATTTTCACAAATGAAAACCTTAGCGGAGCACCAGTCATATACAAAAATGCTCGGGTCGCCCATTGACTTCAATGGGATTCGTTACTCGAAACGAACTCTCGAGCATCACTGAAAGTTCGGCTCGAGTAACGAGCACCCGAGCATTTTGGTGCTCACTCATCTCTATTCATAATGAAACTATTGAAGCCTGCAGCAAGACACTGCACTTGGACAACCGTTCAGGTCCAATGGAAATGAATAGGATCCATCAGGATCATTTTTTTAAGCAAAAAACAAATTTTAAAAATGCACAATTCTGAACTTATTTTTATTTAGACTTATTTGGTGAATTTGGAGTGGTGTATAACACTGTAGTGCATATTAGTATTTGTGTATTGAAGGGCTTGTCCCATTTCAACATTTCTTGGCTGAGATGAGCAAGCTGTGGCTGTTTCCTGACCTTCACCCTCAGGTGTTATGGAAGTAGCATAGCGTGTTGTGCTATGATGTTTCCATAACTCCCAATGGGAGTTATGGAAACGGCGTAAGGGCTCCTTGACATGGGTGTATTGTGTATGGGGCTTTTTTGCACACAGAACTTGCACATTTTACTGTACTTTTTGCGCACACATGTCATGTTTATTTGTGCGTAGCATTCCAACACGCCCTGATTTAAATGACTATTTATCCCAATATGTTTAAGATGTGTTCTTTTTTTTCACGGAATTGCGCAGTGTATTATGCATCGTGTGTGTATATGCACACCTCCCATAGACTTCTATGGGGACCCTTAGTTTGCAAGTGCACACAAAAATAGAGCAGGTTCAATATTTTTTGCACTTGTGAAAAATGTGCGCGCAAAAAAAAAAAGGAAATCAAAATGAACCCATTAACATAGTAACATAGTATGTAAGGCCAAAAAAAGATATATGTCCATCCAGTCCAGCCTATTGATCCAGAGAAAGGCAAAAAAGCGACAATGAGGTAGAAGCCAATTTTCCTCATGTAATGGAAAAAAATCCTTCTCAAGTCCCCCAGATCACGACCCTTCTGAAGTTATTAGTGATTATAATATATGATATTGTATCGCTCAAGAAAGCCGTCCAAGCCCCTCTTAAACTCTTTGGCTTTATCTGCATATTGCATGTGTACATTTTATGCGACAACATGGCACGCAAACACACCAGTGAAGGAGCCCTAAGGCTGCTGCCTCAGCGGTTTTTGTAACAGCCGATGAGGTGGTCAGATTAACAGCCTCGCCTTTCTCGTGTCAACCAGGAATCACTGAGATGAGAATACTCCATTAACGTCTCAGCACTCTCTAAAGTTTGACGGCTCTGTCACACCCTTTTTTCTGAGTTTTAAAACGCCTATAAAAGCAGCAGGAACGACAAGCCTTTAATGGGTTTTTTTACCTGTGTTTTGGCAGCGCCTTGTACATTGTGACTTTTTGTACAGATGCTATTCTTGGTGTTTTAGATGTCATACAGAGAAGGCTTAATGCCCAATTTTTATACTAAGTGCATGCTGCGGTTTGATAAAAATGCCACTGACCTCAAAACTGTTGCAAAAGCTCAAAATGCTGTGTATAGAGTTTACAGGCTTCTACTGTTGACTTTGAAGTAATATCTGGAAATAAAAAGTTCCAAAAAGTGTTCCTCGCCTTGTATCATTATTGCTTACATATTCTCTCTCTGAGGATAACCAAGTTTAGTGTGTTATGAATAAGGGAAAACGTGTCTTACCACAAGTGACAGGTAGCTGGATATCGCTGCTCGTATGATTGTCATTGTGTTGGCACCATTTCTTTCTTGGCGTCTTAACCATCTCATCTTTCCCTTTATAAAATAGAAGTGAGAGACCAATTTGCTGGCTTGTTAGCGAAAGACACTGATATAATGTATTATCCTAAGGGTATATATTTCAAGACAAATTACAAAATGTTATAGGATGGAAGATGTTGTTAAGACAAGCAATGAATTCTTACTTGCTGTGGAAAATGATAATCAACAAGGACAGAGTGACAATATTAGCTGAAGGTAGATTTGGTTAGGCAAATTATTCAGACAAACCCCTGAAACTGTAAATGGAGCGATATAGAACATTAAAGGGTGCTGTTATTTGGAATGAAGAGCTATCATAGCTGCATAACACATACAGAGAAATGCATCATCCTATTTAGTTATATCACAATGCATGAATTTGGGCTTAAAGGGACACTCAAGTGAAAAGGTGTTTTTCCATGCTTGCTTTCCTCACCTAATTGCCTGTCACACTCTGAATGCCTCCTATCTCATGATGCATCAGCACAGTATTAGCTGTGGCTGTACCATTTCTACCTGCTGGGGGAACAGTTTAATTATTATTACCTTCTATAGTCCCCCAAATAAGCTACAGACCATAAATATACAGTCTAGGGGATAAGCTGTGATCTCCTCTATTATAACTGTGTGACAGGAGCTGTGTGATGATCAGTAACTGTGATAAGAGTGTCTGAGCTATCCTCAACAGGTTCATGTAGTAGTATCACACAACTGAGAATTTGACTAGGAAATTCATACATAACACCCAGGAAGATATGAGCTGGTCTGAACTGATATCACATGACCAAAAAGAAGCTGAGTGTTTCAGACAGGAAGAAATAACTAACCAAGGTAGCACTAGCTCACTTTAATATACTGTTGGAATGGCTACATAGTGATTTTCTTTTTCTTTTGTTTTTTCTTTTTCCTCACCTCTGTGATTTTATGTAATTTATTGTGAGTTAGCGTAGGTACTGACGGAAGCGGTGTGACCTCGACGCGGTCCGTCAGCCTATGCGTTTTGGCCAAAATGCAGTACTAACACCCGCATTTTATTAGTATGCATTAGTATCTTTGTATGTAGTTTGCTAGTTGGTGGGGGAGCCCAAGATGTCAGCCAGTGTGGCCCACCTTGGAGATACAGGGCAACCCGCTGTCATATCAGCCAGGGTTGATATCCTGTATGGTGGGTCACCACCCATCTATGGCTGACATCTTTGGTATCGTTCACATGTGCAGGCTATTAGTATATGCAGTCACTCCTCCCCATTCT
The DNA here is from genome assembly GCF_035609145.1 of Eleutherodactylus coqui. Lineage (NCBI taxonomy): Eukaryota > Metazoa > Chordata > Amphibia > Anura > Eleutherodactylidae > Eleutherodactylus > Eleutherodactylus coqui. Next base: position 80,348,217 of record NC_089839.1, read on the forward strand.
GGGCTGGGTTGAGTGGGTGACTGCATATTAGCCTGCCAGGAACAAGCTGCTCCTCCACACATTATTGTCTGGCTGACTACATATTTTCAGGGCTTAAGGCCATTGCGTCTGCCCTACGGCGATTGTGCCGGTGGCGATTGTGCCTGCCTTATGGCGATCGTGCCTATGGCGACCGTGTCTGCTTTGCAGACTTTCAGGTATTTTTGGCTTTTTCAGTGAATATGTGTTTTTTCTTTTTCCTCACCTCTGTGATTCTACATAGTGATTGAATTTAAAAAAAAATCACCAGAGTTGCCCTTTAAGGAATTCTCCTATCCTTGGGTACTGACTTGTACTCTGCCTTAACTTACAAAGATCCTAATATAGTTGAGCATATGTTGTCCCATTCCAGTCCTAGTCTATAATACAGGCCACTACCCCTAGGCTTCATGCAATCCCATCCAATCAAGATTTGTTTCTTTGGATCTAATGGCACTGGAGTTGCTACATAATGTTACACAATGTCACTGGCAGTTGCCTCTATCATTAGCCATTTGGATAATATCTAATATAAATAAGCCTACATGCTTTTTCTTGCACCACACTTTGACCCCTTTGCTGTAACTTTGGTGTATGATGTTGGTATCATTAGATGACACACACGCTCACCGCTGCCGTAAAATCATCAAATGTGAGTTTAATACATTCAGGGACCTGTCAGATGGGTTGAAAGTTACAATATTAAGTCTATGGGTGGCGCTGCTGTGCTTCAGGCATGTACTGGAATGAGTGAAGCATTGCTAAGCAACACAGCATACACTGCTAAGCTGCACCATACACTGCCCAACCAAGAACGATAGAGAGGCAGAGATAGAGACAGACAGAGAGAGAGGCAGAGCAATAGAGAGACAGAGAGAGTGATAGAGAGACAGTGAGAGAAAGAGCGATAGAGAGAGCGATAGAGACAGAGAGAGAGAGACAGTGAGAGAAAGATTGATAGAGAGACCACAATAGAGAGAGAGAAAATGATAGAGACACAGACACATAGAGAGAGAGCAACAGAGAGACAGAGTGAGAAAGCGATAGAGACAGAGAGAGTTATAGAGAGAGATATAATGAGAGAAAGAGCAATAGAAACACAGAGAGAAAGCAATTGAGAGAGATAGAGTGATAGACAGAAAGAGAGAGATAGAGAGAGCAATAGAGAGACAGACAGTGATAAAGTGACAGACAGAGAGAGCGATAGAGAGACAGACAGATAGAGAGAGCTATAGAGCAACAGAGAGAAAGAGAGCAATAGAAAAACAGAGAGAGAGGAATAGAAAGACAGACAGAAAGAGAGAATGATAGAGAGACAGAGATAGAGATGAAGAGACAGAAAGAAACAGACAGAGAGAGAGAGCGATAGAGAGACAGAGAAACACATACAAAGAGCGTAGAGAGACAGAGTGATAGACATACAGAGAGAGCGATAGACAAACAAATAGAGAGAGATAGCAATAGAGAGACAGAAAGAAACAGAGAAAATGCAATAGGAAGACAGAAAGAGAGTGATAGACAGAGAGAGTAAAAGACAGACAGAACGAGAGCGATAGATAGACAGAACGAGAGCGATAGACAGACAAAGAGCAATAATAAACAATAGAGACAGAAAGAGAGAGTGATAAAGAGAGAGAGCGAGAGAAATTTTCCCCCCTGGGTACCACCTGACATTGCTAAGCCACTGCATCATGGAGTTCAATATACAGCACTACTGAGCAGTATAGATGTGATTTTCATTACTGTGAGAGAATAAACACTTACTATTAGGTGTAGCGGCATTTTTATGACTACTCCTCCCTCTCCTCTCCATAGACCTTTATGGGCAGTATGATACATGACATTGTCCACACACTTTCTGTCATTCATATCAGTGACTCTGTTACTAGAGACCTAAAGACAAATTCCACATGACAACAAACAGTAGGCAGCAAGTTAAAAGGATTGTCCTGAGTTAGAAAAACAGGGCTGCTTTCTTTTAAACACAGTGCCACCCTTGTCTATAGGGTTGTGTGTGGTATTGCAGCTCAGTTCCATTGAAGGAATGGGGGAGCTGAGCTTCAATACCAGACAGAACCCATAGACAAGGGTGGCACTGTGTTTGGAAAAAAACTGGATAACCCATTTGAAAGGAAAGGATACCCTTAGTTTACCTTAAAAAGACTTTTGTCACCAAAATGTCATTTTAAATAAATACAATGATTTGCACTTTTGTTAGTTATCACATTGACTATCACATATTGACATTTTGTTATATTTGAAGAAAAAGATAGTCCAGCTTTGAAACAAAATATACAGTACACTAAAGAAATATATACAATACTAGCTGATAAATCCGGCTTAATTTGATACAGGTATTTACATGTTTTTCGCACGGAAAATTTTATGAAATCAAGGTTACTTTAGAGTAACTGAGGAATAAAATATGTATAGATATGGAGAAGCGTCAGATTCTCCTTAGGCTGCATGTACCGATGTCCCTCTGCAGAATGTGCTACCCCTCCCACTCTCCTCATTTAGGACCTAATAAATGCTCGCGCCAAATTTCACGTTTGTACGACAGCAGGAAGTTATATTACATAGGGGTGCACTTACCTTTGCAATCGGCATTGAATAATCTAGTTGTGACTCCCTTTCTTTTCCTATTTAGAACCTAAAGAATGATCATGCTAAATTTCATGTTTGTACGACAGCGGGTAGTTAAAGAATTAGATTAGGCCCATTTCATAGGGGTGTCAATACTTTTGCACTTAACATTGAATAATCAAGTTGTGACCACTTTACTTTTCCTATTTAGGACCTAGAGAATGGTTGTGCCAAATGTCATGTTTGTACGACACCAGGAAGTTGCATTACATAGGGGTGCCAATACTTTTGCACTTAGCATTAAATAATTGAGTTGTAACCCCTTTATTTTTCCTATTAAGGACTTAAAGAATACTTGTGCCAAATTTCATGTTTGTACGACACTGGGAAGTTACATTGCACAGGGGTGCCAATACTTTTGCAGTTAGCATTAAATAATTGAGCTGTGACCCCTTTACTTTTCCTATTAAGGACTTGAAGGATACTTGTGCCAAATTTTTATGTTTGTACGACATTGGGAAGTTCGAGAATTAGATTTGGTACATTACACAGGGGTGCCAATACTTTTGCTCTTAGCATTGAATAATCGAGTTGTGACCCCTTTACTTTTCCTATTTAGAACCTAAAGAATGGTTGTGCCAAATGTCATGTTTGTACGACACCGGGAAGTTATATTACATAGGGGTGCCAATACGTTTGCACTAAGCATTGAATAATCTAGTTGTGACCTCTTTACTTTTCCTATTTAGGACCTAAAGAATGGTTGTGCCAAATTTCATATTTGTACGGCACCGGGAAGTTACATTGCACACGGGTGCCAATACTTTTGCACGCAGCATTAAATAATTGAGTTGTGACCCCTTTACTTTTCCTATTAAGGACTTAAAGAATACTTGTGTCAAATTTCATGTTTGTACGACATCGGGAAGTTCGAGAATTAGATTTGGTACATTACACAGGGGTGCCAATACTTTTTGCTCTTAGCATTGAATAATTGAGTTGTGACCCCTTTACTTTTCCTATTTAGAACCTAAAGAATGGTTGTGCCAAATTTCATGTTTGTACGACACAAGGAAGTTCAAGAATTAGATTTCGTACATTACACAGGTGTGCCAATACTTTGTACTTAGCATTGAACAATCCAGTTGTGACCCCTGTACTTTTCATAGACTATTACATTGATTGTCTGGTTAAAATTCATGCACCAAGCTACAGAAGCAGAAGGAGAAGTGCCTTTAAGATGGACTAATGCTTTTTCCATATATTATGCTTGAACTCACCCAGTTCACCAAGGTTTAGATTTGGATTGGGTTCCAGTCTGTATGCTCCATACCAAGCCTACTTCGTTGTCATGCACTATATGCATAACAATTCCAGGTGAGCATACAGTATATCTGCATATCACATGAACATATTATTTGATTGTACCCTAAGAAGCACCTTCCTCTACATATTGACATACTGACATTTTATGCTTTTGTAAAAACATTTCCTCATATTCACATGGTGTAAGCTGTTCTTTCATTGATCTAGATCACAGATAAACAGGCCTTCATCAATCTGTTCAATAAAAAAAGAATAATGGAAAAACAGACTGGCTTATAAATTATATATTAACCTCTTCCTGTTGCAACCATATTTATCTTTCCACTTTGAGTATTTCTCCTGCCCTCTAAGAGCTAGAACCTTCTTTCTCTGTGGACATAGCAGCATGAAGACATGTCTTTTTGCAAGACAAGTTGCATGTTTAAGTTGCATTTACTTCCTTTTTTTTTTTGAAACATTAGGTTTTTATTAAGTTTTTAACACAATAAATGATAAGTAAAAATTGAAAAATTAAACAGTGATAGAATTCTAAGCAACACTATAGATTGAACCATTAAACAGTGAGCAAAGTTAGTAATCTGGATGTTGGAGATAGTTGGTCAAGAAAACATTCCATCCTATGTTTTCGAGTAAACATGGGGCTATCAATTTAGGAAAACAACAGTAAAAACTTTGGAGCCAAGCCATCCAATCCCTCCTGAACCTTTCCTTTCTGTTAAAGGCACTAGAGTGCATGCTCTTGTAATGTACAAAAGTTGATGTGCACATGTGTTCTGGAAGTTTCTGGATGGTCTATGTTGTCTTGTGTTTCTGTGTTTTTTCACTGTCTTCTCTTTGTATAAATAGGATGTGTTTTGGGCCTTTGCACCACTAAATGGGTTACTGTCTTGGTTATGTCTGGAAAAGTATCTATTTGTATGTCATGTGACCTCATTATATATATGTGGGTGCAAGGTGTGTGAGAGGGGCTTTTTAGCTGTTTTCTTTGGAGAGAGAAAGAGAGCCTGACCTGTACTCAGATACTTTTAGAGATGGAAGAGGCAGAGCTGATACCCCTTTAATGTCGCAAACCCCTTCTTCTCCTTCCTCCTCTTTTGATGGAGTACAAGTGGAGTTTGCCCACCGTGCGATGTGAGGTGAAAAGGTTGCAAGCATCCGTGAGATTGGACCAGTAGAGTGTTGGTGGAGTTTCTCAAGAAATGGCGTCCGGAACCAGGGAACCACAGATGACTAGGCCTGTGTAAGTCATCCTGTTTCTCCCATGTTTCCTCCCTGTCGCTTCACGTGTTCTGATCCCTCACTGTTTTGCCAGTGGATGAAAAAGATGACTGTTATAGAAGTGTTTATTCAAGTTTCTCAATAAATGGCTTCATTGGCCGTTCCCGGTTTGGCCTTTTGAATTCTACCCCGCGTGTGGACTCTTATTTATTCCCCAGAGAGATCACCATGGAGATAGGAACGGTTGTGTCATGAGTGGCAAGAAGGATTAATGTAATCCACTCGTGGGTTTCCCTGTTTAATAAGGTCTGCCCGTGCCCCTTGGACGTGTCCCTGGTTACCCTCTGGGTGGGAGATGGTAGAGCCACTGTAACAAGTGAATTACTCTACCCCTGCTGTCTCCTATGCTGGGGACCGCTCCTTAGACGCTGCATTCGCATGCCAACAGTTTCTGTTAACAGATTTAATTATGTCAGAGATGGAAGACATGGAATTACTGTGCCAGCATTGGGCAATATGTGATCCACATGCGATCAGAATGTGCAATATTGGAGTGCGCAGAGTGACATTATGATGGCCAGGGGGGTTGTTCAAGAATCAAGGTAATGGTGACAATAATGTATCAGAAATGCAGGACAGATGTTAGTCAAGTACAATCAGTCAGATATGCTGTATAAATAATAATCCAACAATACAGTCAGGGAAAATCAAGGCACAACAGAAAGGTTCAGGTTCAGGCTCAGGAAGATAAGTAGCTTGGCGGAAACAAATCCTTTAACCTGATACTGAGATCAGTGTCCTCCTAGCAGGCAGAGATGATACTGGTTCTAGCTGATCATGAGTTGCTGTGCTGATGCATCATTAGAGTGTTAGCAGAGCATAGAGAAATCTAAGAACTAATATGGAGGCTTCACTGCATGGAAGTGACTGCACTGTCCATGGGAGACATCCAGAGTGCGATAGGCAATCAGTTGAGGACAGGGGCGTGGCTAAAGGCTCATGGGCCCGGGTGCAAAAGTTTATCTTTGGGCTCCCCAACTTCTCTTAACCCCTTAACGCAAAGGCGTAACTTGAAGCTGGGCTCCAATGCAAAAAAAACTGTAACAGGGCCCCCAACTATAATGCTTTATTCACAGCACTGGGCTCCCTATAGAAGAAGAGAGGCCTTACGGGCCCCCTCAGGCTCCTGCACCTGGGGGCAACCGCATCCCCTGCATCCTCTATAATTACACCAGTGGTTGATGAGGTAGGGATAAAAAAATGTGGTTTTGCTGGAGTGACCCTCTAATTATGAACACTAGTTTTTTTTCAGGTCTACTCTATTTAATGTCAATATATTTTTTTTATCGTGGTTAGATCTCAAGATATTGACATCTTCTGTTAAAAACTATGTTGCAAAAAAGGAGATGCTAAACAAAAGAACATGTAAAACATTCTGGAAAGTACTTTTTTCATCAGAAATAACAATACTCTGTATTTTTATATTCCAGCTTCCCATTTTCTCATCTCTTCACATGTTCTCTGATTTCTTAACCCACGAAAAAAAAAGGGACACCAGCACTGTAATTGCACTTGGCCATATGTTCTGGGGACTGTGTATTCCTTTTGAGTTACTAACCTCTATGAAATAAATAATCCCATCACAGTGACCTGCATGGAAAATCAGTTGCTGCATTGGTATTTTCTGCAAAAGCATGAACCAAAACAGATGCTGCGATGTCCCAAGTTGTTGTGCCGTTCTCACTATCAAGATTAATTACTTCATTGAAGAAAACGAATAAACCTTGTGGAAAAGCTCAATATACAGTACTTATATTTAAATATGCAGTATAGTTTTTTTTTTCTTGTCCAAAACTGCTGTGGCCAGATGGTATGTGAAAGTCTATAGTGAAATATGAAATACACTACAATGTGTTTTTGTTTATGGCAGAGGGCTTTTTGCCTTCTTTTGGGTCATTGTTGTTTTTTTCTCCTAAATGCAGCGTGATCTAGGTATAACATTTTATCGGATGCTTTTCCAATAAGCTGCATTATAGGACATAACTATGCAAAAAATTATTACAAATGTAATAATTAACATCACCAGAAATGCTCGTAAAAAGCACAACGAAAAATGTGTCAAATTCATGGTATTTGTTGCAAGAGAAAAAAGGCTGAAGGAAAGTGTGTGTGAAGGAAGCCCTAGTGGTCCAATATGCAAGAAGGGTCCAGCACTACCAGATCTATTTTTCAATGATTGATTGTGGAGCACAAACTCATGTAACAATGGCGCTGCAGCACTCAGGCCTTTCTAAAGTGGAATGCCGAAATGTCAGTCTTACATGCATTTGTGCTACACAATTTAAGGGGGTGGTCAGTTTATTAGTACTGCTCAGTAATTAATGTAAATTAGGTTTATATAACATTTATTAATAGATCTTAAATTCTTTGCTTTTCTTCTTTAATCTTTAAGGCCTTTGAAAAAAAGCAGCATTTTCAAATGTGCTGTTTTACAGAGGTTTGGAAAGGCATTTTAAACGCATTCGACAGTGTTTTTAACGCACCCCATCTTTGCAATGGGTGATCAGGTGCGTTAAAAGGCGCTTCAACACAGAAAAATAGAACAAACGGCATTCGAAATGCCGGGCTAAAATGTTCATTTGAGAAGCCCCATTGAAGTCAATGGAGACTCAATACAGCATTTTTGGTGGGCATTTCAAACTGGGTGATAAAATAAGATCAGGTTATCTTGATGTGATTTTTAGAAAAATCACCAAAATATGGTCTTTCTGCTTTGATTAGAAAGGACAGGTATGTTGGCTTAGCACTGCTGCCTTGCACTGCTGGAGTTCTGAGTTTGAATCTGACCTTGGGACCCCCGCTGATGAGCTGATTGAAGTGACAGTGGCGCTTGGGTTCACTTCAGTCCATACCAGGCATGGTGCTGTACATTGCACAGTGGCTATGCCTGGTATAGCGGCTCAATACCATTCACTTGAATGGAACTGAGATGCCCTCAAACCTTGTGACTGATGACCTGTGACTGACGTGAGAGGCCTAAGAAGAGACCACAGTCTTTGCCCAAGTGTCATAGGTTCTTCAATCAGCTGATAGGTAGGGTTCCCAAACTGTCTTAAGGCCTCCTTCACACTCAACAACACGACATAGAAAAGATCAAACAAACAGTTGCAGGCTTTGGTCTAGTTTCTGTTAAAATCAATGTCTAAAAAGCCATAAAAATATCACATCTAGAGCATGCTGACCATTTGAAACATCCCCTTTGGATAATAAATGCCCCAAAGACTGCCACAAAGTAAACTTATATATGAAGAACTTTATATAATGCAGTTGACTTTTTGCCTTCGTCTACATCAACATTACTGGGCAGAAGACTGAACCATACAGTACATATCACTTTTTCTGGCGTTACAGACTACAGTATGTTACTGTTTTAGGCTTCTTTTACACTGGACACTTCTCATTTGCATGACCAAACGAGCCAGTGATGTCATCACCGCCACATTTGCTCTCCTGCAGCCTATTTAGACAGGCAGATTGATTGTTGACTCGTTCAACAAGGAGGGTTCATCAGTATAAATCAGCATTTCACATAAGCAAATGTGAAAAACGAAACAATTGCTGTTTAAACTGAATGATAAGCGAACGAGCCAATGATGATTTTTATGCTTGCATAAAATGAACGACGAGCGAAAAGTGAACGACTCTCATTCATCGTTTAGTCATTTGCTTGCATTTAGATGGAACGATTATTGTTCACTTTTGCTCATTTGCACAATATTTTGAACAATAATCGAAAAGCACCCCTAAGGCTCCTTTAGCTCAAAGTATTTGGGGTATGAATGAGGCAGATTTGGATGCATCCCCTGCCATACTTTAACCTCTTCAGTGGCAGGTTTATTATTACCATGTCATGCTTCCCAGGGGAGGTTTTTTAACAACAATGCAATAAAATCCCTAGAAGATTTCAGATGACAGCTCAGTGCTCTTCCCATTTCAGCACTAGAGCTGTCCACGGAAATCTTCCGGAGTTTAACTGCATGGTCAGTGCAGCAAGCCCCGGAGATTTTTCAGGTGTGCCACTAAAGGAGCTAAAAGGCTCTTTAGCCTAATGAGTTACATGTGTTCTTTTTTTCACAGAATTGTGACGCATATTGCTTGTGTGCATTGAGCGTGCATTTGTGTACCCCCATAGACGTCTAAAGGGACCCTCGGTGTGCAAATGTGGACAAAAATAGAGCGTGCTGAACTTTTTTCTGCATGCACAAAACGGGAATGAGAACTAACCCATTGTAATCAGTGGGTTCTATTCTCTTTGTATTGCCCGCAGAAATACGCAAATAAATACGTCTGTCGGAAGGAGCCCTAATTATTTACTACCATCGAACATCTGGTAGCCACACTTTTAGCAACCAGAAAATAGCAAGAAAAAGGTGACTAAAAACAACACCATTTCTTCGTAGACAGGACGCACCTAAAAGGTGGCAATAGATAATTTTGCACCTTCCCTATATGAAGTCTGACAGCTATCACATGGTTGATCCACATATCTGTGACAGCAGCCTGTGCAGTATATTTCATCTTTCTACGCTGCCTCTGCTGATTGCAAGAAGTGACTTGTACCGCTCAGTAGCTCATTCCATCCCTGACACTTGTGACAGAAAATGAACAATCCCTGACAACGGTCATCCCCTAATTACCATTCCTTCACAATTCACATCGACAATTGGAATGTTTAAACATCCCATTTATTTTAGGAACAACTATGAATTGATATGCAACTGTCTTTACATCCCCACCACTTAGAGACTTTGTTAACTCTACCCCATTGTGAGACTGTTCTTGCCAGCAAGGTCAACTCTAATGATTTCTGCACTGTATATATTTAAGTGCGAGCCGTTAAAAAAAAAAGCCTGCTGGGCAAATACTAATCAGTCGGATATTTTAAACTCCCCTGCTACTTTTCGCACAATTGTTTAAATAATATTTCCTAACCTATTGTAAATTTTGCTATTTAAATGCTGTCTTCCTATATCAGTCGCTTGGTGATGCGGAAAATATTATCACAAGGCACAAAACGAAGAGGAGAATGAAGCTAATAAAATGTGGAGGAAAGGCTTCCATAGATTATGAAACCAGACACTGTGCAGATGGCAGAATCTATTCTGAGAAACACACAGTTCCAAACAATGGAAACAAGAAACAAGTGAGATGCTGCTAGTTCCATTGTTTGTTGGCAGTATTTCAAACTTTAATTGGCTTAAAAACTTGCTGCAGTATAAACAAGGCCTCCTGTGATAAATGTCTTGTTAGAAGCAAAATTAAATAAACTTTGTACAAATGGCCCACATTTCAATTGTGTCTACATTGTAAAGTTGATAATGTGTGCTCTAGAGAGGGCACCAACCAAGGGCCTTCCACTATTAACTCTTTTCATTGCCAAGGGCATATGTAGGACACTATGACTTTGCTCTTGCTAGAAGATAAGCCATAGAGCTTAGAGCTTGGAACCATATTTGGAGCCAGAATAATGGGGAGCAGGATTAAAAATGTTAAGGTGTGTTTAGACTGAACGATTCATTAATAAAAATCATTCAAACGAGTAAAAGTGAACAATAATCATTTGGTCTAAATGTGAGCTGGACGAAGAACAAGAATTATTTGCTTCTTGTTCGTCGTTCAGTTTCGGCCGTCATAGAAATCACCATTGGCTCGTTGGTTTCTCGTTGCATTTAAACACTTCCCGTTCGGTGTCGCACAAAGGAATGTTAAACATTGAACGAATATTAAAGGATTCTCAACGATGAATCTGCCTGTCTAAACAGGCTGAAGGAGTGTGTATGAGCTGGTGATGATGTCATCTGCCCATTCATTCGTGCAAACAGTTCTCATTCAGTGTAAGGGCAGCTTCAGATGGATGTATTTGCCCCGTGCGTTGTGTGTCAGTCGTTCACATTAACAATTTTTATGCATACATTTTGGGAAATCAGTGGGTTCTATTCTCTGCGCATTGCGCATTGAAATTTAGCATTAAGCACAAATACACCCATGTGAGGGAGCTCTCAGGCTTCACTCCCACGAGCGCATATATGCCAAGTTTTCACACCCTGGCGCATATACGGTACCCATCTGAAGCATTGGTTTCCAATGCATCCATTCAGACGGCTGAAAATAGGGCGCACAAATACGCCAGCAGCAGGAAAAATAGAACATATATGCGGCCGGCGCATAACTGCTCAACCAAAACATAGTTCTGGAACTATGTTTTGGCCAATATACGCTGGGGGGTCCTATAGATTCCTATGGAAGCAGGGAAAGATAAAGGAGGGGAAGGCATTTTTGCAGCATCCAATGGTGCGAAAAGCTTATAGGTGCCTCTATATAGGCACTGGAAGGCATCCCGGGTATTTTGGCAGAGTAAGTGTTTTCTGGGGTGAGACATATTTTTTCGCTAAAAACCACGCTCGCAGTCGTGTAAATGGAAACGCTGTCCGTGATTGCGGAAAAATGCCCATTCAGGCGGTTATTTGGAGCAGGCGTGAAAACGTAAAAACGCAGTCGCCGTATATGTGCTCGTGGGAAAAAACCCTCAATGTCATGTTTCTCAGACTCTGCTTAGATTTGACCCTTAGGGCTTATTCACATGAGCGTATAATGACCGCCATTTTCACCCACTCCCATTGCAAACAGCCGGAGGGAAGAAAAGAGGAGGTGAGCCAGTGAGGGGGAGGGAAGGGGAGGCAACAACATTGCGGCCTCGGCGTATATGCGCCGGGCCCGTGCCATCTGAATGTTAGATTTGTGCACACGTTCACGCGTTTTTACGGTGCCCGCAGGCGCACGTGGAAACGCCTACACTTGTGGGACAGAGCCCTTAAAGGGGTTGTCCCATTTCCAGCTGTTTTGCTGAAGTAAACAGAAAGCTCTGTAGATTGCGCAATGGCCTGGGTTGATATTGCAGGCTGAGTCCTATTCACTTAGGAGTCTGCCTGCAGTACCAACCCAAGCCACTGCATGATAAACAATGTTGTCTGCTTCCTGAAGCGAAACAGCTAGAGGTGGGTCAACTCCTTTAGAGTCCAGTCACATGTCACAATGAGGGCTCTTTCACATGAGTGTCTATGGGCCGCCGTTTTCACGGTCGGCCAATATGTGCTACGTTCTAATGCATTGGATTCTGATGCATCAGATATAGAGATGAGCGAGCATACTCGCTAAGGACAATTGCTCGATCAAGCACCAGAAAAGGTTTGACTGCCGGCTCGGGTGACAGGTGAGTTGCGACAGTCAGCAGGGGGGAGCGGGGGGGAGAGAGAGATCTCCCCTCCATTCCTCCCCGCTCTCCCCCGCAGCTCCCTGCCCGCTGCCCGCAGCTGAATCTTTGCTCCTGAGAGGGCATGTACTCGCTAAGGGCGATGCTCGATCGAGCAATTGCCCTTAGCGAGTATGCTCGCTCATCACTAATCAGATCATATGACCGTATTCCCACGGCGTAAAAGTGCCGGTCCGGTCCAATATAGCGCTGGGTGCTTTTACTCCTGGAACTATCTTTCCTTCTGGAATATGTCAGGCCCTGTATGGGCTCCTATAGGAGCCAATGACAGTGGCCGGAGAAGAGAGGTGGAAGGGAGTTTAGCAGTGTGACTGCTAAACTCCCGCCCCCTTCTCTCCTCCTCTCTCCTCCCCTTCGACTGTTTGCAATAGGAGGGTTCAGGGTGGGGGCCCCGTATCGCCCCCTGCCATTGCTGGCTGCGGACAAGGGGTGGGGATGGAGCTTAGCTCCGCCCCCTCCCATTGCAAACAGCCGGAGGAGAGGAGATGAGCCGGCGAGGGGGAGGAAAGGAGGAGACAGCTAAGCTGTCTCTCCATGCCCAACAGCATTGCGGCCTCGGCGTATATGTGCTGGTGCCGTGCTGTCTGAACGGGCGCACAAATGCCTACGGCCATGTGAAAGGGCCCTGTGCTGTATAAAAAATGCCGATCAACATGAGTAATGCTCATTTAGGGCAGCTTCAAATGGGCGTATTAAAAGCTGGCTTTTGTGCAACTTTCTTACGCAGTGAATGAGGGTACTTTGTGACTGTAACAAGGGGGCATCATCTATGTCTAGAGAAAAGAAGGTTTCTGCACCAACATAGAAGGGGGTTCTTTACTTTAAGAGCAGTGAGACTATGGAACTCTCTGTCTGAGGACGTGGTGATGGCATACTCAATAAAAGAGTTTTAAGAGTCACTGATAACTTCAGAAGGGTCGGTGATCGAGAGATTATTCCGATTGCTAGACTGGAGTCGGGAACAAATTTTTTCCCTTAAATGAGGAAAATTGGCTTTTACCCCATTAGGTTTTTGTTTGCATTCCTCTGGATCAATATTTGGGGGAAATAGGCTGATCTGGATGGACATATGTCTATTTTTGGCCTAATATACTATCCTACTATGGTACTATGTATTATGCGCATGTGCGAGATCTCTAAAGCAGTGCAAAACCAGCCCCAATATTTTTTTAAGTTTATCAATTCCAGCAATTATTCAGATTGTAAATTACCTGTCTAACAACTAATTATAATTATTTAGAGAGAAGAATAAGAAATTTTAAGACATTTTCAATGGATGGAGCTAATCCCAGTAAAGAAAACTCACCAGTAACCCTTACTTCATTGTGATAGATCTATAAATGATCATCAGAATGGCTCATTATTAGTTATAGCAAACTAATTATTCAGGAACCGATGACAGACTTTATTTTGACTAGCCAAGAACTTGCCAATTATCACACCCATTGACATTCATTTAATGAACTAGTTTTGAAAGAAGCTAGCTCTTTACATTTTCTCTTTTCTTCTGTACAATGATTTTACATGTCACTAAGAAAGGCCACATGCTGATGCAAACGTAGACTTGAATACTAGTTTTCAATCATCTGGCAATATTGCAAGCAGAGTGCAAATTCTGTAAAGGAGAATAATCTGAGCATTACAATAAACCATTTACAGACTGTACCAACCGCTAAGAGATGACTGTCCAATATTGCACAAAAATAAGAACTTTTATAAGTTAACATGGTATACTAAATATCTGAAGGGCTATCACAGTGCAGAGGGATCAGCCCTATTCTCATTTGTACAAGGAAAGACTAGAAGCAATGGGATGAAACTGAAAGGAAGGAGAAACAGATTAGATACTAGAAAAAAAACTTTCTGACAGTGAGGGTGATCAATGAGTGGAACAGGTTGCCACAGGAGGTTGTGAGTTTTCCTTCAATGGAAGTCTTTAACCAGAGGCTAGACAAATATTTGTCTGGGATCATTTAATGATTCCTGCACTGAGCAGGGGGTTCTGATGACCCTGGAGGTCCCTTACAACTCTATCATTCTATGATTCTAGATTGACTACCCAGTAGACACCAACATTTTAGATGAGGTTTGCTGCTTAGTTACTTGAGTACAAGACAGACAACCCAATTTCCCACAGCCTATCGTGAAATTTTAACAGTAAAATGAAGTACACTTTACAACGGCCAACTGCAACATGTAAGATAAGTGCAGTCCAGCAGTACCAAATAATATTAACAATATTCTTACCACTCATGCAGTCAAAAACACAGCCAAGCTAGCATCCAATATCAAAGCTACTGTCCCCCAGTGCAATGCTATAGGTAGGTTTGGCAAGTGATAACAATAGGTAGGTTTGACCACTGTTTCTAACAATAGTGTTGCACTGGGGTAAAGCATTTTTGGAATGGATATTGGGTTGGCTATTTCCTTACTGTGTCGACATTGGTCATTTTGATCCTCATTGCCTTCCAAGTTTAGGTATATTATTTGTGGTACAGGCAGCAGCTGATAGCTCCCCTCTCCTAGTGGTCGCAGCATGTGTCCTGATTCTGTCTACAGCAGACACCTGTCAGGTTGTGCTGCTAGGACCTGAGATTCCAGTAGCACACTTTCACAGGTGTCAGATATTTGAGCTTGCTGGGTGTGGTGTTCTCCAGCCAGCCATTCCACACTGGTCTGCTGCACATATAAACCACTATTGTCTGGACTGTCTGTCTGTTCTCCTGTTCACACCCTTAAGTACTATGCCTTGATCTATAGTAGCATCAGCTACTACATTGCTGGGACCGCTTCCAAAGTAATGTCCTAGGGACACTGCAGGGAAGCCCACATCTTATCTAGTGGGGTTAAAGGGTGAATATAAGGGTTTCTCAAGTGTCAATTTTGAATTTGGTCCTAAACCAAGCCAGTGTGTGGCAGGCAGATCTGCATCTGCTGAATCTGACAAGATGATTGGAAACTAATGCTCCATTTTGCTTTTATTGAATGAAGATTCCTACAGCCATGTTGAAACTTAAATATTACCTTCGAAGGATTAAGATTCATAAACCTGCATCATCCCGGATCAGCAATGCTTTAAGGAATTTATTTTGTAAAAACTCCAAACTTAAGATTTCTGGTCACTTTGGGGGAGTCAATTTTATTATGGACGTTCAAATCTGCTCTTGTACTGTAAGTCAATATGGTTCTTCTCAGTGGTATACCCTTTGACTGTGTAAGCACCTCCAGAATAAGCTGTCTACAGTAACAGAAAAGATAGTAACACCATCATCAGGGTTTTATTTCTGAAAGTATAAGATTATATAAACTTCTAGCACTAAATTATAAAACACCAATTGTTTGTAAGGTATGGTACCTGTCTCAGTCCCCTATGTATCCCTGGCATTGCAAAATTTAATAATTACTTGAAATCCAAATTTAGTGACAAAACAATGTTTGACTTGCGAAACAGATACAACCTACTATGATTGCATTCCTTTCCCTATGTGATGTTCTGTTCCTCCTGATATGACCTGATCTGCATTTGTCAATAAAAAGACCTTGGGACAGAGTTATTACTCAAATCCAGCCAGAGTTTTAGCACACATGCCATGCACCATGTTTGTTAAGAGTTTAAATTACTTTCTGCACCTCGTAAGATGAGAGGGCCTGGCTCTTAGGAAAAAGGGCATAGTAACATAGTATGTTAGGCTGAATGAAGACAGTGTCCATCTAGTTCAACCTGTTTCAACCCCCTTGTTGATCCAGAGGAAGGCAAAAACCCCAAGAGGCAGAAGCCAATTAGCCCATTCGGGGTAAAAATTACTTCCCGACTCCATAATGGCAGTCAGAATAATCCCTGGATCAACCTTTGATAGTTCCTACCTTAATGTGAGACCCGGAACAACAGCATGGCTTAGCGGAAATTGCACCAAAATTTTGGTTTCAAGTAAACCTAGAGTTAACCATAAGTATGTAAGGATGCACCAAACGTATCATTAAGCATGAGCATTAAGCATTAAGCCACTGTGGTAAATTTCGTGCATTTAATCTAATTATAAGCTGCCCCCATTTAAGACAGTATTAATAAATCTTTCCCAATTACTTCCAGCCTTAATTAAGGTGGCTTTACACAGAACACTATTGTTTAAACAGTCATTCGATAGAGCAAATGTAAGCAATGGTTATTCCGTGTAAATACGGCTACCAATTGACGATTGAGGATTTGTTCACTAATTACTAGTATCTTAGTTTCAGCTCATCTAAAAAGAATTGCTGGTTGATTAATTATCATCTGGTGTAAATAGGTAATCGTTTTTTTATCAATGACTAGCCAATAACTTTGCAGGTAGGTGTGCCTCTCGCTGAATGCTGATTGCCTTCTGCCATTTTTTTAGACATTTTGCCTTCCCATTTAATGCTCATTGGTTCCTGAAAACAGAAATATGGGCAAGTGATCCTTGACTGTCCCTGCTGGTCTTCGAAAGAACACTCGCTGCTATGTTCTCTAGCTGGTCTTTAAAGATCCCCTCTCTGCTGTGGTGTCTTGTTGGTTTAGCCTTTGATGGAACATTCGGTGCTGTGTCCCCACGTGGCAGTGAGTGTTTATTCAAAGACCATTCACACATTTCTATGTGCATTCAGTGGACTTAGCAACCAATAGGCATGCGTTGGAGAAGGGTCGAAATTTCAAATACTGTACATACCTTCCAAAGAACTTAATGCCCTTTAACTACTTGGCAAATGATTTTTTGAAGCATGAAAAACTCTCCCAACAATGTATTCATCGATTATGAAAGTGGACAAGTGAACAACAGTTGTTCTGTATAAAAGCACATAAACAATAGTTGTTTGAATACTTTAGCAACTATTTTGAATGACTATTCAGACGATAGTTGCCCCAGTTAGAGTTATATTTAGACTGGTTTTCCAAAATACCATACTGTGATCAAGCCAGAAGTGGTTATGGATGATGGCTCCCATCCTGGGCTAGTTAGGAGGATTTGTGCTTACACTAGAAGATGTATTGTAGATGGGTAGAAAGAAATTGTGCATATGCCAGAGATTTTGTTAGATTGATATTGTAGTTTTTGTTTGTAACTGCAAAAGAAATCATATATGTTCAATTATTAGCCAAATTTTTGCACTGGATTGAAAAATTGGATTGTGTATGGTCATCTACAGTACCTTATCTGTGATATATGAGTAATTGCACTCAAGTAAGCGGTAAATAATAATATAACTACTGCTTCAATTTGATAATGCAATCTTCATAAAGATGCTCTACAGAATTGCACTTTAAACTTGGGCTTCACAACTAGTGTTCTGTGCAGTCCTTGTGTTCTATGGAACAAACTCAGAGATTCCTCAAAATATACAATAGGTAGGAGAAGAGCAAGAAGTGAGGATGCCCATGTGATTTCTGTGGAGGCAATCAGAACAGCTGAGAAATCTCAGCCTAAAAATTACAGAATGTTTCACACATCCATACATTAAGTTAGCTTTATCCAACAGCTGGAGTTCTCCAGTATGGAAAAAGATTGAAAAATATTCTAGAAAGTTTGAAGAGCACTGCTTTTAAACCTACTCATATGCAGAATGACCATATTCCTTGATTGAGTGTTGAGCAACATTGTTTCTAGAAAAGTACAGTAGGAACACAAGATCATAATGTGATGCTAGTATTAATAGTCAATGTAATTACACTCATTGAAAAAAAAATCAAGCGCCTAGAAGTTGTCGGAATCAAATAAAACTTTCTATTTGTGATTGTAATGTTAAAGGGGTTGTCCCGAGGCAGCAAGTGGGTCTATACACTTCTGCATGGCCATAATAATGCACTTTGTAATGTACATTGTGCATTAATTATGAGCCATACAGAAGTTATAAAAAGTTTTATACTTACCTGCTCCGTTGCTAGCGTCCTCGTCTCCATGGTGCCGACTAATTTTCGCCCTCCGATGGCCAAATTAGCCGCGCTTGCGCAGTCCGGGTCTTCTCCTCTTCTCTATGGGGCTCCGTGTAGCTCCATGTAGCTCCGCCCCGTCACGTGCCGATTCCAGCCAATCAGGAGGCTGGAATCGGCAATGGACCGCACAGAAGCCCTGCGGTCCATGGAGACAGAGGATCCCGGCGGCCATCTTCAGCAGGTGAGTATGAAGACGCCGGACCGCCGGGATTCAGGTAAGCGCTGTGGGGGTTGTTTTTTTAACCCCTGCATCGGGGTTGTCTCGCGCTGAACGGGGGGGGGGGGGGGGGGTTAAAAAAAAAAAAAACCTGTTTCGGCGCGGGACAACCCCTTTAATATAAGTACGTGATTACAATATCAGAGCAAAAGGAGAATTATTGCAAAAAATGTAACACTTGAAAGGAGGCACTAGTACCCTGTTGTACTGCCTCTAGTTTTGCTTCAAGATGTGATATCGGAGGACATCGAGCCACCTCTAGCTTGGATGCAAGATATGACATGGGTGGGCATGGAGGCATACAGGTTCCGTAGGGTATCTTGCGGCATATCACTCCACATTTGCTGTAACTTAGCCTTTAGATTGTGCAAACTCATTGGCTGTAAAAGGTTACCATTTCAGTTGGTACATGTTCTATTGGCGATAAATCTGTCGATGATGCAGCCCATGGAAGTGTGGCAATGTTGTGGAGACATTTCTGACACCATTGTGTGTGCGGCCAAGCATTATCCTGTTAAAAAAATGTCTCTTGAAAGCCCTGCAATGAGGGGCAACACATGTGGCTGCAGGATGTCCTGAGCATATTGCTGAGCTGTCATTGTTCCTCTCACCGCTACTAGGGGTGACCAACTACTATATGTGTTGGCCCCCTAGACCATCACACTAGCAGTGAGGGCAGTGTGCCACTCCACAGCAAAGGCAGGATTAAGGTTCTCACCTCTAGGTCCCCAGACACTAACATGACCATTGTCCGTGCCAAAACTAAACTTGGATTCATCTCTGAAGACAACCCGATTCCACTCCGTAAGAGTCCAGTTTTGTCATTTACAACACCACTGCAAATGGGGGTGTCAAAGGCTGTACTAATAATGGGCACCTTGAGACCAAATGTCCTTCAGCCAAGTACCTGGAAATAGTTCCGACAGATACAGAAGCCTGTAATGATGGTGCCATCTACCTCTGGATGTTGAACGATCAGTCGATCCTCTCTACTGCTGGTCTGTCGAGGGCATCCTGAGCTTGGACACCTTGTGTGCATACCCTCACGCATTCACTGGTCCAAACACCTCCTAACAATCTGGTCAGATCAGCCCAGGTGTTGGGCAATTCATCACTACAGCCATCCAGCTTCTTGCATTCCAATACTGCGCCCCCTCTCAAACTCTGTTAACTGGGTAAAATCTTAACTATTGCGTTGTAGAGACATCTAGGGGTCAACAAACTCTACACAAGCAGAAATAGAGGTCTACTACACACATGGAGCCTCTGAGAAAGCTGACACCACTTTTAGGGCCTCAGGTGGCAAGACCATTCATCTAATCACACCACAACTCTAATTATTTGTATATCTGCCTGAGATGCAACTGCATCCAGAATTTTGCAGTAAAATGACAACTCCTTCCAGGTACTGAAGTTTTTTTTTTTTTTTACAAAGGATGTATATGGAATGATTCGGCAGAAATGAATGAAGAGCACAACATGTACTTTAATCAGGTCATATACACCATAAATACTATTTATCTTTCAAATCTGTTGGTGTCTAGAACTCTCTAATATGCTTACCAAGTACATAGATAACAAAGTTCAGATATTACTTTGCACCTTTCTATATTAGTTTTCTTTGGCTGCAGCACTATAAATGTCGTCATTTTTATTTATCTTTCTTTCAATTAAAGAAACTATTCAATGGACAGATGCCATCTCTCAAGTAGATTTAACCTCGACTACCTCTTCCAGAAATTAATTATATCAATCAAACACAAGCTATAAAACTGTCTTCTGTGATGCACAATCAAGTACAAGAAAAAGAGCTGCTTTTGATGTTCAAATTGAAATCCTTAAGGACTTGATGAAAGAGCAACAGAAATGAAGCTCTCAACAGGGGCGAGGATGACTTTTCAGGATGCACATCACTTTTTTTTTATCTATAATACTTTCAGCTTCATTCATACCGCAGTGCAATAATAGCAGCACTTCAAAACTCACTGCTGAGCAGTTCACTCTCACCGTTAATATGACCTTGAGTGTATAAATCATTACAGTTATTTATTAAATTGTACTTTTTTCTGCATCATAATCAGAAGGTATTTCCATGAAATACACTTTGGTTTCAAAAACTATTTTTAATGCTGTATTCATTAAAATGCCTAGATTGATATGGGTTTTGGATACGGTATAATGTTTTCACCATTTTCAAATCCCTTATTTTTATAGAGGTCACCATTTTTTTTCATTGGGGTGGGGTGGGGGGCATTGATGAAAAAGGGAAGTTGTGCATAGCATTCCACCATCCTGATTTCTTTTAGATGATATCATTAATTATTGATTGTCATGTCATCCACAAAGTAGTACTGTTATTACGGATTGGTGTCTTGAATATTGTTATTTTTATGTTTTAGCTAGTGGTAGATACTGGCTAGTGTCTCAAAAGTACAAGTTCAATCACTCAGCTATCTTTATTCTTTTGATTACTAGCATTTCTGTGTTCTAAGATACATATTGTATATTTTGGTAACTCCTGCTTTATTGTATTCTGAATCTTGAGTTGCACCACCACTTTCTGTGATGCACTTTTATTACCGTTTCTAAAGGGATTATTTCCCTTCTAAAGCTCAACTTAAACCTCTATTCATTTACACGCAGACCTGCCACCAAAAGCATTAGTTAGTATAACAAGCTCATGGCGACATAGTCACATATAGCCAAAGTCAAAGAAATGGGGTTAATGTGAGTTTAAACAATTTATATAAATGTATGTTTGTGATATGTTTATTTTATGTTTGAAGAGGGCGGTTTAAAACTGCCGAAATGCGCAGCAACTAAAAAGTAATAAAAATATAATTATATTCTATGGACCATTGTGTGCTTGACGTTCCCGGAGCCCACGAGCGTGGGGGTATTTTTTGCTCTTATAAGGTCTACATGTAAAACAGCCCGTACTAGGCTGTTACCTCATTGATCGCTCTCCGGAGATCGGATTTGGGACCCCAAGAACTGCTACAGGCTAACATGGATAAAGGGTGCCGGTAGACCTTCCAGGCAGGGGGTCTTGCCGTGCACCAGGTGAGTGCTTTATGTATTCACACAAATTTTAAAATTGTCACGGTTGAGCAGGCACTGATTCTACTTTTCTATATTCAAACTCAAAGAAAGAGAGAATCAGAATGAACTTATTAGCACCTTGAGCAAGAACAACATGACCACAATATTCAGATGTCCATCACAGGGGAAGGATGCCTAAGGCCTCATGTCCACGGGCAAAAGAAGAATTAAAATCCGCAGCGGATTTTAACTCTTCTCCTGCCCGCGGATCCGCACCCCATAGGGATGCATTGACCACCCGCGGGGTAGATAAATACCTGCGGATGGTCAATAAAAGTGATTTAAAAAAAAAATGGAGCATGAAAAAATCTGGACCATGCTCCATTTTCGTGCGGGTCTCCCGCGGGGACGGCTCCTGCAGGCTTCTATTGAAGCCTATGGAAGCCGTCCGGATCCGTGGGAGACAAAAAATCGGAATTTACTCACCTGCTCCGGATCTTCCCTTCGCCGCGGCTTCATCTTCTCTCCGTCGCGGCCGGATCTTTTTTCTTCGTGCCGGCGCAAGCGCGGGGCATGCAACCGACGTGCCCTGCGCATCCGCCAGGCCGAAGAAAGAAGATCCGGCCGCGACAGAGAGAAGATGAAGCCGCGGCGAAGGGAAGATCCGGAGCGGGCGAGAGGTGTGTTAATTCTTATTTTTATGCCTCATGTCCGCGGGGCAGGAGGGGCCCGCTACGGATTCTCCATGGAGAATCCGTAGCGGGCCTGATTTTCCCCGTGGACATGAGGCCTTAGGCTGGGTTCATATGGGGCAGAATTGCCAAGAATTATCGTGCGGACCCTACGCATGGAAATTCCACTGCATTTTTAAAACTGAGACTAAGCAGCAAAGTGGACGAGATTTGCAAAAATCTTGGTCACATGCTCCTGACAGTCTGCTGTGGACAAGCCGCGTGGAATTCAAATTTGCGACATGCGGATTCTCTTTTCTCAATGGGGAGAGATTGAGGCTGAAAAGCTGCTTCAAAAGCCTGCACCAAATTGTGCAAGTTTTGAAGCAGCCTTTCTGCTGCGGAAATCTTGAGGAATTTCCAATTCCGCAAGATTTTTGTGTGAATCCAGCCTTATATAGCTAAGGCTCACAAACTATTGGTAGGGAAATATGTTGTGTAAGGCTTACTGGCCCCTTAGGAGCACAGCCGGGAGCATGCACTCTCTGAGCCTCTGTCAGTGAGTTAGCAGACACAGGGGGATGGACATTTACTGCTGAAGAGAACTGAGTGTGCGGCCACCAAGTGGGTTAAGTCAGGGATCTGGTTGCACACTGAAACAAATACAGCACCAGAACCAAACTCACAACATAAATGCAGCGCAAAACAACTTCATTACATAGATACAATACCAAAACCAAGCACATAACATAAATACAGTCCTAGAACCAAGTAGCAGAACTGAACGATTGTGTTGTGTGGGCACTGATAGGCTGACAGTGGTGCCTCAGAATGTCAGAACGAAGGAGACAAAGCCAGGAGGAGGATAATTCATGTTGCTGCACAAGAAACTGCCAGATGGAGGAAGAAGATCTGGCCAGGTGAACTTAATGAGGGTGATTGCCCCATCCTACACCCACCTGGTGCCACTCTATAAGCTGATGCTCAATGCCCTGTGTGATTGCATGGGTTCCACATAGTTAGGGCCACCCATGATGATGGATTATGGTTATTAAAGATATTTGCATATGCGTTGTGATAGCTACCCCTTAAAACTCTATAGCTACAGCATAATTTGAGAAAAAACCCTTGTCACATTAGACAGTGTAAACTTAGACCAGGCAGTCTAAAATGCTTAACACAGTGTTTCATGCTGAATGATACATTTGATGCATCTTCAGACACAGAGGGTGTACTTAGTTTCTCATGATTGTATGTACTTTTATGGACAATACAGTTGCAGCACTATTAAAGCACCTGTAGTGACAGAGAAGAAGAGCAGCACTTCAGCAAGGTCAGTGGCATTTCTTAATAGCTTGAGTGCCGCTGCTTGAGGGAAACATGAAGTGACCAGACCCCACTCCCTGCTGTCATCACCCTCTTCTCTTCCTGTGATGATAGAGCTGAAAACAAAGCCTAGATTCTGTGTTACTGAATCAGGCATAAGATATGATGCTGTAAATGGAAAGGCTTAACACAGTTTTGTCAAATAAACAATGTTTTAATGAAAATTGGATTATGAAATTTCTATTGAGTTTTCTATTGCAGAAATAATGACATACACATAAACAAAAGAAGTTAACCAACAGCACACTGTTTCACTGAGCCACGGTGGGACGCTAAGAAAAATGCAAGAGCCACAGGAGGGACCTGAACCTGTGTTCCCTCAACAGGACCATATATGAAGAAAAAGGATCCGTGGCAGCATTGTAACGGTGTAAAAATAGATGTCCAAAGACTTTATGCCTCCATCACAAATGCTACATTTTGGCCCCAAAATAGGCCTTGATAAAGATAGGCCTTAATAAAGGCCTATTTTGGGCCGAAACGTAGCATTTGTGATGGCGGAATAAAGTCTTTGGACATTTTTTTCTTCATATGATATACACATATCAGACAGTAACTTATAGATTAGGTATTGTACCTGGAATGATAAGTGAGTGCACACCATCAAGTGATCACAGTCAATATAACATCCACTCTGGCCAAGGATGATAAAACACTAATTCCAGTATGAAACTGAACACTATTTTAATGCTCTAGCTGGGCATCCTCAAACTCTGGAATGGATTTCATTAGTCTCTTGTAAATTCTGTATATGTAACAAGATAGTAGGTGTATGCAGTTTTTAATAGGAATAGTCTTTATTCATAGGCCAACATAGCGCACAATACCATGAATTGAACCCTGCCGCAGAGATCAGGGCTGTTGAAGAGTGGTGGTACTCATGAACACATGCCACCGAGGCTGGTTATCCGAATGCTCCTTAGGTTAGTTACTTTGGCTTCCACTGGGGTCTTTTCACTTAAATCAGTCCCAGATGCCAGTTTCTGTCTATCTACCAGCCAAGTGCTCTCCCAGAGTTGGAGTATCAGTCTGCTCACATCACACCTATCGGCAGAACCAGCTGCCTTTACCAGTTCACATCTCTCCTGCTCAGTTTGCAGATTATAAGTTGTTCATCTGAGGCTCTCCCACTCGGATCCACACAAGTCCAGCTGCAGGTCAGCTCTGCTGCAGCTCTCATTGTCTAAGTCTCTCTCCTTTTTGCTGAGTTACTGCTGAGTCACACCGGAGCCTGACCTTTATACTAGTCCACTTGCCAATCAGCAGGCAGCTGTTAGTCCCCAGCAGTAAAGTTAGAGTGCCTTCACACTTGCGAGAAAATCGTGTGGTTTTGGAGTGGTGCAAAAGTGAGAGAAAATGCAGAATTATAAAACCAATGATTTTCAATGGTTTCATTCCCATTTGCAATGTTTTCACTCATGCGATGTGGATTTGAAAAAAAAAATTGCAGCATGTCCTATCTTTCTGCGTTTTGCGATTTTTTTTATCTCCCAAATTTCCCTATGAAGCCTCCTTTTTGTTGCAATGCACGAACTTGCAATTTTTGTGCAATGCGAAGCGTTTTTAACATTAGAAACTCCTAATGACGTTTGCGCAATAAAATTACAGGCGGCAGCAATGCAAGATTATTTTCAACAAAAAGCATTGCGAACGCTCAAAAATTGCGGGAACAAAGATGCAAAATCGCGATTGCTAGTGTGAAAGAGCCCTTAGAGTAAGAAAAAACAGTCAAGTGACCTCTCTGAAGGTCCTGGGAGGAGCATAAAGTACAGCAGTAATATTCATAGATATATACATGGGCATTTAACCCCTTACATTGGCCTTGCTTAGTAATGAAGTTTTGTTTCCTGGTAAGCTGTGCTGGGATTTACAGGTTTTTGTCTGCTGACTCTGGATACAGACTTCAACCCTACACAATCAGTGATGTTCAGTCGGAAGGCCAGGCGAAGGTACCTAGCATACAACAGTGCAGCACTCCATTCATTATGCCCAGAGTGGGGCCCCCAGGCTCCCCTTTCTTAGAGGCCCAGTTGCAACAGTGACTGCTGTAACCCCTATAGCTGTCCCACTACCATGCTGTCTTCACATAAGAGATACAATAAAGTGTCCAAATCACGTAATAAATGTGGTACAGAGCGTGTAAACCAGTTTTTAGTAAAAACTGAGCCAGAATTCCGGTGCATTTAGATTAGCTAAAGGTGTTTTCCAGACATGAATACTGTTGATGACTAGGGATGAGCAAGCGTACTCGGAAAAGCACTACTCGCTCGAGTAATTTGCTTTATCCGAGTATCGCTGTGCTCGTCCCTGAAGATTCGGGTGCCGACACGGAGCGGGGAGCTGCAGGGGAGAGCGGGGAGGAACAGAGGGGAGATCTTTCTCTCCCTCTCTCCCGCCCGCTCTCCCCTGCTCCCTGCTGCGACTCACCTGTCAGCCGCAGCGGCACCCGAATCTTCAGGGACGAGCACAGCGATACTCGGATAAAGCAAATTACTCGAGCGAGTAGTGCTTTTCCAAGTACGCTCGCTCATCTCTATTGATGACCTATCCTCAGGTTAGGCTATCAATAGTTGATCAGCCAAGGTAAACCATTCAGGAACCTGACTGATGAACTGAGCAGGCACCTGCTGTCAGTTCCCCTATACACAGCATAGATGCAGCTCTCATTGAAATCAATTGAAGCTGCTTTTGTAATTGCAGGAGCAACTCCCACTACAGAGGAGTCGGAGCAGCGGCTTCTACTCTGACACCTGTGTATAGTGGCGGTGATCAGCTGCTCAGCTGATCAGCTGGGTTTCCGAGAGATGGATCCCGGCCGATCAACTAGCTATTGATGACTTAACCTGAGGAGAGGTCATTGTGGAGACAAGGAGTCCCCTTGTCTCCACAAATTAAAGCTAAATAATACAATCAAAAAGTCATATGATATGCATCATAACCACTTACTGTATTCTTGAAAAGTAGACATCTGGCATACGTTAAGAATGCTTCCAAGCACTCTACATGCATGGGCGTCCTCATACAATGTTGTATCAAAGCATAACGTTTTAAAAAAAATGCATAATGATTATTGTTTATGGCTAAAAGTTTGACCTAAGCAGAGGCGCTGAACCTCCTTTGGCCTTAAAAACTGCAGCAATAAGTTGTGGGGTCCATCCATAGATATGAAGGGGGCCAGAGTGCATACTCCCTGTACCATTTTCAAAAAAGGCAAGAAGGTGAAACTAGGAAACTACAGGCCTGTGATCTTTTAACAAATTATTAAACAGCATGTATGCAAGTACTCGGATGAGAATGGAGTAATTAAACAGAGCCAGCATGGGTTTGTAATAAACAAGTCATGCCAGAATAATCTAATTTCCTTCTATTACAGAATCACCGACTGGGTTGATCAGGAAAATGCGATAGATATAGTATAATTTGACCGTAGTAAAGAATTTGATAAAGTATTTCATACCATACTTATTGAAAAAATGACCAAATATGGGATTGACAGGGCAACTATTAGGTGGATTCACAATGGGCTGAGTGATTGTACTTAAAGATTGGTCATTAAAGCCTGCATATTCAATTGGAAGAATGTTTCTAATGGGGTACCACAAGGCTCTGTCCTAGGCCCAGTGTTGCTCAACATTTTTATAAATGATCTCGAAGAGGGAATTTGCCAACGACACAAAGCTAGGCGGGATAGCTTACACTAGAGAAGAGAGAGAGGGGATTCAAAAAGATCTACACAAGCTTGAACAGTGGGCAGAATAGTATTTAAAATGGAGAAATGCAAAGTCCTACGTCTGGACAATAAAAATGAAAAAAGGATGTACAGAATGGGAGGAATTGAGCTAAGCAGCACATGTGAAAAAGACTTGGGTATACTAATAGATCGCATACATGAGTCATGATCACATACATGAGTCGACAGTGTGATGCAACAGCAAAAGGCAAATACAATTCTGGGATGTAAGAAGAGAAGCATAGAGTCTAGATCACATGAGGTAATTATCCGCCTCTACTCTTCCTTGGTCAGACCTCATCTGGAATATTGTGTCCAGTTCTGGATACCCCACTTTAAAAAGACAGACAAACTAGAGCAAGTTTAGAGAAAAGTTACCAAGATGGTGAGCGGTCTGCAAATTATGTCCTATGAGGAACAGGTAAAGGACACGGGAATATTTAACTTGCAAAAAGGAAGGCTGAGAGGAGACATAATAGCTGTCCACAGATTCCTGAAAGGCTGTCACAGTATAGAGGGATTATCCACAAAAGGTTTTTGATGGATATCTGTCTTTGATTATCTAGTGAATCCTGCATTGAGCATAGGGTTGGACCCGATAGCCTTGGAGGTCCCTTCCAACTATATAATTCTAGGATTCTATACACCACTTCCACCAGCCGAAATTGTTGATACCTGAAAGGAAGGGTTCATCCATTTAGGCTTCTTGCACTAAAATCTTATTATCCCATCAGCATAGCATAGTGAAACAGAAATCTGGATTTATCTGACCAAGCGATATTTTCCCACTGCTCAGTGGTCCAATTTTTGTGCTACATTGTCCATTGAAGACTCGCTTTTCTGTGTCACTTACATATTGGTCAATACAATTTACATGTCCTTCATTATCCAATCTCTTTAGCTCTGTTAATGTTTGGAACTGATTTTGCATTGATTGTTGCAAAAATGATGATTCTATGTATTTTGGACCAAAATATTCTGTATTATGGCTACAAAAATCACATTTTACTAAAGCAGTTAAGATTTTTTCCACATTCTCTTAAGTCATGTAAAAACCATAATAATCCATTTTTAGATCAAATCGGTCTATAAAATGTCTACTTGAAAGCATCTTCCCATTGTTTCTTTCTGTCACAGAGCTTTATTGATCCTTGTACTCAGCTTCCACATTCATAATGCTGATGTCAGATACAAAGGCACAATTCTTTCTAAACTCACAATCCAGACTTACTTATCAACTTAGGATCAAAGCAGAAACAACTGACTATAGAGGCATACTTCTTTTAAAAAAGGCATATTACTGTGTTTTTCCTCAAAAGAATCTCACTTGAATATCAATATACAATTTTTAAAAATTGTCAAAGTAAATGAGTCAGCAGACTAAGCAAGAGAAATGTGTCTTGTAAACGCTACCCACTAAAGAATATATCAAACATTTTCTTGTTTCTTTGTATATATTACTGTTGAGAGTAATCAAACTACTAATGACCACTTGTCTGTTTGTGTGTGAGTGAGTCTCATAGCTGGTGATGACATAGGCCTGCCCCTTTGCACTGTCATAGCCCTGCCCCTGGTGATGTTATAACACCACCCCTGGCACCATTATGGCAGGTCCTGAGAATACAACTAAGCCATTATTATGTCCGACACAACTCAGTGGTCCTGACAGGAGACACTGACCTACCATCACCACAGAGATCCGGCGGGCTGAAGAACCTGTGTTGACATCACTGCTGTGGGAGGCGCCATTCTGGAGTTTGGTAGTACTGTATACTGGATAAGCTAACAGAAAGTACCAAGGACTATGATGATGACACCATCATGTAATCATCTATGCGGGTGGAGTCGGGGATCACATGACCCATGGCTCATCACTGTATCCAAGAGCTATGTGTGTCATGTGTGCAGTCAGCCTAAATGTAATAGAGCTGCGAGTGGCTGTTTGTTTAATGTGCTGTGTGTGTAATGTGTATAGTCAGCATGGATGTATGTCATATAGCAGAGCTGTGTTTGTGATGCACATGTCATGTAGCAGAGCTGAGTTTGCAACATGCTCATGTACTGTGGCACAGCTGTGTCTGTCACGCGCATATAATGTAGCAGAGCTGTGTTTGTACCATGCGCATGTCATGTCTCTCAGGCACATGTCATGCACCAAAGCTGTGTCTGTGACGCCCATGTAATGTAGCAGAGCTGAGTTTGCAACATGTGCATGTACTGTGGCACACCTGTGTTTATCACACGCATATAATGTAGCAGAGCTGTGTTTGTACTATGCGCATGTCATGTACCAAAGCTGTATCTGTGATGCCCAGGTCATGTAGCAAAGCTGAGTTTGTAACATGCGCATGTACTGTGACACAGCTGTGTCTGTCATGTGCATATAATGTAGCAGAGCTGTGTTTGTACCATGCGCATGTTATGTCTGTCAGGCGCATGTCATGTACCACAGCTGTGTCTGTGACGGGCATGTCATGTAATAGAGCTGTGTCTGTCAGATGCATGGCATGTAGCACAGCTGTGTGTGTCTGTCACACGCCCATGTACCACAGCTGTGTGTGTGACTAGCAGGTAGCAAAGCTGTGTGGCGCATTGCACCACCAGAAACACTGGTACTATAATTTCCTAATAATTACTAGTATATACAATGATTAAATGGCATGACTGCATGGAAACGGCATCACATGGTAAGTAGTAAGGCAAAAGAGATTACACCCGCAGCACTACACAACAGCCCACTCTGGACAGGACAGATCAATATGCAAAGCCAAGATAGGGATCCAAAACCTCGTCCCCGTTACATTTGAAGGAATAAACAGATACTTGGCAGCATAAAGTGGTGCAAAACAATGGATCAGGCTTTATTCTCCCATAACGAAAAGACAGGCAGCTACGATTTGACCTCTACGGTCTTTTTCGAGCTTCAAACAATACCATTGCAATGACATATATATATATCCACCCTGTGAACTACACATCCAATTAGAGCGCATATACACGCCCATTTACTAATTAACAACACATGTACACTTAAAAACACACTACATTGTTATACATACATATATACAATGTACAGCTGCAACCTGGGCTGCTCCATCCATCTTGGCCTCCATCATCGTAAATTCTGTGGTGTCCACATCTGCTATCATGCAGGTGCATAGAGTATACAGACTGCGCCTGTGTCAGAGTCGAATCTCCCGATAGTCAACGCGTTAAGCGCTCGAATCACTACTGTGCATGCGCAGAGCCCAACGGAGGCCGACCGAGAAAAGAATAATACACATGACATTATGCAGCATTGACACATTATCTATATAGACATGTCACCTCATTAACCATAGTTATACACAGAAATTGCTTCAGTATCATACATGAGACAGCATGGTAAATAAAGTGTAAAACAAAGAGGCAAGTCCCGATTGTGAGTATGTACATATGTACCAAAGGAACCCCTAACTCAGTAAGGGGCCTACTTATGTTTTGAACTGGCAAGGGTTAAGTGTATATGGAAATCAGATCATAATGACTAGATAAGCCACACATCTACCAGGTCCAAAATATACCTGGTCCCATACTTTTCTGCAAAAACAAGACCTTCTATTAAACCTGACACGACCGTGCCCATCTTTACCCTCTTACAAATTCAGTACATTAACCCCTAACCATATATCTCCTCGTAAAGGTATCCACTGATATTCTATCTCCCACACTTGAAGATAAGATTGTGCCATATAAATGGCTGTTTGTTCTTTGTTCATATATTCTTATATATAGTAACGCATAAAAATTTATCAAAGCACTATGCAGAAACAGTTTTTATTCCATAATAAGTAAATGGTCACCAAATCAACATTCATGGTATCAAGAATCAAAATCCACATAGGGTCCGTGTAATTTGAAGAAGGCAAATGCATGGATGGAGTCACCCCTGGAGCAGCACCATTAGAATCTGAAAGAACGTAGAAACAAATATATTTAAAAAAATTAAACAAAACTATATATATATATATATATATATATATATATATATATATATATATATATACACATACACACACACTATATATGCACACTAGTCGGACATATGGAGCAATAGGAATCAAGATGTTATAGATGTGGCATGTACTGGTACTCTTTGGGTGCCATAGGGTTCAACTCATAAATCTAATATAATTCTTTTTTAACTAATCGACCATGATCACCTCCCCTAGGAAGGGTCGGGACGTGGTCATTTATTCAAAACTTGAATTGACTTATGCTGTGTTTGCACTCAGCAAAGTGCCTAGAGACTGGCAACTCCATGTTCCTAGTTCTAATAGTACTCTTGTGCTTCATCATCCTCGTTTTCGCCTCCATAGTGGTCTCACCAACATATCCTAGACCACATGGGCATGTGACGAGGTATACGACAAATGATGAAGCATAAGAGTACCGCCCTTTGATGGAATATTTATGGCCACGTAGTGAATGCCTGAAGTGGTCTCCTCTCAGGAGGTTCCCACAGCAGGAACATCCAAGGTACGGAAAAATGGCCTGTTTTTACTAGTGCCAAAACAAATTTTATACTCCTTTCAGGCTGTGAAAAATGAGATCGGACAAGACTGTCCCCAATGTTTATCCCTCTCCTATATGCCAAAATAGGCATATTCCTAAATTCAGGCACCTCAGTACACCCATTTTTAAGCAAAAGCCAGCGTCTCTTAATTATGGCGGACACCCTGTGACTATTAGAGTTATACGTCGAGACAAATGGCATCCTATCAAGACTTACATGTCGTATTTTAGGGGTCAATAGATCCTGTTATGTAGGGATTTTTGCTTTTCTGACCCCCTCATCCAGCAGTTCCCTGGGGTATCCCCTTGCTAGAAATTTTCAACACATTTCATCCAACCTCCTGTCAATTTTATCCTTATTGGTGATCGACCTGACCTGCAATTGCTGGCTCCTGGGTAAAGAGCACTTCATTGAAGAAGAATGAAAGCTCTCATATGCGATACTATTGCGGTCGGTTGGTTTGACACATAAATCTGTATGCAGTGTAGAATTATGTTTAGTCACCAAGACATCTAGAAAATGAATTTCCGTCTTTGAGCTTGTCAGTGTAAATTGGAGCTCTGGATGGCTGTTATTCAAAGCGGCATGAAAATAGCGCAATTCTAACTCAGAGCCCTCCCATAGCATAAAAATATCATCAATGTAGCGCCACCAGCACCCAAGCTTGTAGAACCATAAAGATGCATAGATGTAATTCTCTTCAAATTTGTGCATGCAAATGTTGGCATAGGTGGGCGCTACATTAGATCCCACGGCGGTGCCCTTTTGCTGTTGGTAGTACACCCCCCTGAACACCAAATAATTGTTCGATAGGATGTACTCCGACAGCGACAGGGCAAACCGACCACACTCCGGCGGTATATCAGATTTTTTTACGTATTCATGTACTGTCTCGATTCCCTTGGCGTGGGTAATAGAAGTGTACGGTGCAGTAACGTCAAGTGAAGCAAGGATAGTGGAGTGAGACTCCATTACAGATCAATTTTACACATAAATTCTGTTGTGTCCCTAATATTGGACCCTGACTCCCACCCATCAACAGTGTCAGTGTCGCTCAACCTTTACCTGGAGTTAAAAAGGCAAAAGACTAGTGAAATAGCACAACCAACCAGCAGGCTTGTAGGTCGGTGACTATTTTCCCCTTTATTGAAAAATTTAAAACCAGCATACAAATTTTGGGACACAAAAGCCCCTTCATCAATTATGCTGGGGTATAGGTCTATATAGGAAAAGGAGCAATTGGAAGGCAGGTGGCACAGAAAATGTTAGGCGTAGAAAGGCACAAAAGAGTGATTAAGAAATGAAAAAACTAAAATATACAAATTAACTAGCGAATATAAGTAATGACTTACAAATTAGAGGATTAAAATGTATGAGATAAAACATAAATTGATATGTAAGTTAAATTCAATCAGCATGGGGCAATGTAATGGGAGATAAATAATGGGGGATGTATGCATCAAACTATCAGGACATAGAATTACAAAATCAGTATCAAGTTAATAGCATAAATTGATTTATACTATGTCATACATATTATGCCTGTAATTTGTAAGTCATTATATACATACACTAGCTATTGTATATAAAATGCATCGTATCTAGATTAATAATGCATATAAACATGCAAATAAATAGTGTAAGCGACTTCCCAAATTACAAATACCATATTTGTTTTTCATACATTTTCACGTTAATTTTCAATGTGCAGACTGTAATATACAGAGAGCCGAAATAATCCTATATAGTGACCCTTTACCTCCATATATGCCATAAAATGTAATTTGGTGCCTTATACTGCCCATATAGTGCTCTAAGTTTAATTTATGTATTCTTACTCCCCGATTACTCAGTAGACATACTGTAGATTTAAAAGGCATGCTGACTACATATAGCTGATAGTAGAGAGAGCTTGTGACTGAGCTAACTGCACACTGTTATACACTGAACTCAATAATCATACAGTATGCAGTCAGTTTCCATGCTCCCTCTAGTGGTGGCAGCAGGCAGATATAATTGTATCAGTTAAGGAGTATCTGTCACCTACTTTTAGCCCTATGGGCTAAAAGTAGATAATCTGCTGAGGCCGTGGATGTAAGTTTTATACTTACCACCCCTGTCATTCCCCCGGTGTTACTGCTGGAAGCCATCACTCAATGCATTGAGTGGTGATGCTAAGTAGTGCGCCCATTCTAATTTTATAATAGGCGGTCTACTTAGCAGTGCACTCAATGAAATGAACGGCGGCTTCCAGCGTTCACATCGGGGGAACAATGGGAAAGGTAAGTATAAGGCTGCATTCAGACGAACGTATATTGGCTCGGTTTTCACGCCGAACCGATATACGTTGTGCTCGTGTACAGAGGGGGGAGGATGAAAGAGCCAGGAGCAGGAACTGAGCTCCCACCCGCTCTCTGCCTCCTCTCCGCCCCTCTGCACTATTTGCAAAGGGGGGAGGTGGGCTGGGGCGGGGCTAAGTGGGGAGAATTAGCCCAGCCCATGGCCCGCCTCTCCCCATTGCAATTAGTGCAGAGGGGTGGAGAGGAGGTAGAGAGGGGGCGGGAGCTCAGTGCCTGCTCCTGGCTCTTCCATCCTCCCCCCCCTGCACACGAGGACAACGTATATCGGCTTGGCGTGAAAACCAAGCCAATATACGTTCGTCTGAATGCAGCCTAACACTTACTTCACTGGACCCTGCAAGTCACCCACTTTTATCCCATAAGCTTAGCTCATAGGGTTGAAAGTAGGTGGCAGAGTTTGTTTTAGTTTTAGTCTATACAGCGGATTTGGAGCTCTGTCTCAGAATGCCCCACTATAACCTCTGTAGAGATATATTAAAAAATCAGCTCTAAATTTTGTATCTAAAAATGGCATAATGATAAAAGGTTGAGATTTATGTTAGACCCTGACCATTTAAGTGCAATTATCATTCCATCAGTGGGTGAGCTGATTACTTTTGAGGTTTGTTTGGTCCCCAATCAATCAGCAGGTTGATGATGGCAGATGTCATCTATTATAACATAACAGAGAGAAATTAATTCTATTACACTTTTGTAATTTTCTGGACACCCTTATGTTTGAACAAGCTGAAAAATGACAAGAATAAACAGATTTTAATGGATTTACTAAAAAGTAATTAATTCTCTATATTATGAGGATCAGATTAGTTGTCATCATCGGCTGTGTTGATTGTAGAACACATTGATAAAATTGCTAATATTAGATACTTGTAAAATCCCTGACTAATTCTGATCAAATTATTTTCCTATACAACAGATGTAATCGCAAATGTGAAGGACTTGTAGTCTATTGATTGTGATTCAGAAAACATATCCCCTTCCCAATCGCCATACATCCTATCTGCATTTACCCCATACAGTTAGAACTAGAGATGAGCGAACGTACTCGTCCGAGCTTGATGCCCGGGCGAATATTAGGGTGTTCGGGATGCTCGTTACTCTTTTTTTTTTAAACTTGTTTTTATTGATTGAATCAGGACAAACTTTGACATTTCAGATGCATTTGCTGTTTTGACTTCACAAATAAAGATGTCGTCCTAATTCACTTTTACATAACATTTTTATATAACTGGGGGAGTTTGGGAGGGGCATGAGGGGTCGGGGAGTCGAAACGAAAGGAAGGGAAGGAAAGACACTCACAAAAAAAAAAAAAAAAAAAAAAAAAAAAAAAAAAGGGGGGGGGGGGTGGGAGAGGAGGGGGGAGGGGTCGGTCTGGCAAGAAGGGACGGGGGGGGGGGGAGGGGGGGGGAGAGAACATTTGCATTAAACCAAACTTTTGACCCAATTGGTATTTATACACTTAGTCTTTCGAACTTCGTGCTGGAGATCTTCGAAAGGTATGGAGACCCCGCGCGGCCACGGCACGACCAGTGATTTACCCTATATTGGTGTGTCCCCCACTGCCGCTTGCCCCCGGAACCAATAAGTGTGATGAAAGCAATTTTTTAGTTTTTCTTTTACTCTCTGTGGCATTAATTGGATGAAACTTCCCCATGTTTCGAAGAAAGTTTGTACCATTTTCTCCTTAAATAATGAAGTTTCCGCCCAGTCCATTTGAAATAGGAATGCAAGTTTTTCCAGGAACAATCTGAATGGGGGGCCTGTTGGTTGCACCCAGGTCTGCAGGATGGCTTTTAGGCCTGCTGCTGCTATAAAATGTAGTAACTTTCTTACTCCCCTGGCACAATGATATGTCTTGGGGTCTAAATATCCAAATATTGCCCACGCTGGTTCTTGTGGGCAGAAGTTTGTCAGGTGTGTTGTGGTGTATTCGCGTATTCGGGACCAGAAGTTTTTTATCAGTGGGCATGTCCACAGGCTGTGGTATAGATTAGTGTTTGGTTCCTGGCATTTGAAGCAGTTTGGGGTGTCGTATATTCCCATGTAAAATCCCTTAATTGGGGTGAGGTATGATCTATGGACTATCTGTAGTCTCATCTCCAGAAACCTGGCTGATGGCAGGCATTTGTGGGCTGATACTAAGGATTCCTTAATTAATGTAGGTGTGAGGTCTGGGTTGTCCAGAGACCACTTCCCAACCCCTGGATCAATGTCCTCTTCTTCCCTCATGTTCCTTATTGCTCTGTATATTTTTGATATCATTCCCCGTGCTCCCGTTTTCTTGGAGATCCAAGTGTCTCCTGCCTGTGTCCAGTCATGTTCCTGGAACTGCGGTGTAAGACCTGTGATATAGTGTCTGGCCTGTAGGTATGAGAACAGTGGAATCGGGACTTCGGGGTATTTTTGTTTTGTTTCTGCGTAAGTTAGGATTCTTCTTTCCCTTTTGTGCAGTAATTTATCTATTGAGTCCAGCCCGTGTGCTTTCCATTCAGAAAAGATGTTGTGGGGTTTTCCGTCCTGAAAATTGGGGTTGTTTATGAATGTCAGGTGTGGGGATATGTGTGGTGACGTTTGACTGTCTTTACGTAGTTTGTTCCATGCTTTCCACGCCGCTAATATCAGGGGGTTATGTTTGATTTGCTTTGGCAGTTCTGAGTATGGTTGGTGGAGTACATTTTGTAATTGTGTTGGCTTGGCCATTATTTGTTCTAGTGGCGTGTTTGTAAAGTGCGACATGGAATAAATCCAGTCATGGATAATTCGCGCTTGTGCTGCTAGGTTATAGTCCCTTATATTTGGTAGATTGGTGCCACCGTTGTCCTTGTGTTTATGTAGGGTTTTAAGGGCAATGCGTGGTCGTCCTCCCCCCCAGATAAATTTTCTATATAGGTAGTTGATCTTCTTTATGTCTTTCAATTTTAGAAATATGGGGAGTGAGTGCAGGATGTAAAGTAATCGTGGGAATTCTACCATTTTTAAGAGGTTGATTCTCCCCAAAAAGGAGACCGTAAAGTTCTTCCATACATTTAGGGTCGTTTCTAATTTTTTGACATATGGTTCAATATTTGTGTTGTAGAGTGCAGAAGGATTTTTTGTGAGTTGAATCCCCAAGTATTGTATGGAATGTTTCTCCCATTTGAATGGGTGTTAGTTTGCCCATGTGGGTTTCGCTGGTCCTCTAAGTAGCAGTGCTTCTGTTTTGTCCAGATTCAGGGTGTAACCTGAGAGTTTGCCTATTCTTTCTATTTCCCGTAATAGGGGTGATAGTGTTTCCCTGGGGTTGTTAACTATGAGTAAGAGGTCGTCAGCAAATGCTTCTACCTTTATCCTCGTTTCTCCGTAACACGCCCCTGTAAAGAGCGTGGTGTGCGTTATGAATCTGAGTAGCGGGTCAATTGATATGTTAAACAGTAATGGTGAAAGGGGGCAGCCCTGTCGAGCTCCTCTAAAAAGGTCGATGTGGGGGGTATTGTGGCCATTGACTGTGAGGATTGTGGTGGCGTTTGTTTGTGTTGTGTTAATATAGTTTGCAAAGGTCTGTCCAAACCCTCTTTTTTTCAGCAGTACGTTTAGGAATGGCCAGGCCATTTTGTCAAAAGCTTTCTCAGCGTCTAGGCTGAGGAGCATTGTTATGGGATTCTCGGGGTTTTGTGCTGCCACAGTTGCCGCTATGGCGGCTCTGATGTTTTTTAGGGCACTACGTCCTTGCGTGAAGCCTTTTTGCGATGTGTCTAATATGGACGGTAGAATGGTTTGAAGTCTGTCGGCTAGTATTTTGGATAAGAATTTATAGTCGCAATTTAGTAGTGCGATCGGTCTGTATGATCGCGGGTCGGTCGGGTCTTTATTTTGTTTGGGGAGTAAAATTGTTCTAGAAGTGCCAAAGTCCTCTATTTGGGTATCTTCCATATATATTGCATTGTATAGTTGGGTCAGCACTGGTACTATGTCTGTTGTTAGTATTTTGTAGTATTCTGCTGTGAGACCGTCCGGTCCCGGCGTCTTTCCCCCTGCTGCCGTTGCGATTACGTCCCGAACCTCCTCCTCTCTTATGTCTGCATTCAGTACTGTTTTTTGTTCCTCTGTGAGTCTCGGCAAGCTCATTGTTTCTAAAAAATTGTGGATGTCCTGCATGTTTGCTGGTTCTGCCCGGTATAGGTTTTCAAAATATTCGTATAGTGTTTGGGTTATCTCTTCCTGTTTTGTCGTCAGGGTATTGTCGTTGGTGCGCCTTAGGGTTAATATTGGTTTATGTGGCTGTCTTTGTTTGGTTAGGTTTGCTAACAGTCGCCCCGTCTTGTTGCCCCACCTATAAAATTTATTTTTTGTTAGTTGTGTTTGCCAATGTGCCTGTGTGTGTACGAATTCATTTAGCAGATGTTTTGCTGTGAGGAATATTTGATATGAGTTATCGTCTTGAGCGTCTATGTGTTCTTTTTGTGTTGTCAGGAGAGAGCTGTGTAAGGCCTCAAATTCCGTTTGGAATTTTTTTCTTTTGTGGGACACGTAGCTTATGATGTGGCCTCTCATCACTGCCTTCGAGGCCTGCCAGAAGAGTGCTATGTTGTCTATGTGTTCGCTGTTGTCGTCTGCGTAGTTATTCCAGTGTAGTTTTATGTATTCTCTAAACTCTTCCGATTCCCGTAGGTAGGAGGGGAAACGCCACAGCCGTGACAGCTTCCGGGAAGGGACCATTTGTAGTATTGTTGCGATCGGTGCGTGATCGCTTAGAGATATCGGATGGATTATAGACTGCTGGTGGCAATCAAATATTCTGTTCGATATTAGGAAAAAGTCTATTCGAGAGAACGAATGATGGGCGTTGGAGCAGCATGTATATTCTCTGCTAGTTGGGTTTGAGAGTCGCCACGGGTCGCACACGTGGAGTTGGTCTATTAGTGTGATTAGCGCGTGTGTGGTTGGGGTTGGTTGGGTGGAGGGTCCTGTTCTGTCTAGTGAGTCGTCTTGTATGCCATTAAAGTCACCTCCCAAGATTATGTGGTCGTTTAGATAAGGTTGTAGTTGTTCTGTTAATGACGCATAGAATTTTGGTTGGTCTGTGTTGGGGGCATATATGTTCACCAAGCAGTACGTTTGTGAGTCTATGCTGACCCTCAGCACCAGGTATCTCCCTTGCGGGTCTGCTATGGTTTGTCTCAACGTGTATGGTATGTTTTTCCTTATTAGGATGGCTACTCCTCGTGATGCTGATGTATGTGAGGCTGTGTAACATGCTTCTATCCACGGTGCTCTCAGCTCACCCTTCCCCTCTTTTTTCCAATGTGTTTCCTGCAGGAATACAATGTCTGGTTTGTGTCGCTTCAAGTGTGTTAGTACTTTTTTTCGTTTAATAGGTGTGTTAAGACCATCTACATTCCAAGATAGAATTTGTAGTGTTTTGGGTGTGTGGTATTCTGTTGTCTCTGAGTCTATAGGCATGTTGATGTGTGTGTTTTGGTCATATTTACCGTTATGTTTGCCTTTCTGTTGTCGCGTCCCCCGGTCCCAGCGAGCCGTGGGTGCAACTGAATAGTGGTCGTGCCGTGTCGGCGGGGCCCTTCGATCTCCCTGTTAGATTCCTTCCTAGAATTCAAATGGGTCATAGTGAAAAACATGAAAAAACATATATAAACATAAAACATGAACGTCGTCTTTTCTTTTGCATTGGTGCTGCCACATCCGCGTTGTTTGGATCAGGGTCGTGTTCCCTCTTTCTTTCTGTCTCATCCTTGTCCGTCTTCTTCTTCCAGTCGTAGGTGTCTCCTTGCATCTTCCGGAGTGTTAAATATCAGGGATCTGTTGCCTTCTTGGACCCGAAGTTTTGCGGGATATAGCAGTTGGAAACGTGTGTTTTGTTCGTGCAGGGCTTGACAGATTGGGGTGAATAGTTTGCGTTTTTGAGAGACTGCAGCTGAGAAGTCCTGAAATATGAGGATTTTTGTTCCTTGAATTATCAGTTCTTTTCGTCGTCTGTAAGCCTGTACAATACTCTCTTTCGTTGCCCAATGCATGTATTTGGCTATCACTGGGCGTGGTCGGGTTCTGTTGTTGCGCCCATCTCCTGGCGGGCCAACTCTGTGGGCCCTTTCAATTATTAAGGGGTCATTTGGCATGTTGAGTTGAAGGGCTTGTGGTAGGTCTGTGGTTAGATATGTTGAGAGTTGGGCGTTGGTTATCGATTCCGGGATTCCTACAAAACGTAGATTATTGCGTCGGTGCCTATTCTCTAGGTCGTCTATTTTTTCCCGGAGTGTTTCGGTTTCTAGTCGGCTTCTTTGTAATGAGGCTTCTAAGGTGGCTATGGATTGGTCTGTATTTTGGGTCTTTGCTTCTAGCTCTGTCAATCTTTGGGTGTTGTCCGTAATTTGCGACAGGGCTGAGTTTATTGATTTGTGCAATGTCTCTAGTCTGTTGTCAAATAGTGGTAATAATATTTTTGAGACCTCTTGTGCCACCATTGTGGCCTGTGTCATTTCTGCGCTGTTGTCCATCGGTGGTACAGCGGTTTGTGGAGGTGGGGTTTCAGAGTTTTGGTCCGATGTTGTAGCTTGGGGCGGGGTGTTTCTTGGGGAGGGTATGGGTTGTTGAGTATTCTTGCTCTCTTTTTCTTTTGTACTTTTAATCGGTCTGTTTTTCTGCTTTCCCCCTGTGTTTGTTTTGTCTGTATCTATCTGGCGCGTTGCTCGTGTTGAGGTGTTTGAGTTACGTTCGTTTAGATATTTGTCCATATTTTGGTCTTCAGTTCTGGTGAGTATGCAGACTTTGTGTACAAGGAGCTGCTTTTTCCCTGTGTCCAAGATCGCTTTTGTTTTGTTGCTGGTTTTTTAGTGCGGATGTGGCTTCTCGTTTAATTATTATTCTTGCATTTTTGCTTGTGGGGTTCTATTGGGTTTTTCTGGTAGTTGTTGTTCTTATTGTGTTTATTTCTGTCCCCTTTCTCGCCTCCACCCCACTCCGCGGGGTTGGGGGGTCTATGTTTTGCAGGTGTTTTTCTCCTCCGATTCGTTTTCTTCCCCTTTTCTACTCTCCCCCCTCCTTAAGGTACTCTGTTTTTAGTTGTGTTATCCTTCTGTGTTCCTCCCTGCTTTTTCTCCCCCTTCCCTCAGGCCCTGTTTATGTCTTTATTGTTTTGTTGGGGCCCTGCCCAGGGATGCGGCCGGGTGGGGTTTCTTTGCTGTTCTTTAGTGTGGTTATGGGGGTTTTTATGTGGTGTGTCTTTTGTTTTCCCCCTGCTGCTTTCCCTGTGGCCTGTTTCTGGGGTGGGGTATGAATGGAGGCTACCCAGTCTTCTGGGGGGGGGGGTTCTGCGTCCTTCCCCTTTACTTACTGGTTCGCCGGTACCACCACCAGGGCCCCAGGCCGCTGTTCTCGGGCCTCGTCGGCTGCTTCTTCCCCACCGGGGCCGGTAAATCAGCGCACTTCAGCCAGAGAGGCCGGTCTCCCAGGAGCCGCT
Organism: Eleutherodactylus coqui; assembly: GCF_035609145.1. NCBI lineage: Eukaryota > Metazoa > Chordata > Amphibia > Anura > Eleutherodactylidae > Eleutherodactylus > Eleutherodactylus coqui. The sequence continues at coordinate 80,390,056 of NC_089839.1, forward strand.
CCGGCGGCCGCCGCAGTGGGCGGGGCTTGTCGCGGGTTTCGCGGCCAGGAATTTAGGCCGCGGCTTCTGGCACTGCTAGGCCGCGGCGTTCCGGACGCTCCACGGGGGGTAGCAACGCTCCGGAGAGACTCTCCGGGTCGTCCGGATACCTTAGGGGGTTCTTCCCCTCACGCCGCTCTGTGTGGAGGTTGTCGCGGCCGGGGGGCTGGATCGCGGCTCCCGCCGCCGTCTGGCCTCCGCTTACCTGCTTTCTACCTGCAGGCTTGTGGCTCCCAGCGGGGCCTCTGGGCTCCCCCTTAGGTCTCTCGGGGTCCTCTCCGACCGGGGATTTTCGCGGCCTTCGCGACCGGAAGTCTAGGCCGCGGTCTCGGGTGTCTCCTAGGTCGCAGCACTTCGGGGATCTTCAGCGCGTCTCAGGTGGCGGTCCGGCCAGTCTTGCCGCAGGTAAGGCCCCGGTATATCACGGGCTCCACGTTCTCTTTCTCCCCCCGTCCGTGTCCCGGTTTGGCGGTTCCGCACGCCGCGTTGTGGGGTCTCCCGGGGACTTCCCGGGTGCCTTTAGGGTGTGGAGGGCTTCTCGATGCTCGTTACTCTTAACGAGCACCACGTGATGTTCGGGTTACTTTCACTATCATCTCTGAAAAATTTGCGCGCTTTTCTGGCCAATAGAAAGACAGGGAAGGCATTACAACTTCCCCCTGCAACGTTCAAGCCCTATACCACCCCCCTGCAGTGAGTGGCTGGCGAGATTAGGTGTCACCCGAGTATTGAAATCTGCCCCTCCCGCGGCTCACTACGGATGCATTCTGACATTAGTTCAGGGAAAGTGCTATCGTGTTGGAGCTGCTATAGGGAGAGTGTTAGGAGTATTTTAGGTTTCAAGAACCCCAACGGTCCTTCTAAAGGCCACAAATCTTCTCTATATGCGCTCAATGGGGCCGGCGGCAACAGTGCTGACCCCATGGAGAACATATAGAAGACAAATCATTCTTTTCTGCCACAGCTGTAACAGCTGTGACAGAGAAGAACGATGTTTGCTCATTGAATTCAATGAAGCCGGCAATACAGCCGACTCCATTGAAAGCAATGGGCTGCCGGCGATCGCAGGATGAATTGTCGGGAAGGGGTTAAATATATAACCCCTTCCCTGCAATTCATCCAGAAATGTGTTACAATAAAATGTAAAAATATATACAGGCGTATAAGGCGACGGGGCGTATAAGACGACCCCCCAACTGTCACCTTATACGCCGGTAATACAGTGGAGCAAAGAATAAAAAGCATTACTCACTTCTTCAGACGATCTGCGCCGCTCCTGCAGGCTGTCACTCCCTCCTGGTGTTTGCAGGCTCTTGCTCCCTCCTGGTCCACGGCAGACTATTGCTTTCTCTACGAAAGGCTTTAAATCCCTGCCTCCAGAAACACATGTGCCTTCAGCCAATCACAGCCAATGACAATGATGTCATTGAATGGCTGTGATTGGCTGTGTTTCTGGAGGCGGGGATTTCAAGCCTTTCGTAGAGAAAGCAATAGTCTGCCGTGGACCAGGAGGGAGCAAGAGCCTGCAAACACCAGGAGGGAGTGACAGCCTGCAGGAGCGGCGCAGAACGTCATAAGAAGTGAGTAATGCTTTTTATTCTTTGCTCCACTGTATTACCGGCGTATAAGGTGACAGTTGGGGGGTCGCCTTATACGCCGGTATATATTTTTATTGTAACACTTTTCTGGATGAATTGCAGGGAAGGGGTTATATATTTAACCCCTTCCCGACAATTCATCCTGCGATCGCCGGCAGCCCATTGCATTCAGTGGAACCTGCTGTATTGCTGGCTCCATTGAATTCAATGGGCAAACATCGTTCTTCTCTGCTACAGCTGTTACAGCTGTGGCAGAGGAGAACGATCTTTACGCTGACAGTGCGGGGGGGGGGGGCACTCTTGCCGCTATTGTGGCTTAATAGTGGGACCTGGGAACTTGAGATGCAGCCCACCATGTAGCCCCTCTCCTGCCCTATCCGTCACTGTGTCGTTCCCATCACTTTGTAGAATTGCCCAGATTTTCACACATGAAAACCTTAGCGAGCATCGGCGAAATACAAAAATGCTCCGGTCGCCCATTGACTTCAATGGGGTTCGTTACTCGAAACGAACCCTCGAGCATCGTGGTAATTTCGTTCCGAGTAACGAGCACCCGAGCATTTTGGTGCTCGCTCATCTCTAGTTAGAACGTATGCGAAGGGGTACACAAAAGAAACAAGAATCTTCTTCTGGTAGGTGGGGCGTTACTAGTACAAGCTTCTTTTGCTAGGTAAAGCTCTGCTGAACCCTTCTGAGGCCGGCCAACGTTGTTAGGGAAGGTTGCGTTTGGCTCTAGTGATTTTTTTAATCAACATGTTGTTCACTTTTTCGCCTATCTTTTGATGGCTGATTCATAAGAACAATATACAGCTATGAAATTGTGTTTCCTTTTCGACTGTTCAAAGCACTCATAAGAAAAAAAGTCGACAAAGTGAGATCGGGTTATGAGGGTTAAAATTCTAAGTGCAACACCAATCGGCCCCACCCCACTTGCCCCGCTGCCGGCCGTAAGAATAGACACCACACAGAGGTCTGGTATAGTTTCTCACACAGGACAAAAAAACTGCGCACTTTATTACAGATTACATGAGATCTTATACCCTCTGCCCTCTCACCACTAGGGGGTGATGGGCTTATAACCATATATGGGCAGTCCGGATTTGCGGACTGAGACAGTGAAAATCATATAACAGTCATGTACATTTGAACATCTTGATATCTTGTTCCAGCGCTTCTGGGAAATCGGCCAAGTACATGCGGCCTTGTCTGGTTCCGTATCTTCTCTGAATTTCTTAGAACATCTCTCTCAGCCTTGGCATATCTGATGTAAGGCGAAGTATTAAAGTTTTTTCTCATTTGGAATTGAATAAAACTTGCATATAGGTATAAAAGCATAAAAAACACATATGGCAATATATATATACCCTCACAAACCCCCCTAAAAAACTTAATATGGAGATCAAGCATCAGACCTTGCACTCTTCCTCGGTCGTCTCTCCCTTGCGTCAGGGTTTCTCCACTGCCCGTAAGTCCCTACTCCTAAAAGGGAGGGATCCCTACCTCACCTCAGAAGGAGGCCATGGATTCCCTGGGCTTATTTCCGGGCATCCACACCCTCTATCTGTACGAGTTAACACCCCACAGGGTGTGCCCTTCTCGGAACCTAAGGTCTTCTGCACTTTCCCTAGGCAAATGGGAAGTCCACTGACAGTCCATCTTATGAGACCGAGGCAGACACAGTACTAGTCCATCTCTCCATTCTTCTGGTAACGTACCTGGTTGGCACTATCGGAACTGGCTCTTCATCTTTTTCAAACAAGGGAAATTTTGGTCACATTGTCCAGTCCCTTACTCATATTCTTTGATCAAAGGGAAAATACACATACATGAAATTACATACCCCACCTCTTTCTGCTAAAATCATATCCACGGCCACTCTATTTTGGAACGCCATGGATGCAGTGGGCCCTAACTGGTCAGCTAACACTTGCAAAAGCATCTCTGGTGTAGTTTACAAACCTCTGCTGATTGTAATAGATATAATTCATCTAATCTACATTATTATTAACAGTGACAATAGCAAATAAGGACTCAAAACCTGCTTTAACCTGATCTCTAGAATTAAATTCATCTGGCACTCCTATTACATCTATGTGTACATGTGGATCAAAGTTACCACCTTGAACGTCAACTTCTCTCTTAGCACGATGCGGTGTTGGATTCTCACCCTCAGTGTAGGATTCATATTGCACATTTGATTGTATTAATTTGTTCTGAAACAGGGGGCTAGTGTACAGTAGTCAAAGGTGTGTGTTAGAGGAATTGTACCACATTATAGCATTTAAAGGATCATTAGTTTTTTCAGTGCGAAGTGTGGATCCCAGTGGGCTTTCCTTCGAGCTTGACTGCAGTTGGGGTGGTGAACAACATCTGGTAAGGACATTCAAACCGGGTTTCTCTCTCAAACTTTTTCACATAGACCCTGTCACCTGGTTTCAGATTGTGACACTCATCTGTAGGACCTGGGAGAAAAACAGAGACTACAGAATACATTATTGACAATTCCTTGGAGGGACCCATGACAAAATTAACAAGAAAAATCATTCCCCAAACTCTGCTACTGTGGCATGTATCCTCCTGGAAAAGAGAAACTAATGAAAGACACTCAATTCAAAATTTTACCATTTTCCTCCATTGCCTTTTGTATCTACTTTCCCCCTACTCCGCGGATGGTAGGGTGTGTGAAAAGCCTAGAATATACCCAAAAACAGACATGATGTGTTGCATTATTTCACCTGTGAAGTGTGTACCTTTGTTTGACTCAATCACTTCCGGTACCCCATATCTGCGGATTACCTCATTCATGAGCTTCTGTGCGGTTACCTGCTTATTTACTTTGGTAACAGAGTAGGTCTCCAACCTGAAAAACATTAACAACAACAAGCACATATTCATGCTTCCCAACAAGTAGGAGCTGAGTGTAGCCAATTTGCAATCCCTGAAATGGGTAGAGTGGTCTAGGCAAGCGTTATGTGGCAAATTTACTTCTGCCCTGTTGCTTTACGGCAAAGATCATGCAAAACTGGACAAATGATGCAGCAGCTACAGAAAACCCAGGAGCCACCCGTCCTTGTTCAAGCATCGACATCATTATTGCTTTAAGAGGTGCGTCTTTTCGTGCGTCAGCTGGGCCATCATTGGGCACAGGGACTATGGTAAGCAAGTGCTGTTGACTGTTCACCATACGCCGTCCCTTTTTAGTCCATTTGTAGTTTTAGTCAAAGTTCAAAGCTATAATCAAAGTCCAAGTTCATATCAAAGTCCAAAATTATTATCAAAGTAGTCAAAGTCCAAAGTTATTATCAAATTCTTCTTTTCTTCTTTCTTCCACGGCTTGAGGGCCGCTGCTTTTGCTGTGTGGTCTGTGATGGCGTTGCCTCTCGCTTCTTTGGTGTAGGAATTGGTGTGAGCTTTCCACCTTGTCAGGTAGAAGTAGGGCCTCCATGAGACTCTGCACCATTTCATCATTCTTAATTAGCTGTCCTGCTGTGGTAAAAAACTGTCTGACCTTCCATGTTGGGCCGTAATCATGAGCTATGCCAAATGCATACCGGGAGTCAGTGTAAATGTTTGCCGTCTTACCTGTGGCCACTCCACACGCCTCCGTGAGTGCTTTTAATTCCGCTTCTTGTACTGCGACATGCGGAGACATTCTGCTTTTTAGGACATCTTGTTGTGTAACCACCGTATCTCCAGTGTGGAGTCGTCAATCACCCTGGTACCATCTATAAAAAAACAACTCAAAATATGCATTTTAAACAAGGGCTTTCAGTAACTTTTTAAAACTTAAATTTTCTTGTTGCATCACTGCTAGACAATCAGGCTGGTATTCTATTTCAAAAAGATTAGAACCTTGTTGCAAAAAAAAAAAAAAAATTAAAAAAATTTAAAAATGACTTGCAAAAAAATTTAAAAATGGCTGATTTGCAATACCTAAAATGGCTGACTTGCAATACCTAGATCACTTATGCCTTCTCCTCCCCCCCTTTAAACCAGGGTACGCAATTGGAACAATAGTAGCCGGGTTTAAGTTATTATAACATTGTAAAAAGATTTGATGGATGCAGATAAGGCCTGTAAAATGTTAACACCAATAGCAGAAACATGAGTTACACCGGGGAAGAATAAACTACAAAACATCTATTAATATTTGAAATGTGATATCCCTTTAAGTGAATTCATTATTAGTCTGTTCCTGCCTGCAATTTCTTATCAAAATCTGAGACAGGAGAAAAAAAACAAAACAAAAATCTAGCTGCTCAAAATTCTCCCCCCTCCCTTGTGCAGGAGGGATGAAACATTACTACGTACTATTACATCATCTAGCTCCACCCCTTCGATATTGGCACATTGCGTCCGTCTTCTCAGAACCATTTCAGCTTAACCGTCTACACGTCCACATCTCAACCAAGCAAAGTCCCATGCATGGGGTAGGACTTTTACCCCCAGTCAATTATCTGCATCACACATTCCACCACAGCTTGAACACGGGTCACTAACTCACATCCATGCTCTCAAGTCTGCTCCGTCGCCCCCCTTTGAAGATGTACCAGTCCATGCAGATGCACGGACAAAAAAAGTTTGACAAACATACATACATCAGCTGAAAAAACATTTGAGGTGAGTGCTATTATTTTATAAAGTACATAATTCTATTGAGATGAGATTGTGAATGAACGCTATTTATGACAAATTATGTGAAAAAAGTTTTGCTAAGTGACTGAAATATTCTATATTTCTTATCTACTGAAGCTATTATATGTTGTATTAAACACTGAAGTATTTAGTTTCTGTGACCCTGACTTTGGAGTGAATTCTGAAAGCCCCCACTTTTTTAAAATAAATCTCTTATCTCTCCGTGACTATGAAACACATACTGAATAATTTTGAGCTCAAACTATTGCCTGCATTTTTAAATCATAATTAACACATATCCTGGGACCTTGCAACATTCATTTTCAACCCCTGTATAAGTAAGAATATATATTAGAAATTACTATATTTCCCTGCCTACAAAGACAGTATAACTAATTAAATTCATTTCAATTCATTGCAAGCAAGCCAAGATATTAACCAAGGATATTATTACATTTTCTCTCTCGCTGTTATCTTCCTGACCTTGGAGACTAAACACAAGTTAGCAGCTATATGTCAACAGACTCTTCTCCCCTACAAGCAAGCTGTTAACTATTTGCACATACAGTATATACATATACACATATATATCCACCTAGTATGGATTATACATATTATCTATTATCTATCTTGTATTATACACATTTCCATCTCTCTTTTTGCCAACAAATCACGTGCATTGTAACATTCTTTATCGACTTGCTTGCTCCTTCAGCACTTTTCTCCCCTACCTAACTGCCAATATAACCTTCAATAGACACTCTCCTGACGCCCTCTTGATCACTTACTGTACTTTTCAACATTTCACTTACGGATACTTTCTTAAACAAATAATGTGTACATACCTAACTTACTCTGACTGTCTCTCTCTCTCCTTCTAGCAAACCTTGGTCTTCCAAGGCACCTCTGGGTCCTAAAGACCTCCTCCCAGACACCATTTTGTAATCTGCCGTAGGGTCGGTGTCACACATTTTCATTAGAGTTTTCTTACATTCTACAGATTCATCCACACGGCGGCGGCCCTTGAGGGGCTCTATCTTCTTTAATAAGATCTTACGCATATTACAACAAAAACAACAAAAAATAACACGCTCCATAGAATGCATCCCTCTTAATTTTCAAATTGTCAGCCCCTTATATACCGGCAGACAACCGAGGGTCCCTTCTCCTTATGGAACCAGTCCCATAAAAATGCATCTCTCTGAAATCAAATCGCTAGCCCCATATATAAGGCAAACCGACCGAAAGTCCCTTCTTTCTATGAGACATCTCACAAAATGCATCCCTCTCTGCTAAACCATTAACAACTAACTAAACTAACCTGAGGGTCCCTTCTCTTGTGAGATCAAATGAAAAGTAAGAGAAAAAAAAATTCTGCAGATACAACAAACAATCAAACAATCTCCACTATCGCTAAAACGCTACGGACTTCAACAACAAATAAACTACAGACTAGTTTCTGGGTGAGCCATTGGTGCGCATATCACGGTCAGTGGTCCATGACGGCAAACCCGGAGCCCACACGAGTTACCGTGTAGAACTCTTAACCCAACCCGTCCGGTCACAAACCACAGATAGTCCATCCTGCTGCAAGACTCTCAGCGTAAAACACAACATAAATATATGTTTGTCTTACCTGGAGTTCTTGTGAGTTGATCAGGCTCGGTTTGCAGTAGGACGGTTTCTCAGTAGCGTGGATCCGGGTGAATTGCGCTGTAAGCTCCGATTTTACCACCCCAGTTGGTTGCGCCATTTATGAGGGTTAAAATTCTAAGTGCAACACCAATCGGCCCCACCCCACTTGCCCCGCTGCCGGCCGTAAGAATAGACACCACACAGAGGTCTGGTATAGTTTCTCACACAGGACAAAAAAACTGCGCACTTTATTACAGATTACATGAGATCTTATACCCTCTGCCCTCTCACCACTAGGGGGTGATGGGCTTATAACCATATATGGGCAGTCCGGATTTGCGGACTGAGACAGTGAAAATCATATAACAGTCATGTACATTTGAACATCTTGATATCTTGTTCCAGCGCTTCTGGGAAATCGGCCAAGTACATGCGGCCTTGTCTGGTTCCGTATCTTCTCTGAATTTCTTAGAACATCTCTCTCAGCCTTGGCATATCTGATGTAAGGCGAAGTATTAAAGTTTTTTCTCATTTGGAATTGAATAAAACTTGCATATAGGTATAAAAGCATAAAAAACACATATGGCAATATATATATACCCTCACAGGGTGAATATGGAAGCGAGGGTGTCATGCTGTTTTTCGTAAAAAATTGCTTAATACTCAGCGCTGTGTGGGTAGGTGTGTTGTCATGATGGAAGAACGGGTCACCTTTTTGCCCACACATCGCTGAGTGTTAAAGGGGTTGTCCTGCGGCAGCAAGTGGGTCTATACACTTCTGTATGGCCATATTAATGCACTTTGTAATGTACATTGTGCATTAATTATGAGCCATACAGAAGTTATAAGAAGTTTTTCACTTACCTGCTCCGTTGCTAGCGTCCTCGTTTCCATGGAGCCGACTAATTTTCGCCGTCTAATGGCCAAATTAGCCGCGCTTGCGCAGTCCGGGTCTTCTTCTTATCTCAATGGGGCTCCGTGTAGCTCCGTGTAGCTCCGCCCCGTCACGTGCCGATTCCAGCCAATCAGGAGGCTGGAATCGGCAATGGACCGCACAGAAGCCCTGCGGTCCACCGAGGGAGAAGATGCCGGCGGCCATCTTCAGCCGGTAAGTAAGAAGTCACCGGAGCGCGGGGATTCAGGTAAGCGCTGTGTGGATTTTTCTTTAGGTCCCTGCATCGGGGTTGTCTCGCGCTGAACGGGGGGGGGGGGGTTGAAAAAAAAAACCCGTTTCGGCGCGGGACAACCCCTTTAAGCGATTTTTTTCTTTAAAAACTTCACAACACCCTTGCCTCACCCTCCGTATTCACCTGATCTTGTTCCGTGCGACTTTTCTTTTCATTAATTCTTTGAGCAGTGGAAAAGGAAAATTTCATGGCTGCATGTGGCTCATATGAATCAGCCATCACAAAGTAAGCGAAAAACTAAACAACTTGAGCCAAAGTCTCCGCATGGGTATTTGCTGCACATGTTAAAGGGGTTGTCCTGCGCTGAAACGGGTTTTTTTTTTTTTCAACCCCCCCCCCCTGTTCGGCGCGAGACAACCCCGATGCAGGGACTGAAAATAAGAACAGCACAGCGCTTACCTGAATCCCCGCGCTCCGGTGACTTCTATACTTACCGGTGAAGATGGCCGCCGGGATCCTCTACCTCCGTGGACCGCAGCTCTTCTGTGCGGTCCATTGCCGATTCCAGCCTCCTGATTGGCTGGAATCGGCACGTGACGGGCGGAGCTACACGGAGCTACACGGAGCCCCATAGAGAACAGGAGAAGACCTGGACTGCGCAAGCGCGTCTAATTTGGCCATTAGGCCATTTTAGACGGCGAAAATTAGACGGCAACCATGGAGACGAGGACGCCAGCAGCGGAGCAGGTAAGTGAAAAACTTTTTATAACTTCTGTATGGCTCATAATTAATGCACAATGTACATTACAAAGTGCATTATTATGGCCATACAGAAGTGTATAGACCCACTTGCTGCCGCGGGACAACCCCTTTAAATCCCCATAGATTGTATTGGTCCTATTTTGGTACATATTACATGCGTAATATGTACCAAAATGGAACACGCTGCTTTTTTTTCCACTCACGTAATACATGTGTGAAAATACATGGGCATGAGTGGCCCAATAGAAATCAATTGCCCCTGTGCATTATGCATTTGTGAAAAATCTGTGCATAACATACAGTGACAATATGCCCATGTGAGTGATCCCTTAGGGCGCCTGCACATGAGCGGAAATTCCGCGGCTGCAAGCCTGCATAGGATTGCGTTAACAAACACAATCCTATGCAGACGCCCGAGGTTTGGCCACGCGAAATCTCGCACAACGTCAGTGCCCGGCCGCCGCCTCTGGTCTGCGCATGCGGCGGCTGCCCGGAAAGCCAGCACATCAAACAGCTGGAGCCGCGGGGCGCAGGTGAGTACGTGCTGGTCACTGCAGGCGCTTGGGTCGGGTCCCGCGGCGAGAATCCTCGCCGCCGGATCCAACCCACCCGTCTGCAGGCGGCCTAAATCTGATACAGCTGCTTTTTCATAAATGGGAAGGAGAACTGGGGGTTACTTTTGAACAAGATTATGTCTTAAAGATGTATCTTTTCTCTAGTGGCATCTCCTCATCTTCACGGGTCAAAGAAAAATTATAACATTTTGGCCCAATGGTACTATTATCCTGTGGATGTCCACCACATGCTTTCATACGTTTCAGAGACCTGCTGGAGATGTGGCATAGAAAGGGATGCAATGCTCCATATTTGATGGAGCTGCACATCCAGTAAGATATTCTGGGAACGGATATTGCATCTTTTTATTGCGTACTAAGAATTCCCACCCTTAAAGGGGTTGTCCCGTGCCGAAACGGGGTTTTTTTTTTTTCAATAGCCCCCCCGTTCGGCGCGAGACAAACCCGATGCCGGGGTTAAAAAAAAAAAAACGGACAGTGCTTACCTGAATCCCCGCGCTCCGGTGACTTCTTACTTACCTTGTGAAGATGGCCGCCGGGATCTTCTCCCTCGGTGGACCGCAGGTCTTCTGTGCGGTCCATTGCCAATTCCAGCCTCCTGATTGGCTGGAATCGGCACGTGACGGGGTGGAGCTACGAAGAGCCGCTCTCCGGCACGAGCGGCCCCATTCAGAAAAAAAGAAGACCGGACTGCGCAAGCGCGTCTAATCGGGCGATTAGACGCTGAAAATTAGACGGCACCATGGGGATGAGGACGCTAGCAACGGAACAGGTAAGTGAATAACTTCTGTTTGGCTCATATTTAATGCACAATGTACATTACAAAGTGCATTAATATGGCCATACAGAAGTGTATAACCCCACTTGCTTTCGCGGGACAACCCCTTTAATTTCCCCAAATATTTCAAGCTAACTCACAAAAGAAAAAGACTGGAGTTTTAGTGGCAATCAGAGATGCTCTGGACTTTACCTTGATTGAATCATGGAATAATGGAACCCATTGTGGAAATTGTGCACATGGACATAGATATCAGAGGCATTTCACTACCATTTCACCAATACAAATTGGGGCTCTTCGCAGATGATATATTCTTCTTGCTGTCCCACCCCCTGAGCTCCCTCCACACAGTAACTAAAACGTTAGAGAGTTTTAGCTAGGTTTCCTACTAAAAAATTAACCCCTCCAAATCCCAAATACTGTATATGCCACAAGAGATAAGGGAGGAATGCACATACCAAACATCTATCGCAGAGCAAATGTAATCAGCCATGCCTGCGTCTGGTATTTCCACCCACAAACAATAAGCTGGCCAGGCATAGAGAGCCAGATGCTGAGGGGGTAATCTTTGCACCACTTTCTGATAGCATCTGCATTCAACAAATTCATAAAAATACCGAAATGCCTCACCATTAAAGCAACAGTCTCAGCCCAGCTTTATCAAACTACTAATGACCACTTGTCTGTGAGTATGTGTGTGTGTGTGTGTGTGATTATTATGCTCCACCCCTGGTGATATCATCGCTCTGCCCCCAGGTGACATAATTAAAGGTCCTACAGCATATATAAAACAGAGTCTGACCGACAGAAGAACAACAAAGTTAGGGCTCTTGAAAAGGGGAGGACAAAAATAACAAAATGAGAATACAACTAAACCGCTATTATGTTAGACACAACACAGCAGTCTTGTCAGAACACACTGACCTACCTCCACCACAGAGATCCGGTGGGCTGAAGGACCTGTGGTGATGTCACAGCTGTGGGAGGAGCCAAGCTGTGTTTGTCTTATTTGGTAATCAAGCTACTGTGTGTGTGATGTGCCACCAGAAACACTGGTAGTATAATTCCCTAATAATTACTAGTCTCATACAATTATCCAAAGTGCATTCACCAAGAAAGGAGTTTCCCCTCCCAATAGAAACTCTATGTTTTCTGATCTCAAACTCTCAGTGGCAGAATGGGGAGAAAGAGGAGTTAAAGACATAAGGGACCTGATGATAACAAACAAACTAATCCCTCTAAAAACAATAAAGGAAAAATCTGACCTTCCAGGGCTAAACTTCTTAAACTATCTCCAGAACAAAAAATATGTGGAAAGCCAATTCCCATTAGTACTTTCCTTACCAGTGTATCTCTATAACTTCTTATTTAAACCCCCGCCCCTCAAAATGGGAATACGCTTCTTTTATGACATCCTGATAAAAAGAGAAGGTGGAGGATAAACGCTATAAAAAAGTCCGCCTGCTGAATTGGGAAAGAGATTTGAAAAGACTGTTTTCCCCCCAACAATGGACAAATGCCTTCACTTGGGTCCATAAAAGTTCTCAAAGTGCTAGCCTGTTAGAACCCCACTACAAAGCTGTGACAAGATGGTACTACCCCCCATTAGATTAGATAGAATAAACCCGAAGGTGTCCCTGCTATGTTGGAGGAACTGTGGAGGGCCGGGTTCCCTACTCCATATTTGGTGGAAGTGCTAACAAGTTCATCCACTTTGGAGCTTAACCTTCTCCATACTCTCTAAAATAACAAGGGCGCAACTGAAACCCTCACCTCAACTAGCTCCACTGCTGCTAGGAATTGATAAAGTCCCAGCAGACTTCAGAAAAATTACTTCACAAATTCTACTCTCAGTTATGTTGTCTTTAACCAGAAACTGGAAATCACAAGAAGTACCCAATCTTAGTATGATCACAAAAATGGTGTCCGAGCATAGTTCCAACGAAAAATTATTCGCAATAAAGAACGATACGGGGAGTGCATTTAATAATACTTGAAACCCTTAACTGCACTATATACCAAGTGAGACTGGCCTTTAGAGGCTGGGAGTTGAAGAAGTTATATAGCAACTAACAACGAATCTGAAACTGATCCTAATCTAACACTTGTGTATATACTGAAAAAAGTGGTGACCTTCTTCTACCCCTCTTCCCTTCACTTCCTTCCCAGTTTCCCCCTTCCGCTATTCCTCCAACAAGTTCCTTCCTCGCATCAGATTGTCGTTTCCTACCCTCTTGGTTTTACAAACCTATGTTAAATTTACAAGGCTTAATATTAGAGTATAGCTGAAGCATGTGTATTAGTTATGCCAATGTGACTAACCTTATTAACATAGTGCAATATGTTTTCTCTATCCTTGTATAGTTGTATATGACATGTACCATGATTGTTGAATAAAAACTTATTGAAAGTAAAAGAGTGGTAGGCTCGCCTCCCTCATGGGACTCGGTCCCAGAAGATGCCAATGGTGCCATGGACCCAGGATGGTGACCGACGACAGAGCTGAGACACATGAGACTAGTCTTATCCATTAGTGTACACATACTACAGGGACTTTGATGGACATATGAGGACTGGAGGGGTATGTTCTCATAAGGGACTGTGTGACGTGACATTTAAGGGTTAATCGAGTTCAGTAGTAAGGGATGTTATTTATATGTTATTTATGAATAGAACACCATGTAATAGGGCTGGCAAAGGAACTTGGTATGGTGTTATGCACGGATTGAAAATGTATGGTAGTTGAGAGTGAAAGTCTACATTTGGTGTGGTCACTCAGATGTACTATGGAACCTGTGGTCCTTTAGGCTGTGATGTTTGTGTTATGCAGTGAATTTTCGAAAGTATAGTGTGGAGTACGATGATGGAGATGCCTAGATGCAAGTGAAGTTGAAGTGCCTTGCTGTTCATAAAATGCCATATTTTGCAAGTGTGATATTTCTGGTTATTATTAGAGATGAGCTAACGTACTCGTCCGAGCTTGATATTCGTGCGAATATTAGGGTGTTCGGGATGCTCGTTACTCGTAACGAGTACCACGCGGTGTTCCGGTTACTTTCAGTTTCCTCTCTGAGATGTTAGCGCGCTTTTCTGGCCAATTGAAAGACAGGGAAGGCATTACAACTTCCCCCTGTGACGTTCAAGCCCTATACCACCCCCCTGCTGTGAGTGGCTGGGGCGATCAGATGTCACCGGAGTATAAAAATCGGCCCCTCCCGCGGCTCGCCACACATGCCTTGTGACTTAGCTGAGGGAAAGTGCTGCTGCTGGTGCTGCTGTAGGGAGAGCGTTAGGAGTCAGTGTAGGCTTCAAGAACCCCAACGGCCGTTCTCAGGGCCACATCTACTAGTGTGCAGTACTGTGTTAGCACAGAATTTTTTATTTTTTTTGTCCAAAATTGGATCTGCAGAGCATTGCGCCCTGCAATAGGGACAGAAGTGGGGGTTAGGCAGGGAGAGTGTTAGGAGTTAGTGTAGGCTTCAAGAACCCCAACGGTCCTTTCTAGGGCCACTTCTATCCGTGTGCAGTACTGTCCAGGCTGCTGTTAGCAGTGTTGCATATTTCTTTTTTTTTCTCAAAACCGGCTGTGCAGACCATTGCACCCGGCATTAATACTACAGGGATAGAATTGTGTAGGCAGGGCCAGAAGACATTTATTATTCATTGAATACACGCAGTGGGGTCTTCCCTAAGCTAAAAAGGAAAAAAATTATATTTGGCCTGCCTGTGTCAGTCCTAAGGTCTCCGTGTACGTGTGTGCTGCGTGTACAACGTACAAAAATCAGACGCAACCAGCTACGCTTTACTGCAGCCTAGCGCCATTGTCTTTCCTGACTGGCAAATACCTGCTCTGCTAGAGTTAATAACTCTGCTACACTATAGTTGTGTGACACTTTTTGAGGGCCACACCACAGATATTAAACTTCTTGTTCATAGAATATACGCAGTGGGGTCTTCCCTAAGCTAAAAAGGAAAAAAATTATATTTGGCCTGCCTGTGTCAGTCCTAAGGTCTCCGTGTACGTGTGTGCTGCGTGTACAACGTACAAAAATCAGACGCAACCAGCTACGCTTTACTGCAGCCTAGCGCCATTGTCTTTCCTGACTGGCAAATACCTGCTCTGCTAGAGTTAATAACTCTGCTACACTATAGTTGTGTGACACTTTTTGAGGGCCACACCACAGATATTAAACTTCTTGTTCATTGAATATACGCAGTGCGGTCTTCCCTAAGCTAAAAAGGAAAAAAAATATATTTGGCCTGCCTGTGTCAGTCCTAAGGTCTCCGTGTACGTGTGTGCTGCGTGTACAACGTACAAAAATCAGACGCAACCAGCTACGCTTTACTGCAGCCTAGCGCCATTGTCTTTCCTGACTGGCAAATACCTGCTCTGCTAGAATTAATAACTCTGCTACACTATAGTTGTGTGACACTTTTTGAGGGCCACACCACAGATATTAAACTTCTTGTTTTTCATTGAATGCACGCAGTGGGGTCTTCCCTAAGCTAAAAAGGAAAAAAATTATATTTGGCCTGCCTGTGTCAGTCCTAAGGTCTCCGTGTACGTGTGTGCTGCGTGTACAACGTACAAAAATCAGACGCAACCAGCTACGCTTTACTGCAGCCTAGCGCCATTGTCTTTCCTGACTGGCAAATACCTGCTCTGCTAGAGTTAATAACTCTGCTACACTATAGTTGTGTGACACTTTTTGAGGGCCACACCACAGATATTAAACTTCTTGTTCATAGAATATACGCAGTGGGGTCTTCCCTAAGCTAAAAAGGAAAAAAATTATATTTGGCCTGCCTGTGTCAGTCCTAAGGTCTCCGTGTACGTGTGTGCTGCGTGTACAACGTACAAAAATCAGACGCAACCAGCTACGCTTTACTGCAGCCTAGCGCCATTGTCTTTCCTGACTGGCAAATACCTGCTCTGCTAGAGTTAATAACTCTGCTACACTATAGTTGTGTGACACTTTTTGAGGGCCACACCACAGATATTAAACTTCTTGTTCATTGAATATACGCAGTGCGGTCTTCCCTAAGCTAAAAAGGAAAAAAATTATATTTGGCCTGCCTGTGTCAGTCCTAAGGTCTCCGTGTACGTGTGTGCTGCGTGTACAACGTACAAAAATCAGACGCAACCAGCTACGCTTTACTGCAGCCTAGCGCCATTGTCTTTCCTGACTGGCAAATACCTGCTCTGCTAGAATTAATAACTCTGCTACACTATAGTTGTGTGACACTTTTTGAGGGCCACACCACAGATATTAAACTTCTTGTTTTTCATTGAATGCACGCAGTGGGGTCTTCCCTAAGCGAAAAAGGAAAAAAATTATATTTGGCCTGCCTGTGTCAGTCCTAAGGTCTCCGTGTACGTGTGTGCTGCGTGGACAACGTACAAAAATCAGACGCAACCAGCTACGGTTGAGTGCAACCTTGCGGCAATTTCTTTCCTGCCTGGGAAATCAAATCACTGGTAATACAGCATGCTGAGGGGTAGGGGTAGGCCTAGAGGATGTGGACGCGGCCGAGGACGCAGAGGGCCAAGTGAGGGTGTGGGCACAGGCCGAGCCAGTGCGGTGGCCAGGGGTAGAGGCAGGGCCAGACCGAATAATCCACCAACTGTTTCCCAAAGCGCCCCCTCGCGCCAGAGGTCAAGGTGCTCTACGGTGTGGCAGTTTTTCACAGAGACGCCTGACGACCGACGAACAGTGGTGTGCAACCTTTGTCGCGCCAAGATCAGCTGGGGAGGCACCACCAACAGCATGCGCAGGCATATGATGGCCAAGCACCCCACAAGGTGGAACGATGCCCGTTCACCGCCTCCGGTTTGCACCACTGCCTCTCCCCCTGTGCCCCAACCTGCCACTGAGATCCAACCCCCCTCTGAGGACACAGGCACTACCGTCTCCTGGCCTGCACCCACACCCTCACCTCCGCTGTCCTCGGCCCCATCCAGCAATGTCTCTCAGCGCAGCCTCCAGACGTCGCTAGTGCCACAGTTTGAGCGCAAGCGCAACTACGACGCCACGCACCCGCACGCTCAAGCGTTAAACGTGCACATTGCAAAATTGATCAGCCTAGAGATGCTGCCGTATAGGCTTGTGGAAACGGAGGCTTTCAAAAGCATGATGGCGGCGGCTGCCCCGCGCTACTCGGTTCCCAGTCGCCACTACTTTTCCCGATGTGCCGTCCCAGCCCTGCACGACCACGTCTCCCGCAACATTGTACGCGCCCTCACCAACGCGGTTAATGCCAAGGTCCACTTAACTACGGACACGTGGACAAGCACAGGCGGGCAGGGCCACTATATCTCCCTGACGGCACATTGGGTGAATTTAGTGGAGGCTGGGACCGAGTCAGAGCCTGGGACCGCTCACGTCCTACCCACCCCCAGAATTGCGGGCCACAGCTCGGTGGTGGTATCTGCGGCGGTGTATGCTTCCTCCACTAAAGCACCTTCCTCCTTCTCCTCCTCCTCCAACGCAACCTCTGTCTCGCAATCAAGATGTGTCAGCAGCACGTCGCCAGCAGTCGGTGTCACGCGGCGTGGCAGCACAGCGGTGGGCAAGCGTCAGCAGGCCGTGCTGAAACTACTCAGCTTAGGAGAGAAGAGGCACACGGCCCACGAACTGCTGCAGGGTCTGACAGAGCAGACCGACCACTGGCTTGCGCCGCTGAGCCTCCAACCGGGCATGGTCGTGTGTGACAACGGCCGTAAGCTGGTGGCGGCTCTGCAGCTCGGCAGCCTCACGCACGTGCCATGCCTGGCCCATGTCTTTAATTTGGTGGTTCAGCGCTTTCTGAAAAGCTACCCCCACTTGTCATACCTGCTCGGAAAGGTGCGCCAGCTCTGCGCACATTTCCGCAAATCCCACACGCACGCTGCCACCCTGCGGACACTGCAACATAGGTTTAATCTGCCAGTGCACCGACTGCTGTGCGACGTGCCCACACAGTGGAACTCTACGCTCCACATGTTGGCCAGACTCTATGAGCAGCGTAGAGCTATAGTGGAATAGCAACTCCAACTTGCGCGGCGCAGTGGGAGTCAGCCTCCTCAATTATTTACAGAAGAGTGGCCCTGGTTGGCAGCCATCTGCCAGGTCCTTGGAAAATTTGAGGAGTCTACCCAGGTGGTGAGCGGCGATGCTGCAATCATTAGCGTCACCATTCCTCTGCTATGCATCTTGAGAAGTTCCCTGCAAAGCATAAAGGCAGACGCTTTGCGCTCGGAAACAGAGCCGGGGGAAGACAGTATGTCGCTGGATAGTCAGAGCACCCGCCTGTCTATATCTCAGCGCGTTGAGGAGGAGGAGGAGGAGCATGAGGAGGATGAGGAGGAGGGGGAAGAGACAGCTTGGCCCACTGGTGAGGGTACACATGCTGCTGGCCTGTCATCCTTTCAGCGTGTATGGCCTGAGGAGGAGGAAGAGGAGGAGGAGGAGGATCCTGAAAGTGATCTTCCTAGTGAAGACAGCCATGTGTTGCGTACAGGTACCCTGGCACACATGGCTGACTTCATGTTAGGATGCCTTTCTCGTGACCCTCGCGTTACACGCATTCTGGCCACTACGGATTACTGGGTGTACACACTGCTCGACCCACGCTATAAGGAGAACCTTCCCACTCTCATTCCCGAAGAGGAAAGGGGTTCGAGAGTGTTGCTATACCACAGGGCGCTGGTGGACAAACTGATGGTAAACTTCCCATCCGACAGCGCTAGTGGCAGAAGGCGCAGTTCCGAGGGCCAGGTAGCAGGGGAGGCGCAGAGATCAGGCAGCATGTACAGCGCAGGCAGGGGAACATTCTCCAAGGCCTTTGCCAGCTTTATGGCTCCCCAGCAAGACTGTGTCACCGCTCCCCAGTCAAGGCTGAGTCGGCGGGAGCACTGTAAAAGGATGGTGAGGGAGTACGTAGCCGATCGCACGACCGTCCTCCGTGACGCCTCTGCCCCCTACAACTACTGGGTGTCGAAGCTGGACACGTGGCCTGAACTCGCGCTGTATGCCCTGGAGGTGCTTGCTTGTCCTGCGGCTAGCGTCTTGTCAGAGAGTGTGTTTAGTGTGGCTGGGGGAATCATCACGGATAAGCATACCCACCTGTCAAACGACAGTGCCGACAGGCTTACTCTCATCAAGATGAACAAAGCCTGGATTTCCCCAGACTTCTCTTCTCCACCAGCGGACAGCAGCGATACGTAAGCAATACGTAGGCTGCACCCGCGGATGGAAGCTACGTTCTCTCTCACCATCCAAAACGGGGACATTTCTGCTTCATCAATCTGTGTCTAATATTCCTCCTCCTCCTCCTGCTCCTCCTCCTGAAACCTCACGTAATCACGCTGAACGGGCAATTTTTCTTAGGGCCACAAGGCTCACTCATAATTTTTCTAAACAATTTTTATATGTTTCAATGCTCTTAAAAGCGTTGAAACTTTAACTTGAACCAATTTTTCGTTAAACTGGGCTGCCTCCAGGCCTAGTTACCACTTAAGCCACATTAACCAAAGCGATTAATGGGTTTCACCTGCCATCTTGGTTGGGCATGGCCAATTTTTTGGATGTACATTAGTACTGTTGATACAGCAATTTTTGTGGGCCCTCGCCTACAGTGCAATCAAATGAATTTTTAGCCCACCTGCATTACAGCTGACGTTACATCCGCTGTGTTGGGCACTGCAATGGGATATTTTTGTGTATCGCCGGTGGGTTCCAGGGAGCTACCCATGCTGTAGGTGCACACGGAGTTTAACCTACATCTGTCCACTTGTAAAGAACCCCAGTCTGACTGGGGCATGCAGTGTGGGCCGAAGCCCACCTGTATTAAGCACGACATTACTACCTCAGCTGTGTTGGGCAATGCAATGGGATATTTCTATGTACCGCCGGTGGCTTCCTGGCACCCACCCATGCTGTGGGTCCACAGGGAATTATAAATGCATCTGTTTCCACTTGTAAAGAACCCCAGTCTGACTGGGGCATGCAGTGTGGGCCGAAGCCCACCTGCATTAAGCACGACATTACTACCTCAGCTGTGTTGGGCAATGCAATGGGATATTTCTATGTACCGCCGGTGGCTTCCTGGCACCCACCCATGCTGTGGGTCCACAGGGAATTATAAATGCATCTGTTTCCACTTGTAAAGAACCCCAGTCTGACTGGGGCATGCAGTGTGGGCCGAAGCCCACCTGCATTAAGCACGACATTACTACCTCAGCTGTGTTGGGCAATGCAATGGGATATTTTTATGTACCGCCGGTGGGTTCCAGGGAGCCACCCATGCTGTGGGTCCACAGGGACTTCACAATAGGGAGTTGTACCTGCCTGTGTCTATGAATTAAAAACCGCGGTCTGACTGGGGCATGCAGACACCTTGACAGAATGAATAGTGTGTGGCACATAGGTTCCCCATTGCTATGCCCACGTGTGCAGCTCCTGATGGCGGTGGCACAGGATTCTATTTCTCATTGCTTCTGTACAGCATTGTGGGCTATCGCCCCGCCCCTTTTAAAGAGGGTCGCTGCCTAGCCGTGCCAACCCTCTGCAGTGTGTGCCTGCGGTTCCTCGTCATGGCAGACGCACTTCTAAATAGACATGAGGGTGGTGTGGCATGAGGGCAGCTGAAGGCTGCACAGGGACACTTTGGTGTGCGCTGTGGGGGGGAGGGGGGGCGGTTGGGCAGCATGTAACCCAGGAGAAGTGGCAGTGGAGTGTCATGCAGGCAGTGATTGTGCTTTGTTGGAGGTAGTGTGGTGCTTAGCTAAGGTATGCCATGCTAATGAGGGCTTTTCAGAAGTAAAAGTTTTTTTTGGGGGGGCCCCACTCTTGCCGCTATTGTGGCTTAATAGTGGGACCTGTGAACTTGAGATGCAGCCCAACATGTAGCCTCTCGCCTGCCCTATCCGTTGCTGTGTCGTTTTCATCACTTTCTTGAATTGCCCAGATTTTTACACAAGGAAACCTTAGCGAGCATCGGCGAAATACAAAAATGCTCGGGTCGCCCATTGACTTCAATGGGGTTCGTTACTCGAAACGAACCCTCGAGCATCGCGAAAAGTTTGTCCCAAATAACGAGCACCCGAGCATTTTGGTGCTCGCTCATCTCTAGTTATTATATGTATAAATATATATTCCATAGTATTTAAGTAAAACATTCCCACCTATGGAGTGATATAAAGCCTGAGAAAGGGGGAGGCTCCCGAAACGTTGGCTTGCTGCTGGACTCAAATATGGACTGAAGTACTTTGTACTTTGTGGTATAATTTCACTACATGCATATATTTTGGAAACATGCTATAAAGTAACAAGCAAGAAATTTGTTATAGTTTCTGCGATTCATTACGTGATGCAAAGCCTCGTATATATTTGTAACGTTTATTCGGGTAAGATACATCAAGTTTTTTATCTTTGCTTGCACTATTGATTTATGGTTAAAAAATGAACTATAATTATTTTTTAGATCTACATAAAAAGTTGAGTAACTTCGCAAATATTGTTTTGTATCATCTTTATGTAGTTTCATTCCTTCGTATAGACAATTACTTTCAGTATACTGCTGGTCGCCCCTGGCAAATGACGGCAGTTTATATTTTCTCTGCTGTCAGGCAAGTTTAACTGTCTACCTGTCTTCTGAGCACTCACAATGCACTGCTGTTTGATAAATAGTAACTAGCAGTACTTTACATTCAGAAGTTTTTTAGGAGCTTAAAATCAGTGCAAAACAACAAAAAACAATATGTGCACAGTTATGCAACATTTTATGTAATTTACGTAGGATTTTTACGTTTACGCAGGGCACATATATGGCAATGCTTACAGATCTCACCAACACGTCAAAGCTTGACGCAATTAATATCCCCAGAGGGCCAGAATATACATGAATTACGACACCAACGTAGGAGTGGGAATGTTCCTCTCACCAACTTTGGCTTAGCAGGCCCTGCCTAAAATCAAGGTGATCGTCTGGATAGGGATAGTCCCAAACCTGGAGGACCAGCCTGTCCCTAGTTTGAGGATAGGATTTGCTATAGTAGAAGGAAATACTATCTAGCTATGCAGTATAACAGCTAGGCAAAGATGAATAAACATACTATCTCTCTGCCAGATGAAGTTATTATAGTTAGTCGTATTGAGCTGATTATATAAAAATCATCATGAATTGGGATGGCCCATTCCAACTCCCATTAAAGTCAATGAAAATAAAAATCAGGTTCACTAATTGGCACTCCAGAAGTCCTCAAAGTTGCATGGGACTATTGCCACGTATCTGGGGAACTCTGTGCTCCTTCCAAATTGGTCAAAATAGTGTACAGTGGGGTAGGGGTTAATCTTAGCACACAAGTGTCATTTAAAACAAAATAATGCCCACATAGGGCAAGGAATACAGCAGGAATGCTGCTTGTTTTAAAAGCACTGCCATAAATTTTACAGGGCCAAATTCTGGCAGGTGAACACAACACCCGAGCACTAACCTGCTCCAAGAAACCGCTGTAGAGCTACCAAAACTTTCAATACACAAGATAACAGGCATGCTGTTTGCTTTAAAAGCAATATCATAAAGTTTGCAAAGGTCAAATTCTGCTAGGTGAACAGAACATCCAAGCATAGGCCTTCTCCAAGGAAAAGTTGTAAAGCTACAACTGTCTCTTGTGTTTTAGAAAATTTTCATTTTGGGAGAAGGAGGTGAAGAGTGGGGGACCATGAAATGTGGAACACCACTTTCGGCTTCATACCACACCTACTTCGCAACTTACTGCCGATCTTACAGTTGATCACTCTTCTGTCATAACCTGCGGTTTCTAAGAATGCCCAGGCTGAACAAGTCCTATGAGTATTCCTAGCTGTGGTCCTGATGTTAGTGCTGCTGCAACTGGTAGTAGCTGATGGTGGCAGCACAGCATTTATGTTTGTCTGTGACACTCTACTCCCTGTATTTGCATGGTGCTGCCCCTCAATGTCCGCTGCTTCCTCTGCAAGTTGCTATAATGACTCTCCCCATCTGTCCATGTTTGGTCAAGCACCTAATCATTTTCCATCTCCTTTTCCTCTTCATCATCCTTCTCCTCCTGAGTGGACTCTACGTCGCAGTGAGCACAGTGAGCTGGCACCTCCATTTCCACATCCCTCTTAGTACACATTACCTATGGAGAGCTAATTGAGTATACAATTACCTGCTCTCATTTTCCTCTTCAGAGGAAAAAAATGGTTGGACATCAGTGCATTAAATGTCTTGGGTTTCTCCCTCTAGCTATTTGGACTGCCTGGTTGACATCCATGACACTGAATGGTCAAACAGCTCCTTAGACTGATCCATGTAGATTGCTTTGGGGGGTGCTGGGGCGAAGTAGAGGGGGGGATGCTCATGGGCGATTGATGCAGTGTGCAGTGATAATGGGACTCCCCGTGGGGAGTTAAGAATCCCCTGCCACAGAATCCGCAGCCTATTGAAGGCAATGGGCAAGGACCTGCATTCACGCGTGTTTGTGCACGTATGTGGGTACGTGGCTTTGTGCGCACCTATGTACACACACGCTTGTGGGAATGCACCCTTAGAACGATGTCTAAAGCCGCTGACACACACTGTGTGTGCCTAAAAAAATGACTGCCAACTAAATAAGCCACAATCCCAGAGAGGCACAATATGTGAGAGCAGAAGGACATAGAGTATAGCTTGTATTCCTCAAACCCCACTACCAGCTGCGTAAGGTCTGCAAATAATTTGGAGTGGCCGGACTGTTGACTTTGAATGACGTCTGAGGCCATAAACAAAGAACTGCAATATTCCCCACGCCAAAGCATAATTTTTCTCTCTGATTTACTGCTATATACGGTGACAGCAGCAAAAATATGCCCTCTCCCACCTGAACATTACATATATATATATATATATATATATATATATATATATATATATTGTGGCAAGTGGGGGTTACTTGCCCAGTATCTCTCACTCACTTCCCCTTGCCCAGGGGAGACAGCAGCATAATGATGTCCAGAAACACCCGGTGAAGTCCAAATGCCGGTTCCTCCAGCATTTATTTCAGCATAGCTCAGCATACACAAAGTAACAGTAATGCATACAGCTTCTTTCAGCATACATTCCAGGAATATGACTTCGCCCAACAGACAACCAAGGGTTCGACTACCCCTTGTCCTCCCCATGCTTCCGGATCCCTCACAGATCAGCACCAGGTTTACATAGACCTCAGGGCCTCCCTCTCAACAGGCCTCAATGGACATAAGCTCCACTGGCTTCTAAGAGACACTGACCTTGTGAGAGAGGTGAAATTTAACCTGTGTAGCCACACCCTCCCAGGTGCATGTTAACTAAACCAACACAGTAACTGCATCCCAAGGCCCCCTGCAGGCCACTCTTGCTACTGCGTTACCACAATATATAAAGACACACATGTAGCTTCTTTCTCTGGTCCCATCAATATAATCTCAGTATACCATCGCAGTGGTTCATCAAGTGCTGTATTGATTAGCTGAGCAGCGCTTGAGAATGAATCCGCAACCAAGAAGCAATCTTCTGTGGGTGGCCAAGGACTGTAAGAAGTCTGCCGGAGATCCGGAGAGCAGCGGGGAGCAGGATCTGGACTGAGCCTGCTAGGTAAGTATAATAAGAAATCCCCGAACATAAGAACCTGTGCCTCTTTTGGGGGAAAAAATAATTATAAGACAGGGTCTTATTTTTGGGGAAACATGATAGTATATGGTACAGAGAGTGGTAAAATAATCTGTCTGATATAAAAAGGTTTGTGATGGATGTAATGGTGCGGCAAGTTATCTGACACATTGCGAGAGGAAATAAAATGTAATGAGTAGACGTAGCCCCTACATGGTGCAAAATGATCTGGGTTATGTGAAACAGAGTCGATAGTCGCCAATGACCAATATGTGCGTACAGGTCACTTGCTGCCGCCAGAGGTCGAATACCATGTATCCAATGCCCAATGCATAAATATTATTGTTATGCCAGTCATGTCATGTGATGTTGGGTTCTGTTTAAGTAATCTGCACCCTCCTTAAGAGTGGAACAAGCTACCTTAACACTCGTTAAATAAAATTCATTTTTTTTAGAAAAGATGTGTTGCCTCCGCCTCTGTCTATCACTGCCATAACACAACCACCCACCTGCAACAATGTCACTCACCAGCGTCTACCAGCTCCATTCTGAAACAGCGGGTCAGAAGAGGAACCAGAGAATGAGATGAGAATTAGTTTTATTGTAACCCACAACCATGCAGTAAACTTTATGGGAATACTAGTGTGACAATCCAATCAGTGGGCTAGATAGTCTTTTTAATGAGTTATTATGTTTTTTACCAGCTTACATCTACAGCTGTAGCATTTGTTAACATGACTGATGCATTACGATAACTCAATTTACAGAATTGTAATACATTGCACTGTAGTTAAGTTATAACCCGTTAAATGTCAAGTTAACATTTGCTAGGTCTGTAGATAGACTTCCATAAAAGATGAACACTATTGATGCAGTCATGCATTTGAAAAATATCTTGCATGGTTTCAGATGAAGATGCTGATGGCGTTAATGTTTGTATTCAGATTCAATTAGCCTGTGCAAGTTGTGAATGTTCTCTCCTCGGTGGTATTGAACTGAACAATCACTGTTCAAATTACCTCAGCTGTCAGCAAAACCGCTTTGGGCTTTTTTGGCAACTAAACAGTAAATGAAAGAGGAAACGCACACATAACATTCAAAATAGAAATTGGAAGTATATGATCTCTGAGCAGTCAGTTACGGGAGCTGAGGATGAATGAAGATTATTAGCTAAAATTAGGCAGAGCAGAAACGACTGCAACTTATATAACGTATATAAAATACGATGGAATGTGCCAAAAAATTGTAAAACATTCTAAGTGGAGTGAAATGGTAAAAAAAACGCAATTCTGCCATTTTTTTGGAGATCTTGTTTCTACTGCGTACACACTGCAGCAAAAATGACCTGATAACTTTATTCTTTGGGTCAGCGCGATTCGTACGTTACCAAATTTCTATAGTTTTTTTCATTGCTGTACTACTTTTAAAAAATAAAATCTTTTTGGAAAAGAATAAAATTCTTTTCTGCCTCTATCTTCTGACAACAATAACTATATTTTTTCGTCAACATAGTTGCGTGAGGGCTCGCTTTTTGCGGGACTTCCTATTGTTTCTACCATGCTGGAGTAAATATGACTTTTTGATCGCTTTTTATTAAATTTTCTTGAAAACGGGGTTATCAAAACAATGCAATTCTAATGTGTATTTTTTTGTCTGATGATGTTTACTATAAATAATGAGTTACTCTGGTAGATTGGACTTTTATAGACACAGCGGTACCAAATATGGTTTGTTTGTTTTTTAATTTCGATTTTCTTTCTATAAGGGCTTATTCCATCTAAGCAGTTCCCCTCTTCCCTCCCCCTCACCGTCTCTCCACTTCACTCTTCCCCTCCGGTGTTTGCAATGGGAGGGGCAATTTCTGAGCATTGATGTGCTAGTCATGTCATCGCTGACATCTTGGAGCAGGCACAGCCGTTTCTCAGTTCTGACAGTGCTTCCTATTCCCAGAGCTTCTAAGTCACATGGCCAAAGGGATGGAGCATAGTGTGGCCATCGGGGCGCTTGTCAAAGCAGCATAGTTGCATCAAGAAGATGGGCAGCAGGGCAAAGCTCACCCCTTTTTACACTCCTCTGCAAAAAGGTTAAAAACATGAAAAGAAAAATCAAAAGCAGCAATTCTGTAAGGGAACACTCACATTTGGCACATTTGAACATGAAGCACAAAAAATCCACATTATATCTAGATGTCAGAAAATCTATTTTTTTGACTGGCCTGACACCCGTTTTAATTTTTACAACTTTTGAGTGAAAGCTGCTAAAATTATTATCAGTGAATGAAGCACTATTACTATAGTAATACAGTAACTACAGTATGGTAGATGTTGAGACAGATTTTAAAGCGACTCTGTCACCATCTTTTTGCACCCCTCTCTGAAGATAGCATAACGTATGTGAGACGGATGGGGAGGCAAAATGGCTGCTTCTTGGGACAAATTAATTTTGATTGCAATCATTTTGAGTATTTATTTGTAATATTCCTCCGACACAATACAGTACAATGCATAATGCACGTGTTTCCCTAACCAACAAAGTATAATCCAATCATATAAAGCTTATTTGCAGCTATTTCAGTGCTGAATGTTATCTCCTATTTTGTTTTAGCTGCTTTTTTAATTTACTTCAAAAGATGCCCTGAATTTACATAATTAAAGTAAAGCTGATGCCTTATTAGCATAGTAAGAGATCAGCTGATAAACTAGCTACGTTAATTAGTTTTGATATTGTTGTAGTTTGCTAGCAGATTCTAGATAATCCGTCTAATGTTTTCACACTAGGCTGTCATATATTTATTAATAGTTACCTTTAATCTCAGGATTTCTCCATTATGTACACAGATTTGATATACTTTTACATTTAATACAACTAGATATGTTCTTAATACAAGAACCAAATGCATGGACAAGTATCTGGATGATTTAGTGAATCCTGCACTGAGCAGGGGGTTGGACCAGATGACCCTGGAGGTCCCTTGCAACTCTACCATTCTATGATTCTATGTATACTTTTTTTTAGCATGTGGGGTTTACTGAATAATGCTCTGTCCACATCTTGAAGATCCAAATTTATCAGTGTTTTGTATTGTAGATGACCACACTTGTCAGTACAAAGGCAACAATGTATGTAGATGTAGGGGTAGTTTCATTTGCGGCAGGGATTTTGCTTTCCTGCTCCGTTCAGATGGAACCGAACAGCAACGGATGGACCCCATTGACTATAATGTGATCCGACTGCTTTCCACCCAGCTGCTCAGCTTTAGGACAGAAGATATAACGTTTCCATTAACTATATATTCTTCGCTATCCTCCAACTAAAGAGAGGCTAGGTCCTCCAAGTTCAGGATGTGGGGTAATCCCTTTTGGGACAATCACCCCAATTTTATGGAGGGCCTGCCAAACCAAAGTTGGTTAGGGAGAGCGTTCCTAATCTTATGTTGGTGTCTTAATTCATGGGCAGTATATGCTGGGCCCTTGTGGACATTAATTGTATAAACTCTAACATGTTGGAGACGTCCATGAGGTTTACCATACTTGTGCCATGCATAAATGTAACAATCATATGTACATTACATAACATTTTGGGTAACAGGGAGCATGAGAATAGCAGGTTCTATTTTTTTTGCACACAGACAAAATGTGTGCAAAAAAGTTGTTAATGTGAAAGAACTAATTCACTGCAATGGGGTGTATTCTTTGCGTGTTGTGCACTTATATTTGGCACATATAAATAAGTCCACCTAAAGCCGCCTTTAGGACTTTTTTACACATATTTATGTAAATATACGCGTGTTAAACACAGAAAACAGAATTCATTGATTTCAATGGGTACATTCTCAGCAGTGCATTTTGCGACCTGCTTTATTTTCCTGCGTTTTGTGCAGCAATGGCCCCATGGAAGTCTATGGGAGGTACGCAAATATTCAAGGGGATGCGTGAAACACTCGAGTATCTGCCCTTAACGAGTATGCTCGCTCATCTCTAAAAGCTACCTATTCATGGGCTAATACACTGCGGTGAGCGGTTTTATGCATAGGCTTGTTTGAAGCGCTTATTCTACTGTTGCGGAATTCTGTTCCATAAACCACTTGTATACATATGGATTTTGATGCAGAATTTTCTGTCTTTGGGTTTCTTCACTTGGGCATATTTGCATGTTTTTGCGCCTGTAAAATGTTTGCACGCAATAAACAAAGAATAGAACCCATTGATGTCAACGAGTTCATAAACACGTCCCACATTTCACAGCCAAAAAATAGAACATGCTCTATTTTCCTACCCACCAAAGGTCTTCACAGAGTCCATGGGGGAGCGCTAGGGAGAGACAAGTGCTGCTAAATGATGTTTATATCAAGTGCTTACCAGTTTAAGTGTTGCCATGTTCCTAAAATGTGGAAGATCATGCCGTGGACATAGAACAGTTCAAGAGGTACACTCAGATGGAAGCTGGTACACTGAAAATGTGGTTTATCCTAAAGTTCTTGCCAATTTTAATAATTATTAAATTATAATAATTTCTTATAAATTATATATATATATATATATATATGTATATATATATATATATATATATATATATATATATATATATATATATATATATATATATATATATATATATAAAATCAGTTCTTAAAACATTTACAACCACTTATCCAAATATCTTAAGTTTCAGCTTCCATGGCATTGTCGGAGAAAAGGTGTATTTACACTAAGAAAAAAATATTTCTTTATTTTGTAATGTCACATCCTTGATAAAGCTCAGAATAGACTCAAATGACACACTTTAGCTGGTCTTGAGAGATGGTCACCCAAAATGGACGATTTTGGGCATAGTGGGTGAGAATTCGCTGCAAAATGAATGCAAACTATCATTTACATAAAACGGACAAGGGTAGAATATAGCCACTGAAGGGACAAAAGGTTTCAATGAAGACTTATGGAAAACCCTGTGACCCCTCTATGTAGCTGGCAAACCCAGGTGAGAGGGTTCACTACACTTGTGACGACAAAGGGTCCCACGTAACGCTGCACCAGCTTCAAGGACAAGACCCTTAATTTGAGATTTTTAGAAGACAGGTATACCTTCTGTCCCACACTGTAAGGTTCAGATACTGACAGACTTCTCCCACTATGCAACTGCATACGAGCCCCGTTGCTTCCAAGTTTTTCTGTACCTCTTTCCATACTCCCTGCAGCGTATCTGTGGCGACGTCAGCTGCAGGACAGACAGATGGAGTAGGGATCGCTGTAAGGAAGCCAGGATGCTGACTGTATACACAAAAGAATTGAGATACCCCAGTGGAAGAACAAGTGTGGTTGTTTAGCGCGAACTCTGCCAATGGCAGGATCTCTGCCCACTGATGAGCCTTTTCGCTAGCAAACAACCATAAATATTGCACTAAATCTTGGTTCTTCTGCTCAGTCTGACCATTGGTTTGTGGGTGGAATGCTGATAAAAAGGAAAGCAACGTTCGCAGGTTTTTACAGAAGGTCGCCAAAACTGCGCCACAAACTGAACCCCACAATTAGATACAATGCTTTGGGGAACCCCATGTAGGCGAATAATTTCTTTTACAAAAATCTTGGCAAATTCTATTGCCGAAGGTAGCTTCTTTAATGTCACAAAATGTGCCATCTTTGAGAATCGGTCCACAACCAGTAAGAAATTCTGGGATTCCGGTAGATCGGTGATAAAATTTACTGATAACTGCGACCATGGACGAGAAGGTACCGATAACAGTCTTATGGGACCCTCTGGAGGGCGCCGTCGACTTTTATTGCGTGGACAGACAGAGCATCCCTTAACAAAGTTGCGGATCTCCTGAGACATGCCTGGCCACCAGAAGTGTCTAGAACAAAGATCCAGGGTCCCCTGAAACCCCGGATGGCCTGTGAAAATCGATGAATGAGATTTTTCAATGACTCTGAGATGTAAGGTCTCTGGCACAAACCATCTGCCCTCCGGCACCCCCGAAGGAGCATCCTGCTGACAGTCCTGTAGTTGAGGGACAAAGTTAGATTCTACAGCTGCCACCACCACCCCAAGTGCCAAGATATTCTCGGGAGTCAAGGTCTCACTTTCCGGCGCACGGAAACTCCATGATAGGGCATCTGCCTTCATGTTCTTCTCTCCAGGGATATATGTCATGACAAAATTAAATCTGGCGAAAAACAATGCCCACCTGGTTTGACGATCTGTGAGTTTTTTTAGCATTGGCGAGATATACCAAATTCTTGTGATCAGTATACACGGTAATGGGGTGTTTAGCCCCCTCAAGATGGTGTAACCACTCTTCTAAAGCCTATTTGATCGCCAGTAACTCACGGTTACCCACGTCGTAGTTGCATTCTGCTGAAATAAGCTTCAGCGAAAAGAACGCACATGGACTATACCTGGATCTTCCAATGACTTCCTGAGACAATACAGCTCCTGCCTCCACCTCAGATGTATCTACCCCAATAAAAAAGGGTCGTCACTAGAGATGAGCGAACGTACTCGTCCGAGCTTGATATTCGTGCGAATATTAGGGTGTTCGGGATGCTCGTTACTCGTAACGAGTACCACGCGGTGTTCCGGTTACTTTCAGTTTCCTCTCTGAGACGTTAGCGCGCTTTTCTGGCCAATTGAAAGACAGGGAAGGCATTACAACTTCCCTCTGTGACGTTCAAGCCCTATACCACCCCCCTGCTGTGAGTGGCTGGGGAGATCTGATGTCACCCGAGTATAAAAATCGGCCCCTCCCGCAGCTCGGCTCAGATGCCTTGTGAGTTAGCTGAGGGACAGTGGTATCGTGCTGGAGCTGCTGTAGGGAGAGCGTTAGGAGTTAGTGTAGGCTTCAAGAACCCCAACGGTCCTTCTCAGGGCCACATCTAATAGTGTGCAGTACTGTGTTAGCACTGTATTTTTTTTTTTCTTTCAAAATTGGATCTGCAGAGCATTGCGCCCTGCAATAGGGACAGAAGTGGTGGTTAGGCAGGGAGAGTGTTAGCAGTGAGTGTAGGCTTCAAGAACCCCAACGGTCCTTTCTAGGGCCACATCTATCCGTGTGCAGTACTGTCCAGGCTGCTGTTAGCAGTGTTGCTTATTTTTTTTTTTTTCTCAAAACCGGCTGTGCAGACCATTGCACCCGGCATTAATACTACAGGGATAGAATTGTGTAGGCAGGGCCAGAAGACATACATTATTCATTGAATAGACGCAGTGTGGCTTGTCCTTTGAAAAACAAGGGAAAAAATTCTATTTCGCCTGCCTCTGACAGTCCTCAGGGCTCTGGGTACGTGTGTGCTGCGTGCAGAACGTTAAAAAAAATCAGACGCAGCCAGCTACGTTTTACTGCAGGCTTGCGCCAATTTTTTTACCTGCATGGGAAATCCCTGATTTGCTGTAGCGAATAACTTTGCATCACTGCAGTTCTGTGACACATTTGCAGGGCCACAACACAGTTATTAAACTTAGTAGTATTCATTGAATACACGCAGTGTGGCTTGTCCTTTGAAAAACAAGGGAAAAAATTCTATTTCGCCTGCCTCTGACAGTCCTCAGGGCTCTGGGTACGTGTGTGCTGCGTGCAGAACGTTAAAAAAAATCAGACGCAGCCAGCTACGTTTTACTGCAGGCTTGCGCCAATTTCTTTCCTGCATGGGAAATCCCTGATCTGCTGGAGCGAATAACTTTGCATCACTGCAGTTCTCTGACACATTTGCAGGGCCACAACACAGTTATTAAACTTAGTAGTATTCATTGAATACACGCAGTGTGGCTTGTCCTTTGAAAAACAAGGGAAAAAATTCTATTTTGGCTGCAGGCTTGCGCCAATTTCTTTCCTGCATGGGAAATCCCTGATCTGCTGTAGCGAATAACTTTGCATCACTGCAGTTCTCTGACACATTTGCAGGGCCACAACACAGTTATTAAACTTAGTAGTATTCATTGAATACACGCAGTGTGGCTTGTCCTTTGAAAAACAAGGGAAAAAATTCTATTTTGGCTGCAGGCTTGCGCCAATTTCTTTCATGCATGGGAAATCCCTGATCTGCTGTAGCGAATAACTTTGCATCACTGCAGTTCTTTGACACATTTGCATGGCCACAACACAGTTATTAAACTTAGTAGTATTCATTGAATACATGCAGTGTGGCTTGTCCTTTGAAAAACAAGGGAAAAAATTATATTTTGGCTGCAGGCTTGCGCCAATTTTTTTCCTGCATGGGAAATCCCTGATCTGCTGTAGCGAATAACTTTGCATCACTGCAGTTCTGTGACACATTTGCAGGGCCACAACACAGTTATTAAACTTAGTAGTATTCATTGAATACACGCAGTGTGGCTTGTCCTTTGAAAAACAAGGGAAAAAATTCTATTTTGGCTGCAGGCTTGCGCCAATTTCTTTCCTGCATGGGAAATCCCTGATCTGCTGGAGCGAATAACTTTGCATCACTGCAGTTCTCTGACACATTTGCAGGGCCACAACACAGTTATTAAACTTAGTAGTATTCATTAAATACACGCAGTGTGGCTTGTCCTTTGAAAAACAAGGGAAAAAATTCTATTTTGGCTGCAGGCTTGCGCCAATTTCTTTCCTGCATGGGAAATCCCTGATCTGCTGGAGCGAATAACTTTGCATCACTGCAGTTCTGTGACACATTTGCAGGGCCACAACACAGTTATTAAACTTAGTAGTATTCATTGAATACACGCAGTGTGGCTTGTCCTTTGAAAAACAAGGGAAAAAATTCTATTTTGGCTGCAGGTTTGCGCCAATTTCTTTCCTGCATGGGAAATCCCTGATCTGCTGGAGCGAATAACTTTGCATCACTGCAGTTCTCTGACACATTTGCAGGGCCACAACACAGTTATTAAACTTAGTAGTATTCATTGAATACACGCAGTGTGGCTTGTCCTTTGAAAAACAAGGGAAAAAATTCTATTTTGGCTGCAGGCTTGCGCCAATTTCTTTCCTGCATGGGAAATCCCTGATCTGCTGGAGCGAATAACTTTGCATCACTGCAGTTCTCTGACACATTTGCAGGGCCACAACACAGTTATTAAACTTAGTAGTATTCATTGAATACACGCAGTGTGGCTTGTCCTTTGAAAAACAAGGGAAAAAATTCTATTTTGGCTGCAGGCTTGCGCCAATTTCTTTCTTGCATGGGAAATCCCTGATCTGCTGGAGCGAATAACTTTGCATCACTGCAGTTCTCTGACACATTTGCAGGGCCACAACACAGTTATTAAACTTAGTAGTATTCATTGAATACACGCAGTGTGGCTTGTCCTTTGAAAAACAAGGGAAAAATTCTATTTTGGCTGCAGGCTTGCGCCACTTTCTTTCCTGCCTGGGATATCAAATCACAGGTAATACACCATGCTGTGGAGTAGGGGTAGGCCTATAGGACGTGGACGCGGGCGAGGACGCGGAGGCCCAAGTCAGGGTGTGGGCACAGGCCGAGCCAGTGCGGTGGCCAGGGGTAGAGGCAGGGCCAGACCGAATAATCCACCAACTGTTTCCCAAAGCGCCCCCTCGCGCCATGCCACCCTGCACAGGTCAAGGTGCTCTACGGTGTGGCAGTTTTTCACAGAGACGCCTGACGACCGACGAACAGTGGTGTGCAACCTTTGTCGCGCCAAGATCAGCTGGGGAGGCACCACCAACAGCATGCGCAGGCATATGATGGCCAAGCACCCCACAAGGTGGGACGATGCCCGTTCACCACCTCCGGTTTGCACCACTGCCTCTCCCCCTGTGCCCCAACCTGCCACTGAGATACAACCCCCCTCTGAGGACACAGGCACTACCGTCTCCTGGCCTGCACCCACACTCTCACCTCCGCTGTCCTCGGCCCCATCCAGCAATGTCTCTCAGCGTAGCGTCCAGACGTCGCTAGCGCCACAGTTTGAGCGCAAGCGCAAGTACGACGCCACGCACCCGCACGCTCAAGCGTTATACGTGCACATTGCAAAATTGATCAGCCTAGAGATGCTGCCGTATAGACTTGTGGAAACGGAGGCTTTCAAAAGCATGATGGCGGCGGCTGCCCCGCGCTACTCGGTTCCCAGTCGCCACTACTTTTCCCGATGTGCCGTCCCAGGCCTGCACGACCACGTCTCCCGCAACATTGTACGCGCCCTCACCAACGCGGTTACTGCCAAGGTCCACTTAACAACAGACACGTGAACAAGCACAGGCGGGCAGGGCCACTAT
This sequence comes from Eleutherodactylus coqui, assembly GCF_035609145.1. Taxonomy (NCBI): domain Eukaryota; kingdom Metazoa; phylum Chordata; class Amphibia; order Anura; family Eleutherodactylidae; genus Eleutherodactylus; species Eleutherodactylus coqui. The sequence goes on from NC_089839.1 coordinate 80,425,041, forward strand.
ATCTCCCTGACGGCACATTGGGTGAATTTAGTGGAGGCTGGGACAGAGTCAGAGCCTGGGACCGCTCACATCCTACCCACCCCCAGAATTGCGGGCCACAGCTCGGTGGTGGTATCTGCGGCGGTGTATGCTTCCTCCACTAAAGCACCTTCCTCCTCCTCCTCCTCCAACGCAACCTCTGTCTCGCAATCAAGATGTGTCAGCAGCACGTCGCCAGCAGTCAGTGTCACGCGGCGTGGCAGCACAGCGGTGGGCAAGCGTCAGCAGGCCGTGCTGAAACTACTCAGCTTAGGAGAGAAGAGGCCCACGGCCCACGAACTGCTGCAGGGTCTGACAGAGCAGACCGACCGCTGGCTTGTGCCGCTGAGCCTCCAACCGGGCATGGTCGTGTGTGACAACGGCCGTAAGCTGGTGGCGGCTCTGCAGCTCGGCAGCCTCACGCACGTGCCATGCCTGGCCCATGTCTTTAATTTGGTGGTTCAGCGCTTTCTGAAAAGTTACCCCCACTTGTCATACCTGCTCGGAAAGGTGCGCCAGCTCTGAGCACATTTCCGCAAATCCCACACGCACGCTGCCACCCTGCGGACACTGCAACATCGGTTTAATCTGCCAGTGCACCGACTGCTGTGCGACGTGCCCACACAGTGGAACTCTACGCTCCACATGTTGGCCAGACTCTATGAGCAGCGTAGAGCTATAGTGGAATACCAACTCCAACTTGCGCGGCGCAGTGTGAGTCAGCCTCCTCAATTATTTACAGAAGAGTGGCCCTGGTTGGCAGCCATCTCCCAGGTCCTTGGAAAATTTGAGGAGTCTACCCAGGTGGTGAGCGGCGATGCTGCAATCATTAGCGTCACCATTCCTCTGCTATGCATCTTGAGAAGTTCCCTGCAAAGCATAAAGGCAGACGCTTTGCGCTCGGAAACAGAGCCGGGGGAAGACAGTATGTCGCTGGATAGTCAGAGCACCCTCCTGTCTATATCTCAGGGCGTTCAGGAGGAGGAGGAGGAGCATGAGGAGGATGAGGAGGAGGGGGAAGAGACAGCTTGGCCCACTGCTGACGGTACCCATGCTGCTTGCCTGTCATCCTTTCAGCGTGTATGGCCTGAGGAGGAGGAAGAGGAGGAGGAGGAGGATCCTGAAAGTGATCTTCCTAGTGAAGACAGCCATGTGTTGCGTACAGGTACCCTGGCACACATGGCTGACTTCATGTTAGGATGCCTTTCTCGTGACCCTCGCGTTTCACGCATTCTGGCCACTACGGATTACTGGGTGTACACACTGCTCGACCCACGGTATAAGGAGAGCCTTTGCACTCTCATTCCCGAAGAGGAAAGGGGTTAGAGAATGAGGCTATACCACAAGGCGCTGGTGGACAAACTGATGGTAAACTTCCCATCCGACAGCGCTAGTGGCAGAAGGCGCAGTTCCGAGGGCCAGGTAGCAGGGGAGGCGCAGAGATCATGCAGCATGTACAGTGCAGGCAGGGGAACATTATCCAAGGCCTTTGCCAGCTTTATGGCTCCCCAGCAAGACTGTGTCACCGCTCCCCAGTCAAGGCTGAGTCTGCGGGAGCACTGTAAAAGGATGGTGAGGGAGTACGTAGCCGATCGCACAACTGTCCTCCGTGACGCCTCTGCCACCTACAACTACTGGGTGTCGAAGCTGAACACGTGGCCTGAACTCGCGCTGTATGCCCTTGCTTGTCCTGCGGCTAGCGTCTTGTCAGAGAGTGTGTTTAGTGTGGCTGGGGGAATCATCACGGATAAGCGTACCCACCTGTCAACCGACAGTGCCGACAGGCTTACTCTCATCAAGATGAACAAAGCCTGGATTTCCCCAGACTTCTCTTCTGCACCAGCGGACAGCAGCGATACCTAAGCAATACGTATTATGCACCCGCGGATGGAAGCATCGTTCTCTCTCACCATCCAAAACGGGGACATTTCTGCTTCATCAATGTGTGTATAATATTCCTCCTCCTCCTGCTCCTCCTCCTGAAACCTGACGTAATCACGCCGAACGGGCAATTTTTCTTAGGGCCACAAGGCTCACTCATATAATTTCTCTAAACAATTTTTATACGTTTCAATGCTCTTAAAAGCGTTGAAACTTTAACTTGAACCAATTTTTCGTTAAACTGGGTTGCCTCCAGGCCTAGTTACCACTTAGGCCACATTAACCAAAGCGATTAATAGGTTTCACCTGCAGTCTTGGTTGGCCATGGCCAATTTTTTGGATGTACATTAGTACTGTTGATACAGCAATTTTTGTGGCCCCTCGCCTACAGTGTAATCATAGCAATTTCTATGTTCTTCGCCTGCACTCATGGTACAGAAAGGGGTGTGGGGTTGGCCTACACTTTAGCTACATAAATGTAACTTGTGCCTTGTCTATACTGCAGCTACTGAAATGGAACGAAGACTGCGCTCCCACTATACTGCTGCTTCGGAATTGTTACTGGGGCCTGTCTTGAGTGCTACTATTACTGAAATGGAACGCATACTGTGCTCCCCCTATAATGCTGCTAGTGATATGTTAGTGGGGCCTGTCCTAATGCTACGGCTGAAATGTTACTAATTATGGGCTCTGCCTATACCGCTGCTAATGGTATGTCTCTGGGTTGTGGAAACAGAGGCTTCCCAAAGACATGATGGCGGCGAGGCCATTTCCCACCAACGCTGTTACTGTTAAGGTGCATATAACCACGGACACGTGGAGAGGACACGTAGTGCCTCAAAAACATCCCCCGCCACAGCCCACTTAATCCTGGCCACATTCCGAAAACCAACAAAATAAAACCGCACTACTAGGTCCGCAGTCACCAACACATTACCACCAACGCGGTTACTGTTAAGGTACATATTACCAGTCTGACTGGGGCATGCAGTGTGGGCCGAAGCCCACCTGCATTAAGCACGACATTACTACCTCAGCTGTGTTGGGCAATGCAATGGGATATTTTTGTGTTTCGCCGGTGGGTTCCAGGGAGCCACCCATGCTGTAGGTGCACACGGAGTTTAACCTACATGTGTCCACTTGTAAAGAACCCCAGTCTGACTGGTGAATGCAGTGTGGGCCGAAGCCCACCTGCATTAAGCACGACATTACTACCTCAGCTGTGTTGGGCAATGCAATGGGATATTTCTATGTACCGCCGGTGGCTTCCTGGCACCCACCCATGCTGTGGGTCCACAGGGAATTATAAATGCATCTGTTTCCACTTGTAAAGAGCCCCAGTCAGACTGGGGCATGCAGTGTGGGCCGAAGCCCACCTGCATTAAGCACGACATTACTACCTCAGCTGTGTTGGGCAATGCAATGGGATATTTTTGTATATCGCCGGTGGGTTCCAGGGAGCCACCCATGCTGTAGGTGCACACGGAGTTTAACCTACATGTGTCCACTTGTAAAGAACCCCAGTCTGACTGGTGAATGCAGTGTGGGCCGAAGCCCACCTGCATTAAGCACGACATTACTACCTCAGCTGTGTTGGGCAATGCAATGGGATATTTTTGTGTATCGCCGGTGGGTTCCAGGGAGCCACCCATGCTGTCGGTCGACAGGGACTTCACAATAGGGAGTTGTACCTGCCTGTGTCTATGAATTAAAAAGCCCGGTCTGACTGGGGCATGCAGAGACACCTTGACAGAATGAATAGTGTGTGGCACATAGGTTCCTCATTGCTATGCCCACGTGTGCAGCTCCTGATGGCGGTGGCACAGGATTCTATTTCTCATTGCTTCTGTACAGCATTGTGGGCTATCGCCCCGCCCCTTTTAAAGAGGGTCGCTGCCTAGCCGTGCCAACCCTCTGCAGTGTGTGCCTGCGGTTCCTCGTCATGGCAGACGCACTTCTAAATAGACATGAGGGTGGTGTGGCATGAGGGCAGCTGAAGGCTGCGCAGGGACACTTTGGTGTGCGCTGCGGGGGGGAGGGGGGGCGGTTGGGCAGCATGTAACCCAGGAGAAGTGGCAGTGGAGTGTCATGCAGGCAGTGATTGTGCTTTGTTGGAGTTAGTGTGGTGCTTAGCAAAGGTATGCCATGCTAATGAGGGCTTTTCAGAAGTAAAAGTTGTTGGGGGGGGGGGGGGCCACTCTTGCCGCTATTGTGGCTTAATAGTGGGACCTGTGAACTTGAGATGCAGCCCAACATGTAGCCCCTCGCCTGCCCTATCCGTTGCTGTGTCGTTCCCATCACTTTCTTGAATTGCCCAGATTTTCACACAAGGAAACCTTAGCGAGCATCGGCGAAATACAAAAATGCTCGGGTCGCCCATTGACTTCAATGGGGTTCGTTACTCGAAACGAACTCTCGAGCATCGCGAAAAGTTCGTCCCGAGTAACGAGCACCCGAGCATTTTGGTGCTCGCTCATCTCTAGTCGTCACGCATCGGCTGTACTAGTACCGGGGCAGTAGTAAATGCTCTTTTTAGATGACTGAAAGCCTCTAGGGCTGCAGGCGACAATTTTACCAAGTCGGCTCCCTTCTTAGTCTGATCGGTCAAGGGTTGAGCGATAACCAAGTAATTCTTAATGAATTTACGGTAAAAGTTTGCGAAACCCAAAAACTGCTGGAGAGCCTTAAGGTTGTCTCGTCTCATCCATTGGGAGATTGCTGCTACTTTATCAGACTCCATCTGAATCTCCGTGGGTGAGACCACATAACTCAAGAAAGATACTTGTTTAGTACCAAATGTACATTTCTCCAACTTGACAAAAAGTTGATACGCGCGCAAATGGGTCAGAACCAACCTCAGGTGCCGCACATGTGAATCCTAGTCAGGAGAATACACCAGAATGTCATCAAGATATATGACCAAAAATACCCCCAGAAAGTCGTGAAAGACCACGTTCATAAAACCCTGGAACACAGGGGGGGGCGTTACAGAGTCTGAAGGGCATGACCAGACATTCAAAATGTCCTAACGGGGTGTAGAACGCGGGCTTCCATTCATCTCCCTCTCGAATGTGAATTAAATTGTAAGCCTCCCTTAAGTCCAGTTTGGAAAATCAGTGGGCCTCTACCACCTGAGTCAGCAAATCCAGAATCAAGGGCAAGGAGCACTGGTTCTTCACAGTGATTTTATTCAAAGTCAGATAATCCACACAAGGCCTTAATGTCCCATCCTTCTTCTCAACAAAGAAGAGACCTGCCCCGGTAGAGGACCTGGACGGCTGGATATGTCGCTTGGCCAGAGACTCCAAGATATAGGACTTAAGGGCTTCATGCTCACGCCCCGACAAATTAAAAATGTCTCCCTTAGGGATGGAACTGTCGGGAATCAGATCAATACCAAAGTCCCACTCCCTATGGGGAGGCAAAGTCTCAGACAGTTTTTTTGGGAATACGTCCTCAAAATCCGACAAATACTCCAGGACCAGCACGGTATCTGCTGAGCACGTGGCTATAGTAGTTAAGTGATTATGACAGGATGACCCCCAATGTGTCAATTACCGGGTGGACCAATCAAATTGGGGGTTGTGCAGTGCCAACCACGGCATACCAAGTACCACATCAACAGACATCTTTTCCATAACCAGGAAAGACAGATTCTCAGAATGGAGAGCACGCACAGTGAACTGTAGAATGGGAGTTCTCCATTGGAACACACCTGTGGAGAGAGGGGTCGAATCAATACTGATGAAGCATATGGGGGGCTTCAGCATGGAAAATTCGGTCATCAGAGATCTGACAAAATTTAAATTAATCAGATTGGCGACAGCACCCGAATCAATAAAAGCCTGACCAGACCGAATAAAATTCCGGAAGCCAACCTGACAAGGCACCAACAACTTAGGGAATACCTGTGATCCTAGGCGATCCTCCCAACAATCGCCTAGGATCTGTAGTTTTTCCACCGGTTCAGACTGATGTTGCCGTTGCTTTTGTGGACAGGTTGCTACCCGGTGGCTGGCTTCCCCACAGCTGAGGCAAAGACGGTGAGTCATTCGAAAACGTTGCCGATCCCAGGGACTTAGCTGGTCCACTTCCATAGGCTCGGTCCCAGGAGTTGGCATGGGAAAAGTGGGAGCGGGTCTGCAGGCTCCCTAGTTTTACAGGTCTGACATTCCTTTTCTCTAGATCTCAGTCTCCTATCAGCCTTTACTGCCAATTCCCTTGCCTCATTAAGGGTTGCGGGAGCAGGATGGCAAATAATTAGATCCTTGACGGCCTCAGAAAGACCCAACAAAAACACATCTTTGAGGGCACCATCGTTCCAGGACATTTCACCGGCATACTGTCTAAACTTAGAGCAATAGTCTTCAGCACACTGCTGCCCCTGACGCAAAGCCATGAGGTGAGACACTGCTAACCCTGCCCGGCCTGGCTCATCAAAAATACCTCCTAGTTCCCGAAAAAATGAATCAGCAGACTGCAGGCAAGCCGAACTCTCGGGTAAGGAGTAGGCCCATGTCTGGGGGGGACCCCGCAGTAGGGACATAATCAATCCCACCTTCTGGGACTCTGAGCCGGAGGATCCGGGCCACATCAGGAAATTTAGTTTACATGCCTGCTGAAAAACAAAAAACTTACTTCTCTCCCCGGAAAACACCTCAGGGAGAGGACACTTAGGCTAAGGACTGGAAGGTTCGGCAGAAACATGCACATACTGCTGCTGCTCCTGGGCCACCATACAACCGGAAAAGTCTTGGATTAAGCCCACTAAACCCTGCAACTGACTTGCAAGGTTACTCATGGCCTCCATTGGAGAGCAAAAACACATCCTACTGGGCAATTTTAAGGGCCAGTTATTATGTTACGGTATCCTACCCGATGATACGCAGCCCAGGTTGCCCTAGAACTTACCTGCAACCCCTGTCCCTGCCTACTTGCCTCCACTCCTGGCTAACCCCAGGCAGGCAACTGGGCAGCAGTCCCTACTCTCGCTAGGGACCGAGGAGGAACGCTGGCGTACCAAGATGGAACAGGGTAGAATACCGACAGGAAGAGCAGATGAACAAACCAACAGAAAATACAAGCAGACTGAGGTGGATGGGATAACCAGGCAGATATAGCAAAAGCTGAAAAACAGGAGACTGACAGAGGCAGGATGCTAGCACACTGAACAGAAACCAATAACTGGCAGTGAATGGACCTCATTGTCAGCCTTATAAACAGAAGCCTCCACCCAGGGGCGGAGAGAGAGAGAGGCGACTACCTCCCAGCAGAATCCCATAGCCAGGGCTCGTGCATAGAGCTGCACTCATAGGCACACACGCGTACATCGCTGCTCGGACCCACGAGCGAGCGCACCGCGTCGACCAGCCACCCGTGCTTTCATCGCTCCAAAGACGCGACGAACAATGAAGAAGTTCCACAGGCCAAACCTGGCGCAGTTGCCCCCCCTCCCAGGACCTCGGCCTCTGCCCACACCCTCAGCAATCGTGGGCATAAAGCGGACTCTGATGCTTGTACAGCTATGAACGTCTCATTAATTCAGTTACGCTTCTTTTGATTGGTGCAAACCAGTGTCTCAGATAACTGTGGTAACACGAGAGAAAATACATGTTGACCAGCGCAGATCCCCAGACCCCAAGCAGGAGGAGGAGGTGGCATAATAAGCCTGAGAAACCGTGACCGAGGTAGGACCCGCAATCGTCTGTGTGGGAAGCATGTGAGCCGGCCTAGGTTCAGGCTCAGTCCCAGCCTCCACCTTGTGTGACCCAAGGTGCCGTGAGTTACATAGCAATGGGAAATCCATGTGTCCCTACACAATTCATTCTGTGTATATGTCAGATAGCTGACCAACGCAATGAGAAAGCCGTCTGCACTCTACACTCTACCCAAGTCATTTAGTGTATTTGTGCCAGATAGCTGAACACCGCGCTGGGAAACTTTTGTGCACCCACAACTCAGGCAAGCCACTGGAATCCAGGGACAATTTTAAATATGAAGAAATCAGAGTGCCCCAACATGGCAGAGTTTCACCCCACCCAGGACCTCGGACTCTGCCTACACTTCTGCCCAATTCCTTCTTTTTTATGTATCAGATAGCTGAATGACGCAATGGGAAAGCCTTCTGCTCCCTACCCAAGTCATTTAGTGTATTTGTGCCAGACAGCTGGACACCGCGCTGGGAAACCTTTGTGCACCCAAAGCACAGGCGAGCCCCTGGAACCCAGGGACAGTATTAAATATGAAGAAATCAGAGTGCCCCAACATGGCAGAGTTTTACCCCACCCAGGACCTTGGGCTCTGCCCACATTTCTGCACAATTTATTATTTCTATGTGTCAGATAGCCGAACACCGCAATGGGAAAGCCTTCTGCACCCTACCCAAGTCATTCAGTGTATTTGTGCCAGATAGCTAAAACACCGCTATGAGAAACTTTTGTGCAACCTCAGCACAGGAGAGCCCCTGAAACCCAGGGACAGTAATAAACATGAAGAAATTAAAGTGCCCAAACATGGCAGAGTTTCATCCGCCCAGGATCTTGGCCTCTGCCCATACTTCTGCCCAATTCATAATGTGAATGTGTCAGATAGCTGAACACCGCAATGGGAAAGCCTTTGTGCACCCACAGTATAGGTGAACCCCTGAAACATTTCTGTAGCAATAGTATAGGCAAACCCCTGAAACATTCCTGTAACAAGAGTATAGGCGAACCCCTGAAAAATTTCTGTAGCAAGAGTATAGGCGAACCCCGCAATGCATTCTGTAGCAAGTGTATAGGCGGACCCCTGAAACATTTCTGTAGCAATAGTATAGGCGAACCCCTGAAACATTTCTGTAACAATAGTATAGGCGAACCCCTGAAAAATTTCTGTAGCAAGAGTATAGGCGAACCCCGCAATGCATTCTGTAGCAAGTGTATAGGTGGACCCCTGAAACATTTCTGTAGCAAGAGTATAGGCGGACCCCTGAAACATTTCTGTGGCAAGTGTATAGGCGAACCCCTCAAAACTTTCTGTAGCAAGTGTATAGGCGGACCCCTGAAACCTTTCTGTAGCAAGAGTATAGGCGGACCCCTCAAACTTTTCTGTAGCAAGATTATAGGCGAACCCCTGAAACATTTCTCTAGCAACTGTATAGGCAAACCCCTCAATCCATTCTGTAGCAAGTGTATAGGCGGACCCCTGAAACATTTCTGTAGCAAGAGTATAGGCGGACCCCTGAAACATTTCTGTGTCAAGTGTATAGGCGGACCCCTGAAACATTTCTGTAGCAAGAGTATAGGCGGACCCCTGAAACATTTCTGTAGCATGAGTATAGGCGGACCCCTCAAACCTTTGTGTAGCAAGATTATAGGTGAACCCATGAAACATTTCTGTAGCAAGTGTATAGGTGGACCCCAGAAACCTTTCTGTAGCAAGTGTATAGGTGGACCCCTCAAACCTTTCTGTAGCTATAGCATAGGCGAATTCATAAAACATTTCTGTAGCAAATGTATAGGTGAACCCCGGAAGAACATTTCTGTGGCAAGTGTATAGGCAGACCCCAGAACCCATTCTGTAGCAAGTGTATAGGAGGACCCCTCAAACATTTCTGTAGCAAGTCTATAGATGGCCCTTGAAACATTTCCATAGCACGAATATAGGCGAACCCCTGAAACATTTGTGTACCAAGAGTATAAGCGGACCCCTGAAAGATTTGAGTACCAAGAGTATAGGCGGACACCTGAAACATTGCTGGACCAAGAGTATAGGTGAACCCCTGAAACATTGGTGCACCGAGAGTATAGGCGAACCCCTGAAACATTTGCGTACCAAGAGTAAAGGTGAACACCAGAAACATTGGTGTACCAAGAGTATAGGTGAACCCCTGAAACATTTGTGTACCAAGAGTATAGGCGAACACCAGAAACATTGGTGTACCAAGAGTATAGGCGAACACCTAAAAAAATTTGTTTACCAAGAGTATAGGCGAAGGCCGGAAAAATTACTGTGATAAGAGTATAGGCGAATGCCTGAAAAATTGGTGTACCAAGAGTACAAGTGTACCCCTGAAAAATTGGTTTACCCTGAGGGCAGGTGAAACCCATAAACATTTTTTAAAGATAGAGGTTTTTGTTGCTTAATTTGTAACAGAGCCTGGAGGCAGCCCATCAAAAAAATTGATTTTAAAAGAGCCCTTTGGCCCGCAGAAAAATTGGCAGTTCAGCGTGATGACATGCTGTTTTAGGAGGAGGAGGAGTGAGATCCGAAAGGGGTAAACCAAGCTACTTCTTCCCTTTTTTGGGGTTAGAGAGAGGATGCATATTTCTCCTGTTGAAGCTAAAAGAAGCTTTAGGATCCGCTGCTTTCCACCAGTGGAGAAGTCTGGAGAGATCCAGCATTTGTTTATCTTAATCAGTGTAACCATGTCGGCACTAGCAGTAGACAGGCGGGTACGCTTATCCGTGATGATCCCCCCAGCAGCACTAAACACCCTCTTTGATAAGATGCTAGCAGCAGGACAGGCAAGCACCTCCAGGGCATACAGCACAAGTTCGTGCCATGTGTTCAGCTTTGACACCCAATAGTTGTATGGAGCACAGTCATCACGGAGGACGGTGGTATGATTGGCTATGTACTCCCTCACCATCTTTTTACAGTGCTCCTTCCGACTCCACCTTGACTGGGGAGTGGTGACACGGTCAGGCTGAGGAGCCACAAAGCTGGCAAAGGCATTGGAGAGTGTTCCCCTGCCTGCGCTGGATATGCTGTCTCTGCCTCGTGTCTCCCCTTCTAGTTGGCCCTCTGAACTATGTCTTCTACCGCTAGCTGGCAGATGGGAAGTTTAGCATCAGTTTTTCCACCAGGGCCCTGTGGTATTGCATCCCTCTTGTACCCCTTTCCTCTTCGGGAATGAGAGTGGAAAGGTTCTCCTTATACGGTGGGTCGAGAAGGGTGTAACCCAGTAATCCGTGTTGGCCAGAATGCGTCCAATGCGAGGGTCACGGGAAAGGCAGTCTAACATGAAGTCAGCCATGTGTGCCAGAGACCCAGTACGCAACACATTGCTGTCCTCACTAGGAGGATGACTATCATGATCCTCCTCCTCCTTAGCCCATACACGATGAACAGATGAGAGGGAAGCAGCATGGGTACCCTCTGCAGTATGGCCAGCAGTCTCTTCCCCCTCCTCCTCCTCCTCGTATTCCTCCTCCTCCAAAGCGCGCTGAGATACAGACGTGAGGGTTGTCTGGCTATCAAGCGACATACTGTCATCCCCCATCTCCTGTTCTAACTGCAAAGCGTTGGCCTTTATGCTTAGCAGCAATCTTCTCAGCAGACAAAGCAGCGGGATGGTAACGCTAATAATGGCCGCATCGCCGCTCACCATTTGTGTAGACTCCTCAAAGTTTCCGAGGAGCTGGCAGATGTCTGCCATCCATGCTCACTCCTCTGTGAAGAACTGCGGAGGCTGACTTCCACTCCCCCGGCCACGTTGCAGCTGGTATTCTACAATTGCTCTATGCTGCTCATAAAGCCTGGCCAACATGTGCAGCGTAGAATTCTAGCGTGTGGGCACGTCACACAGCAGTCGGTGCTCTGGCAGCTCGGACCAATGTTGCAGTGTCTTTGGGGGGGGGGCAGCATCCGTGATGGACTTGCGGAAATATGCGCACACGCGGCGCACCTTGGCGAGCAGGTCAGACAAGTGGGGGTAGTTTTTCAGAAACCACTGAACCACGAGATTAAACACGTGGGCCAGGCATGGCATGTGTGTGAGGCTGCTGAGCCCCCAACAGGTTATGGCCGTTGTCACACACGACCATGCCCGATTGGAGGCTCAGCGGTGAAAGCCAGAGGTCAGTCTGCTCGGTCAAATCCTGTAACAGCTGTGGGGCGGTGTGCCTCTTGTCACCTAAGCTGATTAGTTTCAGCACAGCTTGCTGACACTACCCCACTGCTATGCTGCCACGCTGTGCGCTACCGACTGCTGGCGACGTGCTCACACTTCTTAATTGAGAGGTGGAAGTAGTGGAGGAAGAGGAGGGGAGTGTTTGGAGGAGGTGGCATAATACGACGCAGAAACCATCACCGAGGTAGGACCCACTATTCTGGGTGGGGGTAGCACGTAAGCAGTCCCAGGCTCTGACTCGGTCCCAGCCTCCACCAAGTTCACCCAATGTGCCGTCAGGGAGAGGCAGTGTCCCTTCCCACCAGCACTTGTCCACGTGTCCGTCATTAAGTGGACCTTCCCAGTAACAGCGTTGGTGTGGGCACGGTTTATGTTGCGGGAGACGTGCTGATGTAGGGCTGGGACAGCGCACCGGGAAAAATAGTGGCGATTGGGGACCGAGTAGCGCGGTACCGCTGCCGCCATCATGTTTTTGAATGCTTCTGTTTCAAATAGCCTGTATGGCAGCATCTCCAGGCTGAGTAATTTGGCAATGTGCACATTTAAAGATTGTGCATGCGGGTGAGTGGCAGCGTATTTCTGCTTTCGCTCCAACGCTTGTGTTAGCAATAGCTGAACTCTGCACTGGGAGACATTGCTGGAGGCAGTGAAGGACCGTGGAGGTGAGAGTGTGGGTGCAGGCTGGGAGGTACTCGTGCCTGTGTACTGGGAGGGGGATTGGATCTGTGTGGCAGGTTGTGGCACAGGGGAAGAGGCAGTGGTGTGACCTGGAGGTGGTGAATGGCCTTCGTTCCACCTCGTGGGGTGCTTGGCCATCATATGCCTGGTGGTGGTGAGGATGGTAGTGGTGGTTCCCTGGCTCATCTTGGTGTGGCACAGGTTGCACACCACTGTTCGTCGGTCATCCGCACACTCACTAAAAAACATACACACCTTTGAACACCTAGCCCTCTGCACAGAGGCTTGCCATGAGGGGGTGCTGTGGGAAACAGTTGGGGGATTATTTGCTTTGGCCCTGCCTCTCCCCCTGGCCATCCCACTGCCTCTTCCAACCTGTCCTGCTGCTGCACTTGCCCCCCCCCTCTGAAGCCCTGTATTCAGTAGGCTTAGCAAGCCAGGTGGGGTCAGTCACCTCATCGTCCAGCAGCTCTTCCTCTGAATCCTCTGTTTGCACCTCCCTCGGACTTCCTGCCCTTACAATGACCTAACTGAGAGACAACTGTGTCTCATCATCCTCATCCACAAAAAGCTCTTGAGACAGTTCCCGGAAGTCCCCAGCCTCATCACCCGGACTCTGGAAAATTTCCAAATGTTGGGCATCGGTCACGACAAACTCCTCAGGTGGGTGAGGAACCGTTTTTCCCACTCAGGGCAGGGACCCGAGAACAGTTCCTGGGAGTCTGCCTGCTCAGAATCTGTCATTTTCCTGGAGTGACGAGGCTGGGACAATTGGTGCAACCAACTGGGGCGACAAAACCGGAGCCGTACAACGCAGTCCACCCGGATCCACGCCACGGGGAAGCCGTCCTGCTGCAAACCGAGCCTGATCAACTCACAGAACTCCAGGTAAGACCAGCATATATTTATGTTGTGTTTTACACTGCGAGTCTTGCAGCAGGAGGGACTATCTGTGGTTTGTGACCGGACGGGTTGGGTTAAGAGTTCTACACGGTAACTCGTGGGCTTCCGGTTTGCCGTCACGGACCACTGACCGTGATATGCGCACCAATCGCTCACCCAGAAACTAGTCTGTAGTCTATTTGTACTTTGAAGTCCGTAGCGTCTTAACGATAGTGGAGATTGTTTGTTGTATCTGCAGAATTTTTTTTCTCTTTCTTTTCATTTGGTCTCACAGAAGAAGGAACTCTCGGTTGTTTTAGTTGTTAATGGTTTAGCTGAGGAGAGGGATGCACTCTGTGAGATAGGTCCCATAGAAGAAGGAACCCTCCGTTGTTTTAGTTGTTAATGGTTTAGCAGAGAGGGATACACTCTGTGAGATAGGTTCCACAGAAGAAGAGACCCTCGGTTTTAGTTTAGTTAATTGTTGATGGTTTAGCAGAGAGGGATACACTCTGTCAGATAGGTTCCACAGAAGAAGAGACCCTCGGTTTTAGTTTAGTTAAGTTGTTGATGGTTTAGCTGAGGAGAGGGATGCACTCTTTGGGACTGGTTCCATAGAAGAAGATGCCTTCGGTTGCTTTGCCATATATAAGGGGCTGACAATTTGGGTCAGAAGGATGCACTCTATGGAGCGTGTTATTATTATTATTGTTGTTGTTGTTCTCATATGCGTAAGACCTTATTAAAGAAGATAGAGCCCCTCAAGGGCTGCCGCCGTGCGGATCAATTGATGGAGGAGAGACAGTAGGAGAGACAAGGGTCCCAATCTGTAAACTGTAAGAAAACTTATGAAAATGTGTGACATCGACCCGCACGGTAGATTACAGCATGGTGTCTGGGAGGAGGTCTTTAGGACCAAGAAGCGTGCCTTGAAAGACCAAGGTTTGCTAGAAAGTGCTGAAGTGAGAAGCAGAGAGACAGTCAGAGAAAGTTAAGTATGTACACATTATTTGTTTAAGAAAGAATCCGTAAGTGAAATGTTGGAAAGTACAGTAAGTGATCTGGAGGGTGTCGGAAGAGTGTCTATTGAAGGTTACATTGGCAGTTAGGTAGGGAGAGAAATATGGGAAACAAGCAAAGTCGAAAGGAAAGTTACAAAGCATGTGATTTGTTGGCAAAGAGAGAGGAAAAGGTGTATAATACTAGATAGATAATAGATATAGATGTATGTGTATATATGTATATATGTGTGCAAATGGTTAACTGAGCTTGCTTTTAGAGGAGAAGGCTTGTTTACTTAAAGCTGCAGCTTGTGTCTAGCTTTCAAGGTCAAGAATTTATTTTGCAAAGGTGGGGGCTTTCAGACTTGACTCAAACTCAGGGTCACAGAAACTAAAATACTTCAGCGTTTAATACAGCATATAATAGCTTCAGTAAATAAGAAAGATAGAATGTCTCAGTCACTCAGCAAATTTTTTTTTTCACATAATTTGTCAAAAATAGCGCTCATTCACAATCTCATCTCAATAGAATCATGTACTTTATAACATTATAGCACTCACCTCAATGTTTTTCAACTGATGTATGTATGTTTGTCAAACTTTTTTTGTCTGTGCATCTGTATGTACTGGTACACCTTCAATAGGGGGTGACGGAGCAGACTTGAGAGCATGGATGGATGAGAGTTAGTGACCCGTGCTCGGGCTGTGGTGAGTGTGGAATGTGTGATGCAGATATTGACTAGGGATGGAGGTCCCCCCCATGCATAAGACTTTACTTGGTTGTGATGTGGATGCTTAGACTGTAGAGCTTAAATGAAGCTGTGAAAAAAAGACGCACGCAGCCAGTATCGAAGGGGTGGAGCTAGATGATGTAAAGGACGTAATGTTTCATCCCTCTTGTCCACAAGGGAGGGGGTGAGGATCTTGAGCAGCTAGTAAAAGTTTTTTGGGTTTTTTTCTATCTCTCAAATTTGATAAGACATTGCAGGCAGGATCAGACTAATAATGACTTTGCTTAAAGGATATCACATTTCCAATATTAATAGGTGTTTGTAGATTATTCTGCCCAGATGTAACTCATGTCTCTGTTATTGGTGCTAACATCTTACAGGCCTTATCTGCATCCATCAAATCTTTTTACAATGTTGTACTACCTTAAACACGGCTACTCTTCTTACAATTGAGTACCCTGGTTCAAAGGGGGGGAGGAGAAGGCATAGGTGATCTAGGTATTGCAAATCAGCCATTTTTAAAAATTTTTGCAACAAGGTTCTGGTCTTTTTTAAATAGAATATCAGCCTGATTGTCTAGCATTGATGCAACAAGAAAATTTAAGTTTTAAAAAGTTACTGAAAGCCCTTGTTAACAATGCATATTTTGAGTTGTTTTTTATAGATGGTACCAGGGGTGATTGACGACTCCACACTGGATATGCAGTGGTCACACAACAAGATGTCCTAAAAGCAGAATGCCTCCGCATGTCGCAGCACAAGAAGCGGAACTAAAGGCCCTCACTGGGGCGAGTAGAGTGGTAGAAGGTAAGACGGCAAACATTTACACTGACTCCCGGTATGCATTTGGCATAGCTCATGATTACGGCCCAACATGGAAGGCCAGACAGTTTTTTACCTCAGCAGGACAGCCAATTAAGAATGATGCAGCGGTCTCATGGAGGCCCTACTTCTACCTAACAAAGTGGAAAGCTCACACCAATTCCTACACCAGAGAAACAAGAAGCAACGCCATCACAGACCACACAGCAAAGGCTGGAAGAACAGAAGAAAAGAAGAATTTGACAATAACTTTGGACTTTGACTATACTTTGGACTTTGATATGAACTTGGACTTTGATAAAAACTTTGGACTTTGATATGCTAAAGACTTTACAGTTACAAGCCAGCAAGGAAGAAAAGGAAAAATGGACTAAAAAGGGACGGCATATGGTGAACAGTCAACAGCACTTGCCTACCACGGTCCCTGTGTCCCATGATGGCCCAGCTGATGCACCAAAAGACGCACCTCTCAAAAGCAGCAATGATGTCGACGCTTGAACGAGGACAGGTGGCTCCTTGGTTTTCTGTAGCTGCTGCATCATTTGTCCAATTTTCGCATGATCTTTGCCGTAAGCAACAGGGCAGAAGTAAATTTGCCACATAACACTTGCCTAGACCACTCTACCCATTTCAGGGATTGCAAATTGGCTACACTCAGCTCCCACTTGTTGGGAAGTATGAATATGTGCTTGTTGTTGTTGATGTCTTTTCAGGTTGGAGACCTACTCTGTTACCAAAATAAATAAGCAGGTAATCGCACAGAAGCTCATGAATGAGGTAATCCGCAGATATGGGGTGCCGGAAGTGATTGAGTCAAACAAAGGTACACACTTCACAGGTGAAATAATGCAATACATCATGTCTGCTTTGGGTATATTCCAGGCTTTTCACACACCCTACCATCCGCGGAGTAGTGGGAAGGTAGATACAAAAGGCAATGAAGAAAATGGTCAAATTTTGAATTGAGTGTCTTCCATTGGTTAGTTCTTTCCCAGGGGGGTACATACCACAGTAGCTGAATTTGGGGAATGATTTTCTTGTTAATTTTGTCATAGGCCTCTCCAAGGAATTGTCAATAATGCATTCTGCAGTCTCTGCTTTGCTCCCAGGTCCTACAGATGAGTGTCACAATCTGAAACCAGGTGACAGGGTCTATGTAAAAAAGTTTGAGCGAGAAACACGGTTTGAATGTCCCTACCAGATGTTGTTCACCACCCCAACTGCAGTCAAGCTCAAAGGAAAGCCCACTTGGATCCACACTTCGCACTGCAAAAACTCATGATCCTGCTTATCCTTTACATGCTATAATGTGGTACAATTCCTCTAACACACACCTTTGACTACTGTACACTAGCCCCCTGTTTCAGGGATCAGAACAAATTAATACAATCAAATGTGCAATATGAAGACTACACTGAGGGTGAGAATCCAACAACGCATCGTGCTAAGAGAGAAGTTGAGACTCCAGGTGGTAACTTTGATCCACATGTATACATAGATGCAAGAGGAGTGCCAAGGGGTGTGCCAGATTAATTTAATTCTAGAGATCAGGTTAAAGCAGGTTTTGAGTCCTTATTTGCTATTGTCACTGTTAATAATAATGTAGATTGGATGAATTATATCTATTACAATCAGCAGAGGTTTGTAAACTACACCAGGGATGCTTTTGCAAGGGTTAGCTGACCAGTTAGGGCCCACTGCATCCATGGCCCAAGAGTGGCCCTGGATATGATTTTAGCAGAAAGAGGTTGGGTATATAACTTCCTGTATGTGTATTATCCCTTTGATCAAAAAGAGTATGAGTAAGGGACTGGATAATGACACCAAAATTTCCCTTGTTTGAAAAAGATGAAGAGCCAGTTCCGATAATGCCAACCACTTACGTTACCAGAAGAATGGAGAAATGTACTAGTACTTCGCCTACCCCGGTCTCCTAAGATGAACTGTCAGTGGACTTCCCATTTGCCTAGGGATAGTGCAGAAGACCTTAGGTTCCGGCGAGGGCACACCCTGTGGGGTGTTAACTTGTACAGATAGAGGGTATGGATGCCCGGAAATAAGCCCAGGGAATCCATGGCCTCCTTCTGAGGTGAGGTAGGGATCCCCCTCCTAGGAGTAGGGACTTACGGGCAGTGGAGAAACCCTGACGCAAGGGAGAGGCGACCGAGGGAGAGTGTTAGGCCTGGTGCTTGATCTCCGTATTAAGTTTTTAGGGGGGTTTGAGAAGGATACATATATATCCTTGTAGGTAGAAAAGAAAACACTGGAATATATACATTTATATAGATATAGTTATGTGCCTTTCTTTTTATATGTATGCTAACTTTATTCTCATATGTACTAACTCTATGAAAAACTTAATACTTCGCCTTACATCAGATATTCCAAAAGTTTGCAAGGCCGAGAGAGATGTGTCCAGAAATTCAGAGATGATACAGAACCAGACACGAAGGCCGCGTTTACTTGGCTGTTTTCCCAGAAGCGCCATATCAACATAACGACTGTTCAACTACGTACATAATTTTCACTGTCTCAGCCGGAAATCCGGACTTCCCATATATGGTTATGCGGTGAATTTGAGCCAATGAGCCCATCACCCATTCCTAGTGATGAGACCAAAGGGTATAAGATCCCATGTAATCTGAAATAAAGTGCGCAGTCATGTCCCCGTGTGAGGAGCTATACCAGACTTCCGTGTGTGGTGTTTTCTTCTTTACCGCCGGCAGCGGGGCATTGGGGTGGGCCTGATTGGTGCTGTACGCAAGAAATTTCCCTAACAAGAGGATTCAGAGGTGCAGTCCTTAGCCCGCTAGTGGTGGACCACGTGGAAGACTGGGTGTTTGATACATTGCTGGACATGTTATCCGCGATCCACGACAGGACCTGCTCGCACTGCTGTGCTTGCAATTAAGGTCTACCTCGCTGACCCGCACTTGTGATATGAAGCTGGGGAGTGGAGAGACCAGGCGCTCTCCTAATCCCTCAGCAGCCGGCTGTGATTTACCCCACCCAGGACCTCGGCCTGTGCCCACACTCTCACTTGGACACCCGCGTCTACTTCCTCGACCCTTACCCCTACTCCTCATCATGTCGGATAAAGGATAGAGCAGGGCCCAAATAAATGAACCCACTGTTTAGCGCTTAGAACTGGGGCTAATTCACCGCACACAGAGACATGCAGATACCTTAGGCTCTATGTTGTGACATAAAAAAAATTAAACCGCTGTCTTGTGCTGATAGTTGCGCTGATAGAGTGTAGATGTATTACATGCAAACATTTTTTCATACACATATGTCTGGTTGTTCAAAGTAACCATTTCTCTTATATTTGTGATGTCAACACGTCTCCAATGTCTTAGTATAACTAAATTTGATAATGCCAAAACTTTGCATCCCAGATTTCAAAACTTTGATATGGTTACATGGGAATCAATGTTCATCACAGTTAATGAAGGGTTTTTCTGGAAAGTATAACCAACTAGAAAGGACAGTAACTGAAACATGGAATCCCAGTACTGATGGAGAAAAGGGCACTTCCACAATTTATGTAGCATTGATCCCCTGCTGCCACCATTCCTCCAATAATCAGCTGAACAATTGGGACACATTTGCACTCAATGAACTGGTATATAGTACCATTTTAGCATGATTTTCATTAATGTTTCCATTTGAGTGCTTTATGAGTCAGAGAAAAAGCTTCCTTCCATTCTTTGTCATTACATTTTTGGCTTAACTCCTTCTCCCACTCTCTTAATGGATATGTTTTTTAGAAATTGGCAAGTCAGTGTAGCAATATACATAGGCTTTAACTCTTCGATTCCTTTAGAGAACATTTGAATATATTTAGAAGTTTATCTGTATGTAAAAAATGCTGTATTTGTAAATATTTGTAATGGCCTTCCGAAGGTCAAATGATATTGGGATTTTAGTTACTCAAATGGAACAAAAAAAAGTCTACATCAATAAGTGTGCAAGAGAAAAAATACCTGACGATTTCCACCTTCAAATATTCAAATATGGAATGGCATATTGCAGCAAGCCTAACGTAATATATTCCTTCGGGCTGGAACTCTGGGATTTCATCAAATCATGGAATTTTGTCCAGAACCTTAAAATATTTGAATCAGAGGAGAGAGATAGAAAGGTAGCAAATGTAATAAATGCAAACTGAGTAGAGATTTGGTTGAGACAGGTGAAGTTAGATAATGCTCTATATAGACCCAGTGTTTTTAGATCTCAAACCTCCACCATGGAGTTAATTGGGAGACAAGTGTAGCTAGATCATAGTCTTGAATCTCTGGGAGGCCTCCACCTCTCACTCATCTATCCTTACTAAGTATGGTGCTGGCCATAATGCTGCAGGACTAGAGATGAGCAAGCACTCTCGTTTAAGGCTGATACTTGAGTGAGCATCGGTCTTCTCGAGTAACTGATTACTCGTCCGAGCAAATGCTGGGAGGGGGGGGCAGCGGGCGGCGGCAGGGGGAGAGATCTCTCTCCCCCGCTCCCCTTGCATTTGCTCGAACAAGTAATCAGCTACTCAAGAAGACCGATGCTCGCTCGAGCAACAGCCTTAAAGGAGATGTCTCGAGGAAGCAGTTAAATTTTTTTTTTGCCCAGTCCCCCCCATTAAGCATACATAACTAAGCCCCCCTGTAAATGACATTTCTAGCTGGTTCGTACTTACCGTTCCAGCGTTTCAGCAACTTATAAAAGTTTCCTCAAGATGGCCGCCGGCTCTTTCCCCGTCGCTCGCTGCAGCCCGACGTGCGCGCTCCCGAGACGCCGCCAGCTGTGTCTCCATGGTAACCGGACGCATCGCAGCCGCCGACCAGACGCCCCGCAGCCGCCGACCAGACGCCCACCGCCAGGCAGCAGGTAACCGGCGCTAGCCCCCGGCTCCCCAGCGCTAGACCCTCAGCCCAGGTGAAGGCCCCGGAGCCCAGCGCTGGGTTCCGGAGCCTAGCGGCAGCCCCCCCCGGCCTAGCGGCAGCCCCCCCCCCCGGCCTAGCGACAGCCCCCCCATCGCAGCGACAGCCCCCCCATCGCAGCGACAGCCCCCCCGGCCTAGCGACAGCCCCCCCATCGCAGCGACAGCCCCCCCCGGCCTAGCGACAGCCCCCCCATCGCAGCGACAGCCCCCCCCGGCCTAGCGACAGCCCCCCCATCGCAGCGGCAGCCCCCCCCGGCCTAGCGCTAGTTCCCCCATCACAGCGGCAGCCCCCCCCCCCCCGGCGCAGCGACAGCCCCCCCCCCCGGCGCAGCGACAGCCCCCCCGGCGCAGCCCGGCGCAGCGCCCCCCCCCCCCCCCCCCCCGACAAATCACTTACCTGGGAGGCTTCTCGGGGCTGCTGGGCTGGGCTGGGCTTCTCCGCTGGGCAGCTCCACTTTCTGCACCTTCCTCTAACAGAGGATGGTACAGAATGGCCGCTGCAGCGCGCTCCCGAGCAGTGACAGCTCGTCTGCGCATGCGCAGAAGAGCTGTAGCGGGGAGCACACTGAAGCGTCTCGTGCTGAATGGAGAAGACCGGACTGCGCAAGCGCGTCTAAAAAAGCAAGCTGCCAGCGAATTTAGACGGAACCATGGAGACGAGGACGCTAGCAACGG
Source organism: Eleutherodactylus coqui (assembly GCF_035609145.1). NCBI lineage: Eukaryota > Metazoa > Chordata > Amphibia > Anura > Eleutherodactylidae > Eleutherodactylus > Eleutherodactylus coqui. Next base: position 80,446,554 of record NC_089839.1, read on the forward strand.
AGCAGGTAAGTGGAATAACTTCTGTATGGCTCATATTTAATGCACAATGTACATTACAAAGTGCATTAATATGGCCATACGGAAGTGTATAACCCCACTTGGTTTCGCGAGACCACCCCTTTAAACAAGCGTGCTCGCTCATTCCTATGCAGGACCGAAGTTTATGTCCTGGCAGGGATTGCAGTTAATGCAGCAGGATGTAAACTTACATCCTATGGATGGTGCTGGCTAATAAGTGAGCCCTTGCCATCCCACAATTTTGCTGCAACAGCAATTGATGGGGATTGCTGGGAATAGTGATCCCTGCTGTTAATCCCCCACATATATATCACAACATGTAAAGGGTTCGCCGAGGGAGCGCGCTTACTCTCTAATTTCATTGATTCTCAGTGATGTAATTGCGAAAGGCCAATGGGTTGCCATGGCAACCAGATGCCAGACACTGCCATGGCCTATGTTCAGTATTGAAAGTAATATGGCTTTTCAGTACAGAAGTACTGCACTGTATTATCATGGCGATCATGGGTTTTATGGTTCAAGCCCCTTACAGTGACATAATAAATGTAAAAAAACAATAAAAATAGTCTAAAAATACATGCAAAAAGCAAACCAACAAATGTTGTGCACTTTTCTTTATTTGTACATTTAAAAAAATTCCCACATATTTGGTCTCATCGTATCCATAGCGACCTGTGCAATAAATTGAACACACTATTTATCCTGCATAACAAAAACCATAGAAACGGAGGCAAAACGCTTATATTCTTCATTTTGCTTCCCAAAAAAACTAAAAGTGATCAAAAAGCCATATGTACCCAAAATGGTATTAATAAAAACTTCAGCTCATCATGAAAAAAAACAAGCCCTCACAGAGCTCGGTCCATGGAAAAATTAAAAACGTATAGGACTTTGAATACAACGATTTAAAAAAATAATAATCATAAAATAAAAGATTTTTATTTTTCAAAGCTAGGAAAACCTAAAAAAAATATTTTGGTATTGTCATAGTGATACCAGCCCACGGAAAAAAATGTGCAGTGGCCCAGTACAATGGGGCCACTCCTCACAAGTGTGCATGCATTGTGTTGTCTTGTCAGTGTATTTTGTGCTGCTTGATTGAGATATATTGCATACCTGCAGCACTGAATTGGTTAAGTGTCTAGTGATGATAAGAATGTCTGGGTAATGTATCTTTTTGTCTGTCACGTGACCATGCTTGATATATGTTTGTGCAAGAGGTGTGCAAGAGTCAATTAGGTAGAGAGAGAGTGGTAGTGGACTTGCAGAGGAGCCACACAGGAACCTTCAGCTCCGTGTAGCCCAGAATCGAGCAGGCCAAGAGCATAGCCTGATGGCTGCTGGGAACTACTACTACTCCCCGGGCTCACAGCTGAAAGTGGCAGAGAAAGAGTAGGTAGGTTAACATTTTGTAGAAACTTTTGAATCTGCTGCGTTGTGCTTGGAAGTGTAAAGGGGTCATCCTTTAGGTTATACGGGGCTAAATATTAGTCCCTAAAGCTATTCGCTATGTTTATAGGGTTCGTAAGTTTTCCTCTGTTATTTTGGCCTACTAAATATGGAATCCCTATTTTAAGATGTTGTACTTTGAGATGAGAAGCCAATAATTTTCCAGATTTATTATTTTATATATAATATTGAGCCTTGATCCTTCCTAATTTCCTCTCATAATTTTGAAGCAAGTAGCTTTGAAGTTTATGTCTCTCTCCCCCTGCTGAGTTGTCTGCTTCTGTTTGTTTTGTGTTTCGAAAACCTTTTGTCAAGTAATTTGTTTAAAGGGGTTGTCTCGCGAAAGCAAGTGGGGTTAAGCACTTCTGTATGGCCATATTAATGCACTTTGTAATATACATCGTGCATTAAATATGAGCCATACAGAAGTTATTCACTTACCTTCCCTGCACTGGCGTCCCCGTCTCCATGACTCCGTCTAACTTCAGCGTCTAATCGCCCGATTAGACGCGCTTGCGCAGAAGGGTCTTCTGCCATCGGGTCTGTCCGGCAGCAGCGGCGTTCTGGCTCCGCCCCCTTCTACGCGTCATCGTGTAGCTCCGCCCCGCCACGTGTGCCGATTCCAGCCAATCAGGAAGCGACATTTGAGCGATCATCGTTGTGTCATTTACAGTGCAACATGATCGCTCAAGATGAGCGATCATCTTGTGCTGCCAGCGGAGGATGCAGAAGATAAGCAGGGTGTCCCCGCTTGTCTTCTGCATCCAGACGTTCCCTGCTCTGGGCGCCCAGCTGTTATACAGCCAAGTGCTCTGTGCTGGGTATGGAGGACAGAGCTGGACTGCTCTGTTCTTCATACTCAGCCTGTTATCAGGGAGTGGAATACAGCTGAAACAATAGTATCAGCTGTATCCCGCTGTGAATCCCTGATAAGGCTCATTGTTGTCCTTCAGCACGCTGAAAGACAATGATGAGTGACGGGATAACGAAAACTGCACAATGTAAGTGCAATTACACAGAACGTTTTCGCTCAAAAGCCTTCTTTTGAGCGATAATCGTTGTGTCTAAATGGGCCTTAATAAGTGAGCCTCTTATCTATGCTTTATGGGTGTTCCATAAGACATGACGGTTTACATCGAGATATGCATTAGGAATAAAATATTCCTTTAAATCCCTCTATAAATTATTTTTATGTCCCACCAACAATAGTAAAAAATCATTACTTTGCTCGATATATGTTGGTCTTTGGTTGTATTGCTCTGCTAGGGTCAATGAGATGGTAGCATGATGTGACAAGTGATTATCTCTATTGTCATCTTTTGAGAAAGCAAATTTTTATCTAATATGAACATGTCAATCCACAAATAACTGTTATTAACATTCAAGTAGAAGGAGTAATCCCACTAAGATTTGTCTATTGCTCTCTATACATCAAAAAGTTCCTTCTAACTTAGGAATTGGGCATAATTGTGCAAATTGGAGATGGTGTCAATGCTATCTGAGACTACTGGTTCTACAACCCTTAGGACTTCTACGGAACCACTCCTGGAAGGGGTATACTAAGGATGACACCAGCCTGACAGTCATAGTTATCTGTCCAGGACTGCTCATGGAAAAAGGAAAGGGGCAGACTCTCCACAGATACCCCCTGGACACAGTACCTCTGCACGATGATCTGGGTCTTAGGTTACTCTCTCTTTCATTCTACACTTTGATATTCCCTGGCATAATACATCTCAGGGAATCACTCCTCTTCCTCCATTTTCTTCACCACATGAGGGTTGAATGTACCCCCAAGCGGTTGGCACTCTAACTTTGTGATACACTCTGAATCTCCAATTTCCCACTAATTCAACTTCCTGATGGACTCTTAGACTCTAATGGACTCCAATCCACTCCTCACACCCAAACCACTCATATTTATCAACTCAAGCATACCACGTGACATGAAATGGATACATTCACGGGCATATCCCAGCTTCATGCAGACATTAACTCTTCACTCGCTGCAGCTGTGCAACACATATAACAAATGACTAGACAATTTCTGCACAGTGCATCGACACAAGACATTACATGTTTGCCATTTATGGAGGGGCCAGGAATTTATGTTCTGGGTCACTACAGCTGCACCCGAGTTTCTACAGATAGATCTGTGAATAGAGACAACGCTGATATGGTGCAGGTATTGGCCTGTTTTCCTGGCAGCCTTAAATAACTTCTCTTTAACAATGAAAAAGTGAATATGGGCCAAAATGTCTCTTAGTTCATGATCTGCCAGATGTTTACGACAGGGAAGTCTGTGCACCATGTCTACTAAAAAATCTTTTAAGGGGTACTCTGGTAACAATCTTTTCATGAAATATTGCAAGTATTGCATCATCACAAAGGCAGATACTATTTTTGGACTTCTTCAGAACTTAGAAATGTTGTGGTGTGACCTGTTCCCCTAGACCACCACTTTATTCGCAGTGTACAAAGTTCTGATTCCAAGTTAAAATGTGTATCTATGAGATTATTATGTGACAATGCAAATTTTGCCATTCTAGTCTCTACATAAGTAATTCTAGTCTCCGATTCAGCAATAGCTGAGTTAAGGGGTTGAATAAGTTGAGAAAAGTTGGATTGTAAGATAATTTGCAATGCTTTCAACGTCGCTTTCATGGAGGTATCAGTAACTGATGCATAATTCACAGGAATCTCATAAAAAAATATTCGCCATGGTGGGTGATGTAATTTTAGAAAAGGGTTGGTTACTCACCCCTGCATCGGGTTGCCCCTCTGAAAAGTTCATTTTTTGTCTATGCTTTGCTGAGATGGCAGAGCGAGAAGAGCCCACATCTGCCATGTGGCCAGGGAGATGGTGATGACTGCGTTGTTGTGAAGGTTCTTGCCTGGCTTTCACAGGGTTTCCCTTCAAATTTGCGAGCAAGCTTGTGAGGCTTCCACGGAAGGTCCCGCTAAGCGATGGCTTAGAGCTGTTCCTTCACCTCAATCCCTCAAACTGTGTAAGCTCAGACAAGCACTCTGAGATACAAGGGAACTTCCCTGTGAGCTTCCAGCCACGCCATTTTGTTCCCGTGCTGGGAATTGAGAGAGTTAAAATTAATACGCTTCTCCGCCTTGGTTGTTGATCGCTTCCCACTCCGCAGTATGATGGATGCCTAGACAGCAGGTGAGGCCTATTCAGCTATAGTTTTTACTGCCTCGGAGTACCTGTGTAGTCCTGGTGGTTCCGGAGCTTAGCATTCAGGTAGTCTTTCATTGCAGCAGTCAAACCATGCCCCACATATGCTGAAAATTTGATCAAGTTGGTTGCAAAATTTCAGTCTTACGGTGCACCATGGCCAAAATTGAAAGTGTATGGAATGATTGGCTGACCTTGCCAAGCAGTGTAAGCCTGCAAAGTGGGGAAAATAAAGAAATAAACCTATACTTACCTTTGTTAGCACCCAATCCCCCCCCCCCCCCCCCCCGCCCCAGCCAGGTGCCTTATTCAATACCACACCAAACTCAGAAGCTGATAGCAGTCATGTGCTGTTCATTGTGCACATGACCTTTACCAGAGTTTTGCACAGGGTGAGCAGTGCCTCAGTGCTGGATGAGGGGCATTTTTAAAAGGTGAGTACAGGTGTATCTCTTTATTTTAAGCTGGTCATGCATTTGGGACAGATTTGATCTTCACTGTATCTAGTGGCATTGTTTGTGTCGATCAATATCCCAAAACAGATCACAAACCAATTCTGCACATGTCCTTATGTTGCCTATACCTGTTGATGCCACAAAATCTGTGGGGTTTGTCAAGGACTAAATTCAATACTGCCATTTAAATCAGACAACATGTCTCAGCAAAATAACATCATAAATGTTTCCATCACTCTCTATATATTCCTTGTCCTGTATTAGTATCACTGTTGACTTAATGATGCATATTTATTACTGCGGCTGTGCCACAATTCTGATGAAGATTGCACCTTTTTTGGTGCAAATCATTTTAGACAAACTTAGTACTGATTTGCCCCCAAAATAACAGATGTTACACCTCTTACTCCACTTTTCAAACATGTCTACAAAATGGCTGGGGGGGGGGGGGGGGGAGGTTAAATGGATTGAGGTTTTTAGAGACATTTATGACATAAGACATTTGTTAAAAGTCACAAGATGTGTTGTGATCTTGTAGTTGACCGGGGGGTCCTCCAGGGTAGCCACACAGTCACCAGTCCTGAAGCACCTGGCTACGTCCTCCTGCGGAGACATAGAAGGTGTTGTACGTGAGAAAGACTCCGCCTTTCCCCCTTCTTCACATGCTTAGGCTACCTGCCCAGCAAAGAGCTTGCTGCTGATTGGCTGCTTGTCATACTATCCCTGATTGGTAGAGGGGAAAGGGTTCGATTCAAGAGCAGGAAAATGAGCAGGTCGAGACAAGATGTGAGGAGGGGTTTGGAGAGAAAGTGCAGAATAAAAACAGGAAGTGAAGGAGGAGTTAGAGGGAGTATTGAAGAGGTTGTTGTCATCAGAGGAGGTGTACAACAGTGCTGCAGAGGATTAACGTTGTCCAGAGTAGGAAGCAAGCATTTACAAGCTCCAAAACAAGCGCAGTATGGAGGAGAAAGATTGGAACCCATCTATACAACAGTGAATTGCACGAGCCCCTGTCAAAAGTAAAGCCAGGGAAAGTGAAAGAGGCCCACTTCTAAGAAAACTTTACTAACTGCATAGTAATCTTCTGGAAATCAAACCTTAGATAACTAGGACTGTGGGAATTCTTACTGAGTAGCCTTTAAATGCAAAGAGCGAGAACATGGAAGTTAAAACTGTATTGTGTTAAACTGAAACTTGGAGCAACGGTATTTTCAATGCAAAGCAATACCTCTGCATTACTGATGAACTGTACATGTTTTTTTTTTTTTGAGTGTACACAAAGCTGAAGTAAATTGTGTACCTCTGGTTTGCAAGCAAAGCTAAAATGACTTGTGTTATTTATTTCTTACTTAACATCTGGAGTCCATTAGGGAGAGGTACTGGCGTCACGTGACAAACCATCGTTGATAATTGCTGCCTGTAGTAAATCCTTTGGAACTGAACACGACCGAGCCAGGCCCTTTACCGCCATTATAGGCAGGGATTGCAGAGCCACCCATGACATTCATCTTGTTTACCCGTGGTCTCCCCCACCTTGGCTCATCTTACTTCAGCAGCTAGATGGCATACAAAGTGACTGCATTTCTAGACATAAAGATGCAAAAAATGTATCAACATTGTGTGACATTTGATAAGTTTGACACAATATAATTGCAGAGTCAATGCTTGCATTACGAACTAGTGTATTGTATGTCATTTATACATTTTAGATTCCATTTAAGAATTGATTTGTTTAGCTGCAATTCCCTGTGTGTTTAAAAGTTTATTCAGACAGTGTAGTTAATCATTAATTGGTGAATGCTTTGTGATTCAAAAAACTGATATAAATGCTTACATCTTCATTAGTGAAGACCTATGACCTAATAGGAAAGAAGGATTGTTATATTCATACTTTCTAAAATCACTATAAAATACACTGTAATAAAAAAGATCATACATTAAAATACATTTATTTTGAAAGTTCTAATGAATCAAAATAATTATAGTAATTGTAGAAACTGAGTATATGTCCATCTATAAAAGCCTCAGGCCACTTATTTTCAGAACATGTAAAGATAAACGAATTAGAGGCTGTCACAGTGCTTCTGAGTATCGGGTTTGATTCTGGAATGACATCACAATGTCTGCATTACAAGGAAGATGGAGCAATACCTCAGCAGCGCCAGCTATTGAAAGATAGCATTCCTGCAAGTCAATGTTAGACTCTTTATACAAGCCTTGTAACAATGACTGTGAATTGAAAGCCAAGCTAGAATCCATACACAGACAGCTGTTTCTGGGATTTTGCCCCTCATTAGTGTGCAGCAGGTTTCTGGCTTGGCTAGTGAGAGGCCTGTGATCTGGGTCAGGAATGCAATCTTTGTTACAAGGCTTGTTAAAAGAGTCTGACATTGACTTGCAGAAATGCTGCCTTCCAACAGGTAGTGCTGCAGAGGTATTGTTACATCTCCCTTATTTGCATATTACCCAGAGGAGCATGAATGGCCTTATAAGTCTCCTCACTCATTCACCTTCCAGGTGCTTTCCCTAAGGAGAAAAGATTGTGTTTCTGACCAACATCTGCCTTGGATCACATGATTCTCCTGCCAGTGTATTCATGCTTCTTTCACTCCTGGGCTTTCAGGGTTAAACTTCTTCCTTCAGCTGTTAAGTTGTTTTACTGGTGGGCTGGCTGGGATGATTGACAGCCTAGTCAGGCTGTTAATAAATCCTTTATGCTATGTAAACTGGCTCCTCCTTGCACAGCATGCCATTTATACTCCCAATATTCAGGCACTGTCAGTACTCTCAGTATGCCTGTCTGTTGTGTGCTCTCTGCATATTTGTTTGTTGTCAGTTGTCCAGTCTTTCCGTAGTCTACAATCTGGTTTACCAATCTGCTTCTAATGATCTGGTACCCCAGTTTGCCTTTGATGTCAGACTGTGCCACATGCGAGCAGTCGGATTGCCCTTTTCAGGGCAGGTGCTCCATTTCGTAGCGGATCCATTCAGGGAGGGTCATGGGGCTCCATTATATTCAGCACTTAGTTGCTACTCCTCATTATTTGCCAAGTCCTGCATCTAGAACTTTCCAGTCCTACATATACACTCTGTCTAGACCGCTCTTGTGTCCTGCTTTCCCGAGTTTGTCAGTAGTTTTTGATTTTTGACATCATAGAGGCGCTTATTATATAGAATTGTACCATGGAAGGGGGTGTAATGCTGTGATAGTTGTACTCATTTATACTGGTTATGAACACACAACACTTACTGGGCTTGGGAATAGTGTAGGCCGGATGTTAACACAGTGGATTTCCTTCTGCCATCAAGTCCATAATGAGTGTAGATTTGCTTGATCCACCACAAAGACAAGGGGTGGGCATTTATTGGAACTATAATTCTCTGTAAGTAATTGATAAAAGCATGTGGATTTGTTTTTAAATTGAGCAGAAATTAAGAATACAAATATTACACTACAGAAATATGCAAAATGTTAAGCACACATTAGAGGCATTTCATAGGTAATAACTGCATTGGATGTCTGCAGTAAACACAACATAACAGGGACAACGCAGATTACAAGAAATTAGTTAATGAAGTAAGAGTTTAGATGGACAACTACATTTTTTTTTCCATTGCACTTTCTCAGTTTCTGTAGCTCTGATTTTCAAGTAGGCCATTAATCACATCTGTACAACTTTCTAAAATAGTATAGAGGAGATAAGTGGTTATTCTTCTTACATTCATAATATAACTCATGCTGTATATCCAGAACCATAATTCTGCTGTAAATTAGTTAGAATTATTTTTTTTAATTGTAATTTACATATTTTAGAAATGCATGTTATTGAACAGCCGTAGCACAAATGTAACCATATTGATAGGAAAATAAACACAATTTGGTAATCGTAGTGGTTTTGCCACTATGAGATATTGAGAGCTCTTTCATAGGGTTTCCAAATGTAAGGTTTTTACTGGGTAGGTCACTAGGTCTTTCCCTGACCTTCCCTATTTATCCAGACTTGGGACCGGTGTATAGGGATGACTTCTACACAGCTGGGTAATCAAACAACTGAAAGAAGCAGTAGGAAACTGAAAAAAACATGAAGGGAGCTCACCTTTAGGGGTACCAAGGGTAGTGACAAACTAAACAGCGAACAGCAACAACACAGAGATATTGACTTTTTTTAAGTATGTTGTAGCAACCAATTTGCAAGATTGACAATAGGAAGTGCAGCAGTTTTGAATTAGCTTTTCATACACCAAAGATAAATCAATGAGACTGTTCATACAAGATTTGCTCCTTCCATTCTTATAGGAGCCATGATGGAGCTATTGAATAAACCAGGTTGAGTAAAAAGTTCCAGCGCTCCAGGGGTTTTGGAATCAACAAAGCAATATGACAGAAGGATAAAATCAAGTAAAATTTCACTTATTTTCAATGGGGGTCCAGAGACAGAGTGCCCCTCTAAAGTTCAGGTTAAATTGACTGTCAACGTGCAATAAAGTCCAAAGCCACGATTTTAGACTAACACTACTTTATTTTAAGTACATAAATAAGCAGGGTACCTAAAATTGATATGTAACATGTTTCGGAGGTTCTACCTGCTTTATCAAGCTTGACTTTAAAGGGGTTCTAGGTTTTGAGATCCCCCTTCCTAGAAAGTAAGGGAAATTGTATTTCATTTTATCCTTCTATCATATTATTTTTATGGATTACCAAACCCTTGCAGTATTGGAACTTTTTACTTACTCTGATTTATTCATACACGACTAAGGTGACTTTCATCTTCAGAGTTCTCCACTGGTGGATGTCCTAAGAAGACAAGGGGTCCTTACATGACAAAGCAAATATAATTTCAATGCCAACCTGGAGGACTGAGGTGTGGCAGCCTTTCCACTTTAGGGCAGACAGCTCACACCAGGTAAATCATCTCCTGTTAGGAGTTTTTTCTTTCAGGTCTTTTTCTTGGACCTTTGGTTATTTTTATAGCAAGACTGGTGCAAAACCTGAAGACTACACACCATGATGCAGCCATTTTCAATGCATCCCATTGAATCCTGATAGATCCCATTGATTTATAAAGTGGATCTGTTACCATACAGTGCGGCATGGGGTCCCGCGGTCGGCGCGCGTCGCTCTGGCGTCGGCTCCAGCAGCCTGGAGCCCTGTGTCGAGGTCATCCCAGCAGCTTGGGTTGGCCAGTGGGCGGCGGCGTGGGCGTGCCCGCCTGTAGGGTGCCGCCCGCACTCCTCTGTGCTTCTTATACAGCAGTGGGTGGAGTTGCCTCCTCCCACTCTCCGCCCCTGGGCGGAACCTTGTGGTTAAAAGACTGGCAGTGAACTGAGCTCATTGCCAGTTATTGGTTCTGCATGCACCTAGCCAGTCTGTCTGCGGTTCTCCTCAGTCAGTCCCTAGTGTTCGGTCAGCTCTCTCTGGTCCCCTTTTACTCAGTCTGTTTTTGTTGGTTTGGTTTGCCTCTAATCTAGTCTGGCCCAGTCAGCACTAGTTGCTATCCAGCACTCTGCCAGTTTGCCTGTGAGTTCCATCTCCAGCCTTGTCAGTTTTGTTTGGTCTGTTACACCTGCCTCCTCTGTCGGCACTCTGTTCCCCCCATTAGGTAGTTTCCTGCTTGTCAGCCGCCAGGTCCCTAGCCAGTGCAGGGACCGCCGTCCAGTTGTCTGCCTGAGGTTAGCCAGGCCCGAGGCAAGTAGGCAGGGACAGTGGGGTGCGGGAAGATCAGGGCATCCCACTTGGCGCTCGGGGGGCAGAGTGCCGTAACATAATAACTGGCCCTTAAAATATTGTTTTTCTTTTCATGGCGGCGATCAGCGCCCTTGCAAACCAGCTGCAAGACCTGGTGCCGGTGATCCAAGATTTGTCAGCTCGCATGGTGGCCCAGGAGCAGTGGGCGTTGTCGCAGGAGCAGAACGCCTCTACCTGTCCCGAACCCAAGTGCCCTCTTCCCGAGGTGTTCTCTGGGGAGAGGAACAAGTTTTTCGTTTTCCAACAGGCGTGTCGCCTGTTTTTTCGGATGCGTCCCCGTTCTTCCGGCTCGGAGGTCCAGAGGGTCGGGCTTATAATGTCCCTGCTGCGGGGCTCTGCCCAGACTTGGGCCTTTTCCATTCCCGAGGGTTCCCCCTCTCTGCAGTCGGTGGACTCCCTTTTTCAGGAACTCGGGGGTATCTTCGATGAACCGGACCGAGTGGGGTTGGCGGTTGCGCGGTTGCTGGCGCTGCATCAGGGGTCGCTTTGTGTGGAGGATTATTGCTCCAATTTCAGACGCTATGCGGGTGATACTGCATGGAACGATAGTGCCCTGAAAGACGTTTTTATGCAAGGCCTCTCAGACGCGGTCAAAGAACTGTTGATCTCCCATCCCGTTCCCGGGTCCTTAAAGGAGGCTATGGAGTTAGCAGTGAAGGCAGATAGGAGGCTCAGGGCTGGGAAGCAAGATAGACCGACCCATAGAGTCAGGGAGGTCATTTGTCCTGTTCCCTCCCCGTCCGTACCAGTCTCTGTTCCCGAACCTATGGAACTGGACCCGCTGGACTCCAAGGAGCGACGCCGGATTCGGTTATTACATAATCTCTGTCTCTACTGCGGGAAAGCTGGACATCGGGTGATAACTTGCCCCTGGAGGCCTCAGCGCCCACAGTCTGAATCGGCAGAAAGACTTCCAGTCCTAGGCGACTGCAGGGAGAGTCGCCTAGGACCTCAGGTACGTCCTAGACTTCTGATACCATGCCAGGTTAGATTCCGGAACTTCTCCCGCCTAGGGCAGGCGTTTATTGATTCCGGAGCAGCTGCTAACCTGATAAGCATGCGTCTCGTTGAGCCCCTGAGGGCTGAATTTGTGGCGCTGAAGACGCCAATTCGTTTTGCTAGCATTGATGCTACTCCTCTTGCTTCGGGCTTGGTACGATGGAGGACCCCAGTGTTACAACTCATGGTGGGGGGTCGCCATTCGGAAGGTCTATCATTCCTGGTGATGGAGAAAATGTTGGTAGACATGGTACTAGGGATGCCGTGGCTGGCGTTGCACAACCCCCAATTCGATTGGGCCACTGGGGAGCTAACCCAGTGGGGGCCGTCCTGCCATAGCCATCGTGCTCCCCCTCCTCCCTGCTCAGTCGAACAGAAGGGGTACCGGTCCTCTGGAAATCGCAAAAGGAGGGGTCGCACGGGGTGCCATAAGTCTTTGTCGAAACCTGTTGTCTCTTCGGTGATGCCCACCTCCGGTCCCCCGCCGCCCACCCTGGTCTGTGATTAAGTTGAACACAAGGCCCAGGAGGTCCTGGATTCTTGCCGAGGTCCAGGAACCGTACAATATTTGGGGGCCCGGAAGAGTTTTTTGGAGTATGATAGCTCAGATGACAGTGGCGAATGGTTGGACATTGACTCGGAAGACGACCTGAAACATGACGATATGTCAATGGTTGGCCCTGAAGGAAATGGGGCAGCCACAGACTACCGAAGTCATGGACCTGAGGATCAGTCCATGGTGTCCGCTCAGGAGGGTCACATTCTCGGGTTGGTACAGCGTTTTCACAGCCTTTGCCTGGATAAGCCTGGTCGAGTTTCCGGGGGCCCGGAGGTCCCCCGTCAGAGGGGGGGTAATGTTACCATACAGTGCGGCATGGGGTCCCGCGGTCGGCGCGCGTCGCTCCGGCGTCGGCTCCAGCAGCCTGGAGCCCTGTGTCGAGGTCATCCCAGCAGCTTGGGTTGGCCAGTGGGCGGCGGCGTGGGCGTGCCCGCCTGTAGGGTGCCGCCCGCACTCCTCTGTGCTTCTTATACAGCAGTGGGTGGAGTTGCCTCCTCCCACTCTCCGCCCCTGGGCGGAACCTTGTGGTTAAAAGACTGGCAGTGAACTGAGCTCATTGCCAGTTATTGGTTCTGCATGCACCTAGCCAGTCTGTCTGCGGTTCTCCTCAGTCAGTCCCTAGTGTTCGGTCAGCTCCCTCTGGTCCCCTTTTACTCAGTCTGTTTTTGTTGGTTTGGTTTGCCTCTAATCTAGTCTGGCCCAGTCAGCACTAGTTGCTATCCAGCACTCTGCCAGTTTGCCTGTGAGTTCCATCTCCAGCCTTGTCAGTTTTGTTTGGTCTGTTACACCTGCCTCCTCTGTCGGCACTCTGTTCCCCCCATTAGGTAGTTTCCTGCTTGTCAGCCGCCAGGTCCCTAGCCAGTGCAGGGACCGCCGTCCAGTTGTCCGCCTGGGGTTAGCCAGGGCCGAGGCAAGTAGGCAGGGACAGTGGGGTGCGGGAAGATCAGGGCATCCCACTTGGCGCTCGGGGGGCAGAGTGCCGTAACAGGATCATCAGATTTTCATTAGCTTTGGTTATTTTTATAGCTAGACTGGCGCAAGTCCTGCAGACTAAACTATTCCGGTATCCAAAAGTGACAATCCTGACAGGATGGGTAAAAATGCCAATGCAAACAGAGCCTTACGAACTTAAACTTGACTATTTTTACATCAGTTGCGGAGAAAATATTGAATCATGAGAAAATGGAATTGGCTTAGATCCTTCATTTATATGAATAAAAATCAAAATGCCACAGAAAGCAGGTATAGAAAATTATTTGTTTCTAGATTTGTGGCAAAAGGTTATGAACGATCTTTAAATGTTGTGTATGACAATGGTCTTGACATAAAGTGAGGTCCTGAAAACATTATTTTATAATTTTGGTGTAGGAGATCTTCAATGACCTGTATACAACCTCAACCACAACCAAACTAAAGATCTTTGGATTGAATTGGCCTGCTTAGCCAGGCTTTGTGATCTAACCCTGATACCCTGATTTCATTAATGCTGTTATAGCAGAATAGACTGTAACAGAAGAAAAGAGAGAATGATTGCCGTATTACTAGTGATGGATGGGATGTGTAAGTTTCCTAATACTTTTGGACATATAATAATATTTTAATTGTGAAGATTTGAAATAGTTTTTGGCTTAACTTTACATTAATAAGAACAAAAAAGTAAAAAACATTTTCTATGTTTTTAACATTATAACAATGAGAAAGAAAGAAGAAGAAAAAAGCTAAACATGTGGAAATGGTACAAAGTAAAGTCCTATGTTTCATGGAGAAACTGATGCAAAAATCATGTGTGGGAATACGGACACATCAGATGATTTTTCTTTGCTTTTATTCTTTTAATTTGCTTGTATAATCAGGTGCATAATACAAACATGTTTGTATTATGTACCTGATCATACAACCATAATGAAAGAATAAAAGCAAAGAAAAAAATCATCTGATGTGTCCGTATTCCCATGTATCCACTATCATTTAAACAAGCCATAGGACCGAATGGCAGAACGGATGTGAGTATGATTTTCTCTGCATGCACAGACTACAAGCACCGCAAGCAGCTAAGAAGGTGAGATAACTTCTTATTATTTCAAGTAAAGACAAAAATCATGTGTATAGCATAAAAAGTACTAAAAATTGTTAACGTTTCCCTGGTCATTAAACCCCTCCCCCTGCAGTCACTTTTGGCTTTCCTGACCAGGCCCCTCTTTTCAAATCTGACATGTGTCACTTTAACTGGTATCATCACTCCTTAAGGAAAGCATCTAGAAGATGAGTGAGGGGACTTTAAAAGGCCATTCATGGTTCTCAGGGAAATATATGCAAATAAGGAAGATGGAACAATACCTCTATAGCGTCACCTATTGGATGGCAGCATGCCTGCAAATCAATGTTCGACCCTTTTTACAGGTCTTTGAAACAAATACCCCGAAACAGCTGTCTGTGTATGGATTCTGGCTTGGTTTTCAATTCCCAATCTTTGTTTCAAAGACCCGTATGAAGGGTTAGACATTGATTTGCAGGAATGTTGCCATCTGAAAGGTGGCACTGCAGAGGTATTGTTTCATCTTCCTTATTTACTTGTGCAAGTGATTCTGAGAGTGTTTTTTATGACGCACGGTCTTTTATGGTAGTGGTCATTTTTGGTCAATATGTTTTGGGTTTCTTTGTTTATTTAATCTGAAATTTACTGAAATTTTTGAAAAATTAGCAATTTTCAGACTGAAATTTTCTGCTTGCAAAACAGATAATCATGCTACGCAAAATAGCTAATAAATAACATTTGCCATATATACCCTGCACGTCAGCACCATTTTTATTTATTTTGCACATCAGAAAGCGTATAATTATAGCGACAAGTTTTCTAATTTTGATGAAATTACCAAAACTCTACTTTTAAGGGACCAATTCAGTTCTGAGATGACTTTCTGAGGCTTATACATTAGAAACCCCAATAAATCACCCTATTTTAAAAAGAGCATGCCTCGGAGTTTTCATATCAGCGTTTATAAATTATTTTAACTCTTTAGGTGTTTCACAGGAACAAAAGCAATGTGGAGGATACATTTTTGATTTTAATATATTTTTAGCAGGTAAATAAAACTCAGACTTTATTAACCTGTATGTGCACTTTTTAGAAATACCCCACATGTGGCCCCAGTGTGTGAGGGCTTGTTTTTTGTAGGATATTTTAAGGAGACGACCTGTTCAAAATAACTTAATTCTGACATTGTTATACTTTTTGGAATCAGTTCACTGTGTGGTATAAATTATAAATTATTCTTATTCTGCAGGTCAGTGCAGTTGCGACAATTCCAAATTTGTATGAATATGTTTAGATTGTTTTACTGCTTTTGCACAGTGTATTATCTCTAACAGTCATGTTCATCACTGACAGTAAAGTCTATTTGACCTCTGGTTGCCATGGTATCCATTAGCACCACATGATTATGTAGTGTCACTACCTGCTAAGCTCCAACCCAATGGTTGCAGTGGGATCGCGGCTCAAGTTACAGTCATGATTCTGCTATGATTACTGGGGTTCAGCTTCTGCAACGTTGTCTAATCAGTGTTGTACATGTTCAGTGTGATGCGAGAACTACTGGCCCGCTGCGCCATACATAAATTGGAAACACTTGGCCTTGTGATGTATCAGCAGAATCATAGAGCCATTGGCTACCTGGTGAGCGCCTCTGCCCATTTGTTTTAGCAATCAGTAGAGGTCTTAAAACTTGATATCCCCATCAATCAAAATATCTCACATTGCTACCCTATGTCAGAAGTTTTTAAAAAGTTTACCCTTCATGCAATAATAACATTTTTACAGTGCTTAAAATTCTACTCTGACAGACATGGCTATCCATGAAGTGTAGCTAAGTGAAATAATCTTTACTTTCTATTAAAGCATTTGTTTGTTCACCTTGTAGCATACATAATATGCATCTTACCGTTACTGTAGCAACTAAATCTAAGAAATTCTGCATGATGGTAAAGGCTTACGTCAACGCAATAAGCCACAAATCTTTACCGCATCTAAATGTCCTATTAGAAACACATCAGACACACATCGTTTTAAATAGAAGAAATCACGAGAGTTTTATACCGTGTGTTGAACAAAAGTGAAATGTTTTTCAAGTTCAATCAAGACGAGTATCACTGTGTAAAAGAAAATCCACTAAAACAAAGATAAAAAAACAAAGCCTTAGGCCTCAGTCACACGGGCGTATCGGCACCCGAACACCGGCGCCGATGCGCCCGTGTGACTGCAGGAAGGAGACGGACGTACCTAAAGACGGTCGTCTCTCTGCAGCGCCGGAGGAAAGAACACATGACCGGCAATGAAGCCAGTCATATGTTCTTTCCTCCAGCGCTGCAGAGAGACGGCCGTCTGCAGGTACGTCCGTCTGCTGGTGTCAGTCACACGGCGCATCGGCGCCGGTGTACGGGTGCTGATGCGCCGTGTGACTGAGGCCTTAGGCTGACTTTACAGGGGAGTCAAAATCGCGCAGGATGTGTGCGTTATGAGACGCACAGATCTCACACAAATATGAACCCCTATTCTTTTGAATGGGGTCATACACATGAGTGATGTTTTCCTGCATGGCATCGCGATGGATGCTGCGCAGGAAACAAATCGTAGCATGTACAATCTTGCTGTGTGCTCTCACATCGCACCACCCATTGTTTTGAATGGAGCTGGTGGCAGCATCGCCGACCCCATTGAAGCTAATAAGATAAACTCTGCCATCCTCTGCCACGGCTGTGACAACCACTCCGGAGGTTCCCTGCATGCCCGAAGTGATGCAAGACTATTTTCATATGAAAACGCCTCGCATTCTTAGGGATTTCACATGGGAGGCAGCGTGATATGGGGGTGAGATTCACAGCCTGTGAAGGTAGCCTTAGGGTACGTAGAAAAAAAAAATTCTGTCAAAATTCTCAGGCACAGCTTGGATCAGACATTACAAGGACATCCCGTCCCTGTACCGTCTGAACACAGCGCATTGATATGTGCTATTCTTGTCTGAAAATCAAGAATAGGAAATGTTGTGATTTCTTTCACTCTGCTAGTCATCTGAGTAAAAAAAGCCAATGTGCACACACCCATTCCAATGAATGGGTGCTATTTCTGTCCAATTTTTTGCTCCAAAAATTGTACAGAAAGATATTGTCTGTGTGCATACACCCCTATGTAGTTTTTTCCACTGTGCGTTCTTCAAAATTATTATTAAACCTTGTGTCTTTTATATGTAGAATGACCCTCTGGTTTTGGTATCAAATTTTGTTCTGGAATCAGAGGGGGCAGTTGGTTTCCTGTGCTGACACCCTTCTGATCTGTTGGTTCCAAGTCCCATTTTCAGCTGTCCAGGATGGCTGATGGAATCTTTAAACTACCTAATCCCCACAGTGCATTGGTAGTCTTACACTACTAATGTACTATATCTGCTCTCTGATTGGTCGGCACTGCTCACATGATGTGTGTTCTACAATTAATGAGCAGTGCACAGTGTGCATTAGATAGTGGCCACCTTGCATGGCAGAAAAAGGATCCTGTACCGGCAGATTGGAGGGGTATTGATAAAGAAGAATAACAGCTGGTGATATACTTCCCTCTTCAGTCCCAGGAAATAATTTTGTCCTGAAACCCCAGAGTCACTTTGAAAATGAATATTTTACATGCAAAATGTTAGTCCTTATCCAGGGGCAACATGCATTGGTGCATCTGAGGCTCCCAGATCCCACTATTAAGCCAAATTGGGGGGAAGAGCCTGGTGGTCACCCCCTAACAATTTGCTTGGGACAGACCATAAGCAGCAAGGCACACGCGCTGACACATCTTAGCTAAGCACCACACTACCTGCAACCAAGGCCAATCACTGCCTGCGGGTGGCAACACTGCCTCTTCTCCTGTGTTACATGCTGGCATTGCTGTCCACCCCCCCTTCCCCCCGCACAACCCTGCGTCCACAGTGCGCACAAAATTTTCCCTGCGCACCGTTTAGCTGCCCTCATGCCACACATTGGGTTGATAGCCACACCACCCTCATGTCTATTTATAAAAGTGTCTTGGATGAGGAGGAACCGGAGACACAGACTACAGAGGGTTGGCAGGGCCTGGCAGCGACCCTCTTTGAAAGTGTGGGCAATAACCCACAATGCTGATGAGAATTGATGATAAATTGATGTACGATCATAATTCCAATCCCATGCCACCTCCATCACAAAACTGTCAGGAGCCGCAAATGTGGGCATAAAGGGGACTCAGATGCCAGTACTTCTACACATCTCCACAATGCAGCAGCACATACTAACAACAAAGATTGGTTTGAAGCAGGAGGCATCGCAAAAGTGGCCACCACAGGTATACAGTGACCCTGTGAAAGTCTCATTAAATAGGTTACGCTTCCTGTGAATGCTCCAATCCAGTATCTAGGATAACTGTGGTAATTTGTAACACGAGAGATAATACATGCCGACCAGTGCTGATCCCCAGACCCCAAGGAGGAGGAGGAGGTGGTATAATAAGCCCGAGAAACCGTGACCGAGGTAGGACCCACAATATTCTGTGTGGGAAGCACGTGAGCGGGCCCAGGGTCAGACTCGGTCCCAGCTTCCACCTGGTTGAACCAATGTGTCGTCAGTTACGGTTCCTTTCATCACTCCAAAGACTGGATAAACCACGGAGACGTTCCACAGGCCAAACCTGGCGCAGTTGCATCCCCCCCAGGACCTCTGCCTCTGCCCACACCCTCAGCAATCGTGGGCATAAAGCGGACTCGAATGCTAGTACTGCTGTGAACGTCTCATTAAATCAGTTACGGTTGCTTTCATCGCTCCAAAGACTGGATGAACCACGGAGATGTTCCACAAGCCAAACCTGGCACAGTTGCATCCCCCAGGACCTCAAACTCTGCCCACACCCTCAGCAATCGTGGTCATAAAGTGGATTCGGATACTAGTACTGCTGTGAACGTCTCATTAAATCAGTTACAGTTGCTTTCATCGCTCCAAAGACTGGATGAACCACGAAGAAGTTCCACAGACCAAACCTGGCGCAGTTGCATCATCCCCCAGGACCTCAGCCTCTGCCCACACCCTCAGCAATTGTGGGCATAAAGCGGACTCGGATGCTAGTACTGCTGTGAACGTCTCATTAAATCAGTTACGGTTGCTTTCATCGCTCCAAAGAAAGGATGAACCACAAAGAAATTCCACAGGCCAAACCTGGCGCAGTTGCATCCCCCCTCCCCCAGGACCCCTGCCTCTGCTCACACCCTCAGCAATCGTGGGCATAAAGCGGACTCGAATGCTAGTACTGCTGTGGACGTCTCATTAATTCAGTTACGCAACTTTTGATTAGTCCAAACCAGTGTCTTAGATAACTGTGGTAACATGAGAGCAAATACATGTCGACCAGCGCTGATCCCCAGACCCAGTGGACGAGAACTATTAACCCAGTGGATAGTGCAGATAACTGCGCCTACTTCACCGCACACAAGGAAAGTGTATTGTGAGATGCTCTGCACAGGGGCATAGAACTATTAACCCAGTGAATAGTGCAGATAACTGCGGCTACTTCATCGCACACAGTGAATGGTAGATGTCAGATACTCTGCACAGGGGCAGAGAATTACTAACCCAGTGGATAGTGCAGATAATTGTGGCTACTTCACCGCACACAAGGAAAGTGTATTGTGACATGCTCTGCACAGGGGCAGAGAACTATTAACCCAGTGGATAGTGCAGATAACTGCGGCTACTTTACCGCACACAAGGAAAGTGTATTGTGAGATGCTCTGCACAGGGGCAGAGAACTACTAACCCAGTGGATAGTGCAGATAATTGTGGCTACTTTACCGCACACAAGGAAAGTGTATTGTGAGATGCTCTGCACAGGGGCAGAGAACTATTAACCCAGTGGATAATGCATATAACTACGGCTACTCCAACACACACAGTGAATAGTAGATGTCAGATACTCTGCACAGGGGCAGAGAACTATTAACCCAGTGGATAGTGCTGATAACTGTGGCTACTTCACCCAACAGAGAGAATGGTAGATGTGAAATGCTCTGCAGTGCCCGAGAAAAAATTAGCATACTGTTTATCGATGAGAACGCTGCCCAATGCACTGCACACAGAGAATGGTAGATGTGAAATGCTCTGTAAAGGCCTAGATGCTTGAAGATAAAAATTGGTGCACTACTGCTCCCAGACAGCCACAAAAGTAATGCACACAATGAGAAGTAGCCCTATGAAGGACTGTTGGGTTCTTGATGTCAGGATCCCTGCCTAACCACACCCTACACTAGCACTTTCCCTATATCAGCAGCAGCTGTTTCCCTAACTTCTGCCACCATACGGTCTGAGGCGAGGCGCTCGGCGGTCACCTGATCCCGCCAGCCACTCACTGCTGTAGACGTGTACAGGGCTGGCACATCACAGCAGGAAGTGGTAATGTCTTCCCTGCATGTTTATTGGCTAAAAAATGGTGCTAAACATGCGGGGAAGGGAAATGAAAGTGACTCGAGTACCGCTTGGTGTTCATCTCGAGTAACGAGCATCTCGAGTACCCTAATTCTCGAATGAGCATCAAGCTCGGACTAGTGTGCTCGCTCATCTCTACCCATAAGCCTTTTTGCAGAGGCTGTTTTGATCCATTTCCACTGCTTCTATCAGCTCAGTTACTTTACAGGACAATCATTGAACTGCATCCCATCACAAATTATTACTAGAGTGCATGGAGAAGGCTGAAGGTGACATTAAAAGTAAGTTTTTTTCTTTAGGGCTCATGCCCTTGGCCAGGCCGGATTCTGACTGCGAAATTAAGCAGGTGGAGAGGGAACACATGCTGATGTTCCAAAAATACAGTTGAAATGTCTCTGGAAAGTCTACTTAGTCTATTTAGGTGGATAAACTTATTGATTCATGTTTATTTCAATCAAACTGTTGACTTGTAAGAGTAAGTACACACAGCAGATTTTGGTGTAGATTTTTGCATGGATTATAAACCAAATTCAACACCAAATCTACATTTAATTCATTTGAACGGGAGTCGTATTTTTCAACCATGGACTTGAGGGCAATAGTTGATGTAATTCAGGGCTCACATAATACCAAGTGTCTGAAACACATTTGTTCTCAGGTATGAAAAAGATACAAGAACTCTATGATATCAAAATGATGTAGCCATTTCATTCAGCTGAACTACGTGTCACTGTGATCCTTCTGTGCATGCACAGGCCTCAGGCCTTGAAGCTTTTAATCAGGAAGGGGGAAGATATTCATCATCGGGTACACTTAGTACCAACCCATAACAGTACATTGGTAAGTAAACATAGCCATAGTTTCTTTTTTGTGATTTTGTAATATTTTCCCTTTTTTATGATTACGTCAACAGTGTGATGCAGCAGCGAAAAAAAAGGCAAACACAATTCTGGGATGTATTAAGAGAAGCATAGAGACTAGATCACGTGAGATAATTATCCTCCTCTACTCTTCCTTAGGCCTCATTCACACGAGCGTGTTTATGCGGAATTCAACGAATAGTCAAGTGCTGCCTGTGATTGGCTGAGCTCTGTGACCAATCACAGGTAGTGCTCAGCTGTCATTCAATGAATGGCTGAGTGCTGCCTGTGATTGGCGGAGCGCTCAGCCAATCAGATACAGCCCTTTCAGCATCCAGGGATTTTAAATCCCCGCCTGCTGAAAGAACTTCGCTACACTGCCAGGAGATCAAGCGGCTACACACGCCTGAGCCCTAACAGCGTCGGAGAGGTGAATATATACTTTTTTATTTTTACACAAGCCTGGGATAATTTTCAGGGAAGGGCTTATAACCCTTCCCTGAAAATCACTGCAGGGGTTGCCGGCAGTCCATTGCTTTCAATTGGGTTGCCATCAGCAGCCGCAGCCCCGTTAAAAAAAGCAGTCATGCATTGAGCTGCATTTACCCATGTTTTTGCACGTATGTGGGCGAGCGGTTTTGTGTGCAGCTATGTACGTGCGAACACTCGCTCATGTGAACGAGGCCTTAGTCAGACCTCATTTGGAATACTGTGTCCACTTCTGAGCATCTTGATTTAACCCCTTTCCCCTCCAGAGCGTAAGTTTACGTCCTGGCAGCGGGTTACTTCCTCCAACAGGGCATAAACTTACGTCCTGGGGATAGCGCAAAATCATAAGTGATCTTGTGCTATCCCGCAGCCGGCCTCCCACTGCAACAATGTGGGTGCATCGGAAATGCACCCCCCACTGTTAACCCCTTCCCTGCCGCGATCTATGTAGATCGCGGCATGGGAAGAGTTCACAGAGGGAGCAGAGAGCCCGGCTTGTTGCTATGGCAACAGGACGCCAGATACCGGTGCCCTGCCATGCTTTAACACAGCGATCATCAGTGCTGTGCCTTAAAGGGGTTGTCCCGTTAAAGGAAGTGGGGTTAAGCACTTCTGTATGGCCATATAAATGCACTTTGTAATATACATCGTGCATTAAATATTGGCCATACAGAAGTTATATACTTACCCCCTCCGGTGTTGGCGTCCCGTCTCAATGGCACCGACCGAAGCCTCTTCTGCCTGGATTAGACGTGTTTGCGCAGTCTGCCCTCTTCTGTCCCGCTCCAGCGTGCTCGTGCCGCAGAGGTCTTCTGCACATGCGCAAAAGACCTGTGCGGCCCGAGCAAGCCGGAGCGGCCCCTTCAGCGGGACAAAAGAAGCAGACAGCGGAAGCGCGTCTAATCCAGGCAGAAGAAGGCTTCGGTTGGCGCCATGGAGACGGGGATGACATCAGAATTACACGGATCCATGGCGACGGGGACGCTAGCAACGGAGCAGGTAAGTGAATAACTTCTGTATGGCCAATATTTAATGCACGATGTATATTACAAAGTGCATTTATATGGCCATACAGAAGTGCTTAACCCCACTTTCTTTCGCGGGACAACCCCTTTAAGTCCCTCAGAGGGACACAAACAGTAAAATAATAAAGATGTACAAAAAAGAAAACCATGTTAAAAAACATTTTTTTGTGCTTTTTGTCATAATAGCATAAACAAGGTAAAAAAAATTAAAAATCCCACATATTTGGTATTGTCGTGTCCGTAACGATACATACAATATGTTACACATGCTATTGCCCCCGCATGTAAAAAAGCGTTAAAGAAACGCTAAAAAAACTGAGGCAAAATGTTAATTTTTAGCATTTTGCCTCCCTAAAAACGCAATAAAAGTGATCAAAAAAGCCACATGTACCCCAAAATGGTAACAATAAAAACTACAGCTCGTCTCGCAAAAATAAGCCCTCACAGAACTCAGTTCATGGAAAAATAAAAAAATTACAGGACTTTGAATGCAGCAATTTAGAAAAAAAATAAAATAAGATTTCCAAAAAAGGGGGGTTTTATTGCAGAAAAGCGGAAAAGCCTAAAAAAATGTAAGAATTTTGGTATCGTTGTAACCGTACCGACCCGCAGAAAAAAAGGATTGTGTCATTTATGCTGCATAATTAACGCTGTAAAAAAAAAAAAATCTATGGCAGAATTGATGCGTTTTCTCTCCCTGTTATCATAAAAAAAAATAATTAAAGTTTTATAATATATGTACCCAAAAATGACACCATCAAAAACTATGGTTTGCCACGCAAAAAACAAGCCCATATACGGCCGCGTCGACGGAAAAATAAAAAACTTATGACTTTTGAAAAATGCAGATGAAAATCCGTCAAAAATCGTTGCGTCCTTAAGCCCAAAATAGGCCATGTCCTTAAGGGGTTAAAAAGAGACATAGCAAACTGGAGCAAGTTCAGAGAAGAGTTACCAAGATGGTGAGTGGTCTGCAAATCATGTCCTACGAGGAACGGTTAAAGGATCTGGGAATGTTTAGCTCACAGAAAAGAAGGCTGAGAGGAGACTTAAAGGGGTTGTCCCGCGGCAAAACATAATTTTTTTTTTTTTTTACACACACCCCCAGTTAGTCCACAGTAATGCCCCATCCATGTGTTATTTTTTTTTTTTTAATTCCTCTTACCTGGATCCCTGTTCTGCAGCTTTGTCTTTTCTTCTTTCAAAGATGGCGCCGCTGGTCTTCTCCCACGGTGCACCGCGGGTCTTCTCCCATGGTGCACCGTGGATGTTCTTCTCCATCCTGCGTTCCACTGCCGATTACAGCCAACTCATTGGCTGATCGGCACCATGTGATGGAGGCGGGGCTACGATGACGCGGAGAAGAGGGAGGAGCCAGGACGCCGCTCGTGAGCCCGGACACAGCCAGCAGAGGATTCTTATCTGTGCAAGCGCCGACTGTTGCGGCGACCAGAGAAGAGGCTTCATCGTCGCCATGGAGACGGGGACGCCAGCGCCGGAGGGGGTAAGTGTATAACTTCTGTATGGCCAATATTTAATGCACGATATATATTACAAAGTGCATTAATATGGCCATACAGAAGTGTATAACCCCACTTGCTTTCACGGGACAACCCCTTTAATAGCTGTCTACAAATATCTGAAGGGCTGCTACAGTACAGAGGGATCAGCCCTATTCTCATTTGTACAAGGAAAGACTAGAAGCAATGGGATGAAACTGAAAGAGAGGAGACACAAATTAGATCTTAGACAGTGATCAATGAGTGGAACAGGTTACCACAGGAGGTGGTGAGTTCTCCTTCAAAGAAAGTCTTCAAACAAAGCCTGCACAGACATCTGTCTGGGATTCTCTAGTGAATCCTGCACTGAGCAGGGCGGTTGCACCCGATGACCTCGGAGGTTCCTTCCAACTCTATCATTCTATGATTCTAGTGACAAATCACTTCCTACCAGAGATCTCTGTACAATTTACATCAGAAATTTCCCACACGTATTTTGTCCATTCACAAGAGCTAAATCTGCATGTGGATCCGCAGCAAAATAGGCATCAGAAATATGTAACTTAACTACAGATTTCTGCCCCGGTTTTAAAGGTGAAATTTACACAGAAAAATCCATGGAAAATGTCGCCACCTGAGCATTCTTCAAGGCCGGCATCACACGAGCATATGCGTACTTACGCAATCATGAGTGCAGTTTTTTTTTGCAGAAAGAATGTTGGTTTTTGTGTGCATATCAGTGTATGTTACTGTCCTTTTTCCATGTGCAAAGCATACGCATTTATACATGGCAAAAAAAACTACACACCAATTGAAATGACTAAATAGTTTAATCCCAGATGTGTTCCTTTTTCTGCACAATTATTCACATTGTTTCACACATCTTCTAGAATACTTTGCACGCATTTGTGCATCCCCATGGGAACTATGGGGACTTTTGAACAGGCAAATAGTGTACACTGTGTTCTTTTTGCTTGACCGAAATGCACAGAAAGGTACGTGCATGTGGACGAACCCTTTGAAATCAATGGGTTCTATTTACATAGTAGTTAGAGTTGAGCGAACACGCTCATCCGAGCTTGATGCTCGTTCGAGTATTAGCATACTCAATGGTGCTCGTTACTGGACGAGTACTACGCCGAGTTCGACCCCACCCCATTTTGACCCCTCACCGCAGAGAGAGAGAGAGAGGCCCCCTGCACACAGGCGGAAATTCCGTGGCAGGATTTCCCACAGAATTTCCACCCATGGAAGCTGTCACAGGATTGGGTCAGAAAACACAATCCTAGGCAGATGAACACGATTTGCCTGCGCGAAATCACGCGCAGAAAACAAATCGCGGCATGCTCTATTTTTGCTCCAGAGCAGAGCCCCGCACAGAAATGTCACTCCCTAGCCGCCAACAACGGAGCCGTGGGAGCAGGTGAGTGCCACACTGTTCTCTGCAGGGGCTCTGGTCGGGTCCCTCTGTGAGAATTTTCGCAGCTGGTTCCAACCCGGCTGTCTGCAGGCGGCCAGAGAGAGAAAGAGAGAGAGAAGGAAAAAAAAAAGCTCGGCACCCGGCAGGTCCAATACAAAAATGCTTAAGTCCCCCACGGGGTTCGTTACTCGAATAGAGCTCTCGAATATTACGAAAAGCTCAACTCGAATAACGAGAACCTAAGCATTTTGGTACTTGCTCATCTCTAATAGTAGTATTTTAAGGAAACTCATTTTCTTGTAATGCATTTCTGTAAATTTTTGTTGCAAATTGATGCAAATGCTCATTTGCTGCAGTTTTAAGAGCTGTTTGCAATTTCCTTGATTTTTTTTAAACAAGTTGTCGTATTTTATTTGCATCACATCCAGCTTTAACTTGTAAAGACACTTGTTGGCAGGAGAGATAAAAATGTCTTAGAGGTAGCAATAAATACATATTACTGTTGGGGTCAGAAAGGACAGGATTTTTTATTTTCCAGCACTGAATTATGGAGGATATAAGAGACCATGCTGTGTGAAATGATTTCTCTCAGGTGCACAGCGTCTCAAAAGAGCCCTTTTTCTGTTTATTACAGAGGGTAAACAGCTTTATATGCAAGTAAATAAAAAGTGAACTACGAGAATGCTGAAATAGCAAAAAAAAAAGGTTTATAAAGTATTTTCCCCCTAAAATCAATATACTGTACCTTGAAAATAAATCTTTGAGCTGTCCATCTGTTTAAAGTCTACTGATATTTTATTCAGCGGCTGCTTCAGTGTTTTTAGTCCCCTACGTAGATAACTGTAACGACACCGGCTGCGAACAAGAAGGCAGAACTGGACTTCAGTCATAGCAGTAGCCTTTCTTGGGTAATAATGGCATCTCTCAGAGCTCAGATATTCCCAAGGCTTCCAGCAAGGCTGCATCGTGTAACAACTGGACAAGTGAATGAGCAAGGATATGAAGCACATATGAACTACTACATGATGCAAAAATACAAACTCAAGTCTAAGTGCCAAAGTCAAAACATACCCACAGGTAATATCCCCTAAAATATAATCTAAATACTTTATTATTCAAAAAGACAAAAACAACATAATATTTAAAATAAAGGGGCAAATGGTGGTAGCAAATGAGATGTGACTAGTAGTCATCAGTCATTATCATGTGTGTAATTGTGCACATACACACTCTTTCACATGGCCCGAGGCGGTTTTTATGTGCGTCTGTTGGCTCCTGTAAAACTGCGTGAACGGGTGCACAAATCTAACATTTGTGTGCCCATTCAGACGGCACGGGCCCGGCTCATATACGCTGAGCCCGCAATGCCGTTGGGTGGGGGAAGACAGTTTAGCTTTGCTGCGTTGTTCTTTCCCTTCCCTCCCCCTCGCTGGCCCTCTGCCTTTCTACTCCCCTCCGGCTGTTTGCAATGGTAGGGGGCAGGATGGGGGTGGAGCTAAGCTCCCACCTTCTCCCTGACCCTTGTCCGCAGCCAGCAATGGAAGGGGGTCGGGATGGAGCAGCGTATAGCTCCACCTCTGTTCCATCCCCTCTCAGTGCAAACAGCTGGAGCGGAGGAGAGAGGAGGAGAAAAAGAGGGAGGGAGTTTAGCAGTCACACTGCTAAACTCCCTCCCACCTCAGTTCTCCAGACACTGTCATGGGCTCCCATAGGAATCTATGGCAGCAGCTGTATTCTGACCTGGAAAGATAGTTTCAAGACTATCTTTTCTGCCTGGCGTAAAAGTGCCCGGCACTATATAGGTTGGCTGGGCACTTTTATGCCACAGGAATATGCTTGTGTGATCTAATGCATTGGAATCCAATGCAGCAGATGGTAGCGTAAATCGTCTGGCCGTGAAAACGGCGGTCGATATACACTTGTTTGAATAAGCCCTAAAACATAGGCCTGGATAGCTAATTTCCAAAAGTCTATGTAGAGATTAGTAAATCAGCACCACCAAAACCCTATTAAAATTGAATCTATAGCCACCCCGACATGTTTCATCTTGCGGCTATAGTCCTGGTTGTTGTTCCCCCTGAGGACGCCACAAGTGGGTGTGAGAGCAAACATCGTATGCTCCCCCACAGAACCGCAACTTAAGCGAGACCAGTAAGAAACTACCTAACCTTAGTCACAAGTGTGAACGTGTTGGAGAGGCTGTACAGTTGAGAGTGTTTAACCCAAGAAGGAGATCCATCGGATAACTGTGACTGAGGATATATGTGCCTTGGGGAACCCGAACTGTAACAGTGTACAAAACGAGGCAAAAGATGAAAGCCTACAATTCATTCTACAAATATTACATTTGCAAAGTGCAAGTTATTCTTTATTGTATGTAAGAAGAATCGTTATTTTGAGTAAAAGGACAAAACCGCATGTCCCCATTTTTTGTTGGAAAAGTACTCTTGTGTGTGGACTACTCTTCATTCAGGATGGGTGATTTGTCACTTATCCAGGGACGTTGGTGTCATGATGACAAACAGGAACTACTCTAAGGTAACCACGGTTACATCTGCTGGTAACAAGGTTGGGTGATTCTTCAGCCGTTTGGGTAAGAGACAGTAGAGCCACCATGACATATTACCATCTTATGCCCTGCTGTCTCCCGGCTTGAAGGCCTGACGCTTGGACGCTGCACTTGCAGAAAGTTATCACAGTCAAGTTAGAATTTGCTATATCTGTAACTTACTAATACACAGTATTCAGAAGTACTGCAGACTTTTCTTTCTTTTGGTAGCCATGCCCTCTTCTGCTTTGACAACCACATTGATTCTGCCCTGCCAATAGCTGATGATGGATGGGCATTTGATGTGACCCAATCCATCAGTACCTCTTGTTGAAACAAAGTGTGCCAGATTCCTTTGTGGACACTGGCATATTAATTAGTACAGAATTTTGGATCTAAAACAACATGGTAAACATTCACATTAGGATAGGTCAAACATGTTTAAAGTATGATAGAAGGACCTTTCTGAGTTCAAGATGGACTACAAATTAATGCTCCAAATTATTATCAGTTTCCAGAAGACAGATTACTAATTTTTTAAATCAATAATTCAAGAGTATTAAAAAAAATGTTCTCTCTTCAGTACTATTGAATGCATCTAAGTATCCTTCTGTATCTAAGTATCTGTAAGCGTAACCTGTAGTAGTGTTTTATACATTATTTTATTTCATAGTTATTAATACTTCATTACTCTGACAAAAGCAGTCAAAAACAGAAGTCATTGAATTCATTGAATGGCCAAGTGCTGACTGTGATTAGCTGAGCACTCAGCCAATCAGACACAGCCCTTTCAGCAGGCAGGGATTTTAAATCCCCATCTACTGAAAGAACTTCATTACAGTGCAGAGAGAACAAGTGGCTAGACGCGCCTGAGTCCGGCAGCGGTGGACAAATGAGTATATATTTTTTACTACAGCTAAGGATGAATTTCAGAAGAGGGTTTATATTTAAAGCCATTCCCCGAAAATCACTGCAGGGGGGCCAGCAGCAGTGGCCCCATTGAAATCAATAGGAGAGCTTTGCGATCCTCTGCCACAGCCATGTAGAGAGGAGGAACTAGGCAGCATTCATTGAAGTCTTCTTTATTAAATAGCCATGAGAAAGCAAGCAGCCACGTATCGACCCTGTGCTCGGGTCTTTATCAAGCTAATGCTCCATTACATCAAACCCACACTAAATAGTATCCTCTTACCAATCACAAAACATAAAGTAGATGACAAGACAAGTAACACCTGTGTGCTCACACACTTACCCGCCCAGCCCACTGGTCAGTGTCCGGGATAGTATGGCGGCATATAGCAATAGCAATTAATGACAGCAGCTCCTCCTACACATAGCTGCACGTTCAGATACGCCCCTTGTGATATCAGTACGTCTCAATGTATCTCCGTTACCAGGGGAACTAACTCCCCTCCTCCACTGCATTCTCCGGTGTATCCTTTATGCTGTCAGCACGTCTAGACTTCTCTTACAATACACACCCAGAGATCATGTGCTGCATCCCACACTGCCAGGGAGATTAACCCTTGAATTTCAGAAGAGGGTTTATATTTAAAGCCATTCCCCGAAAATCACTGCAGGGGGGCCAGCAGCAGTGGCCCCATTGAAATCAATAGGAGAGCTTTGCGATCCTCTGCCACAGCCGTCACAGCTGTGGTAGGGGATTCTTTACTTACTGCGGGGAGTCCCCTTGTCACTGAGCACTGTGACAGTGCTGTCAGTGTTCAGTGACAAGGGGACTCCCCACGGGAAATATTGACACGCAGCACGGACCTATGGTGCACGCAAGTCCTATGTTTTGCAGGTACATGTATTTGCTTGCCTGTAAAACGCAGACATGTGAACACACCATAGGGAACCAATAGTTCTAACAGACACGTGGTTTCGTGAGGACATATGTACGCCCATAAACACGCTGGTCTGAACGAGGCCTTACCTCATAAGAAACCTTTTGTGAGGCCTTTTATGAGGCTTTACCCCATAAGAAATTTTATCTCATGTCATATTTTATTTTTGACTTTCATTGTTATTGCTAAGCCCTAGAATGAAAGAAACTTGAGACAATTGTCATATTTTCATGTGACAAATGCCACACTTCTCTGTTTACTCCAGCGATGGATATCCGACGCTGTATATTATGTTTAAATGCATTCTTTCTGTGTAAAGTACCTACATAACGGCCCATTATTCACTCCTGTATTCTAAATAAAATGTACATTTGATCTATGTGTTCACACAATTCTATAGCATACAGCAAGAAAGCAAAAATTACAACAGCAAAAGTCAGATCAGTAGTCTGCATGGGATAATCCTATTGCTTTATGATCCATTAAACTAAGATTTCTTAGGGAATTGAAATACAGAAAATATAGGTACATTGACTGAAGTTTCACATCTGTCGGGACTGGAAATGCTGTTTGGTGTAAGTTGACAACACTGACAGAGACGCTGAAGCATGAGCTTAGCACTACTCAACAGGGAAATCAATTAGTAGCAGCAATAGAGCGCTGCTTACACAGTAGGAACAAGAGGAATTTATTGTATTTTCCCTAAGAAAATGTAGCGAGATATTCTATGTATGTTATTAAATCACCAAATAAGTGAAGGATCTGAAGTAAATAGAAATGGTGACGTTACAGGAATTTACATTGGTATATTAATGCGTGAAAACCTCCACTGTATTAATACAAAACTATTAAAACATCTTTATATCTATGGATTTTTCACTGTGGACCAAATTGAAGACAATTTCAGTAAATGGAGAAAAGAAAGAAGAGCGCACTCACTTCTGCGCTTAGCATCTGCGATTGTCAACAGTTGTTTTATTTACCCATTGTATCAATATGGCTGAAACTATCCAATTATATTAACACACTTCATCAAGTACTTGCGGAAAAAAGTAGAGGAAAAATGTACACCTAGGGCTTCTTCACACGAGCAAAAGTGCAAAAACGCCAGCATAGTGCATTTGCATATGGAAGAAGTGTTTCTTGCACACATGCCTGTGCAAATATTGTGCGTATTAGCTCAGGCACTGCTACTTCACATGGGTTGGGGAATCACCCCCGCCATGGTTTAAATGGCTGTTAAGCCAAATGAGGTGTTGGTGTTCGCTGGTATATTCGCACACAAACATAGATTCCTATAGGGACCTTTTGTGCACAAATGTGCATCAAAGAAGAGCATGTTGCGTTTTTTTCGCACACGCGGAATGCGCATGCAGAAACGCTTTGGGTGAGAGAAACTATTGAAATCAAAGAGTTTACTTTATGCATTGCAAATATGTGCACAAATTCACTCATGTGAAGAAGCTCTTAAGACTTCGGGCTTCTTCACATGAGCATAAGCACAAAAACGCATGCATTAGCATGACTTTATGTGCAGTAAAGGTTGCGTTTTCACGCGCATATCTTCACCGGCTATGATTGGCTGGTGCTCCATCCAATCACAGCGCTTACTTACACAGCACTGACGGTGGGGGAATTCAAAGCCGAGCAGGGAGATGACAGCGGGGAGAGTTCTCAAGCAGCTTGCCGCACCGCCAGGGATAGCATCGCACCGGGGACACAGACGCTGGCTGGGAGGGGAGTATTGTGTTTTTTTTTTTACCCAGTATATACTCGAGTATAGCTAGGCTTATACTCGAGTCAATAAGTTTTACCATTTTTTTGTGGTAAAACTTATTGACTCGGCTTATACTCGGGTCAGCTAACACTGAAGTATATACGGAACTTTAAGATGCATTTTCTTTAGACAATTCTCAGTACAGTTAGAACACATGCAGGCAGTAGATAAGCACAGAATCCTTTCTTTCCTCTATGTTTTGCCCTCTTGCTTCTCTCTATTTAATGTTTCTTCTGTTCTTTAGTGCATTACAATTACTTTAGGTCCTTGCTGAATCTTTTCTATTCTTTCAAATATCAATATTCTCTTTTAGTGCATTACACTTACTTTAGATCCTTGCTGAAGTTTATCTATTACTTTCCTTTCCTGTTCTTTTCCTTCTTGGTAGATATTACTCAACTTTGGGTACTCCCACTTGCTGTCCTCCTTCCCACCACACTGGTAAGTAGCTTCCCTCCTCCTCCAAAACTCTCTGTCTAGCAAACTCTTGTAGACTTCTCTTCTTGAGCACCTTTTTCCAGGACTTTTTTTTTCTCTTGCTACTTCTAGCCTCTTCTCTCCTTTTTCTTAACTAACTCCTCCCCTTTACTTTACACCAGACTACTCTCAACCAAATCATGCCTTTCTTCCTATTGCAAGCTGCCTATCTCCTGACTGCCTGCCTAATGCCTCTAAAACTATGCTGAGCCTTACTAGGCAAAGTGTGGTTGACTAACAGTACATTAACCCTTTGCAATCCAATTTTGGATTCAGATTTCCTTGGGGGCTTTCTCTTTCTGCCATTATACAATGGCACCTTCTGCTGACTAGAGCCAGTACTGTGGTGTGGGACATGTTAGAGAGGCCCCCCGACAACAGATCGGCCAGTAATATACAGTAAGAATACCCTGCTGGACGTCTTAAGACATCGGAGCTTTACAACCTTCAATCAGAATGTCTTCAGACGTCAGCAAAGTGGATTGGAAAGGTTACAAATACACATTATTTCACATATAAAACACCCTTGAAGTCTACAACTATTATGGAGTGTACAACGTTTGTACACTACACTAGGTTCATCAAGGGCAACATCTGCATGGACCCTATACACAGGGGTATGAAATCTAAATGGAACACCCTGAACTTCTATGACAGGACTTGTCTCGAAGCGGAGTACCCGCCCGACAGAGACTACTCCACTGTTTGAACAAGCCAAGGTTCAAAGTCAGAGCGGAACTGGGGACTACAAAAGGACTGGACATAAAACACAGAGCACCAACAAAAATGACAACAAACTAACAGACTGCAGGCAATAGACAAAAATGTAGAGAAATGCAAAACTGATGGAAACACAGACTACACTCCAGACAACAGCCAGGTACACTGTGAGTACTTACAAGAACAGAATACAAGAAGTATAATTGGCAATTTCAGCCAGAAAGAGCTGGATAATATATAGAAAGGGAAGATTCTGATTGGCCAATAGAGCTGTCAATCCTCACAGACAGCACAGCTGTAGACATAATTAACAAGGATACTGATTAGCTGACAGAGTTGTAAATCACTAGCTAAAACGTCAGCTAAACAGCAATATGGTGATATTAAACCCCAACTAGTAGGGATTAACTGAAGTATGTGTGCACTGGCAATGATGTGACATATTTTTAGTAAAACAACAGGTCTGGAGCATGTTTTTTTCAAAACTCTGCATTGTGCCGTTCCTCTGCTAGTCTTCCTGGAAATGTATGAATAAAGTAATACTGGGTGCTGACAATCCATTTGTCAATTTGGGCAGGTTCCTGCACTATGACACTGTCTGGGGCACGCCCCATTGGCAAGGGTAATGCCCAATTTTGACAGGCTGCCACTAGGGGAAGCAAATTGAGTAAGACATCTTGTATTAAAGGGGTTGTCCCGCGGCAGCAAGTGGGTCTATACACTTCTGTATGGCCATATTAATGCACTTTGTAATGTACATTGTGCATTAATTATGAGCCATACAGAAGTTATAAGAAGTTATTCACTTACCTGCTCTGTTGCTGGCGTCCTCGTCTCCATGGAGCCGACTAATTTTCGCCGTCTAATGGCCAAATTAGCCGCGCTTGCGCAGTCCGGGTCTTCTTCTGTTCTCAATGGGGCTCCGTGTAGCTCCGTGCAGCTCCGCCCCGTCACGTGCCGATTCCAGCCAATCAGGAGGCTGGAATCGGCAATGGACCGCACAGAAGCCCTGCGGTCCACGGAGGGAGAAGATGCCGGCGGCCATCTTCAGCCGGTAAGTAAGAAGTCACCGGAGCGCGGGGATTCAGGTAAGCGCTGTGCGGATTTTTCTTTAGGTCCCTGCATCCGGGTTGTCTCGCGCCGAACGGGGGGGGGGGGGGTTGAAAAAAACAAAAAACGTTTCGGCGCGGGACAACCCCTTTAAATACAATGTAGATGGGCACAATTGTCTTCTTCTTCCTCAATAGACCAGGTTTATTAAGTCAGGTATTGCCTACATTTGTCTTAATATAAAGTGCATATGAGTAAGATGCACACAATTTATTAAATGGTGCAGGCTTGGTGGTCCATGCACTAGAAATTCAGTACATTATAGTAAATATGTTTGGCTGCGGGAGAGCTTAAACTTTTGAGTCTCTGAATATACCTGAGTGTTTTGAACATTGATAAATCTTTGGCAGGGAACAGGCACTTGAAGTTCCACATAAGTCCAATTGGGTGAATACAGTAGAATGAAATACTCGAAGCCCCAATAGGTATGTATGCATTGGTTTCATCGGAATTCTAAAAACTGTAGAAAATTATTAAAAGTGAATGAGCCAGAGAATATTTATGGTTTGGCCTGAATCCATATTGAATATAGTTTCCTGAGCTATTACAAATTTCATGTGGCTCCATGATTTCACTGGTATACTGCCCTCTTCTTTTTAAATTCGCTCATTTATTCATGAAAGTATATTGATCTTTAGTATGAAATGCCTTTAGAATAACAAGAACACATTGCTCAGATATACTTTAAAAACATTGAATTTCCAGTAAAGTATGCCGGATTTAAAAACTTTGGCCAGAAAAGAGTTTTCGTTTTCAGAAAATGACTGTCTTCTGTGCATGATGAGCAAGATTAAAAAATGACAAATCAGTCATATTCAAGGGGCCTCTGTCCTATAGTAACCCATCAAGGGTCATCACCCAGGACGTTACTGGAAATGCAAAATACAGCTCACCCATTTTCCATTTGCGCAAATTGTCCATTAAACACATTTCTGGCTGGGTAAAAAAATTATGGAATTGTCATTAAAAAATGTACATCTTTAAGGCTGACTTCACACAAGTGTATGTGTATTTGCTCGCACATAAGTGCCACGTATTTGCGGAATGAAAATTTCTTTTTTGGGGCATGTAGTAACATACATTTCGCTGACTTTTGTGTGCACAATAAAATACACACCGATGTTCCCAGCCATTGAATTGGCTAATTAGTCTAATGAGTTCAAGATGTGTTCTTTTCCTGCACAATTACGCAGCATATCAAGTATCTCCTAGCCTATTGTGCGCACATTTGCACATCACCATTGGAGACATTTGCTGCACAAATGTACAAGAAAATAGTGTGTTGCGTTTAGTTGTTTTTTTTCCAGAAAATATGCGTATGTGAATGATCCCATTGAAATCAATAGATTCCTTTCACTGTGGCGTATTGTGCACAGAAATTTTGCAGTTGCACATACATGCACAACTATGCCCATGTGAAGCCGGCTTTAAGCTCAGGTGTATCAGTATTGCATATTGCACAGCTAGGCGTGCTTGCAGTCTTCCGAATAATTTTTTTCCTGGCTGCAGTTTGCGTTACATAAGCGCTGTTTAACTGCACGCCAATAACAATTCAGAAATTTTTTACACAGCTCTGTGTCTGCTCTATTCGTAATCCACCATGCTGAGGGCTAGGTGTACGGCTAGAGGACGTGGAGTTCCAAGTGAAGGTGTGGGTATAGGCCGCGTTCCTGGTCCAGGTGAATCACAGCCGGCTGCTGCGGGATTAGGAGAGAGGAAAGTTTCTGGGGTCCCCAGCTTCATATCACAATTTTTGGGTCCACGTCGTAGACATTTATTACAAAATGAGCAGTGTGAGCAGGTCCTGTCGTGGATGGCAGAAAGTGCATCCAGCAATGTCTGCAGCAACATGTCTTCTACACCGTCCACTGCTGCAACTCTGAATCCTCTGGCTGCTGCTCATCCTTCCTCCCAGCCTCCTCGCTCCATGAAAATGACACATTCGGATGAGCAGGCAGACTCCCAGGAACTGTTTTCGGGCCCCAACGCTGATTGGGAAAAAATGGTTCCTCTCCCACCGGAGGAGTTTGTCGTGACCGATGCCCAACCTTTGGAAAGTTCCCGTGGTCCGAGTGATGAGGCTTGGGGCTTCGGCAACTGTCTCAAGAGCTTTCGGTGGGTGAGGAGGTAAGTAGGGCAGTAAGTCGGAGGGAGGAGCGCACAGAGAATTCGGAGGAAGAGCCGCTGGATGATGAGGTGACTGACCCCACCTGGTTTGATAAGCCAACTGAGGACAGGTCTTCAGAGGGGAAGGCAAGTGCAGCAGCAGGACAGGTTGGAAGAGGCAGTGGGGTGGCCAGGGGTAGAGGCAGGGCCAGAGAGAATAATCCCCCAACGGATTTCCAAAGCACCCCCTCGCGCCAAGCCACAGTGCAGAGGCAAGGTGCTCAAAGGTGTGGCAGTTTTTCACTGAGAGCGCGGACGACCGACGAACAGTGCTGTGCAAGCTTTGTTGTGCCAAGATCAGCCGGGAAGCAGCCACTACCAGCCTCACCACCACCAGCATGCGCAGGCATATGATGGCCAAGCACCCCACAAGGTGGGACGAAGGCCGTTCACCGCCTCCGCGTTGCACCACTGCCTCTCCCACTGTGTCCCAACCTACCACTCAGATCCAACCCCCCTCTCAGGACACAGGCACGACCGCCTCCCGGCTTGCACCCACACCCTAACTTCAGCTGTCCTCTGCCCCATCCAGCTATGTCTCTCAGCGCAGCGTCCAGCTGTTGCTAGCAGAAGTGTTGGAGCGAAAGTGCAAATAAGCTGCCACACATCCGCACGCTCAAGCTTTAAATGTGCACATTTACAAATTGATCAGCCTAGAGATGCTGCCGTATAGGCTTGTGGAAACGGAGGCTTTCAAAAACATGATGGCGGTGGCCCCGCGCTACTCGGTCCCCAGTCGCCACTATTTTTCACGGTGTGCCATCCCAGCCCTGCACGACTACGTCTCCCGCAACATTGTATGCACCCTCACCAACGCGGATACTGGCAAGGTCCACTTAACAACGGACACGTGGACAAACACAGGCGGGCAGGGCCACTATATCTCCCTGACGGCACATTGGGTGAATTTAGTGGAGGCTGGGACCGAGTCAGAGCCTGGGACCGCTTACGTCCTACCCACCCCCAGAATTGCGGGCCCCAGCTCAGTGCGGGTATCTGCGGTGGTGTATGCCACCTCCACTAAACCTTCCTCCTCCTCCAACGCAACCTCTACCTCGCAATGAAGACATGTCAGCAGCAGCACGTCGCCAGCAGTTGGTGTCGTGCGGCATGGCAGCACAGCGGTGGGCAAGCGTCAGCAGGCCATGCTGAAACTAATCAGCTTAGGAGAGAAGAGGCACATGGCCCACGAACTGTTGCATGGTCTGACAGAGCAGACCGACCGCTGGCTTTCGCCGCTGAGCCTTCAACCAGACATGGTCGTGTGTGACAACGGCCGTAACCTGGTGGCGGCTCTGCAGCTCGGCATCCTCACACATGTGCCATGCCTGGCCCACGTCTTTAATTTGGTGGTTCAGCGGTTTCTGAAAAGCTACCCATACTTGTCAGACCTCTTTGGCAAGGTGCGCCGGGTCAGCGCTCATTTCCGCAAGTCCAACACGGACGCTGCCACCCTGCGGACCCTGCAACATCGGTTTAATCTGCCAGTGCACCGACTGCTTTGCGACGTGCCCACACGGTGGAACTCTACGCTCCACATGTTGGCTAGGCTCTATGAGCGTAGAGCAATAGTGGAATACCAACTCCAACATGGGCGGCGTAGTGGGAGTCAGCCTCCTCAATTCTTTACAGAGGAGTGGGCCTGGATGGCAGATATCTGCCAGGTCCTTGGAAACTTTGAGGAGTCTAGCCAGATGGTGAGCGGCGATGCTGCAATCATTAGCATCACCATTCCTCTGCTATGCCTGTTGAGAAGTCCCCTGCAAAGCATAAAGGCTGACTCTTTGCGGTCGGAACAGGAGACGGGGGAAGACAGTATGTCGCTTGATAGCCAGAGCACATGTCTATATCTCAGCGCGTTTTGGAGGCGGAGGAGGAGGAGGGGGAAGAGACAGCTGGGCCCACTACAGAGGGTACCCATCCTGCTTGCCTCTCATCTGTTCAGCGTGTATAGCCTGTGGAGGAGGAGGAAGATCCTGAAAGTGATCTTCCTAGTGAGGACAGCGATGTGTTGCATATAGGTACCCTGGCACACATGGCTGACTTCATGTTAAGATGCCTTTCTCGTGACCCTCGCGTTAGACGCATTCTGGCCACTACAGATTACTGGGTGTACACACTGCTCGACCCACGGTATAAGCAGAACCTTTCCACTCTCATTCCCAAAGAGGAAAGGGGTTCAAGAGTGATGCTATACCACAGGGCCCTGGTGGACAAACTGATGGTAAACTTCCCATCTGACAGCGCTAGCGGCAGAAGGCGCAGTTCTGAGGGCCAAGTAGCAGGGGAGATGCAGAGATCAGGCAGCATGTTCAGCGCAGGCAGGGGAACACTCTCCAAGGCCTTTGCCAGCTTTATGGCTCCCCAGCAAGACTGTGTCACCACTCCCCAGTCAAGGCTGAGTCGGAGGGAGCACTGTAAAAAGATGGTGAGGGAGTACGTAGCTGATCGTACCACCGTCCTCCGTGACGCCTCTGCTCCGTACAACTACTGGGTGTCAAAGCTGGACATGTGGCACGAACTCGCACTGTATGCCCTGGAGGTGCTGGCTTGCTCTGCGGCTAGCGTCTTGTGAGAGAGGTTGTTTAGTGTAGCTGGGGGAATCATCATGGATAAGTGTACCCGCCTGTCAACTGACAGTGCCGACATGCTTACACTCATAAAGATGAACAAAGCCTGGATTTCCCCAGACTTCTCTTCTCCACCAGCTTCTCTTCTCTCTTTTCGCTGCAACCGCAGATAAAAGCACTCTTCTCTATCACCGTAAAAAAGGGACATTTACCTTTGTCAATCTGTCTATGATATTAGTCCTCCTCCTCCTGCTCCTCCTCCTAAAACATCCTCTCAGCACGCTGAACTGCCAATTTTTCTGCAGCCCAAAAGGCTCATATAACTTTTGTCTAACAATATTTCGACTTTTCTAACTGAAGCATTGAAATTTCAATATGAACCAATTTTTTTAACAGGGCTGCCTCCAGGCTCAGTTACAAATTAAGACACAATAATCTAAAATATTAATGGGTTTCACCTGCCCTCTCTGTTGAGCAATTTTTCCAGGGTACATTTGTACTGTTGGTACATCAATTTTTTGGGCCCTCGCCTACACTGTAATCCAAGTAATTTTTCTGGCCTTCGCCTACACTCATGGTACACCAATGAGTCAGAGGTTGGCCTACACTCTTGCTACAGAAACGTCACCCGGGTCTCCTGCCTATACTTCTGCCACAGTAATGCTACAGGGGTCTGCCTATACTTCTGCGACAGAAATGTTACAGGGGTCTGCCTATACTTTTGCTCTTGAAATGTTACCGGGGTCTGTGAATACTGCTGCAAATTAAATGTTACTGGAGTCTGTCTATACTGTTACTACTGAAATGTTACTGGGGTCGGTCTATACTGTTGCTACTGAAATGTTACTGGGGTCTGTGTATACTGCTGCAAATGAAATGTTACTAATGCTGGGCTCTGCCTATACTGCTGCTACGGAAATGTTACAGTCGTCTGTCTATTCTGTTACTAATACTACTCAAATGTTACTGGGGTCTGTCTACACTGCTGCAAATGAAATGTTACTATGGTCTGTCTATACTGATGTAAATGAAATGTAACTGGGGTCTGTCTATACTGTTACTACCGACATGTTACTGGGGTCTGTGTATACTGCTGCAAATGAAATGTTACTAATACTGGGCTATGCCTATACTGCACCTACGGAAATGTTACAGGGGTCTGACTATACGGTTGCTATTGAAACGTTACTGGGGTCTGTGTATACTGCTGCAAATGAAATGTTACTGGGGTCAGTCTATACTGCTGCAACTGAAATTTTACTGGGGTCTGTCTATACTCCAACTA
Organism: Eleutherodactylus coqui; assembly: GCF_035609145.1. Taxonomy (NCBI): domain Eukaryota; kingdom Metazoa; phylum Chordata; class Amphibia; order Anura; family Eleutherodactylidae; genus Eleutherodactylus; species Eleutherodactylus coqui. Next base: position 80,487,238 of record NC_089839.1, read on the forward strand.
CTGAAATGTCACTGGGCTCTGCCTACACTGTTGCTAATGAAATGTTACTGGGGTCTGTCTATGCTGTTACTACTCAAATGTTACTGGGTTCTGGCTATACTGCTGTAAATGAAATGTTACAGGGGTCTGTCTATACTGTTACTACCGAAATGTTACTGGGCTCTGCCTACGCTGCAGCTACTAAAATGTTACAGGGGTCTGTCTATACTGTTATTACTGAAATGCTACTGGGGTCTGTCTATACTGCTGCAAATGAAATGTTACTGGGGTCTGTCTATGCTGTTACTACTCAAATATTACTGGGTTCTGGCTATACTGCTGTTAATGAAATGTTACAGGGGTATGTTTATACTTTTACTACCGAAATGTTACTGGGCTCTGCCTACGCTGCTGCTACTGAAATGTTACAGGGGTCTGTCTATACTGTTACTACTGAAATGTTACTCGGGTCTGTCTATACTGCTGTAAATGAAATGTTACTGGGGTCTGTCTATACTGCTGCAAATGAAATGTTACTATGGTATATCTGTACTGCTGAAAATGAAATGTTACTGACGTCTGTCTATGCTGCTGCAAATGAAATGTTACTGGGGTCTGTCTATACTGCTGTAAATGAAACGTTACTGGGGTCTGTTTATACTGCTGCAAATGAAATGTTACTGGGGTCTGTCTATACTGCTGCAAATGAAATGTTACTGGGGTCTGTATATACTGCTGTAAATGAAATGTTACTGGGGTCTGTTTATACTGCTGCAAATGAAATGTTTCTGGGGTCTGTCTATACTGCTGTAAATGAAACGTTACTGGGGTCTGTTTATACTGCTGCAAATGAAATGTTACTGGGGTCTGTCTATACTGCTGCAAATGAAATGTTACTGGGGTCTGTATATACTGCTGTAAATGAAATGTTACTGGGGTCTGTTTATACTGCTGCAAATGAAATGTTTCTGGGGTCTGTCTATACTGCTGTAAATGAAACGTTACTGGGGTCTGTTTATACTGCTGCAAATGAAATGTTACTGGGGTCTGTCTATACTGCTGCAAATGAAATGTTACTGGGGTCTGTATATACTGCTGTAAATGAAATGTTACTGGGGTCTGTTTATACTGCTGCAAATGAAATGTTTCTGGGGTCTGTCTATACTGCTGCAAATGAAATGTTACTGGGGTCTGTCTATACTGCTGTAAATGAAATGTTACTGGGGTCTGTCTATGCTGTTACTACTCAAATGTTACTGGGTTCTGGCTATACTGCTGTTAATGAAATGTTACAGGGGTCTGTCTATACTGTTACTACGGAAATGTTACTGGGCTCTGCCTATGCTGTTGCTACTAAAATGTTACAGGGGTCTGTCTATACTGTTACTACTGAAATGTTACTGGGGTCTGTCTATACTGCTGCAAGTGAAATGTTACTGGGGTCTGTTTATACTGCTGCAAATGAAAGGTTACTGGGGTCTGTCTATGCTGTTACTACTCAAATGTTACTGGGTTCTGGCTATGCTGTTGCTACTAAAATGTTACAGGGGTCTGTCTATACTGTTACTACTGAAATGTTACTGGGGTCTGTGTATACTGCTGCAAATGAAAGGTTACTGGGGTCTGTCTATACTGTTACTACGGAAATGTTACTGGGCTCTGCCTATGCTGTTGCTACTAAAATGTTACAGGGGTCTGTCTATACTGTTACTACTGAAATGTTACTGGGGTCTGTGTATACTGCTGTAAATGAAATGTTACTGGGGTCTGTTTATACTGCTGCAAATGAAAGGTTACTGGGGTCTGTCTATGCTGTTACTACTCAAATGTTACTGGGTTCTGGCTATAGTGCTGTAAATGAAATGTTACAGGGATCTGTCTATACTGTTACTACCGAAATGTTACTGGGCTCTGCCTATGCTGCTGCTACTGAAATGTTACTGGGGTCTGTCTATAATGCTGCAAATGAAATGTTACTGGGGTCTGTCTATAATGCTGCAAATGAAATGTTACTAATACTGGGCTATGTCTATACTGCTGCAACGGAAATTTTACAGGGGTCTGTCTATAGTGTTACTAACTTACTACTGAAATGTTACTGGGGTCTCCCTAGACTTCTTCTGCCACATAACTGTTAGTGGGGTCAGCTTATACCTTTGCAACATTAATATTATAGGAGTCAGTGCATAGTATGGGTGCACTTTGTTTTCCCATCACGGTGACAGAGTAGCAGCAGGCACATATCCTTGGTGGAAGCAAGCCAGCTGAGAGCCACATACTCCCGGTCTGATTTTGGACTGATTGAAGAGGCCTTTACTTGTGATCATCTTTGGGAATTCCTGACAAAGATGAGTGTTATAGCCAGAAACTTGCATTGCTAACACTTTGCAATGGTCAACAGAAAACATAAGAATGAAGCCTTTCCATATTTCTGATTGAGATGAGGAGAAGTGCCGACTTTTAGTTCCTAGAATATCCTTTTCATTGCTATCAAATGCCCCTCTTGTCTCAGAAAATACAAGCTTTTCCACATAGCTGTTGTCGCTTCCGCTTGTATTCTGTGGCTTTACTTTTGTCCAGTAGCTCTTGGTAGGATTTGAAGGTTTGATTTTGCCCATGGAGGCCCGGAACCCAACCTGAACCTTGGCCCACTAACGTGCTTCCCACCAAGACTATAGCGGGTCCGGGTCATGCTGTCTTGGCCTTGTAAAGCCACCTCCTCCTCCCGCTTGGGGTCAGGGGGTCAGCAATGTGCATCCTGTATTGGGATACAGTAATGTACCGTCGTGGGTTCCAGGGAGCCGCCTGTGCTGTGGGTGCACACAGAATTCCCATAGCTGAGTTGTACCTGCCTGTGAGTATTAATTTAAAAAAACCCCAGTCTGACTGGGACATGTAGTGTGGGCCGAAGCCCACCTGTATTCTATCTCACGTTAGCTCTGCTATCCAGGGCACTGCAATGGGATGTATTTATGTACTGCCGGTGGGTTCCAGGGAGCCACCCATGCTGTGGGTGCACACGGAATTCCCATAGGGGAGTTGTACCTGCCTGTGTCTATTTATAAAAAAACCCAGTCTGACTGGGGCATGCAGTGTGGGCCGAAGCCGACCTGTATTTTATCTGACGTCAGCTCAGCTGTGCAGGGCACTGCAATGGGATTTATTTATGTACCGTTGGTGGGTTCCAGGGAGCCACCCATGCTGTGGGTCCACTCCACACAGACTTCCCTTAGGGGAGTTATACCTGTCTGTGACTATTAATTAAAAAAAAAAAACAGTCTGACTGGGGCATGCAGTGTGGGCCGAAGCCCACCTGTATTTTATTTTACGTTAGCTCAGCTGTGCAGGGCACTGCAATGGGATTTATTAATGTACCGTCGGTGGCTTCCTGGGTCCCACCCATGCCGTGGGTCCACTCCACACAGACTTCCCATAGGGGAGTTGTACCTGCCTGTGACTATTAATTAAAAAAACCCAGTCTGACTGGGGCATGCAGTGTGGGCCGAAGCCCACCTGTATTCTATCTCACGTTAGCTCAGCTGTCCAGGGCACTGCAATGGGATTTATTTATGTACTGACGGTGGGTTCCAGGGAGCCACCCATGCTGTGGGTGCACACGGAATTCCCATAGGGGAGTTGTACCTGCCCGTGTCTATTTATAAAAAACTGCAGTCTTACTGGGGCATGCAGTGTGGGCCGAACCCCACCTGTATTTTATCTGACGGTAGCTCAGCTGTGCAGGGCACTGCAATGGGATTTATTAATGTACCGTCGGTGGCTTCCTGGGACCCACCCATGCTGTGGGTCCACTCCACACAGACTTCCCATAGGGGAGTTGTACCTGTCGGTGACTATTTCTAAACAAAACCCAGTCTGACTGGGGGATGCAGTGTGGGCCGAAGTCCACCTGTATTTTATCTGACGTTAGCTCAGCTGTCCAGGGCACTGCAATGGGATGTATTTATGTACCGTTGGTGGGTTCCAGGGAGCCACCCATGCTGTGGGTCCACTCCACACAGACTTCCCTTAGGGGAGTTGTACCTGCCTGTGACTATTAATTAAAAAACCCCAGTCTGACTCGGGCGTGCAGTGTGGGCCGAAGCCCACCTGTATTTTATCTGACGTTAGCTCAGCTGTGCATGGCACTGCAATGGGATTTATTAATGTACCGTCGGTGGCTTCTGGGGACCCACCCATGCTGTGGATGCACACAGAATTCCCATGGCGGAGTTGTACCTGCCTGTGACTATTTCTAAAAAACCCCAGTCTGACTGGGGAATGCAGTGTGGGCCGAAGTCCACCGGTATTTTATCTGACGTTAGCTCAGCTGTGCAGGGCACTGCAATAGGATGTATTTATGTACCGCCGGTGGGTTCCAGGGAGCCACCCATGCTGTGGGTGCACACGGAATTCCCATAGGGGAGTTGTACCTGCCTGTGTCTATTTATAAAAAATCCCAGTCTGACTAGGGCATGCAGTGTGGGCAAAGGCCACCTGTACTTTATCTGACGTTACCTCAGCTATCCGGGGGACTGCAATGGGATTTATTAATGTACCGTTGGTGGCTTCCTGGGACCCAACCATGCTGTGGGTCCACACAGACTTCCCTGAGCGGAGTTGTACCTGCCTGTGACTATTAATTAAAAAAAACTCAGTCTGACTCGGGCAAGCAGTGTGGGCCGAAGCCCACCTGTATTTTATCTGACGTTAGCTCAACTATTCGGGGCACTGCAATGGGATGTATTTATGTACTGTCGGTGGCTTCCTGGTACCCACCCATGCTGTGGGTCCACACAGACTTCCCAGAGTGGAGTTGTACCTGCCTGTGACTATGAAAAAAGGCCAGACTGACTAGGGCATGGAGTGTGGGCCGAAGCCAACCTGTACTTTATCTCACGTTAGCTCAGCTATCCGGGGCACTGCATTGGAACAAACTAGAGAAGCAATACAGCGCTAATGAGATGTTCACAGCTACGCTAGCGTTGGAGTCCGCAGTAGGCCCGCGATTGCTGAGGGTTTGTGCAGAGGCCTATGTCCTGGGTGCAGTGAAAGTCCGCTTCCTGCCTACGATTGCTGAAGCTGTGGGCCAAGGCCTATGTCATCGTCGCGAGGTGCAAGTCTGCCATGTTTGGCCGCTTTGATTTATTTATTGTTCATGTCTTGGGTTGCCTAGGACCCATCTATGCTGTTGGTGCACACTTAGTTCCCATCGTGGTTTTTGACCTGTCTGGCACAAAGACACTGACTGACTTGGGTAGGGGGCAGAGTGCAGATGGCTTTCCCCTTGCAGTGTCGATTGAGCTATGCGACACCTAGACAAAATGAATACTGTGTGGGCACATGGATTCCCCATTTCTATGTAACTCACGCCCACGTTTGCAGCTCCTGACGGAGGTGGCACAGGATTGGAATGAAGATCGAACGTCAATTTCTCTTTGATTCTCTACAGCATTGTGGGCTATCACCCCGCCCCTTTTAAAGAGGGTCGCTACCTGGCCCTGCCAGCCCTCTGCAGTGTGTGCCTCCGGTTCCTCCTCATCGCAGATGCACTTTTGTGTGCGGACACTTTTGTGTGCGCTGCAGACACAGGGTCGTGCGGGGAGGAGGGGGGGCGGGGGTTGGGCAGCATGTAGCCCAGGAGAAGAGGTAGCGGTGTGTCCCGCAGGCAGTGCTTGTGCTTGGTTGGAGGTAGTGTGGTGCTTAGCTAAGGTGTGCCTTGCTAGTGAGGGTTTGTCTGAAGTAAAAATTGTTGGGGGGGGGGGGGGCTCACTCTTGCCGCTATTGTGGCTTAATAGTGGGACCTGGGAACCTGACATGCAGCCCAGCCTCTTGCCCCTCGCCTGCCCTATCCGTATCTGTGTCGTTTCCATCACTTTCGTAGGTTTTGAAGATTTGCACAAATGAAAACCTTAGAGAGCATCGGCGATATACAAAAATGCTCGAGTCGCCCATTGACTTCAATGGGGTTCGTTGCTCGAAACGAACCCTCAAGCATCGCGGAAAGCTCGACTCGAGCAACGAGCACCCGAGCATTTTGGTGCTCGCTCATCTCTATTAATTTATCTTTTGCATGCGTAAAAGCAATAGTGTGGAAAAACCCACTGAAAACCTATACTAAACTGAATGGTCCTTGTATTTAATGCAGGATGTAGTAGGGGAAAAAAGTAAGGGTGAGCTTTTTTAAGATTAATCTAATAAAAATAAGCCTACAGGCTTTTTCCTGCACCACTCTTTGACCCTTTTGCAAGACCACTAGTGGCTGATTTTGGTGTCAGTGGATTTGTACCATTCTCAGCACCGCCGTAAAATTCTAAAATTAGACTTTGGTACAGCGAGTCCCCTGTTAGAGCAGTTTAAACTTATCAATGTCTATGGACATGCGACTGGGAAGAGAAGTGTTACAGCTGTTAGCTTCGTGAGCAGCTGCTCTCCTCAGCAACTCATGGACCAGCCAATCACTCGCTGCCCGAAGCACAGCTGATCCACCGGATGGTTGACATCACCAGAAGAAAGGTGGCGAAAGTGCCTTACAAGCGTTTTACAGAACACTTCACTGCAGTACACGCTGGATGCTCCTCTCACCTTCGGAGGCTCGCTCAGCGCCGCTGCAGTGCTCCTCCCTCGACAGTTGGCTGAGTCCTACACTGCACAGGGTGATGGCACTCCTCCCCCCTCCCTCCTTTCTCCTCTGGATTCCTCCCTCCTCAGTGGCGCACACACTGACAGCCAAGCAGACTCCTTTCAGGTAAGAGCGGATCTGTAGGGGGAAAGGTGGCAGGGCCACATGCATACATGCATTATACATATATATCTATGCGCAGGTGCACACACACAAGCATGCACGCAGTGCAGGTACATACACAGGTAGACACATGTGCAGGTACACACACGCAGGTACACATACACACATACACACGGCTCTAACGCACCAGAGACATTGCTAATGTTATCTAGAAATGCTCTAATGCAAGGACTGAAAAGTCTCATAAATTTATGCAAATTTATAATAATATTCAAGTATATGTGGTGGTGGAGTAAAGTAAAGAAGTATACAGTTTGAAAAGTCTATGTGCTTATGCTCTCTCTAAAACAGTCATTTTCCTTACTTAAAGTCAATTTTTCATGCTTCAAGTCATTGCATATTCATGCTTAATTAATGTTTAGAATAATATAATCCGTTTCATGCTAATTTCATGCAAATCCAAATACAGTCACCGTATGTATGAGATGTGTGTATAGAGTGATATTTCAATATGTATGACTGGAGGTCTCTTGTGTACCCCTTAGTCCACTCTTTTGTGTTTGCAGCCCATCATCAGCCTGTCTCAGGGGGCGGACCTTCTTACCACTTTTTCAGTCACAGACAGTGGTATAGACTGAAGCTACTGACTGTTCTGATGATTTTTTTTCTCTTTTTCCAGGGTACTGCCTGTGTTCTTTGTCTGCCAATCATCTCTTCTAATTTTTGCTGTGTGTTTCATTCTCTTGAAGAAACAGTGATGTTCATTCCACTGATCTCATTTTTCATTAGTCTTTGGAGTAAAGAGTTATGTATGATGCTCCATAGGAATACTAGAGTTCATCTGCTCAACCTAGTAGATTTTTCAAAAAAAGTCACAGGGGCAGAATCTGTCCAACGAATTGAATTCGTAGCTCACTGGTTGGACCAGCAGACTAATAAAATTAAAATTTACCCTTTATTAAATAAATATTAAAATTTTCCATGAATAGACGAAACCTACAAACACACGAACATACACTTAGATGGGATATTATAGATATTTAAATCCCAATTCGGTCCTGGTTATATTTCCAGACCTTTTATCATCAGGAACTCGGTCGTAGATGCTCAAAGAGCCACCAAGACATGGAACGAGCCAAGTCTTCGTTTCGTGCAACTGTTTTGCCTATATCACCACCGATAAAAGGGTGGTGAATCTGGACCGTCTGCATGGTTTGCGCAGACATCAGAATGACAGTTGATTTGGTTGAAGCCATTATGAAGCCAGCACAATGGTACTTGCGCTAAGAGATTGAATTTAGTATTGGTGCACAGCAGTAGACTCCGTGAGAGCGACGGAGAGCATGTGCATGCACACTATAATTGTTATAGCTACTGTGATCACATAGGGAACAGATGCAGCTATTTACTCTCAATGTAGCTGCTGCAACAGTAACTGTAAATCCTGCAAATGCACACTGAACTGACAAAAACGCTAGCTACACCTAGTGAGCCTATGAAGTTTTTGGCAAGTTATGGATATTCTAATTTGAGTAATGGTGACTGATTGCCCACACCTGATGCCTTCCCTGTCTGGATTCTAACTACACACCTGCCATGAGGAGGTTGGTTTTTAGTAATTAATGTATGGTAATTGGGCAGTGGTTGCTATTTAATATATGTGTGCATCATATATGTACTGGCTTGATAAAGACCGCAGACAATGGTTGAAACGTTGCTATTTTACTTGTCGAATCAATAAAGATATGTCTACTATGATGTAAGGATCATCCTCATCTTTATACCTTTGATGCTGCTGTTATGCTAAATGTTTGGACTAGCTTGTATGTACCCCTAATGTATTTATACATAGTTATTTGGTCGCCCCTTAACCGGTGAATAATCCCAATTTTGATAGCCTCTCTGGGTATTCTAATTCTTCCATTTTGTTTATTAATTTAGTTGCCCTTCTTTGAACCCCCTCAGGCATTGCAATGTCTTTCTTGAGCACTGGTGCCCAGAACTGTACACAGTATTCCATGTGAGGCCTGACAAGTGCCTTATATAGTGGGAGGATAATGTTCCCTCACCCCCATACTTCTTTTAATGCACCCCAAGTTTTTATTTGCTTTTGCAGCAGCTGGCTAGCATTGATTGTTCCAGTTAAGTCTACAGTCCATGAGTACCCTCAGGTCTTTTTCGATATCACTTTTCCCTAGCAGTACCCCATTTAGTGTATATTGGTGTAATCCGTTTTTCCTGGCCATGTGCATAACCTTATATTTATGAACATTGAACTTCATTTGTCATTTTCCTATCCAAGCCCCCAGCTTATCTAGATCCATTCACAACTGGATCCATCCTCCGTTCTATTAATTATCTCGTATAATTTTGTATCATCAGCAAATATCAATATTTTACCGCGCAGTCCTTCTATAAGTTCATTGATATATATTGAACAGAATGGGGCCTAATACTGAGCCCTGTGGCACCCCACTAGCAATGGTGGCCAAACCATTTATTACCACCCTCTGCTTTCTATCTCCAAGCCAGTTCTTTACCCAACTACACACATTTTCACTCAGACTGAGCTGTCTCATTTTATATATCAACCTATTATACGGCACGGTGTGAAATGCTTAAGTAGATTTTTTAATCTTTCTTAGTCGTATGTGCGCTTCTTCCTGCGTTAGGCAGGAGCTATTTAGTGGGGGGCTCATTTTACATCCCTGCATCTCATGTGACATTTCTTTTTATTTTGTGAATATACTTGAGAGAAAATTATGTAATACATTTGCCTTCTCCCCGTCGGTTTCTATGGTTTCTCCTGCATCATTTATTAAAGGGCAAGTACTTTCAGTGAAAAACCTTTTACCGTTGATATAATTGAAGAACAGTTCAGGGTTATTTTTGCTCTTTGGCAATCAGTCTCTCTGCCTCCTCCTTTGCAGTTTATATTTTTTTCTTACAACATTTTGTTTTTTTCCTATATGTTTTTAGCGCTTATTCACTGCCTTCTTGTTTTAGTAAGTTAAACATATTCTTTTTTCACTTATTGCTTCCCTTACAGTCTTGTTGGGCCACATTGTTTTCCTTCTATTTGCAGTTCTTTTATTTTTGAAGGGTATGAACTGCTCACACGAGGTATTTAGAATGTTTTTAAACTTTTCCCATTTGTTGCCTGTAGTGTTATTTGTGAGGATTTTGTCCCATTTAATGTTGCCAAGAGTTGGTTGAAGTTAGATTTGCTAAAGTTTAGTTTTTTTTTGTTGCTCCATGCTAAGGTTTCCTATTGAATGACAGCTGGAAATTAACTATATTGTGGTCACTATTTCCCAAGTGTCCCTAAACCTGCACCCCATGATTCTGTCCCATGTGTTGTATACTAATAAATCCAGAATGGCCCTCCATCTAGTTGGTTCTGGCACAAGTTGGGTAAGGTAGTTAACTTTAATTGTAGTCAAGAACTTATTCTTATTGTGAGATTTGCAGGTTTCATCTTCCCATATTATATCTGGATAATTAAAATCCTCCACAATAATTACTTCATTGCAGTTTGACACCTCTTTTTTGTCTTGGAGGCACTTGTTTTGGTGGCCTATAGTTTGCCCTCCCTGTTTTTCTACCCATAGAGATTCCACGTTTTCATCTCCTACACCTATATCTTCTCATAGTCTCGGCATTAAGTAGGATTTAACATACGGACATACCCCTTTCCGTTTTCCTCGGTCTCTTTTGAAGAGATTGTAACCCTGTAAGTTCACCATCCAATCGCATTTTTCATCAAGCCACGTTTCTGTTACTCCTACTAGATCATTGTTTTCTTCAGACATTCTAGCTTCAAGCTCACTCACTTTACTGATCAGACTTCTTGCATTTGTTGCCATAGAGTTTATATGGTTGTAGTTATTATTTGTATACATTATGCTACTTATGGTCCTATTAGCTGCTCTGTCAGTTCTAACTGTACTAACCCCTCCCACCACTCAACTCTCATTCCCATTGCTTAATCCCAGAACTCTGTCTACACTGTCTTCCTCCCTATTACTCTTATTGCCCACCCCCGCCCTCCCCCCGGTGCCGAGTTTAAACACTCCTCCAACCTCTAGCCATCTTCTGCCCCAGCACAGCTGGCCTACTCCACCTCCATTTACTTGAACAATAATCACTACTGTGTAAGCAAACAAGCGTTTGTCAGGTGGTAGTATGTGGGACGGCTGTCAGGGGCTTATGCATCCAATAGTCGTGCTTCGTAAAGGTACCATCAATCCTGGGAATGATGTTACTTTATGTCCAATATAAAATAACTAAAATAAATTAAGAAAAATATCAACAATGCTTTGAAACTATCAGTTTAATGTCACATAAATACAGATCACTAAATGCCACATGCAGTTCCTCTTAAGGGTTAATACTGGTGGCACAAACACTTGAAGTTTCCTAAACAATTCAGCAGAACTTTATATTCTGCAAAAGACCTATGAAATAACTGCAGTATTTACTTTCCTATCGGTGTGCACGCTTACTGTTTGAATTGGCCATAACTACTTGGTATGAACTACCTTGACCTGCTATGGATTGTGAATGCCCTGCACAGCCTGACCTTCGGGTTACTTATTAAGTACTGGCGAAAGCCAACCCACAGCCCGCTCTTACACTTTGCTGTATCACCCTTCCATCACATTACTTCAGCAAACTGCAATTACTATGCAACACAATCAAGGTGGAAACTGGAGCTCCCATATATCACTTCCCCAGCGACATGTGGGTGATGTGACTGTCACATCCCCATGCTCCCCTGGTATCCTGATGTTCCCTTCCTTCTGTACATGACTGCTGGGCTTTGCCCTCCTATGTATCCACCACCCACATGATACCCATGTGCCTTACATATTTTACAACATGTAAAAATAATGTTATTTATGCAATGCAAAAAACTTTACACAAGTTACATAGCCTTATTAAATTTCACAAGAGGGCACTCCATCTCTTTTTTATCTCTGACACAGTAAAACTTTTATATTGTTGGAGCTACACTTTAAAACAGTTTTAAAGTGGGCTTTGCCACAGGATAAGGAATAACTTTAGGCTCAATGGGGGTCTAACCTCTGGATCTGCATCTATGTCAAGAACGGGGGGCCTGAAGGCCCCGTATAAATGAAGCACTGGAGATTGGCGAGCCTCATACTCTGCAATTTTCAGCGCTCCCATTGACATGAATGGGTTAATGACATGCTTGCGTTACTTCCGCTTTTTTCATGTGGATTTTCAGGACACTTATTCTCTAACGATGGGGTCCCATGGGTGAGACCTCCACTGATCATGAAGTTATCCACTATTTTATGAATAGGAAATAATTTTATCATTTGGCATAATCCCTTTAACCCCTTAACATCACAGGACATAAGTGTAAAAAAACATGTTAAAACAACCCTGTTTGGCAGAAGAGTGAAGACGCATGAGAAAGAGCTCTCCTGCTGCCGACACAACCCAGCGTTGTAAAGACAGCTGTATCTAAAGTGAAGAGCTTACCGGACTTCAGGGTACCTCCTGCACTGGCCAGAGAGGAAAAGAGGAACAGCGCAGAGCCGTTTGAGATGCTGAGAGGGACATTGTAGCCTGAGACCGGATAGGTCGCTGAGGCGGGAATGCCATCTTGGTTCTAGCAGCCGCGGCCGAGAGCAGCGTGCAGGGAGACAGCGATGCTATAGAAACATACTGCAAACCTCCCCACAGGGCTTCTCAGTGCTCATAACTCAATAGAAGCTAACTCTCCCAGTCAGGAGAGTTCAGGAAAAGAAAACACACCAGCCTGAACGTACGGAGCGCTGATAACAGAGAGAACAGCGGTATATCTCTCGGATCTGACAGCAGCATACTTTGTGTTTGTGATTCTCCCTATATCGGAGCTCACAGCCCTCACCAGGGACATAAGAAACCAGCTCTCTCAGCGAGCTGAGATTTACCACACATCTCAGATTACAAATATCACAGGGACACTATAATCTAGCCTTACAAAAGGCTTTAATAAAAATCAAAGAGAGCTGGGACTTATCTCACATCACTGAACATACCTGGTGCAGTCCCTCTTCTTGGAAAGCGACTGACCCCCCCCCCCCCCCCCACCAACCAACCTATATCTAATTTCTACTACCTAAAATCATATCCTAAAACAAAAGAAAGGAAAGGAGGGAGGAAGAGCATAAAGAAGAATAGGTGGAGAGAGAAAAAGAGGGAAAAAATGGAAAAATTTAAAACAAAGAAGCCGAAAATCCCAAACACAAGTTTCCTTTCTGAAGCAACCGGTCCCCGGGAGCTGATATGCCCTAATCTCTAACTACATACTGTGCCCTACGCAGCTGCGACTTGATAACAGAAACAGTAAAAATGGTCAAAACTGGTAAAGAAAAAATTGGCCACGCTTCTGGTCAGCAATCTGCTTCCAAAAATCAGGCGGATTTGCAGCGATACTTAAAAAAGAGGAGTGCCCAGTCACCCGCAGGAATCTCTAAAAAGACTCTAACATACTCAAATTAAGGTGACAACCCCACAGAATCTGATTTAGAAAGTGACAATGAGATCGACCTGGGCACCTCTCAGAAAGTCAACATATCCAAAGAATTTTTAAAAAATGCCTTGGCACAAGCCATTCAACCAGTCCTTTCAGAACCTAGCATTATCAAAACTGAAATTCTACACATTGGCAACAGAGTTGAGGAGCTTGAAAACTCGTACTCAGATGTCATCACTAAAACAAACGACCTAACAGACCATATCACAAAGCAGAGAGACCAAATAGATAGAGCTCTGGTGTTGATTGAAGATCAGGAAAACAGGAGTCGGAGACGCAATATTAGGATAAAAGGCCTCCCTGAGTCCCACTCACCAGATGAACTCAGAAACATAGCATCCACCATATTCACAGAACTCTTGGGTGAAGAGAGAGAATACATAGAGCAGTGCGCCCAAAGCCAAAGTCAAGTGAACCACCGTGCGACATAATCTGCGGCCTCCTCTTCTTCAACGACACTCATGCAATCTTATCTGCCTCGAGAGAAAAGGAACAAATAACTTACCAAGAATCACCAATCCAGCTTTTCCAAGACTTGGCCCCTTCCACTTTAGCCAAAAGAAGACAAATGCGACCCCTGCTGGAAGCTCTAAGAGCTAAAAACTTACAATATGCATGGATGTTTCCCTTTGGTCTCTTGATTCACAAAGACAGCAAGCGCATCATCATAAACACTCCTGCTGACCTAGAGCGAGCGTGGTCTGTTCTGGACATAACACCAATTCAGATTCCATCCTGGATGCCTCTTGGAGAGAAAGAAACATTACCAAAAACAGCAGCTCTGACACCCTGGAATAAAGTTACCAGCTCCAAATCGCCACAAAACAGAAGATCTCACACGAGACTGGATTTCCCGCAGAATACACCTGAGATGCCATCGATTCCACATGACGCCAGATGAACTTTTATCTTACTACCCCAAAAAGAAGCTGACCCCTGCCCATGACTTGATGGGCTGGATCTTTGTCGGGGTTGAGCTACCTACACCAGGACAGAAAAGAGACTAACACCATACTCTTCCTAGGTGCTCCTGTTCTTGTTCCCCTTTTTCACGTTCTTTTTTACAGCACCAAGTTCCTGTACGGAGCTACCCCAGAAGAGTTGAACTTCGGGTCGAATGCCGTACATCACCATCGACAAGTGGAGGGGACTAAAGTGATCAATGACAAAAATCTATCTCTGTGACAGCTCTCAACTTTACTATAAGTACCCTTTCACATGTAAATGAGAACTGTTTTACATACTGATTGTACCTTCATTCCATCTGTACCCCCTTCTGCTGATCCGGCCTCGGAGTCCGCACTCTTCCCATTCCTCCCGTTCCCCCCGGGTTAACAGAGTTGTCCCAGGGACCCTTAGAGGCCCTTTGGGCTGGTCTGGCCGGTACCTTGGGGACGGAGGGCGAGCGGATGGGTCTCAGGGCCCCCCCCCCACTGGAGGCTGCGGTGTTTCAGCTGAGGTCCTTGGGTTCGTTCACTAATCGAGCCCCGGTCCAACACGGAACTGCCCACTTGGGAGACTTCCTTTTGTGGACAGTCCCCAAATCACCTGAAGCTAGAAGCACTTAGTTCGCAGTACTCGCTCCTTTTCTCAGGGGCGACGACCTGCGAATCAGTAACCGCACAGACCCTCCACTAAGGCCCTCCCCCCAGTTAAAATTGTCTAAACTCCTTTAAATTTTATTCCAGTCTTATAGGCTTGTCGTATAACTGCAGTATGTAGGGCACACAAAGTTGGACTAAACCTAGTACCAGCTATCTGTTAAATTGTTTGTTGAAGTATTTCGTTTGGACTGCTACTTTTGCAGACCTAACCTTAGTGTATTACCTTATCTAAACTCTAATCCTACACTGTACCCCAGCCCCCCCCCCCCCCAAATCCTATCAAGGAGAAGCGACACCAATAGGCTCCTCTGTTCTAGCCCACACAAAAGTATAAACCTTAGATTCATACGAAACTAACCATTAAATTAAAAATGTCCAATGAGCTCATTTTCACTTCTTTAAACGCTAAAGGCCTAAACACACCACAAAAGAGAAATAGGGTTATGTGGCTCTTGAAGAGATTAAAAACTTCTATTGTTTTCCTCCAGGAGACTAATTTCAAAGAATCAGCGCCTCAGAGGTTTCCCAAAAAAATGTTCGATAGATGGTTCTACAGCAACCATCCCAATGCCGCAACTAAGGGAGTAGCCATTGCTCTCCATCCTTCAATACCATTCATTATGATGAGCAGCATGTCAGACTCAGAAGGTCGTCTGTTGTTCTTGAAGGGTAGAATATTTGCGGAGACTTATACCCTTGCCAATTTATACGTACCTAATAACAACCAGGTGTCCTGGCTAATAGAAGCCCTAAACAAACTTTCACTCTTTGCAGAAGGCAACATAATCATAGGAACAGACCTTAATCTTATCCTGGACCCCATTCTAGACTCCTCATCTGGGAGATCCCAAATCTCACAACGGGCACGAAAAAGACTTCATAAAGCATTAAGTGAATTAAAAATCTCGGACGCCTGGAGGACTTTGAACCCTTCAGTTAAAGATTACTCCTTTTACTCTGCAGCACATAAATCGTTCCAGAGAATAGACTATATCCTTATATCCTCCTCTCTGATCCAACACTTTAAAAATGCTAACATAGGAAGTATAACGGTATCAGATCACGCTCCAGTCTCAATTTCGCTTAATCTATCTCCCCCTTCGGACAAAACATGGAGCTGGAGATTAAACAAATCTATCTTGGAAAACCAAGAAGCTTTCAAAAACATATCCACTCACTTGAATAACTTCTTTAAAGAAAACCTACAAGACCCAGATAAATACCCAATAGTGTGGGAAACACATAAAGCTTATATAAGAGGTATTCTCATCTCCATTGGCTCCGCACAGAAAAAACAAAAGATTAAAGAGACAGAGGACATGTTGTCACAAATCTCAAAACTCAAACAAATATCAAAACAAAATAAAATTAGAGATGCCCAACCTAAATTGATAGGCCTTAGAGAATGCCTAAAATATATTTTAAATAGCAAATTTGCAAAGTCTCTCCTATATTACAAGCATCAATTATTTGCACATGGCAATAAAGGTAGCCGGCTTATGTCTTCCCTAATAAAAAAAATGCTAGGGGGAAAACACATATTCATAAAATAATGGACTCGGAAGGGAAGACCCACAGTAAGACCTCAAAGATAGCAGAGATCTTTAAAGCCTTTTACTCAAAGCTCTACAACTTAAACCAAGCCGAAGGGCAGGTGAAAGAAACAAAAAACAGGAAACTAAAAAAGCTACTATCTTCCTTGGATCTTCCCTCTCTGAGCCAAACAGAAGCTGAGTCTCTGATCTCGCCAATTACACTTGAGGAACTAACCTCAGTCGTAAATATTTTTCCCCTACATAAAAGCCCAGGCCCAGATGGGCTGCCCTTAATTTACTATAAAAAATTTCAAGACATAATCCTACCACATTTGGCCATTTCACTAAATGCCATTCTAGAAGGAGCGCAATTACCCAAGCAGACACAGGAAGCTTATATTACCCTCATCCACAAAGAAGGAAAGGACCCCCTCTCGTGCGGCAGTTAAAGGCCAATATCCCTTTTAAATTTAGACATTAAAATATGGGTCAAAATCCTTTCGAAGCGTATAAACAAATTCATACCCAACCTGATTAATGAAGAACAGTCCAGGTTTGTCATGGGGAGGAAGGGTAAAGACTAGAGATGAGCGAACGCGTTCGTCCGAGCTTGATATTCGTGCGAATATTAGGGTGTTCGGGATGTTCGTTATTCGTAACGAACACCACGCGGTGTTCTGGTTACTTTCACTTACTTCCCTGAGACGTTTGCGCGCTTTTCTGGCCAATTGAAAGACAGGGAAGGCATTACAACTTCCCCCTGTGACGTTCAAGCCCTATACCACCCCCCTGCTGTGAGTGGCTGGGAAGATCAGGTGTTCGCCTAATATAAAAGTCGGCCCCTCCCGCGGCTCGCCTCAGATGCCTGGTGAGTTAGATGAGGGACAGTGCTGTTTGTACTGGAGCTGCTGTAGGGAAAGAATTGGTAGTTAGTGTAGGCTTCAAGACCCCCCAAAGGTCCTTATTAGGGCCACTGATAGCTGTGTGTTGGCTGCTGTTAGCAGTGGCATTTTTTTTTTCCTCAAAATCGGCTCTGCAGAGCGTTGCACCTGGCATTAGGGACAGAAGTGCTGCATAGGCAGGGAGAGTGTTAGGAGTGAGTGTAGCCTTCAAGAACCTCAACGGTCCTTTCTAGGGCCATATTTATCCGTGTGCAGTACTGTGCTGGCTGCTGTTAGCTGTGCTGCATTTTTTTTGGGCTTCTCAAAATCGCCTCTGCAGAGCATTCCACCCTCCATTGATACTGCAGGGAAAGAATTGTATAGGCAGGGCCACAACACAGTTATTATTCATTGAATATACGCAGTGCGGCCTTTTGCTTGTAAAACAAGTGAAAATAATTCTATTTGTCCTGCCTCTGTCCGTCCTAACGCCTGTGGACACGTGTGAGCTGCGTGAACAACATTGCTAAATCATACGCACCCAGCTACGCTTTACTGCTGGCTTCGCCATTTGCTTTCCTTAATTGGGAAAAAAAATACCTGCTCTGCCAGAGTTATAATAACTCTGCTACCCTCACGTTCTGTGACACATAAGCAGGGACACAGCACAGTTATTAAACTTCTCATGTTCATTGAATATACGCAGTGCTGCCTTTTGGTGGAAAAAAACTGAAAACAAATCTATTTGTCCAGCCTCTGTCCGTCCTAACGCCTGTGGACACGTGTGAGCTGCGTGAACAACATTGCTAAATCATACGCACCCAGCTACGCTTTACTGCTGGCTTCGCCATTTGCTTTCCTTAATTGGGAAAAAAAATACCTGCTCTGCCAGAGTTATAATAACTCTGCTACCCTCACGTTCTGTGACACATAAGCAGGGACACAGCACAGTTATTAAACTTCTCATGTTCATTGAATATACGCAGTGCTGCCTTTTGGTGGAAAAAAACTGAAAACAAATCTATTTGTCCAGCCTCTGTCCGTCCTAACGCCTGTGGACACGTGTGAGCTGCGTGAACAACATTGCTAAATCATACGCACCCAGCTACGCTTTACTGCTGGCTTCGCCATTTGCTTTCCTTAATTGGGAAAAAAAATACCTGCTCTGCCAGAGTTATAATAACTCTGCTACCCTCACGTTCTGTGACACATAAGCAGGGACACAGCACAGTTATTAAACTTCTTATGTTCATTGAATATACGCAGTGCTGCCTTTTGGTGGAAAAAAACTGAAAACAAATCTATTTGTCCAGCCTCTGTCCGTCCTAACGCCTGTGGACACGTGTGAGCTGCGTGAACAACATTGCTAAATCATACGCACCCAGCTACGCTTTACTGCTGGCTTCGCCATTTGCTTTCCTTCATTGGGAAAAAAAATACCTGCTCTGCCAGAGTTATAGTAACTCTGCTACCCTCACGTTCTGTGACACATTAGCAGGGACACAGCACAGTTATTAAACTTAGATTATTCATTCACTAGAGGCAGTGGGGCCTTTCGTTTTCCAAAAAGGGCAAAAATTATATTTGGCCTGCAGTCTTGCGCCAATTTATTTCCTGCCTGTGAAATCAAATCACTGGTAATACAGCATGCTGAGGGGTAGGGGTAGGCCTAGAGGACGTGGACGCGGCCGAGGACGCGGAGGGACAAGTCAGGGTGTGGGCACAGGCCGAGCTCCTGATCCCGGTGTGTCGCAGCCGACTGCTGCGCGATTAGGAGAGAGGCACGTTTCTGGCGTCCCCACATTCATCGCCCAATTAATGGGTCCACGCGGGAGACGGTTATTAGAAAATGAGCAGTGTGAGCAGGTCCTGTCCTGGATGGCAGAAAGTGCTTCGAGCAACCTATCGTCAACACGCAGTTCTGCGCCGTCCACTGCTGCAAATCCGAATCCTCTGTCTGCTGCTCCTCCTTCCTCCCAGCCTCCTCACTCCACTACAATGACACCTGCTCAGGAGCGGGAACACTCCCAGGAACTGTTCTCGGGCCCCTGCTCAGATTGGGCAGCAGCGGTTCCTCTCCCACCAGAGGAGTTTATAGTCACTGATGCCCAACCATTCGAAAGTTCCCGGGGTCCGGGGGATGAGGCTGGGGACTTCCGCCAACTGTCTCAACAACTTTCTGTGGGTGAGGAGGACGATGACGATCAGACACAGTTGTCTTGCAGTGAGGTAGTAGTAAGGGCAGTAAGTCCGAGGGAGCAGCGCACAGAGGATTCGGAGGAAGAGCAGCAGGACGATGAGGTGACTGACCCCACCTGGTGTGCAATGCTTACTCAGGAGGACAGGTCTTCAGAGGGGGAGTCAAGGGCATCAGCAGGGCAGGTTGCAAGAGGCAGTGCGGTGGCCAGGGCCAGGGGTAGAGGCAGGGCCAGACCGAATAATCCACCAAGTGTTTCCCAAAGCGCCCCCTCGCGCCATGCCACCCTGCAGAGGCCAAGGTGCTCTAAGGTCTGGCAGTTTTTCACAGAGACGCCTGACGACCGACGAACAGTGGTGTGCAACCTTTGTTGCGCAAAGCTCAGCCGGGGAGCCAACACCAACAGCCTCACCACCACCACCATGCGCAGGCATATGATGGCCAAGCACCCCACAAGGTGGGACGAAGGCCGTTCAGCACCTCCGGTTTGCACCCCTGCCTCTCCCCCTGTGCCCCAACCTGCCACTGAGATGCAACCCCCCTCTCAGGACACAGGCACTACCGCCTCATGGCCTGCACCCACACCCTCATCTCCGCTGTCCTCGGCCCCATCCAGCAGTGTAGTTCAGCGCACCGTCCAGCCGTCGCTTGCGCAAGTGTTCGAGCGCAAGCGCAAGTACGCCGCCACGCACCCGCACGCTCAAACGTTAACCGTCCGCATCGCAAAATTCATCAGCCTTGAGATGCTGCCGTATAGGGTTGTGGAAACGGAGTCCTTCAAAAGTATCATGGAGGCGGCGGCCCCGCGCTACTCAGTTCCCAGTCGCCACTACTTTTCCCGATGTGCCGTCCCAGCCCTGCACGACCACGTCTCCCGCAACATTGTACGCGCCCTCACCAACGCGGTTACTGCCACGGTCCACTTAACTACGGACACGTGGACAAGCACAGGCGGGCAGGGCCACTACATCTCCCTGACGGCACATTGGGTGAATTTAGTGGAGGCTGGGACAGAGTCAGAGCCTGGGACCGCTCACGTCCTACCCACCCCCAGAATTGCGGGCCCCAGCTCGGTGCTGGTATCTGCGGAGGTGTATGCTTCCTCCACTAAAGCACCCTCCTCCTCCTCCTCCTCCTCCTCTGTCTCGCAATCAAGATGTGTTAGCAGCAGCATGTCGCCAGCAGTCGGTGTCGCGCGGTGTGGCAGCACAGCGGTGGGCAAGCGTCAGCAGGCCGTGCTGAAACTACTCAGCTTAGGCGATAAGAGGCACACGGCCCACGAACTGCTGCAGGGTCTGACACAGCAGACCGACCGCTGGCTTGCGCCGCTGAGCCTCCAACCGGGCATGGTCGTGTGTGACAACGGCCGTAACCTGGTGGCGGCTCTGCAGCTCGGCAGCCTCACGCACGTGCCATGCCTGGCCCACGTCTTTAATTTGGTGGTTCAGCGCTTTCTGAAAAGCTACCCACGCTTGTCAGACCTGCTCGTAAAGGCGCGCCGGCTCTGCGCACATTTCCGCAAGTCCCACACGGACGCTGCCACCCTGCGCACCCTGCAACATCACTTTAAGCTGCCAGTGCACCGACTGCTGTGCGACGTGCCCACACGGTGGAACTCTACGCTCCACATGTTGGCCAGGCTCTATGAACAACGGAGAGCTATAGTCGAATACCAACTCCAACATGGGCGGCGCAGTGGGAGTCAGCCTCCTCAATTCCTTTCAGAAGAGTGGGCCTGGTTGGCAGACATCTGCCATGTCCTTGGTAATTTTGAGGAGTCTACCCAGGTGGTGAGCGGCGATGCTACAATCATTAGCGTCACCATTCCTCTGCTATGCATCTTGAGAAATTCCCTGCAAACCATAAAGGCAGCTGCTTTGCGCTCGGAAACGGGGGCAGGGGAAGACAGTATGCCGCTGGATAGTCAGGGCACCCTCCTGTCTATTTCTCAGCGCGTACAGGAGGAGGAGGAGGAGCATGAGGAGGATGAGGAGGAGGGGGAAGAGACAGCTTGGGCCGCTGCTGACGGTACACCGGCTGATTGCCTGTCATCCTTTCAGCGTGTATGGCCTGAGGAGGAGGAGGAGGAGGAGGAGGAGGATCCTGAAAGTGATCTTCCTAGTGAGGACAGCCATGTGTTGCGTACAGGTACCCTGGCACACATGGCTGACTTCATGTTAGGATGCCTTTCTCGTGACCCTCGCGTTGCACGCATTCTGGCCACGACGGATTACTGGGTGTACACACTGCTCGATCCACGGTATAAGGAGAACCTGCCCACTCTGATTCCCGAAGAGGAAAGGGGTCCGAGAGTGTTGCTATACCACAGGACCCTTGCGGACAAGCTGATGGTAAAATTCCCAGCCGACAGCGCTAGTGGCAGAAAGCGCAGTACCGAGGGCAAGGTAGCAGGGGATGTGCGTAGATCGAGCAGCATGTACATCCCAGGCAGTGCAACAGTCTTTAAGGGCCTGGCCAGCTTTATGGCTCCCCACCAAGACTGTGTCACCGCTCCCCAGTCACGGCTGAGTCGGCGGGAGCACTGTAAAAGGATGGTGAGGGAGTACGTAGCGGATCGCACGACCATCCTTGGTGACGCCTCTGCCCCCTACAACTACTGGGTGTCGAAGCTGGACACGTGGCCTGAACTAGCCCTGTATATCCTTGAGGTGCTTGCTTGTCCTGCGGCTAGCGTCTTGTCGGAAAGGGTGTTTAGTGCGGCTGGGGGAATCATCACAGATAAGCGTAGCCACTTGTCAACCGACAGTGCCGACAGGCTAACACTCATCAAGATGAACAAAGGCTGGATTTCCCCAGACTTCTGTTCTCCACCAGCGGACAGCAGCGATACGTAAGCAATACGTAGGCTGCACCCGCGGATGGAAGCTACGTTCTCTCTCACCATCCAAAACGGGGACATTTCTGCTTCATCAATCTGTGTCTAATATTCCTCCTCCTCCTGCTCCTCCTCCTGAAACCTCACGTAATCACGCTGAACGGGCAATTTTTCTTAGGGCCACAAGGCTCACTCAAATAATTTTTCAGAACAATTTTTATAAGTTTCAATGCGCTTAAAAGCGTTGGAACTTTAACTTGAACCAATTTTTCGTTACACTGGGCTGCCTCCAGGCCTAGTTACCACTTAAGCCACATTAACCATTGCTTACATGGAACGAAGACTGCGCTCCCGCTATACTGCTGCTTCAGAATTGTTACTGGGGCCTGTCTTGAGTGCTACTATTGCTTACATGGAACGAAGACTGCGCTCCCGCTATACTGCTGCTTCAGAATTGTTACTGGGGCCTGTCTTGAGTGCTACTATTGCTTACATGGAACGAAGACTGCGCTCCCGCTATACTGCTGCTTCAGAATTGTTACTGGGGCCTGTCTTGAGTGCTACTATTGCTTACATGGAACGAAGACTGCGCTCCCGCTATACTGCTGCTTCAGAATTGTTAATGGGGCCTGTCCTGAGTGCTACTATTGCTTACATGGAACGAAGACTGCGCTCCCGCTATACTGCTGCTTCAGAATTGTTACTGGGGCCTGTCTTGAGTGCTACTATTGCTGACATGGAACGGACACGTGGAGAGGACACGTAGTGCCTCAAAAACATCCCCCTCCTCCTCCAACAGGGAAAACATTGTTGGCAAATGCCTTTGCATTGGTTCATCTGGTGGCAGTCCAAGAATTTCACCTTTACCGACACTACAAGAGAGCCCCCCCACCATCCCCCCGCCACGGCCTACTTAATCCTGGCCACATTCCGAAAACCAACAAAATACAACCGTGCTACTAGGTCCGCAGTCACCACCACATTACCATCAACGCGGTTACTGTTAAGGTGTATATAACCACGGACACGTGGAGAGGACACGTAGTGCCTCAAAAACATCCCCCTCCTCCTCCAACAGGGAAAACATTGTTGGCAAATGCCTTTGCATTGGTTCGTCTGGTGGCAGTCCAAGAATTTCACCTTTACCGACACTACAAGAGAGCCCCCCCACCATCCCCCCGCCACGGCCTACTTAATCCTGGCCACATTCCGAAAACCAACAAAATACAACCGTGCTACTAGGTCCGCAGTCACCACCACATTACCACCAACGCGGTTACTGTTAAGGTGCATATAACCACGGACACGTGGAGAGGACACGTAGTGCCTCAAAAACATCCCCCTCCTCCTCCAACAGGGAAAACATTCTTGGCAAATGCCTTTGCATTGGTTCGTCTGGTGGCAGTCCAAGAATTTCACCTTTACCGACACTACAAGAGAGCCCCCCCACCATCCCCCCGCCACGGCCTACTTAATCCTGGCCACATTCCGAAAACCAACAAAATACAACCGTGCTACTAGGTCCGCAGTCACCACCACATTACCACCAACGCGGTTACTGTTAAGGTGCATATTACCAGTCTGACTGGGGCATGCAGACACCTTGACAGAATGAATAGTGTGTGGCACATAGGTTCCCCATTGCTATGCCCACGTGTGCAGCTCCTGATGGCGGTGGCACAGGATTCTATTTCTCATTGCTTCTGTACAGCATTGTGGGCTATCGCTCCGCCACTTTTAAAGAGGGTCGCTGCCTAGCCGTGCCAACCTCTGCAGTGTGTGCCTGCGGTCCCTCGTCATGGCAGACGCAATTCTAAATAGACATGAGCGTGGTGTGGCATGAGGGCAGCTGTGGGGGGGAGGGGGGGCGGTTGGGCAGCATGTAACCCAGGAGAAGTGTCAGTGGAGTGTCATGCAGGCAGTGATTGTGCTTTGTTGGAGGTAGTGTGGTGCTTAGCAAAGGTATGCCATGCTAATGAGGGCTTTTCAGAAGTAAAAGTTGTTGGGAGGGGGGGGGGGCCCACTCTTGCCGGTATTGTGGCTTAATAGTGGGACCTGTGAACTTGAGATGCAGCCCAACATGTAGCCCCTCGCCTGCCCTATCCGTCACTGTGTCATTCCCATCACTTTCCTGAATTGCCCAGATTTTCACACATGAAAACCTTAGCGAGCATCGGCGAAATACAAAAATGTTCTGGTCGCCCATTGACTTCAATGGGGTTCGTTGTTCGAAACGAACCCTCGAGCATCACGGGAAGTTCGTTCCGAATAACGAACACCCGAACATTTTGGTGTTCGCTCATCTCTAGTAAAGACAATTCAGCGCGACTCCTACACATAATTGATTATGCCCCAAAAAAGAAAATCCCCTTAGCCTTCCTAGGTATAGATGCCGAAAAGGCGTTTGATAGGGTTGACTGGAATTTCATGCGAGCAGCCCTAGAAAAATTCAACTTCCCTTCCCACTATACTCTGAACCTCATGCCAAAATCAAGGTGAATGACTCCTTCTCACCACCTTTTTCTATTACTAATGGAACTCCACAAGGCTGCCCATTATCCCCAACACTCTTTATCCTCTCATTAGAAATATTACTTCAATTAGTACGCCAGAACAGCGAAATTCAGGGAATCCACCTTAACCAACTCTCTCTCAAATCTGTAGCCTTTGCGGATGACCTGCTGTTCATCTTAACCAACCCAGAACAAGCTCTCCCAAGCCTAAAAAACACCTTGGAAACCTTTGGATATTTTTCCAATTTCAAAGTGAATACAGCAAAATCAACTATATTGAATGTAATGCTACCTTCGGAAATGATGAAAAAACTCCAAAGGACCTCCAATTTCCCTTGGTCAGAGACATGCATAGAATATCTGGGGGTTAAAATAACTAAAAATCTTGGACACCTCTTTGAAAGTAACTTTGTTCCACTCTTTAAAGACATTACTTTAGCATTGAAAACATATGACC
Source organism: Eleutherodactylus coqui (assembly GCF_035609145.1). Classification (NCBI taxonomy): domain Eukaryota; kingdom Metazoa; phylum Chordata; class Amphibia; order Anura; family Eleutherodactylidae; genus Eleutherodactylus; species Eleutherodactylus coqui. The sequence continues at coordinate 80,512,532 of NC_089839.1, forward strand.
TACCCGTGCTCTCTTGGTTCACTCGCAGAAACCTCATACAAACATATTTGGTTGCCAAGATTTTATATAAAATGCAAATGTTACCAATATTCCTCCCAGACTCTTTCTTTAAACAGATTAGGATAATGTTCTCAAGATTCATATGGAAACATAGGAGACCCCGCCTGGCGCACAACCTCCTAGTACAGAGAAGAGAGCTCGGAGGGATTAACCTACCTGATATATTCCATTATTACAAATCAATCTAACTAACCAAATGGCTAGAATTAACTTTCCCATCGAAAAACAAAATAGTGAGGAGCCTGGCACAAGCTTCTTACGGAAAACATTTCCTGAGGGATATGTGGCTACCTCCGCAAAAACTCTTCAGGAAAGCCTCCTTTGACCCCCTCTTGAAATGAGTGTGCACGACCTTGGATGCCCTCCGTGCTGAGTTAGCTCCCCTTCCATCCCCCGCTGCCCCCTTAAATCTAATCCAGAATCTCCTAGGGTTAAAACTTGACACGCACACAGAAAAAATGTGGACATATCTTGAAAATCTATCTATTGCAGACCTTTGGCAGACACGCATATCTAAAAACAAACATTACATGGAGAATTTTATCTCGCAAACCGCAATTCCGCCCCTCAACTCCCTCTCGTATTTACACCTAGACAAAACCCTGGAAAAGTTCTATCAAACATACCCATCCTCTCGCCTATACTAAGAGCTTGAGCGTGTCATGCTAACATCTAACAGTTCCAGTAGAAAACTATCTCTGATTAAAAACAAGTTTATCACGTCCCAAACGATAGTAAAACCAGCCTTTATCCTCTCATGGGAGAAGGAACTAAATATAAAACTATCCGAAGAGGAGCAGAGGAGGGTTTTGAGCAGTTCACATGGACACTCGAAATGTGTCAGGCTACAGGAAAACCATTATAAATTGCTGACAAGATGGTATAAGTGTCCAGAGTGGCTTTTTGCCTACAAATTAGCTGACTCAAACCTCTGTTGGCGCTGTGGTAACCAGGTGGGCTCCCTATTGCATATTTGGTGGTCCTGCTCAGCAATAAGACCATTCTGGGACCAGGTAGAACTAAAGAAGTTTCAGATAGCAATTTTAGGCTATCACCAGAACAGGTAATTTTAGCTATGCCTTCCTCTAATTATAAACCCTCCAAGTCCAACCTAATCACTCACCTCATAATGGCTGCCAAAGCATTGATCCCCACAAAATGGCTACAACCCAATCCTAGCCAGTGGCTAGCTAGGGTAAACGAACTCTGTAGATTCGAAGAACTAACAAGCTGGGCCACCAGATCACATCACAAATTTTCATCAATTTGGAAACCGTGGCAGACTAGATCATGCCCTAGCATCTGAGGTGTAATGTGACTCCCAGGCCGACCCCAAGATTTTCATGAAAGAATCAATACTTGGAAACTTTGCGGTTAAGACGGACGCCTATTTATGTGTGTCGCTCCTTCCTTCCTTTGAGAAAAGAGAATTTGTGCCTAACCCTCCCCACTCCCACCACCCTCGCCACCCATCCCTATACCCCAATTTCCTATCCCCCCCCTCCCACAATCCTTTTCTCTCCCCTATCCCCTAACATAACATTATAAAACCTTGGTATTATGCTGTTTAACATAGTTAAAATAACCAAAAATAAACAACATTGTTATGTGCTTTTTGGGAAATGTACATGCTCTGTAACCAAGTTTTCTGCCTTTCCTAATGCTTTCCTCATGTATGTTATATTTCCTTATTAGAGATGAGCGAACGTACTCGTCCGAGCTTGATACTCGTTCGAGTATTAGCGTGTTCGAGATGCTCATTACTCGAGGCGAGCACCACGCGATGTTCGAGTTACTTTCACTTTCATCTCTGAGACGTTAGCGCGCTTTTCTGGCCAATAGAAAGACAGGGAAGGCATTACAACTTCCCCCTGCGACGTTCAAGCCCTATACCACCCCCCTGCAGTGAGTGGCTGGCGAGATCAGGTGTCACCCGAGTATTTAAATCGCCCCCCCCCCCCCCCCGCGGCTCGCCACAGATGCATTCTGACATAGATCAGGGAAAGTGCTGCTGATGCTGGAGCTGCTATAGGGAGAGTGTTAGGAGTTATTTTAGGCTTCAAGAACCCCAACGGTCCTTCTTAGGGCCACATCTGACCGTGTGCAGTACTGTTGAGGCTGCTGGGAGCTGTGTTGCACATTTTTTTTTGTATATCGGCCGTGCAGAGCATTGCGTCATCAGTCTGCAGTCATTGTACATAGTATAGGGCCAGTACTGGTGAGGCAGGGACAGTGAAAAAGGTGAAACAGATATACTGTCTATATAGGCAGTGGGCTTTTTCAAACAAATTTTGGGAAAAAAACTATATTTGGGCTGCCTGTGACCGTCCTCAGTGTACTGCGTGTCTGCTGGGGGTAGTAGTCCTAAATAATACGCAGCTAAGCGTTACAGCAAGCTTGCGCAAAAGTGTTTCCTGGCTCTGCGGTGCCCGTTACATCACCGCCGTCATCCTGTTCACATTGAAACAATATACATATATACGCTGTCTATAGTATCTGTCTGCTGTCTAAGCTCTGCCGTTCAAAAAATAGAAGCAAAATACTTTAGGCCTACTAGTGGAGTCTGGCCACTTGACTGTTTCTGCGCTGTGAATTCCACTATCTCAGTCATACGCACCTACGTCTCACTGCAGGCGTGCGCAAAAGTATTTCCTGGCTCTGCGGTGCCCGTTACATCACCGCCGTCATCCTGTCCACATTAAAACAGTATACATATATACGCTGCCTATAATATCTGTCTGCTGTCTCAGCTCTGCCGTTCAAAAAATAGAAGCAAAATACTTTAGGTCTACTAGTGGCGTCTGGCCACTTGACTCCTTCTGCGCTGTGAATTCCACTATCTCAGTCACACGCACCTACGTCTCACTGCAGGCGTGCGAAAAAGTGTTTCCTGGCTCTGCTGTGCGTTCCGTAAGCGAAATCAGCCTCTAACCACAGGCCAATAAGCGGCACATTTAATTACAGCGTTCTGTTTCTGCTCTACTCGTAATACACCATGCTGAGGGGTAGGGGTAGGCCTAGAGGACGTGGACGCAGGCGAGGATGCGGAGGCCCAAGTCAGGGTGTGGGCACAGGCTGAGCTCCTGATCCAGGTGTTTCGCAGCCGACTGCTGCGGGATAACGAGAGAGGCACGTTTCTGGCGTCCCCAGATTAATCTCACAATTAATGGGTCCACGCAGTAGACCTTTATTAGAAACTGAGCAGTGTGAGCAGGTCCTGTCATGGATGGCAGAAAGTGCATCCAGCAATCTATCGACCACCCAGAGTTCTACGCCGTCCACTGCTGCAACTCTGAATTCTCTGGCTGCTGCTCCTCCTTCCTCCCAGCCTCCTCACTCCATTACAATGACACATTCTGAGGAGCAGGCAGACTCCCAGGAACTGTTCTCGGGCCCCTGCCCAGAATGGGCAGCAATGGTTCCTCTCCCACCGGAGGAGTTTGTCGTGACCGATGCCCAACCTTTGGAAAGTTCCCGGGGGGGTGGGGGAGGGGATGAGGCTGGGGACTTCCGGCAACTGTCTCAAGAGCTTTCAGTGGGTGAGGAGGACGATGACGATGAGACACAGTTGTCTATCACTCAGGTAGTAGTAATTGGAGTAAGTCCGAGGGAGGAGCGCACAGAGGATTCGGAGGAAGAGCAGCTGGATGATGAGGTAACTGACCCCACCTTGTTTGCTAAGCCTACTGAGGACAGAACTTCAGAGGGGGAGGCAAGTGCAGCAGCAGGGCAGGTTGGAAGAGGCAGTGCGGTGGCCAGGGGTAGAGGCAGGGCCAGACCGAATAATCCACCAACTTTTTCCCAAAGCGCCCCCTCGCGCCATGCCACCCTGCAGAGGCCGAGGTGCTCAAAGGTGTGGCAGTTTTTCACTGAGAGTGCAGACAACCGACGAACAGTGGTGTGCAACGTTTGTCGCGCCAAGATCAGCCGGGAAGCCATCACCACCAGCCTCAGCACCACCAGCATGCGCAGACATATGATGGCCAAGCACCCCACAAGGTGGGACGAAGGCCGTTCAGCGCCTCCGGTTTGCACCACTGCCTCTCCCCCTGTGCCCCAACCTGCCACTGAGATCCAACACCCCTCTCAGGACACAGGCACTACCGTCTCCTGGCCTGCACCCACACCCTCACCTCCGCTGTCCTCGGCCCCATCCACCAATGTCTCTCAGCGCACCGTCCAGCCGTCGCTAGCGCAAGTGTTTGAGCGCAAGCACAAGTACGCCGCCACGCACCCGCACGCTCAAGCGTTAAACGTGCACATAGCCAAATTGATCAGCCTGGAGATGCTGCCATATAGGCTTGTGGAAACGGAGGTTTTTAAAAGCATGAGACCCCGTGCTACTCGGTTCCCAGTCGCCACTACTTTTCCCGATGTGCCGTCCCAGCCCTGCACGACCACGTCTCCCGCAACATTGTACGCGCCCTCACCAACGCGGTTACTGCCAAGGTCCACTTAACAACGGACACGTGGACAAGCACAGGCGGGCAGGGCCACTATATCTCCCTGACGGCACATTGGGTGAATTTAGTGGAGGCTGGGACAGAGTCAGAGCCTGGGACCGCTCACGTCCTACCCACCCCCAGAATTGCGGGCCCCAGCTCGGTGATGGTATCTGCGGTGGTGCATGCTTCCTCTACTAAACCACCCTCCTCCTACTATGCAACCTCTGTCTCGCAATCAAGATGTGTCAGCAGCAGCACGTCGCCAGCAGTCGGTGTCGCGCGGCGTGGCAGCACAGCGGTGGGCAAGTGTCAGCAGGCCGTGCTGAAACTACTCAGCTTAGGAGAGAAGAGGCACACGGCCCACGAACTGCTGCAGGGTCTGACAGAGCAGACCGACCGCTGGCTTTCGCCGCTGAGCCTCCAACCGGGCATGGTCGTGTGTGACAACGGCCGTAACCTGGTGGCGGCTCTGCAGCTCGGCAGCCTCATGCATGTGCCATGCCTGGCCCACGTCTTTAATTTGGTGGTTCAGCGCTTTCTGAAAAGCTACCCACTAGAGATGAGCGAGCACCAAAATGCGCGGGTGCTCGTTACTCGGGACGAACTTTTCGCGATGCTCGAGGGTTCGTTTCGAGTAACGAAACCCCATTGAAGTCAATGGGCGACCCGAGCATTTTTGTATATCGCCGATGCTCGCTAAGGTTTTCATTTGTGAAAATCGGGGCAATTCAAGAAAGTGATGGGAACGACACAGCAACAGATAGGGCAGGCGAGGGGCTACATGTTGGGCTGCATATCAAGTTCCCAGGTCCCACTATTAAGCCACAATAGCGGCAAGAATGCCCCCCCCCCGCACTGTCAGCATAAAGATCGTTCTCCTCTGCCATAGCTGTAACAGCTGTGGCAGAGAAGAACGATGTTTGCCCATTGAATTCAATGGAGGCAGCAATACAGCACGTTCCACTGAAAGCAATGGGCTGCCGGCGATCGCGGGATGAATTGTCGGGAAGGGCTTAAATATATAAGCCCTTCCCTGCAAATCATCCAGAAATGTGTTACAATAAAAATATATACCGGCATATAAGGCGACGGGACGTATAAGACGACCCCCCAACTGTCACCTTATACGCCGGGAATACAGCGGAGCAAAGAATAAAAATCATTACTCACTTCACAGGGCGTTCTGCGATGCTCCTGCAGGCTGTCGCTCCCTCCTGGTCCCCGGCAGAGCATTGCTTTCTGGACGCAGTGGTTGAAATCCCCGCCTCCAGAAACACACGTGCCTTCAGCCAATCACAGCCATTCAATGACATCATTGTCATTGGCTGTGATTGGCTGAAGGCACGTGTGTTTCTGGAGGCGGGGATTTAAAGCCCTTCGTAGAGAAAGCAATGCTGGATAGTCAGAGCACCCTCATGTCTATATCTCAGCGCGTTGAGGAGGAGGAGGAGCATGAGGAGGAGGGGGAAGAGACAGCTTGGCCCACTGCTGAGGTTACCCATGCTGCTTGCCTGTCATCCTTTCAGCATGTATGGCATGAGGAGGAGGAGGAGGAGGAGGATGATCCTGAAAGTGATCTTCCTAGTGAGGACAGCCATGTGTTGCGTACAAGTACCCTGGCACACATGGCTGACTTCATGTTAGGATGCCTTTCTCGTGACCCTCGCGTTACACGCATTCTGGCCACTACAGATTACTGGGTGTACACACTGCTCGACCCACGGTATAAGGAGAACCTTTCCACTCTCATTCCCGAAGAGGAAAGGGGTTCGAGAATGATGCTATACCACAGGGCGCTGGTGGACAAACTGATGGTAAACTTCCCATCCGACAGCGCTAGTGGCCGAAGGCGCAGTTCCGAGGGCCAGGTAGCAGGGGAGGCGCAGAGATCAGGCAGCATGTACAGCACAGGCAGGGGAGCACTCTCCAAGGCCTTTGACAGCTTTATGGCTCCTCAGCAAGACTGTGTCACCGCTCCCCAGTCAAGGCTGAGTCAGCAGGAGCACTGTAAAAGGATGGTGAGGGAGTACGTATCCGATCGCATGACCGTCCTCCGTGACTCCTCTGCCCCCTACAACTACTGGGTGTCGAAGCTGGACACGTGGCCTGAACTCGCGCTGTATGCCCTGGAGGTGCTTGCTTGTCCTGCGGCTAGCGTCTTGTCAGAGAGGGTGTTTAGTGCGACTGGGGGAATCATCACGGATAAGCGTACCCGCCTGTCAACTGACAGTGCCGACAGGCTTACACTCATCAAGATGAACAAAGCCTGGATTTCCCCAGACTTCTCTTCTCCACCAGCGGACATCAGCGATACCTAAGCAATACGTAGGCTGCACCCGCGGATGGAAGCATCGTTCTATATCACCATCAAAAATGGGGACCTTTTCATCAATCTGTGTATTATATTCATCCTCCTCCTCCTGCTCCTCCTCCTGAAACCTCACATAATCACGCCGAACGGGCAATTTTTCTTAGACCCACAAGGCTCAGTCATATAATTTTTGAAAACAATTTTTATACGTTTCAATGCTCATTAAAGCGTTGAAACTTGCACCTGAACCAGTTTTTATTTTAACTGGGCTGCCTCCAGGCCTAGTTACAAATTAAGCCACATTAACCGAAGCGATTAATGGGTTTCACCTGCCCTCTTGGTTGGGCATGGGCAATTTTTCTGAGGTACATTAGTACTGTTGGTACACCAATTTTTGGGGGCCCTCGCCTACAGTGTAATCCTATTAATTTTTAGCCCACCTGCATTAAACCTGTCATTACCTCAGCTGTGCTGGGCACTGCAATGGGATATATTTATGTACCTCCGGTGGCTTCCTGGGACCCACCCATGCTGTCGGTCCACAGGGAGTTGTAACTGCATGTGTCCACTTCTAAAGAACCCCAGTCTGACTGGGGCATGCAGTGTGGGCCGAAGCCCACCTGCATTAAACCTGACGTTAGCTTTGCTGTGCTGGGTACTGCAATGGGATATATTTATGTACCGCCGGTGGGTTCCAGGGAGCCACCCATGCTGTCGGTCCACACGGAGTTGTATCTGCATGTGTCCACTTCTAAAGAACCCCAGTCTGACTGGGGCATGCAGTGTGGGCCGAAGCCCACCTGCATTAAACCTGACGTTAGCCTTGCTGTCCAGGGCACTGCAATGGGATATATTTATGTACCGCCGGTGGCTTCCTGGGACCCACCCATGCTGTCAGTCCACACGGAGTTGTGACTGCATGCGTCCACTTCTAAAGAACCCCAGTCTGACTGGGGCATGCAGTGTGGGCCGAAGCCCACCTGCATTAAACCTGACGTTAGCTTTGCTGTGCTGGGCACTGCAATGGGATATATTTATATACCGCCGGTGGGTTCCAGGGAGCCACCCATGCTGTCGGTCCACACGGAGTTGTAACTGCATGTGTCCACTTCTAAAGAACCCCAGTCTGACTGGGGCATGCAGTGTGGGCCGAAGCCCACCTGCATTAAACATGACATTACCGCAGCTGTGCTGGGCACTGCAATGGGATATATTTATTTACCGCCGGTGGACTCCAGGGAGCCACCCATGCTGTGGGTCCACATGGACTTCACAATAGGGAGTTGTACCTGTCTGTGTCTATGAATTAAAAACCCCGGTCAGGTTGGGGCATGCAGTGTGGGCCGAAGCCCACCTGTATTTAATCTGACATTAGCTCTGCTGTCCAGGGCACTGCAATGGTATACATTTATGTACAGCCGGTGGGTTCCAGGGAGCCACCCATGCTGTGGGTGCACACGGAATTCCCATTGCGGAGTTGTACCTGCCTGTGACTATTTATAAAAAACCGCGGTCTGACTGGGGCATGCAGACACCTTGACAGAATGAATAGTGTGTGGCACATAGGTTCCCCATTGCTATGCCCACGTGTGCAGCTCCAGATGGAGGTGGCACAGGATTGGATTTCTCATTGCTTCTGTACAGCATTGTGGACTATCGCCCCGCCCCTTTTAAAGAGGGTCGCTGCCTTGCCGTGCCAACCCTCTGAAGTGTGTGCCTGCGGTTCCCCCTCATGGCAGACGCACTTATAAATAGACATGAGGGTGGTGTGGCATGAGGGCAGCTGAAGGCTGCGCAGGGACGCTTTGGTGTGCGCTGTGGACACTGGGTTGTGCGGGGGGGGGGGTTGGGCAGCATGTAACCTAGGAGAAGTGGCAGCAGAGTGTCATGCAGGCAGTGATTGTGCTTTGTTGGAGGTAGTGTGGTGCTTAGCTAAGGTATGCATAGCTAATGAGGGCTTTTCAGAAGTAAAAATTGTTGGGAGGTGGGGGGGCCCACATTTGCCGCTATTGTGGCTTAATAGTGGGACCTGGGAACTTGAGATGCAGCCCAACATGTAGCCCCTCGCCAGCCCTATCCGTTGCTGTGTCGTTCCCATCACTTTCTTGAATTGCCCAGATTTTCACAAATGGAAACCTTAGCGAGAATCGGCGAAATACAAAAATGCTCAAGTCGCCCATTGACTTCAATGGGGTTCATTACTCGAAAGGAACCCTCGAGCATCGCGAAATTTTCATCCCGAGTAACGAGCTAAGCACCACACAACCTCCAACAAAGCACAATCACTGCCTGCATGACACTCCGCTGCCACTTCTCCTGGGTTACATGCTTACCAACCACCCCCCCCCCCCTGCACGACCCAGTGTCCACAGCGCACACCAAACTGTCCCTGCCCTGCCTTCAGCTGCCCTCATGCCACGCCACCCTCATGTCTATTTATAAGTGCGTCTGCCATGAGGGGGAACCGCAGGCACACACTGCAGAGGGTTGGCACGGCTAGGCAGCGACCCTCTTTAAAAGGGGCGGGGCGATAGTCCACAATGCTGTACAGAAGCAATGAGAAATCCAATCCTGTGCCACCTCCATCTGGAGCTGCACACGTGGGCATAGCAATGGGGAACCTATGTGCCACACACTATTCATTCTGTCAAGGTGTCTGCATGCCCCAGTCAGACCGCGTTTTTTTATAAATAGTCACAGGCAGGTACAACTCCGCAATGGGAATTCCGTGTGCACCCACAGCATGGGTGGCTCCCTGGAACCCACCGGCTGTACATAAATGTATCCCATTGCATTGCCCATCACAGCTGAGGTAATGTCGTGCTTAATGCAGGTGGGCTTCGGCCCACACTGCATGCCCCAGTCAGACTGGGGTTCTTTAGAAGTGGACACATGCAGTTACAACTCCCTGTGGACCGACAGCATGGGTGGGTGCCAGGAAGCCACCGGTGGTACATAAATATATCCCATTGCAGTGCCCAACACAGGTGAGGTAATGTCGTGCTTAATGCAGGTGGGCTTCGACCCACACTGCATGCCCCAGTCAGACTGGGGTTCTTTAGAAGTGGACAGATGCAGTTACAACTCCCTGTGGACCGACAGCATGGGTGGGTGCCAGGAAGCCACCGGTGGTACATAAATATATCCCATTGCAGTGCCCAACACAGCTGAGGTAATGTTGTGCTTAATGCAGGTGGGCTTCGACCCACACTGCATGCCCCAGTCAGACTGGGGTTCTTTAGAAGTGGACACATGCAGTTACAACTCTCTGTGGACCGACAGCATGGGTGGGTCCCAGGAAGCCAGGATGTAACGTCAGCTGTAATGCAGGTGGGCTAAAAATTAATTTGATTACACTGTAGGCGAGGGCCCCCTAAAATTGGTGTACCAACAGTACTAATGTACCTCAGAAAAATTGGCCATGCCCAACCAAGAGGGCAGGTGAAACCCATTAATCGCTTTGGTTAATGTGGCTTAATTGGTAACTAGGCCTGGAGGCAGCCCATTTAAAATAAAAATTGGGTGAAGTGAAAGTTTCAACGCTTTAATGAGCATTGAAACGTATAAAAATTGTTTAGAAAAATTATATGACTGAGCCTTGTGGGCCTAAGAAAAATTGCCCGTTCGGCGTGATTATGTGAGGTTTCAGGAGGAGGAGCAGGAGGAGGAGGATGGATATTATACACAGATTGATGAAGCAAAAAGGTCATCGTTTTTGATGATGATAGAGAACGATGCTTCCATCCGCGGGTGCAGCCTACGTATTGCTTATGTATCGCTGCTGTCCGCTGGTGAAGAAGAGAAGTCTGGGGAAATCCAGGCTTTGTTCATCTTGATGAGTGTTAGCCTGTCGGCACTGTCGGTTGACAGGTGGGTACGCTTATCCGTGATGATTCCCCCAGCCACACTAAACACACTCTCTGACAAGACGCTAGCCGCAGGACAAGCAAGCACCTCCAGGGCATACAGCGCGAGTTCAGGCCACGTGTCCAGCTTCGACACCCAGTAGTTGTAGGGGGCAGAGGCGTCACCGAGGACAGTCGTGCGATCGGATACGTACTCCCTCACCATCCTTTTACAGTGCTCCCGCCAACTCAGCCTTGACTGGGGACCGGTGACACAGTCTTGTTGGGGAGCCAGAAAGCTGGCAAAGGCCTTGGAGAATGGTCCCCTGGCTGCGCTGTACATGCTGCCTGATCTCTGCGCCTCTCCTGCTACCTGGCCCTCGGAACTGCGCCTTCGGCCACTAGCGCTGTCGGATGGGAAGTTTACCATCAGTTTGTCCACCAGCGCCCTGTGGTATAGCATCATTCTCAAACCCCTTTCCTCTTCAGGAATGAGAGTGGAAAGGTTCTCCTTATACCGTGGGTCGAGCAGTGTGTACACCCAGTAATCCGTAGTGGCCAGAATGCGTGTAACGCGAGGGTCACGAGAAAGGCATCCTAACATGAAGTCAGCCATGTGTGCCAGGGTACCTGTACGCAACACATGGCTTTCCTCACTAGGAAGATCACTTTCAGGATCCTCCTCCTCCTCCTCCTCCTCCTCCTCTGGCCATACACGCTGAAAGGATGACAGGCAAGCAGCATGTGTACCCTCAGCAGTGGGCCAAGCTGTCTCTTCCCCCTCCTCCTCATGCTCCTCCCCCTCCTCCTCCTCCTCTGGCCATACACGCTGAAAGGATGACAGGCAAGCAGCATGTGTACCCTCAGCAGTGGGCCAAGCTGTCTCTTCCCCCTCCTCCTCATGCTCCTCCCCCTCCTCCTCCTCCTCAACGCGCTGAGATATAGACATGAGGGTGCTCTGACTATCCAGCAAAATACTGTCTTCCCCCGCCTCCGTTTCCGAGTGCAAAGCGTCTGCCTTTATGCTTTGCAGGGAACTTCTCAAGAGGCATAGCAGAGGAATGGTGATGCTAATGATTGCAGCATCCCCGCTCAGCATCTGGGTAGACTCCTCAAAGTTTCCAAGGACCTGGCAGATGGCTGCCAACCAGGCCCACTCTTCTGTAAATAATTGAGGAGGCTGACTCCCACTACGCCGCCCATGTTGGAGTTGGTATTCCGCAATAGCTCTACGCTGCTCATAGAGCCTGGCCAACATGTGGAGCGCAGAGTTCCACTGTGTGGGCACGTCGCACAGCAATTGGTGCACTGGCAGATTAAACCGATGTTGCAGGGTCCGCAGGGTGGCAGCGTGCGTGTGGGATTTGCGGAAATGTGCGCTGACCCGGCGCACCTTTCCGAGCAGGTCTGACAAGTGTGGGTAGCTTTTCAGAAAACGCTGAACCACCAAATTAAAGACATGGGCCAGGCATGGCACCTGCGTGAGGCTGCCGAGCTGCAGAGCCGCCACTAGGTTACGGCCATTGTCACACACGACCATGCCCGGTTGGAGGCTCAGCGGCGCAAGCCAGCGGTCGGTCTGCTCTGTCAGACCCTGCAGCAGTTCGTGGGCCGTCTGCCTCTTCTCTCCTAAGCTGAGTAGTTTCAGCACGGCCTGCTGACGCTTGCCCACCGCTGTGCTGCCATGCCGCGCGACACCGACTGCTGCCGACGTGCTGCTGCTGACACATCTTGATTGCGAGACAGAGGTTGCGTAGGAGGAGGAGGAGGGTGGTTTAGTGGAGGAAGCATACACCGCCGCAGATACCACCACTGAGCTGGGGCACGCAATTCGGGGGGTGGGTAGGACGTGAGCGGTCCCAGGCTCTGACTCTGTCCCAGCCTCCACTAAATTCACCCAATGTGCCGTCAGGGAGATATAGTGGCCCTGCCCGCCTGTGCTTGTCCACGTGTCTGTTGTTAAATGGACCTTGGCAGTAACCGCGTTGGTGAGGGTGCGTACAATGCTGCGGGAGACGTGGTCGTGCAGGGCTGGGACGGCACATCGGGAAAAGTAGTGGCGACTGGGAACCGAGTAGTGCGGGGCCGCCGCCACCATCATGCTTTTGAAAGCCTCTGTTTTCACAAGCCTATACGGCAGCATCTCCAGGCTGATCAATTTTGCAATGTGCACGTTTAATGCTTGAGCGTGCGGGTGCGCGGCGGCGTACTTGCGCTTGCGCTCAAACAGTCGCGCTAGCGACGTCTGGACGCTGCGCTGAGAGACATTGCTGGATGGGGCCGAGGACAGCGGAGGTGAGGGTGTGGGTGCAGGCCCGGAGACGGTAGTGCCTGTGTCCTCAGAGGGGGGTTGGATCTCAGTGGCAGGTTGGGGCACAGGGGGAGAGGCAGTGGTGCAAACCGGAGGCGCTGAACGGCCTTCGTCCCACCTTGTGGGGTGCTTGGCCATCATATGCCTGCGCATGCTGGTGGTGGTGGCTCCCCAGCTGATCTTGGTGCGACAAAGGTTGCACACCACTGTTCGTCGGTCGTCAGGCGTCTCTGTGAAAAACTGCCACACCGTTGAGCACCTTGACCTCTTTGGGAAACATTTGGTGGATTATTCGGTCTGGCCCTGCCTCTACCCCTGGCCACCGCACTGGCTCGGCCTGTGCCCACACCCTGACTTGGGCCTCCGCGTCCTCGCCTGCGTCCACGTCCTATAGGGCTACCCCTACCCCTCAGCATGGTGTATTACCAGTAGTGCAGAAACAGAATGCTGTAATTAAATGTGCCGCTTATTGGCCTGTGGTTGGAGGCTGACTTCACTTACGGAACGCCAGGAAATAATTTTGCACAAGCCTGCTGTAATACTTAGCTGGCTGCGTATGAATTAGGAGGACTACTTCACCCAGCAGAGACCCAGAACACTGAGGACAGTCACAGGCAGCCCAAATAGATTTTTTTCCCCAAATGTTTTTGCAAAGGCCCACTGCCTATATTCAATCAATATGTCTTCTGTCCCTGCCTCACCGCTACTGGCCCTGGAGTATGTCAAATAACTGCAGAGTGTTGCACTGTGGACTGGAATACAGCGGTGATTTAACAGCCAACAGAGAGCCAGGAAATAATTTTGTGCAAGCCTGCTGTAACACTTAGCTGGCTGCGTATGAATTAGGAGGACTACTACACCCAGCAGAAACCCAGAACACTGAGGACAGTCACAGGCAGCCCAAATAGATTTTTTTCCCCAAATGTTTTTGCAAAGGCCCACTGCCTATATTCAATCAATATGTCTTCTGTCCCTGCCTCACCGCTACTGGCCCTGGAGTATGTCAAATAACTGCAGAGTGTTGCACTGTGGACTGGAATACAGCGGTGATTTAACAGCCAACATAGAGCCAGGAAATAATTTTGTGCAAGCCTGCTGTAACACTTAGCTGGCTGCGTATGAATTAGGAGGACAACTACACCCAGCACAGACCCAGAACACTGAGGACAGTCACAGGCAGCCCAAATAGATTTTTTTCCCCAAATGTTTTTGCAAAGGCCCACTGCCTATATTCAATCAATATGTCTTCTGTTCCTGCCTCACCGCTACTGGCCCTGGAGTATGTCAAATAACTGCAGAGTGTTGCACTGTGGACTGGAACACAGCGGTGATTTAACAGCCAACACAGAGCCAGGAAATAATTTTGCGCAAGCCTGCTGTAACACTTAGCTGGCTGCGTATGAATTAGGAGGACTATTACACCCAGCAGAGACCCAGAACACTGAGGACAGTCACAGGCAGCCCAAATAGATTTTTTTCCCCAAATGTTTTTGCAAAGGCCCACTGCCTATATTCAATCAATATGTCTTCTGTTCCTGCCTCACCGCTACTGGCCCTGGAGTATGTCAAATAACTGCAGAGTGTTGCACTGTGGACTGGAATACAGCGGTGATTTAACAGCCAACACATAGCCAGGAAATAATTTTGTGCAAGCCTGCTGTAACACTTAGCTGGCTGCGTATGAATTAGGAGGACAACTACACCCAGCAGAGTCCCAGAACACTGAGGACAGTCACAGGCAGCCCAAATAGATTTTTTTCCCCAAATGTTTTTGCAAAGGCCCACTGCCTATATTCAATCAATATGTCTTCTGTCCCTGCCTCACAATATATGTCTTCTGTCCCTGCCTAACCACCACTTCTGGCCCTGGAGTATTACTACAGGGCGCAATGCTCTGCACGGCCAATATACCAAAAAAAAAAAAAGTGCAACACTGCAAAAAGCAGCCTCCACAGTACTGCACACGGTTAGATGTGGCCCTAAAAGGACCGCTGGGATTCTTGAAGCCTAAAATACTCCTAACGCTCTCCCTATAGCAGCTCCGGCACCAACAGCACTTTCCTCCTCTATGTCAGAACAAATCTGTGGCGAGCCGCGGGAGGGGCCGATTTTTATACTCGGGTGACACCTGATCTCGCCAGCCACTCACTGCAGGGGGGTGGTATAGGGCTTGAACGTCGCAGGGGGAAGTTGTAATGCCTTCCCTGTCTTTCTATTGGCCAGAAAAGCGCGCTAACGTCTCAGAGATGAAAGTGAAAGTAACTCGAACATCGCGTGGTACTCGTCACGAGTAACGAGCATCTCGAACACGCTGATACTCGAACGAGTATCAAGCTCGGACGAGTACGTTCGCTCATCTCTATTTTGTATAAATTACCCCTATAGATGGGTCAGAATTGTAGGTTTAAGAATACATCTCTCACCTGGCACATAGGAAATTACATCACCCTATAACCAACAGTTGATTGCGATTATTGAACTGTGCTCTAAATGACCAGACCAGCAAAAAAAAATTTTTTCTATACATAGTGTTGAAAATATTTGCAGTTACCAATTAGTGTCTTGATCATACACAAGTTGGAGCGTAAGGCCTTTTTATTTTGTGTGTGTATATACATATATACGCAGCTAACACATGCCAGCTATGCAGAAAGGCAATTGTCTACTGCTTTATGGTCATTCCTGCTTATATACAATTAAAAAGTCCTCCCCCTCCCATCAAGTAAAAAGTGCTGAGCTAATTCAACCCATTATCCACATGTTGAAGTTAGCCTTAGCCTAAAGGTTGTTTCTCCAGACACACTAACCTTGCCACAAACCATCTCCTTATCATAAAAGCTTTATTGAAGAAGGTCAGTGTCTTTACAGACTAAATACACATTAGGAAAACTAAATAATGATCTCATATAGTATAGTATTGCATTTGATCTATATATGTATAAAATTATTCCAACATTCCCCCCTTTAGATCAATACATCAATAGTCTTTTGTTCAAAATCAGGGTTGCTCCTTAAAGAATTTTTGGCCTTGATTCAACATTATCCGATTGATGTTTCATCTTCTTCATATAGTAGAGATTGTTGTCCATCATGATACAAAGTCTCACTTATTAAAGTATCAATCAGTCTTTGGAGCAATCCTCTGATACAAGGGATACAACAGCAACTAAAACACACTAATGTGAGGGTTATGAACATATTAATTTATATATGTATGTATCTTTGATATACGTTTCCGGAGGCTTTAGGCCTAAATTGTACACTCTATTCTGTGTCCTATGAAAAGCTCTGATAAATGCTTGTACATTTAGGTTAGTACTTAATTACATTAAGTAGAGGTGTAATCTTAAATGTCCATCATGTCTCCAAGATCTTGTTAATCTCGTTACAATGATCAAAGGATAATGGAATGCTTCGATCATTAACTGCTGTCTAGGGCATGTGATTAAAATGTAGATTGTGATAAAGAATCAAGGTACTAGACAGTCAGTCTACATTCCAACAAAAGAAGCCATGTTTATTGAGAAAACGCAATTATTCACCACCTTAGTACTTTGACCTCAGTATAACAGATTGAACTTTGTAACACTAGCCTTTGCACTGATACGCCTACTGATACGCCTACTGATACTCCTTCTATTTTTTGTATAAGAAATGACAATGTACAGAATAAACACAGATTGCTTCTAGACACAGGCCTGATCTCTGTGTTTCATTGCTTTCTCACGGCGGCCGCCATAACCACCTCTGATTTGGAGCCTCACAGCATATTGACGGAACATTGAATTCCATAACAGTAATTGGTGCCCAGAACGTGGGGCTTGAAGGAACAAGAGGACCACCTGCACCTCAAACCCCCCCGGACCCAGATGGGATAAGGAGCCACTCGGAACCACGGATTTACAAAAACTGCGCAGTAAGGTAAGGCTTTATCTTGCCACAATCTATCCGTGCTTCTTGGCTGCTCCTTTCCTGTCCGAGGGGTAAGAAGTGCATGCCTCTTATAAATCTTCAAGCTTTTTAAGAATTCATATGGTGGGCTGAATATGCTGTGCAGGTGTTCTTTAACTGTTATTGTCTTTATTTGTTACTTTGCATGGTCAGTGTACAGAATATGAAACCCTCTTGCCGATCTCTGGAAGGCATGGTATAAATTGTACCAGGGAAGCCTAAAATTTTCAGGGGATAAAATCCCTGATGGGAGCCTCTTATAGGTATAAGAGAAGTAGTTGAGACGGGGGAAAAATAAGCAGGGTTGGGAGGTACCGACACTTACAGACAAGTGAGGAAGTACTGACACTTAAAAAAGTAGTAACTGACATTCAAATGTTTTTGTCTTTATGTGTGCCTGTTTATGCACGAGTGAGTGATTGATGAGTTGACCTGATCGACGGAACCTGACCTCCGTGGTGCAAATATAAATCTCTGTGTCCCGTGTTAACAGGAACCTGATCAGTGACGCTGAAAGGAGTCCCTAACAAGGCCACGATTCTGGACAGGGCCCCCTGCAGTTCCGTTTGTATATTTCAACGGTCAGGGGATGGTTTTATGTGTGTGAAAGGATAAAATAATAAGCCTCTTGGTGTACATAAACCGCCAGCCATGGGCAATACTGCTGGTAAAGAGGATAAGGTATGGAAGACAGCTAAAGAAATTGTACAAGAAAGAGAAGGCAGAGCTGCAGTTGGTAGAGGATGTGATAAATTGTTTAAGCACATAGGATATAAAGGGACAGGAGTATTAGATCTCCAGCAGTGGGAAAGGTTTTCAGACAGTCATGCTGGGTGGGCAAAAGATAATGGATTACAGGAAATGTTGAATAGTTGGAAAAAGGCAAGTAGAGATATAGAAGATGCAGGATATCAGAGAAAAGAATTCAAAGGACAGATATATTATGCTCCCCCATTGCCAGGTCAGTTCCCTCTTCCACCTCCACCCCCTCCTTCATCTCAATTCCAACAGTCTCCCCCACCCTATGCCAAGCCATCCACTCCAAGGTCAAACACTGGACAGGAGGGATGGACCTGCTGGCATTGTGGACAACAAAACCCGGATTGGAGAGAGAGCTGCCCTGCTTGCGGAGCTCCTCGGCACAAACCGGTTATGCCTATGCTCACTAGATCCAAGGCTAGTGAGTGGAAGCATGGAGAAGAGGACAAGGAGGAGATGCAGGGAGCGGAGAGTGGTATAGGAGCTGATGTAACACAGGGGGAAGGCAGAAGGAGCCAATATGGTATGACCTCACAAAAAGTTAAATATAGACCATGGACACCTCAAGAGCATATGTCACTTATACAGCAATTACCAGACCCCATGACCAGACCTATGCCTTTCTTTAGACAGATAGCACAAATACAAGACACATACTCTGCAACATCAGCTGATCTGGGTCCTTTGATTATGTTAAAAACAGGGGAGGCAGTGGGAACTATAATTTTAAATTATGTGAAAGACTATTGTGGCACAGATTGGGATAAAATTAAACATGGAGAATTAAAAAGTGGTAAGATATTTTTAATTGGTCTAGAACGTTGGGCAAAAGAAAAAAATTAAAAGAATCCCCCCTGTCTCTTTCTAATGTCACACAAGAGAAGGATGAAAGTGTAGAGCAATTTTATGCCCGCCTTCAACAACGTTGGTCAGATCTGGGGTATAGGGGCATACAAGAATTGGGTGACCATGTACTTAGCATGGCCTTTGTAGAGGGGTTGCGAGAACCCTTGAGGTCTAAACTCATGGATAACAAGCCTGAGTGGAGACAATATGAAGCAGCAGGCCTGGTGCAAGCAGCCAAGGGCATTGAACTAAATTTAAAAATCAAAAAAGGACATAGCTCTGTTATGATAGCACAATACAGCACAGGAGAGAACAAAATAAAATGGGGCACCCATCCCAAACATAACCTTAAGTGCCATTTCTGTGGTAAGCCTGGGCACTTTAAACGGGAGTGTAGAAAATTCCTCCAGCAGAGGGGTAGTGAACAACCCACAAAAGCACGAGTCGCCAAGGGAGAAATAGAAAACCAAGATTGAATAGTCGGCGACCCTCTGCCCTTCTTCCCCATGAGCAATGTAAAAGAGGGTGTGGCCATTTTTCTTAAAGGGGAAGTACTCAATAAGGAAATTCCTTTCCTTGTTGATACAGGGGCAGCAACCAAAGCCACCTAATTCCTCCAGCATACCGGCAAAATACAGCTCAAACTGTTGTAGGTCTTGAAGGAGTTCCTAAGAAACTTCAGGAAACAGACCCTCTCCCCATAAAATTCAGAGACCAGACAGTTTTAACAAAACTATTGGTGAGTGATGATATTCCACTGTCAGTTATGGGCACAGACATACTCTCTGCCCTGTCAGCTTCCATTCAGTTTACTGAAGAAGGAACAGTGCAGATTGATTTTGCAAAAACAAACGCAGAACAATTTTGCCAGATGGTGGCTTCTCTAGATGATCCACAGCCAATTTTCCTCTTAACTACAGAAGAGGAAATAATATTACAGGAAGTTCCACAGGAACTCTGGGCCAAGTCCAAAACAGATATTGGTCATATGAATGTGACACCCATGGTAGTCACACTAAAACCAGGATGCGTAGCCCCCCAAGTAAAACAATATCCATTGGGTAGGGCCCAAGAGGATTCTATAGGCCCACAAATTACAGACTTAATTCAAATGGGGGCACTACGGGAAATAACATCACCAGCCAATACTCCCCTCTTCCCAGTTAAAAAGAAAACACAAAAGGGACAACCAGATGTTTATCGCATGGTACATGATCTTCGGGAAATTAATAAAGTAACTGTACTCGACACCCCAGTAGTGCCAAATCCACATACGCTTTTAGCACAAGTCCCGCCCACTGCGACATTTTTTACAGTGATAGATCTTGCAAATGCGTTTTTCAGTGTACCAATCCATCCGGATTGCCAGTACCTTTTTGCTTTTACCTTCAAGGGTAAACAATACGCTTGGACCGTCCTGCCACAAGGTGCGCAGAATTCTCCAAACATGTACACCCAGGCACTCCAGTCTGTTTTGCAGGCCTGGACTCCGCCTGATGGAACTGTGCTGTTGCAATATGTTGATGACCTTCTGCTTTGTGCTGAGGATCTGAAAACATGTCAATCTGCATCCATTTCTCTTCTAAAATTTTTAGCAGAAAATGGCTGCAAGGCTTCAAAGGAAAAATTACAGCTTTGTAAACAAAAGGTTGTGTTTCTAGGCCATTGCCTAGCTCAAGGAACCAAACATCTCACAGAAGAACGAAAAGCTGCAGTTCAAGCCATTTCTGTACCTTCTTCTGCTGCCAAACTCCGCACCTTTTTGGGGCTTGTCTCATACTGCCATCCTTGGATCCGTTCTGCCTCATCCCTGATGCAACCACTCTATGATTGTCTTCCAAGTGTTCCTTTCTCTCTCACTCCTGAAGCAACTGACAATTTCCATACACTAAAACTCTCTATTCTCAGTTCTCCAGCACTGGGAATTCCTAATTACACTCTACCTTTCACTCTCTTCTGCACTGAACTTTCTGGTCATGCGACGGCAGTGTTGACACAAAAACATGGAGGACGTCCACGGCCACTTGGGTATTACTCCATGAGATTGGATCCGGTGGCCCGAGGAGCCCCCTCCTGTGTCCGTGCGGTAGCAGCAGTACAAGCAATGGTTGACAAATCTTCTGAGTTGGTCCTGGACTACCCCCTAGTGGTTCTCACCCCTCATGACATCCAGAGTATACTCACTCAAGTACAACCTAAACACCTGTCTCTAGCTCGTCAAATAAGGTTACAATGTGCCTTGCTCATGCCTCCTAACATCTCCTTCCAACGGTGCACTAACTTGAACCCGGCTACTCTTCTTCCAATCGAGTATCCCGATTCAAATGGGGGGGGGGGGGATTTGGGTACTGCAGATCAGTTATTTTTAAATTCTGTACAGCATGATTCTGATTTATTTGATTCAAAACACCAGCATGATTGTCTAGAATTGATGCAGCAAGAAACTGCAGGTTTTGAATCAGTTACTGAAACGCCTATTGACAATGCACATTTTGAGCTTTTTGTAGATGGTTCACGGTACCAAGGTGAGGATGGCCGATTCCATACCGGGTATGCAGTAGTCACACAACATGATGTCCTAAAAGCAGAAGCTCTGCCTCCGCATGTCTCAGCACAAGAAGCGGAATTGAAGGCCCTCACTGAGGCGTGTAGAGTGGCAGAAGGTAAAACAGCAAACGTTTACACTGATTCCAGGTATGCATTTGGCATAGCTCATGATTACGGCCCAATATGGAAGGCCAGACAATTTTTAACTTCTGTAGGACAACCCATTAAGAATGGTGCAGCAGTACAGAACCTTATGAAAGCCCTACTCCTACCAGATAAAGTAGCAATCCTAAAGGTGAAAGCTCATACTAAAGCCGACACTGCAGAAGCAAAAGGCAACGCCCTCGCAGACTTCACAGCAAAGGCAGCGGCCCTCAAACCATGGAAGAAAGAAGAAAAGAAGATACTGACCGCACAAGTCAGAGACTATGATTTGGACTTTGATAAAAATATGGACATTGATGTACTAAAGACATTACAGTCACAAGCCAGCAAAGAAGAAAAAGATAAATGGACTAATATGGGAGCAGTAGAACAGGGTGGCGTATGGCAAACAGTCAGTAGAACTTGCCTACCACGATCCCTGTACCCCATGATGGCCCAGCTGATCCATGGAAAGACTCACCTATCGAAGGCAGCTATGCTACTGACGCTTGAGAGAGAATGGGTGGCCCCTGGGTTCTCTGTAACTGCTGCATCATTTGTCCAATCTTGTATGATCTGTGCCGTGAGCAACCCAGGACAGAAAGTAAAGGTCCCGCAAAAACACTTGCCTAGGCCACTCTACCCATTTCAGAGATTGCAAATTGACTATATTCAGCTCCCACGTGTGGGGAAATATGAATATGTGCTTGTTGTTGTTGATATCTTCTCAGGTTGGGTTGAGGCCTACACCATCACCAAGGCAACTGCTCAGGCAACAGCAAAGAAGCTCATGAATGAGGTAGTCTGCAGGTATGGGGTACCAGAGGTAATCGAGTCAGACAGGGGTACACATTTCACAGGTGAAATAATGCAACACATCATGTCTGCCCTGGGTATTTCCCAAGCATTTCACACCCCTTATCATCCACAAAGTAGTGGGAAGGTAGAAAGGATGAATGGTACCCTAAAACTAAAAATACAGAAAGCAATGAAAGAAACAGGCAAACCATGGATTGAGTGCCTCCCATTGGCCCTTTTCTCAGTCAGATATGTGCCTAACAGAAAAACAGGATTATCACCATATGAAATCTTGTTTGGGTGTGCACCCAGGTTGGGTCTGTACTTTCCACAGGTACTGCAGGCCCAGTATGGTACTCTAACTGACTATGTTATGTCCTTAAATGCACGCTTAAAGGCAACACACAATCAAGTGTTTTCTTCAATTCCAGATCCAAATTCTCTTGAAGGAACGCATGATCTGCAGCCCGGAGATTGGGTAGTGACAAAGAGACACGTGAGGAGGACATTGGAACCAAGGTTTGACGGCCCGTATCAAGTGCTGCTCACAACCAGTACTGCCGTCAAACTAGAGGGTAAAACCAATTGGGTACATGCCTCACATTGCAAAAAGGTTAAGAAACCACAATATGAGAGAAATGAGACTATTCCTGGTGCTTGGAATTCTCCTGCTTATCGCCAGGGCCTGGACCCTGACGCCAGCGGGAAAGTTGAAATTGGCACAAACTAAGGAAGGAGGTGTTGTTAGAAGCTACTGGGGTTGGGCAAATAAAACTAAAGCCAGACAGCAAGACGAGTTCATATGTGAAGGCAATCATAGGTGCATAATAGCCAATTTTACACTAGGAGAGACCAGTGGCTTATATATCCCCTCCAATAAATTTAAAGGTCGTTCATATGTCATACAGGAAGGAGAGCATCCTTGGATAAACATTATCAGTAGAGTAAATATCTCATGCTATAAACTAACCCAAGGATGTGTGGCTCATATAGATAAGCAGTTCACATATGAGCATCTTTCAAAAACGTTAATGTGTAAGGGTGACCAAGTTGGAAGAGGAGGCACAAACCAGACAATATCTTTAAAAGATACATATACTCTCCTGTGCATTAATGGTACTCCTATAGCTAACTCTCTAATGTGGTTAAACCTTTTGACCGTCCTGGAAACAACCCCTGTGGTACACACTGACAATTTAGTTAGGCTCCCCCATACATGTAAAAATGTCTCAACCAAACAACAGAGGACCGTAGTGCAGTTTAATATATCTTTCCCTGTAATGAAATCATGCTCTAGAATGAAGAGATAATGGTACGATACTCTTCTTGGAGGAATAGGAGCAGGCACAGGGGTTTTAAATTCAATAGATTTAGAAGTAATGAAAAATAAGATGGCAGGGGAAGGAAGAGATGTGTCTAATCTGGTCAATATTCAGGCACAATGGATGCCCTCCATATTCCTCCCCCAACATCTTGCATTAGGATATAATAAGGATGTATTAACGCTTTTTAATCTGAGTTTTGGGGTTCAAAATGATTTGTTTGTAAATATGAGTAAATTCATAAACTATACACAATGTAGCCTGCAATATGTATATATGATTCACGAGAAGGATAAAGCACAGTCAGATTTGATGACAAATAATGAAAAATTGTGGAGAAATATTTTCAAGAATGTAATTCCAGTAGCATCCTGGATACGGCCCCGGGCTGATAGTGTAGAATGCTCTGATGAATATTGCACTGGAGAAATGACTTTTTATGATGTAAAGGACACAAGCCTGATGTGTAAGTTTGTAGTACTACCTGTGGTGTTCGGACCGCCTCTATATGCTTTCCAATATTGGTTGCCCAAGTTCACAGGTACTATGATTGATAGTGAAAATAAAACCCATGGCATAGAGAACTGTGAAGAAACACTGGATGGCCTAGTATGCGGACGGAGTACAGCCGCATATGAGCCATGTTTCCTGCAGCCTTCAGTCAGCATATGTGATTGGACGGTGCTACCTGCGTCTTTCCATATGCTGATAGAAGTTGGCCCCCAATATATATGCTTTGTTACCAACCAAACTAAAACCACCAGTATGTATAATCTCACCACTCCATTTTCTGGATGTTTACAGAACATATCGGTGATACATTGGTTTAAAGAAACTTACACCTTTTTGCCAGATGCTGAAGCTGCAATAAAGTATTACTGGCACCCAGATGCTATCCCTATGTCAAATCTGACTATATCCTTGGTAGAATTGTAAGACTAATGAAAGACACTGAACACCTTCAAAAGCATTTGGATGTTACTAACCTCTCCCTTATGGAATTAGAAAAACAAACTATATGGGTAGGAGATAAGTTGGTCAGCATAGGTAATAAGATCCAGATAGACACAGAATATAACTGGTATGATATTTTTACTGGATGGTCACCTACAGCAGGAAAGATGATGGATTTTATGTTTCACCCATTACTAATACTGTTTCTTTTGTTCATTCTTTTGAGTGTTTGCAACTTATGGACATTCTGTGGGAT
Organism: Eleutherodactylus coqui; assembly: GCF_035609145.1. Classification (NCBI taxonomy): domain Eukaryota; kingdom Metazoa; phylum Chordata; class Amphibia; order Anura; family Eleutherodactylidae; genus Eleutherodactylus; species Eleutherodactylus coqui. Next base: position 80,537,081 of record NC_089839.1, read on the forward strand.
ACGGAGACAAGCAAATTATCTGGAATCGCTCCCTCTACGATATCGTTAAAACAGTCAAAAGAGTAAAAGAGCAACAACAGTGGGGATCCGGCGAAGAGGATAGAAAGACCGGCAGGGGTGGCTTAGCACCCTTGATAGTACCACAACAAAGGCTCTTTTCAAGATGGACTGTTTCAAATGGGGGATTGTGAGGGTTATGAACATATTAATTTATATATGTATGTATCTTTGATATACGTTTCCGGAGGCTTTAGGCCTAAATTGTACACTCTATTCTGTGTCCTATGAAAAGCTCTGATAAATGCTTGTACATTTAGGTTAGTACTTAATTACATTAAGTAGAGGTGTAATCTTAAATGTCCATCATGTCTCCAAGATCTTGTTAATCTCGTTACAATGATCAAAGGATAATGGAATGCTTCGATCATTAACTGCTGTCTAGGGCATGTGATTAAAATGTAGATTGTGATAAAGAATCAAGGTACTAGACAGTCAGTCTACATTCCAACAAAAGAAGCCATGTTTATTGAGAAAACGCAATTATTCACCACCTTAGTACTTTGACCTCAGTATAACAGATTGAACTTTGTAACACTAGCCTTTGCACTGATACGCCTACTGATACGCCTAGTGATACTCCTTCTATTTTTTGTATAAGAAATGACAATGTACAGAATAAACACAGATTGCTTCTAGACACAGGCCTGATCTCTGTGTTTCATTGCTTTCTCACGGCGGCCGCCATAACCACCTCTGATTTGGAGCCTCACAGCATATTGACGGAACATTGAATTCCATAACACTAAAATAGAAGCAAATACTGACATGGAAATTAGTACAGAGTAAATAACTTTTGACCATTGTCCAAATATGCTTTCTAGCCAGCCAGCAAAAGGATTCTCAATACCAGAATTTTTAGCTACTTCATTAGAGAGGGCTGTGAGGCCCTCCAATGCTTGTGTAACATTACCATCAGGAGCAGTATTATTGGGAATGAATGTGCAACAGTAACCTCAAATCATTTTATAAACACCTCCTTTCTCTGCTAGCAACATATCCAGAGGCATTCTATTCTGCCTGGCTATGAGTGATGTAGGGCCCAGTTGCTCAGTTATACCTTTAACAGCATCTCTGGTGTAGTTGACAAATCGTTGCTGATTATAATATATGTAATTGATCCAGTCAACATTTTTATTCACTGTCACCCACCAGACCAACAGAGATTCAAACCCCGCTGCAATCTGATTCCGGGCCTTGTATTCATCTGGCTCTCCTCGGGGAACTCCTATTGTATCGATGTAAACATTGGCATCACAAGATCCTTTAGGAGAAGTGTCTCTAGTCTTCCTGATGTGGTATTTAACAGTCCCAGCAGTCATGAGGTTCATGGGCATCACTATTTGTACTAGTGCACAATCCCCATTTGAATTGTGTTGCTCACAATTTCCTGTCTCCACACAACCACCAGACATGTGCATGAGGTCTCTGTGAGCCACTTGGGAAGTTGGAGAAATCCTTTATCTTGTCCACGATGATCCTCTCAGCACAGTAATCTTCAGGTAGGCTCCCGTAGTCTACCCCACTTTGCTTGCCAGATAAGCGAAGACAAGTGTAATTTTCAGAGTATGAGACCACAGCGGGGGGAATCTGACTCCTGGCCACGGGGGAAAACAGCAAACTCAAAGTATGACATAAATCATTAGTATGAGGTTTGTAGTTATGGTCAAACAGTTTTATCATGCATTTCAACCCTTCAGGATCTATGGTATAACTAAGTGGAAAGGGTATTGTGCCTAGGTGTGGCCTTGCTGTAGCACAAATTATGCAATACTCTTTTCTTAAGTTATGTGCAGTGTATCTTAACCATTCCAACCACTCATTTTTTCCTTCATAACCCACTTCTAAGGCTAGCTGATCTTCCATTGTGAGATTTGTGAACCTTACAGTGTCACCCAGGTTTTCAACCATAGTTTCACTCTGTGCTTTTGTTATTTCTTTATATTTTGTGGTCTTATTTTGCTTTATCTGTATAAAGAAATATCCTATTAGATCTGTTCCAGAAACCCAGGCTCCTATACCAAACAGCCTTTGATCTTTTAGAGTAGGATTTTTTAGTGTGCTCAACAATTGGCTACAATCTTTGTTATGTGTGCATGGTGAGTGCCCTGCCTTTGTTAATGATAACCTTTGCTTCAAACTTTGTGCATCTCTCCTTGACATTGTATAACCCAATCCTGGGCCGCAGAAGTCCATAATGCTTGGGGCCAACCTGTGCATTCAGTTCCAATATCAAGAAAACAGATATATTTGTCTGCCCAGGTAAGTTTCTTTGCTGCTGTATGATCCCCATAGTTCATGGGGATCATACTGTCTACCAGTATGGTGCTTGTCACTCCTTCTATAAAAGTTAAATTCAGAGCTCTACCAGCACCATCCCATCATGTAGGATCCAGGTAAATATGACGATGACCTCTGAAAATTTCAGGGCTGTCATCAATAGCGTTTCCCAGACTCAACAATACACCGAAAAGAAATGCTATTCCTTTCATTTTGTCCTTACTGAGGAGGTCCAATGGGAAAGGGGTGTGGATTTCCTCACTGGGTTGAGATGGAGACCACCTAATGTGGAACCCCCCTTTGTAGCGGACTGGACTAGAACCCCCTCAGTACAATGTCTCTGCTCGGCCTGTGTTACCTTTTTACACAGAGATTGGTGACTCCAGGTCTGCCTTTCAGCAATCTTTATTACAGTAGGAGTAATCAGGAGTACCTGGTAAGGTCCTTCCAACTTGGAAGTCTTCCAATTCTTTTTCTTTATAACCTTGATGAGGACTAGTGATGAGCGAGCACCAAAATGCTCGGGTGCTCGTTACTCGAGTCAAGCTTTTCGTAATGCTTGAGAGCTCATTTCGAGTAACGAACCCCATTGAAGTCATTTTTCAAGTTGATGCTCTGCATAGGGGAGGGTGTGTGATTCACCTGAAAACATCAGAAAGTAATGAAAACACCACAGAAATGGATAGGAAACAGCAGGGGCAGCATGCATGGATGCATCTGAGGCTCCCAGGTTGCACTATTAAGCCAAATTGTGGGCAAGAGCCTGGTGGTCACCCCCCTAACAATTCACTTGGGCCAGACCATAATCAGCAAGGCACACGTGCTGGCACATCTTACCTAAGCACCACACTGCATGCAACGAAGGCCAATCACTGCCTGCGGGTGACACCACTGCCTCTTCTCCTGTGTCACATGCTGGCATTGCTGTCCAATCCCCCCCCCCCCTTCCAGAACGCAGGCACGAGCCTGCATCCACAGCGTACTGAAATCTTTTCCCAGCGCAGTGTCCGCCTGTCCCTATCCCAGACGGGGTAAGGCAGACCCCTTCGCCTACTCAGTATTCCACAGCGTACTAAAATGTTTCCCAGCACAGCGTCCAGCTGTCTTCATGCCACACGGTCGCTTGATAGCCACACCACCCTCATGTCTATTTATAAGTGCGTATGGATGAGGAGGAACAGGAGACACACACTGCAGAGGGTTGGCAGGGCCTGGCAGCGACTTGCTTTGAAATTGAGGGTGATAGCCCACAATGCTGATGAGAATGATGTGTACCAAGAGTATAGGCGAACCCCTTGAAACATTTGTGTACTAATAGTATAGGCAAACTCCTAAAAGGATTTGTTTACCAAGAGTATAGGTGCCCCCTTGAAAGATTTGTTTACCAAGAGTGCAGGTAAAAACCTGAAAGATTTTTTTCAGTGACAGCTCGTACTTGCTTAATGGGATCCAGGTGGCGGTCCACCAACAGGCAAGCTGCCGCCTGTCCCAGCCCCTGCCTCTCCCAGAGGGGATTATTAACCAGTGGGCCAGGGAAAGACACCACGTACTATGAAGAAATTAGAGTGGCCAAACCAGGCTGTGTTTCACCTCGCCCAGGACCTCGGCCTCTACCCACACCCTCATGCAGAAGCCCACGTCCACGTCGTCGACCCTTACCCCTAAGAGTATTTTGCCTACATTTTTAGCCAAAAATAGATAGGGTAAAATGTGTACAGTCTTGTTATATAGTGTGGATCGATAGGACACAGACTAAGGGTATTTTGCATATGCTTTAAGCCAGAAATAGACAGTGTAAAATGCGTACAGTCCTGTTATATAGGGTGGATCGACAGGACACACACAGGGGTATATAGCGTACGCTTTAAGCCAAAAATAGACAGTGTAAAATGCGTACAGTCTTGTTATATAGTGTGGATCAACAGGACACACACTTGGGCCTATTATGCAAATGCTTTCAGCCAAAAACAAATAAAAAAATGAAAAATGAGAGGAGTTTTGTTAGTTCCTATATAGTCTGTGTACACCAGTAGCAGTATACTTAATAGAACCGGTAGCAGTATGCAGTATACAGCCAGGATGCTTGTGAATGCTTTGTGCATACTACTGGTCCCAGGCAGCCAAACTAATGATGCACAAAAGTGGAGTTGTAGTCCTAAAAAGGACAGTTAGGTTCAAATAATTCCAATCCCATGCCACCTCCATCCCAAAATTTCATGAGCCACAAACGTGGGCATAAAGGGGACTCAGATGCCAGTACTTCTACCCATCTCCACAATTAAACAACCCATTCTAAGGGCGCCCACCCACTGGCGTTTGCGATTTCCGTGCATGAAAAACACAGCGTTTTCCGCGCGTTTTTGGCGCGTTTTCCGCGCGTTTTTCGCGGCGTTTTCGCGGCTTTTCGCGGCTTTTCCGTTAATTTCCATTGACATTCATGGGTGCATTAAGAGAAAAATAAGGACACATATGCAACTGACAGTTCCTATGTTAAAAATCGCAACGGACCAAAAAAAAAACGCCAGTGGACAGGAACACATGTTATCTCTATGCCTGTGCAGGAAAAACGCAAAACGCAAAACGCAAACGCAGGTAAAAAAAACGCCAGTGGGTGGGCGCCCTTAAACAAAAGATTTTTTTTTACCCAGCGTGTAGGTGAACCCCTGAAAGATTTGTTTACCAAGAGTATAGGTGAACCCCTAAAAAATTTGTGTACCAAGAGTATAGGCGAACCTCTTGAAACATTTGTGTACCAAGAGTATAGGTGAACCCCTAAAAGGATTTTTTTACCAAGAGTATAGGTGCACCCTTGAAAGATTTGTTCACCAAGAGTGCAGGTAAAAACCTGAAAGATTTTCTGAGTGAAAGATTGTACTTGCTTAATAGGATTCAGGTGGGGGTCCACCAACAGGCAAGCTAATTTCTCATCTATTACTTTTTGTTGTGTCTTTTTTAGCCTGGAACCTATAATTAGGTACCTTCTTATGTACGCTTTTTGGGCTTCCCTTACAGTTGGTATCCCTAGATCCCCCATGGAATTTATTTGGAAATATTCCTCTAGTAGCTTTTCAAGGTGGGATCTATTATCCAATAATGAGATATTTAAGTGCCACCTCCACTCACGAGGTGATGCCTGAATTGGCCTTAGGTTTAAATGAATGGGTGTGTGATCTAATACTGTCATCGTATCCACACTCAAGCTCTCCAGATATGTCAGAAGGCCCGAAGAGATGAACAGATAGTCCAGTCTCTGGTAAGAAGAGTAAACCTGAGAGAAGTAGGTATAGTCCTTAACAGAGGGATGCATGGTCCGCCACGCGTCCACGACCCCCAGCTCAACCAGACAGTGATTTACCTTTCTCAGTTTTAACTGCGAGATCTGGGACTTGCCTACCGAAAAATCTAAAAGGGGGTTTAGGGTGATATTTAGGTCCACCTCCGAACTGACAGTGAAATGCTTAAGGTTATCTAATTGCTCAATGAGCCAGGAAGCTTGGTCCGAGTTGGGGGCGTATAAATTTGCAATTGTCACTTTAGCATTGCTAAGTGAACCCTTTAGGAAAAGTACTCTGCCCTCCGCATCTTTATACTGGGACTCACAAATAAAATTAGTGGATATGTGAATAAAAATAGAAACCCCTTTAAATGCAGAAGTAGGGTGTGAGCTGTGGAATCACTGGGCGAATTGTTTCCCTAGCAGGCTAAAACATCTGCCTCCTTTGTAGTGTGTTTCCTGCAATAGAAGATTCCCGGTGCCATACCGTTTCGTGAGGAGAGCCACATTATGCCTTTTGAAAGGAGAGTTAAGACCCCTCACGTTAAATGAAGTAAGACGTAAAGAATCTCCCATTACAAGGACAGAGAGCAACAATCAGCTTTATTCAGAGAACTCGGGAAGACAAAGAAAGTAAATTAGCTATCAGTAGAGCACAGAGTAATACTTCAATGTAATTAAATCACCAATCAAGAGCTACTTGTATAGGGGAAGGGGAAGGAGAGGAAAGAGGGAAAAGCAACAGCAAAAATACAAGGGTAAGTTACTGTTAGATTTGGGGGCAGCCAGATCCAGAATCTCGAGCCTAATCGGGAAACGACCCCTTAATTTCAGGAGCCCCCTCCCAAGCGAGACATTAAAAATCGCTTGTCTGGGGGAGAAAAACAATTAAAAAATCAAGAGAGATGAGCAGGTACCAATCACGGCTCCCTGAAATAACCAGCGGGTCAGACTGGAGGAAGGACTATTGCAGCCCTAGGAGAGAACATTGATTGCACACTTCGGGTCAAGCGTCCGCTCCCAGAGTGTCCTCTCTATTCTTTTTCTTTTTGCCTCTTGGCGATTTGGTGCTGCCCATGGTCGTCCAGCTCTCTACATATCAATTGTATGCAGGTTACAACACTTATGCCGTCCCTGCTCTTCCAGAGTTAACCCTATCCTCATCACTCATTCAATTAGTAGTGGGATCGCAGTAATAAAGAGGAGGGTAAATTAAGTGCGGCATAACATTGAATATTGCGCACCTATCAGTCCTCCTGTACTATAAATTGTCTGGTTCTTTTTGGGACAATTTAAATTAATCTGAAGGGTGGACATTAACTTCAATTCGCATCTTACTTACTGCCTACTTAGGCAGACAGAGAGAAAGGGGCACAATTTAAACACAGTGGGCTAACACAAATATAGGAAGGGAACCGCGGCATCAGAGTCTCTGAAGTCACAAAATATAGGCAACATTAAAATAGTTGCTGCTCTCTCTTCAGATTAAACAGTTTGCGACCTCTGAACCATATAAACTGAATACTCAGACAACAATTATTTGCTTGAAGTCTATGGTATGTGAGCCAAAATATGAAGGCTTTCAGATAAAAAGGAAGTGCCATCCTATTCATTTAACTTCTATAAGGTGCGCTTGACTATTGTACTTCCAAAACAGGCACAATTAGAAGAAATAGGTTATGAAGTGATAAAGTTTCTGGTGCCCATCCATAAACCAGTACCCCACCTCACATATATATGTTTTAAATCTGTCCCAAATAATTTTTAAAGTATGCCTAATTAAGTTAGTTTTTAATATTTTTTCTTTTTCGGTGATTAGCTATTTAAATTAAAAGAAAGTAACTGTCTCTTTAAATAGAACCCTATTTTAGGCTTAAAGGGGTTGTCCCGCGGCGAAATAAAAAAAAAATAATTTTCTACATAGCCCCTTATTGTGCCCTGTTAAAAACAATCCCTTTGTTATTTAAAAAAAAAAAGCTTACCTGCATCCCCGTTCAGGCAGCTTCTTCTTTTCTTCTTTTAAATATGGCCGCCGGTCCTTTCCCAAGGTGCACCGCGGTTTTCTCCCATGGTGCACCGCGGGTCTTCTCCCATGGTGCACCGTTGATTATCTTCTCCTGTCTTGCGTTCCACTGCCGATTACAGCCACCTAATTGGCTGATCGGCACCACGTGACGGAGGCGGAGCTACGATGACGCGGAGAAGAGGGAGGAGCCAGGACGCAGCTCGTGAGCCCGGAGGTACACAGAAGAGGAATCTTTCAGGGCGCAAGCGTGACTGTTCGTGCAACTAAAGAAGCAGCTTTAGTCGGCGCCATGGAGACGGGGACGCCAGCAACGGAGTGGGTAAGTGTATAACTTCTGTATGGCTCATATTTAATGCACGATGTATATTACAAAGTGCATTAATATGGCCATACAGAAGTGTATAACCCCACTTGCTTTCACGGGACAACCCCTTTAACTTTGTTAAAAGTTTGGTTCAGCGCTAAGCCCGAACCTCCAGCGGTTTGTCTCTGCTGATCCTATTAAATTTCTTCTTCCTCCATTTCAAAAGTTTACTCATCGCTTTTGCCATTTATTTATAAATGAATAACTTCTATTTGTTTACCCGGTTGCTAGAAATGCTGATATCAGTCATAAAATATGTAGCAGGACGAGATCAGAAAATAAACAAATGCTTGAGTAAACACACTGATTTCATCATGGAGCGAGTAAAGATGAACAAGGAGTCATTTGACGCCAACTCACCCAAAGATTTCATTGATTCCTTCCTCATCAAACAGAAGGTATATAAATTTGGGTAATGAAAGGGTTAAGGGCCATTTACACAAGACGATTATTGTGCAAAGTCCTTACAACCAACAAATTTGTGCAATAATCATTTATAAATGCACAGTCAGTGTGCAGTATGTGTTTACAGTTCACTGGTTGCTCACTTACAATCAGCATAAAAATCCTTCCTTGTTTCTCGTTGAATGTAAATGCTAAAATGTGAAGGATGTGATCTAAATGCTTTGCACGAGTGCTTACAATCTAGCAGTGATGTCAGCGCTCATGCAGTCATTTAGCCCAGTGTTTCTCAACTGCAGTCCTCAGGGACCCACAACAGGCCATGTTTTCAGGATATCCTATAGTAAGAACACCTGTGGCAATGTCTGAGGCACTGACATCACTTGTGCAATACTGAGGAAATCCTGAAAACTTTACTTGTTGAAGGTCCCTGAGGACTGGAGTTGAGAAACACTGGTTTATCCAACATTGTTCCATCTAAATGGGGCATTAGACAGTGGAGATGAGGGCTGGGTCTATCTGCATTTAGCTGGGTAAGATGCAGAGTCCTATCCTCATTGGCATATAGCATATAACTAGAGTGTAAGATTTGGCCTCTTTGGTGTCCAGCTCAAAGGCGGTCAATATGCCACTGGGAAATAGGAATAGACTGATGTCAGCAACTTTGTAGGTCTCAGGGGATTGTCCTATCATTCGAATGTACTGATGACTGATAAATATTGATGCATGCACAAGACCTGAGAATGAAAGGATGCCTTCCTCCAGACTGTCAAACAGTAATTGCTGATTTACCCATACAACAAACTGCAATGGATCACATGGTTCTGTGCATATGATGTCAGCAAAATTTGCTTAGATTTTATGATGGGATCACGTGACCAAAGTACTGATTGGGGAAACGGAATCCCTTTGCAAAATTAGTAAATTGAAAATGTGTTCACTGAAACATAAAGAGTGGAAAAAGGACCATTTTAGTTCTTGGACAACCGCTTTAAGATTTAGTACACCAGATTAGTGCAATTGTAATTACAAAGTCACCTTAATGGCATGACTTGGCTCCCTTCACCTCCCTGAACAGCACCATAACTTAGTTGATGGTGCTGTTGGAAGCTGACAAGTCCCTCTTAAAATATTTTTTATTATTTTTCCTGCAACATTTTTTTTATCCAGCTAAACTGCATGAGGAAATAGACCGAGTGATTGGGGAAAATCACATCCCAAACATTGAAGACCGCCCTAAAAGGCAATAAATGGATGATATAATACATGAGATCCAGAGATTCTATGATATCCTCCCAGTGAATGTACCCTATGCAACAACGTTGTTGTTGTTAGCCATTGATGACCCTCAGCCACCCTGAAAGCAAACTCCCTCTATGTTTCTTTAAGTTGTATGATATCCATGCCAGCATCAGCTTTGACAGTATCAACCATCATGTTCTTTGGTGGCCAGGTTTTCTTTTGTCACTGATCTGTCCAAGCATTGTAAATTTTTCTAGTGACTGTGTACGCATTACATGGCCAGAGTACGTGAGTTTGAGTCTGTTCATCTTGCCCTTTAGTGATATATCGGGTCTTATATGATTCAGGGCTTCTCTGTTTGTTCCTCTCTTTCGCCAGCACCACAGCTGAAACGCATCAATCCTCCTTCTATCAGCTTTTTTCGCAGTCCAACTTTCATATCGCCCCAATGCTATCCTATTTTTTTTATCTCTGACATAGTTTCTCCAGTCTGGTCAGTTTTTGAGCCAAGAATAATAAAGTCTTGCACACATTCTATGACCTCTTTGTCAATTTTGATTTGAATTTGGCCACTTTTTGCAGTTGTCCCTTGCAGTTTTAATCTAATCAGCTGCTTCAGACCTGCCTCTGTTTCTGCATGCAGAGTTGTGTCATCTGCATAATGGAGATTGTTGATCCTTGAACTAGCTCGAGGAAATTTTCAGGTACAACAGCAGGCTAGGGTGCATTCTGCAAAGTCATACAGGGGTAGATTGCATTTACACACAAGTTTAACACATCATTGACCATTTAAAGGCATACACACACAATTTACCTAAAGTGGCGGTAGCAGTGCTGTGAGACCCTGACTCTGGGGTACTACACTTACATGGGCCGCTTGTTGTTTGATTTGTATGCCTGCACAAACTGGATGAATGATAAGGGAACAAATATTGTTTGTCGTTTATTTGCTGGCAGTATTTACACTGAACGATTATCATTCACTTTTGCATGATCCGGTGGGCTCTAATTGCCCTTTTACACTGAATTATCATCACTCAGATTCTTGCTGGATCGTAAAAATTTGAAAGATAATTGTTCAGTGCAAATGCCTGTACGCTCTGAAAGACAAACAATAATTCTTTTTGTAGTTTAGATCCTTCAGGCATAAAACTCAAATGACGACTGACCTGTATAAACAGGCAATTATTCATTTATGAATTACACCTTGTTTACTGTGAATGAAGGCAAGTGAGTGGAGTGATCTGCATCTCACTCCACCTTCATTCAATGAGTGATGATCACTCCTGTATTACAGCACAGCAGTGTTATCACTGGGATGACTGTTGGGCTCTTCTGTGCCTGAAAGTATTCCAGAGTAAATTGGCGCTAAGTCACGATAAGAGATCCATCAGCGTGCCGGACTTATGGAGCCCTTGTTTCTTTTCCCCTTCCTTTTTTGTCAGCTAATTTTTTTAACACAACAAAGATAAACCTTGTTGTGGTTATCAATAAGCTAGTTAGAATGTGCAGGAGAGGAGAGGTAAGGGCTAAAAACCAAGCATTATTCCATTATTCCATAGTTGACTGTATAAAGAGGAGCGTGTAAAAGCTGCAGAAGACAAATGGTGCAACATTTTTAAAGGGGTTGTCCAGCTGTATGGCCTATTCTCAGGACGAGTCATCAATATTGAATCGAGAAGGATTTATCACTTAAGACCTCCACTGATCAGCTGTTTGCTTAGTGCTCATGCATTGTGCTGATTTCTGCAGGAAGCAGATCTAAGATGGTGAAACAGTCCTCCTGCTGTGAATGTCCCTGTTTCTGTTGTAACTGTCATTTTGTTTTTTGACCACAAGAGGTCACTGTGCTCTGGACTGGGACAGAGAAAAAAGAAGTACATCATGACCAGAGAGAGGAGCAGGGAAGGAGGAGGAGAGGTGCGTGTGAGCGAGCTGGGATGTGCTGGTGAGGACTGCAGCTAGCGAGAGAGACACTGCGATCCACCGGGAAAAGGACCCCAACGAGGACCGGAGCTACCGTGAGGGGAACTGCATTAGAGACTGTTCCAGCGTTTGTCAGACTACCATCTTAACGGAGAAAATGGTCATTGCAGACCGGGCTCAGAAGTAACGGCGTCAGTGAGTTCATATGGTTCTTGGATGAAATCCTATTCCCGCGTTCCGGACAAAGTCTAAAGGTACCCACCAGACCCGGGTCAGCCAGAGAACTAAGGCCTCTGGTGTAACCGTGCACGCACCGCCAATCTGACTGAGACTAATAACAAGGCCGGCAGTTAGCTAGTTTAGTTAGGCATACTGATGGCTGCCGGACGCACTGCTGGGGACTGAGCTGTCCGACATAGTCCTAACACACAGAGAACTCTATACTCGTAGAGCTGGTTGGCGGCTTACACAGACAGCTCTGTTCTTATCATAGTGGACAGGCTTAATAAGTTTCTACCCACTTCATTGGGAATTTTGCCTGTAATAACAGTCCGGACTACTGCTGTGAAAACGGAGCTGTGTGCTTCCTGCAGAAATCAGCTTGATATGTGAATGCACTGGCCTGATCCCAGTAGGGGGACCCTCGTCGATCCATTGCTGATGACTTGTCCTGAGGAAAGGCCATAAATAGTTTACAGCTGTACCACACTTTTAATTAAAGCCTACTGCAAAACTGATTATCAGCCCAAAATACATGGTGAGAAAAAAAAATTGCCAGCCAAGGAGGTCAATAGCCTTTAAGCACAGTGTTACATTTTTCGGGTAACCAAAACCTAAAGTTTGTCTATAGTTTGTTCATAATTCTGTCTAAACCTGTGTAAAGACCATAGCAAGTACTGAAAAAGAAATGCATACTGGGAAATATGATGCAAATGCAGGCAACTCATTCTATTTTTATTAAAATAAAAAGGTAATGAAACACCACCTCGTGCGTCTTGGATATGCAGATCATAAAGAAAGTATAAGAAGAAAGTGTATACACACCTAGTGTCAGGTGGGATAACCCAAAGGAAACCCAGCTGCACCTAGAACCCGGGTTAGCATGTCAGAATTATAATTTGCTTTTCCATGATCCAGCAAGTGGGCTGGAGAGACATCCAGGAGTCTGTGAAGGCTCATCAATCAGGGGAGCCTTGCAGCAAATGAAGATCAAAAGCTAAAGTAAAAAGTGTAAGCTCCGCGGTCTGGGAAGACTATAAAGAGTAATTCAAAAAGGTATAAGTTAATAGCTTTGATTCTATTTGTAATGGAATGCAATTAACAAATTATAATTTCCAGCTAACGAGGTTTTTCTCTTAGGGCTCTTTCACACAAGCATATCGATTTTCGGTCAGCTGTGTCACGGCCACAGTGCAACCGAAAATCACGTGAACGGGCAAATAAATCTGCCATTTTTGCACCCGTTCAGACGGCTCGGGTCTGGTGCATTTACACCAAGCCCGGATTGCCAACGGGCAGGGGGAGACAGTTTAGCGATGCCGGAATACGCCCATCTGAACTGATGCATTGTAAACTAATACATCAGATGGGCAGCATATATCAGCCAGGTGAGAAAGCGCAACCGATATACGCTCATGTGAATGAAGCCTCGGGAAACGGATTTGTCTCAGAGAGAGTTTGGCCAGAATGGAGCTGTTTATTTTCTTTACAGCTATCTTACAGAACTTCACATCAATCCCAGAGAGACAAAGACATCAATCCAGTGATGGCCGGTTTTGCAAATGTTCCCAAATTTTATCGTATGTCATTCAAACTCTGAACTCCGTCTGCCGGGACCAGGTGAGTATATATATTTTTTTTATTTTTACACATTTCTGGATGAATTGCAGGGAAGGGCTTATATATTTAAGCCCTTCCCGACAATTCATCCCGCGATCGCCGGCAGCCCATTGCTTTCAATGGAGCCGGCTGTATTGCCGGCTCCATTGAATTCAATGGGCTAACATCGTTCTGCCGGGACAAGGTGAGTATATATTTTTTTTATTTTTACACATTTCTGGATGAATTGCAGGGAAGGGCTTATATATTTAAGCCCTTCCTGACAATTTATCCCGCGATCGCCGGCAGCCCATTGCTTTCAATGGAGCCGTCTGTATTGCCGGCTCCATTGAATTCAATGGTCAGTGCTCCTTTAATCGAGACGAGTACCGCGTGGTGCTCGTCTCGAGTAACGAGCATCTCGAGCACCCTAATACTCGAACGAGCATCAAGCTCGGACGAGTATGCTCGCTCAGCTCTAGTCCTGATGCAAAAGATCAGCAAGGCTCCCCTCTTTCTTGCCACTTCTCTTCACAGTCATAACTTACTCACAAGTTTTAACTACCTTGCTGGATATTTTAAGTAGCCCACTGATGTAGCTCTAGCAGCCAGATGCATTTGAAAGGGACTTTGAACTGGGATTCAGGGTGGCAGGGTCAGTGTCAGCTGTCTGGGGGTCTTGCTTCATGGTTTCTGGACCTGGGGATGGGGGACTAACTGGTATTACTGATAGCTACATCTCCTTTATTTTCTCTGGTTTCTCCTTTGCCAGTTCATTCTCCAGTCTCCCGACTACCAGAGTGGCAGTCATTGTCCATGTACCTAGCTGGGCTACCTCCTGGTCTCCATGATTATTGTTTGCGATGCTGTCAAAAAAATCACCACACTGTATATTGTTGTACAAACCCAGGAACAATGTATTGAAGGAAGAGGTCACGCTTGATGCAAACTCTCTGCATGCTGAATGGAGAGGCCTGCTGCACCGTCTCAATGCCTTTATCTTGGGCCTTGTAAAGTTGTCACAAATTCCATACTCAGCCTGCACCTTGCACTGAACTCTTTCACTTCTGGCATCTCCTCCCTGAAAGAGCAGAAACTCCCAGATACATCTCCCAGTTTACTGGGGCAATGGAGGCTCATGTGCCTAGTGCCGCTTGCAGGCAACCCCCTTCCAGCAAAAAGAGGGCACAAGAACTTAAACGGTGAATGGAAGATCAGCTGATGGGTGGATCACCACTGATCAACAATTGATGATGTTTCCTGATAACAGCTCATCAATGATAAAAGGATGTACAACCTTTTTAAGTTTTAATTAGGTATTTTCTAGTTCTCTTTGTGCCTCCTAGAACTATAGTGAATGGGACCAGAAAATGAGGGATGGGTGTGTGTGTGGGGGGGAGTGAGGGGTAATAATTACAAGTCCGGCAACTGGTATGATGAAATAGGATCTTGAATGAGCATTCTGGGTTTATATGGCCCTGTTACCATTGGTTTGGATTTTGACTGGAAATTAGCCGCATATCCACAGCTAATTTCATACTATGCTGTGCTCCCCTTCATCTCCTCCGTAGGCTTCCTGCAGTCAGCACTCCTTGGCTTCCGGTTCCCAGCGGCTTGCTCAGGTGCAGCGCCACTAGTCAGTTGATGCTGGTCAGGTGAGGCCACTACAGGCCACTGAGAACCGGAAGCCGGGGAGCATTGATAGATGAAGCCTTTGGAGGAGGTGAGGGGGAGCACCACATAGTAAAATCAGCTGTGGGTACGTGATGGATTTTCAGTCAAAATCCATTTTGACTGTTTCTGGATGAAGAAATGCTGCGGAATTTGCCATGGAAATGTTTGCTGTGAACATTCTGCAGCATTTCCGCCATGTGTAAACATACCCTAAGTTATCTAGAGGTACACTACCATGTGCAGAGTGGCCTCGGTAGTAATAGTGTCCCCACAGTGGCCCCAGTAGTAATAATGTCCCCTATATCAGCCCCAGTAGTAACAGTGACCTCCACAGTGGCTTCAGTAGTAAGTGTCCCCTATATCCTCCCCATTAGTACTAGTGTTCTCTATATCGGCCCCAAAAGTAATAATGTTCCCTTTATTGGCCCCAATAGTATTACTGAAGCTGATAAAGAGGACACTATTATTAATGAACCCGCATTCCAAAAGCAGCATAAAAGTGGGACAGTTGTCCTGAAAAAGGGACAAATGGCTTTCCCACTTGGAACCCTGGAAAAGCGTAACACAGAGTCCCAAAGCGGGACTGTCCTGCCTAAATCGGAACGTCTGGTCACCATAAATATACCTAAATGAAAGGTGGCTCCAAGACCCAGTCCTAGCTGGCTCATCTAAAAAACTAAAAGAGGTAAATTCATTTTGCACCTCTTCTGCTGTCATGGATACTTCTTTTCCAGATACAAGGTTTTGTGGATTCTAGGCCTTTGTGACTTTACATCATTCCTGTGTCAAATACATAAAGACTGCTGCTTAGGATTTTTTTTATTTTTTCAAATTTTAAATGAGCAAATACATTAATCTCCCCTTCCCTTCTTTGCACAAAATAGGAGTGCCGTTCCCACACATTTTTTAAGATCCATTTGTACAATTTCTATTTCTTCACTTTCATCTACTACTGCCCTCATTACACTGATATAATAAAGCTGGGTACACATATTGCGCTACATGTTTTGATTTGTCTTTTGGCAAGAAACCTTATTGACTGTTCTGATAAAGACTCCAAGCACTTGCCAACCAATGATTAAGTTTAATCAGGGGTCATTGATGAATATAAAACCCATGATCGGGTGGAACACGCATAACATTCTCTACAAGGCAGTAACATGAGATGGATCTTTCCTGGACTGTAACCTTGCTCCTGACTGTGATCATTTCAGCGTTCATCTATTCCACATGGAATTCCATATACAGAAGACATAATCTGCCTCCAGGACCAACACCGCTGCCCATTGTTGGAAATGTCCTGCACATTAAGAGAGGGGAGATGGTTAAATCATTGATGGAGGTTAGTTTTTTCTGGGTATGATCTAAAAATATAGATTAACTGCTTACATTCAACTTCTTAGATCATATTTACATGGGCGAGCGCAATATCGATCCAAGAAACTCAGGTTGTTATTGTGCTTCTAAAATCCCACAAATTCCTGCAAATGCAATGCATTTCACACAATTTCTTCACATGGGTGAAAATTATGTTTCAATTGTAAAGATAGAAGAATCGCATTTCCATCGCATGGCATGCGCATGCGAAGCAATTTTTTTGTTTGGGCCCATAGAATACAATGGGTAATATTACCCTAAAATAGGACAAGCTGCAATCTTTCGATCTTATACTGAGGGCTAAAACAGATGGGCGTATGCACAACTTTGATTGCCATTACGGAGCATAGTTGTTAATGGACTGGTTTTTTTTTTCGACTATTAAAACTCGCACGCAAAAAAAAAGTGAGAAGATAGGTCCTGCCCTATCTGTCTCGCATGTACTATTAATCCCTTAAGGACATGGCCTATTTTGGGCTTAAGGACCAAGCCTTATTTTTCAAATCTGACATCTTTCACTTTATGTGGTAATAACTTTTGAATCCTTTTACTTATCGATGTAATTCTGAGATTATTTTTTCGTGACATATTGTACTTTATGTTAGTGTAAAAATTGCATAACTAAATTTTGTCCTTAAAAAAAATCCAAATTTACAGAAAATGTGGAAAAATTCACAATTTTCAAACTTTGAATTTTTCTTTTTGTAAGATAGAAAGTCAAACACCACAACGTAGTTAATAATTAACATTTCCCATAGGTCTACTTTACACAGCAATAATTTTTAAGTGTTATTTTGTTTTTTGCAGACTCCACAAAGTATATAAATTTAGCAGTAATTTTTCACATTTACTTCAAAATCTGAATTTTTTAAGGACCAATTCAGTTCTGACATGAATTTTAACAGCCTGTATATCAGAATCCCTCATAAATTGCCCCATTTTAAAATCTGCACCCTTTAAAGTATTCAAAATGGCATTTAGAAAGTTTATTAACCCTTTAGATGTTTTACAGGAATTAAAGGAAAGCGCATCAAAAATTAGAACAGTTCCATTTTTCTACAGATTTTCAATATAAAACCTTTTTTTTCTATAAAACAGCAGGAGTTAGCAAAGAAACAAAACTTGGAATGTATTACCCAGATTCCGCAGTTTTTAGAAATGCCCCATATGTGGACGTAGCCTGTTGTATGGGCACATGGCAGGGCTCAGAAGGAAAGGAGCGCTTCTTGGCTTTTTGAATGCAGATTTTGCTGGAATAATTTTCAGACCCCATATAATGTTTGCAGTGCCCCTGAGGTGCCAGTACATTTGAAGCCCCAACAACTTACCCCATTTTGGAAACTACACCCCTCAGGGAATTTTTTAAGGGGTGTATTGAGTGGTTTGAACCCACAGGTATTTGAGGAATTGTTTTAACAGTTTGAGTTCAATACAAAAAAAAACAAATTTTTCACATAATGTTTAGCTTTAGGCCCAGATTTTTATTTTTTACCAGGGGCAGAAGGAAAGAAACGTAGTCCATGATGCGTTACCCAGTTGCTCTCGAGCACAGAAATGCCCCATATGTGGCTGTAACCTGTTGCATGGGCACATGGCAGGACTCAGAAGTAAAGGAGCGCTTCTTGGCTTTTTGAATGCAGATTTTGCTTGAATAATTTTCAGACCCCATGTAGTGTTTGCAGTGCCCCTGAGGTACCCGTGCATTTGAAACCCCCAACAACTGACCACATTTTGGAAACTAGACCTCTTAGGGAATTTATTAAGGGGTGTATTGAGTGGTTTAAACCCACAGGTGTTTGAGAAATGCTTTTAACAATTTGAGTTGAGAATGAAAAATTCAAATTTTTCCAATAATGTTCATCTTTAGGCCCAGATTTTAATTTTTTACCAGGGGCAGAAGGAGAAAACATAGTCCATAATGCATTACCCAATTACTCTCGAGCGCAGAAATGACCAATATGTGGATGTAAACAGTTTTTTGGGCACATGGCAGGGCTCAGAAGGAAAGGAGCAATTTTTTTTGAATGCAGATTTTACTGGAATAATTTTCAGACCCCATGTAGTGTTTGCAGTGCCCCTGAGGTACCAGTGCATTTGAAACCCCCAACAACTGACCTTATTTTGGAAACTAGACCTCTCAGGGTATTTATAAGGGGTGTAGTGAGCGGTTTAAACCCACAGGTGTTTGAGGAATTTTTTAACAATTTGAGTTGAGAACAAAAAATTCAAAATTTTCACATAATGTTTAGCTTTAGGCCTAGATTTTTATTTTTTACCAGGGGCAGAAGGAGATAAAGTACCCCATGATGCGTTACCCAACAGGGAAATGCCCCATATATGGATGTAAACTGTTGTTAGGGCGCAGGGCTCAGAAGGGAAGGACTTGGCATGTGGTTTATGTATAAGCTGTGCGAAGTACATCAGGGTAAAACGTCAGGGCAATAATAAAATTAAAATTTCAGGGACGTGTGGTAGATCTTAAAACAATTGTTTATACAGAGGCCGGGTTGCGTGGGGCACGTTTCACTGTGGTATACGGTGTCTTTTCTTATCCCCTGTTTATAGCCGGCTCTGCACCTCTTTGGGGTCCTTCCCTTCATCGCAGTGGAGGGAATTTCACTGGGAAAATGCTGCCCTGGTACAATCCTCGTGGCCTCGCTTCCAGAAGTACTGGGCCTCTCCCCCACCTCCTGGTCCCCAAATATTAGGTTCTTGATTACTTTTTCCTGAAATTCAAGGAATGTCCCCCTATGGCCTCCCCCTCGGAACAGCATCTAGGCATTATACAGTGCCATCTGTACGAGGTGCACGGCCAGTTTTTTGTACCACACTCGTGTTTTCCACATGGCTTTGTACGGCTCCAGTACCTGATCTGATAGATCTACCCCTCCCATGTACTTATTATAGTTGAGGACGCAGTCTGGTTTGGGGGTCTCTGCACTGGTACCTCGTACTGGGCAGGGGGCACTGCTGTGGCCGTGTATTGTCTTCAACATAAGGACATTCCTCTTGTCCTTATATTTGATGCACAATACATTGTCGCTGCATTGGGCCCGGCTCTCACCCCTTCTGATCAGTTGCCCAAACAGCGTGTTAGGGAGGCTTTTCAGATTTTTTCGAACAGTGCCACATGCCACTGTTCCTTTGGAAGTGAGGCACTGAAACAGGGGGACACTGGTATAAAAGTTATCTACGTACAGATGGTAACCCTGCTCTAATAGTGGGTGCACCAGTTCCCACACTATTTTTCCTGTTACTCCCAGCATGGAGGGGGGGCATTCTGGGGGCTCAATTTTAGTGTCCTTCCCCTCATAGATGTGGAACTTGTGGGTGTATCCTGATGCTCTAATCGCTTTTTTTATGCACAGTAATACAGTAGATGCTCTGTCTACAAGCACCGGAAACACACTGAGGTGCTTGCAGACAGAGCCCCTACTGTAAACAGCGCGAACTCTGCTGCTGCGCTGTGATTGGTCAGGAAGTTTTTCCCTGACCAATAACAGCGATCGTGGGGGAGGGACCGCTGTGATTGGCCCCCAGCCCGCACGCAGCGCGTGTCTGCTGTATATGTCAGCAGGCATCACTGCTGTGTCACCGCGATTGTCACCGCGACACTTTAATGACATGACGTACTGGTACGTCATGTTGCGGGAAGTACCCCGCTCCCATGACGTACCGGTACGTCATGAGTAGTGAAGGGGTTAATACACCAGAATGCTAGTGAAAACTAAACCATTGAAATCCATGGTTTGCTTCGTCCCGTTACATGGCTGTGAGTTTAACACACTCATGTCTCACTAGAGAACGTATTAGTGCATGAATCAAGGTTTGTTTTTTTTGAGTGTTCAAACTCAGCGCTATTGAGTGCAAGTTTGAATAAAAAAGTGGGAAGATAGGTCCTGCCCTATCTTTATCGTAGGAAGGTTAAGTGCAAGAAAGATAGGGCAAGTCCTATCTTTTCTTGCGAGTAGTATTAACATGTGAGAATCCCGATAATGAAAACAAAACTATTGAAATCAATGCTTTTGTTTTATCCCGTTATACGGCCGTGATTTTCACGATCACATAATGAGACAAAATTACGCCCATCTGATTAAGCCCTAACAGGTATATTCAAATTGAAAACACCCTCCCAGAAATTACAGCTCTTTTAATTGTAGACTTTGAATTTATATTTCATTTTATGTGCATATTATTCCCTACGGGCTTAGGGCTCAGTCACACGGGCGCCGATCCGTCTGTGTTTCTGCAGGATAAGACAGCTGCATTGCAGGTGTGGACGACTCTCCGCACCGGCCGGCAGAAAGAAGACATGGCCAGCAATGGAGCCGGTAATGCAGAGAGTCGTCCGCACGTGGTGCGGCTGTCTTATCCAGCAGAAACACGGGCGGATCGGCGTCCGTCTGACTGAGCCCTTATTCACATGTCAGTATTTTTTAACAGCATTTTGTAAGCCAAAACCAGGAGTGCAGCATACAGAGAGAAAGTATAATGGAGAGACTTACGTTTCTTACATATATTATACCTACTCCTGGTTTTGGCTTACAATAAACTGATGTGTGAATAAGCCCTCAGTAAAAAAATTTAGCCTTAGGGTGGACAGCCACTTGCGATTTCTTTTTTCCCTGCGATGCGACAACGATGATTTTGAAAGCAATGATTTTCATTGGTTTCATACTCCTTTGCGATGTTTCAGTAGAGCTTCACATCGCAGAGCAGAAATCTGCGATATCGCTTCTTGATTTCAACGGGGCCAGCGGCAGCTGCACTAGCCCCACTGAAAACACAGGGAGTATATCGCGGACTTTTATTCGGGACCGCAGGGATGAAGGAATCCTCTGCCACAGCTGTCACAGCTGTGGCAGAAGTCTGCGATATACTCCCTATGCTTTCAATGGGGCTGGTGTTGCTGCTGCTGTCGTCCCCATTGACAGCTTTTGCCATATCGCAGTGTTTTTTTGCCCTGCGAGGCAAGAGTTTTCACTTGCTCTTGCAGTGCAAGAAAAATGGAAGCCGTCAGTGCGTACAGCCCGTCCTCACCCGCAGAAAATAGAGCATGCTGCGGGTGAGGACGGGAGAAATCGCGGTGCGTAATTCCGCGGTGGAATTACGCATCGTGAGCATTGTGCTATTAGGTTCAATAGAACCTAATAGCTGCGGGCAACGCAGCGGATTTTCGCCGCGAATTACGCGGCGGAAATCCGTTCGTGGGAAGGAGGCCTTAGGGTGCCCACCCACTGGCGTTTGCGATTTTCGTGCGTGAAAAACGCCACGTTTTTGCGGCGTTTTCGCGGCTTTTCCATTGACTTTCATGGGTGCATTAGGAGAAAAATAAGGACACATATGCAACTGACAGTTCCTATGTTAAAAACGCAACGCAACGCAACGCAAAACGCCAGTGGACAGGAACACATGTTATCTCTATGCCTGTGCAGGAAAAACGCAAAACGCAAAACGCAAACGCAGGTAAAAAAAACGCCAGTGGGTGGGCGCCCTTATTATGATTATTTTCACAGTTGTGCATGCTTTTGCTTGCAGAAATCACAGAGAATAAAACCCAAATATGATGTGCTGAGGCGAGCGTTTTTCACGCATATACTCTTGTGAAGCCGTCATAAGAAACCAGTGAATCATTTTTTTCTGTTTGTTTCAGCTGTCATAACTTTTTTTTAAAAGTCCAGCAGTGTATAGATTATTTTCTATTGCCATCTTCTGACGGCAATAACTTTTGAATTTTTCCTTCGACCTAGTTGTGCAAGGACTCATTTTGCACGGTACGTCCTGTAGTTTCTGCTTTTGAATACATATGAATTTTTAATTCCTTTTTATTGTATTTTTTTATTGGAGACAGGGTGACCAAAAAAAATACAATTCTGATGTTCTTTATTTTTCTGATGACTTTTACCGTGCAAAGTAAATTATGCATTACTTAGATAGATCAGACTTTTAGGGATGCAGCGATACTAAATATGTATTTGTTTTATTTAGATTATTTTATTATAAATATGTCAAAAGTTTTTATTATTTTAACTTGTATTACTTTTTATTTTATTAAGAATTAGTAAAACTTTTTTAAACTTATTTTTTATTTGTTTTTTAGTCCCCAGAGGGAAAAAGAACATGGAATGCTTTGATCACTCCTCAGTATAGTGTAATGCCATAGCATTACATTATGCCAAAATCTGACAGGCATTCTATCAAGCCATGCCACAGGACTCTGGCTGCCATGACATCTAAACAGAAACCAACAACTTCATTGACAGCTGCATTTAATGGGTTAACAGCTCCAA
This sequence comes from Eleutherodactylus coqui, assembly GCF_035609145.1. Classification (NCBI taxonomy): domain Eukaryota; kingdom Metazoa; phylum Chordata; class Amphibia; order Anura; family Eleutherodactylidae; genus Eleutherodactylus; species Eleutherodactylus coqui. Next base: position 80,559,811 of record NC_089839.1, read on the forward strand.
AGAGCCTTGTTGCTTATCCAAGCTGTTGTGGGTGTGTGTATGAAGGAAGATCACCCCGAGATCTCCACCCTCATCCCCTGTGAAAATGTTGCTGTTGTGAGCAGGTGTCTGCTGTAAGAAAAAGCTGGCACCTACATTCTGTGGAGCGGGATCGACCCCCGATCATCCTCCATACAAACCCCAAACCTACAGGATGTAAATGTACGTCTCGTCCTGCAGCATTAAGGGATTAAATGTAGTTTACAATGCTATATGTATAGCATAATATTTTATGGTCCAGGTTGTTATAGTTGTGACTATACCAATTCTGTGTAGTTATCTTTAGTTCTCTTTATTTTTCCAATATTTAAAACTCCTTGCAAAGAACCAAAAGTATTTTTTTTTTCATTTTTCTGTGAAACTACTTAGGTGCTTTGGTCAGCATGGTCTGTGGCATGTGATGGGTTAAACGGCATAAATGAGTGATTAGATAAGCATGTGTTCATCTTCTCATTCTGAAAAAAAATGTTCATATCACTCCTTCCCCTGGGATGATCTAAAAATCAGACATGTACAGGTGAAGGATCTATGTTTCTTCTTGTCTCCTTGCATTTTTCCTACATATCTCCCACTGGTGCCCCTTCTCCTCCTTCACAAAGGCTGAAAAGCTGCAGATATATGCAGCTCTCACTTCATTCTGCTCTAACTCTTGTTAGATTGTGGTTAGAGCCATGGTTCTGATCTTGCCTTGAAGCTAAGAATCTAGCTAGAGCATAACCAGAATAACAGCCTTTAGAAGTAGCTTCCCTCAACCACACTGAAGGGTGTGGAATGAGCTGGGATTGAACAAAACTGTGGTGTTAAATAAACACAGCTCACAGCTTATCCTAATCATTGGTCTAGTAAGCACAATAGTTCTTGAGAGATACGTGAGTATGATATTGGATATGGGATAAAAAAAACCAATCCTTTTTATGTAAACAAATAGTTATTGGCAGAAGGCTTAGCACAAATGCCAATTCATTATTCACTTTATGGGCATTCTAGCAATCCAGACTTGTTCATTTCTTCTACTGTATACACTAGCTCATTAGCTATTTGACTTATGGTTTTTTTTAATAGTTGGAGTCATGTATCCATAGAAATAGTCTCCTCACTGCTGGACAACAAGCTTCAAATAGTTCTTCTGAACCACCCCAATTTCCATAATTTTGGGAACAATTATTCCTTATGATAAGCATTATCATACTCAATGAATATATTCTTTGTTTGTATGTTTTGTGTTGGTGATTTTTTTTTACCATTTATTTATTTGCAGATTTATTAGTTGTTATCCATTCAACAGGTAGGAGGAGGGAGGACTTATGAGTCACACATCCTTTCATTTCTATACTAATTCATAAGCTTTGACATACAGAAGCTTTCTATCATCTGCGTAATAAAATATATATTCTGTTCATTGTTTTTTTCATTTTTGTCATTTTTGTTTTGTTCATTATACTTTATAAGGGATAAATGTAAATGAGATCATAGAAGATGGTGCCTTTTTACATGCATACATGTACACGCAGCAGTGTGCCAAAATTAGTAAATCTTCCTATATACTTCCCAATAAAGCAACAGAGGATCCAAATATAAAGAGCTCAGAGGTATAGCAGTAAAGCACAGCATCAGCAGTAGAGCAGTCACTTACTGTTGGGAGTTAAGCAATCATTTGTGTAATTTGGGTTAAAGTACATTAGGCAGCAAATGAACAGTCATTTTTTGAAGTTGATGTGTTGGAGGCATAAGAATGGACAAATGTAAGTGCAGCGTACGACAAGCAGAAAGAGACCTGCTCTCTCTGAGCAGTTTCTAAAATGTGGCTTGAGGAACCAGGTGGCGATGAGTGGTGATGACTTCAGCACGCTCTTTGTAATCTCCCACAATGATCAAGGTAAACAACAGGATCTGAACGACTAATGGAATTCGGTAATCGTGACAAAAATGCCTGGATTTGAAGAGCTTGGTAGCGAAATAAGACTAACACATGTACGTAGGTAAATGACAGGCACACCATTTACTTTCAGGCACATGGTTTTCTGTATTAATATTAAGCACCAGAAATTGCATGTATAACTTGCATATATACAGTTTAACGCTTTATACATGGATAAACAAACTTTAAGGAGGTAGCATCTAAGCTACAGGAGAGCCATAAAAAGAGATCTCATGAGAAAATACTCCCTTTTTCCAACTAACAGTAAATTACCCACCATGAAATACCATGCTCAAGTTTTCTTTAGTTCTTACAAAATTCCTATGAAGATTCTCTACTGCTTGTCTGAAGCTTTGTGCCTGTGATGCTGTCCGGTAGAAAACATAGCTGGCTTGAATGGGCATCAGGTTTGGAAAAACAAACAGTTTCTCTCAGTATCGGGGTAATTTATGAGCTGCTGCACACAGGATTTCTTAAAAGTTTACATAACATCTCTTATTTCAGCAGGACAGAGGATAAGGAAACCTAGCTGCGGCCATTCCTCTCTCTGCTTCTCGCTCTCCATCTCTCTCCACTCTGACTTTCTGACTTCCGACTCCTAACCCTGTTATAAATTTGTAACTGCGCAACACGAAATGAGACAAAAACAACCTCCTTTTTACCTCACTTCGGGAACTTGTCATAGCTGAGCTCCAACTACATAATTTACAATAGTGTCTAAACAACCTTAACTCTTTAGGTTCCTGACTCCCTCTCCTTATTAAATGAAGTCCAGCATAACTATCCTTTGTTAACCCATTAAGGACCACATAAATTTACGGCGCTTGGTCCTGGGCATTAATCCTAACAGAAAGTAAAAAAATATGGCAGGGGATTACCCGGAGGAGGAGGGAGAAGTGTTTTTTTTAACCCTTTCTGACTTCTCCTTTCTTTAGTACACAATGCTCAATGAGTACTATTTACTAAAGAGTGAAAGAGGAAGTGTTTCTTCCACTACGTGAGCCGGCAGTTACATGACTGCCAGGATCCATTGGCACAGCAGAGCTGCAGGGTTCATCCAGACCCTGATCAGCTCTGCCAGTGAGTACTGTCACTACAGGAGGATGTTTTCCCTGAACTGTGGCTCATATAAATACCCCAGCTACAGTGAAAAAATGTCAAATAAAAAAAAATAAAAGACCATATGAATGTCCCCCAAAGGTCTTATATGATATCATGGAGCACATAGATAGTAAAAAAATGATTGCAAAAATAAGTAAAACAAAATTACAGAATAAAATAAAAAATATATAAATAAGAAAGAAAAAAAACCAAAGCCAACGCCAACCAGAACGGTTGCTGTATGCACCCTATAATCCAAAACCATACATATTATATATCACAACGCCCGAAAGAAAATGAGGAACCCATTCCCATATTTTTTTAGCATAAATATACTAATTAAAAAATAACTAAAAATGTTACAAAAATCTTTATTTTTGTTTTACCCCCAATAAAACAAAAAAAAAAACGTAAAAAAAAAGTCAGTGAAAAATATATTAAAAAATTAGCCCTATATGTCATGGAACAAAATGCAGCAAACATAAGTTTGGTAACTAGAGATGAGCGAGTATACTCGCTAAAGGCAATTGCTCGAGCGAGCATTGCCTTTAGCGAATACCTGCCCGCTCGAGACTGAAGGTTCGGGTGCCGAGGGCGGGCAGGGAGCTGCGGGGGAGAGCGGGGAGGAACGGAGGGGAGATCTCCCTCTCCCCCCCCCCCCCCCCGCTCCCTCCTGCTGACTGCTGCTACTCACCGCTCCCCCGCGCCAGCACCCGAACCTTCTGTCTCAAGCGGGCAGGTACTCACTAAAGGCAATGCTCGCTCAAGCAATTGCCTTTAGTGAGTATACTCGCTCATCTCTATTGATAACTGAAGGAAAAAACATAGGGCAGTTAAACCACTACGTGGGTAAAATCCCTAAAAAGTGTCTGCTCTTTAGGATGCTTTCAGACAAGCATGTGCATACATAGGTTGCGCACAAAACCAAGCACCCACAAACGTGCACAAACACGTGTGAATGCAGGTCCGTGCACATTGCCTTCAATGGGCCTGCGGCTGCTGCCAGCCAGCAACCCCTTGAAATATAAGCCCTTCCCAGAAAATAATCCCTGTTTGTGACAAATAATAAAATATATATATATATATATATATATTTTTTTTTTTAACTTTTAACACATTTTAGGGATGATTTTTCAGGGAAGGGCTTATATTTAAAGCCCTTCCCTGAAAATCCCTGCAGGGTTTGCTAGCAGCCTATTGCTTTCAATGGGGCTTCAGAAGCGCCGGTGCCATTAAAAGCAATGGGAGAACATCGCAATCCTCTGCCACAGCTGTGGCAGGGGAATTCTTCAGCCCCGCTGGGAGTCCCCTTGTTACTGAACACTGTGACAGTGCGGTCACAGTGTTTAGTGACAAGGGAACTCCCCACAGAGATGAGGAAATCCTCTGCCACAGCTGTCACAGCTGTGGCAGGGAATTCTTTACTCCACGCTGGGAGTCCCTTTGTCACTGAACAGTGTTCAGTGACAAGGGAACTCCCCGCTGGGAAATATTGACATGCACTCCGGACCTATGGTGCACGCATGTTCTATATTTTGCATGTATGTGCGTTTGTATGCCTATGAACACATCATAGGGAACCAATGGTTCTAATAGATGCGTGGTTTTGTGCGCACCTATGTACACACACACTCGTCTGAAAACACCCTTAAGGTACAAAACAGCCTGGTCCTGAAGGGGTTAAATGATCTAGTAGTTAGAATAGTTGCTCTTAACTTGCAGTTAAAGTACTTCTATTCTGTAGTGCCAGTACAGATCACTACATAAGGAAATGAGCAACTTTGACAAGGTACAAATTAAGATGGCTAGACAACTGGGTCAGAGCATCTCCGAAGTGTCAGGTGTTTTTGGATGTTCCCAGTATCCAGTGGTTAGTAACTCTCAAATATGCTCTAAAGAAGGACAACAGGAGAACCAGAGACAAGATCATGAGGGCCCAAGGCTCACTGATAGTGGAGCCCCTCTTAGTAGTTTACAGCACTTAGAGGATCTGCACATTTGCGCACAAACAAGGGTTATCACACTCTTCCCCTTGATTTGTTTCAACCTGTAATAGACGTCTATGGCAGCTTTCTGTATAGCACACAGAAAGATTGGTATGGTCCTATTTTTTCTCACATGCAGGATTTGCCTGTGAGAAACACATTTGTGAGAGCAAACCCATTAAAATCAAAGGGATTTGTTTTGTCACGTTTTTACAGGCATGAGTGTCATGCGCATAAAAACATGCGCTAACACATTAGTCTGTTTAAGCCCTCAGGGCCACATACTGCAGGACATCTTCATCATATTTGTGAAGTACATGCTTCAATGAGTAGGAGCTGTTTAGGCAGTAGAGTAGGGACCTACACAACATTAGGCAGGTGGCAATACTATTATGGCTGGTTGATGTATAATGATGGGGGAAACCCTTATATTGTAATGTTCCCCATGTGTGATGTATAATGTAATGTACTGTATATTATGTGTTTTAACCCAATTACAACTGAGTGCTATATTTTTGTATTACTTGATCCTGGTTTTTAAGCTCAATAGGATTAAAAAATAATCTTTAACTTTGATTAAGGCCCAATGCACATGGGCGTATTTGCAGAGCGGGAACCAGAGCGAGTGTTCGCCACCGGATCCCGCAGCAAATAATGCCCATAGGGCATGCTAAGCAAAACACTTTTCCTTGCCCACGAGCAGAAATCAACTGCGATTTTCTGCTCACTGGGAAAAATCACAGTATGTCCTATTCTAGTGCCAGCCAACTGCAGGATGGCAGCGCCCTCTACTGGGGCCTGTGTTTTATGGAGACTAGGACATGTAGGTCACCTGGTCCTTGTTTCAACGTTGGGCCCCCTCGGTGTTTCTCTGGTGACCCACCCATTGATATAGTGTGAAGGAGCCCACTCCCTGTGTTTTGTGTTGCAAAATTGGGAGTAACACCCGGCCTGTGGCCGAGGGAGTGGTCTGCGTTGGGTTCTTTTGCCACACCATGCCCGCTGGCAAGATGGTGATGCCCATCAATGGAGACTGGACCTCTTCCAGACTAGGCTGCATGGGCTCTCTGCTCACCACTGCCTCTGGATTTTTTTCTGGCAGCCTGCATCCAGAAGGGGAGTGGGTGAGTGCCCCCTAATCAGCATCTTTCTTTTTGTCAGCAGTGCCCTGTCCTGTGGGTGTGCATGTGGGCCCGGCTTGTGGGAGCATCCCTCTGGTAGTGGTGGGTGAGCAGCTGGTGGCAGTTGGGAACTTCCGTCCCCCGATTCTCCTCTGCTTGTTTGTGGGAGGGTGGGGGAGATCCATACCACTCTGTGGCTGACGCCTGCGTGCCCTGCCATTCCATAGCTCCCTCCTCTGCCTCCATCATGAACTTTTGTATCCCACCGTTAGATTCCCAGAGTTTCAGGTGGTTTCTTGGGACCTTTGGTCTTCTTTTGGTTACCCACGGTGTGTAGGTCTTAGGTAGCCTTCTTTGGGCTCCAGCTGAAGAGCTCAAGCTAGCCGCTTCATTAGCTTTTCAAAGCCAGGCTATCCCCCCACCCACCCCCTTTCCCTCATTGAGTCAAATTTAATGCATTAGAATCAATTTGTGAGGGGTATTACACACAGTCAGCATCTATTTTGGCTGTAGTCACTTTGGTTTTCCATTGAGGATATAGATTAAGTCTGTGGATACGTATTTGTATTCTGAATCTTATATAACACGTTGGAACCCATTTGCGAGTGTTATACACAGTCAATATCCATTATTGGCTGGCACTCAGTTTGATTTTCCACTGTTGATTCAGAGTAAATCCATAGACATAATGTGTTCTATAGGTGAGCTATGCTAAGTCAGTATTAAGTGTGGCTAGTATTTAGATCACCAACCATAGGTAGAGTCTTTGACATAATGTTGGAACCCATTTGTGAGCATCATGCCTAGTGTGAGGTACTGAGGGGCGTGATAGTGGATGGTCGCTACGTCACCCCTAGGTTCCGTTATTATGCCTAGTGGGGCTGGAGGAAGTCCATGTCCCGCTGTTAGAGACATGAAAGTCCAGGAGTGCAATGTAATCTCCAGCAAGTAGTTGCTGGAGATGGTTTCTTTAAGAATCCTTGGGCCTGGATTTTCGGAATGGATGGCAGGTTGGTAGTGGGGCCATCCATTCCACTTCCTCCACTCCGGGTTAAGTGCAAGGTTAATCAGCACAGGTGCTGAGGGTGGGCCAGGAAGTGTTGCATATAAATAGCAGCGTGCACTGACACAGGGTGAGACTGGATGGCTGCTGGACCCAGGCAGCCTGATATACCTGCTGGAGGCAAAAGCCCTGCTGTGTGGTGCACCTGCTGAACGTGACCTGTATAGGCAGGGACTGCCTATTACCCTAATGCTGAACTATTGTTTTCTTGCCTGACGCTAAGGCTGGATTTGTTTTGATTTTCGGGACTGAAATAAACGCAGATCACGCCTGTACTTGGACTTTAAATACTTGTCTTCATCTCTGACTGCCGCAAAGCCGCACTCTACCGAGCTGTCTTCCCACACTAGATAACATTCACTTGGCTGGCACTCACTTTGGGTTTCCATGGAGGATAAGAGAGCGTCCTAGACATATGGTGGTACTTTGTGAAGGGGGCTAATGCTATGTCATTACTCAGTCTGGCTAGCAGCTGGATCACCGAAGATAGGTATCCACCAAGAATCAGAAGAAATCTAGTAGAGTGGCTTTTGGGAGATACAAAATCTGATATTTCTATGGTCATAATAGATTTTTCACCTTATTGATTTTTGCTTGAGAGGGTACCCTTGAGGTGACACCATTTCTGGTGACTGCTTTTCGTGGAAGGGGCCTCTCCTAAGTTTAGCATCATTTTTGGTGGCAAGTAATTCCCGTTTAAGGCCTCGTTCACACGAGCATGGTTTTAGTGCCTTATAGGACTGCAATGAAAGTGCTTCTATTAGAACCAAAAGTAAGTAGAAAGTAGAAGCCGAAAATTATACAAATATATTTCTAATAAAATATTGCTGACTTTAACCTAAACCGTTGTGTTAGCCAATCCAAAATCTAAGACTACACAAGTTATATGACAAAATATTCAAAACAAAATGTGAAACTCATTGCTATATTATTTGTAGTGTAAATTAAGACATTACCCCTATAAAATACAAAACAAAAATTATATAAAAAAGGTATCAAAACATAAAAAGCTGCAAAATTTGTGGTAGCGCAAGGAAAAAAATTAGTGCCTTTAAACCTAAACACATGTAGCATTGCTAAAACATGTCTGATTATTTAGGACTGAAACACTCTGGTTAATATTTTTCAACTTGTTTTTCTGCAGTTTAAAGAGAAATATGGCTCCGTATACACGGTATATTTTGGACACAATCCAATAGTTGTCCTGTGTGGCTACAACACTGTCAAAGAAGCCTTAATTGACCGAGCGGAGGAATTTTCTGGTCGTGGAAGACTTCCTACTATTGATCAATCTATAAAAGGATATGGTAATTTCCTCAGTGTTCTATACATTTGCATGTTTTGCATTCAGTAATGTAGCAAGTCTGGCTACCAGATGATGTGTGGAGAGGTTCATCGTTTATTACAATGTAATCACATAAGCCAATGTTTTTTTTATATTTCAGGGTTAGTTTTTTCTAATGGGAATAGATGGAAGGATCTGCGCAGATTTTCCCTTTCAACTCTAAGAAATTTTGGCATGGGAAAGAAGAGCATTGAAGAAAGGATCCAAGAAGAGGCTCATTTTCTCATAGAAGAGATCAAATCACAAAAAGGTACTTAAATATTAACCAACTAGCTTACCCGTTGTGCCTTGCTGCGATCTCAGGAGAAAGGAAATTCAAGGAAACTCGTTATGATAACATTGAATTAACATTGTGTCATTTTTATTGAAACTTATTTAATTTCATATGGAAAACATTTCAAAGTGTCATTTTAATTCTATTTATTTATTCGAGTGCTTGTGATTACACGCACTCGAAGTAGCAACTACTTACAGCGCAGCTTTCATGTTACCTCAGCAGTGTAATATATAACAACTAGAGATGAGCGAACACCAAAATGTTCGGGTGTTCGTTATTCGTAACGAACTTCCCGTGATGCTCGAGGGTTCGTTTCGAACAACGAACCCCATTGAAGTCAATGGGCGACCAGAACATTTTTGTATTTCGCCGATGCTCGCTAAGGTTTTCATGTGTGAAAATCTGGGCAATTCAGGAAAGTGATGGGAATGACACAGTGACGGATAGGGCAGGCGAGGGGCTACATGTTGGGCTGCATCTCAAGTTCACAGGTCCCACTATTAAGCCACAATACCGGCAAGAGTGGGGCCCCCCCCCTCCCAACAACTTTTACTTCTGAAAAGCCCTCATTAGCATGGCATACCTTTGCTAAGCACCACACTACCTCCAACAAAGCACAATCACTGCCTGCATGACACTCCACTGACACTTCTCCTGGGTTACATGCTGACCAACCGCCCCCCCTCCCCCCCACAGCGCACACCAAAGTGTCCCTGGGCAGCCTTCAGCTGCCCTCATGCCACACCACGCTCATGTCTATTTAGAAGTGCGTCTGCCATGACGAGGGACCGCAGGCACACACTGCAGAGGTTGGCACGGCTAGGCAGCGACCCTCTTTAAAAGTGGCGGAGCGATAGCCCACAATGCTGTACAGAAGCAATGAGAAATAGAATCCTGTGCCACCGCCATCAGGAGCTGCACACGTGGGCATAGCAATGGGGAACCTATGTGCCACACACTATTCATTCTGTCAAGGTGTCTGCATGCCCCAGTCAGACCGGGCTTTTTAATTCATAGACACAGGCAGGTACAACTCCCTATTGTGAAGTCCCTGTCGACCCACAGCATGGGTGGCTCCCTGGAACCCACCGGCGGTACACAGAAATATCCCATTGCATTGCCCAACACAGCTGAGGTAGTAATGTCGTGCTTAATGCAGGTGGGCTTCGGCCCACACTGCATGCCCCAGTCAGACTGGGGTTCTTTAGAAGTGTACAGATGTAGTAAAAACTCCGTGTGCACCTACAGCATGGGTGGGTGCCAGGAAGCCACCGGCGGTACATAGAAATATCCCATTGCATTGCCCAACACAGCTGAGGTAGTAATGTTGTGCTTAACCCTTTCCAATCCAATTTGTATATGGTTTTCCTAGGGGGCTTACTCTTTTTCTGCCGTTATACATCGGCGCTATATGCTGGCTAAAGCCAGTACTGCATGAGCTGACACGTAGGATAGGCTCCGACAGCAGAGAGGCTGGCAATATACAGTAAGAGAACCCCGACGGACGTCTACCAACAACGGAGCTGTACAGCCTTAAAACCCTAATGTCTTCACAGGTCACACAGTGGACTGGAAAGGGTTAATGCAGGTGGGTTTCGGCCCACACTGCATGCCCCAGTCAGACTGGGTTTCTTTATAAGTGGAAACAGATGCATTTATAATTCCCTGTGGACCCACTGCCTGGGTGGGTGCCAGGAAGCCAGCGGCGGTACACAGAAATATCCCATTGCATTGCCCAACACAGCTGAGGTAGTAATGTCGTGCGTAATACAGGTGGGCTTCGGCCCACACTGCATGCCCCAGTCAGACTGGGGTTCTTTAGAAGTGTACAGATGTATTAAAAACTCCGTGTGCACCTACAGCATGGGTGGCTCCCTGGAACCCACCGGCGGTACATAAAAATATCCCATTGCATTGCCCAACACAGCTGAGGTAGTAATGTCGTGCGTAATACAGGTGGGCTTCGGCCCACACTGCATGCCCCAGTCAGACTGGGGTTCTTTACAAGTGGACACATGTAGGTTAAACTCCCTGTGGACCCACTGCCTGGGTGGGTGCCAGGAAGCCAGCGGCGGTACACAGAAATATCCCATTGCATTGCCCAACACAGCTGAGGTAGTAATGTCGTGCGTAATACAGGTGGGCTTCGGCCCACACTGCATGCCCCAGTCAGACTTGGGTTCTTTAGAAGTGTACAGATGTATTAAAAACTCCGTGTGCACCTACAGCATGGGTGGCTCCCTGGAACCCACCGGCGGTACATAAAAATATCCCATTGCATTGCCCAACACAGCTGAGGTAACGTCAGCTGTAATGCAGGTGGGCTAAAAATTAATTTGATTACACTGTAGGCGAGGGCCCACAAAAATTGCTGTATCAACAGTACTAATGTACATCCAAAAAATTGGCCATGGCCAGCCAAGAGGGCAGGTGAAACCCATTAATCGCTTTGGTTAATGTGGCTTAAGTGGTAACTAGGCCTGGAGGCAGCCCAGTGTAACGAAAAATTGGTTCAAGTTAAAGTTCCAATGCTTTTAAGCGCATTGAAACTTATAAAAATTGTTCAGAAAAATTATTTGACTGAGCCTTGTGGCCCTAAGAAAAATTGCCCGTTCAGCGTGATTACGTGAGGTTTCAGGAGGAGGAGCAGGAGGAGGAGGAGGAATATTAGACACAGATTGATGAAGCAGAAATGTCCCCGTTTTGGATGGTGAGAGAGAACGTAGCTTCCATCCGCGGGTGCAGCCTACGTATTGCTTACGTATCGCTGCTGTCCGCTGGTGGAGAACAGAAGTCTGGGGAAATCCAGCCTTTGTTCATCTTGATGAGTGTTAGCCTGTCGGCACTGTCGGTTGACAAGCGGCTACGCTTATCTGTGATGATTCCCCCAGCCGCACTAAACACCCTTTCCGACAAGACGCTAGCCGCAGGACAAGCAAGCACCTCCAGGGCATACAGGGCTAGTTCAGGCCACGTGTCCAGCTTCGACACCCAGTAGTTGTAGGGGGCAGAGGCGTCACCAAGGATGGTCGTGCGATCCGCTACGTACTCCCTCACCATCCTTTTACAGTGCTCCCGCCGACTCAGCCGTGACTGGGGAGCGGTGACACAGTCTTGGTGGGGAGCCATAAAGCTGGCCAGGCCCTTAAAGACTGTTGCACTGCCTGGGATGTACATGCTGCTCGATCTACGCACATCCCCTGCTACCTTGCCCTCGGTACTGCGCCTTCTGCCACTAGCGCTGTCGGCTGGGAATTTTACCATCAGCTTGTCCGCAAGGGTCCTGTGGTATAGCAACACTCTCGAACCCCTTTCCTCTTCGGGAATCAGAGTGGGCAGGTTCTCCTTATACCGTGGATCGAGCAGTGTGTACACCCAGTAATCCGTCGTGGCCAGAATGCGTGCAACGCGAGGGTCACGAGAAAGGCATCCTAACATGAAGTCAGCCATGTGTGCCAGGGTACCTGTACGCAACACATGGCTGTCCTCACTAGGAAGATCACTTTCAGGATCCTCCTCCTCCTCCTCCTCCTCCTCCTCCTCAGGCCATACACGCTGAAAGGATGACAGGCAATCAGCCGGTGTACCGTCAGCAGCGGCCCAAGCTGTCTCTTCCCCCTCCTCCTCATCCTCCTCATGCTCCTCCTCCTCCTCCTGTACGCGCTGAGAAATAGACAGGAGGGTGCCCTGACTATCCAGCGGCATACTGTCTTCCCCCGCCCCCGTTTCCGAGCGCAAAGCAGCTGCCTTTATGGTTTGCAGGGAATTTCTCAAGATGCATAGCAGAGGAATGGTGACGCTAATGATTGTAGCATCGCCGCTCACCACCTGGGTAGACTCCTCAAAATTACCAAGGACATGGCAGATGTCTGCCAACCAGGCCCACTCTTCTGAAAGGAATTGAGGAGGCTGACTCCCACTGCGCCGCCCATGTTGGAGTTGGTATTCGACTATAGCTCTCCGTTGTTCATAGAGCCTGGCCAACATGTGGAGCGTAGAGTTCCACCGTGTGGGCACGTCGCACAGCAGTCGGTGCACTGGCAGCTTAAAGTGATGTTGCAGGGTGCGCAGGGTGGCAGCGTCCGTGTGGGACTTGCGGAAATGTGCGCAGAGCCGGCGCGCCTTTACGAGCAGGTCTGACAAGCGTGGGTAGCTTTTCAGAAAGCGCTGAACCACCAAATTAAAGACGTGGGCCAGGCATGGCACGTGCGTGAGGCTGCCGAGCTGCAGAGCCGCCACCAGGTTACGGCCGTTGTCACACACGACCATGCCCGGTTGGAGGCTCAGCGGCGCAAGCCAGCGGTCGGTCTGCTCTGTCAGACCCTGCAGCAGTTCGTGGGCCGTGTGCCTCTTATCGCCTAAGCTGAGTAGTTTCAGCACGGCCTGCTGACGCTTGCCCACCGCTGTGCTGCCACACCGCGCGACACCGACTGCTGGCGACATGCTGCTGCTAACACATCTTGATTGCGAGACAGAGGAGGAGGAGGAGGAGGAGGAGGGTGCTTTAGTGGAGGAAGCATACACCTCCGCAGATACCAGCACCGAGCTGGGGCCCGCAATTCTGGGGGTGGGTAGGACGTGAGCGGTCCCAGGCTCTGACTCTGTCCCAGCCTCCACTAAATTCACCCAATGTGCCGTCAGGGAGATGTAGTGGCCCTGCCCGCCTGTGCTTGTCCACGTGTCCGTAGTTAAGTGGACCGTGGCAGTAACCGCGTTGGTGAGGGCGCGTACAATGTTGCGGGAGACGTGGTCGTGCAGGGCTGGGACGGCACATCGGGAAAAGTAGTGGCGACTGGGAACTGAGTAGCGCGGGGCCGCCGCCTCCATGATACTTTTGAAGGACTCCGTTTCCACAACCCTATACGGCAGCATCTCAAGGCTGATGAATTTTGCGATGCGGACGGTTAACGTTTGAGCGTGCGGGTGCGTGGCAGCGTACTTGCGCTTGCGCTCCAACAGTTGCGCTAGCGACGGCTGGACTGTGCGGTGCGAGACATTGGTGGATGGGGCCGAGGACAGCGGAGGTGAGGGTGTGGGTGCAGGCCATGAGACGGTCGTGCCTGTGTCCTGAGAGGGGGGTTGCATCTCAGTGGCAGGTTGGGGCACAGGGGGAGAGGCAGGGGTGCAAACCGGAGGCGGTGAACGGCCTTCGTCCCACCTTGTGGGGTGCTTGGCCATCATATGCCTGCGCATGGTGGTGGTGGTGAGGCTGTTGGTGTTGGCTCCCCGGCTGAGCTTTGCGCAACAAAGGTTGCACACCACTGTTCGTCGGTCGTCAGGCGTCTCTGTGAAAAACTGCCAGACCTTAGAGCACCTTGGCCTCTGCAGGGTGGCATGGCGCGAGGGGGCGCTTTGGGAAACACTTGGTGGATTATTCGGTCTGGCCCTGCCTCTACCCCTGGCCCTGGCCATCGCACTGCCTCTTGCAACCTGCCCTGCTGATGCCCTTGACTCCCCCTCTGAAGACCTGTCCTCCTGAGTAAGCGTTGCACACCAGGTGGGGTCAGTCACCTCATCGTCCTGCTGCTCTTCCTCCGAATCCTCTGTGCGCTGCTCCCTCGGACTTACTGCCCTTACTACTACCTCACTGCAAGACAACTGTGTATGATCGTCATCGTCCTCCTCACCCACAGAAAGTTGTTGAGACAGTTGGCGGAAGTCCCCAGCCTCATCCCCCGGACCCCGGGAACTTTCGAATGGTTGGGCATCAGTGACTATAAACTCCTCTGGTGGGAGAGGAACCGCTGCTGCCCAATCTGAGCAGGGGCCCGAGAACAGTTCCTGGGAGTGTTCCCGCTCCTGAGCAGGTGTCATTGTAGTGGAGTGAGGAGGCTGGGAGGAAGGAGGAGCAGCAGACAGAGGATTCGGATTTGCAGCAGTGGACGGCGCAGAACTGCGTGTTGACGATAGGTTGCTCGAAGCACTTTCTGCCATCCAGGACAGGACCTGCTCACACTGCTCATTTTCTAATAACCGTCTCCCGCGTGGACCCATTAATTGGGCGATGAATGTGGGGACGCCAGAAACGTGCCTCTCTCCTAATCGCGCAGCAGTCGGCTGCGACACACCGGGATCAGGAGCTCGGCCTGTGCCCACACCCTGACTTGGCCCTCCGCGTCCTCGGCCGCGTCCACGTCCTCTAGGCCTACCCCTACCCCTCAGCATGCTGTATTACCAGTGATTTGATTTCACAGGCAGGAAATAAATTGGCGCAAGACTGCAGGCCAAATATAATTTTTTCCCTTTTTGGAAAACGAAAGGCCCCACTGCCTCTAGTGAATGAATAATCTAAGTTTAATAACTGTGCTGTGTCCCTGCTAATGTGTCACAGAACGTGAGGGTAGCAGAGTTATTATAACTCTGGCAGAGCAGGTATTTTTTTTCCCAATTAAGGAAAGCAAATGGCGAAGCCAGCAGTAAAGCGTAGCTGGGTGCGTCTGATTTAGCAATGTTTTTCACGCAGCTCACACGTGTCCACAGGCGTTAGGACGGACAGAGGCTGGACAAATAGATTTGTTTTCAGTTTTTTTCCACCAAAAGGCAGCACTGCGTATATTCAATGAACATGAGAAGTTTAATAACTGTGCTGTGTCCCTGCTTATGTGTCACAGAACGTGAGGGTAGCAGAGTTATTATAACTCTGGCAGAGCAGGTATTTTTTTCCCAATTAAGGAAAGCAAATGGCGAAGCCAGCAGTAAAGCGTAGCTGGGTGCGTATGATTTAGCAATGTTTTTCACGCAGCTCACACGTGTCCACAGGCGTTAGGACGGACAGAGGCTGGACAAATAGATTTGTTTTCAGTTTTTTTCCACCAAAAGCCAGCACTGCGTATATTCAATGAACATGAGAAGTTTAATAACTGTGCTGTGTCCCTGCTTATGTGTCACAGAACGTGAGGGTAGCAGAGTTATTATAACTCTGGCAGAGCAGGTATTTTTTTCCCAATTAAGGAAAGCAAATGGCGAAGCCAGCAGTAAAGCGTAGCTGGGTGCGTATGATTTAGCAATGTTTTTCCCGCAGCTCACACGTGTCCACAGGCGTTAGGACGGACAGAGGCTGGACAAATAGATTTGTTTTCAGTTTTTTTCCACCAAAAGGCAGCACTGCGTATATTCAATGAACATGAGAAGTTTAATAACTGTGCTGTGTCCCTGCTTATGTGTCACAGAACGTGAGGGTAGCAGAGTTATTATAACTCTGGCAGAGCAGGTATTTTTTTCCCAATTAAGGAAAGCAAATGGCGAAGCCAGCAGTAAAGCGTAGCTGGGTGCGTATGATTTAGCAATGTTTTTCACGCAGCTCACACGTGTCCACAGGCGTTAGGACGGACAGAGGCTGGACAAATAGATTTGTTTTCAGTTTTTTTCCACCAAAAGGCAGCACTGCGTATATTCAATGAACATGAGAAGTTTAATAACTGTGCTGTGTCCCTGCTTATGTGTCACAGAACGTGAGGGTAGCAGAGTTATTATAACTCTGGCAGAGCAGGTATTTTTTTTCCCAATTAAGGAAAGCAAATGGCGAAGCCAGCAGTAAAGCGTAGCTGGGTGCGTATGATTTAGCAATGTTTTTCACGCAGCTCACACGTGTCCACCGCCCGTAAGGACGGACAGAGGCTGGACAAATAGATTTGTTTCCACTTGTTTTTCCACCAAAAGGCAGCACTGCGTATATTCTATGAATAATAACTGTGTTGTGGCCCTGCCTATACAATTCTTTCCCTGCAGTATCAATGGAGGGTGGAATGCTCTGCAGAGGCGATTTTGAGAAGCCCAAAAAAAATGCAGCACAGCTAACAGCAGCCTGAACAGTACTGCACACGGTTAAATATGGCCCTAGAAAGGACCGTTGAGGTTCTTGAAGGCTACACTCACTCCTAACACTCTCCCTGCCTATGCAGCACTTCTGTCCCTAATGCCAGGTGCAACGCTCTGCAGAGCCGATTTTGAGAAAAAAAAATGCCACTGCTAACAGCAGCCAACACACAGCTATCAGTGGCCCTAATAAGGACCTTTGGGGGGTCTTGAAGCCTACACTAACTACCAATTCTTTCCCTACAGCAGCTCCGGTATAAACAGCACTGTCCCTCATCTAACTCACACCGCATCTGAGGCGAGCCGCGGGAGGGGCCGACTTTTATATTAGGCGAACACCTGATCTCGCCAGCCACTCACAGCAGGGGGGTGGTATAGGGCTTAAACGTTGCAGGGGGAAGTTGTAATGCCTTCCCTGTCTTTCAATTGGCCAGAAAAGCGCGCTAACGTCTCAGGGAAGGAAGTGAAAGTAACCAGAACACCGCATGGTGTTCGTTACGAATAACGAACATCCCGAACACCCTAATATTCGCACGAATATCAAGCTCGGACGAACGCGTTCGCTCATCTCTAATAACAACCAATCACAGCGCAGCTTTCATGTTATTTCAGCAGTAAAATATATAACCACCAATCACAGCGCAGCTTTCATGTTACCTCAGCAGTATAATATATAACCACCAATCACATCACAGCTTTCATATTACCTTAGCGGTATAATTTAAAATAACCAATCACTGTGCAGTTTTAATTTTACCTCAGCAGTACAATATATAACAACCAATCACAGCACAGCTTCCATGTTATCTCAGCAGTATAAGAAGTAGCAACCAACCACAGTGCAGCTTTCATGTTACCTCAGCAGTCTAATATATAACAATTAACCACCAATCACAGCACAGCTTTCATGTTACCTCAGTGGTTTAATATATGGCAACCAATCACAGTGAAGCTTTAATTTTACCTCAGCAGTATAATATATAACAACCATTCACAGCGCAGCTTTCATGTTACCTCAGCAGCATAAGAAATAGCAACCAATCACAGCGCAGCTTTAATTCTGCCTCAGCAATATAAGAAATAACAACCAATCACAGCGCAGCATTCATTTTACCTCAGTGGTATACTATATAGCAACCAATCACAGCACAGATGTTACCTCAGTAGTATAAGAAGTAGCAACCAATCACAGCACAGCTTTCTTGTTACCTCAGCAACATAAAGAATAGCAACCAATCACAGCAAAGCTTTCATGTTACCTCAGCAGTATAAGAAATAGCAACCAATCACAACGCAGCTTTTGTTACCTCAGCAGTATAAAAAATAGCAAAAAATCTCAGCGCAGCTTTCATGTTACCTCAGCAGTGTAAGGAATAGCAACCAATCATAGCACAGCTTTTATGTTCCCTCAGCAGTATAATATATAACAACCAATCACAGCACAGCTTTCAGGTTACCTCGGCAGTATAAGGGTGCATTCCCACGAACGTATATCGGCTCGGTTTTCACGCCGAGCCGATATACGTCATCCTCATGTGCAGGGGGGGGGGAGGATGGAAGAGCCAGGAGCAGGAACTGAGCTCCCGCCCCCTCATTGCCTCCTCTCCGCCCCTCTGCACTATTTGCAATGCGGAAGAGGCGGAACGGAGGTGGGGCTAATTCTCAGAGCTTAGCCCCAGCCCCGTCCCACCTCCTTTCATTGCAAATAGTGCAGAGGGGCAGAGAGGGAGCTGGAGCTCAGTTCCTGCTCCTGGCTCTTCCATCCTCCCCCCCCCCCTTCAGATGAGGACGACATATATCGGCTTGGCGTGAAAACCGAGCCGATATACGTTCGTGGGAATGCAGCCTCAGAAAGAGCAACAAATTACAGCACAGCTTTTATGTTCCCTCAGCAGTATAATATAGAACAACCAATCACGGCGCAGCTTTTATGTAACCTCAGTAGTATAAGATATAAAAACCAATCACAGTGCAGCTTTTATGCTACCTCAGAAGTTTAGAAAGTAACAAGCAATCACAGCGCAGCTTTCATGTTAACTTAGCAGTATAAAAAATAGCAACCAATCAAAGCACAGCTTTCATGTAACGTCATTAGTATAAGAAGTAGCAACCAATCACAGCACAGCTTTCATGTTACCTCAGCAGTATAACAAAATAGCAACCAATCACAGCTCAGCTTTCATTATACCTCAGCCGTATAGGAAATAACAACCAATCACAGCACAGCTTTCATTTTACCTCAGCAGTATAAGGAATAGCAACCGCAATTGTTTTGCAAAATGTTCAGCGGATGCATCATTTTGTAGTTGAACCAGCATCCCGATACACGTTCCTTCGGGCTTGAGATGAAATCGAACAATCTACGTCTAGGGGGGCATAACTGTCGACGATGCTCGCTCGCACGCATGCCATGTATCGTAGGATAGATGTATTATGCCAGAAACCTTTGCAGGAGTGTACTCAACAACTTCCCAAAATTCCATGGCGATCGGATGAATGGTGTAGTAATGCATAAAGAACAAACAGACCTACATACATATATATATAGACTAGCTGATATACCCAGCTTCGCCCGAGTTAATTTGGTACTGGTGTTTATCTGGAGTTCACACGGAAAACTACACAGAATGTCCACCTCACACACACTGCTCATAACACACAGATCAGATAGATTCTTCTCAGTGTATAGGCAGATAGGAGAGAGATTTATCTCAGACTATATGTGAAAATGTCACCCCACAGAATGTGCCACCTCACACCTGAGTTGGGACCCGTTAACTTTCCCTATTTATGACATAATCAATGCCCGTTCCAAATTTCACATTTCTATGACACGGGAAAGTGAGAGAATTACATTCTGTACGTAAAATTTGGACACTAATTCTTTTGCGCTTAGAATTGAATAATCGAATTGGGACACATTAGCTCTTCCTATTTATGACATAATCAATGCTCGTGCCAAATTTCAAGTTTCTATGACATCGGGAAGTCAGAGAATTAGATTACATACGTAAAATTTGTATGCTAATTATTTTGTGCTAGAATTGAATAATCGAGCTGGGACCCCTTTACTTTTCCTATTCTGGACATAATCTATGCTTGTGCCAAATTTCATGTTTCTACGACATCGGGAAGTTGGAGAATTAGTGGCGAGTCAGTCAGTGAGTCAGTCAGTCAGTGAGCTATTTCGTCTTTATATATATATATATACATATATATATATATATATATATATACATATATATATATACATATATATATATATATATATATATATATATATATATATATATATATATATATATATATATATATATATATATATATATAGACTAGCTGATATCCCGGCTTCGCCCGAGTTTATTTGGTACTGGTGTTTATCTGGTGTTAACACGGAAAATCTTATGAAGTCGTCGTTACTTTAGAGATACTGGGAAAAAAATATGTTCACCATTTTGCATGGTTCTTTGCGTTACCCAGGAAACACCATGTGGAGGTAACCATGCGACATTTCCTTTATATAAAATGACATCGGGAAGTGAGAGAATTAGACTACGTACTTAAAATTTGGACGCTAATTCTTTTGCGCTTAGAATTGAATAATCGAGTTGGGACCCATTAACTTTTCCTATGTATGATATAATCAATGCCCATGCAAAATTTCACGTTTCTATGACACCGGGAAGTAAGAGAATTAGATTCCGTACGAAAAATTTGGACGCTAGTTATTTTGCGCTTGAATTGAATAATCGAATTGGTACCCATCAACTTTTCCTATATATGACATAATCAATGCCTGTGCCAAATTTCAAGTTTCTATTACACCAAGAAGTGAGAGAATTAGATTTTGTACGTAAAATGTGGACGCTAATTCTTTTGCGCTTAGAATTGAACAATCGAGTTGGGACCCATTAACATTTCCTATTTATGACATAATCAATGCTCGTGCCAAATTTTAAGTTTTTATGACATTGGGAAGTGAGAGAATTAGATTACGTACGTAAAATTTGGACGCTAATTCTTTTTCGCTTAGAATTGAATTATTGAGTTGGGACCCATTAGGTTTTCCTATTTATGAAACAATCAATGCTCGTGCCAAATTTCGACTTTCTATCACACCAAGAAGTGAGAAAATTAGATTCTGTACGTAAAATTTGGACGCTAGTTCTTTTGCGCTAGAATTGAATAACAGAGTTGGGACCCATTAACTTTTTCTATTTATGACATATTCAATGCTCGTGCCAAATTTTAAGTTTCTATGACATTGGGAAGTGAGAGATTTAGATTATGTACATAAAATTTCGACGCTGATTCTTTTGCGCTAGAATTAAATAATCGAGTTGGGACCTCCTATTTTGGACATAATCTATGCTCTTACCAAATTTCATGTTTCTACGACATCGGGAAGTTGGAGAATTAGTGGCGAGTCAGTCAGTGAATCAGTGAGTGAGTCAGTGAGGGCTTTCGTCTATATATATATATATATATATATATATATATATATATATATATATATATATATATGACTAGCTGATATACCTGGCTTTGCCCGAGTTTATTTGGTACTGGTGTTTATCTGGTGTTCACACAGAAAATCTTATAAAGTCGTGGTTACTATGGAGATACCGGGAAAAAAATATGTTCACCATTTTGTATAGTTCTCTGCGTTACCCAGGAAACACCATGTGGAGGTAACCATGCAACATTTCCTTTATATAAAATGATATTGGGAAGTGAGAGAATTAGATTTCGTACGTAAAATGTGGACGCTAATTCTTTTGCGCTTAGAATTGAACAATCGAATTGGGACCAATCAACTTTCCCTATTTATGACATAATCAATGCCCATGCCAAATTTCACGTTTCTATGACACCAGAAAGAGAGAGAATTAGATTCTGTACTTAAAATTTGGACGCTAGTTCTTTTGCGCCTAGAATTGAACAATCAAGTTGGGACTCATTAACGTTTCCTATTTATGACATAATCAATGCCCTTGCCAAATTTCAAATTTCAATTACAGCAAGAAGTGAGAGAATTAGATTTTGTACGTAAAATGTGGCTGCTAATTCTTTTGCACTTAGAATTGAATAATCGAGTTGGGACACGTTATCTTTTCCTATGTATGACATAATCAATGCCTGTGCCAAATTTTAAGTTTCTATGACACCGGGAAGTGAGAGAATTAGATTCCGTACGTAAAATTTGGACGCTAATTCTTTTGTGCATAGAATTGAATAATCGAGTTGGGACCCATTAACTTTTCCTATTTATGACATAATCTATGCTCGTGCCAAATTTCAAGTGAGAGAATTAGATTACGCACGTAAAATTTGGACCCTATTTCTTTTGCGCATAGAATTGAATAATCGATTTGGGACCCGCTAACTTTTCCTATTTATGACATAATCAATGCTCGCGCCAAATTCCAAGTTTCTATGACACTGGGAAGTGAGAGAATTACATTCCGTACGTAAAATTTGGACGCTAATTCTTTTGTGCTTAGAATTGAATAATCCAGTTGGGACCCATTAGCTTTTCCTATTTATGACATAATCAATGCTCGCGCCAAATTTCAAGTTTCTATGACATCTGGAAGTGAGAGAATTAGATTCTGTACTTAAAATTTGGACGCTAATTCTTTTGCGCTTAGAATTGAATAATCGAGTTGGGACCCATTAACTTTTCCTATTTATGACGAACTTTTCGCAATGCTCGAGGGTTCGTTTTGAGTAACGAACCCCATTGAAGTCAATGGGCGACCCGAGCATTTTTGTATATCGCCGATGCTCGCTAAGGTTTTCGTTTGTGAAAATCTGGACAATTCAAGAAAGTGATGGGAACGACACAGCAACGGATAGGGCAGGCGAGGGGCTACATGCTGGGCTGCATCTCAAGTTCCCAGGTCCCACTATTAAGCCACAATAGCGGCAAGAGTGCCCCCCCCGCACTGTCAGTGTAAAGATCGTTCTCCTCTGCCATAGCTGTAACAGCTGTGGAAGAGAAGAACGATGTTTGCCCATTGAATTCAATGGAGCCGGCAATACAGCAGGTTCCACTGAAAGCAATGGGCTGCTGGCGATCGCAGGATGAATTGTCGGGAAGGGCTTAAATATATAAGCCCTTCCCTGCAATTCATCCAGAAATGTGTTACAATAAAAATATATACCGGCGTATAAGGCGACGGGGCGTATAAGACGACCCCCCAACTGTCACCTTATACGCCGGCAATACAGTGGAGCAAAGAATAAAAATCATTACTCACTTCTTCTGACGTTCTGCGGTGCTCCTGCAGGCTGTCGCTCCCTCCTGGTCCCCGGCAGAGCATTGCTTTCTGGACGCAGGGCTTGAAATCCCCGCCTCCAGAAACACACGTGCCTTCAGCCAATCACAGCCATTCAATGACATCAATGTCATTGGCTGTGATTGGCTGAAGGCACGTGTGTTTCTGGAGGCGGGGATTTAAAGCCCTTCATAGAGAAAGCAATGCTCTGCCGTGGACCAGGAGGGAGCGACAGCCTGCAGCAGCACCGCAGAACGTCAGAAGAAGTGAGTAATGATTTTTATTCTTTGCTCTGCTGTATTACCGGCGTATAAGGTGACAGTTGGGGGGGTCGTCTTATACGCCCCGTCGCCTTATACGCCGGTATATATTTTTATTGTAACACATTTCTGGATGAATTGCAGGGAAGGGCTTATATATTTAAGCCCTTCCCGACAATTCATCCCGCGATCGCCGGCAGCCCATTGCTTTCAATGGAACCTGCTGTATTGCTGGCTCCATTGAATTCAATGGGCAAACATCGTTCTTCTCTGCCACAGCTGTTACAGCTGTGGAAGAGAAGAATGATTTGTCTTCTATATGTTCTCAATGGGGTCGGCGCTGCTGCCTCCGGCCCCATTGAGCGCATATAGAGAAGAGAACAGAAATCGCAGATCGCACATAGGTGCGATCTGCGATTTCTATGGCCTTAAGAAGGACCGTTGGGGTTCTTGAAACCTAAAATCACTCCTAACACTCTCCCTATAGCAGCTCCACCAAGATACCACTTTCCCTGAACTAATGTCAGAATGCATCTGTGGTGAGCCGCGGGAGGGGCAGATTTTAATACTCGGGTGATACCTAATCTCGCCAGCCACTCACTGCAGGGGGGTGGTATAGGGCTTGAACGTCGCAGGGGGAAGTTGTAATGCCTTCCCTGTCTTTCTATTGGCCAGAAAAGCGCGCAAATTTCTCAGGGAAGAAAGTGAAAGTAACCCGAACACCGCGTGGTACTCGTCACGAGTAACGAGCATCTCGAACACCCTAATACTCGAACGAATATCAAGCTCGGACGAGTATGCTCGCTCATCTCTAAACATAATCAATGCTCGTGCCAAAGTTCAAGTTTTTATGACATCGGGAAGTGAGAGAATTAGATTCGGTACGTAAAATTTGGACGCTAATTCTTTTGCGCTTAGAATTGAATAATCTAGTTGGGACCTATTAACTTTTCCTATTTATGACATAATCAATGCTCGTGTCAAATTTTATGTTTCTACGACATCGGGAAGTGAGAGAATTAGTGGCAATGATGGAAATCGAACGATCTATGTGGGGGGGGGGCTTAACTGTCGACGACGCTCGCACGCGTGCAATTTATCATAGGATAGATGTACTATGCCCGTAATCTTCCCAGGAGTGTACTCAACAGCTTCCCAAAGTTTCATGGCGATCGGATGAATGGTGTATTAGCGCATAAAGGACGGAAGGACGGACACGAATACATTCAATTTTATATATATATATATATATATATATATATATATATATATATATAAAAGCATATTAACTATAGCAAAGGTCTGAAACTGAGATATTGCAGATATATTGCTGACTGCCAGGGCTCTTGGACATATTACATACCCCAGAAATTACATACCCCAGAAAGGACACTTGCTGAGTGCCAAGCAGACATTTTTCCAATTTGACAAACAACTGGTACTCAAGTAACCGGGTTAGTACCAACCTAAGGTGCTGCACATGAGAGTCCCAGTCAGGAGAATATACCAGGATGTCGTCTAGGTAGATGACTAAAAACACCCCCAGGACGTCGTGGAAGACCGCATTCATAAACCCCTGGAAGACAGCAGGGGCATTACAAAGGCCAAATGGCATCACAAGACATTCAAAGTGTCCCAACGGGGTATTGAAAGCCGTCTTCCATTCATCCCCCTCGCGGATACGGATCAAATTATAAGCCCCTCCTAAATCTAGTTTAGAAAACCAGTGGGCTCCCACCACTTGATTCAGAAAGTCAGGAATCAGAGGCAGAGAGCACTGGTTCTTGACTGTGATCTGATTCAAGGCCCGATAATCTACACAAGGCCTCAATGTCCCATCCTTCTTCTCGACAAAGAAGAGACCCGCCCCAGCAGGGGAACGGGATGGTCTAATATGATGTTTGGCCAGGGACTCCGTAATGTAGACCTTGAGAGCTTCGTGCTCCTGCCTGGATAAATTAAAAATAGCTCCCTTAGGGATGGGCTTATTTGGAATAAGGTCTATCCCACAATCCCACTCCCTGTGAGAAGGCAGGGTCTCTGACAGGCTTTTAGAAAACACATCCCGAAAGTCCGACAAGTATTCCGGAATGAGCGCGGTATCTACTGAGCAGAGAGGAAGGGGAGCAAGATGGCTATGGCAAGATGGTCCCCAATGAGTCAGTTCCCGGGTGGTCCAATTGAATTGGGGGTTGTGCAACGCCAACCACGGCATCCCTAGTACCATGTCTACCGACATTTTTTCCATCACCAGGAATGAGAGTTCTTCCGAGTGGAGAATCCCCACCGTGAACTGTAACACAGGGGTCCTCCATCGTACCAGGCCAGTAGAGAGAGGGGTAGCATCAATACTGGTAAAATGAATTGGCGTCTTCAGCGCCACCAATTCAGCCATCAGGGGTCTGACAAAACACAGGCTTATCAGGTTAGCGGCTGCTCCGGAGTCAATAAACGCCTGTCCTGGGTGGAAATATTTCCGGAATCTAACCAGACACGGTACCAGAAGTTTAGGACGTACCTGAAGTCCTAGACGATCCTCCCTACAATCACCTAGAACTCAGAGTTTTCCGCCGGTTCAGGCTGCGAGCGCTGAAGCCTCAGGGGGCAGGTTATCACCCGATGTCCAGCTTTCCCGCAGTAGAGGCAGAGGTGATGCAACAATTGAATCCAGCGTCGCTCTTTGGGGTCCAGCGGATCCACCTCCATTGGCTCGGGAACCGAGACTGGTAAGGAAGAAGAAGGAACAGGACTAACGACCTCCCTGACTCTACGGGCCTGTCTATCTTGCTTCCTAGACCTGAGCCTCCTATTTGCCTTCACCGCTAGCTCCATAGCCTCCTTTAAGGACCCGGGAACGGGATGGGAAATCAACAGGTCGTTTACCGCGTCCGAGAGGCCCTGCAGAAAAACGTCTATCAGAGCGCTATCGTTCCATGCTGTATCACCCGCATAGTGTCTAAAGTTGGAGCAATAATCCTCCACACACAGCAACCACTGACGTAACGCCAACAGCCGAGAAACCGCCAACCCCGCTCGGTCCGGTTCATCGAAGATACCCCCGAGTTCCTGAAAAAAGGAGTCCACGGACTGCAGGCAGGGGGAACCCTCGGGAATGGAAAAAGCCCAGGTCTGGGCAGAGCCCCGCAGCAGGGACATTATAAGCCCGACCCTCTGGGCCTCCGACCCGGAAGAACGGGGACGCATCCGAAAAAACAGGCGACAAGCTTGTTGGAAAACAAAAAACTTGTTCCTCTCCCCAGAAAACACCTCGGGAAGAGGGCACTTGGGTTCTGGACTGGTCGAGGCGTCCGGACCTTGCGATAAGCCCCGCTGCTCCTGGGCCATCCAAGCGGATAAATCCTGGATCACTGGCACCAGGGCTTGCAGCTGGTTCGCGAGGGAGCTGATCGCCTCCATAGAAAACAGTTTAAGGGCCAGTTATTATGTTACGGCACTCTGACCCCCGAGCGCCAGATGGGGTGCCCTGAACTACCGCACCCCACTGTCCCTGCCTACTTGCCTTGACCTGGCTAACCCCAGGCGGACAACTGGACGGCGGTCCCTACTCTGGCTAGGGACCTGGCGACTGACTGCACAAGATGCAACTAACTAACAGGGGACAGAGTGCCGACAAGAAAGGCAGATGGAGTTACCAAACAGGAAATGCTGAGCACTAGACAAAGCTAGGGAAAGGAAGCTGACGAGCAGACTAGCGGACTGACTGGAGAGAACTACAGACAGGATTAACTAGGAGCTGACAGAACCAATAACTGGCAGTGAGCTCAGGTCACTGCCAGCCTTATAACTACAAGACTCCGCCCGGCGGCGGAGAGTGGGAGGAGCCAACTCCCCTACTCAAAGTAAAAGAGAGAGGGAGGGGTGCGGCCGGCACCCTACGGGCGGACCCGCCCGCACCGCCGCACACCGGCCGCCCCACGTCGCCGGGAGAGCCCTGATGTCACAGCTCCGGCACGCTGGAGCCGAAGCCGGAGTGGCGCGCGCTGCCCGCGGGACCCCACGCCGCACTGCATGGTAACACCTGTGGTGGTTACTTTTGCGACTCCTCCTGCTTCAAACCAATCTTTGGTGTTAGTATGTGCTGCTGCATTGTGGAGATGTGTAGAAGTGCTGGCACCTGAGTCACCTTTATGCCTACGTTTGTGGCGCCTGACAATTTTGTGACAGAGGTGGCACGGGATTGGAATGATGATCGTATGTCAATCTATCATCAATTCTCAACAGCATTGTGGGCTATTGCCCACACTTTCAAAGAGGGTCGCTGCCTGGCCCTGCCAACCCTCTGCAGTGTGTGCCTCCGGTTCCTCCTCATCGCAGATGCACTTATAAATAGACCTGAGGGTGGTGTAGCTATGAAGCGAGCGTGTGGCATGAGGGCAGCTGAACGCTGCACAGGAAAACGTTTGTGTGCGCTGTGGATGCAGGGTCGTGCGGGCGGTTGGACAGCAATGCCAGCATGTAACCCAGGAGAAGAGGCAGCGGTGTCACCCGCAGGCAGTGATTGTTCTTGGTTGCAGGTAGTGTGGTGCTTAGCTAAGGTATGCCTTGCTAATTAGGGTTTGTCAGAAGTAAATTGTTAGGGTGGTGACGCCAGACTCTTGCCCCTATTTTTGCTTAATAGTGGGACCTGGGAGCTTCAAATGCAGCATGCATGCTGCCCCTGCCCTTCCCTATCCATTTCTGTGGTGTTTCCATGACTTTCTGATGTTTTCTGGTGTTTGACAAGTCATCAGCTATGCAAAGCATCGGTCCCATACAAAAATGCTCGAGTCGGCCATTGACTTCAATGGGGTTCGTTACTCGAAACGAGCTCTCGAACATTACGAAACGTTCGACCCGAGCAACGAGCACCCGAGCATTTTGGTGCTCACTCATCTCTAATCGGTAACAATACGTGATCTTTTTACCTCCTCATAGCACAGCTTTAAGACGTTGTTTGTTATGCTCAAAATATCAATTTGCTCATTAATGACGTGCCTCAGCTTGGGGCGTGGAACCAGTCAGCGAAAGAGGTGGAAATTCAACTGTAAAAGGGTGTGTGTGGTTATCAAGCTATAAAAGGGTTGGGGCAGCTGTCACTTTGCATTTAACAAGATATGTAGACATTTTACTACTGACATGATTTGCTTATGAAAAGTCAACTTAAATGGAAGAGAAAAGTATAATGATAATGGATAAATTTATTGTTTGCTAACTAATCCAAAACTTATGCCTAAAGTGGCAAGCATGTGAGGGAATGTGAAGCTGATGGTGATGATCGTGGCACTGCTCTTCTCCTCACAAATGGCAGCTGCCAACAGTTGTAAAAATATAAATCTCTAGTTTGGCGTTTTGGTGCTACCCATCATTCGTGCAGGGTATGATGGTATATAAATGTCAAGTTTGTGATGCCAGTCCGTACATGTGCTGAAACCTATTCAGGGCAAAATAATAAGTAAAAATAAAAAAATAAAACAAAATCGGGGATCTAGTCCTTTTTTCCTGGAGGGTGGTGTATTACCTCAGAGCTGATGGTGAATTGGTGAGAAGGGAACTCCAGGAGTCAGGATGGACAGAAAAAAAAGTTAGAACAGTTTATTTGGTAGAGAGATCTTCAATAAATGATTTCCAATATCGGATCTATCATTATGCATACAATCAATACATCTGTATCTATTCTCTTTCTGAGTTATATTATTGAGACTATTATATTATTATTATTATTGAGATTATTATATGAGATGAGTGAGCATACTCGTCCGAGCTTGATGCTCGTTCGAGTATTAGGGTACTCGAGATGCTCGTTACTCGAGGCGAGCACCACGCGATTTTCGAGTCAATTCCATTTCCTTCCCTGAAAGTTTTGCGCCATTTTCTGGCCAATAGAAATGCAGGGAAGGCATTACAACTTCCTCCTGTGACGTTCCAGCCCTATCCCACCCCCTGCAGTGAGTGGCTGGTGAGATTAAGTGACCCCCGAGTATTTAAAGTGGGGCCGCCCGCGGCTCGCCACAGTCACACACTGGGAGAGATCAGGGACAGTGCTGGTGCTGCTATAGGGAAAGTGTTAGTGTAGGATCCTGTGTACAATAACCCCAACGGTCCTTCTTAGGGCCACAGCTGACCTAGTGCATTACTTTTGTGGCTGCTGGTAGCAGTTTTGCAAATTTTTTTTTTTTTCTTTTTGTATATCGGGCGTGCAGGCCCATTACAGCTATAGCGTTCTCAGGCTGCAATCTGTACAACATAGTATAGGGACAGCATTGCTGAGATAGGGAGAGTGGTAGTGTAGGATCCTGTGTACAAGAACCCCAACGGTCCTTCTTAGGGCTACCTGTGACCGTGTGCATTTTGCAGGTTGTCTGATGGGAGTTGTAGTCCATCACTATTGCACTTAAGCCTGTTTGCGACCTTCCTGACTATTTTTTTCTGCCTGGAGTTTGCCTTACTAGACTGCTCTCAGCGACAAAGTCTACGCGCATAATTCCAAGATTATTTACACCGGCCTGTGTCTGACGCACAGCATACGGCCACAGCGACTGATAGAGGGAAAGCGATATACACAGTATATAGCCTGTATTCTTTTACCAAAAAAACAAAATCTCCTTGATTGGGCTACCTTTGTGTCTGGTGGGAGTTTTAGTCCATCACTATTGCACAGTTAGGTCTGTTTGCGGCCTTCCTGACTATTTTTTTCTGCCTGGAGTTTGTTGCTGAGAGCGTTATAGTAAGGCAAAGTGTACGCACATAATTCCAAGATTATTTACAGCGGCCTGTGTCTGCAGTGAATTAGAGACGCTCCGCGTACGGCCAACACAGGTACTTATAGAGAGAAAGTGATATACACAGTATATAGCCTGTCTTCTTTTTAAAAAAAAAAAACAAAAGCTCCTTCGTTGGGCTACCTCTGACAGTCTGCATTTTACTGGGTGCCTGGTGGGAGTTTTGGTGCATCACCATTGCATTGCTAGGCCTGTTTGCGGCCTTCCGTCAATTTTTTTCTGCCTGGAGTTAGCATTACAATTCCGCTCTCTGCACTGTAATTCCATAATTATTTACAGTGGTTTGTGTCTGCTCTATTCGTAATCCACCATGCTGAGGGGTAGGGGTCGAGCATGTGGACGCGAGCGAGGATGCGGAGTTCCAAGTGGGGGTGTGGGCACAGGCCGAGTTCCTGGTCCAGGTGTATCCCAGCCGGCTGCTGTGGGATTAGGAGAGAGGCAAATTTCTGGGGTCCCCAGCTTCATATCACAATTTATGGGTCCACGTGGTAGACCTTTATTGCAAACAGAGCAGTGTGAGCAGGTCCTGTCGTGGATGGCAGAAAATGCATCCAGCAATGTATCGGGCACCCAGTCTTCTACGCAGTCCACTGCTGAAACTCTGAATCCTCTGGCTGCTGCTCCTCCTTCCTCACAGCCTATACTGCTGCTACAAAAATGGTACTGGGGTCTGCCTATACCGCTGCTACAGAAATGTTCCTGGGGTCTGTTTATACCTTTGCTACAGGAATGTTACAGCGGTCTGTCTTTACTATGGGTGCACTAAGTCTTCCCATCGTGGTGTTTTACCTATGTGGCACAAATAATACAGTGACTGACTAGGCCAGAATTGCTGGCTGAGGCAAAGTTGCTTGGCGGGGCAAAACTCTCCCATGGTTGGGCACTCCGATTTCGTCCTGTGTAATACCATCTTTGTGCACTTACAGCATAGGCTAGTCCAAGGAACTCAAAGACTGCCCCTTCCAGTGTTGAGCTATCTATGTTGCGACACATGGATTTCCCGTTGCTATGTAACTCAGGGCACCTTGGGTCCCACACAGACTATAGCGGGTCCTGGTCATGGTGTCTTGGGCTTATAATGCCACCTCGTCCTCCTGCTTGGGGTCAGGGGATCAGCACTGGGCATCATGTATTTTCTCCCGTGTTACCACAGTTATCTGAGACACTGGTTTGGGCCAAAGAAGAGGAGCGTTACTGCATTGATGAGACCTTCACAGCTGTACTAGCATCGGAGTCTGCTCTATGCCCACGATTGCTGAGGGTGTGTGCAGAGGCCTATGTACTCGGCACAGTGAAAGTCTGGCATGTTTGGGCACTATCATTTCTTCCTGTTTATTACTGTCTTTGGGTTCCTTCGGCTCGCCTACGCTGTGGGTGCACAAAGACTTCCCATAGCGGTGATTTACCTGTCCGACACAAAGTCACTGACTGACTTGGGTAGGGTGCATAGTGCAGATGGCTTTCCCCTTGCGATGTGGATAGAGCTATCAGACACCTAGACAGAATGAATACTGTGTGGGCACATGGACTTTCCATTACTATGTCAGTCGCGGCACCTTGGGTCTCACAAGGTGTTTGCTGGGACCGAGCCTGGCCAAGGGCCCGCTCACATCCTTCCCACACAGGCTACAGCGGGCCCTGGTCATGGTTTCTTGGCCTTGTAAGGCCACCTCCTCCTCCTGCTTGGGGTCAGGGGATCAGCAATACGCATCATGAATTTTCTCTCGTGTTACTACAGTTATCTGAGAAACTTGTTTGGGCCAAAGGAGAGGAGCGTAACTGCATTAATGAGACGTTCACTGCTGTACTAGCATCGGAGTCTACTCTATGCCCGTGATTGCTAAGGGTGTGGGCAGAGGCCTATGGCCTCGGCGCACTTTAAGACTGCCATGTTTGGGCAGTCTGATTCCTTCATATTTAATGCTGTCTTTGGGTTCCTTCGACTCGCCTATGCTGTGGGTGCACACAGACTTCCCATAGCGGTTATTTCCTTGTCCTGCACAAAGTGACTGACTGACTTGGGTAGGGTGCATAGTGCAGATGCCTTTCCCCTTGTGGTGTGGATAGAGCTATCTGACACCTAGACAGAATGAATACTGTGTGGGCACATGGACTGCCCATTGCTATGTCAGTCGCAGCACCTTGGGTCTCACAAGGTATTTGCTGGGACCGAGCCTGGTCAAGGGCCCGCTCACATCCTTTCAACACAGGCTACAGCGGGTCCTGGTCATGGTTTCTTGGCCTGGTAAAGCTACCTCAGGTGATCAGCAATGCGCATCATGTAATTTCTCTCGTGTTGCCACAGTTATCTGAGAAACTTGTTTGGGCCAAAGGAGAAGAGCGTAACTGTATTAATGTTACAGGGGTCTGCCTATACTTCAGCTGCAGAAATGTTACCGGGGGCTGCCTATACTTCAGCTGCAGAAATGTTACAGGGGTCTGCCTATACTGCTGCTACACAAATGTTACAGGGGTCTGCCTATACTGCTGCTACACAAATGTTACAGGGTTCTGCCTATACTGCTGCTACACAAATGTTACTGGGGTCTGCCTATACTGTTACTACAGAAATGTTACTGGGGTCTCCCTAGACTTCTGCAACATAACTGTTACTGGGGTCAGCTTATACCTTTCCTACAGGAATATTACAGGGGTCTGTGCATACTATGGGTGCACTAAATTTTCCCATAGCGGTGTTCTACGTATCTGGCCCCCCAAAAAACACCGACTGACTAGGGCATGAAGTGTGGGCCGAAGCCAACATGTATTTTCTCTCACGTTACCACAGCTATCCGGGGCACTGCAATGGGATTTCTTTATGTACCTTCTCTGGGTTACTGGGACCCACCAATGCTGTGGGTGCACACAGACTTCCCATAGCGGAGTTGTACCTGGCTGGCACTTAAAAAAAAACCCCAGACTGACTAGGGCTGGAGTGTGGGTCGAAGCCAACATGCATTTTCTCTCACGTTACCACAGCTATCCGGGGCACTGCATTGGGACAAACAAGAGGAGCGATACAGCGCTAATGAGACGTTCACAGCTACGCTAGCATCGGAGTCCGCTCTATGCCCGCGATTGCTGAGGGTTTGTGCAGAGGCCCATGTCCTGGGCGCAGTGAAAGTCTGCCATGTTTGGGCACTCTGATTTCTTTATGTGTACTGTCTTTAAGTTCCTTGGGCCCACACATGCTTAGGGTGCACACAGACTTCCCATAGAGGTGTTTTACATGTCTTTCCTCAAAAGACTGACAGACTCGGGTAGGGTGCAGAGTGCAGATGGTTTACGCCTTGCGTTGTCGATGAGGTATCCGACACCCAAACAGAATAAGAAGTGTGTGGACACATAAATTCCCCATTGCTATGTCACTCGCAGCACCTTGGGCCACACAAGGTGTTTGCTGGGACCGAGCCTGGCCAAGGGCCCGCTCACATCCTTTCAGCACAGGCTACAGTGGGTCCTGGTCATGGTTTCTTGGCCTTGTGAGGCCACCTCCTCCTCCTGCTTGGGGTCAGGGGGTCAGCATTGCGCATCATGTATTTTCTTTCATGTTACCACAGTTATCTGAGAAACTCGTTTGGGTCACAGGAGAGGAGCATAACTGCATTAATGAGACCTTCACAGGTGTACTAGCATCGAAGTCCGCTTCCTGCCTACGATTGCTGAAGCTGTTGGCTGAGACCTATGTCCCGGGGGAACTGCAACGGCGCCAGGTTGGGCCTGTGGAACTTTTTCCTGGCTAATCCAGTCTTTGGAGCGGTGAAAGAAAACGTAACGGATTTACTGAGACCTTCACAGGTCTACTAGCATCGAAGTCCGCTTCCTGCCTACGATTGCTGAAGCTGTTGGCTGAGGCCTATGTCCCGGGAAAACTGCAACGGCGCCAAGTTGGGCCTGTGGAACTTTTCCTGGCTAATGCAGTCTTTGGAGCGGTGAAAGAAAACGTAACGGATTTACTGAGACCTTCACAGGTCTACTAGCATCGAAGTCCGCTTCCTGCCTACAATTGCTGAAGCTGCTGGCCGAGGCCTATGTCCCGGGGAAACTGCAATGGTGTCAGGTTGGGCCTGTGGAACTTTTTCCTGGCTAATGCAGTCTTTGGAGCGGTGAAAGAAAACATAAGGGATTTAATGAGACCTTGACAGGTGTACTAGCATTGAAGTCCGCTTCATGCCTACGATTGCTGAAGCTGTTGGCTGAGGCCTATGTCCTCGGCGCAGTGTAAGTCTGCCATGTTTGGCCACTCTGATTTCTTTATTGTTCATGTCTTGGGTTGCGTTGGACCCACCAATGCTGTTGGTGCACACAGACTTCCCATTGTGGTGATTGACCTGTCTGGCACAAAGACACTGACTGACTTGGGTAGGGGGCAGAGTGCAGGTGGCTTTCCCCTTGCGGTGTCGATTGAGCTATCTGACACCTAGACAGAATGAATACTGTGTGGGCACATGGATTCCCCATAGCTATGTAACTCATGCCCACGATTGCAGCTCCTGACGGAGGTTGGCACTTTATTGGAATGAAGATCGAACGTCAATTTCTCATTGATTCTCAACTGCATTGTGAGCTATCACCCCACCCCTTTTAAAGAGGGTCGCTACTTGGCCCTGCCAACCCTCTGCAGTGTGTGCCTCCGGTTCCTCCTTATCGCAGACGCACTTATAAATAGACATGAGGGTGGTGTGGCTATGAAGTGAGCGTGTGGCATGAGGGCAGCTTAAGGCTGCGCTGGGACACTTTTGTGTGCGCTGTGGACACTGCGTCGTGCGGGGGCGGGGGGGGTTGGACAGCATGTAACCCAGGAGAAGTGGCAGCGGAGTGTCATGCAGGCAGTGATTGTGCTTTGTTGGAGGTAGTGTGGTGCTTAGCTAAGGTTTGCCTTGCTAATGAGGGTTTGTCTGAAGTAAAAATTGTTAGGGGGGGGGGCACTCTTGCCGCTATAGTGGCTTAATAATGGGACCTGGAAACCTGAGATGCAGCCCAGCATGTTGCCCCTCGCCTGCCCTATCCGCTTCTGTGTCGTTTCCATCATTTTCTTGGGTTTTCCAGATTTTCACAAATGAAAACCTTAGCGAAGCATGGGTCATATACAAAAATTCTCGAGTTGCTAATTGACTTCAATGGGGTTCGTTACTCGAAACGAACTCTCGAGCATCGCGAAAAGTTCGACTCGAGCAACTAGCACCCGAGCATTTTGGTGCTCGCTCATCTCTAGTTATATTCACTTATAAAAGCAAGCAGATACAAGATACATCTAGCTCAGGGCGCCCACTTTTTTTCTCTGCAGTGGTCTATGGGACTTGTAATGTTAGGGCGCCCACCCACTGGCGATTTTTTTTTTCTTTGCGTTTTTTCTCAAGAGCAATTAGAATTGAATGTACTCCTGTCCACTGGCGTTTTTTTTTGCGTTGCGTTGCGTTTTTTAACATAGGAACTGTCAGTTGCATATGTGTCCTTATTTTTCTCCTAATGCACCCATGAAAGTCAATGGAAATTAATGGAAAAGCCGCGAAAACGCGGCAAAAAACGCGCGAAAAACGCGCGGAAAACGCAGCGTTTTTCACGCACGAAAATCGCAAACGCCAGTGGGTGGGCGCCCTTAAAATCGCGATCGCGCAAAATCGCAATTTACCGCGAAATCGCGATTTTGCGCGATCGCGATTTTAACATTACAAGTCCCATAGACCCCTGCAGAGAAAAAAATGCTGCGAATTTCGCAGGGAAAAAAATCGCCAGTGGGTGGGCGCCCTTAGGGCGCCCACCCACTGACGTTTGCGATTTCCATGCGTGAAAAACGCAGCGTTTTCGGCGCGTTTTCCGCGCGTTTTTCGCGGCGTTTTCGCGGCTTTTTCGCGCCATTTCCATTGACATTCATGGGTGCATTAAGAGAAAAATAAGGACACATATGCAACTGACAGTTCCTATGTTAAAAATCGCAATGGACCAAAAAAAAACGCCAGTGGACAGGAACACATGTTATCTCTATGCCTGTGCAGGAAAAACGCAAAACGCAAAACGCAAAGGCAGGTAAAAAAAACGCCAGTGGGTGGGCGCCCTTACTCTGCAGACATTATTATTACATATTTTTACTATATTACATGGGGAATGTTTTATAAAAATGTTCTAGATTTCTTTACGGACGATTTCTAAAGAAATGATCAGATAGAGGCAGACTTAGTAAAAAAAATAAGCTGTGTCATGTAAAAACGACTTTCCCCGATGTTGCATTTATAAAGAAGGCTGAAACTGCTTTTCTAGCAAAAGCATGATTTTTAAATCCGCAATTTACATCACAGTTTGTACATGAGCTTTCAAGTTAATCTACACTTTGAGGTTTCACCCCTGTTGTGATACAAGAATACTGACAATACATAGACTGTTGTTGTCGCACTAGCAAAAAGTATGTTCGCTGTCTCTAGGACTTTCCCCGGTATGCCCAACTCCTTTCCATAAAGGGGCAGAGCAACTGTCACTTCGAGTGACGAGGTATGTAGACTCCTTGCTTACTCTCTGTCTACCTCCCTTTCCTCTTATCTTCTTCTCCAATCTCCAAAGTGATGGAAAAAAGCAACACCTTTTATGTCTAACAATAATTTTTGTGTTGCTTTTTACAGAACAATTCATTGACCCCACCAGTTTTCTAATCCAGAGTGTCTCAAATGTAATTTGCTCCATTGTGTTTGGAAACCGGTTTGAATACACCAATGCTAGTTTCCAGAAGCTCCTGACCTTGTTCTCTATGGTGTTTCAGGATATGAGCAGCATTCCTGGACAAGTAAGTGCCACTACATCACCACATTATGAGCTAGACACCTGCATTTAGAAGTGTCCAATCTGCTGCATATCTGAAATCTGACTAAACAATATTTCTCAGCAACCGATTTAGCACCTTCAAAGTGGGAACAAGGCACATGTGTAACTACAGAAGTTAGTCGAAACTAGGAGCTAGTGTCTGAGGGGGCCGCAAAAACACAGTACCAAAATATAGATCACTAATGCCATATGATAGTTAGGGGGTGGGGTGGGGGGTGTTGTTACAGATTTTGCATTGGGAAGCTTCAACTTACATCTCTGGTGGGTGCTGAACATTAAAATTCACTACAACACTTGTGAAGTACAAAAAAGTCATTTAGTAGTGCCACTCCAATCAAAGTCAAAATTAAACTCCTGGGTATGCGCAGTATTTACATTGTTTTCCATAGGAATGAAAACTCGTGATCTTTTTTACATGAGCCATTACATTGCAGAAGAAGCAAGCTAATCAGACGTTAACCCCTTAGTGACCAAGCTTTTTTTCCATTTTAGTTCTTTCCTCAACCCTTTAAAAAAATCGTAACTCCTTTATTTATCCTTCGACGTAGCTGTATGCGGGCTTGTTTTTGAGGGGCGAGTTGCATTTTTCAATGGTGCTATTTAATGTATCATATAAGTAAAAACTTTTGAAATGAAAAAAACGACATTCCGACATATTTCGGTTCGTCTTGTTTCTAGGGCACACAAACTGTGACAAAAATAATATGATAACTTTATTCTATGGGGCAGTACAATTACTACGATACCAAACTTAATTTTTTTTTGCTGTACTACTTATATATTTTTTTTAAAGATATTTAATTTTAAAAAATTATTTTCTGTCTCCATCTGCTGCGCACAATAACTTTTTTAGTTTTCTGTCAACGAAGTTGTGCAAGGGCTCATTTTGTGCGGTACATTCTGTAGTTTCCGTTGGTACCATTTTTAAATAGATACAAAAAGAATGCAACTCACAGGTATACGCTGGATGCGTTTCGGCCATAGTAGCCTTTGTCAACAGCCTTTGTCAGGCTGTTGACAAAGGCTACTATGGCCGAAATGCGTTCAGCATATACCTGTGAGCTGCATGCTTTTTAACTAATAAAGAATATTTTTTTAAGTGGTAGAAGCTCCCCTCCACACCTTCTTTTCTTCTATGTCAGATCTGACAGCAGCATTTAAAGGGTTAACAGCCCTGATCGCCCGCGCGGCTCAATGGGGCTGTTGTCCACAGGTGTCAGCTGTAATAAACAGCTGACACCTGTGAGGTATGGAGGGAGATAGCAGCGCTATGGCAGGACGTAAAAACACGATAGAGTGGTCACTAAGGGGTTAAAGAGGCTTTTCAGACACAAATACTATTAATTATCTATTCTCAGGATAGTTGTGTAGTCAGGGTTCACTGCTTAGGAACCTGGCCAATCAGCTGAGTGGGTGCATGCTGCCCCAAACCCTGTGTAGTGGCTGACACTTGTAATTGCAGGTGAAGATCCCATTGATTTCAATGAGACCCTTGACTTGCTACGGATTGACTGTGAATGCCCCGCACAACCAGACCGTTTGGTTTACTCTTCCATAACTGCCTGTTTTTAGTACTGGCAATAGCCAGTCCACAGCCTTCTATTACATTACCTCAGCAAGCTCCAATTCCAATGCAAAACAACTAAGGTGGGAATGGAAGCTCCAATATATCACAGCCTTATGCACCACTGGCATCTTAGTATTCCCTTACATCGTAACATAGTATGTAAGGCCGAATGAAGACAATGTCCATCTAGTCCAGCCTGTTTATCCTCCTATGTTGTTGATCCATGTATTTATACATAGTTATTTGATCACCCCTTAGCCGTCTCTTTTCCAGGGTAAATAATCCCAATTTTGATAGCCTCTCCAGATATTCCAGTCCCTTCATTCCATGTATTAGTTTAGTTGCCCTTCTTTGAACCCCCTCCAGCACTGTAACATCTATCCTGAGCACCGGTTACCAGAACTGTACACAGTATTCCATGTAAGGCCTGACAAGTGCCTTATATAGTGGAAGAATAATGTTCTCGCCCCTATACCTCTTTTAATGCACCCCAACACTTTATTAGCTTTTGCAGCAGATCACTGGCATTGGTTACTCCAGTTTAATCTACAATACACTAGTACTCCCAGGTCTTTTTCCATCTCAATTTTCCCTAGCGGTACCCCATTTAGTGTTTATTGGTGACACCCGTTTCTCTTGCCCATGTGCATAACCTTTCATTTTTCAACATTAAACTTCTTTTGCCATTTTTCTGCCCAAGCTCCCAGCTTATCTAGGTCTGTTTGTAGCCATACATTGTCCTCCATTGCATTGATTATCTTGTATAATTTTGTGTCATCTGCAAATATTGATATTTTGCTGTGCAGCCCCTCTATCAGGTCGTTGATAAATGTATTGAACAGAATGGGGCCTGATACTAGCAACGGTGGCCCAATCAGAGTATGAACCGTTTATTACCACCCATTCTTTACCCAGATCCACACGTTTTCATCCAATCCGAGCTGCCTCATTTTATATATCAACCTATAATGCAGCACAGTGTTAAATGCTTTAGAGAAGTCCAGATATACAAGATCAATAGACTCTCCCAGGTCCAGCCTAGAGCTTACGTCATCATAGAAGCTGATCAGATTGGTCTGACATGATTGAGCCTTCATGAACCCATGCTGGTGAGGAGTTATTCTGTTGTTCTCCTTGAGGTATTCTACAATGGCGTCTCTCAGAAACCCCTCGAATATTTTTCCAATTACTGAAGAGAGACTTACCGGCCTGTAGTTATCAGGCTCACTTTTGGACCCCTTTTTGTAAATTGGAACCACATTGTCAATGCGCCAATCCAATGGTACAACCCCGGTCTTGATAGTATCCATAAATATTAGATATAGCGGCCTAGCTATCTCGTCACTTAGTACCATAGAACCCTTGGGTGTATTCCATCCGGGCCTGGCGACTTATCGATTTTAATCTTCTTTAACCGGTTCCGCACCTCCTCCTGCATTAGGTATGAGATATTTTGTGATGGGTTCATTTTATTCCCCTGCATCTCATGTGGTATTTCCTTTTCGTTTGTGAATACGCTTGAAAAGATACTATTTAATAGGTTTGCCTTCCCTCCATCATCTTCAATGATTTCTCCTGCATGATTTGTTAAAGGGCTAGTGCTCTCAGTGCAAATCCTTTTGCTGTTAATATAGTTGAAAAATAGTTTCGGGTTGTTTTTGCTCTTTTTGGCCACCAGTCTTTCTGCCTCCTTCTTAGCAATTTTGATCTTATCTTTGCATATTTATTTTTTTTCCTTGTATGATTTTAGCGCTTTTTCGCTGCCTTCTAGCTTCAGACCTTCTGTCTGTAGATGACTGTTGGGCTTTGCCCTCCAATCTATCAATCACTCAGATGATAGCAACATGCCTTATATATTTTGCAACATGTGAAAATAGTGCTCTTAACCCCTTACATGACATGTACAATGCACATAGCAACATGTAAAGGGTTCACAGAGGGAACAGGCTCCCTTTGTAATGTCATCTGCACTCCACAATGTGTTTGCATGGCTTGCGATTGCTGCTATGAGTGATAATGCATTGCAGTCCAGAAATACTGCAATGCATGATCATAGCAATCATAGCTTTTATGGTTCAAGTACTCTACAGGGACATAAAAATGTTTAAAAAAATTAAATTGTGTAAAAGAAGACATACAAAATGATAAAAGTATATTTTTTTGGTGCAGTTTCGCCAGTTTGCATGACATTTAAAAAACAACACTTATTTGGTATCATCATATCAATAATAAGCTGTACAATCAATTGAACACACTATTTCTCCTGCATGGCAAAATCTATAAAAAAACAAAAAAACAAAAACAGAGCCAAAATGCTTATTTTGTTCATTTTGCCCATAAAGAAAATGCAATAAAAGTGATTAAATAATCCGTATTCAAATCTTTTGAAATCGGAAATATGTCAGCAAATAAATATACAGAAAACAAGCCTTCACTGAGCTTGTCCATGGAAAAAAAAGTAAAGGGACTTTGAATGTAACGATGTAAAGAAAAATCGAAAAAAAAGGTTTCTATTGTGCAAAAACTATTATATCGTCATAATCGTACCAGCTACAGAAAAAGTAAATCATGTCATTTATGCTGCATGATTACCACTGTAAAAAAAATTATGTCAGAATTGATATTTTCTCTCCCTGTCCTCCAAAAAATTAATACAAGATTTACAATACATTTTATATACCACTTCAATGGAAAAATAGGAAAGTTAAGGCTTTTGAAAAGCGGGGATGAAAATCTGCCCAAAAATTGTTAGGTCCTTTGGGCCAAAATAGGCCATGTCTTTAAGGAGTTAACCACTATGTCTGGCTACTATAACTGCCTGGAAGGCACTGGAGAAAGCTTTATGCCCTTCCTATTATCTGGCCATGAATCTTTGAGTTTTCCTCAGCAGTATTTTAATTAATTATTTATGAACACTTTATCTATGATGTGAGCTAAGAAATGACATAAGAAGTTACTTCCAAGAAGGACTACCACAGTAACAAGTTAGGCAGTGTTTATTGCAGGTAATATACATAGAATCATAGAAGGTAGAGTTGGAAGGGACCTCCAGGGTTATAGGCTCCAACCCCTGGCTCAATGCATGATTCACTAAATAATCCCAGACAGATGTCTGTCCAGCCTTTGTTTGAAGACTTCCATTGAAAGAGAACTCACAACCTCCCATTTTAACCTGTTCCACTGATTGATGCCCCTCACCGTCCAAACGTTTTTCTAATATCTAATTTGTGTCTCCTGCCTTTCTGTTTCATCCCATTGCTTCTTGTCTTTCCTTGTGTAAATAAGAATAGGGCTGATCCCTCTGCACTGTGACAGCCCTTCAGATATTTCTAGAAAGCTATTAAGTCTCATTTCAGCCTTCTTTTTTGCTAGCTAAACATTTCAGATGCTTTAACCATTCTTCATAGGACATGATTTGCAGACCACTCACCATCCTGCTAGCTCTTCTCTGAACTTGCTCCAGTTTGTTTATGTCTTTTTTAAATTGGGTTGCCTAGAACTGGAAACAGTATTCCAGATGAGGTCTGTCTAAGGAAGAGTAGGTGGGGGATAATTACCTCACATGATCTAGACTCTATCATTTTCTTAATACATCCCAGAATTGTGTTTGCCTTTTTGCTGCTGCATCACATTGTTGTCTCATGTTCACTCTATGATCTATTAGTATATCCAAGTCTTTTGCACATGTGCTGCTTAGCCCAATTCCTACCATTCTGAATGTGTTTTTTTCAATTTTCTTGCACAAATCTAGGACTTTGCATTTCCCCTTGTTAAATACCATTCTGTTAGTCACTGTCCACTGTCCAAGCTTTTTTAGAGGTTTTTGAATCCACTCTCTTCCCTAGTGTTAGCTATGCCTCTTAGCTTTGTATCATTGGCAAATTTGATCAGTTCCCCTCAATTCCCTCCTCCAGATCAGAACCTTGACAGAACCTTGTGGTACCCCCCTTGACACATTCTTCCAATGTGCAGCCATTTATGACCATTCTTTGAGCAAGATCACTCAGCCAGTTATGAATCCACCTAACAGTCGTCTTGTCAATCCCATATTAGGTCATTTTTTCAATAAGTATACTATGAGATACTTTTTCAAATGCTTTACTAAAGTCAAGATATACTATATCCACCGCATTTCCCTGATCAACCCAGTCGGTGATTCTGTCATAGAAGAAAATTAGATTCGCCTGGCATGACTTGTTTGCTACAAACCCATGCTGGCTCTTTTTAATTACTTTCTTTCCACTTCTAATAGCAAGGTATTCAAATGTAATAAATAGCTGTATATGTTTATCTGGCCTTTCCCTTCCCTTCACATATTGTTCTTGTTGAAAGCTCCCCTGATAAGTGTAGCAAGGCATCTGCCAATTATATGCTTACTTTTGTTAGTGTTACTACCAATAATCTTAATACCATTATTGCCATTTAATGTTGAGGAGCTAAAACAATTGAACCCCGTTTCAGGTTGAACTTTGCTAAACGCTTGGGTCAGCACTAACCCGAACTTCAACTGGTTTGTCTCGACTGATCCCACTAAAATTCCTCCTCTTTATTAAAGTTACTCACCGCTATTGCCAATAATTTGAAAATGAATAATCTCTATTTCTTCACCCAGTTGCTGGAAATGCTGCCCTCAATCATGAAATATGTACCGGGACGACACAAAAGAATAATCGAAAGCTTGCAAAAACTGAATGATTTCATCATGGAGCGAGTAAAGATGAACAAGGAGTCATTTGATCCCGACTCACCAAGAGATTTCATTGATTCCTTCCTCATCAAACAACAGCAGGTATCTGAATTAGGCTGATTTCACATGAGCTCTAATCTTGTGCAAGTTTTGTGCATTGTGAGACTCACAAAATTCATGCGACTAGGAATCCCATTCTTTTGAATGGAGTCATGCACATAAGCCATGTTTAACATTAGAAACACTTCTAATTCTTGATCGTACATGAAACTCGCGTAAGAGGATCGGAAAATTACAGAAGCGATGGAAAGGCATTTTTGCCTAAAAAAATCGTGTGTTTTGCCTCACATCTGTGGGTAAAACATATGTTGAGTGCGAGTTCAGGACCATTTTCTTGGCCTGATATCACTCTCGCCCATGTGAAGTAAACCTAAGGGTAATGATAGGGTTAGGCAATGCGGATGAGGAATTGGTCTAGCTGAATTTGGCTGGGGTGGGATTTAGAGTCCTATCCTCATTAGCATGCAGCATAATTAGAGTGTAAGATTTAGCCTGCTTGGTGTCCAGTTCATTT
Source organism: Eleutherodactylus coqui (assembly GCF_035609145.1). Lineage (NCBI taxonomy): Eukaryota > Metazoa > Chordata > Amphibia > Anura > Eleutherodactylidae > Eleutherodactylus > Eleutherodactylus coqui. Next base: position 80,603,436 of record NC_089839.1, read on the forward strand.
AATAATTCAGCTAGGGTATGGTAGTACAGCGGAGCCTATGCCAATGGCTGGCAATATGTCACTGGGTAATGGGAATAGACTGACATCAGCAACTTCGTAAGTCTCAGGAGACTGTCCGATCATTTCAATGTACTGATGATCGATAAACATTGATGCATGCACAAGACATGCAAATGAAAGAATGCCTCTTTCCAGACGGACATACAGTAGTTGCTGATGTACCGATACAACAAACCGCAAAGGATCATAGGGGTCTGTTTATATGATGTCAGCAGAACTTGATGGATTTCATGGCTTATACATGATTGAAAATGTTTTCACTGTAACACAGAGTGGAACAAAAACAATTTGGGGTTTTGGACAATCCCTTTAAGATTTGTACACCAGACTAGTGCACTTGTAATTTTACTTTCTTTGATTTTGAGTTACCCTAAAAAGGTCACTGCAAAATGCAGCACCTCTTTAAAGCATAATGCATAAGTATAATATAGAAGGGGAGATTAATTTTACTAAGTGCAACAAAAAAAACTAATGTACATGCTGTGTGCCAAGTTTATTATGTTTTTCAGTCACCTTTTGCACCTCACTAGAGAGTTTTGAAAAACATTGAGAAAAAGATGACATGGCCAAGAGGATTCGTGAAATGCTCCAGATCTATTCATAGCGTTAGCCACAATTTAGGGCGCAAAATATTGGTCAGAAAATAAGTCAACCAAGAAGTCACATAAGGAAGAGAAAAATGTCTGACACATCAAGGAATATGTGCCAAATCTATCACACAACGTGCGCCATGGTGATAAATTTGGATTGATCTAGTTCTATACTGTTTAAAGAAAATGATGCTGAATCTCCTCAAATCTGTTTTCAGGAAGGGAACAATCCTAACTTTGACAATGAGAACATGTTGATGACCCTACAGAACATGTTTTTTGCCGGTACTGAAACAGTCAGCTCTACCCTAAGACATTCGTTAATGATAATTATGAGATATCCTGAAATACAAGGTCAGTATTAAATTTGTAATGCACTTTTTGCTATAAGGATCCCTGGATGATAAGCTGACCACAGGATATCAAACTGGCTGGCATCCCACCGATCCATTTTAACTCTTAGGCCTCATGTCCACGGGCAAAAGAAGAATTAAAATCCGCAGCGGATTTTAACTCTTCTCCTGCCCGCGGATCCGCACCCCATAGGGATGGATTGACCACCCGCGGGTAGATAAATACCCGCGGATGGTCAATAAAAGTGATTTAAAAAAAAATGGAGCATGAAAAAATCTTGACCATGCTCCATTTTCGTGCGGGTCTCCCGCGGGGACGGCTCCCGCAGGCTTCTATTGAAGCCTATGGAAGCCGTCCGGATCCGCGGGAGACAAAAATCAGAATTTACTCACCCGCTCCGGTTCTTCCCTTCGCCGCGGCGCCATCTTCTCTCCATCGCAGCCGGATCTTTTTTCTTCGGCCCGGCGCATGCGCATCCGCTGGGCCGAAGAAAGAAGATCCGGCCGCGACGCAGAGAAGATGACGCCGCGGCGAAGGGAAGATCCGGAGCGTGTGAGAGGTGAGTTTATTCTTATTTATTCTTATTTTTTAGCATCATGTCCGCGGGGCAGGAGGGACCCGCTCCGGATTCTCCATGGAGAATCCGTAGCGGGCCTGATTTTCCCCGTGGACATGAGGCCTTAGAGGAACCAGACAACAAGGGTTCAATTTTTTTGCAGCATCTCCACAGGGAAAATGAAGTATTACAAGGATCTCAAAAATGAATTGGTAATGCATGTAAGGCTTTGTTCATGTTGCATCCAACTCTTACATTGGAAGTAAATGTTGTAAGCATCACCAGACACCATTCAGAGGCATACATTGACCATTAGCTACACTGCAAAAAACAAAACCAGTGGCCCACCATGTAGGAAAGCACATACTATGAAGGGCTATATTATAGCTAATGGATGTTTATTATTTCCTCACTCACTGCACTATGACTATCTTTTTATAAAGATACTTCTTATTTGTAATTTAAAAGAAATCTGTCACCTCCCAAAAGCATCATAATATAAGTTATGGCGCTGTTCAGGGAGGTGACGGGGAGACAAGTGATGTAATTTTTATTCTCACCCACTCTCCCAATCCCGCAGTGTCCCCAGATGAAGTCTATGTGTGGCACGAAAATCTGATTCTTTTCAGATTGCTATGCACTTGCTCTCCCATAGACATCTATGAGAGAGTGCATGCATGGCAATCTGAAAAAAGTCAGATTTTTATGCCGCACGCAGACTTCCCTTAAATGAGAGCGGGTGAGTATAAAAATAACATCACTTGACTACCAATCACCTACCTGAACAACACCATAACTTAGTTTATGGTGCTGTTGGAAGGCAACAAGTTCCCTTTAAACTATGCTTTATTATTTTCCTTGCAACGTTTTTTACTCAGCTAAAATGCATGAAGAAATAATCCAAGTGATTGGGGAAAATCGCATCCCAAACATTGAAGACCGCAGTAAAATGCCATATATGGATGCTGTAATACATGAGATCCAGAGATTCGTTGATATCCTCCCACTGAATCTACCCCATGCAACAATAAGGGATGTTAACTTCAAGGGATACACTATTCCCAAGGTAAGAAAATGAGATAATGCATCCTTAATGACTAAATATTATTAGTACTTGGTTTCTCTTGCTGAGAAAAATCATATTAAATAATATTAGTGAAACGGTAATTTTCAAAGATGTTTTAGGGTTTGTCTGCTCTAGGTAAACTTTTTTTTTGCAACTATACAATGATCACAGAGTCCCACTTCTGTGAGTCTTTGTGATCAGGTGGAATCTGAATAGACCAACAAACAAGTGCTCCATTTCTCTGCAGCACCACTGCAGGTGAAATGAAGAATGACATGGTGCCCAATAAAATTACTTAGCTCTGTGAATGAATGAGTTCCAAAGAGATAGACACTATGCTATCATTTGGGGCCGGAGATGCCGACACAGCCCTCCTGGTGGCTACGGCTCTCATTCAGCCTCCTCCAAGTGCAAATGTCTGCCACTGGCATCTGTTTTCAGGCACAGCAGCCTGCAGGGTGTGCACATGCTTCTGGCTTGTTCTTGGTGGGAGAGTACACGTCAAACAATTTAAATCAGCTTTCCCCTACAAATCATCTTTGAGCCCTGATTATATCTGGAATCCTCCCTCTGGGTGCCTGAGTATTGTGGTCTTTTGTCACTCATGGTGCTATTAGTTTGTCCTAATTCTCCAGTTCCCTACATTTGGCTATTTCTGACTAAATTTCTAAGTTTGTCATCTGTGAAGAGACTTGGCAATGTTAATGGTACAATTGTACCCTGAAGTCTCCTGTGTCAAGGCAAGGGCTCTTCTCACTGAGCCACTGGTTTTGCTGGACAGCTCCTTGCTAAGATCATTGACCTAGTTCCTTGCTTTGTTTTGCCTTGACTGACTAAATTAGCTCCACCTTTTGACTTCCTATAACAGCCACAACCATCCACTTCCAGTTTGTGAGACTAATATGCTTAAAGAAGAACTCATTTTTTGTTTTCTTTGGGAAATCCACCACAGTATCAATGTGGTGATCTCTATTGTGAATAATTTCGTTTTGTATTCTGTCCCTTCTAATAATACAATCTATTACCTGGGTTCGAGCATTAGAAAATGTGTCTGCAAAATGAGCCCTATTTCCTATTCCTATAGCAAGCCTGTTAACATACCATCTTTAACCCTTCCCTTGGTGTGCACACCTGTTGTCAGACTGAAGGTTAGCCTCAAGCCTTCAGTATACTCATTTTGACTGACCCAGTCTGATTGCCATTAGAGAGTCGGGAAGGAATTTTTTCCCCAAAAGGGCTGATTGGCTTCTGCTCTTGGGGTTTTTTGCCTTCCTCTGGATAAACAAAATAGGAGGCTAGACAGGCTGGACTAGATGGACATTGTCTTCATTCAGCCTTACGAACTATGTTACTATGTAGATTAATCTAGAGTCAGGCACGCTCTTCTACCACTATTTCCACAGATCCTTGTCACTGTCCAAATTTCCAGCTTGTCTTAAGACACAACGTTGTCTCTCTCTCTCTTTCTCAGCTCCAAACACCAGGCAGTCTTCAGTCACTATCCTATCTTATCAGCTCCATCAGCTTCCCCTCACACTCAGCAGCTGCTCACCTCTCTTAGCACCAGCTCCAGTTTACTCTGCTTAGCACTGTCTCTCCACTGTGACTCCGCACAAAAAGGTCTCTTTTATTCTCAATACTCCAGTCTCTAGAATGTTTCTACTGAGCATGCTCAGTTACAGTCAGCTGAAAGTTGTGATTTTTTTACATAAATCATAGTCTGTCTCCATGTAATTATTTTAACCCTTTAGAGTAGCCTTTTACACTCCAAGGGAAAAAAAAACTTCTTAAAAGGAGTGTTGCCAATAACTCATTGATGGTTCACTGTGCAGTAATTGTAAAAATCATTAATCTTTCTAAATGCAATACATTTTCAAAAAAGCATCAATTTTTCTGTGTACTCACCCCTGTGAATGAGTTGGAATGCAGTTTTTCCTCACATAGTTATTCAACTCATCCATCAGTAGTTCTCTGTAGCGAGTACAAGCATGTATAGTTTGTCACGTCTCTCTCTTCATTACGGTACCAGGTCTCTGGTAGTACAGATATCCCCAGCAAGCGCAGCATTGATGCCCTTAACATACAGGGCTAGCATGTGCATTGCAGAGCCCAAGTGTTGTGTTCAGACATAATTGCTCCTGCTATATAGATGGAGCTTTAGCGCCTCCTTCTCTCCTTGTCTCACTTGGCTGTTTGCAATAAACTAGGATTTGGGGAATTTCAGTGATGGTCACTTGTGAGACTGAGCTGGACTTTCCTCTCTGAGTGCGACTGGAGGAACCAGGGACCAAAAAGGAAGTTAAAAAGTAGTAAGTAGGTAACAAGATGTATCTGTTTCTATAAAGGTGAAAGTCCTCAAGGACTGACTGACTGACTCCCCACTAATTCTCTATCTTCCCGGTGTCATACAAACATGAAATTTGGCAGGAGCATTCTTAAGTTCCTAAATAGGGAACGTTTAGGGGTCACAACTCGATTATTCAATGCTAATTGCAAAAGTAAATACACCCCTAAATAATGTAACTTTCCGGTGTTGTACAATTGGGAATTTTGGCACAAGCATTCTTTAGGTTCTATGTAAGAAAAGTAAAGCAAATGGATTAAGCAGCAAATCACAATGAGGTACCTATTATAGAGGACTTTAATTATCCGTTTTGAACTAGAAAGCCGAAACCTGTAAATCTCATAACGGTAACAACTTACTGTTGACTTCTAAGCATAATTACCTAACCCAACTAATACAGGACCCAACTAGAGGGCCAGCCACTTTAGACTCAATATTGACCCAACAGACCTGACAAAATAACAGGGGTGCAGGTTGGCGGGTACCTGGGAAATAGTGACCATAATGTAATAAATTTTAACTTGTCTTTCAAAAGAGGGTTTTATAGAGGAGCTACGAAAATACTAAATTTTAGGAAGGCTAAGTTTGATCAGCTTAGAGTTGCACTTAACCTTATTGATTGAGACAATGTCCTCAAAAATAAGAGTCCAGACAATTAATGAGAAAAGTTCTAAAAACATCCTAATTGCTAAGTGTGAGAGATTCATACCTTATAGTAATAAAAGGGTTTGGAATAGAAGAAAACAAGTGAGTCTCAATAAAGATGTAAAGCGAACAACAAACAGCAAAAAGAGAGCATTTGAGCTACTAAAACAAGAAGGAAGCGAAGAAGTACTAAAAACCTATTAGGAAAAGAATAAATTATGTAAAAATCAGATAAAAGCAGCAAAGGTGGAGGCAGAGAGTTACTGCCACTGGATTGGAGCATTGGCAATGTGGTGCCGATATTCAAAAAGTTGTCAAAACTATAGACTGGTAAGTCTTACTTCTATTGTAGGTAAAATGTTTCAAGGGTTTCTAAAATATGCTATCCTGGAGTACCTCCAGGAAAATAGCTGTATAACTCTATATCAGCATGGTTTTTATGAGAGATTGCTCCTGTCAAACCAACCTTATCAGCTTCTATGAGGAGGTAAGTTCTAGACTAGACTGGGGAGAATCATTGAATCTTGTGTATCTGGACTTATTTCAAAGCGTTTGATATTGTGCTGCATAAAAGGTTGGTATATAAAATGTCAATGCTTGGTCTGGGTGAGAATGTGTGTAACTTGGTAAATGACTGGCTCAGTGATTAGGTCACCGTTACTAGTCGGATACCACAGGGGTTGGTTTTGGGCACTGGTCAGATCACACATGGAATATTGTGTATAGTTTTGGGCACCGGTACATAAGAAGAACAGAGCTTGAGAGGGTAAAAGGCGGGCAACTTAAGTAATAAATGGAATGAATGGACTACAATACCCAGAGTAGTTATCAAAATTGGGATTATTTAGTTTAGAAAAAAGATGGCTGAGGGGCAACCTAGTGACTATGTATAAATATATCAAGGTTTAATACATACAAAATTACAATGCTTGTCAACAGCACTCACCACACCAAGATATGCAGAACGAATGGTGCACGCCTCAGAAGAGACTGGATCCCAAATCCCATGCAATCCAGTAAGAAGTAAATAGTGAAGGCAGCACTCCACACAGCGATTTATAATAGGTATATAACCTTTATTGAGCCCATGGTCTTGAGCGTCAGCGACGTTTCCACCCAAACTGGGTCGTTTTCAAACTTGAAAAAGACCCAGTTTGGGTTGAAACGTCGCTGACGCTTAAAGGAGATGTCTCGAGGAAGCAGTGAATTTTTTTTTTTGCCCAGTCCCCCTAATTAAACATACATTACTAATTACCCCTGTAAATGACTTTCCTAGCTGGTTTCTACTTACCGTTCCAGCGTTTCAGCAACTTATAAAACTTTTTCCCAAGATGGCCGCCAGCTCTTTTCGCATCGCTTGCTGTAGCCCGACGTGCGCGCTCCCGAGACGCTACCAGCTGTGTCTCCATGACAACCAGACGCCCCGCAGCCGCCGACCGGACCCCTGGAGTGAACACGGCCGACCAGTCACCCACCGCCAGGCAGAAGGTAACCGGCGCAGCCCCCCCCCATCACAGCGGCAGCCCCCCCGGCCCAGCGACAGCCCCCCCCCGGCCCAGCGCTAGTTCCCCCGGCCCAGCGACAGCCCCCCCCCCCGGCCTAGCGCTAGTTCCCCCGGCCCAGCGCTAGTTCCCCCGGCGCAGCGACAGCCCCCCCCCCCGGCCCAGCGCTAGTTCCCCCGGCCCAGCGACAGCCCCCCCGGCCCAGCGCTAGTTCCCCCGGCCTAGCGACAGCCCCCCCCGGCCCAGCGACAGCCCCCCCCCGGCCCAGCGCTAGTTCCCCCGGCCTAGCGACAGCCCCCCCCGGCCCAGCGACAGCCCCCCCCGACCCAGCGCTAGTTCCTCCGGCGCAGCGACAGCCCCCCCCCATCGCAGCGACAGCCCCCCCATCGCAGCGGCAGCCCCCCCCCCGGCGCAGCCCGGCGCAACGGCAGCCCCCCCGGCCCATCACTTACCAGGACAGCTGGACGGCGGGACAGCTGGGCGGCTTCTCCGGACAGCTCGGCAGCTCTGCACCTTCCTCTAACAGAGGAAGGTACAGAATGGCCGCTCCAGCGCGCTCCCGAGCAGTGACAGCTCGTCTGCGCATGCGCAGAAGAGCTGTAGCGGGGAGCACACTGAAGCGGCTCGTGCTGAAAGGAGAAGACCGGACTGCGCAAGCGCGTCTAAAAAAGCAAGCTGCCAGCGAATTTAGACGGAACCATGGAGACGAGGACGCTAGCAACGGAGCAGGTAAGTGGAATAACTTCTGTATGGCTCATATTTAATGCACGATGTATATTACAAAGTGCATTAATATGGCCATACGGAAGTGTATAACCCCACTTGGTTTCGCGAGACCACCCCTTTAAGACTATGGGCTCAATAAAGGTTATATACCTATTATAAATCGCTGTGCGGAGTGCTGCCTTCACTATTTACTTCTTCCAGGGTTTAATACATAGATCTTTCCCATCATCTATTTATACCCATGACTGTGACTGTAACAAGGGGGCATCCTCTACGTCTAGAGAAAAGAAGGTTTCATCACCAAGATAGAAACCGCACACCCACCCACAATTGTACGCACATAAACATTCTCGTGTGAATCCACCCTAAGAGGAATGAAGAGTATAGTAGTAATCTCCATCACCTTTACCCTTCAGTCTACAGGTGCATTTACTTTTCTAGGACAGGTTTCCACAGGTTGTTTGAACAATGGTCATTTTGTGGCATTCATGGACAATTCCTTGAAGTATTTGGAGTAGTGGTGTCTCATCAACTTAACAGCCCCTTGTGATCCATAAAGTAATGTTCATCTTTTGTTTTCTTAGGGCACAGATGTCTTTCCATTGTTGTGTTCTGTTCTTCGAGACCCCACCAAGATTACCCGCCCTGACACTTTTGATCCTAACAACTTCTTAGACAACAAGGGATGTTTTAGGAAGAACGATGCCTTCATGCCATTCTCTGCAGGTATTAAAGTGTAAATTGTTCACATGAGCCAAAGTAAAGAGTGATGGGATGATTTCTTAGAAACCTACAGCTAATAGTAAAATGGGAGTTTGTATAGTTTTCCAAGGATGTTGAGTTGATTGCTACAAAGGGGAAAAAAGTGATATTTTCATATACAGATGTAGCATGAATCCAGTAACAGTATTTAATCTTGCACAGTTTCACATAAAGTAATAGCAAATCCCTAGGAAATTCCATCACATTGTGATCAATAGGAGTCTGACCTCTGGAAACTGCACTGACTCTAACATTTTTTTTTTCTTACTCAAAGGCACCTCACTTGCTCTACAGGGAAACTGTGGCACAACTCCAAAATAGGAAATGGGGCTAGCTGCAGTTCCCTGCACAGCTGCACTCCTGGCCATCCAGGGATGCCATGAGATTTAAAAGCATGACCACTTTCTTCCAGAAACAGCACCACTTTGTCCATAGGCTGTGGCTAGTATTGCACCTGAGTCATATTCAAGGAGTGGCACAGTTTCTGAAAAAAATAAGCCATCTTTTCCTAATCTTATATAACCCACTTGTTGAGCTTGCAGTTAACTACTGTGTTTTCCCAATAATAGATCCTACCCTGATTTTCAGGGAGGGGGAATACCTTGAAAAATAAGCTCTCCCCTGAAAATAAGCCCTAGCTACACTACATGAAAAAAAATATATATATACTCACCTCGCAAGCGGCGTTCTGGTCCCTCACACTGGGCTGTGGCACTCCGGCAGTTTTCCGTGATGTCCTCAACGCTGAGAAAGCAATCTATTCCTGGTAATATGGGTTGAATACTCCACCTCCAGCAAGAGATTGCTGTGATTGGTTCATCGGGTGCAGCATCAGCCGATAAGAGTTGGCGCTCAGTTAACTAATCAGAGCCATTCATTGAATGTCATCATTGAATGGGTGTGATTGCTTAATCGAGTGCCAGCTGTGATTGGCTGATGTGGCTGCTCCCAATGTGATGTTGCTTGGTCCCTGATGACCTTCACTTCCGGGTGAAGAACGATGATTCGTGGAGTTGGAAGGGACCTTCAGGGGTAACCTGATCCAACCCCCTGCTCAGTGCATGATTCACTAAATCATCCCAGACAGATGTTTGTCCTGCCTCTGTTTGAAGAATTCCATTGGTAACCTGTTCCACTCATTGATCACCCTCATTGTCAGAAAGTTTTTTTGAATATCTAATTTGTGTCTCCCCCCCTTAAGTTTCATTCCATTGCTTCTAGTCTTTCCTTGAGTAAAAAATAATAGCACTGATCCCTCTACACTATGACAACCCTTCACTTCAACCCTGGCTCACTTCAACTGGTGACTAGCTGGTCGAATTGCTCTGGTGTCAATGACATCATGACTCGAAACAGCTTTTGGAAAACAAAAACCTCCCAGGATAACCTCTTTAATCCTAATTCAGGGTCTGAGGTGGTGATGTCTGATACTAAAGAACACAAAACATAGAATCACTGTGTCATGTACCCCTCTCAAACCTTGCACTTGACATAACAGAGTGTTGCCCATAATCTTCCTTTAAAGGCTATGGAAACCTTAGTGGAGGGCGACTGTTTCCATTAAATTGATGCATTTTGGGCTGATGATCAGTTTTGCAATAGAGTTTGATTAAAAATGTTGCACCATTTGTCTTCTGCATTTTCTACATATCACTGTATACGGATCCTGCAATCTAAGGCTTCTTTGACACAAATGTCATTTTATCACTCTGAAAGCTGCACTAAAGCACTAATTGCAACTAGTGGAGTTTAAAATCGCATGTATGAAGAATAGCCGCGACCAGTGCCGACTATTTTCTGTGCTTTTATCATCAATTCACATGCCTAGCTAGGTTGAAAACAGCCCTGAAAACAACTTTTAAATGACTTAAATGCCTCAACTAGAGGCACCTGTCATTGCTCGCTGCTGCTAAACTCCCTCACCCTCCCTTTGCCAGCCGGCTCCCATAGTCTCACACAGGAGTCTACAGAGTCTCCTGTGTTGTGCCATTAAAAGATAGGATAAGTCCCTTCTTTTAACTCAGAGAAATTTTGGCATTAATGAAACGTGCCTATTGTGCTATCTTTTGACGCGTTAAAAATTTTTTGGCTAAAGGAACCCATAGGAAACCATTGGTTCTTTTAGATGTGTCTATTTTGCATTAAAATGACATTCGTGTGAAAGAGTCCTATGGGTACTTTTAAATGGGATGACTGGTGCGTATAAGCTGACAGTCATCCCAACAATTATTGTTCCTGTGCTTTTACACAGGAGAGATAATCACTCACTGAATAGAAAGCAGAGCAAATCGGAAATCTCTTCTGGCCGCCTGCCTCCATTCAGAGTAAACAGGCAGTCATTCTTAGATAAACAACTGCCTGTTTACATGGGCTGATCGTTGTTTAATTTACATGCCTGCACAGACTAAATGCATGATAAACAAATTATCATCTGTTGTTCGGTTGCTGGTAGTATTTACACTGAACGAGTATCGTTCACTTTTCAATAATCCAGTGGGCATTATTTACCCTTTTACACTAAATGATTATTGCTCAGATGATTGCTGGATTAAGGGAATCTGAATCATGATTGTTCAGTGTAAATACCTGTATGCTCTAATTATTTTGTAGTTTAGTTCATGCAGGTATAAAACTCAAATGACGATTAGCCTGTATAAGGAGAGCAATGCCTTATAAGTCTCCTCACTCACCTCTCAGGTGTGTCCTTACACCCCTTCTGGGTGCTCTCCTTAAGAAGAGACAACACCCCTCTTAACCACCGCTACAGGTCTCTCACCAGCCAAGCCAGAAATCTACTGTACACTCATGAGGGGAAAACACCCCGAAACAGCTGACTGTGTATGGTTTTCTGCCTTGGTTTCCTATTCCCAATCATTGTTTTACAGACTTGTTAAACAGTTGTACATTGATTTGAAGGAATGCTGCAATCTAATAGGTGGTGCTGCAGAGGTATTGTTCCACCTTCCTTATCTGAGAAAGAAATGCATACTGGGTAAATTTATTATGGAAATGCAGGCAACTTATGCAATTTGTAATGCAATTTACTCAACCAATTATAATTTCAATCTAATGAGGTTTCTCTCATTTAGGGAAGCGGATATGTGCCGGAGAAGGTTTGGCCAGGATGCAGCTGTTTATTTTCCTAACAGTTATCTTACAGAACTTCACATTAATCCCAGAGAGAGAATTCACAGACAAAGACATCAATCCAGTGATGACAGGTTTTGCAAATGTTCCCAAATTTTATCGGATGTCATTCAAACCCCGAATTTAATTTTGGGTATACATGATATGCAGTGTTACTTCACGTGCATCAGATGTGATCTTTGGGGTAGATGGGTCAAGCAAATAGTCACAGAAAACAAAAAATATATATAATTACAAGTGATTTGTTTTCAATGTATCATGACTAACATGTAGCGCAGCCGTCTGATTTGCATTATTCAGAATATGTACATGTAAACTGAAATAAATCATTGTGGTTGTCTGTGTCAAGTAAATCATTGATTACGTTTCATTTTTAGTATGGTGTCCCCATCATGCAGAAATATCTTTAAAATCAGTGACTGTAAAATGTTGCACATTAACCCCTTAATACAGCACATATTTTACTATTTAAAGTGACCCACCAGTCACGAGCTCCAATTTTATATGCCAGTCAGTACCTTTGGGTAGAAGTATAGCTAAAGACTCATGGGTCCTAATTAGAGATGAGCAAGCACCGAAATGTTCGGGTGCTTGGTACTCTAATCGCACTTTTCGTAATGCTCGACAGCTCATTTCGAGTAACAAGCCCCATTGAAGTCATTTTGGGCATTAACTTCAAGGGAATTTTTGTATGGGACAGATGTTCCGCATGGGGAAGGTTGTGTGAAACACCTGAAAACATCAGAAAGTCATGGAAACACCACACAAACTGATAGGGAACGGCAGGAGCAGCATGCATGGGTGCCTCTGAGGCTCCCAGGTTGCACCATGAAGCCAAATTTGGGCCAAGAGCCTGGCGGTCACCTCCCCTAACAATTTACTTGGAGAGACCCTCACTAGCAAGGCACACGTGCTGGCACATCTTAGCTAAGCACCACACTAGCTGCCACCAAGGACAATCACTGCCTGCGGGTGACACCGCTGCCTCTTCTCCTGGGTTACATGCTGGCATTGCTGTCCAACCCCCCGCACGACCCTGTGTCCACAGTGCACACAAAATTTTCCCTGCGCAGCGTTTAGCTGGCCTCATGCCACACGCTAGCTTCATAGCCACACTACCCTCATGTCGATTTATAAGTGCGTCTGCGATGAGGAGGTAACGGAGGCACACACTGCAAAGGGTTGGCAGGACCAGGAAGCGACCATCTCTGCTGTTGACAATTGATGATAAATTGACATACGATCATCATTCCAATCCCTTGCCACTTCCGTCACAAAATTGTCAGGAGTCGCAAACGTGGGCCTAAAGGGGACTCAGGTGCCAGCACTTCTACACATTTCCACAATACAGCAGCGCATAATAACACCAAAGATTGGTTTAAAGCAGAAGGTGTTGCAAAAGTAGCCACCACAGGTACAAAGTGACCCTGTGAAAGTCTCATCAAATCCGTTTCGCTTCCTGTGAATGCTCCAATCTAGTATCTCGGATAACTGTGGTAATTTGTATCACGAGAGATAATACATGTCGCCCAGTGCTGATCCTCAGACCCCAAGCAGGAGGAGGAGGTGGCATAATAAGCCTGAGAAACCATGAGCAAGGTAGGATCCGCAATACTCTGTGTGGGGAGCACGTGAGCGGGCCATGAGTCAGTCTCAGCCCCAGCCTCCACCTTGTGTGACCCAAGGTGCCGTGAGTTACATAGCAATGGGAAATCCATGTGTCCCCACACACTTCATTCTGTGTATGTGTCAGATAGCTGAACACTGCGCTGGGAAAGCAGTCTGCACTCTGCACCCTACCCAAGTCATTCAGTGTATTTGTGCCAGATAGGTAAAACACCGCAATGGGAAGTCTTTGTGCACCCACAGCATAGGCAAGCCCATGAAACTCAAAGACGGCATTGCACATGGAGAAATCAGAGTGCCCACACATGGCAGAGTTTTACCCCGCCCAGGACCTCGGCTCACACTTCTGCCCTATTCAGTCAGTGTATTAGTGCCAGATAGGTAAAACACCACAATGGGAAAGCTGTCTGCACCCTACCAAAGTCAGTCAGTGTATTTGTGCCAGACAGGTAAAACACCGCAATGGGAAGTCTTTGTGCACCCACAGCATAGACGAGCCCATGGAACTCAAATACAGTATTACACATGAAGAAATCAGAGTGCCCACACATGGCAGAGTTTCACCCCGCCAAGGACCTCGGCCCGCATTTCTTTTTTGTAAATACTTTCTTTATTAAAGCATTCAAGAAAGATTGACATACATTCAGTTGGCATAGAAGGGTAATCAGAATGGTTATTATGCATGTACAATTCAAGCAAAGTCAGTATAGTCACTTATTTTTAAATTTTGACAATCCAATAACATAGAGATATAAGAGCATTGAACAATCATGAAAGAAAAAATAAAAACTTAAAAAAAGGAGAAAAGAGATATTAATAAGACAAATAAAGAGGAAGAGAGGGTATAGGTTGAGTGGGGGTAAGGTTGGAGGGGAGGGGATGGGAAGGAGTAGAGTTTGGATCTCCATTCTGAGAAGGGGGTGTTCCAGTGTAAGCAGCAATAATTGTGTGTGGCTCTGAGAGATCAAGATTCTTTATTAGAGTCTTCAGTGGACCAAGGGTCCCTAGACTAATTGTGATTGAGAGGTCTTTTTGACAACCATGGTTTCCAGGTTAGTAGGAAATTGTCGTGTGTTCTGGAGGTCTTACTTGTGAGTTCCTCAAACCTGCAAAGTTCGTTTACTTTGGCTAGCCATTGATTTATTGTAGGAATGTCAGGTGTTAGCCATTTTGTGGGTATTAGTGCCTTGGCCGCTGTTATGAGGTGAGTAGTTAGGTTGGTCTTACTAGGATTGTAGCTTGAGGAAGGTTTGGCTAATATGATATATTCAGGTAGGAGTTGAAAGGGGTTAGCTATGGTTTCTTGGATCTTTAACTCTATTTGGTCCCAGAAGGGCCTTATTACTGGACAGGTCCACCAGATGTGTAGTAAGGAGCCCACTTGACCACATCCACGCCAGCAAAGGTTGGAGTCAGCCAGTTTAAAGGCAAAGAGCCACTTTGGTGTCCTGTACCACCTTGTTAATAACTTGAAATGATTTTCTTGCAGCCTAACACACGTGGAGCGGCCATGTGAGCTACCCAGCACGACTCTCAGGTCCTCATCTGAAAGTTTAATGTTAAGCTCCTTCTCCCAGGTGAGAATGTAAGCTGGTCTGCTTGTTATTTGCGCTGTTATAAATTTCTTTTTGATTTGCGAAAGTTTCCTGCTGGAGTTGCTGCAAGTTGTCATCACTCACTCCAGCTCTGTGTATGAGCGTGAGGATGGGTAGGCCTGGTTAAATTTCTCTAGTTTTTCCTTAAAATAGTTTATCAAATGGGTGGAGATAGTCTCCAGGGCTTCTTGGTTCTCTAAAATTGTTTCATTTAGTCTCCAGCTCCAGGACTTATGTAGAGATGGTGGTAAGTTAAGGGGTTGAGTGGTGGCAATGTAGTCTGGGAAAGTAAGTTTTCTATATATTGTTTACCTTTGGGTATACGAGCTACCCAGAGGTGAGTGATAGTAAGCTTCTCAAAGGCGGACCATAATTTCTCTGTGTGGGGGTCCAATTTTAATCCCAGATAGTCTGGTATCAGAGATAGAGGGGCCACTGGAGATGGGTGTGGTGCTAGGTCGGCACGGAGAGTATCCCACATCTTGCATGCATCTTTCAGGAGCGGATCAAAGGTGGTCTTCCTGTAAGTATTTTGTTTGGGAAGCCACATGTCTCTTAAAAAATATTTGCCATAGGTGGCCTGCGCTAAGTTTCTCACTATTCTATTTTTTGAGGGGTTGGTGAGTTCCAGCCATCTGGTTAGTTGAATTGAGTTATAGTAGTGAGATATGTCCGGCAAATTAATTCCCCCAAACTCCCTCTTCTGTGCCAGTAAGTTGTGGGTTAGACGGGGTCTCCTATTTTTCCATATAAATTTGGAGAATTTTGTTCTGATCTGTTTAAAGAAGGAGTCCAGGAGGAAAATTGGAAGCATTTGCATTTTGTATAAGATCTTAGGGACTATGTATGTTTGTAAGAGGTTTCTCCGGCCAAACCAAGAGATTACTGGTATGTCGTATGTTTGCAAGGAAGAAGAGATATTTTCTAAGAGTGGGACAAAATTTCTGTCGAAAAGGTGATCTAGATTTTTTGTTATCCTGACACCTAGATATTCGATAGAAGTCTCAGACCAAGTGAAACCTGAGTTTCTTTTTAGTTTTTTGGCGACTTCAGGAGATAGAGATACATTTAGTATGGTCAACTTAGCTTCATTGACTATAAAGTTGGAAATGCATCCATAAAGATTGAGGATGTTTTTTAATATTGGGAGGGCTTGTTCTGGGTTGCTGAGAACGAACAGGATATCGTCGGCAAAGGCTACGGATTTAATTGAAAGGTGTTTTAGGTGAATTCTCTGAATGTCTTCATTCAGGCGTATCAGTTGAAGCAGGATTTCTAGCGAGAGGATAAAGAGGGTTGGGGAGAGTGGGCAGCCTTGACGAGTTCCATTGGAGATAGAGAAGGGTGGAGAAAAGGAGTCGTTTACTTTGATTTTGGCATAGGGGTTTGAATAAAGTGCGAAAATTGCTTCGATTAGGCAGGGGGGAAGTTAAATTTAGTTAAGGCTGCTCGCATGAAATTCCAATCTACCCTATCAAACGCCTTTTCGGCGTCTATACCTAGAATGACTAAGGGGATTTTTTGTTTTTTGGCATAGCTAATTATGTGAAGAAGTCTAGTCGAATTATCCTTACCCTTTCTTCCTGTGACAAAGCCGGACTGCTCTTCATTTATTAGGTTGGGGATAAATCTGTTTATTTGTTTGGAGAGGATTTTTGCCCAGAGTTTGATATCTAGATTTAAGAGAGAGATTGGCCTATAACTTCCACATGATAGTGGATCTTTACCTTCCTTGTATATAAGTGTGATATAGGCTTCTTGCGTCTGTCTCGGCAATTGTGCACCCGCTAATAGTGCATTGAAAGATAGGGTTAGGTGAGGTAGGAGTATGTCTTGAAATTTTTTGTAATAGATTAAGGGTAGTCCATCCGGGCCTGGGCTTTTGTGAAGAGAGAAGCTATTCAATACAGAAGTAGCTTCCTCCAAAGACACTGGAGCGATTAGGGAGTCTGCTTCTGCTTGGTTTAAGTGGGAAAGGTCCAGGGAGGCAAATAGTTTGCTTAGTTTCCTGTTTTTTGTTCCGTTCGAATGATCTTCTTCTAGGTTCAAGTTATATAGTTGTGAGTAAACTTTTTGGAAAGTCTTTGCTATCTGAGGGGTTTCACTGTGCGTCTTTCCTTCTGAGTCAGTTGTTTTATGTATGTGTGTTTTTCCCGTAGCTTTTTTTTATTAAAGAGGACATGAGTCTGCCTCCCTTGTTACTGTGGGCAAATAGTTGATGTTTATAATATAGTAAGGATTTTGCAAATTTACTATTTAGTATATCTTTAAGAAGTCTTAAGCTTGTTAGTTCTGGTTGGGTTTCTTTTACTTTATTTTGTGTGGCTGCCTGTTCCAGTTTGGAGATTTGTGATAGTATATCATTTATTCTTTTGAGTTTTTGTTTTTTCTGTGCGGAGCCAATGGAAATGAGGATACCTCTTATATATGCCTTGTGGGCTTCCCACACCAAGGGATATTTTTCTGGGTTTAGTTGATTTTCCTTAAAATAGTTTATCAAATGGGTGGAGATAGGCTCCAGGGCTTCTTGGTTTTCTAAAATTGTTTCATTTAGTCTCCAGCTCCAGGACTAATGCGACGGAGGGGCCAAGTTGATGGAGCTTGTGACCGGGGCATGATCGGAGACTGTTATGCTTCTTATGTGGCCATGTTTTAGGTGTTGGATTAGTGATGTGGAGATGAGAATGTAGTCAATTCTTTGAAAGGATTTGTGGGGGGCAGAGTAGAAGGTATAGTCCTTGCCTGTAGGGTTCAAAGTCCTCCAGGTGTCAGAAACTTTTAACTAGCTCAGGGCCTTATGAAGTCTTTGAGAGATCTGAGATCTTCCTGAAGATGCATCTAAGATAGGGTCTAGGGTCAGATTTAGGTCTGATCCTACAATTATTTTGCCTTCTGCAAAAAGTGAGAGTTTATTTAGTGCTTCTATCAGCCAGGTCACTTGGTTATTATTTGGCACGTAGAGATTTGCTAGGGTAAAAGTTTCTGACATAATCTTGCCCTTTAAAAATAACAGGCGACCCTCTTGGTCAGAGAGGCTCCCTGTCTCGATAAAGGGTACTGAAGGGTGTAGTGCAATTGCTACCCCTTTGGAAGCACTCCTAGGGTGGTTGCTAAAGAACCATCTGTCAAACATTTTTTTGGGAAATCTCTGGGGTGCCACGTCTTTAAAGTGGGTCTCCTGAAGAAACGCAATAGAGGTTTTAAGTCTCTTCAGGAGCCACATCACTCTATTTCTTTTTTGAGGGGTATTCAATCCTTTGGTGTTTAGAGAAGTAAAGATGAGTTCGTTTGTCATTTTAGTTACAGAGTCTTGTTTCGTGTAAATGGTAGTTTGTGATTTTTGGAGAAATCAGAACGAGAGATCTTTCGGTGTTGTTTCTTATAGGGGAGAAAAGGGTAGGAAGGGTGAGTAAGGTACCTGTTAGGGTTGGGATGAAGTTAGAGGTCAGGGTTAGAAACTGAGCTTTAAGAGTAGACGTTTTAAGGGTTGAAGTTAGGTGTCTGCTACCTCAACAGACTACGGTTAGGTCTGCGAGGGAGCTGGTCAGGTAGTGGGTACAACAGTACAGTACAGCAGAACAGTCAACAGTTATCTAGTACTAGATTTAAATTAGCTTGTTGTGCACCTACATAGTGCAGGTATGCGACTAGCTGAACATATTTGTATTAAAGTGAACACAATGGCAGAAAGAAAGGAGGCAATCGGCTAATGAGGGCCCGAGGGGGACAGGGCAGTTCCGGGGCGTGAAACAACAAGAGAAACCCCAAACAGCAGCGGGTGTCGCAAGCTGGGCGCTACCTCCCCCAGGGGAGCTCCGGGGTGCCGTAATGTCTGGGAGAGTCTCCCCGTCCCTTCATCTAGCATGAGCTCCAGGAGCGATTAGTGATAAACAGGCACACCCAACATTTAAATGGTTTCCAACGAAGAGCCCGCCCGATTGCCCCATCTCTCCCACGGCTCCCCCCCAGGTGGTCAACCCCGCCAACAAGCCCTATGGGGTCCGGTGGACGGTACGAGCCCTGGGAGGAGACCCGCGGGCAGGGAGGGAGGTGAAAAAGGCCAGGCTCCCACATCCCGCCATATATAAGTGAGAACAGTATGGTCCCGAACATATCAAGCAAGACAGACAATTATGTATATACAGATAAATGGATACTTATAGTATTGATGTAATTGTCCTATCAGAGGGCGATTGGTAAAGAGTCCTCCACGTCTCACTGCCTGAAGGCAGGGCTTTATAGGGTCCATCCTGACGTCCGCGTCACCACTGGATTAACTCCGTACCAGGATCCTAGTGCTACAAGAGAACTAAAACAAGTAGAAGAAAGCGAGAAACGTTGCACTCAAAGAGTTTGTCTCTTAACTGTCCTGGTGTTGGTAGCTCATCCGGATGTCGGCCAACCCTGACTAAATGTGGACGGTGAACAGGGGCGCCACCGTCGGGTTAGGGTGGCAGCTCAGTTTGGTTCAAGAGGAGTTGCCTAAGATTCTGGTTGGTTCTGTGGGAAGTCCAATCTCTTGTATGATCTTCTATTTTTGGGGGATTTGGATCGGTTGGCCTTGCTCCATGGAGTGAGGGCAGCTGCCATAGGTAATATTTCTTTTTCCCCTAGTGGCATCCAGCATGGGATTTGGATTGGTGGAATGTCCAGGACAGACCATGCTTTGTCTAGGTCAGCCAGGGTGTTGATAATAATGCATTTTCCATCTTTATGGATCAGGAGGCCGAAGGGGAACAGCCAAGAATATTGTACGTTTTTGGATCTGAGGGCCTGTAGCAGAGGTCTCATTTGTCTTCTTTTTGCTAAAGTAGATGGGGCTATGTCCTGGTAGAGTTGGATCGGAGTGTCTTGATAGGTAGACTGTCCCTTTTCCCTCGAGGCAGATAAGATTGCATGGGTATCGTTAAAGGAGAGGAGGCTGCAGATTATGTTGCGTGGTGGTTCCCCCTGTTTTGGTTTTGGGCGTACTTCTCTGTGGATTCTTTCGAATCAGGAGGCTGGAATCGGCACATGTGACGGGGCGGAGCTACACGATGATGCGTAAAAGGGGCGGAGCCAGAATGCCGCTCGTGCCGGACCGAACAGATGGGAGAAGACCCTTCTGCGCAAGCGCGTCTAATCAGGAGATTAGACGCTGAAATTAGACGGAGCCATGGAGACGGGGACGCCAGCGCAGGGAAGGTAAGTGAATAACTTCTGTATGGCTCATATTTAATGCACGATGTATATTACAAAGTGCATTAATATGGCCATACAGAAGTACTTAACCCCACTTGCTTTCGCGAGACAACCCCTTTAAGGCTGTGTACAGTCTCTACCAGGGGAATGCACTCGCCTCCTATGCTGAGTAATGGGAGACCTGCGCTGTTTCTTTAGGGAATGGGACTCTTGCCTCTTCTGGGCACTGTTACCTGCGGGCCCCGGTAAGTGTCTGGCTCTCTTATGTTATCGGGCTTGCTGCCCGACTCCCGCGCCCGCCGCCGCTTCAGGGGCTATTTCCGATGCTTCCCTTACCCTTCTGATGTTCCGCTGGTGCAGGGGATGGAGCGGGGGAAGTTCCGATCGAGCGGTGCGCTCCGGTCGCTTCTGGTAAGTTGCGGTCGCTCGCGGCTGTAAGGTGGCCGGAAATTTAGTCCACGTCTCCGGGAGGTCTGTCAGGCCTCACTCGCTAGGGTGCTTCCCGGCTCTCCTCACGTAGCCGCAGGGTCTCCAGCTGCTCACTGTGTCTCCAGGAGGTTTGTTGGTGGTTTAAGGAGCTTTGGGTAGGTGGAGAGTGTGTTTATGAACACAATTTTGTTGGGTTCTCCAGCGAGCTCTTCTGCTGTTGGTCTTCCCGCTATGGTGGTTAGGCCACGCCGCCCCCTCAGCCCACATTTCTGCCCTAGTCATGCAGTGCATTTGTGCCAAACAGCTGAACACCGCTATGGGAAACCTTTGTGCACCCACAGTATAGGCGGACCCCTCCAACCTTTTAGTAGCAAGTGTATAGGCGAACCCCTGAAACTTTTCTATTGCAAGAGTATAGGCAAAGCCCTCAAACCTTTTTAATAGCAAGTGTATAGGCGGACCCCTGAAACTTTTCTGTAGCAAGAGTATAGGCGAACGCCTGAAACTTTTCTGTTGCAAGACTATAGG
The DNA here is from genome assembly GCF_035609145.1 of Eleutherodactylus coqui. Lineage (NCBI taxonomy): Eukaryota > Metazoa > Chordata > Amphibia > Anura > Eleutherodactylidae > Eleutherodactylus > Eleutherodactylus coqui. The sequence goes on from NC_089839.1 coordinate 80,624,547, forward strand.
TGAGCCCCTCCGACCTTTCAGTAGCAAGTGTATAGGCAGAACCCTCCCACGTTTTAGTAGCAAATGTAAAGACGAACGCCTCCAACCTTTTAGTAGCAAGTGTATAGGCGGACCCCCAAACCTCTTAGTAGCAAGTGTGTAGGCGGACTCCTGAAACTTTTCTGTTGCAAGTGTATAGGCGGACCCCTCCAACCTTTTAGTAGCAAGTGTATAGGTGGACCCCTCCAACCTTTTAGTAGCAAGTGTATAGGCGGACCCCTCCAACCTCTTAGTAGCAAGTGTATAGGTGAACCCCTCACACCTTTTAGTAGCAAGTGTATAGGCGGACCCCCCCAAACCTCTTAGTAGCAAGTGTATAGGCGGACCCCTGAAACTTTTCTGTTGCAAGAGTATAGGTGAACTCCTCAAACCTTTTAGTAGCAATTGTATAGGCGGACGCCTCCAGCCTTTTACTAGCAAGTGTATAGACGAACCTGTCAAACCTTTCAGTAGCAAGTCTATAGGCGAACCCCTCAAACCTTTTAGTAGCAAGTGTATAGGAGCACCCCTCGAACCTTTTAGTAGCAAGTGCATAGGCGGACCCCTCCAACCTTTTAGTAGAAAGAGTATATGCGAACCCCTCAAACCTTTTAGTTGCAAGTATATAGGCAGACTCCCCAAACCTCTTAGTAGCAAGTGTATAGGCGGACCTTTGAAACTTTTCTGTTGCAAGAGTATGGGTGAACCTCTCAAACCGTTCACTAGCAAGTGTATAAGCAGGACTATGAAAGATTTCTGTTGCAAGAGTATAGGCGAACCCCTCAATCATTGGTGTATCAAGAGTATAGGCAAACACCTGAAAAAATTTGTTTGCAAAGAGTATAGGCGAAGGCAGAAAAAAATTTGTTGGCTAAGAGTATAGGCGAAGGCCTGAAAAATTGGTGTACCAAGAGTACAAGTGTACTCATGAAAAATTGCTTAACCCCGAGGGCAGGTGAAAGCCAAACATTTTTTAAAGATACAGTTCGTTGTTCCTTTATTTGTAACAGAGCCTGGAGGCAGCCCTCCGAAAACCATAAGGGATAGACCAAGCTACTTCTCCCCTTTTTTGGGGTTAGAGAGAGGATTAGAGATGAGCGAACGTACTCGTCCGAGCTTGATACTCGTTCGAGTATTAGTGTGTTCGAGATGCTCGTTATTCGAAACGAGCACCACGCGATGTTCGAGTTACTTTCACTTTCATCTCTGAGACGTTAGCGCACTTTTCTGGCCAATAGAAAGACAGGGAAGGCATTACAACTTCCCCCTGCGACGTTCAAGCCCTATACCACCCCCCTGCAGTGAGTGGCTGGCGAGATCAGGTGTCACCCGAGTATATAAATCGGCCCCTCCCGCTGCTCGCCACAGATGCATTCTGACATTGTTCAGGGAAAGTGCTGTCTTGCTGGAGTTGCTATAGGGAGAGTGTTAGGAGTTATTTTAGGCTTCAAGAACCCCAACGGTCCTTCTTAGGGCCACATCTGACCGTGTGCAGTACTGTTGAGGCTGCATTTTGCAGTGTTGCACTTTTTTTTTTTTTTTTTGTATATCGGCCGTGCAGAGCATTGCGTCCAGAGCATTGCGTCCTGCAGTAATTTTACATGGTCCAGGGCCAGCAGTGGTGAGGCAGAGACAGAAGACATATACAGTCTATATAGGCAGTGGGCTTTTCCAAAAAAATTTGGGAAAAAAAATCTATTTGGGCTGCCTGTGACCGTCCTCAGTGTACTGCGTCTCTGCTGGGGGTAGTTGTCCTAATTCATACGCAGCCAGCTAAGTGTTATAGCAGGCTTGCGCAAAATTCTTTCCTGGCTCTGCGTTGCCTGTCACATCACCGCTGTATTCCTGTCCAGAGTGAAACAGTCTGCAGTAATTTTACATAGTCCAGGGCCAGTAGTGGTGAGGCAGGGACAGAAGACATATACAGTCTATATAGGCAGTGGGCTTTTCCAAAAAAATTTGGGAAAAAAAATCTATTTGGGCTGCCTGTGACCGACCTCAGTGTACTGCGTCTCTGCTGGGGGTAGTTGTCCTAATTCATACGCAGCCAGCTAAGTGTTACAGCAGGCTTGCGCAAAATACTTTCCTGGCTCTGCTGTGCGTTCTGTAAGCGAAGTCAGCCTCCAACCACAGGCCAATAAGCGGCACATTTAATTACAGCGTTCTGTTTCTGCACTACTGGTAATACAGCATGCTGAGGGGTAGGGGTAGGCCTAGAGAACGTGGACGCGGGCGAGGACGCGGAGGCCCAAGTCAGGGTGTGGGCACAAGCCGAGCTCCTGATCCAGGTGTATCGCAGCCGACTGCTGCTGGATTAGGAGAGAGGCACGTTTCTGGCGTCCCCACATTCATCTCACAATTAATGGGTCCACGCGGTAGACCTTTATTAGAAAATGAGCAGTGTGAGCAGGTCCTGTCGTGGATGGCAGAAAGTCCATCCAGCAATCTATCGACCACCCAGAGTTCTGCGCCGTCCACTGCTGCAACTCTGAATCCTCTGGCTGCAGCTCCTCCTTCCTCCCAGCCTCCTCACTCCATTACAATGACACATTCTGAGGAGCAGGCAGACTCTCATGAACTGTTGTCGGGCCCCTGCCCAGAATGGGTAGCAATGGTTCCTCTCCCACCGGAGGAGTTTGTCGTGACCGATGCCCAACCTTTGGAAAGTTCCCGGGGTCCGGGGGATGAGGCTGGGGACTTCCGGCAAGTGTCTCAAGAGCTTTCAGTGGGTGAGGAGGACGATGACGATGAGACACAGTTGTCTATCAGTCAGGTAGTAGTAAGGGCAGTAAGTCCGAGGGAGGAGCGCACAGAGGATTCGGAGGAAGAGCAGCTGGACGATGAGGTGACTGACCCCACCTGGTTTGCTACGCCTACTGAGGACAGGGCTTCAGAGGGGGAGGCAAGTGCAGCAGCAGGGCAGGTTGGAAGAGGCAGTGTGGTGGCCAGGGGTAGAGGCAGGGCCAGACCGAATAATCCACCAACTGTTTCCCAAAGCGCCCCCTTGCGCCATGCCACTCTGCAGAGGACGAGGTGCTCAAAGGTCTGGCAGATTTTCACTGAGAGTGCAGACGACCGACGAACAGTGGTGTGCAACCTTTGTCGCGCCAAGATCAGCCGGGGAGCCACCACCACCAGCCTCACCACCACCAGCATGCGCAGGCATATGATGGCCAAGCACCCCACAAGGTGGGACGAAGGCCGTTCAGCGCCTCCGGTTTGCACCACTGCCTCTCCCCTGTGCCCCAACCTGCCACCGAGATCCAACCCCCCTCTCAGGGCAAAGGCACTACCGTCTCCTGGCCTGCACCCACACCCTCACCTCCGCTGTCCTCGGCCCCATCCACCAATGTCTGTCAGCGCACCGTCCAGCCGTCGCTAGTGCAAGTGTTTGAGCGCAAGCGCAAGTACGCCGCCACACACCCGCACGCTCAAGCGTTAAACGTGCACATAGCCAAATTTATCAGCCTGCAGATGCTGCCGTATAGGGTTGTGGAAACGGAGGCTTTCAAACACATGATGGCGGCGGCGGCCCCGCGCTACTCAGTTCCCAGTCGCCACTACTTTTCCCGATGTGCCGTCCCAGCCCTGCACGACCACGTCTCCCGCAACATTGTACGCGCCCTCACCAACGCGGTTACTGCCAAGGTCCACTTAACAACGGACACGTGGACAAGCACAGGCGGGCAGGGCCACTATATCTCCCTGACGACACATTGGGTGAATTTAGTGGAGGCTGGAACCGAGTCAGAGCCTGGGACCGCTCACATTCTACCCACCCCCAGAATTGCGGGCCCCAGCTCGGTGGTGGTATCTGCGGCGGTGTAAGCTTCCTCCACTAAACCACCCTCCTCCCCCTCCAACGCAACCTCTGTCTCGCAATCAAGATGTGTCAGCAGCACGTCGCCAGCAGTCGGTGTCGCGCGGCACGGCAGCACAGTGGTGGGAAAGTGTCAGCAGGCCGTGCTGAAACTACTCAGCTTAGGAGAGAAGAGGCACACGGCCCACGAACTGCTGCAGGGTCTGACAGAGCAGACCGACCGTTGGCTTGCGCCGCTGAGCCTCCAACCGGGCGTGGTCGTGTGTGACAACGGTCGTAACCTGGTGGCGGCTCGGCAGCTCGGCAGCCTCACGCACGTGCCATGCCTGGCCCACGTCTTTAATTTGGTGGTTCAGCGCTTTCTGAAAAGCTACCCTCGCTTGTCAGACCTGCTCGGAAAGGTGCGCCGGCTCTGCGCACATTTCCGCAAGTCCCACACGGACGCTGCCACCCTGCGCACCCTGCAACATCGGTTTCATCTGCCAGTGCACCGTCTGCTGTGCGACGTGCCCACACGGTGGAACTCTACGCTCCACATGTTGGCCAGGCTCTATGAGCAGCATAGAGCTATAGTGGAATACCAACTCCAACATGGGCGGCGCAGTGGGAGTCAGCCTCCTCAATTCTTTACAGAAGAGTGGGCCTGGTTGGCAGACATCTGCCAGGTCCTTGGAAACTTTGAGGAGTCTACCCAGATGGTGAGCGGCGATGCTGCAATCATTAGCGTCACCATTCTTCTGCTATGCCTCTTGAGAAGTTCCCTGCAAAGCATAAAGGCAGACGCTTTGCGCTCGGAAACAGAGGCGGGGGAAGACAGTATGTCGCTGGAGAGTCAGAGCACCCTCCTGTCTATATCTCAGCGCGTTGAGGAGGAGGAGCATGAGGAGGATGAGGGGGAGGGGGAAGAGACAGCTTGGCCCACTGCTGAGGGTACCCATGCTGCTTGCCTGTCATCCTTTCAGCGTGTATGGCCTGAGGAGGAGGAGGAGGATCCTGAAAGTGATCTTCCTAGTGAGGACAGCCATGTGTTGCGTACAGGTACCCTGGCACACATGGCTGACTTCATGTTAGGATGCCTTTCTCGTGACCCTCGCGTTACACGCATTCTGGCCACTACGGATTACTGGGTGTACACATTGCTCGACCCACGGCATAAGGAGAACCTTTCCACTCTCATACCCGAAGAGGAAAGGGGTTCGAGAGTGATGCTATACCACAGGACCCTGGCGGACAAGCTGGTGGTAAAATTCCCATCCGACAGCGCTAGTGGCAGAAGGCGCAGTTCCGAGGGCCAGGTAGCAGGGGAGGCGCGGAGATAAGGCAGCATGTACAGCACAGGCAGGGGAACACTCTCTATGGCCTTTGACAGCTTTATGGCTCCCCAGCAAGACTGTGTCACCGCTCCCCAGTCAAGGCTGAGTCGGCGGGAGCACTGTAAAAGGATGGTGAGGGAGTACGTAGCCGATCGCACGACCGTCCTCCGTGACGCCTCTGCCCCCTACAACTACTGGGTGTCGAAGCTGGACACGTGGCCTGAACTCGCGCTGTATGCCCTTGCTTGTCCTGTGGCTAGCGTCTTGTCAGAGAGGGTGTTTAGTGCGGCTGGGGGAACCATCACAGATAAGCGTACCCGCCTGTCAACCGACAGTGCCGACAGGCTTACACTCATCAAGATGAACAAAGCCTGGATTTCCCCAGACTTCTCTTCTCCACCAGCGGACAGCAGCGATACCTAAACAATACGTAGGCTGCACCCGCGGATGGAAGCATTGTTCTATATCACCATCAAAAACGTGGACCTTTTAGCTTCATCAATCTGTGTATAATATTCATCCTCCTCCTCCTGCTCCTCCTCCTGAAACCTCACGTAATCACGCCGAACGGGCAATTTTTCTTAGGCCCACAAGGCTCAGTCATATAATTTTTGTAAACAATTTTTATACGTTTCAATGCTCATTAAAGCGTTGAAACTTGCACCTGAACCAATTTTTATTTTAACTGGGCTGCCTCCAGGCCTAGTTACAAATTAAGCCACATTAACTAAAGCGATTAATGTGTTTCACCTGCCCTCTTGGTTGGGCATGGGCAATTTTTCTGACGTACATTAGTACTGTTGGTACACCAATTTTTTGGGGCCCTCGCCTACAGTGTAATCCAATTAATTTTTTGCCCACCTGCATAAAAGCTGACGTTACATCAGCTGTGTTGGGCTCTGCAATGGGATATATTTATGTACCGTCGGTGGGTTCCAGGGAGCCACCCATGCTGTCGGTCCACACGGAGTTGTAACTGCATGTGTCCACTTCTAAAGAACCCCAGTCTGACTGGGGCATGCAGTGTGGGCCGAAGCCCACCTGCATTAAACATGACATTACCTCAGCTGTGATGGGCAATGCAATGGGATATATTTATGTACCGCCGGTGGCTTCCTGGCACCCACCCATGCTGTCGGTCCACAGGGACTTCACAATAGGGAGTTGTACCTGCCTTTGTCTATGAATTAAAAAGCCCGGTCAGGTTGGGGCATGCAGTGTGGGCCGAAGCCCACCTGCATTTAATCTGACGTTAGCTCTGCTGTCCAGGGCACTGCAATGGGATACATTTATGTACAGCCGGTGGGTTCCAGGGAGCCACCCATGCTGTGGGTGCACACGGAATTCCCATTGCGGAGTTGTACCTGCCTGTGACTATTTATAAAAAAACGCGGTCTGACTGGGGCAATGAGACACCTTGACAGAATGAATAGTGTGTGGCACATAGGTTCCCCATTGCTATGCCCACGTGTGCAGCTCCTGATGGCGGTGGCACAGGATTATATTTCTCATTGCTTCTGTACAGCATTGTGGGCTATCGCCCCGCCCCTTTTAAAGAGGGTCGCTGCCTAGCCGTGCCAACCCTCTGCAGTGTGTGCCTGCGGTTCCTCCTCATGGCAGACGCACTTATAAATAGACATGAGGGTGGTGTGGCATGAGGGCAGCTGAAGGCTGCGCAGGGACACTTTGGTGTGCGCTGTGGACACTGGGTCGTGCGGGGGGGGGGGGTTGGGCAGCATGTAACCCAGGAGAAGTGGCAGCGGAGTGTCATGCAGGCAGTGATTGTGCTTTGTTGGAGGTAGTGTGGTGCTTAGCTAAGGTATGCATTGCTAATGAGGGCTTTTCAGAAGTTAAAATTGTTGGGAGGGGGGGCCCACTCTTGCCGGTATTGTGGCTTAATAGTGGGACCTGGGAACTTGAGATGCAGCCCAACATGTAGCCCCTCGCCTGCCCTATCCGTTGCTGTGTTGTTCCCATCACTTTCTTGAATTGCCCAGATTTTCACAAATGGAAACCTTAGCGAGCATCGGCGATATACAAAAATGCTCGGGTCGCCCATTGACTTCAATGGGGTTCGTTATTCGAAACGAACCCTCGAGCATCGCGAAAATTTCGTCCCGAGTAACGAATTTTGGTGCTCGCTCATCTCTAGGAAGGATGTATATTTCTCCTGTTGCAGCTAAAAGAATCATTAGGTACCGATGCTTTTCAACGGTGGAGAAGAGAAGTCTGGGATATCCAGCCTTTCATCATCTTTATGAGTGTAAGCATGTCGGCGTTGGCAGTTGACTGGCGGGTACGCTTATCCGTGATGATCCCTCCAGCTGCACTAAACACCCTCTCTGACAAGACGCTATCGGCAGGGCAGGCCAGCACCTCCAGGGCGTACAGCGCAAGTTTGTGCCACGTTTCTAGCTTTGACACCCAATATTTGTATGGAGCAGAGGCATCACAGAGGACGGTGGTACTCCCTCACCATCTTTTTACATTGCTCCCTCCGACTCACCCTTGACTATGGATTGGTAACACAGTCTTGCTGGGGAGCCATAAAACTGGCAAAGGCCTTGGAGAGTGTTACCCTGCCTTCGCTGGACATGCTGCCTGATCCCCGCACCTCCCCTGCTAGTTGGCCACCTGAACTGTATCTTCTGCTGCTGGCGTTGTCAGATGGGAGCTTTAGCATCACTTTTCCACCAGGGCCCTGTGGTATTGCATCACTCTCGTACCCCTTTCCTCTTCGGGAATGAGAGTGGAAAGGTTCTCCTTATACCATGGGTCTAGAAGGGTGTACACCCAGTTGGCCAGAATGCATCTAACGTGAGGGTCATGGGAAAGGTAGCCTAACATGAAGTCAGCCATGTGTGCCAGGGTCCCAGTATGCAACACATTGCTGTCCTCACTAGGAGGATGACTTTCAGAATCTCTTCCTCTTCAGCCTTCCACCTCTTCAGCCCATACACGCTGAACAGTTGAGAGGCAAGCAGCATGGGTATCCTGTGCAGTGTGGCCAACAGTCGCTTCCCCCTGCTCCTCCTCCTACTCCCCCTTCCCCTCCTCCTCCAAAACACGCTGAAATATAGACATGAGGGTGGTCTGGCTATCAAGTGACATACTGTCATCCCCCCTCTCCTTTTCTAACCGCAAAGCGTCAGCCTTTGTGCTTTGCAGCAAACTTCTTAGCAGGCAAAGCAGCAGGATGGTAATGCTAATGATGGCCACATCGCCACTCACCATTTGGGTAGACTCCTCAAAGTTTCCGAGGACCTCGCAGATGTCTGCTATCCATGCCCACTCCTCTGTAAAGGCCTATGGAGGCTGACTGCCCATGCTGCAGCTGGTATTCCGCAATTGTTCTACGCTGCTCGTACAGCCTGGCCATAATGTGCAGCGTTGAATTCCAGCGCGTGGGCACATCGCACAGCAGTCGGTGCTCTGGCAGCTGAAACCGACGTTTCATTGTCCTGAGGGTTGCAGCATCCATGGTGGACTTGCGGAAATGTGTGCAGACAAGGCGCACCTTGCCGAGCAGATCCAACAAGTGGGGGTAGTTTTTCAGAAACTGCTGAACCACTAGATTAAAGACATGGGCCAGGCATGGCACGTGTGTGAGGCTGCCAAGCTGCAGAGCCACCACCAGGTTCCGGCCGTTGTCACACATGACCATGCCTGATTGGAGTGGCGAAAGCCAGAGGTCGGTCTCCTCTGTCAGACCCTCTCGACCCTTGATGATCAGCTGATTGAAGAGGCCATGGTGCTTGATTGAGCATTACGGCCTCTTCTCAGGCATGTGACATCACATTGAGTTGGCCTGATAGCAACTATATGAGACACACCTGCTATACATTGTACAGCGGTTTAACTGATCTCATCATGAGGGGAGACATTTGAGGGACAGAGGGAACCCCCTTCCCCCTATCAAGCCATTTTTAAAAAGTTAATGATATTCATGTTTGAAATGCCATGTAAGGAGCAGGCTTGACACCCAAGCCCACTCCATACTAAACTCATTCACATCTGAAGTTTATTCATGTTGGATTGAGTGAAAGGGTTAAAACAAAATGGGGTCCATTGTTCTTGGAGAGCAATAGTGAAATTATATGTGAGAAAATGCACTGCGTGGACAAAAGTACAGGTGTAGCCACCTTTAGCCTTCCGCAAACTGCATTTCTCACTTTCTCACAATACAAATTCAACATGCTATCCCAAAATACTAACAATTTGCTCAGCAGGCTGCAATTTACATCACAACCACTGGTTGGCCACATACAGGCACACACAGCATAAATATTCCCTGACAGAGTTTCGCAGAATCATGTTTTTTTTTCAAAGCTGGTCATCTTGTGAGCCACTAATCTCGGGATATGTGAAGCCTAAAGGCAAGGCAAGGAAGAACATGCTGTTCCAAACACATAAGTGTAATGCTGGAACAAGAAATTACCTTCCCCGAACTGTTGCCACAAAGTTGGTGTCTCGTCTAACAATGACTAGATGAGACAGGGAGATGGGATATGCACCTTGCCAAAAAACCCTGATCTTTCTCAATCGATGATCTAAAAATGTCCGAACCTGCCTAACAAAAGCAGCATCCGCTTTGAAAAAGGCAACCCCATATTAGCAACCTGTGGCTTCCCTGAAATGCTCCTAGATGGAAGAAGAGATAATAAAAGCACCCAACGATGGTCAGATATGATAGATCTAGTAACAAATGGTGAACACTAAATAGAAGATACACTAGACCGGAATTGAATAAGACGATAACAGTACATGGAATACATGCTGCACATAACTTGAGCCAATAACTTGAACCAAAATAACCACTCTTCACCACACAGGACCAGGATACAAAATAGTATAACCGTCACTCTCTGCTCAGAGGAGCCAGTATAAATCTCAAAGAATGTTGCAGAATGGCTGGCTGGGTTGACCTTTACCCCAGCCAGCCAACAGCCCACAGACAGAAAGAAGAAGTTAACTACTTGGTGTTCAGTGCTGAATGATACCCCGTGAATGATACTAGGTGCATCATGTTAGACGGGCCCAATGCTGTGATATCACCCCTGATTTGTGTCCACCCATCAGATCCCACTGTGCTGTGACAGTTGGAAGCAAATATTTATCTAAAATTAAAATACTGCTATCTCTCCTCTGCTAAATATTATATTAGGCACTATGCATTCAAGTAGGTAGTGTTCCCCAGGCATCCACCAAGCCCAAATATATCCATTCGACCTCCAGATAGTAAAACTCAATCACAGAAAATGGCCATTACGTACTGAGTGAGGAGTGCATATAGATGCATCCTCCTCTCACCATGCAGGCAGCTGACTACCAAATGGAGGAGCAAATAACACCTGTGCAGGACACCGAAAAGTCAGGTGCATGTTCAGATAGGTCAGCTAAAGAGGATCCTGTGTTTAAAGCTTTAAACACAGGATCCTCTTTAGCTGACCTATCTGAACATGCACCTGACTTTCTATTAATGTCAGTGCATCTGACTAGAAATTCTACATTAGTGCTGCTAACATTGCAACACTTGTAGGAGGATAGGTATACAGCGCTAAATACAGGATCCTTATAGCTGACATATCTAAACACGCATCTGACTTGTGACTACTGTCAGTGCATAAGTTCTTTATCCGAGTCCTCCTTCCTTCTTTACCAACGTAGCCACTATACCATCGTACCCTGCTGGCTTTTTGTCTAACGGTGTCTGGTATATATATATACCTGTTGGCGACATCTTCGCAGACAACCCACTTTCTTGCCAATTTAATCCTACTGATTATATATCCTAAAAGAGGAAGATAGCTTAGTCAATTAAATGATTGACGCTATTAATCCCACTAAAGATTTTTTGGTCAAATATACATCTGTGGCTCCTGATGAACCGCTCTAAAGCGAGCGGAGAAACGCGTTGAGCCGTATTTCTCTGTGACTTCACCAGTCATTCAGAGCCGTAGTTCTCTGCGACCTCTACATACGACTGTCACCAGTCATTCAGTGCAGGAACTCTGTATATGCACTAAAGTTATCCACTTATACTGACCATGCTATTGTGACCATTATCTACATTGGAGACATTGGATGCATAATTCAAACTTGCACCGAAATATATCTTCTCCTCTTTTTTGTGTTAATGTATGTTAGTACTGTTAGTCAGCCCGTATATGTTTTTTAAGAGTTTCTAATAAACTATATTCTTTTAGTCTATACCTGTGAAGGGCTTTTTAGAACAGTTGTTGACTTTTACTTGCCATTAAAGCATAGATGGATTATATGGGTTTCTTCATTTAAGTTGACTGAATAATGTCACTGCTTACATGAGTGAGTCAATTCTTAGCATGTTTAATATTTTGGGTGGAGAGTCTAGAGATGAGCATGCACGCTCGGATATAGCAGTTACTCGAGCGAGCATTGCTTGTCAGCTCGGGCGGGGGGGGGGTGGCGGGGATGAGCGGCGGGGAATAGCGGGGGGGGGGAAGAGAGAGAGAGATCTCTCTCATTCTCGCCCCTGCTCCCCCCCACTGCCTGCCACTCACCCCCTCCCCCCGCCGCCCCCCCCCGAGCACGCTCGGACCAGAAAGCAGTTACTCGAGAAGAGCGATGCTCGCTCGAGTAACTGCTGTATCAGAGTGTGCTCGCTCATCTCTAGTGGAGACCCAATGCCTACATAGTAAAACTTGATTCAGCACTTGCGAAAACATTGTTTCTACTTCTTCAAAGTCCAGTGGGAAAGTCCTATACACCACTTCAGCTTATGCTTGGCATTGCGTAAGGTGATCTTATGACCATAGAAACCTTTTTCATAAATCTCTCGATGCAGAATTCTTGCTTTGATGTCACTTCCAAAGGCAGTTTCAGGACTCTGTAGTGAATGCTCTTACATTGGAGCCATGTGATTCAGAACTCATTCTGTTTGTTTGCATTGTCTACCACTTTTTGACTGAGCTGTTACTCCTATATGCTTCCATGTCACAACAATAGCACAGTTGACTGAGAACTGACTAGCGACAAAGACAGCATCCTATGACAGTACCATATTTAAACTCATTGAGCTCTTCAGTATGACCCATAATACTACCCATGTTTGTCCATAGACATCACATGCCTGTGTGTGTGATTTCATGCAACTATTGGCAATGGGTGTGGCGGAAATGTATAAACTCATTAATAGGAGCTGTCTACATACTATACCTTTGGCCAAGTAGTATATTTGGTTTTGCTATGTGTAGTAGAGATACATCATTGATTTTATGATAGAATATTATTGAGTGTGTAACAGATGGGTGGTATGCGACAATGAGGAGGTAGCACACGTTCTTCAAGCTACAATCTTTACTAAGAAGTTGGCTGTTTCAATCCATCGGAGGGTACAAATTCTTTACCCTGACTATATCTTCTGCCATCAATTTTAAACATCTGATGGCAGACACTGTTGCACTTGTAGGTAGAGTTATGCTGTAAATATGCACCCATCCCACAATGTGTATAAAGCTATTCAATTCCAATTTTTGCATAAATTTAGCATACATAGAAGAGTTTGTAGAGTATCAATGTACATTACATTGTCATGTTACTACGTTACATTAATTATATGCAAAAAAATGCCAAAGTTGCATCCTACTACCGTAATTGCATCGTGCTCCGAGTTATGAATTATTTACAACTTAAAATTAGACGTTGTTCTGGAAATCTCTTGTTGCTCCAATTGCATCATAAGAACGCATGCATGGCAGTGCTTTTAATAGAAAATTCATGCCAAATTTAACAAGACTATTTGGAATTTTTTCTACACAGTTTCTTGCTTCCCTTGATTGTTCTGTAGATGTTTCTTTCTGAAGACGCTATGGTCATTTCTAGTAAAGTTTAATGCCAGTTTGTGGAGTATTATTATTCTCAAACAGCATTCGATCTGGTTGGCTTCACTGCTAACAGTGATTTAAGTACAATATATGATCTTGATTACATTTGGTTCACCAGTGACAGAACCATTTCATTTCAACCAGAAGAAAAGCTGCCAAGCCTTTCACATCTTTATAATGCCTTTTGTTTGCCTTTAGGAAAGAGCTGGAATTACTGTATGCGCATCTCATTTTAGAAGGAAAAATAGCACAATCTCTTTACACAAAGATTTTGTAAGAATATTCTTTACAACGTAGATCATTAAGAAGACTCCAGAGGACCTCTTTTATATTGTACTACAACAAGAGAAAAAAATTTTTTCACACTAAATAGCGAAAAATTGAGACCCATCAATATCAGCCATAGACTTGTTCTCTAAGGTTAATGTTAATTTTATATTTTTATATCTAAATTGACTTATAGGTAGAAGTATTTTTTCTTTAATAATGCAATGCGACTTTATAAGTGAGACATAGTTGAATCATGAGTCAAAGCTTTGCCATTATACAATTAAAGGCAATCTTACTCCTATATACGTGTCGTGGGTGGTGGTACAACATAAAGTTCAGGATATGAAGTGGACATCGGACATATGAACAAAAACACTAGACATCATGTTCAGCATTTCCGTCATTGGCAATTGTACTCCTTGAGTAGACAAACCAGTTGACCTCTTGCAACCGCTGTTGTTGGTTGACCATGATTGAGGCATTTGTGGATGTGGCATATCCAACTTGTATAATCTGTGTCTTCTCGCAGTTAATCAGTAAACCAACCATCGCTGCTTCTTGTTCCGGAACTGAGGGTTTTCATGACACAGACATTGATTTTTGGGATGAACAGGCTAGCAGAAACATTAAATAAAGTATAATTCTCAATTGGATTACAAGTAGCGGCTTTATTATCCGTATTCTAAGCATATAGTAGATTTTGCATTTGATAGAAGTCTGAAAAGTCAGCAGAAAAAGCCACATGAATTCAATTTGAGATGATCCTTCCAAAGCGTTCCACAAGTAAGATATTTCTTAAAGAACGATCAAGCTGAGCAAAGAGGATTGTGGTATAATTCATACCATTTAAAATGCATTTCCTTAAAATGATTCATCCGTACGTGCATGTTTAAATGTAAAATAATGCAATTTAAATGAGATATTACAAAGAGGTTTTTTTCTTTCTATAAAGTTAGAGTGTTTAATGGCCTTATAGTTTAAGTGAAAACTTTAATAGGATTTTGCACTACAGTAGGTATAAGTTCTCAAAAAGGATGTGCGGTAGGTATAAATTATCACTGTAGGGTTTAGGGTTAGCAAAGGAGCTTTAGTTAAATCCCTGCAGGTCTAGAGTAGTAAAGGGAGATAATAATGAAATCCCTAGTACACTAGTGCATTGAAGACATTAAAGATAACATCTACATTTCTATATTAAAGCAAAAGAGGGCAACTTCCTGCTGAAGGAGTTAATTGCCTCTGCAGCTAGCAGGAGTTGGTGAGAGTAGCTCCAGTGGGTGTGCTAACTCTAACCTCTTCAGGGTGGTTGCTACTCCACCTAAAATGGACGCTCGTGCAGCAGCTGGATTGCAATTGGGTTATTTGCAATGACAATTAGTAATTCCTATATTGCCTGATGTGATGCCAGTGCCTTTGAATGCATTGCGTAAGCGAAATAATGAGATGAGTCACAAAGAGCTTTTTTAAAACCGAAGGCACACAGTTTACTTATCTCCTCAGAACTGAATACAAAGTCCACACTTTCTTTGCAACAGGCAATAACTTCCACAGCAACTTTGTAGACATAAAGAACAGTGTACACAGACTTTCCAAATCCCTTGCAGGAGGAGTGAGATGGCCTGACCAAGCTAAGTGGAGATGAGCGGGAAGGGTTTTTGTTGAGGAATGGAGAAAGTAGGGCAGACTCTCCTGTGGGGATGCTGGCTTCTGCTGTTGTTTAACTCACAGTTATGTGGGATGTCACTATTACTACTGGGCCTGCTGTGGGATGTCACTATTTCTACTTGGGGCTTTTGTAGAATGTCGCTATTACTGCTGAGGCCGCAGTGGGATGTCACTGTTACCACTATGGGAAGTCACTATTAATGCTGGGGCTGCTCTGGGAGGTCACTGTTACCGCTGGGGCTGCTCTGAGTGTCACTGTTACTGCTGGAATATGTTTATACGTAGCAGAAATGCTGCAGAATGTCCTCAGCAGAAATTTCTGTGGCAAATTCAGCAGCATTTCTGCTTCCAAAAAGCAGTCAATATCTGCATGCTGTCTATTTTAAAGTGGCCCTGTCCTTTTTAGAATGATGGGGGTAAAATCATACATAGTGATAATCCCCGCCCCCTGACGTGTTGGCACTTTGCGATAAATAAGTGAGTTTTGTGTTGCAGTTTGGGCAACTGAACCACTCACTGAAATAAACAGCAAAGAGAAAAGGGAAGAGTAGGAATATAAAGCCCTCCACACCTGCTGAAAGGTAGAGCAGATAGAGAACCACACTCCAAACCCTCTCTCAAGGTATGACTCATAGTCAGCATACAAGTATGCATTATACTGGGAGATAGCAGGACAAGGGTTAATGCACAATGTGCATTAATCCTTGTCTTGTATAGAAACAGGGTGACAGGTCTGACTCTGTGTCGTGGCCACCATGCCACAACGCCGTCGCGACCAACAAGCATGAACATTGCAAAATGTAATGTGAAAACATGCTTATATAGTTATTCTCATAAGAAAGGACTAACTCATGCAGGCACTACACAGCAGCACACCAAGTGTCTATAGGTTTTTACTCATGACTAGTGATAAGCAAACTTTTAAAAAGTTCAATTCAGGCAGCTTGAATTAGTGTGAACTAAATAGGAAGTTCAGCAAAACCTGAGCGTGTTATATGGGGCTTAGATGGCTCTTAGACAGTGATCTACATTAATGTTAAGCAAACTGAACCAGAAGAACCCACTTACAGGTAGAACTTTGCTAAAAGCTTGGTTCTGGTTTGTGCCAAACTGAATGTTTAGCACAGTTCTACTTGAAAAAGTGTCTTACTGGTTTGGTTTGCTCAACACTGATCTGTAGGATGTTAGTCATCATATAAGATCCATGGCACACAACTTTACTTTTTATGTGCTCTCAGAAGAAGCATTTCACAGATTTTTCCAAAGAGAAAAAGATAGAACAAGCCCAAAGATAGTCTGCAAAAAATAGTGGAAGTTCTCAAAGACAAAACTTATCAAGAATGACTTAAATAACTTTATCTGTATAGTCTGGAGGAAAGAAGGGAAAGAAGAGACGTGATTGAAACCTTTAAATATGCTAAAAGGTATAAATAAGGTTCAGCAGAGAATTGTTTTTATTAGAATGTTAAGTACTATAATAAAGGGGCAGAATCTGAGATTAGTTGGAGAAAAAATTAAAAGTAATGTCAGAAAATTATTATATTACTTAACCCCTTAATGATTACTCTTACAGCTTTTGACGGCAGCCATTAGGGTTGTATTCTGATGCGCTGTCTTTTGACGGGGACTGCATCAGAAGCCTTGCACGGGTCTCCCGTGCCAGGGAGAGCGGGTGCTTAGCTGTTAGATAGCAGCCTGGCACCTCCTCAGACAGTGGGGAAGAAAGAAACTTCTGATTCCCACTGTTTAACACTTTACATGCCACGGTCAGTCCGACTGCATCATGTAACGCTAAGAGACGAGGTTGCTCCCTCTATCACCCATCGGAGCCCCGAGATGTGATCTTGCGGTCTTAAAAGGCTGCTATAGCACCCGGAGGCTTGAATATGGCCTCCAGGTTTGCCAGATATGGTGACCTATGAGGCTTTGAATTCAGCGATGATTTTTTTTTTTTTTTTTTTAAGCGTGAAAAAGTTTAACCCCTTAATAGCGCAGACCCTTTTTTTCCATTTTTGTTTTTTCCTCCCCCTTTTAAAAAAATCGTAACTCCTTCATTTATCCATCAACGTCACTGTTTGAGGGCTTGTTTTTTGTGGGATGAGTTGGATTTTTCAATGGTGCTATTTAAAGTACCATATAATGTACTGAAAAACAGGAGTAAAATGAAAAAAAAACAACATTCCACCATCTTTCAGTGCGTCTTGTTTCTACGGTGCACAAACTGCAACAAAAATGACATGATAACTTTATTCTATGGGTCAGTACGATTGCTACCATACCAAACTTGTATAGTTTTTCTTACTATACTACTCTCTTTTTTTTTCAAAGACATTTAATTTATTTCAATTATTTTCTGCCGCCATCTTCTGCGCGCAATAACTTTTTAATTTTTCCGTCGATGTGGTTGAGCAAGGGCTCATTTTTTGTGGGATGTTCTGTTTTTTCCGTTAGTACTAATTCGGAATATGTACGACTTTTTATCGCTTTTTATTGCGTTTTTTCTGGGGGACAGGGTAACTGAAAAAGTGCATTTTTAGCATTCTTTTTGGGACGACGTTCACCGTGCAGGGTAAATAATGTGCTAGTTTGATAGATCGGATTTTTACGGATGTGACGATATCAAATACATATTTTATGATTTTTATATTTTTAATTTAAAATCTTATAAAAGCCAAAAAAGCCCCCGCGCTCGTGGACTCCACGGGAGTCCACGAGCGCAGGGGCTTTTTTGGTTTTTATAAGATTTTATATGCGACAGCCGGTCCAAGGCTGTTACCCCTCTGATCGCTCTCCGGTGATCCGGATTTGAGACCAAGGAACTGCTACGAGCCAACGAGGACAAAAGGTGCCGGTGGACCCTCTAGGCAGGGGGTTTCACCGAGCACCAGGTGAATACAATAAGTATTCACACAACCTGTGAAATTGTCAAGATCGAGTAGGCGCTGATTTTGCTTTCTATATTTTTAATATAGATATGGCAAAAAGGGTGTGATTCAAACTTTTATTTCTTTTTTTTTACAATTATTATAACTTTATTGATCTTTTTTTTTAAGTCCCCCTGAGGGACTACAACATGCGATACTTTGATCACTCCTGCAGCATGACTTAATGCTATAGTATTACGTCATATTGCATTCTAACAGGCAGCCTATTAAGCCACCCTACGGTGATGGCTTGATAGGCAGTCTCTCAAGGCAGCCCTGGGGCCTTTCTTTTACAGAAGGCCCCGGCAGCCATGACACCTGCACGGCTCCTCTGATCTCACCGCGGGGGGGGGGTCGTATAGTTCGGGGCATTTAAAGGGTTAATAGCCGTGATCGACGGTACAGCCGATCGCTGCTATTGCCCGCGGGTGTCAGCTATTTTAAACAGCTGATGCCCACGCTGTATGAAGACCTCTCTTCATACATACCCCGATGCTCCAAGACGTAAATGTACGTCCTGGAGGGGGAAGGGGTTAAAACAAAGAAAACTATATCAATTTTGTATTGGTGTAATTGTACTGGCCTGTAGAATTAATTTAACATATTATTTACACTGCACAGTGAATGCTGTTAAAAATAAAAAAATATGCCAGAATTGCAGATTTCTCCCCCCCCCCCCCCATAAAAAAGGAATAAAAAGCAATAAAAATCTTATATGTTCCCAAAAATTGGGTTAAGGAAGACTAGAGTTCATCCCCCAAAAAACAAGTCCTCATGCATTTCCATTGATGTAATAAGAAAAGTGATATGGCCCATTATTGCCCCAATCAGTGATAAGCTTCTTCTGTTGCCCCAATAAGTAAAAATGACCCCACTGTGGTCCCAATAATTAATAGTGAGTCCTTTGTGGCTCAAATTAGTGGTAAGATCATTATGTGGGCCCACTTGGTAAAATGACCCCCTCTGTGGCCCCATTTAGTAATAGAACCCCCGCTGTAGCCCCAATAAGTAGTAAGAACCTTCTGTTGCCCCAATAAACAATAGGACCTCTGCTGTGCCAACAATAAGTAGCAAGCAGACATCCCTCTGGCCCCTTCAATTAATGAAAGACCCCCTCTGTGGACCCAGAAATCCAACCTGTGTCTTTTGCTGCACTTCCGATTACCTGATCTTTGTAGCATATCATTACTCACTCTATTGATATATTTCTCTCTATCTCTCTCCATATCTGAGTCACAGAGCCAGGGGGAAGGAGCAGCAAGGTTATGCTGGAGAGAGCATGCAGTGTCGGACGTCAGGTCTTGTCTCCTGTGTGAGTGCGTGTTCTGAGGCTACAGTAAATTCTGCAAACAACCAGTCTCATAGGAACGGGTCTGGGCAGTCCCAAACACTTGCAAGGGACCTGGCCACGTGCCCCTACATCTATCCTAATCGAAAAATTTCAAGGAAATCATATAAGGGCAGACTAGATGGACCATGTGGTCTTTAACTGCCATGAATTTTCTATGTTTCTATAAATCCTGCACAAGAAAGCTGAATAATACTGCAAAATTATAATTGCCAATTGTATTCATTTTCCTGTTAATTAATTCTAGCCATAGGTGTTGACTTAATTCATGCAAATTCCTTTTTATATTACTTTTAAATGATTTCAAATCTTGAACTGCATCTGCCGTGTAAAATATTCAGTACTATCGGTGCCCCGAGTAAGATGTGCTATTAGTGTTTCGCCTTTTTATTAGTAAGGTTTTTCTGTGCTCTTTAAACTTTTCTTTCCAAATGCATTATTGCTTTGCCCCAGTGGCTTAGTCATATAGTTATATCATTTTTAGCTTGGTTGCAAGTATGTTAATAGAAACATTCATTTTTTAATTACAATGATGTTCCTCCTGACAAATAAGGGTGCCGTCCTAAGAGTTCAGTCTTTCATAGAAGGTCAGCAGACTCAATAAGCTTGTTCATCCGGCTCTGGCTAGGAAATGCCACTATATGTCACTAAACATTGGATGCCTATGGTAATTTAACATTTTCTTAGCAATTTTATGTAAATAATGCAAAAACTATGCTGAATCGTGTAACTAATTATAGATATTAGATTCCACTGATTTAAATCTGCTTTGACATATACATGTCAGATTTTTAGGTCCACTTGGTATCACCCTATTTCAACATTCTTTTTTTAAACAAAATCTTCCCTTTACTACCCAGTTTAGTTGAATATTAGATTTATGATGCTGCCCATCAATCATATAGACACACCCGCTGTCCAGATTTAGGAAAATCACTTTTTTTTTTACCCCGAAACACCATAGTTCTTGTCCATTGGCCATGCCTGATATTGTAGCTATTACCATTTGGGAAAATGGAACTAAGCTGCAATACCAGATACAACCCATAAACAAGAATGGCGCTGTTTCTGGATAGAAGCTGACCACGTTTTCAAATTCAGACTAACTAATGTAACACAAGCAAATAAAAGGGCAGGCCTTCTACAAGATTAAGGCCGGCTTCACATGAGCGTATGCACAATTGCACATGCCTAAGTTCACTTTTTTTTTCGCTATAATCAAGGCTTTTCTGTGTGTGTATCGGCGTATATTACTGTACTTTTCTGCCCGCAAGGCATATTCATTTGCATTTGTGCGCGGTAAACAAACGCACTGATAGAAATGGCTAATTAGTTCCAGATATGTTCTTCTTTCAGTGGAATTGCGCAGTGTTTCACCCATCTCCTTGTATATTGAGTGTGCATTTGCGCACCCCCTATTGACTACTATGGAGAGCTACGGTTCGTAATCACACAGAAAAATAGAATATGTTCTATTTTGGCAGGAACACAATGCACGCACCAAAACATGGAGATGTGAACAAACCCGTTGACAATAACAGGTTCTATTCTCTGCATATTGCGCATGCATGTTATAGGATCAAGTTATATGGCCATTATACGATGAGCATTTAGAGTTCTTTCCCAATTTGAAGACTTGTTTGGAAGAGGACATGCAAAACATGATATTTCTCATGATATGAATGATTTCTCCCATGGAAATTTGTTTGCAGTGTAGAAAATATTATGAATTTGGATTGTCCCTTGTGAATTTTTTATAGATGATAATTAAATGAACACTTTGATTATAGAGCATATCACTAATAGCCGCCAATTTCACGTCCGGCCGATATATACGCTACCATCTGAGGCATTGGATTCCAATGGAATACGTCGGCCGCTGCATAAACTCCTATGGGAGCTAATGACAGCGGCTGGAGGTGGGAGAGAGTTTAGCAGCATGACTGCTAAACTCCCTCCCCTTTCTCTCCTCCCTTCCGGCTGTTTGCAATGGGATTGGGAGGTGCAGAGCTTAGCTCTGCCCCTGTCCCGCCCACTCACATTGCAAACAGACGGAGGGGAGGAGAGAGGCAGAGAGTCAGTAAGGGTGAGGGAAGGCATTGCGGCCTCGGCATATATATGCCAGGCTCGGACAATCTGAATGGGCGCACAAACGTTAGATTTGTGCGCCTGGTCATACGTTTTTAAGGCGCCGGTGGGCGCACGTAAAAATGCCTACGGCCATGTGATTCCAGCCTTACTCATACACTGTAAATGATATGATACATTTTTTTCCATGGGCTGGTATCATAACGACAATACCAATATTTTTTTTAGGTTCTGCTAGCTTTAAACAATAAAAATCCTTTATTTTATGATTATTATTTTTTTACATCGTTATATTCAAAGTCCCATAATTTTTTTTAATTTTTCCATGGACTGAGCTCTGTGAGGGCTTTTCATGATGAACTAAAGTTTTTATTAATACCAGTTTGGGTACATGTTGGCTATTTTGATCACTTTTATTGAGTTTTTTTTTTTTTGGAGAAGCTCCAGCCGTCTAAACGGGTGTACAAACATTAGATTTGTGCACCCGTTCATGCATTTTTATGGCGCTGTCGTGCACATGTAAAAACACCTATAGCCATGTGAATCCAGCCTCAGAGCTTATTTATATTTTCCCGGCTGGCCAATATACCCTACAATCTGATGCATTGGATCAGATCACCACATCAGATTCCAATGCATCAGATCACACAGGTGTATTCCCATGGCGTGAAAGCACTTGGCTGGGCAATATAGCGCCAGGCAGGAAAGATGGTCCAGGAATACGTTGGCTGCTGCATACACTACTATGGGAGCCTATGACAGCGGCCAGAGAAGATAGGTGGAAGGGAGTTTAGCAGTGTGACTACTAAACTCCCTCCCCTTCTCTCCTCCTCTCTCTTCCCCTCTGGAGCTTTGCAATGGGAGGGGGCGAGAGTGGGGTCCGCCCTGCTTAGTCCTCTCCCATTGCTGGCTGGGGACAAGGGGCGAGGAGGGGGCAAAAGCTTAGCTGTGCCATGTCCCACCCCCTCCCATTGCAAACAGCCGGAGGGTAGGAGAGAGGAGGTGAGCAAGCAAGGAGGAGGGAATGGGGAGACAGCTTAGCAGAGCTAAACTGTATCCCCATGCCCAATAGCATTGCGGCCTCAGCATACATGCGCCTGGCCTGTGCCATCTAAATGGGCGCACAAACCTTAGATTTGTGTGCCAGTTCACACCTTTTTACAGCGCCGGCGGGCGCACGTAAAATCCAGCCTTAGCACCATAGACAAAACAGCTATTGTAAGGGTAGGTGCACACATCGCAGCACTTTTTCCAAAAGTAAATCCTCATACAAATCTGCACCAAAATCCACAATGGATTCCATATGTAGCAATTTCCTCACTGCAATATCGCAGTGCTCATGTGGAAGTGGCCTTAAAAAAAACCACAGTGAAAATCTACGGCATTTCCATGACAGATGGAGTATGCAACATGGCTAGAATCTGCAGCTATTTTTTTTCTACTGTGAGTGGTTGGGGTTTGTTAAAACTCTATACACTAAGGGCAAAAACACATGGGTGCATGCGTTAATACACTCACCGCTACAGAGTGTATTAGCACATAAGCAGGGATTTTTAAAAATTATTTTGACTATTTAAATTCCACGCTATTGCACACGAATTTAAAAAAAAAGAGAGGTAGGTCCTGCCTTATCTTTCTCATGTGTAGTTTTATCTACGTGCGAGAAAGATACAGCAAGTCCTATCTTTTCCCATGCATACTATTAACGCACAAGAATCCTGATAGTAAAGAGGAAACTATTGAAATCAATGGTTTTGTATCATCCCCTTATGCGGTCGTAAAACACACCCATCTGTTTAAGCCCTTACATTGTACTTCACTTTATTGTGGAACTTCAGGGAATATTCTGCACCCGAAATTCCACAACAAATACTCAATATGTTAATACACCGTTAAAGTGTTCAGATTGTGAAAGGTAATCATTACATCTCCGTAAAGCTTGATAAAGCTGTACAGATGTAATAGTCACCAATGTAATTGTCAGCACGCTACATTAATAGCGTTGTGCGCTGAAGGCGCTTTGTAAGAGTCGCATAGTGCAGTCACTCCTATTCACTTTGAATTAGCGATATACTACACGAATAAAGTAGGCATGCTACATTACCTTTGTAGCTTGCAATGGCACTCATATTAACAATTGCTGTAGTTCAACCTCTAATTCAACCATATACATTACACCATTGGTGGATCTCATCAAAATCTGCTGACCTTAATCTAATGCATATGGGCAGCTGGGAAGATGAAACAACAAGCATTTTATAATAATAATAATTGTCATAAAAAAAATAACATTCTTTGTTTCTAAAATGCCAACATGTTTTGTAGCATTTTATACAAAATACAAGATGGGCCATGGAAAAGTAACCCGCATTTGACAATACTGTAACAGAAAGAACGAGCAACCGGATTGTTTTCTTCAATTGTTACAACAGGTGCTAGAAGCGGACCCTGTTCACAACATGTTGGTTGATACTGCCTGCAGCTCTTCAACAGTGATGCTAAGGACAGTTCTCCTTGAGTTCAACCAAGATATGTAGATTATTGGTGTACACTTTATGATTTAAATTTCCCCACATATAAAAATCTTGCGTGTGGACAATTCTGGGGAACTTGATAGCCATAACCCCTTGCTCACAGTTTGTTCTTCTGTAAGCAGTTCATGAACCTGTACTTGTGAGTAGTGAGAGGTGTGGCATATTGCCCCATCTTCTTGGAAAAAAAAACAGTTGGTTAGTTGGTTGTGTCAAAGTTAAAACAAGTCCAGATAAAACCATGGTATTCGCAGTTGATTTGAAGAAAATTGGGCCCTTTATGTGTTCCTTACACTGTACACTAAATTCCAAATTTTGGTTGTGCAGTAGTGTTTTGTGAGTACCTGGTTTTCTGTGAATTCACATGAACTGATAAATGAAACCATGCTTCGTCCATCATAAAGTACAGCAAAGGGTCCAAAAATCCGATAGCACTCATAGCAACCACGTAGAAGTAATTTACACATTCAGCTTTGTCAAGCTCTTTTAGTCCCTGCACATGTTATTCCATATGGTTTCAGGCTCAGAGATTTCAGCACTCACTGGCACGTTGATTGTGATACACTAACTTGCTGGTTCAGTCTCCGAGTTGAATCTCAAGGGTTATTTGTAGAGATGAGCGAGTATACTCGCTAAAGGCAATTGCTCGAGTGAGCATTGCCTTTAGCGAGTATCTCCCCCGCTCGAGACTGCAGGTTCGGGTGCTGGCGCGGGGGAGCGGTGAGTAGCGGCTGTCAGCAGGAGGGTGCGGGGGGGGGGAGAGGGAGAGAGAGATCTCCCCTCCATTCCGCCCCGCTCTCCCCCGCAGCTCCGTGCCCGCTGCCGGCACCTGAACCTGCAGTCTCGAGCGAGGGAGATACTCGCTAAAGGCAATGCTCGCTCGAGCAATTGCCTTTAGCGAGTATACTCGCTCATCTATAGTTATTTGCAATCCACTGCTGAATGTCCTGGATGACTTTAGATGTCCGGACTGGCATAGGCCTCGGTTTTTTCATGTATGCAACAGACCCAGTTTGGCATCATTTCTAAACCTGGCTCTGAATACAATGTTAAGCAGGTCATTTTTAGTGCTTGTATGCTTGTCAAATGAAGACCTCCTGCATTTCCATAATTGATCTGCTTCACACAAAACCTTTTACAATAACTATTCACTATTGCAGGGAGAAGACTATTATTGGAGTAATCACTTAATTTAGGTGATACTGAAAGGGTATCAATCAGGTATGCCTAATTGTATATACAATATATCGGAGAAGAATACAGTGTGAAACAGAGAAGTTGTGCTTCAAGATTCACTTCCTCCTCTGAAGCTCCTTATTGAGTAAAAGGTATATATTGAAAAAACACTGTACCACAAGCTGTTCATGAGCAGACACCGCCCGGGTATCGTGTGACAGAGGGGTTAGTTTCCTCCAACTCAGCAACAGTCATCAAATTATTCTAAAAGTTACAACTAACGTGGCAGTTACATTATCACAAGCTTACATGTGAATACTTTTGCTAAAGCTGACAATTATCTTATCTCAAGCTTACAAGAATGCACATTTTTGCTAAAGCCTTCCCAATTGATCTGGTAACGTCTGTTTTTGACTACTTTTATGAGTCAGTTATGAACCATAATAACCCTGAAATAAAATAATGTGTAAAACACTACTTTAGGTTACTCTAACATTATACTTTCTCACGCGATGTGCCCAGAAGGACTAAATCACAGGGTAAAATAAAGCCAGAGTTCTGCACATGGGGCAACACAACTTCACCAGACAGGATGCAAAATGCTACAGCCTCCTCTAAAGAGTGTGATGCCAGACTCGGAGGTGGGCTACTTTCTGTGACACATGCTGTACAGTACATTCCAAGTCTTGTATGCCTATCATCATTCCAAGTTAAAGCATGTGACAGTGTCCACAGTAATCGATCAATCAGTCAGCAACTGCTCTAATTTTCAATTAGTAACATGTAATCTTCCACAATGAGCGCAATTTGAAGAAAGTTCTCGGTAAGCGGGAGTTGAGACAAGCTTAGCTTGCACTATGTAGATACAAGCTGTACTTCGATTTATTTGTACATGCATCTCTAGACAATCTGACCTAGAAATTGTAATGCACTCAAAATTTCTCTGTACTTGAAAAGTAGATCACTCCAACCAAAGTTTTTTTTGTTCAAAATGCTGTCAAAGCGGTAACAATGACATTAAGAACAAAGCCTTTGCTTCTGAGACGTCTAGAAAATGCAGCAAACATGTTTTTCTGATTTGACCAATCCCTGGTGTTCCCGGAACAGTGTTCAACTGTTATCATGGGATTTTGAAGCAGAAAATAATATTGAAAAATATCTTCTATAATATATTCCTTATAGAATGCTGTTGTAAACTTCCCTTATGCAGACAGCATAAAAAGCCTCAAATTCATAACTGATACCTCAAGTGAGCAGAATGTATTTCTTTTCTGCCCTATAAACATGATAGCAATACCATTTTTTAGTAATTCATCTGCTTAAAGGGTTTGTCTCATTAACTGATTTAGCAGAACGAAGTCATGGCCAGCCAGTCATTTTCCCCAGTGGCAGTTACTACAAGGAAAATGTAAAAAGCATGGCGGCTATGCAGAAAAATGGGCAACTATATAGTAATACTACGCTTGAGTTTGCTAGAACAAGAGTTGCTCTAGTAAAGTAGCTGTCAGGCCTTTCTTAACCCCTTAGTGACCAAGCTTGTTTGCGCCTTCAGGACCAGGCCAAATTTTGGAAATCGGACATGTGTCACTTTAACATAGAATAACTCTGTAAAGGTTTTGCATATCCAAGTGATTCTGACATTGTTTTCGTACTTCATTTAGGTGGTAAAAATGGTTTGATATAATTTGTGTATATATATTAAAAGTGCCAATATTGGGAACATTTTCATTTGTAATATATCAAATATGTGCAAACCTACTGTACAAACTTTTGCTAAGATATATATTTCCATCTGTTTACTTTATTCTGAATGAACATTTGAAAAACTTTTATGTTTTTTTTAACCATTTAGGAGACATACACATTTAACATTACTTTTCAGCATTTTGAAGAACACTTTGTTTTCCTACACCAAGACAAGATTGCAAAGGCTCATAGGTGTCAGAATGATAGATACCCCTACAAATGACCCCATTTAAAAACTACACCCCTTAATGTATTCACTGAGGCGTGTCATGAGTATATTGACCCTACAGTTTTTTTCAGGAATTAATTCAATTTAGAGGAGAAAAAGTAAAATTTCATATTTTTGCAAATATGTCATTTTGAAGACATTTCTTTCCTACAGTGCACATGAAAATGTGGATTTTCACCCCAAAATGGATTACCGCGGTCCCCGGTGACATCTCCTGGTTCCTGGCTACCTTCAAGAGCCGGGAGCCAGGAGATTTTAAATTTGCCGGTGCCTTCCCGGCCTTCTGCACATGCGTGTGACATCATCCGTCTGGCGCTATCCATTGGATAGTGCCGATCGCATTACCGGGGGGACTGCCCGCAGCCCAGGATGACAGCTCCATGCTGTCGGCTACCTGTGGGCACCGACAGCATGGAGCTGTCACGTCCATAGCCCACGTGACTTTAATCCCTGCAGGACACATGTTTTTACGTCCTCAGGGAATAAAGCCCACTTGAGCAGGACGTAATGGGCTCATCACTAAGGGATTAAAGATGGGGTCCTGAATGTGAGGACACTCCTCTGTGATGTCCATATGCCCTAAAACAAAGTAGAATATACAGATAAGGGGTTGCCTGCATCAGTCAACCCCTTTACACAATGAAGACAACAGTGTATTCTCTCTCTCTCTCTCTCTCTCTCTCTCTCTCTCTCTCTCTCTCTCTCTCTCTCTCTCTCTCTCTCTCTCTCTCTATATATATATATATATATACCAATTTCCTATAAGTATATGGGAGCCTCTTCCTGACCAGAAGTTTTACCTATCTTCCTTATCAGACATGGCCTACCAGGATGTATATAGTCCAGGAGCAGTCACAAGCTGATCTTGAAGGGAACCTGACAGCAGTTCTAGAGCCATTAAACCCCCTACGCTGATAAAACACTGTTGTAACATACATTTCTAAAGTTATCCAATTAGACTTCCTGGGCAAAGCAAACCTTAAAAACAAAGGCATTTACATTTCCCTCACTCCATGTAAATTAGAAGCAAGTGGTCCAATGGGCGGGCCGTACCAACTCTAGAGGGTTGGCTGGACTATCACTGCAGGCCTGTATACCTCCTCCAAATCCACCCCTCTCTGCTACTGTAATGTGGAGATGTCCTCTATGTCATTAACACAGCAATCAAACTCCAGGACAGGTGCATGCACAGTGCACCCATATCAACTGCACAAGGTTGCAGTCCCAAAGCCCCAAGAGTTTGATCGAGAAACAATACCCTTTCTGATTTTGATTGCTGTGTTGATGATGTCTCATATCACAGTAGTAGAGAGGGGCGGTGTTCAGGAAGGCACACATGCCTGGAGAGACAATCTGGTCTTTCCCTGGAAATGGTCTGGATCTCCCATTGGACTTCTCGATGGTGATTTACATGCGTCGCAGGAAATGTAAATACCTTCGTTGCTAAAGTATGCTAGCAAAATAAATGTAAATAAGTGTATTGCATAATTTTATCGGTGTAGGGGGTTTAATAGCTCAAGTGCTAATGACAAGTTCCTTTAAAGAGGTTCTATCACCATTCTCGACCCGCTAGTCTTAGGGATTAATTGAATTTTCCACAGTATAACCATTCTGGAACATCTTTTCTTATAA
Source organism: Eleutherodactylus coqui (assembly GCF_035609145.1). Taxonomy (NCBI): domain Eukaryota; kingdom Metazoa; phylum Chordata; class Amphibia; order Anura; family Eleutherodactylidae; genus Eleutherodactylus; species Eleutherodactylus coqui. The sequence continues at coordinate 80,653,166 of NC_089839.1, forward strand.
CTCTGTACTATGTCATTTCAAAGCTCATTTCTCACATTACTTCCATATAGATAAGCACATGTCAGTGGGTGTCACCATTTTCATCACAACATTGTAATATTCAATATGCAGGACCTTTTTGGAAATTTTTTTATAGCATGGTGGTCCATAACACTGGCGTTCTACCACCTAGTGATTGGTTCCCTGCAATCTACAACGTTTCTGACCAAACTACATAATTTTTAACACTAGTTGATTTTTAATTTTCTCATACTGTGCTTCTATCAGACCAAGTTCACAGATAGTATATCCTTTTATATGCTGCTCACAGTGTATTTAAATGCAGGTTAAAAATAATTATGCTGTGAAAACATTCTTTTCCAAAAATAGATCAAATGATGACTTTTGGATTTTCTCTTACTTTATTTCAATTTAATCCTGTGAAATTGCCTATTTTATAGTCAATTAATGATGTGAAATACTTTCCCCTGTGAAAATGCTTGATAGGCACTCAAATAACCATGGGAATGAACAGACAATCTGCTCTAGAGTTTTGCTTATTCTAAGATTCATTTGTTATTCCAAAGCATATATCTTAGTATGGTATACCATGTATCCAAAAATTCACTGTATATTTTTGACCTCATGGATGTAGCCTCAGGTATGGGGTACATGCCATATGGTTTCTTTGTGTAACTTTATATTGTCTCCTATAAGTATTGCTTAAGGAATTCTGTGATAAGAAAGAGATGGTGGATGGTATTGCACCTACCAAGCAGTTGCCCAAATGTTTTTTTGTTTTTTTTTGGGGGGGGGGGGGGGGCTTCTAAAAGGGTGCATTGTGGTTTCATACCTCTCCCCGCTCAGTGCTATTATTTCACATCTCGGCAAGATCTGCACTGCATTTGTCGTAGAATTCCTTTGCGGAACCACGGCTTACTCAATTTGGAATGTTTACACCCTTCCATATTAATTCTGAATTGATAATGCGCATAAGAAGTTTTCACACTGACACAAGGTTCAGCATGTATAGCTTCCTCAATTCTAACTTTAATGTTGGGCGTGTAGCCTCTTTTAAGAGTTTAACATCTGGGCAGGTCAAAAGATTACATAGATACAACGTATTGTTTAATTATTGGATAAGCATCTTGCAATTCTTCCATCCTCCGGTCATCTGTGATTGGCCATCAGGTGGTGGATGAAATGACTGGGTTGTCTTAGGCCCACGTGTGGTTCCTTCGATATAATTGGCTGTTACATCATGAGTTAGTAATAGCATAGACCTCCCATGTTATTTGCATACGTTTCCAGTAAAATTGCTTGGGTAATTTCTGCGGTAGCTGTTTCAGACTGCGGTTGTCCATGTCTGAGTTATACTGTCTTCCAAAGTTGCAAAACAGATGGAAAATGTAACGTGTTTATACTATATATTATCTTGTCAGCGTTTTGAGAACAGAAGTTTCATAAGAGTATTGCAAGTATTGCATAAATGTAAGAACAGAAGGGAAACATGACATTTGGTTATACAGAATGTTAGATTTACGAATGTCCACTACCAAAAGCCCAAAGTCCAGAATATAGATATATTGGGTTTCCACTACACATTGTTAAGGCAACCAGGCATTTGGCAATTCTGTCACCAGCTAAAGTGTATAATTGCCATGACAATTCTGACAGCCTGTTTAGTTGGCAGGAGGTCCTGATCCTTGCCTGAGTATCAGTAGCCATTCCTGGATGCTGTCTCTAGTCTGCAATTAAGTTTTTCAACCTGCCTGTGTTTGACACATTGATTTGTGTTGGCACTCTGCCTGTTGTCTTGCCCCTTGCATTTCCTGCCTGAGTGTATCTGGTTTGTCCTCTGGCTTAGACTACTGACTCTACTCTCCTCTGCTTAATTTCTGATCTACTTCCAATGTGTGACTATTCAGAGTATCAGAACCCAAGGATAAGACTGGTTAAGTTCAAACTTCCCTGCAGGTATCCCTGATGAAGAATGAAAGATCTATAATACCCTTTCACATGGGCATATGCAAGTTGTGAGCTTCGTGTGACGCAGAGTGTTAGGGCAGCAGAAATGCAGTTCTAAGCTCTTGCTTACAATCTGAAGGTTGTGGGTTTAATACCTGTGTGGTTCCGAAAAAGGAAAAACAAAACGTGGAAGACGGGGAACGTAACCCTAAACCTTCAGATACAAGACCCTACCTAGAAACAGAGCTCTCGCTCTGATAAGGGCAACTCTACATCAGTAATGTGGAGTGACCCTGACTTTCACTAGGTGGTGACAAAAATTAGTGGCAAAGGTTAGATGACACTCAATGAATAATCAACCATTAGAGTACAGGCAAATAGATATACAAACACCCCAGATAAATCAGTAGATCACTGGCAGACTTATCTTCACTGAGAAGCAGGTCAAACACAGGAGCTGCTGACAGGACCAGAAACACCTTCTAAGGCCTCGTTCACACGAGCGCTGTTTTAGTGCATTAGAGGTGGGCAAAGAGAGAACCAATGGTTTCCTATAGAACCATTCAGATGAAGGAATTTTAGATGCGCTAAATACTCACACTCACAAACTTACTGGGACTCCACATGCAGACATAGAGGTGACATGCACATAGCTCTGCTATGTATTTGATACTTTGGTCTGTTTTTACAGAGATTGTTAAACCAGAGATGAAAATATTAATTCGGTACAACTCATCTGTCAGCGAAGTCATTGTTCTGTTATGATAATAGATTTTGCATGGGAATTATTCAGTTGCTGTATCAGACTAGAGAAATGTGAACAATTTGTCATTTTAATTTTATAACTTTTTTTTTTTTTAAAGGATTATCAAGTTCAGCACTTGTAGCCACTTGGTCATCTCATCTCCATGCTATGCAATCATTTCTGTATTCATTTTATCATCCCAGGTGCATTAAAGGATTCTGATTTCCCTTCAATAGCATTTAGCATAAACTTCATTAAAGTGGCTATTTTATGCAGTGCACAGAAGGCGAAAACACATCAACAAGATTTCCCTTTTATCTTGATGAGCTCACATGCTCCTGAGTCATTGGCTTCTTCACTATAATCCCGTAGACGGTACATTATAAATAGTCAGGAGGTGGCTCAAAGGCTGCTGTGTGCATCTGTTTAGCAATGTGGCGATATTAATGAAGTAATTATTTTATTCTGCACTTTCTATTATTAATATTATTTTTCTCTCTTCTTGCGGTCACACAAATATGGCACTGATGTCTCCGAGCACAAGTGGATTAAATAATTTCTTAACCTCTTTCATATCCAATTTGCTTTGCATGTACAGCTAGCTTATTACTAAGGGCTTCTTTTATTGCTATGAACAGTATTTGCATTTAGGCTTTCGATTTTAACTAAGTTTGGAAACCAAAGGACTAAATATAAATAGGATCTAAAATGGAAATCCATCAGAGTACCTCTGTAATGAAAATGTATCACGACTGTATATATTTGAGTACCTCGATTCCATTTGACTTGCTCTTTGCAAGGCAGGAACTCGGTAGGGGATTGCTCTTTTATTCTTGGAGAGCAATGCCAATTTTGGTCACTCCAGTCTAGTCAAGCTGGTTTCAAGAGGAAGCCAGATACAAGTTAAACCTAATAACTTAAGTTGCCCCCATCACCAGATGTGTGAAGAAAGTACAAGAAGGTGGACTGTCAAATATTCATTGACTTTGCCTCTTGTTACGTGCCTGCCCAGTCCTAGACTAGAGATTCACTCTAAGGGGTTGTACCAGGTTATAAAGTTATCCCTTATCCCATCTATGATTGGTGGGGTCTAACTGCTGGGACCCCAACTGATCTTGAGAACAGGGGTCCGGTTACTTCCCAAGTGAATTGGACAGAGGTCGCATAGGTGCTCCGCTACTCCATTCACTTCATTGGCAGTGCTGGAGATTACTGAGTTTAAGTGCTTTGGCAATCCCTATTATTAAAGTGAATGGAGCAGCCATACGCCTAACCAGACTGACCAGATCCCGATTCTTAGGATTAGTGGAAGTTCTAGTGATTGGATTCCTACTGTTCATAAAGTTATTACCTATCCTGTGCATAGGGGATATTTTATAATTTGGCAAAACCCCTTTAACCGCTTAGTTCCAAAGCCTGCTTGTGACTTAATGACCAAGTAAATTTTTCAGTTTTTTTCATCGTTGCATTCAAAGAGCCATTACTCTTTAGTTTTTTCACCAACCTAGCCATATGAGGGTGAATTATATAAAAAGACATGTTGAAAAATGGGACAGTGTCATATTTGATGAGGTCAGGAAACGGTTAAAAAAGAGGGGGTGGAGCAATACCCAGTAAGAAAAATGCAGGTAACTTCATAATTTTTCTTTTCTTTTTTTTGTTCTCCCAAAGAAGGGAGAACGGGGTTGATTACCCCAGGGTCACTAACCAGTGCAGCCAACGCAATAATCATCACAACTTTCGAAGGAGGATGCATGTACAAGCCAGTGAAAATAACAAAGTGGGTGTAGGTGCAATCATCTTTCAGTGAAGCCTGTTCCCTGTTGCCAAATAATGCCATCTATTTTTTGGTGAAAAAACACATCTAATATTTACTGACTTTAATTGAACTGCATTCAGACGGTTAAACTATATAGAGCAATAGAGATTATAGTATCTATACATCATCTCTCTAACCTACATATGTTTCTAAAAATGTTGATTTTATAACACTTTTATCTCTGTTTATGAATTTAATTTTACTCATAAAGTCAATAAAAAGTTTTTTATTTTTTATTTTATTTAACATGCTTTTTTATCTAGCCATCTCTATTTTTAATCAAGGACTATCCAGTAAACATATGCAGTATGGATGACTTTTAAAAATGAGAATCAATGGACTACTTCAAATTTCAATTGGTAGTCATGTACTTATCTATTTATTTGTTTTATGTGCTGATTTATTTTCATTTTTTTCTCCTTTGTTCCTCATTTTATTCTCTGGCTCTTTTAATATTCATACTCTTTTTTCCATTTCATATTCATTCCATTCTGTGCAATAACCATTCATATTTGTAAAGACCTTTCTTCTCCACTCCCCTTCCACAACCCCTTGACCTTCAATTTGATGTTGTGCCATTTCTCTATGCATAGTGCGTCCCCAGCAAACAGTAAGAAGGAGCAGTACAGCCCTAAAATGCATATGTTTGCTGGTTTGAATAAAACAGACGAGTTGAGCAAAAAAACCTAACGTCTCGTGTTTCTCTAAAAGAAGGCTGTACCTGCACCCTCTTATTTTATTCTCACCCACATTTCATAACGGCAGTTCTATTGTTAAAATGTATACTATTTTTCTCATCCATAATCAGAAACAGAAAGACTTTAGAATGCCCTGTATGTTGTAGGTTTCCATTTTATTTTCATAACTGTTTTCCATTTATTTGTATGTAATTTTATTTTGTCTTTTTATCTTTTCTGTAAGCACTGTATTTTTAGTATTAAAGCTTAAAACTTTGCTAAGTTCGGTCCCTGTTACTCTGTCATGTAAACCAAGTCTGTGAAACCCTGTTTCAGGGCATGAATCCAAACTGAGCTTTTAGCAAAGTTCTACTTGAAACAGAATTCTATTAGTTTTATACCGCTGTCTAAGAGCCATAAAGGCCCTGTATAATGCTTTTAGATTTTTATACAGTGCTTATGTAACTCTTAAAACAGTATTGCACACCAGTTTTAGCGATTTTAGTGAACGTCTGATTTGGTTCCAACTAATTTGGACCGAATCAAATATTTTGCAAAAGTTCAGCAAACTATGCAAACTGAATTTTTTAAAGGTTCACTTATCACTACTCTGAATCTTTAAACCTTTGATGGTGTTAACCCTTTGATTGCTGGAGAACAGTATTTGTGTATGCAGATCTCAGCAGGACCAGAGGTGGAGGCAGTGTATATTTTGGTGTCTATGGACTGTGTTGGGGTGCAACTTATGCTCAGTTTGCAACTTGAGTAGAAGGTAAGTGCAAGATGGAATGAGTGAGATAGGGCGAACCCTTGCAGTTGCACCCAAGTCATATTCTGGTAGACTGAGTACGTGATTAACTTTCCCAAAAAAGAGACCCCTTAAAGATGTAGCATGCCAGTCATTACAGATAGTGGAGATAAACTCTTTAGTGAACAGGTTCTCAGTGCTGACCCCATTGTGCTCTTTTTCCTCAGTGATTCATTGTGGTTATTTTAGTCTTTCACCGAGATACTTATCTTAGAGTATCTGGTGCTTTGGGGGGTACAAAACACCTGTCAGTTCTTTGTCTCTTTCGTTTTTTCAAAATTGCTTTCCTTTTCCCTTTTTTCTTTTAATGTACTTAATTTGGGTGAAATAACAGATAGTTTATATAGAAACTTTTCATCTTGTCTGATCTGTCTATTATCCAGGGCCAACACTGTACACAGTTTGGAGTTGTGGTGGCACCAGGTACCTTCAAACTGAGGTAGCTTAAAAGGTCTCTTTGCTATTGCTGTTAGAGATTTTGCAATGGGGACTAGAGGCTTGATGTTATCTCTCGGCTTTTATCTAAAAGTGTCAGGCAAGGTACTGGAAGCAAAAGGAACTGCAAAATTCTGGTGGGGCTATACTTAACATCTAACCCAGCCATGTAGTTGGAAACAGCTACATTCCGGACCCAAGCCCAGATAAATGGGGAGGGGTGCAGAAAGCAATGGCAAGCTACTCCACCACTACTGCCGAATAGAGATGAGCGAGCATACTCGCTAAGGACTATCGCTCGAGCGAGCATTGTCCTTAGCGAGTACCTGCCCACTTGGAAGAAAAGGTTCGGGTGCCGGCGGGGGGCGGGGAGCGGCGGGGGAGAGCAGGGTGGAATGGAGGGGAGATCTCTCTCTCCCCTCTGCTCCACCCTGCTCTCCCCCGCAACTCACCGCTCACCCGCGCCGGCACCCAAACCTTTTCTTCCGAGCGGGCAGGTACTCGCTAAGGACAATGCTCGCTCGAGCGATAGTCCTTAGCGAGTATGTGGTGGAGTAGCTTGCCATTGCTTTCTGCACCCCTCCCCATTTATCTGGGCTTGGGTCCGGAATGTAGCTGTTTCCAACTACATGGCTGGGTTAGATGTTAAGTATAGCCCCACCAGAATTTTGCAGTTCTTTTTGCTTCCAGTACCTTGCCTGACACTTTTAGATAAAAGCCGAGAGATAACATCAAGCCTCTAGTCCCCATTGCAAAATCTCTAACAGCAATAGCAAAGAGACCTTTTAAGCTACCTCAGTTTGAAGGTACCTGGTGCCACCACAACTCCAAACTGCGTACAGTGTTGGCCCTGGATAACAGATCAGACAAGATGAAAAGTTTCTATATAAACTATCTGTTATTTCCCCCAAATTTTAAGTACACTAAAAGAAAAAAGGGAAAGGGAAAGCAATTTTGAAAAAACGAAAGAGACAAAGAACTGACAGGTGTTTTGTATACAAAAATCCACTGACGCGTGGAGTGCTGCAGACCCCCCAAAGCACCCGAACCTTTTCTTCCAAGTGGGCAGGTACTCGCTAAGGACAATGCTCGCTCAAGCAATTGTCCTCAGCGAGTATGCTCACTCATCTCTACTGCCAAAGTACTTTATGGATCATAACAAAATGCTTTCAAATATGGTGCTGGAAGGTGGGCCCCTGGGCCGGAAGGCACCCCACATGTGACCAGGGAAGGGCAAGGATGAGTTTCAGATAGCTCAGGCACCTATGACACAGGCCAGACAAATCCTTCAGGACTCCAGTCTGCCGATGCAGCCTTGTGTGAAAGAAACTGTCTGCATCTCACAAAAACGCATAGCATTGGAACTTGGAAAGTCTGTGGAATGAATACAGGCAAACTGCACATTGTAAAAACTGAAATGGACGGGCTCAAAATTCATATCCTTGGTATTAGTGAGCTCCACTGGACAGGTAGTGGCTATTTCTACAGTGATGACTGCACAGTCTATTACTCTGGAAATGCCAACACCAAATGCAACGGAGTAGCTTGCATCACAAACAAGAAAACTGGAAACTCTGTTTAATGTTTCAAGGCCATCAATGACAGAATTATATCTATCCATCACCAAGTAAAGCCTCGCTGTACCACAAGCCTGCAGGTATATGCACCAACTACTGATGTAAAGGAAGAGGACATTGAAAAAGTCCACACAGATCTCCAGGAAATAAATTCCAGCCAACGACATCATCTTCATTGTTGGGGACTTCAATGCAAAAGTAGGTGCCAGAGAAGAATCGCCAGCTGTGGGCAAGTTTGGTCTAGGAAATCATGATGAGGCTGGTGACTGCCTGATATATTGCTGTCAAGAAAATCAACTTGCGAATATGAACACATAGTTTGAGCAACCAAAGAGCCATTTATACACATGGACAGCCCCAAAATGAAAAGCACCGCAACCAGATTGACTATTTCCTATGCCAGCAACATTGGCAGAGCTCAGTACAAACAGTTAAACCCTCCCTGGTGCAGGCTGCGGCTCTGACCATCAACTACTTGTTGCAAAAGTCAAAATATGTTTCAACATGATTCAAAGACCACCCACACCAGTTACATCCCAACGCAATATGCAGTTGAGGTTAAAAATAGATTCCAGACACTTAGCACATATGACAAAGATCCAGATGAACTATGAGAGCAAATTAAATCAATCATAATTGAAACAGTAGAACAATCCATTCCATGTACAAAAACTAAAAAAAGACCGCAGTGGCTCTCAGATGTGACGATCAAAATAGCAAAAAAGAGATGAGCTGCCAAAGCTGCAGGAGAGAACATCAAATTCAAATTGCTAAATGCACAAATTCAGAGAGAAGCAAGGAGGAATAAGGAAGCTTACTGGAATGAGCGTTACAACAAATTGGAAGATGCAAGCAAGCAAGGTCATACCCGTGAGCTGTTTGATCAGATGAAGCAGGTACAGGCACCTATTGCACCTTGGAAAGCAAAACCCATCAAAGATCAGAATGGTAAAGCAATACTGAATGGTACCCAAATTAAACAACAGTGGCAAGAGTACACAGCAGAACTATATACAGGTATCAACCAGACCGATCAGCCAACTAGGAATATTTACAGATCAAGAACCTGATATTCTTGAGGAGAAGGTTGACTGGGTGCTGAAACAATTACCAAACAGAAAAAGCCTCAGCAATCAACTGCATACCAGCCAGCCGTAGTGTAATGCGAGAAATGGTGAAGATATGGAAGAGCAAAGACATCAGAATTACAACAAAGATCCGAATAATCAATACAATCAGTTTCCCAATAACTACATATGTATACGAAAGCTGGACACTCAAGAAAGTAGACAGAAGAAGGATGGAGGCCTTTGAGCTGTGGTGCTGGTGGCATATGCTGCGCATACCATGGATAGAGATGGTCACAAATAAGGCGATCCTATACTGTCAGACCAAAAGTATCACTAGAAAGCAAAATCACCAAACACTGGCTTTCATATTTTGGTCATGTCACGCGAGGCAATTCTCTGGAAACAGCATTAATGCTCGGCACAGTCAGTTGGTCCAGAAGAAGAGGACGCCAAAGAACACGCTGGCTAGACACAATCAAGGCTGGCACGAACATGATTGTGGAAAATCTGAAGGATGCGGCCAAAGACGGGGAAGCATGGTGTATGCTGATCTACAGGGTGACCGAAAGTCGGCAATGACTGAACGGATAAATCATCATCATACCTAATGTCTAAAGCATTACTTATTTTATACTGTGTTATATAGTCCTGAGCTACATTTACAGTTCTGTTTCTTGTCATTGGAAATGTCCATAAACTGGATGAGACTTCAGCTCCACAACTTGACTATTGCTCTTCAACTGTTGCTCATGAAGTTACTGATTTTGCTTACCTACATCTATTTTTCAAACATTTTCCAATGTATTGTTTTTGAAATAATGTACCAAAAATCCTATACTTCTACTGGAATAGGATTTGCTGTGGATCCTTATATAAATTGGATATATTGCAATAAATGGGTATGCGTCATTGAATTACTGCACTCTGCTAAAATAATATAAAAGCATTTTTTAAAGGTAACATTTTATGTTGTTGGAGATACATGGAAAAATGAAATGTGCAATAAAACAAAATGTTCTTTTTTCCTGAATTTATGATCTGAAATCTTCTTTGCATCATGTATAATTCATTTAACAAGGCTTGTAATAAAAAGGGCACCTTGCAGTAAAACAAATAAATGATTATACAGAGAAAACACAGTATCTAGTTGGATATCATATAAGCTGCTCACAAGTGGCTACAATAAATTAACAGATACAGATTTATTTGTCTTGGCAGTCTGGATACATTTTCATTGTTATTTCCCTTTTGAACTGGTTTGGATGTGCCACAAAAAGTATCAACTTTGCTGTCTTTGGAACAAAAGAAAGGGCTGGCAAAAAGAAATGCTTTTATGTTACTATGTAACATTTATTCACAATTCTATTTCAATCTGGGAAGCCAACAGAAAAGCATGTCCTCCATAGTGCGGCAAAACACAAGTTTCGGATCATCACACCACAGGCAATGGACTCCACTGGCACATAATGGGATCCATTGGGTTCCGCCTAAGTGTTTGTTGCTTTGGGAAAAAAGTAGAACTAGTTGCTGCTCCCATTTTTTCAGCACAAATCACAAAAATTGTGTCAGCTAACGGAGCCTGTGATGCAAAAATTGAGAACATAACAAAGGCAAAAAAGCACTGGTTACATTTTTTTTTACTGTTACATTGTATCTAGCTAAAGCCTCTGCTATACACTTTGGAAGTCCGTGAAATTGAAGAAAAATACGGAGCCAATACACATGAAATACAGCTGCCATATATGTGCACACAAGTGAAATACAACTTAATTTCTCCTTGTTGATTCACAACTGTATCCTTATTGGAGCTATCCTTGGTGTTTATGCAGAGGCCTCATGCACATAGTTGTCTTATGGATCTGTGCTATACATATCATTAATATTGCCACCCATACTGTGCTACAGGCCCACCCATTACCTCTCTATGCCTCCAATTTCTTACTCATACCCAGGTTCTTCTAACCTATTACCTATAAGAAAAGACTCATAGCATGTTACATCACATGCTGTATTACTGAAATATCATGCATGCACCGTATGGCGGAATATAGCGTAATTACTATACAAACTCATAGACAATCAATGTCAAGAGTGTCGCTTACATTGGGCATTCTGGGCATTCTTGGTATTGGCTCAGTCTTTAGCTTGGCACCCTGTACCATTGGGGCAACCACTACTTTCAACTGCATCCGTGTCCTTAAGATGCCAATGCAGTTAAATACTATGTTGCTGTTGTCCCCTGCTCCGCCAGTCTCCATCATACTCTGTTGTCTTCCTTGGTGTCTTAATTAGAAAATATATATATATATATATATTAGGGTGTGCTTAATTACAATATATGTATATATATTTCTCAACTAGCCACATTTTCATGCCAGATGAAGCTCAAGGTTCGCACCAATAATGTTAACTAATTGATGTCAGTTATGGATGTAACATTAACTCCTTAAGGGCGCTGCCCTTTTTTTTTCATTTTTGGTTTTACCTTCACACTTTAAGAAAATCATAACTTTTTTATTTATCTATCAGCGTAGTTTTCTGATGGCTTGTTTTTGTAGAATAACTTGTATTTTTCAATAATACTATGTATCATGTAATGTACTAAAAAAAAATTTAACCCATACTAAGTGGAGTGAAATGAAAAAAAAGCACAATTCTGCCATCTTTGGAGGGGGTTCTTGTTTCTACAGTGTACACAAGAGTGACATGATAACTTTATTTTATGGGTCAGGACGATTACTACAATACCAAATTTACATATATTTTTTGCTGTTCTACTTTTTAAAAATAAAATGTCTTTGGAAAAGCATGAAATTATTTCCTGCTGCCATCTTCTGACTTTTTAATTTTTTCATTGGCATAGCTGTAGAGATGAGCGAGTGTACTCGTCCGAGCTTGATACTCGTTCGAGTATTAGGGTGTTCGAGATGCTCGTTACTCGTAAGGAGTACCACGCGGTGTTCGGGTTACTTTCATTTTCTTCCCTGACAAATTTGCGCGCTTTTCTGGCCAATAGAAAGACAGGGAAGGCATTACAACTTCCCCCTGCGACGTTCAAGCCCTATACCACCCCCCTGCTGTGAGTGGCTGGGGAGATCAGATGTCACCCGAGTATAAAAATCGGCCCCTCCCGCGGCTCGCCACAGATGCATTCTGACATAGAGGAGGGAAAGTGCTGTTGATGCCGGAGCTGCTATAGGGAGAGTGTTAGGAGTGATTTTAGGCTTCAAGAACCCCAACGGTCCTTCTTAGGCCATAGAAATCGCAGATCGCACCTATGTGCGATCTGCGATTTTTGTTCTCTTCTCTATATGCACTCAATGGGGCCGGCGGCAGCAGCGCCGACCCCATTGAGAACATATAGAAGACAAATCATTCTTCTCTGCCACAGCTGTAACAGCTGTGGCAGAGAAGAACGATGTTTGCCCATTGAATTCAATGGAGCCGGCAATACAGCAGGTTCCACTGAAAGCAATGGGCTGCTGGCGATCGCGGGATGAATTGTCGGGAAGGGCTTAAATATATAAGCCCTTCCCTGCAATTCATCCAGAAATGTGTTACAATAAAAATATATACCGGCGTATAAGGCGACGGAGCGTATAAGACGACCCCCCAACTGTCACCTTATACGCCGGTAATACAGTGGAGCAAAGAATAAAAATCATTACTCACTTCTCCTGGCGTTCTGCGGCGCTGCTGCAGGCTGTCGCTCCCTCCTGGTTCCCGGCAGAGCATTGCTTTCTCTACGAAGGGCTTTAAATCCCCGCCTCCAGAAACACACGTGCCTTCAGCCAATCACAGCCAATGACAATGATGTCATTGAATGGCTGTGATTGGCTGAAGGCACGTGTGTTTCTGGAGGCGGGGATTTCAACCACTGCGTCCAGAAAGCAATGCTCTGCCGGGGACCAGGAGGGAGCGACAGCCTGCAGCAGCGCCGCAGAACACCAGGAGAAGTGAGTAATGATTTTTATTCTTTGCTCCGCTGTATTCCCGGCGTATAAGGTGACAGTTGGGGGGTCGTCTTATACGCCCCGTCGCCTTATACGCCGGTATATATTTTTATTGTAACACATTTCTGGATGAATTGCAGGGAAGGGCTTATATATTTAAGCCCTTCCCGACAATTCATCCCGCGCACGCCGGCAACCCATTGCTTTCAGTGGAACCTGCTGTATTGCTGGCTCCATTGAATTCAATGGGAAAACATCGTTCTTCTCTGCCACAGCTGTTACAGCTATGGCAGAGGAGAACGATCTTTATGCTGACAGTGTGTGTGTGGGGGGGGGGGGGCACTCTTGGCGCTATTGTGGCTTAATAGTGGGACCTGGGAACTTGAGATGCAGCCCAACATGTAGTCTCTCGCCTGCCCTATCCGTTGCTGTGTCGTTCCCATCACTTTCTTGAATTGCCCAGATTTTCACAAATGAAAACCTTAGCGAGCATCGGCGATATACAAAAATGCTCGGGTCGCCCATTGACTTCAATGGGGTTCGTTACTCGAAACGAACCCTCGAGCATCGCGAAAATTTCGTCCCGAGTAACGAGCACCCGAGCATTTTGGTGCTCGCTCATCTCTACATAGCTGTGTAAGGGCTGTAGTTACTATTAGTACCACTCTGAGATATATATGACTTTTTGATCGCTTTTTATTTTACTCTTTTTGGAGATGGGGTGGCCAAAAAAAGCACAATTCTGACGTTGTGTATTTTTTTTCTGACGATGATCACCGTGATGGGTAAATAATACATCTATATATAAAGCTGAAAGCCCTCACTGACTGACTGACTCACTGACTAACTCACTGACAGACTCGCCAAAAGTTCTCCAACTTCCCAATGTCGTAGAAACATGAAATTTGGCGCAAGCATAGATTATCTCCAAAATAGGAAAAGAAATTGGGTCCCAACTCGATTATTCAATTCTAGCGCAAATGAATTGGCGTCAAAATTTAACGTACATAATCTAAATCTCTCACTTCCCAATGTCATAGAAACGTGAAATTTGGCAGGAGCATTGATTATGTCATAAAAAGGAAAAGCTAATGGGTCCCAACTCGATTATTCAATTCTATGCGCAAAAGAATTAGCGTCCAAATTTTACGTACGGAATCTAATTTTCTCACTTTCTGGTGCCATAGAAACATGAAATTTGGCACGAGCATTGATTATGTCATAAATAGGAAAAGTTAATAGGTCCCAACTTGATTATTCAATTCTAGCGCAAAAGAATTGGCGTCGAAATTTTACGTGCGGAATGTAATTTTTTCCCTTTCCAGTGTCATAGAAACAGGAAATTTGGCACGAGCATTGATTATGTTATAAATAGTAAAAGCTAATGGGTCCCAACTCCATTCTTCAATTCTATGCGCAAAAGAATTAGCGTCCAAATTTTACGTGCGGAATGTAATTTTCTCACTTTCCGGTGTCATAAAAACGGGAAATTTGGCACAAGCATTGATTGTGTCATGAATATGAAAAGTTAATGGGTCCCAACTCGATTATTCAATTCTAAGCGCAAAAGAATTAGTGTCCAAATTTTATGTACGTAATCTAATTCTCTCACTTCCTGATGTCATTTTATATGAAGGAAACGTCGCATGGTTACCTCCACGTGGTGTTTCCTGGGTAACGCAGAGAACTATGCAAAATGGTGAACATATGTTTTTCCTCAGTATCTCTAAAGTAACCACGACTTCATAAAATTTTCCGTGTGAACACCAGATAAACACCAGTACCAAATTAACTCGGGCGAAGCCGGGTATATCAGCTAGTCTATATATATAAAGCTGAAAGCCCTCACTGACTCACTGACTGACTGACTCACTAACTCACTGACTCACTGACTGACTGACTGACTGACTGACTGACTGACTCGCCAAAAGTTCTCCAACTTCCCGATGTCGTAGAAACATGAAATTTGGCGCAAGCATAGATTATCTCCAAAATAGGAAAAGTAATTGGGTCCCAACTCGATTATTCAATTCTAGCGCAAAAGAATTAGCGTCCAAATTTTACGTCCGGAATCTAATTTTCTCACTTTCCGGTGTCATAGAAACGGGAAATTTGGCACGAGCATTGATTATGTCATAAATAGGAAAAACGAATGTGTCCCAACTCGATTATTCAATTCCAGCGCAAAAGAATTGGCGTCGAAATTTTATGTGCGGAATGTAATTTTCTCACTTTTTCCGGTGTCATAGAAATGGGAAATTTGGCACGAGCATTGGTTATGTCATAAGTAGGAAAAGCTAATGAGTCCCAACTCGATTATTCAATTCTATGCGCAAAAGAATTAGCGTCCAAATTTTACGTCCGGAATCTAATTTTTTCACTTTCCGGTGTCATAGAAACGTGAAATTTGGCATTAGCATTGATTATGTCATAAATAGGAAAAGCTAATGGGTCCCAACTCAATTATTCAATTCTAGCGCAAAAGAATTGGCGTCGAAATTTTACGTACGGAATGTAATTTTTTCACTTTCCGGTGTCATACAAACGGGAAATTTGGCACGAGCATTGATTATGTCATACATAGGAAAAGCTAATGGGTCCCAACTCGATTATTCAATTTTAGCGCAAAAGAATTGGCGTCAAAATTTTACGTACGGAATGTAATTTTTTCACTTTCCGGTGTCAAAGAAACAAGAAATTTGGAACAGGCATTGATTATGTCATAAATAGGAAAAGCTAATGGGTCCCAACTCGATTATTCAATTCTAGCGCAAAAGAATTGGCGTCGAAATTTTACGTGCGGAAGGTAATTTTTTCACTTTCCGGTGTCATAGAAACAGGAAATTTGGCACGAGCATTGATTATGTCATAAATAGGAAAAGTTCATAGGTCCCAACTCGATTATTCAATTCTAGCGCAAAAGAATTGGCGTCAAAATTTTACGTATGGAATGTAATTGTTTTACTTTCCGGTGTCATAGAAACGGGAAATTTGGCATGAGCATTGATTATGTCATACATAGGAAAAGCTAATGGGTCCCAACTCGATTATTCAATTCTAGCGCAAAAGAATTGGCGTCAAAATTTTACGTACGGAATGTAATTTTTTCACTTTCCGGTGTCATAGAAACAGGAAATTTGGCACGAGCATTGATTATGTCATACATAGGAAAAGCTAATGGGTCCCAACTCGATTATTCAATTTTAGCGCAAAAGAATTGGCGTCAAAATTTTACGTACGGAATGTAATTTTTTCATTTTCCGGTGTCAAAGAAACAAGAAATTTGGCACAGGCATTGATTATGTCATAAATAGGAAAAGCTAATGGGTCCCAACTCGATTATTCAATTCTAGCGCAAAAGAATTGGCGTCGAAATTTTACGTGCGGAAGGTAATTTTTTCACTTTCCGGTGTCATAGAAACAGGAAATTTGGCACGAGCATTGATTATGTCATAAATAGGAAAAGCTAATGGGTCCCAACTCGATTATTCAATTCTAAGCGCAAAAGAATTAGTGTCCAAATTTTACGTATGTAATCTAATTCTCTCACTTCCTGATGTCATTTTATATAAAGGAAACGTCGCATGGTTACCTCCCCGTGGTATTTCCTGGGTAACGCAGAGAACTATGTAAAATGGTGAACATATTTTTTCCCCTCAGTATCTCTAAAGTAACCATGACTTCATAAGCTTTTCCGTGTGAACACCAGATAAACACCAGTACCAAATTAACTCGGGCGAAGCCGGGTATATCAGCTAGTCTATATATATAAAGCTGAAAGCCCTCACTCACTGACTCACTGACTGTCTCACTGACTGACTCACTGACTGACTCACTGACTGACTCACTGACTGACTGATTCGCCAAAAGTTCTCCAGCTTCCCGATATCGTAGAAACATGAATTTTGGCACGAGCATAGATTATCTCCAAAATAGGAAAAGTAATTGGGTCCCAACTCGATTATTCAATTCTAGCGCAAAAGAATTGGCGTCGAAATTTTACGTACATAATCTAAATCTGTCTCTTCCCAATGCCTTAGAAACTTAAAATTTGGCACGGGCATTGATTATGACATAAATAAGAAAAGCTAATAGGTCCCAACTCGATTATTCAATTCTATGCGCAAAAGAATTAGCGTCCAAATTTTACGTACGGAATGTAATTTTTTCACTTTCCGGTGTCATAGAAACAGGAAATTTGGCACGAGCATTGATTATGTCATAAATAGGAAAAGCTAATGGGTCCCAACTGAATTATTAAATTCTATGCGCAAAAGAATTAGCGCCCAAATTTTACGTACGGAATGTAATTTCTTCCCTTTCCGGTGTCATAGAAAAAGGAAATTTGGCACAAGCATTGATTATGTCATAAATAGGAAAAGCTAATGGGTCCCAACTCGATTATTCAATTCTATGCGCAAAAGAATTAGCGTCCAAATTTTACGTACGGAATCTAATTTCTTCCCTTTCCGGTGTCATAGAAACAGGAAATTTGGCACGAGCATTGATTATGTCATACATAGGAAAAGCTAATGGGTCCCAACTCCATTATTTAATTCTATGCGCAAAAGAATTAGCGTCTAAATTTTATGTGCGGAATGTAATTTTTTCACTTTCCGGTGTCATAGAAACGGGAAATTTGGCACGAGCATTGATTATGTCATAAATAGGAAAAGCTAATGGGTCCCAACTCGATTATTCAATTCTAGCGCAAAAGAATTGGCGTCGAAATTTTACCTGCGGAAGGTAGTTTTTTCACTTTCCGGTGTCATAGAAACAGGAAATTTGGCACGAGCATTGATTATGTCATAAATAGGAAAAGCTAATGGGTCCCAACTCCATTATTCAATTTTATGCGCAAAAGAATTAGCGTCCAAATTTTACGTGCGGAATGTAATTTTTTCACTTTCCGGTGTCATAGAAACGTGAAATTTGGCACGAGCATTGATTATGTCATAAATAGGAAAAGTTCATAGGTCCCAACTCGATTATTCAATTCTAGCGCAAAAGAATTGGCGTCGAAATTTTACGTACGGAATGTAATTTTTTCACTTTCCGGTGTCATAGAAACAGGAAATTTGGCACGAGCATTGATTATGTCATACATAGGAAAAGCTAATGGGTCCCAACTCGATTATTAAATTATAGCGCAAAAGAATTGGCGTCAAAATTTTACGTGCAGAATGTAACTCTTTCACTTTCCGGTGTCATAGAAACGGGAAATTTGGCACGAGCATTGATTATGTCATAAATAGGAAAAGCTAATGGGTCCCAACTCAATTATTCAATTCTATGCGCAAAAGAATTAGTGTCCAAATTTTACGTATGTAATCTAATTCTCTCATTTCCTGATGTCATTTTTATATAAAGGAAACGTCGCATGGTTGCCTCCACGTGGTATTTCCTGGGTAACGCAGAGAACTATGCAAAATGGTGAACATATTTTTTTTCCTCAGTATCTCTAAAGTAACAACGACTTCGTAAGATTTTCCGTGTGAACACCAGATAAACACCAGTACCAAATTAACTTGGGCGAAGCCAGGTATATCAGCTAGTTACTTATATATATCACACTTTTATGGCTTCAGCAATACAAAATATGTTTTATGTATTTTTATTTAGATTTTTTTAAATTATAAAACTTTTTAGCCCTACGTTTTACATTTTTTTAGTCCCCCTAGGGGACAATGACTTGTAATGGTATTACATTATACGACAATATGACAGCAAATCTATAAAGCTACACCACAGGCATGGCTTAATAGACAATCTGCAATGGCAGCCCTGGGGGCTTTCAGAAGGCCCCTGACTGCCATGGCAACTGAACAGTGCCCCCAAACTTTGATTGGGGCATTTAAATTGTTAATAGCTGTTATCAGTGGCAGTTATGATAGTAGCTGTTGTGGCAGGTGTAAGAAACAGCCAGCAGCTGCATTTTATGAAGCAGGATTGGCTCCTGATTCCCCTGCATAAAATCCCCAAACCTCCATGATGTAACTGTACATCCTGGAGTGTTAGAAGGTTAAGGAAACACTTCGGTAAAATCTCATACACTGTATTATGACCAGTGCAGGATGAAGGGAAGCTTTGTATAACACAAGAATTCATATAACACCAAAGCTAGGATTTCTGTATCATATACCGCCTCCTCATCACCAGTACATTGTTTGATATTTGTCCAGTGTTCTTTAATGTAAAATTCTGCTATTCCTCACACATCAAGTGGAATTTCTGATAGATACAAGGAATATGAAAGAAAGATGTACTGGTTGACTGGGTTCAAGATTTGCGACACATCAGAGTGATTACCATTTTGGAGAATACATGTCAAAAAGAGATATTTTTTGTAAATAGTTACTCCTCTCGAAAGAAAACCACATAGAATTCATTATTGACTATAGCTCGTCTGACTACCCTACATCCTCCTAGTGCTGCATGTTTATTGCACTTCCTATAAATTCAGATGCAGTTGTATACAAGTCGGATACATGATGTTTCAAAAGAATATGACTATTGTTACATTTCTGATTCTTTATGATAATATAAAAATGCAATAAAGTGAACATAATACAATATATATGTAGTATCTGAAGAGGACATATTTTTGGCCATACAAAAAAAAGCCTCAACATTTAATTTGGACCATCCAAGACTCACTTTTCTTGAATTAAATTAATTTTGACACAAGCTTTACACACTGTAAAGTTTTCATTTCCTAGCTTTCTTATCCATATTTAATCTCCCACACTCTATACGCCCAAAGCAAAACATGTTCTACTCTTAGATTCGGCCTTCATGAAAATTATGCATATCCAAGAGCTAAATATTATGCATGCTCTCAGCAGTATCATTCTCATCTGTCACCAAGTTTATGGAGCACACTTTTATAATATATGTTATTGATTTAATATAGATCGTTGTTCATTTTATATCGTTTTTACTTTTACTTTCTTTTTGGCTTCATAAAAAATGTGATATAAATTCTACAGTTTTTTCCCTTAAATTTCTTTTTCTCAAAAATGTTGCATTTTCTTGACTTGGAAGGCTTGTTACATTTTTTTCCATTGAAAAAATTTTAACAGTAGCAGGTAAATAACTATAGGTTCATCAAATGCTTAGTTGGAGCTTAAAGTGTAACTGTCATTTAATTTTTAACCCCTTAATGACTAGGGTGTTTGGTCCAAAAGGACCAGACACTTTTTAGAGATTTTACCCATGTGGTGGTTTTACGCCCTATTTTATTTTCTTCAGCTTCCAAAATTATAGGGCTATTTTTTAAAATATCATTTTTCACAAAAATTTTTTTCCCTTTTTTTAGCTTTATTGGGGTAAATGCTTAAAAAAGGTTTTTTGGAAAATCTATAGTTGTTTATTTTTAAAATTAGTATATTTATGCTAAAATGAAGTACAGGAATGGATTCTTCATTATGTTTCTGATGTTTTGATACATAATTTGTTTTGGATTACAGGGCGCATATGGTGATGGTTTAGGTTGACATCAACGGTGGACCTCTTTCTTTTTTATATATATGTATATTTATTTATTTAATTCTGTCATTTTACTTATTTCTGTAATTATTTTTTGTAACATCTATATTCCCCATGGCATTATATAAGATCTCTGGGAGTCATTCACATTGTATTTTTTTTTCATTTCACACTTTTTCAATGTAGCTTGGGCATCCATAGAAGCATAATCCATAGCAGCCCCGCTACAGGGGAAAACATCCCCCTGTAGTGACAGTAGTCACTAACAGAGCTGATCTGGGTCTGTTAGGACCCTACAGCTCTGCCATGGCAGGGGGCATCCGGCAGTCACGTGATTGCTAGGTTAAATAGTGGAATTGACACTTCTGCTTTCTCTATTCACTGCATTGTGTCATTGATCGTATGTAGCCAGCAAGAAAAAAAGCAGAAGTGGTTAAAAAGTCTTTTGCACAAACACCGGTCCACTGAGAATCGTTACACTTCTCAAAGATGTACAGTCACTTAGTTACATTGCCAGTCACTATAGTTACACAGTCTCTTAATTATGTTGCAGGCCATGTTAGGTACATAGTGTTAGGTTCCAGCACAGCGCCATACAGGTGGGCGTTGATTGAGCTAACTGGGTGTGGATTTCTCCAGCCAGCCAGTCCCCTGCGTCTTAGACCCCTGTGTGTTAGGTACCTGTGTCCCAGAGGTCCCTCTTTACAGGAGAAGGACTCCTGTGTGCTGCTGGGATCTGTTGATCTACACGGGTTTACAGCAACGCAGCCCCCACAGATGGGGGTTGATTGAGCTGGCTGGGTGTGGATTGCTCCAGCCAGCCAATCACCACCGGTCTGCTGATCATATATACCAGCTCCTCTGCTGGAGACTGCTGAGCTTTCCTCTGTTTGCTCAGTGTGTTCAGTGTGAACAGTATAATTTTCCTACATGTCGGTGCACGTGCCAGACGTGTGATGTGAATAGTCCAGTTCAGGGAGTATGGTTTTTGGTGTTGTATGCAAATCCCTGGCGTGTTGGTGTGAGCTGCGTTCAGTCCTGCTGTGTTTCGTTTGTCATCTAGATCTAGGTAGCTCCCTAGGTTCCAGCATGGGGCCATCCCTGTCAGGACAAGCACCCCGCATGCAGGCAGGTTTCATCTGAAAGTTGTCTCGTTAGAGTAGGAACCCACAAGACAATGAGGACCCAAAATATGAACTAATACCTTGTACATTCTATAGTTTTTCCATCTAGCTATGTGTGCAAGTATGAGGTGAGTGATTTGAGCATTTGTTAGTCATGAATTATGTCTGCTTCTTAGCTATGTTTCCTGTTTCTGAGTTCTGCTTATTGTTTCTGAAATGTATCTCCGTGAGTCATGTCCACTGTTTCCGAGATGTCTGTCCGAGATGTCTGTCTGCTGTTTCCGAGTTCCACCGGAGTTTCACCAGTTCATGAGTGTGAATGACGTAACACACAGTCTCTTAGCTATATTCATTCCTTACACAGTTTCTTAATTGTGTTCAAGGCTACATTC
This sequence comes from Eleutherodactylus coqui, assembly GCF_035609145.1. NCBI lineage: Eukaryota > Metazoa > Chordata > Amphibia > Anura > Eleutherodactylidae > Eleutherodactylus > Eleutherodactylus coqui. The sequence goes on from NC_089839.1 coordinate 80,675,201, forward strand.
ACAGACTATTTTATGTTACCAGAATGGAGGCAGCTGCCTTGGAGTTGACCAACCTGCTTAAAGGGGTTGTCTCAAGGAAGCAGTGATTTTTTTTTTTTTTGCCCAGTCCCCCTTATTAAGCATACATTACTAAGTCCCCCTGTAAATGACTTTTCTAGCTGGTTTGTACTTACAGTTCCAGCGTTTCAGCAACTTATAAAAAGTTTCCCCAAGATGGCCGCCGACTCTTTTCCCGTCGCTTGCTGTAGTCCGACGTGCGCGCTCCCGAGACGCTACCAGCTGTGTCTCCCTGACAACCAGACGCCCCGCAGCCACCGACCAGACCCTGGGATTGAACGCGGCCGACCAGTCACCCACCGCCAGGCAGCAGGTAACTGGCGCTAGGCCCCGGCTCCCCCGCGCTAGGCCCCGGCTCCCCTGCGCTAGGGCCCGGCTCCCCCGCGCTAGCCCCGGCTCCCCCCGCGCTAGGCCCCGACTCCCCCGCGCTAGCCCCGGCTTCCCCCCGCTACGCCCCGGCTCCCCAGCGGTAGGCTCCGGGGCCCAGCGGTAGGCTCCGGGGCCGCAGCGGTAGGCCCCGGGGTCACTGCGGTAGGCCCCGGGGCCCAGCGGTAGGCTCCGGGGCCCAGTGGTAGGCTCCGGGGCCACAGCGGTAGGCCCCGGGGCCCAGCGGTAGGCTCCGGGGCCACAGCGGCAGTCCGTCACGCGTCACCCCCGTCAGTCCGTCACCCATCACTTACCTGGGCGGCTGGGCTGGGCGGCTCGGGTGGGCGGCTCTGCTGGGCGGGTGGGCGGCTCTGCTGGGCGGCTCTGCACCTTCCTCTAAGAGAGGATGGTAGCAGAATGGCCGCTCCAGCGCGCTCCCGAGAAGATACAGCTCGTCTGCGCATGCACAGAAGAGCTGTAGCGGCGAGCACACTGAAGCGGCTCGTGCTCAGAGCAGAAGACCGGACTGCGCAAGCGCGTCTAAAAAAGCAAGCCGCCAGCGAATTTAGACGGAACCATGGAGACGAGGACACTAGCAACGGAGCAGGTAAGTAAATAACTTCTGTATGGCTCATATTTAATGCACGATGTATATTACAAAGTGCATTAATATGGCCATACAGAAGTGTATAACCCCACTTGATTTCGCGAGACAACCCCTTTAATCTTTAGCTCTTGAAATGTAATGATATGAATGGAGGCCTAATTGTAGAGAATGTGAAGTAAAGACATGCTTCTAGTTCAATATCTATACCAGTAAATGTTAACAAAAGTCATAGGGCTCCTATATTTTCCATCCTCTTATAACCTAGATTAAAAGTCTCCTCCGCTCATACGACCTACCCTTTATATCATGGTTTGGTAGGAAGAATATTTTAAATTCCTATGTGCTCCCAAAATTTTTTTAGAAACTCTGCATGCTTCCCATTTATCTACCTAAGAGTTTTTTCAAAATTCTACATATTGTCTTCTCAGGTTATGTCTGGAGGCAGAGAAGACCTTGTCTAGCCTATAGTCTAATGATAAAGGGATGCTCAGAGGGGGCATTGATTTGCCTTGCGTCCACGACTTTTATCAGGCAACTCAGCTCTGCTACTGGATGGAACTGACCCACCCTACCAGGGACCCACAGCTTCACCCATTTGTGGCAGGCTTGTACAGGGATACCCTTTTAGAAGACCTCTGGTTTCCAGCTAAGAGCAAGTATAGATCAATCAGATACAACCCCCTGATTAGGAGCCTAGGCAAGACTTGGGATGGACTTAGAGAACCCCTGGCCCCCAGGCGCTCACCGATCACACCATTGTGAGTTCTCTATAAATTACTAGATATTCCTTCTGACCTGTCAACAACAAATCTATGGAAGAAATTCTCAGGGTTGGTGGTGGGAGATCACATAGGAACTCATTGGAGATATTACAGACCCTCTTGCCTCATCAAGCTCTTTCATTTTTACAGAAGATCCATGTCATTAATGTGTTTAATGGATTTCTTAAAAATTTCAAATCTACTAGACCCAAGTCCCCATTAAAAAAAAAAAAAGACTTTGAATGAAGGAAACTGCAACTCTAGAAAAATAGTGTGCCTGCGTCGGTATTTTGTAGCTCCCTCATCACCTACAAAACCTGTTTTCCCCATGTCTTAGGAGAAAGAGTTAAATATATCTCTCTCAACCAGCGACACAAAATTATTCTCGAAAACTGCGTTTGGCCTTTCCCCTTGTATCCTATTACAGGAGAGCCACTATAAACTTTTAGTGAGGTGGCATAAAACCCCACAATGGCTCTTGGCTTAGATGCTGGCCTTGCATGGTAGATGTTGGAGAAGTGACACAATGGTGGACTCTTATTTGCACATTTGGTGTGAATGCCCGATCATTACCCCTTTTTGGCGTGATGTGGAGAGAGTCCTGAAAAAACCCTCCCCAGGTTTGATTATTACAGCGGACATGGTCTTCCTTTGGAGGTCCTCTGCTTCTTTTCATCCACTTATAAATAGACTGATTGCATTCCTGCTAGATGCCGCAAAGACTTTGATGCCTCTATGCTGGGTCCAAAAAATATCCCCAACTTTGGCGCAATGGAAAGAGAAAGTAGATTAACCTACAATTTAGGCGCTCTTCGGTTGGTCAAAGGGCTCTCATGATAAATTCATGCAGATATGGAGTCCCTGGTGGAATCTGAAGCATAAATTTCTGGGGACCTGATCAAATGATACATGAATGATTGAGCGACAGTTTGCTTTTCTTGATTCGGAACTATGAATCTACATCACTACGACATTGCGCGTGCAGCTCTCGGACATGGACATTGACGGTCCTGGCATACGCCATATTCCTTTGTCACAAGATTCATCCACTTCACTTCCCCCTTTTTCCTACCCTCTTCCCCCCACCACCTTTTTTCCTCTCCTTTTATGTTTCTGCTTACCTTCTCTCAGGGAAGTACACGCTGATATTTCTGAGCATGAATAGTGATTTTCTCTTCTCTCTGGAAAAAGACTTTTAACGTATTTGATTATGCATGTACCTTTTTCGCGCGTCCCAAGAGTGGATTGCAAAATGTCTAGATTTTGTTGACTCTTTAGTATTTTGCGATCTGTTGTGAAAAATTTTGAAAAATACCGATAAAACTTGATCTACAAAAAACAGAAAACTCAGTGAAAACTGAGTCGAGTATGAAGAAGCAGCAGGAGCCAAACAGTCAGCAGTTTTCCTATTAACTTTTACACTATTTAATAATGAGCCCATCCATTTTTCATACTTCTAGTATTTAGATCACCAATAACCTGACATCCTTTTGTCTTGAAAGAATGGCCCATCCCATGCTATATTTCAAGGCTTTTGAGGCTTATCTACAGGTACAGTAGAGTAAAGGTAATCTGTCAGTAGATTTATGGTGCTGTAACCATGTGTACCATAAAATACTAACAGGCTCCCACACTGAAAAGAAATATGGGGGAGATTTATTAAGACTAGTATTTCATATACCAGTCTTAAACTAAGGATCATCAAGGTGAAATATACCAAATTTAAGAGGCGAATCTTAGTCAGTCTTAAAGACAGAAAGTGAAATCTACCCCTACTATCAGCTGGCATAGATTTGGAGTACAATTTGCACCATTTTTGTTTTTTGCAATTTAAAAATCTGTTAGAAACTTGTCAGCCTCCATCCATTCCCAATTTACACCTCAATCCAACTTCTTTTAAGCTCTTCTAGAGGTTGTCTTTTTTTCTCAGCCTCTATGCTGTTGTCACCTGGCTTCACACATTACAAAATGGCTGATGAGATGTTACATCCTCTTCCTGTGCCAAACACTTTCTGAATCCCAAATAAAAATAGCCACAAATGCACATTTAAATGTGATGTGGTTCTCCATTCACGGTAATGTAGATAAATGACTAAATAAACAAGTTGAGGAGAACTTGCTACGGGTTTATAAAAACTGCAACTGTAATGAAAAAAACACAAAGTTCAGAATTAGAGATGAGCGAGCACCAAAATGCTCGGGTGCTCGTTACTCGGGACGAAATTATCGCAATGCTCGAGGGTTCATTTCGAGAAACGAACCCCACTGAAGTCAATGGGCGACCCGAGCATTTTTGTATATCGCCGATGCTCGCTAAGGTTTTCATTTGTGAAAATCTGGGCAATTCAAGGAAGTGATGGGAACGACACAGCAACGGATAGGGCAGGCGAGGGGCTACATGTTGGGCTGCATCTCAAGTTCCCAGGTCCCACTATTAAGCCACAATAGCGGCAAGAGTGCCCCCCCCCCCCCAACAACTTTTACTTCTGAAAAGCCCTCATTAGCAATGCAAAATGCTCGGGTGCTCATTACTCGATATGAACTTTCCGCGATGCTCGAGGGTTCGTTTCGAGTAACGAACCCCATTGAAGTCAATGGGCGACTCGAGCATTTTTGTATATCGCCGATGCTCGCTAAGGTTTTCATTTCTGATGGGAACGACACAGAAACGGATAGGGCAGGCGAGGGGCTACATGTTGGGCTGCATCTCAAGTTCCCAGGTCCCACTATTAAGCCACAATAGCGGCAAGAGTGCCCCCCCAACAATTTTAACTTCTGAAAAACCCTCATTAGCAAGTCATACCTTAGCTAAGCACCACACTACCTCCAACAAAGCACAATCATTGCCTGCATGACACTCCGCTGCCACTTCTCCTGGGTTACATGCTGCCCAACCCCCCCCCCCGCACGACCCAGTGTCCACAGCGCACACCAAAGTGTCCCTGCGCAGCCTTCAGCTGCACTCATGCCACACCACCCTCATGTCTATTTATAAGTGCGTCTGCCATGAGGAGGAACTGCAGGCACACACTGCAGAGGGTTGGCACGGCTAGGCAGCGGCCCTCTTTAAAAGGGGCAGGGCGATAGCCCACAATGCTGTACAGAAGCAATGAGAAATATAATCCTGTGCCACCGCCATCAGGAGCTGCACACGTGGGCATAGCAATGGGGAACCTATGTGCCACACACTATTCATTCTGTCAAGGTGTCTGCATGCCCCAGTCAGACCGCGGTTTTTTATAAATAGTCACAGGCAGGTACAACTCCGCAATGGGAATTCCGTGTGCACCCACAGCATGAGTGGCTCCCTGGAACCCACCGGCTGTACATAAATGTATCCCATTGCAGTGCCCATCACAGCTGAGGTAGCGTCCGATTAAATGCAGGTGGGCTTCGGCCCACACTGCATGCCCCAGTCAGACAGGGGTTCTTTAGCAGTGGACACATGCAGTTACAACTCCCTGTGGACCCACAGCATGGGTGGGTGCCAGGAAGCCACCGGCGGTACATAAATATATCCCATTGCATTGCCCATCACAGCTGAGGTAACGTCAGCGTTAATGCAGGTGGGCAAAAAATTAATTTGATTACACTGTAGGCGAGGGCCCCCAAAAATTGGTGTACCAACAGTACTAATGTACCTCAGAAAAATTGCCCAACCAAGAGGGCAGGTGAAACCCATTAATCGCTTTGGTTAATGTGGCTTAATTGGTAACTAGGCCTGGAGGCAGCCCAGTTAAAATAAAAATTGGTTCATGTGAAAGTTTCAACGCTTTAATGAGCATTGAAACGTATAAAAATTGTTTACAAAAATTATATGACCGAGCCTTGTGGGCCTAAGAAAAATTGCCCGTTCGGTGTGATTACGTGAGGTTTCAGGAGAAGGAGCAGGAGGAGGAGGATGAATAGAATACACAGATTGATGAAGCAAAAAGGTCCCCGTTTTGGATGGTGATAGAGAACAATGCTTCCATCAGCGGGTGCAGCCTACGTATTGCTTAGGTATCGCTGCTGTCCGCTGGTGGAGAAGAGAAGTCTGGGGAAATCCAGGCTTTGTTCATCTTGATGAGTGTAAGCCTGTCGGCACTGTCGGTTGACAGGCGGGTACGCTTATCCGTGATGATTCCCCCAGCCGCACTAAACACCCTCTCTGACAAGACGCTAGCCGCAGGACAAGCAAGCACCTCCAGGGCATACAGCGCGAGTTCAGGCCACGTGTCCAGCTTCGACACCCAGTAGTTGTAGGGGGCAGAGGCGTCACCGAGGACAGTCGTGTGATCGGCTACGTACTCCCTCACCATCCTTTTACAGTGCTCCCGCCAACTCAGCCTTGACTGGGGAGCAGTGACACAGACTTGCTGGGGAGCCATAAAGCTGGCAAAGGCCTTGGAGAATGTTCCCCTGCCTGCGCTGTACATGCTGCCTGATCTCTGTGCCTCCCCTGCTACCTGGCCCTCGGAACTGCACCTTCTGCCACTAGCGCTGTCGGATGGGAATGTTACCATCAGTTTGTCCGCCAGGGTCCTGTGGTATAGCATCACTCTCGAACCCCTTTCCTCTTCGGGTATGAGAGTGGAAAGGTTCTCCTTATACCGTGGGTCGAGCAGTGTGTACACCCAGTAATCCGTAGTGGCCAGAATGCGTGTAACGCGAGGGTCTCGAGAAAGGCATCCTAACATGAAGTCAGCCATGTGTGCCAGGGTACCTGTACGCAACACATGGCTGTCCTCACTAGGAAGATCACTTTCAGGATTCTCCTCCGGCCATACACGCTGAAAGGATGACAGGCAAGCAGCATGGGTACCCTCAGCAGTGGGCCAAGCTGTCTCTTCCCCCTCCTCCTCATTCTCCCCCCCTCCTCCTCAACGCGCTGAGATATAGACATGAGGGTGCTCTGACTATCCAGCGACATACTGTCTTCCCCCGCCTTTGTTTCCAAGCGCAAAGCATCTGCCTTAATGCTTTGCAGGGAACTTCTCAAGAGGCATAGCAGAGGAATGGTGACGCTAATGATTGCAGCATCCCCGCTCACCATCTGGGTAGACTCCTCAAAGTTTCCAAGGACCTGGTAGATGGCAGCCAACCAGGCCCACTCTTCTGTAAAGAATTGAGGAGGCTGACTCCCACTACGCTGCCCATGTTGGAGTTGGTATTCCACTATAGCTCTACGCTGCTCATAGAGTCTGGCCAACATGTGGAGCGTAGAGTTCCACCGTGTGGGCACGTCGCACAGCAGTCGGTGCACTGGCAGATTAAACCGATGTTGCAGGGTCCGCAGGGCGGCAGCGTCTGTCTTGGACTTGCGGAAATATGCGCTGACCCGGCGCACCTTTTCGAGCAGGTATGACAAGTGTGGGTAGCTTTTCAGAAAGCGCTGAACCACCAAATTAAAGACGTGGGCCAGGCATGGCACGTGCGTGAGGCTGCCGAGCTGCAGAGCCGCCACCAGGTTACGGCCATTGTCACACACGACCATGCCCGGTTGGAGGCTCAGCGGCGAAAGCCAGTGGTCGGTCTGCTCTGTCAGACCCTGCAGCAGTTCGTGGGCCGTGTGCCTCTTCTCTCCTAAGCTGAGTAGTTTCAGCACGGCCTGCTGACGCTTGCCCACCGCTGTGCTGCCACGCCGCGCGACACCGACTGCTGGCGACGTGCTGCTTCTGCTGACACATCTTGATTGCGAGATAGAGGTTGCGTTGGAGGAGGAGGAGGAGGGTGGTTTAGTGGAGGAAGCATACACCGCCGCAGATACCAGCACCGAGCTGGGGCCCGCAATTCTGGGGGTGAGTAGGACGTGAGCAGTCCCAGGCTCTGACTCTGTCCCAGCCTCCACTAAATTCACCCAATGTGCCGTCAGGGAGATATAGTGGCCCTGCCCGCCTGTGCTTGTCCACGTGTCCGTTGTTAAGTGGACCTTGGCAGTAACCGTGTTGGTGAGGGCGCGTACAATGTTGCGGGAGACGTGGTCGTGCAGGGCTGGGACGGCACATCGGGAAAATTACTGCAGGACGCAATGCTCTGCACGGCCGATATCCAAAAAAAAAAAAAAGTGCAACACTGCAAAAAGCAGCCTCCACACTACTGCACACGGTTAGATGTGGCCCTAAGAAGGACCGTTGGGGTTCTTGAAGCCTAAAATAAGTCCTAACGCTCTCCCTATAGCAGCTCCGGCACCAGCAGCACTGTCCCTGAACTATGTCAGAATGCATCTGTGGCGAGCCGCGGGAGGGGCCGATTTATATACTCGACACCTGATCCCGCCAGCCACTCACTGCAGGGGGGTGGTATAGGGCTTGAACGTCACAGGGGGAAGTTGTAATGCCTTCCCTGTCTTTCTATTGGCCAGAAAAGCGCGCTAACGTCTCAGAGATGAAAGTGAAAGTAACTCGAACATCGCGTGGTACTCGTCTCGAGTAACGAGCATCTCGAACACGCTAATACTCGAACGAGTATCAAGCTCGGACGAGTACGTTCGCTCATCTCTATTCAGAATCACAAAGTTCAAAACTATTTAATGAAAAAAATGTGGACTTTGCACTTTCAAAAACATTAAATGGCCACTCCAACATGTGAATACAGCCTTATGGGAAGGAAGTTTGCTATCACGCTTACTGCACATAGGTAGGACTTAGAGCAGAGTAAGTGCAGTATGATGACACTCTAACCTCTCGGTCTCTACAAATCCAGAGGCATAATGGGAAATGTAGGCTAGATTGGTGGAACCATATCAGAAGGAACAAGGATGGTAGGTGGTCTCTATGGGACGCATCAACTATAAAAGGTACACATATGGCGTACAGAAGAATCTAGACATCATTCGTCAAAAATAGCACTATGTAGGCAATAATAAAAATTGCCAGAGTGCTCCCTTAATTGCCTTGACATGTAATATGATCCCAGAGGGTCCATTTTACGAACTATTAAAATTTGTCTAAGGGGCGCATTTACTCTGCCATTGGGCTCTGTTAATTGTTTCCATTTCTCTGTTCTATTTGGGAAGCAGAAAAATGGAGTTAATCATTTCTGTTTTGCTCCCCGTTGATTGGGTTTTTAGAAACGGAAGTGAAACAAAACAGAAGGAAATGGAAAAATTTTAGTTAAAAAAAGACATTGAATTCAATGGGGAATGAAACGGAAATGATTCATTCCATTTTTTATCTCTGTTTCTCTGCTTTTTAAATGGAACTGAAAAACGGAGATGGTTGACTGAGCCTATCGGCAGTGTAACACGCCCTAACTTTGTAAGAGTAACTAAACTAAACTTAAAGATTAACTAAACTTAAAGAAAAAAGATACGTGAGATAAACTTGGGATCGCGGGGGGCAAGAGAACATTTTTCTGGACTACTTGTTAATGATCTCTTTGGAGAACATTACAGTTTGCCTCTCACCAGCCTGAAAAGATTGCAATAAATTGTAATTAACTAAAAGTAGATGAGGCAGACATTAGGTTTATTGTTCCCTTAGCCATTCCGAGTAGAACACAGGACATATGGCTCTTTTTCTGAGAGTTAACTATGTGCACGGAATGTTACTAATAATGGGTTTCCCTGATAATATTTCTTCTGACTGTAAGGCTGGCTTCACATGAGTGTATGCGTATTTACACGCGCGTAAGTGCCATGTATTTGTGGGGCGAATGTTGTTGTTTTTTTTTATGTGCACGCATTGCGTATCTTGCTGTTTTTTCTGTGTGCACAAAAAATAAATGTTCCTAGTCATTGAAATAGCTGAGTAGTCTAATGAGTTCATAGTGTATTTTTTTCCTACACAGTTACGCATTTCCTAGCGTATTAAGTGTGCAATTGCTCATTCTCATTGACTTCTACAGGGGCTTTTGGTGCGCAAAAGCGCAGGAAAATAGGGCATGCTGCCTATTTCTGTGGGCAACCGAAATGCACAGGAAAAATATGTGCATGTGAATGAACCCATTAAAATCGATGAGTTGTATTCACTGCATATTGCGTGCGCAAAGTACACCCATGAATCGCGATCGCCCATGTGGAGCCCACCTAAGAAGTTTTTTTTGTTTGTTTTTTGTGGGGTAAGTTGTGCTTTTCAATGCACTGTTTTGTTACATATAATTAGAGATGAGCGAGCAGCAAAATGCTCGGGTGCTCGTTACTCGATATGAACTTTCCGCGATGCTCGAGGGTTCGTTTCGAGTAACGAACCCCATTGAAGTCAATGGGCGACTCAAGCATTTTTGTATATCGCCGATGCTCGCTAAGGTTTTCATTTCTGATGGGAACGACACAGAAACGGATAGGGCAGGCGAGGGGCTACATGTTGGGCTGCATCTCAAGTTCCCAGGTCCCACTATTAAGCCACAATAGCGGCAAGAGTGCCCCCCCCCCCAACAATTTTAACTTCTGAAAAACCCTCATTAGCAAGTCATACCTTAGCTAAGCACCACACTACCTCCAACAACGCCCAATCACTGCCTGCATGACACTCCGCTGCCACTTCTCCTGGGTTACATGCTGCCCAACCACCCCGCACGACCAAGTGTCCACAGCACACACCAAAGTGTCCCTGTGCAGCCTTCAACTCCTCTCATGCCACACGCTGGCCTCATATTTTTATAGTCACAGGCAGGAACAACTCCGCAATGGGAATTCCGTGTGCACCCACAGCATGGGTGGCTCCCTGGAACCCACCGGCGGTACATAAACAAATCCCATTGCAGTGCCCAGCACAGCTGAGGTAACGTCACATTAAATGCAGGTGGGCTTCGGCCCACACTGCATGCCCCAGTCAGACTGGGGTTCTTTATAAGTAGACACATGCAGTTACAACTCCGTGTGGACCGACAGCATAGGTGGGTCCTAGGAAGCCACCGGCGGTACATAAACAAATCCCATTGCATTACCCAGCACAGCTGAGGTAACGTCAGATGAAATGCAGGTGGGCTTCGGCCCACACTGCATGCCACAGTCTGACCGGGGTTTTTAATGCATAGACACTGGCAGGTACAAATAACTAATGTGAAGTCCCTGTGGACCGACTGCATAGGTGGGTCCCAGGAAGCCACCGTCGGTACATAAATAGTTCCCATTGCATTGCCCAGCACAGCTGAGGTAACGTCACATTAAATGCAGGTGGGCTTCGGCCCACACTGCATGCCCCAGTCCGACTGGGGGTTTTTATAAGTAGACACATGCAGTTACAACTCCGTGTGGACCGACAGCATAGGTGGGTCCCAGGAAGCCACCGGCGATACATAAATATTTCCCATTGTATTGCCCAGCACAGCTGAGGTAACGTGAGATGAAATGCAGGTGGGCTTCGGCCCACACTTCATGACACAGTCTGACCGGGGTTTTTAATACATAGACACTGGCAGGTACAAATCCCTAATGTGAAGTCCCTGTGGACACACAGCATGGGTGGCTCCCTGGAACCCACCGGCGGTACATAAACAAATCCCATTGCAGTTCCCTGCTCAGCAGAGCTAACCTCACATACAATACAGGTGGGCTTCGGCCCACAATGCATGCCCCAGTCAGACTGGTAATATGTACCTTAACAGTAACAGCGTTGGTGGGAAATGGCCTTGCCGCCATCATGTCTTTAGGAAGCCTCCGTTTCCACACCACAGTGACATAGCATTAGCAGCGGTATAGTCAGAGCCCAGAATTAGTAACATTTCAGCGGTAGCATTAGGGACAGGCCCCAGTAACATATCACTAGCAGCAGTACAGGGGGAGCACAGTCTTAGTTCCATTTCAGTAGCAGTAGCAGTCAAGACAGGCCACAGTAACATACCTTGCTGCAGCATGAGTGCAGGCGAAGCCCATAAAAATTACTAGGATTACACTGTAGGGCCCAAAAAAATTGGTGTACCAACAGTACTAATGTACCTCAGAAAAATTGCCCATGCCCAACCAAGAGGGCAGGTGAAACACATTAATCGCTTTGGTTACTGTGGCTTAATTTGTAACTAGGCCTGGAGGCAGCCCAGTTAAAAAAAAAATTGGTTCAGGTGCAAGTTTCAACGCTTTATTGAGAATTGAAACATATAAACATTGTTTACAAAAGTAATATGACTGAGCCTTGTGGGCCTAAGAAAAATTGCCCGTTCGGCGTGATTACGTGAGGTTTCAGGAGGAGGAGCAGGAGGAGGAGGATGAATATAATACACAGATTGATGAAGCTAAAAGGTCCTCATTTTTTATGGTGATAGAGAACGATGCTTCCATCCGCGGGTGCAGCCTACGTATTGTTTAGGTACCGCTGCTGTCCGCTGCTGAAGAAGAGAAGTCTGGGGAAATCTAGGCTTTGTTCATCTTGATGAGTGTAAGCCTGTCGGCACTGTCAGTTGACAGGTGGGTACGCTTATCCGTGATGATTCCACCAGCCGCACTAAACACCCTCTCTGACAAGACGCTAGCCGCAGGACAAGCAAGCACCTCCAGGGCATACAGCGCGAGTTCAGGCCACGTGTCCAGCTTCGACACCCAGTAGTTGTTGGGAGCAGAGGCATCACGGAGGACGGTCGTGCGATCGGCTACGTACTCCCTCACCATCCTTTTACAGTGCTCCCGCCGACTCAGCCTTGACTCAGCCTTGACTGGGGAGCGGTGACACAGTCTTGCTGGGGAGCCATAAAGCTGTCAAAGGCCTTGGAGAGAGTTCCCCTGCCTGCGCTGTACATGCTGCCTGATCTCCGCGCCTCCCCTGCTACCTGGCCCACGGAACTGCGCCTTCTGCCACTAGCGCTGTCGGATGGGAATATTACCATCAGTTTGTCCGCCAGGGTCCTCTGGTATAGCATCACTCTCAAACCCCTTTCCTCTTTGGGTATGAGAGTGGAAAGGTTCTCCTTATAGCGTGGGTCGAGCAGTGTGTACACCCAGTAATCCGTAGTGGCCAGAATGCGTGTAACGCGAGGGTCATGAGAAAGGCATCCTAACATGAAGTCAGCCATATGTGCCAGGGTACCTGTATGCAACGCATGGCTGTCCTCACTAGGAAGATGACTTTCAGGATCCTCCTCCTCCTCCTCAGGCCATACACGCTGAAAGGATGACAGGCAAGCAGCATGGGTACCCCCAGCAGTGGGTCAAGCTGTCTCTTCCTCATAGACATGAGGGTGCTCTGACTATCCAGCGACATACTGTCTTCCCACGCCTCCGTTTCCGAGTGCAAAGTGTCTGCCTTTATGCTTTGCAGGGAACTTCTCAAGAGGCATAGCAGAGGAATGGTGACGCTAATGATTGCAGCATCCCCGCTCACCATCTGGGTAGACTCCTCAAAGTTTCCAAGGACCTGGCAGATGTCTGCCAACCAGGCCCACTCTTCTGTAAAGAATTGAGGAGGCTGACTCCCACTACACCGCCCATCTTGGAGTTGGTATTCCACTATAGCTCTACGCTGCTCATAGAGCCTGGCCAACATGTGGAGCGTAGAGTTCCACCATGTGGGCACGTCGCACAGCCGTCGGTGCACTGGCAGATTAAACCGATGTTGCAGGGTCCGCAGGGTGGCAGCGTCCGTCTTGGACTTGCGGAAATGTGCGCTGACTCGGCGCACCTTTCCGAGCAGGTCTGACAAGCGTCGGTAGCTTTTCAGAAACTGCTGAACCACCAAATTAAAGACGTGGGCCAGGCATGGCATGTGCATAAGGCTGCCGAGCTGCAGAGCCTCCACCAGGTTACGGCCGTTGTCACACACGACCATGCCCGGTTTGAGGCTCAGTGGCGAAAGCCAGCGGTCGGTCTGCTCTGTCAGACCCTTCAGCAGTTCGTGGGCCATGTGCCTCTTCTCTCCTAAGCTGAGTAGTTTCAGCACGGCCTGCTGGTGCTTGCCCACCGCTGTGCTGCCACGCCGCACGACACCGACTGTTGGCGACGTGCTGTTGCTGACACATCTTGATTGCGAGACAGAGGTTGCATAGGAGGAGGGTAGTTTAGTGGAGGAAGCATACACCGCCGCAGATACCAGCACCGAGCTGGGGCCCGCAATTCTGGGGGTGGGTAGGACGTGAGCGGTCCCAGGCTCTGACTCGGTCCCAGCCTGCACTAAATTCACCCAATGTGCCATCAGGGAGATATAGTGGCCCTGCCCGCCTGTGCTTGTCCACGTGTCCGTTGTTAAGTGGACCTTGGCAGTAACCGTGTTGGTGAGGGCGCGTACAATGTTGCGGGAGACGTGGTCGTGCAGGGCTGGGACAGCACATCGGGAAAAGTAGTGGCGACTGGGAACCGAGTAGCGCGGGGCCGCCGCCGCCATCATGTTTTTGAAAGCCTCCGTTTCCACAAGCCTATACAGCAGCATCTCCAGGCTGATCAATTTGGCTATGTGCACGTTTAACGCTTGAGCGTGCGGGTGCGTGACGGCGTACTTGCGCTTGCGCTCAAACACTTGCGCTAGCGACAGCTGGATGCTGCACTGAGAGGCATTGCTGGATGGGGCTAAGGACAGCGGAGGTGAGCGTGTGGGTGCAGGCCGGGAGACGGTCGTGCCTGTGTCCTGAGAGGGGGGTTGGATCTCAGTGGCAGGTTGGGGCACAGGGGGAGAGGCAGTTGTGCAAACCGGAGGCGGTGAACGGCCTTCGTCCCACCTTGTGGGGTGCTTGGCCATAATATGCCTGCGCATGCTGGTGGTGGTGAGGCTGGTGGTGATGGCTCCCCGGCTGATCTTGGCGCGACAAACCTTGCACACCACAGTTCGTCGGTCGTCTGCACTCTCAGTGAAGAACTGCCACACCTTTGAGCACCTCGGCCTCTGCAGGGTGGCATGGCGTGAGGGGGCGCTTTGGGAAACAGTTGGTGGATTATTCGGTCTGGCCCTGCCTCTACCCCTGGCCACCGCACTGCCTCTTCCAACCTGCCCTGCTGCTGCACTTGCCTCCCCCTCTGAATACCTGTCCTCAATAGGCTTAGCAAACCAGGTGGGGTCAGTCACCTCATTGTCCAGCTGCTTTTCCTCCAAATCCTCTGTGTGCTCCTCCCTCGGACTTACTGCCCTTACTACTACCTCACTGATAGACAACTGTGTCTCATCGTCATCGTCCTCCTCACCCACTGAAAGCTCTTGAGACAGTTGACAGAAGTCCCCAGCCTCATCCCCTGGACCCCGGGAACTTTCCAAAGGTTGGGCATCGGTCACGATAAACTCCTCCGGTGGGAGAGGAACCATTGCTGCCCCATCTGGGCAGGGGCCCGAGAACAGTTCCTGGGAGTCTGCCTGCTCCTCAGAATGTGTCATTTTCATGGAGTGAGGAGGCTGGGAGGAAGGAGGAGCAGCAGCCAGAGGATTCAGAGTTGCAGCTGTGGACGGCGTAGAAGACTGGGTGGTCGATAGATTGCTCGATGCACTTTCTGCCATCCACGACAGGACCTGCTCACACTGCTCAGTTTCTAATAAAGGTCTACCGCGTGGAACCCATTAATTGTGAGATGAATCTGGGGACCCCAGAAACTTGCATCTCTCCTAATCCCGCAGCAGTCCGCTGCGATACACCTGGACCAGGAGCTCGGCCTGTGCCCACACCCTGACTTGGGCCTCCGCGTCCTCGCCCGTGTCGACGTCCTCTAGACCTACCCCTACCCCTCAGCATGGTGTATTACGAGTAGAGCAGAAACAGAACGCTGTAATGAAATGTGCCGCTTATTGGCCTGTGGTTGGAGGCTGACTTTGCTTACGGAACGCACAGCGGAGCCAGGAAACAATTATACGCAAGCCTGCTGTGACACCTAGGTGCGTATGATGGAGCTGCTGCAATTCACAGCGCAGAATCAGTGTAGTGGACAAAGCCCACTGGTAGGCCTTCAGTATTTTGCCTCAATTTTTTAAAATGGTGAGGTGAGAAACCAGAGACACCGCATGCAGCGGATATAATGTGTACTGTTTCCCTGTGGCGGGATGACGACAATGATGTTACGGAATGCACAGCAGAGCCAGGAAACAATTATGCGCAAGCCTGCTGTGACATCTAGATGTGTATGACGGAGCTGCTGCAATTCACAGCACAGAACCAGTGAAGTGGACAAATCCTAGTGGTAGGCCTTCAGTATTTTGCCTCAATTTTTTAAAATGGTGAGGTGAGAAACCAGAGACACCGCATGCAGCGGATATAATGTGTACTGTTTCCCTGTGACGGGATGATGACAATGATGTTACGGAACGCACAGCGGAGCCAGGAAACAATTATGCGCAAGCCTGCTGTAACGCTTAGCTGGGTATTAATTAGCGACTATTACCCCCAGCAGACACGCAGTAAACTGAAGACGGTCACAGGCAGCCCAAATATAGTATGTTTTTGAAAAAGCCCACTGCCTATATAGCCAGTATACCTCTTTCCCTGTACCACTGACCCTGCCTCACCAGTACTGCCCCTATACTCTGTAAAATGACTGCAGACTGAGGACGCAATGCTCTGCACGCCCGATATACAAAAAAAAAAGTGCAACACTGCTAAAAGCAGCCTCAACAGTACTGCACACGGTCAGATGTGGCCCTAAGAAGGACCGTTGGGGTTCTTGAAGACGAATATAACACCTAACACTCTCCCTATAGCAGCAAAAGCATCAGCAGCACTGTCCCTGATCTCTGTCAGCATGCATCTGTGGCGAGCCGCGGGCGGGGCAGATTTAAATACTCCGGTGTCATCTGATCTCCCCAGCCTCTCACTGCAGGGGGGTGGGATAGGGCTGGAATGTCACAGGAGGAAGTTGTAATGCCTTCCCTGTGCTTCTATTGGCCAGAAAAGCGCGCACATTTCTCAGGGAATGAAATGTAATGGAGTCGAGCACCGCGTGGTGCTCGTCTCGAGTAACGAGCATCTTGAACACCCTAATACTCGAACGAGCATCAAGCTCGGACGAGTACGCTCGCTCATCTCTACATATAATGTATAACATTTTTTTTTTGAGGGGGGCAATAATTTCATCACTGTCATTTGGGTTTTGTTTTCACAGCATTCACTGTACAGTATAAACGGCCTGATACCTTTATTCTGCGGATTGCTACCATTACAGTCATACCACATTTTCTGTATATAGTGTTTCTATTTCTCCACAATAAATATATTATTCTACAAAAAAAATTA
The DNA here is from genome assembly GCF_035609145.1 of Eleutherodactylus coqui. Taxonomy (NCBI): domain Eukaryota; kingdom Metazoa; phylum Chordata; class Amphibia; order Anura; family Eleutherodactylidae; genus Eleutherodactylus; species Eleutherodactylus coqui. The sequence goes on from NC_089839.1 coordinate 80,692,043, forward strand.
AAAAATACGCCCATGTGAAGCCGGGCTTAGGCTACTTTCACACCTGCGTTAGGGTCAGCTCAGGGTCTCTGTCTCTCTGCTCAGTTTTTGGAGGGGAAAAAACTGAAATAAAACTAAAAAAAAACAGATTTGTTTTTCTCTACATTTACATTAATGGGGTTAAAAGAAAAACTGGAAAAGCTTCCATTCCGTCAGGTTTTTGCTTTTTTTTTAACGGAAAAATAGGGCCCTGAGCAGGTGTGAACGCAGTCTAATTATACCTCTTTGTGGGCCATTTCTCTGAAGTGTAAAACTGCATCCTGACGTGAATGCAAAGCAATAGTAACATATAATAATGGGATTTTAAAACTTCTCCTACAGTTTTGTGAATTTAGTGGAAAAGTAAAACTGAGGATCCCAGCTGTGAATCATCCTTTGTTGTAACTCTTTCAGACCTGTTCTCACTATGTCTAGGGACCATTTTATTATTCCCTTCCCGCATGCATTGAATATGGTATGACACATAGACAACTGACATTGGCTCGATCCTCTCAATACCTGACCTTAGATCCGTTGACTGCTTGTCTAGTAATAACCATTACACACAATAGTCATAGTGATAATGATCATCACTAGTCATGAATGTCTGATGGAACAGAAGACAGAAATGACATCTTCACCTACTGACTGTCATCATAAATGATCATTTCCAACTAGTTCCACAAAAAAAATCAGTATTTGTTAAGTAATTGGAGAAGGTTTAGACACTTGTAATTATCATTTAGAGTTAAAATTCGTATAGGGTGATGCACGTGTATCGGTTCACAGTACTGTAGTTTTTGAGAACATAGGGACTGTTCACATGAGCGCGCAAAACACCTCCTTGCCCTGATTTGAACGGCTATTTAGCCTAATAAGGGCCAGATGTGTTCTTTTGCCCTTAGTTTTGTGCAGAATTTCAAGCATCGCCTTGCATATTGTGTGCGCATTTTCACACCTCCCATAGACTTCTATGGGTACCTTTGCTGCGCCATGCACAGAAAAATAGAAAAAGACCTATTTTTTGACGCGCACACGAAATGCACGCACAAAAAGCTTTCATGAGGACAAACCCATTGATATCAATGGGTTAAATTCCCTGTGCATTGCGCATGTATATTTTACGAATGCAAAAATGTGCGCAAGTACAGTTGTCTAAACGACTCCTTCACATGGGCGTATTTGTGCTTCTTTTTGCACGCAAATGCAGAGAATGGATTTCAATGGGTTTGTTCTCATTTTATTTGCACCCACAAAAAAATAGAACATGCTCTATCTATGGGGGTGGTGCAAATGCGGACACGATAATGGAAATCAATGTTCAACCCTTTATACAGGTCTTTGTAACAATGACTGGGAATTGAAAACCAAGCCAAAATCCATACACAGACAGCTGTTTCGGGGTGTTTGCCCCTCATCAGTGTGCAGTAGGATCCTGGGAGTTATTTTGGGAGCACTGACATGCGTGATATGTATGAACTTTGAACACTACCATGCATTATTTTTCTCTTCTGTATATAAGCTTCTGCTTTAATGTGATTTATTAGTTTTTTGTTTTTTTTTAAGAACTTTGACTGTCACAACGTTAATTGGAACTGTTCCTGCAATACCATTCTGGTCTATCACATTTCCTGCATGCAGCGGCTCTGTTCACTATCACAGTGGCCCCTACGATCTACTATTGATGATCTGTCCTGAGGGATAGTTTATCAATAATTTAATCCTGGAAAAACTCTGTAAGGATTTAAGTTCCAGAAAAGCTCTTTAAGTTTCTGTTCATATGTGCTTCATTGTTTCCACATACAGATGTAGGAAGCTCCAACCTTACAAACGGCGCTGTGTTCTGAATATTGCGCCATGCTATTTGCATAGCGTGTCATTTTACTAGTAGGTTTATTACGGTACATTGCATAAATAGTGCAGTGCACTGGGACATGATACTCAAACAGAGTAATGTGCCATCGGTAATCTTGCTGCTTGCTACATCTATAACCAGAAACCACAACACAGTTTTGGATCCATTGCATGACAAACACCAATGGTGGCAGAGGGACCCAATTGACTTATAATGGTGTTCGTCGGGTTTCAGTGGGATGTCTGCATGCATTTTTTCCAATCGCCTGACAGAAAATGCAATGGAGGCTCTGAACTTCGATCTACAATGAAGCCTCTGATGCAGATCTGTGCAGAGCCTAAAGGTGCTTTTAGATGTAAGGCTTCTTTCACACAGGGAGCTAGGTGCGCAAAAATCACGCGCTTAAAAAACATGCGGTTATTAGAACAATGGTTTCCTATGGGAACGTTCAAATAAAAGTATCTGAACGTTCCTATAGGAAACCATTGGTTCTAATAGCCGCAAGTTTTTTAAGCATGTAATCTTTGCGCAACTAGCTCCTCGTTTGATTGAGTCCTAACGATTATCATTCAAAAAATCGTTGAATTGAGCAAAAATGAACCAATTGTTTGGTCTAAACGTGAGCCAATGACTGAACTATGAATGAGAATCGTTCGTTTCTCACTCATCTTTTATTTTCTGTAGGTATAAAAATCATTGTTGGCTCGTTCACTGATCATTCGATTTAAACAGTGCTCATTCAGTTATCCTGTTAGCCTCCAGTAGTATCCTGTATACTATTACCTTACCTCCCCGTTGCAGGGAACAAATGTCATCGTACCCCTCAAAATAGTGATCAAAATGCCTGCAAGTGGCAGCACCACGTGGTTCTATCAAGGGGTTCATAGTGGCAAATGGAAAGCCACATGGTGTTGGTGCATGTGAGACATTTTGATGGCTGCTTTAAGGATACTTAGACATGTCCATTCGGTATGTCTCTTGATACTCAATCCCCATTCTAGCTTTACTGATTTCAAAGAGAGCATAGTATCCCTTGAAATAGCAAACAAAAATGTCTTGCAGGTGGCCCGGAATATTTGGACATGTCACCAGTCATTCAGTCACCTGGAAGTCCTGCTTTCTTGAGGGAATGTTCACAAAAGTGAACCCTTCCATTGTAAAGGAGAGCTTGCTCGCTTATAAGTTGGTAGTATTCTAGCACTCTCTCACTGTACTTGATCCCCATTTAATGTTCTTGTTCTATTTATTTACAGCTGTTGGTCAAGACGATGGTCATCACTTTGAGAACTACAATGCTTAGCTGGGCCAAATGTTGTCTGGCAGCAGAAATCATGGTGCACGTAGCAGAGATAGAGGAAGAGAAAGAACGTCTGGGATGCAACTGTTGACTAAGCGTTGACTGATTCTAGTACCAACTAACAGAATTGTGGATGCAGCTCTGGCCTATAATTCAGGTGTAGCTCAGGGTCAGTACTAGATAAATAATACAGTCTACTTACAAAAGTTGCTCAACTTTTCATGCCGATTGCATCTATTGATTAACTGTATTATGATGTTCAGTTAACCTATGCTATATAGAAATGTTCACAGTAGAATCAATGGCATATTTTTAGGGTATCCATGTAAACACGATCCAATTAACTTTTAAGACTTCTTTGAGTCTAGACATTCTATGTTCTGCATTCAAGCTTTGAAATTTGACTTTCAAACTTTACACAAAGTAATATCCCTGCATGTAAAGTATAGGTTGATATTTATCTTGACATGACCATGGAACCATTTACGCATGGAAAGGTCTATATAATGCAAAATTTAACTGCATCTTAATATGAAAGAGGGATTGGATTGAGTTGGTTGTGGAAGATTAACAATGGTTCAGCAGGTTTTTAGTGCTGCATTGGAATTTTATTTACTTTGGATAGCAGGTTATTTGGATGTTATATGACTCACCTTGCCTAGAGCAAAATATCAGTAGGATGCATTTTTATTGCTTGGAACATATCAATTGAAGAGCCGTGGGAGCATGTTAAGTGGTAAATTCTATTCACTTTTCAGATTTATGTTATTCTAATAACATACCAAGTCGTCCGTGCACCGTGTTTTACTACAAGAATAGGGTTAGAAAGCTAATTAAAATAGAAATTACAGCCCTATGTCAAGGCATTTCTCACATATGGCATAGTATTAAAGTTGGCACAGAGTTTAGGTGATGAATGGCAAATAAAAATGTCCGACCTGAACTGAACCGATTCAGATTTCCTAGTTTTTTTTTCCCCTTCATAGATCATATAGAAAAATTTCATATACTGTAGATTAAAAATATGGTTGAAAATAAATTACAAGTCAAAAATATAATATTGTCAGGGACTACTAATGAACGCACACAATCCTAAAAAACATAAAAGGTTTGATATTACAAATTGATTTAAATGGACACTAAACCTAGGAAATAGACAAATAGAAAGGAACCACTAAATTATTTTCTGGACTTTCTGCATGCTGTGGAATGGTCTCACAGAAATCTTACAAAGAAAAGCAGCAACCATGTCATCCTAATCCCCTCTATTACAGATAAAGACTGACTACTGGATATCGGATATTTAAACGTTTGCTTATTGGCATCGTCCTAAGACCATGGCCCTATTCCACACTCCATGTTTCAGTCTTGTGACCACGTTTCTTTCCACGCTCCATATCTAATCTTCTTGTCCTGTCATTGGCACTGTGTCCGGATACCAATTGGTGACTATACTGGAGCTGTGACAGGGAGTTTCTTCTGCAGCCAAGTTCAAATGACCTTGCAGGGTTAAGAGTCTAAAGCATGTCGCTTCTATCAGAAGAAAAATTATAGGCAACTTGGTAATATATACATTTCTTAAAAGTTCAATGCTAATTTATTTGTGAAGCCATGGCCTCTTGTTAGGCTAGATTTGCGTCCTAACCATAAAATGGTAGCCGATGGAAGGTCATTTGATGAGACATGACAATCAGCCTCCTCCAATAAAACACACTGTAAGCAGTAAACTAGCGCATGCTCAGTGTTTAAGTCAAGCTACCAAGTGGGCATGGCTTGGCGGATGGAGATATTGGTGTTGAACGTCAAAAAAGTATATATTAGTAAACTGACTGCAATCATGTTTCAAAAATATTTGTTCAAATTATACATAAAATGATGGATTTTTGGCATATTTTGTCATTAAAGGGGTTGTACCAGAATTACAAGTTATCCGCTATATAGGGGATAACTAGCTGATTGGTGGAGGTCCCGTGTCCACTTCTTCTCACCACTGTGGGGATGTTTCTCCGACCCATGGTGATGTCACATTGAATGGAGCACTGACTGATCATGTGCGGCCAGTGCTCCATTCCTTTCAATAGGGCTGACAGAAATACCTGAACTCTTGCCTCTTGGCGATCTTCGGCAGTCACATTGTAAATTAATGCAGTGACAGCACGCTTCCACGACTGTTGCTCCATTTAATCTCCACCTCACTGCAGGAGGATTCAATTCCACATTTTCCTACCTTTGACCATACTAAGTCATATTCTCACACTTATACCTAGATAGAGTGTGTTCACTCTGAATAGAGTAGCCAATACTGGAACCTCTGTCTGAACTCCCTGGGTTGTCTTACTATTGGGAACTCCCTGGGTTGTCTTACTATTGGGAACTCCCTGGGTTGTCTTACTAAACTCCCTGGGTTGTCTTACTATTGGGAACTCCCTGGGTTGTCCCACAATCGGGAACTTCCTGGGTTGTCCTTCCATTCATCATAAAAGGCATAGCCAAAAGAATCCCGTCAGAATGATATTATACGCTTAGTGGATCAAAATTGATTATACATATCAACACAGGACTAACAAGGTGTTCAGTATCCATATACAAAACAATGCATTTCACCCTTATTTTTGGGTTCAGCAGAGAGCAACAATATCAATCCATCAAATGTACATAACTGAACATAGTACATATTTTTCTTATTACCCTGTGATATAGAAGTCTGTTAGATATGATTGATAAATAAATGCCCAGTGGTAGTAGCATCAGTGGATGATCAGGCACATTGGTAGAAAATGTGTTGGGTGGTCAGGCACAGCAAAGCCAGTAGGTGGTGAGACACAGAGCAGAAGATACAGCAGGAGGGCAGGTTTTATGAGCTGTAATTGGCTCACTCTTCAGCAGATTACAACTAAAAATAAGGAAGGATATTGTTTCTTTTTATAGAGAGCACCTAGAAGCTGTGAGGTAACTTATATGGGCATTAGAGATGAGGGAACGTACTCGTTACGAGTACTTACGCACCCGAGTACCGCCATTTTTGAGTACTTCAGTACTCGCGCGCAAATATTCGGGGGGCGCCGTGGGGCGGGGAGAGGCGTGGCGGTGCGGGGGGTAGCAGCAGGGAACAGGGGGGAGCCCTCTCTCTCTCCCTCTCCCCCCACTCCCCACTGCTACCCCCCGTGCCGCCACGGCGGCCCCCGAATTTTTTCGCCCGAGTACGGAAGTACTCGGAATTCACGGTATTCGGGCGAAAAAGGGGCGTGGCCGAGCACGTTCGCTCATCTCTAATGGGCATCCATGCTCCTCTGGGAAATATGCAAATGGCAAGATGGAACAATACCTCTACAGCACCACCTATTGGAAGGCAGCATTACTGCAAGTCAATGTCCAACTTTTTAACAAGCCTTGTAACAATCCAGAAACTTGTTGCACACTGATGAGGAGCAATCATCCCGAAACAGCTGTCTGCACGTGGTTATCTTCTCCTTTTAGAGAAAATTTTGGCTTTGGTTCACAATCCCCAGTTATTGTTACAAGGTTAGTTGAAAAGTCTGACATTGACTTGCAGGAAAGCTGTAGAGGTATTGTTCCATCTCCCAACCAAAAATAAAACATTACTGGACACTCGACAGGATAGTTGATTTAAATGGATTTATTCTCACAAGCGTGTTTCTCCCTCACAATTCCTTGCTCTATCTTTCTGGCTTTTTTTTTTGGCGCGCAATACTATGGGGTTTGAACAGCCACATCAATGAAGACTTTTTAACTTGTTCATGTGCAAATACACTCTATAGCATTGAGCATATTTGCACATACGTTAATCTGTTTAAGCTTTAGACTATTCGTGATTACCTAGATAAGGAACAGGTATTTTCCTATGCTAGACCTATTTCTATGGGAACAATATAGATATGTTAATTGTCAGGTCTGTAGGTGGAAGAGAACAGTTTGAAGAGATAAAAGTGACACCTAATGATCTGTATGACACACTGTAATAGGTATGAATGTTAACGCTGAATACAGAAAAGGTCATTACACCTTGTGAAATGTCATTTAAATGCATCAGAGGGACAGAGCTGTTAGTTTCTCTTTTCACTTCCTGCAGTTAGACAACAGAAAAAGCTAAATAATTTAAGGCGGTAGATTGCCCCAGAACGGTATCACAATTGATGATCAGAAATGTCAATTGTTGGTACAGACTCTCAATGGGCAAAAAACAAAATGAAATTTCCTTGCTGGCCGTCTGGGTCACATTGGCTTACGCTTCCCCCCCACACACTTATGCTATATATATATTATTTCTTCTTATATATCTTGTGGCTAGGAGATCTCTGATATAGACAATTCCCTTTCATAAATCTCATTAGTCACTATAGGACTACAGATACAGTGCAATATACAGAGCATTAAAATACTGTATCAAAGATTGCCTAAATCAATTCTTAAGAAGTTTATGGGAGGTGCGCAAATGTGTGCCGCAATGTATGCACAGATTCGCAATATGCTGAGCAATTCTGGGAAAAAGAACTCATTAGCCTAAATAACCATTTAAATTGGGTCGTGGCTGTGCCCGTCGGAATGAATGTACAGTAAAATACGCCAATACGAGCGTAAAAAAAGTCTCGTACATAGTGCAAATATCTTGCACTGAGGCGTGCGCAAAAATGCATATGCCTGTGTGAGTCTCATTTCATACCGGTGGGCACAATATCATGCCTTGAAACTCAGCCCAATATCAAGTTTGGAAATGAGTGAAGTTGCCGTGGATGTGAGGTGTTTTTGTTTTGCTTCATGGAAGTAGTCATCCTCGCATCGGATTGCACTTGTGTGCACCTCACACTCCATGTAATGTTTTTTCCAGCTCCATTAAAAGTAATGGGTGAGGCAGGGTCGCTCATGTATATGACCTCATTCAAAAGAATGGGGCTCATATTCGTGCGAGATTTGTGACTGGCAACTCATAAATCTCACGCAATTTTCTTGGTTGTGTGAAAACAGCCTGAAGAAATCCTAAGGGTGCTTTTAGATGGAAGGATTTTCATAAAAAAAAACGTTCAAATGAGGAAAAGTGAACGGTAATCTTTTAGTTTAAATGTGAGCTAAAGACTAAATGATGAAAGATAATTGTTCACTTCTTGTTCATCGTTCATTTTATGCAGGCATAAAAACCATCGTTGGCTTTTACTTATCATTCATTCTGTGAGAATGATCTCACAGAATTAGACATTTGGGCCAAACCCTCCAAGAGAGTCAAGGAGAGAGGAATGGTTAGGTCTTCGATCTGGTCTCTAACAGCCGTCATAGTTGGCAATATCTGAAGTAGGAGTTATCTGGTATCTTAAAGTTTAACTGTGGGTGCCAAAATGGCCCTTACTTAATAAATCAGAAAGAACCGGTACACCATAGCTACCATAATGCTGAGAGTGGGTGCTCCCTAAGGGGTACACTCCATGGAACTGGCGTTTCAGAGTATGCAATACCCATTGACATATTTGTCACTCTATGCAATGAGGCAGGTAAAACCTCTATTATTACAGAACTGAAACGAGTGCCCTGTCTGACCACCCTGGTGTTCAGCTAAAATTGTATGATGAATTCATGACCCTGATATGCTAGACTCACCTCCGGCTTACCAGTTTCCCATGTTACCTTCAATGAACAGACTGAAGCCAAAATGTTATTGGATAATTTTTGGCCACAGCCGTCATTTTATTTAACAAAAAACAACATTACATATTAAGAGTTTAATCTTTTTTTTCATAAAGGAGAGGAGGCTTTTGGAGACACAACTAAAAAATTAAGGGTCTGCTGCTTTCCACATAAAACCGTACCTTGCCTCCAACCGTACACCTGGCTCCAAGACACCACTATTCCCCCCCAGAGGGAGGCTAGAATATCAAAAATTGATCAAGGCCACCCGTGAGCCCTTCACTGGCCTTCTCCCACACACCAGACTCAACCACTATAAACCAACAGGATGGCAAGTCTTACAGGTGAGGCTGTACCCACCAAAACTTCCTTCCACCCAATATAACAAAGCCACCTCCAAGGCCTCCCTACCCACCTGCCACAGACTGCCATGACATGCTGATAGTTTATCGTCATTCACCAATATCTTTCCATTTATCTAAAATTACCACTAATCTACTATTAATTAATAACCCCTCTCCTCCCTATAGGGAGATTGAGTGGGACTGTATACTGTAATCTTTTGAAAATGGTGCTTCCACCTAAACTCCCTAAACTCCTCCGCCTCCTCCTATTTCCACCAGTCAGCTTTACTTCCCCACTACCACACACTCCCCCTTTTCCCTACAGATTTCACATCACCCGTTAATTAACCCTATCCTTGCCTGACTCTCGTTCCCTAGCAAACCAGTCATGCAGGGCCTTCTATTATGGGCCCTTTTTGGGCCCGATACGGCCCTGTGCTTTATGTTCTATTGTAAGTTTGGCAATTTTATATGATTAAATTTAATATATTGATTAATGTTTAACTTGTAATTTTTAATAAAAGGAGGATATTGTGGTGTACAATTTCAACCTCACTCAGCACCTTGTGGTTTTATTTATTGGTGATAATGAGCTAAGTATAAATGAGGGCAGTCAAGGTTTAGAGTAATTGGCTAAATGAATGTGGATGTTTTTGGATTAGTAGCCAAAGTGAACACTGCTATACCCCAAGGTTATTGCTCCTGGGTCTTGGGTATGGATGCTGAGCATAGTGCCCCATGGGATCTATTAGGAGCGGAGTCATGCTCCTAATAATTATTGCATAAAGATACAAAAAGAGTTAGGATACTGCCCCGAGAATGGAGATAAAAGTTGGTTCAAGTAGGTATAAATGTGAAAAAATGAAAGAACCGGACTTACCTGGTGTGCACAACTTGTTAAAAGACAGGTTACTACACTGCTAGTCCTGTGTCACCTTCCAAGTATTGTGGCAATGGTTCACTTTACCATCTAATCTCTGTAGGTGTCCATAAGGATAGGGAGAGCGTCAAGGGAAAACCCAGGGCACACTAGTATCTCGGTTACAAATACAGGAAAAACAGATTTACAAAAACCCCAGTGCTCCAAGTGTATAGGTGTATGGTAATTAAAAGTAGGAAAGACGCTTACTTGGGTGAGGAGTTCGCAAGCACAGCAAGCCCCCTCAGATATCCATGTACACTTTAAAAATATCACATTTATCCAGGTAAAGATTTGAAGGAACAAGACCAGTTTATTCCAAAAGGCAAAGTGTAAAATATACATGAAGGTGCAACGCGTTTCGGAAGATATAAAAGTGGGTTAGCCTTTGTTTTCAAGCACAATACATGATACTGGCAGAAAGCATGCATCAGTGTCAGTGAAGCCTAGGACTGATTGCAGTATGACAGTTGCCAAATCTTTCTGTGAGATATGGAGATGGGTCCAGCAAGCATAAAGTTAAGCCATAGAGCCTGGGGATTCTATGGTTGGTCATCTATTGCCCTGGTTTCTTCAGCCATGTCTATAGTGGCATTGTGTGGAAGGGTAGCCCAAGGAAAAGTCCCTTTAGCATAAATTTTGAGGTAAGTGGGGTGGTTCCAGACCACAGTCTGCTGAGTGGACCACAGTTGTTTGACATAACCTGATGCTCTGTATTTGTGTTCTATTCAAGTGACCATCCTGTTAAATTAAAAGAGACTGTAACTAATAAGCTGTGTGAACTGCAAAAAGATCATTATTCACTGTAACTATTAAGTTAAGAGTAGAGATGAGCGAGCACACTCGTTGGAGCTTGATGCTCGTTCGAGTATTCGGGTACTTGAGATGCTCGTTATCCGAGACAAACACCACGTGGTACTTGAGTCAATTGCATTTCCCTTTCCCGCATGTTTAGTGCCATTTTCTAGCCAATAAACATGCGGGGAAGGCATTACCACTTCCTGCTGTGACATGCCAGCCCTCTGCCCGCCAACAGCAGTGAGTGGCTGGGCTGATCAGGTGACCGCCGAGTACTTAAACTGGTCCTACCTGTGGCTCGTCTCAGACGCATGCTGGCAGAGGTTAGGGAAAGTTGCTGCTGATATAGGGAAAGTGTTAGAGTAGGATCCTGTGTTCAAAAACCCCAACGGTCCTTCTTAGGGCTACTCCTCATAGTGTGCATTAGAGTTGTGGCTGGCTGGGAGCAGTAGTGCATCAATTTTTTTATTGCTCATCTAGGCCTGTTCCCAGCCTTTCACTTATAGCGTTCTCAGCCTGCAGTGCATTACACTGAGGTCTCACCGTGAAACAGCACTCTAATATTTCCTAGGCTACTGCAAAGTATTTCAGCTATAGCATTCTCAGTCTGCAGTGTATTACGCAGAGTTTAGGGACAGAGCTGCATATATATGGAAAGTGTTACAGTCATGATCCTCTCTGCAAGAACCCCAACGGTCCTTTTTAGGGCTAGTTCTCACTGTGTGCATTATAGTTGTGGCTGGCTGGGAGCAGTAGTGTATCAATTTTGTTATTACGCATCTAGGCCTGTTCCCAGGCTTTCACTTATAGCGTTCTCAGTCTGCAGTGCATTAGGCAGAGGTCTCACCGCTAAACAGTACTGTAATATTTCCTAGTCCACTGCAAAGCCTTTCAGTTATACCATTCTATATCTGCAGTGCATTAGACGGAAACACACTGCTAAACAGTACTGTAATATTTCCTGGGCCAGTGCAAAGTATTTCAGTTACACCGTTCTACGTCTGCAGTGCATTAGACATAGGTCTCACCACTAAACAGTACTGTAATATTTCCTGGGTCACTGCAAACTATTTCAGTTATACCGTTCTATGTCTGCAGTGCATTAGACAGAGGTCTCACCGCTAAACAGTACTGTAATATTTCCTGGGCCAGTGCAAGCTATTTCAGCTCTGCCACTGTGCAGAGCATCTGACAATACCCTTTCCTTGGTGGGGTTGAGATAGCCGCAGTTACAAGCGCTATCCACTGGCTTTAGACTCTTCTTCCACTCCATACAGCCTCTCTTATCTACGAGTTTCTGTGAGCTGTAAATTAGCCACAGTTGTCAGCGCTGTACAGTGGGGTAATTTATTTGGGCCTTGCTCTATCCTTAATCCGCCATGATGAGGAGTAGGGGTAAGGGTCGAGGACGTGGACGCGGATACGGATGCGGGCATGCAAGTGAGGCTGTGGGCACAGGCCGAGTTTCTGGGCGGGATGAATCATAGCTGGCTGCTGAGGGATTAGGAGAGAGGCAAGTTTCTGGGCTCCCTAGCTTATTATCACAATTTGCGGGTCCGCGTGGTAGACAAACAGAGCAGTGTGAGAATGTCCTGTCGTGGATGGCAGAAAACGCGTCCAGCAATGTATCGACCACCCAGTCTTCTACGCAGTCCACTACTCCCGGCCTAGGGACTGCAACTCAGAATCCTCTGGCTGCTGCTCCTTCTTCCTCCCAGCCTCCTCACTCCATGAAAATGACATATTCTGAGCAGGCAGACTCCCAGGAACTGTTCTCTGGTCCCTGCCCTGAGTGGGAAAAAGCGGCTCTCACCTGAGGGGTTTGTTGTAACCGATGCCCAAACTTTGGAAAGTTCCCAGAGTCCGGGTGATGAGGCTGGGGACTTCCGGCAACTGTCTCAAGAGCTTTGTGTGGATGAGGATGATGAGACTCAGTTGTCTGTCAGTGAGGTAGTAGTAAGGGCAGTAAGTCTGAGGGAGGAGTGCACAGAGAATTCGGAGGAAAAGCTGCTGGACAATGAGGTGACTGACCCCACCTGTCTACTGAGGACAGGGCTTCAGAGGGGGAGGCAAGTGCAGCAGCAGGACAGGTTGGAAGAGGCAGTAGAGTGGCCAGGGGAAGAGGCAGGGCCAGAGCAAAGAATCCCCCAACTGTTTCCCAAAGCACCCCCTCGCGGCAAGCCTCTGTGCAGAGGGCTAGGTGTTCAAAGGTGTGGATGTTTTTTAGTGAGAGCACGGACGACTGACGAACTGTTGTGTGCAACCTGTGTCACACTAAGATCAGCCGGGGAGCCTGAGATCAGCAGGCATACCATGGCCAAGCACCCCACAAGGTGGGACGAAGGCCATTCACCGCTTTCGGGTCACACCACTGCCTCTTCCCCTGTGCCACAACCTGCCACATAGATCCAATAACCCTCCCAGAACACAGGCACAAGCGCCTCCCGGCCTGCACCCACACCCTCACCTCCACGGTCCTCCACTCAATCCAGCAATGTCTCTCAGAGCAGCCAGCATTCAGCTAGGGCAAAAGTGTGGGACGAGGTCCTGGGCGGGGTTAAACTCTGCCATGTTTAGGCACTCTCTTTTCTTCAATTCAATACTGTTTTTGAGCTTCATGGTCTCGCCTATGCTGTGGGTGCACAAAGGCTTCCCCATTGCATTGTTCAGCTATCTGACACATACAAAGAATGAATTGGGTAGAAATTTGGGCCGAGGTGGTGCTCCTTGCCGGGGTGAAACTCTGCCATGTTTGGGCACTCTCTTTTCTTCCTGTTTAATACTCTCACTGGGTTCCAGGATCTCGCCTATGCTGTGGGTGCAAAAAGGCTTCCCTATTGCGTTGTTCAGCTATCTGACACATACAAAGAATGAATTGGGCAGAAATGTGGGCCGAGGCGGAGTTACTTGGCAGGGTGAAACTCTGCCATTTTTGGGCACTCTGATTTCTTCATGTGTAATACTGTCTTTGAGTTTCAGGGGTTCGCCGATGCCGTGGGTGCACAAAGATTTCCCATTGCAGTGTTTTACCTATCTCGCACAAATACACTGACTGACTTGGGTAGGGTGCAGAAGGCTTTCCTATTGCGGTGTTCAGCTATCTGACACTTACACAGAATAAATTATGTGGGGACACATAGATTTCCCATTGCTATGTAACTCGCGGCACCTTGGGCTACACAAGGTGGATGCTGGGACCGAGCCTGACCCTGGGCCCACTCACGTGCTTCCCACACAGAGTATTGCGAGTCCTACCTCAGTCATGGTTTCTTGTGCTTATTATACAACCTCCTCCTCCTGCTTGGGGTCATGGGATCAGCGTAACCACAGTTATCCGAGATTCTGGATTGGTGCATTCACAGGAAGCGTTAGTGATTTCATGAGACTTTCACAGGGTCACTGTATACCTGTGGGGGCTACTTTTGTGAAACCTCCTGCTTCAAACCAATCTTTGGTATTAGTATGTGCTGCTGCATTGTGGAAATGTGTAGAAGTGCTGGCACCTGAGTTCCCTTTATGCCCACCTTTGCGGCTCCTGACAATTTTGTGATGGAGGGGGCACGGGATTGGAATAATGATCGTACATTAATTTATCATCAATTGTCATTAGCATTCTGAGTTGCTGCCTGGCCCTGACAACCCTCTGCAGTGTGTGTCTCTGGCTCCTCCTCATCGCAGGTGCACTTATAAATCGACATGAGGGTGGTCTGGCTATGAAGCGAGCGTGTGGAATGAGGGCAGCTGAAGGCTGCGCAGGGAAACTTTTGTATGCGCTGTGGACGCAGGGTCTGGTGGGGGGTTGGACAGTAATGCCAGCATGTAACCCGGGAGAAGAGGCAGCAGTGTCACCCACAGGCGGTGATTATCCTTGGTTGGAGCTAGTGTGGTGCCTAGCTAAGATGTGCCAGCGCATGTGCCTTGCTAATGAGGGTCTGCCCCAAGTAAATAGTTAGGGGGGTGTCCGCCAGGCTCTTGAACCCATTTTGGCTTAATAGTGGGACCTGGGATCCTCAGATGCAGCCATGCATTCTGCCCCTGCCATTCCCTATCCGATTATGTGGTGTTTTGATGACTTTCTGATGTTTTCAGGTGCTTCACAAATCATCCCCTATGCGGAGCATTGGCCCCATACAAAAATGCTTGAGTCGCCCATTGACTCAAATGGGGTTCATTACTCGAAACGAGCTCTCGAGCATTACGAAAAGTTCGACTTGAGTACCGAGCATTTTGGTGCTCGCTCATCTCTAGTTAAGAGCACTCATTGAGAGACTCTAACTGCCATGATCTGTTCCATCATTGGAACCAACAAACTTTGTGTCTTATATTGACTCTTTAAGCATCAAACTCGTACGATTGTGACTTTATTTTTGACCCTCCTGAGCAATAAAATAATCTTCGGTTAATCACTGGTGTCCACATACCTTATTTTAAACCCAAGGTTTGGATTAAGGACCACACACAAAACTGACCACCTACCAGTCGCTCTTGCTGGCATATAGAATTAGAGGTTTAGTTGCCAAGCAATTTTATATATAAATCCTTGCAGATTGGAATAACAATACGATCCATGCATAGAAACTCCTAATATAATCCATCAACCTATCATTAAAACGTATATGGATGGTTGGTATTGTTATCCTTCACTATTATTGTAAGTAAGTGAAAAATAAATATAAATCCATACGTTAATTAAATGTTGCTCTAGAAGAGGACAAGCCTGGAATAAAATTGTTGAGCACACAGTTAATACCGACTGCATTAAAAATCAGCAACAAACGAACAAGAGCAGGTATCCACAAAATAAACGTAATCCTGCCAGCAGCACAATCTGAGTACCTCAGCAGTTGGCCGTCCCATGCGGAGCCACTCAGATTCAGAATTATCAAACAACAAACCATAAGACAAGTAAAAGTGACAGTATCTCAGATGCGATGCTTAAAAACTGTCTTTATTCTTCAATAAATCCAATTCCACTTCTCAAGTCTTTCTCAAGAACGCTTCAGGCCAATCCCTGTCTCACACATCTGACATATCGCTATTTAAATGCAGTCATCTATCTCTATTCCTACGGAGAAGTTCTTCCACTCAAATAGTGATAATGTTGATGCTTTAAGCGACCCGTATTAGCTGTATATTATCTGTACTTGATCTTATTGGCCAATTCAGGGATCCATTTTCAGGTGACTAAGATGGCTGCTGCTATTTTCTAACTACTCTATTCACTGCACTGTGATTAGCCAGCACAGATCACATGAGAAGTGCTGACCAATCACAGACTGAAGGCTAACACAGGTGAGCGCATATGCAAATACGCTTGTCACTATGAAGCATTGTTGCACATGAACAAGGTAAAATTCTTTTTCTTTTTACCATGCAAATTTTGCGTTAAATAAAGAAGCAAGAAGGTAGGTCTTGCTCCTATCTTTTCTCGGACGTAGAAAAACTAGGTGCGAGAAATAAAACAATCTTTATTTATACAGCGCTGACATATTCTGTAGCACATACAAAACAGGGGGAACAACAATCAAAACCACAGTTACATCTGATAATCAGTTGATGGATGCATGGGGTGATGCAGAAGATAAAGGAGTTGGAGATGTGCAAAGTATGGTGAGATGGAGAGTGAGGGAAGCTATACACATATACAGTGGTCACACTTAAGCCTATAGTGGCTGAATCGGTATGACTGCAGGAGGCGGTTGGTTGCAGCTAGCAGGCATTGCAGTCAGTAGGACAAGGAGCATGTTATCAGGCGGAGTACAGAGGGGTTTGGTTTAGAAGATGTGGTATGCCTCCCTGAAGAGGTGTGTTTTTAGAGCACGCCTGAAGTTGTGTGAGTCAGGGATTGGCCGGATAGTTTGGGGTAGCACGTTCCAGAGGACTGATGCTGCACTGGAAAAGTCTTCGAGGCAGAAATGAGAGGATCGAATTAAAGGGGCGCTTAGTCTGATTTAGTTAGCGGAGTGGAGGGCGAAGACTGGGTGGTGGATTGAGATAAGGAAGGTAATATAGGGCAGCACGGTGCTGTGGAGAGCTTGTGGATGAGGGTAGTGAGTTGAATTGAATTCTATATTTGAAGGGCAGTGCCCAGCCATCATTGAATGACAGCTGAGTGCTGCCTCTGATTGGCCACAGTGCTCAGCCAATCAGAGGCAGCGCTTTTTGGAGGCTGGAGAGAAGAGCCGGACAGCTCTTCTAGGTGAGTTAATGTTTGTTTTTTTTACTTTTTCTTACAGCTTGCTATGATTTTCAGGGAAGGGCTTATATTTCAAGCCCTTCCCCGAAAATCATCGCTGCAAACCCACTGGTTTCAATGGGGTCGCAGCAGTGTCGGCCCCATTAAAAGAAATGGGATAGCATCACGGACTTCTACCACAGTTATGACAGCTGTGGCAGAGGATTCCTTCATCCCCGCAGTCCCCATGGGGGTGAAGGAATCCCCTGCTATAGCTGTCACAGCTGTGTCAGGGGAGTGCAATGTACTCCCTATGTTTTCAATGGGGATAGCGCTGCTCCCGCTTGCCCCGTTGAAAACAATGGGCGATATCGCCAATTCTTTTTTGCAATGCGAGGTTACAGTGAAAGCTTCGCTAAGGAGAATGAAACCATTGAAAATCATTGGTTTCATTATCATGCGTTTTCACTCACTCTCACATCGCTAAGCTATCGTATAGCCAGTGGGTGTTCACTAGAGATGAGCGAACGTACTCGTCCGAGCTTGATATTCGTGCGAATATTAGGGTGTTCGGGATGCTCGTTACTCGTAACGAGTACCACGAGGTGTTCCGGTTACTTTCAGTTTCCTCTCTGAGACGTTAGCGCGCTTTTCTGGCCAATTGAAAGACAGGGAAGGCATTACAACTTCCCCCTGTGACGTTCAAGCCCTATACCACCCCCCTGCTGTGAGTGGCTGGGGCGATCAGATGTCACCCGAGTATAAAAGTCGGCCCCTCCCGCGGCTCGCCACACATACCTTGTGAGTTAGCTGAGGGAAAGTACTATCGTGCTGGTGCTGCTGTAGGGAGAGCGTTAGGAGTCAGTGTAGGCTTCAAGAACCCCAACGGTCCTTCTCAGGGCCACATCTACCTGTGTGCAGGCTGCTGCTAGCAGTGTTTTTTTTTTTTTTTTTTCTCAAAATCGGCAGTGCAGAGCATTGCATCCGGCATTAGGGACAGAAGTGGTGTATAGGCAGGGAGAGTGTTAGGAGTGAGTGTAGCCTTCAAGAACCTCAACGGTCCTTTCTAGGGCCAAATTTAACCGTGTGCAGTACTGTGCTGGCTGCTATTAGCAGTGTTGCATTTTTTTTTCTTTCTAAAAATCGTCTGTGCAGAGCATTGCACCCTCCATTGATACTACAGGGACAGAATTGTGTAGGCAGGGCCACAACACAGTTATTGTTCATTGAATATACGCAGTGGGTCCTTCCCTTTGCTAAAAAGGACAAAAAATTATATTTGGCCAGCCTGTGTCAGTCCTAAGGTCTCCGTGTACGTGTGTGCTGCGTGGAGAACGTACAAAAATCAGACGCAACCAGCTACGGTTTACTGCAGGCTTGCGCCATTGTCTTTCCTGACTGGCAAATACCTGCTCTGCTAGAGTTAATAACTCTGCTACACTAAAGTTGTGTGTCACTTTTTCAGGGCCACACTACAGTTCTAAAAGTTATTGTTCATTGAATATACGCAGTGGGTCCTTCCCTTTGCTAAAAAGGACAAAAAATTATATTTGGCCAGCCTGTGTCAGTCCTAAGGTCTCCGTGTACGTGTGTGCTGCGTGGAGAAAGTACAAAAATCAGACGCAACCAGCTACGGTTTACTGCAGGCTTGCGCCATTGTCTTTCCTGACTGGCAAATACCTGCTCTGCTAGAGTTAATAACTCTGCTACACTAAAGTTGTGTGTCACTTTTTCAGGGCCACAATACAGTTCTAAAAGTTATTGTTCATTGAATATACGCAGTGGGTCCTTCCCTTTGCTAAAAAGGACAAAAAATTATATTTGGCCAGCCTGTGTCAGTCCTAAGGTCTCCGTGTACGTGTGTGCTGCGTGTACAACGTACAAAAATCAGACGCAACCAGCTACGGTTGAGTGCAGCCTTGCGCCATTGTCTTTCCTGACTGGCAAATACCTGCTCTGCTAGAGTTAATAACTCTGCTACACTATAGTTGTGTGACACTTTTTGAGGGCCACACCACAGATATTAAACTTCTTGTTCATTGAATATACGCAGTGGGTGCTTCCCTTTGCAAAAAAGGAAAAGAAATTATATTTGGCCTGCCTGTGTCAGTCCTAAGGTCTCCGTGTACGTGTGTGCTGCGTGGACAACGTACAAAAATAAGACGCAACCAGCTACGGTTTACTGCAGGCTTGCGCCATTGTCTTTCCTGACTGGCAAATACCTGCTCTGCTAGAGTTAATAACTCTGCTACACTATAGTTGTGTGACACTTTTTGAGGGCCACACCACAGATATTAAACTTCTTGTTCATTGAATATACGCAGTGGGGTCTTCCCTTTGCTAAAAAGGAAAAGAAATTATATTTGGCCTGCAGGCTTGCGCCAATTTATTTCCTGCCTGGGAAATCAAATCACTGGTAATACAGCATGCTGAGGGGTAGGGGTAAGCCTAGAGGACGTGGACGTGGACGTGGCCGAGGACGCGTAGGCCCAAGTGAGGGTGTGGGCACAGGCTGAGCTCCTGATCCAGGTGTGTCGCAGCCGACTGCTGCGCGATTAGGAGAGAGGCACGTTTCTGGCGTCCCCACATTCATCGCCCAATTAATGGGTCCACGCGGGAGACCTTTATTAGAAAATGAGCAGTGTGAGCAGGTCCTGTCCTGGATGGCAGAAAGTGCTTCGAGCAACCTATCGTCCAGCCACAGTTCTGCGCCGTCCACTGCTGCAAATCCGAATCCTCTGTCTGCTGCTCCTCCTTCCTCCCAGCCTCCTCACTCCACTACAATGACACCTGCTCAGGAGCGGGAACACTCCCAGGAACTGTTCTCGGGCCCCTGCTCAGATTAGGCAGCAGTGGTTCCTCTCCCACCAGAGGAGTTTATCGTCACTGATGCCCAACCATTCGAAAGTTCCCGGGGTCCGGGGGAAGAGGCTGGGGACTTCCGCCAACTGTCTCAAGAACTTTCTGTGGGTGAGGAGGACGATGACGATGAGACACAGTTGTCTTGCAGTGAGGTAGTAGTAAGGGCAGTAAGTCCAAGGGAGCAGCGCACAGAGGATTCGGATGAAGAGCAGCAGGACGATGAGGTGACTGACCCCACCTGGTGTGCAACGCCTACTCAGGACAGGTCTTCAGAGGGGGAGGCAAGGGCATCAGCAGGGCAGGTTGCAAGAGGCAGTGCGGTGGCCAGGGGTAGAGGCAGGGCCAGACCGAATAATCCACCAAGTGTTTCCCAAAGCACACCCTCGCGCCATGCCACCCTGCAGAGGCCGAGGTGCTCTAAGGTCTGGCAGTTTTTCACAGAGACGCCTGACGACCGATGAACAATGGTGTGCAACCTTTGTCGCGCCAAGATCAGCCGGGGAGCCACCACCAACAGCCTCACCACCACCAGCATGCGCAGACATATGATGGCCAAGCACCCCACAAGGTGGGACGAAGGCCGTTCACCGCCTCCGGTTTGCACCGCTGCCTCTCCCCCTGTGCCCCAACCTGCCACTGAGATACAACCTCCCTCTCAGGACACAGGCACAACCGTCTCATGGCCTGCACCCACACCCTCACCTCCGCTGTCCTCGGCGCCATCCAGCAATGTCTCGCACCGCACAGTCCAGCCGTCGCTAGCGCAAGTGTTGGAGCGCAAGCGCAAGTACGCCACCACGCACCCGCACGCTCAATCGTTAACCGTCCACATAGCCAAATTTATCAGCCTTGAGATGCTGCCGTATAGGGTTGTGGAAACGGAGTCCTTCAAAGCTATGATGGCGGCGGCGGCCCCGCGCTACTCAGTTCCCAGTCGCCACTACTTTTCCCGATGTGCCGTCCCAGCCCTGCACGACCACATCTCCCGCAACATTGTACGCGCCCTCACCAATGCGGTTAGTGGCAAGGTCCACTCAACTACGGACACGTGGACAAGCACAGGCGGGCAGGGCCACTACATCTCCCTGACGGCACATTTGGTGAATTTAGTGGAGGCTGGGACAGAGTCAGAGCCTGGGACCGCTCACGTCCTACCCACCCCCAGAATTGCGGGCCACAGCTCGGTGGTGGTATCTGCGGCGGTGTATGCTTCTTCCACTAAAGCACCCTCCTCCTCCTCCTCCTCCTCAACCTCTATCTCGCAATCTAGATGTGTCAGCAGCAGCAGGACGTCGCCAGCAGTCGGTGTCGCGCGGCGTGGCAGCACAGCGGTGGGCAAGCGTCAGCAGGCCGTGCTGAAACTACTCAGCTTAGGAGATAGGAGGCACACGGCCCACGAATTGCTGCAGGGTCTGACAGAGCAGACGGACCGTTGACTTGCGCCGCTGAGCCTCCAACCGGGCATGGTCTTGTGTGACAACGGCCGTAACCTGGTGGCGGCTCTGCAGCTCGGCAGCCTCACGCACGTGCCATGCCTGGCCCACGTCTTTAATTTGGTGGTTCAGCGCTTTCTGAAAAGCTACCCACGCTTGTCAGACCTGCTCGTAAAGGTGCGCCGGCTCTGCGCACATTTCCGCAAGTCCCACACGGACGCTGCTACCCTGCGCACCCTGTAACATCGCTTTAATCTGCCAGTGCACCGACTGCTGTGCGACGTGCCCACACGGTGGAACTCTACGCTCCACATGTTGGCTAGGCTCTATGAGCAGCGTAGAGCTATAGTGGAATACCAACTCCAACATGGGCGGCGCAGTGGGAGTCAGCCTCCTCAATTCTTTTCAGAAGAGTGGCCCTGGTTGGCAGACATCTGCCAGGTCCTTCGAAACTTTGATCAGTCTACCCAGGTGGTGAGCGGCGATGCTGCAATCATTAGCGTCACCATTCCTCTGCTATGCATCTTGAGAACTTCCCTGCAAACCATAAAGGCAGCCGCTTTGCGCTCGGAAACAGAGGCGGGGGAAGACAGTATGTCGCTGGATAGTCAGAGCACCCTCCTGTCTATATCTCAGCGCGTTCAGGAGGAGGATGAGGAGGATGAGGAGGAGGGGGAAGAGACAGCTTGGCCCACTGCTGACGGTACACATGCTGCTGGGCTGTCATCATTTCAGCGTGTATGGCCTGAGGAGGAGGAGGAGGAGGAGGATCCTGAAAGCGATCTTCCTAGTGCGGACAGCCATGTGATGCGTACAGGTACCCTGGCACACATGGCTGACTTCATGTTAGGATGCCTTTCTCGTGACCCTCGCATTCAACGCATTCAGGCCACTACGGATTACTGGGTGTACACACTGCTCGACCCACGCTATAAGGAGAACCTTCCCAGTCTCATTCCCGAAGAGGAAAGGGGTTCAAGAGTGTTGCTATACCACAGGACCCTGGCGGACAAGCTGATGGTAAAATTCCCATCCGACAGCGCTAGTGGCAGAAGGCGCAGTTCCGAGGGCCAGGTAGCAGGGGAGGTGCGTAGATCGAGCAGCATGTACAGCCCAGACAGTGCAACAGTCTTTAAGGGCCTGGCCAGCTTTATGGCTCCCCAGCAAGACTGTGTCCCCGCTCCCCAGTCAAGGCTGAGTCGGCGGGAGCACTGTAAAAGGATGGTGAGGGAGTACGTAGCCGATCGCACGACCATCCTCGGTGACGCCTCTGCCCCCTACAACTACTGGGTGTCGAAGCTGGACACGTGGCCTGAACTAGCGCTGTATGCCCTGGAGGTACTTGCTTGTCCTGCGGCTAGCGTCTTGTCGGAGAGAGGGTGTTTAGTGCGGCTGGGGGAATCATCACAGATAAGCGTACCCGCCTGTCAACCGACAGTGCCGACAGGCTAACACTCATCAAGATGAACAAAGCCTGGATTTCCCCAGACTTCTCTTCTCCACCAGCGGACAGCAGCGATACGTAAGCAATACGTATTATGCACCCGCGGATGGAAGCTACATTCTCTCTCACCATCCAAAACGGGGACATTTCTGCTTCATCAATCTGTGTCTAATATTCCTCCTCCTCCTCCTGCTCCTCCTCCTGAAACCTCAGGTAATCACGCTGAACGGGCAATTTTTCTTAGGGCCACAAGGCTCACTCATCTAATTTTTCGAAACAATTTTTATATGTTTCAATGCTCTTAAAAGCGTTGAAACTTTAACTTGAACCAATTTTTCGTTAAACTGGGCTGCCTCCAGGCCTAGTTACCACTTAAGCCACATTAACCAAAGCGATTAATGGGTTTCACCTGCCATCTTGGTTGGGCATGGCCAATTTTTACTGAGGTACATTAGTACTGTTGGTACACCAATTTTTGGGGGCCCTCACCTACAGTGTAATCATAGCAATTTGTATGTTCTTCACCTGCACTCATGGTACAGAAGTGTGTGTGGGGTTGGCCTACACTTTAGCTACATAAATGTAACTTGGGCCTTGGCTATACTGCAGCTACTGAAATGGAACGAAGACTGCGCTCCCACTATACTGCTGCTTCGGAATTGTTCCTGGGGCCTGTGTAGGCTGCTACTATTACTTAAATGGAACTTAGACTATGCTCCTCCTATACTGCTGCTTCGGAATTGTTACTGGGGCCTGTCTTGAGTGCTACTATTACTGAAATGGAACGAAGACTGCGCTCCCACTATACTGCTGCTAGTGATATGTTAGTGGGGCCTGTCTTGAGTGCTACTATTGCTGACATGGAACGAAGACTGCGCTCCCGCTATAATGCTGCTAGTGATATGTTAGTGGGGCCTGTCTTGAGTGCTACTATTGCTGACATGGAACGAAGACTGCGCTCCCGCTATAATGCTGCTAGTGATATGTTAGTGGGGCCTGTCCTAATGCTACGGCTGAAATGTTACGAATTCTGGGCTCTGCCTATACCGCTGCTAATGGTATGTCTCTGGGGTGTGGAAACAGAGGCTTCCCAAAGACATGATGGCGGCGAGGCCATTTCCCACCAACGCGGTTACTGTAAAGGTGCATATAACCACAAACACGTGTAGAGGACACGTAGTGCCTCAAAAACATCCCCCTCCTCCTCCAACAGGGAAAACAAACATTCTTGGCAAATGCCTTTGCATTGGTTCGTCTGGTGGCAGTCCAAGAATTTCACCTTTACCGACACTACAAGAGAGACCCCCCACCATCCCCCCGCCACGGCCCACTTAATCCTGGCCACATTCCGAAAACCAACAAAATAAAACCGCGCTACTAGGTCCGCAGTCACCAACACATTACCACCAACGCGGTTACTGTAAAGGTGCATATAACCACGGACATGTGTAGAGGACACGTAGTGCCTCAAAAACATCCCCCTCCTCCTCCAACAGGGAAAACAAACATTCTTGGCAAATGCTTTTGCATTGGTTCGTCTGGTGGCCGTCCAAGAATTTCACCTTTACCGACACTACAAGAGAGACCCCCCACCATCCCCCCGCCACGGCCCACTTAATCCTGGCCACATTCCGAAAACCAACAAAATAAAACCGCGCTACTAGGTCCGCAGTCACCACCACATTACCACCAACGCGGTTACTGTAAAGGTGCATATAACCACGGACACGTGTAGAGGACACGTAGTGCCTCAAAAACATCCCCCTCCTCCTCCAACAGGGAAAACAAACATTCTTGGCAAATGCCTTTGCATTGGTTCGTCTGGTGGCAGTCCAAGAATTTCACCTTTACCGACACTACAAGAGAGACCCCCCACCATCCCCCCGCCACGGCCCACTTAATCCTGGCCACATTCCGAAAACCAACAAAATAAAACCGCGCTACTAGGTCCGCAGTCACCACCACATTACCACCAACGCGGTTACTGTTAAGGTACATATTACCAGTCTGACTGGGGCATGCAGAGACACCTTGACAGAATGAATAGTGTGTGACACATAGGTTCCCCATTGCTATGCCCACGTGTGCAGCTCCTGATGGCGGTGGCACAGGATTCTATTTCTCATTGCTTCTGTACAGCATTGTGGGCTATCGCCCCGCCACCTTTAAAGAGGGTCGCTGCCTAGCCGTGCCAACCTCTGCAGTGTGTGCCTGCGGTTCCTCCTCATGGCAGACGCACTTCTAAATAGACATGAGGGTGGTGAGGCATTACGGCAGCTGAAGGCTGCGCAGGGACACTTTGGTGTGCGCTGTGGGGGGGCAGGGGGGGGCGGTTGGGCAGCATGTAACCCAGGAGAAGTGGCAGTGGAGTGTCATGCAGGCAGTGATTATGCTTTGTTGGAGGTAGTGTGGTGCTTAGCTAAGGTATGCCATGCTAATGAGGGCTTTTCAGAAGTAAAAGTTTTTGGGAGGGGGGAGGCCTCACTCTTGCCGCTATTGTGGCTTAATAGTGGGACCTGTGAACTTGAGATGCTGCCCAACATGTAGCCCCTCGCCTGCCCTATCCGTTGCTGTGTCGTTCCCATCACTTTCTTGAATTGCCCAGATTTTCACACAAGGAAACCTTAGCGAGCATCGGCGAAATACAAAAATGCTCGGGTCGCCCATTGACTTCAACGGGGTTCGTTACTCGAAACGAACCCTCGAGCATCGCGAAAAGTTCGTCCCGAGTAACGAGCACCCGAGCATTTTGGTGCTCGCTCATCTCTAGTGTTCACCCTAACTCTTCCATGTGCTGTCCTTTTTTATCTCTCCCCATTGACTTGAATGGACTAGTTTGGTCATTAAAATGGATCAGAACAGTGTGTGCAATTAATTTTTTCATGCAGTCTGTGAGAAAATACTCATTATGATCTTATTTTCGACATTTCAGTTGGAAGCCCAGGATGGAAACATTGAAAGGTGGACAAACGAAATTTGAACCTAGCCTTAAACAAAAATAACTCATATGTACTTACATTATGACCCCTAACTACACTCACTCCAATATGACCTCTTCTACACCAACTACCTTCTTCTTTTAGCAGTCAGCTTCTTTGAAATGGCCAAATCCACTGATCAGAAGAACTGCTTGCATTCATTTAGCATATCTGGACAGACATGTAAGTAAATGATGAGGATGTGAAAGCAGCTCTTATAGACTGAGTTTAACGCAGTGCATATTGTACGTTAGTTTAATTGATCTTAGAGTTCTCTGTGATGTATCCTTTCATATTCCAAGCAATTAGAATCACAACGCCAAAGGAAA
The DNA here is from genome assembly GCF_035609145.1 of Eleutherodactylus coqui. Taxonomy (NCBI): domain Eukaryota; kingdom Metazoa; phylum Chordata; class Amphibia; order Anura; family Eleutherodactylidae; genus Eleutherodactylus; species Eleutherodactylus coqui. Next base: position 80,718,129 of record NC_089839.1, read on the forward strand.
AGTGTCATAACAATGAATTCAGAAAACTCGTATAACAAAAGCCCATCACAGATGAGCAATTAATCCAGACGAGCTGTGACTTTTTGCAGGTACCAGTGGCTGATAGGCAGCTTCTTAGCATGATAATACATAGAAGATGTGCAGGTGTTGATTCATATTCTGCCGAAATCCATGTGGGACTGGATAACTATAACAGCTATAATGCCTTATTTACCTAAATTGTACTATAGATTTTTAATGTCATGAATTTAGAATTTAGGGATGCAGTTTCTTCATTCATTACAAGATAAGCACAGCCGAAAAGAGGCAATTAGTGTTGCAGAAGGTGCTAATAGTGGCAGCTGCATTGGCAGTGTGCCTGGCAGGGGCGCCATGACTAAATGTTGTAGTGTTGATACTCATTCATATAGATGGCATGATTATATGTCTCATTTTATAGCCTTGTGACTGCCGCTTGCTCTATAAAACTACTGGTTTGTTTTATTTTAATTATTACATAAATTGAGATGATTCCGAATTAAAATACACACATACAAAGTTATGGAGGCAATTACTATAAGCCAAAGCTGACAAATGACTAACGTCTGTGCGTTATACAAGGGGCATCCAATATTCTGTGTTATATGTTTAGTACTTGTATTTTCAGGGAGCTAATGCAATGTCACGCTGTAGTAATCAAGGTGGTCAACATCAAATGAGCTTGGATTGCCACAGTCCTATTCCAATGAATGGGAGATTAACAGTGGTCAGAAGACCTCCAAACAGAAGATAAAGGGTCATTGACCTTAGAGGAGTGCTACGGCTACATATGTTTAAGGCTGCCTTCTCACATGGCGGAATCGCTACGGACATTTCGCAACAAAATACTCGTAGCAATTCCAGAAGAATTACGTTGTGGCCAAATTCGCACCTAAATGATGTGGATTTGGACACATTTTCATTTGTGGAATTCAACCCTTGTATTTTAAGGGTTGAAGTCCACAGTATGATTCTCCTGCATAGACAGACATGTTGGGGAATCCACAGTGTTTTTTCTTCACACCATGTGAAGGGGATTTTTTAAAATCCTCTGCACTTGGCTTGCACTGTAAGCCCCACAGAATTTCCACTGCGACTCCAATGACAGAAATCCGGTAGCGTATCCTGCCAGTGGGAAGGAGACCTAAGGCTGATTTTAAACGAGAGTATAAAAACACATCCATAATATGGACATATTTCAAAAGGCATTACATCCCTATACTACCAATGTTTCATCTGTATTTGCATTCATATTTTTTAATACATTTTTATTGAGCAAGAACAATGTCACAGTTTTAAATAATGACACAAAGTCTCATCAAAAGATAATTGTAGATGATGAACAATTTTGCATATAAAGAGCTCAATTTATTCTTTTTCAATTACATAAAAAAACCTATAAACATAACAAGATAACAGGTGGCTTGCAAATATGGAATACTTCCTATAAGGTTTTCTCTAAAAACTTAATGAGCTTATATAATGTTAACACATGAAAATGGTGAATTTATCCACTTCCCCCAATTGACAGTATCTTTGCATAGTTCACATAAATACTTGCTAATTTACCCTCCAACCTGCAAGTGTTGCTAACATTGGCAGTAAGCTTTACCTTCACATGAACCCCAGATATTTCCCAAAATTTCACAATCAAAGCCTTTACTGCTATGGTACTAGTGCATTGCAGGTTGTGATCTTATCAGTAGGGGCTTACCTTGCAATGCCTATGTGCAGCAGTGCTAAGAAGCAGCTCCATATTATTGGGATACATAAAGTATTTTCAAAGAACTTGATACTTGGGCAACCCCAAAAATGTGTTTCACGGTTTCTTTGCCACTACTGCATCTCCAAAATTTATCTGAACTTGTAGGAAAAATAGCAGCAAGACATATAGTAGTGAGATACTAATGAAGAAGCTTCTTTATCAACTCTAAATGAGATATACATTTTGAAAATAAGCTTGCTAATAAGCATTTTTGTTAAACTTTTGCAAATAAGCACAAGGCCAACACAAATGTGCCTAAAACAGGCTGGGTATAACACAAACATGGGGAACCTAAAACAGATTTAGAAAACCGACTGGACAGAGAACTACCTACTGCGGACTGGACTGACGGACAGACATAACATAGGGACTGACATGACCAAAACACTCACCTTGCATACCTGTACACATAAGCAGATGATAAAGCTATAAAAGTACAAGGTATTGGTTCGTAGATTGGCCAATGAACTTAAGCCGCAAGGCCATGACAAGGCTCCTCGTGTCTTGCGGTCCCTACACTAGCAAGACACATCTACTAGAGGACCCAAAGGGCCACCCTAGCCCAGATATGGCAAAAAAACTCAGCAGGACAAAGCAGAGAACAAACTGACACAAAACTGACAGAAAATAAATGTAAGAATGGACATGAACCAACAAGACACCAAACACACAGCATCCTGCAATGGACAAGGATACATGACTGCTCACCTTGGACAACAAAAAGACACTAACAGGAGCTGGGTTTATATGTGAGCAAAGACCCAGGGGATTGGCTAACAGGAGATCATCACACCCAGACAGCTCAATCATTCCACACCTGTGGGGCTGACCTGCAAGAAACCATAGTACTACAGGTCCCAGCAGCACAACCTAACAGTTTTATTTCAGTCTCCTATGCCTATAGGGATACCTAGATTTGTTTCCCAATGAAGTAAGCAATAGGGCATCTCCCCCGAAAAAAACAGAGTGGTTTGGACAGGCATGTGTAAAAAAGACTAATGGCAGCTAAACACAGAACTCGACCAAACACATGGGTACGGATACGAGTGAAACACCCTGAACTTCTCAGACAGAAGGTGCCTTGAATAGGGGCACCTATCCTGAAAGGAGTGACCCCACTGCTTGAACAAGGCAAGGTCCGAAGTGCTGTGGCAGTGCTGGGATTGCTGTGTTTCCCAAATTTTGGTTCTATTTCTTGTTTTTCCATTTGTTCTTTTGCATTTGTGGGAGATCTGTGATAATTTCTCCGGAGAACGACAGAAATGTGTGTACTTTATGGAATCTTGCAGACTGTATTTCAGGTTATGCCCTGTGTCCTCTGGTGATGAGCTACAGAAGGTTGGCATCATCATTTCCAGGTTGCATGGCCCCCCCGAGCATGGGCTTTTCCCTTGCCTCTCTCCTCTGAAGCTTTATCCTCTGTTGATTGGTTCTTTAATGCTCTAGGTCTAATCTAGGATGATCCCAACAGGGTCTCGCTAGCAGAGAGAAAGCTCAGAGGCTTACATCAGGGAGATTCTTCTGTTGAGGAGTTCTGCGCCGAGTTTCACTGCTGTGCGACAGAGACTCAATTGAACGACCCTACTTTGCAAAGCTAGTTTTATTGTGGTCTAGCAGATAAAATTAAAGATTTATTGGTGGTATATCCAGTTCCTCAAAGTCTTGCTATCAGAGTATCAGAGTAGGTGGACGTGTTAGAGAAAGGCATACTTACTGCTTTCATACTTACTGATGGGGAGGAACCCATGCAACAGGGTTAATTGGCTGGTAATGTCCATAGAGGGAAGAGGGGTCAAGGCAGAGGAGGGTGTTTTTTTTCTGCAATCACACTGGACATTTTGTGCAGAATTGTTCTTGCCATAGGTCGCAGTCGGAAAACTAGGTGGCCTAGAGGTTAGAGGGGAGGTTCCTCTAGGTCCACAGATTGCTTGGATGTCGTCCTCCAGACTAGTTCTCCCGGCTGAGATACTCGTTGTGGGTGGTATTGGTCCGATCACAGTCTTTTTGGATTGTGGAGCTGGTAATAATCTAATCCATCAAGAGACGGTCAAATGTTTAGGGTTTGAGGTATTCTAATCTTTATGTCGGAATTTGATTCATACGTTTCTCATGTTGATCAGGCCCTCCAAGGTTTGTGTGATAATATTTTGTTTACAAAAAAATGTGTTTTTTTCCATGCAGGAAATCACATTTATGGGACACATTATTACCCCGAGAGGTTTCAAGATGGATCCGAAGAAGGTCAGAGCAGTGCGGGACAGGGTGTTACCAGATGAATGTGAAGGTGCTTCAGAGGTTTCTAGAGTTTGCAAATTATTATCGGAAGTTTATCAGAGGATTTTCGGTGGTGGTCAAACCATTGATGGATATGACAAGGAAGGGCTGTTTCCCTTCTAGATAGTCACCAAGGGCATTGCAATACTTTCATGCCTTGAAGAGATGTTTTGCGATGACTGTGATTCTGCTGCAGCTGGACTCCTCCAGACCATTCGTGGTGGAGGGTGATGACTCGGAATTTGGGGTGGGTGTGGTACTATCCCAGGGAACAAGTACATTGCAAGATCTCTGTCCTTGTGCTTTTTTTCACATAAATTTTCTTCTGCTAAACAAAATTATGACATTGGTGACAGAGAACTGTTGGCGATTAAGTGGGCATTGGAGGAGAGGTGGTACCTATTAGAAGGGGCTCAGCATAAGGTGACGTTTTTTACGAATCACAAAAACCTGATTTGCCTAGAATCAGCCAAAAGACTTAACCCAAGACAGGCGCGGTGGTCACTATTTTTTTGCACTTCGACTTTCTGGTTACATATCGTCCTGGCTGTAGAAATGTTAAGACTGATGCTCTTTCCAGGAGTTTTGTTCCAGTGATTTTGGATGAACATCCTGACCCCATTCTTTCAGAGGGGTTGTGGTATTCGCAGTTTCACTAGATTTGGAGGAGTAGGTCCGTAACACGCTTCCTGTAGGAAAGCTGTTTGTCCCTGTTCATTTGAGGCTGCAAGTACTGTCTGAAGTACAAAGTTCCATGTTGGCTGGTCATCCGGGAATTAATAATACCCGTAAGTTACTCACAATAATTTTTTTGTGGCTGTCTATACGACGAGATATATTCAGCTTTGTCTCGTCCTGTGGGGTTTGTGCCAGGACTTAAACACCTCGTAATTTCACTGCCAGGAGGCTGATGCCTTTGCACATAACTGTGAAACCTTGGACTCATTTGTCTATGAACTTCATTACGGACTTGCTGCTTTCAGAGGGTAATACTATCATCTGGGTGTGGTTGATCGTTTTAGCAAGATGTGTCATTTTATGGCTCTTCCTGGTCTTCCCAATGCTAAAACCGTGTCCGGATTGTTTTTTACTAGAGATGAGCGAACGTACTCGTCCGAGCTTGATACTCGTTCGAGTATTAGCGCGATCGAGATGCTCATTACTCGTGACGAGTACCACGCGATGTTCGAGTTACTTTCACTTTCATCTCTGAGACGTTAGCGCGCTTTTCTGGCCAATACAAAGACTGGGAAGGCATTACAACTTCCCCCTGCGACGTTCAAGCCCTATACCACCCCCTGCAGTGAGTGGCTGGCGAGATCAGGTGTCACCCGAGTATATAAATCGGCCCCTCCCGCGGCTCGCCACAGATGCGTTCTGACATAGAGGAGGGAAAGTGCTATTGGTGCCGGAGCTGCTATAGGGAGAGTGTTAGGAGTATTTTAGGCTTCAAGAACCCCAACGGTCCTTCTTAGGGCCACATCTAACCGTGTGTTGTGCAGTACTGTGGAGGCTGCTTTTTGCAGTGTTGCACATTTTTTTTTTTTGTATATCGGCCGTGCAGAGCATTGCGCCCTGCAGTAATTATTCATACTCCAGGGCCAGAAGTGGTGGTTAGGCAGGGACAGAAGACATATTTATTGAATATAGGAAGTGGGCCTTAGCAAAAACATTTGTGGAAAAAAATCTATTTGGGCTGCTTGTGACTGTCCTCAGTGTACTGGGTCTCTGCTGGGGGTAGTTGTCCTCCTAATTCATACGCAGCCAGCTAAGTGTTACAGCAGGCTTGAGCAAAATTATTTCCTGGCGTTCCGTAAGCGAAGTCAGCCTCCAACCACAGGCCAATAAGCGGCACATTTAATTACAGCGTTCTGTTTCTGCACTACTGGTAATACACCATGCTGAGGGGTAGGGGTAGGCCTATAGGACGTGGACGCGGGCGAGGACGCGGAGGTCCAAGTCAGGGTGTGGGCACAGGCTGAGCCAGTGCGGTAGCCAGGGGTAGAGGCAGGGCCAGACCGAATAATCCACCAACTGTTTCCCAAAGCACCCCCTCACGCCATGCCACCCTGCAGAGGTCAAGGTGCTCTACAGTGTGGCAGTTTTTCAAAGAGACGCCTGACGACCGACGAACAGTGGTGTGCAACCTTTGTCGCGCCAAGATCAGCTGGGGAGCCACCACCACCAGCATGCGCAGGCATATGATGGCCAAGCACCCCACAAGGTGGGACGAAGGCCGTTCACCGCCTCCGGTTTGCACCACTGCCTCTCCCCTTGTGCCCCAACCTGCCACTGAGATCCAACCCCCCTCTGAGGACACAGGCACTACCGTCTCCTGGCCTGCACCCACACCCTCACCTCCGCTGTCCTCGGCCCCATCCAGCAATGTCTCTCAGCGCAGCGTCCAGACGTCGCTAGCGCCACTGTTTGAGCGCGAGCGCAAGTACGCCGCCACGCACCCGCATGCTCAAGCGTTAAACGTGCACATTGCCAAATTGATCAGCCTGGAGATGCTGCCGTATAGGCTTGTGGAAACAGAGGCTTTCAAAAGCATGATGGCGGCGGCGGCCCCGCACTACTCGGTTCCCAGTTGCCACTACTTTTCCCGATGTGCCGTCCCAGCCCTGCACGACCACGTCTCCCGCAACATTGTACGCGCCCTCACCAACGCGGTTACTGCCAGGGTCCACTTAACAACAGACACGTGGACAAGCACAGGCGGGCAGGGCTACTATATCTCCCTGATGGCACATTGGGTGAATTTAGTGGAGGCTGGGACCGAGTCAGAGCTTGGGACCGCTCACGTCCTACCCACCCCCCGAATTGCGTGCCCCAGCTCGGTGGTGGTGTCTGCGGCGGTGTATGCTTCCTCCACTAAACCACCCTCCTCCTCCTCCTACGCAACCTCTGTCTCGCAATCAAGATGTGTCAGCAGCAGCAGCACGTCGCCAGCAGTCGGTGTCGCGCGGCGTGGCAGCACAGCGGTGGGCAAGCGTCAGCAGGCTGTGCTGAAACTACTCAGCTTAGGAGAGAAGAGGCACATGGCCCATGAACTGCTGCAGGGTCTGACAGAGCAGACCGACCGCTGGCTTGCGCCACTGAGCCTCCAACCGGGCATGGTCGTCTGTGTCAACGGCCGTAATCTGGTGGAGGCTCTGCAGCTCGTCAGCCTCACGCATGTGCCATGCCTGGCCCATGTCTTTAATTTGGTGGTTCAGCGCTTTCTGAAAAGCTACCCACACTTGTCATACCTGCTCGGAAAGGTGCGCCGGGTCAGCGCACATTTCCGCAACTCCAAGACGGACGCTGCCACCCTGCGGACCCTGCAACATCGGTTTAATCTGCCAGTGCACCGATTGCTGTGCGAAGTGCCCACACGGTGGAACTCTATGCTCCACATGTTGGCCAGGCTCTATGAGCAGCGTAGAGCTATTGTGGAATACCAACTCCAACATGGGCGGTGTAGTGGGAGTTAGCCTCCTCATTCTTTACAGAAGAGTGGGCCTGGTTGGCAGACATCTGCCAGGTCCTTGGAAACTTTGAGGAGTCTACCCAGATGCTGAGCGGGGATGCTGCAATCATTAGCGTCACCATTCCTCTGCTATGCCTCTTGAGAAGTTCCCTGCAAAGCATAAAGGCAGACGCTTTGCACTCGGAAACGGAGGCGGGTGAAGACAGTATGTCGCTGGATAGTCAGAGCACCCTCATGTCTATATCTCAGCGCGTTGAGGAGGAGGAGGAGGAGGAGGGGGAGGAGGAGGAGGAGGAGGGGGAAGAGACAGCTTGGCCCACTGCTGAGGGTACACATGCTGCTTGCCTGTCATCCTTTCAGCGTTTATGGCCGGAGGAGGAGGAGGAGGATCCTGAAAGTGATCTTCCTAGTGAGGACAGCCATGTGTTGCGTACTGGTACCCTGGCACACATGGCTGACTTCATGTTAGGATGCCTTTCTCGTGACCCTCGCATTACACGCATTCTGGCCACTACGGATTACTGGGTGTACACACTGCTCGACCCACGGTATAAGGAGAACCTTTCCACTCTCATTCCCGAAGAGGAAAGGGGTTCCAGAATGATGCTATACCACAGGGCGCTGGTGGACAAACTGATGGTAAACTTCCCATCCGACAGCGCTAGTGGCCGAAGGCGCAGTTCTGAGGGCCAGGTAGCAGGGGAGGCGCAGAGATCAGGCAGCATGTACAGCGCAGGCAGGGGACCATTATCCAAGGCCTTTGCCAGCTTTATGGCTCCCCAGCAAGACTGTGTCACCGGTCCCCAGTCAAGGCTGAGTTGGCGGGAGCACTGTAAAAGGATGGTGAGGGAGTACGTAGCCGATCGCACGACCGTCCTTGGTGACGCCTCTGCCCCCTGCAACTACTGGGTGTCGAAGCTGGACACGTGGCCTGAACTCGCGCTGTATGCCCTGGAGGTGCTTGCTTGTCCTGCGGCTAGCGTCTTGTCAGAGAGGGTGTTTAGTGCGGCTGGGGGAATCATCACGGATAAGCGTACCCGCCTGTCAACCTACAGTGCCGACAGGCTTACACTCATCAAGATGAACAAAGCCTGGATTTCCCCAGACTTCTCTTCTTCATCAGCGAACAGCAGCGATACCTAAGCAATACGTAGGCTGCACCCGCGGATGGAAGCATCGTTCTCTATCACCATCAAAAACGGGGACCTTTTTGCTTCATCAATCTGTGTATAATATTCCTCCTCCTCCTCCTCCTGAAACCTCACATAATCACGCCGAACGGGCAATTTTTCTTAGGCCCACAAGGCTCAGTCATATAATTTTTGTAAACAATTTTTAGACGTTTCAATGCTCATTAAAGCATTGAAACTTTCACCTGAACCAATTTTTATTTTAACTGGGCTGCCTCCAGGCCTAGTTACCAATTAAGCCACATTAACCAAAGCGATTAATGGGTTTCGCCTGCCCTCTTGGTTGGGCATGGGCAATTTTTCTGAGATACATTAGTACTGTTGGTAAACCAATTTTTGGGGGCCCTCGCCTACAGTGTAATCCAATTAGTTTTTAGCCCACCTGCATTACAGCTGACGTTACATCAGCTGTGTTGGGCACTGCAATGGGATATATTTATGTACCGCCGGTGGGTTCCAGGGAGCCACCCATGCCGTGGGTCCACACGGAATTGTAACTGCATGTGTCCACTTCTAAAGAACCCCAGTCTGACTGGGGCATGCAGTGTGGGCCCAAGCCCACCTGCATTAAGCACGACGTTACCTCAGCTGTGATGGGCAATGCAATGGGATATATTTATGTACCGCCGGTGGCTTCCTGGCACCCACCCATGCTGTCGGTCCACACGGAGTTGTAACTGCATGTGTCCACCTCTAAAGAACCCCTGTCTGACTGGGGCATGCAGTGTGGGCTGAAGCCAACCTGCATTAAGCACGACGTTACCTCAGCTGTGATGGGCAATGCAATGGGATACATTAATGTACAGCCGGTGGGTTCCAGGGAGCCACCCATGCTGTGGGTGCACACGGAATTCCCATTGCGGAGTTGTACCTGCCTGTGACTATTTATTAAAAAACGCGGTCTGACTGGGGCATGCAGACACCTTGACAGAATGAATAGTGTGTGGCACATAGGTTCCCCATTGCTATGCCCACGTGTGCAGCTCCAGATGGAGGTGGCACAGGATTGGATTTCTCATTGCTTCTGTACAACATTGTGGGCTATCGTCCCGCCCCTTTTAAAGAGGGTCGCTGCCTAGCCGTGCCAACCCTCTGCAGTGTGTGCCTGCGGTTCCTCCTCATGGCAGACGCACTTAAAAATAGACATGAGGGTGGTGTGGCATGAGGGCAGCTGAAGGCTGCGCAGAGACAGTTTGGTGTGCGCTGTGGACACTGGGTCGTGCGGGGGGGGGGGGGTTGGGCAGCATGTAACCCAGGAGAAGTGGCAGCGGAGTCTCATGCAGGCAATGATTGTGCTTTGTTGGAGGTAGTGTGGTGCTTAGCTAAGGTATGCATTGCTAATGAGGGCTTTTCAGAAGTAAAAGTTGTTGGGGGGGGGGGCACTCTTGCCGGTATTGTGGCTTAATAGTGGGACCTGGGAACTTGAGATGCAGCCCAACATGTAGCCCCTCGCCTGCCCTATCCGTTGCTGTGTCGTTCCCATCACTTTCTTGAATTTCCCCGATTTTCACAAATGAAAACCTTAGCGAGCATCGGCGATATACAAAAATGCTCGGGTCGCCTATTGACTTCAATGGGGTTCGTTACTCGAAACGAACCCTCGAGCATCGCGATAATTTCGTCCCGAGTAACGAGCACCCGAGCATTTTGGTGCTCGCTCATCTCTATTCTTTACTTATATTGTGAGATTACACAGGTTACCAGTAGAGATGAGCGAGCGCACTCGTCCGAGCTTGATGCTCGTTTGAGTATTAGGCTACTCGAGATGCTCGGTACTCGAGTCGAGCACCAAACAGTACTCGAGTCAATTTAATTTCCCTTCCCCGCATGTTTAGTGACATTTTTTAGCCAATAAACATGCGGGGAATGAATTACCGCTTCCTACTGAGATGTGCCAGCCCTCTGCACATCTACAGCAGTGAGTGGCTGGGCCGATCAGGTGACCGCCGAATACTTAAGCTGGTGCCACCCACGGCTCGTCTCAGATGCATGCAACAGAGGTTAGGGAAAGAGCTGCTGCTGAGACAGGGAAAGTGCTAGTGTAGGGTAGTGTGCAGTTAGGCAGGGATCCTGATATCAAGAACCCAACAGTTCTACTTAGGGCTACTCCTCATTGTGTGCATTACTTTCTTGGCTGGCTGGGAGCAGTAGGGCACTAATTTTTTTTTTCAAGCATCTAGGCCAGTGCAGAGCATTTCACATCTCCCATTTGCTGTGTGCAGTGAATTAGCCAGAGATCTCATCGCTAAACAATCCCCTAATTTTTTCTGGGGCAGTGCAGAGCATCTCACATCTGCCATTTGCTGTGTGCGGTCAATTAGCCAGAGTTCTCATCGCTAAACAGTCTGCTAATTTTTTCTGGGGCAGTGCAGAGCATTTCACAACTCCCATTTGCTGTGTGCGGTGATTTAGCCGCAGTTATCAGCACTATCCACGAGGTTAATAGTTTTCTGCCCCTGTGCAGAACATCTCACAATACCCTTTCCTTCTGTGCAGGGAAGTAGCTGAAGTTATCAGCACTATCCACTGGGTTATTAGTTTTCTGCCCCTGTGCAGAGCATCGTACAATACCCTTTCCTTATGTGTGGTGAAGTAGCCGCAGTTATCAGCACTATCCACTGGGTTAATAGTTTTCTGCCCCTGTGCAGAGCATCGCACAATATCCTTTTCTTGTGTGCGATGAAGTAACCACAGTTATCGGCACTATCCACTGGGCTAATAGTTTTCTGCCCCTGTGCAGAGCATCTCACAATACCCTTTTCTTGTGTGCCCTGAAGTAGCCACAGTTATCAGCACTATCCACTGGGTTACTTTTTTCTGCCACTCCATACAGCCTCTCTTATCTAAAAGTCTCAATGAGCGGTAAATTACCCCTAGCTATCAGTGCAAGACAGTGGTTTAATTTTTTCTGTCCCAGCATAGAGCCTCAGGTATCTACAAGTCTCTGTGTGCGGTGAATTAGCCCCAGTTCTCAGCGCTATACAGCCGCTTAATTTATTTGGGCCCTGCTCTATCCTTTATCCAATATGATGAGGAGTAGGGGTAAGGGTCGAGGACGTGGACGCGGGCGTCCAAGTGAGGGTGTGGGCACAGGCCGAGGTCCTGGGAATGGTGAATCACAGCCGGCTGCTGAGGGATTAGGAGAGTGCCGCGTCTCTCCGCTCCCCAGCTTCATATCACAATTTGTGTGTCCGAGAGGCAGACCTTTATTACAAGCATAGCACTGTGAGCAGGTCCTGTCGTGGATTGCGAATAACACGTCAAGCAATGTATCGAGCCCCCAGTCTTCCACCGGGCTAGGGACTGCACCTCTAAATCTTCTGGCTGCTCCTCCTTCCTCCCAGCCTCGTCACTCCAGGAAAATGACAGATTCTGAGCAGGCAGACTCCCAGGAACTGTTTTCGGGTCCCTGCTCTGATTTGGAAAAATGGTTCCTCAACCACCTGAGGAGTTTGACGTGACCGATGCCCAACATTTGGAAATTTCCCAGAGTCCGGGTGATGAGGCTGGGGACTTCCGGCAACTGTCTCAGTGGCTTTTTGTGGATGAAGATGATGAGACACAGTTGTCTGTCAGTGAGCTAGTAGTAAGGGCGGTAAGTCCAAATGCACAGAGGATTCAGAGGAAGAGCTGCTGGTTGATGAGGTGACTGACCCCACCAGGCTTGCTAAGCCTACTGAAGATAGGGCTTCAGAGGGGGAGGCAAGTGCAGCAGCAGGACAGGTTAGAAGAGGCAGTGGGGTGGCCAGGGGGAGAGGCAGGGCCAGAGCAAATAATCCTTCAACTGTTTCCCACAGCACCCCTTCGCAGCAAGCTTCTGTGCAGAGGGCTAGGTGTTCAAAGGTGTTGATGTTTTTTAGTGAGCGCGCGGACGACCGATGAACAGTGGAGCTGCACCAAGATCAGCCAGGAAGCCACCACTATCAGCCCTACCACCACTAGCATGCACAGGCATATGATGGCCAAGCACCCCACAAGGTGGGACGAAGGCCATTCACTGCCTCCGGGTCACACCACTGCCTCTTCTGCTGTGGCACAACCTGGCCCACAGATGCAATCCCCCTCCCATGAGTGCCTCCCGGCCTGCACCCACACCCTCACTTCCATGGTCCTCCACGGCCTCTACCAATGTCTCCCAGCGTAGCGTTCAGCTGTCGCTAACACAAGCATTGGAGCGAAAGCGGAAATACACCAGCACCCACCCGCATGTACAAGCTTTAAACGTGCACATTGCCAAATTAATCAGCCTGGAGATGCTGCCATATAGGGTTGTGGAAACTGATGCTTTCAAAAACATGATGGCGGCGGAGGTCCCGCGCTACTCGGTCCCCAGTCGCCACTATTTTTTGCAGTGCGCCGTCACCGCCCTACACCAGCACATCTCCCGCAACATAAACCGCACTCTCACCAACGCGGTCACTGGGAAGGTCCACTTAACGATGGACATGTGAACAAGTAGTGGTGGGCAGGGACACTATATCTCCCTGATGGCACATTGGGTAAGCTTTAAATTAAGAAGTGTGAGCATGTCGCCAGCAGTCGGTAGCACGCGGCGCGGCAGCACAGCGGTGGGGAGGCTTCAGCAAGCCATGCTGAAACTAATCAGCTTAGGTGACAAGAGGCACACAAACCCCGAGCTGTTACAGGGTCTGACGGAGCAGATCAACCTCTGAAGTTCGCTACTAAGCATAAAGGCCAATGCTTTGCGGTTGGAACAGGAGATGGGGGATGACAGTATGTCGCTTGATAGCCAGACCCAGGAGGGAGGGGAAGAGACTGCTGGCCACACTGCAGAGGGTACCCATGCTGCTTGCCTCTCATCTGTTCAGCGTGTATGGGCTGAAGAGGAGGAGGATCCTGAAAGTCATCCTCCTAGTGAGGACAGTGAGTGTGTTGCGTACTGGGACTCTGGCACACATGGCTGACTTCATGTTTGGCTGCCTTTCCCGTGACCCTCGCGTTAGACGCATTCTGGGCAACACAGATTACTGGGTGTACACCCTTCTGAACCCACGGTATAAGGAGAAGCTTTCCACTCTCATTCCCATTCATACGAGAGTGATGCAATACCACAGGGCCCTCGTGGAAAAAGTGATGCTAAAGTTCCCATCTGACAGCGCTAGCGGTAGAAGACATAGTTCAGAGGGCCAAGTAGCAGGGGAGGCATAGGGATCAGGCAGCATGTCCAGTGCAGGCAGGGGAACACTCTCCAAGGCCTTTGCCAGTTTTATGGCTCCCCAGCAAGACTGTGTCACCACTCCCCAGTCAAGGCTGAGTCGGAGGGTGCACTGTAAAAAGATGGTGAGGGAATACATAGCCGATCGTACCACCATCCTCCGTAATCCCTCTGCTCCATACAACTATTGGGTGTCAAAGCTGGACACGTGGCATGAACTTGCGCTGTACGCCCTGGAGGTGCTGGCCTGCCTTGCCACTAGCGTCTTGTCAGAGAGGGTGTTTAGTGCTGCTGGGGGGATCATCACGGATAAGCTGCCAGTGCCGACATGCTTACACTCATTAAGATGAACAAATGCTCGATTTCCCCAGACTTCTCTTCTCCACCGGTGGAAAGCAGCGGATCCTAAAGATTCTTTTCGCTGTAACAGCAGAAATATGCATCCTCTATCACCCTAAAAAAGGGGAGAAGTAGTTTGGTCTATCCCTCTCAAATCTTTCTCCTCTTCCTCCTCCTAAAACAGCATGTCATCACGCTGAACTGCCAATTTTTCTGCGGCCTAAAAGGCTCTGTTAAAATCAACGTTTTCGGAGGGCTGCCTTCAGGCTCTGTTACAAATTAAGCAACAACGAGCTGTATCTTTAAAAAAGATTTATGGGTTTCAACTACCCTCAAGTTAAAACAATTTTTTCATGGGTACACTTGTACTTTTGGTACACCAATTTTTCAGGCCCTCACCTATACTGTTAGCAAACTAATTTTTCTGGGCTTTGCCTATAGTGTTGGTAAACAATTTTTTTCAGGTGTTCGCCTATTCTCTTGGTACACCAATATTTCAGGCCTTCGCCTATACTCTTAGCCAACTAATTTTTCCGGGTTTCGCCTATACTCTTGGTAAACAATTTTTTTCAGGTGTTCGCCTATACTGTTGGTACATCAATGTTTCAAGGGTTCTCCTATACTCTGCTACAGAAATGTTTCAGGGGTTCACCTACACTCTTGCTACAGAAAGGTTTCAGGGGTCTGCCTATATACTTGCTACTGAAAGGTTTGAGGGGTTTGCCTATACTCTTGTTACAGAAATGTTTCAGGGGTTCGCCTACACTCTTGCTACAGAAAGGTTTCAGGGGCTCGCCTACACTCGTGATACAGAAATGTTTCAGGGGTCCGCCTATAATGTGGGTGCACAAAGGCTTTCCCATTGCGTTATTCAGCTATCCAACACATACACAGAATCAATTGGGCAGAAGTGTGGGCAGAGGCCAAAGTCCTGGGCGGGGTGAAACTCTGCCATGTTTGGGCACTCTCTTTTTCTTCCTGTTTAATACTGTCCTTGGGTTTCGTGGGCTTGCCTATGCTATGGGTGCACAAACTTTCCCTAGGGGGTGTCCAGCTGTCTGGCACAAATACACTGTATGACTTGGGTAGGGTGCAGATGGCTTTCCCATTGCACTGGTTAGCTATCTGACACATAGAATGAATTGGGCAGAAGTGTGGACAGAGGCTGAATTCCTGGGTGGGGTGAAACTCTGCCATGTTTGGGCACTCTCTTTTCTTCCTGTTTAATACTGTCCTTGGGTTTCGTGGGCTCAATTATGGTGTGGGTGCACAAAGGTTTCCCAGAGCGGTGTCCAGCTGTCTGGCACAAATACACTGTATGACTTGGGTAGGGTGCAGACGGCTTTCCCATTGCGTTGTTCAGCTATCTGACACATACGCAGAATGAATTGGGCAGAAGTGTGGGCCGAAGCCGAGATCCTGGGATGGTGAAACTCTCCCATGTTTGGGCACTCTCTTTTCTTCCTGTTTAATACTGTCCTTGGGTTTCGTGGGCTTGCCTATGCTGTGGGTGCACAAACGTTTCCCAGCGTGGTGTCCAGCTGTCTGGCACACATACACTGTAGGACTTGGGTAGGGTGCAGACGGCTTTCCCATTGTGTTGTTCAGCTTACTAACACATACACAGAATGAATTGTGTGGATACACATGGGTTTCCCATAGCTAACTCCCGGCATCTTGGGTCACACAATGTGGTGGCTGGGACCAAGCCTGTCACTGGGCCAGCTCATGTGCTTCCCACACAGAGAATAGCGGTCCTACCTCGGTCACTGTTTTCTCGGGCTTATTATGCCACCTCCCCCTCCTGCTTGGGGTCTGGGGATCAGCACTGGTCGACATGTATTTGCTCTCGTGTTACCACAGTTACCTGACACACTGGTTTGGACCAATCAAAAGAAGTATAACTGAATTAATGAGACGTTCATAGCAGTACTAGCATCCGAGTCCGCTTTATGCCCATGATTGCTGAGGGTGTGGGCAGAGTTCGAGGTCCTGGGGTAGGGGGTTGCAACTGCACCAGGTTTGGCCTGTGGAACTTCTTTGTGGTTCATCCAGTCTTTGGAGCGCCAAAAGTAACCGTTACTGATCTAATGAGATGTTCACAGCAGTACTAGCATCCAAGTCTGCTTTATGCCCACGATTGCTGAGGGTGTGGGCAAAGGCTGAGGTCCTGGGGAGGGGGGGTGCAACTGTGCTAGGTTTGCTCTGTGGAACTTCTTTGGAGCGATGAAAGGAACCGTAACTGATGGCACATTGGGTCAACCAGGTGGTGGCTGGGACCGAGTCTGACCCTGGGCCTGCGTGTGGCATGAGGGCAGTTGAACGCTGCGCAAGGAAAATTTTGTGTGCGCTGTGGATGCAGGCTCATGCGGGGGATTCAACAGCAAATCCAGCATGTAACCCAGGAGAAGAGACAGTGGTGTCACCCGCAGGCGGTGATTGGCATTGGTTGCAGCTAGTGTGGTGCTTAGCTAAGATGTGCCAGCACGTGTGCCCTGCTACTTATGGTCTGTCCCAAGTAAATTGTTAGGTGGGTGACCACCAGGCTCTTGCCCCCAATTTGGCTTAATAGTGAGACCTGGGAGCCTCAGATGCACCCATGCATGCTGCCCCTGCCATTACCTATCCATTTTTGTGGTGTTTCGATGACTTTCTGATGTTTTTAGGTGTTTCACACAACCTCCCCCATGTGGAGCATCGGTCAGACTTCAATGGGGTTCGTTACTCAAAACGAGCTCTCGAGCATTATGAAAGGTTCGACTTGAGTAACGAGCACCCGAGCATTTTGTTACTCGCTCATCTCTAGTTACCAGCTAATACAGTTTCCAATCGTGGGGTCCAGTTTGTTTCCAAATTCTGGAGTTTTGTTTGCTCTCGGTTGGGTATTGAGCTCTCAATTTCCTTGGCCTATCATGCAGAGACTAGTGGACAAACTAAGAGATGTAACCAGAGTCTTGAACAATACTTGCGTTGTTATGTCTCAGAAAATCAGGAGGATTGGTCTGGGTTTTTGCCTTTTGCATGAGTTTGCACTTAATAATAGAACGTTGGAGTCTACAGGGATGTCACAATTCTCCTGTAATTATGGTATACATCCATCTTTAGGTCCCTTTTCTAGAGAGGTGTCGGAAGTACCAAAGAAGAATGAGCTCAAACATCGAAGCGGTGTGACAAGATATTCAGAAGAATCTTCTGAGGCCGGTTCAATATTTCAAGTGGGTGGCAGATAAGAGATGTTCCGAGAGGGATAATTTCTTGGTGGGAGACTTGGTGGGCTTGTCAACTATAAACATTAAAATCAAACAAGTCTTGGAACTCAGGTCCATGGTTTATCGACTCTTTTAAAGTCATTGAAAAAATTAATCCTGCATCTTTTCGCTTGGAGATCCCCAGTTTGATGAGAATAACTAATGTTTTTCATAAGTCTCTGTTTAAAAAAAGTTTGTTGATTCAGGAAGTCGTTCATCTCTGTCAGCCCTGATTGTGGTTGATGGAAATATTCATTTTGAGATCAGTCACATAGTGTACTCTTGTCTAGTTAGGAGATCACTACAGCATTTAGTGCATTGGCGTGGCTATGGTCCTAATGCGAGAACATGGGTAGCAGCGGCAGATGTCCATGCGGATTGACTAGTGAAACATTTTCACTTTATATCACCAGCTAGAACTTCAGCTAAACAGCAACAGGGGAATGTTTAACCCTAACTAGTCAGAACTAACTGAGTTATGTGAGTGCTGGTGATGACATGACAATAACTGTATAAAGTCTTGAGCTGCCTTTGGCAGCTGTATTCAAATTAGAAAATGCTAATTCAAACATAGTTTTGGGCAGAGAACACAAATTAGGAGATTGATTAATAAAATGGAGTATTCTGAGGAACTTATAAAAATCTTTCATAGGAATGTGAAATTTAGCAGAAAGTCATTAAAGGACATCTTGTGATTTACTTTCCCATATATCAGGGATTGAAATGATCCCTGCGGTGATCCAGTCACTAATTGAGATATCTGTAATACTAAAGGGTATCACCTGTAAAGGTAATTCAGGCAGTCTAAAGGGGATACTAGATTTGGAAATTATGTGTTTCCATACTGTAATCCCAGCTTCAATAGTAATAAAAGAAGATTTAAGTACAGAAACTCCCAGCGTTATTACACATAATAAAGCATCGGCTAGTATAGTGTTTGGAATCGATTTTTCCATATTCACTCAATGTTTTGTGACGGCATTGGCTTTCCAATATCTGACTTGATCAATTATGGTTGCATAGTATTAATAAGAAACTTGTGGTAAGCCTAATCCGCCTTTATAGATGCAAAGATATAAAGTGTGGGCTGCCACAAGGGGGCATTGCCCTTTTCAAACATGTTTAGTAAGAAGTTTTGTAGTTTATGGTGATAAGACAATGGAGCAGGAATGGGGAGATTTCTAAACATCTATAGGATTTTTGAAATTATTAGCATCTTGATTGTTGCTATTCTGACGACTCACAAATTTTTTCATATTTATGAAAATTTATTTAATCATAATTAGAGATGAGCGAGCGTACTCGGAAGAGCACTACTCGCTCGAGTATTTTGCTTTATCCGAGTATCGCTGTGCTCGGGTCTGAAGATTCGGGTGCCGCTGCGGCTGACAGGTGAGTCACAGCGGGGAGCAGGGGAGAGCGGGCGGGAGAGAGGGAGAGAAAGATCTCCCCTCCGTTCCTCCCCGCTCTCCCCTGCAGCTCCCCGCTCCGTGCCGGCACCCGAATCTTCAGGGACGAGCACAGCGATACTCGGATAAAGCAAATTACTCGAGCGAGTAGTGCTTTTCCGAGTACGCTCGCTCATCTCTAATCATAATCAATATCTTGGAGTAATAGAGTATAATTATTGACACATAGTGTTCCGGAATTGGAAGGTTTAATCCCAAAATAGGTAAATGAGTCCGATACCCAGGGAAATGAGAATTTGTTTTTTAAACTGGAAATAACAGTCAGTCATATATGTACATAGCTAAGATTTGAGATTCAGTGACGTTTAGTTTGTAACTAGTTATTAGTATTATTTATAGTACCTGTGTTTCTGGTGGCTCAATGCGCCACTTACTAAAGCAATATATAGTGAAAGAGATTGGAGTTGGCCAAAATATTTCCATGCAAATAGTAAGCTATTGCCATTGTTTGCAATTTTGCTGAACAGTGCAAACACATATAAATAAGAAAATGTCAGTAAATGTACAAAATAGCAATACTGATACTGCAACATTTAAACCTGTGAACATTGCGAAGGGATCCTACCAGTGTTTCTGGTGGCGCAATGCGTCACTTGTTAACATGCACTGTAAGGAATTGGAGTTGGTGTCAATATTTCTGTGTAAATAGTAAGCTATTGTCATTATTTATAATTTTCCAGAAC
Source organism: Eleutherodactylus coqui (assembly GCF_035609145.1). NCBI lineage: Eukaryota > Metazoa > Chordata > Amphibia > Anura > Eleutherodactylidae > Eleutherodactylus > Eleutherodactylus coqui. Next base: position 80,737,763 of record NC_089839.1, read on the forward strand.
ATTTCAAACAGTGATTTACAAACTTCAGCAGCTCACCGAGGCTCATTGCTTTCACATATTAGCTGCATGTGATTTAAAAATTCAGCTGATGGCTGAGGAGACATATTGGCTCGTTGCTTTTGCATGTTAGCTGCATGTAATTTACGAACTTCAGCTGCTTGCTGAAGAGACATGTTCGCTTGTAGCTTTCACATATCTACTGCACAAGATGTATAAACTTCAGCTGTCTGATGTAAGCTGCATTAGCTTCACGGTGGCATTAAACCCTCGGTGATCATATATTTGCATGACAGTGACGGTTAGCTTGAACACTGGGCAATGGTTCATGATAAGATGAAGGCTTGACTGGTGTTGGCAGCATTAGCACTTGAGATGACATGATATCATGTTCAGGAAACTGTGAAGATAGTGGTGAAGGACTATGCTTCAATGTTGTTGTTGGTCAATATGCCCGGCGAGCTATGTATGTGTAAATTTGTCAGGTGTAATTTTTGGACTCTCCACTAGAGATGAGCGAGCACCAAAATGCTCGGGTGCTCGTTACTCGGGACGAAATTTTCGCGATGCTCGAGGGTTCGTTTCGAGTAACAAACCCCATTGAAGTCAATGGGCGACCCGAGCATTTTTGTATATCGCCGATGCTCGCTAAGGTTTTCATTTGTGAAAATCGGGGCAATTCAAGAAAGTGATGGGAACGACACAGCAACGGATAGGGCAGGCGAGGGGCTACATGTTGGGCTGCATCTCAAGTTCACAGGTCCCACTATTAAGCCACAATAGCGGCAAGAGTGGGCCCCCCCCCCCCCGCACTCTCAGCATAAAGATCGTTCTCCTCTGCCACAGCTGTAACAGCTGTGGCAGAGAAAAACGATGTTAGCCCATTGAATTCAATGGAGCCGGCAATACAGCAGGTTCCACTGAAAGCAATGGGCTGCCAGCATGTGCGGGATGAATCGTCGGGAAGGGCTTAAATATATAAGCCCTTCCCTGCAATTCATCCAGAAATGTGTAAAAATAAAAAAATATACCGTATATACCGGCGTATAAGGCGACCCCCCAACTGTCACCTTATACGCCGGGAATACAGCGGAGCAAAGAATAAAAATCATTACTCACTTCCCCCGGCGTTCTGCGGCGCTGCTGCAGGCTGTCGCTCCCTCCTGGTCCCCGGCAGAGCATTGCTTTCTAGACGCAGGGCTTGAAATCCCCGCCTCCAGAAAACACACGTGCCTTCAGTCAATCACAGCCAATGACAATGAGTAATGAATTTTATTCTTTGCTCCACTGTATTCCCGGCGTATAAGGTGACAGTTGGGGAGTCGTCTTATACGCCCCGTCGCCTTATACGCCGGTATATACGGTATATATTTTTATTGTAACACATTTCTGAATGAATTGCTGGGAAGGGCTTATATATTTAAGCCCTTCCCGACAATTCATCCCGCGATCGCCGGCAGCCCATTGCTTTCAGTGGAACCTGCTGTATTGCCGGCTCCATTGAATTCAATGGGCAAACATCGTTCTTCTCTGCCACAGCTGTTACAGCTGTGGCAGAGAAGAATGATTTGTCTTCTATATGTTCTCAATGGGGTCGGCGCTGCTGCTGGAATTTTATGTGGTTTAAGTGACTTAATAGCACTATTGATTTCTGCTAGAGATATAGGGGCAGTTAAAGTTGCTGACTGCTGTGCTGGCACATTAGGGAGTGAAACTGAATGTAAAAAGGTAGATATCTCCACAGTAGTGGGTTCAGGAGTTGCTGGGTTATCTTGGAAAGTATAAAGTGAAGTATAATAATCAGCTACAGGATTCTCTATAGTTTGAGGGTTGAATACTTTTACATTTTGTGTGTTAAAAATATTTTAGAGTTAGATTTGAGACATAAAGATAAAAATGGGCTAGCTTTATTATTTTGACAATGCTACCTGGCTTTAATTTTCCACAGTGCTTGTTCATATTTCTATAAATCTAGTTGACGTAACTGATCTTGGAGGTTATATATTATGTCTGATATAGTTGGGCAGTATTTTGCTTTGTGTAATTGAATCAAGTGAATAATATTATTTGAGAGATGTAATCTTAACTGGTTCTTCTCCTCTGTATCTGCAGCTGCTAAGCTTATAAAGTGTCCCTAATACAAGCTTTATGAGCACACCTTATTGTGGATGGCTGTATTTCAGGCATGCAGTTGCTATGAAAAAAATAAAAGAGTAATGAGAACATTTTGGTCAAGTATTTAAGGGAATATAAAAAGTAATTGTTCCGTTTCCAAGGAATTGTAAAAGGCTTATTATATGTTTCAGAAATGATTAGAGAGATTAGCCTGTGATTGGACTAAGTAATTATATCAATTTTAGAAGATACCACACTTTGAAACAACATCAGTGAAGAACATGTCTATGTGAGTGTAGGCCATGTGTGTATGTGTGTGTGTGTGTGTGTGTGAAAATAGGTATAATCTTTTTCAGTAAGGTGTTGCAACCTGCACACATCAAGAACATTTTCTATTTGTGTCAATAGATATAAATTGGTGGGTTTATCTGACAAACTAGAAGCAGACAAGTCTAGAGAGGGCGACATAACTCTGTTAAAGTCTCCTGCAAGAAGGACAGACCCATTCCTTTAATATTTCATTTTCTTGAAAAAAGCACAATAAAATGTATTTATTTTTTGTTTGGGGTATAAATGACTCCTATAATATAATTTATATTATTTATTTACAAACCAAGATAATATATCTTCCTATTGGGTTGATAAAGGTCTGAATTGGAGAAAAAGATAAGATATTTTTCACTGCAAGGGCTACTACTCCTTTTTTGCTAATTACTGGAGCAGTAAGAATATATAGAAAATATTTGTGTCTTAACTGGAAAATATCCACCTGATTAAGGCCGCCTGCACACGGGCGGAAATCCCGCGGCGGGATTTCCCGCGGGATTTTCGCCGCTCAAAGCCTGCATAGGAGTGCATTACAATACGCACTCCTATGCAGACGGCCGCGGTTTGGCCGCGCAAAATCTCGTGCGGCAAACAAACCGCGGCATGTCCTATTTTTGTGCGGGGCTCGCACAGATACGTCACTCACCCTGCCGCCGTCTCCGGTCTGCGCATGCGCCGGCTGCCCGGCAGCCGGCACATGAAAGAGCCGGGGCCGCCGGGCGCGGGTGAGTACACGCTTGTCTCTGCAGGCGCTCGGGTCGGGTCCCGCGGCGAGAATTCTCTCCGCCGGATCCGACCCGCTCGTCTGCAGGCGGCCTAAGGTTCGAATGTTGTATGCACAAGATATTTGCATTTCAACATTTAGCCTCTTTCCAAAGAAGAGAGCTTTTAAAATGTTTGTTAGGTCCTTTTACATTGAGCGTGATTATGTGGAAGACCATTTCTAGAGTTTATATCCACACAGTTATGCCTTTTCGGATCCATTTCATTATGCCTTGATGAAGGACTGAGAATAAAAGTCCGAAAGTTTGTATCAACATCATGTATTTTTGTTAGCCTTTAAATGGTATCATATGTACAAGATTACTTGGTTTCTTTTACTGGGAACAATCAAATTATAAACACAGTGAAATACCTTGTGACCAGCTAATAATATGTGAATACAGAATCTTCTGTAGAAGCCTAGTAAATTGCAAGCACAATTGAAAAACTGATCAAACAACACAAACATATGTTTGAGGATGCAACAATGTTTTTAGTGATAATACAAATGGGGTTTAGAAGTCAAGAATATCCACGATGCACACAGTATGTAAGGCATCCTGGTAAGGATACTCAAAAGAAACATCAAAAAAGCTGATCAAAATTTAACCACAAAAAATGATGTCATAAGGTAAGAAAATGTAACGACTGTGGATGTGGAACCACTGTGTCAACCTACAGGGTAGGTGATGATCCAGTCCAGTACGGTTGACAGCCGGCCCCAATGTGGAAGGTAGGATACCGGATGTACAAACCTCGTACGCAGATGAAATTAGGAAAAGTATCTTGCTCTGAGCTAATAACCAGGAGAGGGAAACCCCTGCCTGTAGGCGGAGCACTCATCCCAATAAGGACGACCCCACGGTCTTCTTCTAGGCGCTGACTGACCTTGATGGGACAGAACAACTATAAAACAAACGACAGAACAATACCGGGGCATACAGGAACAAGGGAGGTACAGACTGACAAGAATAAACAGAGAAGCAGACTCACGAGGAGAACAAACAGCTGGATACGCGAATGGAGGACACAGAACATGAGCAGAAAGCAAGGTAGCAAGGAAACTGTCAGAGCAGCAGCTAAACATGGAGTTATGGACACAAATCACACAAGAACACAACAGTACTGACTGAAAGGCCCATGGCAGCTATAAAACGTGCTGATTAGAAAAGATGCATCAGCTGAGCAGGAGGCCCAGAAGCAATTAACCCTGGGAGTGCTGGAAGAGAGTAAATGAAAGTTAAGTGAACAGGAAAAGCAGGACAACGCACTCACCTGCCAGACAGAGAAGCAAAGGATTGTGTCTGAACAGTGCACCTAACAGAAATAGTTATGCATGCCTTAAAACGCACAAGTTGGAAGGCAGCATTCCTACAAGTCAATGTTAGACTCTTTATACAAGCCTTGTAACAATGACTGGGGATTGAAAGCCAAGTGAGAATCCATACACAGAGAGCTGTTTTGGGGTGTTTGCCCTCATCAGTATTCAGTAGGTTTCTGGCTTCGCTAACAAGAGGCCACATAACTGATGTCACAGGCTTTTCGCTAGCCAAGCCAGAAACTTACTGCACACCGATAAGAGGCAAACAACCTGAAACAGCTGTCTGTGTATGGATTCTGGCTTGGCTTTCAATTCCCAGTCATTGTTACAAGGCTTGTATAAAGAGTCTAACATTGACTTGCAGGAATGCTGCCTTCCAATAGGTGGTGCTGCAGAGGTATTGTTCCAACTCCCTTATTTGCATATTACCAAGAGGAGCATGAATGGCCTTATAAGTCTCCTCACTCACCTTCTGGGTGCTCTTCCTAAGAAGAAAATATAGCATTCCTGACCTATTTCAACAAACTCAAATGGGGGAAGGTGTATGGCTACTAACTGATATCATTTACATCTTTAAAAGGTTGATTTTCTCAACCATTTATCTTCCATTATCGTAGCTTGCTTTCCTCTAGGAACATCAATGAGTCCCTATTCCTGGAGAAGCTCTGTCAGCTTGCCAAGAGAGTCAAAAACTAGTTTCTTCCCCTCTCTTGTTACAACTAATTTCACATTTGTAGGGAATATTGCTGGCATGCAGATTTTTTGTGGCAATAGCAAATTCATGATGTCTCGCCAGAGTGGCCACAGATAGATCAGTAAACTTGGAAATTACTTTAAATCTGTCTGGAAGGTTTTGTACATTCCTAGCCACTAGCATCAGTTTATCTTTAAAATGGTAGAAATGGAAACGGGCGATAGCATCTCTTGGAGTTGATGCAGGCACAGATTTAAGTTTTAGTATTCAGTGCACTCTATTAACAGATCATTTTGAGGTGTATCTGGAAGGACCACAACAAATAAATCTGTAAGATATTCTGCAAGCTACTATGCTTTAACTGTTTCAGGTATGCTGCGGAATCACACGTTATCGTGAGACCAAACTTCAAAATCTGCCACTTTCGATTTCAGTGCTCCCAACTCCTCCTGCAGGGCATTATTTATATCTACTAACCTATTCTGAGCTGTTGAGAATTCTGCTATTTTAGATTCAATCTGAGAAGTACTGTCTCCAAGTGCTGTAAACTCTGCCTGTAAGTTTTTAAAAGTAGCATTAATGTCTTTCTGGAGTGATGCTGCCAACTTAACTTTAGGGTCTTAAACAAATGGGCATGTCTTAAATTCCAACATCCCACAAGAAGATGGACTGACCACCTGCCAGGCACACCTTGAGGCCAATGGGGTTGCCTCTGAATCGGTGTTACATCTCACAAGATTCATCCTCAACAATTCCGCTATGTGAGAAGGTAGCCTTAGGCCTTAGTCAGACGGGCGATTTTTCGCGCGATTTGCGGATCGCATGACGGATGCGCATCCGCAAATCGCAAGTCGCCCGCAAATCACCCGAAAATCTGCTCCTAGCCGCGTTTCATTAGAAACGGGCCGGAGCTGTCCAGCGCATTGCATTCAATGGAGACGGCAATACAGCCGTCTCCATTGAAAGCAATGCGCTGCGGGCGAGCCCGGGATGAATTGTCGGTAAGGGCTTAAATATATAAGCCCTTCACTGCAATCCATCCTAAAATGTGTTAAAATAAAAAAAAATTGTATACTCACCTTCTCCCGGCAGCCGGAGCTCCGCGTCGCCGTCCTGCAGTGGGTGTGAAGGGGGTGTGAGTCAGACCTGCCCCCTGATTGGCTCAGCGCTGAGCCAATCAGAGGCATGCCTCACTCACACCCATTCATGAATTCATGAATGGATGTGAGTCAGACCTGCCCCTGATTGGCTCAGCGCTGAGAGGCAGCAGTCACTCACCCATTCATGAATTCATGAATGGGTGTGTGAGTGTTTTCAGCCTCTGATTGGTCAGGGCTGTGACCAATCAGAGGCAGATCATTCAGCAGGCGGGGATTTTAAAGCCCCGCCGGCTGAATAGTGCCAAGAAGCAGTTCAGGAGAACTGACAGCGGCCGCGGCTGGACTCCTGCTGCAGCGGAAAGGTGAGTATACAATTTTTTTTATGTTAACACATTTTAGGATGAATTGAAGGGAAGGGCTTATATATTTAACCCCTTCCCGACAATTCACCCCGCGCACGCCGGCAGCCCATTGCTTTCAATGGAGCGGCTGTATTGCCGGCTCCATTGAATTCAATGGGCAAACATCGTTCTTCTCTGCCACAGCTGTTACAGCTCTGGCAGAGAAGAATGATTTGTCTTCTATATGTTCTCAATGGGGTCGGCGCTGCTGCTGCCGGCCCCATTGAGCGCATATACAGAAGAGAACAGGAATCGCAGATCGCAGATAGGTGCGATCTGCGATTTTTTGTTCTATAATTTATCGGACGAGCGCATAAAAAGCGCTCATGTGTCCGATACCATTGCAAAGCAATGGTTTAAAAAAATTGCCGGACGCATGCGCATGCGCAAATTGCGGCTAAAAACGCCCGTCTGACTAAGGCCTTAGGGTAACTTTTTAGTCTTTTCATGCAGAAATGCCATTTTTATGCTGGCTTTGATGATGTTAAGTTTTCTGCATCCACATGCATGCTGTAGGTGAGTAGTAAAATATGAAACCCTTAGAAATATCGCAGTTTTTTAGTTCCACTTTTTCTTATTTTTACTGTGTTTTGGGGTCAATAGCATTTTTTTCAAAATCGTAGCATGCTTTAGGTCTGGTGTTTTTTTAAGTGTTTTCCTATATGCTTCTTTATAGGAAAAATGCCAAAGAAAAAGACTACAAAAATGGCAGTAAAAAATTCAGGCAGCATCTGAAAAACATATGTGATCTTTTCTATTGTTTTTTCATTTTTTTTAAACAAATGCCAGATAATAGACCGTGTCTGAAGGAAACCTCAAGACAATGCTCGGTGACACTCAATTTTTTGTAGATGTCTAAAAAAAAAACCATCAATTTTTTAGCATCAGTCAGAGTCTGACTCGGTGTACATCAGTGTCCTTTGTAAAGTTTTTGATCACTTTGAAAGTTAGATATATATTTATCTTCATTGATATCAGTTCACAGGGAACATCTTCCTGACAGCTTTTTTTTAAGTGATTACATGGAGTTGAAAAGTTTGCAACCAATCTAGTAATTGTGTGTCTGTTTCTGAAGAAGTAAGATTAATTGGTTTTGCCTCAATGATCTGCTCATTATACTGTACGCTTGTATAGATAGAGCGCTTCCTGATATGTAAATATAATCTGATAGGAGAAACCCTGATGGTAATGGTATTTTAGAATACTAACTATTTGCATTCAATCAATGTTAATTTAAGATACTGTATGGATATATTCATCTGATATCAGATAACTAATTTAACACTATAAACCCAGAATTGTATTTAGAGTTAACGTTTGTCATGAACCAGGATTTACGGCTTGCTTCATGGACCTAACTGCAGGGGTTGACCCATTTGCACTCCCTCAATCTTGCACTCTTTGCAATATGAAGCATTAGTCACACCTTGACACAGTCCTATGTGCCATACAAAATACTCGCTGCCACCACTGCCAATTTTACTGCATGGCAGGTTAGCCACCTGAATTCTGGTCACCGACTGGGTTCAGGCACTCCATGTACCCGAGCAGTGAAAGTTAAATGATTATCACGGTCTATAGGTTCTTTATATAAAGCAACAAGGATTATACTTAATAAAGTTCAAGATTTTTTTTTTTCAAAAAGTAACACTGCTTATAAAAGTACAAAAAGATAATATACAAAATTGTTTGAAAATGGACATACAGTACATATACAAAACAGCTTGTAGCAATCCGGTTCAGTGTTGAAGCCTCTTTGTCGTAACCAATGTGGATTGGTAGCATGGTCAAGGAAAGCCAGAGGTTGGTACATGGGTAGGTATCAGTTCACAGTACAGAAAAGAAGGTGGATAGCGTAGTCAGGGAAGCCAGAGGTTGGTACACAGGTAGGTATCAGTTTGCGGTACAGAGGAGAAGGTGGGTAGCATAGTCAGGGAAGCCAGAGGTCAGTACAAATATAGGTATGTCAGTTTGCAGTATGAAGGAGCAGGGAGGCGGTGGTGCTTGACTACAGGCTTGGAGCAAAAAGATGAAGGGCATGGCAGGACAGGTTTAAATAAGGTGTCTAATAAAGGGAACAGGGTGGAGCCAAACAGGGAAACAGGAAATGGATTGCAGAGGCAAGGAACAGAAAGTCAGATTTATGCAGGTGAGCTATCCACTGTGCTGGATAGCTCAGTAGGAAGAGCTGCCACCTGGACTACAGGAACTCCTGGGTTCAAGCCCTGACACAGCTACAGAAATGAAAGAAAATTAAAGTAGAGTTCCAGAAAGTAGGGTGCAATAAAACCTGCGGGTATGTTTTAGGCAGTCCTTATAGTAAATTCAGTCTCCTGGAGTATAACAATTGGGTTCTGCATCGCTGGGGTCTTAAAGGCTCCGCCAACAAGACCTCCAATCTCCCACTCATGACATCAGATGGAGGAAGGGTGATTGAATGAAGAAAATGACAGAATGATGATAACGTTAAATATTTTGATCATATCTTTCCAGAATGGACTCCAAAATTATCTATTTACATACACCAAACAAGGTATAGGGGGGACTATTAGCTCAGTTGAAACTGGGATGTGCTACCAATAACTTAAAAAAAAAAAATTCTGGATTTTTATTTTTGTTGGGGGGGGGGGGGGGGGCTCTTTTGTCCCCTATAAAGGGATAAGTAACATGGGGCACTTTTTAATGTGACACCTTACTGGAGATGAAGTTGCACCAATCCCAGCTCCTGGAATGTCGCGTGACGTCTGCACTGAACTACAATTTCACAGCATCTACTAATTACTTTCGAAGTTATCAAATGTGAACACTCCTAAGTTTTACTCTTCAATAGTTGGTGTTCTATTTTCTCAGAATTACGAATAAAAAAAGACTATGTTTTCTTAAATACGATCACATTTACCTACTTTTCTTTGGATTAGCTGTGGCAAATGCAGCCCTGATACCCCCAGCAATATAGTCATAGTTAAGAGACAATCTTAAATACGATCACATTTACCTACTTTTCTTTGGATTAGCTGTGGCAAATGCAGCCCTGATACCCCCAGCAATATAGTCATAGTTAAGAGACAATCTTAAATACGATCACATTTACCTACTTTTCTTTGGATTAGCTGTGGCAAATGCAGCCCTGATACCCCCAGCAATATAGTCATAGTTAAGAGACAATCTGAGTTCAATTATACTGATTTATCACTTGTACCGCAAGGGTGCCCGTTCATGCTATGGTTGATTTGCTGTAACTGCGTATGACCCGCGAGGTGTCGTGAACGTGACATGACAATCACAAGAAATCCAAACCTCTTGAATTGTAATAATGCCCAATACTTATAACAATACAGAAGTCCAAATATGTCAGAAAAGCAAACAGAGTGGCTAAAAATGACCTTCTTTTTCTTCTTTTCATTGATATATTGTGAACTTCATCAGCTACACTAGAGGGTTAGCTTTATTATCTTGACAAACCAAACTCTGAGTCAGTCAGCCATAATGATTCACGGTAAATTAGGTTGTCACTTTGATGGCTTGTAGGGTACACTCCTTCTTGGCTGAAGAACAAGATTTGTTCTGTACTTTTCTATGTTTTCTTTATCACCTTATATGTAAATCATAGTCCACACAGTTGGGAAAAAAACTGTACACTTTCTAAAATTTTTAATCGCGTTATTTATTTTGCACTGATCCAATTTTAAGCCTTTATTTCAGACCTAAGCAGTACTCTACAGGCTGCTCGTGGTCCAGTCCAGATGTGTAGTTATAAGGGGGTGCAGAGGTAGCGGTTTCACTTGCTCCCTGGTGCCTGATGGGCTCAAAGGCCTCTTTGCTACATAAGGAGATGCTAGTATTATAAAAAAAACACATGGTAAGTGGGAGGCCTGCAACAGATTTTCCATTGGGGCCCAGGAACTTTGAATGAGAATATGACATGCAACAATCTCTTATTTTTTCTACACAGACCATAGGTCTCTGTGAAAAATAGGCCATGTGAATGTCACATCAGGTATGCCTGGTTAGAATAACCAAACCAAACAAGTTCCAAGTCCGAAAGAGGAATCAAACTGGTAAGCAGGTGATACAGGTCTATCTGGAGTAGTTAAGGATACTTAATATAGATGAGCGAACGTACTCGTCCGAGCTTTATACTCGTTCGAGTATTAGCGTGTTCGAGATGCTCGTTACTCGTAACGAGTACCACGCGATGTTCGGGTTACTTTCACTTTCATCTCTGAGACGTTAGCACGCTTTTCTGGCCAATGGAAAGACAGGGAAGGCATTACAACTTCCCCCTGCGACGTTCAAGCCCTATACCACCCCCCTGCAGTGAGTGGCTGGCGAGATCAGGTGTCACCCGAGTATAAAAATCGGCCCCTCCCGCGGCTCGCCTCAGATGCGTTGTGACATAGCTGAGGGATAGTGCTGTTGGTGCCGGAGCTACTATAGGGAGAGTGTTAGGAGTTAGTGTAGGTTTCAAGAACCCCAACGGTCCTTCTTAGGGCCACATCTAACCGTGTGCAGTACTGTGGAGGCTGCTTTTTTGCAGTGTTGCACAATTTATTTTTTTTGGTATATCGGCCGTGCAGAGCATTGCGCCCTGCAGTAATACTACAGGGACAGTAGTGGTGGTTAGGCAGGGAGAGTGTTAGGAGTGATTGTAGGCTTCAAGAACCCCAACTGTCCTTCTTAGGGCCACATCTAACCGTGTGCAGTACTGTGGAGGCAGCTTTTTGCAGTGTTCGACATTTTTTTTTTTTTGGTATATCGGCCGTGCAGAGCATTGCGCCCTGCAGTAATACTCCAGGGACAGAATTGTGTAGGCAGGGCCAGAAGACATATATTATTGATTGAATATACGCAGTGGTCCTTTTCAAAAAAATATTGGGCAAAAAATCTATTTGGCCTGCCTGTCACTGTGCTCAGTGTTCTGGGTCCGTGTGTGCTGGGGGTAGTAGTTCTACAAATAAATACGCAGCCAGCTAAGTGTTACAGCAGGCGTGCGCCAAATTATTTCCTGGCGTTCCGTAAACGAAGTCAGCCTCCAACCACAGGCCAATAAGCGGCACATTTAATTACAGCGTTCTGTTTCTGCACTACTGCTAATACACCATGCTGAGGGGTAGGGGTAGGCCTATAGGACGTGGACGCGGGCGAGGACGCGGAGGCCCAAGTCAGGGTGTGGGCACAGGCCGAGCCAGTGCGGTGGCCAGGGGTAGAGGCAGGGCCAGACCGAATAATCCACCAACTGGTTCCCAAAGCGCCCCCTCGCGCCATGCCACCCTGCAGAGGTCAAGGTGCTCTACGGTGTGGCAGTTTTTCACCGAGACGCCTGAAGACCAACGAACAGTGGTGTGCAACCTTTGTTGCGCCAAGATAAGCTGGGGAGGCACCACCAACAGCATGCGCAGGCATATGATGGCCAAGCACCCCACAAAGTGGGACGATGCCCGTTCACCGCCTCCGGTTTGCACCACTGCCTCTCCCCCTGTGCCCCAACCTGCCACTGAGATCCAACCCCCCTCTGAGGACACAGGCAGTACCGTCTCCTGGCCTGCACCCACACCCTCACCTCCGCTGTCCTCGGCCCCATCCAGCAATGTCTCTCAGCGTAGCGTCCAGACGTCACTAGCGCCACTGTTTGAGCGCAAGCGCAAGTACGACGCCACGCACCCGCACGCTCAAGCGTTAACCGTGCACATTGCAAAATTGATCAGCCTAGAGATGCTGCCGTATAGGCTTGTGGAAACGGAGGCTTTCAAAAGCATGATGGCGGCGGCGGCCCCGCGCTACTCGGTTCCCAGTCTGCACTACTTTTCCCGATGTGCCGTCCCAGGCCTGCACGACCACGTCTCCCGCAACATTGTACGCGCACTCACCAACGCGGTTTCTGTCAAGGTCCACTTAACAACAGACAGGTGGACAAGCACAGGCGGGCAGGGCCACTATATCTCCCTGATGGCACATTGGGTGAATTTAGTGGAGGCTGGGACAGAGTCAGAGCCTGGGACCGCTCACGTCCTACCCACCCCCAGAATTGCGTGCCCCAGCTCGGTGGTGGTATCTGCGGGGGTGTATGCTTCCTCCACTAAACCACCCTCCTCCTCCTCCTACGCAACCTCTGTCTCGCAATCAAGATGTGTCAGCAGCAGCAGCACGTCGCCAGCAGTCGGTGTCACGCGGCGTGGCAGCACAGCGGTGGGCAAGTGTCAGCAGGCCGTGCTGAAACTACTCAGCTTAGGAGAGAAGAGCCACACGGCCCACGAACTGCTGCAGGGTCTGACAGAGCAGACCGACCGCTGGCTTGCGCCGCTGAGCCTCCAACCGGGCATGGTCGTGTGTGACAACGGCCGTAACCTGGTGGCAGCTCGGCAGCCTCACGCACGTGCCATGCCTGGCCCATGTCTTTAATTTGGTGGTTCAGCGCTTTCTGAAAAGCTACCCACACTTGTCATACCTGCTCGGAAAGGTGCGCCAACTCTGCGCACATTTCCGCAAATCCCACACGCACGCTGCGGACACTGCAACATCGGTTTAATCTGCTAGTGCACCGACTGCTGTGCGACGTGTCCACACAGTGGAACTCTACGCTCCACATGTTGGCCAGACTCTATGAGCAGCGTAGAGCTATAGTGGAATACCAACTCCAACATGGGCGGCGCAGTGGGAGTCAGCCTCCTCAATTATTTACAGAAGAGTGGGCCTGGTTGGCAGACATCTGCCAGGTCCTTGGAAACTTTGAGGAGTCTACCCAGATGGTGAGCGGGGTTGCTGCAATCATTAGCGTCACCATTCCTCTGCTATGCCTCTTGAGAAGTTCCCTGCAAAGCATAAAGGCAGACGCTTTGGAATCGGAAACGGAGGCGGGGGAAGACAGTATGTCGCTGGATAGTCAGAGCAACGTCATGTCTATATCTCAGCGCGTTGAGGAGGAGGGGGAGGAGCATGAGGAGGAGGGGGAAGAGACAGCTTGGCCCACTGCTGAGGGGACAGATGCTGCTTTTCTGTCATCCTTTCAGCGTGTATGGCCAGAGGAGGAGGAGGAGGAGGAGGAGGAGGGGGAGGAGCATGAGGAGGAAGGGGAAGAGACAGCTTGGCCCACTGCTGAGGGTACAGATGCAGCTTGCCTGTCATCCTTTCAGCGTGCATGGCCAGAGGAGGAGGAGGATCCTGAAAGTGATCTTCCTAGTGAGGACAGCCATGTGTTGCGTACAGGTACCCTGGCACACATGGCTGACTTCATGTTAGGATGCCTTTCTCGTGACCCTCGCGTTACACACATTCTGGCCACTACGGATTACTGGGTGTACACACTGCTCGACCCACGGTAGAAGGAGAGCCTTTCCACTCTCATTCCCGAAGAGGAAAGGGGTTCGAGAATGATGCTATACCACAGGGCGCTGGTGGACAAACTGATGGTAAACTTCCCATCCGACAGCGCTAGTGGCCGAAGGCGCATTTCCGCGGCCCAGGTAGCAGGGGAGGCGCAGAGATCAGGCAGCATGTACAGCGCAGGCAGGGGAACACTCTCTAAGGCCTTTGACAGCTTTATGGCTCCCCAGCAAGACTGTGTCACCGGTCCCCAGTCAAGGCTGAGTTGGCGGGAGCACTGTAAAAGGATGGTGAGGGAGTACGTAGCCGATTGCACGACCGTCCTCGGTGACGCCTCTGCCCCCTACAACTACTGGGTGTTGAAGCTGGACACGTGGCCTGAACTCGCGCTGTATGCCCTGGAGGTGCTTGCTTGTCCTGCGGCTAGCGTCTTGTCAGAGAGTGTGTTTAGTGTGGCTGGGGGAATCATCACGGATAAGCGTACCCACCTGTCAACCGACAGTGACGACAGGCTTACACTCATCAAGATGAACAAAGCCTGGATTTCCCCAGACTTCTCTTCTCCACCAGCGGACAGCAGCGATACATAAACAATACGTAGGCTGCACCCGCGGATGGAAGCATCGTTCTCTATCACCATCCAAAACGGGGACCTTTTTGCTTCATCAATCTGTGTATAATATTCATCCTCCTCCTCCTGCTCCTCCTCCTGCTCCTCCTCCTGAAACCTGATGTAATCACGCCGAACGTGCAATTTTTCTTAGGCCCACAAGGCTCAGTCATATAATTTTTCTAAACTATTTTTATACGTTTCAATGCTCATTAAAGCGTTGAAACTTTCACCTTAACCAATTTTTATTTTAACTGGGCTGCCTCCAGGCCTAGTTAGTTACCAATTAAGCCACATTAACCAAAGCGATTAATGGGTTTCACCTGCCCTCTCGGTTGGGCATGGGCAATTTTTCTCAGGTACATTAGTACTGTTGGTACACCAATTTTTGTGGGTCCTCGCCTACAGTGTAATCCAATTAATTTTTGGCCCACCTGCATTACAGCTGACGTAACATCAGCTGTGATGGGCAATGCAATGGGATATATTTATGTACCTCCGGTGGGTTCCAGGGAGCCACCCATGCTGTGGGTCCACAGGGAGTTGTAACTACATGTGTCCACTTCTAAAGAACCCCAGTCTGACTGGGGCATGCAGTGTGGGCCGAAGCCCACCTGCATTAAACATGACATTACCTCAGCTGTGATGGGCAATGCAATGGGATATATTTATGTACCGCCGGTGGCTTCCTGGCACCCACCCATGCTGTGGGTCCACAGGGAGTTGTAACTACATGTGTCCACTTCTAAAGAACCCCAGTCTGACTGGGGCATGCAGTGTGGGCCGAAGCCCACCTGCATTAAACATGACATTACCTCAGCTGTGATGGGCAATGCAATGGGATATATTTATGTACCGCC
Source organism: Eleutherodactylus coqui (assembly GCF_035609145.1). NCBI lineage: Eukaryota > Metazoa > Chordata > Amphibia > Anura > Eleutherodactylidae > Eleutherodactylus > Eleutherodactylus coqui. The sequence continues at coordinate 80,753,270 of NC_089839.1, forward strand.
GGTGGCTTCCTGGCACCCACCCATGCTGTGGGTCCACAGGGAGTTGTAACTACATGTGTCCACTTCTAAAGAACCCCAGTCTGACTGGGGCATGCAGTGTGGGCCAAAGCCCACCTGCATTAAACATGACATTATTACCTTAGCTGTGATGGGCAATGCAATGGGATATTTTTATGTACCGCCGGTGGGTTCCAGGGAGCCACCCATGCTGTGGGTCCACACGGAGTTGTAAATTCATCTGTGTCCACTTCTAAAGAACCCCAGTCTGACTGGGGCATGCAGTGTGGGCCGAAGCCCACCTGCATTTCATCTGACGTTAGCTCTGCTGTCCAGGGCACTGCAATGGGATACATTTATGTACAGCGGGTGGGTTCCAGGGAGCCACCCATGCTGTGGGTGCACACGGAATTCCCATTGCGGAGTTGGGGATTCCCAGTTGTACCTGCCTGTGACTATTTATAAAAAAACGCGGTCTGACTGGGGCATGCAGACACCTTGACAGAATGAATAGTGTGTGGCACATAGGTTTCCCATTGCTATGCCCACGTGTGCAGCTCCTGATGGCGGTGGCACAGGATTATATTTCTCATTGCTTCTGTACAGCATTGTAGGCTATAGCCCCGCCCCTTTTAAAGAGGGTCGCTGCCTAGCCGTGCCAACCCTCTGCAGTTTGTGCCTGTGGTTCCTCTGGCAGACGCACTTATAAATAGACATGAGTGTGGCGTGGCATGAGGGCAGCTGAAGGCTGTGCAGGGACAATTTGGTGTGCGCTGTGGACACTGGATCGTGCAGGGGGGGTTGGCCAGCATGTAACCCAGGAGAAGTGGGAGCGGAGTGTCATGCAGGCAGTGATTGTGCTTTGTTGGAGGTAGTGTGGTGCTTAGCTAAGGTATGCATTGCTAATGAGGGCTTTTCAGAAGTAAAAGTTGTTGGGAGGGGGGCACTCTTGCCGCTATTGTGGCTTAATAGTGGGACCTGTGAACTTGAGATGCAGCCCAACATGTAGCCCCTCGCCTGCCCTATCGTTGCTGTGTCGTTTCCATCACTTTCTTGAATTGCCCCGATTTTCACAAATGAAAACCTTAGCGAGCATCGGCGATATACAAAAATGCTCGGGTCGCCCATTGACTTCAATGGGGTTCGTTAGTGGAAACGAACCCTCAAGCATCGCGAAAAGTTCGTCTCGAGTAACGAGCACCCGAGCATTTTGGTGCTCGCTCATCTCTAATACTTAAGTAAATGTGGTGAGGAACAGAGAAGTAGATGAGCTCTCTTACCAGGACTGGCCAAACTGGACCGGTCCCTCAAGCAAAGCACCTACCCCAAAAAGGGTGACTCCACTGCAGAAGAGAGATAGAGTACCAGTCCATGGCGCACTTGCTATACATAACAGTAAAACACTAGACTTCACACAGTTCAGAAGACTAAGTAAAAACTAACTATAACAGAACCACTAAACACTGAATTGCTCAGTACTAAGACATTGAATCCACTGCTACAACTACGGCCAGTACACAGGACATATAACCGGCAACCCTTGGACCAAGAGGTCACTTTAAATACTTTTCCATGGAAACTCATAGGATACCTGGGCTGAAAGATAACCCAGCCAGTGTATCAGTGCTGGCACCAGAGGGAGATGTTACACAGAATAACACTATGCATGTGCATTCTGGCCTATTACATGGTCTGAGGCTTATGGAAATGGGAAGATGAAACAATACCCTTGCAGCACCACCTATTGGATGGCAGCATTCCTGCAAGTCAATGTAAGCCTTTTAAACAAGCCTTATAGCAATGACTGGGAATTGTAAGCCAAAATCAGAATTACCATGCAGACAGCTGTTTTCTTGTTTTTGCCCCTCATCAGTGTGCAGTAGCTTTCTGGCTTGGTTAGTGAGAGGCCTATAATGTAGGTCAGGAAGGGTATCATCTCTCATTAAGGAGAGCATCTAGCTAACATCACCCTAAACCTTTCACCACAGCCCGGAAGTCACTTCACTGTTGGTGCCATGATAGTGAATAGCCACAAAGGAATAGCCATCTGTGGAATACAGAGAGAATGAATATACAGACATCACACACAGTGCCGTCTTAACAGCATTATGGGCCCCTGGTCAAAGCAGTGTACTGGGGCCCCTATAAAAACTACTCATGGGAACAAAAATGTCAAGTGTCAATAAAATAAAACATATATTCATTTTATTGGCACTTCCAACAAAATCGATGTTGAAACATTAAATACATGCTGGGCAGCAACAACTAATCAACATGATAAACATTTGAACAATACACGAGGCTTGATAAACATAATAATACTCAGTAAGCCATATAGATTAGATGTCACAGTATGCAATTACTACGAATTTCTTATAATAACAAACATTTGCGTCATTTCTTTGTGTTAGTATCATTAATGCTCCACAGCCCCAGATCGGTCTCTTGGATTGGAAACTCCTTTACTATTACTGTACTCCCCTTAAAATGTTACGTTTTATTTCTGCTGAAGGGTTATTCACCTGGAAATATTTATTATATGGGGATGCAGCAGGCACGGGACGATGTCAAGAAAACTCGGGAGGACGAACGAGTTAGTAACCGGCGACCTAGACCGGAAGTCTAAGTCTTTAGGGTCCATTTTCCTCTTGCACGGTAGATGTCTCTTTGTTCATAGGGCCAGGCTACTCTACCCTAGAAAGTAATGAGATGATGGGATACACAGATTGGAGCCAAGTTCATATCCCACCCCACATCATTATAATATATCATACAAGGTGCATTGAAATGTTATTCTTTCCAAGGAAAAGAAGGATACTGGTTTTTGACGTGCAAAAAGGAACATGCCTTGCTTTAATAAAGTTGTGCCATTACATCTTCCAATAAAAACAGACAAGGAAGTGTTTCAGCTCCTTCTGGAGCTTTGAAGCTCTAGCTCTAGTTGGAGCTGAAACACTTCCTTGTCTGTTTTTATTGGAAGATGTAATGGCACAACTTTATTAAAGCAAAGCATGTTCTTTTTTGCACGTCAAAAACCAGTATCCTTCTTTTCCTTGGAAAGAATATTTCTCTTTGTTTCTGGTTGGGCCTGGGCGGTGGAGCTGAGTTTGTGGAGGAAACCTTGAAGGAGCCAGGACAACACTCAGTGGGATTAAGGTAGAGAGCAAAACTTTTTTTTCTAATCCATTGAAATGTTAACATGCATAGATTATTATGGAGCCCCTATGTGTGTGGGGCCTCTGGGCAAGTGCCCATCAGTCCCATGCATTAAGATGGCATAGATCGCACGGCCTAAATATACAGCCCTATGAAGGAACCCTTACTGATATAATGCAATGGCCTCAGCAGAACTTCCTATTTTGACAGCTAGTTTAATTCAGGTGCCTGATATAAAAACTAAGCTTCCCGCAATGTAAATTGCCAAAGTAAGCTATGTGCAGACATGGCAGTAGGGAATGCCGGGGAAAGTTAGCTCCAATAGAATTAGAAATGTGGTGGGGTAAAAAGTGTAATAGAGGCTGCAATTCAAGCCTGCATAATGTAATGTATTTGCAGTTATAACAGATTTAGTGTATATCTACATATTGGGATCACATTGCGTTACGTTCCATGATTCTATGAAAATGGCGTCAAAAACAACTTTATTCTGAGAATAGAGATGAGCAAACGTACTCGTTTCGAGTAGTTACTCGATCGAGCATCGCTATTTTCGAGTACCTGGCTACTCGGGTGCAAAGATTCGGGGGACACCAGGGAGCGGGGGATGGCATGGTGGAGCGGGGGGGGTAGCAGTGGGGAACAGGGGGGAGCTCTCTCTCTCTAACTCTCCCACCCACTCCCCTCTGCAACCCCCGCTAACCCACGGCACCCCCCGAATCTTTTCACCCGAGTAGAGAAGTACTCGAAAATCGCGGTGCTCGAGTGAAAAAGGGGCGTGTCCGAGTAGGTTCGCTCATCTCTATCTGAGAACATACCCTATTTAATTTATCTCTAGATCTTCGAATTTGAGCTTGCACAAGAGAAGTGTTACATGGTATGGGCATGCCAGTAAATTAGAAGGATCACTCAACAAGGCAAAATATTTCATATATATTGTAGCATTAAATCTTCCTAAAATCTGGATGGAATAACATGATATGGTCTTTGTACCTGGAGAACTTTGTTGGGAGGAAATGACACGGAATATTTTGCAGCCATTTGGAATGACTTATCTCCTTAATGTGCCAGCTGCCAGGTGCATGTTGATAACATAAATGTAATTTGGCAGAATTGTAATGATATATCTGACTTTGTCCTTCACAAAGCAACATATTAATTCTAAACACCATCTGTAGCGTTTATCCTTTTCAGCGTAGCCGTAGAAATCATCTTTTACCTTGGCGTTCGAACCGGTTGCTCCATCACCTTATTTTCCCCGCAAGAGTTTATACTTGTGCTTATGATTACCTAATTACAGCAAAATACGCTAAATTCAGATTGGCAGATTGATTCAAGAAAATGGGTCTGTTAACTTGGCTGAACCTGGGCAAACTTTTAATAGTGTATGATAAATGTGTTTGCAAATGCTCTGTCTGTCACGTAAGATATGATTGTAGCGGCTTTTCCTAATTCTCCACATTAATGTAAGTATGCCGGTGCCCTGTATTCTGCAAAGTAAATGAATATGAATTGAGTTCATAATGAGAAGTAATTCTAAGTAAATGTCAGTTTGCGGAAGCACATTGTACTATTAAAACCCAAACATTACTGTGATTTAGCTTTTGCTGTAAACTGAATGCATGCATTTTAAATAGCTTCTATTTCACACAATGTCTGCAGGAGCTAAAGTGGACGAAAGTAAAGAACAACATTTAGAGTCCTTGCAGTAATTTTTAACGTTGGACTAAATTTTGAAGGAACATTATGACAATACTGGTGCTCAGAAGTAGTGAAATGGGTGAATTACATTGCTCTGAAAGACAACACATCCCTAGTAGAGATGAGCGAACACCAAAATGCTCGGGTGTTCGTTATTCGAAACGAACTTCCTGCGATGTTCGAGGGTTCGTTTCGAATAACGAACCCCATTGAAGTCAATGGGCGACCCGAGCATTTTTGTATTTCGCCGATGCTCGCTAAGGTTTTCATGTGTGAAAATCTGGGCAATTCAAGAAAGTGATGGGAACGACACAGCAACGGATAGGGCAGGCGAGGGGCTACATGTTGGGCTGCATCTCAAGTTCACAGGTCCCACTATTAAGCCACAATACCGGCAAGAGTGGGCCCCCCCCTCCCAACAACTTTTACTTCTGAAAAGCCCTCATTAGCATGGCATACCTTTGCTAAGCACCACACTACCTCCAACAAAGCACAATCACTGCCTGCATGACACTCCACTGACACTTCTCCTGGGTTACATGCTGTCCAACCGCACCCCCTCCCCCCCACAGCGCACACCAAACTGTCCCTGCGCAGCCTTCAGCTGCCCTCATGCCACACCACCCTCATGTCTATTTAGAAGTGCGTCTGCCATGACGAGGGACCGCAGGCACACACTGCAGAGGTTGGCACGGCTAGGCAGCGACCCTCTTTAAAAGTGGCGGGGCGATAGCCCACAATGCTGTACAGAAGCAATGAGAAATAGAATCCTGTGCCACCGCCATCAGGAGCTGCACACGTGGGCATAGCAATGGGGAACCTATGTGCCACACACTATTCATTCTGTCAAGGTGTCTAGAAATATCCCATTGCATTGCCCAACACAGCTGAGGTAGTAATGTCGTGCGTAATACAGGTGGGCTTCGGCCCACACTGCATGCCCCAGTCAGACTGGGGTTCTTTACAAGTGGACACATGTAGGTTACACTCCGTGTGCACCTACAGCATGGGTGGCTCCCTGGAACCCACCGGCGGTACACAAAAATATCCCATTGCATTGCCCAACACAGCTGAGGTAGTAATGTCGTGCGTAATACAGGTGGGCTTCGGCCCACACTGCATGCCCCAGTCAGACTGGGGTTCTTTACAAGTGGAAACAGATGCATTTATAATTCCCTGTGGACCCACTGCCTGGGTGGGTGCCAGGAAGCCACCGGCGGTACATAAATATATCCCATTGCATTGCCCAACACAGCTGAGGTAACGTCAGCTGTAATGCAGGTGGGCTAAAAATTAATTTGATTACACTGTAGGCGAGGGCCCACAAAAATTGCTGTATCAACAGTACTAATGTACATCTAAAAAATTGGCCATGGCCAGCCAAGAGGGCAGGTGAAACCCATTAATCGCTTTGGTTAATGTGGCTTAAGTGGTAACTAGGCCTGGAGGCAGACCAGTGTAACGAAAAATTGGTTCAAGTTAAAGTTCCAACGCTTTTAAGCGCATTGAAACTTTTAAAAATTGTTCAGAAAAATTATTTGAGTGAGCCTTGTGGCCCTAAGAAAAATTGCCCGTTCAGCGTGATTACGTGAGGTTTCAGGAGGAGGAGGAGGAGGAATATTAGACACAGATTGATGAAGCAGAAATGTCCCCGTTTTGGATGGTGAGAGAGAACGTAGCTTCCATCCGCGGGTGCAGCCTACGTATTGCTTACGTATCGCTGCTGTCCGCTGGTGGAGAAGAGAAGTCTGGCGAAATCCAGGCTTTGTTCATCTTGATGAGTGTTAGCCTGTCGGCACTGTCGGTTGACAAGCGGGTACGCTTATCTGTGATGATTCCCCCAGCCGCACTAAACACCCTCTCCGACAAGACGCTAGCCGCAGGACAAGCAAGCACCTCCAGGGCATACAGCGCTAGTTCAGGCCACGTGTCCAGCTTCGACACCCAGTAGTTGTAGGTGGCAGAGGCGTCACGGAGGACGGTCGTGCGATCGGCTACGTACTCCCTCACCATCCTTTTACAGTGCTCCCGCCGACTCAGCCTTGACTGGGGAGCGGTGACACAGTCTTGGTGGGGAGCCATAAAGCTGTCCAGGCCCTTAAAGACTGTTGCACTGCCTGGGATGTACATGCTGCTCGATCTCCGCACCTCCCCTGCTACCTTGCCCTCGGTACTGCGCCTTCTGCCACTAGCGCTGTCGGCTGGGAATTTTACCATCAGCTTGTCCGCAAGGGTCCTGTGGTATAGCAACACTCTCGAACCCCTTTCCTCTTCGGGAATGAGAGTGGGCAGGTTCTCCTTATAGCGTGGGTCGAGCAGTGTGTACACCCAGTAATCCGTTGTGGCCAGAATGCGTGCAACGCGAGGGTCACAAGAAAGGCATCCTAACATGAAGTCAGCCATGTGTGCCAGGGTACCTGTACGCAACACATGGCTGTCTTCACTAGGAAGATCACTTTCAGGATCCTCCTCCTCCTCCTCCTCCTCCTCCTCAGGCCATACACGCTGAAAGGATGACAGGCAATCAGCCGGTGTACCGTCAGCAGCGGGCCAAGCTGTCTCTTCCCCCTCCTCCTCATCCTCCTCATGCTCCTCCTCCTCCTCCTGTACGCGCTGAGAAATAGACAGGAGGGTGCCCTGACTATCCAGCGGCATACTGTCTTCCACCGCCCCCGTTTCCGAGCGCAAAGCAGCTGCCTTTATGCTTTGCAGGGAATTTCTCAAGATGCATAGCAGAGGAATGGTGACGCTAATGATTGCAGCATCGCCGCTCACCACCTGGGTAGACTCCTCAAAATTACCAAGGACATGGCAGATGTCTGCCAACCAGGCCCACTCTTCTGAAAAGAATTGAAGAGGCTGACTCCCACTGCGCCGCCCATGTTGGAGTTGGAATTCGACTATAGCTCTACGCTGTTCATAGAGCCTGGCCAACATGTGGAGCGTAGAGTTCCACCGTGTGGGCACGTCGCACAGCAGTCGGTGCACTGGCAGCTTAAAGCGATGTTGCAGGGTGCGCAGGGTGGCAGCGTCCGTGTGGGACTTGCGGAAATGTGCGCAGAGCCGGCGCGCCTTTACGAGCAGGTCTGACAAGCGTGGGTAGCTTTTCAGAAAGCGCTGAACCACCAAATTAAAGACGTGGGCCAGGCATGGCACGTGCGTGAGGCTGCCAAGCTGCAGAGCCGCCACCAGGTTACGGCCGTTGTCACACACGACCATGCCCGGTTGGAGGCTCAGCGGCGCAAGCCAGCGGTCGGTCTGCTGTGTCAGACCCTGCAGCAGTTCGTGGGCCGTGTGCCTCTTATCTCCTAAGCTGAGTAGTTTCAGCACGGCCTGCTGACGCTTGCCCACCGCTGTGCTGCCACACCGCGCGACACCGACTGCTGGCGACATGCTGCTGCTAACACATCTTGATTGCGAGACAGAGGTTGAGGAGGAGGAGGGTGCTTTAGTGGAGGAAGCATACACCTCCGCAGATACCACCACCGAGCTGGGGCCCGCAATTCTGGGGGTGGGTAGGACGTGAGCGGTCCCAGGCTCTGACTCTGTCCCAGCCTCCACTAAATTCACCCAATGTGCCGTCAGGGAGATGTAGTGGCCCTGCCCGCCTGTGCTTGTCCACGTGTCCGTTGTTAAGTGGACCGTGGCAGTAACCGTGTTGGTGAGGGCGCGTACAATGTTGCGGGAGACGTGGTCGTGCAGGGCTGGGACGGCACATCGGGAAAAGTAGTGGCGACTGGGAACTGAGTAGCGCGGGGCCGCCGCCTCCATGATACTTTTGAAGGACTCCGTTTCCACAACCCTATACGGCAGCATCTCAAGGCTGATGAATTTTGCAATGCGGACGGTTAACGTTTGAGCGTGCGGGTGCGTGGCGGCGTACTTGCGCTTGCGCTCCAACAGTTGCGCAAGCGACGGCTAGACGGTGCGCTGAACTACACTGGTGGATGGGGCCGAGGACAGCGGAGGTGAGGGTGTGGGTGCAGGCCATGAGGCGGTAGTGCCCGTGTCCTGAGAGGGGGGTTGCATCTCAGTGGCAGGTTGGGGCACAGGGGGAGAGGCAGGGGTGCAAACCGGAGGCGGTGAACGGCCTTCGTCCCACCTTGTGGGGTGCTTGGCCATCATATGTCTGCGCATGCTGGTGGTGGTGAGGCTGTTGGTGTTGGCTCCCCGGCTGAGCTTTGCGCGACAAAGGTTGCACACCACTGTTCGTCGGTCGTCAGGCGTCTCTGTGAAAAACTGCCAGACCTTAGAGCACCTCGGCCTCTGCAGGGTGGCATGGCGCGAGGGTGCGCTTTGGGAAACAGTTGGTGGATTATTCGGTCTGGCCCTGCCTCTACCCCTGGACACCACACTGCCTCTTGCAACCTGCCCTGCTGCTGCCCCTGCCTCCCCCTCTGAAGACCTGTCCTGTGTAGGCGTTGCACACCAGGTGGGGTCAGTCACCTCATCGTCCTGCTGCTCTTCCTCAGAATCCTCTGTGCGCTCCTCCCTCGCACTTACTGCCCTCACTACTACCTGACTGCAAGACAACTGTGTCTCATCGTCATCGTCCTCCTCACCCACAGAAAGTTCTTGAGACAGTTGGCGGAATTCCCCAGCGTCATCCCCCGGACCCCGGGAACTTTGCAATGGTTGGGCATCAGTGACGATAAACTCCTCTGGTGGGAGAGGAACCACTGCTGCCCAATCTGAGCAGGGGCCAGAGAACAGTTCCTGGGAGTCTTCACGCAGCTGAGCCGGTGTCATTGGAGTGGAGTGAGGAGGCTGGGAGGAAGGAGGAGCAGCAGACAGAGGATTCGGATTTGCAGCAGTGGACGGCGCAGAACTGCGGGTGGACGATAGGTTGCTCGAAGCACTTTCTGCCATCCAGGACAGGACCTGCTCACACTGCTCATTTTCTAATAACCGTCTCCCGCGTGGACCCATTAATTGGGCGATGAATGTGGGGACGCCAGAAACGTGCCTCTCTCCTAATCGCGCAGCAGTCGGCTGCGACACACCTGGATCAGGAGCTCGGCCTGTGCCCACACCCTGACTTGGCCCTCCGCGTCCTCGGCCACGTCCACGTCCTCTAGGCCTATCCCTACCCCTCAGCATGCTGTATTACCAGTGATTTGATTTCACAGGCAGGAAATAAATTGGCGCAAGACTGCAGGCCAAATATAATTTTTTCCCTTTTTTGAAAACGAAAGGCCCCACTGCCTCTAGTGAATGAATAATCTAAGTTTAATAACTGTGCTGTGTCCCTGCTAATGTGTCACAGAACTTGAGGGTAGCAGAGTTATGAACTCTGGCAGAGCAGGTATTTTTTTCCCAATTAAGGAAAGCAAATGGCGAAGCCAGCAGTAAAGCGTAGCTGGGTGCGTCTGATTTTTTAACGTTGTACACGCAGCTCACACGTGTCCACAGCCCTTAGGACGGACAGAGGCAGGACAAATAGATTTGTTTTCACTTGTTTTTACACCAAAAGGACCCACTGCGTATATTCAATGAACATGAGAAGTTTAATAACTGTGCTGTGGCCCTGCTAATGTGTCACAGAACTTGAGGGTAGCAGAGTTATTAACTCTGGCAGAGCAGGTATTTTTTTCCCAATTAAGGAAAGCAAATGGCGAAGCCAGCAGTAAAGCGTAGCTGGGTGCGTCTGATTTTTTAACGTTGTACACGCAGCTCACACGTGTCCACAGCCCTTAGGACGGACAGAGGCAGGACAAATAGATTTGTTTTCACTTGTTTTTACACCAAAAGGACCCACTGCGTATATTCAATGAACATGAGAAGTTTAATAACTGTGCTGTGGCCCTGCTAATGTGTCACAGAACTTGAGGGTAGCAGAGTTATTAACTCTGGCAGAGCAGGTATTTTTTTCCCAATTAAGGAAAGCAAATGGCGAAGCCAGCAGTAAACCGTAGCTGGGTGCGTCTGATTTTTTAACGTTGTACAGGCAGCTCACACGTGTCCACAGCTCTTAGGACGGACAGAGGCTGGACAAATAGATTTGTTTTCACTTGTTTTTACACCAAAAGGACCCACTGCGTATATTCAATGAACATGAGAAGTTTAATAACTGTGCTGTGGCCCTGCTAATGTGTCACAGAACTTGAGGGTAGCAGAGTTATTAACTCTGGCAGAGCAGGTATTTTTTTCCCAATTAAGGAAAGCAAATGGCGAAGCCAGCAGTAAAGCGTAGCTGGGTGCGTCTGATTTTTTAACGTTGTACACGCAGCTCACACGTGTCCACAGCCCTTAGGACGGACAGAGGCAGGACAAATAGATTTGTTTTCCCTTGTTTTTACACCAAAAGGACCCACTGCGTATATTCAATGAATAATAACTGTGTTGTGGCCCTGCCTACACAATTCTTTCCCTGTAGTATCAATGGAGGGTGCAATGCTCTGCAGAGGCGATTTTGAGAAAAAAAAAAAAATGCAGCACAGCTAACAGCAGCCAGCACAGTACTGCACACGGTTAAATATGGCCCTAGAAAGGACCGTTGAGGTTCTTGAAGGCTACACTCACTCCTAACACTCTCCCTACCTATCCAACACTTCTGTCCCTAATGCCGGGTGCAACGCTCTGCAGAGGCGATTTTGAGAAAAAAAAAAAAAAAGTCACTGCTAACAGCAGCCAACACACAGGTATTACTGGCCCTAATAAGGACCTTTGGGGTTCTTGAAGCCTACACTAACTGCGATTTCTCTCCCTACAGCAGCTCCGGTACCAGCAGCACTGTCCCTCATCTAACTCACAAGGCATCTGAGGCGAGCCGCGGGAGGGGCCGACTTTTATATTCGGGTGACATCTGATCTTCCCAGCCACTCACAGCAGGGGGGTGGTATAGGGCTTGAACGTCGCAGGGGGAAGTTGTAATGCCTTCCCTGTCTTTCAATTGGCCAGAAAAGCGCGCTAACGTCTCAGAGAGGAAAGTGAAAGTAACCAGAACACCGCATGGTGTTCGTTACGAATAACGAACATCCCGAACACCCTAATATTCGCACGAATATCAAGCTCGGATGAATACGTTCGCTCATCTCTAATCCCTAGAGAGGTTATCTCACCAAAAATATTTATCACTTATCTGCAGGATTGGTGATAGATGTATGAATCCTGGGGCTTCTTCACACAATCATGTTTGCGCGGGAATTTGCAAAATATATGCCCACAAAACACAGAGAATAAAACCTATTGATTTCAATGGGTTTGCTCTTATGAAAAAAAAGTAGGACCTGCTCTATCTTTCTGCATTTTGCGCAGCAAAGACCCCCATAGAGGTCTATGGGAGGTGTGGAAATACACAAGGGAAAGCCTGAAACACTGCACAACATGCGCGGAAAAGAAGACATCTGTACCTCATTGAACTAAATAGCCTTTTGGCTTCTTTCACATCGGTGACAGCGATATCACTGCTATGTACACGCGATTTTGTAGCGTTAGTGATGCTTTTTATCTTGGGAAAAATGTAGCATCGGGTTGCTGCTACCTGTGATGTTCTCGCGTGAAAAAATTGCACGATTTTGTCAGGACAAAGTTTCTAATGTTAAGATAGTATCACACGAAAAATACATGTTTGTGCTATGCAATGCGATAAACAAGGAGGCTCCATAAGGAGACATGGGCTACAAAAAAAAAATCGCAAATCACGGCTGTATTGAGCATGCCGTGATTTTGTATTTTTGCAATGTAGCAGCCTATAAAACATTGCTCATGTAAAAGGACCCATTGGGCCTTACATACATGTGCATCGTGAGAAAATCTTGCCTTAGGGTACATCCATACAGGCTACAAAATCTCATTACAAAATTATCGCTACAAAACGCATGTATGTGAAGCCCATGGTGTCCAATGGTTCTTTCACATGAGAGATGTTTTGCAGGATGAAAGAACCCGTTGAAAACCGTGGGCTTCACATACATGCGTTTTGCAGCGATGATTTCGTAGCCCATGTGGATGCGGCTTTAATCCATGGAAAGGATATGTCACGCGTGCCTGTGAACTGGCCTTGCGTACACAAAAACTACAGTACACGCCCGCAAATCAACCTCATTCAACCTTGTTTAGCACAAATACGCTGCATTGCGGCGAGTATATTTGCGCCTATGGTCATCTGAATAAGCTCTGATCATGAGAATGGCACACCCAGAAAGTTCCACATATGAATGGAGCAGAGATGTGCATGCACACCATTCACTATCAATGGTAATAGCCGAGTGATGCACTTGGCCATCTCCCCCAATCCTGTAGAAGTGAATGGAGTGTTGGTCACACATGTGCAAGATGGACAGCTCCTGCTATCTTTTGTTTCAGTGCAGTTTCAGAAAAACATATGTGCAATGTATTTGCGTAATGCAAGAAATGCGCGTGAAAAAATGTTAATGAGCAAGAAACTATTGACATCAATGGGTTCTAATCCTTATGTACCACGCGCATATATTTTGCATGCGCAAAAACACGTGCAGCTAAATCAATCTGAAGTCGCTCTCAGGGTGTGCCCTTCTCATGATTGGTGGAAGTTACAGCGGTCAGACCCCCAGCAATCATCTATCTATCTTTGTCCATTTAGTTGGGCTGACTCTAGGCCACTTTATGGATCAGCCCTCTCCACGCGGTTGTGTTTTGTGCCGCTTCTTTTAGTTCCATCATATGCCTGTTGGTGTCGGCTTTGATAGTATCAAGTCAACTCGTTCTTTGGCTTCCAGGTCTTCTTTTGCCGTTGACCACTCCAAGCATTACATCAATGTTTCTAATGAATTAGCTTTCATTATGTTGCCAAAGTATGAGAGTTTCGTAATTTTGCCCTCCAGTGATTGAATTTGGTCTAGGACTGTTTTGTTCGTGATCTTGGTGGTCTAAGGAATTCATAGGCATTTCCTCCAGCACTAAAGTTCAAAGTCATCAGTCTTCCTCGTGTCTGTTTTCTTTGGTGTCCAACAGTTGCGATTGGGAAGGTGATTGGATAGATTACCTACTCCGCTATATACTACCAAAATACTTCAAAGATTCGCTCCAGCAATCATACATGCTTTATCATGGGATAGAAGATAAACGTATCCTCTGTCTTCTCTAGGTATCCTGGCCATGTGAAAGCAAATGGCATCTAGGCACATTAACATAACGCTGTTTGGTGGCTTCAATATGAAAATAATATTTTTTTTTTCACTGGGAAGCACATTATTTTTCAATTTGCATCATGTTGTGCTGCTCTGCATCAAAGCACCTCGATGAGTATTGGCAGACATCCAGATTTAACCTGTTTGCTGCATCTGTATCATCTAGTAACTAGTACAGGGAACTATGAGCTTTAACAAAGGTATAACTAGCAAAGAATTTTAGTGATGCCCAAATAAATGCAGCCCATGCATCTTGGTTTTACGGAGAAGTATTTGTAGAAGTGAAGTTTTGCACTGGAAAATGGGAAGTAGTGGGTAGAACTAGGATATTAATGGAAAAGAATTGCAGCTGAGATCCACTCTTAAGCTTTATGTGATAGAAGGGAAATCAATACTCACATTTTGGGGTATTGATCAGTTCTTCTCAGTAAAACCAAATGCAGTATTTGGGTCATTACATTTCAATTACCTCTAGGCAGTTGGTTGAGCATTTATAAAATGCCATGGTCAATGCTAATCTGACTTCCCATCGGTGACGATTTTAAGTTAGATGGCCAGGTGACACCCTATGCAGAATTCTTTTTTTGTGTGCTCTCCCCATTCATAAGAATAAAATGATATATACTGAAGTATTGCATTGATAGGCATAATTAATAGGTATTCTGCTTGTACAGAAAACAGCAAGATAGCTGCATACACACCAGAACAGCTCAGTGATTGGATACTGTACCAGAACCAAGCTCATAACATAAATACAACATCAGCAGAGGTCAGCATGTAAACACAGCACCAGAACCAAGCTCAGTACATAGAAACAATACCAGGACCAAGCTCCTAACAAAAATACAGCAATAGAACCAAGCCCATTATATAAATACAGCCCCATAGCCAAGCTTATAACATAAACACATTAAAGCACTAAGCGATTATGTTGCAGGGGTGCCGATGGGCTGACAGTTGCGGCTTGCATCTTCTTCCTAGATGCCACTACATAGGCATTTATTTTACATCATATATCTATAATACATTCATTGTGAAAAAAATCAAGCATTTAGAAGGAGTCAAATGAAACTTTCTCTGAGTGACTGTAATGTTGATATAAGTTAGTGATTACAATATCAGAGCAGAAGAAGAATTTATTGTGGAAAACTAAACCCTTGAAGGGAGGCTCTAGTACTCTGCTGTACAGCCTCTAGCTTGGATACGAGATATGATACGGGCAGGCATGGAGGCTCTAGTATCCTGTTGTACCATCTGTAGCTTGGATGCAACATGTGATACAGGTGGGCATGGAGGCTCTACTACCCTATTGTACCGAATCTAGCTTGGATATAAGATGTGGTTCGTGTGGGCATAGAGGCTCTAGTACCCTGTTGTACCGCCTCTAGCTTGGATGTAAGATGTGATACAGGCAGGAATGGAGGCTCTAGAACCCTGTTGGGCCACCTCTAGCTTGGATACAAGATATGATATGGGCAGGCATGGAGGCATGCAGAGTCTGTATGGTATGCTGTGGCATACTACTCCACATTTTCTGTAACTGAGCATCTAGATTGTGTCAACTTGTAGTCTGTCTAAGTTGGCTTCCCAGATGATCCCATACATATTCTATTGGCAATAAATCTGGGAACCACACAGGCCACGGAAGTCTGGCAATGTTGTGGAGACATTCCTGTAAAATGCTTGCTATGTGTGGTCTAGTATTATCCTGGGAAATGCCTCATGAGAGGCAACACATTAGGCTGCAGTATGTCTTAAGCTATCATTCTTCCTCATACCACTGCTAGGGGTGACCGACCATCATACACAAAGGCCACCCAGACCATCATGCCAGCAGTGGCGGCCGTGTGCCACTCCACAGCAAAGGAAGGATCGAGGCGCTCACTCCTCAAACTCTGTTAACAGGGTAAATATTCTCCAATTACGTCATAGAGGCGTCTCAAAACAACTCCTTTTAGGGGTTCGATTTTTTTTTACAAAGCCTGTATATCTTCTATTGTGCATTGTGTGGCCCCTCAATAGGAAAAGTCACAATCCAAAAAAGCATCTGCCAGCAAATTAAAATAAACTCAATTTTCTCCATTTCCTTGCTAGCCAGTTTTGTCCCATCTGTGGAAACATCAAGCTCTTAGTAGTAGCACAGGGCAATAAATGCTGCTTACTAATTAAATGAAGGATGACGTCTGTTACTTGCCTCCAACTTGGCACTTTGCTGTTGAATCACCGGCAGCACACATAGAACATGCTGCTTGCTTTAATTGATTCTTGGGTGAAGTCAAGGGGCAATGAAACAAGACTGGAGTACCCGATGTCAGCATGTCGCTTGTAGTCTTGCCCTTTGAAGTTGTACTAAAAGAGAAGTCAGTTCCCTATTTACAGTATCTGCTAAACAAATGCACATATTGTGCAGCACATTAGTTATCTGCTAATTCAAGGCTGCTTTATTGACCCTGATAAATGACAAATCTGCTGTTATGCGACGCTAGAAGTTATAAGCGGATTTGCTCATACACAAATTTGACTTTGGTTTAATTATAATCATTTTCTAACTTCTAATGAACTCCGTCTATTTAAAGAACATCCAGCTCTTTTGGATATGTTTTCTTGTGCTTGAATCTGTTCTACTTTTGTCTTTTGACCTTCTAGATTGTGTGATGGAAGGTAAATTAATGATATGTGTTTGCATATATTATTGCATTTTTAACAACTAGAGCACTGTGGATTTCATTAGTGTAGTAATTAAAAAATACATCAGTATGGAAATGAAAGTGGCTAAGTGGGTTAGCAGTGGTTTAGCGTTGTAAGCTTTTATCTCAAGGGACCTGCATTAAATCATGTACTGAGTCTTAACTCCTTCCCTCCTGAGGCATCATTCACCATTTCAATGTACATTGCATCTGTGCTGAGTAACAGACAACTTGGTCAAATCTTCAGGGAATTCTTGCTTTGGTGCATGCAACTTGATAAATCTTCTTTATCCTTTATTAACAGCATATCAGAGTGTCTATATTTCCTGAGAGTTTTTCTAAGTATGCAGCTTAAATGGGTTTCCATAGCAGTAGAGAGATCTAGTCAGTAGCATGATCAAAGCATTATTTTATGGAAGGCTGTAAGGTATATAGGTATTACCAAAAAACGTGTGAATATGGGTAGTTATTAATTACAGTCTTTCTGTCAGTTATTCCATTGAAGAACACAGTTATGTCCTTCTCGATTGACTAATAACTGTACGGCTTATGGGCCACTTTGAAACCACTCAAGATGTAACATGGTTATCCTCAGTAGTGTTGCTGATCTTGATCGGCTGGGTAGAAAAATCGCCCCAATCTTCACCAAATGGATTGGGTATGTCTGACCCGATTTGGGCGTACATAGCGGGAGAATCAAATTTCACAAAACGCCTGCTAAAGAGGTCAAAGTGCAGCAAATCAGCAGCCACGGCACCTCGATGATGGCACCAAATTTTCCTCTATATTGTACATGGGCAGCATTTTCATTGGACACCTGCATATGACCTAGCCATATATAACATAGGCACAGTGTGACCAGGGGCAATTTAACAGATGAGTACAGGGCAGAGAAGCTGTATTGTGTTGATATACCTATATAAAACATGGTCTATTGTTAGGGATGTATATTCTACAGAGGATATATTGCTGCTGGTGTGAAAGCTTGTATACCAACCGGAGTTTTTCCCCTATCAAACTGGAGTAAATGTAATGGACCATTTCCAGGCACAGGTGGAAACGGCGTTAGTAAACCTGGACAAACAATCTTCCAGAAAGAAACAGAATTTATTGCATGCAGAAAAAAGTGCGCTTGAGAAACTGTCCTAAAAATCCTAATATAAAGGGGGAGCTATTGTGGTATTAGACAAGGCATTATACAGCAGAGAGGTGGTGTCTATGTTATCTGATTCTCTCGCATATGCTTTACTAACAGGGGACCCCACTGGAGACTATTCTAAAGATCTGGACAACCTACTCACTAGAGGTCTCACTCTTGGGGTAATCAACCCCAAACAGGTTAAATATTTTGGGAAGATAATCCCATTTGTTGTATATTCAATGCTCTCCCCAAAATTCAGAAAGACCATTTTCCTCCTTAATTCAGACCTATTATTGCCAGCTAGATGCCTTGCTTCAACCATTGGATAATTAGGACCCAGGCTTCCTCAAAGATACCAAATTTGTTTTACAAGTTTTGGATAACTTACAATGGAAGAAACACTACAAGTGGATCATCTGTGATGTAGAGGCACTATAAGTTTCCATACCACACGATCAGGCCCTGCATGCAATCAGATATCCCTTGGACACCTTCAGCAATTATTCTGGGGACCTGAAAGAATACATTATTATGGCGATTTTTTGTTGTTGGGAGGGATAACATCTGTCCTTAGGGAGAGCACCAAGAAGGTGAGTGAGGAGACTTATAAGACCATTCATGCTCTTCTGGGTAATATGCAATGTATTGTTCTATCTTCCTTATTTTCTTTTTGTTGGTTTGATAATAAATTCTTTTTACAATTATGTGGATGCCCTTAGGGCTAGGCCTTTTCAACGTCTTTGGCTAATTTATATATGGCATAGTCGGAAGATTGTTTTCTATATAATTGCTGCAACATTTTTTTGGACAACATTGTGTGGTATGGAAGATATATAGATGATATGATTATAATTTGGAATTTCAGGTCTTCTTCATCAGAAGGTTTCTTTCATTATCTAAATGACAATAATGACAATCTGGTCTTCACATGTGCACAACATGGGGATGTGACAGATTTCTAGATCTATGTTTGATGGGGAATTCAATCAGTGAAAGAGTGGAGACCAAGCTGTTTAGAAAACCCATCTGAGGCAGCTCTATGTTACATGCCAGAAGCTGTCATCCAACACATGTGATTTCCAAGTTACCAACTGGGGAATTCATTAGAGCTAAAAGGGCCTGTTCACAACAAGCTGATTACACATAGGAAGTTAAAGATATCACCAACAGGCTTCTTTAACGGGGTTACCCAGCAAACACCAGTCAAAATGCACATTCCAAGGTGGACAACAAGTGAAGGGACTTTTACCTATCACACAATAGAACTACATTGAGATAGTCCATCCCTGTTCTTCTCCACTTCTTATTCTAGAAATGTTTCTGCTATTATTAAGATAGTATCTAATAATCTACCCATTAAGTTTGTGGTGAAGATGGTACCCACAATTAACAATAAATGACACATAGTACTCACAACATATCGAATTTCAATTGGTTAAATTTAAAGGGCTGCTTTCACTGTGGAGATATAGGATGTAGTCTATGCAAAAAGATCGTACAAACAAAACGGTATTTGATGGCAAATCCCAAATATGATATACACTCATTCTTCAACTGCAATTCCACCTGTTATTTACCTGATTTTTTGCAATTCATGTCAGTTACATTATGTGAGGTGCACTTCCAGGAAACTTAAAACAAGAATTGCAGAACACATTTCCTCTGTAACCAGTGGAAGTCAAAATAGAGGAGGCCCCTATGGGTGCTGCCCGACACTTTGCTGTGGATCATGCTGGGGATAATACACACTTAGGCCCCAGTCAGACGAGCGCTTTTTTTTCTTTTTCTTGCCTATGTGCGCAAAATAAATAATGCCTATTAGAACCATTGGTTTCCTATGAAGTGTTCACATGTCTGGTTTTTAAAGGCACAAAATACTCGCACCTACAAAAGATAGGATATGCGTACCTGTAATGCGTGCCAGTAAGGTCCGTGCTGCACGTAAAAACATTGTGTGCTGTTACAGAGGTGAGAGGGGATGAGGGGACTCCCGGAGGGTTCTGTTACTCCCCACAGAGAGTCGCCTCATCACTGAACACTGTGACAGCATTGTCAAAGTGTTCAGTGATTAGGTGTCTGCAGCGGGGATAAAACAACCCTCTGTCACAGAGGAATGTGATGCTATTCCATTGCTTTCAATAGGGCCGGTGCTGCTGCCGCCCCATTCAAAGAGAAATGGGATGAAGGCAACCCTTGCTTTGATGATTTTCAGGGGGTGGCTTGAAATATAAGTCCTACCCCAAAAATTATCCTTGGCTGTTAAAAAAAAAAAAATTAACTCACCTAGAAGCACTGTCCGACTCTTCTCCCCATCCCCATCAATCTTCATCTGTATTTTGGTGGCCGGGGAATGAAAAGTCCCCGCCTTCAAAAAACGTTGCCTCTGATTGGCTGAGCACTGTGACCAATCAGAGGCAGTGCTCAGCTATTTATTGAAGCCAAATTTGAAATTTTATTTTATCTTTGCATGCTGGATACAATTTTTTCATTGGTACATAAAACATAGTCTGTTGTTAGGGACAGGTATTCTATAGAGGATATATTGCTGCTGGTGTAAAAGCTTGTACATCATAGTAACATAGTATGTAAGGCTGAATGAAGACAATGTCCATTTAGTCCAGCATGTCTACTCCAGCCTGCAGGATAAGATGGACGCACTGCAGGTGCCGAGAAAGAAAACATGATCGGCTCCATTGCCGGTCATATGTTCTTTCTTCCGACGCTACGGAGAGACGTCCGAACTTGCAGTGCGTCCGTCTTCTTCATGCAGGAAGACGGGCGCTTCGGCGCCCGGATGCGCCCGTGTGACTAAGCCCTAAGACACTGTTCACACTTATGAGTCTGTCCACTACAAACTATTTCCAGGCCACGCACCTACCTGCAAGGTGACAGGAATTAAATAATGCTGCACAAAGCAGGAACAGTTTATACTATACAATCTATACTCCGTGGCCTTCTGTTCTCACATATTGTGCCACCCAGGGATTGCGGCCCAGTTAGTTACTGGTGGTTTCTCGTGAATATAAACTAAAAACAATCCCAAACAAGAAAACAGCAAGTACACATAGTGCATGTCAGTGGTCTCAGATGTTATTCAAAGTTGCAAGTCCAACAAAAATTATGAATTGTTGGCAGGCCTTATGCACGTACCTGTGGTTTTCTGCAAAGTACAAAGTTAGCTGAAAAGTTACATAAAACTATACAACAAAATAAACGGAAAAAACAGAACTAAATAAAAAGGAAACATGAAGAAAGTAAGGGGTAGGGGACAGGTTGGTAGTGGTAGTAGTAGGGAATGGACCAAGCTGGCACTTCAAGCAGCTCCCACTAAAGCAACAGCTAGACATTCAGCAGGAGGCATTTCTTAGAAGTGGTTCTGCCTGTGCATTACATCTCCAGCACGCAAAACAGGTGGTAGAGTGGATGACACTGCATGCTGCAAAATACTGCTACCTTCTCTTCCTGCCAGTGACAGGCACGCTGCAGTCAGTCTGCAGCAATTGGCCCTCTTTACTTCACCCCATGACAAATCTTCCACACACTCCGAAGCAGTCCATGTGGACCAGTTTGAAGATTTATTAGATCATTCAGTCTCATGGATGTCAATGGGGCAGTCTACACAGCCAAAGGATGAAGACCAAGGCATAGAATGACTGATGCCCAACCATATTTTTCCTCTTCAGAGGAAGATAAGGGTGGGTTAGTGCGCTCGTTCAGCCCTCCGTAGACAATCTGCACTCAGGGGATGTGGAAACGGAAGCATCAGCTCCCGGCGCTCACTGTGACAGAGTCCACTCAGTACAAGAAGGATCGATTTCAAAGAATCCAGCAGCATAAGAGGTGTAATTTTGAAACATTTACACCTCTTATGCTGCTAGATTCTTTGAAATTGGAACTTTACTGAAACGTTGACCTTGATTGGGCTCCACATCTGGCATGCATCTAGAGTTTTTTCCATTCCACTCTATTGAGGTATCGGTGAGTGCTGCTGACACTACTTTACTCCATTGCCTGGAGGGAAAGAATGATGAAGAGGAGATGAAAGAGTATGAGGTATTTGTACTTACATGAACAGGCAGGGAGAGTCATCATAGTAGCTTGAAGAGGAGGAGGAGGTGGACATTGTGGGGCAGAAAGGCAAAAAGGGACAAACTGACACCATCAGCTACCACTAGTGACAGCAACAGCAACAACAGGCCCACAGCTAGGTCAGCTCACAAGTCTTGTGCAGCTTGGGCATTCTCACAGAAGATAACAGAACAGTGGACATCTTTTAGATCTGTGATAAGCGTTTAAAACATGCCAAGAACGTAAACAACCACAACATAACATGCATTAACAGCCACTTCACACCCCCTGCTGCCTTGGAGAACTCACCAGAGGGAAAGAGTCAGCCTAATCCCGCTCCCTCTTCTGCTGCCTCGTCCTCTATCTCCCTCCCTGTTCATGCAGTAGCCTATGAGCATAGAGAGGCAGTTTTGTGTAGGGGTAATAGTAAGCCTTTTTCAGGCTTCTCCTCTGTAATTAGTGACTGGGCTGCAGGCTTCAAAGCTAGAAGTGAGAAACGGAGAGCAGAAGTTGAGCAGCCGCCATCACTACCACCTTCACTAACATTACCATCTGTCCCATATTTCAGTGTGTCCCAGGTCAGCAATGGAGAGAGACCTCAAGCTCCTCAAGTATCTGACCATATATAATCCAGCTGAAATGATGAAGGGGTTTTGCCCCAAAACATGTTTTCCAATGCTGGTTGCTTATCACCAAATAAAGGCGACTTTTGAACCTAATTGTTCAAAGTATTTTATTGCTCTTGGAGCGTTGCGCCGAACCACTAGTTGTTCTTATAGTTGTATCTCTCCGTTCACTTATGCCCACTTAGGTGAGGAAGTATCTGGTTGTTTGCACCTCCATAATATCTTGCACACATCTTGCTACTTGTGCCATACGGGTTTTGTTCCACCCCTTTTTCTATTCTGGATCCTACCGTTTTTTTCATTCCCTACTTGAACACTCAATTACTAGATACCCTTTTGGACAGATATTAGACTTTACTACATAAATTAATATAATTATAAGTCATAGGGCTTTGTCAAATATTAGGAATAGCTAATGCAGGACTAAATGGTTGAGAAAAATACGGTACACACTCTACCATAATAGTGCTAAGAGGAAAGAACACTAATCTATTTTTATAAGCCATTGAATAAAAAAAAGTCATATAAATAGTACATTCAGTTCAGTTTGCTGTAGGCATTTCCGGAGGATCCTTACCTGACAGCCTGCACCATGCACTAAGTTTATCCGCATGGCATGACAGATCTAGGGAAGTTGACATTTATATCATGTTACTGTCCTCTAGCCCTATTTCTCTAATGTGCCTTGCACTCTGACTCTACAGTATACTAAGGAACTAGTTTCTCCACATGCATTGGTCCATCACTATCTATTTTTGTCGCTTGACAGACTCTCGGCTCTGATTAGTAGTACAGTTTATAGAGGAAGATATGGCCTTTTTTCTTCTCTAGAGCCAATCTTGTGTCAAATACAGAGACGTCGCTAAGCGTAGCAGTTCTGTATTTAAATGTCAGCGACATGACATGGATAAGTTCAATTTTTCAGGTCTTGCCTTTGCTAGACCAATACACTAATTACGTAAATATGCAGAAGTAGTTTGCTAATAAGTGCTGCAGCTGATTAATTAACGTATCAGGCATGATAAATTAAAAGCCTAGATAAACATTGTAATTATAGCATAAACTTGGCAAGGAAAGCACAGCGGTCAATATGTTTTGTTAGCATGAATACATGTCATATCTAGAAGAAGACGAGCAAGAAGAATTTTATTTATAAAGCGTCAACATTTTCCTCAGCACTGCACAATAATTTACAGGGTACATTCTGTCCCTATTTCTATCTATCTCATATCTATCTATCTCATATCTATCTCATATCTATCTATCTAACTTTCTATCTCATATCTATCTATCTATCTATCTATCTATCTATCTATCTATCTATCTATCTGTCTGTCTACAGTGGATGGAAAACTCTACATACCCCTGTTAAAATGCCAGGTTTTTGCCATGTTCAGAAATCAGCAAAGATGAGTCATTTCAGATTTATTTCCACCTTCAATGTAACCCATTATCTGTGCAATGCCATTGAAAAACAACCTGAAATAATATAGGGTGGAAAAAAATATCAAAAATTGTGGTTGCATAAATATGAACACCCTAAAACTAATACTTTGTTGATGTGCGCTTTGACTGTATGAAAGCATTCAGTGTTTTTGGGTAGGTGTCTATCAGCATGGCACATCTTGACTTGGCAATGTTTGCGCACTCTTCTTTGCAAAAGCACTCCAAATCTGTCAGATTGCGAGGGCATCTCACAAATTTTCAATGTGATTCAGGTCTGGGCTCTGGCTGGACCATTCCAAAACTTTGATCTTCTTCAGTGAAGCCATTCTTTTGGTGATTTGGAGGCATGCTTTGGGTCGTTGTTGTATTTAAACGTGAAATTCCTCTTCATCTTCAGCTTTTCAGCAGCAGCCTGAAGGTTTTGTGCCAAAATGAACTAATATTTGGAACGGTTCTTAATTCCCTCCACCTTGACTAAAGCCCCAGTTCTAGAAGCAGAAAAACAGCCCTAAAGCATAATGCTGCCCCCACCATCTTCACTGCGGGTATGGTGGTCTTCTGGTGATGGCAGTGTTGGCAATAAATCAAACATACCTTTTGTAATTATGGACCCACAGCCTAGACACATGAAGAATACAGGAGATAGTTGTCACATGCTCTATACAACCAGTCTAGAAATTCCTGCAGCTTCTTAATGTTGCTGCCAGCCTCTTGGCAGCCTCCTGGACCAATTTTCTTCTGCGCTTTTCAGCAATTTTTGATGGACATCCAGTCCTTGGTAATGTCACTGTTGTGCCAAATTTAATTCACTTCTTGCTGACCATCTTCACTGTGTGCCATGGTACATGTAATATCTTGGGAATTATTTGGTCCCTTCTCCTGACCGATACCTTTCAACAATCAGATCCCTTAGATGTGCTGTAAGCTCTTTATGGCTTTTGCTGAACAATGCAACTAGGAAAATGTCAGGAAAATCCTCCTAGAAGAGCCGAACTTCATATGGGGGAGATGAGAATCCACGTAAGTAATGACAGCGGAGTGCTGACTACTAGTTATCAGGAGGTTAAATGTGATTGGCTGATTCTGAACACAACCACATCCTAATTATAAGAGGGTGTTCACACTTATGTAACCACGCTATCTTAGTTTTGTTATTATTATCTTTCTACCCTAAATGATTTCAGATTGTTTTTCAGTGGCATTGTAGAGATAACGGGTCACACTGCAGGTGGGAGTAAATCGGAAAGGACTCATCTTTATTGGATTTCTTAACATGACAAAAACATGACATGTCAACAAGATTGTGTAGTCTTTATGTATTCTATCTATCTATCTTTTACATGGGCATATATTACTTTGCTTTGTGTTGTCTTTTGCCTACAGGACCACCTTAATTTTGCAAAACAGTCCTCTTAAAGGGAGTCTGTCACCTACTTTCAGCCCTGTAAGCTAAGCTTATGCCCTGAAGGTAGGTGACCTGTGAAGTTTTGCATTTTAAGTTTTATAATCCGTTGTTTCCCCCGGTGTAATTCGACGCTGCAGTGCATTAAGCGGCACTACTAAGTAGTCCATCCATTATAAAATTAGAACCTGCAGATTACTTAGTATGCTGCTCAATACCTTGAGCAGCAGATTTCAGCGCTGACACTGGGGAATTGATGGGGTAGGTAAGTATAACATTTAAATTCCTGGACTCAGTGGGTCACCTACTTTCAGCCTATAAGCTTAGCTGATAAAGCTAAAAGATGGTGTGACAGATTCCCTTTAAAGTGAACCAGTAGATGCAGCGCACCAGATGGGACGTGAATGGTGCAAATGGGAGTTAGATAAACTGGTGACACAGCAACTATCACCAGTGTTTCCCAAATAGCAGTGTCTGTAGTGGAGGATATGTCTAATGATGACTTGTTATGGTAATTTTCGTGACACCAGTGCTATATAGCACAATAGATAGCAGTGAGGGAATCAGACAGAGCCTGTGAGTGGTAGTTAGGTGACCAAGGTATAAACACTTTACTAATTTTCACCAAATAGAATATTGAAATGTTTCTACTTTTTACAGCATAAAGGCTTTCTTCATTGTCATACAGGGCTTACACAGATTGCTTTAATAATTGAAGTGAGGTAGACAGGATGACTTGGGGCTTTATGACTGTGAGCTAAAAGGATGGCTCAAGGATATATGGCTGTGAGGTGACAGGATGATTTGGGGATATATGTCAATGAGGTAACAGGATGACTTGGGGATATATGGCTGTGAGGTGACAGGATGACTTGGGGATATATGGCTGTAAGGTGACAGGATGAGTTAGGGATATATGGCTGTGAGGTGACAGCCCTTATTAAGAGGAGGTTTTCTGCGGTAGTATTGAAAATGAAAATAGGCTGGTTGCTAGACAGATTACACCTAAATCCTGTTACTGGGCAGGTTAATCTGTGGATAACCATTTGAGTCCCAGGAGAGTGTCTGAACTTCCTCAAAACAGTGTCAACATTATGTACAACCCTTTTGGGGTCACTACATAGATTCAAGCTGCCCTAATCACAAAATCATGAAATATTGACAGATTACCACATTACAACGAGTTATGTTCTACTCTGAATACTAAAGACTTTCATTGTAATCACAGTTTTAAAATGTACCAGGGACAAGGAAAACTTTCTGCCGGGCAGCTCACCTCTGACTTCTCTCCACTTGACTCAGCTTTTTTTTGATAGTTTTCTCTGCATACAAGTAAAAAGCCAACCTGGGTACAGAGAAAATAAAGGGAGCTGCCCGACAAACATGTCTCCCTCTTCCCTGTTTATTTTAAAGGGAGTTTGTCAGGTCCTATGATCCCCTAACACTAAAATTATGGGCTCATAGATTCTGACATGCTGAATCCAGTTTTTTTTACTCATCTATCCTGCCATTCCCCCACTATACACTGTCAAAGATGCATCTGAATGTGTTCAGTGAGCTTCTTGGTGTGTGCATAGAATGAGTGGACTGGTTTGCAGGCAAAAGTAGTCCAGCAGGTGCATTCAGATTTGACTGTGCACAATGGGGGAATGCTGTAGAAGCTGTGCATGAAAAGGCAGGGTGCTTTGTAGACTTACCACAAGGGAGACCGTGGTGCTCAGCATCTCCTCTCTTCGGACCTCAACCAGAAAGTACTTCACAAAGGCCTGATCACAAGCCTTGCCTGGTATCCTGCAGACCGTTGAAACATTGCCATGGAAAGACCACATCATTTTGCTAGCTCAACACAAAACTTTTTAACAAGCAATCTGCAAAGAGAATACCGGTAGCACCTTATTTCTCAACTATTCTGGCACTGGGTTAAAAGAGTGAATGGTGCAAAGCTTTGTTTCTTTAAAGTTAAGAGGCGTCTCTCTCAAACTGCTCTTATAGTGTACTGCTCAGTCCCGGAAGGCTTGACTTAATGCTCAGATACACTAGTTAGTTCAGTTGGTTAGTAACTAATGCTCGGTCTCTAGAAATACAGGCAGCTCTTGGAAGTATAGCTTGTTCCCTTCTGCTAGGACCAACATCTATTGCATCACTATACAAACTTCTGCTACTCCATGCAACTTTATTAACTTTATGGTTGCCTAGTAACAAGATGTTCCACTTCCCTAATTCTCACTCTGCACCATCGCACAACTTCACCCAGCATCTGGAGGTAGCAACTATTAAAGTAACAGTAAAATAAAAACAGAGAACATATACTTATTGTGAATAAAGTCTATACAATACACAACATAGGGAGTCACAAGTCGATAGCTTATGTCATGACTAGCAGGTGTGAACCCACTGTGCCAACTAACCAACTAACCAGTTTGACTTTGGGCTAAACCTGAGGGCGTTATCCTGACGGTTTCACCCTTTAATCACTGGACAGGGAACTGAACAGGCCGCTACCTCCTAGAACAGTGTAGTTGGCGGCTGACCCACGAGGGACGGCAACACTGGTGCAACGCACCACAAGATAGGCCGAAGTGCACAGTCAGGATACAGTCCAATGTCGGGGGTTGGCGGCATTCAAACGAGATCTGGGTCACAAGTCTGGGTTGGGGCAGGCAGAGTTCAGGCAAGCCCAGGTAACGTTTCCAAGGGTAAGGGCAGTCCGAATTCAGGTAAATTCAAATAACAAATCTAGGGGGTGTTGCACGGGAATCAAACACAGGATACCTTCGCGGGGAGCAAGACACAAATGAACACCAATGATCAGGCAAGGAGGAGCATTTCTGGTTCAGTTAAATAGGAGCGTAATGGCTAATTAGTTTGCAGCTGGGTTATGAGCACTGGGAAGGATTAACTCTCACAGTGCTGAAGGAAAGGGCAAGTAAGGCCACATGATACAGGGAGAGCAGGGTGATGCCTAACAGATTAAAGCTGAAATTGATCCAAAACTTGAATCATAAAGTCCCAAAGTTAGTCAGTCCTGGAACAAAACATCAAAAGTTAATAATTTACCGGGGCCATCAAAATTCTGTTACAAGCATAAGACTCACATCGCCAGAGCCTATGGGGCTCATAAATGATTTTAAAACAATACCAAATGTTGTATCATATAGTAGAATATAGCATGAAAGATTCTATACTATGACTCATCCATACCACAAACCACAAAATAAGTAGGATAGCTCACCATTATCCAGACATCTCCATTCCATTTTCAGGTGTACGGAGTTAATCAACACATTGTCTGTGGGCATAGGTAGAAAGAACATATAAAAATAACGGAAATTCTTAGTAGGTGGATAGATGTTTTTTTTCAACCAATTGCACAAATGCTTCCCAGTTTTCTAAAAGACAGTGTAGATGTTAACGTGACATTAGTGTGTTAGTGGGCATTTATATATTCTGGGCAGAAAATAGTACAGGCAAATGCATGGTGTCCCGCACAATAGAGAGAACGTGAACGGGATGTCCGTGTTGAGCCTGATAATCTCAGGCACAACATTTTTACACATCCGTGTGCATGTACCCATAGAGTGTAAAATTCATCATCACATATAGTAGTAATTACACTGAAATAGTTAATATTGTTAGAAAATACATGCCAGAATTATATACAGATAGCGCCTTAAGGACAATATTGGAAAATGGTTTACACTTTATTGCTCAGGAAACCCCAGACGATTAGGAACCAATCCTGTTTTGGATTGTGATGATAAACATGGCTGACTACCAATTTTCTCCTACTCTACAGGACATGTGCATGCTATATGCTGTTCATTTATTAACTGCGGTGTCAGTTATGCGGGTGATTTGGTCAATTGTACTGTTTGTCTGGTACAGTATGTTGGTCATGTACAGTACATTGGTTGGGTACAAAAGTTCCAAGGAAAAGGATAGGTGTCCATAATGTGGTTAACCCATCCACTTGCATTATATCAAGTGTTTCTAGGCAATTATATTCTTAACATCATGCTTGCCTGGACTCTATGGAGTTTATTGCGTTAGAAAGGGGTAACAAGCCAACTCAGTATGGAGACTGGAGACTCACCATGTTAATGAAGCCTATTATGCAGAGGGTGGTGCACTGGTAAGGGATTAGAGAAAAAATTGCAGGTGGATTAAGGGGATTGAACTTGCAACCTTAAGGTCATGAGCAAGAGCTTAGGACTGCATACTGCTGCCTTAACACTCTGCACCATACAAGTCCCCTATAAACCCCTAGGACGGTCCTCCAGTGCATGTTCAGGCCCAAACAGCTTACACAAAATACTCTGGCCGCTGGGTGAGCTCCAGGTTCTGCACTCCTGCTGACTCAGAGAAGCCCCAGGCTAATCCTGATTCCTGCTTTCTGAAGGGCCCCAACATGGAACTTCATAGATGTCGGCTGAACAAACCTATGTATAAGATTCATAGAGCTGCTTGAATTATATATGTATACATAAATCAGAGTGGGCCGCATCATAGGAGCTTCCTAACTATGCCCCCCCCCCACCCACCCCTCTATTATGGTGAGCTCACATCCCCATAAGTATTTACCTGTGGAGTACTCATGCTTGCATTGCTTGCATCTGTCAGACTATGCATCTGAGTAAAAAAATTGCAGCATGTCCTACTTTCCTCCAATTCTCGACAGAAAATAGTACATGCAAATGCATTGCTTGCATCTGTTTGAACATTGCCAAGAGACTATTGATGAGGATGGATTGAGTCACACAGCCTTGCTGATTACCTCACTATATGATGCAGACCTGGATCTGATGCTGTATCTGACTAATGCAAGATCACCATTTATTACATATACGCATATGGTATATGTGCTTATCTCTGCATATTACAATGTATAGTATATGTATTCATGGTTATTACAAATGATCTTGCCGATTTGAACCCCCATAACATAAGTTTAATGACACTCAGAGGCATAAATTTGGTATCAATGGAAACAGAAACTCAAAAATTTTCATATAACAAAACTGTCTACCATAGGACGGTCCTTGTTGCCCACAGCAACCAATCACAGCCCAGCTTTTATTTCCAAAGCTCTGGAGGTTATTTTGCACGCAATCATGCACCCCCCATTGACTGCTATGGGGACTTTTGGTGGGCAAATGCGCAAAATAATATAGCATGCTGTGGGGGGGTTTTTTACACAACCAAAAAATTTTTCCATTATGAGTTGCCCATATTGTTGTTTTTGTTAAACCAAATAATAGAAGAATGTGTCTGAAAACTGTAAAAAAAATGAGCGAAGCATAAGACGGCTTCGTAAGAACATTATTTTGAAATATAATGCAACATTATAATGAATGTATAGTAAACGCATCGCTTCAATTTATTCCAGTCATCAAACATGTAAACGATTATTTATTGTTCTTTACTCGATGGAGCAGCTGTCGAACACTTAGTCCCTAACTATTTCATATATTATCGTTGCTTGAGCTTACAAATGTTAAATGCATCCATATAGCAGAAGGGCACTTCACAGTTTGTTTCATGCTGAAGAGTTTTATTTTTATCCTCTGGCAAAAAACACATTATAGGATGTGATATTGTTATTGCATAAATGAGATACGCATTCAAGATATTTTCTGTAAAATGCATTCAACCTTTTAGTAATTCATACAGGCGTACTCTGACAAACTCATTAAAAACAAGCCTTTAAATCTAACAGCAACCATTTATTTACTGCTTATTTTTATCCTAGCGCTTAAAAAAAAGAAGCTTAAAATTATTTTCCCTTTAATGGAGACAATTTGTAAAAGTTTCTCTTAATATCTGAAATAAAAAGTTCCTTCTATAATGTATTGAGCTGCTTTATCAAGTAAACTGTAAACCTTCTATGTATACTAATGTACCATCATGATAGCAACTCATTTATAAATGAATCCATTTAATTAATATGAATCTACATGGCTGGGAAGGTTGGACACTGAAGAAAACAGACAGGAGGAAGATTGATGCCTTCAAACTTTGGTACTGGAGGAAACTTCTACGAATGTATTGAACCGCCAAGACCATGAACAAAACAGTCCTAGACGCATCAAGCCAAAGTTTTCATTGGAGGGCAAAATTACGAAACAGAGACTCTCATACTTCGGCCACATAATGCGAGCTAATTCATTAGAAACATTGATAATGCTTGGAGTGGTCAGCGGCAAAAGTAGACATGTAACCAAAGAACGTAGTGGCTTGATACTATCAAGCCCGACACGAACATGAAAATAATCGAACTGAAAGAAGCCATACAAAACAGAACCACGTGGCGAGGGATGATCTATCAAGTGTCCGAGAGTTGGCCCGACTAAATGGATTAAGATAGATACACTAAATGACTAAATGATTTCCATGGATCAGTTTCAGTGTGAATTCATATTATCTAATATAAAAAAGCCTACAGACTTTTTCTTGCACCACACTTTGACCCCTTTGCATGACTTTTGGTCCATGATTTGCATGACCTTTGGTGCCATTAGATTTGTTACATCCTCACCACTGCCGTAAAATCATAAAATTTGAGTTTCAGGCATGGTCAAAGTTCCTATGTTATATTCACAGAGAGGGCAGCACAAGTCAAACTGAAAAATTGAAAAAGCCCTATTCACAGACGTGACTTGGTTAAAAATAATAAATTTTATTAAATTTTATCTAAAAAAAACCACACAATTGGGCACAACAAAAGACACAACACAAATTCCAAGTTGTAATGAGAAACGTTAGCCCACCCAATGGTTAATTGGGGATGGGTTGGTGAGTTTCAATAATACAACTTGGTGTTTCTTCTGATACTCCGTATTTTTTGATGTCGCACATCAGTTAGGAATACAAACTACAAAGGAGCTGTTCATGGAATTTCCAAAAAACAAGCCCCCAATTGGATATCTGTAGTTTTATTAATGTAATGACAATATTTGAACAGAAATTCTCAGGTTACGGAGAAGTTGCTATTCAACCTGAAGAAGTGAATATCTTTGTCAAAATTTCTGCCTAGTGGGCTGAAAAGTTTTTAACAGCTCAAAGAGGCAGTGTGTCAAAGATTTTGATTTTAGTCAATATTTTTACTCTTTATGAACAGTACTCCTACTCATAGCGACAATGTTTGAGCAGAGACTCTCAGGTTGCAAGAAAGTAATATTCAACCTGGGAAAATGATTATCTCTGTCAAAACTTACTGCCTAGTGAGCTGAGAAGTGTAAACGGCTCAAATAGGCAGTGTGTCAGAGATTTTGATTGTCGATGTTTTTACTCATTATGGACAGTACTCCTACTCTACGCGTTTCACCACTGAGTATACGTGGATCCTCAGGAGACTTAGTACTTCGAGAGTAATAATAATAATAGTGTTTCCAGAATTATGATGGTAAATAGTTAGAGTATCACTAAATAATTAGAGTATCACTAAAGTGTTTAATCCTCAATCAGGGAGTGAGCTCTTAGCGTTCAATTAGAGCTAGTAGGGTTTGACCTCGATAAAGAGATAGATAAAGGTTGTAGGTACGAGGTTATTTATTTCAGATATTAAACCCTTCTTCTCTATCGATCTCACTTTCAATTATCCTATGCCAGATGTTATGGTCAAAAGGATTTCTTTCCAGTGAGAGTAGGGATAGAGAGTACTTCGTACATGAGATTCCTGGGTTTGGAGTTTGGTCTGGAGGTGATAATACCTCTAACAGATCCAAATTCATATAGTTAGGTGAAGGAGGTTTAAAGTCCTAAAGTCCCTGACCACTCATGCAAATACATGCAATGAAAAAATTAGGAAGAGATAGAGAGCTCAAGAGGTCAGAGCATGACATAAGGTAGTTCCCATCGCCTTGATGGTAGGCTAGCTCTTTTCAGCAATTTTTAGCAATGTGAACCAATAACAGCGGTACTTATTATTATTGTAGCATCTGAAAATGTCCTGTGTGGCATGTAAATCTGTCAGAATAGTCTGGTGGTGGGCTGGTCTGCCTCTACTAGCTGCATGTAAAGCTGAAAAACCCATCCTGACAGCCTCCTCTAACGTAGATGACATTATAAGCATCACCCACACATTGCTGTGATATGTCACGCCTGCGAAATCGGTGCATGCATAGAAAGCCTCCGCGATTCTGAACACATAAGGGACAATTTTTTTTTGCGCATGCGCAGTATCTGGCACTCAGTGCCGGCGCAAGATTTTACAGCAATGCATGAATGATGCTTCAATGTCATCCACCTCACAGGAGGCTAAAGGGGCATGCTTTTTGGTTTCACGTGCAGGTAGCAGAGATGGTGCGGCCCACGCACAAGAGTGCTCTACCAGATTTACATGCCATGCAGGACTTCTTCAAAGTTCTCAGGTATGCTTGCACCCACTGTCATAGCAAAAATATTGTTGGAACGATAGATGCCACATTAGTCTACCACTGCTATTGATTCACTTTGATAAAAACTGTCGATGGGTTCCCTTTAATTGGAGAAATAGCTAAGTAAAAAATAATAAAGTAAAAAAGTCAGCATTGCCGTAAATCAGCTGTCAAATCATGTTCCATCAGTGGTTTTAAAACTTAGTTACAGGCTGCTATTTTGAGTTAGATTTTCTTTGAAATTGATCAAAATGATCAAAACTCACATGCCCCTCGGGGGTTGTAGTCCTCCAGCAAAAATCTTGTTTATAAAGAATATTAAACTCAGCATGTAAAAAGGTCTGTCTAGAGTTGGGTATATGGAGTACTAAAAGGAGAAATAAAATGTAAGACGTATGAAGAATATTATGAATTCTAAGTATACGGAACTATACTACTTCTGCACCCAGTGCTCTTGCTTGTCTAGATATTCGTCACCTTGAGTGGTGAGCCTATTGAATACTTTTATTTTCTGGCGGAAATTGGTGGATGTGTCTGTTCCATAATAGATGTGGGACTTGTTTTATCCGTAGAGTGTGCACATTTTAATTGCTTACGTAATTAAAGATGTCTGTTGCAAGCCTCTAAAAGACCCAATCCATGGTCAAAAACTTGCAATACAAACAGGAGATGGGAACAGCACCCAAAAAACAATCTGTTTATTTACCGTTTGTACTGTACCTGTTGATCTACTCTGGCGTAATAGTCTTTGCTGTTAGGGCTGCCCCTTTTAACCTGACAGTGGCACTAGGTAAGTTGCTGGGTGGTCTATCGACAGAGCGCATCGCCATCCAGGCTGTTCCATTGATGTATTGCTATGTGCGTCTCATTTAGGCCTTATTCACATGACTGTCTATACGCGGATAATTTAGCTGTGTTAAAAAAATTGAAGCATTGAATTCCAATGTATTCATTCAGATGAGCGATTTTTAGCCATGTAAAAACATCGCTCCACGAAAGATAGGACATCGGTGACCGATTTTATACGGTGCTAGAAAAGATAGGTCTTGAGTCTTGACCTATCTTTTGGCGAGATACGCTATAGTCGCCCATAGGCTTCTATGGCAGCTTAAAAAAAAAGAGAGCGGGAGGGTGTTTAGCTGCGTCCAATGCTGGTAAATGATTTCAGTTGGCTCTATATAACCATTTGAAGTCATTCCGAGGATTTCTGCCGACTGAGGGATTTCCGCACTACAGCATATTTTTTTGCCGATACATCACAGCCTCCCGTATGAATGGATGAGAAAACACTAATTAAGATTGCGTCTTAATCGCTGCTTTTTTCTTTCACACGATTTTTGCCCACTATGCAGCGAGTGTAAAAACACATACAGTTGTGTGAATAACGCCTCAATCTGAAATTAGGTGTTTCCCGGGCTGTTGGTTGAGCTATATTGACAGATTACCACACAAATTAGTGTAACTCTTGAGCAACCAATCGGTGTGCTTTGAGTTCTATTTATACTCCCTTACCATTCAACTCGCACCACTTATTATGCAGTGTTCTTCCAGTCTCTGTTCTTATTACCTCTACCTGTTCTGATTTGTATTTGTATCTGATGTGATCATCTGACCTGAACCTGACTGCCCCTTGTGATCTGACTTGTATTTGTCTCTTTGGATTTTCACTCCCTGTTTGCCTGCCATTCTAGTTCCTGTTGTCCTTTTAGTGATTGATGGGAATAGTTTTAGCTAGGGTTGCTACTATGGATAAACGAGGGCTACTTAGGGTGGGACACATTAGTGAAAAACAGGGAGAGCTAGCATAAGGATTAGGTTTGTCTATTGATATTTCTGTCTCAGTATTTGCCCCTGGCCTAGTATTGACTCCACTCTGTTCCTGATTCCGATATGTCTATCCTTTTTGTTCTGACATTCTCTCTGACTCCCAATTATATGTTTTGTGGTTGCCTGATCAGTGGGAATTCTGGTGATGCACCCAAAGGATTCACAGCAGTGAAGACCATATTCCTTAACAAGGGGTTAGAGGGTGAAGACCTGTGATCCATAGGTGCTGCTATCGAAAGTGGATTGTGCAAAACCTGATTGTGAATGGACATGCAATTGCTTTTGTGATAGAGTCACCATACTCCTACAACTTTTAAGCTCAACTCAGAAGCCTAGCTCAAGTACTTGAGAAGGGCTCTTGAATTGAGCTTAAACATTGCAAAACACTGCAGAGAGAAATTCATAACTATTTTCTGGTTATATCAAGGGCACTTAATTTGTTAGTCCACTTGCATGGAGCCTGTATGGTGGTACACAGAGATGATACGATTCTCTATTATAGACCTATAAGCATACCGTGTCTCCATATGATTCCTCCAAGCTGCACTACTCCAATAGAGGCAATGCATCTAGGGTAATATACATGGATAATATGACACATAAATGGAACATATGTTTTTTGAGATCGGTGAACCCGTGGCCACTGTTTTATGGATCGGCCTTATACAGTCATGTGCATTAGGCTATTTCACTACGTAGAAACAAAGAAAAGCGAATACACTTATGCATTTTGAAGGCATTTTTATTTCTTTTGTAGTTTGTCAAGAAGGCAAAAGTTGCCTAGTAATTAATTCTGCACGCCATTTTCCCTTTCAAATTACGAATGTGAAAGACAAAATGTCTTTAGGGAAATCTATATAATATGATGTGTTTCAGTATACAAAATGTGTGTTCATCAAAAGAAGACTATCAATGTGCAGAAGAAGAGATGTGGTTTTGAAACAGTTTTACAATCAACTTGAAATATAATTCGATTTTCCCTCCCACAGGAAAACAACAATTGAAGATAAATGTCATTTATTTTCTCTTTTGTCGTTCTATTTGGAATGCAGATAGATCTTTAGTGAAAAGGCGACAATCAGAAATTCCTCTGACCCTCTTTATCATGGGAGACGTTCATGAGACCATTGAGAGGATAAAAGTTAACCTGCTGTTTGTCAAGGGAACTTATTAAATGCAATATTAATGTACTCACTTTAAAATATCTTTCCTCCTCAAAATGTGTTTTGAAGTATTTTAACAGTTGGTATGCCCAGGGTAGAAGAAGAGATTTAGTGTTATGATGATACGTTGGCAAGGGATAAGAACATTGTTTCCTAAAAATAAAAATGCAACTCATGGAGCTTTAGGCATGACCTCTCAGCATGCACTGATGTTATTCTTCCAGCTTTGGAACAATACATATAATTTCCAGGATGATAACAGCTCCTGCAGTATTACATCGGTCTCTGTTTGCTTTTAATAAAGAGCTTTGTTCAAGGTTTTATGTACAGTTCTCCACTCTGAATAATCATTTATTACATGAGTGACTCTGTCTCAGCTGCTCACATGTAACATCCGCTTCTCAGTAGAATCAGAACGTTCTGACATTAGAATAACTTCGAAATGTTCACTTTTAGCAAATTAAATCCATTAAACTATTTTTAAAGTGAATGTCCAATTGTAATCTTAAATAAGATATGTAAATCACTACCCATACATGATGCTTATTTTATAATGATTTTTTTTTCATTCCTTGGCTACTTGTTAACTCAGTTCTGTGATGCAAAGCTGTGATCTGTGACTAAAGTTTATTAAAAGTGCCTGTAGGGAGTCTGAAAACGTAATCCCACATTCATTCTAGATAGAAGGTGAAAATATAAAAAGTAGTGCACTTACTTCATAGAGTAGTCCGCTCCTGGGTTGGATTCCTCTAAAATCCAAGGAAGTCCTTAATAATCCAAGGTGGTGTTATGGAAATCCAATTGTTCTTTATTCAGAAACAACAGAAACAGACAGACAAACATCGAACAAACAGGAGAATATTTCATTGTAGAGAATGCGGGAGCTGCTAGCCACATACTTATTAATGCAGGCAGTATGAGGTAGTCTAGGACACACTCCCTGCATCATCATTGGCTCAGGGAGACTCACCTTCTGTCTTATCATTGGCTCAGGGAGAAACACCCTCTGTCTTATCATTGGTTCAGGCTGCTGCTCTGTCTTTTCCTCTGCAGCTTTGCCTCTTCACAATGTAGACCAGCAGCCATTGTGCTCTGTATAAACACAAGTCCCATCAAGAAGTCAGCGAATGGAGAGACAAGTTGTAATACTTCAAGGGTAGAATTATTAAAAACCCGGTATACTAAACCACCAGTGCGAAAAAGTTTATTAGGTAATTGCTGCACATATATTGAGGCAAATGAGCCTTTGGAGGTCTGGAAAGTTGCTTTAAAATCTAGTTTAGAATACTTAAATGAATTCACCATGGCAACCTAGCATTAGAAAAACAACTACATGAATATTTGAACTTACATTAACAACATACTTTGTTACAAACCACAAGTTTTATTTTGAGCTTGTAACACACAGATGTATGCTGAATGTCATGCCTTAACAATACTCTAAGGCTGCCTGCACATGGCAGGGCCAGATTCTGAATACGGAATTTGGCCTTGGGAGCAGCAGCGTCGATGCGTACCTGTTAGAGATGAGCGAGCACCAAAATGCTCGGGTGCTCGTTACTCGAGACGAACTTTTCGCGATGCTCGAGGGTTCGTTTCGAATAACGAACCCCATTGAAGTCAATGGGCGACCCGAGCATTTTTGTATATCGCCGATGCTCGCTAAGGTTTTCGTTTGTGAAAATCTGGGCAATTCAAGAAAGTGATGGGAACGACACAGCAACGGATAGGGCAGGCGAGGGGCTACATGTTGGGCTGCATCTCAAGTTCACAGGTCCCACTATTAAGCCACAATAGCGGCAAGAGTGGGCCCCCCCCAACAACTTTTACTTCTGAAAAGCCCTCATTAGCAATGCATACCTTAGCTCAGCACCACACTACCTCCAACAAAGCACAATCACTGCCTGCATGACACTCCGCTGCCACTTCTCCTGGGTTACATGCTGACCAACCCCCCCCCCCTGCACGACCCAGTGTCCACAGCGCACACCAAATTGTCCCTGCGCAGCCTTCAGCTGCCCTCATGCCACGCCACACTCATGTCTATTTATAAGTGCGTCTGCCAGAGGAAAAGCAGGCACACACTGCAGAGGGTTGGCACGGCTAGGCAGCGACCCTCTTTAAAAGGGGTGGGGCGATAGTCCACAATGCTGTACAGAAGCAATGAGAAATCCAATCCTGTGCCACCTCCATCTGGAGCTGCACACGTGGGCATAGCAATGGGGAACCTATGTGCCACACACTATTCATTCTGTCAAGGTGTCTGCATGCCCCAGTCAGACCGCGGTTTTTTATAAATAGTCACAGGCAGGTACAACTCCGCAATGGGAATTCCGTGTGCACCCACAGCATGGGTGGCTCCCTGGAACCCACCGGCTGTACATAAATGTATCCCATTGCAGTGCCCTGGACAGCAGAGCTAACGTCAGATTAAATGCAGGTGGGCTTCAGCCCACACTGCATGCCCCAACCGGAGCAGGGTTTTTAATTCATAGACACAGGCAGGTACAACTCCCTATTGTGAAGTCCCTGTGGACCGACAGCATGGGTGGGTGCCAGGAAGCCACCGGCGGTACATAAATATATCCCATTGCATTACCCATCACAGCTGAGGTAATAAATTCATGTTTAATGCAGGTGAGCTTCGGCCCACACTGCATGCCGCAGTCAGACTGGGGTTCTTTAGAAGTGGACACATGTAGTTACAACTCCCTGTGGACCCACAGCATGGGTGGCTCCCTGGAACCCACCGGCGGTACATAAATATATCCCATTGCATTGCCCATCACAGCTGAGGTAATAAATTCATGTTTAATGCAGGTGGGCTTCGGCTCACACTGCATGCCCCAGTCAGACTGGGGTTCTTTAGAAGTGGACACCTGCAGTTACAACTCCCTGTGGACCCACAGCATGGGTGGGTGCCAGGAAGCCACTGGCGGTACATAAATACATCCCATTGCAGTGCCCAACACAGCTGATGTAACGTCAGCTGTAATGCAGGTGGGCTAAAAATTAATTTGATTACACTGTAGGCGAGGGCCCCCAAAAATTGGTGTACCAACAGTACTAATGTACCTCAGAAAAATTGCCCATGCCCAACCAAGAGGGCAGGTGAAACCCATTAATCGCTTTGGTTAATGTGGCTTAATTGGTAACTAGGCCAGGAGGCAGCCCAGTTAAAATAAAAATTGGTTGAGGTGAAAGTTTCAACGCTTTAATGAGCATTAAAACGTATAAAAATTGTTTAGAAAAATTATATGACTGAGCCTTGTGGGTCTAAGAAAAATTGCCCGTTCGGCGTGATTATGTGAGGTTTCAGGAGGAGGAGCAGGAGGAGGAGGAGGAATATTATACACAGATTGATGAAGCAAAAAGGTCCCCATTTTTGATGGGGATAGAGAACGATGCTTCCATCCGCGGGTGCAGCCTACGTATTGCTTAGGTATCGCTGCTGTCCACTGGTGGAGAAGAGAAGTCTGGGGAAATCCAGGCTTTGTTCATCTTGATGAGTGTTAGCCTGTCGGCACTGTCGGTTGACAGGCGGGTACGCTTATCTGTGATGATTCCCCCAGCCGCACTAAACACCCTCTCTGACAAGACGCTAGCCGCAGGACAAGCAAGCACCTCCAGGGCATACAGCGCGAGTTCAGGCCACGTGTCCAGCTTCGACACCCAGTAGTTGTAGGGGGCAGAGGCGTCACGGAGTACGGTCGTGCGATCGGCTACGTACTCCCTCACCATACTTTTACAGTGCTCCCGCTGACTCAGCCGTGACTGGGGAGCGGTGACACAGTCTTGCTGGGGAGCCATAAAGCTGTCAAGGGCCTTAGAGAGTGTTGCCCTGCCTGTGCTGTACATGCTGCCTGATCTCCGCGCCTCCCCTGCTACCTGGCCCTCGGAACTGCGCCTTCGGCCACTAGCGCTGTCGTATGGGAATTTTACCATCAGTTTGTCCGCCAGGGTCCTGTGGTATAGCATCACTCTCGAACCCCTTTCCTCTTCGGGTATGAGAGTGGAAAGGTTCTCCTTATACCGTGGGTCAAGCAGTGTGTACACCCAGTAATCCGTAGTGGCCAGAATGCGTGTAACGCGAGGGTCACGAGAAAAGCATCCTAACATGAAGTCAGCCATGTGTGCCAGGGTACCTGTACGCAACACATGGCTGTCCTCACTAGGAAGATCACTTTCAGGATCCTCCTCCTCCTCCTCCTCCTCCTCCTCCTCCTCCTCAGGCCATACACGCTGAAAGGATGACAGGCAAGCAGCATGTGTACCCTCACCAGTGGGCCAAGCTGTCTCTTCCCCCTCCTCCTCATCTTCCTCCTCCTCCTCCTCACCGCGCTGAGATATAGACAGGAGGGTGCTCTGACTATCCAGCGACATACTGTCTTTCCCCGGCTCTGTTTCCGAGCGCAAAGCGTCTGCCTTTATGCTTTGCAGGGAACTTCTCAAGAGGCATAGCAGAGGAATGGTAACGCTAATGATTGCAGCATCGCCGCTCACCACCTGGGTAGACTCCTCAAAGTTTCCAAGGACCTGGCAGATGTCTGCCAACCAGGCACACTCTTCTGAAAAGAATTGAGGAGGCTGACTCCCACTGCGCCGCCCATGTTGGAGTTGGTATTCCACTATAGCTCTACGCTGCTCATAGAGCCTGGCCAACATGTGGAGCGTAGAGTTCCACTGTGTGGGCACGTCGCACAGCAATCGGTGCACTGGCAGATTAAACCGATGTTGCAGGGTGCGCAGGGTGGCAGCGTCCGTGTGGGACTTGCGGAAATGTGCGCTGACCCGGCACACCTTTTCGAGCAGGTCTGACAAGCGTGGGTAGCTTTTCAGAAAGCGCTGAACCACCAAATTAAAGACGTGGGCCAGGCATGGCACGTGCGTGAGGCTGCTGAGCTGCAGAGCCGCCACCAGGTTACGGCCATTGTCACACACGACCATGCCCGGTTGGAGGCTCAGTGGCGCAAGCCAGCGGTCGGTCTGCTCTGTCAGACCCTGCAGCAGTTCGTGGGCCGTGTGCCTCTTATCTCCTAAGCTGAGTAGTTTCAGCACGGCCTGCTGACGCTTGCCCACCGCTGTGCTGCCACGCCGCGCGACACCGACTGCTGGCGACGTGCTGCTGCTGCTGACACATCTTGATTGCGAGACAGAGGTTGCGTTGGAGGAGGAGGAGGAGGAGGGTGCTTTAGTGGAGAAAGCATACACCGCCGCAGATACCACCACCGAGCTGGGGCCCGCAATTCTGGGGGTGGGTAGGATGTGAGCGGTCCCAGGCTCTGACTCTGTCCCAGCCTCCACTAAATTCACCCAATGTGCCGTCAGGGAGATATAGTGGCCCTGCCCGCCTGTGCTTGTCCACGTGTCCGTTGTTAAGTGGACCTTGGCAGTAACCGCGTTGGTGAGGGCGCGTACAATGTTGCGGGAGACGTGGTCGTGCAGGGCTGGGGCGGCACATCGGGAAAAATAGTGGCGACTGGGAACTGAGTAGCGCGGGGCCGCCGCCGCCATCATACTTTTGAAGGACTC
This sequence comes from Eleutherodactylus coqui, assembly GCF_035609145.1. Taxonomy (NCBI): domain Eukaryota; kingdom Metazoa; phylum Chordata; class Amphibia; order Anura; family Eleutherodactylidae; genus Eleutherodactylus; species Eleutherodactylus coqui. Next base: position 80,795,501 of record NC_089839.1, read on the forward strand.
CGTTTCCACAACCCTATGCGGCAGCATCTGCAGGCTGATAAATTTGGCTACGTGCACGTTTAACGCTTGAGCGTGCGGGTGCGTGGCAGCGTACTTGCGCTTGCGCTCAAACACTTGCGCTAGCGACGGCTGGACGCTGCGCTGACAGACATTGCTGGATGGGGCCGAGGACAGCGGAGGTGAGGGTGTGGGTGCAGGCCAGGAGACGGTAGTGCCTGTGTCCTCAGAGCGGGGTTGGATCTCAGTGGCAGGTTGGGGCACAGGGGGAGAGGCAGCGGTGCAAACCGGAGGCGGTGAACGGCCTTCGTCCCACCTTGTGGGGTGCTTGGCCATCATATGTCTGCGCATGCTGGTGGTGGTGAGGCTGGTGGTGGTGGCTCCCCGGCTGATCTTGGCGCGACAAACGTTGCACACCACTGTTCGTCGGTCGTCTGCACTCTCAGTGAAAAACTGCCAGACCTTTGAGCACCTCGGCCTCTGCAGGGTGGCATGGCGCGAGGGGGCGCTTTGGGAAACAGTTGGTGGATTATTCGGTCTGGCCCTGCCTCTACCCCTGGACACCGCACTGCCTCTTGCAACCTGCCCTGCTGCTGCCCTTGCCTCCCCCTCTGAAGACCTGTCCTCAGTAGGCGTAGCAAACCAGGTGGGGTCAGTCACCTCATTGTCCTGCTGCTCTTCCTCTGAATCCTCTGTGCGCTCCTCCCTCGGATTTACTGCCCTTACTACTACCTCACTGATAGACAACTGTGTCTCATCGTCATCGGCCTCCTCACCCACTGAAAGGTCTTGAGACAGTTGCCGGAAGTCCCCAGCCTCATCCCCCGGACCCCGGGAACTTTCCAATGGTTGGGCATCAGTCACGATAAACTCCTCTGGTGGGAGAGGAACCACTGCTGCCCAATCTGAGCAGGGGCCCGAGAACAGTTCCTGGGAGTCTGCCCGCTCCCCAGAATGTGTCATTTTCATGGAGTGAGGAGGCTGGGAGGAAGGAGGAGCAGCAGCCAGAGGATTCTGAGTTGCAGCAGTGGACGGCGCAGAACTGTGGGTGGACGATAGATTGCTGGAAGCACTTTCTGCCATCCACGACAGGACCTGCTCATACTGCTCATTTTCTAATAAAGGTCTACCGCGTGGACCCATTAAATGTGCGATGAATGTGGAGAGGCCAGAAACGTGCCTCTCTCCTAATCCCGCAGCAGTCGGCTGCGATACACCTGGATCAGGAGCTCGGCCTGTGCCCACACCCGGACTAGGGCCTCCGCGTCCTCAGCCGTGCCCACGTCCTCTAGGCCTACCCCTACCCCTCAGCATGCTGTATTACCAGTAATGCAGAAACAGAACGCTGTAATTAAATGTGCCACTTATTGGCCTGTGGTTGGAGGCTGACTTCGCTTACGGAACGCCAGGAAATAATTTGGCGCAAGCCTGCTGTAACACTTAGCTGGCTGCGTATGATTTTGTAGAACTACTACACCCAGCACACACAGACCCAGAACACTGAGCACAGTGACAGGCAGGCCAAATAGATTTTTTGCCCAAATTTTTTTAGCAAAGGCCCACTGCCTATATTCAATCAATAATATTAATATGTCTTCTGTCCCTGCCTACGCACTTCTGTCTCTGGAGTATGTCACAAAACTGCAGAGTGTTGCACTGTCAACTGCAACACAGCGGTGATTTCAGAGCCCAGACAGAGCCAGGAAATAATTTTGCGCAAGCCTGCTGTAACACTTAGCTGGCTGCGTATGATTTTGTAGAACTACTACACCCAGCACACACAGACCCAGAACACTGAGCACAGTGACAGGCAGGCCAAATAGATTTTTTGCCCAAATTTTTTTAGCAAAGGCCCACTGCCTATATTCAATGAATATGTCTTCTGTCCCTGCCTCCACACTTCTGTCCCTGGAGTATGTCACAGAACTGCAGAGTGTTGCACTGTGGACTGCAATACAGCAGTGATTTCACAGCCCAGACAGAGCCAGGAAATAATTTGGCGCAAGCCTGCTGTAACACTTAGCTGGCTGCGTATGATTTTGTAGAACTACTACACCCAGCACACACAGACCCAGAACACTGAGCACAGTGACAGGCAGGCCAAATAGATTTTTTGCCCAAATTTTTTTAGCAAAGGCCCACTGCCTATATTCAATGAATATGTCTTCTGTCCCTGCCTCCACACTTCTGTCCCTGGAGTATGTCACAGAACTGCAGAGTGTTGCACTGTGGACTGCAATACAGCAGTGATTTCACAGCCCAGACAGAGCCAGGAAATAATTTGGCGCAAGCCTGCTGTAACACTTAGCTGGCTGCGTATGATTTTGTAGAACTACTACACCCAGCACACACAGACCCAGAACACTGAGCACAGTGACAGGCAGGCCAAATAGATTTTTTGCCCAAATTTTTTTAGCAAAGGCCCACTGCCTATATTCAATCAATAATATTAATATGTCTTCTGTCCCTGCCTCCACACTTCTGTCCCTGGAGTATGTCACAGAACTGCAGAGTGTTGCACTGTCAACTGCAACACAGCGGTGATTTCAGAGCCCAGACAGAGCCAGGAAATAATTTGGCGCAAGCCTGCTGTAACACTTAGCTGGCTGCGTATGATTTTGTAGAACTACTACACCCAGCACACACAGACCCAGAACACTGAGCACAGTGACAGGCAGGCCAAATAGATTTTTTGCCCAAATTTTTTTAGCAAAGGCCCACTGCCTATATTCAATCAATAATATTAATATGTCTTGTGTCCCTGCCTCCACACTTCTGTCCCTGGAGTATGTCACAGAACTGCAGAGTGTTGCACTGTGTACTGCAATACAGCAGTGATTTCACAGCCCAGACAGAGCCAGGAAATAATTTGGCGCAAGCCTGCTGTAACACTTAGCTGGCTGCGTATGATTTTGTAGAACTACTACACCCAGCACACACAGACCCAGAACACTGAGCACAGTGACAGGCAGGCCAAATAGATTTTTTGCCCAAATTTTTTTAGCAAAGGCCCACTGCCTATATTCAATGAATATGTCTTCTGTCCCTGCCTCCACACTTCTGTCCCTGGAGTATGTCACAGAACTGCAGAGTGTTGCACTGTCAACTGCAACACAGCGGTGATTTCAGAGCCCAGACAGAGCCAGGAAATAATTTTGCGCAAGCCTGCTGTAACACTTAGCTGGCTGCGTATGATTTTGTAGAACTACTACACCCAGCACACACAGACCCAGAACACTGAGCACAGTGACAGGCAGGCCAAATAGATTTTTTGCCCAAATTTTTTTAGCAAAGGCCCACTGCCTATATTCAATCAATAATATTAATATGTCTTCTGTCCCTGCCTCCACACTTCTGTCCCTGGAGTATGTCACAGAACTGCAGAGTGTTGCACTGTGTACTGCAATACAGCAGTGATTTCACAGCCCAGACAGAGCCAGGAAATAATTTGGCGCAAGCCTGCTGTAACACTTAGCTGGCTGCGTATGATTTTGTAGAACTACTACACCCAGCACACACAGACCCAGAACACTGAGCACAGTGACAGGCAGGCCAAATAGATTTTTTGCCCAAATTTTTTTAGCAAAGGCCCACTGCCTATATTCCATGAATATGTCTTCTGTCCCTGCCTCCACACTTCTGTCCCTGGAGTATGTCACAGAACTGCAGAGTGTTGCACTGTCAACTGCAATACAGCAGTGATTTCACAGCCCAGACAGAGCCAGGAAATAATTTGGCGCAAGCCTGCTGTAACACTTAGCTGGCTGCGTATGATTTTGTAGAACTACTACACCCAGCACACACAGACCCAGAACACTGAGCACAGTGACAGGCAGGCCAAATAGATTATTTGCCCAAATTTTTTTAGCAAAGGCCCACTGCCTATATTCAATCAATAATATTAATATGTCTTCTGTCCCTGCCTCCACACTTCTGTCCCTGGAGTATGTCACAGAACTGCAGAGTGTTGCACTGTGAACTGCAATACAGCAGTGATTTCACAGCCCAGACAGAGCCAGGAAATAATTTGGCGCAAGCCTGCTGTAACACTTAGCTGGCTGCGTATGATTTTGTAGAACTACTACACCCAGCACACACAGACCCAGAACACTGAGCACAGTGACAGGCAGGCCAAATAGATTTTTTGCCCAAATTTTTTTAGCAAAGGCCCACTGCCTATATTCAATCAATAATATTAATATGTCTTCTGTCCCTGCCTCCACACTTCTGTCCCTGGAGTATGTCACAGAACTGCAGAGTGTTGCACTGTGGACTGCAATACAGCAGTGATTTCACAGCCCAGACAGAGCCAGGAAATAATTTGGCGCAAGCCTGCTGTAACACTTAGCTGGCTGCGTATGATTTTGTAGAACTACTACACCCAGCACACACGGACCCAGAACACTGAGCACAGTGACAGGCAGGCCAAATAGATTTTTTGCCCAAATTTTTTTTAGCAAAGGCCCACTGCCTATATTCAATGAATATGTCTTCTGTCCCTGCCTCCACACTTCTGTCCCTGGAGTATGTCACAGAACTGCAGAGTGTTGCACTGTGGACTGCAATACAGCAGTGATTTCACAGCCCAGACAGAGCCAGGAAATAATTTGGCGCAAGCCTGCTGTAACACTTAGCTGGCTGCGTATGATTTTGTAGAACTACTACACCCAGCACACACAGACCCAGAACACTGAGCACAGTGAGCGGCAAGCCAAATAGATTTTTTGCACAATTTTTTTTAGCAAAGGTCCACTGCCTATATTCAATCAATAATATTAATATGTCTTCTGTCCCTGCCTACGCACTTCTGTCCCTGGAGTATTACTGCAGGGCGCAATGCTTTGCACGGCCGATATACCAAAAAAAAAAAGTGCAACACTGCAAAAAGCAGCCTCCACAGTACTGCACACGGTTAGATGTGGCCCTAAGAAGGACCGTTGGGGTTCTTGAAGCCTAAAATACTCCTAACGCTCTCCCTGCCTAAGCACTTCTGTCCCTGGAGTATTACTGCAGGGCGCAATGCTCTGCACGGCCGATATACCAAAAAAAAAAAAAGTGCAACACTGCAAAAAGCAGCCTCCACAGTACTGCACACGGTTAGATGTGGCCCTAAGAAGGACCATTGGGGTTCTTGAAGCCTACAATAACTCCTAACACTCTCCCTATAGCAGCTCCAACACGATAGCACTTTCCCTCAGCTATGTCAGAACGCATCTGTGGCGAGCCGCGGGAGGGGCCGATTTTTATACTCGGGTGACACCTGATCTCGCCAGCCACTCACTGCAGGGGGGTGGTATAGGGCTTGAACGTCGCAGGGGGAAGTTGTAATGCCTTCCCTGTCTTTCAATTGGCCAGAAAAGCGCACTAACGTCTCAGAGATGAAAGTGAAAATAACCCGAACATCGCGTGGTACTCGTTACGAGTAACGAGCATCTCGAACACGCTAATACTCGAACGAGTATCAAGCTCGGACGAGTACGTTCGCTCATCTCTAGTACCTGTTAGTTTAATTTTTCTTCTGTACTGTAGATGGTCCACATGGTGAGCCGTCGGACATGCACAGTATAGATTTTTTTTAAAATGTAACTTCTATTTCCTGCGTCATTGCCTAGCGATGCCTCGGAATCCGCAACCTTTCTCAATATGATTGCGGAAAGGCTGCGGATCAGAGAGCTTCCATTGACTTCAATGGAAGCTGTCAGTGCGAAATCCGCACAAAAATGGAGTATGCTGCGATTTTTCCTCCGCTTGCAGAAACCGCAATTGTTTTCCATAAGTGTGCAGGAAGAATTGATTTCCCATAGTATGTCTGTCGTGGATTCCGGAGCAAATATCTATCAATAGGCAGGAGCCCTAAGATTGTATTTTTAATTCTCTGTCTACAATATTTGCATATATATATATATATATATATATATATATATATATATATATATATATATATATATATATATATATATATATCTGGGATCACTTGCCTACAGGATTGCCATCCTTTCTGTCTGGAATGGGCACCACACATTCGTAAAAGCCTTGCATTCTCTTTAAATCTGGCGCCTGCCAATATTTATTCCATATACACAGCACACAAGGCCATAACAGCAACAAAGCTCATTTGTCCGTACCCCACCAAGGTGCGAATCTACTTCAGTGATGGCGAACCTTTTAGAGACCGAGTGCCCAAACTGCAACCCAAAACCTACTTATTTATTGCAAAGTGTCAACATGTTAGCAGGCGGAGCTTATCACAAGGTATGATTTTTACAGTCGTCATTATAAAAGGACAGGGCCGCTTCAAAATAGACAGGTTTCAGATTTTGACAGCATTTTGGATGCGGAAATGCTGCAAAATATGCCATGGAAATTTCTGCTGAGAACATTCTACAGCATTTCCGCCATATGTTAACATACCCCAGCGGTAATAGTGACCCCCCACGGCAGCCCCAGCAGTAACAGTGACCCACCACAGCAGCCCCAGCGGTAACAGTGACCCCCCCCACAATGGCCCCAGTGATAACAGTGACATCCCACAGTGGCCCCAACAGTAACAGTGACATCCCATAGCGGCTCCAGCGGTAACAGTGACATCCCACAATGGCCCCAGCGGTAACAGTGACATCCCTCAGCGGCCCCAGCGGTAACAGTGACATCCCACAATGGCCCCAGCGGTAACAGTGACATCCCTCAGCGGCCCCAGCGGTAATTGTGACATCCCACAGTGGCCCCAGTAGTAAAGTGACATCCCACAGCGGCCCCTAGTAGTAATAGTGACCCCCATAGCGGCCCCCAGTAGTAATAGAGACATCCCACAGTGGCCCTAAGTAGTAAAAGTGACATTCCACAGTGGCCCCTGTAGTAATAGTGACATCCCACAGTGGCCCCTGTAGTAATAGTGACATCCCAAAGCGGCCTGAGTAGTAATAGTGACCCCCACAGCGTCTCCCAGCAGTAATAGTGACATCCCACAGTGGCCCCAGTAGTAATAGTGACATCCCACAGCAGCCCCAGTACTAATAGTGACATCCCACAGTGGCCCCAGTAGTAATAGTGACATCCCACAGCAGCCCCCAGTAGTAATAGCACCCCCCTGCGACCCATATACTTACCAATCCTCCTCCTCTGCTGCTGCTGGCGCTGATCCCAGGTGCACACTGTGATGTCAGTGTGTGCTGCTGGATGCCTCCTCCTCCTGCTCTCGTGGAACCTAAGAGGAGACAGTAGGGGAGGGGGATCCCGGCTGCACATTGACGTCACAGTGTGCGCCGGCATCAGCGCAACTAACAGCACTGCTGTGTGAATACCGGCAGGGGAGCCGCAGCCCCTACCGATATTCACTAACGTGGTGAGCGTCTGATGGCAGCACGTGCCAGCAGGGATGGCTCTGCTTGCTGCCTCTGGCACGCAAGCCATAGGTTCACCCCCACTGATCTAGGGGCATTCTGCCTCTCAGACTCGGGACCTTTAATGGTCCCCAATGCATCTCTTGCTTGCAGCCCTTTCAGCTCTGCTGAGCTGTCAACATCCCCCTAAGTCTAGTAGGAACTGATCCTTTTATCTTAGTTCCTGCCGCACCCACAGGTGTTCTCGCTCTCTCAGGCACCAGAATGTCTGTCTGCAGCTCCCTATAGGCCATTCTGTATACTACATTCCTACAATATATATATTGCATATGGAAAGTCTTCAAACCCTTTCACTTTTTTACATTTTATTATGTTGTGGCCTTATGCAAATTTTTAAAAAAATCAAGTTTTTTCCCCATGATTCCGCTCTCAAAACCCCATAATGACAAAGTGAAAACAAAATGTTACAAATTTTTGTAATTCTTTTAAAATGAAAAAAACTAACATTTTGCATTGACAGAAGTATTCTACACCTTGATTGGACATAATTTTAAAAGACACACCACAATCTATATAATGTCTCACAGCTTACAATGTATATCAAAGCCAAAACCAAGCCATGAGAAGGAAAGCAGTACCTACAGAGCTCAGACAGAGGATTGTGTGGCAACAGAAATCTGGAGAAGGCTACAAAACATTTCTGCTGCACTGAAAACCTGCAAAAGCATGGTGGCCTTCATAATACTTGAACAGAAGAAGTTTGGAACAACTAGGACTCTTCTTAGAGCCAACCGACCCCCCAAACTAAGTAATCAGGGGAGTAGAGCCTTAGTAAAAGAACCTAAATAGTCACTCTGGCCGAGCTCCAAAGATTCTGTACACAAATGGGAGAAACTTCTAGAAGGTCATCCATCACTTCAGCACTCCACCAATCCAGTCTCTATGCTAGAGTTGGGAGAAAGAAACCTCCTCCCATTAACACAAAGACACATGAAAGCCTGTCTGGAGTTTGCCAGAAAGCACCTCATAGTCTCAGACTGAGAAACAAGATTGAACGTTTTGGCCTCAGTTTCAAGTGTTATATTTGGAGAAAACCAGGCACCAGTCATCACCTGCCCAATACCATCCCTACAGTGAAGCATGATGGTGGCAGCATCATGCTAAGGGGGTGTTTTTCAGCAGCTGGGACAGGGAAGACTGGAGAGACCACAGATGGCCATCATCCAACCTGACAGAGCTTGAAAGGATTTGCAGAGAAGAATGGCAGAAAATCCCTAAATCCAGATGTGCAAACCTTGTGGCACCATACCCAAGAAGACTGGCGACTGTGATTGCTTTAACGAAGTACTGAGTACGGGGTGTAAATATGTACTGTATGTCAAAGCAAAATGTTAGTTTTTCATTTTTTAAAAATGTTCATAAATTTCTAACATTCTTTATGGGGCACTGAGTGCAGAATGATGGGGGAAAACTTGATTTTCTTTTTAATTTGCACAAAGCCAGCACATAACAAAATGTAAAAAAGTGAAAAGGGTCTAAAGACTTTCCGAATCCACTGAATACACAGAAGGGGGTGCTGATAAGTCTTTGGCTTTGTGGGTTATATCATTTGAAAATTCAATCTTTGTAATACTTTGAGAACATTTTGGCAAGATCTCATGTGCCATTCTTACGTCTTGCAAGCTTTCCTCTGCATATACAGTAGAAAACAGTGCATTAAACAAATTAACTTGATTCTCATCTTTCTCTACCTTTCTTTCCAAATCACTTTTGAGAGGCTGAAGGCTTTCAGTTTTACTTTGCATATTAATAAGTACTTATTTTCAGCTTTGCTGAATTTCAGTTTCACATAATCTATTAAATTCTTGATAGTTTTATACTTTAGTAATTTATAGGATTCTATTCACTTTCATAAAGTACTGTATCTGTTTCCCACAATACCTATTTTTTTCAATTAATGTTCTCATTTTGTAACTGCAGCATCCTGTAGGGTAATCCTGGACACATGACATACGCTGAGGAGCTGGGAGGGCAAGATGCTGGCTTGTCACAGCGGTACTTACCAAGCTTCATCCTGGAGGGACCCACATAGCCAAGGCCAGGGCAGCATGGCCCAATAACAGGATAACAGATGTGGAGGGATATGTCACGTGTGACGCCACCGTTCCAGTACCCCCCGGCAGGACCATCGGTGGGGCAAATAAATGAGCCACAGACAGTTTAAGTACCTCAGGTTCCCGGGAACAGTCAGGGCTTGGAAATAATTTTACAGAAAATTTCACTTTAGTAGTACAAGGCATAAATTCAAAAGATACACTAGTGTAGGTAAGACAAGAGATTTGAGGTCAAGGAGGAAACTCAGGATGACATTGGTCCCATAGTCCAAGTTATCTGTCAAGCACCACTCCTGGAAGGGGATTACTCCAGAGGAGGAAAGGGGTAGGGTCACTCCACAGACTCTCTGGCAGACAAGCACCTCCACTCAGCGGGACTCAGACTTCAGGACGCTTGAGTGTGAAACACAGACAATTGAGTACCTGTGCACTAGGCCTTGACTAACTGAACTTGCACTCGGCTCACTTTCTCTTTGGGGCTCACTTACAATCCATGCAGATCCTTGCACTCAGGAAACGTCTCCTCTTATTCCATCTTCAACACATGAGGGCTGAAGGTGCCTCCATGTGCATCTGCGTTAGGTGGAAGACAGATTGAAGACCTTTTCCCGCTCTCAAGCACTCACATTTATAACTTCTCTCATACCACATGACAGGATGAAATTGATACATTCGCAGGCAGACAGCTCATACTTTGCAACCATTAACCCATCACATGCTGCATCTGTGCAATACACACAACAGAATGACAAGACATTTTGCACAGCGCATCAAGACAAGATATTACATGTATGACATTATGGAGGGAGCCAGGAAAGTATGTACTGGACCACGACATAACCATAGCATCAGTCTTTTGAGCTTTAAGCCGTCCCTAAAAGTTTAGCGATTTTGCTGCTTTTCTAGGAAACATCCTTCATTGGTCCTCCAGATTTCAACTCCAGAAATTTACAAAATTCAACCATAACATTAAAAAACCCCTTCCTGAAAATTTTAAATTGGTGTTCTGTGTTTTATTTTCTCATTGTAATTTTTTAAGACTGCTTTCTGCACTGGGTAGCCATCTTGCCTAAGCAAATTAAAGAAACAATTTGTGCACTTCACCATGCATCCAAATACAAATACACTATGAGCAATTTTTTACTTCTTATTTACTTAGTCAATTCTTACTTCTGATCCATGCCACACCAGGCAATTCATTATTAGTCATCGCATCTCCGCGACACATGTTGGGACCCCATTAGAGATGAGCGAACGTACTCGTCCGAGCTTGATACTCGTTCGAGTATTAACGTGTTCGAGATGCTCGTTACTCGTAACGAGTACCACGCGATGTTCGGGTTACTTTCACTTTCATCTCTGAGACGTTAGCGTGCTTTTCTGGCCAATGGAAAGACAGGGAAGGCATTACAACTTCCCCCTGCAACGTTCAAGCCCTATACCACCCCCCTGCAGTGAGTGGCTGGCGAGATCAGGTGTCACCCGAGTATAAAAATCGGCCCCTCCCGCGGCTCGCCACAGATGCGTTCTGACATAGCTGAGGGAAAGTGCTATCGTGTTGGAGCTGCTATAGGGAGAGTGTTAGGAGTTATTGTAGGCTTCAAGAACCCCAACGGTCCTTCTTAGGGCCACATCTAACCGTGTGCAGTACAGTGGAGGCTGCTTTTTGCAGTGTTGCACATTTTTTTTTTTGGTATATCGGCTGTGCAGAGCATTGCGCCCTGCAGTAATACTCCAGGGACAGAAGTGCGTAGGCAGGGACAGAAGACATATTAATATTATTGATTGAATATAGGCAGTGGGCCTTTGCTAAAAAAATTTGGGCAAAAAATCTATTTGGCCTGCCTGTCACTGTGCTCAGTGTTCTGGGTCTGTGTGTGCTGGGTGTAGTAGTTCTACAAAATCATACGCAGCCAGCTAAGTGTTACAGCAGGCTTGCGCCAAATTATTTTCTGGCGTTCCGTAAGCGAATTCAGCCTCCAACCACAGGCTAATAAGCGGCACATTTTACAGCGTTCTGTTTCTGCATTACTGGTAATACAGCATGCTGAGGGGTAGGGGTAGGCCTAGAGGACGTGGGCACGGGCGAGGACGCGGAGGCCCAAGTCCGGGTGTGGGCACAGGCCGAGCTCCTGATCCAGGTGTATGGCAGCCGACTGCTGCGGGATTAGGAGAGAGGCACGTTTCTGGCGTCCCCACATTCATCACACATTTAATGGGTCCACGCGGTAGACCTTTATTAGAAAATGAGCAGTGTGAGCAGGTCCTGTCGTGGATGGCAGAAAGTGCATCCAGCAATCTATCGTCCACCCACAGTTCTGCGCCGTCCACTGCTGCAACTCAGAATCCTCTGGCTGCTGCTCCTCCTTCCTCCCAGCCTCCTCACTCCATGAAAATGACACATTCTGAGGAGCGGGCAGACTCCCAGGAACTGTTCTCGGGCCCCTGCTCAGATTGGGCAGCAGTGGTTCCTCTCCCACCAGAGGAGTTTATCGTGACTGATGCCCAACCATTGGAAAGTTCCCGGGGTCCGGGGGATGAGGCTGGGGACTTCCGGCAACTGTCTCAAGACCTTTCAGTGGGTGAGGAGGCCGATGACGATGAGACACAGTTGTCTATCAGTGAGGTAATAGTAAGGGCAGTAAGTCCAAGGGAGGAGTGCACAGAGGATTCACAGGAAGAGCAGCAGGACAATGAGGTGACTGACCCCACCTGGTTTGCTACGCCTACTGAGGACAGGTCTTCAGAGGGGGAGGCAAGGGCAGCAGCAGGGCAGGTTGCAAGAGGCAGTGCGGTGTCCAGGGGTAGAGGCAGGGCCAGAACGAATAATCCACCAACTGTTTCCCAAAGTGCCCCCTCGCGCCATGCCACACTGCAGAGGCCGAGGTGCTCAAAGGTCTGGCAGTTTTTCACTGAGAGTGCAGACGACCGACAAACAGTGGTGTGCAACCTTTGTCGCGCCAAGATCAGCCGGGGAGCCACCACCACCAGCCTCACCACCACCAGCATGCGCAGACATATGATGGCCAAGCACCCCACAAGGTGGGACGAAGGCCATTCACCGCCTCCGGTTTGCACCTCTGCCTCTCCCCCTGTGCCCCAATCTGCCACTGAGATCCAACCCCGCTCTGAGGACACAGGCACTACCGTCTCCTGGCCTGCACCCACACCCTCACCTCCGCTGTCCTCGGTCCCATCCAGCAATGTCTGTCAGCGCAGCGTCCAGCCGTCGCTAGCGCAAGTGTTTGAGCGCAAGCGCAAGTACGCCGCCACGCACCCGCACGCTCAAGCGTTAAACGTGCACGTAGCCAAATTTATCAGCCTGGAGATGCTGCCATATAGGCTTGTGGAAACGGAGCCCTTCAAAAGTATGATGGCGGCGGCGGCCCCGCGCTACTCAGTTCCCAGTCGCCACTACTTTTCCCGATGTGCCGTCCCAGCCCTGCACGACCACGTCTCCCGCAATATTGTACGCGCCCTCACCAACGCGGTTACTGCCAAGGTGCACTTAACAACGGACACGTGGACAAGCACAGGCGGGCAGGGCCACTATATCTCCCTGACGGCACATTGGGTGAATTTAGTGGAGGCTGGGACAGAGTCAGAGCCTGGGACCACTCACGTCCTACCCACCCCCAGAATTGCGGGCCCCAGCTCGGTGGTGGTATCTGCGGCGGTGTATGCTTCCTCCACTAAACCACCCTCCTCCTCCTCCTCCTCCAACGCAACCTCTTTCTCGCAATCAAGATGTGTCAGCAGCAGCAGCACGTCGGTGTCGCGCGGCGTGGCAGCACAGCGGTGGGCAAGCGTCAGCAGGCTGTGCTGAAACTACTCAGCTTAGGAGATAAGAGGCACACGGCCCACGAACTGCTGCAGGGTCTGATAGAGCAGACCGACCGCTGGCTTGCGCCATTGAGCCTCCAACCGAGCATGGTCGTGTGTGACAACGGCCGTAACCTGGTGGCTATTGTGAGTAAAAGAAATGAAAAAGGAGGGTGGAGCAAGACCCAGTGAGGGTAGTGGAATATTTATGGAGTACAAAGAGTTTTCAATGATTGAGTATTTTGAATGGTGGAGGTGCTGCCAACCAGATGACGCTCCACCAGTGTGGGCGTAAGTGTAGCGAAAAGGATGTGAAAAGAACTGGTATGGAGGCGCAACACTCTAAGCTACTAGAAGATGTAGATCAAAGTCCAATGTGTGATGGTGAAAGCACTTCTTTTTTATTATTTTTTCAGAAATTAAAAACCAGCAATGGAATACGCGTTTCGGGGAAGAACCCCTTCGTCAGTTCGGCTGGATAGGACAACAGGATGCCTAGGGGTGACACGATTCCAAAGATGTATAGAATGTGTCGGAGGTCCTGTGTGCAGGAGGACAGGGGAGAGAAAAAAAAAAATGCTTTAACCTGGTGGCGGCTCTGCAGCTCGGCAGCCTCACGCACGTGCCATGCCTGGCCCACGTCTTTAATTTGGTGGTTCAGCGCTTTCTGAAAAGCTACCCTCGCTTGTCAGACCTGCTCGGAAAGGTGCGCCGGCTCTGCGCACATTTCCGCAAGTCCCACACGGACGCTGCCACCCTGCGCACCCTGCAACATCGGTTTAATCTGCCAGTGCACCGACTGCTGTGCGACGTGCCCACATGGTGGAACTCTACGCTCCACATGTTGGCCAGGCTCTATGAGCAGCGTAGAGCTATAGTGGAATACCAACTCCAACATGGGCGGCGCACTGGGAGTGAGCCTCCTCAATTCTTTTCAGAAGAGTGGGCCTGGGTGGCAGACATCTGCCAGGTCCTTGGAAAGTTTGAGGAATCTATCCAGGTGGTGAGCGGCGATGCTGCAATCATTAGCGTCACCATTCCTCTGCTATGCCTCTTGAGAAGTTTCCTGCAAAGCATAAAGGCAGACGCTTTGCGCTCGGAAACAGAGCCGGGGGAAGACAGTATGTCGCTGGATAGTCAGAGCACCCTCCTGTCTATATCTCAGCGCGGTGAGGAGGAGGAGGAGGAGGAAGATGAGGAGGAGGGGGAAGAGACAGCTTGGCCCACTGCTGAGGGTACACATGCTGCTTGCCTGTCATCCTGTCATCCTTTCTTCCTAGTGAGAACAGCCATGTGTTGCGTACAGGTACCCTGGCACACATGGCTGACTTCATGATAGGATGCCTTTCTCGTGACCCTCGCGTTACACGCATTCTGGCCACTACGGATTACTGGGTGTACACACTGCTTGACCCACGGTATAAGGAGAACCTTTCCACTCTCATACCCGAAGAGGAAAGGGGTTCGAGAGTGTTGCTATACCACAGGACCCTGGCGGACAAACTGATGGTAAAATTCCCATACGACAGCGCTGGTGGCCGAAGGCGCAGTTCCGAGGGCCAGGTAGCAGGGGAGGCGCGGAGATCAGGCAGCATGTACAGCACAGGCAGGGCAACACTCTCTAAGGCCCTTGACAGCTTTATGGCTCCCCAGCAAGACTGTGTCACCGCTCCCCAGTCACGGCTGAGTCGGCGGGAGCACTGTAAAAGGATGGTGAGGGAGTACGTAGCCGATCGCACGACCGTCCTCCGTGACGCCTCTGCCCCCTACAACTACTGGGTGTTGAAGCTGGACATGTGGCCTGAACTCGCGCTGTATGCCCTGGAGGTGCCTACTTGTCCTGCGGCTAGCGTCTTGTCAGAGAGGGTGTTTAGTGCAGCTGGGGGAATCATCACAGATAAGCGTACCCGCCTGTCAACCGACAGTGCCGACAGGCTAACACTCATCAAGATGAACAAAGCCTGGATTTCCCCAGACTTCTCTTCTCCACCAGCGGACAGCAGCGATACCTAAGCAATACGTAGGCTGCACCCGCGGATGGAAGCATTGTTCTCTATCCCCATCAAAAACGGGGACCTTTTTGCTTCATCAATCTGTGTATAATATTCATCCTCCTCCTCCTGCTCCTCCTCCTGAAACCTCACATAATCATGCCGAACGGGCAATTTTTCTTAGGCCCACAAGGCTCAGTCATATAATTTTTATAAACAGTTTTTAGACGTTTCAATGCTCATTAAAGCGTTGAAACTTTCACCTCAACCAATTTTTATTTTAAC
This sequence comes from Eleutherodactylus coqui, assembly GCF_035609145.1. Classification (NCBI taxonomy): domain Eukaryota; kingdom Metazoa; phylum Chordata; class Amphibia; order Anura; family Eleutherodactylidae; genus Eleutherodactylus; species Eleutherodactylus coqui. The sequence continues at coordinate 80,811,050 of NC_089839.1, forward strand.
TGGGCTGCCTCCTGGCCTAGTTACCAATTAAGCCCCATTAACCAAAGCGATTAATGGGTTTCACCTGCCCTCTTGGTTGGGCATGGGCAATTTTTCTGAGGTACATTAGTACTGTTGGTACACCAATTTTGGGGGGCCCTCGCCTACAGTGTAATCAAATTAATTTTTAGCCCACTTGCATTACAGCTGACGTTACATCAGCTGTGTTGGGCACTGCAATGGGATGTAGTTATGTACCGCCAGTGGCTTCCTGGCACCCACCCATGCTGTGGGTCCACAGGGAGTTGTAACTGCATGTGTCCACTTCTAAAGAACCCCAGTCTGACTGGGGCATGCAGTGTGGGCTGAAGCCCACCTGCATTAAACATGAATTTATTACCTCAGCTGTGATGGGCAATGCAATGGGATATATTTATGTACCGCCGGTGGGTTCCAGGGAGCCACCCATGCTGTGGGTCCACAGGGAGTTGTAACTACATGTGTCCACTTCTAAAGAACCCCAGTCTGACTGGGGTATGCAGTGTGGGCCGAAGCCCACCTGCATTAAACATAAATTTATTACCTCAGCTGTGATGGGCAATGCAATGGGATATATTTATGTGCCGCCGGTGGCTTCCTGGCACCCACCCATGCTGTCGGTCCACAGGGACTTCACAATAGGGAGTTGTACCTGCCTGTGTCTATGAATTAAAAACCCTGGTCCGGTTGGGGCATGCAGTGTGGGCTGAAGCCCACCTGCATTTAATCTGACGTTAGCTCTGCTGTCCAGGGCACTGCAATGGGATACATTTATGTACAGCCGGTGGGTTCCAGGGAGCCACCCATGCTGTGGGTGCGCACGGAATTCCCATTGCGGAGTTGTACCTGCCTGTGACTATTTATAAAAAACCGCGGTCTGACTGGGGCATGCAGACACCTTGACAGAATGAATAGTGTGTGGCACATAGGTTCCCCATTGCTATGCCCATGTGTGCAGCTCCAGATGGAGGTGGCACAGGATTGGATTTCTCATTGCTTCTGTACAGCATTGTGGACTGTCGCCCCGCCCCTTTTAAAGAGGGTCGCTGCCTAGCTGTGCCAACCCTCTGCAGTGTGTGCCTGCGGTTCCTCGTCATGGCAGACGCACTTATAAATAGACTTGAGGGTGGTGTGGCATGAGGGCAGCTGAAGGCTGGGCAGGGACAGTTTGGTGTGCGCTGTGGACACTGGGTCGTGCAGGGGGGAGGGGGGTTGGGCAGCATGTAACCCAGGAGAAGTGGCAGCGGAGTGTCATGCAGGCAGTGATTGTGCTTTGTTGGAGGTAGTGTGGTGCTTAGCTAAGGTATGCATTGCTAATGAGGGCTTTTCAGAAGTAAAAGTTGTTGGGGGGGGCCCACTCTTGCCGCTATTGTGGCTTAATAGTGGGACCTGTGAACTTGAGATGCAGCCCAACATGTAGCCCCTCGCCTGCACTATCCGTTGCTGTGTCGTTCCCTTCACTTTCTTGAATTGCCCAGATTTTCACAAACGAAAACCTTAGCGAGCATCGGCGATATACAAAAATGCTCGGGTCGCCCATTGACTGCAATGGGATTCGTTTTTCGAAACGAACCCTTGAGCATCGCGAAAAGTTCGTCTCGAGTAACGAGCACCCGAGCATTTTGGTGCTCGCTCATCTCTAGACCCCATCTTTTCCTGTTTGGAAGGACAACAAGCAGGTGAACATAGTGCAATCAATTCCCAACTGGTTAAAAGGCTCAGTAGAAAGGTGTTTATTCATATGTACAGATGTCAATACAATTGATGCATGAAAGAATTAAATTAAGAACTAAATTAATTAAATTAAGTCTATTTATAACTGTCATTGTCTAATTCAGGTTTTGTCATTAGTCCAGCTTCTTCCTGAGCATAACCTTCGACAACACAGGAGCCAATATATATATATGACTTTTTTTTTTATAATCGCTGCTTCTGGGTACCTGTCCCTCATCAATACTAAGTAGGGTAGTCAGAACAGTTATCGTTAAAAGTACCTGGCTCTGTATTGTTAAAAAAATCAACAATAATAAAAAAAAATATATATATATATATATATATATATATATATATTTTATTTTATTTTAAAGATGAAAACTTGGGATCTATGATGCTTTGAGTTTGGGTCAGTACACCCGCAGCAGGCCAAGACACTTGTCCATATTACAAGGGCATACATACGCCTGTCATACACTTAGATGAAACTGGTCTATGGCTGATTACTCAAAGCCTTTTTTTCAAAATCGGCATGATTTTGATGCTGGTGTTTTTGTCACTTTTTTGTGCCAAAATATGCTGCATTCGGATGTTGCCTGTACTGTAGATCAGTAGCAAAATATGAAAAGTTATGTATTGCTACATTTTTGGGGTCCATGACATTTTCTCTTATACGCTCTTCAATTGGACAAAAAATACCAGAAGAAATGTGTGTCTGAGCATAGAATGCCACCCAAAACCACAAGCATCATCTAAAAAAATTATTTATTTACCAAAAAAAACAGAAATAAGATGTGTTTGAAGGACACCTTAACCTCATTCATAGGGCTAAACCACCAGGTTTATCATTAACCCTTTAAGAACATGGCCTATTTTGGTGTTGAGGATGCAACAATTTTGGGGGGGATTTTCATCTCCACTTTTTTATTTTTCCATTTTTTGTTAACATGGCTGTATAAGAACTTGTTTTTTGCATGGCAAATTATAGTTTTTATTGGTGCCATTTTTGAGTACAATAAATGTATTGTAAAACTTTTTTTTTTTTTTTTTTTTGAGAGCATGGAGAGAAATAGAGATGAGCGAGTATACTCGCAAAGGACAATTTCTTGATCGAGCATTGTCCTTAGCGAGTATCTCCCTGCTTGGCATAGAAGGTTCGGCTGCCGGTGCGGGGGACAGGTGAGTTGCGTCAGTCAGCAGGGGAAGGGGGGGGGACACAGATCTGCCCTCCGTTCCTCCCCGCTCTCCCCCGCAGCTCCCACCCACCGCCAGCAGCCGAATCTTTGCTGCCGAGCGGGCAGCTACTCACTAAGGGCAATTGTTGACTGAGCAATTGCCCTTAGCGAGTATACTCGCTAATCAGAGGCAGCCCTCACTCACCCATTCATGAATTCATGAATGGGTGTGAGTGAGGGCTGGCCTCTGATTGGTCAGGCTGTGACCAATCAGAGGCATCTTATTCAGCAGGCGGGGATTTTAAATCCCCGGCTGCTGAATACTACTCACAGCTGTTCAGAGCAGTTCAGGAGAACTGCAGCCTGCCGCGCTGAACTCCGTCTGCGGGCACCAGGTGAGTATATATATATTTTTTATTTTTACACATTTCTGGATGAATTGCAGGAAAGGGCTTATATATTTAACCCCTTTCCGACAATTCATCCCGCGATCGCCGGCAGCCCATTGCATTCAGTGGAGTCGGCTGTATTGCCGGTTCCATTGAATTCAATGGGCAAACATCGTTCTTCTCTGTCACAGCTGTTACAGCTGTGGCAGAGAAGAACGATTTGTCTTCTATATGTTCTCAATGGGGTTGGCGCTGCTGCCGCCGGCCCCATTGAGCGCATATAGAAAAGATTTCTCAGGGAAGAAAGTTAAAGTAACCCGAACATCCGAACATCGTGTGGTGTTCGTTACGAATAACGAACATCCCGAACACCCTAATATTCGCCCGAGCATCAAGCTCGGACGAGTACGTTCGCTCATCTCTAATAAAGAACTTAGCTCCTCCCTGTCCCACCCTCCTATTGCAAACAGTGGCGAGGGCCAGAGAGGGGGCGGGAGCTCAGTGCACTGCTCCTGGCCTGGCCTGCCTCCTCCCCTTACAGAAAGGGACACCGTATATCAGCTGCACATGAAAACCCGGCCGATATACGGACGTGTGAATAAGCCCTAAATGATACAATACATTTCTTTTGCAAATCAATACAATTACAACGATACCAAAAATATTATCATATTTTTAAGGTTTTTCTACCTTTGTACAATAAAAATGTAAAGTATAATTATTTTTACATCGCTGCATTCATAGTCCCATAACTTTTTTATTTTTCCATGGAGTTCTGTGAGGGATTGCTTTTTGTGACACGAGCTGTAGTTTTCATTTGTATCATTTTGGAGTACATATGGCTTTTTGAACATTTATTTCACTTTTTACCCTCGGTCAGACAAGCGGGGTTTTTTTGTGCGCACCTATAGGCGCTCAAAAAAAAGCGCCGTTTGTATTTCCACAAATCATGTGAACAGGCAAATTTTCTAAATGAAATCACAGAAGTGAGAAAAAATGCTCAAAGACATAACTCACAGAAAAAGAGGCCAGATACAAGATATATACTGCAGGAAATGCTCAATTGCTGTTTGACTTGAAGCCATGCAGGAAGCCAGATTGCTATATACCGGAGCAAAATTATTCTGGTGCATGCTAATTGAGCAGCCACTTAACTCATCCCAGGGTACGGGAGGGGTAACTGCCAACAGAACCAGCCTGCACCATAAGAACTGATACCAGGAAGACCGCCATAGATATGTGCGCCACACATACAGGGGTACAACCCGCACTGACTGAGCAGTGGATTGCCCTGCATTAAAAGTGTGCAACACAGGCATGTCAGCCTGGGCTCCTCCAGCGTCTATAGCAAACCGCATGCATAAGAAACACACACTGATAAATGCGGGTGTTAGTTAATATTTTAGGCCCAAAACTCGCAAGCTGGTGCGCCACGGCAAGGCCAATATGCATATTCCACAACCTACGTTCTCTCACAATAAACTACATAAAATCACAGAGGTGAGAAAAAATGTCAACGGGCAAATTTTCCAAGTGCAGAAGACCTGAACTTCATACGCCTGAAAATCACCCATTACCTGGAGCAGCTGCTCCAGAAGGAGAGAGAAGAAGCCCCCCCAAAACTTTAGGATTTCCCCAGAACAGGAAAAAAAGAACGGACCTATGGGGGATTTTGCCATAGCAGGGAGTTAGAGCAGACCTATGTGGGATTTCCCCATAGCAGGGAGAGATGGAGCGGGGCTATGGGTTAATCCCCCATAGCTCTGCTCACTCTCCCTTACTATGAGGAAATCCCCCATAGGTCTGCTCCATCTCCCTGCTATGGGAAAATCTGCCATAGCTCCCCTCCTTGGGGAAATCCCAAAGGATATCCCCATAGCACAGAGAGAGTGGACATGGCTTGAAAGAGTGGGCAGGGCTATAGGGATTCTCACAGGGGAAAGTACTTGGGGGAAGCTCTGCCTCCCTCTCTCTTCCTGCTATAGGAAATTCCCTTGGGGAGAGAGCAGGAGGAATACCCCACAGCTTACAGCAGGATATTTAAAAGGTGCTGCCCAGAAGCACTTTTTAAATGTCCTGCTATAAATTCCTGTTAAACCCCGCAGGGATGAACGGAACCCTCAGGGATTCCCCTCATCCCCGCGGGAACTAACAGCAGTTTATAGCAGAACATTTAAAATGTGCTTTCTGGGCAGCCCGTTCTAAATGCCCTGCTGTAAACAGTGGGGAATCTATTCCCAGCGCAGGAGTTTCCATTAACTCTTGCTCCCATAAGGGTCAACGGAAACTCCGGCACACCGTGCAGCACGAACCTGCGTTTTGCAATTGTAGCCACGCATGTCCTATCTTTGTTAGGTGTGCTCTGTTTACATTCTCTCATGGGAGCGCTTCTATAGGAACCCATTGGTTATTTTAGAAACTCTCTTTTTGCGCACACATTAAACACACTCATCTGCCCGAGCTCTTTGGGGGTCAAAACAAACTAAATAAGCATTTTACCTCCTTATCTTTACATTTTTTGCTGGGTAGGATCATTAGTGTGCTCAAATTATAGTACAGGTCATTACAGGCAAGATGATACCAAAATATGTAGGGTTTTTCTTAAATTTAAGTATTTTTTCAGACAAAAAGGGGGAAATGAGCAAAAAAAGTGCTTTTTTTGTTATTGTTTTTAGATGTTTTTTCTTTACACTATTTTTAGTTTTTTATGCTGTTTATGTTCCTGAAGGGGACCTGATCCATAGCAGCTATGATCGCTATGATAAAGCATTGCAGGACATAGGCAACGGCAAAGCAATCGTGGGGTCCAATTACATCACAAAGGGAGCGCCCTCCCTCTAGGAAACCTTTGCATGCCTTGCTCTACATAGATCGCGGCATGTAAGGGGTTGACAGTGGGGGTCGCTGTCCTTATGTTCACCTGCTTTTGCAGCGGGAGGCCAGCTGATCCTGCACCATCCTCATGACGTAAGGTTACATCCTGTCCTATTAAGTACCACACTGCCAGAGCGTCACCTTACGTCCTGTCGCATTAAGGGGTTAAGCATAGTAGGAAAAAGTTCAGCTCATCCAAAGGTTTGGAAAAATATTGCAAAAAACTGACAAACAAAAAACTGTATTCAAAAATCATTGAAAACATTCCCTTGAGGTATTGTAAAGATGACCATGATACAAATATATATTTAAGCCTACTGACGTAGTTGGCTATGACTAAGCCTACTGAATCGCACCAAAAACAAGTCAGAAATGTAAATATATTTTTGTACCATGGTCATCTTTACAATACCTTATGGGGATATTTTAAATTATTTTTTTTTAAAAGCCTTTAGTTTTTAATCCATGTTTTTCCAGACCTCTGGATGAGCTGGACTTTTTTCTACTTCATTTTCTGCATGCGCCTGATCAAGTGTCTCCATGCTGTATACATTTTGCTTGGGTTGGTTGGTGAGCTGGATTTCTTTTTTGCTTTTCTTAGTCTTTAACCATTAAATCATTTCAACCAAGAGGTTAACATCAACCTGCTGTACATTAGAGGATTTAATGATTAAACTCTTCACCATTATACACCTCCAGCGATGTCAACATTAGCCTCTATACTATCCCTGACAGCCAGTGATGTCAACATTAATCACCGAAAACTATCAGATTTTAGCAGTTATCACTTTAGAGTAAAATTGATCCTAAAACAATCCAGTATTATGTAGTATTGTATAATGGAATTATTTAAGAATTGCATTGCCATATTATGGGAGAACATAATGGCTGTATTGCCAGGGATTAGAGATGATCGAGCATACTCGCTAAGGACAATAGCTCGAGTGAGTATTGTCCTTAGCGAGTACCTGCCCGCTCGGAAGAAAAGGTTCGGGTGCTGGCGTGGGGGGGTGGTGAGTTGCGGGAGTGAGCAGGAGAGAGCGGAGGGAAGAGTGGGAGAGAGAGATCTCCCTTCTGTTCCCCCCCACTCTCCCCAGCCACTTCCCGCCCTCTGCCAGCACCCGAACCTTTTCTTCCGAGCGGGCAGGTACTCGCTAAGGATAATGCTCTCTCGAGCAATTGTCTTTAGCGAGTATGCTCACTCATCTCTACCTGGGATATTTAAAGAAGTATTATTTGGATACTGTATATAGTTATGTTATGTGGGCTACATATGTAGTATTACGTGGACATTTTATTGTATTTTGGCAATGTATGGCATAATTATTTGGGCATAGAATTATTTGGTACTTTTATTTAGAAACTGGATGGCAATATCAGGTGGGCGATATGTGGTGGTGTTATGTCGGTACTATACGGGAGTTTTATTTGCTTACTGTATGGGTGTATTAGTTAAGCATTTTATAGTTGTATTATTTTCGCACTGAAGGGTATATTCTTTGCCCATTGTATACAAATGTATTCATCACTGTAAGGGCTCCTGAACACTTGCGTTTTTCTTTCGCATTTTTTTCATGCGATATCGCTGCTTTTTTTTTCACGTGATTGTCAATGGGGCTTTCTAATGTTAAAAATGCAACGCAAGTTGTTGTTTTGCAATTTTTTTTTTTTTTTTTAAATCAGTATTTATTGAAATTTTTCATATAAACATACATACAAACACAGAATGGGTCTGAGCACGGTATCCACCCGGCTCGTCAAAACATAATATATGCTCTTAGTGAAGCAAATAAAAGCTTGAGCTAGCACGCAATCCCAATGCGGGAATTAACTTAAACGACGCGCCAGGGCACAAGAAAACATTTTCAAAAGGAGAGATAAACAAAGATGTAGACCCGTTATACATAAGAGAAAAGGGGGAGACAAACGGGGGCAGAGGCTAGGGGGGGCAAGGAAGGGGTGGGAGTAGGGAGAGGGGGGGAGGGGTTGGGTTAAGAAGCTCAGTCTGCTCCATGGGGTTTAACATAGAGCGTATCAGAGAAAAGGTGCTCAGCGGATGAATTCCAGAAAGGAGAAGCCTCTAAGAGGGGGGGTGACGGCAGGGGGAGTTGGGATTACGTGGAGGCCCAAAGTACTTACATTGTACAGGGTCAGTGCAAGGATCTCAGGTTGTCGTCTGCTCCACGTTGGCTCCAGGACAGACGTACCCCACTGCTCGCCAGGGGCCCCATGTCTCAATAAATTTATCATGGGTCCCATTCGCCCAGCTTGAAAGCTCCTCTAGGTTAGCGAGGAGGTTAACTCTATCCCTCCACAAGTAGACAGTGGGAGGCTCTTTTTGTTTCCAAAGCAAGGGAATTAAGGCCTTGGCAGTGTCCAATAGCAGAGCGATCAATTTGTGTTTGATGGGGTGAAAGGTAGAGGTCGATCTCCACAGGAAAACCACCCCAGGGGAGAGCGACAGACCAGGTGAAAGCTTTTTCAGAATCTCGCCCACGTCTCTCCAAAAGGGAGTTATACGGGGACATTCCCACCATATATGTAGATATGAACCAGTATCCATCTCGCATCTCCAGCAACTGTCTAATGTAGCTAGTTTGTGGTCATAAAGCCATTGTGGGGTTCTATACCACCTTGCTAGAAGTTTGTAATGTGATTTCTGAGAGGTGACGCAAGGAGAGAGGCCAAACGCAGTCTTTAATATGAGCTTAGTCTCACTAGGAGATAATGCTATATGAAGTTCTCTCTCCCACGAGGTGAGGAAGGCAGGCTTCGCAGGCTTTGAGGGGAAAATAAAGTGTTTGCGGATGTAAGATATTTTTCTAGAATTGGGGGGAAGCCCCCCAATTACCGATTCAAATGGGGTGAGTGGTCTGGTGGTTTTGTGTGATTTCAGAAAGTCATTTAGGACTTTCAGCAGATGGGTAGAGACGAGGAACGAGAACGTGCGACCCGGGAGAAGGTCCTCTAGGGAGGAAAGGGGGGCCGCATTTGCTAGGGACAAAGCATCTTGAAAGTTTTTACCGTCTAGGGTCTTCCAGACTCCTGCGGAGCAAGAGTCTATCGATAGGCCCATGAATCTATGTATTGCTGACAGGGGTGCAAATGGGGAAGGACCAGGGGCGAGAGTCTTCCCTAGCGTTGCCCAGGTTTCTATTACACCTCTTAAAAGGGGGTTGCTTCTCTGTCTTCCCCTACCTCTCCCCCGCAAGAACCACATATCCTCAAAGAAGGTGGGACCGTAGGCTCCCTTAGCCAGGGACTGGATCATAGGGTCCTTAATCGGGTGGACCAGCTCTAACCAGTGGTTGAGCTGGGTAGCCAAATAAAGCTCCCGGGGGCATGGCAGGTCCACTCCACCTTCCGATCGCCTCTTGATGAGTAGACAGTGAGCAAGCCTGGGTCTCTTGCCCGACCATAAGTATCTGGAAAAAATTGTGCGTAGAGCCTTGAAAAAACTGGAGGGGATGTGGATCGGAAGAAGTCTTATTTTGTATAGGATAATAGGGATAATGTAAGATTTTAATATATTTTTTCTTCCTAGCCAAGATATGAACGGGAGATCATAGGAACGCAGTAATTTTTTAATTTTCGGCAATAGCGGGAGGAAGTTAGTCTGGTACAGGTCATCGGCTTTTTTTGTAAGCTTAATGCCCAGAAATTCCATGTTTGTGTCCGTCCACGCAAGTGGGGATCTATTTTTAATGGCCTTAAAGCGATTGAGAGGTATTGAAATATTTAAGGCTGTCGACTTGGCCAGGTTAATTTTAAAGTTGGAAAGGGTTCCAAAGTTCTCGAGAAGGGAGATGAGATGGGGGAAGCCAGATTCTGGATTTGTAATGAGGAATATAATATCGTCTGTTTAGGCAGTGGCCGTGAGGGTCTCTCCCCCTACTCTTAGTCCTTGTATCAGGGGGTCTAGTCTGATTTTTTGAAGGAAGGGTTCAAGTGCCAGTATGAATAAAGTAGGGGATAGAGGGCACCCCTGCCTCGTGCCGTTATTTATATTAAATGCGGGGGAAAGTGAGTTGTTAATTTTGAGTCGCGCGTGGGGCATCGCATATAGGGAAAATATTGCTGAAACAAATTCCGGCGGGATGTTAAACTGCCTCAGAGCTTGCTCCATGTACAGCCAATTGACTCGGTCAAACGCCTTTTCGGCGTCTGTGCCGAGAAAGGCGAGAGGTATATTATGTGTTTGGGAGTATTTCGCTGCATGGAGGAGCCTGAGGCAACTGTCTCTGCCCTCCCTTCCCTTAATGAAGCCCGATTGTTCTGGGTTGATTAGTTTAGTGATGAATTTTTCGAGTCGTTTTGTCAGAATTTTGGCCCAGAGCTTCATATCGAAGTTAATGAGGGAAATAGGGCGATAGCTCCCGCAGGATTCGGGGTCCTTGTTTTCCTTAAAGACAAGAGCAATATGAGCTTCCTGTGCCTGTCTTGGCAGGGGAGTTCCCTGGAGGAGTGAGTTAAAGAGCTCGGTTAGCTTTGGTATAAGAGTGGTTTTAAATGTTTTATAATATATAAGGGGGAAGCCGTCTGGGCCTGGGCTTTTGCCCGGAGGAGCTTTGCAATTTTTGTGCGATGCGTTTTCAACATTAGGGAGTCCTATTGACAATCGTGTGAAAAAAAAGTGTGCAGGAGCCCTAAATTCGGTTTCACATGAGCATATTACGGCTGCATTTATGCATAAGGGCTTTTACCCACTAGTGTTTTTTTAACGCTGCAAAAGCACAAACTTGCGATTTTTGTGCAATGCAATTTTAACATTAGAAAGTTCCATTGAAAAAAAACACAGTGATATCGCAGGGTTAAAAAAACCGCTAGTGGGTAAAAGCCCTAACTAGGGACTAGAGACTCGAACTCAGAACATCATAGATCCCTATGATGTTCTGAGTTTCAGTCACTAAATCTGGAATTGAACTGCAACATTCGCCCATATTACAGATACATAAATGCCCCTGTATGACTCTAGTGTGAAACCAGCCTTAGGCTGGATTCACACAAACGTATATCGGCTCGGTTTTCACGCCAAACCGATATACGTCGTCCTCATCTGCAGGGAGGAAGGATGGAAGAGCCAGGAGCAGGAACTGAGCTCCCGTCCCCTCTCTGCCTCCTCTCCGCCCCTCTGCACTATTTGCAATGGGGAGAGATGGGACGTGGTGGGGCTAATTCGCGGAACTTAGCCCCGCCCCATCCCACCTCCTTTCATTGCAAATAGTGCAGAGGGGCGGAGAGGGGGTGGAGAGGGGGCGGAAGCTCAGTTCCTGCTCCTGGCTCTTCCATCCTCCCCCCCCCCCTGCAGATGAGGACGACGTATATCGGCTCGGCGTGAAAACCGAGCCGATATACGTTCGTCTGAATCCAGCCCACGGCAGTATTCAGGTATAAACATTTGGGTTCGGAGACATATGTCTCTGCGTTTTTATATAGCTACCTTTTCATCCACCACACCAAACATTCATAGTGCAGAAGTTTTGAGGCTTTGCGGTAGCTTAGAGTGAGGCCTATACTATCTATTTCCTTGCATATATTGTTATTCCATTATGTGATAGTTTTAGAATCATAAATATTTAAAATGAAGATATGAAATGATCAGTGCTGCTTTTAATACCAAAATATAATGAACAAATATACCCGGGAGACTGCTTGCCATATGTTTATTGTTCATTTTCCAAGGAGATTGCTCTGACTGCATATGCTATTTATAATTTAATTAATCATTACAATAAATTTCCATTTACCAATGTTATAATTCTTTTCTGTAATTAGAGTTCAGGACAAATAAGAAAAATAAATGATAAACAAGACTTTGGCACAGCGGGCTTTATGTGGAAGGCAGTGATCTAATATGGAAACTTTCCCCACGTGCTATTTATTACGCATTCTGTTGTCAGTCAAATAAATTGTCTACTAATAAGTCTTACTGCAGAAGACTTTAGTTTTAACACAAAATCTCGACAAATTCATAAGCGTTTTAATAAATCGACTCATTGAACATCTCCAAATTAGTACGAATTTTCCATACAAAGAATAAAAAATCAAGATTGTTTTCAGATAATTTCCTTATGAAATGTTACCTATTTTAAAATAAAATATTATATTATAACTTATTACATATGTATCTCCAATGGTCAGTTATCAGTCAGTTAAAGAAATATGTACACTAGAAGGCACAGCCTCATGTGACTGTATGGTAAACCACGGGTGCCAAAGCTACGGTATTCATTTTCATGGGCTATACATAGCCTTAAAAAACTTTACAATATTTGTTTTTCTTGTAGCTACGTTTAACCCCTTAGTGAGGACCCCATAGACCTTTTATGTCCTGGTTTGCTGGGCTTTAATCCCCAGGGCCATAAAAACACGCTTACCCTGGGCATTAAAGCCCAGCAGGCTTTGGATATGACAGCTGCATGCTGTTGGTTATTGGAGGTAGCTGACAGCCTGGAGCTGTCATGGGTGGCCGCGGGGAGCCCTCTCCCAGTAATGTGATCGCCGGTATCCACCAGATATCGGCAAACACATTAAAAAGAATACAAAGTTAAAAACAAGTTAAAGTTTCAACTCCCCTCACAAATTAGATCCGTCAGGGGAGCTAAGGTTACTCACCGCTGTCCTCTGTGGCATGCTGGCCCTCCAGACCCGACTCCGCCATCTGCGCATGTGCGATAGATGTCATTACGTCATGCGCACGCGCAGAAGGCCCGGAGACCTGGGGAATTTAAAAACTCCTGGCTAGTATGAGTAGCCGAGAGCAGGGTGATGTCACTGGGCATGGCTGTATGCAGTTCCCGGTCACATGATCGCTGTTATTCAATGGATAACAGCAATCATGTAAAAGTTAAAAAAAGGAAGTGTAAAAAAAGAAAGAAAAACAGTTTGTTTCATCACTCATCATGGATCACATGTGTAAGCAGAGATGAAACTATGTAACTAAGGCTTCGGATTTATCCATGGACCTTACCTGGCTTCTGCACACACGCCCTTTGCCAAAATGGTGAACACATGCGCAAAAGCAATGGATTGCCGGGGTAATTTAAAATCTCCCCGCTCCTGGCTACTAAACATAGCCGAGAGTATGAAGAATTCAAAGGGGGCCACAGTATGCGGTCATTGGTAACGGGATTGCATTTTCCATTGGATCACGTAAAAGTAAAAATAAATTAAAGCTTCACCTCCCGTCATGGGTGTGATCCATGAGGGGAGGTGAAATTACTTACTAGAGATGAGCGAGCACGCTCGGATAAGCATCGCTCTTCTTGAGTAACCGCATTCTTGTCCGAGCAGGCTTGGGGGGGGGACAGGGGATAGCAGGGGGTAGCGAGGAAAAGAGTGAGAGAGCTACCCCTTGCCGCCCCCTCGAGCCTGCTCAGACAAGATTGCAGTTACTCGGGAAGAGTAATGCTCTTCTCGAGTAACTGCAATCCTGAGGATGTACCCCTCAGGATCTTCCTCCGCAATCCATCCCCCAGTTTTGGCGCATGCGCCCATTGCCAAGCGCAAAAGCTGGGGAAGGACAGGGAATTTTAAAATCTCATTACTTCTGGAGAGAGCCTGGAGCAGTGACCAAGGACCACGGTGAACAGTCTCTGGTCATGTGATTGCCGTTATCCAATGGATAATGGCAGTCATGTAACAGTTTACAGACAGTTAAAGATTGATGCTCCGCTTGGTTTGGTCCATGTTGTGCATATGGACATAGTATTAGGGCCACAAAGGGTATGTTTCTGAACATGGGACAAACAGGGAGATCCATTTTGAGGTTAATGTCTTCATTCATATGTGTGCTGTACAAAAAAAACCTTTTTTTAAATGACACAAATTCCAAAAAAATTAAAATCGTAATTTTTTCCTTCTGCCATGCTTAGATTAATTCAAAAACTGTGGGCTCAAATTCACAGTACCAGTTTATTTGTCTTATCAATTGCTTTACAATAGTTTTTGTCAAATTATGATAGCAATAGCTTTATAATGGCTTGCTACAAAAAGTTATTAGAGTCAAGTCAAACTTTGCTACATCTGTATATTTCGATAGTAATGAGTCTAATAAACATCAAACTTTCAAGTGCCATTCATACCCGCATGTTTGTGGTACTGGTGCATCTTGTCTCCACCAGCAGTATGGGTGGAGGCATGGGTGTAGCAGAGTTGAGATGCAGGGGATGGGTAGGTGGCACCCACAGGTGCTGATTGGCTGAGTACCCGCAGTCCTCTCTGGAACCTGCTCACTGCCAGTGTGCTATTCAGCTCTCATCTCCCCTGCCAAGGATGCTGCAACTTTCTCAGCTGGGCTCTCCTCTTCTCTCTGTCAGTGTAGTGTTCTGCTCCCACCTCTCCTCCTGACCCCACTGTCTGTGTCCCATGTGCCATGTGGACCCCACAGTCCCCGATAGCATTGCAATATATGTCAGCACCCCCCACCCCAAAAAAATCTGGGTAGGGCTTATTATAGGGGAAACACAGTGGATAGGGTACATAAATGTATAAGCTTAGATTATGGTAGTGCTAAATCAGCAATACCTCAGTCAGACATGATTTCTTCTAGTTTGGCTGCTTCAGATTGAGCTGTTTAAATAGGTGCTGCCCTACATCAAAATTGCTGCTGGCTGCCCCCTTATACCAGATTTCCATCCAGCAGAGATTACTTTCTCTATAAGACTGCTCTGTATAGACTGACGCACGTATATACGCACGTAAAAACGCCCGTGTGACTAAGCCCTTATAAGGAAAATTTCCATTGCAGGATGCAGAGTCACGGGCAGCAACACTTACTGTGGTGCTAGTGTGTGAGTGTGTGTGTGTGTGTGTGGGGGGGGGGGGGGGGGGCGGGAGCTCCCCTGGCATAGGGGTTGTGTCGTAATTGTGAACCCTGCAACCCCTATAGCTACATCATGGCTATCAATCACCATGCAGGAGAAGCTGCCTGTGCTGCAAAGAGGACTGAGGAACATTAAACTGTGCCAAGGGGGGCCTGCGGGCCCCCTGGCTTTGAGACCCAGTTGCAATTATGACCCCTGCAAGCCCTATAGCTATGCCAATGAGCTCTTCACAGCTTTGAATTTAACTTTTGTATTAGTTCACAAAGTACTTTCCTAAACAGAGGTAGACACTTTTACATTGCAGCTCACATGCGGCCTGACAATTAGCAAGCAATGTATTCCATTTATTAAAGGGGTTGTCCCGCGCCGAAACGGGTTTTTTTTTTTCAATAGGCCCCCCGTTCAGCGCGAGACAAACCCAATGCATGTGTTAAAAAAAAAAACGTTTAGTACTTACCCGAATCCCCGCGCTGCGGCGACTTCTTCCTTACCTTAGCAAGATGGCCGCCGGGATCTTCACCCACGATGCACCGCGGGTCTTCTCCCATGGTGCACCGTGGGCTCTGTGCGGTCCATTGCCAATTCCAGCCTCCTGATTGGCTGGAATTGGCACACGTGACGGGGCGGAGCTACGAGGACCAGCTCTCCGGCACGAGCGGCCCCATTCACCAGGGAGAAGACCGGACTGCGCAAGCGCGTCTAATCGGGCGATTAGACGCTGAAATTAGACGGCACCATGGAGACGAGGACGCTAGCAACGGAACAGGTAAGTGAATAACTTCTGTATGGCTCATAATTAATGCACAATGTACATTACAAAGTGCATTAATATGGCCATACAGAAGTGTATAACCCCACTTGCTTTCGCGGGACAACCCCTTTAAGAGGAAAGAAAATCTGTAAAACTTGGTACAACATGGAATTTTAAAACAAAAATAATAGTGTTTAAACAGGATACCCTGAGAGACGTCTCTGCTAAAACATTTGCATGTACAGTAACTAGAAATGTTTTAATATTCCTCCTCTGAATGTTTTTTTCTTTAGTCGTCTCTTTTTGCTATCTAATATTTCCAAACCACATTTAAATGGTAATCCTATTAAGAGTCACACCATCCATTATTGTGAGCAGTAAAGTGGAACTAGAACTAAAAATAAAAATGTACAGCGTAAACAGTTATAGCTTACTGGGGGCTCTTAAACTCTCTGATTGGCGCAGCTGAGGCTAATGATTGGCTGCAGCCGTTATGCACTAAGAAAGTGTGTGATCAGCTGTCAGGAAGCAAGCGGAACCCAACGGCATACAGAACAGCGGTGCCGGAGCTGCGGTAGGGGCAAATGAATATAGGGATGTTTATTATTTTACAGCATTCTAGAGAAAACAGGTAAATATAGGCTTGTTTATTATTTTACAGCATTTCCAGACTTTATTAAAAAAAAAAAAAAGAATTTAGGTCACTGGACAACCCCTTTAAAGCACTCCTACCTGTAACAGAAACTAGCTTGCTCATATCACAGGAAATCAGATTTCCAATTAAAGAAAGGTACTTCCCATGTGACGGATTTATTTTAAAGGGGTCGTATGAGATTATAAACATAATTCAGCTGTTTTTTCTTAATTTACAAACTGCACCACTCTTACAGTACCTGTCAAAAGTTTGAACACACCTTTTCATTTTATGCTTTTTTTCTATACTGTAGATTCATACTGAACACATGAAAACTATGAAGGAACACATATGGAATTAAGTTCTGAATAAAAAAGTGTTATACAAACCACAATATGCTTTATATTCTTCAAAGCATTCCCCTATTTGCTTTGATGATAGCTTTGCTCACTTTTGGCATTCTCTAAATCAGCTTCATGAAGTAGTGACATGGAATGGTTTTCCAACAGATTCGAAGAAGTTCCCAGACGTGCTGAGCGCTTGTTACCTGCTTTACCTTCACTTTGTGGTCCAGCTCATCCCAAAACATCTCAATTGTGTTTGGTTTGGGTGATTGCAGAAGTTATGTCACCTGATGCAACACTCCATTACTCTCCTTTTTGGTCAAATAGCCCTTACATAGCCTGAAAGTGTATTGGAGTCGCTAAGCGCAAACCATATGGGATGACATTTATTGCAGAATGCTGTTTTAGCCGTGTTGGTTAACGCTCCATTTACACACACAGATGAGCGCTCAAAATTCATCAGAAACTGACAGTTTTGAGCGATCATTTTGCATTAGCTACTAATGGGCTAATCAGCCCATTAGTTGCTAACTAGCTTCATTTGCATGTATTTAAAGAACAGTGGGTGGTATGTTCTTTAGATCTATTACTATTGCTCTCCAGCGGGACAGCAGCTGAAAGAAGAAAAAAATCATCAGGATAGGTCATCAATAGTTGATCGGCCGGGGTCTGTCGTTCAGGAACCTGAACGAACAGCTGTGCAGGTGCATGCTGTCAGCGCCACAAAAACACAGAGGTGGAAGTGGAAGCTTCCGCGCCGCCCTCCCATGTAGTGGCCAGAGCTCGTAACTGCAGGCATGACTGCTATTGATTTCAATGAGAGTCGTGCCTGCAGTTAAAAACGCCGGTCACTACACGGAGGTCGGCGCGGATGCATTCATCCTGAACTCTGTGTTATTGCGGCACTGACCGCATGCATCTGCAAAGCTGATCGGTCGGGGTCCTGAACAACAGACCCTGGCCGATCAACCAATGATGACCTATCGTGATTATAGGTCATCAATAGCATTTCACTGCAAAGCCCCTTTAAGTTTTTTAGTATACATGATAGTATTCAGTGCAAGCAACTGGGTATTGGTGAGGAGGATTTTCCTAACTTCATGATCATATTGATTACATATAGAGATGAGCGAACGTACTCGTTTCGAGTACTTACGCACCCGAGTACCGCCATTTTCGAGTACTTCAGTACTCGGGTGAAAAGATTCGGGGGGCGCCGGGGGGCGGGGAGAGGCGTGGCGGTGCGGGGGGTAGCAGCGGGGAACTGGGGGGAGCCCTCTCTCTCTCCCTCTCCCCCTCACTCCCCACTGCTACCCCCCGTGCCGCCACGGCGCCCCCCGAATTTTTTCGCCCGAGTACGGAAGTACTCGGAAATCGCGGTATTCGGGTGAAAAAGGGGCGGGGCCGAGCACGTTCGCTCATCTCTAATTACATATATTCTGAAATCAAATCCCTCTTTGCACTTTTGCTCAAGTCTCACATATTGAGACAATCTCTTTTTTCTGAAAAGTTGTCAGAAGATTAACACTTACTTATCTAAGTACTTCTCTGTACCTAACTAGGCAATTATTAATTCCACAACATGGACGTTTCACCCCTCAGATGCTGTGGTCACGCGGGGATGCATAAACACAGCAATACGACTTTTTTCTTTTTTCCATTTTTTTTGGTCTATATTTTTAAATTAAATTTTATACACAACACAAAGAAGAACTGCAGAGTTTACCTGGTAAAAGGATTGGATTTAGGGCAGCCATTCATTTTGTATGATTCTTTTGCATTTACCTGTTTCATTTTAGATACTACTGCTAAGATACTGCGGTATCACAATCTCCATTCAAATCAACAAAACAGCAGGCTGCTATTGGAGTAATAAACATGACACCACCTTGCAGAATATTATATTGTTTTAATCAATTTCGGAACTGCATCTAGCAATTTCACTATTTCATTGTGTTTGTTAGATAACATACTGCAAAAGCAATATCCGATAGTTTGTACACAGTTGGTATATTTTTTGCCACCATAGCAGCATACAATGACTATTAGGAAGACTTTCAGCTTTGATAGTATGATATAACTAATGGAAATGTAACATCCTTTTAACTAAATTAGTTAAGTAGATTTTCCCGGATCTCCTAAAAAGAACCCTATTTGTATTGAAAATAATAATTATATTCTCTTTTTTCTTTCTTTCAAAAAGTTTATTAAAGGCTTTTTGTTGCCTTTACAGTAATAATGTAAAAAAAATAACAACAGTAACACCTACTCTTTACATAACCATAAATATACCCTTGTGAACTTTCCTTCATCACAAGGAAAAATATAACCCTTAGTTAGTGATAGGTATTAGTGAGATGGCCCTATAGAAATGATTATAATAAGGAACATTTTTGGTGCTGCGTAACACTACCACACCTTATTTGACCTCCATCTCCTTTTCATGATCCTTGGGTCAATTCCTCACACCCTTGTTTGTTAATGTTGTAGGATTTGTGGAAAAACCTGCACATATTCTCAACACCCATTAAAATAAGGGATGTGGCTTACTTTGGCTTATCCCACTCTCTATGTGGTCCTTAGCAGTAGTATGAGTTGCCTCTATGGTATGCATGCCCTTACGTAGAACGAATATAAGTATGGCTGACTGTTCCCTTAAGAGAGGAATATTGAACTCCATTTACCTATGTCTGCTATAAGATGAAAATCTGATCTGAACACCTACAGTGGTACCATCGGAGGGGAGAAATAACCATCCAAGCCAGGAATAGGCCCAGAGGGACGTTTACTCACATCCTGAGTAGAGATGAGCGAGCGTACTCGCTAAGGCAAACTACTCGAGCGAGTACTGCCTTATGTGAGTACCTGCCCGTGCGTCTCTAAAGATTCGGGTGCCTGCGGGGGAGAGTGGTGAGTTGCAGGAGTGAGTAGGGAGGAGTGGGGGGGGGGGGGGGAGAGAGTGAGAGAGAGATCTCCCCCCATTCCTCCCCGCTCTCCCCTGCCGCTCCCCGCTGGCACCGGAATCTTTAGAGACGAGCGGGCAGGTACTCGCATAAGGCACTACTCGCTCGAGTAGTTTGCCTTAGCGAGTACGCTCTCTCATCTCTAGTCCTGAGCTAGCTGACAGACCAACAGGGCTGAGCATAACTGCCATGGAACTGAAAGTGGTCTCACCTTCTCTAGCGACCACCACAGACAACTAGCATACACTGGCTTGGCATACAAATACCTGTAGAGATGGCCCACCTAACTTCTCACCACCTTATATCTTTTATGGAACTACCTGTTGCATGTCTGGCAGGGAACAAGTTGTGATGCAAGGACCAAATGATGTTGACACCACATGCTTTACTTGAAAACGTGTTTTCCTAATCACCAAGATATTGTCCATAACACAATATCAGGCAGAACTTGTGGCATTTCTATCTCTCTATTAGATGTTTTGCTACTCCAATAATCACTCGCCAATTTTTCCCAGTGTATGCTACCCGAGTGGTATTTGACCTAGGTAGCACAATACCACAACCGGAACCACTTCCAGACTTTGCTTTCTTGCTCAGCTCTGGGCAACCATGGCTGAAAGATTGCCCTTCTTCAGGGCTTAGAAAGTTAATGCAACAGCATATTTTCTTAGAATTTGTACATTTTTCTGTTCTATATCTAGACCACTGGCATACATATAGGGTTGCGGAAGGTGCGGTCGCACCTGGGCCCAGGAGCCTTAGGGGGCCCATAAAGTCTCTCTTCCCTATATTGCAAACCAATACTATCAATGAAGCTTTATAGTTGGGGGCCCAGTTCCAGATTTTGCACTGGGGCCCAGCAGCTTCAAGTTACCCCTCTGAGGTAGACATAATATAGATATGATAGTATTGTCATACAGGTAAACAGTCAAATACACAGATTATTAAACAGTTATTCTGCCAAATAAGGGCAAAACAGGTGCAACACCTTATATCCAAATGCGACCTCTACATGTAAGGGAGATCTGACTACAACATCTATCATTCCATAGATCGCTGGAAATAATTTGGATGACCTGGCTGGCTACACAGATAGGGCTGATCTAGGTGGCTAGGTGGATAGGGCTGATCTGACTGGCTAGGCAGATGTCCCCTTTCTCCCTTATAGATAGTGAAGCAGCAGCTCTCCACACACATCAAGTATGGTGCTGAATGTGGTCATACACCCTTCTATTAAGGAAACTTCCTTTTGAGGTTCTTTATGTCTTAAATAGAGATGAGCGAGCGTACTCGGAAAAGCACTACTCGCTCGAGTAATTTGCTTTATCCGAGTATTGCTGTGCTCGTCCCTGAAGATTCGGGTGCCGCTGCGGCTGACAGGTGAGTCGCAGCAGGGAGCAGGGGAGAGTGGGCGGGAGAGAGGGAGAGAAAGATCTTACCTCCGTTCCTCCCCGCTCTCCCCTGCAGCTCCCCGCTCCGTGCCGGCACCCGAATCTTCAGGGACGAGCACAGCGATACTCGGATAAAGCAAATTACTCGAGCGAGTAGTGCTTTTCCGAGTACGCTCGCTCATCTCTAGTCATAAACGTATGTATTTATGATATAAGCACTTTTGCCATAGTTATTACAGGTGATTATTACAAATATCTAATTCGCTATGAAGTCACCCGCAGCATTCCAAAGTTTTAACCTTTTATTGACTGGTATTGTGCCGTTCTACAGGAGCCTCTAAAATGTACTTGTTACTAGGCAAGCTCTTTATCATTATGGCATTTAAAAGATGCCCCATTTAAAGGGAATTAGTGAGTGTATCTACAGATGTGAGGTGTAATACACCTTAGTGCCCTCAAGACTTATTAAATTAAATAGATTAAACAAATACAGGGTGTAGTCAAAAAGCCTGATCCAGTGCTATATCTCACTACTGGTGTCCCATATTGAAATAACAATAGCACACTTGAATATGAAGGCATGGAAGCCCCTGGGAGGCTCAGAACATGGATTTGAATTTTGTGTTATGGCTCCTGTAGAAGAGAGAGAAATGAGGAAAGCAGATTTATGTGTCTCACATGCTACTCTTCAACTTTGCAATTGGGCTTTACTCTCCAAGTCTTGTGGGACTGCGGCTAGGACTGAAGTAAGGAAAGCATACATGAAGTGGCCTCCTTCTGCTACGATACCTGCGTTGAGCTATCATTGGAGCTGTGTTCACTCCAGGGACTCTCAATGTGGATTGGTACCTGAATCTCCTGCAGACAATGGTGGATGACTTCCTAGATGATCTATCCCTACCATAGCAGAAAGGGGCCATTTTGAGTATGCTTTCCTCACTTTTGTCATAGCAGCGGTCCCATGGGACATAGACATGGAAAGAGGGTTTCTGCTTCTCACATGTTACTCTTCAACTTTGCAATTGGGTTTTACTGTTTCTCCTATAGGGTCAGCAATACAACATTGTAACCCATGTTCTAGGACCCAAGGGGCTCATGCGCCATACTGTTGTGTAGAGCATCCATACCTTCCTATTCAAGTACACTATTGTTATGTCAATATAGGACACCAGTAGTGAGATATAGTGCTGGATCCATCTTTTTGACTACCTATATGAGGTATTTACTACACCCTGTATATTAAAAGACTTTTGTCTTTAAAAACTAATATGCATCAAAAACTATTCCAGTCCACAAAAATGATTCTGATTTAGAAATACATAAATAAGGGGGGCGTGGCCTGACTGAAGACAGAGACGGTCGCCATTCCCTGAGCTCAGCTCTGTATTCAGCCTCCATAGCAACGATTAAAGCATCGGTGGGTCCCTTCTGCTCTTCAGTGACTCACCCGAACTCTCTAACATCCCGGCGTCCCGATATGACAAGGCGCAGGACCGCAAAAGCCTCACCGCTGCCGGTAGCTGACTTCTTCTCGGCTCGGAGTGGCAGGAAAACTCCGGCAGCAGCTCGTCTCTCCTCCACAGGCGGCTCTGACAGCGCCGCTGATGATCCTGCTCTGCGACAGAAAACGGCATCGGAGAGACCTGTCACAGCCCGGAGAGACGCATGCCGCCCTCTTGATCTAGGAGAGGTGAGTGAATCTTCAGCAGCCATCACACACAGCACCTCTTCCCTAGCTAAGATGGCGCCCAGCCACGTGTTGGTCCCTGGAGACTATCGTTCTCCTTCTGCAAGCCCTGAAAAGAGGCGACCTAGGCTGGAGGAGGCAACAAACACCACTTTACCCCCTGCCAACACTGCAGAACTGTTAGACATGGTCCCAACCTCAGACCAGCCCGCGTCAGAGGCTTTCATAAAAGAAATGATGGTAGCCCTAAGAAGTACTATGAGAGAGGACCTACATGCTTTCTCATCTACATTCAACTCTAACATATCTGAAATAGAGGAGAGAACCTCACATGTAGAGAACAAAATGGGCGAACTGACCAAATCGCACAATACGCTTATTGACGCACATTATGCCCTAGAGGAGGAGGTGGACCAGATCAAAGTCAAGATGGCGGATCTGGAGAACCGCAATAGGCGTAACAATGTGAAGTTCAGAGGCATTTCAGAGAAGATCAGTACAGCAGACTTAAAGGACTTCCTAACACAATTAATGAAAAAGCTCCTCCCCTCCACCCCAGCTCAAGAGCTTATTATTGATAGAGCCCATCGTCTGCAGAAACCGAAATTTTTACATGAAAATATTCCACGCGATGTTATAGCGCGGATCCACTTTTTTATGTCAAAGAGGCTCTTATGTTCGCATCGCGAAAAATGATCGACTTGCCTCCTCAATTTTCAAACATCAAATTATTTGTGGACTTGTCCGCCGCAACTATCCAAGCGAGGAAAACATTCTCCCACATAACCACAACCCTCAGAAGAGAGAAGATCCCCTATAGGTGGGGCTTCCCCACCAAGCTTATTCTGCACAAGGAAGGCATCACGCATATTTTTAATAAGCCAGAAGAGGGAGAGAAGTCTCTTCTAGCCTGGGGCCTTCAGATCTCTGACGACCCTCAGAGCAAATCGCCTCCCCCTCGCTCCTGGGAGTCGTCCAGGGAAATTCGGCAAGCTAACCCACCCCGCTGATCCACAGTACTCTCCATAAATTTGGAGGTTGAATTTTCTCACCTGTCAGGCGAACTCTTTGTACCCCCAATCCTCCGCAGGATACTATGCCTGCGAGAACAGCTCTACATGAACGGCTGTTCCCAAGGACTTTCTGGCACAACACCATTTATACCAGGAAAAAACCATTTTTTGGCCTTTTTGTCTGGCGTTTAAGGCCAGACAATCCTGTTTCGAATGTTCAAGTTAACGTTCTTCCCCCCACCTCACTAAAAGTCAGCAGAATCCTAGCGTTTCATAAGTTTATTCTGTATCATCCTCCTGCAAAACGTCGTTGAGAATATGTTCCCTTAATGCCAAAGGGCTAAACTCCCCTTTCAAAAGGTCAGCAACTTTGGACGATGCGCTCCATGAGAGGAGTCACACTTTGCTCGTGCAGCGTATCCGCTGTTCTCTCACAAAAAATTCCCCAAAAATTTCTTGTCCTGTGCCGAGAAGAAGAGAGCGGGGGTTATAATTGCTATCAAAGACACCATTGACTTAACAATTATTGACCAAATTATTGATCCTGCTGGCAGGTTCATAATTTTGGTGGGAAGGTTTAATGACACTTTACTAACACTAGTCAACCTTTACGCTCCAAATTCTTCACAAATTTCTTTCTTAAATAGAATCTTAAAGAAGATATGTAGAATTCAAAAAGGCAAACTTATAGTTTGCGGCGACTTCAACATTGTCCCCGACAGAAATCTTGACTCCTCCAGCTCAGTTAACAGATTATCCCCCATGCTCACACCATGGCTCCATGGGAAGTCCTTATTTGATGTATATAGGTGCCTCAACTCATAATCCAGAGAGTACACTCACTACTCCCCTCGCCACAGATCCTTTTCTAGGATCAACCTCTTCTTGGTTGATAAGTGGACCCTACCGGGAGTCAGGCAAGCAGATATAGGTAAAACAACGTGGTCGGACCACTCGCCTATCTTTCTCACTTTTGACACATCTAAATCTCCCCCAAACCATGGCAATTGGAGAAATAATGTCTCTCTCTTGAGAATCCCAGAATATAAGAAAATGATTAAGGAATCCCTAGCTGAATTTTCGCTCAATATGAATCCAGACGTGGATATCTTCTCCATATGGTGTGCGCATAAGGCATACATAAGAGGGATACTGATCAAGATCAGCTCCCTCCACAAGAAAAAGAAATTGCTTCAAACTAGCAATATTTTTGCGCAAATCACGAAAGTGGAGCAGGATATGCAGGCCGCCTCTTCAATTGAGCTTCACAGGGAACTTATGTCCCTTCGTCATAAACTTCGCCAGGTATTAATTGAGGACTATGTCAAAACTCTAAACTTCTCAAAAATGAACTACTACACAGCTTACAACAAACCCTCCAGACTAATGGCTAGAATAATAAAATAGGGCCAAGCGCCCTCTAAGATCCCATTCTTGATCAAACAGGACGGATCGAAAGAGAAAATAATTCACCCCCAAGCTATAGCAGACGAATTCAGTCTCTTCTACTCCAACCTATATAATTTAAACAGAGATGACTCCACCCCTCAACCAGATCCCCAACAAATCAACAGCTTTTTGGAAAGGGTTAGCCTCCCTAAGATTACTGAGGAGCAGTTGAAATCGCTAAATTCCCCTGTCTCTTGTCTGGAGGTTCTGGAGACAATTAAAACACTGAAGGCACACAAGGCCCCAGGTCCGGATGGCTTTTCAAATGAATACTACAAAGACTTCGCCCTGGACCTGGCGCCTTGTTTGGCTGAAACATTCAATAAAGCGGAATCCACGGGAGCTCTCCCGAGGGAAATGCTGTGTGCCACTATAGTCACGATCCTCAAGCAGGGAAAGGCCCCGAACTCGCCTGCGAACTTTTGCCCTATCTCTCTATTAAATAGCAACACAAAGCTCTATTCAAAACTACTAGCCCAGCGCCTGCTAAAAATCCTTCCACGAATAGTTCATAGTGATCAGGCGGGATTTACTAGAGGAAGGCAGGCGTCGGATGCCACCAGGAGAGTATTGAATCTCGTAGCTATGGCGGAGGCGAGCCACAGCCCAGCCATTCTACTGGCTTTAGATGCTGAAAAAGCCTTTGATAGGCTTCCCTGGGGGTTCGCCTTCGCCAACCTGGAGAGGTTTGGCTTCCGGGGAAACATCCTCGAGGCCATTTGGGTGCTATATGGTTTCCCATCAGCCAGAGTGCTATTCAAAGGAGTCTTTTCTAGAGCCTTCCAGATCACTAATGGCACCCATCAGGGGTGTCCCCTATCCCCGTTACTATTTACGCTCGTCATACAGCCTCTGGCAGAGGCGATTAGACTTAATACAAATGTCAGAGGAATCCCAGCCGGATCCAGGCAACATAAGATAAGTCTCTTTGCGGACGATGTCCTGCTCCTCCTCACGGACCCCACTTAATCCTTAAGAGAAGTATACAACATAAATCAAGAATTCAGTAAAATCTCCTAATACAAATTAAACATTGCAAAATCCTAAATCCTCGCCATAAACATAGATGACTCCCTAAAACTTAGCATTCAAAAGGAGTTCCCATTTCAATGGGGGGAAAACAACATTCCCTACTTAGGAGTAAAAATTTGCTCTCCATTGTCCAACACTCTATCGTCAAACCTGTCCCCTCTACTATCTGCCCTACAGACTGAGCTGGAAGTTCTCGCAAAGAGAGAACCGTCGTGGCTGGGCAGAGTCAACCTTTATAAAATGTTGATCCTCCCCAAAATCCTCTACTTTTTTCACACAATCTCCCTCCCAATCCCCAGACTGGAAGTCTCCAAATTTCAAAAGCAACTCTCGAACTTCCTATGGGGAGGTAAGAGGCCAAGGGTCGCAGCTTCTATATTCTTCCTCAATAGAAAACAGGGAGGCCTGGGAGTACCAAATCTATGGTCATATCTACAGGCGTCTAACATCAACCAATCTAGACACTGGTTGAAGTCTGGGCCTGGACCAAGTTGGCTCCAGATTGAGACCCAGCTTACTGATGGTAGACCCACCCGCTCTCTTCTTCTGGCTTCCCTACTGTCCTCCCTCTCCCCAACAACACCTCCTATATATAAGCCCCATTCTATCCCCCCCCCCCCCCCATGCAAGCAGCTCCGGATTCTTGGTCCTGGCTGGCCCAGAGTACCAACCACCATATGACTAAAACAATTGAACACATAGCAATTTCCACCCTGGTATTTTTTATCCCCAACATCCACTTGGATGGATGGATAAGAAAGGGTATTACTACCTTAAATAGTCTGCTACTGAACGATAATATTCTCCCGTTTCAAACACTAAAGAAGAAATTTGACTTACCCTCCGAGGAGGCTTTTAGATATCTTCAAATTCGCTCTTTTCTCCTTTCCACTAAAATTGAAAGGGTGAGAATGCCGGTCAACCTTCTGAGTGTATTAAACAATCCTTCCCCGACGTCTAGATCCCTGGTGAGAACCTGTTATGACATGCTTTCAGGTGACATGAAGGAGACAAAACGTGCGCACGTTCTCAACTGGGAGAAAGACTTAGGGAGGAAATTCACCCCTGATAAATGGCTTTCGGCCTTTACTTGGGCCAATAAAGCAACCATCAATTCCAACACTCTTGAGGTACACATTAAGGTCCTGACCAGGTGGTACTTCACTCCAGTAGCTCTGGCCAGAGCTTTCGCTGACTCGGACAAAGGATGCTGGAGACAGTGTGGCTATACAGGCAATATTTGCCACATATTCTGGAGCTGTCCAAAACTTCTGCCTTTCTGGGACAAGGTCTTCTCTATCTTGAGTAAAATTACAAAAAAGTGTGCCCCCAAGTCTCCGGACCTAGCTATTCTGTTAATAGACAATAATAAATACATCCCTCACACTATGAAAAATCTGATAGGCCACATCCTCCTTTCTGCCAAATTATTGATCGCTAAGAAATGGAGGTCTATCAATTCCCCTTCCATTCTAGAACTAATACAGACAATATCTGACCACAACACTTATGAGAAATTGTATGCCCTAAGAAACGGAGGCTACGAGAAATATCGAAGCAAATGGAACCCTTGGATAGAAAAATATATTCGAAATAATTCCCAATTGCTGACCCCCGACATTCCCTTACCCTCTTCTTCCTTCTCTATCCCTGTATTCTTTCTTTTAAAGTTATCTTGCTGTTTACTATTGACTTAAAATGTAAGAAGTAAAAATTTTAAAGCAACTATATTTCTTGTTCTAACTAAGGCCTCCTTCCCACGAACGGATTTACGCCGCGTAATTCGCGGTGAAAATCTGCTGCGTTGCCCGCTGCTATTAGGTTCTATTGAACCTAATAGCACAATGCTCACGATGCGGAATTCCACCGCGGAATTCCGCACCGTGAAATCTCCCGTCCTCACCCGCAGCATGCTCTATTTGCTGTGGGTGTACGCGCTGACGGCTTCCATTGCAGTCAATGGAAGCCATCCGTTCACGCTATCTCCCGCTGTAACACAGCGGAACATAGCGTGAAAACGCTTTCCCGCCTATCGCTGCCGCGTCATATGACGCGGCCGGTGCGTCACGTGACACGGCTGGCCGCGTCATGTGACGCGGTGGGCATGTCACATGACGTGGCGGCGGTGGGCGGGGAAGCGTCTTCGCGCTATCTTCCGCTGGTAAGTATAGGGTCTCTGGGGGGTGCCGTGACGGGCTTCGCCGCGGGCTTCACGCTCGTGTGAAGCCGGCCTAAGACTAATCCATGCAAGGTTACATAGCTATTTATGCTTTCACTCAAGATTTGGATATGGACTTTACAAAAACTCTATAAAGAAACCAGCTCTTTAAATATGTTTAACTGTTACTAACACCCCGCAAAGATTGTATACATGTTTGCATAAATCTTCTATATACCTTCTGTATGTACCTTTCTTAAAAGATACAAAAAACCAATAAAGAACAAATTGAAAAAAAAGAAATACATAAATAAGCTTATATTAGCCACAACAAGAATTGTATGTCAGCTGAAATCAGTTTAGGACAAGATGTGAAAGACTGTAATTGCAACTGGCAGGAAAATAATTTTCGGGGTCTATTTTTTGTCCTTTGCTTAGGGTTTTTATACTTTGATCCAACTCTAATTGACTATGACAGGTGATGGTAGAGATGAAGACCATCAATAATTTCTAATGTCAGTGATGTCCAATAAATAAAGGCAGGGGACTGTCATGTATTACTGAAAACATCCATATCAGCACTGTGAACAGAGAGAGCATCAAGAAGAATACCATTGGTGTTGAAGTCTTTGGTAACTATTATTGGTCAAAACATTAATGTTAAAGGGATTTTGTCAAGAGGTTCATGCTGCCCAAATCACAGGTAGCATGTACCCATGACAAGAAGCCCATTGTATTCGCAAAAGGTGCGCCATTTCAGATTAAAGACACTCTGAGGTTTGACTCAAAGCTGAACTTTGAGTCACGGGGCGGGCCGCACTAGCCTCTCCCTGTCCACTGCATGCAGAGTGACAGTTTTTTCCCAGTACACAAGCAGTAAGAGAAGCCATCAATATTCATGAAATGCAAGAGGCCAGCACAGTCCGTCCCCATGACTCAGAGTTTAGCTTAGAGTCATACATCAAAGTGTATATATTCCGAAGTGCCACAGTGTTTCAGAATAAAACAGCCACAGGGCAGCAGACTTCGTGTCATGAGTACGTGCTTACCTGTGTTTCAGGCAGCATGAAGCGGATGGCAGAATCCCTTCAAACTGGGATTTCTTTGGAGAACCGATTCTGAGGGCCCAATGTCCATTTATACACAACTTGTTTACGCCCTCTCTTAATTGGATCATAAGGTTTCCTATTATCCTGCAGGATCTATACAATAAGTTATTTTTTAATTTGAAGAAATAGATTCTAAAGGCAAGTAATTGAATCTAAAATCAGCTTCAAATGGGGTTGTCTTTTGCTGGACTTTTTGAACCCATTATTGTATCAGGACTGGAAGCTCGATAAAGATCCTTTGGTGCCGGTCTACGGCAAGACTAGTGGAATTTTACTAAGAATTCTGGAAACTGAAGATATTAGAAATGTATTTATAGTGTTTCTACCTGCCTTTTGAAACAGGGTGCTTTATTTTCTGCAACAGATGCAGAAGAGCTTAGCTTGTCAGATACAACTGGAGAACATTTGCAGTTTTTCTAACTCCACATGACATGTATATCTGTGATTTGACAAGAGTTGTTATGACGCACTACCAATGCCACATAATAGATTTAAATGAGACACTCACCTCACTATATATGTATGGAGTAAGTTTCAATAAGCTGTAAATACTCCTTATTACAATTATGAATTCCCTCTGTAATAACTTGTGACATTTCAATGTGTTTTTTATGCATAGTATTAAAAAGTATGTCCTCTATCTGCATGCAATCTGAGAGGTACATTGATTAAAGAGGTTTTTCAGGACTGAACTGTTGACTCAACTATATCTGCAAAATAGGTCACCCAGAGTTGTTCACTGGTGGTCTGCCACCCAGGACTCCCGCTGATCAGCTGATATCCGAGCCATATGGTACTAAACATACAACCTAGTAGACCGATATTGCAGTGGCCTGAGAAGGTATTGCAAGTACAGTTCCTAGTCAAATGAATTAGATAAGGAAATATCATTCTTATAGCTTTTGCTGACAATCAATTGCCAATACCTATTCTCCTTTTAATATGTATATCTAGTCAGTATTCACCTTTAACCAAAATAATAAAATGTGGGTAAAAATTAGAGATGAGCGAACACCAAAATGTTCGGGTGTTCGTTATTCGGAACGAACTTCCCGTGATGCTCGAGGGTTCGTTTCGAACAACGAACCCCATTGAAGTCAATGGGCGACCAGAACATTTTTGTATTTCGCTGATGCTCGCTAAGGTTTTCATGTGTGAAAATCTGGGCAATTCAGGAAAGTGATGGGAATGACACAGTGACGGATAGGGCAGGCGAGGGGCTACGTGTTGGGCTGCATCTCAAGTTCACAGGTCCCACTATTAAGCCACAATACCGGCAAGAGTGCCCCCCCCCCCCCCTCCCAACAACTTTTACTTCTGAAAAGCCCTCATTAGCATGGCATACCTTTGCTAAGCACCACACTACCTCCAACAAAGCACAATCACTGCCTGCATGACACTCCACTGACACTTCTCCTGGGTTACATGCTGCCCAACCCCCCCTCCCCCCCACAGCGCACACCAAAGTGTCCCTGCGCAGTCTTCAGCTGCCCTCATGCCACACCACGCTCATGTCTATTTAGAATTGCGTCTGCCATGACGAGGGACCGCAGGCACACACTGCAGAGGTTGGCACGGCTAGGCAGCGACCCTCTTTAAAAGTGGCGGAGCGATAGCCCACAATGCTGTACAGAAGCAATGATAAATAGAATCCTGTGCCACCGCCATCAGGAGCTGCACACGTGGGCATAGCAATGGGGAACCTATGTGCCACACACTATTCATTCTGTCAAGGTGTCTGCATGCCCCAGTCAGACCGGGCTTTTTAATTCATAGACACAGGCAGGTACAACTCCCTAATGTGAAGTCCCTGTCGACCCACAGCATGGGTGGCTCCCTGGAACCCACCGGCGGTACACAGAAATATCCCATTGCATTGCCCAACACAGCTGAGGTAGTAATGTTGTGCTTAACCCTTTCCAATCCAATTTGTATATGGATTTCCTAGGGGGCTTACTCTTTTTCTGCCGTTATACAACGGCGCTATATGCTGGCTAAAGCCAGTACTGCATGAGCTGACACGTAGGATAGGCTCCGACAGCAGAGAGGCTGGCAATATACAGTAAGAGAACCCCGACGGACGTCTACCAACAACGGAGCTGTACAGCCTTAAACCCTAATGTCTTCACAGGTCACACAGTGGACTGGAAAGGGTTAATGCAGGTGGGCTTCGGCCCACACTGCATGCCCCAGTCAGACTGGGGTTCTTTACAAGTGGACACATGTAGGTTAAACTCCCTGTGGACCCACTGCCTGGGTGGGTGCCAGGAAGCCACCGGCGGTACATAGAAATATCCCATTGCATTGCCCAACACAGCTGAGGTAGTAATGTCGTGCGTAATACAGGTGGGCTTCGGCCCACACTGCATGCCCCAGTCAGACGGGTTCTTTAGAAGTGTACAGATGTATTAAAAACTCAGTGTGCACCTACAGCATGGGTGGCTCCCTGGAACCCACCGGCGGTACACAAAAATATCCCATTGCATTGCCCAACACAGCTGAGGTAGTAATGTCGTGCTTAATGCAGGTGGGCTTCGGCCCACACTGCATGCCCCAGTCAGACTGGGGTTCTTTACAAGTGGACACATGTAGGTTAAACTCCCTGTGGACCCACTGCCTGGGTGGGTGCCAGGAAGCCACCGGCGGTACATAGAAATATCCCATTGCATTGCCCAACACAGCTGAGGTAGTAATGTCGTGCGTAATACAGGTGTGCTTCGGCCCACACTGCATGCCCCAGTCAGACGGGTTCTTTAGAAGTG
This sequence comes from Eleutherodactylus coqui, assembly GCF_035609145.1. Classification (NCBI taxonomy): domain Eukaryota; kingdom Metazoa; phylum Chordata; class Amphibia; order Anura; family Eleutherodactylidae; genus Eleutherodactylus; species Eleutherodactylus coqui. Next base: position 80,843,337 of record NC_089839.1, read on the forward strand.
TACAGATGTATTAAAAACTCAGTGTGCACCTACAGCATGGGTGGCTCCCTGGAACCCACCGGCGGTACATAAAAATATCCCATTGCATTGCCCAACACAGCGGAGGTAACGTCAGCTGTAATGCAGGTGGGCTAAAAATTAATTTGATTACACTGTAGGCGAGGGCCCACAAAAATTGCTGTATCAACAGTACTAATGTACATCCCAAAAATTGGCCATGGCCAGCCAAGAGGGCAGGTGAAACCCATTAATCGCTTTGGTTAATGTGGCTTAAGTGGTAACTAGGCCTGGAGGCAGCCCAGTGTAACGAAAAATTGGTTCAAGTTAAAGTTCCAATGCTTTTAAGCGCATTGAAACTTATAAAAATTGTTCTGAAAAATTATTTGAGTGAGCCTTGTGGCCCTAAGAAAAATTGCCCGTTCAGCGTGATTACGTGAGGTTTCAGGAGGAGGAGCAGGAGAAGGAGGAGGAGGAATATTAGACACAGATTGATGAAGCAGAAATGTCCCCGTTTTGGATGGTGAGAGAGAACGTAGCTTCCATCCGCGGGTGCAGCCTACGTATTGCTTACGTATCGCTGCTGTCCGCTGGTGGAGAACAGAAGTCTGGGGAAATCCAGCCTTTGTTCATCTTGATGAGTGTTAGCCTGTCGGCACTGTCGGTTGACAAGCGGCTACGCTTATCTGTGATGATTCCCCCAGCCGCACTAAACACCCTCTCCGACAACACGCTAGCCGCAGGACAAGCAAGCACCTCCAGGGCATACAGCGCTAGTTCAGGCCACATGTCCAGCTTCGACACCCAGTAGTTGTAGGGGGCAGAGGCGTCACCAAGGATGGTCGTGCGATCCGCTACGTACTCCCTCACCATCCTTTTACAGTGCTCCCGCCGACTCAGCCGTGACTGGGGAGCGGTGACACAGTCTTGGTGGGGAGCCATAAAGCTGGCCAGGCCCTTAAAGACTGTTGCACTGCCTGGGATGTACATGCTGCTCGATCTACGCACATCCCCTGCTACCTGGCCCTCGGTACTGCGCCTTCTGCCACTAGCGCTGTCGGCTGGGAATTTTACCATCAGCTTGTCCGCAAGGGTCCTGTGGTATAGCAACACTCTCGAACCCCTTTCCTCTTCGGGAATCAGAGTGGGCAGGTTCTCCTTATACCGTGGATCGAGCAGTGTGTACACCCAGTAATCCGTAGTGGCCAGAATGCGTGCAACGCGAGGGTCACGAGAAAGGCATCCTAACATGAAGTCAGCCATGTGTGCCAGGGTACCTGTACGCAACACATGGCTGTCTTCACTAGGAAGATCACTTTCAGGATCCTCCTCCTCCTCCTCCTCCTCCTCAGGCCATACACGCTGAAAGGATGACAGGCAATCAGCCGGTGTACCGTCAGCAGCGGCCCAAGCTGTCTCTTCCCCCTCCTCCTCATCCTCCTCATGCTCCTCCTCCTCCTCCTGTACGCGCTGAGAAATAGACAGGAGGGTGCCCTGACTATCCAGCGGCATACTGTCTTCCCCCGCCCCCGTTTCCGAGCGCAAAGCAGCTGCCTTTATGGTTTGCAGGGAATTTCTCAAGATGCACAGCAGAGGAATGGTGACGCTAATGATTGTAGCATCGCCGCTCACCACCTGGGTAGACTCCTCAAAATTACCAAGGACATGGCAGATGTCTGCCAACCAGGCCCACTCTTCTGAAAGGAATTGAGGAGGCTGACTCCCACTGCGCCGCCCATGTTGGAGTTGGTATTCGACTATAGCTCTACGTTGTTCATAGAGCCTGGCCAACATGTGGAGCGTAGAGTTCCACCGTGTGGGCACGTCGCACAGCAGTCGGTGCACTGGCAGCTTAAAGTGATGTTGCAGGGTGCGCAGGGTGGCAGCGTCCGTGTGGGACTTGCGGAAATGTGCGCAGAGCCGGCGCGCCTTTACGAGCAGGTCTGACAAGCGTGGGTAGCTTTTCAGAAACCGCTGAACCACCAAATTAAAGACGTGGGCCAGGCATGGCACGTGCGTGAGGCTGCCAAGCTGCAGAGCCGCCACCAGGTTACGGCCGTTGTCACACACGACCATGCCCGGTTGGAGGCTCAGCGGCGCAAGCCAGCGGTCGGTCTGCTGTGTCAGACCCTGCAGCAGTTCGTGGGCCGTGTGCCTCTTATCGCCTAAGCTGAGTAGTTTCAGCACGGCCTGCTGACGCTTGCCCACCGCTGTGCTGCCACACCGCGCGACACCGACTGCTGGCGACATGCTGCTGCTAACACATCTTGATTGCGAGACAGAGGAGGAGGAGGAGGAGGAGGAGGGTGCTTTAGTGGAGGAAGCATACACCTCCGCAGATACCACGCTGAACGGTGCGCTGAACTACACTGCTGGATGGGGCCGAGGACAGCGGAGATGAGGGTGTGGGTGCAGGCCATGAGGCGGTAGTGCCTGTGTCCTGAGAGGGGGGTTGCATCTCAGTGGCAGGTTGGGGCACAGGGGGAGAGGCAGGGGTGCAAACCGGAGGCGGTGAACGGCCTTCGTCCAACCTTGTGGGGTGCTTGGCCATCATATGTCTGCGCATGGTGGTGGTGGTGAGGCTGTTGGTGTTGGCTCCCCGGCTGAGCTTTGCGCAACAAAGGTTGCACACCACTGTTCGTCGGTCGTCAGGCGTCTCTGTGAAAAACTGCCAGACCTTAGAGCACCTCGGCCTCTGCAGGGTGGCATGGCACGAGGGGGCGCTTTGGGAAACACTTGGTGGATTATTCGGTCTGGCCCTGCCTCTACCCCTGGACACCGCACTGCCTCTTGCAACCTGCCCTGCTGATGCCCTTGACTCCCCCTCTGAAGACCTGTCCTCCTGAGTAAGCGTTGCACACCAGGTGGGGTCAGTCACCTCATCGTCCTGCTGCTCTTCCTCCGAATCCTCTGTGCGCTGCTCCCTTGGACTTACTGCCCTTACTACTACCTCACTGCAAGACAACTGTGTCTGATCGTCATCATCCTCCTCACCCACAGAAAGTTGTTGAGACAGTTGGCGGAAGTCCCCAGCCTCTTCCCTCGGACCCCGGGAACTTTCGAATGGTTGGGCATCAGTGACGATAAACTCCTCTGGTGGGAGAGGAACCGCTGCTGCCCAATCTAAGCAGGGGCCCGAGAACAGTTCCTGGGAGTGTTCCCGCTCCTGAGCAGGTGTCATTGTAGTGGAGTGAGGAGGCTGGGAGGAAGGAGGAGCAGCAGACAGAGGATTCGGATTTGCAGCAGTGGACGGCGCAGAACTGCCTGTTGACGATAGGTTGCTCGAAGCACTTTCTGCCATCCAGGACAGGACCTGCTCACACTGCTCATTTTCTAATAACCGTCTCCCGCGTGGACCCATTAATTGGGCGATGAATGTGGGGACGCCAGAAACGTGCCTCTCTCCTAATCGCGCAGCAGTCGGCTGCGACACACCGGGATCAGGAGCTCGGGCTGTGCCCACACCCTGACTTGGCCCTCCGCGTCCTCGGCCGCGTCCACGTCCTCTAGGCCTACCCCTACCCCTCAGCATGCTGTATTACCAGTGATTTGATTTAACAGGCAGGAAATAAATTGGCGCAAGACTGCAGGCCAAATATAATTTTTGCCCTTTTGGGAAAACGAAAGGCCCCACTGCCTCTAGTGAATGAATAATCTAAGTTTAATAACTGTGCTGTGTCCCTGCTTATGTGTCACAGAACGTGAGGGTAGCAGAGTTATTATAACTCTGGCAGAGCAGGTATTTTTTTTCCCAATTAAGGAAAGCAAATGGCGAAGCCAGCAGTAAAGCGTAGCTGGGTGCGTATGATTTAGCAATGTTTTTCACGCAGCTCACACGTGTCCACCGCCCGTAAGGACGGACACAGGCTGGACAAATAGATTTGTTTTCAGTTTTTTCCCACCAAAAGGCAGCACTGCGTATATTCAATGAACATGAGAAGTGTAATAACTGTGCTGTGTCCCTGCTTATGTGTCACAGAACGTGAGGGTAGCAGAGTTATTATAACTCTGGCAGAGCAGGTATTTTTTTTCCCAATTAAGGAAAGCAAATGGCGAAGCCAGCAGTAAAGCGTAGCTGGGTGCGTATGATTTAGCAATGTTTTTCACGCAGCTCACACGTGTCCACAGGCGTTAGGACGGACAGAGGCTGGACAAATAGATTTGTTTTCAGTTTTTTCCCACCAAAAGGCAGCACTGCGTATATTCAATGAACATGAGAAGTGTAATAACTGTGCTGTGTCCCTGCTTATGTGTCACAGAACGTGAGGGTAGCAGAGTTATTATAACTCTGGCAGAGCAGGTATTTTTTTTCCCAATTAAGGAAAGCAAATGGCGAAGCCAGCAGTAAAGCGTAGCTGGGTGCGTATGATTTAGCAATGTTTTTCACGCAGCTCACACGTGTCCACCGCCCGTAAGGACGGACACAGGCTGGACAAATAGATTTGTTTTCAGTTTTTTCCCACCAAAAGGCAGCACTGCGTATATTCAATGAACATGAGAAGTGTAATAACTGTGCTGTGTCCCTGCTTATGTGTCACAGAACGTGAGGGTAGCAGAGTTATTATAACTCTGGCAGAGCAGGTATTTTTTTTCCCAATTAAGGAAAGCAAATGGCGAAGCCAGCAGTAAAGCGTAGCTGGGTGCGTATGATTTAGCAATGTTTTTCACGCAGCTCACACGTGTCCACCGCCCGTAAGGACGGACACAGGCTGGACAAATAGATTTGTTTTCAGTTTTTTCCCACCAAAAGGCAGCACTGCGTATATTCAATGAACATGAGAAGTGTAATAACTGTGCTGTGTCCCTGCTTATGTGTCACAGAACGTGAGGGTAGCAGAGTTATTATAACTCTGGCAGAGCAGGTATTTTTTTTCCCAATTAAGGAAAGCAAATGGCGAAGCCAGCAGTAAAGCGTAGCTGGGTGCGTATGATTTAGCAATGTTTTTCACGCAGCTCACACGTGTCCACCGCCCGTAAGGACGGACACAGGCTGGACAAATAGATTTGTTTTCAGTTTTTTCCCACCAAAAGGCAGCACTGCGTATATTCAATGAACATGAGAAGTGTAATAACTGTGCTGTGTCCCTGCTTATGTGTCACAGAACGTGAGGGTAGCAGAGTTATTATAACTCTGGCAGAGCAGGTATTTTTTTTCCCAATTAAGGAAAGCAAATGGCGAAGCCAGCAGTAAAGCGTAGCTGGGTGCGTATGATTTAGCAATGTTTTTCACGCAGCTCACACGTGTCCACCGCCCGTAAGGACGGACAGAGGCTGGACAAATAGATTTGTTTTCAGTTTTTTCCCACCAACAGGCAGCACTGCGTATATTCTATGAATAATAACTGTGTTGTGGCCCTGCCTATACAATTCTTTCCCTGCAGTATCAATGGAGGGTGGAATGCTCTGCAGAGGCGATTTTGAGAAGCCCAAAAAAAATGCAGCACAGCTAACAGCAGCCTGGACAGTACTGCACACGGATAAATATGGCCCTAGAAAGGACCGTTGAGGTTCTTGAAGGCTACACTCACTCCTAACACTCTCCCTGCCTATGCAGCACTTCTGTCCCTAATGCCAGGTGCAACGCTCTGCAGAGCCGATTTTGAGAAAAAAAAAATTCCACTGCTAACAGCAGCCAACACACAGCTATCAGTGGCCCTAATAAGGACCTTTGGGGGGTCTTGAAGCCTACACTAACTACCAATTCTTTCCCTACAGCAGCTCCGGTATAAACAGCACTGTCCCTCATCTAACTCACACGGCATCTGAGGCGAGCCGCGGGAGGGGCCGACTTTTATATTAGGCGAACACCTGATCTCGCCAGCCACTCACAGCAGGGGGGTGGTATAGGGCTTAAACGTTGCAGGGGGAAGTTGTAATGCCTTCCCTGTCTTTCAATTGGCCAGAAAAGCGCGCTAACGTCTCAGGGAAGGAAGTGAAAGTAACCAGAACACCGCATGGTGTTCGTTACGAATAACGAACATCCCGAACACCCTAATATTCGCACGAATATCAAGCTCGGACGAACGCGTTCGCTCATCTCTAGTAAAAATGTGTTCATTATATTAACTAATCAACGGCAGGCCAATAGCATGTAAGGTGATTCTTGTTCGCAGTTAGCCAGAATTTTACATGCAGACCTTTTTCTTCTGGTATTTTGAGCCATATCTGTGATGGAACCAACGCAGATGTAAAGCCAGCCTTACACACTCAAATCAGTCTTGTACGTATGTTTATTTCAATAGATAGAATGATATGTCACTGCCAGAAACTTCCTATCAAGTTTAACTTTTCGAATCCAATTTTGCATCAGGGTTTCCTAGGTACCTTACTCTTTCTGTCGTTATACAACGGCGACATTTGCTGGATAAAGCCAGTACTGCCGTATGTGATGCACCGCAGAGGCACCGGCAATATACCTCAAGAATACCTTTTCGAACGTCTTCCGACATCGGAACTGTACAAGCTTATATCAGAATGTCGGAACACATCTTACAATGGATTGGAAAGGGTTAACGTTAAATCACTTAAATTTATAAATAATTTAATTTCCCCAAACCAAGTTCACTAATTGAAGACTTTATATCTACATCTCCTTTGTTCAGGTCCGAAAGTCACTTCAAATACAATCAAATAGTAAGTCTGTAACGTGTAATGTGGAAATTACAAACTTTCATTAAATCGCAGAAAAGCCCACTTAAAGAGTAAAATTCCTTTCATCTCATGGATATATATTTGGTCAAGATGACCCTATTGCAAAGTTCTTACATGGCTGTATGATTACCTTGTACCTGTGCAATGCTCCCCCATTTAGCAGTTTGTCTGTCTGCCTGCGGAGGGATGTAGTGCCTTTACCTGCCCTTACATGTTGTATTAGTATGTTGGTAAGTATATTCTGTGATTTTTATCCCTTTCTCTGTGAATTGGCTGTATACTTCTCTTTGAAGTTGCAGGCAATTAAATGACTGCTGAAGAACAAGATGTTCAGTACATCAGTGTAAAGTACACAATTCTTTATCAGACAGGTCCATAAAGTTGAAAAGATAACAACAAAAAATATTTAGATGTTTTATGTCTACCAGCCATTACTCATCATGCACAGTAAGGATAGCATGCCGCCAAAAGAATCTATGTGATGTTAAAGGGGTTATGTAAGGACATTCTTTTCTTTTCAAACTGTCCCAGCCTGCTCTACAAATACTCACCTTCCCTGCAGGTTCAGCTTTGTTAGCGGCCGATCCTCGCTGGTTATTTCTGGGGGGCATGGAGGTCATGATGACAACATCCTAAAAAAGACCATGTGACCGTTTCAGCCACTCACAGGCCTTCTTTAGCCAATGATTAGCTGCAGCATTCACATGACCTGAAATCATGTCATCACTTTTGTCCTGGAAGTGAAGATCAATAGGGATCGAGCAGTGGCAAAAGAAAGGATGAGTATGTGTTCTGTTATGTTACTAGAGCAGGCTGAGACAGTTTTGAAAGAAAAGAGTGTTTCCGGATGACCTCTTTAAAGGATTTCTCCAGTCTTGGGACTGGAGATAGGGAGTAATATTACTGCACTTCTGCCATGGAAGTATGAATTCACTTCAGGCTTACACGATGTTGCAGGATATGCCAGCTCTAGAAACAAGTTAAGAAAGGACATGTCTGTATTTAGTGGTTACTTTAACCTGCTGTAGCTCAGGCTAGATTGCAGCTAGAGATTCTTGGCTTTAGCAAAAGACTAAAATCACAGCTCTAGCCATGATCTAGAAGCTGGGGCTTTTAGTAGCAGCTCCCTCGGTAGTAATTCTGCTAGATCAGGTAAACGGTATTGTCTTTCTTCTATTGCCTGGGATGATCAATTAGGTGGGTTAACTTTGCATAATGTGTTATGCCTGAAAAAATTCTTTAAAAATTGCTAATTATTATTGATGTAAAGATGAGAATAAACATTTTCCACCTAGAAGCTCCAGTGATACTGTGATCTTCTTATGACTTTTCGATATATAAACCAACCACTCTGATCCCAGTGCGAACGGAATGAAATAACAGTAATCATTAAAGAAGACCTGTCATCTCTCCTGAAATGTCTGGCTTTGTAAATCCTTGTACTCCCTATAATATAAAAAAAGTTCTTAAAACTCGTGTTGTACTGTTTCTCTGTTATTCCTGCTAGAAAGAACTGAATAAATAATCATCCGAGCACTGCTACATATATGCATGTGGGGGGTCCAAACACTCTCATATTGTCATATTGTCCGCTTTGTCAATATATATATATATATATATATATATATATATATATTTACTTTGCGCACACACCCACATTATGTATCTTTCCCCCACCATAGCACCACAATATCCCCTATAGATACACCTGTGGCTGTGTCCCTATACAGTCAGCCATGTTTGGACAATGTGAGAGTGTATGGGGACAACCCCCCCCCCACACACACACACATACACACACACACATACATACATGTGGCAATGCTCAGTTGACTATTTATTTAATCATTTCTAGGAGTAATAACAGAGGAACAGCACAACATATGGTTGTGAGGGAAGAGATGTATACTTATGGGGTATACATTCTGTGAGAAATACGATATTGTGGTAATGTGGTGGCTGGGTATACATAATGTTGGGGGACGCTGCAAAATATACATTTAGTGGGGATATGCCATTCTGTGGGGGTATATGTACTCTGAAATAAATATATATATATAAGTTGTGTGAGGTACTATATGTCCTATCTCTCATGGCTACTCCTTGAGGTGAGCTAGCTGGTAGGAAATCTTCAAAGCAGTGTTGTTTTGGAAAAAGTATGGAAAAAATGTCAGACACTGACTTACATGGTAGCCATCTACAGGCGTTACTAGAGGAACAGTCCGGGAGGAAAGTTATTTACTAGATGTAATTAGGAAACAGAAAAACCTTTTAAAAATTGTTGAAAACATGTAGAAGAGGAATCAATGACAATTTACAAGATATGTATCTATTTTTATAGGCAGATGCCTATTTTATTACATTTTGATGCAAGTCCAAAGCTCCACATATTTTATATCCATTGTCACAAAAAAAACCCCTGCTACTTACATGATGAAAGTACTTGATTGGATTGTTCAAAAACCAAAATGGCAGGACCATACTCAATGTATATGCAGATTGTAAACTATGTATATCTTTGATGAAAGCACAATGTCAATGGCATAAATTGAGTGTAAATTCTGTGCTAGTACATTCTATCATCAATCTTTTCTGCATGTGCATCAAGTAATCTTCTAAAGTTTATTACCAAAATCACTGGAGTATTACTAATGAAATCAACCATTTTGCTTGAACTCACTCAATATATTTTATAAACTGTAAAATTTGTTGCTTAACCCATTTATGGCATGAGTCACTGAAAAAGGTGTAGGCCACTCTCACACAAGCACTTTTTACTGCCGCGGTAATCACTGTATAACACTCCCATTAATTTCAATGCGGCCTCGCAGATGTGCACTTGAACGCTGTCTGCTCTATTTTTCCACTTTTAGTGCACCTCATCAACCATCACAATGATCGAGAGCGCTGAATCCCACCGATGTCTACAGGATCCTGCGGCTGAAAAGAAAAGCAAAATCATGGCAACACACTGCAATCAAAATTGCGGTGTTTTGCCTAGCGCCTGCGTGAGAGCGGCCTTAGAAAGGTTTACTGTTTCTACCTGATAGTAGATCTTCAATGTACAAATTCAATCCCATAAATTACCAAAAAGAATAGAGAAAAATAGAAAACGGAAAGAGGAAATTCCTCTGGCCTTCGTTGGGTAAATGGGGACCTATGTACGCATTGGACAAATGGGGGACAGAAACCACCATTACTCAAATACCATTGGTTAGAATGTAAATCTGAAGAAAAGTTGTGAAAATTAATAGAGATGAGCGAACGTACTCGGTAAAGCACTACTCGTCCGAGTAATGTGCTTTATCCGAGTACCTCCCCGCTCGTTCTGAAAGATTCGGGGAGCGCCGCTGCTGACAGGTGAGTTGCGGCGGGGAGCAGGGGAGAGCGGGCGGGAGAGGAGGAGAGAGAGATCTCCCCTCCGTTCCTCCCCGCTCTCCCCTGCAGCTCCCCACTCCGCGGCGCTCCCCGAATCTTTCAGGACGAGCGGGGAGGTACTCGGATAAAGCACATTACTCGGACGAGTAGTGCTTTACCGAGTACGTTCACTCATCTCTAAAAATTAAGATAAAAGTGCATTTTGAGGAAATTAAATATATAAAATACAAACCGGAACTCCATCTGCGGGGGACAGAGATATCAATGGCCTAGACTGCCAGAACTCTTGGAGCTGAAAGACCAATTGTCAGCAGAAGGGGAGGTTGTTCTACATCCTTAGTCTCTAGACCACCTAGACCTCCTCAAGCTCCCATATACCTAAGAATGAAGATAAAATCATCCACGACTATGGAGGGAAGAACTGTGTGCAGTCACGCTAAACAGCACTTTGGGAGGTAGAACCAGAAGAACTGTGTCTACTATGCCAAGAGCACCTGTGGCAAATGTCTGAGGGTGTCTGAGGTCTAGTGGTAGGTAGCTATGAGCCTGACAGGGTCTTGGCAGGTGGGTGGGCAGCAGGTGATAATAGGTGCTTTTGAGCATAAAAGAAATGAGGATCCATATCAGGCATTGTTTGAGCCTAATGAGAAACTATGAGAAACTTCCTGCTGTGAGGCAGGTGGAGTTTCATGCTGGACAGAAGGTACTTGACTTACACTGGTAGAGAAGGACTTACTACCACTAGATGCTTGGACAGCCATGCTGACAGGGACAGTGGCTAATGCAGGGTTGCATGGCAATGAGAGAGTCCACAATTTAAAGCACACTAGCTGTGGGGGAAGGAGTGTGATAGTACAAGACACCAATAGTGGGATAGTAGGAAATTGCCGGAAGATTGCCAAGCTGTGCCACAGCGCTTCTGCTGTTAAGAGCGCCTGCCAATGGAGAAGGAAACAACAATAATGACTGTAAGAAGGAAGCACTGCCATCGGCTATGTCGCCTCCGGGATGCATAAATGTTGGGGCTCAAGCTACATGGCAGGATAAAGAATATAACTGACCGCACTTGCACCCTAGGGGAATGCACAGCAGCAACTCGAAACAAAGAGAAGGACAGAGTAGCAGCACCAGCCTGAGACAGAGCATGGGTATGCCACCCAGTTCCTTCATCCTTTCTAGCCCTTAGGGAATAGATGAGTGCCTGTCCACTGTCAACCCGCAGTCAGGAGATGTCACACTTACAAGTGTTGCTGCGGGCATGATGATATATATTGAATATTCTGTTCTACCGCTTGCACAGAGCAGTAAATTGCACATTTTGCTGTATAACACAAACAAATTAAAATAAATGAAAACGATGCAGGATATACAAACACATATAACACTCCTGACATATTAATTTAAAAAGTCAGAAAAACTCACTTGATGCGCTCCATCCAACTGTATCAACAAGTGAAAATCTTACTTGATGTGGGGAGCCTTGGACTCCTGGCACCCCAATATCCAAAGAGGCAGGGAAATTCCAACGATGCAGGGATATACTTCATAAAACAATTTATTATACACACACAAAGGTAGATATCGCAACGCGTTTCGGCTTTTTGTAAGCCTTTTTCAAGCATCAATTGGCTCAGGGGCAGCTCTCCTGCCCCTGAGCCAATCAGAGGCAGCCCTCACTCACCCATTCATGAATTCATGAATGGGTGTGAGTGAGGGCTGGCCTCTGATTGGTCAGGCTGTGACCATTCAGAGGCATCTTATTCAGCAGGCGGGGATTTTAAATCCCCGGCTGCTGAATACTACTAACAGCTGTTCAGAGCAGTTCAGGAGAACTGCAGCCTGCCGCGCTGAACTCCGTCTGTCGGCACCAGGTGAGTATATATATATTTTTTATTTTTACACATTTCTGGATGAATTGCAGGAAAGGGCTTATATATTTAACCCCTTTCCGACAATTCATCCCGCGATCGCCGGCAGCCCATTGCATTCAGTGGAGTCGGCTGTATTGACGGCTCCATTGAATTCAATGGGCTAACATCGTTCTTCTCTGCCACAGCTGTTACAGCTGTGGCAGAGGAGAACTTGCTGTGTCGTTCCCATCATTTTCTTGAATTGCCAAGATTTTCACACATGAAAACCTTAGCGAGCATCGGCGAAATACAAAAATGTTCCGGTCGCCCATTGACTTCAATGGGGTTCGTTATTCGAAACGAACACCCGAACATCGCGGGAAGTTCGTTTCGAATAACGCGAACCCGAACATTTTGGTGTTCGCTCATCTTTAATTATAATGCTTAGCTTTTTGTTAGGGAGAAGGACATGGCAACAGAATCAAGCTTTCCAAATAGAGAGGATACCAGAACTATAATTACTATATAGATAAGACAGAGAAGGCATTTCACGCATTAATTATATATATTAGTTTGTGAAATGTATGTATTTAAAAGGTCCTTAGTGTATGTATTTATAAAACTGTGCTTATGCATATATAAAGCAGTTTTCATACAGTGATTTTCGCTATGATGTTGGATTCCGTCAAGGTGTAGAGAACGGCATTGTGACAGAACCCCTAAATGGAACCATTCACTGTCATTAGTGAAACAAACATACAGTATCTTTGTATCCATTTACCAAGAGTTCCGTTTTTTACCATTTTATTTGGAATAAAGACCAGTGCAGTCAATTACGTTATTCTATACTCCAAATATAACAGAAATAAATGGAACCCTTGTCCAATGGACACCAAAGTTAAGTTTGTTTCACTCATACTGTATCTATATCATAAGTAGAGATGAGCGAACACCAAAATGTTCGGGTGTTCGTTATTCGAAACGAACTTCCCGCGATGTTCGAGGGTTCGTTTCGAATAACGAACCCCATTGAAGTCAATGGGCGACCAGAACATTTTTGTATTTCGCCGATGCTCGCTAAGGTTTTCATGTGTGAAAATCTGGGCAATTCAAGAAAGTGATGGGAACGACACAGCAACGGATAGGGCAGGCGAGGGGCTACATGTTGGGCTGCATCTCAAGTTCACAGGTCCCACTATTAAGCCACAATAGCGGCAAGAGTGGGCCCCCCCCCTCCCAACAACTTTTACTTCTGAAAAGCCATCATTAGCATGGCATACCTTTGCTAAGCACCACACTACCTCCAACAAAGCACAATCACCGCCTGCATGACACTCCACTGCCACTTCTACTGGGTTACATGCTGCCCAACCGCCCCCCCCCCACAGCGCACACCAAAGTGTCCCTGCGCAGCCTTCAGCTGCCCTCATGCCACACCACCCTCATGTCTATTTAGAAGTGCGTCTGCCATGAGGAGGAACCACAGGCACACACTGCAGAGGTTGGCATGGCTAGGCAGCGACCCTCTTTAAAAGGGGCGGGGCGATAGCCCACAATGCTGTACAGAAGCAATGAGAAATAGAATCCTGTGCCACCGCCATCAGGAGCTGCACACGTGGGCATAGCAATGGGGAACCTATGTGCCACACACTATTCATTCTGTCAAGGTGTCTGCATGCCCCAGTTAGACCGGGCTTTTTAATTCATAGACACAGGCAGGTACAACTCCCTATTGTGAAGTCCCTGTCGACCGACAGCATGGGTGGCTCCCTGGAACCCACCGGCGGTACACAAAAATATCCCATTGCATTGCCCAACACAGCTGAGGTAGTAATGTCGTGCGTAATACAGGTGGGCTTCGGCCCACACTGCATGCCCCAGTCAGACTGGGGTTCTTTACAAGTGGACACATGTAGGTTACACTCCGTGTGCACCTACAGCATGGGTGGGTGCCAGGAAGCCACCGGCGGTACATAGAAATATCCCATTGCATTGCCCAACACAGCTGAGGTAGTAATGTCGTGCGTAATACAGGTGGGCTTCGGCCCACACTGCATGCCCCAGTCAGACTGGGGTTCTTTACAAGTGGACACATGTAGGTTACACTGCGTGTGCACCTACAGCATGGGTGGCTCCCTGGAACCCACCGGCGGTACACAAAAATATCCTATTGCATTGCCCAACACAGCTGAGGTAGTAATGTCGTGCGTAATACAGGTGGGCTTCGGCCCACACTGCATGCCCCAGTCAGACTGGGGTTCTTTAGAAGTGGACACATGTAGGTTAAACTCCCTGTGGACCCACAGCATGGGTGGGTGCCAGGAAGCCACCGGCGGTACATAGAAATATCCCATTGCATTGCCCAACACAGCTGAGGTAGTAATGTCGTGCGTAATACAGGTGGGCTTCGGCCCACACTGCATGCCCCAGTCAGACTGGGGTTCTTTACAAGTGGACACATGTAGGTTACACTCCGTGTGCACCTACAGCATGGGTGGGTGCCAGGAAGCCACCGGCGGTACATAGAAATATCCCATTGCATTGCCCAACACAGCTGAGGTAGTAATGTCGTGCGTAATACAGGTGGGCTTCGGCCCACACTGCATGCCCCAGTCAGACTGGGGTTCTTTACAAGTGGACACATGTAGGTTACACTCCGTGTGCACCTACAGCATGGGTGGCTCCCTGGAACCCACCGGCGGTACACAAAAATATCCCATTGCATTGCCCAACACAGCTGAGGTAGTAATGTCGTGCGTAATACAGGTGGGCTTCGGCCCACACTGCATGCCCCAGTCAGACTGGGGTTCTTTAGAAGTGGACACATGTAGGTTAAACTCCCTGTGGACCCACAGCATGGGTGGGTGCCAGGAAGCCACCGGCGGTACATAAATATATCCCATTGCATTGCCCAACACAGCTGAGGTAACGTCAGCTGGAATGCAGGTGGGCTAAAAATTAATTTGATTACACTGTAGGCGAGGGCCCACAAAAATTGCTGTATCAACAGTACTAATGTACATCCCAAAAATTGGCCATGGCCAGCCAAGAGGGCAGGTGAAACCCATTAATCGCTTTGGTTAATGTGGCTTAATTTGTAACTAGACCTGGAGGCAGCCCAGTGTAACGAAAAATTGCTTCAAGTTACAGTTCCAATGCTTTTAAGCGCATTGAAACTTTTAAAAATTGTTTAGAAAAATTATTTGAGTGAGCCTTGTGGCCCTAAGAAAAATTGCCCGTTCAGCGTGATTACGTGAGGTTTCAGGAGGAGTAGCAGGAGGAGGAGGAGGAGGAATATTAGACACAGATTGATGAAGCAGAAATGTCCCCGTTTTGGATGGTGAGAGAGAACGTAGCTTCCATCCGCGGGTGCAGCCTATGTATTGCTTACGTATCGCTGCTGTCCGCTGGTGGAGAAGAGAAGTCTGGCGAAATCCAGCCTTTGTTCATCTTGATGAGTGTTAGCCTGTCGGCACTGTCGGTTGACAGGCGGGTACGCTTATCTGTGATGATTCCCCCAGCCGCACTAAACACCCTCTCCGACAAGACGCTAGCCGCAGGACAAGCAAGCACCTCCAGGGCATACAGCGCTAGTTCAGGCCATGTGTCCAGCTTCGACACCCAGTAGTTGTAGGTGGCAGAGGCGTCACGGAGGACGGTCGTGCGATCGGCTACGTACTCCCTCACCATCCTTTTACAGTGCTCCCGCCGACTCAGCCTTGACTGGGGAGCGGTGACACAGTCTTGGTGGGGAGCCATAAAGCTGTCCAGGCCCTTAAAGACTGTTGCACTGCCTGGGATGTACATGCTGCTCTATCTCCGCACCTCCCCTGCTACCTTGCCCTCAGTACTGCGCCTTCTGCCACTAGCGCTGTCGGCTGGGAATTTTACCATCAGCTTCTCCGCAAGGGTCCTGTGGTATAGCAACACTCTCGAACCCCTTTCCTCTTCGGGAATGAGAGTGGGCAGGTTCTCCTTATAGCGTGGGTCGAGCAGTGTGTACACCCAGTAATCCGTCGTGGCCAGAATGCGTGCAACGCGAGGGTCACGAGAAAGGCATCCTAACATGAAGTCAGCCATGTGTGCCAGGGTACCAGTACGCAACACATGGCTATCTTCACTAGGAAGATCACTTTCAGGATCCTCCTCCTCCTCCTCAGGCCATACACGCTGAAAGGATGACAGGCAATCAGCCGGTGTACCGTCAGCAGCGGGCCAAGCTGTCTCTTCCCCCTCCTCCTCATCCTCCTCATGCTCCTCCTCCTCCTCCTGTACGTGCTGAGAAATAGACAGGAGGGTGCCCTGACTATCCAGCGGCATACTGTCTTCCCCCGCCCCCGTTTCCGAGCGCAAAGCAGCTGCCTTTATGCTTTGCAGGGAATTTCTCAAGATGCATAGCAGAGGAATGGTGACGCTAATGATTGTAGCATCGCCGCTCACCACCTGGGTAGACTCCTCAAAATTACCAAGGACATGGCAGATGTCTGCCAACCAGGCCCACTCTTCTGAAAGGAATTGAGGAGGCTGACTCCCACTGCGCCGCCCATGTTGGAGTTGGTATTCAACTATAGCTCTACGCTGTTCATAGAGCCTGGCCAACATGTGGAGCGTAGAGTTCCACCGTGTGGGCACGTCGCACAGCAGTCGGTGCACTGGCAGCTTAAAGTGATGTTGCAGGGTGCGCAGGGTGGCAGCGTCCGTGTGGGACTTGCGGAAATGTGCGCAGAGCCGGCGCGCCTTTACGAGCAGGTCTGACAAGCGTGGGTAGCTTTTCAGAAACCGCTGAACCACCAAATTAAAGACGTGGGCCAGGCATGGCACGTGCGTGAGGCTGCCGAGCTGCAGAGCCACCACCAGGTTACGGCCGTTGTCACACACGACCATGCCCGGTTGGAGGCTCAGCGGCGCAAGCCAGCGGTCGGTCTGCTGTGTCAGACCCTGCAGCAGTTCGTGGGTCGTGTGCCTCTTATCGCCTAAGCTGAGTAGTTTCAGCACGGCCTGCTGACGCTTGCCCACCGCTGTGCTGCCACACCGCGCGACACCGACTGCTGGCGACATGCTGCTGCTAACACATCTTGATTGCGAGACAGAGGAGGAGGAGGAGGAGGAGGGTGCTTTAGTGGAGGAAGCATACACCTCCGCAGATACCACCACCGAGCTGGGGCCCGCAATTCTGGGGGTGGGTAGGACGTGAGCGGTCCCAGGCTCTGACTCTGTCCCAGCCTCCACTAAATTCACCCAATGTGCCGTCAGGGAGATGTAGTGGCCCTGCCCGCCTGTGCTTGTCCACGTGTCCGTTGTTAAGTGGACCGTGGCAGTAACCGCGTTGGTGAGGGCGCGTACAATGTTGCGGGAGACGTGGTCGTGCAGGGCTGGGACGGCACATCGGGAAAAGTAGTGGCGACTGGGAACTGAGTAGCGCGGGGCCGCCGCCTCCATGATACTTTTGAAGGACTCAGTTTCCACAACCCTATACGGCAGCATCTCAAGGCTGATGAATTTTGCTATGCGGATGGTTAACGTTTGAGCGTGCGGGTGCGTGGCGGCGTACTTGCGCTTGCGCTCCAACAGTTGTGCAAGCGACGGCTGGACGGTGCGCTGAACTACACTGCTGGATGGGGCCGAGGACAGCGGAGATGAGGGTGTGGGTGCAGGCCATGAGGCGGTAGTGCCTGTGTCCTGAGAGGGGGGTTGCATCTCAGTGGCAGGTTGGGGCACAGGGGGAGAGGCCTTCGTCCCACCTTGTGGGGTGCTTGACCATCATATGTCTGCGCATGGTGGTGGTGGTGAGGCTGTTGGTGTTGGCTCCCCGGCTGAGCTTTGCGCGACAAAGGTTGCACACCACTGTTCGTCGGTCGTCAGGCGTCTCTGTGAAAAACTGCCAGACCTTAGAGCACCTCGGCCTCTGCAGGGTGGCATGGCGCGAGGGGGCGCTTTGGGAAACAGTTGGTGGATTATTCGGTCTGGCCCTGCCTCTACCCCTGGCCACCGCACTGCCTCTTGCAACCTGCCCGGCTGATGCCCTTGACTCCCCCTCTGAAGACCTGTCCTCCTGAGTAAGCGTTGCACACCAGGTGGGGTCAGTCACCTCATCGTCCTGCTGCTCTTCCTCCGAATCCTCTGTGCGCTGCTCCCTCGGACTTACTGCCCTTACTACTACCTCACTGCAAGACAACTGTGTCTGATCGTCATCGTCCTCCTCACCCACAGAAAGTTGTTGAGACAGTTGGCGGAAGTCCCCAGCCTCTTCCCCCGGACCCCGGGAACTTTCGAATGGTTGGGCATCAGTGACGATAAACTCCTCTGGTGGGAGAGGAACCGCTGCTGCCCAATCTAAGCAGGGGCCCGAGAACAGTTCCTGGGAGTGTTCCCGCTCCTGAGCAGGTGTCATTGTAGTGGAGTGAGGAGGCTGGGAGGAAGGAGGAGCAGCAGACAGAGGATTCGGATTTGCAGCAGTGGACGGCGCAGAACTGCGTGTTGACGATAGGTTGCTCGAAGCACTTTCTGCCATCCAGGACAGGACCTGCTCACACTGCTCATTTTCTAATAACCGTCTCCCGCGTGGACCCATTAATTGGGCGATGAATGTGGGGACGCCAGAAACGTGCCTCTCTCCTAATCGCGCAGCAGTCGGCTGCGACACACCTGGATCAGGAGCTCGGCCTGTGCCCACACCCTGACTTGGCCCTCCGCGTCCTCGGCCGCGTCCACGTCCTCTAGGCCTACCCCTACCCCTCAGCATGCTGTATTACCAGTGATTTGATTTCACAGGCAGGAAATAAATTGGCGCAAGACTGCAGGCCAAATATAATTTTTTCCCTTTTTTGAAAACGAAAGGCCCCACTGCCTCTAGTGAATGAATAATCTAAGTTTAATAACTGTGCTCTGGCCCTGCTAATGTGTCACAGAACGTGAGGGTAGCAGAGTTATTAACTCTGGCAGAGCAGGTATTTTTTTTCCCAATTAAGGAAAGCAAATGGCGAAGCCAGCAGTAAACCGTAGCTGGGTGCGTCTGATTTTTAAACGTTGCACACGCAGCCGACACGTGTCCACCGCCCTTAGCACGGACAGAGGCAGGACAAATAGAATTATTTTCAGTTTTTTTCCACCAAAAGGCAGCACTGCGTATATTCAATGAACATGAGAAGTTTAATAACTGTGCTGTGGCCCTGCTAATGTGTCACAGAACGTGAGGGTAGCAGAGTTATTAACTCTGGCAGAGCAGGTATTTTTTTTCCCAATTAAGGAAAGCAAATGGCGAAGCCAGCAGTAAACCGTAGCTGGGTGCGTCTGATTTTTAAACGTTGCACACGCAGCCGACACGTGTCCACCGCCCTTAGGACGGACAGAGGCAGGACAAATAGAATTATTTTCAGTTTTTTTCCACCAAAAGGCAGCACTGCGTATATTCAATGAACATGAGAAGTTTAATAACTGTGCTGTGGCCCTGCTAATGTGGCACAGAACGTGAGGGTAGCAGAGTTATTAACTCTGGCAGAGCAGGCATTTTTTTTCCCAATTAAGGAAAGCAAATGGCGAAGCCAGCAGTAAACCGTAGCTGGGTGCGTCTGATTTTTAAACGTTGCACACGCAGCCGGCACGTGTCCACCGCCCTTAGGACGGACAGAGGCAGGACAAATAGAATTATTTTCCGTTTTTTTCCACCAAAAGGCAGCACTGCGTATATTCAATGAACATGAGAAGTTTAATAACTGTGCTGTGGCCCTGCTAATGTGGCACAGAACGTGAGGGTAGCAGAGTTATTAACTCTGGCAGAGCAGGTATTTTTTTTCCAAATTAAGGAAAGCAAATGGCGAAGCCAGGAGTAAAACGTAGCTGGGTGCGTCTAATTTTTAAACGTTGCACACGCAGCCGACACGTGTCCACCGCCCTTAGGACGGACAGAGGCAGGACAAATAGAATTATTTTCAGTTTTTTTCCACCAAAAGGCAGCACTGCGTATATTCAATGAACATGAGAAGTTTAATAACTGTGCTGTGGCCCTGCTAATGTGGCACAGAACTTGAGGGTAGCAGAGTTATTATAACTCTGGCAGAGCAGGTATTTTTTTTCCAAATTAAGGAAAGCAAATGGCGAAGCCAGGAGTAAAACGTAGCTGGGTGCGTCTGATTTTTAAACGTTGCACACGCAGCCGACACGTGTCCACCGCCCTTAGGACGGACAGAGGCAGGACAAATAGAATTATTTTCAGTTTTTTTCCACCAAAAGGCAGCACTGCGTATATTCAATGAACATGAGAAGTTTAATAACTGTGTTGTGGCCCTGCTAATGTGGCACAGAACTTGAGGGTAGCAGAGTTATTATAACTCTGGCAGAGCAGGTATTTTTTTTCCCAATTAAGGAAAGCAAATGGCGAAGCCAGCAGTAAACCGTAGCTGGGTGCGTCTGATTTTTAAACGTTGCACACGCAGCCGACACGTGTCCACCGCCCTTAGGACGGACAGAGGCAGGACAAATAGAATTTTTTTCACTTGTTTTACAAGCAAAAGGCCGCACTGCGTATATTCAATGAATAATAACTGTGTTGTGGCCCTGCCTACACAATTCTTTCCCTGCAGTATCAATGGAGGGTGCAATGCTCTGCAGAGGCGATTTTGAGAAGAAAAAAAATATGCAGCACAGCTAACAGCAGCCAGCACAGTACTGCACACGGTTAAATATGGCCCTAGAAAGGACCGTTGAGGTTCTTGAAGGCTACACTCACTCCTAACACTCTCCCTGCCTATGCAACACTTCTGTCCCTAATGCCGGGTGCAACGCTCTGCAGAGCCGATTTTGAGAAGAAAAAAAAATTGCCACTGCTAACAGCAGCCAACACACAGCTATCAGTGGCCCTAATAAGGACCTTTGGGGGTCTTGAAGCCTACACTAACTACCAATTCTTTCCCTACAGCAGCTCCGGTACAAACAGCACTGTCCCTCATCTAACTCACAAGGCATCTGTGGCGAGCCGCGGGAGGGGCCGACTTTTATATTCGGCGGACACCTGATCTCGCCAGCCACTCACTGCAGGGGGGTGGTATAGGGCTTGAACGTCACAGGGGGAAGTTGTAATGCCTTCCCTGTCTTTCAATTGGCCAGAAAAGCGCGCTAACGTCTCAGGGAAGGAAGTGAAAGTAACCCGAACACCGCATGGTGTTCGTTACGAATAACGAACATCCCGAACACCCTAATATCCGCACGGATATCAAGTTCGGACGAACACGTTCGCTCATCTCTAATCATAAGCTTGCTTCTCATGCTATATCTGTGTAGTAAGTATGGTTCTGATATGGTATCTATACATATACTTACTACAGTAAGCTTGGTTCTCATAATGTATATATGTTGTAAGCTAGGTACTGATTTTGCATCTATATTGTAAGCTTGGTTTTGGTATCATATCTGTTTAGAAAGCTTTATTCTATTGCCATGTCCTATTCTCTAAAGAAAACCCATGCATTATGGGCACATTCTCCCAATATCACCTTGTTGAAATGTGCTCATTTAGCATGTACAGCACTTAATGCCCAACCAAATATGTTACCATGTCCTGAATGAGGCCACTTTTACATTTTTTTCCAGGGCCACTTTAAGTTCCAAATCTGCCCCTATCCTTATCAGAAGTCTTAAGTGTTAAAAATAATATAGGCCCTTATTGATTAAAGTAGGAAAATTAAATATAACTTAAAGCACAGTATAAACATAGAAACATGGAGTTTTATAGCAATATGTAGAAAAAAAACCCTAAAACAATGAAGATATCTTTTTAGATCCCTCTGCCAGCCAGATTGAACCCTACTGAGGGCAGAGGGATCCCAATATCAGTGCATGCAGGATACAAATGTGGGTGGAGGGAGAAGAAGCAGTCTGCTGCTCTTTCTCTCTGCCTTATACTTCTTCTTACCTCTGGCAGTGGCTGATGGTGGTAAGGCGGCACAAGTGGCTGGGCCAATTGCACTTCATTACACACCAGGCCGGCAGCTTCTATTTACTTGTCAGTGACAGCGGTCAACCCAGCGTGTACTCCCAAGGTGGTTGACCAGTGGAAAAATTCCCAATGGAATGCATGACCAATCCATCCTTGGAGAAGGGGCTGTTCAAAAGTAGACAACCTCTAGTAACATAACTCTTTTACATGAAATTAAATTGTATGCACATGTCTGCAATGCATCTAAAATTTAAGAAAAAACTTTGCAAATGGTCTTGAATAAAAATATTCTATCATATTGTATCTACAGCTCCTATGCAGACTTGTGCATCTCCATGGTTACAAACTACACAAACGTCCTGTGTGCAGTCTAATCTGTCTGTCATATTTTACTCCCTTTCACTTGATCTTTATTCTTACTGACCTATAAACTGTGGAACATGAAGTATATTGAAGGCAATAACCCATGACAGCAGGAGAAGACTATGCATCACTATGATTAGGAGCTGTGTACACAAAATGGTAGTATATTTCTAATGAAGACTATTTGCAAAATTATTTTTTTTTGCATTAGCTGCATTGATACAATTAAATGGCTGCAAAAGTACACATACCCTTTAGGGTATATTCACGCAAACAATTTTTCCGCCCAATTTACGAACCAAAAGCATGGTTCTAAATTGAACAGAAATAGAACCTATACACATGGGCTTTTTTTTCATTTGGGCGAAAAGTCAACAGTAAAAAATAAATCACTGCATGTCCTATTTTGGTGGTATTTTTGAGCAAAAGTTGCCCGTGCAAGTCTATGTCTGCATTTAAAAAATCAGATCAGATGCAATTTTATCGCACGGAACCAAAATTAAGAAAAAGAGAACTAAGATGTGATTTTTTTATATGCACTTAAAAAATGCACGCACCAATTGAAAATTGCATGGAAAAAAATCACTAAAAAATTGTTTGCAAAATTGTACTAATACGCTCCGAATTCGCAAATGACCATTTGAGTATAGTCTTAGGCCTATAATAAACTATTACCTATTGTATTGAGTAGCATGAAAAAAAATTCATTGAAGTAACTATATGATGATGAGTAGCCATTCAGTCGTTGCCGACTCTGGGTCACCCTAGAGATCAACTCTCGCCATTTTTGTCTATCAAGTACAGCTTCTTTAATCTGGCAGATACTGATACCAGTGTCTGCCATGATTGTGTCTAACCAGCGAGTTCTTTAACGACCTCTTCTTTGTGAACCACTGACCGTTCCCAGCATAATATCCTTCTCCAGTCCATTTGCTCGCATGATGTGTCCAAAATAAGATGGCTTTTGCATTGAAATCTTCTCTACGGACATTTTTGGCTTGACACGATCTACAACTTTCTTGTTAGTGATTCTCACTGTCCATGGGATCAGAAGCATTCTTCTCCAGCACCATAATTCAAAAGCGTCTAGCTTCCTCCTGTCATCCTTTTTCAAGTGTCCAGTTTTCACAAGCCTAAGATGCAGTAGGAAAAATAATTGGATTTACTAGGCAGCAGTTGGTTCTAAAACTGATGTCTTTACTTTTCTTTATCTTGGCCATTCCTAACCCAGCCACATGACCCAGAGCTTTTCTTTGCTTGATTTCTGAACTGCATTCTCCATTGCTATTTATCTTGGACCCCAGGAATATGTGAAATCTGGTACAGGATCAGTCTCTACATTGTTAATTTTGATTGTCGGTTCTACCATTTCCAGCAGTTGACATGATGTTTGTCTTTTTGATGTTTAAGAAGAAACCTTCTCGCTCACTTCTCTCTTTGACTGCCATTATTAACTGTTCTAGATAATCTTGACTGTTTATGTTCCGCCCTCCTATTTTCACCAATTTCTGTCTCAGCCAAGGCAATTTTCCTAATACCTGCCTCAGCATACATGTTGAAAAGAAATGGTGACGCAATACACCCTTGGTTCACTCTTTTTCAGATTTTGAACCAGTCTGTGTGCCCAAATGGTGTTCTGACTACTGCTTCCTGATTGATATAGAGTGTTCTTATGAGCTCAATGAGATCTGTCAGGACATCCATTTCTTTTCTCTGAAGCAAATCCAGAGCTTTTTATGGTCTACACAATCGAAAGCCTTAATGTGGAGGTCTTTTTGGTATTCTCTTGCTTTCTCCATGATCAGTCTTAGCTTTGAGATATGATGACGAATGCCTCTGACTTTTTGAAAACCAGCTTGCACATGAGGCGTTTTGCATTTCATGATTGCTGCTAATCATTTCTGAATAATCTTCAGCAGAATTTTGCTTACATGTGGTATCAGTGCAATTGTTCAGTAATTGGGAGCAGTCACATGCATCACTTTTTTGGGATATTGTGATGAGAAAAATGTAACTATACACGTCACATATATACAGTAAATTGACAATATACTGTAGTGAGGTCTCTAGTTTATTAGCAAATATAAGGTCAGTTGAGTACTATCTTCAGAGAACATGATTTTGAGCTAAGCCATAAAATATGAGCAAATCCTCATAACTGCACAGTTCTTGACTTCTCATATTCACAGATCTTCAATGACATTTTGACATATATGCCTTAGAAAACATATGTAAGGCATTTCTTCTCTAGATATATGAATTAAGTATAATGACTCATGGATAAGGCTTGTAGCTCTTTCACAGAAAGCAATTCTCTGCATTTGCAAAGAAAGTGACAGCCCTGCATGTCACTGCCAATTTATGCACATTGTATAAAATGCACCCATATTGTGAAGTTAACGTTATTAATACAATAATGTGGTGCTTTCTTTCATGGAAAAATGACTTTATTATGGGAAACTCTATGAGCTTCAAACCTGAACAAACCAAATTACAGATTATAACCTAATGTGAGGCAGGGAGACTTTGTGTAATTATGTTTTTTGTTAAGTTTCAATACTAAATTATGAAGGTGATCCATAATTATATTTTTAATTCACAACATTAACCTACCACCTTCCCTTTCCCCCAGCAGTTTAGGACAAGCTCTGCTCGTTCTTCAGGAAAAATACATTTTAAAATGACACCAAAAGCATGTCGATGGCACTGATAGAACCAGAGCTACAGCTGTTTGAAGTGGGGTCGGGAATACTGAATATTTACAATTGTCAGACTTCAGTCAGTGTGCACAGAACAGAGAAGGAGGGGGACTGGCCCACAACAGAAGATTTTTGATTCTCCTGTATATCTTCCTGTCCCAAGGAAGTGTGTCATGGCCTTTCCTTTATGCTATCACCCCTCTCCAATCAATCAGAGAACATATTTACTCTCTCATTGTCACATATGGGGTTCTCTTTTCCCAGAAAAGGAGTAAAATGATGAGGACTTGCACATTTCATCACTCCTCTACATTGTTTAACTTCGCAAATACTGCAGTCATTACTGAGCAAGGCAGCAAAATGTTTTTACAGAAAAAAAATGTAAAACATTTTTTCCCTTTTACACAAGGTTTAAAATATAAAAAAGTAAAAAGAACAAAATTGCTATTGCCACATCTATAACAAGCTGTGCTATAAAAAAATTACATTATTTATCCAGCACAGTATATTCTATTAAAACAAAAAAAAGAAAGAATCAAATGCCAAAATAGTTATTGTCTGTTCATCCTGCTTTCCCAAAATGAAAATACAAAATATTTTAAAAGTTGCGTATAACTCAAAATGGTATCTTTAAAAACATCAAGTTGTTACTCAAAGAACAAGTCCTTGTACAGCTCTGTTACCTGAAAAATAAAAATGTTCCCTTGTCATGGTGTGGCACAACACAAAAAGTCTGTTATAAAAAGAAAGTGTTTATAATGTGCAAAGGTAGTGAAACATAACAAAACTTCTATAAATTTAAGGTTCTCATAATTGTACTTACCCGTAAATAAACGTAACATAATATTTTTGTCACATGGCGACGCCATAAAAATAAATCCCAAAAAACAACAGTGTTGTTGATTTTTTGCTCATTGCCTCACAGCAAAAATAAATACATAAATAAATAAAAGTTATTTAATTTATTATATTTACTGAAAATAGGTTCTTATAAAAATAGAATTCATCCTGTAAAATTCAAGGTCTTATACATTCATGCAAAAACATAAAAATCATGACCGCTGGAACACAAAAGGGAACACGAGTTAATGTACATGAGACATACATTCTAAATCTTCAATACAAAAGTGACGCTATCAAAAGGGTTTTTTCAATTTTAACTGTACGGACATAGCAAAATGCATAAAGATAAAGGAGCAGCCCGGAGTGGGAGCTAAGCTTTCCCTCATTGCAGAGATTTACTGGTAGTTTAGTTCAACCTTATTTTTGTATCTAAAAATACTAGTAAAGGCAGAATGGCTTGCCGGTGACCCCTTGGCGCTTAAGGCACAGGCCCACACAGCTGGACCTAATTACACCCTTGCATCTACCTATGCACTGTGTTGTTCCTGTATGCATTGTAATGTGAAGCTCCTGGGCCAAGAGCAAATGCAGTTACAGGGCTCCCCAAGTGGCATGAATCATTTATAATATGGATTTCTTTATATGTGGCAGAGAACTATTCAGCCCCTTCAGTCTCCAGGGCTCAGTTGCAACTCCAACCTCTGAATAGTGATGAGCGATTAGTGGAATAATTGGTTTGGGATGATTTTACGAAAATCAAAATGAATGGGAAGGTTGATGCCAACTCCCATTAAAGTCAATGGTAATACAAATTTTGGTTCAATAATTTGCGTTCCAGAAGGTCCCCAATGCAGCCAAAGCTCCCCAAATTGTTTAGGAATACAGCCATACATCTGGGGAACATTGTAATCCTCACACAAATTGGTCAAAATAGTGTAGAGATTAATCAGAGCAGAGGGGTGTCACTGAAAACATAGGAAGGCCCACAAAGGGTGTCCTGGATCAAAAATTGCACCAAGGAAGACAGCAGGTGTGCTACTTGAATTAAAAGTAATGTCATAAATTTAACACAGTAAATTCTGCCGAGTGAAAACACTTAGGCCTCATGTCCACGGGGAAAATCAGGCCCGCTACGGATTCTCCACGGAGAATCTGTAGCGGGTCCCTCCTGCCGCGCGGACATGAGGGCTGAAAATAGCAATTACTCACCTCTCCGCACGCTCCGGATCTTCCCTTCTTCGCGGCTTGATCTTCTCTCTGTCGCGGCCGGATCTTCTTTCTTCGGCCCGGCGGATGTGCACTGAACGCCGGCTGCATGCCGCGCGCATGCGCCAGCCTGAAAAAAAAAGATCCAGCTGCGACGGAGAGAAGATCAAGCCGTGAAAAAGGGAAGATCCGAAGCAGGTGAGTATATTCTGATTTTAGGTCTCCTGGACGGCTTCCATAGGCTTTAATAGAAGCCTGCGGGAGCCGTCCCCGCGGGACACCCACACCTAAATGGAGCATGGTCCGGATTTTTTCATGCTCCATTTTTTTTCTAATTCACTTCTATTGACCATCCGCGGGTATTTATCTACTCGTGGGTGGTCAATGCATCCCTATAGGATGCGGATCCGCGTGCGGGTGATCCGCTGCAGATTTTAATTATTATTTTGCCCGTGGACATGAGGCCTTAAGCACGGACTTGCTCCAAGGAACAGCTGCAGAGCTATGCAAGACAGCAGGTGTGATGATTGTTTTAAAAGCAGTGTACTAAAGCTTGCAAAGGACAAATTCAATGAGCAAGCCAGAGTAGAACACACTTTGGAGTTTGATTGTGTTTGGACTGTGATATTTTTCTGTACTGCAAAGTGGACATTATTTTTGCCTGAAATTTTAGAGTCAGCTGAGAGTTGAAAATGTTCGGATTTATTGAGACAGAGTGAGATGCTATATTGCAGCAAGTGGAGTTGGCTAGTTTGGCATTTGCAAAAGTGCAGGAATCTACAAGCATTGGTTATACAAGTAAATTGAAAAAAAAGTTAACAAAAGTTAACAAAAGTTAACAAATTACTCATTTATTGCATACATCTACCGTCACCAAGTATATACAAGTCCAGCAGATACCACGAGGCTTGAGAATTACCTTGAATCCTATAAGGTTCTTGACAAAGTTTCTTAGCTTGCCTAAATTATAATTGACATACACGCATGAAATTTTGTTCATGTTTTTTGAACCCTTTGAGGAAGGAATATAGAGTATTTTGCTGAAATCTGGTCTTTTTCTTGTTTTCACAGATGATTAAAGATTGGAATTTCGAATAAATTTGAAAAATAGAAAAATACAAACGCTGAGCCATAATTGAGTACCTGCATAAGAAAGGTTTAGCATCAAGAATAGAGATGAGCGAACGTGTTCTTCCGAGCTTGATATTCGTGCGAATATTAGGGTGTTCGGGATGTTCGTTATTCGTAACGAACACCATGCGGTGTTCTGGTTATTTTCACTTCCTTCCCTGAGACGTTAGCGCGCTTTTCTGGCCAATTGAAAGACAGGGAAGGCATTACAACTTCCCCCTGTGACGTTCAAGCCCTATACCACCCCCCTGCTGTGAGTGGCTGGGAAGATCAGGTGTCACCCGAACATAAAAGTCGGCCCCTCCCGCGGTTCGCCTCACATGCGGTGTGAGTTAGATGAGGGACAGTGCTGTTTGTACCGGAGCTGCTGTAGGGAAAGCATTGGTAGTTAGTGTAGGCTTCAAGACCCCCCAAAGGTCCTTATTAGGGCCACTGATAGCTGTGTGTTGGCTGCTGTTAGCAGTGGCAATTTTTTTTTCCTCAAAATCGCCTCTGCAGACCGTTGCACCCGGCATTAGGGACAGAAGTGCTGCATAGGCAGGGAGAGTGTTAGGAGTGAGTGTAGCCTTCAAGAACCTCAACGGTCCTTTCTAGGGCCATATTTAACCGTGTGCAGTACTGTCCAGGCTGCTGTTAGCTGTGCTGCATTTTTTTTTGCTTCTCAAAATCGCCTCTGCAGACCATTGCACCCTCCGTTGATACTGCAGGGAAAGAATTGTATAGGCAGGGCGACAACACAGTTGTTATTCATTGAATATACGCAGTGCTGCCTTTTGGTGCCAAAAAACGGAAAATAATTAAATTTGTTCTGCCTCTGTCCGGCCTAACGCCGGTGGACACGTGTGAGCTGCGTCTGCAACCTGTAAAAATCAGACGCACCCAGCTACGCTTTACTGCTGGCTTCGCCATTTGCTTTCCTTAATTGGGAAAAAAATACCTGCTCTGCCAGAGTTATAATAACTCTGCTACCCTCACGTTCTGTGACACATAAGCAGGGACACAGCACAGTTATTAAACTTCTCATGTTCATTGAATATACGCAGTGCTGCCTTTTGGTGGAAAAAAACTGAAAACAAATCTATTTGTCCAGCCTCTGTCCGTCCTAAGGGCTGTGGACACGTGTGAGCTGCGTGAACAACATTGCTAAATCAGACGCACCCAGCTACGCTTTACTGCTGGCTTCGCCATTTGCTTTCCTTAATTGGGAAAAAAATACCTGCTCTGCCAGAGTTATAATAACTCTGCTACCCTCACGTTCTGTGACACATAAGCAGGGACACAGCACAGTTATTAAACTTCTCATGTTCATTGAATATACGCAGTGCTGCCTTTTGGTGGAAAAAAACTGAAAACAAATCTATTTGTCCAGCCTCTGTCCGTCCTAAGGGCTGTGGACACGTGTGAGCTGCGTGAACAACATTGCTAAATCAGACGCACCCAGCTACGCTTTACTGCTGGCTTCGCCATTTGCTTTCCTTAATTGGGAAAAAAATACCTGCTCTGCCAGAGTTATAATAACTCTGCTACCCTCACGTTCTGTGACACATAAGCAGGGACACAGCACAGTTATTAAACTTAGATAATTCATTCACTAGAGGCAGTGGGGCCTTTCGTTTTCCAAAAAGGGCAAAAATTATATTTGGCCTGCAGTCTTGCGCCAATTTATTTCCTGCCTGTGAAATCAAATCACTGGTAATACAGCATGCTGAGGGGTAGGGGTAGGCCTAGAGGACGTGGACGCGGCCGAGGACGCGGAGGGCCAAGTCAGGGTGTGGGCACAGCCCGAGCTCCTGATCCCGGTGTGTCGCAGCCGACTGCTGCGCGATTAGGAGAGAGGCACGTTTCTGGCGTCCCCACATTCATCGCCCAATTAATGGGTCCACGCGGGAGACGGTTATTAGAAAATGAGCAGTGTGAGCAGGTCCTGTCCTGGATGGCAGAAAGTGCTTCGAGCAACCTATCGTCTACCCGCAGTTCTGCGCCGTCCACTGCTGCCAATCCGAATCCTCTGTCTGCTGCTCCTCCTTCCTCCCAGCCTCCTCACTCCACTACAATAACACCTGCTCAGGAGCGGGAACACTCCCAGGAACTGTTCTCGGGCCCCTGCTTAGATTGGGCAGCAGCGGTTCCTCTCCCACCAGAGGAGTTTATCGTCACTGATGCCCAACCATTCGAAAGTTCCCGGGGTCCGGGGGAAGAGGCTGGGGACTTCCGCCAACTGTCTCAACAACTTTCTGTGGGTGAGGAGGACGATGACGATCAGACACAGTTGTCTTGCAGTGAGGTAGTAGTAAGGGCAGTAAGTCCG
This sequence comes from Eleutherodactylus coqui, assembly GCF_035609145.1. Taxonomy (NCBI): domain Eukaryota; kingdom Metazoa; phylum Chordata; class Amphibia; order Anura; family Eleutherodactylidae; genus Eleutherodactylus; species Eleutherodactylus coqui. Next base: position 80,873,694 of record NC_089839.1, read on the forward strand.
AGGGAGCAGCGCACAGAGGATTCGGAGGAAGAGCAGCAGGACGATGAGGTGACTGACCCCACCTGGTGTGCAACGCTTACTCAGGAGGACAGGTCTTCAGAGGGGGAGTCAAGGGCATCAGCAGGGCAGGTTGCAAGAGGCAGTGCGGTGGCCAGGGGTAGAGGCAGGGCCAGACCGAATAATCCACCAAGTGTTTCCCAAAGCGCACCCTCGCGCCATGCCACCCTGCAGAGGCCGAGGTGCTCTAAGGTCTGGCAGTTTTTCACAGAGACGCCTGACGACCGACGAACAGTGGTGTGCAACCTTTGTCGCGCAAAGCTCAGCCGGGGAGCCAACACCAACAGCCTCACCACCACCACCATGCGCAGACATATGATGGCCAAGCACCCCGCAAGGTGGGACGAAGGCCGTTCAGCGCCTCCGGTTTGCACCCCTGCCTCTCCCCCTGTGCCCCAACCTGCCACTGAGATGCAACCCCCCTCTCAGGACACAGGCACTACCGTCTCCTGGCCTGCACCCACACCCTCACCTCCGCTGTCCTCGGCCCCATCCAGCAGTGTAGTGCAGCGCACCGTCCAGCCGTCGCTTGCGCAACTGTTGGAGCGCAAGCGCAAGTACGCCGCCACGCACCCGCACGCTCAAACGTTAACCGTCCGCATAGCAAAATTCATCAGCCTTGAGATGCTGCCGTATAGGGTTGTGGAAACGGAGTCCTTCAAAAGTATCATGGAGGCGGCGGCCCCGCGCTACTCAGTTCCCAGTCGCCACTACTTTTCCCGATGTGCCGTCCCAGCCCTGCACGACCACGTCTCCCGCAACATTGTACGCGCCCTCACCAACGCGGTTACTGCCACGGTCCACTTAACTACGGACACGTGGACAAGCACAGGCGGGCAGGGCCACTACATCTCCCTGACGGCACATTGGGTGAATTTAGTGGAGGCTGGGACAGAGTCAGAGCCTGGGACCGCTCACGTCCTACCCACCCCCAGAATTGCGGGCCCCAGCTCGGTGGTGGTATCTGCGGAGGTGTATGCTTCCTCCACTAAAGCACCCTCCTCCTCCTCCTCCTCTGTCTCGCAATCAAGATGTGTTAGCAGCAGCATGTCGCCAGCAGTCGGTGTCGCACAGCGGTGGGCAAGCGTCAGCAGGCCGTGCTGAAACTACTCAGCTTAGGCGATAAGAGGCACACGGCCCACGAACTGCTGCAGGGTCTGACACAGCAGACCGACCGCTGGCTTGCGCCGCTGAGCCTCCAATCGGGCATGGTCGTGTGTGACAACGGCCGTAACCTGGTGGCGGCTCTGCAGCTCGGCAGCCTCACGCACGTGCCATGCCTGGCTCACGTCTTTAATTTGGTGGTTCAGAGGTTTCTGAAAAGCTACCCACGCTTGTCAGACCTGCTCGTAAAGGCGCGCCGGCTCTGCGCACATTTCCGCAAGTCCCACACGGACGCTGCCACCCTGCGCACCCTGCAACATCACTTTAAGCTGCCAGTGCACCGACTGCTGTGCGACGTGCCCACACGGTGGAACTCTACGCTCCACATGTTGGCCAGGCTCTATGAACAACGTAGAGCTATAGTCGAATACCAACTCCAACATGGGCGGCGCAGTGGGAGTCAGCCTCCTCAATTCCTTTCAGAAGAGTGGGCCTGGTTGGCAGACATCTGCCATGTCCTTGGTAATTTTGAGGAGTCTACCCAGGTGGTGAGCGGCGATGCTACAATCATTAGCGTCACCATTCCTCTGCTATGCATCTTGAGAAATTCCCTGCAAACCATAAAGGCAGCTGCTTTGCGCTCGGAAACGGGGGCGGGGGAAGACAGTATGCCGCTGGATAGTCAGGGCACCCTCCTGTCTATTTCTCAGCGCGTACAGGAGAAGGTGGAGGAGCATGAGGAGGATGAGGAGGAGGAAGAGACAGCTTGGGCCGCTGCTGACGGTACACCGGCTGATTGCCTGTCATCCTTTCAGCGTGTATGGCCTGAGGAGGAGGAGGAGGAGGAGGAGGATCCTGAAAGTGATCTTCCTAGTGAAGACAGCCATGTGTGGCGTACAGGTACCCTGGCACACATGGCTGACTTCATGTTAGGATGCCTTTCTCGTGACCCTCGCGTTGCACGCATTCTGGCCACGACGGATTACTGGGTGTACACACTGCTCGATCCACGGTATAAGGAGAACCTGCCCACTCTGATTGCCGAAGAGGAAAGGGGTTCGAGAGTGTTGCTATACCACAGGACCCTTGCGGACAAGCTGATGGTAAAATTCCCAGCCGACAGCGCTAGTGGCAGAAGGCGCAGTACCGAGGGCAAGGTAGCAGGGGATGTGCGTAGATCGAGCAGCATGTACATCCCAGGCAGTGCAACAGTCTTTAAGGGCCTGGCCAGCTTTATGGCTCCCCACCAAGACTGTGTCACCGCTCCCCAGTCACGGCTGAGTCGGCGGGAGCACTGTAAAAGGATGGTGAGGGAGTACGTAGCGGATCGCACGACCATCCTCGGTGACGCCTCTGCCCCCTACAACTACTGGGTGTCGAAGCTGGACACGTGGCCTGAACTAGCGCTGTATGCCCTGGAGGTGCTTGCTTGTCCTGCGGCTAGCGTCTTGTCGGAGAGGGTGTTTAGTGCGGCTGGGGGAATCATCACAGATAAGCGTAGCCGCTTGTCAACCGACAGTGCCGACAGGCTAACACTCATCAAGATGAACAAAGGCTGGATTTCCCCAGACTTCTGTTCTCCACCAGCGGACAGCAGCGATACGTAAGCAATACGTAGGCTGCACCCGCGGATGGAAGCTACGTTCTCTCTCACCATCCAAAACGGGGACATTTCTGCTTCATCAATCTGTGTCTAATATTCCTCCTCCTCCTCCTCCTGCTCCTCCTCCTGAAACCTCACGTAATCACGCTGAACGGGCAATTTTTCTTAGGGCCACAAGGCTCACTCAAATAATTTTTCAGAACAATTTTTATAAGTTTTAATGCGCTTAAAAGCGTTGGAACTTTAACTTGAACCAATTTTTCGTTACACTGGGCTGCCTCCAGGCCTAGTTACCACTTAAGCCACATTAACCAAAGCGATTCACCTGCCATCTTGGTTGGGCATGGCCAATTTTTACTGAGGTACATTAGTACTGTTGGTACACCAATTTTTTGGGGCCCTCACCTACAGTGTAATCATAGTAATTTCTATGTTCTTCGCCTGCACTCATGGTACAGAAAGGTGTGTGGGGTTGGCCTACAGTTTAGCTACATAAATGTAACTTGTGCCTTGGCTATACTAAGGCTACTGAAATGGAACGAAGACTGCGCTCCCGCTATACTGCTGCTTCAGAATTGTTAATGGGGCCTGTCCTGAGTGCTACTATTGCTTACATGGAACGAAGACTGCACTCCCGCTATACTGCTGCTTCAGAATTGTTAATGGGGCCTGTCCTGAGTGCTACTATTGCTTACATGGAACGAAGACTGCACTCCCGCTATACTGCTGCTTCAGAATTGTTAATGGGGCCTGTCCTGAGTGCTACTATTGCTTACATGGAACGAAGACTGCGCTCCCGCTATACTGCTGCTTCAGAATTGTTAATGGGGCCTGTCCTGAGTGCTACTATTGCTTACATGGAACGAAGACTGCGCTCCCGTTATACTGCTGCTTCAGAATTGTTAATGGGGCCTGTCCTGAGTGCTACTATTGCTTACATGGAACGAAGACTGCGCTCCCGCTATACTGCTGCTTCAGAATTGTTACTGGGGCCTGTCTTGAGTGCTACTATTGCTGACATGGAACGGACACGTGGAGAGGACACGTAGTGCCTCAAAAACATCCCCCTCCTCCTCCAACAGGGAAAACATTCTTGGCAAATGCCTTTGCATTGGTTCGTCTGGTGGCAGTCCAAGAATTTCACCTTTACCGACACAACAAGAGAGCCCCCACACCATCCCCCCGCCACGGCCCACTTAATCCTGGCCACATTCCGAAAACCAACAAAATACAACCGTGCTACTTGGTCCGCAGTCACCACCACATTACCACCAACGCGGTTACTGTTAAGGTGCATATAACCACGGACACGTGGAGAGGACACGTAGTGCCTCAAAAACATCCCCCTCCTCCTCCAACAGGGAAAACATTCTTGGCAAATGCCTTTGCATTGGTTCGTCTGGTGGCAGTCCAAGAATTTCACCTTTACCGACACAACAAGAGAGCCCCCACACCATCCCCCCGCCACGGCCCACTTAATCCTGGCCACATTCCGAAAACCAACAAAATACAACCGTGCTACTAGGTCCGCAGTCACCACCACATTACCACCAACGCGGTTACTGTTAAGGTGCATATTACCAGTCTGACTGGGGCATGCAGACACCTTGACAGAATGAATAGTGTGTGGCACATAGCTTCCCCATTGCTATGCCCACGTGTGCAGCTCCTGATGGCGGTGGCACAGGATTCTATTTCTCATTGCTTCTGTACAGCATTGTGGGCTATCGCCCCGCCCCTATTAAAGAGGGTCGCTGCCTAGCCGTGCCAACCCTCTGCAGTGTGTGCCTGCGGTTCCTCCTCATGGCAGACGCACTTCTAAATAGACATGAGTGTGGCGTGGCATGAGGGCAGCTGAAGGCTGCGCAGGGACACTTTGGTGTGCGCTGTGGGGGGAGGGGGGGCGGTTGGGCAGCATGTAACCCAGGAGAAGTGGTAGTGGAGTGTCATCCAGGCAGTGATTGTGCTTTGTTGTAGCTAGTGTGGTGCTTAGCAAAGGTATGCCATGCTAATGAGGGCTTTTCAGAAGTAAAAGTTGTTGGGAGGGGGGGGGCCCACTCTTGCCGGTATTGTGGCTTAATAGTGGGACCTGTGAACTTGAGATGCAGCCCAACATGTAGCCCCTCGCCTGCCCTATCCGTTGCTGTGTCGTTCCCATCACTTTGTTGAATTGCCCAGATTTTCACACATGAAAACCTTAGCGAGCATCGGCGAAATACAAAAATGCTCTGGTCGCCCATTGACTTCAATGGGGTTCGTTGTTCGAAACGAACCCTCGAGCATCGCGGGAAGTTCGTTCCGAATAACGAACACCCGAACATTTTGGTGTTCGCTCATCTCTAATCAAGAAACATCCATACTGATATGGCAACACTTGGGGACCATTCCTCTTCATATATGACAATGAAAAAGAGGGGAAGAACCAGCACTGACGATGACTCCTGCCCTGGATGACCTGTTCATGTGGCTACCCCAGAAAACGTGAATAAAAACCACAAAATTGTCATGAATGCGTGAAGAGTTACTGTTAAACAGTAAATTTACATTAACTTGTTGAGACTGTTGGTTCTCACTGACACCCTGGGGATGAAGGTTTCATTAACATGGATTCTGAAACTGTTGACCGTTTACCAGAAGATGGTGAGGGGCAATACCACAAGGGTGAATATCAAGCTGTTCAGAGCTGATCCAGACACATTCTTGAGAAAGTTCACAATAGTCAACGAGCCCTTCCTTGCAAAGCCATTGACAGCTGCCGGGGCTCAGCGTCGACTTCTGCCGCTGTCCCCGACTCTGTAGCGCTGCTGAGCTATCAGCAGCCGGGAATTTAAAATCCCCGCCTGCTGGTAGCTCTGATTGTGATTGGCTGAAGCGCTCAGCCAATCACAATCAGAGCTACCAGGAGGCAGGGATTTTAAATCCCCGGCTGCTGATAGCTCAGAACTACAGAGCCGGGGACAGCGCCAGAAGTCGCGGCTGAGCCCTGGCAGCTGAAGGGAGGTGAGTATTGTTTTTTTTTTTAATCCACTTTTTTAAATGGCTTTTCAGGGAAGGGCTTATGAAGCCCTTCCCTGAAAAGCCATTGACGGGATGCTGGCAGCAAGATTCTCTACTGCAGCTGTCATGTGTGACAGATGTGGCAGATGTAGCAGCAGGGAATTCTTTTAACTAGCGGGGGTGAAGGAAACATCTGCCGCATGCAGCAGATGTGTTCTTCATGCCCGCGGGGGTCACGGAAGCGGTGGAGAGGTAAGGTTTTTTTATTTTTTTTTTTGTTTTGCACTAAAATGTTTCTTTTTCAGGGAAGGGCTTATATGTAAAACCCCTCCCTGAAAAAGAATGCAGAGGGCTGGCAGAGCAATGGTTTCAATGGAACCGCCGGCAGCAGCCGTGGCTCCATTGACAACGAGCACGCAGCTGTGTTCACGCGTGTATTTGCTCATACCTAGGTGCGGACATATGTATGCACCTAAGTACGCACAAAAACATGCTCGTGTGAGCGCACCCTGAATCCAGGTAAAGCTGCTCTAATAAACAAAGAATTAGGTTTTGCTCCTGCCCAGCTTGGAAGTTATTCTCATTTATTAAGTCAACAGTGATTTTGCTGTTGACTCGACAGGTTCTGTAGATTTCTAAAGGCTTCCCCAGACAACCGTGTTAATGTGCGTGTAAAATAAATGAGGGGAATGCGCAGAGAATAAAACCCATTGATGTTCTTACAAACGCGTTTTGTGCGCACATTTCGCACATATGGAAAAAATGGGACGTACTCTATTTTCCTGCAAATTTGCGCACCAAGGGCCCCATAGAATTCTATGGGAGATGCGCAAATGCGCACTTAAAATGTGTAGAAATCTGCAACACGCTGCGCAATTACATGAAAAAAAAATAACACATCTGGACCTCATTAAGCTAAGCAGCTTTTCAAACCCTTAGTGACCCCCCCATAGACTTTTTACGTCCCAGCTAAAGGGAGCTTTAATCCCCAGGGACGTAAAAACACACTCGCTCTGGGGATTAAAGCCACGTAGGGTGTGAATGTGAAGGCTCCATGCTGTTGGCTGCCGGACGTAGCCGACAACCTGGAGCTGGCATGGGGGGCCACGAGGAGTGATCCCTGGTCACGAAATCACCGCTACCCACCAGATAATGGCGATCACATAAAACTGTTAAAAAAGTTAAATGAAGTTAAAGATTCAGCTCCCCTCATAGATCGGATCCATGAGGGAAGCTGAAAGGACTTGGTCACTAAGGGGTTAAATCATGGCGGGGTAGTGATGCGTGCACATGTGAACAGTCCCTTTGTGTGCAAAAAGTATAATACTATACTCCGACACACACGCAAATCTACCTCATCTAACCTCGTTTATTGTGCAAATACGCTGCGCTTAAGCATGCACAGTTGCACATACAGTCAACTGAAGCTGCCCGAAGACTGTGAATATTTTTTTTCCAAGATTGAGTTATAGTAAAAAATTACCTATGTCTTTGAAAATGAAAAGTCAACAGGTGGTTATGACTGAAGTTATCAAAGCTAGAATCTGGGATATAGAAAGAGATATAAAAGGCACTTGTCAGGCCTCACATGGAATACTGCGTACAGTTCTGGACACCGGTGCTCAGGAAGGATGTTACAGTGCTTGAGGGGGTTCAAAGATGGGCAACTAAATTAATAAATGCAATGGGAGGTCTGGAGAACCCAGAGAGGTTATCAAAATTGGGATTATTCACCCTGTAAAAAAGACTGTTAAGGGGCGATCAAATAACTATGTATAAATACATTAGGGGACAATACAAGGATCTCTCCCATGATCTGTTTTATACCCAGGACTACGACGGTAACAAGAGAGCATCCTCTACGGTTAGAAGAAAGCAGGTTTCATCACCAACATAGAAGGGTTTTTTTTTACTGTAAGAGCAGTGAGACTGTGGAACTCTCTGCCTGAGGACGTGGTGATGGAAAAATCCATAAAGGAGTTTAAAAGGGGACTTAATGTCTTTCTAGAGCGCTATGATATTACAGGATATAGACAGTAGGGGGTCAGCGGGTTGTTGATCTTAAATGTTGATCCAGGATTACCCTGGCTGTCATTACTGAGTCAGGAAGGAATTTTTCCTCCAAATGAGCAAAATGGCTACTTGGGGGTTTTATCAGCTTTTTTTTTACAGTGTAGCTTTCACATCCATACATGGCTATGGGGAAAGCAATGATTTGCACTATCCTGCCGATATCACTATTTTTCCAGATTTTGTCCATGTTTAGCATCAAATTTTGCCCCAATCTTCTCCTATGTTGTATCTTTGGCATAGATTCTTCATCTTGGTCAATTTTCAAAGCAAGGACGTTGAAGTCTCGCTCGCATTCTATGGCCTCATTGCAATGGTCGTCTGTGTCCGAGGTTCAAGACTGTCCATGGTTCAGATAGCATGGACCTAGTCACAGGTTCTCTTTAGTCAAGCAGGAAGTTTTGAAAGGAATTTAATAACATTTCCCTCCACTAGTATATCGGTTATTAATGATAATGACAAAAATAGATGGATAATGAATGTCCATATTACACAGACGGACAGAAGAATACAAACAAAAATATGGAGAAGGATAACACAATTTTCACCACCTCACACAAAAAGAGAATGATAAAAATCAGTAGATCTTGTGTGAGAAAGTCTGATTTAGAGGTAGTTTTGCTAATCTTGATTGATTGAGTGATAAAATCATCCAAATTTTGGCAAAATCAGATCAGGTGGGTGCAAACTAGAGATGAGCGAACGTACTCGTCCGAGCTTGATACTCGTTCGAGTATTAGCGTGTTTGAGATGCTCGTTACTAGAGGCGAGCACCATGCGATGTTCGAGTTACTTTCACTTTCATCTCTGAGACGTTAGCGCGCTTTTCTAGCCAATAGAAAGACAGGGAAGGCATTACAACTCCCCCCTGCGACGTTCAAGCCCTATACCACCCCCCTGCAGTGAGTGGCTGGCGAGATCAGGTGTCACCCGAGTATATAAATCGGCCCCTCCCGCGGCTCGCCACAGATGCATTCTGACTGAGATCAGGGAAAGTGCTGCTGATGCCGGAGCTGCTATAGGGAGAGCGTAAGGAGTGATTTTAGGCTTCAAGAACCCCAACGGTCCTTCTTAGGGCCACATCTGACCGTGTGCAGTACTGTTGAGGCTGCTTTTTGCAGTGTTGCACATTTTTTTTTTTTTTGTATATCGGCCGTGCAGAGCATTGCGTCCAGAGCATTGCGTCCTGCAGTAATTTTACATAGTCCATGGCCAGTAGTGGTGGTGAGGCAGGGACAGTGAAAGACATATCCAGTCTATATACGCAGTGGGCTTTTCCAAAAAAACTTGGGAAAAAAAATCTATTTGGGCTGCCTGTGACCGTCCTGACTGTACTGCGTCTCTGCTGGGGGTAGTTGTCCTAATTCATACGCAGCCAGCTAAGTGTTACAGCAGGCTTGCACAAAATTCTTTCCTGCCTCTGCGTTGCCTCTTACATCACCGCTGTCATCCTGTCCAGAGTGAAACAGTCTGCAGTAATTTTACATAGTCCACGGCCAGTAATGGTGGTGAGGCAGGGACAGTGAAAGACATATCCAGTCTATATACGCAGTGGGCTTTTCCAAAAAAATTTGGGAAAAAAAATCTATTTGGGCTGCCTGTGACCGTCCTGACTGTACTGCGTCTCTGCTGGGGGTAGTTGTCCTAATTCATACGCAGCCAGCTAAGTGATACAGCAGGCTTGCGCAAAATTCTTTCCTGCCTCTGCTGTGCGTTCCATAAGCGAAGTCAGCCTCCAACCACAGGCCAATAAGCGGCACATTTAATTACAGCGTTCTGTTTCTGCACTACTGGTAATACAGCATGCTGAGGGGTAGGGGTAGGCCTAGAGGACGTGGACGCGGGCGAGGACGCGGAGGCCCAAGTCAGGGTGTGGGCACAGGCCGAGCTCCTGATCCAGGTGTATCACAGCCGACTGCTGCGGGATTAGGAGAGAGGCACGTTTCTGGCGTCCCCACATTCATCTCACAATTAATGGGTCCACGCGGTAGACCTTTATTAGAAAATGAGCAGTGTGAGCAGGTCCTGTCGTGGATGGCAGAAAGTGCATCCAGCAATCTATCGACCACCCAGAATTCTGCGCCGTCCACTGCTGCAACTCTGAATCCTCTGGCTACTGCTCCTCCTTCCTCCCAGCCTCCTCACTCCATTACAATGACACATTCTGAGGAGCAGGCAGACTCCCAGGAACTGTTCCCGGGCCCCTGCCTAAAATGGCCAGCAATGGTTCCTCTCCCACCGGAGGAGTTTGTCGTGGCCGATGCCCAACCTTTGGAAAGTTCCCGGGGTCCGGGGGATGAGGCTCGGGACTTCCGGCAACTGTCTCAAGAGCTTTCAGTGGGTGAGGAGGACGATGACGATGAGATACAGTTGTCTATCACTCAGGTAGTAGTAATTGGAGTAAGTCCGAGGGAGGAGCGCACAGAGGATTCGGAGGAAGAGCAGCAGGATGATGAGGTGACTGGCCCCACCTGGTTTGCTACGCCTACTGAGGACAGGTCTTCAGAGGGGGAGGCAAGGGCAGCAGCAGGGCAGGGGTAGAGGCAGGGCCAGACCGAATAATCCACCAACTGTTTCCCAAAGCGCCCCCTCGCGCCATGCCACCCTGCAGAGGCCAAGGTGCTCAAAGGTCTGGCAGTTTTTCACTGAGAGTGCAGACGACCGACGAACAGTGGTGTGCAACCTTTGTCGCGCCAAGATCAGCCGGGGAGCCACCACCACCAGCCTCTCCACCACCAGCATGCGCAGACATATGATGGCAAAGCACCCCACAAGGTGGGACGAAGGCCGTTCACCGCCTCCGGTTTGCACCGCTGCCTCTCCCCCTGTGCCCCAACCTGCAACTGAGATCCAGCCGTCGCTAGCGCAAGTGTTGGAGCGCAAGCGCAAGTATGCCGCCACGCACCTGCACGCTCAGGCATTAAACGTGCACATAGACAAATTTATCAGCCTGGAGATGCTGCCGTATAGGGTTGTGGAAACGGAGGCTTTCAAAGGTATGATGGCGGCGGCCCCGCGCTACTCAGTTCCCAGTCGCCACTACTTTTCCCGATGTGCCGTCCCAGCCCTGCATGACGACGTCTCCCGCAATATTGTACGCGCCCTCACCAACGCGGTTACTGCCAAGATCCACTTAACAACGGACACGTGGACAAGCACAGGCGGGCAGGGCCACTATATCTCCCTGACGGCACCTTGGGTGAATTTAGTGGAGGCTGGGACAGAGTGAGAGCCTGGGACCGCTCACGTCCTACCCACCCCCAGAATTGCGGGCCCCAGCTCGGTGGTGGTATCTGCGGCGGTGTATGCTTCCTCCACTAAACCACCCTCCTCCTCCTACGCAACCTCTGTCTCGCAATCAAGATGTGTCAGCAGCAGCACGTCGCCAGCAGTCGGTGTCGCGCGGCACGGCAGCACAGCGGTGGGCAAGCGTCAGCAGGCCGTGCTGAAACTACTCAGCTTAGGAGAGAGGAGGCACACGGCCCACGAACTGCTGCAGGGTCTGACAGAGCAGACCGACCACTGGCTTGCGCCGCTGAGCCTCCAACCGGGCATGGTCGTGTGTGACAATGGCCGTAACCTGGTGGCGGCTCTGCAGCTCGGCAGCCTCACGTATGTGCCATGCCTGGCCCACGTCTTTAATTTGGTGGTTCAGCGCTTTCTGAAAAGCTACCCACGCTTGTCAGACCTGCTCGGAAAGGTGCGCTGACTCTGCGCACATTTCCGCAAGTCCCACACTGACGCTGCCACCCTGCGCACCCTGCAACATCGGTTTCATCTGCCAGTGCACCGACTGCTGTGCGACGTGCCCACACGGTGGAACTCTACGCTCCACATGTTGGCCAGGCTCTATGAGCAGCGTAGAGCTATAGTGGAATACCAACTCCAACATGGGCGGCGCAGTGGGAGTCAGCCTCCTCAATTCTTTACAGAAGAGTGGGCCTGGTTGGCAGACATCTGCCAGGTCCTTCGAAACTTTGAGGAGTCTACTCAGATGGTGAGCGGCGATGCTGCAATCATTAGCGTCACCATTCCTCTGCTATGCCTCTTGAGAAGTTCCCTGCAAAGCATAAAGGCAGACGCTTTGCGCTCGGAAACAGAGGCGAGGGAAGACAGTATGTCGCTGGATAGTCAGAGCACCCTCCTGTCTATATCTCAGCGCGTTGAGGAGGAGGAGGGGGAGGAGGATGAGGAGGAGGGGGAAGAGACAGCTTGGCCCACTGCTGAGGGTACCCATGCTGCTTGCCTGTCATCCTTTCAGCGTGTATGGCCTAAGGAGGAGGAGGAGAAGGATCCTGAAAGTGATCTTCCTAGTGAGGACAGCCATGTGTTGCGTACAGGTACCCTGGCACACATGGCTGACTTCATGTTAGAATGCCTTTCTCGTGACCCTCGCGTTACACGCATTCTGGCCACTACGGATTACTGGGTGTACACACTGCTCGACCCACGGTATAAGGAGAACCTTTCCACTCTCATACCCGAAGAGGAAAGGGGTTCGAGAGTGATGCTATACCACAGGATCCTGGCGGACAAACTGATGGTAAACTTCCCATCCGACAGCGCTAGTGGCCGAAGGCGCAGTTCCGAGGGCCAGGTAGCAGGGGAGGCGCGGAGATCAGGCAGCATGTACAGCACAGGCAGGGGAACACTCTCTAAGGCCCTGGACAGCTTTATTGCTCTCCAGCAAGACTGTGTCACCGCTCCCCAGTCAAGGCTGAGTCGGCGGGAGCACTGTAAAAGGATGGTGAGGGAGTACGTAGCCGATCGCACGACCGTCCTCCGTGACGCCTCTGCCCCCTACAACTACTGGGTGTCGAAGCTGGACACGTGGCCTGAACTCGCGCTGTATGCCCTGGAGGTGCTTGCTTGTCCTGCGGCTAGCGTCTTGTCAGAGAGGGTGTTTAGTGCGGCTGGGGGAATCATCACGGATAAGCGTACCCGCCTGTCAACCGACAGTGCCGACAGGCTTACACTCATCAAGATGAACAAAGCCTGGATTTCCCCAGACTTCTCTTCTCCACCAGCGGACAGCAGCGATACCTAAACAATACGTAGGCTGCACCCGCGGATGGAAGCATTGTTCTCCATCACCATCAAAAACATGGACCTTTTAGCTTCATCAATCTGTGTATAATATTCATCCTCCTCCTCCTGCTCCTCCTCCTGAAACCTGACGTAATCACGCCGAACGGGCAATTTTTCTTAGGCCCACAAGACTCAGTCATATAATTTTTGTAAACAATTTTTATACGTTTCAATGCTCATTAAAGCATTGAAACTTGCACCTGAACCAATTTTTATTTTAACTAGGCTGCCTCCATGCCTAGTTACAAATTAAGCCACATTAACCAAAACGATTAATGGGTTTCACCTGCCCTCTTGGTTGGGCATGGGCAATTTTTCTGACGTACATTAGTACACCAATTTTTTGGGGCCCTCGCCTACAGTATAATCCAATTAATTTTTTGCCCACCTGCATTAAAGCTGACGTTACATCAGCTGTGCTGGGCACTGCAATGGGATATATTTATGTACCGCCGGTGGCTTCCTGGCACCCACCCATGCTGTCGGTCCACAAGGAGTTGTAACTGCATGAGTCCACTTCTAAATAACCCCAGTCTGACTGGGGCATGCAGTGTGGGCCGAAGCCCACCTGCATTAAACATGACATTACCTGAGCTGTGATGGGCAATGCAATGGGATATATTTATGTACCGCCGGTGGCTTCCTGGCACCCACTCATGCTGTCAGTCCACACGGAGTTGTAACTGCATGTGTCCACTTCTAAAGAACCCCAGTCTGACTGGGGCATGCAGTGTGGGCCGAAGCCCACCTGCATTAAACATGACATTACCTCAGCTGTGATGGGCACTGCAATGGGATATATTTATGTACCGCCGGTGGGTTCCAGGGAGCCACCCATGCTGTGGGTGCACACGTAATCCCCATTGCGTAGTTGCACCTGCCTGTGACTATTTATAAAAAACCGCGGTCTGACTGGGGCATGCAGACACCTTGACAGAATGAATAGTGTGTGGCACATAGGTTCCCCATTGCTATGCCTACGTGTGCAGCTCCTGATGGCGGTGGCACAGGATTATATTTCTCATTGCTTCTGTACAGCATTGTGGGCTATCGCCCCGCCCCTTTTAAAGAGGGTCGCTGCCTAGCCGTGCCAACCCTCTGCAGTGTGTGCCTGCGGTTCCTCCTCATGGCAGACGCACTTATAAATAGACATGAGGGTGGTGTGGCATGAGGGCAGCTGAAGGCTGCGCAGGGACACTTTGGTGTGTGCTGTGGACACTGGGTCGTTGCGGGGGGGGGGGGGGTTGGGCAGCATGTAACCCAGGAGAAGTGGCAGCGGAGTGTCATGCAGGCAGTGATTGTGCTTTGTTGGAGGTAGTGGGGTGCTTAGCTAAGGTATGCATTGCTAATGAGGGCTTTTCAGAAGTAAAAATTGTTGGGAGGGGGGGCACTCTTGCCGCTATTGTGGCTTAATAGTGGGACCTGGGGACTTGAGATGCAGCCCAAGATGTAGCCCCTCGCCTGCCCTATCCGTTGCTGTGTCGTTCCCATCACTTTCTTGAATTGCCCAGATTTTCACAAATGGAAACCTTAGCGAGCATCGGCGATATACAAAAATGCTCGGGTCGTCCATTGACTTCAATGGGGTTCGTTACTCGAAACGAACCCTCGAGTATCGCGAAAATTTCATCCCGAGTAATGAGCACACGAGCATTTTGGTGCTCGCTCATCTCTAGTGCAAACCAATTTTTGGCAAAAATCATGGCAAAATCGAATTTTCCATAATGCCTTCTGCAGAAGTCAGCATGCAGTCAATCAGCAACCAGAGTGCCTTCCTGATGTTACTAAATGTGTCCTCAAACTTGTAAACAGGCAGCAGTTTCATTGGATGTCTGCATCACATGACCTAGCCATATATAACAGGCATATGATGACAAAAGCATGGTCATCTCTAGGATCTGCAATAAGCATTTAAAACATGTAAAGAACGTAAACAACCTCAACACAACATATATGAATAGTCACATGAAGTCGGACCACCCACTGCCTTGGAAAACACACTGGCCAGAAGGCAAATAGACAGCCTCATCTCTGCTGCCTCTTCCTCCATCTTCCTCCCTTTTCATGCAGTAGCCTCTGAGTACAGACAGGCAGTTTTGTGTAGGGATAGTAGCACACCTACTTCAGGTTTTTTCTCTGCAACTGACAATTGGGCTGCAGAGCCAAAAGTGGTGAGTTGCCTTCACCAACACATTACCGACATTGACATCGACCCTATATTCCATCATGTCCCAGGTTAGCAGCTAGACCTTCATCCCCCAGCTAAGGGAACATAAAAAATGCCACCTCAACCATCCATGAGCACAGATCCTGAATGCAAGTATTGTACAGCTACTTGCAGTGGAATTGCTGCCCTTCAGACTAATGGACACAGATGCCTTCTGCAATGTGAAGCTCCATGCTAACCCACAGTACAAGATTCCTAGCCTCCATTTCTTTGCCCCAAAATCTATCCTTGCCATGCATCACCATGTGAGTGATAATGTGTCCTATGCATTGAAGAATACTGTCAGTGGCAAGTCCAGCAAACATGAACATGAGCATTACATATCCTCAACAGCACACTGGGTCAATGTCCTGCAGGTAGGGCATGAAGCTCAAAGTCGTGGTCCATATTTCATGGTACCCCCAAGACTTGTGGCACACTCATCCTTGTCTGTCCCAAGCTCACCCCCTCCTCCTTCTACTCTTCCTCCACCTTTTTATACCATCTTTCAATACCATGCATGTTGACACAGATATTCGTATGTGATAAAATCCAACCTCCATATCGGTGCACATGGTAAACACCAAAAGCTATCCTAAAACTCATATGTCTAGGGGAGTGTAGCCTCATGGCCAAAGAGCTGCTGATGGCTCTCTAGGCTGACAAGTGGCTGACCCTGCACAATCTAAAGCCAGGCAAGGTCGTATGTGACAATTGGGTTAATCTGCTGGCAGCCCTTCACCTAGGTAAATTTCATACACTTACCTTGCCTGGCTCATGTGATGAACCCAGTAGTTTAGCGCTTCCTAAACAATTATCCAGGTTTATGTCCAGTGCTGGAAAAGGCCAGAAAACTTTGCTCACACTTTCTTGCTTACATGGTGGAATTCCATGTTACATATGTTGCAGAGACTAAACCAGCAGTAGAGAGTGATCATGAAGTACCAGATGGTGTATGCGATTAGAAGACGCTGTATGGAGATTAGTCACTTGATGCCTGTGGAGTGACTGCAGATTGAAGACGTGTGTGCCTTTTTAGCCTGCTTTGAGGAAGCAAAGAAGATGGTCAATTGTGATGACCCACTGATCAGTATGACCATTCTTGTTGTCTGCCTGCTGGAACGGATGCTACAGGGCCTCAGAGACAAGGATGTGTTGTTGTCACAGGAGGAGGAGAAAGAAGAAGGGATACCAAACTCCCAACTGTCTGGCCAGTTCACCATCGCTCAACGCTGCAGAGAAGGGGATTGCCTTCTCCAATTTGTTTCTCTACTCATGAGATAAGTGTAGACGAGAAAGAGAAGGGGAACAATATAGGCTCAGAGGGGAATGCAACATTCCTTCCATCCATCACTGTGACAGCTGTTGCAGGGGATTCCTTTCATCACCACAGGGAGTCCCCTTGTCACTTGTTCAGTTTTAAGGGGACTCCCCACAGGAAATCTTAATGTGCAGCACGGACCTTTCCGGCGCACGGATGTCCTATTTTTTGCACATGTGAGTATTTTGCGCCTGTAAAAGATGGACATGTGAACACACCATAGGAAACTAATGGTTCTATCAGATGCGCTTTTTTGTGCACATAGGTGCGTGCAAAAGAACGCTCGTCTGACTTCGCCCTTAGAGACAAAATTTGCATTGATGGTTTCTTTTGCAGAACTGCTGCGTATTTTGCCACAGAATATTCCACTGGGGAAAATCTGCAGCATTTCTGCTATGTGTGAACGTACCCTTAATGAACTCAATACAGTTTTTTAACCAGCTCTTACATAAATCAGGAAACTTACATGAAATAAACACATACATACATAATAAAGAAATAAAACCAACTAAGGATCAATTACCCTGAAATCCTGGAAATCAATGTGATAAATTTGAGGTTTCAGAGATAGAGATGAGCGAGCACCAAAATGCTCAGGTGCTCTTTACTCGAGTCGAACTTTCAGTGATGCTCGAGAGTTCGTTTCGAGTAACGAACCCCATTGAAGTCAATGGTCGACTCGAGCATTTTTGTATATGACTGGTGCTCCGCTAAGGTTTTCATTTGTGAAAATCTTAGCAAATCACCAAAGTCATGTAAAAAACACAGAAATGGATAGGGCAGGCGAGGAGCAACATGCAGGGCTGCATTTCGGGCTCCGAGGTCTCACTATTAAGCCACAATAGTGGCAAGAGTGAGACCCCCCCCCCCCCCCCCCACTGTCAGCCTAACGATCGTTCTCCTCTGCCACAGCTGTAACAGCTGTGGCAGAGAAAAACGATGTTAGCCCATTGAATTCAATGGAGCCGGCAATACAGCCGGCTCCATTGAAAGCAATGGGCTGCCGGTGAGCGCGGGATGAATTTTCGGGAAGGGCTTAGAAATATATGCCCTTACATGGAAAAGAAAGATTTTAGTGTAAAAAAGAATAAAAATGCAGGCATTCTCTTCAATGGAGCCGCTGCAGCTGCCGGCGACTCCATTGAAGACAATGGTCCGCTGGCACACCTGAATTCTTTTTCAGGGAAGGACTTTACATATAAGCCGTTCCCTGGAAATGAATTAAAAGTGATTTAAAAAACAAAAAAAATAGATACTCACCTCCCTTCAGCTGCCCGGGGACAGCCTCGTGTTCTCCTGCTGTCCCCTGCACTGTGGTGCTGAACTGCTGTCATTCAGCTGAGAGCTGCGCTGAGCCAATCAGAGGCAACACTCACTCACCCATTCATGAATTCATGAATGGGTGTGAGTGAGATCTGCCTCTGATTGGCTCAGCGCTGAGCCAATCAGGGGCATGTCTGACTCACACCCCCTTCACACCCACTGCAGGCCGGCCGCGCTGAACTCCGTCTGCCGGGACAAGGTAAGTATATATATTTTTTTTATTTTTACACATTTCTGGATGAATTGCAGGGAAGGGCTTATATATTTAAGCCCTTCCCGACAATTCATCCCGCGATCGCCGGCAGCCCATTGCTTTCAATGGAGTCGGCTATATTGCCGGCTCCATTGAATTCAATGGTCAGTGCTCGTTTAATCGAGACGAGTACCGCGCGGTGCTCGTCTCGAGTAACGAGCATCTCGAGCACCCTAATACTCGAACGAGCATCAAGCTCGGACGAGTATGCTCGCTCATCTCTATTCAGAGACTGAAATGTCTATATATAATACTGAATATAACATACTATAAAACAAGTAACAGGAATATGCATTGCAATGGACAGTAACAATAAATAAACCTAATGAATATTTAATATAACACTAGACTCAAGAATGACTGTAAAATTTACGAGTGCAGTCAAAATCCATTACCTCTGTCAGCACTCAAAAACATACATTGAGCTGATTAGGTCATATACAGTCAGTCTATCTATCTGTCTATCTATCTGCACATTCTAACACTCTATAAAATTTATATTTATCAGAACATTGTAACAATTAGAAATTATTGTAATTATTCATCTTAAATACCGTATTTATTGCTTTATAAGACACACTTAATAAGTGGGGGGGAAAAGTCGCCGTGTCATTTTTGTCGTGGTCACCATTTTTTCACACGATCGCAAGTTTAACGAATCACACAAACAAATATGTGATCAGTTAACAGTTTTTTGCCGCCCATACGTACTGCTGATTGGTGTGAGCGCCATTGGGAACTTCCCTGCCCCCACTAAACGGCATCTTCCCTTCCTCCTACTGCACACAAGCACTGCTGTGACACGGAGCTCCAGTTTTTCAGACCTCTGCTGCTTCTTCTGCTCCGTCACCCAAGACTATCCCCTGCGCTGTTCCTGGGTGAGTTAAAAAAATTTTTTGCCCTATTTTCCCTCTCTAAAACGGGAGCGGTGCGTCCTATAGACCGGTGTGTCTTATAGAGTGAAGAATACGGTAATTCAAGATCCACATTAAAAGGATATAGGAGGTGGTGAGTTATCCTTCAATGGAAGTGTTCAAACAGAGGTTGGACAAATATCTGTCTAGGATGATTTAGTGATTCTGCATTGAGCAGGAGGTTGGACTAGATGACCCTGGAGGTCCCTTCCAACTCTACCAGTGTATGATTCTATGGATCTGTCACCAGACTAAGCTGCTGTATTTTAGCCAAAGTGTTTGACTAATACAGCCTCATAAAGAATAGAGTGAACTCACACTTATGAGTCAGCTGTGTTTATGAGGAAACCTCTTTTCTGACTTCCACTGGCTCCACCCACACACCTCACAGTGACTAACATCTGTGGTATGCCTGCATACATACACAGCAGCAATAAGCCAGTAGTTTAGGTCAAGTATTAAATGTATACTCTAATAAAATAACCAGTGTGCAATCAGCTATTCATGCCATAAAAAATAGAAGTTTATCATAAACATCAAATTACATCTTTTTCATCAAAAGGAGAATCAAACCGTGGCACAAGGAAAAGGCAAACTAAATATAAAGGTGGACCAAATTCCAGTGGCCATATTTGTTTTGTCCACTTACTGTTAGGGAGGTGTAATTAAATTCTAACACAGAGATGTAGTTTGAAGCTCCTAAACCACAATGTAAAATCTGTATCCATCCACATATGATGTATCAATTATAATATTGGTCTTCTTATATTGATAGAGGCTCCTTAGGACAAAAATTAGGACTTGGGTATGATTGCTATTTCTACACTAACTGAGGGGCCTATCTGAGGTGAGAAGGTGGGGCATGTGCCCTGGGTGCAGTCAAGGCTGAGGGGGTGGAAACACAAGCCTAGCACTTTAAATCCCCTACAATTTACTTGGAATAAAGCTTGTTCTGCAGGAAAAGGAAAAGTTTTGGCGAAACAGAGCTTATTCTAATTCAAACTTTTGTATTTCCACTTTTATGAGTGCTACTGACATGCTTATGATATCTTAGCTTTAAAATAACACTTAAAGTCTGTCTGTAGCACATGTAAAATTTGAGCTACAGCCGTTTGAAATGGGGTCAGGAATACTGAATTTACAGCTGTCATGTGTGCTGCAGAGTAGGGTGGGTGAACTCCATACATCTGAAAGGGAAGATTGAAGTTTTGGGTGGGGAGTGCTAATTCTATCCTTTGCCCTGGCTGACCGAAAACCTAGCTACGTCTCTGCACTCGCTTATAGTTGTGCCTCTATCTCGGATGTGCAACAGGTCAAAATCAGACTCACAATTTATTATATCGTTAGCTTGACATACAGAGCAATTCCTGAAGCAATATATACATTTGGGTTGGCCAAAAAAAATTAAAACTTTATGATCAATTTCACACAAATGTATTATGGCCACATTTCTTCATCCAGGGTAAAGATATGTGTTCCAATGATGGTGACAGTTCAGGTCAGTAAACCCCACAGTTGGCTGCAATGGACATCCATATTACAGATTCAGAATTCCGTCGATTATATGCATGTGTGAAACTGGCATAAGGCTGGGGGGTGATTAAGGTTTTTA
This sequence comes from Eleutherodactylus coqui, assembly GCF_035609145.1. NCBI lineage: Eukaryota > Metazoa > Chordata > Amphibia > Anura > Eleutherodactylidae > Eleutherodactylus > Eleutherodactylus coqui. Next base: position 80,894,242 of record NC_089839.1, read on the forward strand.
TCTCCTTGCAGTAAAATGATATTGAATATGAAGAAATATCTATCTATATCGCTATGCAGTTAAATGTAGGCTGTTGTTCATTGTGTCTAGTCCTTTCAGTCTGAGAAGATGCTAACTGCTATGTTACTCAATGGGATAACTGAGAGGAAAATGTCTACCCTCATAATTATAATCCCTTCTTTACCCCAAGTTTCTCTAGTTCTACAAACTTTCAGAAGACTTTACATACATATTTGTGAATGATATTAGAGGCTACTATTCTACTCTGCACTTTTATGAGCTTTCTACAATAGGTTTCCTCCTCCATTAATAATGTACTTCTATAATGGATATATAAATTCTGCTTTTTAGCTTGTAAATGTGTACATGAATAGATATTTCATGATATATGCCTCTGATTTATTTTTTTAATACATATAAATAATTTAAGGAAATCTACAAATATCTTCTGAACTCATTAGCCATGCTTGCTATGCTGATTGCCGCAGGTCATCTCAGGAACATAGCAAGAACCCGTATTTTATTGATTACCATTCTATTTCAGTGGTTTAGTAATGAGAAAAGAAGGTATTTCACGGCTTGTTTATTCCACAAATGCTGACTCAAAATTACACTGTTGATTATGACTCGGAAGTCAATGCAATGATGCCATAATAAGTATAATAATAGCTCTTTTAATCATAAAAACGGAGAAGAGCTAATGCCAGACTCAGATGTTATTTTTGTCAATGGAAATTGTCCAATTTTGTCCTCATAAAGCATTCTAGCGCCTTTTTGATGGGCAGATATCAATGACAAGATAGTTATATGAGGTGAAGCTGATTTTACAGGATTACAAAACACTTTGCCACTATAAAAAGTGTGCCATGTGTCATTTGTTGGCAAAGTGTCATTTTTTGCTAAGTATGTTTCAGTTGTACCATGGCAGTTAGACAGGCCAGGAGACAGGTATGCTGCATATGCATTGCAACACGACTGCTTCACGACTTACAACCAATGTCCACCTTCAGTGCATTACACCCACATCAGCCCCTCTCTCCTTCCCTCCCATGTACAGTTCACACATATTCTTTAATTACCTAAACCGCCTTAAGCCATCTGATTCCATTGTTAACCCTTTAATGCTACAGGAGTTACATTTACATCCTGGAGGTTCGGGGGTTGTATGGACAGGGATCTAACAATTGGGACCAGCCTGCAACAGCTCCAAAAAACAGTGCTGCTAATCAGAACTGGTAACTAGAGATGAGCGAACGTACTCGTTACGAGTACTTACGCACCCGAGCACCGCCATTTTCGAGTACAGCAGTACTCGCGCGTAAAGATTCGGGGGGCGCCGTGGCGGCACGGGGGGTAGCAGTGGGGAGTGGGGGGGAGAGGGAGAGAGAGAGGGCTCCCCCCTGTTCCCCGCTGCTCCCCCCCGCACCGCCGCGCCTCTCCCCGCCCCCCGGCGCCCCCCGAATCTTTACGCCCGAGTACTGAAGTACTCGAAAATGGCGGTACTCGGGTGCGTAAGTACTCATTACGAGTACGTTCGCTCATCTCTACTGGTAACCCTTTAAATGCCAAGGTCAATTCTAACAGCAGCATTTAAATGCTCTGATCGATGTCCAGGGGGCCAGAACTGTCCCCACAATAAGATTGTGGGATGCCATGTGGTTGACATCATACTGCAGGAGCGATCAAACTATTGCAAGTTCTTGTCCCCCATGGGAACTAAAGTAAAAAAGTAAAAAATTTGCTTTAAAAAGTTTTATTATTATTAAAAAAAATAAAAGGTAATGAAAGTTTAAAAAAGAAATCTTTTGCCATATTTAAAATAAAAGAATAGAGATAATAAAACCCCAAAACACATTTGGTATCGATTAGAGATGAGCGATCGTACTCGGAAAAGCACTACTCGCTCGAGTAATTTGCTTTATCCGAGTATCGCTGTGCTCGTCCCTGAAGATTCGGGTGCCGGCACGGAGCGGGGAGCTGCAGGGGAGAGCGGGGAGGAACGGAGGGGAGATCTTTCTCTCCCTCTCTCCCGCCCGCTCTCCCCTGCTCCCCGCTGCGACTCACCTGTCAGCCGCAGCGGCACCCTAATCTTCAGGGACGAGCACAGCGATACTCGGATAAAGCAAATTACTCGAGCGAGTAGTGCTTTTCCGAGTACACTCGCTCATCTCTAGTATCGATGCATAAAAGTTTGATCTATCAAAGTAAAACATTATTCACCCTGCACAGTGAACATCGTCAGAAAAAAATAAACAAACAATACCAGATAGTGCTTTTTTTTGGTTGACCCGTCTTCAAGAAAAAATGTAGTAAAAAGTGATCAAAAAGCAGTATGTACTCCAAAATGGTACCAAAAGAAACTACAGGATGTCTGCAAAAATTGGGCACAACTTTGTCCACTAGAAAAAAAAAGTTACGGATGTCAAAAGATGGCGGCAGAAATAATTATAAAAGAATAAATATTTTTGGAAAAAAAGAAAACTAATACAGCCAAAAAAAAACAAACAAACTATAGAAATTTGGTATTGTTGGAATCATACTGACCAATGGAATAAAGTTCCCCCAAAGATGGCGTAAGTTTTTTTTTCATTCTACTGCACTTAGCATTACATAGTACCATTGAAAAATACAACTAGTCCCAAAAGAAAAAAACGTGTCTACTTCAATGGATAAATAAAAGAGCTATGCATAGTTAACTAGAAATTCATGTTCAGGACATAGAATTTTCCCCTTCACCATGCCAAACAAGCCTATTACACCTCTCTCATCTCCTCATTATCCAATAACCCCAAAAACTCTGACACTTTTCTCAACACTTTGCTAAAATAGATATAGGCCCCCTATGACAGATCTCAGTGCTAAAAACCTGTGGGTCTATTTCAAAGAGAAAATTGACAACATCCGGCAGGAAATAACTAACCAGTCCACAACTAGCTTTGATCTCCTTCTCTCCCTCACTTACTCTGGTTCACTCTTAGCATTTGACCCACCAACAGTAGAAGTATGCAGGCTTTTCTCTTCTTCTCGCCCTGCTACCTATATAATGATCCTATCCTCTCCTGCCTCAAGTCCCTCTCCCTGACTATCATCGGTCATAACTAGAGATGAGCGAACGCGTTCGTCCGAGCTTGATATTCGTGCGAATATTAGGGTGTTCGGGATGTTCGTTATTCGTAACGAACACCATGCGGTGTTCTGGTTACTTTCACTTCCTTCCCTGAGACGTTAGCGCGCTTTTCTGGCCAATTGAAAGACAGGGAAGGCATTACAACTTCCCCCTGCAACGTTTAAGCCCTATACCACCCCCCTGCTGTGAGTGGCTGGCGAGATCAGGTGTTCGCCTAATATAAAAGTCGGCCCCTCCCGCGGCTCGCCTCAGATGCGGTGTGAGTTAGATGAGGGACAGTGCTGTTTATACCGGAGCTGCTGTAGGGAAAGAATTGGTAGTTAGTGTAGGCTTCAAGACCCCCCAAAGGTCCTTATTAGGGCCACTGATAGCTGTGTGTTGGCTGCTGTTAGCAGTGGCATTTTTTTTTTTCTCAAAATCGCCTCTGCAGACCGTTGCACCTGGCATTAGGGACAGAAGTGCTGCATAGGCAGGGAGAGTGTTAGGAGTGAGTGTAGCCTTCAAGAACCTCAACGGTCCTTTCTAGGGCCATATTTATCCGTGTGCAGTACTGTCCAGGCTGCTGTTAGCTGTGCTGCATTTTTTTTGGGCTTCTCAAAATCGCCTCTGCAGAGCATTCCACCCTCCATTGATACTGCAGGGAAAGAATTGTATAGGCAGGGCCACAACACAGTTATTATTCATAGAATATACGCAGTGCTGCCTTTTGGTGGAAAAACAAGTGAAAACAAATCTATTTGTCCAGCCTCTGTCCGTCCTTACGGGCGGTGGAGACGTGTGAGCTGCGTGAAGAACAGTGCTAAATCATACGCACCCAGCTACGCTTTACTGCTGGCTTCGCCATTTGCTTTCCTTAATTGGGAAAAAAAATACCTGCTCTGCCAGAGTTATAATAACTCTGCTACCCTCACGTTCTGTGACACATAAGCAGGGACACAGCACAGTTATTAAACTTCTCATGTTCATAGAATATACGCAGTGCTGCCTTTTGGTGGAAAAACAAGTGAAAACAAATCTATTTGTCCAGCCTCTGTCCGTCCTTACGGGCGGTGGAGACGTGTGAGCTGCGTGAAGAACAGTGCTAAATCATACGCACCCAGCTACGCTTTACTGCTGGCTTCGCCATTTGCTTTCCTTAATTGGGAAAAAAAATACCTGCTCTGCCAGAGTTATAATAACTCTGCTACCCTCACGTTCTGTGACACATAAGCAGGGACACAGCACAGTTATTAAACTTCTCATGTTCATAGAATATACGCAGTGCTGCCTTTTGGTGGAAAAACAAGTGAAAACAAATCTATTTGTCCAGCCTCTGTCCGTCCTTACGGGCGGTGGAGACGTGTGAGCTGCGTGAAGAACAGTGCTAAATCATACGCACCCAGCTACGCTTTACTGCTGGCTTCGCCATTTGCTTTCCTTAATTGGGAAAAAAAATACCTGCTCTGCCAGAGTTATAATAACTCTGCTACCCTCACGTTCTGTGACACATAAGCAGGGACACAGCACAGTTATTAAACTTCTCATGTTCATAGAATATACGCAGTGCTGCCTTTTGGTGGAAAAACAAGTGAAAACAAATCTATTTGTCCAGCCTCTGTCCGTCCTTACGGGCGGTGGAGACGTGTGAGCTGCGTGAAGAACAGTGCTAAATCATACGCACCCAGCTACGCTTTACTGCTGGCTTCGCCATTTGCTTTCCTTAATTGGGAAAAAAAATACCTGCTCTGCCAGAGTTATAATAACTCTGCTACCCTCACGTTCTGTGACACATAAGCAGAGACACAGCACAGTTATTAAACTTAGATAATTCATTCACTAGAGGCAGTGGGGCCTTTCGTTTTCCAAAAAGGGCAAAAATTATATTTGGCCTGCAGTCTTGCGCCAATTTATTTCCTGCCTGTGAAATCAAATCACTGGTAATACAGCATGCTGAGGGGTAGGGGTAGGCCTAGAGGACGTGGACGCGGCCGAGGACGCGGAGGGCCAAGTCAGGGTGTGGGCACAGGCCAAGCTCCTGATCCCGGTGTGTCGCAGCCGACTGCTGCGCGATTAGGAGAGAGGCACGTTTCTGGCGTCCCCACATTCATCGCCCAATTAATGGGTCCACGCGGGAGACGGTTATTAGAAAATGAGCAGTGTGAGCAGGTCCTGTCGTGGATGGCAGAAAGTGCTTCGAGCAACCTATCGTCTACCCGCAGTTCTGCGCCGTCCACTGCTGCCAATCCGAATCCTCTGTCTGCTGCTCCTCCTTCCTCCCAGCCTCCTCACTCCACTACAATAACACCTGCTCAGGAGCGGGAGCACTCCCAGGAACTGTTCTCGGGCCCCTGCTTAGATTGGGCAGCAGCGGTTCCTCTCCCACCAGAGGAGTTTATCGTCACTGATGCCCAACCATTCGAAAGTTCCCGGGGTCCGGGGGAAGAGGCTGGGGACTTCCGCCAACTGTCTCAACAACTTTCTGTGGGTGAGGAGGACGATGACGATCAGACACAGTTGTCTTGCAGTGAGGTAGTAGTAAGGGCAGTAAGTCCCAGGGAGCAGCGCACAGAGGATTCGGAGGAAGAGCAGCAGGACGATGAGGTGACTGACCCCACCTGGTGTGCAACGCTTACTCAGGAGGACAGGTCTTCAGAGGGGGAGTCAAGGGCATCAGCAGGGCAGGTTGCAAAAGGCTGTCCAGTGGCCAGGGGTAAAGGCAGGGCCAGACCGAATAATCCACCAAGTGTTTCCCAAAGCGCCCCCTCGCGCCATGCCACCCTGCGGAGGCCGAGGTGCTCTAAGGTCTGGCAGTTTTTCACAGAGACGCCTGACGACCGACGAACAGTGGTGTGCAACCTTTGTCGCGCAAAGCTCAGCCGGGGAGCCAACACCAACAGCCTCACCACCACCACCATGCGCAGACATATGATGGCCAAGCACCCCGCAAGGTGGGACAAAGGCCGTTCACCGCCTCCGGTTTGCACCCCTGCCTCTCCCCCTGTGCCCCAACCTGCCACTGAGATGCAACCCCCCTCTCAGGACACAGGCACTACCGCCTCATGGCCTGCACCCACACCCTCATCTCCGCTGTCCTCGGCCCCATCCAGCAGTGTAGTTCAGCGCACCGTTCAGCCGTCGCTTGCGCAAGTGTTCGAGCGCAAGCGCAAGAACGCCGCCACGCACCCGCACGCTCAAACGTTAACCGTCCGCATAGCAAAATTCATCAGCCTTGAGATGCTGCCGTATAGGGTTGTGGAAACTGAGTCCTTCAAAAGTATCATGGAGGCGGCGGCCCCGCGCTACTCAGTTCCCAGTCGCCACTACTTTTCCCGATGTGCCGTCCCAGCCCTGCACGACCACGTCTCCCGCAACATTGTGCGCGCCCTCACCAACGCGGTTACTGCCACGGTCCACTTAACTACGGACACGTGGACAAGCACAGGCGGGCAGGGCCACTACATCTCCCTGACGGCACATTGGGTGAATTTAGTGGAGGCTGGGACAGAGTCAGAGCCTGGGACCGCTCACGTCCTACCCACCCCCAGAATTGCGGGCCCCAGCTCGGTGGTGGTATCTGCGGAGGTGTATGCTTCCTCCACTAAAGCACCCTCCTCCTCCTCCTCCTCCTCTGTCTCACAATCAAGATGTGTTAGCAGCAGCATGTCGCCAGCAGTCGGTGTCGCGCGGTGTGGTAGCACAGCGGTGGGCAAGCGTCAGCAGGCCGTGCTGAAACTACTCAGCTTAGGCGATAAGAGGCACACGGCCCACGAACTGCTGCAGGGTCTGACACAGCAGACCGACCGCTGGCTTGCGCCGCTGAGCCTCCAACCGGGCATGGTCGTGTGTGACAACGGCCGTAACCTGGTGGCGGCTCTGCAGCTCGGCAGCCTCACGCACGTGCCATGCCTGGCCCACGTCTTTAATTTGGTGGTTCAGCGCTTTCTGAAAAGCTACCCACGCTTGTCAGACCTGCTCGTAAAGGCGCGCCGGCTCTGTGCACATTTCCGCAAGTCCCACACGGACGCTGCCACCCTGCGCACCCTGCAACATCACTTTAAGCTGCCAGTGCACCGACTGCTGTGCGACGTGCCCACACGGTGGAACTCTACGCTCCACATGTTGGCCAGGCTCTATGAACAACGTAGAGCTATAGTCGAATACCAACTCCAACATGGGCGGCGCAGTGGGAGTCAGCCTCCTCAATTCCTTTCAGAAGAGTGGGCCTGGTTGGCAGACATCTGCCATGTCCTTGGTAATTTTGAGGAGTCTACCCAGGTGGTGAGCGGCGATGCTACAATCATTAGCGTCACCATTCCTCTGCTATGCATCTTGAGAAATTCCCTGCAAACCATAAAGGCAGCTGCTTTGCGCTCGGAAACGGGGGCGGGGGAAGACAGTATGCCGCTGGATAGTCAGGGCACCCTCCTGTCTATTTCTCAGCGCGTACAGGAGGAGGAGGAGGAGCATGAGGAGGATGAGGAGGAGGGGGAAGAGACAGCTTGGGCCGCTGCTGACGGTACACCGGCTGATTGCCTGTCATCCTTTCAGCGTGTATGGCCTGAGGAGGAGGAGGAGGAGGAGGATCCTGAAAGTGATCTTCCTAGTGAGGACAGCCATGTGTTGCGTACTGGTACCCTGGCACACATGGCTGACTTCATGTTAGGATGCCTTTCTCGTGACCCTCGCGTTGCACGCATTCTGGCCACGACGGATTACTGGGTGTACACACTGCTCGATCCACGGTATAAGGAGAACCTGGCCACTCTGATTCCCGAAGAGGAAAGGGGTTCGAGAGTGTTGCTATACCACAGGACCCTTGCGGACAAGCTGATGGTAAAATTCCCAGCCGACAGCGCTAGTGGCAGAAGGCGCAGTACCGAGGGCAAGGTAGCAGGGGATGTGCGTAGATCGAGCAGCATGTACATCCCAGGCAGTGCAACAGTCTTTAAGGGCCTGGCCAGCTTTATGGCTCCCCACCAAGACTGTGTCACCGCTCCCCAGTCACGGCTGAGTCGGCGGGAGCACTGTAAAAGGATGGTGAGGGAGTACGTAGCGGATCGCACGACCATCCTTGGTGACGCCTCTGCCCCCTACAACTACTGGGTGTCGAAGCTGGACACGTGGCCTGAACTAGCCCTGTATGCCCTTGAGGTGCTTGCTTGTCCTGCGGCTAGCGTCTTGTCGGAAAGGGTGTTTAGTGCGGCTGGGGGAATCATCACAGATAAGCGTAGCCGCTTGTCAACCGACAGTGTCGACAGGCTAACACTCATCAAGATGAACAAAGGCTGGATTTCCCCAGACTTCTGTTCTCCACCAGCGGACAGCAGCGATACGTAAGCAATACGTAGGCTGCACCCACGGATGGAAGCTACGTTCTCTCTCACCATCCAAAACGGGGACATTTCTGCTTCATCAATCTGTGTCTAATATTCCTCCTCCTCCTCCTCCTGCTCCTCCTCTTGAAACATCACGTAATCACGCTGAACGGGCAATTTTTCTTAGGGCCACAAGGCTCACTCAAATAATTTTTCAGAACAATTTTTATAAGTTTCAATGCGCTTAAAAGCATTGGAACTTTAACTTGAACCAATTTTTCGTTACACTGGGCTGCCTCCAGGCCTAGTTACCACTTAAGCCACATTAACCAAAGCGATTAATGGGTTTCACCTGCCCTCTTGGCTGGCCATGGCCAATTTTTGGGATGTACATTAGTACTGTTGATACAGCAATTTTTGTGGGCCCTCGCCTACAGTGTAATCAAATTAATTTTTAGCCCACCTGCATTACAGCTGACGTTACCTCAGCTGTGTTGGGCAATGCAATGGGATATTTTTATGTACCGCCGGTGGGTTCCAGGGAGCCACCCATGCTGTAGGTGCACACTGAGTTTTTAATACATCTGTACACTTCTAAAGAACCCGTCTGACTGGGCCATGCAGTGTGGGCCGAAGCCCACCTGTATTACGCACGACATTACTACCTCAGCTGTGTTGGGCAATGCAATGGGATATTTCTATGTACCGCCGGTGGCTTCCTGGCACCCACCTAGGCAGTGGGTCCACAGGGAGTTTAACCTACATGTGTCCACTTGTAAAGAACCCCAGTCTGACTGGGGCATGCAGTGTGGGCCGAAACCCACCTGCATTAACCCTTTCCAGTCCACTGTGTGACCTGTGAAGACATTAGGGTTTAAGGCTGTACAGCTCCGTTGTTGGTAGACGTCCGTAGGGGTTCTCTTACTGTATATTGCCAGCCTCTCTGCTGTCGGAGCCTATCCTACGTGTCAGCTCATGCAGTACTGGCTTTAGCCAGCATATAACGCCGTTGTATAACGGCAGAAAAAGAGTAAGCCCCCTAGGAAAACCATATACAAATTGGATTGGAAAGGGTTAAGCACAACATTACTACCTCAGCTGTGTTGGGCAATGCAATGGGATATTTCTGTGTACCGCCGGTGGGTTCCAGGGAGCCACCCATGCTGTGGGTCGACAGGGACTTCACAATAGGGAGTTGTACCTGCCTGTGTCTATGAATTAAAAAGCCCGGTCTGACTGGGGCATGCAGACACCTTGACAGAATGAATAGTGTGTGGCACATAGGTTCCCCATTGCTATGCCCACGTGTGCAGCTCCTGATGGCGGTGGCACAGGATTCTATTTCTCATTGCTTCTGTACAGCATTGTGGGCTATCGCTCCACCACTTTTAAAGAGGGTCGCTGCCTAGCCGTGCCAACCTCTGCAGTGTGTGCCTGCGGTCCCTCGTCATGGCAGACGCAATTCTAAATAGACATGAGCGTGGTGTGGCATGAGGGCAGCTGAAGGCTGCCCAGGGACACTTTGGTGTGCGCTGTGGGGGGGAGGGGGGGGCGGTTGGGCAGCATGTAACCCAGGAGAAGTGTCAGTGGAGTGTCATCCAGGCAGTGATTGTGCTTTGTTGGAGGTAGTGTGGTGCTTAGCAAAGGTATGCCATGCTAATGAGGGCTTTTCAGAAGTAAAAGTTGTTGGGAGGGGGGGGGGGGGGCACTCTTGCCGGTATTGTGGCTTAATAGTGGGACCTGTGAACTTGAGATGCAGCCCAACATGTAGCCCCTCACCTGCCCTATCCGTTTCTGTGTGATTCCCATCACTTTGTTGAATTGCCCAGATTTTCACACATGAAAACCTTAGCGAGCATCGGCGAAATACAAAAATGTTCTGGTCGCCCATTGACTTCAATGGGGTTCGTTGTTCGAAACGAACCCTCGAGCATCACGGGAAGTTCGTTCCGAATAACGAACACCCGAACATTTTGGTGTTCGCTCATCTCTAGTCATAACAATATTCTATCTGTCTCTTTTTTTCTGGTATCTTTCTCTCCTCTTTCAAACACACTGTGCAGCATCCCATAGGGAGACCTCGGACACCTGACATGTGTGGGAAGCTGGGAGGATAAAGTGCTGACATGTCATGGTGGCACTTACCAGACTCCTTCCCGGAGGACACACGTAGTCAAGGACAAAATAACACTGCAGGCCAGCTGGGACAACCCTAGGATAGGGAATGCCCATTAAACAGGATAACAGGGGTTGTAGCTGTCATGGGTGATGCCACCATTCCTACACACACAGGTATGACCCTCGGTGGATAATATATGGAGCCACAATCAGTTCTTGAGTACCACGGGTCTCTAGAAACGCTTAGAGCCCAGTATAAACTTTATATGGAAAACTTTAAACAGGTAATACAAGGCAGTTCAATTAAAGTCTTTACAGTGCAGGCAAGACAGAGGATTTGAGGTCAGGGAGGAAACTCAGGATGAAACCAGTCCTGCAGTCCACGTTATCTGCCAGGAAATGCTCCTGGAAGGGGAACAATCTGGAGGAGGAAAGGGGTAGGGTCACTCCACAGACACTCTGACAGAAATTATTATCTTAAAATCACAGAGGTGAGGGAAAAAACAAAGACATTATTCACAGAAAAAGCCAAAAATACAATACCTGAAGGTCTGCAAAGCAGACACAGTCGCCTTAGGCACGATCGCCATAAGGCAGGCACAATCGCCATCGGCACAATCGCCGTAGGGCAGGCGCAATGGCCGTAAGCCCTGGAGATATGCAGTCAGCCAGACAATAAAGTGGAGGAGCAGCTTGTTCCTGCATATCTCCAGGGCTTACGGCCATTGCGCCTGCCCTACGGCGATTGTGCCGATGGCGATTGTGCCTGCCTTATGGCGATCGTGCCTATGGCGACCCTGTCTGCTTTGCAGACCTTCAGGTATTGTATTTTTGGCTTTTTCTGTGAATAATGAAATTATTATCTTGTAGTACCTCCACCCAGCCTTGGAGACGTGTGGGTATGGCAATTAAAGATTGTACGTCAACGCGGTGATCCAGGCTACAGATAGCCACGTAGGAAACTTAGACGATTAGATAGTACCTCTGCACTGGCCTTGAGAAGAAGTAGTTACTTACAAATGCTCTCTCACGCTTGGGAGGCTCATTCCACTTACATCCAGCTCACGAACAGCACGAGAAATCTCTCCTCCTCTTCTATCTTTACCACAAGAAGGCTGAAGGTGCCTCCATGTGGCTCTGTGTTAGGTGGAACTCAAATAGCAGACAAGAAGGAAGACCTGTTATTCCAGAAGATGGAACTCCTTTTCCCGCTCTCAATCACTCCTATTTATACCTTCTCTCGTACCACATGACATAACAGACTTGATACATTTACATGAAGGCTTTGGATTTTATTAAAAGTTAACCTCTCAAGCACTGCAGCTGTGCAATACTCACACTGGAAATGACAGGATTGCACAGTGCATCAACATAAGAGAAAAATGAAGGACATTTATGGAGGGGACCAGGATAATGTACTGGTTCACTACAACTGTCATATCCCTATTACTAAAGAAACCATCTTTTGACTCATTCTGTGCTGCAAATTACCAACCTGTCTCTAATCTCCCCTTCATCTCCAAACTCCTGGAAAGTTTGATCTACTCTCGCTTACTAAGCTGTCTCTCAGATAACTCTCTTCTCTGATCCCTTAGGCTGGGTTCCCCCCAAGCGTAAATCTCGTGGAAATCTTGTGGAATGACTGAACGGAAATACCACGAGATTTCCGTAGCAGAAATGCAGCTTCAAAACTTGCATCGTTTGGTGTAGGTTTGAAGCAGCTTCACTGCCTGCATTCCGCTACGGCCGTCTCTCCCCATAGAGAGGAGAGACGGCGATAAAATCGACATGCTGCCTCTTTGAATTCTGCACGGCATATCAGTTTCATCGCGGCTTGGTTGCAGCGGCTTCTCCGCAGTGTGTGGACGGGATTATTGCAAATCTCATCCACTTTGCTCCTTTATCCTGGGATAAAAATTGCAGAAAGTCTCCACAGAAATTTAGCGGCAATTATGCACCCTTACTGTCTTGTGTTCGCTGCAGCCTGCAATATTCTTGCCATTTAAATTATTAGGATATGTTAATATGGGGAGTACAATGCGGATTTTTCAAGGTGGATTCCTGCTGTAGAAATCTGAAGCTGAGCTTTGAATTTCTGCCATGGCTATGAAAATGTATGGCTGCAGTTTTGCTGACATTAGTAGTTGATTGGTGGGGTTCTGCTGCTCAGGAACTCCAATGATCAGCTGTTATCCGGTATGCTGTTAGTGTGTACGAGCCAGAAGCAGACAACTCCATACACATTGCAGTGACCTGAATAAATAATGCAGATGTAATGGGCTGGTTGGTTCATTCCCATTTTGCAGGTTAAGGGATGGTGCAGAAATGACAGATAGAAGTAGAGGCAGCACAATTTTAGAAAAATATTAGAGATGAGCGAGCACCAAAATGCTCGGGTGCTCGTTACTAGAGACAAAATTTTCGCGATGCTCGAGGGTTCATTTCGAGTAACGAACCCCATTGAAGTCAATGGGCGACTCGAGCATTTTTGTATATCGCCGATGCTCGCTAAGGTTTCCATTTGTGAAAATCTGGGCAATTCAAGAAAGTGATGGGAACGACACAGCAACGGATAGGGCAGGTGAGGGGCTACATGTTGGGCTGCATCTCAAGTTCCCAGGTCCCACTATTAAGCCACAATAGCGGCAAGAGTGCCCCCCTCCCAACAATTTTTACTTCTGAAAAACCCTCACTAGCAATGCATACCTTAACTAAGCACCACACTACCGCCGACAAGGCACAATCACTGCCTGCATGACACTCCGCTGCCACTTCTCCTGGGTTACATGCTGCCCAACCCCCCCCCCCCCCCTGCACGACCCAGTGTCCACAGCGCACACCAAAGCGTCCCTGCGCAGCCTTCAGCTGCCCTCATGCGCGCGTCTGCCATGAGAAGGAACCGCAGGCACACACTGCAGAGGGTTGGCACGGCCAGGCAGCGACCCTCTTTAAAAGAAGCGGGGCGATAGCCAATAATGCTGTACAGAAGCAATGAGAAATCCAATCCTGTGCCACCTCCATCAGGAGCTGCACACGTGGGCATAGCAATGGGGAACCCATGTGCCACACACTATTCATTCTGTCAAGGTGTCTGCATGCCCCAGTCAGACCGGGGTTTTTTATAAATAGTCACAGGCAGGTACAAGTCCGCAATGGGAATTCTGTGTGCACCCACAGATGGGTGGCTCCCTGGAACCCACCGGCTGTACATAAATAAATCCCATTGCATTGCCCATCACAGCTGAGGTAACGTCAGGTTTAATGCAGGTGGGCTTCGGCCCACACTGCATGCCCCAGTCAGACTGGGGTTCTATAGAAGTGGACACATGCAGTTACAACTCCGTGTGGACCGACAGCATGGGTGGGTCCCAGGAATCCACCGGCGGTACATAAATATATCCCATTGCATTGCCCATCACAGCTGAGGTAACATCAGGTTTAATGCAGGTGGTCTTCGGCCCACAGTGCATGCCCCAGTCTGACCGGGGTTTTTAATACATAGACACTGGCAGGTACAAATCCCTAATGGGAAGTCCCTGTGGACCCACAGCATGGGTGGCTCCCTGGAACCCACCGGCGGTACATAAATAAATCCCATTGCAGTGCCCATCACAGCTGAGGTAACGTCAGGTTTAATGCAGGTGGTCTTCGGCCCACACTACATGCCCCAGTCAGATTGGGGTTCTTTAGAAGTGGACACATGCAGTTACAACTCCGTGTGGACCGACAGCATGGGTGGCTCCCTGGAACCCACCGGCGGTAAATAAATAAATCCCATTGCATTGCCCATCACAGCTGAGGTAACGCCAGGTTTAATGCAGGTGGTCTTCGGCGCACACTGCATTCCCCAGTCAAACTGCTGTTCTTTAGAAGTGGACACATGCAGTTACAACTCCGTGTGGACCGACAGCATGGGTGGGTCCCAGGAAGCCACCGGCGGTACATAAATATATCCCATTGCATTGCCCATCACAGCTGAGGTAACGTCCGATTAAATGCAGGTGGTCTTCGGCCCACACTGCATGCCCCAGTCAGACTGGGGTTCTTTAGAAGTGGACACATGCAGTTACAACTCCGTGTGGACCGACAGCATGGGTGGCTCCCTGGAACCCACCGGCGGTACATAAATATATCCCATTGCAGTGCCCAGCATAGCTGAGGTAACATCAGCTTTAATGCAGGTGGGCTAAAAAATACTAGGATTACAATGTAGGCGAGGGCCCAAAAAAATTGGTGTACCAATAGTACAAATGTACTTCAGAAAAATTGCCCTTGCCCAACCAAGAGGGCAGGTGAAACTCATTAATCGCTTTGGTTAATGTGGCTTAATTTGTAACTAGGCCTGTAGGCGGCCCAGTTAAAATAAAAATTGGTTCATGTGCAAGTTTCAACACTTTATTGAATTGAGAATTGAAACGTCTAAACATTGTTTACAAAAGTTATATGACTGAGCCTTGTGGGCCTCAGAAAAATTGCCAATTCGGCGTGATTACGTGAGGTTTCAGGAGGAGGAGCAGGAGGAGGAGGATGAATATAATACACAGATTGCTGAAGCTAAAAGGTCCCCGTTTTTTATGGTGATAGAGAATGATGCTTCCATCCGCGGGTGTAGCCTATGTATTGTTTAGGTACCGCTGCTGTCCGCTGGTGGAGAAGAGAAGTCTGGGGAAAGCCAGGCTTTGTTCATCTTTATGATTGTAAGCCTGTCGGCACTGTCGGTTGACAGGCGGGTACGCTTATCCGTGATGATTCCCCCAGCCGCACTAAACACCCTCTCTGACAAGACGCTAGCCGCAGGACAAGCAAGCACTTCCAGGGCATACAGCGCAAGTTCAGGCCACGTGTCCAGCTTTGACACCCAGCAGTTGTAGGGAGCAGAGGCGTCACCGAGGACAGTCGTGCGATCGGCTACGTACTCCCTCACCATCCTTTTACAGTGCTCCCGCCGACTCAGCCTTGACTGGGGAGCGGTGACACAGTCTTGCTGGGGAGCCAGAAAGCTGTCAAAGGCCTTGGACAGTGTTCCCCTGCCTGTGCTGTACATGCTGCCTGATCTCCGTGCCTCCCCTGCTACCTGGCCCTCGGAACTGCGTCTTCTGCCACTAGCGCTGTTGGATGGGAATTTTACCATCAGTTTGTCCACCAGGGTCCTGTGGAATAGCATCACTCTCGAACCCCTTTCCTCTTTGGGTATGAGAGTGGAAAGGTTCTCCTTATACCGTGGGTCGAGCAGTGTGTACACCCAGTAATCCGTAGTGGCCAGAATGCGTGTAACGCGAGGGTCACGAGAAAGGCATCCTAACATGAAGTCAGCCATGTGTGCCAGGGTACCTGTATGCAACACATGGCTGTCCTCACTAGGAAGATCACTTTCAGGATCCTTCTCCTCCTCCTCCTCCTCCTCCTCCTACTCCTCCTCAGGCCATACACGCTGAAAGGATGACAGGCAAGCAGCATGGCTACCCTCAGCAGTGGGCCAAGCTGTCTCCTCCCTCTCTTCCTCATGCTCCTCCCCCTCCTCCTCCTCCTCAACGCACTGAGATATAGACAGGAGGGTGCTCTGACTATCCAGCGACATACTGTCTTCCCCCGTCTCCGTTTCCGAGCGCAAAGCGTCTGCCTTTATGCTTTGCAGGGAACTTCTCAAGAGGCATAGCAGAGGAATGGTGACGCTAATGATTGCAGCATCACCGCTCACCATCTGGGTAGACTCCTCAAAGTTTCCAAGGACCTGGCAGATGTCTGCCAACCAGGCCCACTCTTCTGTAAAGAATTGAGGAGGCTGACTCCCACTACGCCGCCCATGTTGCAGTTGGTATTCCACTATAGCTCTACGCTGCTCATAGAGCCTGGCCAACATGTGGAGCGTAGAGTTCCACCGTGTGGGCACGTCGCACAGCAGTCAGTGCACTGGCAGATTAAACCGATGTTGCAGGGTGCGCAGGGTGGCAGCGTCCGTGTTGGACTTGCGGAAATGTGCACTGAGCCGGCGCACCTTTCCGAGCAGGTCTGACAAGCGTGGGTAGTTTTTCAGAAAGCGCTGAACCACCAAATTAAAGACGTGGGCCAGGCATGGCACATACGTGAGGTTGCCGAGCTGCAGAGCTGCCACCAGGTTACGGCCGTTGTCACACACGACAATGCCCGGTTGGAGGCTCAGTGGCGAAAACCAGCGGTCGGTCTGCTCTGTCAGACCCTGCAGCAGTTCGTGGGCCGTGTGCCTCTTCTCTCCTAAGCTGAGTAGTTTCAGCACGGCCTGCTGACGCTTGGCCACCGCTGTGCTGCCACGCCGCGCGACACCGACTGCTGGCGACGTGCTGCTGCTGACACATCTTGATTGCGAGACAGAGGTTGCGTAGGAGGAGGAGGAGGGTGGTTTAGTGGAGGAAGCATACACCGCCGCAGATACCACCACCGAGCTGGGGCCCGCAATTCTGGGGGTGGGTAGGACGTGAGCGGTCCCAGGCTCTGACTCTGTCCCAGCCTCCACTAAATTCACCCAATGTGTCAGGGAGGTATAGTGGCCTTGCCCGCTTGTGCTTGTCCACGTGTCCGTTGTTAAGTGGACCTTAGCAGTAACCGCGTTAGTGAGGGCACGTACAATGTTGCGGGAGATGTGGTCGTGCAGGGCTGGGACGGCACATCGGGAAAAGTAGTGGCGACTTGGAACCGAATAGCGCGGGGTCGCCGCCATCATGTTTTTGAAAGCCTCCGTTTCCACAAGCCTATACGGCAGCATCTCCAGGCTGATAAATTTGGCTATGTGCACGTTTAACGCTTGAGCGTGCAGGTGCGTGGCAGCGTACTTGCGCTTGCGTTCAAACACTTGCGCTAGCGACGGCTGGACGGTGCGCTGAGAGACATTGGTGGATGGGGCCGAGGACCGCAGAGGTGAGGGTGTGGGTGCAGGCCGGGAGACGGTCGAGTCTGTGTCCTGAGAGGGGGGTTGGATCTCAGTGGCAGGTTGGGGCACAGGGGGAGAGGCAGTGGTGCAAACCGGAGGCGGTGAACGGCCTTCGTCCCACCTTGTGGGGTGCTTGGCCATCATATGCCTGCGCATGCTGGTGGTGGTGAGGCTGGTGGTGGTGGCTCCCTGGCTGATCTTGGCGCGACAAAGGTTGCACACCACTGTTCGTCGGTCGTCTGCACTCTCAGTGAAAAACTGCCAGACCTTTGAGCACCTCGGCCTCTGCAGGGTGGCATGGCGCGAGGCGGCGCTTTGGGAAACAGTTGGTGGATTATTTGGTCTGGCCCTGCCTCTACCCCTGGCCACCGCACTGCCTCTTCCAACCTGCCCTTCTGCTGCACTTGCCTCCCCCTCTGAAGACCTGTCCTCAGTAGGCTTGGCAAACCAGGTGGGGTCAGTCACCTCATCGTTCTGCTGCTCTTCCTCCGAATCCTCGGTGCGCTTCTCCCTCGGACTTACTGCAATTACTACTACCTGAGTGATAGACAACTGTGTCTCATCGTCGTTGTCCTCCTCACCCACTGAAAGCTCTTGAGACAGTTGCCGGAAGTCCCCAGCCTCATCCCCCGGACCCCGGGAACTTTCCAAAGGTTGGGCATCGGTCACGACAAACGGTGGGACAGGAACTATTGCTGCCCATTCTGGGCAGGGGCCCGAGAACAGTTCCTGGGAGTCTGCCTGCTCCT
This sequence comes from Eleutherodactylus coqui, assembly GCF_035609145.1. Lineage (NCBI taxonomy): Eukaryota > Metazoa > Chordata > Amphibia > Anura > Eleutherodactylidae > Eleutherodactylus > Eleutherodactylus coqui. The sequence goes on from NC_089839.1 coordinate 80,912,434, forward strand.
CAGAATGTGTCATTGTAATGGAGTGAGGAGGCTGGGAGGAAGGAGGAGCAGCAGCCAGAGGATTCAGAGTTGCAGCAGTGGACGGCGCAGAACTCTGGGTGGTCGATAGATTGCTGGATGCACTTTCTGCAATCGACGACAGGACCTGCTCACACTGCTCAATTTCTAATAAAGGTCTACCACGTTGACCCATTAATTGTGAGATTAATCTTGGGACGCCAGAAACGTGCCTCTCTACTAATCCCGCAGCAGTCGGCTGCGATACACCTGGATCAGGAGCTCGGCCTGTGCCCACACCCTGACTTGGGCCTCTGCGTCCTCGCCCACGTCCACGTCCTCTAGGCCTACCCCTACCCCTCAGCATGGTGTATTACCAGTAGTGCAGAAAAAGAACGCTGTAATTAAATGTGCCGCTTATTGGCCTGTGGTTGGAGGCTGACTTCGCTTACAGAACGCACAGCAGAGCCAGGAAAGAATTTTGCGCAAGCCTGTAGTGAGACGTAGGTGCGTATGACTGAGCTAGTGGCACAGCGCAGAAGCAGTCAAGTGTCCAAAGGCCACTAGTAGGCCTTAAGTGTTTTGCTTCTATTTTTTTAAAGGCTGAGCTGAGACAGCAGACAGATACTGTAGGCAGCGTATATATGTATACTGTTTCCCTGTGGACGGGATGACGGCGGTGATGTAACGGGCAACGCAGAGCCAGGAAAGAATTTTGCGCAAGCCTGCTGTAACACTTAGCTGCGTATTAATTAGGACTACTACCCCCAGCAGAGACGCAGTACACTCAAGACGGTCACAGGCAGCCCAAAGATAGTATTTTTCCCAAATTTGTTTGAAAAAGCCCACTGCCTATATAGACAGTATATCTCTTTTACCTTTCCCACTGTCCCTGCCTCACCACTACTGGCCCTATACTATGTAAAATTACTGCAGACTATTTCCCTCTGGACAGGATGACGGCGGTGATGTAACGGGCAACGCAGAGCCAGGAAACACTTTTGCGCAAGCCTGCTGTAACACTTAGCTGCGTATTAATTAGGACTACTACCCCCAGCAGACACGCAGTACACTGAGGACGGTCACAGGCAGCCTAAATATATTTTTTTTTCCCAAATTTGTTTGAAAAAGCCCACTGCCTATATAGACAGTATATCTCTTTCACCTTTCCCACTGTCCCTGCCTCACCAGTACTGGCCCTATACTATGTACAATGACTGCAGACTGAGGACGCAATGCTCTGCATGGCCGATATACAAAAAAAAAATGTGCAACACTGCTAAAGGCAGCCTCAACAGTACTGCACACGGTCAGATGTGGCCCTAAGAAGGACCGTTGGGGTTCTTGAAGCCTAAAATAACTCCTAACACTCTCCCTCTAGCAGCTCCAGCATCAACAGCACTTTCCCTGATCTATGTCAGAATGCATCTGTGGCGAGCCGCGGGAGGGGCCGATTTAAATACTCGGGTGACACCTGATCTCGCCAGCCACTCACTGCAGGGGGGTGGTATAGGGCTTGAACGTCGCAGGGGGAAGTTGTAATGCCTTCCCTGTCTTTCTATTGGCCAGAAAAGCGCGCTAACGTCTCAAAGATGAAAGTGAAAGTAACTCGAACATCGCGTGGTACTCGTCACGAGTAACGAGCATCTCGAACACGCTAATACTCGAACGAGTATCAAGCTCGGACGAGTACGTTCGCTCATCTCTAAAAAATATGCTTTACTGGACATCATCCGAATGAACATATTTTACTCAATAGAAGGTTTTATGTACTTGCATGTTATGTAATAACTTAACATAGTAACAAAGTATTTAAGTGAAAAAAGGCACATGTCCATCTAGTTCAGCCTATTACCACCAATGTTGATCCAGAGGAGGGCAAAAAAACAAACCAATGGAGTAGAAGCCAATTTTCCTCATTAAAAGGAAAAAAATCCTTCCCCACCCTAATGTGGCAACCAGAATAATCCCTGGATCAACAATATTTCTGAAGGTATTAGTATTTATGGGAGTGGAGAGAATGTACTCTTCCAAGCTTGATGCTTGTTTGAGTATTAGCACAGTGCTCGCTACTCAAGTGAGCATCACGCCATGTTCGACCTCACCCCTGTTTTGGCCCCTCCCTAACGCTGATGTGTCAGATTTGACCCCTCCCTGCTGCGACGCTGCGCACATCAATGGTAGTTTGTGGCTAGCTTGGCGGAGGGGAGAGAAAGAGAGAACACAAACACAGGAAAAAAATTTAAAAAGCTCGGCAACCAGCGCGTCCCATAAAAAATTGTTTGAGTCTCCAATTGAAGTCAATAGGGTGCGTTACTCAAATAGAGCGCTCGAATTTTATGAAAAGCTTGACTCTAATAATGAGGACTCAAGCATTTTGGTGCTCGCTCATCTCTAGTAATTATGACTTCAGTTCCAAAGCCGGCAGCCAGCCAGAAGCAACCATCGCTTGGTGAAAGAAATGAAGCTGGTGATCATCTGGTACAGTGCTGCAAAGAAAATCGGCTTAGGATAAAAAACATGTGATTTATGCAACCCAAATGCTGACTGTACACGTGGGCATTTCCCAATGGCCTCCATCAAAATCCGATTGATTACATCCTGTGTAATCATTGTTGGTGAAGTTCAGTCATTGCAATATAAACCTTTCATGGCGTCGACTGTGGCACTGATCATGAACTCCTTGCAGCTAAAATCAAGATCAAATTCCACATCATTAAGAAAAGTGCTCCATTGAGAAAATTCGATACCTCTAAAATCCCCCAATCATATACTATTGAGGTAGCAAACCAATTCGAACTGCTTGGCACATCAGAAAAGCATCCAGAAGAACTATGGCACAATATATGGTCCACAGTTATGAAAACAGACAGTAAGCATCTCGCCTATAAGAAGCAGGAAAAACTACGTTATTGGTTGTCCGAGCAAACCCTCAGAATAGCTGATAAAAGAAGAGCAGTAACGGAGGCCGACAACAAAGATGAAGTTTGGCAACTAAATGCCCATATTCAGCAAGCGGCAAGGAAAGATAAGCAAATGGACTGGAATGAATGTTGCAAACAACTTGAAGCAGAAGCCATGAAAGGCCATATGTGAGGCCTATTCTCACAGTTCAAGTTGGTGGCGAAGACCTTTCTTAGCATGCAACAGCACAATCAAAGGCAAAAATGGGAAGGAACTGAATGACCAACAGAGTATCAAGGATAGGTGAAGGGAATACTCAGAGGAACTATATGCCTGCAAGCATATATCTAGACCATTGCATGAGGTGGAGCCTGTGGACTTGGAGCCCTCCATTATGGAGTAAGAGATGGTTATGGCAATGAAACAACTAGTCAAAAATAAAGCACCAGGCATAGATAATATACCGGCAGAGCTATTGCTGCCAGTACTAGTGAAAACTATCACAGCGCTGTACCAGGTAGTATGAGCATCCACACAATAGCCACCGGACTGGAAAAGATCTGTCTTCATCCCTCTACCAATGAAAGGCGACTCCCAGAGTTGCAAGCATGATCCTTCTCAAAATTATACAGGAAAAACAGTAGTTGAAGCTGCACTCCCTGATCCGCAGGCAGGATTCCAGCGAGGACGCGGCACCTGCGACCATATTGCAAACCTGTGATGGACCATGGAAAAAGCTTGAGAACACCAAAAGAATATCTACATGTGCTTCATTGACAACATCAAGGCCTTTGAGTGTGTCGACTATGACAAGCTATTGCAGGCCCTACAAGAGCTTGGTATACTGGCACATCTAGTCAAGCTAATAAAATCACTTTATACCCATCAGGAAGCCCCTGTGAGAACAAACTATGGGGACAGAGATTGGATTGGGATCGGCAAAGGCGTCCAAAAGGGCTGCATCCTCTCACCCTTCTTGTTTACATATATGTGGAAGTGATCATGTGTAAAATGGATCTAGACAAATTGGAAATCGAGGAGAAAATAGGTGGAAGAAACATCAACAATCTCTGTTATGCAGATGACACAACTCTGCTTGAAGAAACAGAAGCAGGTCTAAAGCAGCTGATATGTAATATTAAAACTGAAAGTGAAAAAACGGGCCTCTTTCTGAACTGAAAGAAAATTAAAATTATGAAAACTGCAAACAATTATCAAATTCAAATCAAAATCAACAATGAGGTCATAGAATGCGTGCAAGACTTCACCTTCCTTGGCTCAAATATTGACCAGGCTGGAGAATCTATGCTAGAGATAAAATGTAGGATAGCATTAGGGCGAAGCGCGATGCTAAACATCGACAATATCTGGAAAAGTAGGTATATCGGTATAGCAACTAAACACAGGATAATGCAAACCACTGTTTTCCCCTATAGCCATGTATAAATGTGAAAGCTGGACTGCGCAAAAAGTTAATAGGAGGAGGATTGTTGGAATTGAGCTGCGGTGCTGGTGAAAGCTGGTACGTATGCACTGGATGGCAAGAATAACAAAGAGAGAAGTCCTGAACCATATAAGACCCGATATATCACTGGAAGACAAGATGACCCGGCACAGACTCACGGACTTTGGCCATGTAATGCGAGCAGAGTGGCTAGAAAAATCTATAATGCTTCGACAGATCAGTGGCAAAAGAAGACCTGGTGCCAAAGTACACGATGGCTGATACAGTCAGAGCTGATACTGGCATGGATATCACACAACTGAAAGAAGGAGTGCAAAACCAAAAAACATGGAGGGAGCTCGCCTTTAGGGTCACAGAGGGTTGTGAACTACTAAACGGCTAACAACAACAACATAGCATGTAATATTGTATCACTTTAGCAATACATCCAGGCCTCTCTTGAACTTTTTTAGTGAGTTCAGCATCACCACGTCAGACAGAGAGTTCCATAGTCTCACTGCTCTTACAGTAAAGAACCCCCTTCTATGTCAGGGCAGAAACCTTCTTTCCTCTAGACGTAGATGGTGCCCCCTTTTTACAGTCACAGTTCTGGGTCTAAATAGATGATGGGAGAGATCTCTGTATTATCCCCTGATATATTTTTACATAGTTATTAGGTCGCCCCTTAGCCGTCTTTGCACGATACCACACAAGGCTTGTGATTGGGCCTTTGGGAAGTACTTTCTGGTGGAACTCCCCAGAATAAGAGAAGAGCTGCTGAGCCCCGCATACTCTCTTGTGCCATAACTCTTTTTTAAAGCGCCCATATTCTACAACGCTATTGCTACAATAAGTATACTTTTCTGCAATTGACATCTTTTGCTCACATATTCATCTCCTTCGCATCTTTTCTTGGCAGCAGCAAGCCCATGACTTCCCGGCATCTATTGAACAGCAGCATAACTGTTACATGCATCATCTTTATAGCCATTCAGCCTGACCTCAAACACTCCGTAGGAGCAGTGTCCTTTCACAGAGAATGCTAAAGACATTATAGATGTCACTTTGCATACAGAGGTTGTCACACAATACTGGTGGCTTAGTTACATCCAGACTTACATATTACATGCTGCTCCACACAATCTTTACCACGTGCCTTACTGTGTTTTTACAATCCCAATAATAAAGAGGTTGCATAATATCCTAAAATCATAGGAATGCATGACTAAAGCACCACGCCGGTGTGCCCAGCCAGTGTGGTGCTTTAGTCATGCATTCCTATGATTTTTCGTTATAGCAGACATCAGAAGATATGACAAGTCCTCTAAACAGTGGTCTGCAAACTTCAGCTCAACAGCAGTTTATGTTATGTGAAATAAAAATGATCAAAAATGAAAAAGACATATTTCAAAGAATGTTGCTAATTCTCTGAACCATATTGCAGGCAATCTATTTTTCAAATTGCATTGGGCTCTTAAAGGAAGCCTGGTTGGTGACTTTGTACCACCAATGGTTTTTGTGGATTCATCATTAAACTCTTGAATGCTCTGTGGAGTATCCTTCAGTAATGCTGAAAAGCCAGAGCATGTGCTCCAGGAATACTCCTGGCAACATTGAACAGCCAGAGCATGTGCTCCAGGAATACTCCTGGCAACATTGAACAGCCAGAGCATGTGTTCTGCACTCGGAGTATGCTCCGTGCCTTTTATCTTCAGATTTCTCATCTTCAGCCACTACCCGGTTGAGGAAAAAGAAATATGGATTTTTTTTTCCCATAATGCATTTTAAAAACACTGGATAGTAGCAAATCTTTATTTCAATTCTGTATTATACATATTGTGTAAACCCAAGGTAGAATGAAATAAAGCTGACTATGAAGGTGACATCAAAACCTGAGCGATATATTCCAGAGCATGGCAGATTCTTTATGTCTGCTCCTACAGCTGTATACAGGATCTTTTAGGAGAATATGACTTTCTTACTAGACCAGCAGCTCTGCCGCCCTCTTAAACTCAGATGAATGAAGAAGCCATTTGAAAAGACAGCAAGCCTGTCATACAGAGCTGATGCAGCATGTGCAGTTTCTTGGCAAGCCGTAAAGAAAAGTAGAGATAAGCGAATCACTGATTTTAAGTACACCATTAAAAGAAATTTAAATGACCCATTTAAAGTGAACTAATTTACAATTTAGAACATTTTCCTCTTCTCTTGTTTGTGGGCTATAAACTACATCGGAGAGCCATTGATTGACAGTCCATGTGTACACTGGCAACGATAATAGAAAAGATCTCCTGTGCTGTTCTACATTGATGGAGTTGCGCACATGACCTCAAATGTTAACAGATGAGGCACGCTAAAAACTAACATAGAAGCGCTTATTCAGACGACTGTATGAGGAATTGCGCATGCTTCAACGCAAAATATTTGCACCATGAACTAGGTAGATTTGAACTCATGTTGGCACATAGTACTGTACCCTTTGTGCATGCAGGGCCTGTTCACATGCATGCGAAAAACACTCCTGCACTGTTTTAAAAGGCTCTTTAGCTTAGTGAGGTCCAGATGTGTTCTGTTTTTCACTGAATTGGGCAGCATATTGCTCATGTGCATGCCTATTTTAACACCTCTCAAAGACTTAAGGCTTATTCAGTTGACCGTATTTGCAAGTGTTTTTGCAAAGTGCCGAGAATAGAACCCATTGATGTCATTGGGTTTGTCCACATAAGGGCTTATTCACATGAGTGTATATCGGACAGCGTTTTTATGGCCAGCCGATATACTCTACCATCTGATGCATTTGATTTCAATGCATCAGATTACACAGGCGTATTCCCGCAGCGTAAAAGCGCCTGGCTGGGCACTTTTACGCCAGGCAGGAAGGATAGTCCTGGAACTATCTTCCTGGCCTGACTACGGCCGCAGTCTCACCCAGTTTACAGGACGTCACAGGCACTGCAGCCAATAACAGAGCTTCACTTTGCAAATACATTGTGCATAAGGTTGTCTGAAGGAACAAGAAGCTGCCCCAAAGACCTGTGAGTGAAATGAGCGAAATGCTGGTAAAGTTCAAGCTCAGGTATTTATTTTCCCTGGTTTGAGTGTCATTTATTCCCCAGGACGTATTTACGCATGAAAAACCTGTGTGCGCAATACGTAGAAAATAGAACCCATTGATTTTAATAGGTTTGTTCACATGTGTGTATTTGGCATATGCAATTTGGTCACGTAAAAAAAAAATGCAACATGCTCTATTTACCGGCGCATTTGCGCAGGGAAAGAACACATCTTGAACTCATTAAACTAATTAGCAACTTCAATGGCTAAGAGCATTAGTACATGTTTTTTTGGCTTGCACGCGCAATAAGTGCACTAAAAATGCTGTTATGCATGCAAATATGCAAAGCCCAAAAACGCAGCACAAATGTGCATACAAATACAAGTACGTTCCTGTGAATTCGGCTTAAGGACTAAGGGTGCATTCAGACGACCGTATATCGGCTGCATTTTCATGCCGGCCGATATACGGCGTCTTCCTCTGCAGGGGGAGGAGGCTGAAAGAGCTGGGAGCAGTGCTCTGAGCTCCCGCCCCTTCTCTGCCTCCTCTCCACCCTCCTGCACTATTTTCAATGAAGAGAGGTGGGATGGGGCGGAGCTAATTCCCAAAACATAGCTCTGCCCCTGTCCCACCTCCTCTCATTGCAAATAGTGCAGAGGGGTGGAAAGGAGGCAGAGAGGGGGCGGGAGCTCAGTGCACTGCTCCCGCCTCTTCCAGCCTCCTCCCCCTGCAAAGAGAGATGCCGTATATCTGCTGGGCGTAAAAACCCGGCCGATATACGGTCGTCTGAATGCACCCTTAGGGTACCTACCCACTTGCGATTTTTTTTCCTGCGATGTTTTGCGTTTTTTCTCAAGAGCAATTAGTATAGAATGTGTTCTTGTCCATCTGGGGTTTTTTTCCGTTTCGTGGGTTTTTTTCACATAGGAACTGTCAGTTGCATATGTGTCCATATTTTTCTCTTAATGCACCCATGATTGTCAATGGAGGGCTGCAAAAAACGCGCAGAAAACGCACAAAAACGCGTGACTACCCACTACATTTTTTTTTCACTGCGAAATTCGCAGCGTTTTTCTTTCTGTAGGGGTCTATGGGACTTGTAATGTTAAAATAGCGATCGCGCAAAATCGCGATTTGTGGTAAATTGCATTTTTGCGTGATCGTGATTTTAACATTACAAGTCCTATAGACCCCTGCAGAAAAAAAAAACCGCTGCAAAATTCGCAGTGAAAAAAAACTGTAGTGGGTAGTCACCCTTAAACAGATGACTAGTTTTCTGGAGGGTTTTGAGGGCATGAAAAATCACACTTGCAAAATGTGACAAGACGAAACCATTGATTTCAGTGGCTTAGTTTTCATGAGCGTGCTTCTCGTGCAATACTTCTATGTGTGAGAAAAGATAGACTTTACCCTATCTTTCTGTTTTGTCTTTTTTTGCACGCACAATAGCACAAAGTAAAAAAAAAACAAAAAACTTTGGACTGGTTGATACGCAAATACACTCCATAGCGAGGCCCTAAGATATGTGCCGCACGGGCGTATTTGCACAGTTCACATAAGCATATTTTGCGCACGCATTTTGTTTCTAAAAAAAATACGTTGCATGCCCTATTTTTCTGCGCATGTGTACATGAAAAGAGCACATATTGAACTAATTAAGTTAATTGCCTGAAGTATGGTTGCCTGCTATCTTGCATGTGCAAATGCGCACAATTTGCGCTTGCAAAAAGTACATGCACATGCAGTAACGCAATGCCCATTGTGCAAATACGCTGCGCACATTTTATTGCACTATTGTGCTGCTGGGACCACTCACATTGGGCGGTCCCAGCAGAGCCATGTTTGAGTAGGTGGGACAGCCTACTTTTTAGGCAGGCAGCCTACTTAATAAGCAGGTCAACTGACTTACACACAGCACTAACTTGGGATTGTCATGTGATGCGATTTGTTTTTAACATTAGAAAGTCCTATTGACTCACGCAGAAAAAAAAATGCACACAAAAAAACACGAGAAAATTGCAACTTGCAGTGATGTTTAGTGAGAAAAAGCAGCGCTGACGCTCAAAAATCACAGGGAAAAAGTTGCGATTTTGCTGCGATTTTCTTGCGGAGATCTTGTGATCGCCAGTGTGAAACCACCCTAATGGCTATTTTTTATCTACCATTTGAAGCGCGATCAGCAGCTCTGTCACAACTAATGGCAAGAATAGCACAGCCTGTAGGGTTATTCTTGCCAATGCACCTTATTATAAGTTAATGTAGACCATTGGGAATCTTGGGACTCGTCCTACGACAATCCAGCATTGTGTCATGACTTCCTGTAAGTCAAGAAGTAGATCTGAATAGAACCTGACAAATGTGCAACCATTCTATAGCTCACCAATAGGACCGAGGAATAGTCACAAGTCCTTATAGCTAAGTCTCATTTTACGTACCAGACTGTTCTTCCTCCATGGCTTCATAATAAGAAGAAATAGTCATCAAAATTCTAAAGCCTCCATCCAACCGTCGCTTCTTCCTATATTTTCCCCGTCTTCCCCAAATTACAATTGTTGCCAATTTTACTCTTGGTTTATTTAAGGGTATTGTAATATTTCTCTATGAAGAGATGTGCCATAAACATCTCCTGCCTGCTGACATCTGAAGTGGAAGACTGTAAGGGATATAAATTCCTTCCCTGCTTGTCGGGTTCCCATAATGCTGTATTATAGTGCAAGAATATTCCTACAGCTCCTTAGTGAACAGATATATGATGAAAGTATAGAATACTGAATGGGATTATTTACTTGTACAGATGTAGCAAACGTTAGCTTGATACATAACGCATTAAAGGGGTTGTCCCGAGGCAGCAAGTGGGTCTATACACTTCTGCATGGCCATAATAATGCACTTTGTAATGTACATTGTGCATTAATTATGAGCCATACAGAAGTTATAAAAAGTTTTTTACTTACCTGCTCCGTTGCTGGCGTCTTCGTCTCCATGGTGCCGACTAATTTTCGCCCTCCGATGGCCAAATTAGCCGCGCTTGCGCAGTCCGGGTCTTCTTCCTTTCTGAATGGGGCTCCGTGTAGCTCCGTGTAGCTCCGCCCCGTCACGTGCCGATTCCAGCCAATCAGGAGGCTGGAATCGGCAATGGACCGCACAGAAGCCCTGCGGTCCATGAAGACAGAGGATCCCGGCGGCCATCTTCAGCAGGTGAGTATGAAGACGCCGGACCGCCGGGATTCAGGTAAGCGCTGTGCGGGTGGTTTTTTTAACCCCTGCATCGGGGTTGTCTCGCGCCGAACGGGGGGGGGGGTTTAAAAAAAAAAAAAAAACCCGTTTCGGCGCGGGACAACCCCTTTAAGTACAGTTTCAGAAAACTTTAACTTGGCCTTTTCAATGTTTTTTGTAGAGTTAAGTACAAATTAAAAGTTTGCTGCAACTGTGTATGTAACCTTAATGGGGGGGCTTAACACGGGTGAGAAAATCGCATGAAATTTAAACCCCATTCTTTTGAATGGGGTCATACATATAAGCGATATTTTCTTGCATGGCATCGCAATGCAATGCAGGAAACAAATCACAGCATTTTCTATCTTGCTACATGCTCTCGCATCACACCGCACATTGCTGTCAATGGGGCCAGCGGCAGCATCGCACCAAGAGCTAGCTGCATGCGCTGCGATGCAAGGTTTTCATTGGGAGAGACTCTGCAGTCCTCTGTCACGGCTAACAGCAGCAGCAGTGGTTTGCTACATCCCTGAAGTGCTGTGAGTCCTTTTTGACATTGCAGAGTTTCTCTCATTGTTTTCTCAATGGGTAAACCTGGCATAGCACTAAGTGCACCTAACAGTGGTGCCATGCTGCCGACGGACCAACTGAAAACAATGGGAGATGCGATGTGAGGGCACGCATAAAGATAGAATGTGACACAATTTGTTTCCTGCATCGCGGTGCAATGCGGGAAAACACCGCTCATGTGTACGACCCCATTTAAAAGAATAGGATTCATATTTGTGCGAGTTTTGTGCATCTCGCAAAACACAAATCTCGCACGATTCTATCGCCCATGTGAAGCCAACCTGAAGGACACAGCTTTTTTTCATATTAAGTTTTTCCTTCTCACTTTACAAAAAATCATAACTTTTTTACTTTTCCGCTTAGATAGCTATACAAGAACTTGCTTTTTTTGCGGGACGAGTTGTATTTTATGGGCTCAGTCACACAGGTGCATCGGCGCATGTGTTACTGCAGGAAGGAGACGGCTGTACCCAGAGGCATAACTTGAAGCTCCCGGGCCCCGATGCAAAACCTATAACAGGGCCCCCAACTATAATGCTTTATTCATAGCACTGGGCTCCCTATATGGAGAAGAGAGGCCTTATGAGCCCCCTAAGACTACTGGGCCCGGGTGCAACCGCATCCCTTGCATCGTCTATAGTTACACCCCTGGCTGTACCTCAAGACGGACATCTCTCTGCAGCCCCGGGAGAAAGAACATGTGACGGGCTTCATTGCCGGTCATGTGTTCTTTCTTCAGCACTGCAGAGAGACGTCCGTCTTGAGGTACAGCCGTCTTCCTCCTGCAGTGAGAGCTCAGTCACACGGGCGCATCGGTGCCTGTGTACGGATGCCGATGCGCCCGTGTGACTGAGCCCTCATGGTACCATTTAATGTACCACGTAATTAACTGGAAAACTTTAAAAAAATTTGAAGTGCAGTGAAAGGAAAAATTCCGCCACATATGGAGGGGTCTTGTTTCTATGGTGTACACATGGCAGGGAAAATAACACGATAACTTTATTGCGTGGGACAAAGTGATCACAACGATACCAAATTTATATCATTTTTTTGCTGTATTACGCCTAAAAAGTATAATATCATACTTCTGATGTTTCTTTTCATCTGATGATGTTTACCGTGAGGGATAAATAACATTTATGACTTTTATGGATGTGGCGATACCAAATATATGTTTTTTTTACTATCATAAAATATATATTTTTTTACTTTTACTTTATTTTTTTCCAATAATTAAAAACTTTGTTTTTTAGATGAGCTATGATATATAATGAATCAGAAGAATTACTGTAGAGCGCATGATCTAAAGACTACATTTCCTAGAATGAAAGTTACCAACCCTATGCAGTTAATAAGCCAGCAAAAAATTCAGGGAGATATCTCTGAAGCCTGCAAAATTGTTGATTCAACTAGCCATCTCCCCAACAGTGATATGGGTAGGTGTCTTGACATTGCTGAGCTCTGGGTGCATGCATGGGTCTGGCGGGACATCATGGCATCAGCACCAGACCACATAATGTGCTTGCTGGCACATTCAAAGTGGCATTTGGCAATGGACGCCAAGGGAGAAACATCTCCCTTCTCTTATAACACTGATAGTGTGGCTGGGCAGTCAGGATGGTTTCACATCTGTGCTCGGGGTTCCGAGCGGAGCAGAAAGGGGGAGCTCCATGGCCAAATGGCTCTGTCTCTGGACACAACCAAAAGCGTCGGACAAAATCCATTGACTATAATGAGATCTGTCTGCTTTCCGTCCAGTTGCCCGGCTTTTGGACTGAAGAAAAAGTGTTGCATGCAGAGCTTTTTCTTCTGGTATTTTGAGCAGGATCTGTGATGGAATCTCCGATGCAGTTATGAAACCGGCCTTAGCCTATCAGTGTCCTTCTCAAGGTATTTATTCCAGCTCCTCTTTACAGAGCATGCCAGTAATACATTTGTATTCGAGTCACTTCCATATGTTTCTGAGTGTGTGCCTTTCTTTGAACTTTGTCTTTTCTAAATTTGGCGGCTCTTGTACTCTTTCTTTTGTTCTTTTATCTTTTCTTATATTTGCCTTGTTCTTATATTTTTCCTTTCACTTACTGCACACTTAGGGACATGGAGAGAATCAAGTGAGGATCCAGAAGTGGGGTTACCCTTTTCAGAGCAGGTGTTCCGCTTAATTGGCACATTCCATTGGGGCACAGAAGGGAAAGACTTTAGGCCTCACCTCTATTTGTATCCCCACAAGTCGTATCATCCAGCACGCCTAGCAACTCAGTAACCGCCTGTGTTCCACATGTCGTCTCTGTTGCCTGTTCTAGAATTCATTTGTCAGTACCCGTGACAGTACTGGATGGACATAACACTAGGCTTTCTTTCATCTTGGGCAAAGATTTAATTTGCTGCCCTAGCCAAGCTAATACCATAGCTTAATAGCTTCCTGTCAGGCTTCAGAACTTAGGTCAAACTTTCTGCCAGCACCCTCAGCTACATCCGTGCTCAAACGCAGGGTGTAATAGTAGTCTTTTGACAAAATGTATGTCCTGTAAATGGACATTTGCAGTCTGCTGACAGATTTGTACATGAATAGAAAAATAGTTTTGGAATTTTCATATTTATATGCATTTTATTTATCTTCTTACTTCTCATAGGGAATTGCTGAGACTACCCATCACTATAAAAGGGGTTGACGAAAACTGCATCCTCTCAGTTTCCATCAGCATTTCACTTGGGAGAGAAGCAGTTGTGCCATCACAGTCTCTTTGTTTTAGTAATTGGTGAGGTTCTCAGCATCTAGTACCCTACTAAATATACCGTGAATGGGAACTTAGATATACCCATTTAGTGGTCTGTTGGATACCCTTTGACTTTAACAACTGCAACAATATGTCACGGTATAGATTCCACTAGGTGTTGAAATTGGAAAATATTTTGAAGGAATACAGACCCATGCAGACAGAAAGTTTTTTGCAGTTGCCGCATATTAGATGGTGGTGCTTACATGTACTGAATAGCTGACAGGAATGGTTCATCAATTCATGCAGCTTGAATCAAATTCTCCAGGCATCATTGGAAGCCACTAAAATCACTCAATTTACCAATCTTAATGTGCATTCACACTGAAATGAATCCATGGAAAATATGCTGACTTGATTTTATGCTGCACTCCAGGGTTAGGCTCACTACCTGTGTCACAAAAAATACCCCCCAAGGTAGAGGGGCGGTTCTTTGAGAGTGTGGTAAGGGGTGTGGTTTATCACAATGTATCGTCACAAATTCTACGCATATCTCCAGGAAACAATCGACCAATTCCACCAAAAGCAACATTGGCAGAGCTCAGTACAAACAGTTAAAACCCTCCCTGGTGCAGATTGCGGCTCTGACCATCAACTACTTGTTGCAAAAGTCAAAATACACTTCAACAAGACCACACACGACAAAAAGTTTAGACGTCAGTAACATCCCAACGCAATATGCAGTCAAGGTTAAAAAAAGATTCCAGACACTTAGCACATATGACAAAGATCCAGATAAACTATGGGAACAAATAAAATCAATCATAATGGAAACAGCAGAACAATCCATTCCATACACAAAAACAAACGAAAAAAAAACAATGGCTCTCAGATGTGATGATCGAAATTGCAAAAAAGATACAAGTTGCCAAAGCTGCAGGCAAGAACATCAAATTCAGATTGCTAAATGCAAAATTTCATAGAGAAGCAAGGAGGAATAAGGAAGCTTACGGGAATGAGCGTTACAAGAAATTAGAAGACTCAAGCAAGCAAGGTCACACCTGTGAGCTGCTTGACCAGGTGAAGCGGGTACGGGCACCTTTTGCACCCTGGAAAGCAACAACCATCAAAGATCAGAAGGGTAAAGCAATACTGAATGGTACCCAAATTAAACAACGGTGACAAAAGTACACAGCAGAACTATATACAGATATCAGCAACACCAATCAGCCAGCTAGGAATAGTCGATAGAACAAGAACCTGATTTTCTTGAGGAGGAGGTTGACTTACTCAAACCAATACCGACTTCAACACAACCAACCCTTTGTAGACTGATCTGGAAGACCAAACAATGGCAAAAGGACTGGACAAAATCATTTTTTGTCCCAATTCACAAAAAAGGTAGTGCATAAGAGTGCATCAATATTCTTACGATCGCTCTTATAACACACTCAAGCAAAATTCTGCTAAGGACCATTCAAAAATGTATGGCCTTTTTCATTGAAGTGAAACTCCCTGATGTCCAAGCTGGATTCCACAGAGGGCATGGAACCAGAGACCAAATCGCAAACTTGTGCTGGGTCATGGCGAAGATGCATGAACACCAAAAGAACATATACTTGTGTTTCATCAAATACAGCAAAGCTTTTGATTTTGTCGAACATGACAAGCTGTGAAATGATAAGATCACTTTTTGAGAACCAAGAAGCCACAGTTAAGACTGCCTTTGGTAGCACTGACTGGTTTGAAATCAGGAAAGGTTTCCGACAAGGCTGCACTCTATCCCCAGCCGTGTTCAACTTCTATGCCGAAATGATCAGAAGGCGATGCAATCTGGATGAATCCCCAATTAGAGTGAAAATTGGTGGAAGAAACATAAACAATCTTCGATATGCTAAGGATATTACTCTACTTGCTGAAAATGAAAGTGACCTTAATTTCTAATTGAAAGAGTCTAAAAAGAAAGTGATAACATGAGACTGTATCTTGATATTTAGAAAACAAAGCTGCTGACAACAGCAAGCAATGTTGTACCACGCATAACAATCGACAATGAAGAAATTAAATCAGTCCAAGATTTCACTTTCTTTGGATCCAAGATCTTCTGCAGTGGTGAATCAGGGACTGAAATCAAATGATCTGGAAGAGCAAAGACATCAGCTTTACAATAAAGATCCAAATAATCAATACAATAATTTTCCCAATAACTACATAGCATGCTAAAACTGGACACTCAAGAAAGTAGAAAGAAGAAGGATGGAGGCCTTTGAGCTGTGGTGCTGGCGGCGTATGCTGCACATACCATGGACAGAGATGGTCACAAATAAGGTGATCCTATACTGTCAGACCAAAAGTATCACTAGAAAGCAAATGGCTTTCGTACTCTGGTCATGTCACACGAGGCAATTCTCTGGAAACAACATTAATGCTCGACACATTCAGTGGGTCCAGAAGAATTGGACACCAAAGAATGTGTTGGCTGAACAGAAGATTGACAGAAGCATAACTGTGGAAAATCTGAAGGCAGCGGCCAAAGACAGGGAAGCATGGCGTATGTGGATCCACAAGGTGACTTAAAGTCGTCAACAACTGAATGGATAAATCATCATCATATTTTTACCTCCATTACTCTAGTGCCCCCATCTAGAAATTGTACCCTGCTCAGTGGCCCCAATAGTAATAAGTCATCCATTAGTGGCCCCAGTAGTAATAGTGAGTCCCCTAGTGGTCCCAGTAGTAATAGTGCCCCCATAGCACCCCTTCTTTGCATTCTCCCCACTTTTAACCTCCAGCCAGTCTGCAACCCCATACCATCAAGTATTTCACTCACTCTGTGCCTCCGATCTGGCCACTGATGCTGTAATCAGATCTGTGACCGCTGATCTCCTCCACCCTGCCCCAGTGTCTGCACTGTGTACAGGATGTGCAGGAACACATGCATCAGGAGGAGAGGTCGGGGTTCTCTGGTTACATCAGCTGTGGCCGAACTACAACAAACAGTGAGTGCAATACAATATGACCAGTAAAAAAGAAAAAAAATATTGGCACTGGCCTTTAAACTTAATTACCAGCTGGGCTGCTGAGTTACTGACAAAGTATCAACCCTATTCGGGGGTCATGTGTCTAATCTTCATACAGGGAAGCTCCAATTGTGAAAGGGCAGGGGTCTCTAGCAAATCAGCCATTCCAGTGTATTTTTATGTACAAAAGTATTCCTTCCTTTGAAGTGTTAATGTGCTTAATGCATTACCCTACAATTAAATTCTAGTGACCCCAGAGACAGCTAATCACAACATGATGTGATTCCAAGTTTTGCGCCCAGGCTCCTCTGATATACATTCAGCCTTATGGCAAAGTGCCCACCTTAGAATGTGAGATTTCATTCCCAGAAAAGGTTTGGAAATGTGTAGTCATAAGACATTATCTCATCACAGATAAGCACAATGACAACTATTTTAAGTGGCCCCTAATGTGCTTAAAGCTGCAAAGTGCACTAGAGAAATGACAGCAGCAGAGCAAGTCACCCTGACACTGAGGATATCCATGCAGCTCTCACAATGTGCAGCTTCTCTGTTGCATACTATTCATTATACATGAGGATGATTCCTCCTGCTCTGATGAATTTATTTGCAGGACAGACACAGGAAGGTGCATTTACTGAGGAATCTTCTGCTGAGGAGCAAGGACTACATACACTATACATAATGCAGTGGCATAAAACACTTATTCCTATGATAGGAATTACTGTTGTATCCAAGGATGAAATATCTCCCCATCTCTTTCACAATGAGATCAGATGTAGTGCAGCTCTCTTTAAGACCAAGAAGGATCCTCCTCCCTCCATGTCTCTCTCTACCTCTCCTGTGCAGGGGCTGTAAATTACTGTCAGCCTAGCAGTGGCTGCTGCCCTTATCTCCCACCTCACCCAGTCTCTCCCTTATTATACACATCTATTTCTTCCTCCCTCTGCTGAGCTTCATGAAAAGCTGCAAATGTATTAAACAGTCCAGCAGACTGCTGCAGTAGAAAAGTTGGCCCTATTCACCTTGCATATCCCTATCCCATTCATTGCAGTTGGCACTGGAAGATCTGCAAAGCCTTCTTCATTCTTTCTTGGTGTGTTTCTCCTGTATGGACCCCTCCCTCCCACCTCTGGCCAATTCAGGTTCATCTCCAGCTCCTGTTCGCTGCTGTGCATTGGGGCTCATTGCTGATCATTACTGTGCATTTGGGCTGATTGCTGCATCCTCAACCAACAAGTCCAAGACTGACTCTCATCACTTCCATGGATCGGATGGAGTAGCTATTCCATAATTAGCATAACTTTTATCACTGCTCCGAGGTGCTTCACCTTGCTAAGGTAAGGTCCCCTTTATTGATTCATCATTGAGACAATTACTAGGACAGTGAATACTATGTGCCCCTTTGTACCTCTATGCTGCAGTCTGTGTGTGAGCATCTCTATATGATGGATCAGTGCTTCATCCTATTGATAATGCAGCACTTAGATTGTTTACTGGAGAGAGAAGTTAATATGCTAGCTGCATCTGTTGTTCAGTCCTATCTGTGCAAGGGAATGTAATGCCAAGCAGTTTAGTATCTACAGTACTGTGGATCAATGTATGTGACTACTCAGGATTCCCTCTATCAGACCACTGCAGGTTGTAAACAGCATCACTGCAAAGGGTGTTACTATTTGGCTTTCTGTGGCATCTAGTATCATTTTACATACATGATTTTTTTTATTACGGTGTTAGTTGCTTTGATTGTGGTTTGAGACATGGGGGAAATGCAGTAACTATTGCAGGACCTTTTTTTTGCTATTATGTTCATGGGAAAACTTTTATATTGCTGTTGGGGGGGAAACTTTTTTAAGACCTCTTTATATGTCAATTATGTTTGCTGCATTGTGAATGTTTGTATCAGTAAAGTAACAATTTGAAGAATGTAACATATTTGATATTACAGTGTACAGATGCAAACTTAATTACTGCAGTGCTAGTGCAGGTGTCAGAATGACTCCTTAAAGTTTTGCTTCTTTTAGTCTATTTTAATTTGCTGCGGCATTTGTACCATCTAAATTGCTGGGCTGTGATGTGCTTTCTGTTAAGTGTAATACTTAACCTAAAAAAGTCTTCCTGCCACAGCAGGATGCAAGGAGCTGAATGCTGGCATGATACCCATTAAAGCTTAATAGTAAAGTTTCCTACATTTCTTTTTTACCTTCTTTAGATTGTAAGCTCTTATGGGCAAGGATCTGTCCTGTTGTATTCCAGAAGCTGCTTTGATCTAGTTTTATGTTCTTGTTTATGTTTGGTTACAGGTTGTACAGCTCCACAGGATATGATGGTGTTATATGGATAATATTGAAAGTTATGCATTATTTATATGCAGTGATACAGACTGTACTGTTGTGTTTACTTTATTCTTTGCATTATGACATATAAACTGTTTGTTTACTAACACTGATAACAACCCAGTACATTGTATATTGCAATACCAATATTTTACACATAGAAAATGATATAAAAAATGATAATTATATACAGAATCCTTCAGTAAGCAGGGCATAATGATATAACAATGTGTTATGGTACCTAATATTATATAGTTTCTGCGGAATTATATATGTATTAATGTAAGTTCTGCTCAGTTTTCAAGAATAAAATGGTCTGCCGGATGGGATTTCTACAATATATCTCTATTAAAAATATAAAGAGGCAAGAGACATGTATGAAGGAACATTGTTCTTAACACTTAGCATAATTGCCTGTTTGATGATTCCTTTTCTTGAAGAATTTCAACAATCTTCCAGTATTCCCAAGGGAAATCACTGGAACAAAATCTATTCTCTCTATCGCTTATTAGAAATGCAAACCTGGCAACATGTTTAGTGCTATAGGGGCCACATAGGAATACTTTCTACTGAGAAGGCTAGTTATGAATTGTTGAAGTATATTTTAGAGGTAGATGTACCTCACTCCATGGATACATCCATTTCTGAAGGAAAGAATAAGTAACCAGAACTGTTCTATAGTGTTGATCAAATGCCATTAAATTGATTTTTAAATATCCTAATTGGAAGATTTAAGGTAATAGTTGGGGGGGGGGGGCAAACTATCAGCCAGAGCCGAATGCAGCTAGAAAGATCATCCTTTTCTCTGGAGGACCTGGCACATCTAAGTGTTTCATTCAAAGCCCATGCATTTCTAGTGGCAAGGTGTAATGCTTTATTTGCCCTGTGACAGTGCTGCAGGAGAATCAAGCACTTGCAGCCTGCTTTCCCCTGCAGAATACAACTGATTTCTTTGGATACTACTAGTGGCATACTCTTGCTAAGAAGTGGCCAAACTTCTAATGATGATGTAAAAATGGGATGTAAGGACTAAATTAAGAGTAACATACAGATAGCATTAAAAACTATCTGTCAGCACATTAGAGAATGCAATATCACCTATGGAATGTTACCTCCCCCAAAAAGCATGTTTTGTATATAATGCAGTATGGCTATATCTGTTGATCTGCCAAGAGTGATCATTTGACTTCTGTAGAAAATGCTTTTAACCAAGAGTAACTGGTTATAACTAGCGGCCTTCTACTCCCTTTATTAAAGATTATTTAAAAGTGTCTATTGTTACCTATTCCAAAATTGTTCTTGGAATTCAGTATTTACTATTTACTAATAGTCTCACAATAATTATTGATCAACAGGTTGTCTGAATTTAATAGGAATGTTTGCGTCTGCTTTAAAACTTAACGTGACCCTCCAATTTTGGGACAAAATTCTTCCCTGGAGTCAGAGGGGGCATATTACCTGCAGTAGTTGTTCTCTTTTGTCCCTCCAAGCTGCCTCTTCTGGGTCCTGTTTCTATCCATCTAAAAATCCAAGACAACCCACGCAATCTTCAGACTACCTACCCCACCCCCCAATAGTACCAATGCACTAAATATGCCCTTTGCTTGGCTAGGGCTGCTCATGTGATCAGGAGATCAATCAGAGAGCAACACTAAGTGTGAATTAGGTAGTTAGAAAATTACTGCAGCCATCTTTAATTGCCCCCCAAAAAATGGCCCAGAACCCACGGATTGGAAAGGCAGCATACAAAAATAACTCCAGATAATAGGACCCCTTTTCCCTTCTGTCCTGGGACAGATTTTTCTTTAGAAACAGGTTTGCTTTAAAGCAGCTGTCCAATGTATAGCAAAATTGGAAAGGGGGTGGCAATGTTTAAAAAAAAAAAAGTTAGACTCACCTGTCCAATCCCCCAACTGTCCTGGGCCACCACTTCGGTCCTTTTCACTGGGTTTTGTCTACATACTGCAGTGGTGACATTCTGTATACACACATGACTTCTGCAGCCAATCACAGGCCTCGATCACTGAGGCCAGTAATTGGATGTAGAGGTCACGTATGTATAAGGACACATCAATGCTGCAGCATGTAAGGAAAGGCGGTGGAGAGGACTGAAGCAGCAGTGCTGGAGCAATGGGAGATTTGACCGGTGAGGACAACTTATTTTGTTATTTTTGTAACATTTTCTGCCCTCTCTCCAATTTTTCTAGAACTGCGATGAACCTTTATTTATTATAGAATATGAGGAATGACATTTTGTTGTAGAACCTTAGAGTACAAAAATAAAGATGTTTAGCTCACCACTTCCAGGAATTCCCATGGGAGCATGACATTGGTGTTCTTCTACAAAAACACATGCAGCTTTTATCGACATTGTTGTTGCAGTTTTTTTTTTTAACCAATAACAGAAATAGATACAAAAGAAAGGAGAAGTAACAGTTTTTTTTCTATGTACTTTTTTTTTGGACCACTGCTGGCTTTGGATCAAAAGCTGGCAAAAAAGCCATGTGTGATGTCAGCCTATGGCGACCTTTGCATGGCAATATATTGGTACTTCGTATAAGTATGTAGAAGTCAAAACAATGAGTGAAATCTACAGACAAAAAGTGCAAATGTACATCTCTTCCATATTTCCCACTCACTTGTTGTTTTGACTTACTAAAACTGTTGCAAAATATACTAATGAAAATACTGCCATGCGAAAGGAAAGGTTATTAGCACGAGATAAACTCCGCATTCATTTATGAAGTCATGTGTGAGAAAACATTTCCAGAGCCAAACAAACAGCAGACACTGTTTTTATATATCTTTCACATGTTACTCCTTAGGGACTTTTCACAGGTACAAAGTATTTCTGTAAGTCGCACCTGAAGGAAGGCGTCACATGCACATTTATGTGCACGCAAAATCTGCGCACTCTAAACACAGATAATAGGACTCATTGATCTCAACCTGCTCTATTTTCCTGCGCTTTGCACAGCAAAACTACCATAGAGGTCTATGACAGTTGCACAAATACGGAACACGCAGAAAAAGAAGACAGCTGGACCTTATGAAGCTTAGGCTGGCTCCACACGAGTGAGAAAATTGCAAGATTTTCGCCTAATGCGATAGTAAAAAAGCAGAATATGAAACCAATGATTTACAAGGGTTTCCTTCCCATTAGTGATGTTTCAGTGATGTGATGTTGAGGGGATAAAAAATCGCGGCAAGCTCTATCTTTCTGCAATGTGCTATTTTTTATCTCCCATGTATTCCTATGGAGGCTTCTTATTATCGCATTGCAACGCTACAAACGTACGTTGCAATGAGATGCGATTTTAATATTACAAAGTTCCACTGACTTATGTGATTAAAAATCTCACAAATTTGTTGTGGGCAGCAGCGATGCGAGATTATTCTCCCGAAAAAGCATCGCTGATGCGCACAAATCACAGTGAATAAATATGTGATTTTGCTGTGATTTTGCCGCGATGTTCTCGTGGCAATAACCCGATCGCCCATGTGGAGCCAGCCTTAGATAGCCATTACATTTCCCAGAAAGTTTGTGTGACGGGCACATATGAACTGGTCCTGCTTATGTAGAAAGGCGCACAAAACGCTGATTATGTTGCTCTTTAAACCTGCAGCATATTTGCGCATGATCGAGCGTATTTGAGCAAATGCTCATGTGTCTCTGCCCAAAGATGCAGAAAAATGTAAACTATAATCTGCTGGTTATGGAGCAAAACTCCACGGCAGCAGATTAGGCTGCATCTTTAGGGGCATGTTGTAGAAATATTTCACACATGTGAAAGGTCCTTAAGGGCTCCCACAGGCAAGCGTTTTTGTGCATATTTGCGTGCTGACAAAATCACTTGCGCAAACCGCAGACAATAACACCCACTGATTTCAATGGGTTCCCTCACATTCTGTGTTTTTGTGCTCAATTTTCGCACACCTGAAAATATATGCAGCAAACTCTATTTTTGTGCTTATTTGCTTGCCAAAGGCACTATAGGAGTCTATGGGGGTGCGCACCCCACCCAGACAAAATCACGCACTGAACTGCGCTATTTTGCAGTGTTAATCGATAACACCGAATATCTCCAAGGTGAACGGGCCTGGCAATGTAGAAAGGTACAGTAGAAAGTATGGATGCATGTGTGATAGTCCATGATAGCGCTCCCTTCACATTGCTATTACATCACAGTATTGTAAGCATATCTACACATACACTTGTCTGCAGGCAGCCTTAGGGACGGCTCAGTACAGATTTTGATGCAGAAAGAAAATTGTGTAAATCAGCCTGCAAAATCTGCAGTTAGCCCTGTGGTTTTTGTTGCAGAATTCCGCTCTGGAATATTCTACTGTGTACCAACGGAATTGCTACTTCTGTGTGGAAGGTCCCTTAGGCTTCATTGACATTCGCATTTTGCCTTTTGGTCATAATTTCGCCTCTGTTCCATTTTCTGAGCAGAGAAATGGAATTAAAACTGAAATAAACGGATGTTTTTTTCACCATTGATTTCAATGGGTTTTCAAAAGAATACAAATTAAACAGAAGTAGCGCAGCAGACTGACATTATTGGGGGAAAACCATCCATTTATTTCCGTTTTAGTTCCGTTGCCCTGCTCAAAAAAACGGAACAGAGAGACAAAATTATAACTGAAAGGCAAAACACAGATGTGAATGTAGCTACTCTGTGTCTTCATATATTCTTGTCTTGGTGTTAGTTTTAATATAGCTCTCCACATTACTTTATGTATGTATTTCCTATTAGTTTATATAGAGCCAATACGTATATTACCTATATATCTCTGCAGCTCAGTACACAGGAGGTACCATCCAATCCGCTCCTGTCCCCAAGAGAGCACACCATCTACTTCCATGTCACATACACACCAAATTTATAAATAGCCACTTCACGTATTGCTATATATCTTCAGAGTGTTGAAGGGAACCGGAGTGACTAAAAGAAATCAACACAAAAAACAAGGAGAACATGTAAGCTGCATGCTGATAAAAGAAAATCATGAAATCTTTCACGCTTCACACCAGCCGTCGGATCAAACACAATTGACTGAAATTTCTTGCTTCTTGTAGCTCATTACTTAGCTTTAATGTATAGACTGGGTCAGGGTCAGCAGAGTCATTTTACTATAATTAGAAGGAGAGGGTTTTAATGACAGGTGACAGCTATATTGAACCACTTTAGGCATAGACAAGGCAGGACAATAAATCTGTACATACGAATATGGCTCAGTATGTAACTTTATTGCCATTTCCTGTTTTTTTTGGGGGGGAGGGGGGTGGCAAGATTTTTTTCAGAAACTACAGTAGCCATTTGAAACTTAGCTACCATAAAACACATACACTTTGAGGCATATTCTATGCAAATAATACAGGGAGGAAGAATGTGCCTCCAATAAAGCAGCAATATAAAGAAGAGGCCATAGGCCAGGAATATAAACACCTTCAAGGGTCAAAGTATTCTGACATCTGTGGTCTATAGTTTAAAGATTTATCTGGTTTAGAGTCTCCACTTCCAGATACCTTTTTAGTACATTGTGAGTTAGCAGAAGAAATCTCTGAACTAACTGGAGTAGAGAGCCTTTCTCTAGAGGAGCCGGTACATCTTCTCATGTGGTGCGGTGACTGGGGTTGATTGAGTTGACTGTGAGAGGGTTGGTAGGCCTAAACACTTGTCACAGTGTGTCACCCCCCCTCCCCCAATCTATTCAGTTACAAACATTGATAAAGTATGGAGTGATGGTGAGGTTACCTGGGGCTGCTACCTGGTGTTGTAATGCTGTATGTTATCCCAAATAAAGTCCAGAGTGTCAGGAGAGGAGGGGTTAAACTCACATTTACTTGAAATTGAAGGATAGCAGTACAAGATCCATTTCTTGAAAATCAGCAGATTCACAGTTCCACTTCCGGTGGTGGCTGTAATCCTTCTCAAGCTGTGTTGAACTCTGTACTGCACTACTATGATTTCCTTATAGCCCTTTATACTATTGGGAGGTGTTCATGTTTGTCGAGTCTGTACGTTTCCCTAAGAAACCTTTAGATTAGTGAAGCCAATCCTGTAGTATGTCCTGTATCCTATGTGTAGTGATTAGGGATGAGCGAGTATACTCGCTAAGTCACTACTCGCTCGAGTAATGTGCCTTAGCCGAGTATCTCCCCGCTCGTCCCGACAGATTCGGGTGCCACCGCGGGGCGGGGAGCTGCGGGGGAGAGCAGGGAGGAACGGAGGGGAGATCTCTCTCTCCTGCCCGCTCTGCCCCGCTCCCCGACGCAACTCACCTGTCAGCTGCGGCGGCCCCCGAATCTTTCGGGACGAGCAGGGAGATACTCGGCTAAGGCACATTACTCGAGCGAGTAGGGCCTTAGGGAGTATACTCGCTCATCCTTAGTAGTGATTCAAATGTCAGCATAGCAAACCTTTCATCTACTCAATAGTGGGCCTCCAAGTCTGCTTGTTTTAGGCTGGGAATACAGTAGGGCTGGGTTCACACAGGGCAGATTTGTCGCGGTTTTTCTATTGCGGTTTTGCCGCAGAAGAACTGCTTCTGCGGCAAAACCGCTTCAGAGGTTAATTTGGGCTTGCGGATTTTGCTGCGGATTTGTTTTTTTCCGCAGCGCTTTTTTACTTTTTGTCGTGTATTTGTCGCGTATTTGGTACGGTTTTGGCTGCGTCCATAGAGGTCTATGGACAAAAAAGCCCTGTGGAAAAGACCAAAGAATGAACATGCTGCATCTTTTAAAACCGCGACGCAGTTGCATTTCCGCACTGCGGCTGTGCGGAAAAAGTCCGCCCTGTGAGAACAGCTTTTTGGCAAATCTCATTTGTGCTGCATTGCACTGCAAACGCAGCGGTTTTGCCGCAGTGCGGATATGCAATGGCAATCCGCGGCAAAACCGCAGCAAATCTGCCCTGTGATTGTTTCTTTAGCTGTGAGCTAAGTGATGCTCTAAGCTGACTAGGTGTGTGCCTGGCGTATATAAATGTAACTCCTCAGACTAGTCTAGCTCTGATTGGCTATGTGTCTGGGACTAAAACCTAGACCAATTACCCATTTCTGTGCTATATACTATCTGAACCACCACCTGAAAAATATAATACGGAGGGCAAAATACATTTACAAGTTAATAAACATTTCAAAAACATAAGTTCAAACATTACAAAGGCACCAGGACACATTAAAAACAGCAGAACTTATAAACTAACTCTTTTGTGGAGCCAGGGTCTTACTCTTAGATATCCTGTTAATTTCAATGTGCACTATGTAATATATCATTTCTTCTGTAGTGATGCTGCAGGGCAATGGAGTGCTTGCTGCCAGGTTTCCTTCAATCACCTTTATTTATATAGGGTATACATATTATTCAGCACTTTACATTACTTGACATTATGGGTCGTGCCCTCATTGGGGTTCACAATTTTTAAATTCCACTATTAGTATGTTTTTGGCGTGTGGTCCCTGGAGTGCTGTGTATTGCCTCCACGGTTCTTACACCACTGAATTCAGGAATTAATTCTCTTTTTATATTTTATTTCCTAACAATTTAATTCATTTCATCTGGAAAGTCTGAATATGTCGGAGTTAATATCAGCTGTGATTGCAGTCACTCTTGAATGTGTCTTTCAACCAGAGCAGTGAAGTACTGATTGCATGTTGAGGAGTGGGTGACTCATATGTATTTTCTTATAACAGCCTCACGTTTCTCAGAGTATTCATTTAGCATATTTCCCATTGCTCTGATATTTTATTTGGAATTCACAATGTACCTATTACCCACAATATTCCAGATATACAAATTTTCCAAATTAAAAAAAAAATCCCCAAAATGTATAAAATATGCTGTAAATTCTTAAAATTGAGCCCACTTGTATCCTTAAAACTGGGGCCATTTTACAGTACTTGTACCAGTCTTTTTTAGGTAATGTGACATTTGGCTTGTTGGGATAACAATTTATATACAGTACTGTGCAAAGGTTTTAGGCAGGTGCGGAAAAAGTGCTCCAAAGTAATAATGCTTTAAAAAAAACAAAAAACCTTAATAGTTTACTTTTGTCAATTAACAAGATGCAAAGTGAATAAACAAAAGAGACATCAAAATCAAATTAGTATTTGGTGTGACCTCTGTTTGCCTTCAAAACAGCATCAGTTCTTCTTGGTACACTTGCACACAGTTTTTGAAGGAAATCGTCCGGGAGGTTGTTCCAAATATCTTGGAGAACTAACCACAGATCTTCTGCGAATGTAGGCTTCGTCAAATCCTTCTGTCTCTTCATGTAATCCCAGACAGACTCGATGATGTTGAGATTGGGGCTTTGTAGGGCCATATCATCACTTCCAGGACTCCTTGTTCTTGTTTACACTGAAGATAGTTCTTAATTACATTGGCTGTATATTTGGGTTATTGTCCTGCTGCAGAATAAGGCTGCCTGTCCATGGGCGTTTTTGCATTGCATTCCCCGCAACGATAATCCGGCCGCGGGGAACGCAGTGCATGCTTTCCATAGCGTTGCTATGGAAAGCACAGCTCTCCTGTCCACGATTCTCCGCTCACGGGCGGCAAATCGCAGCTGGGAATTGCCGCGATTCTCTGAGGTGAGCCTATCTGTCAGATAGGCTCACTGTGGAGATCCATCTGCTGACTCCTGCTCCCGGGCAACCAATTAGACGCCTCCCTGATGGTATTACATGATGGATAAGTATGTGCTGTATTTCAGCATTGAGGACATCATTACTCCTGACCAAATCCCTAACTCCATTTGCTGAAATGCAGCCCCAAACGTGCAGGGAACCCCCACCATGATTCACTGCTGCCTGCAGACACTCATTATTGTACCCGGTCTCCACCATGCTTCAGTGTTCCCTGCAGACACTCATTATTGTACGGCTCTCCAGCCTTTCTGTTACTAAATATTTCAAATGTCTTATCAGTCCAGAGCACCTGCTGCCATTTCTCTTAACCCTAGTTATGGCTTTTCAGCTGAAATTCCTACATTAAGATCAATTCCGGCCAGACTTTACCAAACAGTAGATGGGAGTACCTGGGTTCCATTGGTTTTGCCAGTTCTGAGCTGATGGCATTGCTGGACATTTTCCAAATTTGAAGGGAAGTAAGCAATATGAGTCTTTCATCTGCTGCACTAAGTTTCCTAGGCCAACTACTGCATCTGTGGTCCTCAACATTGCCTGTTACTTTGCAATTCTTCAAAATAGTTTAAACAGCATGTCTTGAAACCCCAGCCTGTTTTAAAATCTTTGCCTGGAAGAGACTTTGCTGATGCAGTACAAGTAGCTTCTTTTTAGTATTTTGCTTTGCATAATCTTGCTATGGTATATGACCTGTGACAAAAAACTGTCTTCCACAACCTCACCTTGGTAGCAGAATTAGTCTGTTTCCCAGTTTTAAACCTCCTACACAGCTGTTTCTCTCAATGACTGTATGTACAACCTATATATTAAAATGATGATCATTATCACCAGTTTGATATAATTGGCTAATCATACACCTGATTATAATCCTTCAAAATCCCTGGCTTTATGCAGGTGTACCTAGAAGAATTGAAGGCAAAAAGTGGTCACACAAATATTGATGCGATTTAGCCCATCTGCACATAAATGGGTGGGATTCTGCATGCTGGAGCCCACAGCAGAATCTGGCCCTGTGTCCAGCCAGCATCCGCACGTACCTGTTTTTCTTCTTCTTTTTCTGTACTGTGGATGGTCCGCACTGCGAGCCGTCAGACACGCGCAGTACAGTTGTTTTTTTATAAATCCCAGCTTTTACCACATCGTCACTAGACGATGATGCAGAAACCGCCACCTTTCCACAATGTCATTGCAGAAGGGCTTTGGGTCAGACAGTTTCCATTGACTTCAATGGAAGCCGTCCGTGCGGAATCCACACTGAAATAGAGCATGCTGTGATTTTTCCTCCAGAAGTGGAAAATCGCAATTGATTTCCACTTGTGGACAGGAAAAAACGCTTTTCCATGGCATCCTTTAGGCAGTATTTGCTGTGGAATCCGGAAGCGGATGCCAGCTCCGGATAACACAATGCAAATCCATCTGGCCTTAGACTTCTCTTATGTTCATTCACTTTGCATTTTGCTAATTGACCAAAAAAAACTATTATCCTTTCTATTTTTGAAAGCATTCTTACTTTGCAGTATTTTTTTCGCACCTGCCCTAAACTTTTGCACAGTACTGTCTAATTTGGGGTTAGAGCATGGTATCAATGGAGAAGACATTGAAGTAGGTATTCATAACACTGCCTTATACCTTGCAGAGAAAGACATTTAAAGCTGTGCTTCCAGTATCCTATATGATAAAAATAGAAATGCTGAGTGGGGATATAAAGTTTTGTATAATTTGATGCATTATGTCTTAGTAAAAAGCTGTTCAAATGTTGCTTGGATACATAGAAAAGCCTGTGAGTCCTTCTTTCCCCACCCACACAGAGTGACAGCTTTCCCCAAATGAGTTTACAGAGAGCGCTGTCAATCACTGTGATTTATAGGAGTGCTGGCAGCATTCAGCTCTTTACATGAAAATACTGAATCGAATCAAGCTATCAATCCTGCGAGTCAGCAGCTCCCTCCGAGACCGACAGATGTGTTTTATTCTATATGTTAATGTAGTCTATGTTCCAAACAGTTAGAACCAGTAGATGGCTTTGGAACCAAGAAAATGCTAAAAAGGATAGCTTTATATGCTGATCACTGAAGGTCCACCCATTAGTCCTTGTTCACACGGACAATAATCAGCATCGGAGAAATTCAGCACCGATTTCAATGATAATCCATGTTAGAAATCTGCTTGGTTACCATGGATTTCTGACGTGGATTTTCACTTGAAGATGCGGTGGATCTGCACTTGGATTAGCCCTTTTCAATGGGATTAATCCACATGCAGATTTTCCTATGTGGATTCTGTATGTAATCTGCATCCAGTATGAACATGTCAGTAGTTTTTTCTCTGGGACACAGATTTCAGATAGAAACTATAGCATGGATTCTCATGGAAGTCAACAGTAGCATACTAAATTAACGTAGACTTCGACATAGATTTTGGCATGGACTCCATGTTAAGCAAACTCCATGTGAATGGGGCCATAGTGGTAGCTTTTTATTTAATACTAGCTTACCCGTCACGCGTTGCTGCGAAGACAGACATACATACATACATTCGTTTTTATATATCTAGATAACAACCAATCGCAGCGCAGCTTGCATGTTACCTCAGCAGTATAATATATAACACCTAATAACAGCGCAGCTTTCATGTTACCTCAGCAGAAAGAGAAATAACAACCAATCACAGCGCAACTTTTATTCTGCCTCAGCAATATAAAAAATAGCAACCAATCACAGCGCAACATTCATTTTACCTCAACGGTATAATATATAGCAACCAATCACAGCACAGCTTTCATGTAACCTCAGTAGTATAAGAAGTAGCAACCAATCACAGCACAGCTCTCATGTAACCTGAGTAGTATAAGAAGTAACAACCAATCACAGCACAGCTTTCATGTTGCCTCAGCAGTATAATATATAGCAACCAATCACAGCACAGCTTTCATGTTACCTGAGCAGTATAAGAAATAGCAACCAATCACAGCACAGCTTTCATTTTACCTCAGCATTCTCAATATCCAGCAATTGTCTTGCGAAACGTTCGGCGGATGCCTCATTTTGTAGTTGAACACGCATCCCGTTGCTCGTAATGCCTTTTGCTTTCGTGCTTGAAATGGAAATCAAACGATCTTTGTCTGGGGGGCATAACTGTCGATGATACTCGCATGCACGCCACCTATCGTAGGATAGATGTACTATGCTAGTAATCTTCCTAGGAGTGTACTCAACAACTTCTCAAAGTTTCATGGCGGTTGGATGAATGGTGTAGTAATGCATAAAGGACAGACAGACATACATTCATTTTTATATATATAGATGACATCAGGAAGTGAGAGAATTAGATTCCATACGTAAAATTTGGACGCTAATTCTTTTGCGCTTAGAATTGAATAATCGAGTTGGGACCCATTAACGTTTCCTATTTATGACATAATCAATGCTCGTGCCAAATTTCATGTTTCTACGACATCGGGAAGTGAGAGAATTAGTGGCAATGAGGGAAATCTAACGATTTATCATAGGATAGATGTACTATGCCAGTAATCTTCCCAGGAGTGTACTCAACAACTTCCCAAAGTTTCATGGCGATCGGGTGAATGGTGTAGTAGTGCATAAAGGACAAACAGACAGACAGACAGACACACACATACAGACACACACACATACATTCAATTTTATATATATTGATTAGGCTATGTTCACTCTGAGTTTATGGCTTCCATTTAAGATGTAGTCTGGACATATCCATTAAATGGATGCTATGCAGTGGGTCCCATTGGCCATGGGGTCCTCTTGTTCAAAAAAACATATATGTTTATTAAAGTATGCAATTTTTTAGTCAATAACATTGTATTCAATAGCATAGTCTTTATGGTATTCCACCCTTTTTAGTGGTATATTTATGTATGCCTTGGTGCCGGAAGTCAAAAGAACATTATTTTGGCCTCCGTCTGTCTAATGGACCTCATGGATCCATTTAGTTTGTACATTGGGAATTTTCCCAGTGTACATGCTAAATGTATGACAAAAAAAGTGCTTACAATCCAATCACTGGCCTCAGATGCATAGCATGAGACCACTTAAGTCAGTGATTGGCTGAAGCAATCA
This sequence comes from Eleutherodactylus coqui, assembly GCF_035609145.1. NCBI lineage: Eukaryota > Metazoa > Chordata > Amphibia > Anura > Eleutherodactylidae > Eleutherodactylus > Eleutherodactylus coqui. Next base: position 80,944,442 of record NC_089839.1, read on the forward strand.
CGTGGGTATAAGAGCACGTTACCTCTGCAGCCATATACACAGGGTACTGAACTGTGGTGTATAGGCATAATGGTACCAAGCGGTGTAGCATTATTGGCGTGACATTGGACCAGACTTTCTAGTGACTTGATATTGGTGTTCTGGCACAACAATGGATAGGACTTTCTTGGAACTTGGGGATAGTGAAAAGATCGGTGCCTGTGCGATGATGAGCAGGCCTCACTGAGGACTCTGTGCCAGAAGGGTCTTGCCACTTGAGTTGCCCCTTCATCAGTTTTCTAGCTGCATACTTTGCATGGAACCATCAGTCAAGAGGGTGTTGCAAAAGCATGTAGGTCTCCAGCAAATTGTGAGGTGTCATCTTGTGAGTGAGGTTGAACCCTGGCCAGCATGCTAATGGCAAGGCAACATGAATTATCAGAGATTGAACGAGGCATGATACTGGGTTTGAGATGAGACATACAGCATGGTCCAATAAATCTTGCATTGCTACCAATTATTTTGGGATGATGATAGGATTGATGTGTGGCAAGTGAAGCGATGGACACCAGTTGTTAAGAAGGCACAGTGCAGGCTGGTGATAGTTGCATTGTGCTGTGGGGTATGTTTTCTTAGCATGGTTTGAGTCCACTAGTTTGCCTAAACATGTCATTGACCAGTGCTTGCCATGGTTTACTGATTGTGATAATTTTGCATCTTTTTATGAGCTTCATAAATCCTCACAATGATGGGTTATTTCAGCAGGATAATGCATCATGCCATTGGGCCCAAGTTGTTCAAAACTGGTTGAAGAAACATTCTGGAGAGTTTGTATGACTGGTGTACCCTGCACGTTCACCCAACATGAGTCCAATCAAGCATTTGATGGAGAGATCCATTTGTATTTGAGATCCTGCACCTACAAATACTAGGAAGCTGTGGTTGGCTATCCAGACAGCATGGCTCAATATCCCTCCATATGTCTTCCATCCACTTGTGGAATTGATGCCACATTGAGTTGCTACACTTCACTGGGCTAGAGGGGGGTCCTACAAAATATTAGGTTGAGGGTGCAACATAATATTAGTCCAGTCCCATGACTTTTAGCCTGTAAGTGTATATTTTCAGAAGGAATAACAGAGGAACACTATAACAGTTCTAAGGGATGATGGTCAAGAAAAATGTTCTTCTTAGGAAATACAAGTATTTAGTAGAATTAGACTGATCAGGAGAGCTGACAGATCCTCTTTAAGTCACTAAAAGGAAATGTGATAATCCCCTTTCATCAGGTGTAACATTAAAACCCTCCTCCTAAAGCCAACAGTTATTCTCTCATGACTGTATTATCATTTACATAGACATAGCAATTTGTGTTGGAGTGACACCAACCCAGGCATAAGTAGATTTAATGTGAAAAGAGTCCTGCAAAGGGAAAAGAGATACGCAGCAAAATGAATAAATTCTCTTTCATTGGAGGATCAAACAGCAGCGTTCCCAAACCATATTTATTGCTACATGCATTCAGCCAGAGCTGTCTCATATTCACCATGAAGATGTCAAGCTTCATTAATTGATTATTTATTTACATAATTTTCATTGGCTCCTTTTTATGGTTTCGCAAGCAAAGTGTTTTAAAAAGATGCACTGGATGGTTTTAATGAGACCGGTAATTGCTCGTCTCCTGAGTCTTCCCTGTCTCTTTCTTACATGGAAAGCTAGCGTTCAAGCCATCAAGCAGATGTAAAGAAATGCAGAGATATGTCATTGATGTAGAAGATGAAGGGGTCAATCACAGGTGGGACAGATTTCTATACAAACGTTCTAAAGTTCTATAGAATTTCCCTTGCCTGTGTGGACTTCAGTATTGATTAAATTTGGCGGTATAGTCAAGTTCTGTTAGTCTTACGGTTAGGTTCACCACTTGTGGTTCGTTGTTCCACTTCTGATCTGAAAAGATTGAAAAACTGATGATAAAAATTGAAGTCAGTTGGGGTCATTTTTCAACCCGACACCCATTGACCTCGATAGAAAAAAAAAGATCATGATCATGACAGAACTCATTAAGACTAAAGCAAACTGTAGATTCAGAGTCCCCCTCGAAATGAAAAGTATAAGGCCAGGATCACACGAACAGTTTGGATTCCGCTCGTGAATATCCGCAGCAAAAGACCTACGCTTGATCGTGGAAACAAATTGCGAATGGTCATGTTGCAAATGGTCATGCGTGTGGTTTTCCACGTGGATTTACGCAAATGGACAGCGTATCATCTGTGCAGAAGAAAACTTGCAAGCAGCGAATGACATAAGAAAGTAGCGAACAAAAGAGAGAAAGACTATTTTGAATGTTAATTGCGTATGTGCCGCAGATTGCATGCATCCATAGACATCAGTGAAGCTTGGCGAAAATAGAACATACTGCGATTTTTCTTACGCTCTTGGAATATGCAATTCGTACCCGCAGGGGTGAAGGAAACTTTAAAACCACATGCCTTTTCAATGCTCATGTATTACTGCGGATCGTTCATGCAGACGGCCATTGTGGAATCTGTAATTAAAATCCGGTGGTGTGTGTGCACATTATGTGTTCATCTTTCTGTATACGATGAATTATTGCCTTAAAGCGTACCTGACTTTTCAGAATAAGCTACTGTGTGTACATAAGGAATAGCACTATTTCTTGGCATCATCCCGTACTTGTATCCAGCATTTTCACCATATTTCCCCTCTGTAGGCTGTGTATTTAGTTTTCAGTTGTCCCTGAGCTGGTGGGTGGAGGCTAGCTGTTGTGCTGTATTCTATGCACTACAATTCACTTCTGTTCCAAAAATAAATGGTCCACCAATTCACTGCATAAGAACCTTTCTAAAAGCTATACACTTTATTAATTATATTGCATGTTAAAAACTTGTAAAAAATTAAATTAAATATCATAAATTGCACTTGTAATCAAAATTATTCAACCCCCGTTGCAAATTAAGTTTATTTGCTAAATTTAAAAACAAAGTTTAAATAGTCCAACACAACTAATATAGCAAGTCATTTATTTAAGTTTAATGCAAAATGCCACCTTTAAATGGTTGTACCTTGGGATGCAAAGAGATAACTTGCTGATCAGTGGGGTCTCACTGCTAAGTATCCCGCCGTTCTTGAGAATGGGATTTCAGTGTGTTGCTATCCTGCACTGTGGGGCTCATTTCTCCTCCACAGTGACATCACTGTAAATGGTCAATGCTCCATTCATTAGGGCTGGTGGAAATAGTCAAGTGGCATCTGCTCGACTATCTCCACAGTCCCACTGAAAGTGAATGTAGCACTTGTGTTCTTGCGTGATCAGCCCTACATTAAGTCTCTGCCTTCGGTGCGGGGAGTGTAGTAACCCCGCAGTAAGAAGGGTGGAGTATACAGGACCCCTGTTCTTGAGATCAGCAGGGGTCTCAGCGGTGAGACCCCCACAGATCAGCAAGTTTCAATTTCAACCCCTTTAATGGCTAGTGTAGTCTCAGAACTATTCAACCCCTTCATGACAAGCTTTAGTACTTAGTGGAGTCATGACCTTCTGCAAACATGATGCATACCCAGACACCAATCTTCACTAATATTTTTAGGTGTATAAACCCTTTGTAAATAAAAATCAAGCTCCTAGAAGGCGTTGTCTTTTTGCTGCAAAACTCAGCATGCAGTTACATCTCGGGGAGATATGCAAATGATTGTTACCTGATTCACAGAGGCAGAGGGAACTTGAAAATCAAATTCTTTCACAGAAAAGAACCCTAAAATAAATATCTTTATTAAAGAATAGAGATGAGCGAGCATACTCGTCCGAGCTTGATGCTCGTTCGAGTATTAGGGTGCTTGAGATGCTCGTTACTCGAGACGAGCACCACACGGTACTCGTCTCGATTAAACAAGCACTGACCATTGAATTCAATGGAGCCGGCAATACAGCCGGCTCCATTGAAAGCAATGGGCTGCCGGTGAGTGCGGGATGAATTTTCGGGAAGGGCTTAAAAATATAAGCCCTTCCCTGAAATTCATCCAGAAATGTGGAAAAAGTAAAAAAAAATATATACTCACCTTGTCCCGGCAAACGGAGTTCAGCCGCGGCCGGCCGGCAGTTCTCCTGAACTGCTGTGAGTAGTATTCAGCAGCCGGGGATTTAAAATCCCCGCCTGCTGAATGAGCTGCCTCTGATTGGTCACAGCCTCACCAATCAGAGGCAGCTCTCACTCACCCATTCATGAATTCATGAATGGGTGAGTGAGTGCTGCCTCTGATTGGCTCAGCGCAGGGACCAATCAGGGGCAGCTTTCAGCTGTCATTCAGCTCAGAGCTGCCCCTGATTGGTCCCTGCGCTGAGCCAATCACAGGCAGCACTCACTCACCCATTCATGAATTCATGAATGGGTGAGTGAGAGCTGCCTCTGATTGTTGAGTCTGTGACCAATCAGAGGCAGCTCATTCAGCAGGCGGGGATTTTAAATCCCCACCTGCTGAATACTACAGAAAGCAGTTCAGGAGAACTGCCGGCCAAACGCGGCTGAACTCCGGCTGCAGCGGAAAGGTGCGTATACATTTTTTTTTATTTTTACACATTTTAGGATGATTTTCTGGTAAGGGCTTATATTTTTAAGCCCTTCCCGAAAATTCATCCCGCGCTCGCCGGCAGCCCATTGCTTTCAATGGAGCCGGCTGTATTGCTGGCTCCATTAAATTCAATGGGCTAACATCGTTCTTCTCTTCCACAGCTGTTACAGCTGAGGCAGAGGAGAAAGATTTTTATGCTGACAGTGCGGGGGGGGGGGGTCTCACTCTTGCCACTATTGTGGCTTAATAGTGAGACCTCGGAGCCCGAAATGCAGCCCTGCATGTTGCTCCTCTTCCTGCCCTATCCATTTCTGTGTTTTTTTACATGACTTTGGTGATTTGCTAAGATTTTCACAACTGAAAACCTTAGGGGAGCACCAGTCATATACAAAAATGCTCGAGTCGCCCATTGACTTCAATGAGGTTCGTTACTCGAAAAGAACTCTCGAGCATCACTGAAAGTTCGACTCGAGTAACGAGTACTCGAGCATTTTGGTGCTCGCTCATCTCTATTAAAAAAACGTTAAAAAGTCCTAGGACAAAGGACTAAAAAGACTAGACAAACATAACAACCAACACCTGGCTCAGCTAAGAGGAAGTCACTGGGTCCCTATAGATGTCGGGAATTCCCTAGTGTGACATTCCAATATAAGACTGAGTACCCAGGTGTTAAACCCAACAGTGAGGTCCTTAGATAGCACACAGACTCTCACTTTAAAGGAGATGTCCCGCGCCGAAACGGGTTTTTTTTTTTTTTAAACCCCCCCCCCGTTCGGCGCGAGACAACCCCGATGCAGGGGTTAAAAAACCCACCCGCACAGCGCTTACCTGAATCCCGGCGGTCCGGCGTCTTCATACTCACCTGCTGAAGATGGCCGCCGGGATCCTCTGTCTTCATGGACCGCAGGGCTTCTGTGCGGTCCATTGCCGATTCCAGCCTCCTGATTGGCTGGAATCGGCACGTGACGGGGCGGAGCTACACGGAGCCCCATAGAGAAGAGGAGAAGACCCGGACTGCGCAAGCGCGGCTAATTTGGCCATCGGAGGGCGAAAATTAGTCGGCACCATGGAGACGAGGACGCCAGCAACGGAGCAGGTAAGTATAAAACTTTTTATAACTTCTGTATGGCTCATAATTAATGCACAATGTACATTACAAAGTGCATTATTATGGCCATGCAGAAGTGTATAGACCCACTTGCTGCCTCGGGACAACCCCTTTAAGGGTATAGCCTATTACAAATAGGTTTTTGAAAAATAAGAAAAGTGACTCAAAAAGTTAAGAGTCTAGTTTACAGACCCAAAAGTGAGAGTCTGTGTGCTATCTAAGGACCTCAATGCTGTGTTTAACACCTAGGTACCCAGTCTTATATTGGAACGTCACACTAGGGAATTCCCGACATCCATAGGGACCCAGTGACTTCCTCTTAGCTAAGCCGGGTGTTGGTTGTTATGTTTATCTAGTCTTCTTAGTCCTTTGTCCTAGGACTTTTTAATGATTCTTTAATAAAAAAATATTTATTTTAGGGTTCTTTTTTGTGAAAGGTCTTGTTACCCGAGGCCCTAAAATTGATTCCAATACAACTCACAATTAGTTGATTTTCAAATAATTAGATCAGCTCCATTCGGCAGGTGAATTGCCCCAGTTGTGTACACAAAGACGATGATGGAGAGCTTTAATGGCATTGTACACTAGCCCTATAGTCACCCTTACAATAGACACCTGCCTACCTGTGGGACGTTTACCCTGACAAGGGCGTGTCCACTCAAAAATAACTACTACCCTGTATTGCACCCATTATGCACCAAAGTGCAATACTATCAAACATGTTTTCCCCTTGGAAAAGGAAGTCAAATCAAGGGTCCATTTAGAGAAAAACTTCTTGAACAGAGTTAAGCTATGATGGATGGATAAGACCTTGTTTTGGTGCTGACATCCAGATACTCAGACGTTCAAGTTTGTTAAAGGAATGATTGTAGGGATATTGTACAGTGCTATTAATATTCTCCATCACCACCTGTGTGTACACAGCAGGGGCAATTTACCTGCAGGAGAATGGAGCTGATTGCATATTTGAAGATCAGCTAATTGTGAGTTGTATCAGAAACCCTGATTTTACTGTTATGCTTTTTCCATTCTGTACACTGGAGAAAACTGCAAATTCTGCTCTCTGTAACACATGCACGTACATAACTGCAACAGGGAGGACATTAGTGATGTACTGAGCAGCGGAGATATGATTTAATCAGGCCTGGATTGGTAATCTGTCCTATCCAACAGATTCCTGGTGGGTCGGGCCAGTCAGTGGGACCCCTCCAATGTGTATGTAAAGCCAGCTTTACATGAGCGTATTACAAATATATTTCTGTTTCCATGATATGGACCCGAACTGCCATCATCATAGAAAATGCAGTTAATACACTTCTGTGAAATTGGCCTAAGGGGTTGCTTGGTGCTTGTATAGTGGCAGCACATGCCTGTCCATAGCTAAGTGATTAGGGGTTTCTGTATTTGACTTTTGTTTTTCTTTTTGTTGATGGTGTGGTTTACATATTTAACCCCTTAGTGACCACCCCATAGACTTTTTATGTCCTGCTTTGCTGGGCTTTAATCCTCAGGGCTCGAAAAACATGCTTCCTCTGGGGACTAAAGCCCTGTAGCGTGACAGCTCCACATGAGGGGGCCGCAAGAAGCCCTCCCCCCCAGTCACGCGATTGCTGGTATCCCGTGGATTGCATTAAAGTCAATGAAAAGTAAAATATAGTTAAAGTTTCAGCTCCCCTTACAGATCAGATGAATAAGGGGAGCTGAGGATACTCACCCCCGTCCTTCGCAATATCCTGCGGTCATCTGTTCTTCTGCGCCATTACGTCATGCGCTGAGGGCTGAGAGGCCCGGGCAATTTAAAAAGTCTCTGCTCCCGGCTATATGAGTAGCCAAGAGCAGGGAGCTGTCACCGGGAGTCGCTGTATGCGGTTCCCGGTCACATGGATAACAGTGATTATGTAAAAGTAAAAAAAAGTGTAAGGAAAAGGAAAAAAGGTTTGTTTCATCTCCCATCACGGATCATATCCAATGGGGAAGATGGAATTAAGTACCTAAGGCCCCCAGATTTATCCGCATACCTTAACCTGGCTTCTGCATATGCGTCTGTCGCCAAAATGGCGGACGCATGCGCAAAAGCAGCAGATTGCCAGAGTAATTTAAAATCTCCCCACTCCTGGCTACCAAGGGCCTGGATATTTCCCAGAGGGTGAAGTGGGGGGAGGGGGAGGATTGCCTCTGGCAATGTCTCCTAATGAGGCCTTCCCCAGCTTCGGCGCATGCACCCTTTGCCAAAATGGCGGAGGCAAGCGCAGAAGCTGAAGAGGCCTGGGAAATTTAAAATCTCCTTGGTCCTGGCTACTAAAGGTAGGTAAGAGCCTGGAGCAGTGACCGAGGGCTGCACTGAGTGGTCCCTGGTCACATGATCGCCATTATCCAATGGATAACGGTGATCACGTAAAAGTTAAAAGAGTTGAATTTTAAACCTCCTTCCTGTTTGGGCCCTGTTGTGCATACAGACATAGGATTAGGTCTAGTTTTCAAAATGGAGTCCTTTTTGCTGGTTCTCCGTCGTTTTGGCCACTCAAGGGTTATACCAATGTACAATGGGGCCTAAAACACCTTCAAACAAAATTCCTGTTCTGAAAGCCACCGGCTGCTCCTTTCATTTTGGGCCCCGCTGTGCATACAGGTATAAGATTAGGGCCACAATGGGTATCTTTCTGAACCCAAGACAAACAGGGGTATATCCATTTAGAGGTGCAAATCCTCATTTTCATGTGCACTATGGAATAAAAAACTGTCTTTAAAATGACATATCTGCAAAAATATGAAATTTTATTTTTCTCCTCTATATTGCATTAACTCCTGAAAAGAACCGGGGGGGGGGGGGGGCGTGTCAATACTCATGACCCCCTAAGTGCATACATTAAGATTAGAGATGAGCGAGCGTACTCGTCCGAGCTTGATACTCGTTCGAGTATTAGGGTGTTTGAGATGCTCGTTACTCGTGACGAGTACCACGCGGTGTTCGAGTCACTTTCATTTTCTTCCCTGAGAAATTTGCGCGCTTTTCTGGCCAATAGAAAGACAGGGAAGGCATTACAACTTCCTCCTGTGACGTTCCAGCCCTATACCACCCCCCTGCAGTGAGTGGCTGGCGAGATCAGGTGTCACCCGAGTATTAAAATCTGCCCCTCCCGCGGCTCGCCACAGATGCATTCTGACATAGTTCAGGGAAAGTGCTGCTGATGCCGGAGCTGCTATAGGGAGAGCGTTAGGAGTGATTTTGGGCTTCAAGAACCCCAACGGTCCTTCTTAGGCCATAGAAATCGCAGATCGCACATAGGTGCGATCTGCGATTCCTGTTCTCTTCTCTATATACGCTCAATGGGGCCGGCGGCAGCAGCGCCGACCCCATTGAGAACATATAGAAGACAAATAATTCTTCTCTGCCACAGCTGTAACAGCTGTGGCAGAGAAGAACAATGTTTGCCCATTGAATTCAATGGAGCCGGCAATACAGCAGGTTCCACTGAAAGCAATGGGCTGCCGGCGATCGCGGGATGAATTGTCGGGAAGGGCTTAAATATATAAGCCCTTCCCTGCAATTCATCCAGAAATGTGTTACAATAAAAATATATACCGTATATACCGGCGTATAAGGCGACGGGGCGTATAAGACGACCCCCCAACTGTCACCTTATACGCCGGGAATACAGCGGAGCAAAGAATAAAAATCATTACTCACTTCCCCCGGCATTCTGCGGCGCTGCTGCAGGCTGTCGCTCCCTCCTGGTCCCCGGCAGAGCATTGTTTTCTGGATGCAGGGCTTGAAATCCCCGCCTCCAGAAAACACACGTGCCTTCAGCCAATCACAGCCATTCAATGACATCATCTAATTAAGATGTTTATTTTTTTTTAAATGAAGTCTTTTGTGGGGGTATTTGTCATTCTGACACCTATGAGCCTTTGCAATCTTGGCTTGGTGTAGGAAAATAAAGTGTTCCTCAAAATGTAATTAATGTTAAATTTGTACGTCTCCTAAATGGTTAAAAAACAACTAAAGTTTTTCAAATCTGTATCCAGAAAAAAGTAAACCAATAGAAATATATATCTCATCAAAAATTTGTACAGTATGTTTGCACATATTTGAGATATTGCAGTTGAAAATAATAACAATTTTTGTAAAATATTCCCAATTTTCGCCCTTTTAGTAAATATACACAAATTCTATTGGTCTATTTTTACCGCCTAAATGAAGTACAATATGTGGCGAAAAAACAATGTTAGAATCACTTGGATATGCAAAACCTTTATAGAGTTATTCTATGTTAAAGTGACATGTCAGATTTCCAAAATTTGGCTTGGTCATTCAGGCGCAAACAGGCTTGGTCACTAAGGGGTTAAGAGATTGTAGAGGGGTACGACCAAGTACGAGCGCTTATTTCCATCATGTTTTGCAACATGGGCGAATTGATATTGTACATGGGTTGATGGGTTTTGTGTGTCATAGCTGTTTATTTATCCCAGTCCAGCCCTGGATTTTAATATCTATAAAACAAAATCTCTCACTGTTATCTGCTGCAGCAAGTCTGTATGAGTCTCTGCTTCTGTCTTCCTCCTCTCCCCTCTGCTGTTCTCTCCCTAGACTTCTATGGGCAGTGTGAGTCATCACCCTCCTTCAATTCCTGTTCTGCACCTTGTTATCTCAGTTACTAGAGATGGGCATCACTTGACAACAGGCAGTGGACAACCAAATTAGAGGGAAGGGAGACCTCTAGTAGCCTGGACTTTAAAGTTATTTGTCAGTACAAAAATCTTAGATAAAGTGATTTGCACTTTGGCTATAAGCACAAATTGTTTGGAAGGTTAGTGACCACTTAAAGGAGTTATCCGGACAGGGCCAGCTGTCAGTCCTGGGCTATGCTGGGGTTGGAGTGGATGCGCGTCTCTGACCCCTGTGTAGTGCCCGGTGCTCGTAATTGCAGGCGCAGCTCTTATTGAAATATTCGGAGCTGAGCTTATAATTGCAGGCTGGAGTCCTATTGATTTCAATTACAAGCGTTGGCCACTACACAGGGGTTAGAGCAGCGACCCCGGTGTATTCTAGAGGGCGCTGCCTATATAACTCCTCTAAGTACATAATGATGTATTGTTATGAATGGTTGCAGGTCTAATTATTCCTTAAAATGTGTAAAGGCATTTTTCCCATACAGAGCACTGCTAGTATCTGCACCCTCCAAACTTCCCCCAAATCTTCAATTAGAAGCCAGTTGAATTCCCATGTGGTATGCTGATAAGTGCTCCCCAAATAGTGATGCACTGAGTGGGCTTTCACAAGTGCTGAAAATATTATTAATTTCACAGAAACAATATGGGCACCCCGTGTGACATTATTCTGATTTTTCTACAGTACTAGTCAAAAGTAATATCTTTTTTATATCCTATACAATACTTTTCAACAACAAAGAAAAAAGGTGATGTGAACAGAACTTAATGCAATTTAAACTATTCGAATTACTGCTGTCGCTTTAATATTTCCTACACTTCAATGTCATTTGTACGTTGTTTCCAATTGTTCTGACTGGAATGTACTATAAACACGTTTTTTGGCAATGCAAACCTTGTAAAAATGCTGGCCACTTACAGAATAGAGATCACTGGCCCGCTTGACTGCTAACCCGAAATCACAGCATCATAGATCTCTACTCAGGCGGAAGCAGACGGCCGTAGGCGCAACTACGCTCGCCACTATGGAGCGTAGTTGCGCCTGAAATGGAGCGTAGTTGCGCCTGAACTAGGTTTTTTTGGTAAACTCAGTGGCCATTCAAACTCCACGCCCTAGCACAGGAGTTTGAACAAAAGAGCGGGCAGATTGTTCCTGCCCGATCTTTCCCGCACATAGTTAATGCTATGGCGGGAAAGATAGGGCAAGTCTTGTCTTTTCTCGCCCCTACAATTAACAGGCAAGAACCCCAATAGTGAAAACAAAACCAGTGAAATTCATTGACATCAGTGGCTTCGTTTTGTCCCGTTAATCACAGGGAGAAAAACAGGTTCATCTGAAACTGCACTAAGGCTGTGGGTTCAGCTCAGTAGACCAATGGTCAGGCCAGGACAGTCATCCTCAATATGGGCTCCTCTTTACATCCATAACATGGTCATCTGAAAGTGGCAACTGTGAAGAGCATAGTGATCATGGGACATTTGCTTGTCTCACAACTGACATCAGGTTATGTGGGCACATGGGCAACAGAGTCATGTTAGTGTCCCTGTCTGCTTCGTCCTCAGCTGGATAAAAAGAACATAAATCCATTTAACTAGATCTCCATAGACCTCTAAAGCCTAGTGGGCCTTTCTGTATGCCCACATCTCTCTAATGCTGATCCTATTCCTGGCTCCCACTCAATAACAGGTTGGTCCATCTTTTTGGGTGATCACAGTTTTCAGATATTAGGGAACAGGTTCCACAAGCTGATGAACATCCTAGATACTCGCCTCAATCCATACCTACTATACTTACTGTAGCTGCACTGTCAGTTGGTGCACATTTTGTGGATAATTTAGAGTAGATCTCAGTGCCCTTTCCAGAATATCCCAAACATTGTTCAATAGGGTTACAGTCTGGCGAATTTGAGGGCCAAGGCAATGTGGAGAATTCATTGTTGTGTTCCTCCAACCACTCCCTAGTGATCTGAACTCAATGGCATGAAGCATTATCTTGTTGAAAGATGGCACTGGGGTTGGGAAAGAATTCCTGAAGATATGTGTACAGATAGTCAGCTGACTGGTCCCTCTAGTGTTTACCATTCAAGGATGGTGGTATGATGACCAAACATCCTAGAAAATGCCAAGAAACCGTTCCTCAAACCATGACACCACCCCCACTGGCCTGTTGAACTCCATCAGTGCACCCAAGGGATACGGCTTTATGCTATTTACTCTCGGTTATCTATATGGTTTGAGCAGAAAATGGGACTCATCACGTCATGACTTTTTGGTATGTGTCCAATGTCCATTGACATCTTTCCTGGGCCAATGCAAGGCATTGTTAACGATGATCATCAGGGCTCCCGTGTCATCTTCATCTATTGAACCCTAGTCAATGCAAGGTACACCACATGGTCATAGTGGAAAGTTGTCTAACTTCCTCACTGTTGTATTGCTGGGTCACTGTGGCACTTCATTGCTAAGATACCAGACATACCACTCAAAACACACATCTAGGATCAACCACATGGTGCCTGCCACTGTGTAATCTTCTGTCGGATGTCAGTTGATGGTTTTCCAGTCTTGGTACACTCTTAGTTTGGGAACAGCTAACAAGTAGGACTGTTTCAGAAACACTGGCACCATTCCTCTTGGCAACAGCAATCTGCATGCAGTCAAAGACACTCAAGTCACCACATTAACACATGACTACAAAATGTTGCCTTCTGCTGCACAGAGGAGAGGTCAGCACATTATCCGAGGCAGATCATGATGCAGTCCTCACGTGTTACAGCGTTTCTGATTACAAGATCGTTCAGTGTATAATGCTAATGCTATCACCAGTTCTGATAGTTGGTGAAATTCAGTCTGCCTGACTGGAAGTCAGTGTTTACGTGTTTTATCTCTTGGAGCAAAATGAACTAAGGCCGGGTTCACATCTGCATTGAAACTTCCGTTCGGAGATTGCATCGCAGATCCGGCACAAAATATAGCGCTTTTTCTTCCAGTAAAATGCCGAGCAGCTGAGCGGAAACTGAATGGACTCCATTAGTGTCAATAGGGTCCGTACAGCACTCCTTCGGTTCCGTCATAAGACAGATCCATTCTGCCGGGGAATACCCCTCTCCTTCTTGCCGAATGGAGCAGGAAAACGGAACCTGCGCTGCATTTGTGAAAGCAGCCTAAGCCATATGGAGTGCCTGATATAAAATGCTGAACTTTATTTGTTTTCAGATATACAAAGCTACACAATAACTCTGACAATTACTCTGAAGGGAGAAAAATAAGGTGCCTGAGGGAATTTGAAGTAGTGGCAGAGAATTGAAAGAGTGAAGTTATTGACAATAGTATCTGCACAATAGGTGATTGATTAGGTAATGTAAAATGTTCAGGCACAGGGTTTTTTTGTACATTTTTCCACTTTTTTCCCACTACGTAAAGCATAAACATTTCATGTATAAAGCCAGCCTTTTATATACTATAGTACTAGTCCCAAATAACTGAAGCGGAATACAGTAAAGTGATACAAATAGATTCTAAGTTTCAAGCCGCTCTCGCCTTCTGACACTGCAGATGTAGGTTAATATAGGGTCTTTACAAATCCACTTGAAAACCCCTATGGCTATTCGAGTGGTTGGCTCTTCAAATGCAATATATTTTAGGAGACGTAAAACTGTTGAATAGAATAGTAAAATGCCTTCCAGTATTCACATGAACTTATTTGCAGGTAATTTTTAACTCTTCCTAGTATTGTCAAAGAAAGCCACAATACTGTTACAGTGGCAAGAAAAAGTAAGCGGACCCTTTGGAATCACCTGGACTTCTGCATTGATTACTAAAATAATCTGTCCTGATTATGATCTAGATCAATTTAAGTAAACTAATAACTAGAGATGAGCGAACGTGTTCTTCCGAGCTTGATATTCGTGCGAATATTAGGGTGTTCGGGATGTTCGTTATTCGTAACGAACACCATGCGGTGTTCTGGTTATTTTCACTTCCTTCCCTGAGACGTTAGCGCGCTTTTCTGGCCAATTGAAAGACAGGGAAGGCATTACAACTTCCCCCTGCGACGTTCAAGCCCTATACCACCCCCCTGCTGTGAGTGGCTGGGAAGATCAGGTGTCACCCGAACATAAAAGTCGGCCCCTCCCGCGGTTCGCCTCAGATGCGGTGTGAGTTAGATGAGGGACAGTGCTGTTTGTACCGGAGCTGCTGTAGGGAAAGAATTGGTAGTTAGTGTAGGCTTCAAGACCCCCCAAAGGTCCTTATTAGGGCCACTGATAGCTGTGTGTTGGCTGCTGTTAGCAGTGGCAAATTTTTTTTTCTCAAAATCGCCTCTGCAGACCGTTGCACCTGGCATTAGGGACAGAAGTGCTGCATAGGCAGGGAGAGTGTTAGGAGTGAGTGTAGCCTTCAAGAACCTCAACGGTCCTTTCTAGGGCCATATTTATCCGTGTGCAGTACTGTCCAGGCTGCTGTTAGCTGTGCTGCATTTTTTTTTGCTTCTCAAAATCGCCTCTGCAGACCATTGCACCCTCCATTGATACTGCAGGGAAAGAATTGTATAGGCAGGGCGACAACACAGTTGTTATTCATTGAATATACGCAGTGCTGCCTTTTGGTGCCAAAAAACTGAAAACAAATCTATTTGTCCAGCCTCTGTCCGTCCTAAGGGCGGTGGACACGTGTGAGCTGCGTGAACAACATTGCTAAATCAGACGCACCCAGCTACGCTTTACTGCTGGCTTCGCCATTTGCTTTCCTTAATTGGGAAAAAAATACCTGCTCTGCCAGAGTTAATAACTCTGCTACCCTCACGTTCTGTGACACATAAGCAGGGACACAGCACAGTTATTAAACTTCTCATGTTCATTGAATATACGCAGTGCTGCCTTTTGGTGGAAAAAAACTGAAAACAAATCTATTTGTCCAGCCTCTGTCCGTCCTAAGGGCGGTGGACACGTGTGAGCTGCGTGAACAACATTGCTAAATCAGACGCACCCAGCTACGCTTTACTGCTGGCTTCGCCATTTGCTTTCCTTAATTGGGAAAAAAATACCTGCTCTCCAAGAGTTATAATAACTCTGCTACCCTCACGTTCTGTGACACATAAGCAGGGACACAGCACAGTTATTAAACTTCTCATGTTCATTGAATATACGCAGTGCTGCCTTTTGGTGGAAAAAAACTGAAAACAAATCTATTTGTCCAGCCTCTGTCCGTCCTAAGGGCGGTGGACACGTGTGAGCTGCGTGAACAACATTGCAAAATCAGACGCACCCAGCTACGCTTTACTGCTGGCTTCGCCATTTGCTTTCCTTAATTGGGAAAAAAATACCTGCTCTGCCAGAGTTAATAACTCTGCTACCCTCACGTTCTGTGACACATTAGCAGGGACACAGCACAGTTATTAAACTTAGATAATTCATTCACTAGAGGCAGTGGGGCCTTTCGTTTTCCAAAAAGGGCAAAAATTATATTTGGCCTGCAGTCTTGCGCCAATTTATTTCCTGCCTGTGAAATCAAATCACTGGTAATACAGCATGCTGAGGGGTAGGGGTAGGCCTAGAGGACGTGGACGCGGCCGAGGACGCGGAGGGCCAAGTCAGGGTGTGGGCACAGCCCGAGCTCCTGATCCTGGTGTGTCGCAGCCGACTGCTGCGCGATTAGGAGAGAGGCACGTTTCTGGCGTTCCCACATTCATCGCCCAATTAATGGGTCCACGCGGGAGACGGTTATTAGAAAATGAGCAGTGTGAGCAGGTCCTGTCCTGGATGGCAGAAAGTGCTTCGAGCAACCTATCGTCTACCCGCAGTTCTGCGCCGTCCACTGCTGCCAATCCGAATCCTCTGTCTGCTGCTCCTCCTTCCTCCCAGCCTCCTCACTCCACTACAATAACACCTGCTCAGGAGCGGGAACACTCCCAGGAACTGTTCTCGGGCCCCTGCTTAGATTGGGCAGCAGCGGTTCCTCTCCCACCAGAGGAGTTTATCGTCACTGATGCCCAACCATTCGAAAGTTCCCGGGGTCCGGGGGAAGAGGCTGGGGACTTCCGCCAACTGTCTCAACAACTTTCTGTGGGTGAGGAGGACGATGACGATCAGACACAGTTGTCTTGCAGTGAGGTAGTAGTAAGGGCAGTAAGTCCGAGGGAGCAGCGCACAGAGGATTCGGAGGAAGAGCAGCAGGACGATGAGGTGACTGACCCCACCTGGTGTGCAACGCTTACTCAGGAGGACAGGTCTTCAGAGGGGGAGTCAAGGGCATCAGCAGGGCAGGTTGCAAGAGGCAGTGCGGTGGCCAGGGGTAGAGGCAGGGCCAGACCGAATAATCCACCAAGTGTTTCCCAAAGCGCCCCCTCGCGCCATGCCACCCTGCAGAGGCCGAGGTGCTCTAAGGTCTGGCAGTTTTTCACAGAGACGCCTGACGACCGACGAACAGTGGTGTGCAACCTTTGTTGCGCAAAGCTCAGCCGGGGAGCCAACACCAACAGCCTCACCACCACCACCATGCGCAGACATATGATGGCCAAGCACCCCACAAGGTGGGACGAAGGCCGTTCACCGCCTCCGGTTTGCACCCCTGCCTCTCCCCCTGTGCCCCAACCTGCCACTGAGATGCAACCCTCCTCTCAGGACACAGGCACTACCGCCTCATGGCCTGCACCCACACCCTCATCTCCGCTGTCCTCGGCCCCATCCAGCAGTGTAGTTCAGCGCACCGTTCAGCCGTCGCTTGCGCAAGTGTTCGAGCGCAAGCGCAAGTACGCCGCCACGCACCCGCACGCTCAAACGTTAACCGTCCGCATAGCAAAATTCATCAGCCTTGAGATGCTGCCGTATAGGGTTGTGGAAACTGAGTCCTTCAAAAGTATCATGGAGGCGGCGGCCCCGCGCTACTCAGTTCCCAGTCGCCACTACTTTTCCCGATGTGCCGTCCCAGCCCTGCACGACCACGTCTCCCGCAACATTGTGCGCGCCCTCACCAACGCGGTTACTGCCACGGTCCACTTAACTACGGACACGTGGACAAGCACAGGCGGGCAGGGCCACTACATCTCCCTGACGGCACATTGGGTGAATTTAGTGGAGGCTGGGACAGAGTCAGAGCCTGGGACCGCTCACGTCCTACCCACCCCCAGAATTGCGGGCCCCAGCTCGGTGCTGGTATCTGCGGAGGTGTATGCTTCCTCCACTAAAGCACCCTCCTCCTCCTCCTCCTCTGTCTCGCAATCAAGATGTGTTAGCAGCAGCATGTCGCCAGCAGTCGGTGTCGCGCGGTGTGGCAGCACAGCGGTGGGCAAGCGTCAGCAGGCCGTGCTGAAACTACTCAGCTTAGGCGATAAGAGGCACACGGCCCACGAACTGCTGCAGGGTCTGACAGAGCAGACCGACCGCTGGCTTGCGCCGCTGAGCCTCCAACCGGGCATGGTCGTGTGTGACAACGGCCGTAACCTGGTGGCGGCTCTGCAGCTCGGCAGCCTCACGCACGTGCCATGCCTGGCCCACGTCTTTAATTTGGTGGTTCAGCGGTTTCTGAAAAGCTACCCACGCTTGTCAGACCTGCTCGTAAAGGCGCGCCGGCTCTGCGCACATTTCCTCAAGTCCCACACGGACGCTGCCACCCTGCGCACCCTGCAACATCACTTTAAGCTGCCAGTGCACCGACTGCTGTGCGACGTGCCCACACGGTGGAACTCTACGCTCCACATGTTGGCCAGGCTCTATGAACAACGTAGAGCTATAGTCGAATACCAACTCCAACATGGGCGGCGCAGTGGGAGTCAGCCTCCTCAATTCCTTTCAGAAGAGTGGGCCTGGTTGGCAGACATCTGCCATGTCCTTGGTAATTTTGAGGAGTCTACCCAGGTGGTGAGCGGCGATGCTACAATCATTAGCGTCACCATTCCTCTGCTATGCATCTTGAGAAATTCCCTGCAAACCATAAAGGCAGCTGCTTTGCGCTCGGAAACGGGGGCGGGGGAAGACAGTATGCCGCTGGATAGTCAGGGCACCCTCCTGTCTATTTCTCAGCGCGTACAGGAGGAGGAGGAGGAGCATGAGGAGGATGAGGAGGAGGGGGAAGAGACAGCTTGGCCCGCTGCTGACGGTACACCGGCTGATTGCCTGTCATCCTTTCAGCGTGTATGGCCTGAGGAGGAGGAGGAGGAGGATCCTGATAGTGATCTTCCTAGTGAAGACAGCCATGTGTTGCGTACAGGTACCCTGGCACACATGGCTGACTTCATGTTAGGATGCCTTTCTCGTGACCCTCGCGTTGCACGCATTCTGGCCACGACGGATTACTGGGTGTACACACTGCTCGATCCACGGTATAAGGAGAACCTGCCCACTCTGATTCCCGAAGAGGAAAGGGGTTCGAGAGTGTTGCTATACCACAGGACCCTTGCGGACAAGCTGATGGTAAAATTCCCAGCCGACAGCGCTAGTGGCAGAAGGCGCAGTACCGAGGGCAAGGTAGCAGGGGATGTGCGTAGATCGAGCAGCATGTACATCCCAGGCAGTGCAACAGTCTTTAAGGGCCTGGCCAGCTTTATGGCTCCCCACCAAGACTGTGTCACCGCTCCCCAGTCACGGCTGAGTCGGCGGGAGCACTGTAAAAGGATGGTGAGGGAGTACGTAGCGGATCGCACGACCATCCTTGGTGACGCCTCTGCCCCCTACAACTACTGGGTGTCGAAGCTGGACATGTGGCCTGAACTAGCACTGTATGCCCTGGAGGTGCTTGCTTGTCCTGCGGCTAGCGTCTTGTCGGAGAGGGTGTTTAGTGCGGCTGGGGGAATCATCACAGATAAGCGTAGCCGCTTGTCAACCGACAGTGCCGACAGGCTAACACTCATCAAGATGAACAAAGGCTGGATTTCCCCAGACTTCTGTTCTCCACCAGCGGACAGCAGCGATACGTAAGCAATACGTAGGCTGCACCCGCGGATGGAAGCTACGTTCTCTCTCACCATCCAAAACGGGGACATTTCTGCTTCATCAATCTGTGTCTAATATTCCTCCTCCTCCTCCTCCTGCTCCTCCTCCTGAAACCTCACGTAATCACGCTGAACGGGCAATTTTTCTTAGGGCCACAAGGCTCACTCAAATAATTTTTCAGAACAATTTTTATAAGTTTCAATGCGCTTAAAAGCATTGGAACTTTAACTTGAACCAATTTTTCGTTACACTGGGCTGCCTCCAGGCCTAGTTACCACTTAAGCCACATTAACCAAAGCGATTAATGGGTTTCACCTGCCCTCTTGGCTGGCCATGGCCAATTTTTGGGATGTACATTAGTACTGTTGATACAGCAATTTTTGTGGGCCCTCGCCTACAGTGTAATCAAATTAATTTTTAGCCCACCTGCATTACAGCTGACGTTACCTCAGCTGTGTTGGGCAATGCAATGGGATATTTTTATGTACCGCCGGTGGGTTCCAGGGAGCCACCCATGCTGTAGGTGCACACTGAGTTTTTAATACATCTGTACACTTCTAAAGAACCCGTCTGACTGGGCCATGCAGTGTGGGCCGAAGCCCACCTGTATTACGCACGACATTACTACCTCAGCTGTGTTGGGCAATGCAATGGGATATTTTTATGTACCGCCGGTGGGTTCCAGGGAGCCACCCATGCTGTAGGTGCACACTGAGTTTTTAATACATCTGTACACTTCTAAAGAACCCGTCTGACTGGGCCATGCAGTGTGGGCCGAAGCCCACCTGTATTACGCACGACATTACTACCTCAGCTGTGTTGGGCAATGCAATGGGATATTTCTATGTACCGCCGGTGGCTTCCTGGCACCCACCCAGGCAGTGGGTCCACAGGGAGTTTAACCTACATGTGTCCACTTGTAAAGAACCCCAGTCTGACTGGGGCATGCAGTGTGGGCCGAAACCCACCTGCATTAACCCTTTCCAGTCCACTGTGTGACCTGTGAAGACATTAGGGTTTAAGGCTGTACAGCTCCGTTGTTGGTAGACGTCCGTCGGGGTTCTCTTACTGTATATTGCCAGCCTCTCTGCTGTCGGAGCCTATCCTACGTGTCAGCTCATGCAGTACTGGCTTTAGCCAGCATATAGCGCCGTTGTATAACAGCAGAAAAAGAGTAAGCCCCCTAGGAAAACCATATACAAATTGGATTGGAAAGGGTTAAGCACAACATTACTACCTCAGCTGTGTTGGGCAATGCAATGGGATATTTCTATGTACCGCCGGTGGCTTCCTGGCACCCACCCACGCTGTAGGTGCACACGGAGTTTTTACTACATCTGTACACTTATAAAGAACCCCAGTCAGACTGGGGCATGCAGTGTGGGCCGAAGCCCACCTGCATTAAGCACGACATTACTACCTCAGCTGTGTTGGGCAATGCAATGGGATATTTCTGTGTACCGCCGGTGGGTTCCAGGGAGCCACCCATGCTGTGGGTCGACAGGGACTTCACAATAGGGAGTTGTACCTGCCTGTGTCTATGAATTAAAAAGCCCGGTCTGACTGGGGCATGCAGACACCTTGACAGAATGAATAGTGTGTGGCACATAGGTTCCCCATTGCTATGCCCACGTGTGCAGCTCCTGATGGCGGTGGCACAGGATTCTATTTCTCATTGCTTCTGTACAGCATTGTGGGCTATCGCTCCGCCACTTTTAAAGAGGGTCGCTGCCTAGCCGTGCCAACCTCTGCAGTGTGTGCCTGCGGTCCCTCGTCATGGCAGACGCAATTCTAAATAGACATGAGCGTGGTGTGGCATGAGGGCAGCTGAAGGCTGCCCAGGGACACTTTGGTGTGCGCTGTGGGGGGGGAGGGGGGGCGGTTGGGCAGCATGTAACCCAGGAGAAGTGGCAGTGGAGTGTCATCCAGGCAGTGATTGTGCTTTGTTGTAGCTAGTGTGGTGCTTAGCAAAGGTATGCCATGCTAATGAGGGCTTTTCAGAAGTAAAAGTTGTTGGGAGGGGGGGGGCCCACTCTTGCCGGTATTGTGGCTTAATAGTGGGACCTGTGAACTTGAGATGCAGCCCAACATGTAGCCCCTCGCCTGCCCTATCCGTTGCTGTGTCGTTCCCATCACTTTCTTGAATTGCCCAGATTTTCACACATGAAAACCTTAGCGAGCATCGGCGAAATACAAAAATGCTCTGGTCGCCCATTGACTTCAATGGGGTTCGTTGTTCGAAACGAACCCTCGAGCATCGCGGGAAGTTCGTTCCGAATAACGAACACCCGAACATTTTGGTGTTCGCTCATCTCTACTAATAACACACAATCTATCGCATGGTTCATGTATTTTATTAAGCACATTGAGTTATCATCAACAGTGCAGAGAAAAAAAGTGAACCTCTGAATTTAATCACATGTAGATCCCTCTTTACCAGCAATCACCTTCACCAAATGTCTCCTGTCACTGCAAATAAGATTTGCACAACGTTGAGAAGGAATTTTGGACCATTCCTCAATGCAAATGTTTTTCAGTTCATCAATATTTCTAGGATGCCTTGTGTGTGCAGACCTCTTCAGGTCATGTCACAGCATCTCGATAGGGTTAAGGTCAGAACTCTGACTTGACCATTCCAAAACACAAATCTTGTTTTTCAATGTTTCTTAAGTTGATTTATGTTCTTTGCTTCCTTGTCTTGTTACATCATCTCACATCTCTTCAGCTTGAGGTCATAGACCACATACCTCTGTAAAATGTCTTAAGCACTGCATGAGAAACGCATGACTCTAGGTTATATGCAATGAAGTGAAAAAAGCAGGAAGAAATTGTTGCATTTTTTTGTGCGCATATTAAAAAATGGTGCATAGGCAGTACTTACGCCATACGCGCACAAAAAAATACATATGCGATCACACGCAGGGAAAAAGTGACTTGATATGCATGGATATACAGCCAATTACACATCGTTTTATGTATATGGCTGTAGACATGAGGACTTTGGAGCATGAAAAATATGTGCGTAAGGGCTTCTTCAGGCGAGCGCATGCGCTAATACACTTGCCGCTACACAACATATTTGCACATGAACCAGTCTAAAGTTTTTTCCTATTACTGTTTAAACCTCTCGCTATTGTGCACAGAAAAAAAAGGATAAAAATAGGGCCGAACCTTATCTTTTCTCGCACATATAAAAACTACATGCGAGAAAGATAGGGCAAGGCCTATTTTTTCTCGCACATACGTATATTGCCCAAGAAACATGGCCGTGAATACGAAACCTTTGCAATCAATCGCTTCGCTTCATCATGTTTTGTGGGCATAATTTTCACACCCGTAAAACGTGACGCAAACACGGTCATCTGTGTAAGCCCTTATTAATGGGTGACATACGCCCGTGTGAGTGAGCTTTTACAGAGGAGAACGCAGTTCTAAGCAAATTTGGCACTGTTTGAATATTCTTTGGTTGCAGTTGCTAACAAAAGACGGCCTCTGGATGGTATTGTTAGTTTGTGGACTCACCGGCTAGCACTGTTTATGGAGGCATTTTGGCAATGTAGGGTGTAGGATGGGTAAATCAGTGCTTTCAAAGTGGAACTATCAGCATGTCTGACGAGCAAACTCTTATTTTCCACAAACATTTCTTCGAACTCTATGTTGTGCCATTCCTCTGTTTTTCCTCTTAGACCTTATCCACATGACTGTATATATACCACTACTTAGCCGGATCAAAAAATCGGGCAAAAATTGCAACCTCACCAAAGCTTTGGATTCCAATGTATTCATTCAGATGAAAGATTTTTGGCCGAGTAAAAAAATTGCGCTCGGAAAAATAGCACATCGGTGACCCAAAACGGTCTTGCCCTATCTTTTGCCAAGATACGCTGGAAGCTCCCATAGATTTCTATGGAAGCGGGGGGAAAAAGGGGAGGAGGAGGCAGTTTAGCTGAATCCAATGTTGGGAAACAAAGACAGCTGGCTCTATTTAGGCATTAGCAGTCATTCCGAGGATTCCTAATGATAAAGGGATTTCCACGCTGCAGCATATTTTTTTGCCCGTATGCAACAGCCGCCTGCGTGAATGGTAGAAAATAAGTGTCTAAAGCTAGGGACTCGATCGCAGCAATTTTTAACTCATGCAATTTTACGGAGCATACAGGCAGCCATAAAAACACATACAATCGTGTGAAAGAGCCCTTGGAATGTGATTGTTCTCTGTAAGAGATACCAAGTAATCGTGTAGTAATCGTTGCATGTCTGAAGGAGAGAGAACATACAGGCCTGCGACCCCCTAACACCAATATAGGGATCATAAAACTGTCACATTCCTTACCAGTGGACTAATTAAGTATTTACTTCTCTGCTCATCTTTTTTGGTATTGTTTTAAGTGCAAATTAGTCTCGCTATGTCTGCCTTTTCATGTGTTCATTTGTACAGATCTATTTCAGGAAGGATCCTGAGAGGTCCGAAATCCCTTTTTGCTCCACTGGCTAACACAGTATCAAACCTTTTAGGAGTTTAAAAGGGGACTTGATGTCTTTCTGGAGAAGAAGGATATTACAGGATATAAATATTAGGTTAAGTGTCAATCCTGGAATATAGGCAGGTAGGAACTATTAGGGGTTGATCCAGGGAACAGTCTGATTGCCATTAGGGAGTCGGGAAGGAATTTTTTCCCCAAAAGGGCTAATTGACTTCTGGCCTTGGGGTTTTTTGCCTTCCTCTGGATCAACACAGTAGGATAGACAGGCTGGACTGGATGGACAATGTCTTCATTCGGCCTTACATACTATGTTACTATGTTACTATGTTACTATATTAGAGCCCTTAGAAACATATGAATAAATTAACAAATCAGCTATTGGTTCGGTGGATAGGTCATCAACTGGAAACCCCTTTTAATGCCTCCTTACTAAATTTTCAAGTTCCGATTTTGTGTATATTAAATGGTGGTAGAAAATCTGGATTATCAGATGTCAGATTAAAGAATTATCACAGTATGCAAAATATCACAACATCTCTGCATACATTGCAGTGCACAGGGTTAAGATTGAAGATATTGTAGATGTAAGGGGAAGCGCTACCCGGTTTCAACCTTACAACGGAGCAGCGCTTGCAGCAAGGACCGATGACCGCATTAGGCTCAACTTCCCCCCAGCCCAACCCAAGACTCAGTCAGGCGGAGACGAGAGTTGTGACAGGCATTAGGCATGCCGGATGAAGCGGCAAGAAGCAGGGGAATAGTACAAGTGCTGACAGCGCTGAAGAAGAAGCACCGCTGTGATGCCAGCGCTGACCCACAGGATAAGGAATAACTTTTGGGTCTGTTAGACCCCCATCTATCCTAAGGCAGGAAGTCCAGTTTCCCCCTTTTCTCATCACAGTGGGGATGCTTACTCCACCTGTAGTGATGTCACATTGAATGGAGTGATGGCCATGCATGTATGGTCAATCCTCCATTCATTTGAATATGGCTGATGGAAACTGCCAAGCGCTTGTACCTCGGCTATCTCTGGCAGTGCCATTGAAAGTAAATGGAACAGCACTGTGCATGCACGGCCATAGCTCCCTTAAATCTCCTCCTCACTGCAGTAAGAGCGATTGTATGTTTGCTGCATATTATGCACATATTTTGCATAATACGGAGTGCTAATAGCCTATTAATTTAGATTGGGTTGTGAAGACCTGCACCTTTCTTCGTGCATGAAAAAAACATAGCATGTCCCATTTTGGTGCATAATTCACCCATTATAGGCTATGAGTGTTTAAAAAACATGTTATATGTCTATTTGCTGCTTATTGCATATTACGCACGTAAAAAAATACACTTGTAGTACACAGCAACATATGCCCATGTGAGTGAGCCCCAAGGAGGAGGTGGGGGACACAAGACCCTCATTCTTGGGATTGTGGAACGTCTCAATATTGAGACACCCATCATTTATAAAATTATCCCCTATCCTGTAGATTGGATTTTAGGATAACCCCTTTAGGATTCTAGCATGTTAAATACTATACATAAATTCCAATAAGGCAGCATTCACATGGGCTAGCGCGATATCGGGCCAGATTCGCGCTTGCCAATGTGTGATTTTTTTACAGCGATGTGAAGTGTTTTTGATTAAAAATCACATTAGGTCGCTCCCGTGAAATTGCAGTCCTCAAGGATCGCAAGTGTTTCCCATTGACTTCAATAGAAAACATTGCATCGCACTCACATCTCATGGCATGCCAGTGCCATGCAATGTCTTTGAAGGTCCCATTGAAAACAATGGGTGAGACGTTCCAAACGCCCAAAGATGCCACATTATGCAATTTATTTTCCTCTAAAAGAAATCCATTGCTTTTCCTGTGAATGAATCCATTGAAATGAATGGATTTCCTATTCGTTTGAGTTTTGGGGCGCATCACACAAACTTCACGTGAGAATATTGTTCGTCTGAATGCCCCCTTAAAGGGATGCAATCCTTTACAAGCCAGCTGATACGATTCTGCCAGTTTTCTCCCAGCAAACACATTGATAGTTATAATAATAATATCCCACAAAAACAATATAAATGTAACTAATCTAATTCCAGTATTTTCCCCCAAAGCGTTTACAACTGTGGTTTCTCTGAAGTATGATGTTGCCAAGGTAACCAGAAACCCTGGAATTAATCGCTATGTGATCCTATATGTTCAGATGGACGGGAGTTGCCATTTGATCTATGTGAGGTAGCAGGGTCAAAAACATGATGAGCTAGTGCGGCATCGGACTCCGGGGATTTGTCATCACTTACATTATCAGCTAATATTTCACAAGCACAAATCTCATCAAATTGTCCGGTTTTTGGCTTTGTCATAAAAACAAAAACGCAATAAGCCATTAGATTAATCACTGTAATATAAAACACTTGTACTCGCTACAATAGAAATGTGCAAAATTGGTTGTTTGATAAAAAGGATGGACTGCTCAGATCCTGTATAGCCAGAGGTCATAGACAAGGTAGCAGCATTTACCAGCATGCAGTCACTGGGTACTTATAGAGAGCGCATAGTGTAATTAAGGCAGAACTGTAGGCTGATCACATTGTAAGGGTGTGCTGGTAGCCGTACAGCAGAAATGCATCGTTTTAGGATTTATCATAGAGTCATAGAATGGTAGAGTTGGAAGGGACCTCCAGGGTCATCTGGTCCAATCCCCTGCTCAGTGCAGGATCACTAAATCACCCCAGACAGATGTCTGTCCAGCCTCTGTTTGTAGACTTCCATGGAAGGAGAACTCACCACCTCCTGTGGCAACCTGTTCTACTCATTGATCACCCCTCACTGTCTAATATATTATCGGTGTCTCCTCCCTTTCAGTTTCATCCCATTGCTTCTAGTCTTTCCTTGTACAAATGAGAATAGGTCTAATCCCTCTGCACTGTGACAGCCCTTCAGATATTTGTAGACCACTATTAAGTTTTCTCTCAACCTTCTTTTTTGCAAGCTAAACATTCCCAGATGCTTTAACCGTTCCTCATAGGACATGATTTGCCGACCACTCACCATCTTGGTAAGTCTTCTCTGAACTTGCTCCAGTTTGTCAATGTCTATTTAAAGTGGGGTGCCCAGAACTGGACACAGTATTCCAGATGAGGTCTGACCAAGGAAGAGTAGAAGGGGATAATGACCTCACGTGATTTGGACTCTATGCTTCTCTTAATATATCCTAAAATTGTTTTTGTCTTTTTTGCTGCTGCGTCATGAAGTACAATACGTGGCAAAAAAACAATGTCAGAATCACTTGGATATGCAAAATCTTTACAGAGTTATTCTATGTTAAAGTGACACATGTCAGATTTCCAAAATTTGGGTTGGTCATTAAGGCTTGGTCAATAAAGAGGTTAAGTGAAGCTGCTACCTAAATTTCAATATGTACTCAAGAATACTCCCATCCTTGTTTGCAAGCATTTTTTGTGGCGAGTCGCAAAATAATCCTTTGCGCACTGTGGAGAGATTCTACTGCAAGAATCAAATTTGACTTTTTCTGCTTGCCTATGGAGGTGGGGGTGGAGGGCTGGCCCTTCCTCACTTCTAATGTTGCTACCTAGCTAGCCAGTTTGTATATGCGGGGTAGTTGTTTTCCTCAGACTACAACCCAGTGGTGGGATTTGAGCACAGGGTTGGGGGTCCAGACCAGTGTCTGAAAGGTCTGTTGCCGAGAGGCCCTGCTTTTCGCATATGAGAGTCACTGAGAAAATGTGGAATATTGCCCTTCAATTGGTACTGGATGAGGTGACTAAGTGCTCCGCCCATGATACTATCCGCAAAATTTAACAGACTCCATATTTTGGCTTTACTATGCCGTTACTACTCTATCAGACATTGTGGAGTGTGGTATCTTCTGTACCTTATACTTTTGTACTTGTACTACCACAATTGTCCTTTAATCTTCCCGATAGCTAGAACAGAGCAGGAAAGTGAAATTCCTGCCGCAGATGTGAAACCACTATGAGTCTACATTTACAGGGGCAAGCGTGATATTGGGCTGGGAAACTCGGCCCAATATCACACTTGTCAATGTTTATTTATCACGCCTCGCGAGCTGTCTTTTATTCAGGTACGCCTCGCATTGCCTCTGTGAAATTGCGATCCTCAGACACGTATTTCACGCACGTCAGAAGATTACAAGTGTTTCCCATTGATTTCAATGGGAAGCATTGCAACACACTTGCATGGCTTTTAGAGACCCATTGAAAACAATGGTCGACGCATTCTTCGGGAACATACGAAAGGGTTATTTACACGACCGTATTTATGCAGGTATTTCACCGCATAAATTATTTGCCCATAAAATGCAGCCATGCGAAGCATTGGATTTCAATGGGTTCATTCAGACGACCAAATCTTTGCTGGGTTAAATAATCGTGCCGGGAAAAATAGCACCTACACGACCGTTTTTGGTCACTGGTTTTATATGCCATGTGCAAAGATAGGTCTTGCCCTATCTTTTGACGTGATACACAGCAAGCTCCCACAGACTTCTATGAAAGCTGGAAAAAAGGGAGAGTTGGGAGTTACCTTGCGTGTAAGACTCTCACAGTGTAAATAAGACCTTATACTGCTTAATTGGAAGCATCCTTAGCAACTTACCAGAAATGCCTGAAAGCAGAATGTTAACAATCAAACTACTAACGAAGACATGCCTGTCCATGCGTGAGTGAGTGGGTTTGTGAGTGACTTACATGCTCCGCCCCTGGTCACATGACGGTGACATTATCACAGGTCCTGTACGCACCCGGCTGCTGTCCAGCTAGGTGTTCGTTAGTATTCCATAGCAACTGAAGCCACAGGGGGTTTGTAGACCGCCTGTAATCTGCAAAATCTAAAAAGGCAGTGCTAAACGCCTGTATGTGGGGGACCTAATACTGTACTAAGTACATCTGGCTAGTTTATCCTGGAAATGCTAGAGGTCTTATCGTGGGGATATTACTCACTCTGTTTAGCAATCTCGCCGTGGGTGGGGGTTGTTTGGTTGTTACTAGTCATGGTTCCGGGTTGGGAATTACTGATTTTCTTTGTTTATGTTAAGTAGAAAAGAAATAAAAGGGGGCTTTTGTACTACAAAGAAATACTTCCAGGACTTTATTATGCTACATTGCTTTCCTGTTATTGTGGGAATTCTTTTCTTGTTTATCTTTTTGACTGCTGTTCTTTGAGTTTGCATATTATCTTTGTTTCTTTTTCCTGTATTGTATAAACTGCCTAATGAACGTTCCATTAAAAAATCCCTAAATTGTTTACATTATTGGATTTATAATATTATTTCATATTATTTTATATATTGTTTTTTTCAGATTTTTATGATTCTCGATGGTCCCAGAGGCCATAAATTGAGAACAGTACCCCCGAAGGATGTATTGCACATTAGAGGAGCGTAAAATTGTCCGATCACTGTACATGGTTACTTCCATAACCTTGGGCATTTCCATTAGCGATGGTAGCGATCAGCTTCTAAATGATCTATATGATGATATATACACTATGATCTCTTTGCTTAGGCTTCATAGGACTGTTGACATGCACTAAACAACATTAGCATAAAAATCACTGACAGGTGAAATGAATGACATTGATTATCTAATTTCAATGTCACCTATAAAAGTGTGGGATATATTAGGTGGCAAGTGAACAGTCAGTTCTTGAAGTTGTGTTGGAAGCATGAAAAATAGGCAAACGTAAGGACTTGAGCAGCCTTGACAAGGGACAAATTTTAAGGTCCCATTGATAACAATGGGCCCAAAGAGAGAACATACTGCCATCTTTGTATGTCCATAGATGCCGTGAGCATATCTGTCTGGGATGATTTAGTGCATCCTGCATTGAGCAGGGGGTTGGACCCGATGACCCTGGAGGTCCCTTCCAACTCTACCATTGTGATGACTAAATGACTATAGCCTTTCCAAAATGGGGTGTTTCTTGTATGCAGTGGTTAGTATGTACCAAAGGTAGCCCAAGGAAAGACAACGATGAGTTCGGTGACACGGTCATGGGTGCCCAAGTCTTACTGATGTGTATGGGGAGCAAACACGAATCTGTCTAGGCAGATCTCACAGAAGATCTAACTGTAGCAAAGTTGCTGGGAAAATTAATGTTGGCTATGATAGAAAGGCATCAGAGCACATAGCATATTGCAGCTTACTGTGTATGGGGCTGTATAGCCGTGAAGTGCACAATATTAGGCTTTAACCCCTTAATGCTATAGGATGTACATTTACGTCCTTCAGCTTTGGGGTATGTATGAAGGGAGATCAGGGAGTGATCCCCCTCCATACAACGCGGGCGACAGCTGTTTCTTACAGCTGACACCCAGTGGCAACAGCTCCAATAAGCCACAAGTGTGGCTGATCAGAGCTGTTAACCCTTTAAAAGCTGCTGTCATTTCTGATTTAAAGATCCCCGCCTCAAGGAAGCGCTGCCTCTGGTTGGCTCTCAAGCGCAGCGACTCAGACAATGGTTGTGATTAGTTCATCGAGCGCTGGCTCTGATTGGCTGAACCGCGGCACTCAAAAGCCAATCAGAGGAAGCGCTTCCTGGAGGTGGGGATTTTCATATCCCTGACCAGGAAGATACCTGAAGACAAGTGTCAGTGACTTGAGAGAAAACGCAGTGGAGCTGGCAGCGCTCCTTAGGTGATGTATTTGTTTTATGTGGTTTTTCTTCTGCAGCCAGGGCTTTTACAGTAGGATTTCCTACTGTCAAAGTTGCATCACACCACCCCAAAACCACATTTTTGTGTGATGCAATGCAACACATAGGAAGAGTACATAGGGAAGGCTAGGCAGCGACCCTCTTTAAAAGGGGCGGGGCGATAGCATACAATGCTGTACAGAAGCAATGAGAAATCCAATCCTGTGCCACCTCCATCTGGAGCTGCACACGTGGGCATAGCAGTGGGGAACCTATGTGCCAAAACCTATTCATTCTGTCAAGGTGTCTGCATGCCCCAGTCAGACCGCGTTTTTTTATAAATAGTCACAGGCAGGTACAACTCCGCAATGGGAATTCCGTGTGCACCCACAGCATGGGTGGCTCCCTGGAACCTACCAGCTGTACATAAATGTATCCCATTGCAGTGCCCTGGACAGCAGAGCTAACGTTAGATTAAATGCAGGTGGGCTTCGGCCCACACTGCATGCCCCAGTCAGACTGGGGTTCTTTAGAAGTGGACACATGCAGTTACAACTCCGTGTGGACCGACAGCATGGGTGGCTCCCTGGAACCCACCGGCGGTACATAAATATATCCCATTGCATTGCCCATCACAGTTGAGGTAATGTCATGTTAAATGCAGGTGGGCTTCGGCCCACACTGCATGCCCCAGTCAGACTGGGGTTCTTTAGAAGTGGACAAATGCAGTTACAACTCCGTGTGGACCGACAGCATGGGTGGGTGCCAGGAAGCCACCGGCGGTACATAAATATATCCCATTGCAGTGCCCAGCACAGCTGAGGTAATGTCATGTTAAATGCAGGTGGGCTTCGGCCCACACTGCATGCCCCAGTCAGACTGGGGTTCTTTAGAAGTGGACACATGCAGTTACAACTCCGTGTGGACCGACAGCATGGGTAGGCTCCCAGGAAGCCACCGACGGTACATAAATATATCCCATTGCATTCCCCAGCACAGCTGATGTAATGTCAGCTTTAATGCAGGTGGGCAAAAAATTAATTGGATTACACTGTAGGCGAGGGCCCCAAAAAATTGGTGTACCAACAGTACTAATGTACCTCAGAAAAATTGCCCATGCCCAACCAAGAGGGCAGGTGAAACCCATTAATCGCTTTGGTTAATGTGGCTTAATTTGTAACTAGGCCTGGAGGCAGCCCAGTTAAAATAAAAATTGGTTCAGGTGCAAGTTTCAACGCTTTAATGAGCATTGAAACATATAAAAATTGTTTACAAAAATTATATGACTGAGCCTTGTGGGCCTAAGAAAAATTACCCGTTCGGCGTGATTACATGAGGTTTCAGGAGGAGGAGCAGGAGGAGGAGGATGAATATAATACACAGATTGATGAAGCTAAAAGGTCCCCGTTTTTGATGGTGATAGAGAACGATGCTTCCATCCGCGGGTGCAGCCTACGTATTGTTTAGGTATCGCTGCTGTCCGCTGGTGGAGAAGAAAAGTCTGGGGAAATCCAGGCTTTGTTCATCTTTATGAGTGTAAGCCTGTCGGCACTGTCGGTTGACAGGCGGGTACGCTTATCCATGATGATTCCCCCAGCCGCACTAAACACCCTCTCTGACAAGACGCTAGCCGCAGGACAAGCAAGCACCTCCAGGGCATAGAGCGCGAGTTCAGGCCACGTGTCCAGCTTCGACACCTAGTAGTTGTAGGGGGCAGAGGCGTCACGGAGGACGGTCGTGCGATCGGCTACGTACTCCCTCACCATCCTTTTACAGTGCTCCCGCCAACTCAGCCTTGACTGGGGAGCGGTGACACAGTCTTGCTGGGGAGCCAGAAAGCTGTCAAAGGCCTTAGAGAGTGTTACCCTGCCTGTACTGTACATGCTGCCTGATCTCCGCTCCTCCCCTGCTACCTGGCCCTCGGAACTGCGCCTTCTGCCACTAGCGCTGTCGGATGGGAATTTTACCATCAGCTTGTCCGCCAGGGTCCTGTGATATAGCATCACTCTCGAACCCCTTTCCTCTTCAGGTATGAGAGTGGAAAGGTTCTCCTTATACCGTGGGTCGAGCACTGTGTACACCCAGTAATCCGTAGTGGCCATAATGCGTGTAACGCGAGGGTCACGAGAAAGGCATCCTAACATGAAGTCAGCCATGTGTGCCAGGGTACCTGTATGCAACACATGGCTGTCCTCACTAGGAAGATCACTTTCAGGATCCTCCTCCTCCTCCTCCTCCTCAGGCCATACACGCTGAAAGGATGACAGGCAAGCAGCATGGGTACCCTCAGAAGTGGGCCAAGCTGTCTCTTCCCCCTCCTCTTCATGCTCCTCCTCCTCCTCAACGCGCTGAGATATAGACAGGAGGGTGCTCTGACTATCCAGCGACATACTGTCTTCCCCCGCCCCTGTTTCCGAGCGCAAAGCATCTGCCTTTATGCTTTGCAGGGAACCTCTCAAGAGGCATAGCAGAGGAATGGTGACGCTAATGATTGCAGCATCGCCGCTCACCATCTGGGTAGACTCCTCAAAGTTTCCAAGGACCTGGCAGATGTCTGCCAACCAGGCCCACTCTTCTGTAAAGAATTGAAGAGGCTGACTCCCACTACGCCGCCCATGTTGGAGTTGGTATTCCACTATAGCTCTATGCTGCTCATAGAGTCTGGCCAACATGTGGAGCGTAGAGTTCCACCGTGTGGGCACGTCGCACAGCAGTCGGTGCACTGGCAGATTAAACCGATGTTGCAGGGTGCGCAGGGTGGCAGCGTCCGTGTCGGACTTGCGGAAATGTGCGATCAGCCGGCACACCTTTCCGAGCAGGTCTGACAAGCGTGGGTAGCTTTTCAGAAAGCGCTGAACCACCAAATTAAAGACGTGGGCCAGGCATGGCACGTGCGTGAGGCTGCTGAGCTGCAGAGCCGCCACCAGGTTACGGCCGTTGTTACACACGACCATGCCCGGTTGGAGGCTCAGCGGCGCAAGCCAGTGGTCGGTCTGCTCTGTCAGACCCTGCAGCAGTTCGTGGGCCGTGTGCCTCTTCTCTCCTAAGCTGAGTAGTTTCAGCACGGCATGCTGACGCTTGCCCACCGCTGTGCTGCCACGACGCGCGACACCGACTGCTGGCGACGTGCTGCTGCTGACACATCTTGATTGCGAGACAGAGGTTGCGCAGGAGGAGGAGGAGGAGGGTGGTTTAGTGAAGGAAGCATACACCGCCGCAGATACCACCACCAAGCTGGGGCACGCAATTCTGGGGGTGGGTAGGACGTGAGCGGTCCCAGGCTCTGACTCTGTCCCAGCCTCCACTAAATTCACCCAATGTGCCGTCAGGGAGATATAGTGGCCCTGCCCGCCTGTGCTTGTCCACGTGTCCGTTGTTAAGTGGACCTTGGCAGTAACCGCGTTGGTGAGGGCGCGTACAATGTTGCGGGAGACGTGGTCGTGCAGGGTTGGGACGGCACATCAGGAAAAGTAGTGGCGACTGGGAACCGAGTAGCGCGGGGCCGCCGCCGCCATCATGCTTTTGAAAGCCTCCGTTTCCACAACGCTATACGGCAGCATCTCCAGGCTGATCAATTTGGCTATGTGCACGTTTAACGCTTCAGCGTGTGGGTGCGTGGCGGCGTACTTTTGCTTGCGCTCAAACACTTGCTGAGAGACATTGGTGGATGGGGCCGAGGACAGCGGAGGTGAGGGTGTGGGTGCAGGCCAGGAGACGGTAGTGCCTGTGTCCTGAGAGGGGGGTTGGATCTCAGTGGCAGGTTGGGGCACAGGGTGAGAGGCAGTGGTACAAACCGAAGGCGGTGAACGGCCTTCGTCCCACCTTGTGGGGTGCTGGCCATCATATGTCTGCGCATGCTGGTGGTGGTGAGGCTGGTGGTGGTGGCTCCACGGCTGATCTTGGCGCGACAAAGGTTGCACACCACTGTTCGTCGGTCATCTGCACTCTCAGTGAAAAACTGCCAGACCTTTGAGCACCTCGGCCTCTGCAGGGTGGCATGGCGCGAGGGGGCGCTTTGGGAAACAGTTGGTGGATTATTTGGTCTGGCCCTGCCTCTACCCCTGGCCACTGCACTGCCTCTTCCAACCTGCCCTGCTGCTGCACTTGCCTCCCCCTCTGAAGACATGTCCTCAGTAGGCTTAGCAAACCAGGTGGGGTCAGTCACCTCATCGTCCTGCTGCTCTTCCTCCGAATCCACTGTGCGCTCCTCCCTCGGACTTACTCCAATTCTACTACCTGAGTGATAGACAACTGTGTCTCATCGTCATCGTGCTCCTCACCCACTGAAAGCTCTTGAGACAGTTGCCGGAAGTCCCCAGCCTCATCCCCCGGACCCCGGGAACTTTCCAAAGGTTGGGCATTGGTCACGACAAACTCCTCCGGTGGGAGAGGAACCATTGCTGCCCATTCTGGGCAGGGGCCCAAGAACAGTTCCTGGGAGTCTGCCCGCTCCTCAGAATGTGTCATTGTAATGGAGTGAGGAGGCTGGGAGGAAGGAGGAGCAGCAGCCAGAGGATTCAGAGTTGCAGCAGTGGATGGTGCAGAACTCTGGGTGGTCGATAGATTGCTGGATGCACTTTCTGCCATCCACGACAGGACCTACTCACGCTGCTCATTTTCTAATAAAGGTCTACCGTGTGGACACATTAATTGTGAGATGAATGTGGGGATGCCAGAAACGTGCCTTTCTCCTAATCCCGCAGCAGTCGGCTGCGATACACCTGGATCAGGAGCTCGGCCTGTGTCCACTCCCTGACTTGGGCCTCCGCGTCCTCGCCCGCGTCCACGTCCTCTAGGCCTACCCCTACCCCTCAGCATGGTGTATTACCAGTAGTGCAGAAACAGAACGCTGTAATTAAATGTGCCGCTTATTGGCCTGTGGTTGGAGGCTGACTTCGCTTACGGAACGCACAGCAGAGCCAGGAAAGAATTTTGCGCAAGCCTGCTGTAACAGATGGCTGGCTGTGTATTAATTAGGATTATTACCCCCAGCAGAGACGCAGTACACTCAGGACGGTCACAGGCAGCCCAAATAGATTTTTTTGTCCCAAATTTTTTTGGAAAAGCCCACTGCCTATATAGACAGTTTATGTCTTTCACCTTTTTCACTGTCCCTGCCTCAACACTACTGGCCCTATACTATGTAAAATTACTGCAGACTGTTTCCTTCTGGACAGGATGGCAGAGGTGATGTAACGGGCAACGCAGAGCCAGGAAAGAATTTTGCGCAAGCCTGCTGTAACACTTAGCTGGCTGCGTATTAATTAGGACTACTACCCCCAGCAGAGACACAGTACACTCAGGACGGTGACAGGCAGCCAAAATAGATTTTTTTGTCCCAAATGTTTTTGAAAAAGCCCACTGCCTATATAGACAGTATATGTCTTTCACCTTTTTCACTGTCCCTGCCTCAGCACTACTGGCCCTATACTACGTAAAATTACTGCAGACTGTTTCCCTCTGGACAGGATGACAGCGGTGATGTAACGGGCAACGCAGAGCCAGGAAAGAATTTTGCGCAAGCCTGCTGTAACACTTAGCTGGCTGCGTATTAATTAGGACTACTACCCCCAGCAGAGACGCAGTAAACTCAGGACGGTCACAGGCAGCCCAAATAGATTTTTTTGTCCCAAATTTTTTAGGAAAAGCCCACTGCCTATATAGACACTATATGTCTTTCACCTTTTTCACTGTCCCTGCCTCAGCACTACTGGCCCTATACTATGTAAAATTACTGCAGACTGAGGACGCAATGCTCTGCATGGCCGATATACAAAAAAAAAAAAAAAGTGCAACACTGCAAAAAGCAGCCTCAACAGTACTGCACACGGTCAGATGTGGCCCTAAGAAGGACCGTTGGGGTTCTTGAAGCCTAAAATCACTCCTAACACTCTCCCTATGGCAGCTCCAGCATCAGCAGCACTGTCCCTGATCTCTGTCAGAATGCATCTGTGGCGAGCCGCGGGAGGGGCCGATTTATATACTCGGGTGACACCTGATCTCGCCAGCCACTCACTGCAGGGGGGTGGTATAGGGCTTGAACGTCGCAGGGGGAAGTTGTAATGCCTTCCCTGTCTTTCTATTGGCCAGAAAAGCGCGCTAACGTCTCAGAGATGAAAGTGAAAGTAACTCGAACATCGCGTGGTACTCGTCTCGAGTAACGAGCATCTCGAACACGCTAATACTCGAACGAGTATCAAGCTCGGACGAGTACGTTCGCTCATCTCTAATAGGGAAACATGGGCTACAAAACATCGCAAATCGCGGTAATATTTAGTGACCCGTGATTTATTTTTCTCGCAATGTAGCAGCCTACAAAACATCGCTAATGTAAAGGAACCCATTGGAAAGCATGGGCTTCAGATACATGCGATTTCTGTCGCCCATGCGAAATCAGCCTAAAAGATTGGAAAACTCTTCTCCTCACAGTTACGCCTTCTGTCCATGGGCGATATGTCACTGCGTTATCTGCGGCGATAATCTGGCCGCACGTAACACAGTGAATGCTTTCCATAGACTTAACTATGGAAAGCGCAGTCTGAAGTCCACGAGCAGAAAATCATAGCGATTCTCCGCTCGCTGGATTCAAATTGCGGTATGCTGCGATTTGCCGCAATTCTCCACAATAAGCCTATCTATCAGATAGACTCATTGCGTAGACCTGTCAATTCTCTCCCCTGCTCCCCCGCCGTGGAATATCGCTAGCGATATTCCGTCACGACCGTGGACAGGCAGCCTTAAAGTCTACAGATAGAAATTGCACTGCAAGTTTTTCTTTATTATTTGGTAAATCGGGTCAATTACTTTTCATCTACTTTGTGCCTTGATGGAATACAGTAATTTTCGATAACTGCGTGTTGCATTGCAAGTCTTTATGCTACTGTTATCTATATATTTACATTTACTTTTATTCTTGCATTCTTCATAATATAGAAAACATTAGTACGGTTTATTGGGCCGCTCTCATAGGGGCATATTGTCATTGCAGGTCGTGCGACACGCGATGCTAATAGCCCATTGATTACACAGAAATACATGCTAAAAGTGTATGGGGATCGGCGACATGCAGAAAGTATGCATGGCATTGCTGAGTACCGTCACGCAAGAGATTTGTGTGACACGCCGGCACTCATGGTTGTGTGAGCCCGGCCTTAAGGGAAGGAAACCGGTGATGGACAGAAAGTAGGGAACTTAATGTAAATGGAAAAATAAACAATACATCAGTGTCCTAATATATTAAATTGTGGCTGCCCAGGACCCTGCAAACACAATATTTTTTTATTTTTTCCAAAATCTGTTACATTTGGTAGATAATAAAGCTAGGCAGAGATTAACAATGCCTTGCCAACTTGGCATTTGCCCATTCATGTAAGCTGCACTAGTTGCACTCTAAAAGGGAAGGATCCTTTAAATCACTCAAAGATATGCTGGATTCACACAGACATATAAGCATTTATGTGCACAACAGACGCACAAATGCGCAGGAAAATAGAACATTCTGCCTACGTTTTTTTGTGCAATGGAATTGCACATGCAAAATATGGGCTTGCGACATAACACAAGAACTGCAACGTTTCAACCTTTTTTGGTTGAAACGTTGCTGCTCTTATGTCATTGGAGGAATAAAGACTTTTTCAACTTTGCACCTTGAATGTTGTCAAGTTTTCCTTCTATTACTTGGGTTCTATTCTCTGTGTTCTGCGTATGTATATTTTACGTGCGCAAAAACATGCCAAAAATTTAAAAAACCTTGTATGTTTGGCAGGTAATCCTTTATTTATCAGTAATACTATGCAACCGCATTAAATTCAAACAATGCACAGAGCAACTTTCCCATAGCGTACTAGTAGCCGCCATTCTAGCAGCATTCTTTCAAGCAAAGTCTGTTTTTATCTTCCTAGTTCACACGGTAAACCAGTATTGTGCGCCATAAAAGAGTGTTTATTGTTGAGCTGTTTTCTTCTTCTGCATATTCCATCTATTGTATCAAAGCATTTGTAAGGGTTTCTGAGATTTCCATTTCCAGAACAGACAAACAGAAAAATCCATCCAATTTTTGCAAACACGTCTTCCAGCAGACAGCCGCGCACTTGAACGCCAATGAAATCCAGAAAACCAGCATCTCATATATTACAGTAATTGGTTGCCACTAATCTACTTAATCAAAAATTTCATCACAGGGGGAATGTATTGTTTGTGGGATAATGAGTGAGATAGCAGTCCATTATCAGCAGAAAAGGACTCTTCTGCATTATCATTTAAGTGCTGCAATTACATATCCTTTTTAGTACACTGGCGAATGATGAAGCAATTTCAGTAAATACTGTAAGTAAGGACACCTGTAAGCCCAAAGCACCATGATGGGAATAGGAAATGGTTTTAATTTTATTTTACTGTTTTAATTAACATACATGATTCACTTGGAATAAAAAGTTCTCATAACATTTCCAGAAACTTTGCGTGGAGACATAGAGTATTACCATGATAGGGCTTATTTATGGGGTAGGGCTTATTTTCAGGGAGACAGGGTATGAGTCTCTTACAAACCACAAGAAATAACTTGATACCTACAGCAGACCCAGTTCTGATTCTTTTGCTTCTAACTAGCCATAAGGGCTTATTCAGACGTTCATATATCGGACGGGTTTTCACTGCTTGCAGTGCAAGGGGCGGAGTGGGGGTGGAGCTAAGTTCCACCCCGCCTCCTTTCATTGCAAATAGTGGCAAGGGGTGGAGAGAGGGCGGAAAGGAGGCAGGAGCTCATTGCACTGCTCCCGGCCCGTCCTCCCTCCCCCTGCAGAGAGGGACAGCGTATATCGGCCGGGCGTGAAAACCCGGCCGATATACGAACGTCTGAATAAGCCCTAAAAGTGATTGTGCG
Organism: Eleutherodactylus coqui; assembly: GCF_035609145.1. Taxonomy (NCBI): domain Eukaryota; kingdom Metazoa; phylum Chordata; class Amphibia; order Anura; family Eleutherodactylidae; genus Eleutherodactylus; species Eleutherodactylus coqui. The sequence goes on from NC_089839.1 coordinate 80,983,744, forward strand.
TGAAGGTTTAAAGCAAAGGATCCTAGGTAAACCCGCTAAACAAACACCAATTTGTAGTTTGGGTGCAGTTGGCAATTCAAGATACTACTGTACTAATGGTCAATGGTTTGGCCAGTGAGATTGAAATACTTTGATTGCTCTTGGCCATTCTTTACTCCTTATGGACCAAGCACAGTACATATTTGGCGCTTGGTCCTGGGCTTTAGGGTTGATAGCAATAATTTGGCGCAGGATTAAAACCTCTGCTCTTGCAATCAAGCAGGAACAGGTTGGGTCTTTGGCTGCCTTCTCTTTTCCAAGCTACATAGCGCTCAATGAGCGCTATGTAGTAAAAAGTGGAAGTGTTTCTTCCACTAATAGACCCAGCAATCATGTGACCGCTGGTTGCAGGAACCTAGCAGACCCTGATCAGCTCTGTCAGTAAATATTGTCACTACAGACGGATGTTTTTCCCAGTAGAAACGTGTGAAATAATAAAAAAAGACAATGTGAATGACCCCCACAGGTCATATACGACATCACGGGGGTCATAGATGGTAAAAAAAAATTGTTACAAAAATTACAGAATAGTATAAAAATATATACATTAAAAAAATGACCCAAAGCCGACGTCAACCAAAACCATCGCCCTGTAATCCAAAACTATACCTATTATATATCAAAACGTTTGAAACAAAATGAGGAACCCGTTCCCATACTTTTTTTTGTGTAAATATATTAATTAAAAAAACAACTATAAATGTTTACCCCCAAATGCTTTGTACCCCCAAATAAAACAAAAAAAGGGGGGGGGGGGGAATATGTGAAAAAAAAAAAAATAAATAGCCCTATATGTCACAGAAATAAAATGCAGCAAAAATAATTTTTGCTGAAGGAAAAAAAAATAGGGCAGTAAAACAACCACATGAGTAAAATCCCTAAAAAGTGTCCGGTCCCTAAGGGGTTAAAGGGAATATGCAAGCAGCAAACATATATATATATAAGCATAAATAAGGCCTTTTCACATGGATAGCTACGTGCACAAAAATCCTTTGCGTAAAAAAACACGCGGCTATTAGAGCCAATGGTTTCCTATGGGGAGGTTCAGATGAAGAAATCAGAAAGCGCTGCGGAGCCCCTTTTTTATCACAGCGCAACGCAACAAACTTGTGTTGCGATGCGATTTCAATATTAGAAGGTCCTATTGATTTTCGTGTAAAAAAAACAATTTTCTTGTGCAATCTTAACATGGGTGACGTCAATAAATGGCTGTGATTCGTTTACCGGGCGCTAGTTGGGATTGGCTTAGCCACAGCGCTCGTCAACCAATCACAGGCAGCCCTTCCTGGAGGCTGGGATTTTGATGCTCCAATCCAGGAAAGGCTGGAAGAAGATGCACCGGAGGTGAAGAGAAAACAGAAGGTGACAGCGCCGGAGGAGATGACAGCGCTTCTTAGGTGATGTATAATTTTTTTTTATTTTTCACAGCTGATAGGGCTTATTTTAGGGCTTTACAATAGGATTTCCTACTGTAAACGTTGCATAGCACCGCACGAAAATCGCGTTTTCGTGCGATGCAATGCAACACAAAGGAAGGCGCCATAGGGAAACATGGGCTGCAAATCACATCTGTTTAGAACATGACGCGATTTTGTAATTTCGCAGTTTTGCAGCCTACAAAACATCGCTCGTATGGACTAACCCATAGGAACCCATAGGAAAGCATGGGTTCTATATACATGCCTTTTGTAGCACTGTCGCATCGCTACAAAATTGCACAATAAAATCGCCGGTGCGGATATGGCCTTAGTGTTATGTCCATGCAGACCATGGAAAAAAAACAATCCGAATGCAACCTATATAAGGTCTGGAGAGGAGAAAAGGGAGTTGGGGCTTGCATACACGACTGGACCCCAACATTAAAAAACATAAACCGAACATACGTAGATCTGAACGTGCCTACAAACAACCTCAAAGACAACAGACGCAAAATTCTTATCAAGGTACTAAACTACCAGGCAGGTGGAGATATCCATAAGTAAGGGCTCAAACAGACAAATGTGTTTGCACATGTTTTTGCGCTTGTGAAACTCATGCCCATAACACGTGACAAAGCAAACCCATTGGAATTGCGCCCAAAAAAAGATAGGACCAGAAAGCTGCCATAGAAGTCTATCACAGGTTTAAAAAAATCATGGTGAAGGGTGTGACCCTGCGAACAACTCTTGTTCATGCGCCAATATGCTCCATTGTGGCAAACGTATTTGGTCATACTTTTGTCTGCGGCAGCTCTAAATACGAGGTATTGGTTTGTATTTTGGCCAGAAAACGTAAGCTCACAGGCCCATGTGTATGACTTTTTGATTGTATGCTTCTGGGGCTGAGGCCCTGGTGTAACCACAGAGGATGCAGGGGATGTGGTTGCACCCGGGCCCAGGAGCCTTAGGGGGCCATAAGGCCTCTCTTCTCCATATATGGAGCCCAGTACTATGAATAAAGCATTATAGTTGGGGACCTTCTTACAGGTTTTGCATTGGAGCCCAGGAGCTAAAAATTACGCCTCTGAGCTGAGGTGTACAAAAAGGGCAACTATGACATTGATTCATATTTATTTACCTTTTGCATGCTGTTTACCGTGAGGCATAAATATTATATTTTTTTTATTTTGTGGGTAATAACGATTTTAGCAATACCAAATTTATACTGTGGAGTTGTTTTTTTTAGCTTTTAATACTTTAGGACAATAAAATAATGTTTTGCATTGCAATATTTAGAGAGTCGCAACCTTTTTATTTTTCCGTCTATGGAGCTGTATGAGGGCTTAATTTTTGCAGAACGAGTTGACATTTTCATTTGTACCATACAACTTTTTGATAGCTTTTTATTTAACGTTTTGTGGGACAGGATGATCAAAATTGGTGATTTTTAGCATTGTTTTGCTTTTTTTTAAAGTGTCCGCCATACGGGATAAATACCACAATAATTTTATAGAACCAATTTTTATGAAAACGACAATACCAACTTTGTGTGGTTTTTTTTTTTTTTTTTGCATTTTTCCAATAAACACATTTTGTGGCAAACAATGGTGCTTTTTGGATTTACATTTTTGGGGGTGGTGTTTGCATGTAAAAATGTTTTTTATTATATCTTTTTTTCTACCACATTTGATCGCTGAGATAATACACTGCACTTCTTATGTAGTGCGGGACACTATCTGAAATTGTCAGTTCACCACTTTCAGTACAACTTTCAGTGATGATTTGATACTCACAGGCCACCAAACATGCCAGACTTCCAGTTGCCATGGAGAGCACCAGCACCCCATGATCTTATCGCGAAAGTGCCGATGGGGAGTAAGATCAAACCCTCTCCCTTTTCCAAACCCCTGCATAGACAACAGCATCTAAAGGGTTAAATTGCTGGGATTGGAGCTAAGCATCATCTCAGTGGTTAGAGTAGGGCCGTGGCTGTGAGTTACTGTTGCGATCCTGGCTTTTAATAATGGTGGCTTGGCTTCCAAGCCCCCTGGTTATCAGCGCTGTACATATATGGCGCATGTTGAGAAGGGGTTAAATAAAACCATTATGCAATTTATATTAAGACTTGTAGTGATTGCAAAGCTCTCCTGTCAGGCCATCTGTGGCTCCCCCTTCAGTGGGAGTGGCCAATATGCCCAGAGTGATCCCCCTTAAACTTGTCTGGCTCCCCCTTCAATGGGAGTATCCGATGATCTAGAGTAACCCCCTCTTAAGCTGGGCTGGCTCCCTTTTCAGTGGGAGTGACTGATCTGCCCAAAATGATCCCCCTTAAGCTGGCCTGGCTCCTCCTTTAGTGGGAGTTGCCGATATGCCCAGAGTGATCCCCCTTAAGCTGGCCCTCTGTACATACAGGTAAAGCATTAAAAGAAAGAGTTTTCTTTGGCTTGCTTTCAAACGAAGATACTTTTACTTTGTATGTGGTCCATGTTTTACAGGCCATAAAATGGAGCTAACGTAAATCTACATATCTATTCAGATGACTGTATTTTTCACGGGGTGTTTTAAAAATACAGCATGCCCTACTTTTGTCTGTTTTTGCCTCCATATTTATAGTCATTACTATATTTTATTTTCTACTGGGCAAATTTGGATCTGTATTTTCCCTGTAGCAAATAAAACCAGATAGCAAATATGGAGGCAAGTACAGATGAAATAATGATGAAATACTGATGACACACAGTTGCAATGTCATCTGTTAACATATCCATATTATGGCTTCTTCACATGAGCGTATTTGTGCACACAGAATTTACATCGGCAATATGAAGAGAGTAGAACCTATTGATATCAGCGCAGCAGAGGTCCCCATAGAAGTATATGATAAGTGTGCAAATGCACGCTCAATACGCCCACAAATGTGCAATAAGTTGTGTAATTCTGTGAAAAATCGAACACATTTGGACCCCAGTGTGCTAAATAGCCATTTAAATCATGGCGTGTTCATCTGCTGCGTGCAAATGAACATGCCCTGCGTGCTCTAAAAGTACATTAAAATGCAAATCTACCTCGTATATACTTGTGTGAAAACATCCTTAGGATCCGTTTAGACCTGCAGATTCATTGTTTGAATGAGCAAGTGATGTCAGAGTTTATACAGGCAGATACATCATTGCTTTGTTCAAATGAAAAGTCATTGACATTCACTGTATAGGTTACTGAGAGCGACTGAACAAATGGTATTTAAACCCAACTATTAGTTAAGGAGTCGAGGATTTTTTAGGCCTCCATAAAATGAACAATGATCAAAAAACCAACGTTGTTTGTTCATCATTTAATAGTAGCATGTATTTATGTAGTGACCCTGACTGGTACTACAGAATAGAAGTACTTTACCTACAAGTTTAGAGCAACTGTTCTAACTACCAGTTCATTTAACAAAAGGTATTTATACTGGACATCATTTATTAAGAGGGTGTCAGGAAACTAAAGAGTTAAAGGGGTTGTCCCACGATGACAAGTTAAGTTAAACACTTCTGTATGGCCATATACATGCACTTTGTAATATACATCGTGCATAAAATATGTGCCATACAGAAGTTATATACTCACCTTCCCTGTGCTGGCGTCCCCGAGTCCATGGTGCCATCTAATTTCAGCGTCTAATCGCCCGATTAGACACGCTTGCGCAGAAGGGTCTTCTCCCTTCTGGTCGGTCCGGGCACGAGCGGCGTTCTGGCTCCGCTCCTTCTACGCATCATCGCGTAGCTCCGCCCCGTCACGTGGGCCGATTCCAGCCAATCAGGAGGCTGGAATCGGCAATGGACCGCACAGAGCCCACGGTGCACCATGGGAGAAGACCCGCGGTGCATCGTGGGTGAAGATCCCGGCGGCCATCTTGGAGGAAAAGAAGGAAGAAGTTGCAGAGAGGGGATTCGTGTAAGTAAAATTTTTTTTAAAATTTCAACACATCCCTTGGGTTTGTCCTGCGCTGAACAGGGGGCCTATGCAAAAAAAAACAACGATTCGGTGCGGGACAACCCCTTTAAGGTTGTTTAGGCACCGGCGTAACTCAGTTGGAGCTGAACTGTGACAAGTCACCGGAGTGAGGAAAAAAGAAGGGGGCTTCTTCCGGCTCATTTCGTATTGCGCAGTTAGAAATTTATAACAGTGTTAGAAGACAGAAGTCAAGGGTAGTATGGAGTAAGTAGGGAATGAGGTCAGTCGGAGAGAAGCCGAGGTGGACACGGAGGAAGTTGACAGCCTCTCTTCTGTCCTGCTGTAATTAGAGACACGTTATGTAAACTTTAAAGTAATCCTGCATGCAGCAGATAATAAATCACCCGGACGCTGAAAGAAACAGTTTGTTTTCTCAAACCTAAAGTCCGTTCAAGCCAGCTCTCCTTTCTACACCGACACAAAGCTTCAGACAAGCAGTAGAAAATCTTCCTAGGAATTTTGTGAGTACTAAAGAAAACCTGAGCACAGTGTTTAATGGTGGGAAATTTGCTGTTAGTCGGAAGAAAGGGGTATTTTCTCGTCAGTTCTTGCTATATAGCTCTCCCTTAGCTCAGATGATGCCTCCTCAATGTTTGTTTATCCATGTATAAAGTGTTAAACTGCATATATGCAATTTCTTGTGCTTAATATTAATGCAGACAATCACGGGCCTGAAAGTAAATGGTGTGCCTGTCACTTACCTACATACGCGTGTCAGTCTTATTTCGCTACCAAGCGCTTTTAACCCAGGCACTGCTATCACGATCACCTAATTCCATTAGTCATCCAGATCCTGTTGTATACCTTCAATGGTGTGCAAGATTACAAAGAGCATGCTGCACTCATTACCACCATGACATGGCTCCTCAGCCACATCTTAGAAACCGCTCAGAGAGTGCAGGCCTCTTCTCACTTGTCGCATGTGGCATTTATACTGAACGGTTATCATTCATTTTTACTCATTTGATTGATTTTTTTAAATGAAAATCATTCCATGTAACATGCTTGAAATATTTTAAAAAGGCTACAAAAGTGTAAATGTAGATCACTTCAGGTTATCATAGAATGGTAGAGCTGGAAGGGACCTCCAGGAACATCGGGTCCAGCCCCCTGCTTAATTCAGGAATCACTAAATCATCCCAGACAGATGTCTGTCCAGCCTCTGTTTGAAGTCTTCCACTGAAGGAGAACTCACCACCTCCTGTGGCAACCTGTTCCACTCATTCATCACCCTCACAATCTAATATCTAATCTGCGTTTCCTCCCTTTTAGGTTCATCCTATTGCTTCCAGTCTTTCCTTGTGCAAATAAGAATAAAGGCCCTTTTACAGGCAAAGATAATCTTTCAAATGACTGAAAGATTGAAAGATTTAGCAATGTATTTGCATAAAGTGTTAATGGCCATTAACACTTTGTCATCTTCATTTGCCTGTAAAAGGACCTCCATGAGTTTTTTGCAGAGCCCAGCATGTGTTTAAACTCACTCCCAGCTGCCAAAACATTCCATTGTTCTCCAGCTAGTGTAAACATGCTGAGGGGAGAACACTGTGTAGTCTATTGAAATATGAGCGAAATACATTCAAATGGAATGTATTTGCTCAGTCTTTCAGCAACTGAATGATGGATTTTATGTGAAGTAAATTAATAGTTCAAATGAAAAGTGCACGATGGTAGTGTTTATCTGTAATGATTATCATTAGAGATGAGCGAGCATCCAAATGCTCTAGTCCGCGTTATTCAAGTCGAGCTTTTCGTAAAATTCGAGAGCTCTACTCGAGTAACGAACCCCATTGACTACAATGGGAGACTCAAGCATTTTTGTATGTTTGACGCCGGGTGCTGAGCTTTTTTTTTTTTTCTTACTAGGTTCGTTCTCTTTCTCGCCAGCCAGCCAGACAAACAATTTGCCAATGACGCGCGCTGCGGCAGGAAGGGGCTAAAACAGGCATGTCACAGCGGGGAGGAGCCAAAAACTGGGGCGGAGTCGAACACGGCTTGATGCTCGTTCGAGTAACGAGCACCATCAAGTATGCTAATGCTCGAATGAGCATCAAGCTCGGCAGAGTATGTTCGCTCAACTCTAAGTATCACTCATTTTTGTACATTTGGATGAATTGATAATCGTTGCGTGTAAAAGGGCCTTAAGGCTGATCGCTCTGCACTGTGACAGCCCTTGTGGAACAGCTAAGTCCATAAAATGCACCTCAGAGTTCCATTACTGAGGTCTCCCTTTCTGATATACCAGGCTAAACAAAAGTTCTTTCCAATCAATGGTAATTTTTTTTAGAAAGTTGTGTCGGAGACTTTTAGTAAATTACCTAGTTTATGGAGTACTAAAAGGATGCCCTCTCTATTAGTGAAGTGCTTCTTTTAAAAGTAATGTAGCATGAAATCTCCAGGAGTTTCCAGGGTAACTATAGGAATTGTTTCATACAAATAGCTTTCCAGAAAGTAAAAATATAAGAATGTGTAATGTATTCAGCCTCCAAGACACAAAATAGTGCAATTATACAATGCATTTTCATTTTAGCAGCCTTGAGCTAAACAGAAAAGGACAATTTGAAACATGAAAATTTATAAAGGTTACTGAATAAATTGCATTTGTTCAATCTTAATAAATCTGGATGGAGAAAAAGTATGTTGTATGCAGATTGTCCACCATTTAAGTTGTCCTTTGTTTTATTATTTAGGCTATATAACACTCTGGCTAAATAAAACTGTGTTAGTGGCTTTAGTTTTAGGGCTCCTTCAGAGTGCGACGTTTTACCCTGTGATGGTCGCACTATTGCGCGCAGATCTGCTCTGTCATCCTTTACTTTCTGTGCTGCGCAGGACACACTTGTGCCGTGACTGAAAAGGCTGTGCAGTCTAATTAGTCCATGATGTTATTGATTTCACTGCACAATTTCTCAGGGATCAGGTGCGCCATAGACACCTGTGGTGCCCAACAATAGAGCATGTTGCTGTTTTTTTAGTGAGCGCAAAATGCATGTTTAAAAGCAAAAGTGTGAATGAACCTATTAAGAACAATGGCATTTATTCTCTACACAATGCGCATGCATATTTTGCGCGTGTAACTGCATGTAAAAATGCACTTGTGTGAATAAGCCCTTAGGGCTTAGACAGACAAGTGATTTTTTCAGCAATATTGCACATGGGAAAATCTCGCCCTTGGGCTGCATTCACACGAACGTATATCGGCTCGGTTTTCACGCCGAGCCGATATACGTCGTCCTCATCTGCAGGGGGTGGGGGAGGATGGAAGAGCCAGGAGCAGGAACTGAGGTCCCGCCCCCGCTCTGCCTCCTCTCCGCCCCTCTGCACTATTTGCAATGAAAGGAGGCGGGACAGGGTGGGGCTAAGTTCTGAGAATTATCCCCGCCCCGTCCCGCCTCTCCCCATTGCAAATAGTGCTGAGGGGTGGAGAGGAGGCAGAGAGGGGGCGGGAGCTCAGTTCCTGCTCCTGGCTCTTCCATCCCCCCCACCCCTGCAGATGAGGATGACGTATATCGGCTCGGCGTGAAAACCGAGCCGATATACGTTCGTGTGAATGCAGCCTACAAAGCGGAGAATTGAACCCATTGACTTCAGGGGCAAAAAAATTAGAACCTGCTCTATTTTGTGCAGATTTGCGCATCGAAGAGCCCCATAGGGAAGTGCTGAAATATGTACATCTGCACATGTAGGTTTGCGCTAAACACTGCACATAACCATGATTACTGACACCTCGTTAGGCAAATTAGCCATTTAAATTAGAGCAGGGTGATTCCCTTGCCCATGTTAATGAGCGATGCCTGCGTAAATACATTCAGTATTTGCACAGTCATGCGCAAAATACACTATTTTACTGCACAAAAAAATTGCGAAGGAGCGAGCATATTGTGAAATACACTTGTCTGTTGAAGCCCTAAGGGCTCTTTCACACGAGCGAATATCGGACGCCGTTTTCACGGCCAGACGATATATGCTACGATCTGATGCATTGGATTCTAATGCATCAGATCACATGATTGTATATCGCAGCATAAAAGCACCCGACCAGGCCTACATAGCGCCGGGCACTTTTAAGCTCGGCCTTAAAGATAGTTCTGGAACTAACTTTCTGGCTGGAATACGTCGGCTGCTGCATGGGCTCCTATAGGAGCCAATGACAGCGGCCGGAGAAGGGAAGTGTGATGGAATTTAGCAGCGTGCCTGCTAAACTCCCTCCCTCTTTTTTCCTCCTCTCTCTTCCCCTCTGACTGTTTGCAATGGGAGGGGGCAGGGGCAGAGCTTAGCTGGCTGCGGACAAGAGGCAGGTGCTTAGCTTTACTCCCATCACACCCACTCCCATTGCAAACAGCTGGAGGGAAGAAGAGAGGAGGTGAGACAGTGAGGGGGAGGGAAGGGGAGGCAACGGCATTGCAGCCTCAGTGTATATGCGTCGTGATCTGTGCCATCTGCGTTAGATTTGTGCGAATGCTCACGCATTTTAGGGCACCGGCGGACGCACATAGAAGGAGAGGGTGATGGGAGCATTAAAATGTAACTTTTATTATACTAAAGATATTATATAGGGTAATATACTGTGTTTAGAACACAACCTACAGCACATGGAATATTATGCAGTCTTACATGATCCTGTGGACAGTTTTTCAGATGACAATGCCACGTCTCAGGTGTTGTCAGTGGCAATGAAAGGGTCCGAATCTGTGGGAGAATAAACAGGGTGGACCAGTGCAAATGAACATGCCCTGCGTGCGCAAAAAGTACATTAAAATGCAAATCTACCACGTTCATAGGGCAAATACATTGCACTGAAGCATGTGCATTTGTGTATATACTTGTGTGAAGCCATCCTTGGGATCCATTTAGACCTGTAGATTTCTTGTTTGAACGAGCAAATGATGTCATAGTTCACGCGGGCAGTCTTTTTGTTACAGACAGATACATCATTGCTTCGTTTAAACAAAAGGTCATTCACATTCCCAGTATAAGTGACTGAGAGCGGCTGAACAATTTGTAGTTAAACCAAACGATTAGTTAACGAGCCAACGAGGATTTTTTGGCTTCCATGAAATGTACAATGATCAAAAAAAAAGCTTTTTTGTTCATCGTTTGAGCGTAGGATGTGTTTATGAAGTGACCCGGACTGGCACTACAGAATAGAAGTACTTTACCTAAGTTAAAAGCAACTGCTCTAACTACCAGTTCATTTAACAAAAGGTAGTTATGCTGGACTTCATTTAATAATAGGGAGTCATGAAACTAAAGAGTTAAGGTTGTTTAGGCACCATCGTAAATCAGTTAGAGCTAAGCTGTGACAAGCCCCCACTCCCCTAGTTTATAATAAACTTATAACTGTCAAGCGGGGTATGGAGTAAGTAGGGGATGAGGTCAGTCCAAGAGGTGCCCAGATGCACATGGAGGAAGCTGACAGCCATGTAAAGTCCTAGCACACAGTTTGTCAGTGCTTTACTGTACTTTTTCTGTACTGCCCCAGCCTGTTCACAGCGCTACAGGACACAACTGCGCCATGTTTGAAGAGGCGGGGCAGCCAACTTAGTAAGCAGGCCAGCCTAATTACTCCCTGCTGTTATTAATTAAAAACTCAAAATTGTGTAGTTCATTGCATGATTTAGTTCAGAACAATTGCACATTTGCACAGCCCATAAAACCTTATTGAGTGCACAAAAATATAGCATGTTGTGTATTTTTTCACACGACTGATTTTCACATGCAAAAACATTCCACATGAGGGAGCACATTGAAATCAGTGGGTTTTAATGGACATGGTTTGCACAAACGATTTTGCACACCCTTAGGGTGCATTCAGATGACCGTATATCAGCCCCGTATTCACGCCGGCCGATATACGGCGTCTTTCTCTGCAGGGGGAGGAAGCTGGAAGACCTGGGAGCAGTGCTCTGAGCTCCCGGCCCCTCTCTGCCTCCTCTCCACCCCCCAGCACTATTTTCAATGACGAGAACTTAGCCCCGCCCCATCCCGCCTCATCTCATTGCAAATAGTGCAGAGGTGCAGAGAGGGGTGGGAACTCAGAGCACTGCTCCTGGCTCTTTTCAAGCCTTTTCAAGCCTCCTTCCCCTGCAGAGAGAGACGCCGTATATCGGCCGGCGTGAATACCCGGCCGATATACAGTCGTCTGAATACACCCTAATTCAGGTGTTTTTTTACCTACAAGAAAGAAAAAAAAAAAGAAATAACACAAGGGTCGCTCATGGATGTAAATGACAGACACACGTTACGCATACAGATGTCACATAGACATACACGTGCATTAGATTTGGTTTGTTTTTTATGCAAATTTTGACTGATTTGTGTCCTTGGGGTCATGTATTATGAAACTGTTCTTTTTCTCTAACTTCACCTGAAAAAAAAGAGAATATAAAAGTAAACAAATCTACACATTGTAATATAACCAGACAAAAGCCAAGAGAAAATTGGCAACAGCATGATGAGTTCCTGCTCCGGCTCTAGTCTACACTTCATTATGTCCTGGAAGGTCCCCTCTAAGGTGCTGAGAATAAGGAGATGTCCTGCATAGAGAGAAATGAGATGTTCAACAAAGTTGGAAATAAAACTGCAAAGTTAGGATACAAACAAAATATACTTCACAGGTTGGAAAAATGTAACACTCCCCACGTGCTAGGGAAAATACAAAGCTTGTAGTTAGGATACTCGTAGCGAGAAATCATTCGCCTGAGCGAACGAGCAAACAATGTCACAGTTTGTTCACTCACTTGGACAGTTAGTTTAAACACAAAGATAAATTGTTTATTTTTCTTTCAATTCCCTGTAACAGTGAATGAGAATGACTGAATGATGGGTGTTTAAATCGAATGAACGAACAAACCAACAATGATTTTTATGATTCCATGAAATGAACGATAAGCAATCTAATATCGTTTGTCGTTCACTTGTTGGCTGTGTCTACACTAAGGCCTCGATCACACGAGCGTTGTTTTACACGCATCCTTGCTGCGCAAAATGCAGTGTTGCACAGATGTGCTGAAAACCTTGTGAACAAATCTCTGTGCACCATTGCTTTCAATGGGGCCGCCACTGCTGCCTACAGCCCCATTCAAAGCGATGGGCTGGCGTCAACCCCTGCAGTGATTTTGAATATAAGCCTTTTCCTGAAAATCATCCCTGGCTTGTGTGAAAAAAATAAATAAATACTCACCTCTCCTCCGCTGTCAGTGCTCAGGCACATAAATATTTAATAAATTTTCACAAATTTTATCAGATTCAATGTCAGAATCACTTGGATATGCAAAACTTTTACGGAGTTATTCTATGTTAAAGTGACACACGTCAGATTTCCAAAATTTGGCCTGGTCATTAAGGCGCAAATGGGCTAAGGGTTAACTTATTAAAGTCAAATGGTTTTTTCACCGCTGACACACTGCTGCTCACTTAGGGTTTTTTGTAGAGTGGAGAATGGTAAAAAAAGAAAAACGTACAATTTTTATTCAGATCTTTATTGAAAAGAAATGCAAGTAAGTATTTGGGAACAACCAAATCAGAACCTAGTAAAATTCTTACTTAGGATGAGTACACAAATAATGCTGTTAATGGGAGTGATGAGCCTGATGCTCTGATAGTCTTAAATCTCCACGTCCTGGGATTTGCAATCGATCTATTTTATTCGTAGGAAGAATGGCGACCGCGCTAAAACCCCTTCCACGAGGCATGAAGATGGAAAAGCTATCAAAAACTTTCCTGCGATAGTCCATAATGCAGGATAAGCAGCAGGTAGTCGCAATGCGTTGCTGCCGGTATTAAAGTGTGTAAAAACTTGCACATGAACACAGCACACCACAAAGCAGATAGGTATAGTTTGCCCGTTACTTCTTGGGCTCTGGCGGACCACATGAAAACGAAGCGCAGTAGAAACTTTATAGGTACATTAGCGAGTGCACAGGTCTGTTTGTCTATGGCCAGAGCCCAAGAAGTTTTGCACGAACTTATTTGGGAACCAATTTGGGAACCACTAATCCCAAAACCAGGAGCTGGTCCAAAATATTGAAGAAATGCAAATCTTTCCGTTATACTTTCTCTCTGTATGTTTCAATTTTGGTTTGGGCTCACAAAATACTAATGAAAAATACGCCCGTGTGAAGAAACTCTTAGTTGTCCAGCAAAAGAGATAAAATGTTGGGCATAAAGGGTGATCGGAATAGGGGTGTGGTGCAATGGGTATGACTTAAAAGGGCTGCAAACTGCTGAATATCAGATGTCAAAAATGTGATGGTGTATTGCAAAATGTGAGAGAAGAGATGTATTGCAAACTAGGAATCTGAGACGCCCTTTGATTTCCATTTTGGCACCACCAGCATGCGCAATATAGCCTAACAACTCCAAACCACCCTCCCGAGGTGGAAAGGCATAGGATCTTGGACCTTGAGAAGAGGCATGTTTGGGTGTACCAGCTACGGTATGTTCTGAGCAGATCAGGGGAAGGTCTGTTTGCTGTCTTGCCTTTATTTTATATAAGTATATGGTATGTTTATATCCGGAACATTCAGTGATGACTTTGCTGTAAACCACTATTACAAGAATTTTAACCAGTGACAATTATCTCCAAACTGACACATATTAGCCGTAGGCTAGACAGCAACTTTGGATGCACTCTGTCTCCAGCAGTGAGAGGAAGATGAGGTGCAGCTACCATAGAAATTTATAGATTTAGACTGAAGAAACTGTAACGCTGGGATTATAAATTAACACTCAAACAAGTTATAAAACATCGCTTTAAAAAATCCAGGCCCTAGAAGACATTGTAGTTTTGCGGCAAAACTCAACATGCAGTTACATCTTAGGCAGATATGCATATGGTTAGAGTTGTGGTGTGATTAGATGAACAATCTTATCACCTGTGCGTAGTGACCTCTTCTTCGGCTTGTGTAGAGCTTGTTGACGACTAGACGCCTCTATGGTGCAATCAAAGAAATTTTGCCCAAAGTTTGAGAGGGGCGCATTATTGGCATGTGAGATGCTGGATGGTCACATCGACGAATTGCTGCCACCGGGGCCGTTCTGTCCAGACTGTTAGGATGTGTTTGGACCAGTGGATATGTGAAGGCACACAAGGCAACCAGACTCAGGACACCCTCAACAGACCACCAGTAGAGACGATTGTCTGATCGTCCGACAAGCATGAGCAGCTCCAACTGTATCATTGCCTAAGGTGGCACCATTGCTACCGGCCTCTGTGTCTGTCGGAATCATTTCCAGGTGCTTGGCTGAAGGAAATTTGGTCTCATGGTGCCCATTATGTGTACTGCCTTTTACACTCATCACAGTCATCTCTGTTGATGCTGTGAACGATAAAACAGATCTGGTGGGGAGTGAAATCAAATTGTCTTAAGTTACAAATCCAAATTTAGTTTGAGCACTGCCAACAGCCATGTTCATATTTGGAGACCTAACAGTGAGTTCCTCTATCCTGCCTTTGCTGTGACTTTTCCAGTCGCCAGATTTATCGTCCAAAGAACATGTATAAGGCCATCTGGGATGCCAACTTCAACAGCTTTTGAGTTTTCACAGTCTAGTGGCTCAGTTACAGCAAATGTGGAGCAATATAACAGTATACCATACGAAACATGTATGCCTCAATGTCCGTCTGTAACACATTTTGTATCCAAGCTTGAGGCAGACAAACAGGATACTAGAGCCCCCATGCCCACTCGTATTGCATCTTAGATCAAAGGTAGAGGAGGCCCAGCACGGTACTAAAGCCCTCATGCCCGCCTGTATCACATCTTAGATCCAAGCTAAAGGTGGTACAACAGGGTACTAGAGCCTCCATGCTCGCCCTTGTCACATCTTGTATTAAAGCTAGAGGAGGCCAAACAGGGTACTAGAGCCTTCATGCCTGCCCGTATCACATCTTGTATCCTAGTTAGAGTCGGCCTACCAGGGTACTAGAGTCTCCCTCCAAGGAGTTAATTTTTTGCAGTAAATAATCCTTTTGCTCTGATATTGTAATCACTTACTTATATCAATGTTACAATCACACAGAGAAAGTTTCATTCCATTCTGACAACTCCTTCTAGGTGCTTCATTTTTTGATAATGAGTTTATAGTAATAGTACATTTGAAAACTTTCCTAAATTTCTGTTGGAGAAAATATGCAACAAATTATACATTGAATTAATTATACCATAGGTATAATATATACAGTAGATAAAAACTTTCTATTTAGATAGTGCCAACTGATTCTGCATTGCTTTACAAACAGCAACAGAACAGTATATACAAAATGACACAAAATTAAAACAAATGCAGATTTACTGATAATAAGTCAAAAGGCTACCACACCGTGCCTATTAGATGACACGAGGGGTAAGGCACAAGAAAAACCAAGCAGAACAGTTCCTTGGGGTATATAAATAAAGCATCTACCAGTGACCCAGCCAGCATCTGTGCTACTGTAGAACTGAAGTACATTGTGATGCAGAGAGGGTATCATCAGAGTTGGAAAAAGTTATGGTTAGTTAGCTCAGCTTACATGTGTGCCATGAGGTGGAAGCTATAATAAAATTACATCATCCGTGAGCAAATCCTTTACTTTTCAAGGAATGGTTAGGACTGCAAATAATAGAAGTTTACTGACACAAGGCAAACTGTTCCATTGGGTGGGTACGGCTCAGGAGAAGTCCTGGAGATGGGGGTAGGATGATAATACAGGAGAATGATGACAGGCTGAACGGAGAATGCAGGTAGTTTGGTAAACAGAGATGACAGTGAGACAGTAGGTGAAGGTGCAGCATTGTCGAGGGTTTTGGGGACCACTAACATAGATTGTTACTGTATGAGGTCCCATTAAAAAAAAGAAGCATCATGGCTAAGGGTTAAAGTGGGACGAAATGGTGTGGTGAGGGGTGGGACTTATCACAACGTATGATCTTACCTCCGTCATTATAAAAAGTACAGGGCCGGTTCAAAAAAGACAGGGAGAAAATTCTGCAGCATTTCTGCATCCAAAAAAAAGTCAAAATACATATCATTGCTGAGGGGGAGCGCCGCATAGATTCCATACTACGCAGTGCTCTCCCTCACTTCCTCCGAAGGCTTCCTGCTGTCAGCGCTCTCCAGCTTCCGGTTCCCAGTGGCTTGTAGTGGTCTCACCTGACCAGCATCATCTGACCAGTGGCGCCGCACCTGACTGGCTGCTGGGAACCGGAAGACGGGGAGTGCTGACTGTGTGAAGCCTATGGAGGAGGTAAGGGGGAGCGCCGCACAGTATGAAATCAGCTGCGGGTACGCGGCTGATTTCTAGTCAAAATCTGCACCAATGGTACAGATTTTGCCTGTTTTTTTAGATGCTGAATTTGCTGTGGACATTTCCGCTGTGGACATTCTGCAGCATTTCTGCCATCTGTAACCATCTCCTTAGTCAGCTTGAGGTATGCTTCCATATGCATAGTGGCCCCAGTAGTAATAGTGTCCCTTATGTCAGTCCCAGTAGTAATAGTGACCTCCACAGTAGCCTCAGAAGTAATACTTTACCCTATATGAGCCCCAGTAGTAATAGTGACCCCCACCGTAGCCCCAATAGTATTAGCGCTCCCCTATACCAGCCCCATCAATAATAGTGTTCCCCACAGTAGCCTCAATAGTATTAGTGCTGCCCTATATATGCCCCAGCAATAATAGTGACCCCCCACAGTGGCCTTAGTAGTACTAGCACTGCCCTATACCAGCCCCAATAATAATAGTGACCCCCACAGTGGTAGTATTAGTGTTTCCTAACACCCATGTACTTACCCTCCTCCTTTTCTTCACAGCGCCGCTGCTCCAAAATTGTTCCTGATTGTAGATTTTTTTTTCTATTGTCTGCACATGACTATGGGTGCCGCTATTTTGCCAGATCTACTGTTAACAGCATTTACGGATGCTTTACAGCGCCACATGGATTATAGACATGGTAGACAGGAAATGAATCATTGGCTTCTATGGGAGAGTGTTGTGATCAATGCAGAAGTCATTGGACAGGGAGGGGAGGAGGTCAGCTGTGTACACCACCTATTGTGAATGATGGATTCCATACTATCTGTATATGTGTTAGCTTTCATTGTAACCCGGCCTGTGAAGAGATTGCTCAGAAGTTTTCTTTACGGAACGGGAAGCGTCAGACTATTATAAGCCCTTGCTCACGTGGCACATTATGCCAGGGCATTGACATGGAATCCACACTGATTCTACATCGAATCCATGGCAGTTCTGCATTAAGGAGTAAACTATTATTTGAATGGATAGCAGTGCTACGGTTTATATGGCACAGATCTGTTCGGGGCGTACATTTGAAATCCATGTTATAAAAAAAAGTAAGCAACATGTCACTTCTTGGCGTGAAATCCATGTGCCTCCCATGCGGATTAGCCCTACTGTATGAATCTATTCCGGGCAGATCTGCGACAAATTACAATTTTTATTCAATTCCACATCATATTGTCCAACAGCGATTTCGCCCTTTGTTAACGTGCACATAGCCTTGGGTTGCCTTCACATGAGCGTATTTGCGCATGTATTTGCACCGTATTTTTGTTTAATGGGTGTTGCGTATTTGTGTGCGCAACTGCGTTTTTTACTGTACTTTTTACGCATTTAAACCGATCACACTTGTGAGCAAAATAATACATACTGATGCTCTCAGCCATTGAAATAACCAAAGTTTCACAATTTCAATGCGTTCTCTTTCTCTGTGCAAAGGCGCAGGAATTAAACCATGCTGTGTATTTTTTTTGCACAGCTGAAATGCGCTTGCAAAATATGCGCATGTGAACAAACCCATTAAAATCGATGAATTCTACCTTCTAAATTTTGAATCCGGCCTTATGGGTCCTTTAAACCAGGGGTCCCCAACCACCGGGCCGCGGACTGGGGCCGGGCCGTCGGGTGTTTAGCGCCGGTCCGCGGCACCGCCGGGAACTTTTGCTCTAAACACAAGGCCCGTGGGCCGAATCCGGCCTGCTGCCTTGTGTTATGTGGCCCGCGGCGTGCCGACGCCGCTGGCCACTGAAGCGATTACCAGCGGGGGCGCCGCAGCTCCCTGCTGGTAATCGCGCTGATCCCAGCACACACTGACCTCAGTGTGCAGCCAGGATTCTCCCTCCTGGTCCCCTGCTCATCAGTTCCGCAGGAGAGGACTCGGGGAGGAAGCGTTCCGGGCTGCACACTGATGTCAGGGCAAGCAAAGAGAGAGCGATGCTGTAGTAAGTATATGGGTTGGGGGGGGCTGCCTATTACGGGGGGGGGGGGGTGAGGGGTGCTGCATATTATGGGGGGGCTGCCTATTACGGGGGGCTGCCTATTACTGTGGGGGGGGGCTACTTATTACAGGGGAAGGGGCGGCCTATTACTGGGGGGGCTGGTTATTACTGGGGGGGCTGCCTATTACTGGGGGGGTGGGGACCTGCTTATTACTGGGGGAGGTTGCTTACTGGGGGGGGCTGCCTATTACTGGGGGGGATGGTTATTACTAGGGGGGCTGCTTATTACTGGGGGGGGGGCTGACTATTACTGGGGGGGGACCTGCTTATTACTGGGGTGGGGACTTGCTTATTACTGGGGGGGTTGCAAACTGGGGGGGCTGCCTATTACTGGGGGGGCTGCCTAATACTGGGGGGGCTGCCTATTACTGGGGGTGGGGACCTGCTTATTACTGGGATGGGGACCTGCTTATTACTGGGGAGGTTGCTTACTGGGGGGGCTGCTTATTACTGTGGGGGGCTACTTATTACAGGGGAAGGGGCTGCTTATTACTGGGGGGGCTGCCTATTACTGGGGGGCTGGTTATTACGGGGGAGGGCTACTTATTACAGGGGAAGGGGCTGCCTTTTACTGGGGGGGACCTGCTTATTACTGAGGGGGGATGCTTACTGTGGGGGGGGGGCTGCTTATTACTGGGGGGGTGGGGGCTACTTATTACAGGGGAAGGGGCTGCTTATTACTGGGGGGGCTGCTTATTACTGGGGAGGGGCTGCCTATTACTGGGGGGGCTGCTTATTACGGAGGGGACCTGCTTATTACTGGGGGGATTGCTTACTGGGGGGGCTGCTTATTACTGGGGGGGATGGGGGCTACTTATTACAGGGGAAGGGGCTGCCTATTACTGGGGGGGGCTGCCTATTACGGAGGGGGCGCGCTGTCTATTACTGGGGGGGTCCTGCCTATTACTGGGGGGGGACCTGCCTATTACTGGGGGGGACTTGCTTATCACGGGGGGGAGGACCTGCTTATTACTGGGGGGGACCTGCTTATTACTGGGGGGGGCTACTTATTACAGGGGGAGGGGCTGCTAATTACTGAGAGGTGGGGGCTGTCTATTACTGAGGGGTCGGGGCTGTCTATTACGGGGGGGGAGATAAATTATATGCTGCCCTATGTGTGTGCTGGGGGGGGATAGATTATATACTGCCCTATGTGTGTACTGCCAGGACATTCTAAATGTCATAATTAAATAAGAATGCACTAAACTGCAACCCCCTTCATAACCCCGCCCCATATAACCAAAGCCCCGCCCATGTCCCGCCCAACCCTGCCGGGCCTTGTGAAAATGGTCTTGCTTGAAGCCGGTCCCTGGTGCCAAAAAGGTTGGGGACCACTGCTTTAAATGATCGTATCTGGGCGCGTTTATATATGTGTATATGCGTGCCATGCGCAGGCAATACAGCGCATTGATGTCAGTGTGCTCGTTTCCATGAACGTGTTTTGCACACATTTTTTACTTACAGAAAATAATAGGACTTGCTCTATTTTCCTCCATATTTGCGAACCAACGGCTCTATAGACGTCTATGGAAGGTGTACAAATGCGCAATGTGCTGTGCAATTCCGTGAAAAAAGAAAACACATCTGGACCTCATTAGGCTGAATAGCCTTTTAAATCAGGTGGTGTGGCGTGCACACATATGGCAAAAATACAGTACTATGCGCCAATACGTACACAATCTACCTACTCGAACCTCGTTCACTTTGCAAATACGTTGCTGAAGTGTGCGCGATTGTCTGACGGAGCCCTGAGGCTCAATGATCAGTGAGAAAACTGCAGGAATTTTGGATTTTTAAAAAATCCCCCAAAATTCTTTAAAACTCACTTTCTGTCAGTTCCGCTTTTGAATTTATAACTAAAATGTATCATTTTATTTGACATTCTTACCTTTTAAGTTAAAACAAAAAATGACATAACGAGATAAAAAACATCCAGTTGGTCCAAAGGTCAAAAATATTGTATATATCCACATTAGGAAACTATATGAGGAAAAATCTGTTTACTTCAAGTTCTTCGCAGAGCTTCACGCACAAGTTGTTAGTATGTTGTGCGGCAGACCCATCTGCTGAATTATTAGGCGAATGCTGAGAGCAGTTTAACGGCCTCAGGTGCTGCAGTGGACATTTGTATTCTTCAAACAGACAATGGCGCACTCACAACAAAATTTTCCTTGTGATTCGAGATCATAACACAGTTCTGCAATCTAGAAAAACTATGTAGGACACCCGGATATGGGCATATTTACATACGCAAAATCTGTGCACGGACTATGCAACGAATAGAACCCATTGATTTCAGTGAGTTCCTTCACACAGCTTTTTTTTCCACGTACATTTCAAGTGCGCATAAAAAAAGCAACATGCTCTATTTTGGTGTGCAATCGCGCACCGATGGCCCCCATCCGCACGGAATCGTGGACTGAATTTTGTGCAAAAAATCAGAAACACGGGGGACTAAGTAGGCTGGCCCGTTGACTCAAACATTGTGCCGATGTGTTCTTTTTTTCATGGATTTGCACGTGTTATTTCATTTTGCGCATGCATTACGCACCTCTCATAGACTTCTATGGAGCCCTTGGTGCGCAATACATAGGAAAATAGAGGAGGTCCTATATCTTTTCACGCGTGAGAAAAAGAAATAAGAACAAACCCATTGAAATCAATGGGTTCTATTCTCTGTGTTCTGCAAGATTTGAACCTAGGACCTCAGCACTGCAGGGCAACAGTGCTAACCACTGAGCCACCATGCTCCTTCTTCCTCTATCCTCTTATTCCTCTATCTTCTGCTTCTCCAGATAGAGGAGGAATAGGAAAGAAGAGGTCTGGTGAATTAGTGGTTAGCACTGTTGCCTTGCAGTGCTGGGGTCCTATGTTCACATCTAAGAAAAGACAACATCTGCATGGAGCTTGTATGTTCTCCCAGAGTTTGTGTGGGTTTCTCCTTCATAATAATCAACTTTATTTGTATAGCACAAACATTTATTAAAAAGAAGCAGAGCTTTTATGGCCCCTAGATTGGCTTCACACGGGTGCATATGCATGCGCAATAGAACCTATTGATTTTAATGGGTTAAATTTTACACATGCCCTTGGGTCACGCAAAAAAAATTAGAATGTGTTCCATTTTTCTGCATAATTGCGCACCAATGCTCCCCATAGAAGTCAATGGGGGGGGGGGGGCACATATGCATCTGCAATCTGCAAGGAGATGCATAAAACACTGTGCAATTGCACTGGAAAAAGAACACATCTGGAACTCAATTGGTGCATCTTTGTGTCCTGCCCGCAAATGAACATGCACTACGGACCAAAAAAGTACAGTGAAATATGCAGATACGTACGCAAAAAAGCCTCATTCATTGCACAAATGCGTTGCACTGAGGCACATGTAAATGCGCATACGCTTGTGTGAAGCTGGCCTTAGATAGTCATATATACTAGTTTTAAGGGTATTGCTGAAGTTCTAGTTTAGGGCTTCTTCAGATGGGTGTATGCGCAACTACACTCACCGCTATGGAGCACAGTTGTGCATAAACAAGGTAAAAATCTCTTTTTTTCCCTTACCTTTCAAACTCCACACTATTTTCAAAAAAATAAGCGGGAAGACAGGTCCTGATCTATTTCTCTCACACATAGTATTAACTACATGGGAGAAAGATTGGGCAGGTCCTCTCTTTTCTCGTACATAGTAATACCGCACGAGAATCCTGATAGTGAAAACAAAACCACTAAAATCAATGGTTTTGTTTCGTCACATTATGCCGTGATTTTCACAGCCGCATACTGGGACAAAATCAGACACATCTGTTTAAGCCCTTAGTTCAAACTATTTCAAACCAAACTTTTTGTCAAAGTTCTGCAAGCAAGCCAAAATGAACTTTTAAAAAGTTTGCTCTACTTTAATTAACATCATCCCAGTTTAGGAAAAAAAATTTGTCACACATTTCAAAAAAACTAGAAAACGTTTACTGAAAAGCAACATTCCTGGCACGCAGTGCCGTCTTAACAGCATTATGGGCCCCTGAGCAAACAGTGTACTGGGGCCCCCATGACAACTAAAAATGTAAATTGTCAATAAAATGAAACATTTTTATTTTATTCGCACTTCCAAGAAAATCGGTGTTGAAGCTTTAAAAACATCTTGTGCAGCAACAACTAATCAACATGATTAAAGGGTTATTTACCTGAAATTACATATTATATTGGGGTGTGGCAGGTATGGGACGATGTCGAGAAAACTCGGGAGGGCGAGCGATTAGTAACCGGCGACCTAGAGCAGAGAATCGGAAGTCTGAATGTCCATTTACACACAAGGATTATCATTAAAAATTTGCACAAAAGCCATAGCTTGAGCAATAATTGTTGTGTGTAAATGCTCTCATCTTTCACTCTTCAATTGAACAATGATTTTTAGCTGTGCATAAAATCCATTGTTCAGTCAGAGTAAAGATAACACAGACCGCATGCTGTGTTTGCTGTCCATGGTACTGAATTCTCCATGGGAGTGATGATTACTTTGTATTCAGCAGAGAGCTGGAGGCAGTCCCTTGGCAGAACAATTGAGCTGTATGCAGAGAACAGACCACCAGCTGTTCTCTTCATACAGCTCAATGTGGCCCATCAACATGCAAATGAAAGTGATAAGCTGCTAATGGACATTAGTGTCCGTTAGCAGCTGATGCAAAACAATCGCTCACAATCTTTTGAATTATTATTTTTGTGTGTAAATGAGCCCTAAGTCTCTAGGGTCTGTTTTCCTCTTGCACTGCAGACGTCTCTTTTTCATAGTCACAGCCTAATTTACGCTAGAAAGTATCAAGACGATGTACTACACTTCACAAAATGATCCACATATCCATTCAGCGGGAAGTCTCTCTTATTATCAAAGAAATTTTGGGTCATTTACAAAAGGAATTATGGGTAATTGGAAAGGGAAACAGAAATTGACAAAATTAGAGTCTTTACACATGGCATAGACAGTTGGAGCCAAGTTCATATCCCGCCACACAACATTATCATATATGATACAAGGTGCATTGAAATGTTAACATAGATTAGTATTGGGCCCCTGGGCAGGTACCCATCAGGCCCATGCGTAAGGATGGCACTGCTGACATGGGACATGTTTGACCCAGAAACGAGTTGTATATTCATCTATGCCAGCTTTCTGCCTGGGGCTTTTTTTTGCTTTAGAAACCTGAAATGTTTCTGGCCCATACTGAAGCATTTTTCCTTGTGCCAAGGAATCCCACAAAACTGTGAAGAGGTGAATGTTCTTCGTCAGTAACTTTCTGAATCTAATTCTAAAAAAGCCTCGCTGGGTGAGGTATGGGCTAAAAGAAGAAGCAAGTAACTGGCATTTCTATGGAATTTCCTTTTTATTCAGTGGAAATGATCTAATTCTTCAAGTAGAAAGTTATTGTTTAAGAGCATTTAACCCCACACAAATAGTCTCCAGATATCTGCTAAGTGAAATTAATGTTGATTTTGTGTTGCTTAATGATTTTTTTTCTAGGCAGAATTCCCAGTTTTCGGCTTTTGTTGCCTTCATTCATAGTTATCCGAGTTTCGTATAGGTGAGAAATTACTTTTAAAAGATGAAAGAATTCATTAGACTGATTTGTAATGTGTAATACGTGTGAAATAGAGATTGCTTTTCTCTCTCACCTCTTTTTTCAATTGAAAGCTTTTCAACTATTTAAGCTTCACAGTTTTGCGGTCCTTTTTGCCAAAACCAAGAAAGAATTATAATTTTGTCCTTTAGGGCTCATGCACACAACAGAGAACCTTAGTATGGGGCTGTATAGTCTCTGTGTACTGACATACAAATATTCTCCTCTGAAGGCAACGATTTCTACCCATGGGCTTCCATTTAATCACTGGACCCCAATTTTTTTTTTTTAGCATTTTTTTCATAACTTTTTCAAAAATGTACAAAACAATGCACCAAGCTGTTGTGTATGGACATACTACAAGGCTGTGTTCTTTGCCTTCCGGTTTTGTTGAAACCACAGAAAAAAATAGAAGAATTGTTTCCTTCTGATGGTGGTAAAGATGCAGCCGTCTACACGTGAGTAAAGTCTAAAGGCAATTTTTATCAAAAATAGAGAATGAATATATTAGGAATGCTTGTTGTATGGCATACTAATACGGAACCTATAGGTTGCTCTGGGCCCATACTGTACAAATTTCACCGAAGACTAAAATTGGCCGTATATTGGTTAGGCTGCCTTCATTTTGGCGGATTTTTGCTGCGGAATTCACAGCGGGTGTCTGCCTATGGGTTCTGCAGTAAATGCTGTCCATAGCATGCTATGGTAAATTGCTTTTTCCTGCACACTTTCGGAAACCAATTATAGTTTCTGCAAGTGGAAAGAAAATTGTAGCATGCTGCATTTTTGTGCAGGCTTCCCATGAATGGCTTCCATTGAAGTCAATGGAAGCCATCCGATCCGTGGCCCGTCCACAGCTAACATTGCAGACAGGTCACGGATTCTGCGTCATCGCCTAGCGCCAAAGTGCGAAAGAAACAAAAATTGAAAAGGAAAACTGTGCTGCGATTGACCGACGGTAAGCCGTGCAGACCGTCCACAGTATAGATGAAAAAGACAAG
This sequence comes from Eleutherodactylus coqui, assembly GCF_035609145.1. NCBI lineage: Eukaryota > Metazoa > Chordata > Amphibia > Anura > Eleutherodactylidae > Eleutherodactylus > Eleutherodactylus coqui. The sequence goes on from NC_089839.1 coordinate 81,009,087, forward strand.
AGAGAGTTATGCATTGACATAGCTGCTGCCTGGGTCATATTCTGCTGCGGGCTCCCACATGCGGAATCCGACTCTGCCATGTGCAGACAGCCTTAATCAGAGAAGTTAGCGAGAGACAAAGTATATTAACATTTTTCTTCCATTAGGACTCCTTTATACAAGCATGTTCACAAATACACACATTTCAGTGCAACATATTTGCGGAGTGAACAAGGTTGGTTTTTTTTAGCAAATTTTGAGCCTGTATTAACATGGTCAAAAGCAAGTCTCAGGAGCAACTCACATCGCACAGCTGATGAAAACCCCATCTGTGTGCTATGCGATGTACAGAACACCACATAATAAATGCCTTCATCTTCTGCAAGATTTGCACGAACATAGGACATGCATCAATTTTTTTTTTGTATATATTCTTTATTTTTCAATTTTAATAGGGTGGGGGGAGGGGTTACAACAGAAATAGAAATAAATCAGTGGTAAATCACATTACAAAACAATCAATCCTGTAACATACAAAGAACAATGACAGCTCTGCTGAAAATACACTCCAATATCAGAGAAAAAACTATTAGAAATATAGAATAAAACATTTATGCATTACATACATATAGTAGAGTACATAAGTAATCCAATGGTTGGGGGGTATCAATTATTTATGGTGGTGGGCCAGGAACATTGCGAAGAAACGTAAACCAGGGATCCCAGAGATTCATGAATTTCTCCAGACCCCCTTCACGTCTGGCTTTGACCTTCTCGAAAGAGCATATAATATTCACCTCATTATACCATTCTGGCATGGAGGGAATTGTGCTATCTCTCCAATGCCTGGGGATTAAAATTTTAGCTGCATTTGTGAGAAATGGAACAATAGATTTGTATTCCACTAGGAGACCTGGGACATTCATGTTCAAGAGGACAATCTCAGGTGTAAGGGTGAAATTCGTTTTACAAATAAGGCCAAGTGATCTTTGGATCTCCTCCCAGAAAGGTTGTAGGAGCGGGCATGAGAACCAAATATGGGTGAAGGTGCCAACACTATCTGAGCATCTTCAGCATAGGGGGGAATAATCCGAATCTGTTTTGTTGAGTAGGGCCGGGGTTTTATACAATGTGGAGATAATTTTATAGTTTAATTCTTGAAACCTAGTGGAGGAGGAGGGTGAATGTGAATTGCGGAGGATATCTTTTACTTCATCAGTAGTAAAATTGGTGTTTAGTTCGGTCTCCCATCGGGGTATAAAGGAGGGTTGCAGCCCATACTGTATCAGGATCTTGTAGATTTTGGAGATTGCGTTTTTAACGGGTTGGGGGTTCCAGAATAATTTGTGAAATAGCAGATTCTGATCTGTGTCGACAATATCTGGAGAATGGAACCTGATTGTATCCCTAATGATACATAACTCTTTGTCATTAAATATAGTATCTCCTTGTTGGTTTAAAAATTGGAAATCATGTGCTACGGAATCATCTATTATGAGACAACGGGATTGCAATGAGGCTAGGTAGGTATCTTTTCTAATTTTCTGCTTAAGTACTCTGAATTTGTTGGGAATTAGCAGGAGAAGTGGGGTGAAACCGCTAATCTGAGGTACCAGTTTGTGTTTTTTGTTGGATTTATGCCATATATTCAAAGTTAGCCAGGTGAAAGGGTTTTGGATCTCTTTCAATGTTGTTTTGTTAAGTAGGGTGGACCACATTGAGAGCTTCTGGTCATTGTTTAGGGAGGAAAGTTCCAACTCCACCCACAGTTTAGAACTTGCTTGGCGGGATAAGTCCACCATGCGATTCAGATGTGACGCAATCCAGTATATTTCAAAGTCTGGGAGTCCTATGCCTCCCTCTCTTCTTGTATTGATAAGAGTTGCATGTTTAATAGAGATGAGCGAGCACCAAAATGCTCGGGTGCTCGTTACTCGGGACGAAATTATCGCAATGCTCGAGGGTTCGTTTCGAGTAACGAACCCCATTGAAGTCAATAGGCGACTCGAGCATTTTTGTATATCGCCGATGCTCGCTAAGGTTTCCATTTGTGAAAATCGGGGCAATTCAAGAAAGTGATGGGAACGACACAGCAACGGATAGGGCAGGCAAGGGGCTACATGTTGGGCTGCATCTCAAGTTCCCAGGTCCCACTATTAAGCCACGATAGCGGCAAGAGTGCCCCCCCCCCAACAACTTTTACTTCTGAAAAGCCCTCATTAGCAATGCATACCTTATCTAAGCACCACACTACCTCCAACAAAGCACAATAACTGCCTGCATGACACTCCGCTGCCACTTCTCCTGGGTTCTACCCCGCACGACCCAGTGTCCAAAGCGCAAACCAAACTGTCTCTGCACAGCCTTCAGCTGCCCTCATGCCACGCCACACTCATGTCTATTTATAAGTGCGTCTGCCATGAGGAGGAACCGCAGGCACACACTGCAGAGGGTTGGCATGGCTAGGCAGTGACCCTCTTTAAAAGGGGCGGGGCGATAGCCCACAATGCTGTACAGAAGCAATGAGAAATATAATCCTGTGCCACCGCCATCAGGAGCTGCACACGTGGGCATAGCAATGGGGAACTTATGTGCCACACACTATTCATTCTGTCAAGGTGTCTGCATGCCCCAGTCAGACCGCGGTTTTTTATAAATAGTCACAGGCAGGTACAACTCCGCAATGGGAATTCCGTGTGCACCCACAGCATGGGTGGCTCCCTGGAACCCACCGGCTGTACATTAATGTATCCCATTGCAGTGCCCATCACAGCTGAGGTAATGTCCGATTAAATGCAGGTGGGCTTCGGCCCACACTGCATGGCCCAGTCAGACTGGGGTTCTTTAGAAGTGGACACATGCAGTTACAACTCCGTGTGGACCCACAGCATGGGTGGGTGCCAGGAAGCCACCGGCGGTACATAAATATATCCCATTGCATTGCCCATCACAGCTGAGGTAATGTCATGTTTAATGCAAGTGGGCTTCGGCCCACACTGCATGCCCCAGTCAGACTGGGGCTCTTTAGAAGTGGACACATGTAGTTACAACTCCGTGTGGACCCACGGCATGGGTGGCTCCCTGGAACCCACCGGCGGTACATAAATATATCCCATTGCAGTGCCCAACACAGCTGATGTAACGTCAGCTTTTATGCAGGTGGGCAAAAAATTAATTGGATTACACTGTAGGCGAGGGCCCCAAAAAATTGGTGTACCAACAGTACTAATGTATGTCCGAAAAATTGCCCATGCCCAACCAAGAGGGCAGGTGAAACCCATTAATCGCTTTGGTTAATGTGGCTTAATTTGTAACTAGGCCTGGAGGCAGCCCAGTTAAAATAAAAATTGGTTCAGGTGAAAGTTTCAACGCTTTAATGAGCATTGAAACGTATAAAAATTGTTTACAAAAATTATATGACTGAGCCTTGTGGGCCTAAGAAAAATTGCTCGTTTGGCGTGATTATGTCAGGTTTCAGGAGGAGGAGCAGGAGGAGGAGGATGAATATTATACACAGATTGATGAAGCTAAAAGGTCCACGTTTTTGATGGTGATAGAGAACAATGCTTCCATCCGCGGGTGCAGCCTACGTATTTTTTAGGTATCACTGCTGTCCGCTGGTGGAGAAGAGAAGTCTGGGGAAATCCAGGCTTTGTTCATCTTGATGAGTGTAAGCCTGTCGGCACTGTCGGTTGACAGGCGGGTACGCTTATCCGTGATGATTCCCCCAGCCGCACTAAACACCCTCTCTGACAAGACGCTAGCCGCAGGACAAGCAAGCACCTCCAGGGCATACAGCGCGAGTTCAGGCCACGTGTCCAGCTTCGACACCCAGTAGTTGTAGGGGGCAGAGGCGTCACGGAGGACGGTCGTGCGATCGGCTACGTACTCCCTCACCATCCTTTTACAGTGCTCCCGCCGACTCAGCCTTGACTGGGGAGCGGTGACACAGTCTTGCTGGGGAGCCAGAAAGCTGTCAAAGGCCTTAGAGAGTGTTCCCCTGCCTGTGCTGTACATGCTGCCTGATCTCCGCGCCTCCCCTGCTACCTGACCCTCGGAACTGCGCCTTTGGCCACTAGCGCTGTTGGATGGGAATTTTACCATCAGTTTGTCCACCAGGGTCCTGTGGTATAGCATCACTCTCGAACCCCTTTCCTCTTCGGGTATGAGAGTGGAAAGGTTCTCCTTATACCGTGGGTCGAGCAGTGTGTACACCCAGTAATCCGTAGTGGCCAGAATGCGTGTAACGCGAGGGTCACGAGAAAGGCATCCTAACATGAAGTCAGCCATGTGTGCCAGGGTACCTGTACGCAACACATGGCTGTCCTCACTGGGAAGATCACTTTCAGGATCCTCCTCCTCCTCAGGCCATACACGCTGAAAGGATGACAGGCAAGCAGCATGGGTACCCTCAGCAGTAGGCCAAGCTGTCTCTTCCCCCTCCTCCTCATCCTCCTCATGCTCCTCCTCCTCCTCAACGCGCTGAGATATAGACATGAGGGTGCTCTGACTATCCAGCGACATACTGTCTTCCCCCACCTCTGTTTCCGAGCGCAAAGCGTCTGCCTTTATGCTTTGCAGGGAACTTCTCAAGAGGCATAGCAGAGGAATGGTGACGCTAATGATTGCAGCATCGCCGCTCACCATCTGGGTAGACTCCTCAAAGTTTCCAAGGACCTGGCAGATGTCTGCCAACCAGGCCCACTCTTCTGTAAAGAATTGAGGAGGCTGACTCCCACTGCGCCGCCCATGTTGGAGTTGGTATTCCACTATAGCTCTACGCTGCTCATAGAGCCTGGCCAACATGTGGAGTGTAGAGTTCCACCATGTGGGCACGTCACACAGCAGTCGGTGCACTGGCAGATTAAACCGATGTTGCAGGGTGCGCAGAGTGGCAGCGTCCGTGTGGGACTTGCGGAAATGTGCGCAGAGCCGGCGCACCTTTCCGAGCAGGTCTGACAAGCGTAGGTAGCTTTTCAGAAAGCGCTGAACCACCAAATTAAAGACGTGGGCCAGGCATGGCACGTGCGTGAGGCTGCCGAGCTGCAGAGCCGCCACCAGGTTACGGCCGTTGTCACACACGACCATGCCCGGTTGGAGGCTCAGCGGCGCAAGCCAGCGGTCGGGCTGCTCTGTCAGACCCTGCAGCAGTTCGTGGGCCATATGCCTCTTCTCTCCTAAGCTGAGTAGTTTCAGCACGGCCTGCTGACGCTTGCCCACCGCTGTGCTGCCACGCCGTGTGACACCGACTGCTGGCGACGTGCTGCTGCTGACACATCTTGATTGCGAGACAGAGGTTGCGTAGGAGGAGGAGGAGGGTGGTTTAGTGGAGGAAGCATACACTGCCGCAGATACCACCACCGAGCTGGGGCCCGCAATTCTGGGGGTGGGTAGGACGTGAGCGGTCCCAGGCTCTGACTCTGTCCCAGCCTCCACTAAATTCACCCAATGTGCCGTCAGGGAGATATAGTGGCCCTGCCCGCCTGTGCTTGTCCACGTGTCTGTTGTTAAGTGGACCTTGGCAGTAACCGCGTTGGTGAGGGCGCGTACAATGTTGCGGGAGACGTGGTCGTGCAGGGCTGGGACGGCACATCGGGAAAAGTAGTGGCGACTGGGAACTGAGTACCGCAGGGCCGCCGCCGCCATCATACCTTTGAAAGCCTCCGTTTCCACAACCCTATACGGCAGCATCTCCAGGCTGATAAATTTGGCTATGTGCACGTTTAACGCTTGAGCGTGCGGGTGCGTGGCGGCGTACTTGCGCTTGCGCTCCAACACTTGCGCTAGCGACGGCTGGATGGTGCGCTGAGAGACATTGCTGGATGGGGCCGAGCACAGCGGAGGTGAGGGTGTGGGTGCAGGCCAGGAGACGGTAGTGCCTGTGTCCTGAGAGGGGGGTTGGATCTCAGTGGCAGGTTGGGGCACAGGAGGAGAGGCAGCGGTCCAAAACGGAGGCGGTGAACGGCCTTCCTCCCACCTTGTGGGGTGCTTGGCCATCATCTGTCTGCGCATGCTGGTGGTGGTGAGGCTGGTGGTGGTGGCTCACCAGCTGATCTTGGCGCGACAAAGGTTGCACACCACTGTTCGTTGGTCGTCTGCACTCTCAGTGAAAAACTGCCAGACCTTTGAGCACCTCGGCCTCTGCAGGGTGGCATGGCGCGAGGGGGCGCTTGGTGGATTATTCGGTCTGGCCCTGACTCTACCCCTGGCCACCGCACTGCCTCTTCCAACATGCCCTGCTGCTGCACTTGCCTCCCCCTTTGAAGACCTGTCCTCAGTAGGCGTAGCAAACCAGGTGGGGTCAGTCACCTCATCGTCCTGCTGCTCTTCCTCCGAATCCTCTGTGCGCTCCTCCCTCGGACTTACTCCAATTACTACTACCTGAGTGATAGACAACTGTGTCTCATCGTCATCGTCCTCCTCACCCACTGAAAGCTCTTGAGACAGTTGCCGGAAGTCCCCAGCCTCATCCCCCGGACCCCGGGAACTTTCCAAAGGTTGGGCATCGGTCACGACAAACTCCTCCGGTGGGAGAGGAACCATTGCTGGCCATTCTGGGCAGGGGCCCGGGAACAGTTCCTGGGAGTCTGCCTGCTCCTCAGAATGTGTCATTGTAATGGAGTGAGGAGGCTGGGAGGAAGGAGGAGCAGCAGCCAGAGGATTCAGAGTTGCAGCAGTGGACGGCGCAGAACTCTGGGTGGTCGATAGATTGCTGGATGCACTTTCTGCTATCCACGACAGGACCTGCTTACACTGCTCATTTTCTAATAAAGGTCTACCGCGTGGACCCATTAATTGTGAGATTAATGTGGGGACGCCAGAAACGTGCCTCTCTCCTAATCCCGCAGCAGTCGGCTGCGATACACCTGGATCAGGAGCTCGGCCTGTGCCCACACCCTGACTTGGGCCTCCGCGTCCTCGCCCGCGTCCACGTCCTCTAGGCCTACCCCTACCCCTCAGCATGCTGTATTACCAGTAGTGCAGAAACAGAACGCTGTAATTAAATGTGCCGCTTATTGGCCTGTGGTTGGAGGCTGACTTCCCTTACGGAACGCACAGCAGAGCCAGGAAACAATTTTGCGCACGCCTGTAGTGAGACGTAGGTGCGTATGACTGAGCTAGTGGAGTTCACAGTGGAGAAGCAGTCAAGTGGCCAAAGGCCAGTAGTAGGCCTTAAGTATTTTGCGTAGACAGATACTGTAGGCAGCGTATAATATTATGTATACTGTTTCCCTCTGGCGGGATGACGGCGATCATGTAACAGAGACAGCAGATCCAGGAAACAATTTTGCGCAAGCTTGCTGTAACGCTTAGCTGCGTATTAATTAGGACTACTACCCCCAGCAGATAGATACTGTAGGCAGCGTATAATATTATGTATACTCTTTCCCTCTGGCGGGATGACGGCGATCATGTAACAGAGACAGCAGATCCAGGAAACAATTTTGCGCAAGCCTGCTGTAACGCTTAGCTGCGTATTAATTAGGACTACTACCCCCAGCAGATAGATACTGTAGGCAGCGTATAATATTATGTATACTGTTTCCCTCTGGCGGGATGACGGCGATCATGTAACAGAGACAGCAGATCCAGGAAACAATTTTGCGCAAGTCTGCTGTAACGCTTAGCTGCGTATTAATTACGACTACTACCCCCAGCAGATAGATACTGTAGGCAGCGTATAATATTATGTATACTGTTTCCCTCTGGCGGGATGACAACGATCATGTAACAGAGACAGCAGATCCAGGAAACAATTGTGTGCAAGCCTGCTGTAACGCTTAGCTGCGTATTAATTAGGACTACTACCCCCAGCAGATAGATACTGTAGGCAGCGTATAATATTATGTATACTGTTTCCCTCTGGTGGGATGACGGCGATCAATTTTTTGGAAAAAGCCCACTGCCTATATAGCCTGAATATCTCTTTCCCTGCCTCACCAGTACTGGCCCTATACTCTGTACAATGACTGCAGACTGCGGACGCAATGCTCTGCACGGCCGATATACAAAAAAAAAAAAATTGTGCAATACTGCTAAAAGCAGCCTCAACAGTACTGCACACGGTCAGATGTGGCCCTAAGAAGGACCGTTGGGGTTCTTGAAGCCTAAAATCACTCCTAACGCTCTCCCTATAGCAGCTCCGGCACCAGCAGCACTTTCCCTGATCTCTGTCAGAATGCATCTGTGGCGAGCCGCGGGAGGGGCCGATTTATATACTCGGGTGACACCTGATCTCCCCAGCCACTCACTGCAGGGGGGTGGTATAGGGCTTGAACATCGCAGGGGGAAGTTGTAATGCCTTCCCTGTCTTTCTATTGGCCAGAAAAGCGCACTAACGTCTCAGAAGTAAAAGTGAAAGTAACTCGAACATTGCGTGGTACTCGCCTCTAGTAACGAGCATCTCGAACACGCTAATAGTCGAACGAGTATCTAGCTCGGACGAGTACGTTCGCTCATCTCTAATAGCGAACCATTTCAAAAAAGTCAAACCTAAAAGGCAAAAAACCACCAAGAAAGAGGAAAACTGTTACAAAAACACTGTTTCTAGTGCATTTAAATTGGCAGCTGCAATTTTTACTGAAAAAATGCTGCAAAAAGGGCATGGTCGCACTGCAAGGGTCTTGTGTATACCTTTATACTCCCGTGTAACAACCTTTTTGGATATCTTTTGTGTATATATATATATGTGTGTGTGTGTGTGTGTGTGTTTGTATTTGCACTGCTAGTCTATTTACAATAACTCTGCAATTTATTGGTCAAAACTTGTCTGTTTTAAAATGAACCATAACTCCAAAGATTGTGAGCATAATTCATAGTCTGGGTCCCAGCTTACCTGTAAAAGCTGGTGGTCATAGTGTGCGTGTGTGTGTGTGCAGCATTGTAGAGCACTGGAGTGCATTATGCTGGCTCAGAGGGTGATTTGTGCTTTCGGTCTGTATGTGGCAGGACCCCGTTAAATACTTCGTACCAATCCACCTGTAGTCTGGCAACTCCACTCTCACAATCTCGCTAGAGTGATTGTACAAGACTCGGCCGTGATGCTTGGTTATAGCGTTGAAGCGTTCGGAATAGTCAATCTGTGACAAATCGATGATGGAGACAGAATCAGTCTGGGTCCCCCCTCTCCCATCCGTGACACCCACAAAAACAGTCTGCCAAGAAAACGTCATGATAAGATGTCACCCTAGGAGTCAGTCACGACTCAGTACTTGCACCAGGGAACTTTACCTTTATCTAACCCTTCTGTAAAGGAACACTAAACTTGGAAAGGGTGCTGAAAACAAAAAAATATCTTCCCTTTCTTAAGCTCATCTTATCATGTTAAAATAATACAATTAAAATTGATAACTGTATGGGCTCAGTCATGTCCATCCTACTTCTCCTCTTCCTCATCACTGTCCTGTGTCTGACTGTAGTCAACTGGCTGCAGCAGGAACCTCCGCCCACTGTTTACAGTAGAAGGCAAAGGTTAAGCCTGGCCTATTACCTGAGCCCCCATCACCTTAGCCACTCTCAAACCAAAAATAAAATGTCTTGGCTAGAGATTAACCCCATGTGTCTTGTACGATTTCTACAAGACTGTTTTGGGATCATGCAGACCATAATGTAGGCTGTAAAAAAATAAAAAGGGTAGCTTTAGCTCAGAAGAGCTCTGAGCTGCGACTCAACCACTTCTGTGTTGTGTCCAAGTTCTTCTCCAATGCACTGGACAGATAATCAGGGTGCTTTCACACCTGTGTCGCGGATTCTACTTTCCTGCTCCATTCAGTGCTCCATCTTTGGATGTAACCGTATAGTGCTGGGTGGACAACATTGATTATAATAGGGTCCATCCGCTTTCCGCCCCGCTGCCCGGTTTTGGGACTGAAGAAAAAGAGCTGCATGTAGTGTTCCTATAATATGAAGCTCTGTACACATCATATGAAGTAAAAATGATCTCCCACAACTTACTTGTTGTACAGTTCTATAACTGAAAGTCATACCCACATTAGTATTATACAACATAATGCATGGAGTCGACTTCTGTTCTCTTATTTAATTTAACTTTTGCTTCTACAGAGTTAAACATGCTCCTTTAAAATACTCCACGTTAACAATGGATATGTAAAGCGCAGAAGAACATTCCGATAAATATTCAAACCACACTTTGTCTTGCATGATACAAGAATGCTATGGTAACTGAGACATGCCGTTTATCATTTGATTTACTGCTCCTACGTGAATCCCATATGGTTATTGTTCTCTCTCTATTTCCATATTATAGTGCGTGTACGGTTATAGGCCATTGCATGCTGAAAAGGTAAAATATGTAACAATTCTTCTTCATACTTTCTTGGAAGATTTTGGAAGGACAAAGATATATTAATATTTGTGTTACAGAGATATTTTAGGTCATTACCCTTTTTATCTAAATTGAATTTTTTTCTTCTGATTGAAATATTTTAGATAATCCTGTCTTTAGGGTGTTTTTAGGTGAAACGATTATTTAAAAAATCATTCAAACAAGTGAAAGTGAACAATAATCGTTCGGTCTAAACGCGAGCAAACGACTAAACAATGAATGAAAATCCTTTGCTTTTTAGGCAGGCATAGAGACCATCGTTGGCTCGTTCAGTCCTCTCATTCACTTATACAGGAACAGAATGATTCTCGTTTGAATGAGCCAACAATGCATTTGCCTGTCTCAACGGGCTGCACGAAAGAGAACAAGTTAATGGTGACATCGCTTGCTTTTTAAAACGAGAATTGGCTCGTCTAAAAGTCCCCTTAGTTCTATTGTGATATCCAACTGTTAACCAGTAATGGGAAATGTAATGGGAAATTACATCCACACCCCATCTGTAAATGGAAAAGCAGCCACAAAGGCCATAGAAACATACCAGCCACAGATCCCATATCTGAACAAGGCATATTTACCTATTCCACATTCATCCATGATCCTCCCAACCCCACCATTATGGTTGTCCATGTCAGAGATGTCTAACTTAAAGGGGTTGTCCCGCGGCAGCAAGTGGGTCTATACACTTCTGTATGGCCATAATAATGCACTTTGTAATATACATTGTGCATTAATTATGAGCCATACAGAAGTTATAAAAAGTTTTTTACTTACCTGCTCCGTTGCTGGCGTCCTCGTTCCCATGGAGCCGACTAATTTTCGCCCTCCGATGGCCAAATTAGCCGCGCTTGCGCAGTCCAGGTCTTCTCCTGTTCTCTATGGGGCTCCGTGTAGCTCCGTGTAGCTCCGCCCCGTCACGTGCCGATTCCAGCCAATCAGGAGGCTGGAATCGGCAATGGACCGCACAGAAGAGCTGCGGTCCACGGAGGAAGAGGTTCCTGGCGGCCATCTTCACAGGTAAGTATAGAAGTCACCGGAGCGCTGGGATTAAGGTAAGCGCTCCGGTAAGCTTTCTGTACGTCCCTGCATCGGGGTTGTCTCGCGCCGAACGGGGGGGGGGGTTGAAAAAAAAAAAAACCCGTTTCGGCGCGGGACAACCCCTTTAATGAAAACACAACAGTCCAATCAAAACTGGTCGCACAATGTAAATCCCACCTTCCACACTTGTTGTCTTCAATAAATAGCAGAGACCAAAATCATTTATTCTTATTGTGTTTGAAAATGCACAATGGATGTAGATACAGAATAATCACCAAGTGCAATGAATGTCTATATATCATGTGGTTACAAGCCAGGGCAACAAGGCAGGAGAGCCAAAGTGAGTAGACATAAGCAGCGGGAACATTTCAGTGGAACCTACTCCTTCCTTAGAATATATGAACATTCACTGCACTTGGGTGACTATTCAGTGTGGATATCCATTGAGTATTTGATAAGGCAATAAGAAATCATGGTTTTGGTGGCTATTTTTAACAGATGTCTAATTTGCCATCATCATTACACAGGATAAACAACTATTGTAAGTTGAGTGGAGACGCGAACTGTCTGTATTTGTTAGACATGGTAGCTTATCAATTAGAGCAGCCTAGCCTTCCTGCCATAACTTATAGATCAATGTCCTCCAACACTTAGAAATCAATTTGGCAAATCCCCTTATTGAGACATACTCACATACACACCGGAGCAGATTTCTCACATGCTACTTTTTGAGTCCACCCACAGAGTCGCCAAAAATGCAGCCCCAGTATGTTTCATAAGAGGCAATCAGTGCCCCTCTTGTTCCATTCATGGTGCTCCAGTCAAAGAGCGCCACTCAATGCCCTCATAGTTTTTAGCTGCTCTCCCCAGAAATGCCTGACACAGTACCTTTACAAGTGCCAACCAAACACCCCTTTACGATTTATTTAATGGGTTGTCCAGGAGTTCAACAAAATGGCCACCACCTGTGGAGTTTGTGATAGCCAATCCTATGACAGCAGAATGCAGTTCTAGGCTGGGGGGAGAAGGCGGTGAAGCTACAAGTGGGGGAGGAGCCTAATGCATACACTGTTTCTTCATGTCAGACTTACTATTCAGCTTAACAGAAAAAAAAACTACTTCCATCTCTCTATCTCACTTTGATTTAGAGATGCATTCTCCTGTCTTAGGGCAGGTGTCCACCAATTGCATGGATGGTGGCCATTGTGTTGAACTTGTGGACAACTCCTTTTAGATCTATGTTTTACATGTTGCTCTTAATCTGAAGTCTACTAGAGTAAGATTCACCTAATATACTAATAGGCGCATGCTTCTTAATAAAATTAGCACATTTTCTCTGTTTGTACGCCAGAAAACCAACTTTATGACCTGGCATTGATTTGTTCAATAATTTACACCAGTCTCTGGCATAAATTATATTAGTAAATCTGTCAGGCAGTCAAAAAGGTCACATCCCTGCAGCTAAGCCACATACACTTTTTGAAAAGTGGTGAGCTGCCATAGGATAAAAAAAAAGTTGCAGATTTTTACTACAAAACGGGTTTGCGCTAAAGTTTGCAACTTGTCATGCCAAAAAGCAGGCACAAATGCTTTGATAGTTTTATCCTTTTGCCCTGTAAGGCTAAGTGCACACTAGTCGCAAGCGTGAGTTATGCCCAAGAGACTCCACACCAGTCTGAGTCTTGTTTGATATACATGGATACATCGCCTTCACGTGTATTGGCATGTCCCATTTCTGAAATGGATAGGCATAAAACACACCATGACTTTTTTCTTGCAGACCATTGGTCCATGTAAAAAACTGTCCATATGTATATCCTCATAGGCTATAATGGAGCCATGTACTGTCTGTGGAATTACACGAACAGCGCACAGCCTCAAAATATGCTGGTGTACTGGAGGCCTGTCAGTCAGAGCAAAGTTCCTTAACAGAGACATAGCATTTGGGTATGTTCCCACTCCAACTTTCTGCTGCAGTTCTGACTCACGGAATATGGGAGCTGGGCTTGAAATTACAAGTGCCGCCACTACACAGGGGTCAGAGCAGTTGCTTCTGCTCCGCCCCCTGTATATAGCGGTGCTAACAGCATGAACTCGTTCAGCTGGTCGGTCAGGTAAGGGCACATTAACATGGCCGTATTTTCTATCGGTACTACATATGGACAGCATTAACCCCATTGATTTGCATTAAGGTATTCAGATGTGCATTTTTTCTGTGCACATTTTACATGCAGAAAAAACCATTGCAATGTGTCCTATCTTGGAATCCAGTTTTGAATGTGGCCAGGAGACAGTGGGTAAAAAAATAGTGATATAGATTAAACTTTTTTGCATTTTTTTCACTTTTGAAAAACACAGTAAATATGGATGCAACGCAAAAAAACTCATATTCAAGAAAAACGCACATACACATGTAGTAAATACAGTTTGATTTTTGCGTACTAAAATTGCATATGCTTTTCTGAAAGTGCCCTTACTGTTTAACCAGAATTAAGCTTGCTAGCACAAACAAAAGAGAATTTGTTCACTTCTAAGTCATCTTTCAGTTGATGCATGCATAATGCTGAATGACGGATCAGCCCCTGTAAACAAGTAGTTGCTCATCTATGAATGACTGCCTGTTTATTGTGAATGGAGGCGGGCAGAAATGATGTCCAGCTCACTCCACCTCCATTCACTGGTGATGATGATCATTCTGTATAAAAGGACAGGAGCGATTATCACTGGGATGACATGTTGGGTATCTAAGCCTGACAGGTACTCCCATGTTACAGCACCCATAGTTTCTATTGAAGTGAATACTTAGCCCAGCCACTTCATTAGGAACAGAATGGCCTACATCCTACAAAAATCAGCTCAGTGCATGAGCTTACCGGCCTGGTAAACAACTCATTGGAGGGGGTCCTGGCCAGTGAATAACTGCAGATCTACCATTGATGGCCTACCCTAACCTTTAAGGACCAAGGGCTATAAATTCATGGCGCTTGGTCCTGGGCTTTATTCCCAGCCAATAGCAAAAGTACAGCACAGGATTAAAAGTCCAGCAATCATGCAGCAGCAGGTCGGGTCCTCACCTGTCAGACACAGTCGAAGACCAGGAGGAGAAGGCAGAAGCGGTTTATAATTGATCCTGCCTTCTTTACAGGCTACATAGTGCTCAATAAGTGCTATGTAGTGCAGAGAGAAAGCGGAAACATCACTTCTGCTATTTGAGTTTGTGATCACGTGACTGCCGGATGCCCCCTGTCACAGCAGATCTGCAGGGTCTTAGCAGACTCCGATCAGCTCTCACATTGACTATTGCCACTACAGGGGATGTTTTCCCTGTAACTGGGGCTCTTAAGGATGCTACAGTGGAAAAGTGTGAAATTACTTAAAAAAGAAAGATAATGGGAATGACCCCCAGGGGTCTTATATGTTCTCATGGGTGACATAGCTGGAAAAAAATATTACAAAAATAAGTTTTAAAAAATTACAGAATGAAATTTACAAAATGAAAGAATTCTATGCATAAAAAAGAGAGCAAACCCACTACCGATGCCAACCTAAACAGTCGTCATATATGCCCTGTAATCCAAAACTATACAAATTATATATCAAAATGTTCAAAACAACCTATTCTTGCTTTTAACTTTTGTGTAAGTATACTAATTTAAAAAATAAACAACTATACATTTACAAAAAATGTTTTAGCTTTTTAGCCCAATAAAACTAAAAAACAGAAAAAAAAGTCATTGAGAAAAGAAGAAAAAAATAGCCCTACATTTCACTGAAAAATAATGCCACAAAAATAATTTTGGCAGCTGAAGAAAAAAAAACATAGGGCAGTAAAACCACCACATGGATAAAATCCCCAAAAAAGTGTCAGGTCCTTTAGGTACAAAGAAGCCTGGTCCTTAAGGGGTTAAGATAAGTGTGCAATTGATTACATTTGAACAGCCCATTTAAATTATCTCTTTCCTCCCCTTTACAGTATTAGCCATGAGATGTTGAGTTTGATTAGTGTAAATGCATGGAAACACAAATTCCCCTGCCTTCCAGAAGATGGTCTAGACCAGTTTTCCCCAACTCCAGTCCTCCGGAACCCCCAACAGGTCATGTTTTCAGGATTTCCTCAGTGTTGCACAGTTGATGTAATCATTGTCAGTGCCTCAGACATTGCCATAGGTGTTCTCTCTATAGAATATCCTGAAAACATGACCTGTTGGTGGTCCCTGAGGACTGAAGTTGAGAAACACTGAAGAATGAAACAGTGATTAGCCTCTTGTTTTCGCCAACACCTAAGGGAGTCGTAGTTGACACAGATTTCCCAGTAGATAAAGTAACATGAATTCAATGTCTGCCAAAGGCCATTGTGGTTATTTAGATAGAAGAATACCCCTTCCTTTATCTTGGGATTACGTCTATAAACGATAGTGCTATAAAGAATGATCTAAGATAAATAAAACTGAGCAACGAAAGTTACATTCGAGAAATAAAAAGTTGACTGCAGTTAGTCTTCTAAAAATTGCCATATATGTCCGTATAAAACCTGAAGAAAAGTTTGAGCTCTTCTATATTTTCTGTGAAGATGACAGCTGTGTTATTGAAGAGGAGAGAGAGATGTGACAAGCAAGCAAAAAGTAAAAAGACATGTCTGTGCCGGGATGGAGAACGTGCTTGAAAAAGAAAACATGAAAGGTAGGAGGAGAGCTGTTTTATTTCTTCACCCTATGCAGAATTTTAGCAGGTCGTGTCACAATGAAGTGGCGATACAGTTGTTATCTGCCATCAGCCTTCACCCTGACACAGTGCTGTATTTTAATGAGCTCTTGGCCCTATACAATACATTATATGAAGAAATTTGCATTATGTGCTGCATTTTGGTGGCAAAGATGATGACCATTCTTTAAAGTGTATTTAATAATTAACCCCTTTTGCATGGCCTGTAAAAATTCATTGTCATGACCTTCGAGCCCTATAAACTATGTAATGGGGCTCAAAGGTCAGGGAATTAGAAGTACGGGAATCGGTGGGTGCTTGATATTCACTGGGCACCCTGTTAAGTGCTGTGGTCCTGCAAAGTTGCCACGCACACAGAGAGTGATTTTCAGTCTACTCTGTGCATGTGTTATCTCGTTCATTCTTTCGAGAGTGTGGACGCACAGAGCGGGCTAAAAAAAACGGGGTGCCCAGTGAGTATGAGACATTACTCCCCATTTCCTTTGAGTCCCATAATGTAGTTGGTGGAGCTCAAATGTTTGAGGCGATTAGTTTTGGATCAAAGGTTACGTGTGTTCTCAAAACAACATGCAACAACTATTACATGAAGATTCTTCTCTACCGCTTCACAGAAGTCACAGGGTTTTTAGCAACCGTATATACAGTGCATAGCTCACACAAAGCAGCATTTCTGTCTCCCTCAGGTTGAGCAAATACCTATACTCTAAGCTGCTCTTTAATATCTACCCACTGCAATAATTAGGTGGACACACATATTACCTCCCATAGGTGAGAAATTTAGAGGAGCACACCTACATGGAGCTCACATACCCCCCCTCCTCCACTCAGGCTACTCCGTCTAAGTAACTGTCACTGAACAAGAGTGTACCCATGACAAAGCATCTTCATTTCCTTGAAGATGCCCAGGCCAGTGCTCTACAGAAAAATTGAAAGGTTGCAGCGCCAAGATCCATGAAGTGACTACATTTTTTTTCCTTGTTTAAATTCATCCATTTGCTCGAGTCTGCGTTATTCGAGTAGAACTCCTTGTAAAATTCGAGAGCTCTACTCGAGTAATGAACCCCATTGACTACAATGGGAGACTCGATCATTTTTGTATGTGGGACTCCGGATGCCGAGCTTTTTTTCCCCCCTAGGTTCATCTCTCTCTCTCTCTCCTCTCTCTCTCTCTAGTCAGCCAGCCAGCCAAAAAATTTGCCAATGAAGCGCGCTGCGTCGCGACGGAGAGGGGCCAAAACAGGCACGTCACAGCAGGGAGAAGCCAAAAACTGGGGAGGGGTCAAACACGGCTTGATGCTCGTTTGAGTAACAAGCACCATCGAGTACGCTAATGCATCAAGCTCGGCAGAGTATGTTCGCTCAACTCTAGTTATGATCTGTGACTAATGGCTAAGCATTCCTTTTCTACAATTATATATAATTTTCTTCATATTTATTTAATTTTCTACCTAAATAGAGTACCGGGTATTCTTTTCCATTAGTAGTTTGTGATACAAATGCTCCAAATCCTGTCAGAAGCATCAATTTGTACCACAAACTCTCCTAAAATCAGGGGTTACCAAAACCAGATGAGAACAAATGGCTAATTTCAACATCTGGAATGCTTTCTCCACTTCCGGGTTCTATTTTATCATAACTGACTATTTCCCTCTACTAATGTCAGTTAAGGCAGTCGTTATATCCGTAAAATTGGGTACAAACCGTCTATAATAGCTTGTCATTCCCAAGAATGTTCTCACGTTTTTTTACTTACTAGTTGGGGCTAATCCTAAATTGCTTTAACCTTGTCAATTTGCGGCTTGACTACCCCTAATCCGATTATGTAACCAAGTTATTTAGCCCCCTCCAATACAATGTAACATTTCTTAGGGTTCGCTTTCAGTCCCGCAGTCCTCAGATTATCAAACACAGGCTATACCTTGGCTAAATGTGTTTCACACTCCGAGCTAAATATCGCTATGTAATCCAAATAGGCAGAAGCATACTGTTGGTAGGGTTTAAGATTCTGTTCATTAGTGTCTGGAAGGTCACAGGAGTCCCAAGCAATCCCATGTAATCCCATGTAAATCCATGCATGGGATATCCTATCAGAAGAACTTCTTTCAATATGCTCTGGAGACTCTTATGGAGCCATAAGGGGGTCCACTGCTCAAAATCCCTCTAGTTGAGAGAGAGCGCAGAACAGCTCTGGCATACTCAATCTATGATTGGCTGCCATATATTACAAAATGTATAGCCCTGGGCAAATCTTTCTTGGGTTGGACCTCTTATTAAAGGGGGATGTCTATGATGAGACAACCCATTGTTTAGATCAGTAGAAATGTGCATTGTAAATATAATGGTACAAGAACATGTTCAATGTATTTAAAAGTAACTACTAAATGTAGAGCCGTATTTAGCTGTAAGTGATGGTTGGCAGCATGTTATCCTTTTTCGCCATATGTTGTTTTATTTAATTTTTATGTTTGCATTAACACCGGATCCAGCTCCAAGGAATTCATTTGTATACATTATCTGGGAATGAATTGCAAAAGCAAATGACTTCATGATATGTAAGGCAAAATATTAGCACATTCATCTGTCATGTGTGCGTCATGCATCAAAAAATATAAAGATCAAGTCTTTGATTATTTCAATTTGGTTTCCTACTGCGTCTAAATATATATTTTTCCACAGCCGATACATAAACTAGGAATTTACGAGACTTCCCACAAGTTTCCTTGGTGTGGTTCTTCTTTCAAGGTTGTTCCTTTTACTATGTCCTCTTTTTGAATACATTATGACTTATTTACTTGGACCGTTGTTTCACACACTGGTCTAAATAAAGCCCATGCCCGGTTGGGAGCAACAAATGTATTAAGAGGCAGAAACTGCTTTTTCGATATGCTTTATCTGGCTACCCCTCAGGCATCAGATGAAAACCTACCCCAGTTGGAACTGGAGTGGGTTTTTCCTATCATCTTGTTTTTGGCGTAGATTATAGTAAATATGACAGGCCGAATGTGGTTATTCCTCTAAAGCTAGGCACTGCCCACTTTTTGAAAAAGTGGCAGGGCACGGTGTAAAAGACCAAAAAGTCACAGCTTCAGGGTATGTGCCAAAATTGCTGCTTTTGGATGCCAGCATTGTGGCATCCAGGTCATAATAAATAGGCACCCTAGTGACTTTAACACACAACATTGATTTGCACAACATGGTTGACCAATATGACTATCAGGGTTGTATGAGAGTTGCATTTCTACACTATTTTAAATGTGACAAATTGAAACAAGGGCAAATTGTCTGATTAAAGAACCAGCATTACCATATGACAAATGGCACAGCTTTCTATTTCCAGGTAGAGTTTCATGAGTCTTCTGGTATATGGGAGCTATAATTGGAGACATTAGTTTATGTAATGTATGATACTTTTGTACACAAGGGCAAAGTAATCTAGGCCCTTCCCTAATGAGCCACCATAGTTAGACAGTGCAAACCTAGACTAGACATCCTTTAAGTGCACCAGATATTTCACAGTGACTACTGAATAATAAATCCAGCAAATCTTTAGTCTGTCTAGTCCGCCTATAAATTGATTTGGTTAACAGT
Organism: Eleutherodactylus coqui; assembly: GCF_035609145.1. Classification (NCBI taxonomy): domain Eukaryota; kingdom Metazoa; phylum Chordata; class Amphibia; order Anura; family Eleutherodactylidae; genus Eleutherodactylus; species Eleutherodactylus coqui. The sequence goes on from NC_089839.1 coordinate 81,028,756, forward strand.
TATGCCAAAATCCAAATTTCTTGTGCAATTTTCAGCACATGATGTTGCATTTAGGCCACATCAACTTTTCATGAAACCATGCATTTTTGTCAGATAAGTCATAAAAACACAGTCGAACCATGAGAGACAGTTTGTGGTGTAGTTTGCACCAGAAAACTGCATCATTTTTTGTAGTAAATCCACCCCACTGTCTTGGCCTATGCTGTAGAAGGAAGCAGGCTTTGCAGATTTACTTCTACTGTCTAATAGTTAGAAAATGAAAACTTAGACTAGACAGTCTCATAAAGTGCCACATTTTTTACAGTGACTCTGCCGAGTGATAAATCCTCAGATTGTCTATGATAACGTTATACTACTTATTAATTTGTTTACTTTATGGCCAATTTTAGCACCAAAATGTTACGGCAAATTTGAGACAATTTTTTGTTGCACGGTGATACATGTAGGGAATGCCCACTTTCATGAAGCCACAAACACAGCAAAAAAGTGTTCAAAAGTGTCCAAAACACATTCACAATTTGGTGCAGAGCATGTTAGACAATTTTCCGGTGTACTTTGCTCCAAATAAGCGGCAAATTTTCAATTGTGAATCTGTCCCACGGCGGGGTGAGCTGCAAGGGAAGTCGCATGATTGGCAGATGGGACATCTTGCTGCAATTATAAATGCTGCATGCACTCTTGACTGTGGGGGACAACAGAGGTTAGAGTCACACGTGAAAATAAAGTGTCATTGGTAAGTATCATTAATAGTATAATACCAAAAAAAATACTGCCCCACATTTTTTGTTGACAAGACAACCCCTATGATAGAGAAGTGGCTGCCCATATAAAGAGATTTACCCATTCACTTTTATGTGAGTTAGCCACCATTCACACCTGCGTCAGAGGTTTGGCTCATAGACTCCGGCGCAGATCCAGCAGACGATCCTGGATGAAATAGCATAGCACACAACTCTATTTCATCTGGTAAAATACCATCTAGAATGCTGGAAGGCAAACAGATTCCATTATAGTCAATAGGGTTGGTTCAGCTCTTGCATGTGCCATATCTGGGGGTTGCTGTATTTTCATTGGAGAATAGAGCTGATGGAGCAGAAAAATGGAAATTACCTTGGCTTCCCAGAGCAGATGTGAACGGGGCTTTACAAAAATAGCTAAGCAGCATGTTTACTTGGCCATTGCATGTGTTAGATTGTTCTTGGTGTGAGGCTTAGGTCCAATGTCCACAGGCAGATTTGATTTGCGGAATACATAGGCGTCTGCATCTGAATTAGAGCATGCGGACTTGATTTGTGGATTTTTTGGTCCGGACAAAAAATCGCAGCATGCTCCATTGCAGATCCCGCACGGACGGCTTTCATTGAAGTTAATGGAAGCCATCTGATCTGCGGCCCGTCCACAATTGAATTGTGGATGGGCCGCGGAGTCTATAGGATAGAAGGAGTTAAAAGACAACAAAACATCACTGTGCATTTGCGTAGGCGCGCCACCTGCGCTTCTGCACACATCGGCAGTGGAGAAGATAGAAGACCCGTAGAAGACATGGATGAGTAAGTAGAAGACCCGCAGTGTCCTCTGCCATGGGCAGGGTCAGATTCTGCTGTGGTCTCCTGCATGTGGAATCCGATCCTCCTGTGGACCTGGGTCTTAGAGATGGGATCAGCTTTTATCAGACATTTATGTCATATCCATCCAGTGGCCTAACTATAGTGGTTGCAGAGGTTGCAGTTAGCCCGGGCCACAGAGCCTGATATTGTCTCTTCCGCATATGAGGAGACCAGTAGTATAAATAAAGTATTATCACCCTTGGGTTCCCCGTTACAGACTTTGCATAGGAGCCCAGCAGCTCTAAGTTATGCGTCTGAAGGATATGACTCATATCCTATAACTATGCCATAAATGCCTGAATAAAGATAAAATGGGAATAGTCTTTTAAAAAAGTGAACATGTTAATAGGAAATACTACGAAGGGAAACGCTTACCCTTTTTTTAATTATAACAGGACTCGGTTAGTACTTTCAGCCATTTCATTTTTGATGTTGTATTATGTACTCATCTTTATGTTGCAGAATACTGCAAGGTTGGGTTATTACAAAGAGTCATTGAAAGTTCATTTTAACACAGTTCATTTTGTCTTACAAATATTTTTATAGATCTGCATTTCAAGCATCATATACTTCGGGAAAGCGCTGTAGGGTAGGTGACCTAACAAGATGCAGACACACAGTGCACTCTCCAACATTCGGCTGAGCATGCAAAGCTGAGTGTTCACCTTCCCATGGCCTGTAAAGTCAAATTACAGTGATGATCCAAGGAAACACTTTATCACTTCACATTTTTAAGTGTATCTCTAAACTTGGAGCTGTATCAGAAGTCTGGCTAAGAATATTATATTAGCTAATTGCTCGTTAAGCAATTGCTCCAAAGGTGCAGCTTCGGATTACACAAAGGTCGCCTAAGGGTCCTTTTACACGGAACAATTATAATTATTGTTCAAATAATCATTGAATTATGCAAAAATCGGCAATTGTCGTTCACTGTAAACACGGCCAACGATTGAATGATGGACGAGAGTTCTTTCGCTTATTGTTCATCGTCACTTTATGTAGACATAGAAATCATGGTTCATCGTTTGACAGTCGTTGTGTGTAAAAGGTTCGCCATTCTCAGACATTTTCAGACTCCTGTGACAGACCAACTATGAACTGAATGAGCTGATCGCCAAAATGACGAAAAAAAAGATTATCTGTCCATGTGAATGAACACCGTTTGAAAGCACACGGCTCATTCAGTCATTTGCTCATTCCAACAATTAATTGCTCCATGTAAAATAACCCTCAGACTGGCTCCACATCATGCGATTTTCGCCTGCTGCGATGGTCAGTAAAAAAGCAGAGTATGAAGCCAATGATTTACAAGGGTTTAATTTCCATCTGCAATGTTTTCACTGATGCGATGTTGAGTGGATAAAAAACTGCAGCATGCTCTATCTTTCTGTGATGTGCGATTTTTTTTTTTTAGCTCCCATATATTCCTATACAGGCTTCTTTTTATTGCATCGCAACGCTAAAAACGCGCAATTTAAAATTACAAAGTCCCTTTGACTTAGGGCGCCCACCCACTGGCGATTTCTTTTCCTTTGCGTTTTGCGTTTTTTCTCAAGAGCAATTAGAATTGAATGTGTTCCTGTCCACTTGCGTTTTTTTTTCAGTCCGTTGCAATTTTTAACATAGGAACTGTCAGTTGCATATGTGTCCTTATTTTTCTCTTAATGCACCCATGAATGTCAATGGAAATTAACGGAAAAGGCGCGAAAAAGCAGCAAAAATGCCGCAAAAAACGCCGCCAAAAACGCGCAGAAAATGCTGCGTTTTTCACGCACGAAAATCGCAAACACCAATGGGTGGGCGCCCTTATGCGATAAAAAATCGTGCAAATTTGTCATGCAATTTTATCAGCAATGCGAGATTATTCTAAACAAAAAGCATCACTGATGCTCACAATTCGCAGTGAATAAAGATGGGATTTTGCTACGATTTTCTCACAGGAAAATCACAATTGCCTGTGTGGATCCAGCCTTAGGCTTTATTCACACGGGTGTTGCGATTTTCAGCTGCCTACATTACGGCCAAAAATTGCATGAATGAGAGAAAGCTGCCACTAAGCCGTGGCTAAATCCTGCGTTATTCACCCATTCACATGGGCGGGTGATAGCAGAAATACAAGCTTCTATAGAAGCCTATGGGATCTGAAGGCATAAGGAGGTGGATGGAGGGACTTTAGGCCTCCTTCCCACGAACGGATTTCCGCCGCGTAATTCGCGGCAAAAATCCGCTGCGTTGCCCGCAGCTATTAGGTTCTATTGAACCTAATAGCTCAGTGCACACAGTGCGGAATTCCACCGCGGAATTCCGCACCGTGAAATCACCCGACCTCACCCGCGGCATGCTCTATTTGCTGCAGGTGTACGCGCTGACGGCTTCCATTGCAGTCAATGGAAGCCGTCCGTTCACGCTATCTCCCACTGTAACACAGCGGAGGATAGCGTGAAAATGCTCTCCCGCCTACCGCCAGCGTGTCATATGACGCGGCCATCGCGTCACATGACACGGCCGGCCGCGTCATGTGATGCGGTGGGCATGTCATTTGACGCAACGACGGTGGGCGGGGAAGCGTCATGCGGGAGCGAAAACGCCGGATCCGCTGGTAAGTATGGGGTCTCTGGGTGGCACTGTGACGGGCTTCGCCGCGGAATATTCCGCGGCGGAGCCCGTCACGCTCGTGTGCAGCCAGCCTTAGCAGCGCTAGTCGTGCTAAAGTCTCTCCACCTCCCTCCCCTGCCGATAGCTCCCATAGGCTTCTATGGGAGTTGCCGGCTGACCGTGGCCAAAAGATGGGGCAAGACCTTTTTTGGCCCTCATGTAAAAGTGGCCAGCCGGAATCAGTAGCATATGTGCTATCTTTCCCGGCTGGCCAATTCTACGTGCCAGAAAATCGCCAATCTGAATGAATTGGAATCCATGGTTCAGATGGCCGCGATTTTCGGACGACGTTTTAGCACGGCAGACTAATTGAATTGAATACAGTAAAGCAGCAGGGCCCTGAAGGATTGGAAACCAGATGTTCTCCCATGCAGAATGAGAAATTGGGAAAAAATACAGGGTATAAGTCATATAATGGCTAGAAATAGTGCTATCCCTCATATACATACCTTAAACTTAAAGGGGGTTTTCCATGGAAAACTATTGCAGACTTATCCTTAAGATAGTTTATCAGTAAAAAATCAGTGGGAGGTACACCACTCAGAACCCCCGAACGATCAGCTGATGAGAAGCTGCTATTGACAGGCGGAATGCCCAGAAAGCTATCCGAAGTGCAGTAGCTGTGTTTAGTATTGCAGATCTCTCTTCAATAGCAGAGAGCTGCAATACGAAAGTAGGCCACTTGAAGTGGACGATGCTCTGAGCATTGCAGTCATCTATAGCAGCTCCACTTCAACTGATCGACGGAGGTCCCAAGAGGCGGATGCCTGCCAATCTCCTGTTAATGATCTATCCTAAGGAAAGTTCATTAAGAGTTTTGTCTCGAAAAATAAACCAGCGTGCAGTGAGTGGGCTGCTACATTTTCTATAATGGTAAGTGCAGGCAGTAAGGATGGTTGTACGTCTGCGCTCGGAATGCTAGCTCCATTCGGGGAACAGAAGAGGGGAATCTCCGCTGCCAAATGGCTCCGTCTCTGGATGGAAACGAACAGCATCGGACAGACCCATTGACTATAATGGGGTCCATCCACTTTCTGCCTAGCTGCCCGGCCTTTGGATGGAGAAAGATGTCCTGCAGCACTTTTTTTCCGGTATTGTGAGCCGGATCTGTGAGGGTTCTGACATAGATGTGAAACCGGCCTTAAAATTTCCCCTAAACTCTATGGGAAGCAATTTATTAACCCTTTCCAATCCAATTTGTATCCTGTTTTTTCTAGGGGGCTTACTCTTTTTCTGCCGTTATACAACGGCGCTATCTTCTGGCTAAAGCCAGTACTGCATGAGGTGACACGTTGGATAGGCTCCGACAGCAGAGAGGCTGGCAATATACAGTTAGAGAACCCCGATGGATGTCTTCCAACATCGGAGCTGTACAGCCTTAAATCATAATGTTTTTAGATGCCAGACAGTGGATTGGAAAGGGTTAAGGGATTTGCATCAATTTTCTGCTGGATTAAAGCCGCTACACAAAGAATGTTTTATGGCATGTATATATAAATACATAAGAAAACAACCATAACCTTGCTGAATGCACTGTGCTTAAAAGTTTAAAGTGCTATTAAGGTTTCACAGACTTGTCCTCTGCATGAACTTGTATAGCCTATACCGTGAATTTACGTAAAATGTAACCATACGATTCATACCGGTGTCAGTCTTTTCATTTTTAGTGATACTTTGATTTTTCTACACATCAGTACGACATTAATGATTCCCCTGGAGTAGAATGTTTGTGTACTAATTATACAGCAGCATCATGGAACTGAAATGGAATGATCTTATATTAGTTCTCATACTTGGCTGGCTTTTCTATCGCCAATTTTAGAGCCTAACAGCTTTAATCAGTCTTCATCAAGTCCACTGAAGAAAAGTCACAATGTTTGCAATAACATAAACAGCAATGAATATGCCTCATAAGAGCTCTTGATAGATATAAAGTAGCAGGTGTATCATATTATTTGCAACTATAAGGGCTCAGTCACATGGGCGCATCGGCTCCCGTACTTCCGGGGCAGATGCGCCCGTGTGACTAACAGTTAGAAGACGGCCGTACCTGAAGACGGCCGTCTCTCTCCAGCGCTGATCATAGAACACATGACCGGCAATGGAGCCGGTCACATGTTCTTCCTCCCGGCGCTGCAGAGAGACGGCCATCTTCAGGTACGGCCGTCTGCTGGCTGCAGTAACATGGGCGCCGATGTGCCCGTGTGACTGAGCCCTAAGGCCAACTTCACACAGACGTATTTGCGCACGCAGTTCGGTTGCGCAAAAATAAAATAGATGTTCTATTTTACTGCATATTTGCGCGCCAAAGGTTCCAATACAAATTAATAGGGGGTTCACAAATGCATGTGCAATACACAAGGAGATGCGTGAATCACTGCGGAATAATAAGAACTCAACTGGAACACATTAAACTAATTAGCCATTTCAATCTTTGTGTGCATCTTTGTTTGCCATACACAAATGAACAGGCTTTGCAAGCTCAAAAAGTGCAGTAAAATACACTGATTTGCACACAAAAAGCATAGTTCATTCAGCAAAAACGCATGTACTTATGTGAAGGTGGCCTAAAAATGTTAAACTTTCGTTAAAAAAAAAAGAACAAAAGAACAAGAAGATAATATAAAAATCCATTATTGTTTTTTTGCGGGGGCTGCTGCATAGCAACAAGTCCTACAGTCAACACACATAGTGTCCTGCCAGTCTGTAGAAGCGCCTGGGCGTTTTATTGGGCTCTGTTCAAATCCATCTTGTGGAATCTGTTCATAATGTAAACCACAATATAGTGCCAGATTGTTAGACGACAGATGTCACCATTGCCCAATGGACCGCCATTCACTAATGATGGGATCTGTTTGTTATCTGTCATTTTGATGGGAGGAATAGTGCTGCATGCGTTCTTCCCTTCAAATCTGGTCTTTGGTGGAGGCTCCAAATGATGTGTTAGGAAATGTATGTCTAAATTTAATCATAGAATGGTAGAGTTGGAAGGGACCTCCAGGGTCATCGGGTCCAACCCCCTGCTCAGTACAGGATTCACTAAATCATCCCAGACAGATATTTGTCCAGCCTCTGTTTCAACACTTCCATTGAAGGAGAACTCACCACCTCCTGTGGTAACTTGTTCCACTCATTGATCACTCTCACTGTCTAATATCTAATTTGTGTCGCCTCCCTTTCACTTTCATCCCATTGTTTCTAGTCTTTCCTTGTGCAAATGCGAAAAGGGCTGATCCCTCTGCACTGTGACAGCCCTTCAGATATTTGTAGACAGCTATTAAGTCTCCTCTCAGCCTTCATTTTTGCAAGCTAAACATTCCCAGATCCTTTCACCGTTCCTCATAGGGACATGCAGACCGCTCACTATCTTGGCAACTTATTTACACCATTTTTAAGGGCAGATACCTAGGAGTGGGTACTGTACCAATGGCAGAGCAATCATTCAACAATTTAAGTTACAATGGGAATCAACTATTAACCATTATTAGACATATCAATTTTAGTGACTTTGCTGATATACAAAGGTTACATGAAACAATCAACGTGCAACATGTACTTTTCCAGTCCACACATCCGTAATGCACAAGGCAAGGCTGCCTGTACACGGCAGAGCCACATTACGAATGCGGTAACCCACAGCAGAATTCGACCATGACAGCAGTCCGTGTGTACATGTCATGTCTGTTCTTCATCTGTAATGCGGATGGACCCACCACCTCGCCGTCTGACATGTGCATGCGCAGTGCAGATTTCTAGCAAATGTTTTTTTTCCCGCATGCTGTGACTAGGCGATGATGCAGAACCCGCAACCTCTTCGCAATGTTAATTGCGGGCAGGCTGCGGGTTGGACAGATTGCATTGAATTCCACACAAAAATGGTGAAGGCTGAAATTTTTTCTTCCCAAGTGGAAATGGCAATTGATTTTTGCTCGTGTGCAGGAAGAATTGATTTCCATGTATTTCCAGCATGCCATGGATGGTATTTGCTGCAGATTCATGGTGCAGATTCCGCAGCAAAAATCCGCCCGTGTGCAGGTGGAATCACTTGTGAAAGTATACACCTCCCTTGGTATTTTTTCTGTTTTGTTGCGCTGCAAGCTGGAATTACAATTGATTTTTTGGGGATTTGTACTATTTGATCTGCATGTTGACCAGTTTGAAGCTGCAAAATATTTTTACTGTGGCACAAACAATAAAGACAAAAAAACAGAACTTTAATGTGGATAAGTATTCGCCTCCTAATCATGTTTGGAACCAACATTTGCTGCAATTAGTGATGCAAATCTCTTGGGATAAATTCTAGGGATGAGCGAGTATACTCGCTAAGGCACTACTCGCTCGAGTAATGTGCCTTAGCCGAGTATCTCCCTGCTCGTCCCGAAAGATTCAGGTGCCGCCGCGGGGTGGGGAGCTGCGGGGGAGAGCAGGGAGGAACGGGGGGGGGGGGGGGGGGGAATCTCTCTCTCCCTCTCTCCCGCCCGCTCTCCCCTGCTCCCCGCCGCGACTCACCTGTCAGCTGCGGCGGCCCCCGAATCTTTAGGGACGAGCAGGGAGATACTCGTCTAAAGCACATTACTCGAGCGAGTAGTGCCTTAGCGAGTATACTCGCTCATCCTTAAATTCCTATTGGCTTAGAACATCTGTACACTGTGATATTTGCCTATTCTTCCAGGCAAAACTGCTTCAACTCCTTCAAGCTAGATGGATCATGTTGGTATACAGCAGTCTTCAAGTGATGCCAGATATTCTCAATTGGAATGAGGTCTAGGCTTTGACTAGGCAATTCCAAGATATTGAAATGTTCGGCTTTAAACCCCTCAGTACAGCCTTAGCAATATATTTAGGGTCATTGTGCTGCTGGAGCTGAACTTACATCCCAGTCTCATATCTCAGACTAAAACAGGTTTTCCTCAAGACTTACCCTGTATTTACTACCACCCATTTTTCCTTCAGTTCTGAACAGTTTTCTGGTCCCTGCAGATGAAAAGTATCCCTACAGCATTATGCTGCCACCACTGCTTTTCACTGTGGGAATAGTATTCTTGGGGGGATGGGAAGTGCTGGGTTTACACCTCCCATAGTATCTCCTGTGATGACCAAAAAGTTCAGTTTTAGTCTCAGCTGACCATAGAACTTTCGTCCATGTGTTTAGGAAGTCTTCCACATGCTGTTTGGTCTTCTCCAATTGTGTTTTACATATATTTTCGATTAAGCAATGACACTCCACATTGTACAACTTATAATAGTGCAATGGGCAAATAAGATACTTCCATCTCTGCTATGGATCTTTGGAGCTCCTTCAGAGTTATTGTTTGTGACTCTGTTGAGTCTCCGATTAATGTCCTCCTTGCCCAAGCTATGAGTTTTGGTGGGTGCCCTTCTCTTATCAAGTTTGTAGTTGAGCCTATTTTTTCTGTTGTTTTATAATGGATTTAATGGTGCTTTGTAGGATATTCATAGTTTGGAATTATTTTATTTTATAACCCAACCATGATCTATATTTCTCCATAACTTTGTCTCTGTCCTGTTTGAGAGAGCTCCTTGGTCTTCATGTTACTTGCTTATTGGTGTTACAGACTCGGGGAGCCTTTCAGAACAGGTGTATTTATACTAACATCATGTGACAGATCATGTGACACTTTGATTGTACATGGGAGACCTTATTCAATGAATATACATGAATTCTAATGTTAATTGGTTGGACGAGACCTTATATAGAGGTTTCACATCAAGAAGGAGGGGGGGATATATATGCACTCACAACTTTTCAGATTTTAATTCACTTTTTTTCACTCCATTTAAATAATTGGGACTATTCTACTAGGTCCATTAGATAAAGTGTAAATTAAAATCAATTTTAATTCCAGCTTGTAATGCAACAAAACAAGAAACACTCCAGGAAGGGGTAAGGAGGGGGGCACTGTAGACAGTTCTTGGTTTGTGTAGCAGATGCACAGTAGCATTCATTATCCTAATGTTTGTCACGGATATCTGTTTGGCACATCAGATGTTCAGATGCAATTTGCCTAACATGTCCACTCCAATAAAAATGAATGGTTGCGCTATGTAAATTGCTTAGGTGCTCTATGTTAATGCCATATTTCATATCACCAATCAATTTAATGAATGCTTCAGCTATATAATATATTCGAAAGCAAATGGTTACTTACTCCAGTACATGATAATTGCGGTAGACACAATTTTCAATGCTTTCAGTATTGATGAAATGTGTTTAATTCGAACAGTTTCATGTACCTTCTGAGGGAATCATAAAAGGGCCGCATTTGGTGACAAATAAATTAGAGTAATGTAGTTGCAATTAGAATGTTTATCCAATGATTCAATATTACATTTCTGCGTTAGATCACTCAGAAGACATTTTCAACTGTAATCGAAATGTTGCTGTGTAGATATTGCTGTTACTTACTTGTTATGGTGCCCCCTACTGTTCTTTTGTTTTTCCCTCAGATTGTACAACTAGTGGGTCCACTGCAAGTGATCACTTATGTTCAGTAGCTCAGCGAGATAACCTAGATCCTCTTGGGCACAGTCAGCAAAGTGATTCCTACTAAGGTATTGCACAGGCTATCAATAAGAATGAGTGCACTGGAAGGGGCTTTTTCTCATCCACACTGAACTCATTAGATAGATATTCTGAAAGGGAATCAAAAGAACACCAGGGGATGAAATAACAAGTATATAACAGCAATATCTAGACATGGAGCATTTAAAAAAATTGTTGAAAGCTGAAAAATTGTTATGTTTTTCTAGAAAGATGAAAAAAGTATTTAAAGAGGTTGCACCAACAAGAGAAGTTATTCCCTATCCACAGGATATGGGATAACCAGCTGATCAGTGGGGTTTCAACATCTGGGACCTCTGCCAATCATGAGAACGGGGAGATGTCGAAGGTTCCTACATGAATGAAGTGATTGTTACACATGAGCCCCACTGCTCTGGAGATAGACAAGTACAAGCGCTCGGCTATCTCTAGTAGTTCCATTGAAATGAATGGAGCCACTCTATTCATTTGAGTACTTGCAGGACCCTTGTTTTTGAGATCGGTGAGAGTCCCAATGGTTGGACCCCTCCGATGAGCTAATTATCCCTTATCTTGTGGATAGGGGATTTGTATTGGTAGGACAACCCATTTAGTTATAGGACAACACCTTGAAAGTAAAGCTCCACTCTTGGATGAACCTTAAAGATGTTGAAAATTGCAAAAGCAGTAGTCCCATTAAGATCTTTCTCTTGTCATGCCAAATACTGGTAGTGGACTGTATATTAGTAACATGTCTTCAAGACAAGCAGAAGAGGTTTGAAATCTTCTGTAGCCCTCATTATCAGAGCACTGTCACTGCTATAGAAAACAGTCACACTAAAAGTGGATGGAGTTCAGATTTATGTGATGGTAGTTTACCCTTGATATATATATATATAACTCATATGGAGTTTTTTGAACCTTGTTGCTAAAGGGTTGCCATTACTATATTTTTAAAAACTCTGTCCATGTGCATATAATTTCATATGGATGTCATAGAGTTGGGTTCTTTGCTTCAGGCCCCTCTACTAACTAGAGCAGAAAATTGATGCAAAGAATATCTCCTGGTCTAGAGGATCCGGTGTGACCAGAGGCGTAACTTGAAGCTTCTGGCCCCAAAGCAAAATATGTAACAGGGCCCCCAATTTTAATGCTGTGTTCAGGGCTCCCTATATGGATAAGAGAGGCTTTATGGGCCCCCCTAAGGCTCCTGGGGCTGGGTGCAACTGCATCCCCTATAGTTACACCCCTGGGTGTGACCATGTATTAATGTGGTGCCTCTCTATTCGAATGAATGCCATGTAATACTACATTTTCTTCAGTGGCTGCTGCAAGAAAAAACTATGCAGCCATAGTTTAAGGTGTTCACCAGCAGGTTTTACAAAAAAAAACAAGACAAACAACAAAAATAAAACATAATACCATATTTTAATAGTCATGTAAGCCTCAGTCATATAACAGTTTTCTTATAAATATATTTCTCCACTCCAATCCATACTAAATGCGGCAGCTAGGCTCATTTTTCTATCCAGCCATTACTCAGATACCTCTGCACTATGCCAGTCACTGCATTGGCTGCCCATACACTACAGAACTCAATTCAAACTCATCACCCTCACCCACAAAGCTCTCCATGGCGCAGCGCCACCATACATCACCTCCCCCCTGTCTGTACACCTCCCAGTCTACATACTCTGATCTGCTGACACACTCAGGCTAAACACCTTTCTTATACAAACCTCACATGCTCGCCTACAGGACTTCATGCCCTTCCCTGCACCAGACTTGCTCCACTCCAATCCATACTTAAAGGGGTTGTCCCGCGCCGAAACGGTTTATTTTTTTTTCAACCCCCCCCCGTTCGGCGCGAGACAACCCCGATGCAGGGGTTAAAAAAGAACACCGGACAGCGCTTACCTGAATCCCCGTGCTCCGGTGACTTCTTACTTACCTGCTGAAGATGGCCGCCGGCATCTTCTCCCTCGGTGGACCGCAGGGCTTCTGTGCGGTCCATTGCCGATTCCAGCCTCCTGATTGGCTGGAATCGGCACGTGACGGGGCGGAGCTACACGGAGCTACACGGAGCCCCATTGAGAACAGGAGAAGACCCGGACTGCGCAAGCGCGTCTAATTTGGCCATTAGACGGCGAAAATTAGACGGCAACCATGGAGACGAGGACGCCAGCAACGGAGCAGGTAAGTGAATAACTTTTAAAACTTCTGTATGGCTCATAATTAATGCACAATGTACATTACAAAGTGCATTAATATGGCCATACAGAAGTGTATAGACCCACTTGCTGCCGCGGGACAACCCCTTTAATGCAGCAGCTAGGCTCATTTCTCTATCCAGCCATTTCTCAGACGCCTCTGTACTATGTCAGTCGTTGCATATCACTGCCCATCCACTGCAGAACTAAATTTAAACCCCTCATCCTCACCCACAAAGCTCTACATGGCCCCGCGCCACAGTACATTGCTTCCCTCCTATCGATACACCACCCAGCCCGCACACTCCGATCTGCTGACACACTCAGACTAAACACCCCTCTAATTCAAACCTCACATGCTCGCCTACAGGACTTCACCAGAGCAGCACCCATCCTCTGGAATGCTCTACCTCAAAGTATCTGGACAATTCCCTATGCACAAAATTTCAGCTGCACCTTAAAAACTCACCTCTTCAGGGAGGCATACAAATCCCCTGACGTAGTCCCCCTGCCCCTCCCTAATTCTCCCCATACCTATCACATACGACCTCTACCCCTGCACCTCCTTACCACCCCCACTCCACTTGCTTTCTAATAACTTATTTCCACATGTCATTCTCGAACTGCCTGTGTTCCCTCATGCCTCATCCCCCCCTGTACCTCCTGTACCACCCCCACCCTGTTTGTTTCAAACTGATTGTATATCTCATTTAATTGTTGTATTGTCTGTGTTCTCTCATGCTTGAAAGCGCTGCTGAATAAGTTGACCCTATACAAATAAAGATTACTATTATTATTATTTCTGTATATTTTAAGTTTCCATAGAACAGTTAATAAAAAGGACTGACTACACCACTAATAATGTCTAAAGACTAGAGCACTGATGAGCTTCATACATGATTTGTCATTATCCATTCTGTAATAACTTTCCAATAACTCTATGTGCCAGTAGACATGGTATGATTGGACATTAGTGGACTGTGACTAGAAGAGAAGTATATTACACTTGTCTGCATTTGTCTACAGCGAGTGCTGCAGAAGGGCAATAAAAATGACAGATGATAATGTTGCGGCAATATACAGGGCCCAGGATTTACTGCAGAGTGTCTCATCATCTACTTTACAATATACTTAAAATTATATATGTCAAGTAACTTATTTCCATGTCAAGTGACTTCATTGGAACATTTCTTAAAAAATTATTTCTTGTTTTCCAACTTTGTGACCTCAAAACACTTATATTTCGGAACTCTTGTAATAGGCAGTTTTTGCATCAAGACCTTGGAAGGGGGAAAGAACTGTATGAGAAATTATTTCATTGTAAATAGCTATATTGTCTGTTTTGTAATTTTATGTGTCTACACCAACAGTCTACACTCCCCACATTCCCTAATCTAACTCTATATTACATTATAATAGAGAATTGGAAAACCTATAATTTAAATACTGTATTCTGTAGACTCTACAGTATTTAAATTATAGGTTTTCTATTATTACAATTTCCAATTCTGTATTATAATGTAGTATATGTGACATTTACAATAAGGGTTCACAGAAAAGTGTATGTATTATACATTACTAAATAACTTTTATTGATAATCATTTAAAAAACCTAATTGAACCCTAAACCATGCCGAACACTAGTTTAAAGATGGAAAAGCGGAGTAACCGTCTCGAAAAGAGCGACCCCACACAGAAACCTAACCCTACCAAACCCTGCCTTTCCCTTAATAAAAAGAGAAGGGGTAAAAAAAGGGGGAGGTATTTAATATCTATGGTCAGGAAAAAAAAGATCTGATCCAAAAATGGATGTTGGGCAAAAGCAAAAAAATATAATTTTGGTTGTTATGTAACTAGTGTGTTCAACGAGCAAAATGTCACACAAGGATAGAATTTTTTTTTACAAAATATGAGATGGATACCCATGACAACAACTTATACGAATGAGAGGCTTATTCCTCCTACCTACGCATTTCACCCCTACATTCAAAGGGCTTATCAGGGACGACTAATCAACAATATTGGTCAATATTGCTGTGAATAACCAAATCTTCTATATTTCCAAATGTGGATCACATCTCAAATTCTAAAGGCTCCCATTTTATATTCTCAACTAACATTTCTCATCCTAAGGGTGCATTCACACGAACGTATATCGGCTCGGTTTTCACGCCGAGCTGATATACGTTGTCCTCGGGTGCAGAGGGGGGAGGATGAAGAGCCAGGGCCAGGAACTGAGGCTCCCGCCCCCTCTCTGCCTCCTCTCCGCCCCTCTGCACTATTTGCAATGAGGAGAGGCGGGACGCGGGCGGGGCCAATTCCCGGACTTTAGCCCCACCCCCGTCCCGCCTCCTCTCATTGCAAATAGTGCAGAGGGGCGGAGAGGAGGCAGACCGAGCCGATATACGTTCGTGTGAATGCACCCTAAAGGGGAAAAGAAGATTTTCCTACTCCACCACTATCTATTAGTACTTTAAGTGTACTACAGTAATATAGGGTACTAAGATGTACAGTAATATAGGGTACTAAGATACCCTAAAAGCGCAGGTTGCTGAATTATTTCTGCAGTAACTGCATGTCAAAGCTCACTTTTCTACATTCGTTATAATTACAGCCACTGTTTATACATTTGCAACAAAATGATCAGCAGTCAAGGAAATTATGCTTAATGTGCGTCTTTCGGGAGAGAGCAAACTAGAAACGGTAGTTAATTCAAGGACGATCCTCAGCTGCAAGGAAACTATTTGTCTTTGCAGGTTAAGATTATACCTTGTGGAGGTAAAGTAGTGATTTTCGATATTACATATGCTAATCATTTTGATATATATATAATACCCTTATATCTCTCCAGCTTGGAGCCACTTTGTTGCCAAGTAGCCATCTGCATTTGGGTTGGAGAATGCTGGTTTTGGACAGTTTACATCAGCCATCTGTCAGCCTCCTCATTTCATTTTAGAGATGACCTTCTCTATACTGAAATGGCAAAGGAGGAACAACTAATTGTAAAGATAAATTGCACTCTTCATATAATCTGCTCCCTTGCATTATTTTATGACTATCTTTTACTACTTTTTTATATACATTAGAGATTTTGCAATTTGATCAAATAAAGGTTCTTTGTTGTAAAAAGAATTAAATGTTTCCACTTGCATCTGGGCAAAGTTCAACCTGAAACAGAGTTCTACTGGTTTGATTCACTCAACACTGTTCATTTGACTTGTTTGTTACTCTCTCTGTTGTTAAGTGTTGTGGATTTAGTTGGCGCTATATAAATGCAGATTATTATAATGCTCCTATGGTAACTAGCTGCATTCAAATCTTACTACATTTGGATTTCTTTGGCTTCTATGAAATGTTGACTATCACCAATTCCACCACTGGTCCACTGGGTGATGCCGTTATTTGGCTGCATTCATAAGTGACTACTGCAGCTAATAAATAGTTAATAGTACAAGGCAGGTACCTACAGTATGTGTATTATATAAACCCTTTTTGGATGCTGCATCCTCTGCTCCACTACAAATATGTCATTCGTTCCTTGTACTAGTTCATACAAACATGGTAAAGTACATGGTTATATCCATAGCAACAAATATTTTATCAAATGTCTCTGGAGCTACAGAGGGAATGAGGTGTCGGATGTTTACACCATGGCTTAGAGCTTAGGAACTCTTTTGAGGTTTGGAAAGATAGTTTTTAAACAGGCAGCTGTTAGAATGAATTCTTCGGATTGAACTATTTTGTTGCGCTGCAGGGTATTTAAGACCTTCAGAAACTGGCCAGATCATTTTGAGGCAGCACTGAGTGCGATTCATGGAGGAACTTCTCCTTGTGCAGTAATTTTACCATCTGTTTTATGACACAAGAAGAATTTGCTTTTTAAGTCATTTTCGTTTTAATTCTCTCTAGATATTTGAATGTTCCAGTGTTTTCTTCTCTACGCTGAGATGTGAGAATTAAACATCTGGGACATGTTTGATAGCACAGCATTTAGTATTGCAGCCTACTATTTAATATCCTAAAAACTAATAAATCTTCCTTCACTTCTCTTCTCTTCATTCTTTTCCTAGGCATATTTTGCTACTGATAAGTTCAATGTCAATTTCCACAAAATATCCAACTAATGAAGTATTTAGTCACTAATGCCACAGCCATCCCACAATCTACATGTCAATAGAGGTTTCCATAATTCCTTGTGCTTCAAGCAGTTACCTACTATGTACATGTAAAAATGGACTACCTACAAAGTTATAGGAAGCAAAGTTTATGAATGTAGAACATTGGATTTTATTAGCAACATTTTTCTAGAATACACCCTATAAGATGTCTTAATAGACAGGGCCAGTGGAGGCATCTTCACCCATGAAACCACTTCCTGGCTTGTTAATCAAGGAGGAAGAGGTAAAAAAATAGCACATTTACTGGAAAATTACTTTTTTTTTTACAACTAAAAAAACTTTATTGATCTTTTTTTTTTTACTTTACATTCAAGTCCCCCTGGGGGACTACAATATGTGATGCTTTGATCACTCCTGCAGTATGACGTAATGCTACAGCATTACGTCATACTGCAATTTCACAGGCAGCCTACAAGCCACTCCACGGCTGCCATGACACCTGCACGGCTCCCCCGATCTCACCGCGCGCGGGGGGGGGGGGGGGCGTGCGGGACCCCTGAACATCATTCGGGGGATTTAAGGGGTCAATAGCCGCGATCGGCCAAATGGCTAATCGCGGCTATTGCTCGCCGGTGTCAGTTGTAATAAACAGCTGACGCCCGCGCTGTATGAAGAGAGGTCGCCCCGTGACCTCTCTTCAGACATACCCCGCGGCTCCAGGGCGTAAATGTACATCCTGGAGTGCGAGGGGATTAATACAGTAGACTCTTAGGGCTCTTTCACAAGGGGTGCTGCGATTTTTGGCCACCCGAGTCGCAGCTGCATCTCCCATTTTCTCACCCATACAGACAGCTGGGTGCAGAGTATATATGCCACAGCCTAGAATACCATCAGCCAGGGGAAGACTCTTGTCAGCTGACGGCAAAGGGAGTGGGTGGGAGCTTAGCAGAGCTAGTGTTCTAAACTTCCTCCCCCTCTCCAACCCTTGCCGGCTGCTGGCAAGGGGAGGGGGCAGGAGCTCAACAGAGATAGTTGTACTAAACTCCCTCCCATCCCAATACTTCAGAAGGACAATGGCCATGATAAAACGCTCAACTGAAACTAGCCTCAAAGACAGATCCCTATACCAGTCTTCATTGTCTCAAAATGATTAATAAATAGATTAAAAACAACATGGGCTAATATACAGGGTGTCCCAAAAAAAACACACTTCCACTGACTATAAAGTCAATATTTATTAACATATATACATGTACTACACTGCTAACTGTAGTTAACTTTTAAAGTATGCTATTTACAACTATTGTTTATCTTGATCTTCTATCCCAATAACAATCCATAACTTATTACTATGCAATTGGCCTATTCCATATATAAAGTGACAGTTGTATCAACTTGATGCAAATGTTGATTGTTATATTTCTAGACTGTAATTAGCTTGTTTACTACAGTAGACTCGTGGGCTGCATTCCCACGAACGTATATCGGCTCGGTTTTCACGCCGAGCTGATATACGTCCTCCCCATCTGCAGGGGGGGAGGATGGAAGAGTCAGGAGCAGGAACTGAGCTCCCGCACCCTCTCTGCCTCCTCTCCGCCCCTCTGCACTATTTGCAATGGGGAGAGGCGGGACGGGGCGGGGCTAATTATTGTAACTTAGCCCCGCCCTGTCCCGCCTCCTTTCATTGCAAACAGTGCAGAGGGGCGGAGAGGAGGAAGAGAGGGGGCGGGAGCTCAGTTCCTGCTCCTGGCTCTTCCATCACGCCGTCAAAATGAGAAATCGGTGACCTATCTTTTGCCAAAAAAATGCTGAAAGCTCCCATAGACTCCTATGGGAGCTGAAAAAAAAGGAGGGAGTTTACCTGTGTCCAACGCTTGGTAAAGAAAATAGCTGCCACTATTAAAGCTATTGGAGCTATTAGATGTCATTCGGAAGACTTCTGCCAGTTGAGGAGTTTCCACACTGCTGTGTATTTTTCCCGCAATACGCCTGTATGAACGGACGAGAAAACGCTAATTAAGCTCAGGACTCGAACGCAGCTATTCTTCATTGATACGATTTTTGTCAGGGATGCAGCTCGTGTGAAAGAGACTTTACTCTAGTCAGCAGCAAAGACTGACTTTTAGTTTAATTCACAAGGCGATTAATCAATTGCACTTTGAATGATTATAAAGTCCGTGTTTCTTAACATATATACTTGTACTGCACTGCTAACTATAGTTAATTTTGAATGTATGCTATTTACAGCCAGCTTTTATCTTGATCTTCTAGCTCAATAACTATCCACCCAACGTATTACTATGCAATTGGCCTATTCCAGATTTACAGTGACAGTTGTACCAACTGTGCAACAGTTTGATACAATTGTATCAAATTGTTTAAACAGGATGCATAAATAAAACTTGCAACAGAATCCAGGATAACAGTTTCATACAAGATATGGAGGATTTCATGAAAATGCCAGTGAAATCTTGCTGTATCTTTTTGTTTGGAGTCTTTATCCATGTGAAGCAATTTATCATTTATCCATTTGCTATCCTTTCACTTATATATCTAAGCATTATTGTCAGATGTACAGGCTCCTACCGATTCCAGAAAGCACTTAAGAGTATGGGGATTATATATCACAAGTGTTATTTCATTGCTCTGCAAAACTGTCATAGGTAAATTGATATACCGACTCCAAAGTGCTCAACATTTGTATGAAAACTACTAAATGGGTCCCAAAATATGGCTACCAAGGCAGATGGAATAAGTACCCTGTGACACAATGTTTAAAGCACTCCACTGCGTTGTTCTAGGGGGGACATATTTTTATCACTAATTTACGCAGGAGATTTGGGGTATTTAAATATTTATTGCTTCCTACTTTTTGATTAAACCTTTGATGTTTAAGCGAGGTTCCTCCTGAAACTAAGCAGACAATTTAATAGAATTGCTACTAACACAGCAAAAATGTGTATTCTTTCACGTTGATTTATTTCTCCTATTCAGATCTTATTATTCCAATGTAACTCATTTATTACAGTCTGCAGCCCCATCCATAAATATTAATTCCCTAGCAGTTATTTATTAAATTGTTTTCATGTTCATTCACATTAATTAATATTAATTTGTCTTAATTCATGAATATTCAGTCTCATCAAGCTAAATGGCTACCCAGAGCTGTCGGCTTTCTCTTCATCCAGTTTTTTTTTGTATGTATTTAGTTTTTATTAATGTTTTGTTTACCAACAGTATAAAATAGAGATTTACCTGCATTTGCACCCTGTAATATTAAAGACCCGTGCAGGAGAATGCCTTGCATGAAATTTACACTTGAAGTCCGCTTCACACAAACTTATGCGTATTTGCATGCAAATGAGCGTGGTGTATTTGCAGAACAAACAAAAAAAATGCACACCAGTACTCCCAGCCATTTAAATAACTAATTAGTTAAATTAGTTCAAGAGGTGTTCTTTTCCTGCACAATTGAGCAGTGTATGATGCATCTCCTAGCATATTGTGCGCATTTGCGCATCCCCATTGACTTCTATGGGGAGGTTTGGTGCACAAATGTGCAGAAAAATAAAGCATGCTGGGTGTTTTTTGTGCAATCGAAATGCACAGGAAAATTTGCGCATCTGAATAAACCCATTGAAATCAAGGAGCTCTATTGACTGCGTATTGCACGCACAATGCACATGCAATTATGGCTATTTGAAGGCAGCCTGGGACTGGCAACACATTGAGGTTGTAATTAAAGGGGTTGTCCCGCGCCGAAACGGGTTTTTTTTTTTTTCAACCCCCCCCCGGTCGGCGCGAGACAACCCCGATGCAGGGAGGTAAAGAAAGCTTACCGGAGCGCTTACCTTAATCCCCGCGCTCCGGTGACTTCAATACTTACCGCTGAAGATGGCCGCCGGGATCCTCTGTCTCCGTGGACCGCAGCTCTTCTGTGCGGTCCATTGCCGATTCCAGCCTCCTGATTGGCTGGAATCGGCACGTGACGGGGCGGAGCTACACGGAGCCTGCATTCTGCACGAGCGGCTCCATAGAAGACTGCAGAAGACCCGGACTGCGCAAGCGCGGCTAATTTGGCCATCGGAGGGCGAAAATTAGTCGGCTCCATGGGAACGAGGACGCTAGCAACGGAGCAGGTAAGTAAAAAACTTCTTATAACTTCTGTATGGCTCATAATTAATGCACAATGTACATTACAAAGTGCATTAATATGGCCATACAGAAGTGTATAGACCCACTTGCTGCCGCGGGACAACCCCTTTAAGTGCAATGTATTCAGTTAATACACATTTTTTTATTAATGTAACTGGAAAGTAATTGTTAGGACACGCAAATAACTAAACATGGGTTGTTGGTGATAGATATGTATAAATTGATTAAACTTGTTTATTTTGCACTTGTTTAGAATGTGCATTAAAGGTCTTGTGCTAAGATGGTATTCCCTATTCATCTGCCTGAGGGCTCTTTCCCACAAGTATTTTCACGGTCGGCCGATATACTCTGATGCATGAGATTGGATTGCAATGCATTAGATCACATGGCCATATTCCCGCGATGTAAAAGCGCTCTGCTGGCCAATATAACGCCGGACGTTTTTACGTTGGGCCCAAAAGAAAGTCCTGGAACTATCTTTTGGGCTGGAATATGTCGACCTCTGCTTGGACTCCTATGGGAGCCAATGACAGCGGCCGGAGAAAGGAGGTGGGGGGAGTTTAGCAGCGTGATTCCAATGGGAGGGGGGGAGCTAATCTCCCACCCCCTCCCTGCCCCTTGTCCGCAGCCAGCAATGAGAGGAGGTGGGACAGGGTGGAGCGAAGCCCCACCCCCTCCCATTGGAATCAGCCAGGAGGAGGGAAGGCTCAACTGCATGGCAGCCTTGGCGTAAATGCGCCGGGACCCATACCGTGTGAACAGGTGCACAAAGGTTAGATTTGTGCGCCTGTTCATGAGCTTTTGCGCACCAGATGGTCGCGTATATCGCCCGACTGTGAAAACGGTGGCCGATATACGCTCATGGGAATGAAGCCGTAGGGCTCCTTCCCACGAGCGCAGAAGTTTTTACTGTCTGGGCGCTTTTACGCCATGGGAATATGCCTGCGTGATCTGATGCATTGGAATCCAATGCATCAGATGGGGGCATATATTGGCTGGCTGTGAAAATGGCGTCCGAAATACGCTCATGTGAATAAGCTCTTATTAGGCATACAGCAAGGTTTTCTATTTGGAACCCCCTTCAATGTCCCAGAGCAGAGAGCTTCTCAATCCTGATCTTCTACTGTCTAGTTATTACAGAATGGCCATTCATGGGGAAAAAAGATTATATCATTCTAGCCCTGGCAAAATCATCTGTTTACTGGGGGTGCCCAGAGCAAAACTTGTGGGGACCAGCTGATTACCCTGACCCCTACATTCTGAAAAGGGTTGTGCATCTTGACACAGCCCCTGTAAGGCTTTCTTTTAGAGGAAAATCGGAATTTAGCACTGTAAGATAGTATGAATTTAATGGGATATTCTCTTACTCATTGTTGAGAATAGCTGCGGTCCTCAGAGTTTTTCCCGGCATTGTGCCAGTCCTGTTCACCCACAGTGCAGGGATTGTAACTCACTCATGCACTTAAATGGAGCTCTGCTGTAGTTCCCTGCACAATAGACTCCTGTTGAGCCTCAGAAAACACAAAAGTAGAGCAGGGTTTTATTTTCCCCCAACTAATGTTTGCACACAAACGCAGAATGTGAGGGAACCCATTAAAATCAATGCGTTCTATTGTCTGCGTGTTTTTGTGCACAAAAATGCGCACAAGATCACTCCTGTTAAGGAGCCCTAAAACCAGCAGCATAGGTCAAAAGATCGGATATGTATACAGTAGCAGATATGGCTAAGTGAAGCGCTTGGAATTACCTGATTTCTGCATTAATTACTAATTATATATTGTCTGATTGTTATAGACAAACACAATGTAATTAAACTAATAACAGAAGGAGTTGCACCATTCATCCATGTCTTTGATTGAGCACAATGACTAAGCATCCAGAGTGCATGGAGGAAAATGTGAACCCTTGAATTTAACCCTTTCCAATCCACTGCCTGACGTCTTTAGACATTCTGATTGAAGGCTGTAGAACTCCGATGTCGGAAGACGTCCGTCAGGGTATTCTCACTGTATATTACTAGCCGGTCTGTTGTTGGGGGCCTCTCCAGCATGTCCCATACCGCAGCACTGGATCTAGCCAGTAGACTGCACCATTGTATAATGGCAGAAAGAGAAAGCCCCCTAGGAAACCTTGAATCCAAAATTAGATTGCAAAGGGTTAATAACCAGTAGATCCCCTATTAACAAAAATGACTTCCACCAAACATTTTCTGCAGCTGCAAATAAGATTTGCAAAACACTGAGAAGGAATTATGGACCATTTCTTGGAGCAAATGTGTTTCAGCTCATCGGTATTTCTAGAATGCCTTGTGTACACAGCCCTCTTCAACTCGTGCCACAGCATCTCCAGAGGGTTAAAGACTCTGACTTCACCATTTCAAAAAACTAAACTTTTTTTCTTAACTTTTCTTTAATTGATTTACCATAATTGTGTAAAAATGGTGATATTCACCTCAAATTCCTTATAATCGGCACAATGCTCCTTTTATGATTCTTGATGCAATTTTTATACTGTTGCAGGGTATGATACACACCTTTTTGCATACAATATATACATACAGTTGAATTGTGTTTTTAGAACATTAATGAACTTTGAAAACATTCTACTTTATATTTCTACTCCTCTTAGGCCTTAGTCAGACGGGCGTTTTTTCGCGCGATTTGCGCATGCGCATGCGTCCGGCGATTTTTTAAAACCATTGCTTTGCAATGGTATCGGACACATGAGCGCTTTTTATGCACTTGTCCGATAAATTATAGAACAGAAATTGCAGATCGCACCTATCTGCGATCTGCGATTCCTGTTCTCTTCTCTATATGCGCTCAATGGGGCCGGCGGCAGCAGCGCCGACCCCATTGAGAACATATAGAAGACAAATCAGAAGAACGATGTTTGCCCATTGAATTCAATGGAGCCGGCAATACAGCCGGCTCCATTGAAAGCAATGGGCTGCCGGACAGCGCTGGATGAATTGTCGGGAAGGGCTTAAATATATAAGCCCTTCCCTGCAATTCATTCAGAAATGTGTTAAAATAAAAAAAATATATATACTCACCTTGTCCCAGCAGCCGGAGTACAGCGCGGCCGGCCTGCAGTGGGTGTGAAGGGGGTGTGACTCAAAGCTGCCCCTGGTTGGCTCAGCCTGAGCCAATCAGAGGCAGGTCTGACTCACACCCCCTTCACACCCACTGCAGGCCGGCCGCGCGGAACTCCGGCTGCCGGGACAAGGGGAGTATATATATTTTTTTTATTTTAACACTTTTCTGGATGAATTGCAGGGAAGGGCTTATATATTTAAGCCCTTCCCGACAATTCATCCCACACTCGCCCGCAGCGCATTGCTTTCAATGAAGCCGGCTGTATTGCCGGCTCCATTGAATGCAATGCGCTGGACAGCTCCGGCCCGTTTCTAATGAAACGCGGCTAGGAGCAGATTTTCGGGCGATTTTCGGGCACCGGTCACGTGATTTGCGGACGCGCATCCGTCATGCGATCCGCAAATCGCGCGAAAAAACGCCCGTCTGACTAAGGCCTCAGTGATCGGGTCACTTTCACAAAGTAGGCTGATTGTTATACTTTTGAGGAAGAAAAATTAAAATTAGCTCCAAAGTGCGGACGATTATCAGATTTTGACTATCAAAAACTTGGCAGATACAGTAAATTCTATTGAATCATCATGGAATTCATATTAGTTGGATGTTCACTGGTGTATTAATAATGAAATTCATCCAGCCAGAATTTGTTTCAAGGGCATAAGCAATGTCTTGTGATAAATCATTTAATATTACACAGAAAATATGTAGTGTATACCAGCTTTCCCATCCTGTATATCCCAAGGTCATTCCAACCTGGAAACATATGCAGCCAGATAACCTTGGCTGGTGAGTTATATCTTCAAGAAAAATGTATTTATTAAAGATGCAGTCGTTTCTGAAGAGACTTGCAAAACACTATAATTAAATCATGCAAATATGTTAACTGGTAAATAAACTATATCAATTGCTGAAAGTTTGGTTTAATAAAGTTTTTACTCTTCTTGGTATCCTATTTACCGTCTTATCTTATGTGAGAACAAATTGTACATTATGGCTGTAATTATAAGAAGAGAAAATTTATATTGACACACTGTACATATCTGAATATATTTCAGCTGTATCCGGAGTGGATAGCAAATATGAATTGCTAGGGCAGGAATATTAGACCCTGGGGGGGTGCTGTAGCCAGAGGTTTTACGTCCAGATACAGGAATATTACCAGGAGGAGAAGCTGAGCTCCTGAGACACATAGAGAAAGTTTGTTCATTGTTTATGCTTATTATACCTTTAACATTAAAATCTTTGCAGCACACGTACAGGGGGTGGACAAAAATATGGAAACACTGTAAAAAATGCATGCCTTAAAATTGGTCACTAGATGGCTTATTGAAATAAGATTTATAATCCCATGTAACATAAGTAGAGGTAATATGACACAGGTGTTGCTGGGCAGAAGTGAATATCTGCCTGTGCAACAAGGTCCCATTGGTCAGGGGTTTGAGACACTCAACTGCTGTTACTAGCTGGCTTCCAAAACCACCCAGAGCAGGGCAAGAGGTAAAGTAAAAACAAATTTAGCAGGAAAGTTCTCAGCCAAGCAGGGGTCAAAGGGGCAGCCCAGTGCTAATGGTTAAAATCCCTTGCATTTCATATAGTGTTTCCGTATTTTTGGCCACCCCTGTACATATATGAGAATTACAGTATGGGATCAAAAGCATGTAGTCAAAATGTAAACACTAACAATTGTATGAAAATCAAAGATAATTTCTTGATCTACAGGGTAACAGACCAATGTTTTCCACTCTTTGTTGTTTTGACATTATTATGATATTTATGACATCACCATAATTATGCAATTTAAACCCTTCTACTGATTAGTAAGAGAGTTTCTTGTTTATTTTAGAAAATGCAGTCAGTAGAGATGAGCAAGCATACTCGCTAAGGGCAATTACTTGATCGAGCATTGCCCTTAGCGAGTACCTGCCCGCTGGGAAGAAAGGATTCGGCTGCCGGGTGGGGAGCTGCAGGGGAGAGCGGGGAGGAATGGAGGGGAGATCTCTCTCTCCCTCTCTCCCCCCCGCTCGCCCCTGCTCACTGCCGCAACTCACTTGCCACTCGCGCCGGCAGCCGAACCTTTTCTTCCATTTCTCGCTCGAGCAATTGTCCTTAGCGAGTATGCCCACTCATCTCTAGCAGTCAGCATTCTGATTGGTTGTTGTAAAGAACAAGGATACTGTTTCTGAAATGCAATCTTTATACGTGAGATCAAATGTGCTTGTAACTTACAAAGACCTGTCACTATCTTTTTACACCCCTCTCTAAGGGCAGCACAAGGTAGTTCCCATCACACAGATTACAGCGATATGTCTGCTGTGTGGTTCTGTGCAGTAGTTTTGGAGAAACTTGCATTTTATCAGTAGCAGCACAGGCATAGAGGACTACTTAAAGTAGTCCTGGATATTCATGAGCTGCAAGCTAGCTACACCTACCCCGCCCTCCTGCCACTAATTGACTGCTATCTGCTTATTAAAGGGGTTGTCCCGAGGCAGCAAGTGGGTCTATGCACTTCTGTATGGCCATATTAATGCACTTTGTAATGTACATCGTGCATTAATTATGAGCCATACAGAAGTTATAAAAAGTTTTATACTTACCTGCTCCGTTGCTGGCGTCCTCGTCTCCATGGTGCCGACTAATTTTCGCCCTCCGATGGCCAAATTAGCCGCGCTTGCGCAGTCCGGGTCTTCTCCTCTTCTCTATGGGGCTCCGTGTAGCTCCGTGTAGCTCCGCCCCGTCACGTGCCGATTCCAGCCAATCAGGAGGCTGGAATCGGCAATGGACCGCACAGAAGCCCTGCGGTCCATGAAGACAGAGGATCCCGGCGGCCATCTTCAGCAGGTGAGTATGAAGACGCCGGACCGCCGGGATTCAGGTAAGCGCTGTGCGGGTGGTTTTTTTAACCCCTGCATCGGGGTTGTCTCGCGCCGAACGGGGGGGGGGGTTTAAAAAAAAAAATAACCCGTTTCGGCGCGGGACATCTCCTTTAATGTGCATAGAGAGAGAGCTGCCAATCACATGGAGGGTGGGGTGGGGTGGGTGTGACTAGCCGACAGCTGTGTCTGGTTGCTACTAATAAAATGTAAGTTTCTCCCAAACTACTAGACAGATACATATAGCAGACTTATCACTGTAATCAGCATGAAAGGCATTGCCTTATAAAGCTCTCTAGTAGCTTAGAAGGTTGCGCCTCCATACCAGTTTTTTCTCACATCCTTTTCGCTCCTTCAGTATAATGCAGGGTTATAGCTGCTATGAAGGTTTCCTATTTGCTATCAATCATACTTTGCTACAGAGAGTTGAACTAGACAATGAGTACCTGAAGACGTTGTTCTTCTATCCATAACCTGCATGCTTCTTATAAATGTTGCAGACAGTCTCAAGAACAAATAAAATGATGGTTTCTAGGAAGCTCCTGCTATAAAATGAAACTTTTTGTGCACTTAGTATTTCTAACAACATGTCTCAAAGCAGACATGATGGTACTTCTGTAGGGTACATAGCTAAGGAGAACAAAGACATAGCTACTAGCATCACTCTCAAGCTTCTGTAACTGTGAAGGATTGTCCAAAGGAATGTACATTTTGGATCTGCTTGTGATGCCTGCTGATTCTGATGTTAAGCTACATACACCAGGGTCTCCTCAAAGGGGTATTCCAGTTATTGAACATTTTCACCCATCTAGTGGATGGGTAAAAGTTGATAGATCGATGGAGCCTCTGCAGCGAGCTGAAGTGGGCAGAAATAACTCGGATGGGTTTTCTAACTCAGGCTTAGTCATGGTGGTGGCTACTCTGTGTAAAGTAATGGCTGCATAGTAAATAGATTAGATAAGGATTGCTGATGTTAGCAATTGGTAATAGTACAACGTGACGCCAGTGCCTCTGAGTATTGTGTAATGGTGAAATAAAGAGTCCAGATCGAAGAGCTTTGTAAAACCGGAGGCACACAGTTTTTACTGACTTAATGTATTACACAAAAACGCAAACAATAAAACGCATTGATTTTAATGGATTCCCTCACATTCTGCATTTTTATGTGCAAATATTAATTGGGGAAAAATACCCAGGATGCTCTATTTTTGAGTGCTCTGAGGCTCAACAGGAATCCGTTGTGTAGGGAACTACAGAGAATAGCATTCACTTGGCAATCTCAGAAAGCAGTAGTAATCTTCAACAGTACTTTGTAAAGTGATGTAACAACAGTTTTTAATTCCTTAACTCTCTCTCTCTTTAGATAGATGAGACTGCCAGATTAAGTTGTCTAGTTGTTGCGTTGACTGATTATTTGTGCAGGAATGGAGAAACTAGTGTAGGCTTGCCGGAAGGCACACTGACAGTTTGCTGCACAGTGACTGGTTAAACTCACAATTAAATTGACTACTCTTCCCGTCCAGCTTCCACGGGGTCTGTCCTAGATCTGGTTCCTTCCAGCAGGGTTGAAAGAGAATCTGCTCTCCCTTAGGTGCTGTTGGCTCCCGTCCTTCTCTGACTCCCGACTTTCCTCTTTCCTGCCTCTGCTCTGTCTTTCTGAGCTCCTCACGCATACCTGTTCTCTCTGACCTCTCATGCTACTCTCCCCTTCCTGCTGACTAACTTCCTCCACCATACCCTGGCTTTTCGTGGCCTTAGCACAACTCTTCCCACTCCACCAATCAGAAAATTACATGCCAACAGCCAATGAGAATTGAACGGTTTCTGACAGACTAGCTTTAACCCATTGTAAAGGAGAAACAGGGTTTTCTTCCCTGAAGAGTGCCTCCTACATCCTCCAAGGGCTCATAGTGAGGTCCCTAGGACTTAGTAAACCTTTTGACTACCCTGTAGGGTCCTCCGTGCCACTACAACCCTACCACTGGGATTCTCACTGATGCTGAGATTGGGGCCCCTTTTCCCCAGTCATTATCACTTCCTGGTTGCTTCTCCCACATAATCAAATATAAGACAGGTCATACTTGCATAGTGCCACTCCATTAATTTTCAATAGGTCTGCCAGAAATAGCTGAGTACACAACACTCTGCTTTTATTTCAACAACCCCATTGAAGCAAATGGAGTAGTGATTACATTCCCAAATTATACCTCATTCCCAAATTATACCTCAATGAGTATCCAGCAGCGCAGGTCCCATTGAAAACATAGGGCGAAGATTGCGCTCCTCTGCCACAGCTGTGACAGCTGTGGCAGAGGAGCATGATCTGTGACAGCTGTGGAAGAGGATTCCTTCATCACTGTGCAGGTCCTCTTGTCATTGAACA
Organism: Eleutherodactylus coqui; assembly: GCF_035609145.1. NCBI lineage: Eukaryota > Metazoa > Chordata > Amphibia > Anura > Eleutherodactylidae > Eleutherodactylus > Eleutherodactylus coqui. Next base: position 81,058,390 of record NC_089839.1, read on the forward strand.
CTGTGACAGCACAGTGGAGTAAGTCTGAGCGGTGCTTGTGAGCTGTATCTACGTGCCCTCCCTAAGGCTTTGGTCAGACGAGTTTTTTCCCACACACGAATAGGCGCGCAAAAAGATTGTGTCTATTACAGCCAATGCTTTCTTATGAAAGTGTTCACATGTATGTTTTTTAGAAGCACAAAATACTCGCACCTGCAAAAGATAGGACATGCTAGTGCAACTTGCATCTAAAGTCTGTGGTACATGCAAAGACAGAACCTGTCCTATCTTTGGAGCGTGCTTTCCATAGACTCCTATGGGAGCTGGAAAAAACACACACCATGCACCTCCGATCGTGTGAACGGGGTTATTTTAAATAGCTGGAATTCATGCAATCACGCAATTTTTTTCTACATGCGAGAGGCAATCTTTTTGCATGCCTATTCGAGCGGGAAAAAACACTCGTCTGATCGAGACCTAATAAAAAAATTTTTATGATAAGGGGTAGTTTTACTGTTTTTTATGTAGAACGGGCAGGTGGTGCAAAAAATGTTGGGAGATCTAGTGGTTGGTGTGGGTGAATAAGAATAATATGTGTTTGCTTTTTAACTGTCATGGCAGCTTGGGGTGCTTGGAGTAGGTGTTAAATTAGTGGGGAGGATTCATATTGGCTAGGGTCTATCCTTATCATGTATTGATCACACCGGTGTGCCGCTTGTTGTAAGACACAGCTTTGATAACTGAATTGTAATGAGCGGTGCACTCCATCACATGCCCAGTTTAATCACTTGAAAGAAAGAGTGAAAATTCCCGTTGGGATACTGGCAGCAAATGTTGTCTACATTTGTATACGTAGGTAAGAATACAATTTTACATAGTTTTAATTAGTTTGGAAAGATACATAGAGACATCCTGATTTCCTCGTAGTCTATAAGCAGATAGAATGCCTGTTTTATGATACTTGTCATATAGGGTACTTCAAAGCACCTCCACTAAATCTCCTCTAAACAAATGGTACAAGTGCTCCTGCCAGGAACATGCACATTTTCATATCTTGCAAGTGCAGCTTCACTTTTCATCTCTGGTCGATTACACTAGAAAGTCATTACAATCTCTGCAGGAATCCTTTACGATAATCCCTTTGGCACTCCCGTTGCTTCAATCATAAAACTCACACACTGGATTAACTGTGGACAAGAAAACTTTAATATATATATATATATATATATATGTTTATGTATAAATACAATTTTTTCTAATGCCTAGTGTCTTTAAAGGCCGACCACACTGACCTTTATTGGCATGTGAGCACTGGTTGTATGTTGTGGAAGGTGGGGAACATATGGGATGTAATGTGCATGAATACAGTGATGTACAGGAGAACTGTATATGTTACATGAACTCTAGACACGCAATTACATATAGTAGTCTCATCCCATGAAAGTCAGTGGGGATTACAGATGTAGAACTTCCCATTGATATCACATTTCATAGAGGGAGAGGGACCGGACTGGTATAGAATGGCACCAAGGTAATTGGGTCTCATTGTGAAAGATTTAAGAAAGTTTATTGCTTAGAAAAAGTACAAAACAATTAAAGAGAAGGCATAAATAATAAAAAGTTAACAATACATGGCCCCGGAGATTCTTGCCAAGAGTTAGTGATAGAATCTGTCCCTTAGCCATGGTGGTGGCTTAAAAGGAGGGATTCAGGCAAACTGACAACAAGATCCATCTTACATATTGATTGGCCTATTACTGACCCGTAATTGATGAGGTCATATAAAGGGTTCACTAATCTCGAAACCACACATTACGTATGCTGATATTCACCTTTATATATTCTTTAAAAAAGAGACAATTTACTGATATACAGCTATATAACCTACTAGAGACAGTGCCAGAAAGCAATGAGCGCAATATGACATTGGAGACCTGTCATTCATGGTGATGTCCCACCCAACAATCCTATGACCCCATCATCAGATAGCTCAGTTCTTCCTGCAGATATTGCCATGTTTCATAGAAGAAGCATATGATAATGCAGTTTATTTTTTCTTACTATAACACAGTTTATAGAACAAAATGATGGATAATGAAAACCTCCTTTAAAACAAAACTACTCAATAAAACAGGAGTACATTTATTAAAAGCAAAGTTTGTTTAGAAGTGTCAACCAAATATACAACTACTCTTTTCTTGTTCTTTTAAAGCATCTTTGCTGTTTTATGCTTCAGGTTTTTTTTTTAGAAATGGCAGTTCTGTGCTCATGACTATTTACATTACTAGCAACTACTTTAGGATTTTAAAGTATATTCATAACAGTCAAGCAGTATCTTACATGCAGGAGGTGAACAAAAATATGGAAACACTATGCATGAGATGTTAATCATTAGCACTGAGCTCCCCTTTTGACCCCTGCCTGGCTGACAGCTTTCCCACCAAATTTGTGTTTACTTCACTTCTTGCCCTGCTCTGGGTGGTTTTGGTAGCCAGCTGGAAACAGAGGTGAGTGGCTCAAACCCCTGACCAATGGGACCTTGTTGCTCGATCAGATTTTCACTACTGCCTGGTGGCATCTCTGTCACATTACCTCCACTTAAAATTAGACTTTACATGTCTTATTGAAATATTATTTATAATACCATGTAAAGTAAGGCATGCATTTCGCATGCTGTTTTCAGATTTTTGTCCATCCTTTGCAGTATTTTCATAAACCCATTTACACAATGTGACACAAGATCTTTGCCAGGCATCCTGTAGTTTATCCTAATCCTTGAGGTGTTTTATTTGTGTGAACACCATATTTTTTATACCAAACCTTGACAATTTTAGGGTGGTTTCACACCTGTATCGGGGGTTCTGCCTTCTTGCTCCATTCAGGGAGCAGCCAATGGTAATCTCTGCAGCAGAACAGCTCTTGTCTCAGGAAGAAACCGAACAGCTGCGGTGTTCATAGTTGACAGTGTTAGTGAATGACAGCAGATGTAATGGAATTAATAAGCATTGCCTTGCATAGATGCAATACATTGTAACAAGGTAACAAGGCATTTGTAATGGGCGTTATGCGGCACTCAAAATGTATGATAGATGAGGGTTGGGGTCTGCATTCAGTGTGGTTATTGAACACCTACAGTTTTGACACCTACAGTGCGTGAGTCAACAATGTTTGCAGTATGCTGTGGGCCACTGAAAGTGCAGTGTGGGGTACGATGATGATGATGGTTAGTCCTGAATGAAGACGATATAGAAGTGTAAAGTCTTGGTAAAATAAGGAAACCTCAAAGGGGATATGAATTTTTGTGATTGCTTTTTAATTTTTAGTCACAAGCTATATTTTTAAAAAATCCTGCATAGAGCCTAATACTAGTCTATCACTTCCTGATCTGTAGAGGGAGCTTTGCAGCCATCATCTCCCTAACATCTCAGGCAGGATTACACTGAGAGGGTAACATCTATATGTAGATAACACAGGATCCACCATTCACAATAGGTATAAACTCGGACTATCTACTCCCCTTCCCTGCACAATGACATCTTCAAAGGTCACAGTGCATGTTTCTACCATGCAAGTCAATGGGTCAGCTCCTGTCCATCGTGTGAATGTCCCACAAAGCTGATGAAAAGCATATTTCCAAATACCCTAAATACTGTTAGTATTAGTTCCGGAAAAAATCCTCCCCCCCCCCCCTTCCCAAGTCATGTATAGAGAACAGAATAAAAAATTATAAATACTTAAAGGGACTTTGGAGTGAAGGATTATTATATCTTAGTAAAATTTATTTTAGTTCAGAGAAAAAAAAATCCTGCCTCCTTCTCCATCTATTTGCTGCTGCACCATTTTAAGGTGGCTTCACATGAGATCCGCACCAGAATTTAACTCACCTGCTCCGAACGGTACGGATCTTCCCTTCTTCGCGGCCTGATCTTCTCTCCATCATGGCCGGATCTTCTTTCTTCGGCCTGGTGGATGCGCCCGGCGCATGCGCACGGCACACACCTGGCATGCCGAGCACATCCGCCGGGCCGAAGAAAAAAGATCCGGCCGCGACGGAGAGAAGATCAGGCCACGACGAAGGGAAGATCCGGAGCATGCGGAAAGGTGAATAATTCTTATTTTCAGCCCTTTCCTGACAAACAAGAAAAAATGGTGATTAAAATAAAAAAAAGAATACTCATCTTTCTTCAGCTGCCAGGGCTCAGCCGCGTCCAGACGGCTCTTCTTCCTGCACTGCTCTCAGTAGTATTCAGCAAGTTGCAATTTAAAATCATGCATTAGCTGAGAGCTGCCTCTGATTGGTCAGAGTACTCAGCCAATCAGAGGCAGCTTTAAATACCCGCCTGCTGAATACTACTGAGAGCAGTGTAGGGAGAAAAGCCGGCTGAGCCCCGGCCGCTGAAGAAAGGTGAGTATTCTTTTTTCTTTTATTTTATTCACCTTTTTTTTTTTTCTTCAGGAAAGGGCTTATATTTAAAGCCCTTCCCTGAAATTAAATGACGGGTGCTGGCAGCAAGATCCTCTAATGCAGCTGTCATGTCAGCAGCCGCGGCTCCATTGAAAAAAATACATGCATTCACTATGGTGCACGCATGTCCTATCTTTGCAGGCACACTCCTGTAAAGCACGGACATGTGCATGCACCATAGGGAATGCATTGGGGCTAATAGACGTGTGTTTTTGTGCGCGCATATGCACGCACAAAATACACGCTCGTCGGAAGCCACCCTAAACCTGCAATTTAGGCACCTAACCTTAACTCTGTTCAGAGCTGGTAACAAGAAGACTCGTTAGTGCACTGATTCATATTGACTGACAATAGCGGAAATCACTCCACCACAAGAGTGATTCAGGTGGTCTGATGGAGCTACTGAGCATGTGTGACCACCAGCACTGGACACGTTAGATGGACGTTCTGAAAATGAACTAAAAGTACACCAGGGGTTGTTATAACAAGTACGTAACAACAATATCTAGAAACAGGAGCATCCAATTGAAATCTTGCTATGTTTTGTGTGATCTAACAGAGTAAATTAATATTTATGTATGGGATGAGTCCTTTAACCCTTTTAGGACTAAGTACAGTAAATTTACAGTGCTTGGTCCTGGGCTTTAACCCCTTAGTGACGGAGCTTTTTTGCTTTTTTCCATTTTTGTTTTTTCCTACTCCCTTTAAAAAAATCGTAGCTCCTTAATTTATCCATCGACGTCGCTGTATGAGGGCTTGTTTTTTGCGGGATGAGTTGTATTTTTCAATGGCACTATTTATTGTACCATATACAGTAATTTACTGAAAAACTTTTTAAAAATTCTTAGCGGAGAGAAAGGGAAAAAAAAAACGACATTCCACCATCTTTCGGTGCGTCTAGTTTCTACAGCACACAAATTGCAACAAAAACGACCTGATATTTTTATTCTATGGGTCAGTACGATTGCTACGATACCAAACTTGTATAGTATTTTTTTTGCTGTAGTACTTTTATTTTTATTTTTTAAGATATTTAATTTTTTGCAATTATTTTCTGCGGTCATTTTGTGCGCGCAATACCTTTTTTATTTTTTCGTCGACGTAGTTGAGCAAGGGCTCATTTTTTGCAGGATGTCCTGTAGTTTCCGATAGCATCAATTTGGAATACATATGACTTTTTGATCACTTTTTATTGCGTTTTTTCTGGGAGACAGGGTAACTAAAAAAGTGTATTTCTGGCGTTCTTTTTTTTTTTTTCAGACGACTTTCACCGTGCGGGAAAAATAATGCACTACTTTGATAGATCGGACTTTTACGGACGCGGTGATATCAGATACATATTTTTATTTTATGATTTTGATTTTTTAATAATGGATATGGCAAAAGGGGGGTGATTTAAACTTTTATGACTTTTTTTTAATAATTAAAAAAACTTTATTGATTATTTTTTTTACATTACTTTGAAGTCCCCCTGGGGGACTTTAACATGCGATGCTTTGATCGCTCCTGCAGTATGACGTAATGCTATAGCATTACGTCATACTGCTTTTTTACAGGCAGTCTTTCAAGCCACCCTGTGTGGATGGCTTGATAGGCAGTCTGCTAAGGCAGCCCTGGGGCCATTTATTAGGCCCCCGGCTGCCATGACACCTGCAAGGCTCCCCCGATCTCACAGTGGGGGGGCCGTGCGGGACTGTTCAGGGCATTTAAAGGGTTAATAGCCGCGATCAGCCGAACGGCCGAGCGCAGTTATTGCCTGCGGGTGTCAGCTGTAATAAACAGCTGACGCCCGCGCTGTATGGAGGGAGATAGCGGCGCTACCTCCCTCCATACACGTCCTGCAGCTGCAGGACGTAGTTTTACGATGGGGCCGTCACTAAGGGGTTAATCCCGGCTGATAGTAAAATGATGGCACTGGATTAAAGCTCCTGCTTCTGCAATCTCACAGGAGCAGGTTGGGTCCTCATCTGTCAGTCACAGCCCGGGACCCGGAGAAGAAGACAGAAGCATCTTTTAACTACAGTCTACATCGCTTTCAATGAGTGCTATATAGTTAAGAGAGAAAGCGAAAGTGTTATTTACGTTGTTTGACCAAGCGATCACATGACTGCCGGGTGTAACCTGGTACAGCAGAGCATCAAATCTCCTAGCAGACCCAAATCTGCTCTATTGATGACTGCTGGCACTACAGAGGGTTGTCTTTCCCTGTAACTAGGGCAACTATGGATGCTTCAGCTACAGAGGAAAAGAGTGAAATAAAAAGAAAAATGTGACTGACCACCGAGGTCTCATATGAGGACATGGGGGGGATATAGATGATAAAAAAAAATTAAGTTACAAAAAATTGCAGAATACGGGCTCAGTCACACAAGCGATTTATTAAATCACACTTCACGTGCAAAAAAATTGCGTGACCACGTCCATTGACACCCATATGTTCTATCCTTTGCAGGTGCGAATTTTGAGTGCATGTAAAAATCGCACATGTGACCGCTTCCATTGGAAACTATTGGTTCTCTATAAATGCAATTTAAAAATCGCACCTATGCATACGTGAAAAAATTGCTCGCCTGACCAAGCCCTTACATAAAATAACATATATAAAAAAGAAAATGACCCACTGCCGACGTCAACCAAAATCATCGGCATATATGCCCTGTAATCCAAGACCATACAAATCATATATTCTAACGACGGAAACAAAATACGGAACCCATTGCTATACTTTATTTTAACATAAATAAACTCACTTTGCAAATAAACAGCTATTAGTAAAAAAAAACATTTCTTATAGCTTTTCACCCTTAAAAAATGGTAAACAATTGGCAGTGAAAAAAAGTTATAAAAAAATAGCCGTACGGGGGGAAAAAAACTGAAAATAATTTTTGTAGCTGAAGAAAAAAAATAGGGCGGTAAAACCACCATGTGGGTAAAATCCCTAAAAAGTGTCTGGTCACTTTAGAACCAAAATACCCTGGTCCTTAAGGGGTTGATAGGTGTGCAATCGTACTAAGTGAAATCAGTAAAAACAGAGATGTGTTAGCGTGATCTTCTGATTCTTTCATCTTCTTTCCCGGATCATTTTCTGAATGCAGTTGGACCCCAGATGACTGCATGGCAGCAGGTAAACAGAATAGGTGTCATACAGCAGTATATAGTACAATTGCATCAGACGAACAAAGCTGACAGATGGCGGCTCCGCTGACTTTAAGTCAACCTGCTGCTGGGAGTATAGAATTGCAGCTCAGGAAAAAAAGCAACAGAGTTTTAGAGTGTCTATATGGATACTGTAAACCTATAGATCTTTTCATGCAAGAAGGATGGTTTAACCAACCAACATTAGTCACTGAATGATGGAATATCAAACTTTCCTCCATAGGATTTGATTACGATTAATCCAGTAAATGGATGCACTTTTGAAAAGAGAGATACAATATCAATTGTTATCCAATTGTATCTTCTTGATATGGAAAATTGATCCAGATGAAGTTGGATGTTTTTCTGTTGAGTCAGATTGCACATCATTCTTGATTACCAGCTACCTCATTTTATTAAGACTGGGTCATTTTAATCAATATAAGGCCGTCACCGCACAATTGACCGCAGTAATTGGATACTGACTCTTTTTTTGCATAGAACAGAATGAAGTCAAAGTGGTTTCTTTTTTTATACAATAGGTCTTGGTTTATTTATTCTGCATAATAAAAAAAATTACAGCATGAAAATGATTAGTCTTGATGACTCACATACATCATGGGAAACGATCATTTCAGTAAACCCTGTGATCTTGGACAACCAGTGATTTCCAGAATTAGAGGGGACTATACAGTAATTAAAGGAGTTGTCCGAGTTATGAAAGCCCCTGTCACCGGGTCCTTCATGCATTACAATTACAAATCAGCAGTTACTCGTCTCTTGCCACTCTCCACTTGTCCCCCACAACTAGCCCTGGTCTTCGCTGTCTTTGTTTTACAGGCTGCTGTGACGTCCCGTGAACCTGCAGTAGCAGCCAATGACAGCGCTCTGCCATTGGCTGTTGCAGCTTGTCTTTAGATGGGCTCAGGCTGACTGCAGGCTGTAAAGTGATGTCATAGGGAGACCAGAGCCAGCAGTGGAGAGCGGGAAGAAGTGAGTAAAGGCCCATTTAGATACAACGGTTATCGCTCAAAATTCGCTCAAAAGTTGTCTTTTGAGCGATAATCGTTGTGCACCTGCACTGACATCATGCAGTTTTCGTTAAGCCATTGCTCACCGTTGTCTTTCAGCGTGCTGAAAAACAATGATGAGTCTTATCAGGGATTCACAGCGGGATACAGCTGATACTATTGTTTCAGCTGTATCCCACTCCCTGATGACAGCTGGGTATGAAGAACAGAGCGGTCCAGCTTTGTTTTCCATACTCGGCACGGAGCCGAGCGCTCCGTGAAGAGAACAGGTGGATGCAGAAGACAAGCGGGGACACCCTGCTTGTCTTCTGCTTTCTCCGCTCCGAGCGCTCAGCTGTATAACAGCCAGGCGCTCGGAGCGGGGAACAGCTGGATGCAGAAGACAAGTGGGACACACAGCTTGTCTTCTGCATCCTCCGCTGGCAGCACAGGGTGATCGCTCATCTTAAGCGATCATCTTGGGCTGCAAATGGCATAACGATTATTGCTCAAAAGCCGCTTGAGCAACATCTTTTGAGCTATAATAGTTGAATCTAAATGGGCCTTAACCGCTCACTGCTCTGCATGCTGTCAGATCTGCAGTTAGTGTGTACGCAATCTCTATCTCTCCTGATGTTATATTTACCTGACCTGATATGTACAGTCACCTAACCTGGTATGTGTTTCATATACACTCATATGCTGCTGCAGACCTGAATATTCAACCATCCCTGATATGTCTACGATAGTCTCTTGCTATCCGAATATAAGAAATAAAGATAGATGATGTAAAATAACAATTGCTATGACCATGCAAACAACCAAGACCTAGTAAAGCAGCTAGTAAGATTCAATCCAATAAGAATTATGCTGCTTTGCCCATAGCAAACTGGAGACATATATAATGCCTACACCTAGTGATGAGCAATTAGTAGGAAAATCAAAGAATCCGGATGCCCAATTTCGACTCCCTTTAAAGTCAATGGGAGTAAAAATCAGGTTCACTAGTTTGCCCTTCAGGTGGTCCTCAAATACAGCCAAAGCCCCCCAAATTGCATGGAATACAGCCACACATCTGGGGAATACTATTGGTCAAAATAGTGTACAGTGATGTAGAGGTCAATCGTAACACAAGGGTGTGGCTGGAAACAAAAGAAGGCCAACATGTGGTCGCCTAGATCAGAAATTATGTCAAGGAAGCACTGTTATCAATTTGACAAGGATAAATTTATAACACTCAAGCACGGGTGTCCTCCTCCAATGTAAAGCTGTAGAGTTACCAAAAATGACATCAAGGGAGACAGCAAGTGAGGTACTTGTGTTAAAAATGATCTCAGAATGTTTGCAAAGGACAAATTCTACCAGGTGAATAGAGCAGCCAAGCACGGTCCTTCTCCAAGGAAAAGCTGTAGAGTAACAGCTGTTTCTTGTGCTTTAGAAAATTCTTGTTTTGGGAGGAGGAGGAGGGGGTGAGTAAGGGACAGACAATGGTACTCTTGGGAGTACCATGAAATATGGCCCACCACTTTTGGCTTCATGTCCCAGCAGCAGAACCTTGACACAGTGTGCTATTGAGGCTATATAATGCCCCTTGCCATGCTTGCTGTATCACATGTTTGTGGTCAGGTGCACCCTGTCACCGACAGCATTCTTCATAGCCAGGTAAACATTATCACTCACATGGTGATATATGGCAAGGACAGATTTTGGTCAAAGAAATGGCAGCTGTGCATCTGGTACTGTGGGTTAACATGGGGCATCACGATGTGAAAGGTATCTAGATGTGAAAGGTATCTGTGTCCACTAGCCTAAAGGGCAGTATTTCTAATGCAAGCAACTGTGCAATGCTAGTGTTCAGGCTCTGTCGTCATCGATGGTTGAGGTCGTATTTTTTTTACATTCTCATAACTGGGCTGGCTGCTGACCTGTGGCATGCTGAAATATGGGGTAGATGTCAATGTTGGTGAACGTGGTGGTGATGGTGACGGCTCAACTATTGCTTTCTGTTTCCCACACCTGGCTCTGAAGCATGCAGCTCAAGCATTAATTGCAGAGGAGAGGCCTGCAGAGGCATGCTCCTGCCCCTACACAAAACTGCCTCTCTGTGCTCAGAGGCTACTAAATGAACAGGAAGGGAGATGGAGGAAGATATTTGTCTGCGACACCCTACTCCCTGTATTGACATGGTGCTGCCCACAGAACATCTGCCTCTTCCTTTCCCCCGTGATCTGCTATCTGTCCATGTTGGGTCAAGCACCTCATCATCTTCCACCTCCTCTTCGTCTTCATCGTCCTCCTTCTTAGTGGACTCTCTGTCACAGTGAGCAGTGGGAGCTGGCACCTTTGTTTCCATATCCTCCTGAGTATACACTACTTGTGGAGGACTGATCATGCGCACTGACCCACCCTCATCATCCTCTTCGGAGGAAAACAATGGTTGGGCATCATTTCATTAAATGTCTTGGTTTTCTCCCTGTGGTTGTTTGGACTACCTGGTTGACATCATGACACACTGAATGATCAAACAACTCCTCAGACCATGTGAACTGCATTGGAGGATGTGGAGGATTTGGCACAGGTTGAAGTAAAGGGGGGATGCTCATGGCCAGCTGGTGCAGACTGACTCCTGTGTACCTGCAATTGTGAGGAAGAGGAGGTGGTGGTACTTGAGGCATGCTGTGTCATCCATTCTATGATCTGGTCTGTGTGCTGCGGATAGGCAGAAGACATTGTAAGACATGGCAGTCGGCTTGCCTCGTCTCCTGCAGAATATGGAGCTGATGCTTCAGTGGGAGCCGCTTGAAGTGCCATCTTGGCCCGTTCTCTACAACCTCCACCACCACTGACACATCCCCTGCTTCATCTTTTCTTTTTATTTATTTATTTTTTCTGTTACTTTTTAGTGTAGTTTTATTTACCTTATCAGCTAACTTTATAATTTGCAGAAAACCACTGCTAGCTGCATAAGGCCTGCAAATAATTTGTAGCTGCTGAACTGACAACTTTGAATGACGTCTGAGACCACAAGCAGAGAACTGCAATTTTCCTCTTGCCAAAGTGTAGTTTATCTGTCTGCTTTGCTGCTATATACATTGACAGCAGCAGAAAAATAATCTCTCCCAATGTACAGACCACGTTTTGTATATGCATATAAACGTGATGCAGCCACTTTCTCTCCTCCCTCCAATGAAACTGTGTAAATTCTCTGTTGGTATACTAGCTTTCACACCCAGCAGCTATATATCCTCTGTAGAATATCTGTCCTTATTAAAGGGGTTGTCCCGCGCCGAAATGAGTTTTTTTTTTTCAACCCCCCCCCCCCCCCCGTTCAGCGCGAGACAACCCCGATGCAGGGACCTAAAGAAAAATCCGCGCAGCGCTTACCTGAATCCCCGCGCTCCAGTGACTTCTTACTTACCGGCTGAAGATGGCCGCCGGGATCTTCTCCCTCGGTGGACCGCAGGGCTTCTGTGCGGTCCATTGCCGATTCCAGCCTCCTGATTGGCTGGAATCGGCACGTGACGGGGCGGAGCTACACGGAGTCGGCATCCTGCACGAGCGGCCCCATTGAGAAAAGAAGAAGACCCGGACTGCGCAAGCGCGTCTAATTTGGCCATGAGACGCCGAAAATTAGGCGGGCTCCATGGAAACGAGGACGCTAGCAACGGAACAGGTAAGTGAAAAACTTCTTATAACTTCTGTATGGCTCATAATAAATGCACAATGTACATTACAAAGTGCATTAATATGGCCATACAGAAGTGTATAGACCCACTTGCTGCCGCGGGACAACCCCTTTAACATCAGACCACGTGTTATAAAGGTATAAAAAATTGATGCAGCTTAGTTCTCTCTTCACTCTAATATAATCCTGGTATTGGTATAAATGTTTTCTCACCAGCAGCAATATATCCTCTGTAGAATACCTGGCCTTGACAACAGACCACGCGTTATATATGTATATAAATGTGATGCAGCTTCTTTGTCTGGTGTTCAACTGTAAAATTGCCACTGATTGCATGTGCCTATGTTATGTATGGCTAGGTCATGTGATGCAGGTATCTACTAAAACTATTGCCCTTATGGAAGATGAAGGACACATTTGGTGACATCAATAATGTGCCCTGACTGCTGACTGGCTGTACCGTGACCCCGACAGCAGGCATTATTGAAAATTAGATTTCCCCTCAATTTTTGCCAAAAATCAGTTCATACTTACACAATTCCATTTTGCAAAAATTGGGATAATTTTATCACCCAACTGATCATGATGAGCAACACTACCTACAACATAAAGATAAGTGCACATGATAGGTCAGGTAAATAAATCATCAGAAGAGGCAAAGGTTGTGAACACACTGACTGCAGGTCTGAGAGCAGTGTGGGTGCAGGGAATCTGAGTCTGTTAAGACAGCCACTCACCCACAGCCAGGAAAATTCCCCAACATCCTAGTTACTACTGAAGCTGAATGCCTAACAACAGGCAATAGATTGCACAGGGGCTGTAAGAGATAACCCTCTTCAAACTTGATTTACAGTGGAAAAAAAAGAGCAATGAAAGTATACTACAAGATTAATAAAACATACATATGCTATTAGATGGGCTTAACTTGTCTAAAAAGTTAGTGTCTCTTTCAACTTAAAGCAGCAAAATAATAAAAAAAACAGTTCACTCACTTTGTCCATCTTCCCACTCCAGTCCACAATCTGTCCTGCCCCCCTCTGGTCTCCTAGTCTCTAGCGATGGCATGTGTTATAGACACAGGACCGTTACAGCCAATAACAAGCTGTAGCAGTCACATGGGTTGAAATGTCATCCTTTAGGCCACTAGAGCCTGGAGGGGGAGCAGGCAAGACTCCTTAAGGAAATGGAGAAAAGATGCAGAAGGTGAGCACATTTTTTTTTTCAAACTGATTTTCAGCGGAAAACCCTCAATCAAATGTGCACCGTTGCAAAATTCTCTGTGAATTTCCTGCAGCAAGCCTTCCTTGTGTGAACATACCTTACTGTTTAACTATGTAATGTGATTCTCTTCCATTTACCATACAGTAACAGATGATTATTTGTCTACAGCCAACTGATAAAACCACATATTATGTTACAATTTATCATCAGAAGGTGAAAATAGTGCTGGAGACTATGCTGGGACTTCCTGCTAGGAGAGAGATGAAGATATGTTCACAATGTACCTGACTACTGAATAGACCATACACTGTGTAATAGTGGGAAAATAATGAGAAAAAACTGACAATGGGGTTCAGATTAACGCAGATCCTATAACACAATACAGAAACATCTCTTTGCAAACAGTTTTTGTGTTTACAGCTCAATCAAGTACGTAGCATGAAAACTGGTTTTGTCTAGAGGTGCGAATCATCTCCAAGTTCATACACAGCTTCTCCTTTTTGTTCTGGAGGACAACGGCTATTTATATGAAGGAGAATACATATATTTAGTTATGGATCTCCAGTCTCTTGCAATGAGGTTTGTCTAACTGATTTATTATTAAAAGAAACTACATTGTAACTTCTTTGTGAGTCCATTGTACATATTCCTGGCATGCTGTAATCTCATCGGTCGAAAGGGATAGAATTTCTGTTGCCATTGTATTGATTTTGTTTGAGGCAAGAGTGAAGGAGGAAGTCGTTTTATTAATGTCAGGCACAGCTTTCGATATCATTGACAAACAGTATAATACTTCAACAGCTGAAGGCGATTGGATTTGTGTTGCCAAAGAAAAAAGCTCTTTTCTATATAGTGGCTTGGACAGCAGCAGCAAAGATATGAATAGAAGCAATGTGCTGGGATATTGTTATTGCATTTTATTTCTAATGTGTCACGCTTACACATTAATATCCCCAGTAATCTATGATTCAGTCTATCACATACTGTAAGTTGATTATAAAAAAAAATTAAATAATTCAGAAAAACTGTTTTTTTTATTTCTGCTTAAAGGATGCTTAAAGTACCGTAAGCAGAATCCTTTTGATCATCGATTAGATATACCGTAAATATTCTAACTTTTAAAAGTTCAGTAACTTTATAAATTCTTTGCATTGCCTAAAAGGGTTGTGTAGTGAAGAAAATATTTGTAACATGCTCAACACGCTGCAAAAAGGTAAAAAAAAAACTTTATACCTACCTCACCTGGTACCCCACTGCTCTCTGCTTCCTGCTTCAGTGATGACATCCTGGCACAGGATCATGTGACCTCTATGGTCAATCACTGGCTAAAGCAATGACCGGCTACACATTTTTCTGTGTCGGGATACTATACTGTATCAACACTGTAGCGGGATGTAGAGAGCCGAGAGGGACCAGGCACTGTCAAGGTAGGAGCAATAGGGATCGGTTGAGCTGCATAGGCCTTTATATTTTGATTTTGAATGTATTTTGTTTGTGTCCAACTAATCACTAGAAATTAAAAAGTTCCCATGGCAGTTAAAGGGTTTTCCGACACTTGGAGAAAAACTGTCTGAGTACTGGGGAGAGCAGAAAATACAAATTAAGGCATACTTAGAGGTTAAATGCCCCATGGGTCCATCACAGTAACTACGTTTTTGCCGGTTTCGAAACCAGAAAGTTGCAGCAGCTGTCAAGTTCTATTCAGCCAATCACTGTATTTAGCAATGATTATGCCACAAATGGCACGTGATTACTAAAGCTTGTGATCAGCTGAGCAGTCATGTGCACAATGAAGGGCATGTGACCAATATAGCAACTTCCTGTTTGGGGGGACCAAAGTTGCTGTAATGGATTTGAGGGACATCTAACTAGTGAGTATACATTAGTTTGTTATTTACTCCCCCCAGGCCTCAGACACTCCTTTACAAGTGTTGAACCCCCCCTAAAAGAGTACAGCTCTCTGTGGGGAACTGGAGTAATTTCATCCTAGCTTTCTAAGATAGTCTTAGTGCCCAGACCTCTACCGAGGCTTTATTCTGGCCTGTCTCTATGTCATGTCTAAATTGAGGATGTGAATTTTTCACTGACAACAGTTCTATCTCTGCACTATGTGTAGTTTGCACGTTTTTCTTTTCATTTGGTTCACCCCTTTTATCTTATTCGACCTCAACTATTTGCACTCAGTACACTAGATCACTTGCAACCCATGGAGCCTAACCAGGGGTGTAGCTAAAGGCTCATGGGCCCGGGTGCAAAAGTTTATCTTGGGGCCCCCCAACTTCTCTTAACCCCTTAACGCAGAGGCATAACTTGAAGCTTCTGGGCCCCAATGCAAAGCCTGTAAGAGCGCTCTCAACTATAATGCTTTATTCATAGTACTAGGCTCCCTATATAGAGAAGAGAGGCCTTATTGGCCCACTAAAGCTCCTGGGCCTGGGTGCAACCACATCCCCTACAGTTATGCCAATGGGCCTAACAACACCGGAGGGTTAGCAGTAGGGACTTCTACCTGCCTTCAGTATAGTGAATACATAAAAGATATCTCAGACTCTTGTCATGTAAAATATACTTTACATAAGAACATTATCCTCTACTCAAGCAAAACTGTTAGGTTGTTCATCTATAAAACAATTTCACAAAACATTACAACCTCACATTGAACTTTCCAGCAAGGGTTCAGTTTGAATACTTGAAAACGATATTCCAATAGAACCAACAGTGGAACCATTGATTTTAATAAGGCAAATCGAGTCCAAAGATGCAAATTTTGGACTCTGTTTGACCTGGTTGTATTTGGTTCCAACTTTTTTGGAGGACACAAAAGCATACTTGACAATTTGTCTCATTTAGGCCTCCTTCACACGGGCGACAAAGTCACGCGATGTTGTAGCATTGCTACACTGCTACAAATCGCATGCATGTGAAGCCCATGGTTTCCTATGGGTTCCTTCACACATGAGATGCTTTGTAGCATGCTACAAAACGACACACAAACCTCACAGGTCCGGCGATATGCCCGCAACATGCGAGGTTTTGTAGCCCTTGTTTCCCTATGGAGCCCTAACTGCTGGGAAAAAAAACACACATACATCACCTTAGAGGAGCTGTCAGCCCAGCCACAGCTTCTCCCCGGGTCCTGGCACTGATCTTCTTCTTCTCTTTTGGCCGGGGATTCAAAAATCCCCGCCTCCTGGAAGCGCTGGCTGTGATTGGCTGACAGCCAATCACAGCAAGTGTTCGATGAATGGCAGTGAACCAATCACAGCCATTCTTTGAGCACTAGCTGTGATTGGCTAAGTGTCAACCAATCACAGCCAGTGCTTCCAGCAGCCGGGGATTTTTCAATCCCCGGCCAGAAGATGAAGAAGATGATCAGTGCCAGGACCAGGGGAGGAGCAGCGGCAGCACCCGGAACAGCGCAGAAGAGGTGATGTATACTTTTTTTTTCTCCTTTAGTTACAGCTTATTTTCGGGGTAGGGCTTATATTTCAAGCCCCCCAAAAAATCCTTGCACGTGATGCTACAAAGTTGCACAATTTAATCATGGCATTGCCACGAGAAAATCGCAGCGATATTGCACGGTGCAGCGATGCGATATCGCTGCGATTTTCTCGCACCGATGCGGTGTTGCCCGTGTGAAGAAGGCCTAAAAGTAATGTTTCCATTGTGGGTTTCAGTTGAATACAATTTTCAAGAATACAAATCGATCCTTTTGCTGGAAAAGCTGAACGTAAAGTTGAAATGTGGTCTAAACCTAGCCTAGCAGAAAATTTATAATAACTAGATTGACGCGATGTACGCTACGCAAAAATAAAATGGATTCATTTACATTTGCGTTATTTCCCGGCATGGCACTGCGTCGCGATGCTATGCAGGGAAAAGATTGCAGTGTGTCCTTTCTTTTTGCGATAACGCCAATTGTTTTCAATAGGGCTGATACGCAAAGAGGTCAAAGTGTGTGTAAGAAAAAGCCTGTAGGCTTTTTTATATTAGATGCTGATACTATTAAATTCATTAATGGAACTATTGCCTTCCAGGACTTGGATCCTGTGTTCTAATCTCACTAAAGCCAACATCTATATAAACTTTGCTTGTTCTCTCTGTGTTTCTATTGGTTTCATCCAAGTATTCTGGTTTCCCCTAGGTGCCCCAAAAACATAATTGGCTTCCTATAAAAACTGGTCCTACATGTATCTCAGAGATTTGTAAATTAGCTTGTGAGCCTCACTGGTGGCAAGTACTGATGCAAGCAGCGACCATCATTATAGAGTGCAGTTGAATAGGCTTATGTTGCTGCTATAAAACTAACTGCAAATAAATAAGTAATATATTTATAGATACAGTACATTGACTTTGTAATAGAAATATCTATTGACACTCAGAGAGCAATTCTGCTGCACAAAATGTTTAATAATTTAATACTGAAGGATTAAATTCTTTCTTCGACTGGGTGAAAGGGCTTGCACGTGAAACGTGTACCGTAGTCAGGGAGAATTATGGAAAAGATAGCATTTTTCAGATAACATGTTTCATTATACTGCAGATTAAAAGCAGTGATCCATTAAGAAGGTCCCAGTTCTTTTTTATTTGTGCTTTATATTGGACACGCCTGCTGATCACAAGCGCTTCTGTATTATCAAAATATGAAAATCCTTTATGGGTCAAATATTCTAAGTTCACTCAGCTATATAGAGTTTTTGTTCTGCATTCTGATCGAAATGTAGCAAGTAATATGCTTTAATTATATACTTAGAGTCATAATGCCTCTTTCATCAGCCAGTCACATGTTTGTTTTGTAACAATGTGAAGATTAAAATGACATTGGGTTAAACCGTTTTCTTAGACAGTGCAATTTCTTGCAGTTTACTCAACAGTGACCTTCCCAGAAGAGTCATGCATCGCTGGTTGACTCAGAAAATATCAGCATACAACAGACTGACAGCCTTATAGAAGTAGAAGAATACACTATGCATGTGATAAAGTGTCTTAGAATTGGGAGAGAACAATTTAGGTGGCTTTTTATTTACGGCTTTTCTCTTTCTTTTTGTTGTTTTTTAATATAATAAACGTAAGATAGTTTTCAAGATTTATCGTATGAAATGCTAAAAAAGTTATAAATTAGCCTTTTGGTGTAAAGATCTTGTAGGTCACGTAGGATATTTTTTCCCTAAATATTAAAGAGTTATATTCATCAGATATACCCTATCTGTTGACTTGGTGAAGACTTGATGTTACGTCCAAGCTGGAACACCTTGTCCAGATTGGACGTAATTCGATGTTCTAAGGAACAGATATACAAACAATATCCTACTGTGAAGAGCACAAAATATTTATAATGAACCCAAGAAGTGTAAGTACAGGAAATCTTAACATAGCTTGCCAATGCAATGAGACCCTACCTAAAAGCAGAGCACTCACCATGATGAGGGCAACCCCACTTCAGGAACCTGGGGCAACCCTGAATGTCCCTAATTGAATTACAGGAATACTGTTACAACAATATATAACAATAAATATGGTTCAGATATTAAACAAACCTGCAATGAACCAGATGCAATAGCAATGCAGAAACAGCAATAAGACAGGAGATATATTTAGTTAGATTCCAAATATCATAATTAGAAGCAGATCTATCTGACAGTGGAACAGGACTAGAGCCATCGACTTGAGCAGAAACACCTTCAGGTGAGAATTATAACTGGTATCCTCCATGAGGAGCAGCCGGAATAAATGGTTGGGTTGGGACACATGCCTCCCAGTTGACCAATCCGACCATACACTAGCAGAAAAGTACTCAGATTGGCATCCAATGCTGAAATTTCACTGTGCATACACCAGCATATGGACCATGTGGTCCAGGGCTGACACCTTGATGTCCCAATCCAACATGGCTGGCGAGTCATCATAGTCTATGAGAGAAATGGAGATCCAAATGAGAATGTATAGCTTTCTATATCCCTCATAGACTATAATGGAGAATACTACATAATAAATTAGGAAACTGAAATTTGTCCTAGGAAATTTGTTCTGGATAAGGAGGTGATGGTCTTTGCAAAAGGGTGATTTTTTTCCACTGTATATTACTTTTACTTGCATACATTTTGAGTGAAAAAGCTCTTCCTTGTGTGATATTTGGCACTAACCTGGTTTTCTGATGCCCACGCATGCCATAGACCCATGCACTCTGAGCCAATCAAATGTCTATCAACTTTGCTCCAAATTGATTGAAGACAAACCTGCAGCTGCATTGTCTTCGCCAAGCTACTATTTACTGTATTACTGCAGATGACTTTTTAGGACTGAGGAAAGAAGGAAAGCCTATGGGCAGGAAAAGGGGAATTATTGATGACTGGAAAGAACCCGTAACAACATAAGTTTTATATATTCACATGTACTACCGATTATACATATACGGAATGGCCATTTTATTAGACTAGCCCATTGGCAGCGCATGTAAAATCAACTTATTTGACCTCAATACTCAGATAAGCACTACTGTCCAAACATCCATCCGTAGGTATCAGAGGACCCAGGGTGCGACAAGTAAATATTGCCCACACCAGTACTCCACCTGCTCCAGCCTGAACTGTTCACTTCTGTGCTAAACAACTACAAGTTGTGCATTCAGACGTGATAGTTGAGGCACAATGTTGTATTTGGATGCAATCTACTTTACATTTTCATTTGGATTTCCATAACTCTCATAGACTATGATGTTAAGTAGTCAACTCTTGTGATTTCTCCTCCTGCAGATAAGCTCTCATAAATGGAATTCCCAATGGTCAAGTATCACGGCTTACCGGCCGCATCGGCTTGTTCATCAGAATGATTATTGATTCCCTTTTGTGACTCTTTTAATCAAACAGTTGTTTCCACTCATAGGATTTCCTTTTACTGGATGGTTTTTCTTCTATCACACCATTCTCTGCATTATCTTGCTACAGTTGGACAAGAAATCCGACAAAGTAGGCTGTTTCTTTTTCAATGGGACTAGCAGCAGCATCGCACTACGTGCTAGGTGCATGTGATGCGATGCGAGATCTCCCATTGAAAACAATGGGAGAAAATCTACGATCCTCCACAGCGGCTGACAGCTACAGCGGACCATTGCTTCTTCCCCGAAGTGATGCGAGGCTGCTTTAACATGAAGACACCTCACATTCAGATGGTGGGGAGCACAGTATGGGGGCGGGATTCATGGCCCCATATTGCGCTCGCCAATGTGAAGTTAGCCATAGATCGCTTGATTCTATGAATAAGGTGGATTCACACTGATAACATGCTTACTTGCTGAACTTTTCGGAATCACTTGTCCAATTTTCATACAGAGAAGCTTCAATTGTGAAAGGACAGTTTTCGCTAATGAAGTGGTCATTCATTATATAAACACTGTCTATCGATAGGTACATTCATTGATTTCTTTTGATTGGTGTGTTGTTTTCAATGTGCTACTATTTTGCTTTTCCGAATGATACCCTGTCCAAAAAAACTTTCCACAACCTCCAACATGAATCTACCATAAGAACGTGTAGTTTTCGTCATATGGACACACCTTGCATGGAGGCCACTGGCAAAGTTCTAGAAAGTTAGCAGTAGCTACCACATTTGGGATTTTTGAGATTGTCCTGTATGGAGGATGGAATGCAAAGCATATGGTGAGATTCTTATTTGCATTTTACGTAACCGATTTATAGTAGACAGACATCAAGTCTTACTTACACTTCTTGGCAGTATGAGGCTATTAGAAAAATCTTGTAACATTTTTGCTAGAACGGCTTTGCAGAAATGGAATTACAGATATTTGACATAATCCTTAGTAGAAACCAAACCTCTGTGCAGAAGTAGCTAATCTGCAAATTACTCCTTTATGCACAGTGCTTCCTGCTGCACATTTACTATAAATCTCTTCTTTTCAGAATGCAAAATATCCATCATTAATTCCTGACGACTAGTTGAATAAAGGATTTGAAGGGATAAAAATATCAAAGTGCATTTTACTACATAGTAAGGTTCACATGTAAACAAAAATTCTCCATTGACGTGCTCTCATTAATAATGCTAAATAAGTAATGTGTACAATGGCAGTTATTATCTAATTTAAGAAAATGAAGATTTATTATACAGATTATAGAGTAATATGGTAGCTTTTATGTAAATGAAATAGGGATTCTGTATTAGTCATTCATCATGTTGTATTACTTTGAATCACTGATAACATTATACTTTTGACTTTCTCATTATTCTAGTAATTATTATTAGTAGTAGTAAATATTATTGTGTACTAAGCAGCACGTAGTTCTCACTAAATAGTATACTGGAAAGCAAAACCATTTCAATTGGTATCCTTTTCAAGAGATTTAAAGATATGTCACTGAAGCGACTTCTTCTCATTGGAGAAGTGGCAATGCAGAAGCAATTAGTGGCCAATGAAATAAATGTGACTTAGGCCTCCTTCATGAGGGCGATACGGCATCGCCATGAGAAAATCACAGCAATATCACATTGCTGGACCGTGCGAAATCGCTACGTCTTCTCGCAGCAATACCATGTAGTGACTTCGTAGCATCACATGCAAGGATTTTCAGGGGAAAGGGGGCTTGAAATATAAACCCTACCCCAAAATAAGCTGTAGTTGAAAAAAAAAGTATACATCACCTATCCTGCGCTGTCCAGGGTGCCACTGCAGCTTCTCCCCGGGTCCCGACACTGTTTCTCCTCTTCATCTTTTGGCTGGGGATTGAAAAATCCCCGCCTCCTGTATGTGCTGGCTGTCATTGGCTGATGCGTGACCAATGATAGCCACTGCTCAATGAATGACTGTGATTGGTTCAGTCACAGCCATTCATTGAAGGAGGCCTTAAAGGGGATTTCTAGGGAAGTACAAATGATCATGCATCCCGAGGATAGGTCATCAGTAGTTGATTGGCTGGAATCCACTGCGCAGAATCGTGGCCGAACAGCTGATTGGGTAAATGCTGTCTGCTGATTGGCTGACAGTGGGCACATAGGGGTCAGAGCAGCACTTGTAACTGCAGGTGTAGCTCCATTGATTTTAATTCCAGCTGTGCCTGCAATTACAAACCCTGGCCAGTACACAGGAGTCAAAGCTAACTGCTTCTACTCCAACCCTGTGTATTGCAGCATTGACTGTGGGCACCCAATCAGCTGATGGGCCAGGGTTCTGAGCAGTGCACCCCAGGCGATTAACAATTGATGACCTATCCTGAGGATATGTAATCAGTAGTATTTCCCTGGAATACCCTTTTAAGGGAGTATTTATAGTACTGTAAATGTTTATCCTCAAATGCTATTCTGTTTTCTTTTTTTATCTTACCATGTTCAAAATTCTATACTGATTAATTTCATAGTACAGGGTTATTGAATACTGAAATTTCTTCCTGCTCACCTTCTCTATACTCTGCTAACACTCCCATGATGCATCAGCGCAGCATCACATGATCAGCTAGAGACTGTACCATCTCCGCCTGCAGGGAAGACACTGTAATTACCTTTTGTATTCTATATCCATTTAAATAAACTACAGACCATAATTATACAGTCAGGAGGAAAAGCTGTGATCTTCACTATAACTGTATGGCAGGAGCCTCTAGTTATCAGCATTAACTGTGATATAAATTTCTTCCCTCCTTAAAGAGCTTCTGTAGTAGAGTCCATATAATACCATCACACAGTAATTATTCTGACTGAAAAAAATATTTCTTGAGAGAATATGAAGCTAGGTAATTTAGCTGTGGTCAGTTCCCTTGAGCCACTTGTAAGATAAGGACTCTAAGAAGTTTCAGAAAGAGATAATAAATAATCATAGTAATACTAGTCAACCTATATATACAGACGACTAGCTACATAATGCATGAAAACAAAAATTCACAAGAGTGGCTACTTAATGCTTGAAACTGTAAGTCTAGCTTGCTAATGTAAGAGTAACCTGTAATAGTATATTACACATTTTTATTTCAGGGTTATTATGGTTCATTACTGACTCATAAAAGCAGTCAAAAACAGAAGTCACCAGTTCAGTGAGAGTAGCTTTAGCAAAAGTATGCATTCATGTAAGTCTGAGATAAGATAAATGCCCCTTTTAGAAAAAAATATATGTTCACTTGTAAGCCTGAGATATAAGATAACTGCCAGCTTTAGCAAAAGAATATGTTCACATGTAAACTTGAGATAATGTAACTGCCACATCAATTGTAACTTTAAGAATGATTTGATGATTATTGCTGAGTTTGGGGAACCTAACCCCTCTGTCATATGATGATTGGACAACAGCTGGGTGGTGTCTGCTCATGATCAGCTTCCGTGTGTTTTTCTATATATACTTTTTACTCAATAAAGGGCTTCAGAAAAAGAAGCGAATCTTGAAACGCCACTTGTCTGTTTTTTATGCTGTAGTCAATTTGGCGTACCTGATTGGCATACCCTTTGAGTATCACTTAAATTGTGATTACTCCAACACTAACTATGGAAACTATAAAAGTGTGTATTACTTCTTACTAGAATGGTATTTAGACTTATACAGAAGAGTTCCTACTTGATTTGCATTTTTGGTGCATTCTCATTAATACAGATCACATCGTTTTATTATTTTAAAGCACTTTCTGTACTCCTTTGAATGGACTCACATGCCTTTCATGGAGCAGATCATCTAGAGACCAGTTTGAATATTGTGAACAAAGCATGTACAGAGCATTTCCCATTCTTGTACAAAATGATTGTAATGAGTTCAGGCAGACTAACCTTCGTCTTTTCTCTACTTCTGTAAATGGTTTTAAACTTTTACCGTCTGTTGTTTCCAATCTTTGTGCTCTGTAATGGTGATAAAAGATGTTCAGGTTTCTCTCCTGTTCTCTTTTAAGGCAGTACTTATAATAATG
Source organism: Eleutherodactylus coqui (assembly GCF_035609145.1). Taxonomy (NCBI): domain Eukaryota; kingdom Metazoa; phylum Chordata; class Amphibia; order Anura; family Eleutherodactylidae; genus Eleutherodactylus; species Eleutherodactylus coqui. The sequence continues at coordinate 81,082,780 of NC_089839.1, forward strand.
TGCTCTGCGGGTTATTTGGAGAGTGGTGATTAGATCTTTCTTCACATTTTACAGTCTTACCTTTTTATCAGTAGCACAATCTTGCCAGCCAATTACTATATTACGGTATACTGTATATTATTTTTCTAGTTTTGAATATGGAAACATAAAATACATTATATATTGGGTATTGAAAGGTCATGCATCTGTATGTACTAAATATTTCTATTTTATATGAATATTGTCCTTCAACTATATGTATTTTGAAAATGAAAAACGTTTGTATCTGCTTGAAATCCACATAGTGTAGATTACAATTAGACTTGTAATAATGCTAACCTCTATCCAGATCTATATTTCCTGTAGTACCAGTGAGGCAGCTTTGTGAAGTGAAAGAATATACCAGCATCTTGATTGAAAGACATGCCAGTTAGAACTGCCCTGTATGGGCAATGTGCTTTCTATGAGCCACCATATTGCTTTTCTTATGTACCATTACTAATTTAAAGGGGTTGTCCAATTAAATTAAATTATCCACTTTTCACAGGATAGGGGATAACTGTCTCATCAATGGGGTTCTGAACATTGATCCCAAGAAGGGGTTGCCAAGGATCCGCAAATTAATGTAATGTTTTGTCATACATGTACAAGATTCAATAATTCGGGGAGCTTTGGGAGTCCCATTCTCGTGATTGGTAGGGATGCTAACGGTCATGCTGTTACCGAATAGATAGTTATTCCTTATCCTAGTGATATGGAATTACTTTATTTCATGGGAAAGCCCCTTTAAATTCCCAAATAACTTATTGCTTTATCCCAAAAGTCAATACCCTCTGTTAGAGCCTATTGTGTGGCTGAAAATATAATAAACTTCAGTTTTTAAAGGGGTTATCTGGTTTAAATTAACTATTTAAATATAGAGCTAAGTTGGTTAAAGCAACCAATTAAACAGTGCTCACCTGTCCTCGGTGCTGGTGATCTAGTGCTGCAGTCTCACGAATCACCCCTGATTGCAGCAGAAGCCAGGGGACCACTGCCTGCCAATCAGAGGCCGCAGCATCACCACCCATTCTCTTGGTATCACTGCTCAAATCCTGGGGGCCATGATGCTACGAGTTCCAAACAGGGATGCTGTGGCCCCTGATTAGCATACAAAGGTATACAAGTATTGTTTATATTGCTGTATTAACTCATTTGTTTCTATATTTAAGAAGTTGATTTCTAACCAGAAAACCCCTTTAAGTGTAAAGATTAAACCTTGAGAATGCCATGTGCAGAGTCATCTTAAAGGAACATTCTGGCTGAAACTGGAGCACTATTTTATGCCTAGTGCAGAGCCTGATGCAGGGATTCTTTCTTACATGTTCTTTGAATACTTTTGTCTTCATCATTCCTGTATTAGATATAATACAGTGTATACATTTTCCTACCTAGATGTATAGATGGTTTTCCTTTAACAACTGTGCTGGATTTTATTTTAATCAAAGGGATGTCAAAAATTCATTAACACCCACTTTAGATCAAAGTTCCGTTGATGGTCTCTGCCATAGGACAAGACTATATCACCCATTTCCTGTGAGTGAGGATATGAGAAATCTGCTGATATGTATTAATGGTTATACGTGTCACCTGTTTTCTGTAGATGGTACCTTTGAAGAGCAGCAATGTATTTTCCCACTCCTTTCCATATCATACAAATAACTTTTCCTAGTAAGGGGAGATACTTGATAGTGGAAGAATATTATGAATTGCTAATGTAACACTTCCCTAATGTACTATTGAGGGGTGAATCCAAGGGTAAATCTTGGTTTATAGGGATTGTTTTATGAAGACTAGCCAGTCCATAAGAGAAGAGAAGCTGTTGTATGCCTGACTATATATTTTGACTTTAGCAGCCACTGTAGGGAAAATGTAGTATTACATGTCGGCTATTAAAGTGAGTGGTTTCCTGTGTAGTATACGAACAGTTTGGGTCTTCCAATTGAGAGTCACTCAATCTTAGTGACTTTTTCCTGTGGTTGATATAAAGTGAATGTCAATGGAGAATCCCCCCTTCAATGATGACTATATACCTGAATAGGTCATATGGACTGTGGCTATATTACTTCAAATGCATAGAAAGTCTAAGAGCAGCATGCGCAGTGCATACATTAGCATCCGTAGTTATGCATCTTTATTTCTCCCTAACACAGATACACACAACGTTTCGACCCTATGAATAAGGTCTTTATTAGAGATGAGCGAACACGTTCGGCCCCGCCCCTTTTTCGTCCGAACACCGAACTTTGCGAACACTTCAGTGTTCGGGCGAAAAAGTTCGGGTGCCGCCGGGGGGCGGGGAGACGCGCGGCGGCGCGGGCGGCAGTAGCGGGGAACAGGGGGGAGCCCTCTCTCTCTCCCTCTCCCCCCCACTCCCCGCCGCACCCCCCCGCGCTGCCACGGCGGCCCCCGAACTTTTTCGCCCGAACACTGAAGTGTTCGCAAAGTTCGGTGTTCGGGCGAAAAAGGGGCGGGGCCGAACGTGTTCGCTCATCTCTAGTCTTTATCAAGGTCTTGATAAGGACCTTGTTCTTAAGGTCGAAACGTGGTGTCTATCTGTATTGGGTAAAAATAATGATTCATCACTACTAGAGATGAGCGAGCATACTCGCTAAGGACAATTGCTCGATCGAGCATAGTCCTTAGCGAGTATCTCCCCGCTCGGCAGAGAAGGTTCGGGTGCCGGCGCGGGTGACAGGTGAGTTGAGGCAGTCAGCAGGGGGAGAGAGGGAGAGAGAGATCTCCCATCCGTTCCTCCCCGCTCACCCCCGCCGCTCCCTGCCCACCGCCGGCAGCCGAATCTTTGCTCCCGATCGGGCAGATACTCGCTAAGGGCAATACTCGATCGAGCAATTGCCCTTAGCGAGTATACTTGCTCATCTCTAATCACTACGGATGCTAATGTTTGTACTACGCATGCTGCCCTTGGACTTTCTATGTATTTGAAGTGTGTCTTGGATCCAGGGCCAAGATCCTTTCCTTGGGAGGTCCTTCAAAATCACTTCCCTGAATGGTATGTAGTTTGTGCTGCTGACTAACTATTACACATTGTGGTTATATTACTGACGTAACTCTTTTAATCACTTAAAGTCCTTTTACATGATCGGGCACATGCCACCATACCGCCAAACGAGCAAGCACTCATTGATCAGCTGATTTGATCTGTCATGCAGGCATAAAAATGCTTGTCATCGACAGCATGTCTCCCCTTGTAAAGAGGGAGGTGTACTACTGACTAAAGCAATTTCTATGGGGATGAACTATAGAGCTGAAGATTGTTCATCCCCATACTGGCAATCTTCTGCCGCAGAATAAGCACCAATCAACATGGTATATTGTAAATCATTAAAAATGGCAAAGGATCGGCCCATGTAAAAGAGCCTTTCCATGGAGCCGGAAGGTACATTTTCCAAATATGTTTTTCATCAGATATATTGGGAAGCGCCTTGTGATTGCATAGTTTGTATCATGTAAATAATAGATAGATAAACAACTAACCAGCCTATTGTTCAATTAGCATAATTAAATTTGACATTCTGATCAATCGAAACTTGAGAGTCATCCAGTTTATAAATTATTAAGTTCCATCACATTCTGAGTCAGCCATGATAGATGCAGAGCAGGAATTACATATTCATTGTCAGATTTTCAGGAAATTGAAGCTCCTTTTTTCCGTTAACTTCTTATTGAATGAATATGGAAATATCCAGATCACAATGACTATGGTCCGGTCCATAGTTACGTGAATTATAAACTACTCAGTTGTAGTCTAGTGATTAGAATGCTGTGTGCATTATCAAGCATAATGACTAAATTACACAGGCTTGTCTGATTATTCATTTTGGATGTCGCTGGCTTGCATTTCTGTTTTTCTTACATCATTTATTTTTACTGCTTTTAGGAAAATAAAAGCCATTAGGCAAATGTGACCTGCATTTTCCTCTACAACGGGAGCTACAAAAGCAAGCAAAACACACAAACTCAAAATATGGATGGTTTAATTGAACAGAACAGTGTGCTTATGCATAATAAAATCACAGAAGCCGGAAAAAGAAATGGTTTAATCAACACAAGAAATTTAATGGCAGAAAATAAAGATGGAATGGTCTCGGTTTATCCGACTCCTCAATACCAGAGTCATATTGTTGGAAGTATTTCTTCTCAGACTGGCATAGACAACATAAAAAATGACCCAGTTCAACAACTCTTGGATCCTAACATGCTACAACAGACTGTGGAGTCTCACTATCGTCCAAACATCATTCTGTATTCTGAGAATGTCTTACGCTCTTGGGGAGAGAATGTCAGCACCGAGTGTTGTGAAACCACCTTTATTGAAGATAGATCACCAACCAAAGACAGTCTTGACTACCCAGATAGCAAGTTCATTGACCTTTCCTCTGAAGACATCAAAATTCATACTCTTTCTTATGATGTAGAAGAAGAGGAAGAGTTCCAAGAGTTAGAGGTTAGTTTACCAATTGTATATTGATAAAAAATGACAGTTTTATGGTAATAGATACGGCTCTATTGTTTGTCTAGTACATGTGCTTGAAATAGTTGGGTATGTCTTAAATGGTTGTGCCAAGATGACATCTCCTTTTAATATACCATATTCAGACATATGAATGCCAGAGAGTGGGGTTTCTTACTTGGAACTCCCTCCTATGGCCAATATGGAGAGCTGCTTTGCAAGTCCAGCTCCCATCCAGGTGGACTGTGTACCATCCTTGTACTACAGCATGACTATACATGTGACTGGCCATTTCTCTGCAGAAGCCACTACAGTGGAAATGTTTTGGTGTCCGTAGTTTACCCTGGAAAAATCTGGTTTTATGGGGGTACTGGCTGAAACCACAATCTGAAAGGGAATGTGCATGTTTGCACAAATTGTTTAAAAGGGCTTTACTAGAAAAACAAATCATTCCCCATCTATCTCAAGAATGAGATTCTCTTGCCACTGTAGGGGTTGCTTCTTAGCCAGCAGTGATGTCACTCTGAATGGAGCGCTGTATGCGCAGTCAGCTCTCCATTCATTTCAATGGGAGTGATAGAAATACCCAAGCAAATCAGCTAACCACACTGCTTCAGCTCAGGCTCGTTTGGAGAGGAATTCATGATTGGTTGACCAATAAAAATATTTCTGGCTTCTGCAATACGTTGCTGATTATAGCGTAAGCTATATACATTTGAATCCAGTATCCCTTGTATATTTCTAGTCTTTTGTTATTAGTCTAGCTTAGTTTCTTGGCATCGTAGTTGTGTTCATATTATTATTTCTAGTCTAGTCCTTACTAGTTCTTACCTTTGAAGTTTGTTGGTTGCTTTGCCTCTTTGTATCTGTCTTTGTCTTTTTTCATAGTTCAGCTCTGTTCAGTTTGGCTTTCTTGTTTCTGGATATTAATGCCCTGACATTGGTTGTCAGGGTTTGTGTTTCAGATAGAATTGTCATTAGAGACATCTTTATTGATACTCAGGGAAAGTAGTGTCTAGTGTTGGAGTTAACATCAGAGGTACAGTATGGGAAAACTTATGGAAAGTTAGAGTTAGGATCAGTGATTGTGTTTGCTATAATCATTATCATCATTACCCATCTGTTTCATTATCTAATAATAACCATTACCATCCTCTGTTTGTCATCACCATTCTGTTTCTGTCATCTGTTGGTGAGTTCATAGTCTTGCATTTTTGATACCTACTTGTGAAAATACATGCTTCATATACTCATTTGACTGTCCACTTGTTACATAATTCGGCCCTTCTGTAAGTCCTGTGGATATCTGAATACTGGGAGACACGATTAGTATCTGGCATATACAACTGTTATAGGTGAAGTCCAATTCTGTTGTCTTGTGTGCAGCCAACATAGTTACATTTATATAGTTATTTGTGAGTCACCCCTTAAAAAGTGTTCACAGCAGCAAGTGATTGGCTCCAGATTAGCTCTGGGGGAAGACATTGGTGTGTAAACTTTTACCTCCATAATTTGCCAAACCTTATATACTGTAAGTCATATCAACAATTATAGCAAATGTTAACTTGACTTTATGATGACTCAAATACTGTGTAAAAAATAAAAATAAATCTTGTTATTTGTATAGCGCCAACTTATTCTACAGCACTTTCAGGTAATTTATTTATTACCCCCCAACAAGCTGGGTACTCATTTTACCGACTTTGAAAGCATGGAAGGCTGAGTCAATTTTGAGCTGGCTACCTGAACCATGTGGTGGAGATTGAACTCGCAACCTTCAGGTCATGAGCAAGAGCTTAGGACTGCATTACTACAATGCTGTAAATTGAGTTATCACAATGCACAGGTTTTAGTAATTGCTAGATCTGTATCTTTTAGCATAATATCCAGGACAGATATATATTTTTAATCCTAAAAATGATTTCTTCTTATGCAGATAAATATGGATAGTTCCTATGGATATTGCTTATTTACATCTGTTCCAAAAAATGTATTGAAAATTGTTATGGTAAAGTTATGTAATGGTTCATTGTTCATTACAAAAGAAAAAAATATTCATTAATTAACAAATTAATTACATAAACAGTATAAAATGCGGCATAATGAAATGTCACTTCCAGTTCTCATCATTCTTCGCTTATCGCTTGTCACACTTGTTTAACTTTGGTAATTTAGAAAACCTGATTCTGACAGCAGATTCATGCCTAAAATAATCATCCAACACCGGAATAAGCAATATTTTACATGCCTAGAATCCTGATAACACTGTAAATATGCACAAAGTCACCTTTACCTTTTATTTTGTTATCTTCTCCACTGTGGTATAATTAGAATAGGACTCATGCACAAGATGTTGTATAGTTGCATCAGAAACCATACCACCCAATGTGCTACCTGCGTCTTTCCATGCTCAATGTCAGATCAGACAGGAGAGCCCAATTAGGCTGACACTTAAAGTTTAATAAACTATCTCAAATAACTCATGGTGTTTCTACAATTTATATTGACATTATTTTAACTGTATCTAATGTTGTCATTTTAATTTTTGCTGTCCACGCTGCCATCTGCAAATCAATAGAATTGCATCCTATTCACAAAGTATCGGTAGCTGATATTGAGTAAAATGAGTGTATAGACTCGAGTGCCTTAAAGGGAACCTGACACGTCCCCATAGCACTGTAAACTAAGTCCTGGTGGCACCCAAAAGTCAGACTCTTTTCAGAATTCCATGTGTGCGCACTCCTATATAAGTTTATGAGAGAGAGCATGTATGGGACAGTTGTCAAATTTTTGTGCAAACTCCCTAACTTCAGAAGAGGACACCAATGGATCTAAGAATCGGGAGAGTATAAAATATGCATTACCTGGTTCCCTGTTACCTCCCCTAACAACACAAAACTTAGTTTATAGTGCTATGGGGACATGATAAGTTCCATTTGAAGAAAATCTGTCATCATGACACATGCTCTATATTGTAATGTATCCCCCCTAATCGTAAACTCAGAGAAACAGGACAACGGATTCATAGATGCTTCATTAACATGCAGAGCAAAGGCCCTTTTTGGGCTTATTGTTGGGGTGCAAAAGGGAATGAAATAACATTTCTGGAATCTGCGTGTCTTCAGCAACCCACGCATTATAGTAGTTTGGGGGGTTGGAGGGGGCTCGGGGTGATTGATTCTTTTCATAAAATAAGTGTATTTCTAAGTGACTGCATTATATATTTAATGGTTTCATTAACCCCTTAGTGACCAATCCTGTTTGTGCCTTAATGACCAAGCCAAATTTTGGAAATCTGACATGTGTCACTTTAACATAGAATAACTCCGTAAAGGTTTTGCATATCCAAGTGTTTCTGACACTGTCTTTTCACCACATATTGTACTTCATTTATGTGGTAAAAATAGTCTAATAGAATTTGTGTATATTTATTAAAAGCGTCCAAATTGGGATTTTTTTTTTTAATTGTCATTTTTTTTTTACATTTTTAATTGCAATATCTCAAATATGTGCAAACATACTGTACACATTTTTGATAAAATACATATTTCCATTTGTTTACTTTATTCTGAATGCACATTCGAAAAACTTTAGTTGTTTTTTAACCATTTAGGAGACATATAAATTTAACATTGGTTATCAACATTTTGAGGAACACTTTGTTTTCCTACATCAAGCCAAGATTGCAAAGGCTTATAGGTGTCAGAATGATAGATACCCCCACAAATGACTCCATTTTAAAAAATTACACACATTAATATATTCACTGAGGGGGTCATGAGTATTTTGACCCCACTATTTTTTTCTGGAGTTAATGCAATTTAGAAGACAAAAAATAAAATGTCATATTTTTGCAAATATAGTTTGGCAGTTTTTTTTATGCTGTACAAGAAAATGAGACTTTACACCCCATAAATTGATCCCCCTGTTTGTCCAGTGTTCAGAAACATACCCATTGTGGCCCTAACCTTATGTCTGTATGCACAACGGGGCCCAAAATGAAAAGAGCAGCTAGTAGCATTCAGAACAGAAATTTTGCTTAAAGGTGATTTAGGCCCCATTGCCCATTTATAGAGCCCTTGAGCTACCAAAACAACCCCACAAGTGACCCCATTTTGGAAACTAGACCCCTTATCGAATTCATCTAGAGGTGCACTGCGTATTTTGACCCCACGGTTTTTGAATGAATCTAAGCAAAGCAGAAGGAAAAAATGACAATTTTCATTTTTTGGCAATTGTGTCAATTTAAAAACAGTTTTTTTGTACAGCACACATATGAATGAGGACATTCACCCCAAAATGGATACCCCTGTTTATCCTGTGTACAGAAACATACCCATTGTGGCCTGATTTACTTACAGGACACATAGCTAGGCCTATAATGGAGGGAACACCCGCTGGATTGCAGGGTACAACTGAATAAATTCCATACCCCATCGCTCACTTGTGCAGAAAAAAAATTGACTCCCTAAGAACAATCATCCCCACTGCACCCTTTTTGGCATTCCCTAAATGTTAGATAAAAGTAATAATGTAAACTGTGTGGTATGTCCGAAGACAGGGGTATTACGGAGGCCCGGTTGGGATGGGCACATGAGACAATAAAATCGGTAATCCCTCCTCCTCTCCACTTCTCTTGGCAGTATTTCTTGACCTCCGTGGCAGGGATGGGGTGTAAAATGTGGTGCTATGTGAGGCTTCAAAAGCTTGCTGAGGTGTGGCGGTGTTAAACAAAAGGCACTCAACAAGCTGCTCCTGGAAATAAATGAAGGCGAGTGTTCCCGGGGCTTCTTGTAAATTACATTGGCATTACAAGCAGCAATTTTAATAACGCCGAATTCACATGGTCGTATGCGGAATCCGCTTGCAGAGGCCCACAGTGGATCCCAGCTGTGAGCTTGGCCGTATTTGACCCCACAATATTTCTACTACGAGAACGTTGCTGTAATGTCCATAGTGACCCCCGAGGGGGCATTGCCCATTTCTATAACAGCAAAGTAACCTAGATACATAACAATTATAGTATCTTACAAAATATTAGGAACCTGAAGAAGGCACAATTCGATGGGGTGCTAGCTCAACATTTGTAGCTAGCTGTCTATAAATATCTGAAGGGCTGTCACAATGCAGATGGATCAGCCCTATTCTCATTTACACAAAGAAAGACCGGAAGCAATGGAAGGAAACTTAAAGGAAGGAGACACAAATTAGATACTAGAAAAAACTTTCTGACAGGGAGGGTGATCAATGAGTGGAACAGGTTACCACGGGAGGTGATGAGTTCTCCTTCAGTGGAAGTGTTCAAACAAAGGCTGAACCAATATCTGTCTGGGATGATTTAGTGATCCTGCACTGAGCAGGGGGTTGGACCCGATGACCATGGAGGCCCCTTCCAACTCTATCATTCTATGATTTTTAAATGAAATAAACAAAAATTAGAATTTGGGGTCTTTTCACTGTGAATACCAAGGATTAGAAACTGACTTCTCACAGTATTTTGTGTTTTTTTTTTCATGTGAATACATGATATCTGCTATTGTATGAATACGCAAAGACTATAGAAAACACATCGTGATTCTAATGAAACAACTCTATGAGGGTTTCACTTCAGGATTAAACAGTATATCTAGAATTGGTCTGTAGCAGTACAATTAGTATAGGAAATGCATCCACTATTCCATGGTTTTGATCCAAAAATGAGCAATTGTGTTTAAACCTGCAGGGATTCTACGAATTAAACTTCTGTATTACTGCCAGATATTAAAGAGTGAATCACAGTTTTTCTATTGTCAGTTGTTGAAGTGTGACTTTTATGCTTTGGCTTCCAAGACTAGTAGAACACAGTGGTGCTGATAAACGTCTTCTTTAAAATGAATAATCATTGTAGGAGGGAAAGCCTTAGGCAAGTCTTTTCCATTGTACTGCAAAATGAAAAGGCTTGACATAGAGGTTTTTTTTAGTATAGTACAATCAGCCACAGTACATTGCTGGCACTAGAGTACTAATCTAAAAACCAGTTATGACAGCCTCATTGAGCAAAGAGTTTGGGATTTAGCACTAAAAAAAGTTGGTCTAATACTCTAAGAAGATGGAAAATCTGCTAGATTAAACCACTAAGAGTGTACAGGTTAAGATTGGCAAGAAGAAAATAGACCATAGGACTGTCGGAGACGAGTTAGGCTTGAGGCAGAAAATGAACTTGTGCTGAATATCATTTGTTCAGCAAAAATGTGCTGTGTTTAAAAAAAACTGTAGTCCTTAGTCGAAAGATATTTTTTTTCATTTCTTTTACTATTCAGTTTACTCATTTAAAAAAATATATATGGAGAAATATGATAGCCTATGGTGATTTTTGATTGTTTTTCCCTTCCTTTTCATGCATTTTATTAACTTTTTGACTATTTATTATTTGTTATTTATTTTCCTATTTATTTACTTCTCTAATTTTTTTGTAATTTTTATACAGCTTTCAAAATTCTAAAATCAAATGATAACTATGTGAGAAACATTTGGAGGTTGTGATTTGACTGTGACATTAATGAACTCTGCAGCACTGTTTATGCTAGAAAAACAAGTGGAAAATCGAGAGAATAAATCAGTGGGATCTATCAGGTTCATTGGGATCTTTTTGAAATGAATTCTCCATAGTTGTCATGGCTACATTAAGAATGAAAGCCATGCTGTTTGCATGAACAGAGTCCAATAACTAAAAAAAAAAACACTGGAAAGGGAACTCAGATTTCCTTCCCTGTCTTTTTGTATTAGTAGGCAAATAGAAAAAAAATAAAATGTACTTATTTTGCAATCAACAGTCCAGCACTGGGCCTTGGCTCCTGCTACCTCTTGGGACTGAAGGTCTTAGAAGTGTGTTTGAATATACCGTCTAACGTTTTATCACTGTGTGGGTAATCTCATGGCTTGTCTCCATTTGCTCCCTGTCATTCTGGTGCTAGGCACCGACATGAGCATTTCTCTACAGTTGTTATTATGACCTGGTTGGCTGACGGTTGCATTAACCTAGCCATCCAATCACCATTTTTCTGTGAACATTTATTCCAGCTTCTTCTGTTTGAGGATGCTGGTTATTTGCCAGCCTGGTTTGAGCATGCATGCTGGTCAGATCTCTGTCTATGTCCTGTCTGTTTCTTGTCTGATTCCTGTCTGAACCCGTTCAGAGTCATGTCTGTCTCCTCAGTCTTGTTTAAACCCAGTAAGATTTCATATCTGACTCTTGAGTCCTGTCTGAACTCAGACAGATGTCATGTCTAAGGCCTTGTTCAGATGAGCGTGTTTATGTGCGTACATACATCTGTACAAAACCGCGCATCTATTAGAACCATTGGTTCCCTATGGTGTGTTCACATGTCTGTGTTTCACAGGCGTGCAAACGCACGTACCTGCCAAACATAGCACATGTGTGCACCATAGATCTGTGGTGCGCATCAATATTCCCCGTGGGGAGTCCCCTTGTCACTGAACACTGTGATAGTGTTCAGTGACAAGAGGACTCCTCATGGGGAGTAAAGAATCCCCTGCCACAGCTGTCACAGCTGTGGCAGAGGATTGCAAAGCTCTTCCATTGATTTCAATGGGGCCGCCGCTGCCAGATTCAGACAGGAATCAGACAAGAAACAATCAATGGCTGAGCGCTGCCTGTGATTGGCTGAGCGCTTCGTCAATCAGACGCAACCCTTTCAGCAGGCAAGGATTTTAAATCCCCGTATACTGAAAGAACTTTATTACAGTGCAGGGAGAACAAGTGGCTAGACCCGCCAGACCCCCGGCAGTAGCGGACAGGTAAGTATATATTTTTTACATTTTTTACTACAGCTTGGGGTGATTTTCATGGAAGGGCTTATATTTAAAGCCCTTCCCCAAAAATCACTGCAGGGGTTGCTGGTGGCCCCATTGAGAAAATTCTGCACAGAGTTTTGTTCACGCGTGTTCTGGCATGTGCGTGGACACGCAGATTTGTGCGCACCTACGCACATACAAATGCATGCTCATATGAACGAGGCCTTACTGATAGGTCCTATCTAAACCTAGTCAGATGTCATGTCTGAGTCTAGTCTGAACTCAGTCAGATGTCATGTCTGAGTCTAGTCTGAACTCAGTCAGATGTCATGTCTGACTCTTGAGTCCTGTCTGAACCCAGCCAAATGTCATGTCTCACTCTTAATTCCTGTCTGTGTCCTATCTGAAGATACTCTGTCTGAATGTGGTTTTGGTCTTGTCAGTGGCACCTGGCTTAGCCCTGCACCTCTATTAAGATAAGTTTGTCTTTTGTTTGAATGAACAAATAACTGAGCAAATTAATGGCTTTTTTGCATATAAATGCATAGCATTTACATTTACTGATAATCGTTTTAAATCCTCTCCATTTCCCTTATTAGCTAAAGTAAACACTGTGTATGTTGTTTGCTCAAGTGGATGTGTGTTTATGCAAAGAATCACTGTCTGTCAGGTTTTTAACTAGTGTGAAGATAAGCCATTGTCTTGAGTAAATAAGTAGTCATTGTAATGACTAATGAGTAATGAGTAATCACCCCTCCCCTTTAGTCATTTAGTCTTTAAAAGGACTGAAGGAATGCCACTTAAATGAAGCAAAAAGCAAACAAACCAATGGCCATCAATAAACAACAAATGAACGAATTTTGAGCAACAGTCATTGCATGTAAATGGGCCTTTTTATGCTGGATTCTTCTTTTATCAGTTTAAATGTACTCTTTAGTATTATATTATATGTCATCTTTGCCATTGTTTCCTCTTTTTATCTAATGAGAGTCAGGGTCAGCCCTGATCAGGGTGATCACTCTGCTTATAGGTAGGGTTTTACTTATTGAAGAGGTTAGTTTCCTTTGATTCACAGTGTTTGCTTCCTTATATGCAATTTTGTGTTGAAATGGTATTTGCTATGTTTGTACAAGTTTGTATATTGGTCCTTTTAAGACATTATATTTATGCCCATGTAGGCCACTTAGGATAAGCACTGCATGGATGTGACCAGGAACAGTTGTAGATTTAGTACTGCCAGTCATAGGCTATGCCTTTTGTTGCTATGCAACATATATTCGTCATTTGCTTAGCAAACAGAGTGCTTTTGAGAGTATTCATCACAAAACCTAAGAGGCTCTCCAATGAATAATTACAGTTGAAAACCTCTTATTTTTTACTAGTTTCCATTCAACTGTTATTAGCAGAAGTACAATTGAAAATTGCTTTTTAAGGTTCTCATTGGTAAAATATATTTCACATTGGTGGTCAGTAATTTTCAACTCTTACAATTCTGTGAATAGAACCATTACAAATATTTTAGTACTCTAACAAATAGAAATGTACTAATTCTGTAACATAGAATAAAGGCTTAAAATATGCAGCTATCACTTAGAATTTTATTTAACCCATTAAAGACCAAGCACCGTAACGTTACGGCACTTGGTCCTGGACTTTAATTCCGGCTGATAGTAAATTACGGTGCAGGATTAAACCTCCTGCAAGTAGCAGGAGCAGAGGAGCAGCTCTGGTCCTCGGATGTTAGTGACAGCCAAGGACACTCAGGGCTCAGTCACACGGGTGCATCGGCACCCGTACACAGGCGCCGATGCGCCCGTGTGACTGAGCCCTTCCTGCAGGAGGAAGACGGCCGTACCTCAAGACAGACGTCTCTCTGCAGCGCTGAAGAAGGAACACATGACCGGCAATGAAGCCGGTCACATGTTCTTTCTCCCGGCGCTGCACAGAGACTTCTGTCTTGAGGTACGGCCGTCTTCCTCCTTCAGTAACATGGGCGCCGATGCGCCAGTGTGACTGAGCCCTCGGGAGAAAGCAGAAGCAGTACTTAACCACTTATGCTTTCTCTCTTGCAGATAACATAGTGCTCAATGAGTGCTATGTAGTGAAGAAAGAAAGTGGAAGTGTCACTTCTGCTTTTCGACTCAGCAATCATGTGACTGCTGGGTGCCCCTGCCACAGCAGAGCTGCAGGGTTCTCGTAGACCCGGATCAGCTCTGCTAGTGACTACTGTAACTACAGGGGAATGTTTTCCCCTGTTACTTGGGCTCCTATGGATTCTGCTCCTGTGGATGCCCCAGTTACAGTGGAAAAGTGTGAATTAAAAAGAAAAGACAATATGAATGACCCCAAGAGGTGTTATATGACGTCATACGGGACATATATGTTAAAAAAAATTGTAACAAAAACATGTTTAAAAAACTACAGAATAAAGTAAAAATATGTATATAAAAAACAAAATGACCCACCACCGATACTAACCAAAACTGTCACCATATGCGCCCTCTTATCCGAAACTATACAAACTATATATCAAATGTCAAAAACTAAAGCAGAAACCAATTCCTGTACTTTATTTTAGTGTAAATATATCAATTTATGAATTTTAAAAAAGGGTATTCTTTTAATTTTTTACCCCTAATAAAATGAAAAAATGAGGGAAAAAAATACATAAATAAATAGCCGTATATGTCATAGGAAAAAAAACACTTCAAAAATGCACATGTAAAATCATCACATGGATAAAATCCCTAAAAAGCCTGTGGTCCTTTTGGACTGAAACACCCTGGTCCTTGAGGGGTTAGTAAATCATTAATTAATCAATCAATCAGTAGTGTCCTTGCAAACCAATAGATATATGATAGAAATGCTAAAATTACAATTTCAAAATCCTATATACAATTATTTTTCCTTTTTTTTAATTTATTCGTCTAACACTAGTAGGTATATGCAAAAATCCCTCTGATCTTTAAAAGGATAACCCCTTTCCCAGCAAATGTGTATCCCACGGGACTGCAATGTTAATTCTTGCATCTACAATTTTGTATATTTTTTCTATCAACCATAAAAATGTATCTACACATCTTTCTACAGATTTAAAGCACATCAAACATACAGTTGGGCGAAGTGCAATATCATTCACATACCTATTCATGTGAGAGCAGACCATTTGCAGGTTTTAGTTTCTTATAATTTAATTGACAGTGTATAATGTTAATGGCTTGGTGTGCATGCCCTGTGAATTACGGAATATAATATCAACTAAATCAATTTTACTTTTCTTAAGGGCATTAGTCTCGGTTCCCGAGTAAACACGATTTCCTTTCCGTGCTACACTGAGATCCCTTCAGTTTTACTATGTGAATATAAATATATTTTATGCCACAGAAATGCCTGCACTGACCGGAAGGGATCGTACATTCATTTAGCTAAGTATCTTCTCAGTGTGAAGACGCTTTAAAATTACTCTTTAAACCTCTGCTCAACACACGTATTAAAATGTACAGATTAGGCTGTATATAATAGCAAAATAACCTGCTTATAAGATAAAAATAATAATACACAAATAGTTCTGAAAGGGACCTTTCAGACGGGACGGAATTGGTCCGCATGGACATTTCTGCATCATAATGTTATCCCTATGGTGCTTGAATTGAGAAATTCTGCCCATCTTTATTTCAAAACCGCAAGATTAAGTTCTGCAATGGTAAAGATTTTTGCTGTGGAATTAAGGACATCTTGCAAAATTTTTGCTGTGGATTTCGAACATTTAGGGCACGTAATTCCACAATTAAAGTCTACAGAAAAAAAAAAAAAGAAATTCTGCAAGACGTTCCACAGAACACAACCTACAGTTAAAGGGATTTTCAGTGGAAATCCTATTAATGAACTATCCCCAGGATAGTCCATCAATAGTTTATCGGCTGGGGTCTGTTGCTCGGGACCTCGACCGATCAGCTGTGTAGGTTCATGCTGTCACGCTGCAATAACAGAGGTTGGTGTGTAAGTCTCCATGTAGTGGCCATCACTTGTAAGTGCAGGCATGGCTCTTGTTGATTTCAATGGGAGCTGTGCCTGCACTTAGAAGTGTCGGCCACTATATAGGAGGTTAACGTGGAAGCTTCCACTCCACCCTCTGTTATTGGGGCACTGACAGCATGTGCCCACACAGCTGATCGGTCAGGGTCCTGATCGACAGACCCCAGCCGATCAATTATTGATGGACTATCCTGAGGATAGTTCATTAATAGTATTTCCATGGAAAACCCCTTTAAAAATGCAACAAAATATACACTAATTGACAAAATATGCATCTGCACTGTGTCCTTTGGAAAATTTTTTGCCATGTATAGGGTCCCTAAATATGAATGTGTTGGGTTTGCAGTTACAACAGCACATTCTGACTATTCTATAATGTGTAATACATTGCACAGAAGAATAACGTAAAGTGGTAGACTGTGTGCAATGACCGAGGCACAAGGCACACCACTGAGGAGATGGTGGGGTAGCTGTTTAGGGTTGTCACGGTGGCACTACCAACTCCTCCCTTGAGGGAAGCATATGACTCTTGGCCAAGGCCCACACACTCCAGAGGAGGTCAAGAACACTCCACTGAAAACGCACTTCTGTAGGATTCTAGACACTGCATGGCGGACTCCTTGTTTCTCCTTCTTCCGTACACTCACTCTCTTTTAGGGTAGGGGTCCTATGAATAGACGCCCACGGTACCTCTCTTCCGCTTCCATTCTTCACCACATGAGGGTTGAAGGTACCCCCATGTGGCCGGCACTTATTCCTTCTTTCTTAGCCAAGCCGGTTCTCTTTCTCAGGAGATCTCCTTTATTTTTCACTTTGCACCCACATATATCAATCATACTCACATGACATCACAAATTGTTACATTTTCAGACATATCCAAGACATCCACAGATATTAACCTTTTACATGCTGCAGGTGTGCAATACACATAACTAGTGACAAGACAATTTGCACAGAGCATCCATACTGAAGACATGACAGTTAAGACAATTATGGAGGGGCCAGATATAGGTATTTTGGGCCACTACATATGCAGCCATATAGACTGGTCCAAAAGAGTATCAAAAGATCCTTCTATGGGTCCACATTCTGTAATGGGCCATTAATAGAACAGTCTTGCGGTTTGCCTGTCAAAATTTAAGAAGTAAAGCCAGAGTGACATTGCAGTGTCAGCCCTTGCCTGCATGACTGCACTTTCAGTGCTGTGCATCAGCGAGTACCTTCTTCCTGTCACTTCATAAGGCCTCTGAGGTTTTGTCTGTCAGAAATTCCTCAATAGGGTTCATTGTATAAAGTGCCCGGAGTCCTTCTTCTTAGTCCTGCTACATTATTTCCTGTGGTGTATGAAATGATTGGCCGAAAAGGAGGTGTTTTCCAGCCAATCAGTCGTAAGGGAAGTGTATTTATTCTGGCCATGCCTATACATGAGTGCCAGTTATTGTCCTGTCTGTGGTATTTGGTGAGGCAGCAGTCGTGTGCGGCTAAGTACCAGTGGTGATACTTTTAGTGTGGGACTTATTCACCTTTGCCTAGGTCTGTTATATATACCAGTAGTTTGCTTTTTAATCTGCTCTATATTCTTTCCTATCCTCCATCTTGGGACTAACTAGGTCCCCTAGGTTCGAGATGTGGGGTCATCCCTATCATGGTGGTCTCCCCTCTTTTAGGCAGGTGCCACTCTACTAAAGTTCGTTAGGAATAGCATTCCCACTTCTGCATTGTTGTTATCATTTTTGACTGCTTTTGTGTTCCCCATCATTTGGTATTTAATATATGTCTATATTTGTCCTTCCTGGACAAGAGTAACGTCTTGGTGAGATGTATCTGTGACGCCCATGAGGGGTGCCGTTTCTACACCCAGGACAAACGTAAAAAACAGGAGCTCTAAGGTCCAGTTGAAGACAGCTCCACATGGAACTGACTTTAGAAACAATTATTTGCCACTAGGGTCTATTTCTTAGAGAATAATTCACAAATAAAGTATTTGACAAGTTACAATTCAATTAAAAATTATATACATCTCTTGGTGTTGGTGGGTGTGCGCTAAGCATTATTGCCTCTGGTGAGACTAAGGAACCCCAGTTCAATGCCAGCCATTTATATATATATATTTACAAGATGGTGCAAACAAAAGAAATCAAATGAACCCCCAAAATACAACCCCTGAGTGGAAGGGAGAGAAAAAAAAGCAATAGAGAATTTATTTACCAAATTTCCCAATAATAAATCTTTGCACTAATAAGGACTGAGACTTGTCAGCCATAGATCCCAAACATGTAGCCACTCTGATCTGTATGGCCAGCTTCCAAGCTTGAAACCCTAGACAATCTAACTGGGAACTGTAAGACATTGTGAGATAGCCATAGTTTACCAGTAATATTACATGACACAAGAGGCCCCAGAGTATGCAAGTTATTAAGGCCAAAGGACATTAAACGGTAGATATAGCATCCAATACTTCCAGTCAGTACTTAAAGTTTTGGACATCACCACAATAGGTGAATTCAGCCTGCTTCTGATTCCGTCTTGCAATATTTCCAGTACAGTACTCTTTCATCAAAACAACTATATATGGCCTATAATACTTAGACCAGATAATGTACATAAAAAAACTGCAAAAGCATATATTCTCCTTCAAAGCGGACCCATCTATCTATCTATCTATCTATCTATCTATCTATCTATCTATATGCGTGTGTGTATATATATATGTATATATGTATATATATATATATATATATATATATATATATATATATATATATATTTCCATACAAAAGTGCATTCAGAAATGCTTAAAAGAATAACTGCATTTTTACATGATGTCTCAAAAAAAGCTGTCACATGTGTTCCATGTATAACAACATAGGAGTAACAACATTTGTGGACCTGTATCCTGAATTTTCCACCAGTATTTCTCTCTGCAGGCTTCTTTTCCTGTTCCTCCTCCCTACTCTCCTTTGCTCTCTATAGACTTCAATGAGCAGCCTATGAGTCAATGAGTCATTGCCTTCAGGCACTTCCTAAGCTTCTTCATGTTATCTCTGTCACTAAAGGAAAAATTCACAGGATAACACAAGTGGAAAGCAAATCAGGAAGATGGGCGACACTTACCGGCGAGACCTTAAACTATGGGCCATTCATACGATTGACAGGATTTTCGATGGGAAATTGTTCTAGGCATGCTTGTGACCTGTGCAAAGGTTATTATTATACAGATAGGGCAAGTAGATGAGTTGTTGTAGTGACCCAGTACATTCACTCCTGGCCCCCTCCATAATGTCATACATGTCATGTCTTATGTTGGTGCGCTGTACAAAATTGTCTTGTCATTCTGTTATGTGTATTGCACAGCTACAGCAAGTGAGGAGGTAAGTGTTTGCAAAGCTTGGGAGATGCTTGAAATGTATCAATTTGTCTTGTCACGTGATATGAGTGAGAATATAAATAGGAGTGTCTGAGAGCAGGAAAGTGATTCTTCTGGGTTTCTGAGAGAGAGTGCCGGCTGCATGAGGGTACCTTCAACCCTCATGTAGTGAAAAATGGAGGAAGAGGAGCGGTTCCTGACTACCTGTGTGGCAGCAACTGTAGCTGAGTGAGTTCCCACCAGAGACAGAGAGAGTGTGAGCAAGGGAGAGGCTGCATATGACTGGACCTAGTGCAGAGGTACGCTGTGATTGTCTTTCCTATGTGGCCGTCCTAAAGTCTGGGATCACCGCGTAGAGTTACATCCATTTGCTTTTCACATCTGGCCGTCCTGAAGTCTGGGATCACCGGGGGGAGGTACTCTCAAGTCTATTTCTTTTTCCTGCACTGCCCATGCTATGTAAATTGTGCCTGTATTCAGAACTTTTGCCTTAGTAATGTTTTTGCCAGGCCCTGACCATTCCCAGGCACCTGAGGTATGTTACTTCTGTCTGTGGCTCCATTTATTTACCGCCGAGGGTCATTCCAGTGGGTAACGGAATGGTGGCATCACCTGTGACATCTTCTATCCCTGTTCTTCAGTTTATTGGGCATCCCTATCCTAGGGGTGTCCAGAAAAGACGCAGCTCTGGCCGAGGTTACATGCATCCCTCTGGGAGGGATCGTGGTAAGTGCCACCATTACAAGCCAGTTGCTTAACGAATCTAATTAAACTAGTCCCTCCCAGGTGTTGGCTGTTGCCTGGTTTTAAAAGTAGTATCCCTTCACTGACATGCATATGGCAGTGTACGCATGTGTTCCCTGTAATGAGGTGTGCCCGTGATCAAGTGTGACTTCTATGCAGTTTAACATGGCAGTTCAACAGGGCAAGAGACAGGTAGGCCACAATCTCTGCTTAAATGCTTTACACTTCAAAGCTAGCGCGAATGCTGTCACCTCTGCTCTGATCCTCACTCTCAGTTTCAGAACTTCCTTCAAGTGCCCACCTCCGGGGCGCACTACTCACATAAGCCCCTCTCTCCTGTCCTCCCCTTTGCACAGCTCGCATGCACTCTATACTTTCTTACTTAGCCTCAAACCCCTTAATACTACTAACAAACAGAACAGTCGCCCCATAAATCTCCTAACCATCTGCTCACGCTTGCTATCTTGCTGCTACTAGCAGTTGGGGCTATCTCTCCCAATCCTGGCCCACCCTCAACTGCTCCTAACTATTACCCCCTACCTGACTCACTAAGGAAATCCCCAAGCCCAACTGCTAGCCCATGCGAACTCTACCCTGGCTCCTTTAAATGTGCACTCTGGAACTGCCAGTCATCATGTCATAAACTCCCCACCATCCATGACTATTTTACTGCTCAATCTTTGAATCTGCTCGCTCTCACAGAAACTTGGATACAGCAGTCTGATACGGCCTCCCATGCTGCACTGTTGTATAATGGCCTGCAGTTCTCCCATACCTCGAGACCAGATGACAGGCGTGGTGGAGAAGTGGGTGCTCTTCTCTCCCCAAATTGTACCTACCAGGTAATCCCACCCTATACCCCACTCACGTTTCCATCATTTGAGGTACATATGATACAGCTTTTTCGCCCACTGCCCATGCGAGTAGCAGTTATCTACCGCCCCCCAGGTGCTCCTCGCCTGTTTTTGGACCACTTTGCTGCCTGGCTCCCCCACTTCCTATCCTGCGAAATCCTGACCCTCATCTTAGATGATTTTAACATTTCCACTGATGACCCTATCTCCCCATCTGCCTCTCAGCTTCTTTCGCTCACCTCCTCCCTTGGTCTCTCTCAACTCACAGCCTTTTCCACTCACAGGGATGGAAACACTCTGGATCTGGTCTTCTTCCATCTCTGCTCTTCTTCCAACTTCACTAACTCTCCTCTCCCGCTCTTGGATCATAACCTCCTCTTTTTCTCTGTCACACTCCCTAACATCTCTCCAGACCTACCCACCTACCGTACCTACAGGAACTTTGAGGCCATTCACACCCAGGACTTTGCTGAGTCCCTACTGTCCTCTCTATCCCCTATCTCTCTCCTCTCCTGCCCCAACCTGGCTGCCGCTCGCTACAGCACCGTACTTAAACATGCCCTGGATGAAGCGGCGCCCCCCAGGACCCAAGCCATCCG
Organism: Eleutherodactylus coqui; assembly: GCF_035609145.1. Taxonomy (NCBI): domain Eukaryota; kingdom Metazoa; phylum Chordata; class Amphibia; order Anura; family Eleutherodactylidae; genus Eleutherodactylus; species Eleutherodactylus coqui. The sequence goes on from NC_089839.1 coordinate 81,104,665, forward strand.
ATGTAGAATGCGGCAACCCTGGCTCACGCCTCAAGCGCGCTTCATCCGGCGGTGCTCTAGAAGTGCTGAACAGCTGTGGAGGAAGTCGCAAACGCCCGCAGACTTTCTCCACAACAAATTCATGCTCAAAACCTACAACCTTGCCCTCCATCATGCCAAACAAGTCTACTTCACCTCTCTCATCTCCTCATTATCGAACAACCCCAAACGGCTCTTTGATACTTTTCACTCTCTTCTCAGCCCCAAACCGCAGCCCCCTGTGACAGATTTCAGTGCTGTAGAGTTGGCTGCCTACTTCAAAAAGAAAATTGATGACATCCGTCAAAAAATAACTTTCCAATCCCAGACTAGCCCTGATGCTAGTCTTGTCAGCACTGCATCTAGCTCCTGCTCACTGTCTGTACTCAGACAAATGACAGAGGAAGAAGTCTCCAAATTGCTCTTCTTTGCTCTCCCCACCACCTGCGCTAGCGACCCTATCCCCTCACACCTCCTCTGATCCCTCTCCCCGGTGGTTATCTCCCACCTCACCACTATATTCAACATCGATCTCACTTCTGGCATCTTTCCCTCTTCTTTCAAACACGCCATCATATCCCCACTGCTAAAGAAGCCAACTCTTGACGCGACTGATACTGCCAACTACCGACCCATCTCTAACCTCCCCTTCATCTCCAAACTAGAACGCTTAGTTTGCTCCCAACTTGTAAGCTATCAGAGAACTCTTCCCTTGACCCCCTACAGTCTGGCTTCCGACCCCAACACTCGACAGAAACTACCCTTACAAGGGTATCCAACGACCTACTGACAGCCAAACAGAGGGGCGATTACTCCCTACTCATCCTCTTCGACCTCTCTGCAGCATTTGACACTGTCGACCACAAACTCCTCCTCACTATGCTTCGCTCCATCGGCCTAAAGGACACTACTCTCTCCTGGTTCTCCTCTTACCTATCTGACGGCTCTTTCAGCGTCTCCTTTGCTGGCTCTAACTCTTCTTCTCCTCCCCTTGCTGTTGGGGTCCCACAAGGCTTGGTCCTTGTCCCCCTCCTCTTCTCTATCTACACAGGCCCTATTGGACAAACCATCAGGAGATTTGTCCTCCAATACCACCTCTATGCTGACGACACCCAGCTATGCACCTCTTCCCGTGACATCTCTGCACCTTTCCTCCAAAACATCATTGACTGCCTGTCCACTGTCTCTAACACTATGTCCTCTCTCTACCTAAAACCAAACCTCTCTAATACTGACTTATTGGTATTTCCACCCTCCACTAACCGACCTCATCCTGACTTCTCTATCTCAGTGTATGGTGCCACCTTAACTCCCAGACAGTATGCCTGCTGCCTTGGGTTCATATTCGACTCTGATTGCTCATTTACGCCCTACATCCAATCTCTTGCCCGAACATGTCAGCTGCACCTCAAGAACATCGCAAGAATCCGCTCTTTTCTCACTGTAGACATGCTAAAAACGCTTATTGTTGCCCTCATCCACTCCACTTATTGCAACTCGTTGATGATCGGCCTCCCCTGCACCAGACTCTACCCTCTCCAATCCATCCTGAATGCAGCAGCCAGGCTCATCTTCGCTACTTAGACGCCTCTGCCCTGTTCTGGTCACTGCACTGGCTGCCCGTTAAATACAGAATTCAATTTGAACTCGCTACCTTCATCCACAAAGCCCTTCACAGCGCAGCGCCACCCTATATCGCCTCCCTCTTTTCAATCTATCACTCAGCCCGGGCTCTCCGTTCTGCTAACGAAACTAGACTGCACACCCCTCTAATTCGAACTTCTCACTCCCGCCTCCAAGACTTCTCCAGAGCAGCACCAGTCTTCTGGAACGCACTACCAAAGGCTACCCCGGCAATCCAGGACTCGAAAAACCTCAGGCGTGCTCTAAAAATGCACCTCTTCAGGGAGGTATACCGCATTCCCTAAATAAACCCCTCTGTACGCCGCCTGATAACATGCTCCCTGACCTACTGACTGCAATCCCTGCTAGCCATCATAAACCGCTCCTGCAGTCATACTGATTCTGCTGTCACACGGCCAAATGTCTGACCATTGTCTGTGTAAAGAATCCCTCACTCTCCACCCCGCCATACTGTGCACATCTCCAGCCCTTTACCTTCTGTATCATCCCATTATTTGTAGTATGTAAGCTTGTTGGAGCAGGACCCTCACCCCTATTGTTTCCATCAACTGATTACTATGTATCCGTGGTTCTGTAATTTTTGTACTTTTGTCTCTCTGTATTCCCCCTGTCTATGTTAGCGCTATACAAATAAAGATTATTATTATTATTATCTTGCCCTCCCAGCTCCTCAACGTATGCCCTGTGTCCGGGGTCACCCTATGCGATGCTGCAGCAGCCTACTTCTTCTTTGCGTCACGAACAGGATAGCATCCTCTGTGCCGCATCATCCTGCCTGCGATACTGCAGAGGTCCTATCCAAAAAGACGGGACGCTGCACTGTGTTTAGCACCATTTGTGAATGGTGAATCCTGTGTTATTGTCACCTTTCGTTGTAAACCAGCTTGTCATAATAATGAAAGGACTGCTGAAAAGTTTTCTCTGCAGAATGAGAAGTGTCGTACTACTATTAGGCATAGTGGTCAGTGTCAAATCTGCAGGATATTAGTACCTTTCTAAGTATAGATTGTGACATTGAAGATGTAAAACAACATCACAAAAATTCTTCAAAAATGTTTAACATAAAAACTTGATTTATACAGTAGGTTATTTTCTAATGATACCCTTTAAAGCTAACCAAGAATAAGGAACTATCTCCTTCCTTAATGCACCATTACACCAACTTCTCTGGTTGCCTACATGGAATTTGGTATATATACTTCATTCATTTTTATATCATAGCATCATGCAATCATTTGGCATTCAGAACTTAATTCTTGAGGTCTCATTTTTAGACAAAATATGACCTAATAGTCACATTATCATAATGAGATGTGACACTTTCTCCCTGTGGTTGCCTCTGCTGTAGTAAAAATGGGATGTGTGAAATACCGAAACCAATAGTCATTATACTGTGATATAGTGATATGTAGAATTCACTCACTGGTAATATAACATAAGGCTTCTCATGATGGAAACATTCAAGAGGAAAGGAAACAATTTTGGGTTGTAAAACAGCAAGACTGTAGCACCCAAGAGCATAACTACAGAGCATACACACATCAGTTACTATAGTTTATATGTTTAAAAGTACCCACAGTTCAGTTGGAGAACATTTCCAAGGCAAGACAATGAAATTTAGTGCATCTTTGAAAGTTACAGTTAATACATTGACTTAATTTCATTGAGTTCTTTAATGAAATCATGAATGTGTATCCGAAGTAAAATTCTGCTAATATTACAATGTAGGCAATATTTTTGCATGAGATTTTATAAGCGGGTGGCATTAATTGAAGGTTCCCCATATAATCATTTCTAATTACTCCATTATTTATATAGTTCTCTTAACTGGAATTAAGGGTCCCATTCCAAACCCCGAAAAAATATGCAAATGATAATTTTACAGTTGGCGCTATGCAATGTATCAGGAAGTGTTCTCCTAGCATCTGCCAAATCCAGAAAGCCAGATGGTGAAGCATAATTCTTCACTACAAATAATCCCATTGTTTTGCATGTTGACTTCTACAGATTTAGCAAACATTAACTTGACACTCGAGGCATTAAATGCATAATTGCAAAACTTTACTCAACTTTTTCAATTACTATTATTACTTCTACTATGTTAAGTGTCAGTTCAAAGTTTTCTGAAACTGTGCACTTGATGTGTTACATGTCAAGTTAACATTTGTTACAGCTGTAGTGGTTGGCTCACTCAAGGTTTCCCAATAGACTGGATACAGAATTTCAATTTATTTCAGGTAGTGGTTTCCTATTTTGGCCAAAACGCTATGGTCAGATGTTTCTCTAGTTAAAAGTCAGTAGTGAAATATGAGAATCCCGACCAACATAGTGTTTTATTATTTTGGTGTCTTTGTAGCATTTTGGGTGTCAATGTTATTTTTAGTGGCTATAAACATGCTGCCAACTGTCTGTCATGGTACTCTGACTGTGACACTGATATAGGGTGGCTGTCATGACCAGAAGCCGGTCTAAGCGGACATCACAATGTCAACTGAGCCAAAGTGTCTATGGCGTCCACGAATGCACCATGTCATTTGGCACGGGGTGCCAATGTGTAAACATCCATCTACTGTTGTGGGGGTTGGATTGATAGGTAGGGAGGTGATTTTCCCAGTTGACCAATCATCTATTATTGTAGTATTTATATTCCAGCCCCTCCTCTTAGAGGGCACTGGTTATTCCTCTGCATGGTAGAGTTCTGGTCCTCACTTATAGTTGAATAAGTCCCTGGTATTCTTACTTATTATTTGGTGTTACATCTGCTTCTTGGTAATGTTGGGACTAATATTATTTACATCTGTTAATTGTCACCACTGACTTCCCTTTTCCTATTATTTATCTTCATTATTAATAATTTTGTTCTCCGAGTTTTCAAATAGTGTATATATCTGTCCTTTTCGACAACTATTACTTCTCATCCAAATAAGGTGGTTTTGGTGTCCGGCTTGGATGTAACACTGTCTTTGAAGACAAGGTGCCCCCTTCCTTGGGATCATTGTGAGACCTACAAACTGGGCCCCCCACTAATAAGAAATGTATAGCACATTTACTGAAATGCCCAAAATGTCCATTGGGAGAAAAACTTTTAAAGAAATAAATGGAAAAACTGATCAGACAATAAAATATGCTCTCTGAACTATTGACTGTAATATTGAAAAATAAAATCGAACATGGGGCCAAATACAGTATAAAGAATATACTAGACATCCAATCTGATAATGACAAGTCTCAGAAAAGGCATATTGTCCGATTTGCTCAATGTTTGATCCTTAGAGATCGAAAAAAATAACTCTCTGGGAATGCTGTGTTTAGGACTCACAAAACATGTTGAGAAAGTCTTACAAATGAAAGTGAGTGATAATATAACTGTCAAAGTGATGGACTGCCAATCAAGCTGTCAGCCTAATTATTTCATTATACGACATATGTTGTAGGCAGTATTAGAATCATCTGTTCCATGTTTCTAGTTTAATTTTTAAGTAAATTTACTGCCCATTAAAAAACCCTTATGACTGTTAGATAATCTCTTCAGATTGATCGTAAAGTCAAGCTTACATTACAGATCTGACACTCGGTTTGAGGGTGGAATGGTTTCTAGATCCTGGTATCTGAAAACTTCATATTTTCACAAAGCTTAAAGGGGTTGTCCCGCGAAACAAAGTGGGGTTATACACTTCTGTATGGCCATATTAATGCACTTTGTAATGTACATTGTGCATTAATTATGAGCCATACAGAAGTTATTCACTTACCTGTTCCGTTGCTGGCGTCCCCGTCTCCATGGTGCCGTCTAATCTTCAGCGTCTAATCGCCCGATTAGACGCGCTTGCGCAGTCCGGTCTTCTCCCTTCTGAATGGGGCCGTTCGTGCCAGAGAGCGGCTCCTCGTAGCTCCGCCCCGTCACGTGTGCCGACTCCAGCCAATCAGGAGGCTGGAATCGGCAATGGACCGCACAGAAGACCTGCGGTCCACCGAGGGTGAAGATCCCGGCGGCCATCTTCACAAGGTAAGTAAGAAGTCACCGGAGCGCGGGGATTCGGGTAAGTACTACCCGTTTTTTTTTTTTATCCCTGCATTGGGTTTGTCTCGCGCCGAACGGGGTGGCTTTTGAAAAAAAAAAACCGTTTCGGCGCGGGACAACCCCTTTAAGAATTTTCTAAATTCCGCAAGAGTGACATTGTGTTTCTAGTGGTTGGCTAAGCAACTACACTGCCCTGTATGGTGCTGTATCTACTGCACTCACAAATCCCAGAAGGTGGTACCACTCATTCTTCATGAGTATGTTGCTATAAGCAGAGTGATGAGGAGCGGAGATTGTGTTGTGTTTGCCCTACTTAGTGGAATTTCTATGGCAACTGCACTGGCTGCTGTCCCTACCTAACACTAATCATTAGACCACAGACACAGTGGTTACATTCTCCCACCCAGGGACAACACCTTAATGATATTTTTACATTACTCCTGCTATTGTTATGAAGATCCTATGACAGGTGTTACATGCTACCATATTGTGTTGCTGTAAAATCATAGTAAGGCCATATTCAGATGACTGTATTTTATGACGAAAATACACAAACAGCACACTGCCCCGTTGTAGCCAATGAGGCGATTTTTCACATAGACAGATAGTTCGTGGGTAAAAAGATGTTGGAAGCCCATATCATGGACAACATTAGGACTTGCCATGTCCACTGTTATAATAACATACTATGTTAGGCTCAATGAAGACAATGTACATCTAGTTCAGCCTGTTTCGACCCCCCCCCCCCCTCCTTGTTGGTCCAGAGGAAGGAAAAAAAAAAAAGCCAAATTTACTAATTTGGAGGAAAACAATTTCTTCCTGACTCCATAATGGCAGCCAGAACTTATCACCCTTATGAGATTTGCAAGTTTGGTTTTCCCATAATATATCTGGATAATTAATGTCTCTCATAATAATTACTTTATCGTGGTTTGACACCTCTTCTATTTGCCTTAACCCTTTCCAATTCACTGTCTGTCGTCTAAAGACATTCTGATTGAAGGCTTTACATCTTTGATGTCAGAAGACGTCTGGCAGGGTATTTTTACTGTATATTACCGGCTGCTCTGTTGTCGGGGGCCTCTTCAGCATCTCCCATACCGCAGTACTGGCTCTAGCCAGCAGATGGCGCCATTGTATAATGGCAGAAAGAGAAAACCCCCTAGGAAACCATGAATCCAAAATTTAATTGCAAAGGGTTAATAATAAGATTTCAGTTTCTTCTGTTGCTTTTGGTGGCCTATAGTAAACCCCTATCAGTATTTTGTTATTTTTTTCTCCCTGTATTTCTACCCACAGAGATTCCACGTGTTCATTTCCTGCACCTATGTCTTCCCGTAGCCTCAGTATTAAGTAGGATTTAACGTACAGACATAAACTTCCCCCTTTCTGTTCCCCGCAGTCCCTTCTGAAGAGATTGTAACCTGTAAATTCACCACTCAATCGCTTATCATCAAGCCATGTTTCCGTTATTCCCGCTATATCGGAATTCTCATCAGTCATTCTCGCTTCAAGCTCACCCACTTTACCAATCAGACTTCTTGCATTCGTTGTCATACAATTTATATGGTGGTTGTTGTTCTTTATATTCATTGTGCTACTAATGCTACTATTGACTGTTCTGTCAGTACTAACTGTACTAATCCCACCATCTGTTCGACCTTCATTCCCATTACTTGGTCTCAGGTCACTATCTACACTGCTTACCTGCCTGTTTCTCTTTTTGCCCTCCCCCTTGTCCCTAGTTTAAACACTTCCCCAGCCTTCTAGCCATCTTCTTCCCCAGCACAGCTGCACCCTCCCCATTAAGATGCAGCCTGTCCCTACATTAAAGCCTGTAGCCGAAAGCAATGTCAGCCCAGTTCCCCAGGAACCCAAACCCCTCCTTCTTACACCAACTCCGGAGCCACTTGTTTACCTCCCTAAGATCCTGCTGCCTTTCTAGTGTGGCTTGTGGTGCAGGTAGTAGAAAACTACCTTGGAGGTCCTCTCCCTAAGCTCGAATCCTAGATCCCTGAAACTGTTTTTGTGGGCCCTCCATTGACCTTTAATTTGTTAATTGGTGCCAATGTGCACCATGACCACTGGATCCTCACCAGCCCCTTCCAGTAATCTGTCAATCTGATCTGCGATGTGTCAAATTCAAGCGTCAGGAAGACAACACACTGACGATCCCGGTCTTTGTGGCAGATTGTCCTATCTATCCCCCTTATAATTGAATCCCCCACCGCTAGAACCTGTCTAACCTGTCCCTTGTGCAGTCACATCTTTGGTGTCCTCACAGATCTGACTGCACAAGGATGAGTGTCCATGTGCTATCTGATGCAAGTTGAACCCAAGATCCTTGGGCGTAACTCCCATACAGCTGTCTTGTAGAGATGAGCGAACGTACTCGTTCGAGTATTAGCATGTTCGAGATGCTCGTTACTCGTGACGAGTACCACGCGATGTTCGGGTTACTTTCACTTTCATCTCTGAGACGTTAGCGCGCTTTTCTGGCCAATAGAAAGACAGGGAAGGCATTACAACTTCCCCCTGCGACGTTCAAGCCCTATACCACCCCCCTGCAGTGAGTGGCTGGCGAGATCAGGTGTCACCCGAGTATAAAAATCGGCCCCTCCCGCGGCTCGCCACAGATGCGTTCTGACATACTTTAGGGAAAGTGCTGTCTTGGTGAAGCTGCTATAGGGAGAGTGTTAGGAGTATTTTAGGCTTCATGAACCCCAACTGTCCTTCTTAGGGCCACATCTAACCGTGTGCAGTACTGTGGAGGCTGCTTTTTGCAGTGTTGCACTTTTTTTTTTTTTGGTATATCGGCCGTGCAGAGCATTGCGCCCTGCAGTAATACTCCAGGGCCAGAAGTGGTGGTTAGGCAAGGACAGAAGACATATTGATTGAATATAGGCAGTGGGCCTTTGCAAAAACATTTGGGGAAAAAAATCTATTTGGGCTGCCTGTGACTGTCCTCAGTGTTCTGGGTCTCTGCTGGGTGTAGTAGTTCTCCAAATTCATACGCAGCCAGCTAAGTGTTACAGCAGGCTTGCGCAAAATTATTTCCTGGCTCTGTCTGAGCTGTTAAATCACCGCTGTATTGCAGTCCACAGTGCAACACTCTGCAGTTCTTTGACAAACTCCAGGGCCAGAAGCGGTTAGGCAGGGACAGAAGACATATTGATTGAATATAGGCAGTGGGCCTTTGCAAAAACATTTGGGGAAAAAAATCTATTTGGGCTGCCTGTGACTGTCCTCAGTGTTCTGGGTCTCTGCTGGGTGTAGTAGTCCTCCTAATTCATACGCAGCCAGCTAAGTGTTACAGCAAGCTTGCGCAAAATTATTTCCTGGCGTTCCGTAAGCGAAGTCAGCCTCCAACCACAGGCCAATAAGCGGCACATTTAATTACAGCGTTCTGTTTCTGCACTACTGGTAATACACCATGCTGAGGGGTAGGGGTAGGCCTAGAGGACGTGGACGCGGGCGAGGACGCGGAGGCCCAAGTAAGGGTGTGGGCACAGGCCGAGCCAGTGCGGTGGCCAGGGGTAGAGGCAGGGCCAGACCGAATAATCCACCAACTGTTTCCCAAAGCGGCCCCTCGCGCCATGCCACCCTGCAGAGGTCAAGGTGCTCTATGGTGTGGCAGTTTTTCACAGAGATGCCTGACGACCGACGAACAGTGGTGTGCAACCTTTGTTGCGCCAAGATCAGCTGGGGAGGCACCACCACCAGCATGCGCAGGCATATGATGGCCAAGCACCCCACAAGGTGGGACGAAGGCCGTTCACCGCCTCCGGTTTGCACCACTGCCTCTCCCCCTGTGCCCCATCCTGCCACTGAGATCCAACCCCCCTCTGAGGACACAGGCACGACCGTCTCCTGGCCTGCACCCACACCCTCACCTCCGCTGTCCTCGGCCCCATCCAGCAATGTCTCTCAGCGCAGCGTCCAGACGTCGCTAGCGCCACTGTTTGAGCGCGAGCGCAAGTACGCCGCCACGCACCCGCACGCTCAAGCGTTAAACGTGCACATTGCAAAATTGATCAGCCTGGAGATGCTGCCGTATAGGCTTGTGGAAACGGAGGCTTTCAAAAGCATGATGGCGGCGGCGGCCCCGCGCTACTCGGTTCCCAGTCGCCACTACTTTTCCCGATGTGCCGTCCCAGCCCTGCATGACCACGTCTCCCGCAACATTGTACGCGCCCTCACCAACGCGGTTACTGCCAAGGTCCACTTAACAACAGACACGTGGACAAGCACAGGCGGGCAGGGCCACTATATCTCCCTGACGGCACATTGGGTGAATTTAGTGGAGGCTGGGACAGAGTCAGAGCCTGGGACCGCTCACGTCCTACCCACCCCCCAAATTGCGTGCCCCAGCTCGGTGGTGGTATCTGCGGCGGTGTATGCTTCCTCCACTAAACCACCCTCCTTCTCCTCCTACGCAAGCTCTGTCTCGCAATCAAGATGTGTCAGCAGCAGCACGTCGCCAGCAGTCGGTGTCGCGTGGCATGGCAGCACAGCGGTGGGCAAGCGTCAGCAGGCCGTGCCGAAACTACTCAGCTTAGGAGGGAAGAGGCAGACGGCCCACGAACTGCTGCAGGGTCTGACAGAGCAGACCGACCGCTGGCTTGCGCCGCTGAGCCTCCAACCGGGCATGGTCGTGTGTGACAACGGCCGTAACCTGGTGGCGGCTCTGCAGCTCGGCAGCCTCACGCACGTGCCATGCCTGGCCCATGTCTTTAATTTGGTGGTTCAGCGCTTTCTGAAAAGCTACCCACACTTGTCATACCTGCTCGGAAAGGTGCGCCGGCTCAGCGCACATTTCCGCAACTCCAAGACGGACGCTGCCACCCTGCGGACCCTGCAACATCGGTTTCATCTGCCAGTGCACCGATTGCTGTGCGACGTGCCCACACAGTGGAACTCTACGCTCCACATGTTGGCCAGGCTCTATGAGCAGCGTAGAGCTATTGCGGAATACCAACTCCAACATGGGCGGCGTAGTGGGAGTCAGCCTCCTCAATTATTTACAGAAGAGTGGGCCTGGTTGGCAGCCATCTGCCAGGTCCTTGGAAACTTTGAGGAGTCTACCCAGATGCTGAGCGGGGATGCTGCAATCATTAGCGTCACCATTCCTCTGCTATGCCTCTTGAGAAGTTCCCTGCAAAGCATAAAGGCAGACGCTTTGCACTCGGAAACGGAGGCGGGGGAAGACAGTATGTCGCTGGATAGTCAGAGCACCCTCATGTCTATATCTCAGCGCGTTGAGGAGGAGGAGGAGGGGGAGGAGCATGAGGAGGAGGGGGAAGAGACAGCTTGGCCCACTGCTGAGGGTACACATGCTGCTTGCCTGTCATCCTTTCAGCGTGTATGGCCAGAGGAGGAGGAGTAGGAGGGGGAGGAGCATGAGGAGGAGGGGGAAGAGACAGCTTGGCCCACTGCTGATGGTACCCATGCTACTTGCCTGTCATCCTTTCAGCGTGTATGGCCAGAGAAAGAGGAGGAGGAGGATCCTGAAAGTGATCTTCCTAGTGAGGACAGCCATGTGTTGCGTACAGGTACCCTGGCACACATGGCTGACTTCATGTTAGGATGCCTTTCTCGTGACCCTCGCGTTACATGCATTCTGGCCACTACGGATTACTGGGTGTACACACTGCTCGACCCACGGTATAAGGAGAACCTTTCCACTCTCATTCCCGAAGAGGAAAGGGGTTTGAGAATGATGCTATACCACAGGGCGCTGGTGGACAAACTGATGGTAAACGTCCCATCCGACAGCGCTAGTGGCCGAAGGCGCATTTCCGAGGGCCAGGTAGCAGGGGAGGCGCAGAGATCAGGCAGCATGTACAGCGCAGGCAGGGGACCATTCTCCAAGGCCTTTGCCAGCTTTCTGGCTCCCCAGCAAGACTGTGTCACCGATCCCCAGTCAAGGCTGAGTTGGCGGGAGCACTGTAAAAGGATGGTGAAGGAGTACGTAGCCGATCGCACGACTGTCCTCGGTGACGCCTCTGCCCCCTACAACTACTGGGTGTCGAAGCTGGACACGTGGCCTGAACTCACGCTGTATGCCCTGGAGGTGCTTGCTTGTCCTGCCGCTAGCGTCTTGTCAGAGAGTGTGTTTAGTGTGGCTTATCACGGATAAGCGTACCCACCTGTCAACCGACAGTGCCGACAGGCTTACACTCATCAAGATGAACGAAGCCTGGATTTTCCCAGACTTCTCTTCTTCACCAGCGGACAGCAGCGATACCTAAGCAATACGTAGGCTGCACCTGCGGATGGAAGCATCGTTCTCTATCACCATCAAAAATGGGGACCTTTTTGCTTCATCAATCTGTGTATAATATTCCTCCTCCTCCTCCTGCTCCTCCTCCTGAAACCTCACATTATCACACCGAACGGGCAATTTTTCTTAGGCCCACAAGGCTCAGTCATATAATTTTTCTAAACAATTTTTATACGTTTCAATGCTCATTAAAGCGTTGAAACTTTCACCTCAACCAATTTTTATTTTAACTGGGCTGCCTCCAGGCCTAGTTACCAATTAAGCCACATTAACCAAAGCGATTAATGGATTTCACCTGCCCTCTTGGTTGGGCATGGGCAATTTTTCTCCGGTACATTAGTACTGTTGGTACACCAATTTTTGGGGGCCCTCGCCTACAGTGTAATCAAATGAATTTTTAGCCCACCTGCATTACAGCTGACGTTACATCAGCTGTGTTGGGCACTGCAATGGGATATGTTTATGTACCGCCGGTGGGTTCCAGGGAGCCACCCATGCTGTGGGTCCACAGGGAGTTGTAACTGCATGTGTCTACTTCTAAAGAACCCCAGTCTGACTGGGGCATGCAGTGTGGGCTGAAGCCCACCTGCATTAAGCACGACATTACCTCAGCTGTGTTGGGCACTGCAATGGGATATATTTATGTACCGCCGGTGGCTTCCTGGCACCCACCCATGCTGTGGGTCCACAGGGAGTTGTAACTGCATGTGTCTACTTCTAAAGAACCCCAGTCTGACTGGGGCATGCAGTGTGGGCCGAAGCCCACCTGCATTAAACATGACATTACCTCAGCTGTGATGGGCAATGCAATGGGATATATTTATGTACCGCCGGTGGGTTCCAGGGAGCCACCCATGCTGTCGGTCCACAGGGACTTCACAATAGGGAGTTGTACCTGCCTGTGTCTATGAATTAAAAACCCCGATCAGGTTGGGGCATGCAGTGTGGGCCGAAGCCCACCTGCATTTAATCTGGCGTTAGCTCAGCTGTGATGGGCACTGCAATGGGATACATTTATGTACAGCCGGTGGGTTCCAGGGAGCCACCCATGCTTTGGGTGCACACGGAATTCCCATTGCGGAGTTGTACCTGCCTGTGACTATTTATAAAAAACCGCGGTCTGACTGGGGCATGCAGACACCTTGACAGAATGAATAGTGTGTGGCACATAGGTTCCCCATTGCTATGCCCATGTGTGCAGCTCCAGATGGAGGTGGCAGAGAATTGGATTTCTCATTGCTTCTGTACAGCATTGTGGACTATCGCCCCGCCCCTTTTAAAGAGGGTCGCTGCCTAGCCGTGCAAACCCTCTGCAGTGTGTGCCTGCTTTTCCCCTGGCAGACGCACTTATAAATAGACATGAGGGTGGTGTGGCATGAGGGCAGCTGAAGGCTGGGCAGGGACAGTTTGGTGTGCGCTGTGGACACTGGGTCGTGGGGTGGGGGGGGTGGGGGTTGGGCAGCATGTAACCCAGGAGAAGTGGCAGCGGAGTGTCATGCAGGCAGTGATTGTGCTTTGTTGGAGGTAGTGTGGTGCTTAGCTAAGGTATGCATTGCTAATGAGGGCTTTTCAGAAGTAAAAGTTGTTGGGAGGGGGGGGGCCCACTCTTGCCGCTATTGTGGCTTAATAGTGGGACCTGGGAACTTGAGATGCAGCCCAACATGTAGCCCCTCGCCTGCCCTATCCGTTTCTGTGTCGTTCCCATCACTTTCTTGAATTGCCCAGATTTTCACAAATGAAAACCTTAGCGAGCATCGGCGATATACAAAAATGCTCGGGTCGCCCATTGACTTCAATAGGGGTTCATTACTCGAAACGAACCCTAGAGCATCGCGATAATTTCGTCCCGAGTAACGAGCACCCGAGCATTTTGGTGCTCGCTCATCTCTACTGTCTTGATAGGGCATAGAATTGTAGTGACATTTTTTGCAACTGATGATTTACAGTGAATTACAGATGTGTACATTTTTACCTTATCTTTAATGTGGTCAATTACTTCCTGGCTAGACGTTTTATCCCCCATCCCACCTTTCTTATCAGACATGGGCCATGTGGTCGTTTATAGTTTATGGGCAGATAGAAACTGGTTAAGAAGTGCAATTTTTCATGAAACCAATTTAATACAATATCATGACATGCTAGCAAAATAATTGAATTATACAATTCACAGTGCAGCCACAATAAATACAGCTAGAATAGACATTTTGTGACAGAGTATCACAGAAATCATGTTGTTGGGAAAAGCTGCTTATCTCATGAGACACATATCTGATCATATCCAACCAAGAGAAAGAGTAAGAAAGGACACATCTGGACCTCATTGTGGCTGAACTTAGATCACAATGGGGTGCTAAAGTGATCTAAGTTTGATTCAGCAACACTGGGCTGCATGGACCATAAAATGAGTCTGACATTGGCCCACTGTATCTCTGTGAATGAGTAAATCCCTTTAGATGCTTAGCAGGGAGAGATGTGTGTGCCCTGGATGTATGGGAGCTGCCATACCAGCCAGCAATGGGGGTAGTAATACAGTTATAATAATAACAGAGATGCATAATATTTTGGCGGTCAATTAACTTTGTTCTGTTTGCTGTTGAACAAGGCCATCCCTCAGTTGGAGCAGTGTCAGGGCATTGCAAGCTGATGATTCGCCCACTAAACTTCAAATCTAGTCTGCACATGAGTGTGTAGAAATTTGCAGCCATTACTTTGTAAGAGAGGGACCCCAAAATGAATCGAGATAAAGGAATACTCTGCTTTATCCTTGATGTTGGAGATCAACATTGAATTGAGGATACAAAATTGGCCTTTACAAAATCATAATCAAGAAAAATCCAGCACTCATCAATATGGCAGAAATATTAGTTTAATTTTTATTTCATGTACACAAACTAAAGTCAAAATTCATTTGACATTGCGGTCAATTCAAGACCTTAATACATTAATCTGTCAAAGTGTACAGAAATGTTTACATTAAATAATAAAACCATACAGCAAGTAAAAAAACAAACCAAGGAAAAAAGAACTGAGGGCCCTTTTACATGGAACAGTTATCGTTCAGTTTATTGCTGGATTGTGTGAAAGGGGACAACAATCGTTCAGAGTAAACCCTGCCAGTTACTGAATAATGAAGAATAATTCATTCGCTTACCTTCATCATTCAATTTAGGCAGGTATAGAAATCCAACAATGATCGGGCCATGTAAAGTCATTTATGAATGACTCCCTGTTTATATCCAGGAAGGGAGATAAAACGTAACTTTTTTTACTTTTCCGTGATTGCCAGTATCAGTTCGGTACCGGTGATCACGGGCCCGGTGACATCTCATGGAAATTTTAAATGTCCTGCGCTGATCTGCTCTTCTGCGCATGCGTCACCATTTTTCCTTAGGCACGCATGCGCAGAAGATGTCAGAGGGTCCGTTCTAGACCAGATACATGCGGGATGTCACAGAGGGCTGGCGTGAGTAGTTTCAGCACCACCCATGGAAGTGATCCGTGAGGAGATCTGAAACTTTAACTTTTTAAAAACTTTTATTTACTTTAATGCGATCGACACTATCTGGTGGATACGGGCGATCGCGTTACCGGGGCCCAGGATGACCACTCCATGTTGTCAGCTACCTTTGGAAGCCGGCATCTTAGAGCTGTCACCTTGATAGCCCACATCGCTTTAATCCCCTGAAGATGCTTGTTTTTACATCCTCGCGGATTAAAACCCACTTAGCTAGGAGTAGGATGTAAAAACACTATGGGCTGGTAACTTAGGGGTTAATACAACATCTTTATTTCTTATAGAATCATAGAATAGTAGAGTTGGAAAGGACCAACCCCCGGCTCAGTGTAGGATTTACTAAATCATCCCAGACAGATATTTGTCCAGCCTTTGTTTGAACGCTTCCATTTATGAAGAACTCACCACCTCCAGTGGTAACCTGTTCTACTAATTGATCACCCTCACTGTCTAATATCTAATCTATGTCTGCCCCCTTTCAGTTTCATCCCATTGCTTCTATTTTTTCCTTGTACAAATGAGAATAGGACTGATCCCTCTGCACTGTGACAGCCCTTCAGATATTTGTAGACAACTGTTAAGTCTCCTCTCAGCCTTCTTTTCTGCAAGCTAAAGATTCCCAGATCCTTTAACTGTTCTTTATAGGACATGATTTGCAGACCGCTCACTACCTTGGTAACTCTTCTCTGAACTTGCTCCAGTTTGTCTAAGTCTTTTTTAAAGTAGCGAACCCAGAACTGGACACAGTATTCCAGATAAGGTGTGACTAAGGAAGAGTAGAGGGGGATAATAACCTCATGTGATCTAGACTCTATGCTTCTCCTTATACATCCCAGAATTGTGTTTGCCTTTTTGGCTTGCCCAGATGTAGGACTTTGCATTTCTCATTACTAAATACCATTCTGTTAGTTGCTGCCCACTGTTCAAGCTTTTCTAGATCTTTTTGAATCCTCTCTCTCTCTTCCCTACTGTTAGCTATCCCTCCTAGCTTTTTGTCGTTGGCAATTTTAATCAGTTTCCCTTCGATAGCTTCCTCCACATCATTTATACATTTCTCAAAAGTAGTTGTACAACGATTGCCAAGAATATCATCATCATTGTAAGCGTTCAATACAGTTTTATTGTAATAAACAAACTGAAGTTAAAGGAGATGTCCCGCGCCGAAACGGGTTTTTTTTTTTTTTAAACCCCCCCCCCGTTCGGCGCGAGACAACCCCGATGCAGGGGTTAAAAAAACCACCCGCACAGCGCTTACCTGAATCCCGGCGGTCCGGTGACTTCAATACTTACCGCTGAAGATGGCCGCCGGGATCTTCTACCTTCGTGGACCGCAGCTCTTCTGTGCGGTCCACTGCCGATTCCAGCCTCCTGATTGGCTGGAATCGGCACGTGACGGGGCGGAGCTACACGGAGCCGCTCTCTGGCACGAGCGGCTCCATAGAAGACTGCTGAAGACCCGGACTGCGCAAGCGCGGCTAATTTGGCCATCGGAGGCCAAAAATTAGTCGGCTCCATGGGAACGAGGACGCTAGCAACGGAGCAGGTAAGTAAAAAACTTTTTATAACTTCTGTATGGCTCATAATTAATGCACAATGTACATTACAAAGTGCATTATTATGGCCATACAGAAGTGTATAGACCCACTTGCTGCCTCGGGACAACCCCTTTAATAGCGCTTTGGTGACAGCAGTTTGAAATTTTTGAAAAATTTAATATAGTGAATTTTTACCCGGGGTAGCATTTCAAGGTCAACAATCATCCCATTGACAAGGATCCTAATAGCTTGAGATAATCCTGATATGAATAGATAAACAACAAATACATAACATTCCATTCCATGCTACATGGTGTAAAGTCAATTGTAACTTTGGCCAAATAGAATTCAGATAGTTATGGGGTCTAATCACATTGAACCCCATTGCAGCCTCCTGCCATTGTAGATAAAATAAAAAAGAAAGAAGCTCATAAATTCTCATCATTCCGCATGCTAGATAGAGCTTCTCTGGATACTGTAGCTGCTCTCCAATCTCTCACAATCTGGTAAATTATAAATCATGCTTTGTTTTCTTGAGTGAACGGACTTGTTTCTGATATATGATAGCAAGTATACCGGTGCAGTTAAATATCTCATCCTTGCTTTCTAATACATATTAAGTGGCTTTATATGGTTCTAAAGAATATATATCTTCGGATCGTACATGGAATTGAACGTTAAAGGGGTTGTCCCGCGGCAGCAAGTGGGTCTATACACTTCTGTATGGCCATAATAATGCACTTTGTAATATACATTGTGCATTAATTATGAGCCATACAGAAGTTATAAAAAGTTTTTTACTTACCTGCTCCGTTGTTAGCGTCCTCGTTCCCATGGAGCCCGACTAATTTTCGCCCTCCGATGGCCAAATTAGCCGCGCTTGCGCAGTCCGGGTCTTCTGTAGTCTTCTATGGAGCCGCTCGTGCCAGAGAGCGGCTCCGTGTAGCTCCGCCCCGTCACGTGCCGATTCCAGCCAATCAGGAGGCTGGAATCGGCAGTGGACCGCACAGAAGAGCTGCGGTCCACGAAGCAAGAGGTTCCCGGCGGCCATCTTCACAGGTAAGTATAGAAGTCACCGGAGCGCGGGGATCAAGGTAAGCGCTCCGGTAAGCTGTCTGTACGTCCCTGCATCGGGGTTGACTCGCGCCGAACGGGGGGGGGGTTGAAAAAAAAAAAAACCCGTTTCGGCGCGGGACAACCCCTTTAAGTATTTTGTGTCCATATATTAGTTATAGGATTATCCCAATCTATGAGTCCTTTTTCAGTATTTTGGACTTACTGTGGTTTCTTATTTAATGTAAAAATTTCTGTACACTTTGACAGATTATCTGATTGAGGTCTTGCCCGAAACGTCAAATTAATTTTGACTGTGCATTACGTATATGAAATAAAAATTGAAAGAATATTTTTGCAAAATTGATGAGTGCCAGATTTTTCGTGATTCGTGAATCCGAACATGACCAAAATAGTGCCATTGTTTTTTTTTACTTTGTTTTACATGTTCATAGTCAAGATTATTTAACAAAGTAATTTTTTGTAAGTTTTTGTATTAATCGGAAAACTTGTCTTCATCAAAATACTAATGACCACTTGTCTGTGAGTGATGAGTGACTAAGTTACATGTGATGATGTTACCGTCTGAATGAGGGATTATGGGTGGACTACATCCCCCACAAACCCCTGCGGCCTCTGTTGCTATGGATACAGCAGTACTCAGTCTGGCAGTTTGTAGCTGGTTGTGACACAGCTGCACACCTGTGTGGAGACTCCAATAAATGATACCTCCCAAATGTACACATACATAGCTGGTGGTGCATATTGGCCAACAACATTGAAGCATAGTCCTTCCCCACTATCATCACAATCTCCTGAACTTGATATCATGTTATCTCCAGTACTAATGCCGCCAACACCAGTCCAGCCTTCATCTAATTGTAAACCGTTGTCCAGTGTTGAAACAAACCCTTGCTGTCATGCAAAAATGTCACCACAGAGGGTTACATCACCGTGAAGCTAATGCAGCTTACATGATACAGCAACAAGCCTCCATTTCACCTCAGTCAGCAGCTGAAATTCGTAAATCTTGTGCAGCTGATATGTGAAAGCAACAAGGAAATATGTTTCCTCAGCGAGCTGCTGAAGTTCGTAAATCACATGCAACTTATATGTGAAAGCAACGAGCCAACATGTCTCCTCACTGAGCAGTTGAAGTTTGTAAATCACATGCAACTCATATGCGAAAGCAACAAGCGAACATATCTCCTTAGTGAGCTGCTGAAGTTCGTAAATCACGTGCAGTGCATGGAAATATTTTGACCAAGTCTAATCCCTTTCACTATATTATAGTAGTAAGGGGCGCATTGCGCCACCAGAAACACTGGTACTAGTATTTAGTTTATGAAGGAGCAGGATTTAAAACATTTCAATTGTCCATTAGCTTTCGTCATTGTTAGAAAGTTTTATAACATTATATATAGTAAAGCATTTAGTGATTCTTCCACCGCTCTAACCTCCTCTTTAAAAAAAAGTTCTGAAAAATAAAACCACAGCTTAGCTGTTTGCAGAAGACGGTATAATGTTTGATATTATATGCTTGTAGGATTTGTCACAGTATTTATAAGATTTCCAGCTTCTGTAAGAATCCAAACTGCACCACAAAGGGCCATAGAGACAGAAGGATGTCAGAAGGTTGTTTGAAAATGTAGAGTTTAGCATTTCCCAAATCTCAATGGGCTCATCCAGTTTATACACCAATGTGGATAAAGTAACTTCTGACAGAAACAATCCACCAAACCATCAATCACTGCAAAGTAGCAGATTTCATTTGTAAGTAAAATCCTTATGTGAGGGTCAGAGTGACAACACATGAAAAATGTGACATGGCTACCTGATGGAAAGGATCAAAAAGGAACAAGGAACTTTATTTTCTTATTTCCAGCGAAATGATGTTGCCTGGATAAAGCCCATAGAAACCAAAATTGTCCCCGTGCTGAGGATTTGAAGCTAGGAATTAGCCATCTGAAACAGCACACTATGCTTGATTAATGTGACTTTGTTTCAGCCTCATCCCGAAGGTTCTAACTTCGAAATGCTATGTGATCTTTATATTCGTGCGTTGTGAACCCATATTGTATGGTTCATGAGTAAAGTTGATCAAAATATAATCTCCTGATGTAAAAAAATGTGCCAAGCGCCTGAACCAGCATAGAAATTACAGATTGTCTTTTGCTCTTGCCAACCCAGCTACATCCCTAGGTACGATAATATATTTCAAGAACATTGTTTTACTATATCTCACTTCTAGTAAGGTAGAAAACAGATGTTCCAGGTTCACTAAGAATTCAATTACTTTGCAAAAATCTATTCTTCCAAAATTATGACTAGGCAATTGAACTAAATTATTTAGAACATATTACATAGAGGAACATTGGTTTAACCCTTCATAAAGAAGTTTAGGGTTTTACGGTTGCAAGTAGTGCGCTATTTACAAAAATGGAACATGATATGCTCTTTTATGCTTTGCACAGTATTGTTTGGCATAAATATTTGGACCTGAACTCATACGTTAGGGAGTTACATACAACAAGCACTAATATGCTTATTTTATTGGTCTTGCTTTATTTATCAGCTAAAGCCATAGAAAAGGGCTGCAGTAGGCTTCTTGCTTTTATGGAAGCCGGCATTCTGCCTATGGCACTGCAGACACAGACTGGTATGAAACAGCTGCAGTGAATGTGATCTCACCAGAACCCTGCTATTCTATCAAGTCACTCTCACTAATGAAGGAGGAAATTGATAATGGAGGTGTAACAGGCAATTGTATTGAATTTATGTGCAAGCATAGCTCGACCTGAGTTTTAACAAGGATGACCCTACATCATCACCATCTGACCCTATAAGTAGTGTTGATCAAACCAAAGCAATAGAATCTTGTTTTGGGTTGTATTTTGCTAAAAGTTCGGTTCAGCACAAATCCAAACCGAGCTTTTAGCAAAATTCTACCCAAAATAGTGTTCTACTGGTTTGGTTCGCTCAAAACTAGCCTTGAACACTGATGTACAGCAATGTCTAAGAGCCAGAAAAGCCTTTTTTAACACTCTAAGAGCTTTCATGGCTCTTAGGGTGGTTTCAGACGGCTGCATGAGCAACAACGCTTGCCACTATGGACTGTAGTTGCGCATTAACAAGGTTCTGGCTTTTTTTTGCCTCCGGCCGATCATACTCTGCGGCATAGCGCAGGAGTTTGAAAAAAAAAAACCATAAGAAGATAGGTCCTGCCCAATCTTTCCCACACGTAGTATCATCTATGTGCAGGAAAGATAGGGCTTGCCTGAGTAATCACGGCTGAGAAAAGAACTAGTGAAAACAAAATCAATGGTTTTGTTTTGTCATGTTATGCTGCCATGATTATCACCGCCCCATAACGGAATTAAAACAAGCTCATGTGTTTAAACCCCTAGACAGTGTTATATGTTAGGGTTTTAGGTATTCTGGTAAGCTTCCAGTTTAGTTTGAACTAATTTACACCAAACTGAACCTTTTGCAGAATTTCAGCTAACTGGTTGAACCAAACTTTTCAAAAGTGCATAAGTTACAATAGTAGCTATAAGTGAATATTTCACCAGGTTAAAGCCACATATATTTATCAATAAAAACAACTATTTTATTTAAAAAGATAACAGGCAGGTTCAGGTCCCCTGTCCACGGGCGCCCGGGAGCAGAAGCCGCCACCGAATCTCCGCCGGTCAGCCCCATCTGATAGATAGACTGACCGCGTAGAATCAGGGCAATTCTCAGCATGCTGCAAATTGCCTGCCACGAGCGGAGAATTGCAATGATTCTCTGCTCGTGGACAGTGTGCTGGCGCTTTCCATAGAAGTGCTATGGAAAGCTTCAGAGGGTGTGATACGCCCATGGAAGGGCACCCTTAATTGGGAAAATCTATAGGAGCATGAGAAAATATATAAAACATGTGGCCTGCATATTGCATAGAGTATGTTTAGAATTTGTGCTATATTTACTACTCATTGAAGCAATGTTTGGCACTATGTGGGCACAGAATGTCACTATTTGGCACTATGTATGCATTTTTGGGTTCTGTTTTGGCACAGTATGTGATCCTTTGATTACTGTTTGGCTCTATGAGAGCACAATATAACACTGTATGGGTCTTTGTGGGAATAGTATGACACACTTGTTGTTTTGTACACTGCTTTACAACTATAGGTGAGTTGTGTGGCTTTATAGTCTAAAGGAAGCCCATTAGTTGTATCCTCAAAAAGAACTATAATGTATTGAGTCCAAACAAAACACACTATAGGGTTCATTAAGAATTCAGGGGTTTTGGTCAGTCATATATCTCTTCGCTCAGACACAAAGATGCTCGCTTTACAAGTTTATTTATCACAAAATCGTCTGTTCTTTTGATCATGAATTATCAGAGCCCTCATATCCATTGAGTAAAGAATGAAGACTCAAGATGCAGACAAGGAGTTTCAATTCACAATAGTTGCTGCTCAAGGAATGTCCTGATTGTTAAAATGGTTCATAACCCCCACCACCATGACATGTTTCACTAATACATGGAGTCATCCGGGGAACAGGAACAGGGCTATATATCATCATGACAAGGTATAACACTCTAGACATAGAGTCCATTAATGTCACTAAGCTGCAACTGGACGGTCATTGTATGCACTATGTATCTCAGCAATGCGTGAAACTGGATGGGCGATGTATAGAAGATTTTGTAGTATTTATCTTGGCAGTGTCTTGAACTATGTATCTTAAGATTTTATGATAGTAGAAAAATATGTATATATATATATATATATATATATATATATATAATGTTTGTTCTGCGGACATCTGAGGGGATCAAGTCGGAAATTTGAAGTACAGTTCTGTAGGTGATTATGGGGATGCTTCTGAAGAGAAAGAATTTTCCTAATTTATTAGGATGTTGCTATACCTTGGATCAAACTTTTAAGCCCTGTTTTATATGTTCCCAGTTTAAAATGTATCTCTAGTACAATAAACAGAGTATAAACAGAGGTGTACCTTGAAGCTTCTGGGCCCCAATGCAAAATCTGGAACAGGGCCCCCAACTATAATGCTTTATTCAAACTACTAGGCTTACTATATAGAGAAGATAGGCCTTATGGGTCCCGAAGGGTCTTGGGCCCAAGAACAACCGCATCCCCTGCATCCTCTACAGTTACGCCCCTGGGTATAAGTGCCTTATTGGTGGTGGTCTACCCACTGCAACTATCACCAATCATGAGATCAGAGGACTCGTGTTCCACTGAATGAATGGAGCAGTGGTTGAGCATGTGCGTTGCTGTAGTCATCTCTGGTATTTACAGAGATAAACAAGTAGAGCACTTGGAAAGCTCTATTAGTCCCATAGAAATTAATACAAAGGCAGCCCATATGCTCAAACCATGCTGCATTCACTCAAGCAGACAAAGGACCCTTGTTATTGTGATTGGTGATGATCCTAGTGGTCAGACCACCACCCATCAGACAATTATTACCTATCCTATAAGTAGATACCCAAGCCTGGTTTCACACTACATATTATGCCTCCAGTAGAAGCTCAGTCCTGTTTTTCATGCTTTATGCAGGAAACTGCATAGCAATTGAAACCTGGATGATACCATAGGCGTGAATATGTTATATGAGGGCTTCTTTGGTCTCCATCTCACAAATTTTTCTGTCAGTGTTTAAAGGGCCACTCCAGTGAAAACACATTTTTCCACACCTACCCTCTCACCTGATTGGCTGTCAAACTCTGAAGATTTCATCTGTGTATTTCAGTATTCCACTTTCCTGCAGCGCAGCCTCTGTCTAATGTTTCTCAGGCACTATCTTAAGGCTGATATTTTTTACTTTCAGTTTTACATCATTCCCATGATGCATTAGCTCAGTATTACCTTCTATATTCACCTAAATAAGCTACAGACCATAAGTATATAGTAAGGTGGCTGAGCTGTGATCTCCTCTATTATAACTGTGTGACAGGAGGTATGTGATTATCATCAGTAACTGTGACAAAAGTGCCTATATTTCCTTCAGTGTTTCAGTGTTAGATCCATGTGACAATTTGACACAAACTTCTAATCTGACTAGACGATGAATACAAAACCCCCAACTAGATCTGGGCTGGTCAAAACAGAGCTCACATGACCATCTGAGGAATAATGGTTGGGAGTTTCAGACAGAAAATAATAACTAACCAAAGCAACCCTAGCTCAATTATATATAATGAGGGGATAGTCGCATAATGAATTTTTAAAAAAAAATCACTGGAGTGGCCTTTTAATGCCAGATTTCCCTCTCACCCCTACAATGCTGTCCCGGTTCTGTCCTGGTTTCCATACCCATGCAGTTTTCTGCATAAAACATGGAAATCAGGATAGAACCAAAACCGGAATAACAAAACGCAATGTGAAACAGGAGTGTAGCTATAGGGGTGCAGAGGTAGCAGTCACTAATCTGCCATGAAACCATAGGAAAGGGCAGAGGTCCCTTTATCACCTAAGAGGATGCCAGCATTATAAATGGTACATGGTACATAGGGGGCCCTGTTACAGATTTTGCATTGGAGCCCAAGAGCCTGTGGTTACACCTCTGATGTGAGACCATTTTTAGGAGAACCCCTTTATTTCACAGAATTTGCTTTTACTCTTTGAATTACTTTTTCTTTTCTATGTACAATATGTTCGTATACACTAAATAATAGTGTTTCTAAACCCTGTCACACGCTGATGTGACACAATTGAAACATTGAGTGTGACATATCGAATTGTTTTACCGGAGTTGCCAAAGACCATGTTACAGAGCTATCAATCATTACTTTCCTTCTAAAACTTCCATTCGATGGAGCTTGGCATCACATAAGGCAACTACTCTGTACCACAACTTCGTTAAGTAAAGTGCTGATTGACAGGCACTTAGTTTGATTGCTTTCCTATTGCTAAGCCACAGTTTGCTTCTTCAGCTTCCTGACTCATCACACATTTCAGATCTCACTGAATATCCTTCCCATCTCTTCTGGCAGCTTTCTGTTTCAGATAGATTTTCTTTATGTCTATAAAAAAATAGTTTGTCCACTTAAAGAAATATTCTGAAAACTCAAACATATCTGCTCCTTCCTCTTCCACCATTCTCTAAGCCCTGTATTACATTCTGGCACTGCTTTCTTTTTGCTCTGTTTGCAGATTGCAATTATATCTAAATTTATACCCGCAAAATATGTTAAAAGGACATTGTGCTGGGACAGAGAAATTCATGTTGCCTAGAACAGATGCAGTGCCTGAAAACTCCTCAACGCATGGCATATATTACAGCAGATAATGGCATATCATAGCTGCTCTATTTATAGTTTTAGCCAATATTACAATTAACGCACTGATTAAAGCATGATGTGCGCACCCTGCAAAGATATAACAGTTCCCACTATTAGCCCCGAGGGCAAATAGTCTTAAGGCTCCTTCACAAGGGCGTATGCCTAATAACTCACAACTCAGAGCAATGTGTTTGTGCTGTGAAAGATTTTTTTTGCGTGCTTATGGGCGTATTTTACTATATTTTTTGCACTTGAAGGGCAGGTTCATTTGCATACGGTAGACAAATACGCGCCGAATTTAAATGGCAATTGAGCCTAATGAATTCCAGATGTGTTCTTTTTTTCTGCTGAATTGAGCAGCGTATTGCATTTGCACACCCAACATAGACTTCAATGGGGATATTTGGTACGCAGATATGCAGGAAGATATGTGTACAAACCCATTGTCATCAATGGGTTCTAATCTCTGCCTATTGCGTGCATACATTTTATACATGCAAATATTGCAATGGTCTATGTCTGGTATTGAATGGAGATGAGATGCAATACTATTATGGAGTCGGGAAGGAATTTTTTCCCCCAAATGAGCTAATTGGCTTCTGGCTCATTGTTTTTTTTTTGCCTTCCTCTGGATCAACAAGAGGGTGGAAACAGGCTGAACTAGATGAACATTGTTTCCCTTCAGCCTAACATACTATGTTACTAGGTAGACACAACCCATCTGCAGACACGGCATTGTTTCTGGAAAAGCACCACACCTTTTTTTCTAGTCCTGAACTAACCTCCTTGAAGCCCTCTATAGAAAAAATGGAAAAATGTTTTTCTTGGGCTGCAGAGTCCTGCAAAGCTGGGCTACCCAGAATAGAGCATGTACTAGACAAAGCAGCCCAACTAAAGACAAGATACAATGGCATGCATGCCCTAGCAGCAGATCATGCAGTTGCTATATGGGTCGTGGAGACAGTTGGGCCAACTCTTCTTGGTTTCTGTGCTCTTTGCTACTTGGTAGTGTAGCAAACAAGAGGGGGGAAAATTGTTCCAAGGATATGTAAAAACGAGCATTGAACATAAAACAAACACCATGGAGGAAATTAAAGAAAAATTAGGCCATTTTTCCAGTGTCTAAAAGTTGCAAATTTTGGTTTAGTGCCCCACGGTACTTTGTCAGCTACCTCCTGTGGAAAGTGTATGTTCGTCTCTGTCTGAATGTTTGTCTATGTGTATTGATATGTGTGTATGTGTATTAGTGTTTTGTTATGTGTATTGGTCTTGTCTGGGCCCCTAAGTGTTCATGTCTGGTGGTGTCTCTATCTAACTCTGCATCATTATGCAGAATGCACCCTAACCCACTCTGTTACCTGTCAGTCATCCCTAGTGAGTCCTTGGATTGCGTAGAAGGTTTCCCTATAGTCCAGGATTGGTTTGCTGAGGAGAGCATAAAAGGTCAGAGCTTGGGGTGGGGTGGGAAGAAGAAGGAAAAGGGAGTAGAAGAAGAAGAAAAGAGGAGAAAAAAGAGAAGATGGGGGGGAGAGGAAAGGTGGAGTTGCAGAGAGTTGGAGAATGAGGTGAGGAAGCTAGCCAAGGCCTCGGGTGCGCCTGGCCCAGGCCTGGAGGCCAGCCATGGAGGAAAGCTAGCCGTGGAGTTCGCAGGAGGAGAGTACTGCAGGACAGTGGGTAGTCTTCAGTTGTCTTCAGTCTTCTTTAACCTTGCCATGAAGGATTATTGCCAGCGAAGGTCTTCTTGTCAGCAGGAAGGAAAACAGCCACTGCAATTGTGAGACTAATCTGTCCCCGTTCAGTGAGTGTCTACAAGCGAGATTGTCCTGTTCCATGAAAAAAGAGAGGGAGGGGGGCGGGGAGCTGGTAAATGAATATGATGTCAAGCTTCAGTTTTTGGAATACAGGTTTTGAAGTCCCAGGTAAGTAGCCTATAACACTATGCAGAAACTGATTTGGGGTGCGCCCCTACGTTTATACAAGCCATAGGCCAGGACATAGCACGGAGATGTCTACTCACACTTCACTGCTTTTACTCTGCCCCTTCCGGGTTATCTGTTCCTCTCACCAACCTCGTGATCGGCTTCTCTCTCTGGATAGGATGCTGTGGATAAAATAACAAGCTCAGCTAGTAGGTGGCACCATCTCCACAAGTCTGCATAGGAACAGCAAATCAAACAACATGGTAATCATTTGTGTATTATTCCCTGAACATTGGGACTCCCAATTTAGGACCCCCCCCCCCCCCCCCAACACATGGACAAGTAAAAGTGCATCAGATTTATTAAGAGGTGTATGGCTCCTTTTATTAAATTTCATGTACCCTACTCCAGCAGACTTAAATTAAGACTGACAGTTTTAGAGAATTCCCCTAATGCCTTCTGTCCAGGATGTCCAAACCTGTCACCATAAATGGTATGTATAGAACTGTGGCGCACTCTCTCTCTTCTGTATACAGAAAGTCATTTTGGGGGGTGAAACTAGAGTTCAGTGATCATTTAGTTAAACTGTCCTGAGGTTACAATAGTTGTACATTTTATTGTGAATCACCATAGCACATAATGTTGAGAGCAAGGAGGGTTGATTTTTGGGCAATACATTTGTAGAATATATATACTGATTGCTTATCTCGTTGCGCCTCTGGTCTGTCCTCACTACATGTCACTCTGTGGTGAATGTAGTTTGACATGCAGGTAACCCAATCTACTCTCCAATAAAGAAGACTGTATGATGATATCTGTGCAATTTATTGAACAATAGGATGTGGTGAAACAAGGAAACCATAGAACAAAACATGAATTAGCACATGTTGGTATGCAGGCAAAAACATGAAAATGTAGAAAGCAAGTCTGCTGATTCTGCCTTAATAAGTGGAGCTGATTATGGGTGCATTCACATGGGTGAGAAAGTTATTTGCAATGGGTGTATTTGCATGGGTGATTTTTCTCTCGCAGCATCACAGCATGTTTTATTCTCATGTGAGTCTCGCACGAGAATAGAACATGGAAATGTGTGGTCTCTCATATATCACATGGCACACAGGCAGAGTCTCTCGCTTATGTGAATGCACTGTCTAGCTGCAGAGACAAGAGTGTGTAGCTTG
Organism: Eleutherodactylus coqui; assembly: GCF_035609145.1. Taxonomy (NCBI): domain Eukaryota; kingdom Metazoa; phylum Chordata; class Amphibia; order Anura; family Eleutherodactylidae; genus Eleutherodactylus; species Eleutherodactylus coqui. The sequence continues at coordinate 81,133,130 of NC_089839.1, forward strand.
TGGCAGGCACAATAAAATATGGTGGCTGGCCTCCACATCTCAGTCTGCAAAATGCACTTCTCTCTCCTACAATGCCTCAATTCAGGGATGGGAACAGCAGAGGGACTAACACTAACAAGCAAATTGAGTCATTAGATGGAGTCTGTATGTATGTAGATAGAAGACGCTTAATCCCTTTGCACCCTGGGATGTATACATACATCCTATGTGCATAGGGTTAATATGGCACGGGCTCAGAAGCTAAGCCCACGCCATACAAGGTCTGTGTCAGCTGTCTTTCACAGATAAAACCTAGTCATAACAGCTGTGATCTGAGTTGACTGCCCAAACCATATATCCCTATATATGATGGTGATAAAAGTGCAGTAATTAAATTCTTGGAATCATAGAGTTGGAAGGGACCTCCAGAGTCGTCTCATCAAACTCCTGCTCAATGCAGGATTCACTAAATATTCCAAACAGGTGTCTGCCTAGCCTGTGTTTGAAGACTTGGAGAACTCACCACCTCCCGTGGCAACCTGTTCCACTCATTGATCACCCTCACTGTCAAGAAGCTCTTTCCAGTGTCTAATCTGTATCACCTCCTTTTCAGTTTCCTCCCAGTTGAGTCTTGCATGGTGCAAAGTGTTAAGGCAGCAGGAATGCAGTGCAAAGCTTTTGCTCATGACCTGAAGGTTGCAAGTTCAAACTCCATGAAATCACAGGGGCAGAGGGAACTACTTTATAAAGCCCTAATCACAGAAGAACCCTAAAGTATTCTTTATTGATATGCGTTAAAAACATTGGGCTTAGAACAATCCACAATTAGTGAAGACAAAACATAAAAAGACAGACAAGACGCATGTGCTCTTCCTTTTCACAATATTACAAAAGGTGGTTCAAACAAAACCCCAAGTGATAATTTCAGATGAACGTTATATTAGAGACTGATTTGACGTAAGAGCCACCCACAAATAACAACTAATAAAAATAAGAGATTAGAGAGTCTCCAGTATCTAAATTCGAGCCTAGGAAATCTATGGGATATTGACTGTCATAGTTGAATACTGATATAGTATATTTCAGTCTGATACTTGTTTCCCCTCTAGGTTAATTTACTGGGTAGAATACCTCTACTCCTATGAAACAGTTAGCCTATGTAAGCAAACGGGTTGTGTCCTAACATTTATTGATGTCAATATGGTACAATAAACAGTAGTCCCATTCATTGAGATCTACTGATTAAGATGGATAAATATAAATGGTTCCACAAGCATTTTTTATGTAATCATATTCTTATCATATTTGACATATCTTATGGGTTGTGTCCTAACATTTATCAATGTCATTGTGGAAATCATATTCTCTATTTATCCATCTTAATCAGTAGATCTCAATGAATGTTTCATAGGAGTAGAGGTAGTCTACCCAGTAAATTAACCTAGAGGGGAAACAAGTATCAGACTGAAATATACTATATCAGTATTCAGCTATAACAGTCAATATCCCATAGATTTCCTAGGCTCAAATTTAGATACTGGAGACTCTCTAATCTCTTATTTTTATTAGTTGTTATTTGTGGGTGGCTCTTACGTCAAATTAGTCTCTAATATAACGTTCATCTGAAATTATCACTTGGAGTTTTGTTTGAACCACCTTTTTGTAATATTGTGCAAAGGAAGAGCACATGCGTCTTGTCTGTCTTTTTATGTTTTGTCTTCACTAATTGTGGATTGTTCTAAGCCCAACGTTTTTAACGCATATCAAGTTTAAACTCCACATTCTTGAGGTAGCTGGCTTAGAATTGACTCAGCCTTCCATCATTCTGAGGTCGGTAAAACGAATACCCAGCTTGGTGGGGGGTAATAAATAAATTACCTGAAAGTGCTGCGGAATAAGTTGGCACTATACAAATAACAAGATTTATGTATAGACTTTCTTTGTGCAAATGAGAATAGGGCTGATTCCTCTGCACTGTGACAACCCTTTAGATATTTGTTGAAAGCTAGCCTCCTCTCAGCCTTTATCTGTTCCTCATAGGACATAGTTTGCAGACCGCTCCCCATCCTGGTTGCTCTTCTCTGAACTTGCTCCAGTTTGACAATGTCTTTTTTAAATTGAGGTGCCCGAAACTGGACACAGTATCCTAGATAAGGTCTGACTAAGAAAGGGTAGAGGGGATAATTATGTCACGTGATCTAGACTGTATACTTCTTTTAATACATCCCAGAATTGTATTTGCCTTTTTACTGCTGAATCACACTGTTGACTCATGTTCAGTCTGTGATCGATTAGTATACCCAATTTTTTTTCATATGTGCTGCTGCTTAGCCCAATTCCTCCCATTCCATGTGTTTTTTTTTCCATTTTTCTTGCCCAGATATAGGACTTTGCATTTCTCCCTGTCAAGTACCATTCTGTTAGTTGCCGCCCACTGTTCAAGCTTCTCTAGATGTTTCTAATGTCTCTCTTCTCTACTGTTAGCTATCCCTCCTAGCTTTGTGTCGTCGGTTTCCCCTAAATTTATAGAAATATAGAAAAGGAAAAAAGAAGAAAACACTGTCCAATGAGCCTCTTATATACCAATCCTTTTTTTACTCCATTTAATATGTATACATCAGAAAAGACATAAAAAAAAGATTGACAATACATATTTCAACTGTTGGGCCCTCATAGAAGTTGTACCAAAAAATACAACATCCTCATTGGGAGGTAACCTCTGGTTTGATTTGCAGTTTACCTTCATGTGTGATCGAGAATAAATATAAACATAAAACAATATTGAAATCACAACAATATGTTGGACACTAACTTTATATATTAATCATACGAACTGAAACATTACACTAGAGAGGTATTACTAGCTAGGAGAATTGTAGTCCCACAGGTCAGTAAATACACTAATCTTGAATTTGCTGTTCAATCTCTATGGGTATAGCATATCAAGATTATACAGTATATTTATTTGAATTCTAATTCTTTCAACTGTTACTCCTGATTTCCTCCTCAACACAATGCTCCATCACCATCCGTGGGACTAAATGGAAGCTGCATTATACTATGTTCACAACTCAAAATTAGGGTGGTTTCACACCTGCGCCTGGGGTTCCAATTTCCTGTTCCATTTGGGGAGCAGGAAAGGGGAATCCCTGCTGCTGAATGGCTCGGTCTCAGAATAGAATTGAACAGCGCTGGGTGGACCCCATTGACGATAATTGGGTTAGTTTGGTTTTTGCTCAAGTGCCTGGCTTTTGGACAGAAGAAAAAGTACTACATGCAGAGCTTTTTTCCCAGTATTTTGAGTCAGATCTGCCGTGGAATATTTGGTGGTCTATATGGACCCCCAGAAGTACATTTTCATTTGCTGGTGGTCCATGACAGCAACAAAAAAAATTGGGGGATGCACAAGATGTAAATAATGCTTATAATAAACTATTTTATGAAATATCAAAGAGGTAAGCCATTTCTATGTTTATGTAGAGTTCGCGCAAACCCTCTTGAGCTCTGGCGATAGACAAAACAGACCTGCGCAGTAGCTGATTTATCTATAAAGTTTCTACTGTGCATCGTTTTCACCTGATCTGCCAGAGCTAGAAATGAGCGAACGTGCTCGTTTAGAGCAATTACTCGATCGAGCATCGCTTTTTTCGAGTAACTGTCTACTCGGGCGAAAAGATTCGGGGGGCGCCAGGGGGCGGCGGGGTGGAGCAGGGGGGCAGCAGGGGGGAACAGGGAGGAGCTTTCTCTCTCTCCCCCACCCCAACTCCCCACCGCAACCCCCCACTCACCCCCGGCACCCCCAGAATCTTTTCACTTGATTAGGCAGTTACTCGAAAAAAGCGATGCTTGATCGAGTAATTGTTCTAAACGAGCACGTTCGCTCGAACGTTTTGTGCGAACCATATCTATCTGCTTTGTGGTGGGCTATGTTCATGTGCAACTTCTTACAAGTTTTCATACCGGCAGCAATGCATTGTCGACGTACCTATCGCTTATCCTGCATTATGTATTATCGCAGGAAAGGTTTTGATAGGTTTTCCACCTTCATGCCTCATGGAAAGAGATTTTAGAGCGTTCGCCAATCTTCTTACAAAAAAAAAAGAAATTGATTGCAAATCACTGGATGTGGAGACTTGAGACTATAACTCACTAATGTGAAGCCACATATTGACCAATTGCTATCAGAGCATCAGGTTCATCCCCCCCCCCATTAACAACATTACTTTTGTAGAAATTTTATGTAAGAATTTTACTAGATTCTGATTTTGTCTCAAGTTCAAATATTTACTTGTATTTTGGTTCTTTTCAATAAATATCTGAATAATATTACATATTTTTCTTTTTTTTACAATCGTCCACTTTACAAAAACCCTATCTAATTGAGCAGTGCTGTGTCAGCTGGGAAAACCCATTTGACTTTAATAAGTTAAGGAAAATTCAATATTAGGGCGGCTGCACTAGGCCAGATTTACCTTGCAGAATCCGGAGCAGGCATCCGCCTCCAGATTCTGCAGCATATACTGCCCATAACATGCTATTGAAAAATGCTTTTTACTCCACATGAACGGAAATCATTTGCAATTTTCTGCTCGCAGAGGAAAAATTGCAGCATGTTCTATTTTTAAGCGGATTCCACGTCCATGGCTTCCGTTGAAGTTAATGGAAGCCGCCCAATCCGCGGTCCTTCCACAATTGACATTGTGGGAACGTAGCAGATTCCGCGTCATCATTAGGTGATGACCCAGAAAAGCCAATGGTCTAAAAAAAATCTGTACTGCGCAACCGGAGATTCCAATGCAGATGGGAAACCAGCCTTAGTTCGGGACTGAAAGTTTAACCATTATCTTCCAGATCATATGTTTACATTGGTTTGTATGATTTATATGGTTTATATGATTCCTGCCCTACATAGAGGAGACCACATGGGCACTGCAGAGCACAGACCATATCTTAGTAATATGCCACCACTTCATCAGATGGGAACACCACAATCATCAGTGTTTCTTTTATATCATTATAGTCCTAAAAAGCCAACCTGGAATACAATTAGACTTTGCTAACAATGGAGTTATGTTCTAAATATGTAATATGGAAAGAGCTTTTATTAAAATGTGCATAAAACCAGTCCTGAGAAAAGAATATGGCATTGTCCATGAACAAAGAGAATAGGCAGAAATGCATTGTCTAGACTGTCCATATGAGCATGTTGCCCCTTATGTTCAGCTCTGGCATCAATGCAAACTGTGTAGTAAAATGTCTAGATGGTTTGGCCAACTATGGTGCAGTTTCAGGTTGCTTGCTGTGTTTATTCCATGGAGCCATCTGTTTTTAACTACATTCCTATCAGGCACCTGTGTTGTTTCCAATGCACTCTATAAAAAGCCTTATATACTGAATTGGTGAATCCCCAAGTTGTGTTAGCACACAGCACATTGCAGCTGTCATGCATAATTTGCTCTTCCTTTTTTATACCTGTCTATCCCTTTAACAGTTTTGCTATTTGTTGTTTATGTTCTTGTAGAGCGACTATTCAAGCGACACAGAAAGTGAAGACAACTTCTTAATGATGCCACCAAGAGACCATCTCGGCCTCAGCGTATTTTCCATGCTGTGCTGCTTCTGGCCTTTGGGGATTGCTGCCTTTTATTTGTCACATGAGGTAAGTTTGAGTCTGATGACAATCGTTAACACATACCTGTCAAATACTCCGAATAATGAATATTGTATCGTACATGTCTCCCAGAAATCCTTCTTTCTTGCTCTGTCGGATTAGCGTTATCTATTCTTTCTTTTACAGTGGGGCAGCTTTCTAAAAGATAAATTATTCATTACGCATTATGCTTATGATTGTAAGCCAATATCTTGGCAGTCTGAGAAGGTTTACCTTGCTTCTTACAAGCAATTTGCAATAGGCTTGCTGATCATTTACATTATTATCTGCATTTTCGGCATTTGTAGTTCTCAGGGATATGAAATTGTTTATGTTTTTGGAATTGCTGTGGAATAATTACAGTGAAAAGCGAATGAATTGCTGACACATTTCCAATTAGTTTGCTCTTATGGCTGGACGTATTTGTAAGATGATAGTAATTATGTATGACATTGAAATATATACTTTTTTCAAGGTTCCATTAGATTACTAGACTGATAACTTATATATTGACAATTTCATATCTGTTCTGTTCATCAAACGTGACATTAATCAAAGTCTTCTATTTGCAGTAATTACAGCTTTGTAGATAATTGGCATTTACATTGTCAGTTTTTGAGGATGTTTTTGTGAAAGTTTCGACATAAACTTTCCGGTGATGTGACTGGCTTAGGGTGCATTCACACGAGTACCTATCATTTTAGGGCATAACTTACATCTCATAGCAGATGGGCACCCCATCCATGTGCTAGGCAATGTGTGGGAGACTCCATATCTGCATGTCCTATTCTTGTGCGAGACTCACACAGAAATAGGGGTCTGAAACAAGTGCCGATCCAGCGCAGAGATGAGTTACCCTTATAAAATTTCCTTCCTCTACTCCTGGACTGGATCCTCCTTGGCAGCAGTGCCGTATTACCACCTTCTTTCTCTGCCTCTATCTGAGATGTCCTAGGTTGGCTTGTCTGTTCCCTCCGGAGGTCTGCAGCTGCTTTACCAGCTTTCATAGAGGTTGTGCCGTCAACACTATTCAGGTGACTGTTGACCTTTTTCCTATTTTTAGTGTGTTGCTTATCCTGCTCTTCAAAGCGCATTTTCTTTTTCGCATTGTCACACGGAAATAGAACATGCAGCAATTTATTTGTATCACAGCGTCGCTGCAAGAGAAACTTTGCCCATGTAGATATGCCCATTGCAAATAATGGGTTGTATTTTCATGCAAGTTTTGTGCGTCTTGCAACATACAGAACCCACACTATTTTCTCACCCATGTGAAGGCAACATTAGAGGGCATTTTTTCTTAACCTTACAGTGAAGCTCATCGCACATTAGCTCAATAAGGTTGAGGTCTGGTGATTGTATAGTCAGCCAGTCCACCAAAGCAATATTGCAGTTCACTATTTCAGATGGCTGTCCTGCTGTATAATGAAATTTAAACCAATTAAGCGATGCCCACAAGGGATGGCATGTCATTGGAAAATAGAGTGATAACCTTTCCGGTTCATTATTCCTTGGATTCTATGTATAGTTCCAGCTTTGCCATCAACAGAACAGCATGATACCATTACATTTTTATCCAGCATGTTGGACAAAACGTATCAAGCATTCCTCCAGTATCATTTAATTTACTCTACATCTCACATAAAAAGTATGGGACCCAGGCAAAACTTGCTTGGAACAAAAGGGAGATGAAAAAGTGGGTGCAATCTGGGTGTAGCATTGGAAGCACAAAGAAGACACATATAGATAAAAATTCCAGATGTGCTCTCACATGAACGGGTTATGCCATCTATGGGCACATTTCCACTTAGTGTGTCTCAGTCTTATAAACCTTTGTTGGTATGACCATGGGCTGCAAGCCGAGCTGCCGACTGGAGTAAGCCTCAAAAAGTCCCATGCCCAGTTTGGATAAATGATCAGTCCAAAGAATATGACGGCTTTCAATGGCACTGCTCGGAAACATCCAATGCCCTAAAGGAAGTAATCCATAAACACTGGCTACTAATGAACTCAAATTTTATTTGCGAAAAAGCTGTCATATCCTTCAAATTCCTCATCTGCATCTTAAATGTTCTTCTTGTTGCTCCATATATAAGTAGAATAACCTATTTTTAAGGCTAGCTTCAGATGAGTGCATTGTCACATAGTAACATAGTATATTATGCCGAAAAAAGGCATTTGTCTATTCAGTTCAGCCTGTTCCCACCCCCACCCTACCCCCAAATGTTTATCCAGATGAAGGTAGAAGCCAACTTTCCTCATTTAAGGGAAAACAATTTCCTTCCTGACTCCAATCTGTTAATCAGGGTGATCACCAACCCTTCTGAAGAAATATGTAACTTTATAACATGTAATATTGTAATGCTCCAGAAAGGCATCCAGGGCCCTCGTAAATGCTTTTATTGAGTTCGCCATCACCATGTCCTCAGGCAGAGAGTTCCATAGTCTTACTGCTCTTACAGTAAAGAACCCTCTTCTATGTCGGTGTAGAAACCTTCTTTCCTCTAGACGCAGAGGGAGCCCCCTTGTTACAGTCACAGGCCTGGGTATAACTAGATGATGGGAGAGATCTATTGTTTCTTGATATATCTGTAATAAGGATTCATACTACGGATGTGTTACAGATAGTATTGCATCAATATTGATCTGTATTTGCCTACATATTTGATGTCATTAGTTTTATTTGCCCAATAGAAAATAATACCATAGAATGCCATGAGAGGGCAAAAACAGGCAAAAGTACATCATGCTGCATTTTTAAAACACTGCAGTGAAAAATATGGCCATGTGAACAGATACATAGACTTGCACAGTATTGCAGTCCATAAAACACGGACCAAATACGGAGTAAAACTATACTTGTCTGAAAGCAACCTAATTCTGTTTTCTAGTCATCTATTGTCTAGTGTCTGCGCTATTTCGCCACTTTAACTTTTTCATTTTGTTTACTGCTTCAAATATAAATTATTCTTTGCAGCTCTGCGTGTAAATCCAGTAACCCAAACTTGTGTTCTGTTTTTCTTACCTGGTGGCACAGGTATTTGGCCTGTATTTTTTAAGGAATCTGCCAATTCACTTATAAGGAATCTATTTCTTAAACCATGATGTACTTTTCAACTAGTACTACTGTATATCTGGGTCTTCTGCTTCATTCTAGCCAGGTTGTTCTTCTTTCAGAAGACAGTAGCGGACATTGGGACATTGCAGTAATGGCTATTGAAATTCTGGCTTTACAATCATATATAAATGCAAAAGTAGTGATTTTAATTGTTAAGTCAATATTATTGTACTTTAATAAAAGTATCAAGTAATGACTATAAAAGTTTGCATCCATAAAAGGGACAAGAACAGTATGTGCCGAGCGCAGCTGTGACATCTGTTCCCTGATAGTAAAATAGAATAGTCTCTTAATGAGAGAGGAAGGCCAGCTCCAGCTAGAAGTTTACATTAAATCTGCTACATAGTGCAAAGCATTATGGTGTCGTAGTGGTAAATTAAGCAAAAGTTTTATAATGGTTTCATCCACTGGTTCTAATTAGAGATGAGTGAACATACTCATTAAGGGACAATTCTTGAGCGAGTATCGTCCTTTTCGAGTACCTGCCTGCTTCTCAGAAAAGATTTGGGTGGCGGTGGGGGTGAGCGGTGGGTTGCGGGAATGAGCAGGGGAGAGCGGGAGGGTGGTGGTGGCGGAAAGAGAGATCTCCCCCCGTTCCCCCACGCTCTCCCCCGCCACCCCCCACCTGCACCCGAATCTTTTCTGATGGGCAGGCAGGTACTCGAAAAGGACAATACTCGCTTGAGTATTGTCCCTTAACGAGTATGTTCACTCATCTCTAGTTCTAATACAATCCACTGTTGACCACCTCTGAATGAAATGGTTCTTTAGGAGCAAGTGATCCATTGTAACAGTAATGCGGCAACTTTCTATCACAGAGACTATTAATTCAGTGTCAATGAAGAACATCTGATCTGGACATATGTCCTTTACAATGGTTTTTAAGCCAGTACTTCTAAAGACTAAGCATTCCGGCCAGTGCCACGCATTGTTTCTTATAAACCTACTTTAGCCTGGGCAAATAACACAAGGATCTAAATTAAATCCCTAAAGTCAATGACAGTGACTTTGAAAAAGTAAGTTAAAGGAAACTTGTCAAAAAGATTTGTATTGGAAAGCCGTGCTCGGCACTGTGAAAAGAGTTCGATTTTCAGTCCTGTGCGCGATCTTCCACAGAGGGCACTTCAGGAACCAGGGAGCAGGTGAATTTAAAAATACCTCCCCCTATTCCCTATCACATCCCCTAACAGCACCATAGCTTAGTTTATGGTACTGTGGGAATGTGACAGGTTCCTTTTAAGTTAGAATCTTGGCACATAGATCCAATGCATCAAAGAAACTCATGTTCTTGCTTATTGATGACCCAGTATTGTTTGTGCCCCATTAAGATTATTCTCATTAATGAAAACTGCAAGTAAAGGGAAGCTATCAGGAGATTCATGCTATTCAAACTCATCTTTTAGAGACGAGCACTGAAAAAAATGTTTCTTTGTGGCTCCCCTTCTGCTTCTCTGCACCCAGATTGCTTTGATTGATGGATCTCTCTCCTTGTAAGAGAAACGGGAAAGACCTATCGGTTAACCAGAAGCCAAAAGGGAGCCGCCCAGCATTTTTCCCCATTCCTGGCTCTTTTTGAAACTGTTTTCTATGAAATGCCACAGCATTTTAAAATAAAACGTAGTTCTTTGTAATGAGAGTGCCAGTTGCTATTTCATGATGCATGTAGTAAGGGCGGCATGAATCTCCTGATAGACTCCCTTTAACACAGATGGCAAATGCATTGTTTTCACTTGATGAGTGAAGGAAGAAGAAACTGGTCGGTACCCGGCATATATTTCTCAGAAGGTACACAGAGGTTCAAGGGTTGCTCTGAATGCATGAAGAAGTGCACCATGCACCGTTGCATTGGAGGAAATCTTGCTTAGACAGGTGCAGGACATGCCAGGCTTAGTAAATTTCCCCCTATAATTAATAATATATTGGAGGAAATTTACTAAGCCTGGCATTTCCTGCATTGGCCTTAGTAAGATTTCTGCCGACACGTGGTGCACTGAATATATGAAGAGGAGTGCAGTTCTTCATTTATTTGGCATATACCCGGTTTCTCCATGTGTCTAGACAGAAATGTATGCCTGGCATACATTTCTGGCGTAATTTACGCCAGTTTGCAACTTTTCTATGCCGTAATTGTGGCAAAGAGTCATTCATAAATGTCCCATACTGTGTCTAGAAAACTGAAGGGAAAAATCCAATTGCTTTCTCATTAATACTTCATTGTTTACTTTTATTGCTGTGTTCACAAATACTTTATGTTCTGTTTACTCCATCTGCTGCATCGTGTCATGGGACTTGCGCTGTCATACCTCGATCTGTGACATTTTCTCAGGCAAGAAGTAGTTGCAACACCATTCCAGAGCATGGAAACTTATTTATAGGGTCAGTGGTTGGGTATTAGATGTAAAATGGATAAGAAATATAATAATCAGGTAACAAGGTCAATGATTCAGTGATACAGAATCATTTTATCATAGGCTATAAGTAGGTAATCAGCAGCAGAAGCGGATCCTGGAATCTTCCACCAGTATTCTAGCCTTCAGTAGGCAGGGAGGAAGATGCACAGCCAGGCCAGGTCCAGATCAAGACCAACAAAAATATCCACCAAAGAATAAGGTCACGGCAGCATCACATGAAGTTTGTAAAAAGTGTATCTTTATTCCTCCATGATAAAACAGCTTTTTTACAAATTTCCTGTGATGCTGCCGTGACCTTATTCTTTGACAGAATCATTTTATGTTATGACTTTATGTTATATACAATAATTGAGTGGGCTTCTTAATGATGAATTGCAAAAATAGTTCATGGTGGCAGCTTCCTCCATAACATCAATTCTACCCAATGAAGTGGAGAAATACACTTTTTATATTAGCATTTTAATGTCATATGTTTTACAAGCAAGAATCACAACATATATTTTTACTTAAAGTATGTTTCAGAATAAGCTATCTTGTGTACACGAGGAATAACATTGTTCCTGGTCATTAAGTGACTTGTATTTAGCATTTTTATCTGCGTTTTTAAGCAGTTTTCCCTGTTGTGGGCTTAATTTCTAATTGTCATCTGAAGAGGAGATGGAGACTAGCTACTGCCATGTCTCCAATAAAGAAGAGGAGATCCTACTCCACTATTTCTATGGAGCACACCCTTAAAAGCAACAGCAGCATGGAGGACATTATACAGCTGTACTGGGCAATGTGATTGTGAAGCTGCAGCCACATTCCTGTGTTTATGCCTTTCTGCCTCCCATTTACTCAGCAGCTGCTTCCTCCTCCCATTTTCCTCTCCATAGACTTCTAAGGTCAGCTTGTAACCTGATTCCTCAGTGAGCTGATTTGTCTTGAAACAGATTTTAGCAGTATTTCACAGCGAGTGATCAGTATAGGAGACGAGGGGAAGAAGTGGCTGATGAGTGAACAAATAGGCATTTTTCTCTAATAAGATATTTTACTAAGCTTATTATATTCACTTGTATTACTGATTTATGTTAAGCTTGGCAAAATGACAGTGCTTATATAAGGCATAAATACCAATAGTGTACACCATAAAGAACTAATCAATTAGGGTCTGTTCTCTTGGTTCTGTATTGGCTCAGAGACTGGGTTGTCTTTGATAACAGTTGCCAGCACAGAGCAAAAATGTTGTCGGTATAATGAAGGGGTCTGTTCAGAATCATGTGAGTACTGAATACCAAACTGTCAAAGAAGTAAAACAAATGCATAAATGTGGAGTTCTACCTTCATTTCAATGGTTATTAGAAAAATTGGTGAAATAGAAGTACACTCTCAACTCTTAGTAATGGCTATATGATGTTTTTGATTTCAGTGGCCTTATGTCTATTATTTTGTGTATTTAATTGCATTTTATATCTTCTTCTTAGATTATCCTTATTTTTGGTGAGGTTTTGTAGTGATTTTGATATATTAATATTTTAGGAAATCAATAAATGTTACATTAATATAATCTGTAAGATTATTACGACAGGTGCTAAGCAATAATGTTATGAAAATAAATAAATACTTTAATAACCGGATTGGAATACATTATGGCCATTTGAGTTTGATTTATAGTTATTAACAATATTTTTGGTGGTTCCTGTTTCCTAAAGATATATAACCAGTGGGGGTGAACATAGATGGCAAAGGGTTCCTGTATAAGAACAGCAAATAGGCCCTTTTCCCTCAAGTAGCTCATCACAGATCAGCAATCTACCAGTAGCTGTGCGTCAAGAAACTTATTAGCTAAGTCCCTTAGACACAGCCTTATAGACATTGAAAAGTTAGAGGTGGCAGTAGACCCTTCTACCTACTGGGATCCTGTCCAGCTACCTTTAACTTGACTGTGATAACTTTCTGCAACAAGTTATCCTATCTTAAATGGGTTGTACCAAGATCTAAAGTTATTCCCTATCTAGGGAATAACTTTTTGGTTGATGGGGTGCTGAGTGCTGGAACCCCTCCAATCTCAAAATTAAGGGTCCCAACGGCCTCTGTGTGAATAGAGCAGATGTCGTATATGGGTGCCACAGCTCTTATAAGTTTAATTACTGGAAATTACTGAGCATTGGGTGATTGACAATCTATTGAACTGTCATTGAAGTGAATGAAACAATAGTGTGCATGCATGACCTCTATTCCATTTATGTGGGCACTGTCAGGCCTCCTCTTCTTGGGATTGGTGGGTGTCCCAGTGGTCATACCTCCACCAATCATACATTTATTCTGTATCCTATGAGTAGGAGATGACTTTAGTTTTTTGTGCATCCTATTTAAGCCATTGAAAAGTTATTGTTATCCTTACACGACGAAAAGCCATTGAAAAATCGTTAAAAGAGCAAATAAATTGTGGCACAGAAAGTTATCTTCATGTGATAAGAGTCAAGTTAAACTTAGCTACATCTTTACATGTGTAGTGCATATCTTTGGCTGTGAAAAACAACCTAAGGGCTTAGTCAGACGGGTGTTTTTTCGCGCGATTTGCGCATGCGCATGCATCCGGCGATTTTATAAAATCATTGCTTTGCTTCGGACACATGAGCTCCTTTTATGCGCTCGTCTGATAAATTATAGAACAGAAATCGCAGATCGCACCTATCTGCGATCTGCGATTCCTGTTCTGTTATCTATATGCGCTCAATGGGGCCGGCGGCAGCAGCGCCGACCCCATTGAGAACATATAGTAGACAAAAAATTCTTCTCTGCCACAGCTGTAACAGCTGTGGCAGAGAAGAATGATGTTTGCCCATTGAATTCAATGGAGCCGGCAATACAGCCGGCTCCATTGAAAGCAATGGGCTGCCGGCGAGCGCGGGATGAATTGTCGGGAAGGGCTTAAATATATAAGCCCTTCCCTGCAATTCATCCAGAAATGTGTAAAAATAAAAAATATATATATACTCACCTTGTCCTGGCAGACGGAGTTCAGCGCAGCCGGCCGGCAGTTATATATTTAAGCCCTTCCCGACAATTCATCATGAGATCGCCCGCAGCGCATTGCTTTCAATGGAGTCGGCTGTATTGCCGGCTTCATTGAATTCAATGCGCTGGACAGCTCCGGCCCATTTCTATTGAAACGTGGCTAGGAGCAGTTTTTTCGGGTGATTTTTCGGCCCCGGTCACGCGATTTGCGGATGCGCATCCGTCATGCGATCCGCAAATCGCGGCAAAAAACGCCCATGTGACTAAGGCCTCAATGTGAACATTAAAGGGGTTGTCCCGCGCCGAAACGGTTTTTTTTTTTTTTTCAATAGCCCCCCCCGTTCGGCGCGAGACAAACCCGATGCAGGGGTTTAAAGAAAAAAACGGATAGTACTTACCCGAATCCCCGCGCTCCGGTGACTTCTTACTTACCTTGCGAAGATGGCCGCCGGGATCTTCACCCTCGGTGGACCGTAGGTCTTCTGTGCGGTCCATTGCCGATTCCAGCCTCCTGATTGGCTGGAATCGGCACACGTGACGGGGCGGAGCTACGAGGAGCAGCTCTCTGGCACGAGCGGCCCCATTCAGAAGGGAGAAGACCGGACTGCGCAAGCGCGTCTAATCAGGCGATTAGACGCTGAAAATTAGACGGCACCATGGAGACGAGGACGCTAGCAACGGAGCAGGTAAGTGAATAACTTCTGTATGGCTCATAATTAATGCACAATGTACATTACAAAGTGCATTAATATGGCCATACAGAAGTGTATACCCCAACTTTGTTTCGCGGGACAACCCCTTTAAATATTCTAGCAGCTACATACAAGGAGAAGTTCAAAAGTACTCAATTATTATCTGCTATTTATTTTATCAAATATCTGCTGGGGGAAAAAGATTTATTTTGTTCACGTACCCATTTTTAGACTTTTTTTGATGTTGTAAGACTGGAAGCATACATTTCCAAAGAAGTGCTTTAGTTCAAAAAAAGACAATAGACAGACAGTGCTTGTATATAGGCAGGAAGCTTCAAGATATAGCAGAAACTCTAAAGTAATGAATACTACCACAAGCGGTGTGTATGGAAAAGCAGTCCACCCTTGGAGAGTACCTGCTGTGTTCTTTTGTAAAACATGGCTCGCTCTCTTGCTGCTCAAGGCAGAGGTTTCAGAATAATGTCCATCACCCACACAAATCCAGCATGATTAAACATTTTGTTCAGATGCCAGTCTGTGTAATGTTCATACATCTATATACCTTTGTGTGCATAGACTGTGAAAGATCTTTGAGATGACCAAAATTGCTGTGAAAAAATATGTTTCTCGATGGATGAACCTCTTAAAGAAGATGGCAAGTATTCATAGCATGTGATGGACCTAAAATTGTCATAGAATATCTGGTCTAGAAAAGGGGTGGTCTTCTCATCAGATGGTCTTGGAGAGATTTCACTGTAATCCATAGATCCACAAAAATGAATTGATGTTGGTTTGAAATGAGAAGATGAAAAAACGTATCCCTTGGTGGGTGACAAGGCCGTTCTTTGATCTAGAGGTCTTAATTCAATGAGGTTAGGAAATTCGTTTTAGCATTATGTCTTTGACGCTGTACTCTAGCTACATACTTGATCAGCTTCAAAATGTTTAGCCATTGTTATATTATCATGACTAACCAGTTAAACATACTAATGTGACCTTTTTTTCAACGTAGGTTTTGACAATATCATCTTTTCATGATCTTTGGGCCCATGGCTAGGCTCGGATTAGATGGAACCTGTCTAGTTAGTCGGGATTTAACCAATCTAATTAACCTTATACAGTGATCTGTCCAGTAGGACTTATATACACATTCTCAAAAGTGTATTATTTACGCTTCAGATGAAATTCCAGAGTCTCAGTGGATAACCTAATTATTGTACCCCTTAAAGTGGATCTGCCATGAGAATATGGTGCCCTATTTATGTATCATGGCAAGTATCAGGGGAACAAAAAATGTTCTGGTATTTGAATAGCAGCCGACAGCAGCTGTCAGTTATTGGTCAGAGAAGGGGAGGAGGACAGGAGAAGCGGAGGAACGCCAGACTCATGAAAACTGTCAGGGGTCTAGGATCCGGGTACCTGGAAGTCCTTGAAAATTACCCGCAACCCCTATCCCTACCTACTTGCCCCCCCAGGCTATGCCCTAGGGTGACAACTTGGTGACAGTCCCTAACCTCGCTAGGGATGCGGGGCAGGAGTCAGACTTACAGACAAACAGGGTACACACAAAACACAAAGGCAGGTCTGGCAGTCCAGGTCGGCAACAGAGAATAATGTAGTACAAGGGGTCAGGCGAAGGCAAGGTCAGGTCCGAAGCAAGTGGGTCAAAAGCCGGTAATACAATACAATAACATGGGTGTAGCCTGGAGACAAACATACACCAGCACTTGCTGGCGGAAATTGTGACACTTAAAAGCTGTCAGAACTCCTGACCTGGCAGCTGATTGGGGGGGGGGGGGGAGCCTGGCAGCAGGAGAAACCAATAACAGGCTGCAGGAAGGAAACACCCCCAGGTGCCTGTACAACAAGCTAGAGCAGCTCTTGAGCGTCATGGCAATGGAACATGGGACAGGACGGCACCCACCGCGTCCCTAGCAACCCGGGTGGCAAGCTGAACGCACGTCTGGAGCCGGCAGCCAGGGGAGGTAACCAAGACCAGGGCTCCCCTGCACCGCACCCCCACAGCCTGTATAATAGGACCAGTGTGCGGGCACGGAGACCCCGAGAGCTGCCGATCCTGACAAAAACAATGGATATATATTACTGCATACTATAAAAGAATTTCTCAGGGACTATATTATATCCGGATGTAATGCCTGTTACTGGAAAAAAAAGATCCAGAGATTAAGAAGACTTAGTAAAAGTGTATAATTGAATGAAATAAATGAATTACTTTGTGTCCATAGCTATTTCAGATGAGTGTATTACGATAAAGGACATCTCAATCTTTGACAGAGCGGACCTACGTTTTATCTTGATATTTTCCTGGCTCAGAATGCAATGCATTAAGAGGAAGGAATCATTAATGCTCCAAAAAACTCAATATAAGCAAAACACATGAGTGACAAGGATAAGAGGATGCACATGTCATGCATGTGTGATGGGAATGCATTGAATTATAGACATTTAAATGCACTCCAAATACATTCTTTAGTTATAATAACCTCATTTGCTTTTGTACTGCTGAAGAGCTTTGAATATGAATATGACAAAGGAGATTTACATATGAGGCCACAGCTGTTCTATCGAAGAGACAAGTGATTTTTCTAGCATTATTAAGGGGTATTTACACCTTTGCAACCATTTTTAAGTTGCTCTAAGTAGTTCTTAAACAAATAGTAAAATGATGTTGTAAACGATCTTAATTATTACAATATCTCCAACTATTTTGTGTTTACAACTTTGATGCAAATCTATCTGTTTCTAGGCATACAGACTACAAACCTTGTATAGTTTGATCTAGCAGTCATACTCCATTTCATCTGTCTCGTGGTTCAGTAAGGCCTCATGCCCATGGCTGTGTCGGACTCCGCCAGCGGAATATCGCAGTGGAGTCTGACACGGCGCCCCTCCCAAAGACCCTATACTCACCTCTCTGGATACGCAGTGCGATTCCTGTCTGGCAAGCCAGTGTGCATGCGCAGTGCAGCACATGGCAAGCCAGTGGTGGGCAATGACGCGGCCGGTGGTGCGCGGTGACGCATAATCATGTGATACCCTCGCTGTACTCACAGCGCAAGTATTGTGTGACAGATGGCTTCCATTGACTACAATGGAAGCCAGCCACACATTTTCCCGCTGCAATTAAAGCATGCCGCGATTTTTTTCATGCTGCAGAATTCCACAGCGTGAATATTGAAAGGCAGAAAGCTATTAGGCTCAGTAAAACCTAATAGCTGTGGGATAATGCCACGGATTTCCACTGCATGAAGCGCCGCGGAAATCCATCTGTGGGCATTAGCCCTAAAATACATTCATTAGAGGACTGATATAATCGAGTTAGACTGCAGGATCAGACTACACAGGGTTTTTATTTGTAGTCTGTAACCAAGAAGACATATAAAGATGCAGCAGCATTAAGTTGATATTTAAAGTGAACCTGTCATCGGGTTCATGCTACCCGAATCACAGACAGCGTGAACCTGGGACAAATATGCCTATTCAGTCCATGTATGTTTTATTCTGAAATCATGTATGTTTCAGAAAAAATATGCTTATAAATTTGACTTTGAGCTCAGCAGGAACAGATCTGCAAGTCTGAAAGGTGGTCTGTACCGTTCTCTTACATCCAGTGTCATCAAGACTGACAGCCCTTTCCTTATACACAAGCAGGGAAAGGAGCTGTCTCTTTTGAATCTGTAGGCAAGGAAAACCCAGCACCGCCCACCACTTTAATTTGAGAGCTCAAACCTCTTAGTATGTTTTTTCTGAAATGTAGCAGCATTTAAAAATAGAACATACATGGGCTGAATGGACATATCTGTCCCCAATTCATGCTTCAGGCAGCATGATGCTGATTATAGGTTCACGTTAACTATGCCACAGTTTGTTTATCATTTTAATTGCTTTATTATGGGTTCTGATGTGTTAGGATAAGAGAACAATATATTTATTCATGTCTGAAGAGAACTTGTCACAGAAAGTTATCACAGTCAAGTAAAGGCCCCTTTACACGCAAAGATAAGCTTTCAAAGGAATGAAAGATTGAGCTATGTATTTGCATAAAGTGTTAATGGCCATTGCCTTTTTATTATCTTTATTTACATGCAAAAGCACCTCCATGAGTTGTTTGCAGAGCTCAGCATGATTTTAAACACACGCCCAATTGTTGAAATAGCTGCCGACGCATTCCATTGTTCTCCTCGTCGCTAGTAGAAACATGCAGCGGTAAGAACACCCTGCAGTCTTTTGAAAGATGAGCGAAATACATTCAAATGGAATGTATTTGCTTAAACAGGGTTGTCCCGCGCCGAAACGGGTTTGTTTTTTTTTCAATAGCCCCCCCGTTCGGCGCGAGACAAACCCGATGCAGGGGTTTAAAAAAAAACAAAAACGGATAGTACTTACCCGAATCCCCGCGCTCCGGTGACTTCTTACTTACCTTGCGAAGATGGCCGCCGGGATCTTCACCCACGGTGGACCGCAGGTCTTCTCCCATGGTGCACCATGGGCTCTGTGCGGTCCATTGCCGATTCCAGCCTCCTGATTGGCTGGAATCGGCACACGTGACGGGGCGGAGCTACGAGGAGCAGCTCTCCGGCACGAGTGGCCCCATTCAGAAGGGAGAAGACCGGACTGCGCAAGCGCGTCTAATCGGGCGATTAGACGCTGAAATTAGACGGCACCATGGAGACGAGGACGCTAGCAACGGAACAGGTAAGTGAATAACTTCTGTATGGCTCATAATTAATGCACGATGTACATTACAAAGTGCATTAATATGGCCATACAGAAGTGCTGAACCCCACTTGCTTTCGCGGGACAACCCCTTTAATCTTTCAGTGGCTGAACGATGGATTTTAAGTAAACCAAAATCCATCGTTCAAAGGAAAAGTGCTCGATGCCTGAGTTTACATTTAACGATTAATGCTCATTTTGCTCATTTTTGGCCATTTGGATGAATGTAAAAGGCCCTTTAAACTCTTCTACATTGGTAGTTCTATACTGGAGTTGTATATACAAAAAGATAGGACTTTTCATAAAAATACTTGCAAAATTGCTTAATTTTTTTGGAAAGTTTTAGATGCATTGGAGCAATAAAGTTTTGTAGAGCTGCCCCTCCAAACAATATGTTTCATTTGTGGATATGGTCATGTCTAAGACTGGTCAATGGTGGATTAAAAATATTAGGAATAGATGTAGCAATTTAAAACTCAACCTGATTGAAGTCTTGATTAAAATTGCCAGGATCTTTTGAGCTGGCCAACTACACTATCACATTATATATTGTAAATATCATTTATCTGGCATAAAAATAATATACTACTGTAGCAGATCAGATAAATGTTTGCTTCAGTGAATAGAAACACATACTGAGATGGCTCTGTCCTCATATCACAGTTGTTGGTAATATCAGTATTAATATTAGTAACCTCACCCACAAACATAAATGAAAAAGATTGGCCGCCCAGGACAGGTGTAGCGTTGTCATACATAGATATCCTGTCTGGGCAACCTCCTGCCTCCATTATCTGCTGTTAAGAGTAAAGATCTGTTAATTACAGGATGTATTATTTGTGTTACTGTATAATGGATGAGCTACAAATCAATTACATTGGTATGAACTGGGGATGTATCACAAATGAATGGTATAGATATCTGTTACATTATATCTACATGAATTAAGGGGACATTGTGAAAGATATGTAGATGTGTAGCAGTGGTGTTCTTACACTTTCTGCATATACCATCAAATAACAGCAGATTTAATACATAATATTCAATTATTAATACTTTTTTGAACATACGATATAATTCAACACCAACCAGATCCCATTCTTTTCCATTAATTCTGACAATAATTTGTCAGTATATTTTTCTTACAAATGAGTTAAATTATTACCTGTTATAGAAATGTAAATTAGTTTACGTTTTTTGACTTTTGAATATCACTTTGATTTCATATGGTACCAGTCAGAAGTTTGGATACACCTTTTCATTCCATGGGTTTTCTTCTTTTTGGCATTCTCTCAATCAGCTTCATGAGGTAGTCACCTGGAATGGTTTTCCAACAGTCTTGAAGGAGATCCTAGAGGTGCTGAATGCTTGTTAGCTGCTTTCTCTTGGGCCAATCCAACCTAAACTATCGTAAGTGGGTTAAGGTTGGGTGATTCTAAAGGCCATGTCATCTAATGTAGCACTCAGTCACTCTCCTTCTTTGTCAAATAGCTCTTACATGGCTTGGAGGTGTGTTTTGGTTCATTGTTTTGTTGAATAACAAGGGATGGTCCCACTAAGCACAAACTAGATGCAATGGTATGTTGGTGCAGAAATCTGTGGTTGCCATTCTGGTTAAGTAAGCCTTGAATTTTGAATGAATCACCAACAATGTCTCCAACAAAGCACATCCACTCCATCATACCTCCTCCTCTATGCTTTATGGTGGAAACCACACACGTAGAAACAATCCACTCACCTTTTCTGTGTTGCACAAAGACATTGCATTTGGAACCAAAAATCAAAAATTTTGACTCACCAGACCAAAGTATAGATTGGTATTAGTGCAATATGTCTCCACTAGAATAATGGGTGGAAACATGGGTTGGCCGCCCTAAGTAAAAGGGAATGCCCAAAGATGCTGATTGACAGATGTGCCCTTCATAACTCCTCAGCTCCTGCTGCTTCCTCCAGCACCCTCCACCTCAATGAATGGCCGAGCGCTGCCTGTGATTGACTAAGCGCTTTGACCAATCACAGGCAGCGCTCAGCTGTCATTCAATGAATGGCTGAGTGCTGCCTATGATTGGCTGAACGCTCAGCTAATCAGATGCAGCCCTTTCAGGAGGCAGGGATTGTAAATCCCCACTTGCTGAAAGAACTTCAATGCACTGCTGGGGACAGAGCAGAGAAGATGTGCCAGAGAGGTATTTATTTTAATTTTTTAAACCAGCTAGGGATAATTTTCAGAGAAGGGCTTATATTTAAGGGCCTTCCCTGAAAATCACTGCAGGGGTTGCTGGCAGACCATTGCCTTCAATGGGGCCGCTGGCAGCAGCCGTGGCCCCATTGAAAGCCATCCTGCACGGACCTGCATTCACTCGTGTTTGTGCACGTACATGGGCGCGCTGGTTTTGTGCGCACCTATGTACGCTCCAGCACACGATTGTGTGAATGACCTTAACTCAACGATGGATGAAAAAAGCATGGTAAGTGCATGATGGCCGCACATTTACACATAACCATTATCGCTCAAAAGATGGCTTTTGAGCAAATTTTGAGCGATAATCGTT
The DNA here is from genome assembly GCF_035609145.1 of Eleutherodactylus coqui. NCBI lineage: Eukaryota > Metazoa > Chordata > Amphibia > Anura > Eleutherodactylidae > Eleutherodactylus > Eleutherodactylus coqui. The sequence goes on from NC_089839.1 coordinate 81,155,269, forward strand.
GTGTGTAAAAGGGCCTATAGAGTCCTATTTTAATTATTTTAAAATTTGATTATGAAAATTAATTGGTTCAGAAAGAATACCAAACCATGCAAAACCATTTATACAGTGATGCAATTCGCCACACTAGACATGGATACTATAATAAATATACAACTGATGTGGTTGAACCTATCACAATCACCAGATATGTGACCAGTCCTCCATGCTTAATTAATGCACCTTTCTCAATCAGCATACTAGGCTAAGGTGTTATTTGAAGACCAACCTGAAGTCATTAAATGTCAATATCAAGACATTAATTCAAGACATTGCTTGGGGTCAGATTACTCTAATATACTCCCTAATGTGTCCCTTTATAGAGCATTTGCCCTGAAAACGCCAACCATATAAACTTTAATCTTGTGAACTCTAAATGGGTTCCTTAGGGCTTGGTCAGACGAGTGTTTTTGTTGCGCACCAATAGGCGCGCAAAAAAGATCGCCGCTCATGTGTGTAAAAGTTGCGTGAACCGTCATTGTTTCATGCGCAAATACCCGAGCTTCACACTCATGAAAATTGCCCATTCTCTGGAGCAGCTGCGCTGCACCAAGAGGAGAGAGAAGAAGCCCCGCAGGGCTTCAGAATTTCCCCATAGCAGGGAGAGAGAGCAGAGTTATGCAGGGATTTCTCCATCGCAGGGAGAGAGAGTAGTACTATGCGGGATCACCTCATAACAGGGAGAGACGGAGCGGGGCTATGGGTTAATTTCTCAAAGCTCCACTCTCTCTTCCTGCTATGGTGGTCTCTCTTCCTGCTATGGTGGATTAAACTATAGTTCTGTCCTCTCTCTCCCTGTTTTGGGAATCCCTGCGGGATATCCCCTTAGTGCAGAGAGAATGGGCGGGGCAGAGATTTCCTATAGCAAACAGAGGGGACAGGGCTAAAAAGCAGGGCTAGAGGGTGGATCCCTCTAGCTCCACCCATCCTCCCATACTTTTGGGGAAAGCCCTGTAACCCCGCCCCCTCTTTCTTTCCACTATAGGGAAGTCCCTTGGGGAGAGAGGTGGAGCGAATCCCCTACAGGTCCTATCTTTGGTGCACACCACGGAGCTACATGTGACCTGCAGCATTTTCTATCTGCTGTAGGATTCTCTCGTGTGAGCGCTTCTATTGGAACCCAGTGGTTTCTCATTAGAAGTGCATATTGTGTGCTGCTAGCAGTGCAAAAAAATTATAATCCGACCAAGGCCTTATTGTGAAATCAAAGTCACATTCCTAAAACAAATCTGGGTGACATCAGTGGGCAATCAAGGTATCAAAAATAGCTATGTCTTAGAAATGTAAGTAACTACCACATGTTGCTATATGTCACATAAAATGCCATCAAGAGCTTATAGCAGCATATCAGAAAGCAACAAAAATTGGAATAATCATTGGCAAATCAGAAGAAAAGCATAAGGGCAGTCACATGGGCTTTTTAACATGCAAATTTTTTGTGCGCAGAAGGCACAAAAATTTGCATGACCGAAATGGGCAGTACGCAGAAAAAAATGCACTTGGCCGCATTTTTCGACACATAATGTGCACTATCCGCTATCCCCTGCTTCGGCTGCTGTGGATTCCTTGGATGCAACAGCATCCAGGGATTTCACATCTAAAAAAGATGAATGCCACAGTTACCTATGTTTTAAAATCTGCTGCCCTATATTTACCGCTGCGCATTTTTGTGCGCAGGTAAATATTGGGCATAGCCCGCTGCCATTAAAAAGCATTGCTTCTATATAGATGCAGATCGCAAACATAGGTAATAGATGCATGTTAAAATGCCTGTGTGACTGAGCCCTTAGGGGGTATCAGTGAGTAAATACTGAAAAAACAGAGCAACATTTTCAGTTACTGTTACTTGCACTTATTTGTTTTTAAGCTTTGGGAGTTGGTTTAAATAGAAATATAATTTATGAACTACACCTTTAAATATATTGAAATATGTTAAAATATGCATTTTTGTATATAAATATTTTTACATCTATAGGATTTTTATTTTTTTCCTTTTGCATCTCAGCATTTTATGTTTTATTCACTTTCAGCATATCATTGTAGTATATAAACATAATTTTATTAACGGTAGCATGCAGATCATTTCCATTTGTCCTTTATTGCTCTTACGACATAAGTGCTGGAGCAGACATGCCTATAATTAACAATAATGGAATGTTTCCTATTGTCAAATGTTCATACGGGAAGTCAAACGTATGCACAAATACAGTACAAGTCTGGTAAATTTCCTCTGTCACAACTTGACCTAACTATTGACTTATTCGCTGCAGTTTTCTATAAAGAACCTATTTGTGGCTTACAGCTGCAGGACCTCCAGTTCTTAGTGTTCACATTTGTCCAAACATGAATAAGCTGAAATGAATTTCACAGATCGCCATTTCAGTAAAAGCCTTGAGGAAGAGAACCTACAGCGTGTAAATATATAACTCACAGCAATAAAGTGCACAATCCCAGTGGCAAGCCAAGGAAGTCTAGAGGAGACGATCAAGTCATGCTGCCTCAAGTGAATAGAAGAAGCAGTTGACACTGGGGATAAAGACGTCTAATAATTCTGTCACCTCTTGTGTTTAGAAAGTTTCTATGAGGATTATAAATCTGTCGGGAAAATCTATTCGCTAACATGAGCCGTGCTATCAAATGCAGGTCTGATAAAAAGAAAACACTAACAGTCAACCTTTTCGATAACCAGCTACATCAAATGGGGGTAGTTACTCAAAAGAGGGCAAAATATTAGTCCTAAGTTATGGCTTGTAGGAATTCAAAATTTTACCATTTTGAAAATAAAATGTCTAAATTCTAAATAAAAATTTTATATTATGGACTGTAAGTAAAAGAAAAGCAAAGTTGTATTTAAGGCTACCATTGGGTGCAACTTAATAATTAATATAAGATTTGGCTAAAATAGGGTTCAGCATTTCACATTAAAAACAATCGGTAAAATATATTATGTTGAGCTTTGCCTTAGAAAAAGTGAGTTTGGGGACAAGCATGTTGTGCTTTTCAAGAGTACTTTACAGTAAAGGTCCATTTATACTGAAAGACGATCGCTCAAAAATCGCTGAAACGACAGTTTGAGTGACAGTTTTGAGCAATCATCTTCGCATAAACTTTTAAGTAGCTAATTAGCTACTTAAGAGTTAAATGCAGGCAGAGCGAGATACCACTGACAGTTCCGAGAACAGCAGCTGTTTTATATATGCAAACAGCTGCTTTGTTCTCGGAGCTCTCAGCTGGTGTCCCGCTAAGCTGATAGTGCCGAAAACAGCAGGAGCTGCTTTTTTTCGTTGAGTCTGAATGGGCCTGAACTCAGTTAGGCTACAGTATAAGGGATGTATCTGTCAACAAGCTTTTTCTGCGAGCGGATTACGCAATTCCCACCTGCTAATGTGAGTGGAATTCGATCATGGAATCCGCAATTCATATCTGGACATGTGGGACCAGCCTTCCTCTGTATTAGCACAAAATAAATAATGCAATTAACTAAGTTAGTAATGTAGATTCATCCTATATATAAGCTGTAAACTGATAGAGGTGGGCACGCTCTTCTATCGACCGCAGACTGTATTACTAAAAATACTTAAAACCTTGATAAAATCTACATTGGTGTTGCATCAGAATTCTGAAATAAATCAGTTTAGACAAATGTATTATTTTGCCCCAAGAAGAACATATACTGGAGTACCTATATTTTATTTTGCTTTTTTTGTGTTGTTAATAAATAAAGATGAGCGAACGTGTTCGGCTCCGCCCCTTTTCGCCCGAACACCGAACTTTGCGAGCAATTCCGTGCTCGGGCGACAAAAGTTCGGGGGTCGCCGTGGCAGCGCGGGGGGGTGCGGCGGGGAGTGGGGGGGAGAGGGAGAGAGAGAGGGCTCCCCCCTGTTCCCCGCTGCTGCCGCCCGCGCCGCCGTGCCTCTCCCCGCCCCCGGGCGCCCCCGAATCTTTAAGCGCGGACACTGAAGTCCTCGGTAAAGCCGGTGTCCGGGTGCGTAAGTGTTCGTTAAGAACACGTTCGCTCATCTCTATTAATAAACTTTGTAAAATATTTTACTACTTGATTTTGACTCTTTTTAAAAAAAAAAACTGGTCAAACTTCCATTTATACAGCTTCTGCAGCTCTACTATATGAGCACAAAAGCTGTTGCTATCTGAAATCCATATAATGCTTCTGTGAGCAAGCAGTATATCCACTCCAATGTCAGTGTATCGTATATGTGTATGTTCCAAAATGGAAAAAAAAAATAGGATATGTGGCACAACCTACAGGTGTAATATAGTTACATGAGATAGTTGCTTGTCAAACGTCTCTGTTTATTTATTAAACCAGCATGTATACACATTTCAATACACATACACATATGTGTCTGGATGCTGACGGTATGTCCTTAGGAGAAGGTTTGCATTGTATATGGTATATGGGGGAGTTGGCTGAAAAGCTGTTCCACTCTCCAGAGACAGGTATGCTTGGGCAGCAAGTGAAAGCACAGGTGCCAAACACGGACCGTTAACATAGTAAAATAGTATGTAAGGCTGAAAAAACACGTATTTTCATTCAATTCAGCCTATTACCTCCCAATGTTGATCCAGAGGAAGGCAAACAAACCTCAACTAGGTACAAGCCAAATTTCTCCATTTAAGGGAAAAAAAATCCTTCTCGACTCCAATCTGGCAATCTGAATAATCCCCGAATAAACAACCCTTCTGAAGTTATTAGTAATTCAGCATTGAATGCTGAAAAGTGAGCCTGTGCCTCTGGAGCATGAAACAACTTATCATTCATACACTATTTGCTAATAGGAGCATTGTACAGATTTCACACAGCAACGGCCTCTGCACTCAAGTAGTGGTGCTGCAGAAGCTGTATGGCTGAAAGCTCGGACATGTTTTTATAAAAAGAAGTCAAGATCAAGTAATAAAATATATTATGTATCCCACTCAAATCCCTCCACAAAAGATTATAGGTACTGTTTAATTCTCAGCAGACACTTTTCTAATGTGTCTAGAAGAGGGCATTAAGTTTGAGTAGAGTGAGGTTTTTATGTAAATATCAACTGAGAAATTTTAAATATCTCACTCCAGTAGGTGGGCGGCATAAAAAATGTAAGACCATCTGTAGATATATTGAAAGATGTAACAAGTTGATCAACATCGATCAATAATATGATAAATTTGGCCCCCTTTTTGCACTCGAGAGGGTAAATAAGTATGCCAAAAAAGAGGCATCAAATTCTTCTGCTGATAAATTACACCCCCATTCTATCCTAGAATAAAAATGTAAATAATATAGAAGAATGATTAGTTAGTTAGTTATCATGCTTGGACAATGATGGTCTGTAGCGCCAATCTTGAATGACCACGACCGAGAGCATTGTTCGATACAGTGCAGATGTTAGAGGAGGTACCGTTGCCTATCTGTTGCACCCACGAGCGTCGCAGACGACCAGGAGGCCTCCGCCATCTTAGCAATTGCTGCGGTTAGAGCACCGTGGGCCGGAACAGCTTCTGACAAGCGTGCAACTTCACTAAAAAGTGTGAATCGTCTCCTTGTTATTGTTTCTGTGATTGACTCAAGCCCCGTGCAAGCCTGTATCTCGCTGTTTGTGATGAAGTCGAACCAACGGACACAGAGAATCTGGCGTTGGCATCGCATGTGAAATGACTCCAGATGCTCAGTGGGTTGGGACAACAACTTCCAGGTCTCCGAGCCGTACAATAAGATTGGCATTACGCAGGTCTGGTAAAATCAAATCTTAGTCCTGAGTGTTATGTTCTGTCTCCACCAGAGTTTTTCCAGGGACCTCATCTCCGAGGCTGCCAGCGCTATTCTCCACAGGATGTCTGGAAGTGCCCTACCATCTGTGTGCTGAACACTTCCGAGGTACACAAACTCACTTACAGCGTCAACTCTCTGGCCATTTATGTCTAGGTCTGGTAGGATTGCGCTGGCTCCTAGATTCTGCAGTTTGTTTTTTGCCAGGAGATGTGAAGCCCAAGACAGGACGCTTCAAAATCAAAATGTTCCAATGAGTGTCTCAGATTATTAGATGCGACATCCAAGAGTGCAACATCATCGGCATAGTCCAGAATCGTGAGCTCATTATATTGGACAATACACTGAAAACTCCATCCATGGCCCTGCAAAAGAATGCGGGAGCCAAGACGCAACCTTGTCAAACACCAGTCGAGGTCTCAAAACTAGCAGAGGTTGAATTGGTGATACGGACTTTGGCGAATGTGCCCTGATGCATGTCTTTTAGTAGGTTTAGAAGGGATGTGGGGATGCCAATGCCACGCATGGCCTTCCAGAGGGCTTCTCTGTCGACCGAGTCAAACGCCGCCTTGAGATCAACATACGTGACGAGGAGCGGTTTGTTAAATTCTCTGTGTATCTCTGAGAGGAGTCTAAGAGCAAGTATGGCATCCATGGTGCAGTGGCCTGCCGTGAAGCCTGACTGCTGGGGTCTTCACTTGAAGGTCAGGAGTGGTTGTACCCTTCAGAGTAGAATGTTTGCAAAGACATCGCTGGGAACCGAAAGGAGCATTATTGGCCTGTAGCTAGTGCATGCCGTTTTTGGGCCCTTCCCCATGTACAGGATGATACCCTCTTTTCATTCGACAGGGACTTTCCCACAAAACCAGATGCGTAGAAATAGTTCATGTAAAGCAGTGCTTATCAGCTCAATTGCACATTTCAGCAGTTCAGGTGGAATGCCATCTAAGCCAGCGGCACATCCGTGTCTAATATTCTGAATATCTGAATGGACCTCTTCCTGTGACGGAGCATCCGTAGGCACAGAATGGTTGTCCACAGCAACGGATGCGAGGTCATCGAGGTCATGGCACGGATTAGCCGGTGGATTGTTTAGGGCGGATGAGAAATTTTCACGCCAGCATTGTAGTATCTCGTCATAGTTGGTACAAGGACTGCCACTGGATTTGTTGATTTGCGTATGCCGGCTTGTCCCTGAGGACCCTCGGATTCTGGCGACTGCTTTGTATGCAGCTCTCAGATTTTATAGTAGATTGGGTGGACGATGTAAATAATTCTGACCCAGACTGACATCCAACTTTACTGGCATAGTTTTGAAAGAGTCAAAAGTTAAATAAACTTTGCATTTAGTAGGTTAAGACTGTGAAAATAATCTCCTTCTTTTGGAAACTTGATGTAAAAATAGCTTTAGGCCTTTTTTTTCGGAAAAGAAATCTGGATCTTTACACATATTTTACATTCATATGGGGTATTACCAGCAAATCCTGTACAATGTATCAATATATCTTAAATGCAACAAAGGTACTAATTGTTGCATGCTGTTGCCGTTTGCCTCGACTAGGAGGTGTATGCGCCTTCAGCAAGGAAGGAACTTCTGCTGCCCGGCCTTCACCAGAGCCTCGTTAGCCAGCCATATTCGAGGTTCCTGACAGACCTTCACAGCTACCATAGCGGCCACCATACTTCGCCCTGTCAGGCAGTCCCCTACTTGACTGTTGCCAGTCTCCCACGACGAGGACGTTAGGTTGGACTTTTGGGAGACAGAAGAATGATAGCTATAGTTTTTTTATGTTCTGACTTATATTTCCTTTGTTTCGGAAAAGAAATCTGGATCTTTGCACAAGTATTTTACATTCATATGGGGTATTGACACATTTTTCGCATTACCAGCAAATCCTTTACAATGTATCAATATATCAGAAATGCAACAAAGGTACTAATTGTTTATTCAAAAGGCTGGGCACATTGGGCAAACTCCATGAAGGCAGCTGACCTGTGATGAAACAGAAAAACAATGCACGTAGGAAACGTAATAGATAGAGATGAGCGAACACCAAAATGTTCGGGTGTTCGTTATTCGTAACGAACTTCCCGTGATGCTCGAGGGTTCGTTTCGAACAACGAACCCCATTGAAGTCAATGGGCGACCGGAACATTTTTGTATTTCGCCGATGCTCGCTAAGGTTTTCATGTGTGAAAATCTGGGCAATTCAGGAAAGTGATGGGAATGACACAGTGACGGATAGGGCAGGCGAGGGGCTACATGGTGGGCTGCATCTCAAGTTCACAGGTCCCACTATTAAGCCACAATAGCGGCAAGAGTGCCCCCCCCCCCCCCCCACTGTCAGCATAAAGATCGTCCTCCTCTGGCACAGCTGTAACAGCTGTAGCAGAGAAGAACGATGTTTGCCCATTGAATTCAATGGAACCGGCAATACAGCCGACTCCACTGAATGCAATGGGCTGCCGGCGATCGCAGGATGAATGGTCGGAAAGGGGTTAAATATATAACCCCTTTCCTGCAATTCATCCAGAAATGTGTTACACTAAAAATATATACCGGCGTATAAGGCGACGGGGCGTATAAGACGACCCCCCAACTGTCACCTTATACGCCGGTAATACAGTGGAGCAAAGAATAAAAAGCATTACTTACGTTTTTAGATGATCTGCGGCGCTCCTGCAGGCTGTCACTCCCTCCTGGTCCACGGCAGACAAGCTTTCTCCACGAAAGACTTTAAATCCCTGCCTCCAGAAGCACATGTGCCTTCAGCCAATCACAGCCAATGACAATGATGTCATTGAATGGCTGTGATTGGCTGTGTTTCTGGAGGCGGGGATTTCAAGCCTTGAAATCCCCGCCTCCAGAAACACAGCCAATCACAGCCATTCAATGACATCATTGTCATTGGCTGTGATTGGCTGAAGGCACATGTGCTTCTGGAGGCAGGGATTTAAAGTCTTTCGTGGAGAAAGCTTGTCTGCCGTGGACCAGGAGGGAGTGACAGCCTGCAGGAGCGCCGCAGATCATCTAAAAACGTAAGTAATGCTTTTTATTCTTTGCTCCACTGTATTACCGGCGTATAAGGTGACAGTTGGGGGGTCGTCTTATACGCCCCGTCGCCTTATACGCCGGTATATATTTTTAGTGTAACACATTTCTGGATGAATTGCAGGAAAGGGGTTATATATTTAACCCCTTTCCGACCATTCATCCTGCGATCGCCGGCAGCCCATTGCATTCAGTGGAGTCGGCTGTATTGCCGGTTCCATTGAATTCAATGGGCAAACATCGTTCTTCTCTGCTACAGCTGTTACAGCTGTGCCAGAGAAGAAGGATTTGTCTTCTATATGTTCTCAATGGGGTCAGCGCTGCTGCCGCTGGCCCCATTGAGCGCATATAGAATGCATCCATAGCGAGCAGCGGGAGGGGCAGATTTCAATACTCGGGTGACACCTTATCTCCCCAGCCACTCACAGCAGGGGGGTGGTATAGGGCTTAAACGTTGCAGGGGGAAGTTGTAATGCCTTCCCTGTCTTTATATTGGCCAAAAAAAAGCGCTAACGTCTCAGGGAAGAAAGTTTAATTTACCAGAACACCGCATGGTGTTCGTTACGAATAACGAACATCCCGAACACCCTAATATTCGCACGAATAGCAAGCTCGGACGAACGCGTTCGCTCATCTCTAGTAATAGACAGAAACATGAATAATAAGAATTGGGAAGCAAAGCTGTTCATGTGGGTAATGCAAATCACTGGTCAAAAGTCAAAAAAAAGATTTAAAAAACCACCAAAGAATCCATTTAAATAGAAATTGTTGTCTTCTTGAAATATGCCGTGATCAGAGTCAGCTCCAGTTTTACGTGGGCCCTTGGGTGTAAGAATCAGAAGACTGCCTTAGTAATTTATAGGCCCCGCTGTGTTCGCTAAATAATTAATAAGGGTTCGCTGTGCCCCCTAAGTCATTATTAAGGCCCAGACAGTGGAGCTGGAAGCGTTCGGCTTCTTACAATGCCACTGTCATAGACAATTATATCTTCATCTTTAAGATGTGGATACAATTAATTTCAAAAAACGAGCACTGGATCAATCTCCCCACTGAGTGGCCCCCCAGGCTCAGTGGTCCCTGGCAGTTGCCTAAGTTTGCCGAGTGCTGATGCCAGCCCAGGTTGAGATAACGAAAATCATCAATGAACAAAAAAGGCACCTAATACTGCTAAATATGAACCCTGCAGTTTGTTTTCTTCCTCTGCAACAGAACTCCTGAGACCTCTACTTTGTAGAACCTCAGGCAATTTGAAAGATGAGAACTAAGGCCAAACATCACTTTAAAAGCCATAATACATTTGATGCCATGTTTTCTATTCCAAATGCATTTGCGTCTACATCAAAGTAGCATTTTCTGCTTTCAAATTATAATATACATCTGATGCATGCAGCAAAGTGCCACTTTTTCACATCTTGAACAAGAAGCAAGAAATCAGTAAGAAAGACTATGTGCACCAATGAAGAAGGATTGTAAAGAAATGGCATTACTTAGATATACCGTATATACAATTTTATATTAAACTCGGGAATTTGCAGGATTTTCCATGTACACTGTGCTTCCATCACTCTATTATATATCTTGATGTAGATTATGTTTATCGATATATATATATATATATATTTGAGATAAGGTAAGGGTGGATACATCTCTTTGATCCTTTGATGCACTACGCAATCTTAAAAAATTAATTTTTTCATTAGAGCACTGTACAATTCATCTTCAGACCCAGAAAAAGCAGAAAATCCTTAAAAGATTTGAGGTCAGCTATACTATGAATACAACCGCTGGAGAAAGAAATGGGTTGTAAAATATAGTCTTAGGCCCAATGTCCAGGGGCACGCACAGATTCCCAGTGCAGAATCCTGCTGCGGATTCCAGCCGTTCTTGCAGCCATGAGGCCTTAAAAGACATTTAAACACCTGTCTGGATGTGGCGTGGATCTTCTCCGTCGTAGCCGGAACTTTTTTATCTGCACGGCCGATGCGATCGGCACACCGGCTGCCATGCCACATGCATATGCCGTGTTGCTTTATTTAAAAATCTCTTGCCTCCCTGTGGATCTGCAGCACGGATACAGTGCCAGCTGCGTCTGTGCCGCAGATCGGAGGGCTTTTTCCCGCTGTCCGTGCAGGAAACCACAGAAAATGAAGCATGCTGCATTTTTTTCCCCACAAGTGTGATCTGCATCCCGGGAAAGAATAATATCCGCGGGTATTTAAATATGAGTCTTCTTGAATATAATCCTGCTGAGCACAATTGTTGAATCGCCCAGATCTTATTATCAGTAATATTCTACAATTAGATTCATTTCCACACAATTAACTGAATGATGAACAGGTGGAATATAATTAGTTGGTGGCAAAAAGACACTATTCTAGGACAACCAATCAGGTTCTTAATGTGAATGTAATTTATGGTAAAAATGTAACTCTGATTTTGAAATTTTTTGGTGTGACATGGAGGCATGTAGCTCAGAGATGTAGTAGGAAACGCAGAAAGGGCATGGCATTTGGAGGATGAAAGGGCACCCTTGTTTCTAGTGACTGATTTAGATCCCAATATCTGGGACATGTCAAAAAATGTACAAAACTGGTTACCCTTTATTTGTAAGTAGCCATATGTCGAATATTAAAGTCAATTTATTTTCAAAATTTTGCAAACCTCTTGATTAGAGATGAGCGAACGTACTCGTCCGAGCTTGATACTCGTTCGAGTATTAGCGTGTTTGAGATGCTTGTTACTCGTAACGAGTACCACGCGATGTTCGGGTTACTTTCACTTTCATCTCTGAGACGTTACTGCGCTTTTCTGGCCAATTGAAAGACAGGGAAGGCATTACAACTTCCCCCTGCGACGTTCAAGCCCTATACCACCCCCCTGCAGTGAGTGGCTGGCGAGATCAGGTGTCACCCGAGTATATAAATCGGCCCCTCCCGCGGCTCGCCACAGATGCATTCTGACAGAGATCAGGGACAGTGCTATCTTATTGGAGCTGCTATAGGGAGAACGTTAGGAGTATTTTAGGCTTCAAGAGCCCCAACGGTCCTTCTTAGGGCCACATCTAACCGTGTGCAGTACTGTGGAGGCTGCTTTTTGCAGTGTTGCACTTTTTTTTTTTTTGGTATATCGGCCGTGCAGAGCATTGCACCCTGCAGTAATACTCCAGGGCCAGAAGCGCTTAGGCAGGGACAGAAGACATATTATTGATTGAATATAGGCAGTGGGCCTTTGCAAAAAAATTTGAAAAAATCTATTTGGGCTGCCTGTGAGTGTCCTCAGTGTTCTGGGTCTGTGCTTGGTGTAATAGTTCTCCAAATTCATACGCAGCCAGCTAAGTGTTACAGCAGGCTTGCGCAAAATTATTTCCTGGCGTTCCGTAAGCGAAGTCAGCCTCCAACCACAGGCCAATAAGCGGCACATTTAATTACAGCGTTCTGTTTCTGCATTACTGGTAATACAGCATGCTGAGGGGTAGGGGTAGGCCTAGAGGATGTGGACGCGGCCGAGGACGCGGAGGCCCAAGTCAGGGTGTGGGCACAGGCCGAGCTCCTGATCCAGGTGTATCGCAGCCGACTGCTGCGGGATTAGGAGAGAGGCACGTTTCTGGCGTCCCCACATTCATCGCACAATTAATGGGTCTACGCGGTAGACCTTTATTAGAAAATGAGTAGTGTGAGCAGGTCCTGTCGTGGATGGCAGAAAGTGCTTCCAGCAATCTATCGTCCACCCACAGTTCTGCGCCGTCCACTGCTGCAACTCAGAATCCTCTGGCTGCTGCTCCTCCTTCCTCCCAGCCTCCTCACTCCATTACAATGAGACATTCTGAGGAGCGGGCAGACTCCCAGGAACTGTTCTCGGGCCCCTGCTCAGATTGGGCAGCAGTGGTTCCTCTCCCACCAGAGGAGTTTATCGTGACTGATGCCCAACCATTGGAAAGTTCCCGGGGTCCGGGGGATGAGGCTGGGGACTTCCGGCAACTGTCTCAAGACCTTTCAGTGGGTGAGGAGGACGATGACGTTGAGACACAGTTGTCTATCAGTGAGGTAGTACTAAGGGCAGTAAGTCCGAGGGAGGAGCGCACAGAGGATTCGGAGGAAAAACAGCAGCACCCTCACCTCCGCTGTTCTAGGCCCCATCCACCAATGTCTCTCAGCGCACCGTCCAGCCGTCGCTAGCGCAAGCGCAAGTGTTTGAGCGCCACGCACCCGCACGCTCAAGCGTTAAACGTCCACATAGCCAAATTTATCAGCCTGCAGATGCTGCCGTATAGGGTTGTGGAAACGGAGTCCTTCAAAAGTATGATGGCGGCGGCGGCCCCGCGCTACTCAGTTCCCAGTTGCCACTACTTTTCCCGATGTGCCATCCCAGCAATGCACGACCACGTCTCCCGCAACATTGTACGCACCCTCACCAACGCGGTTGCTGCCAAGGTCCACTTAACAACGGACACGTGGACAAGCACAGGCGGGCAGGGCCACTATATCTCCCTGATGGCACATTGGGTGAATTTAGTGGAGGCTGGGACCGAGTCAGAGCCTGGGACCGCTCACGTTCTACCCACCCCCAGAATTGCGGGCCCCAGCTCGGTGCTGGTATCTGCGGCGGTGTATGCTTCCTCCACTAAAGCACCCTCCTCCTCCTCCTCCAACGCAACCTCTGTCTCGCAATCAAGATGTGTCAGCAGCAGCAGCACGTCACCAGCAGTCGGTGTCGCGCGGCGCGGCAGCACAGCGGTGGGCAAGCATCAGCAGGCCGTGCTGAAACTACTCAGCTTAGGAGATAAGAGGCACACGGCCCACGAACTGCTGCAGGGTCTGACAGAGCAGACCGACCGCTGGCTTGCGCCGCTGAGCCTCCAACCGGGCATGGTCGTGTGTGACAACGGCCGTAACCTGGTGGCGGCTCTGCAGCTCGGCAGCCTCACGCACGTGCCATGCCTGGCCCACGTCTTTAATTTGGTGGTTCAGCGCTTTCTGAAAAGCTACCCACGCTTGTCAGACCTGCTCGGAAAGGTGTGCCGTCTCTGCGCACATTTCCGCAAGTCCCACACGGACGCTGCCACCCTGCGCACCCTGCAACATCGGTTTAATCTGCCAGTGCACCGACTGCTGTGCGACGTGCCCACACAGTGGAACTCTACGCTCCACATGTTGGCCAGGCTCTATGAGCAGCGTAGAGCTATAGTGGAATACCAACTCCAACATGGGCGGCGCAGTGGGAGTCAGCCTCCTCAATTCTTTTCAGAAGAGTGGGCCTGGTTGGCAGACATCTGCCAGGTCCTTGGAAACTTTGAGGAGTCTACCCAGGTGGTGAGCGGCGATGCTGCAATCATTAGCGTCAGCATTCCTCTGCTATGCCTCTTGAGAAGTTCCCTGCAAAGCATGAAGGCAGACGCTTTGCGCTCGGAAACAGAGCCGGGGGAAGACAGTATGTCGCTGGATAGTCAGAGCACCCTCCTGTCTATATCTCAGCGTGGTGAGGAGGAGGAGGAGGAGGAAGATGAGGAGGAGGGGGAAGAGACAGCTTGGCCTACTGCTGAGGGTACACATGCTGCTTGCCTGTCATCCTTTCAGCGTGTATGGCCTGAGGAGGAGGAGGATCCTGAAAGTGATCTTCCTAGTGAGGACAGCCATGTGTTGCGTACAGGTACCCTGGCACACATGGCTGACTTCATGTTAGGATGCCTTTCTCTTGACCCTCGCGTTACACGCATTCTGGCCACTACGGATTACTGGGTGTACACACTGCTCCCCAGTCAAGGCTGAGTCGGCGGGAGCACTGTAAAAGGATGGTGAGGGAGTACGCAGCCGATCGCACGACCGTCCTCCGTGACGCCTTTGCCCCCTACAACTACTGGGTGTCGAAGCTGGACACGTGGCCTGAACTCGCGCTGTATGCCCTGGAGGTGCTTGCTTATCCTGCGGCTAGCGTCTTGTCAGAGAGGGTGTTTAGTGCGGCTGGGGGAATCATCACGGATAAGCGTACCCGCCTGTCAACCGACAGTGCCGACAGGCTTACACTCATCAAGATGAACAAAGCCTGGATTTACCCAGACTTCTCTTCTCCACCAGCGGACAGCAGCGATACCTAAGCAATACGTAGGCTGCACCCGCGGATGGAAGCATCGTTCTCTATCCCCATCAAAAACGGGGACCTTTTTGCTTCATCAATCTGTGTATAATATTCCTCCTCCTCCTCCTGCTCCTCCTCCTGAAACCTCACATAATCACGCCGAACGGGCAATTTTTCTTAGGCCCACAAGGCTCAGTCATATACTTTTTCTAAACAATTTTTAGACGTTTCAATGCTCATTAAAGCGTTGAAACTTTCACCTGAACCAATTTTTATTTTAACTGGGCTGCCTGCAGGCCTAATTACCAATTAAGCCACATTAACCAAAGCGATTAATGGGTTTCACCTGCCCTCTTGGTTGGGCATGGGCAATTTTTCTGAGGTACATTAGTACTGTTGGTACACCAATTTTTGGGGGCCCTCGCCTACAGTGTAATCAAATTAATTTTTAGCCCACCTGCATTACAGCTGACGTTACATCAGCTGTGTTGGGCACTGCAATGGGATGTATTTATGTACCGCCGGTGGGTTCCAGGGAGCCACCCATGCTGTGGGTCCACAGGGAGTTGTAACTGCATGTGTCCACTTCTAAAGAACCCCAGTCTGACTGGGGCATGCAGTGTGGGCCGAAGCCCACCTGCATTAAACATGACATTACCTCAGCTGTGATGGGCAATGCAATGGGATATATTTATGTACCGCCGGTGGCTTCCTGGCACCCACCCATGCTGTCGATCCACAGGGACCTCACAATAGGGAGTTGTACCTGCCTGTGTCTATGAATTAAAAACCCCGGTCAGGTTGGGGCATGCAGTGTGGGCCGAAGCCCACCTGCATTAAACATGACATTACCTCAGCTGTGATAGGCAATGCAATGGGATATATTTATGTACCGCCGGTGGCTTCCTGGCACCCACCCATGCTGTCGGTCCACAGGGACTTCACAATAGGGAGTTGTACCTGCCTGTGTCTATGAATTAAAAACCCCGGTCAGGTTGGGGCATGCAGTGTGGGCCGAAGCCCACCTGCATTTAATCTGACGTTAGCTCTGCTGTCCAGGGCACTGCAATGGGATACATTTATGTACAGCTGATGGGTTCCAGGGAGCCACCCATGCTGTGGGTGCACACGGAAATCCCATTGCAGAGTTGTACCTGCCTGTGACTATTTATAAAAAAACGCGGTCTGACTGGGGCATGGAGACACCTTGACAGAATGAATAGTGTGTGGCACATAGGTTCCCCATTGCTATGCCCACGTGTGCAGCTCCAGATGGAGGTGGCACAGGATTGGATTTCTCATTGCTTCTGTACAGCATTGTGGACTATCGCCCCGCCCCTTTTAAAGAGGGTCGCTGCCTAGCCGTGCCAACCCTCTGCAGTGTGTGCCTGCTTTTCCTCTGGCAGACGCACTTATAAATAGACATGAGGGTGGCGTGGCATGAGGGCAGCTGAAGGCTGGGCAGGGACAGTTTGGTGTGCGCTGTGGACACTGCGTCGTGGGGGGGGGGGTTGGGCAGCATGTTACCCAGGAGAAGTGGTAGCGGAGTGTCATGCAGGCAGTGATTGTGCTTTGTTGGAGGTAGTGTGGTGCTTAGCTAAGGTATGCATTGCTAATGATGGCTTTTCAGAAGTAAAAGTTGTTGGGGGGGGCACTCTTGCCGCTATTGTGGCTTAATAGTGGGACCTGGGAACTTGAGATGCAGCCCAACATGTAGCCCCTCGCCTGCCCTATCTGTTGCTGTGTCGTTCCCATCACTTTCTTGAATTGCCCAGATTTTCACAAACGAAAACCTTAGCGAGCATCAGCGATATACAAAAATGCTCGGGTCGCCCATTGACTTCAATGGGGTTCGTTATTCGAAACGAACCCTCGAGCATCGCGAAAAGTTCGTCTCGAGTAACGAGCACCCGAGCATTTTGGTGCTCGCTCATCTCTACTCTTGATGTTATGGTTTGCCAAAATGTACGTCCAATGTTTTGCAATGCAAAATAGTATAAAAGCCTGTTGTATATTCTACCATTTTTTGCTGTAAACTATATTTTGACTCAATATACATATTACATATTGATAACATTTTTCTGTACTAATGTATGCCGGTTGATCATGCGTTCCTCCACTTTAAAGAGGTGGATCTGGATCTGGCAACTCTCTGGACATCTCTGTTTTAATAAATAATTGTATTCCTCGTATTATAAAATATCTGGGGCCCCTCTATTCTGATCTCCGTATTGCACTGTTTCTCTGTTTTTTCTAATAGCAATTTATGAATAAATTGACAATTGGGTGTTACCAGTTGGGGGATGTGTTGACAGTCTCACCACATCTCTTTGATATGGGGAATAGTAACATATGTTAATCATAAATTTGGAAAAGGAATAACAGAGGGACATCATAACAGAGTTATAAGAAAGGATGCTGTTTTATGGGGGACACAAGTATTTACTAAAATAGACATATAAGGAGTTGGCAAATCCGTTGAATAGAATGGACTATTGAGATGCCATCCACAGAGGTTGGAGCTCCTGAAGCAGAATCCAAGGAGCAGAAAAGTGGAGAGTTAATTATTTTTATGAAGAGACAGAATTTTGCGTTTCAGGTCTGTTAGACCCTTCGTCAGGTAAATGACTTACCTACCTGATGAAGAGTCTAGTATGAACCCAGAAGTAGTTCTCTGTCTCTGAATAAAACTAATTGGCTATCAGTTTGTTAGCTCCATGGATTTTGCCTCAACAGCTCGGAACCCTTCAGCAGATCTGATGTGCCTCTTGTGATTCAGTTGGTAACATCAGTGGAGGAGGTGGCAGCCTTGAGTCAAGTATTATATGTTAAGCATATATTGTGTTGTGTTCTCACTAACCCAGTAAGGTGACATATCAGGAGGCCCTCTTTAACCGCAATTGTTATACATTTGTCATAATTTACCCCAAAAAGCTGCTTGCTCAGTTATGTTCCTTTTTATGTAGGGTTTATATGCTGCAATTAGTGCATGCATTCAAAACCCCTCTCATCCATGGTAGCCAATGGCTACATGGTCTTGCCGATACAGCCAGCAAAATCGTGATTCATTGACTTCCACAGGTAGACAGGGTTTTGAGCTCCTGCAGTAAACGCAGAGTACAAAACTTAGGCTCAGTACGCCTTTTGTTAGTAAAATGATCATATTACAATGTTGATACTGTTAAACTTTTTTTTTTCAGCATAAAGTTTCTTATGCCAGTTTTCATTTGGTAATATTTCCCATTTTAAAAAGACACATTGTCATCGTTACACGGTTATGTTGAAAAAAGGCCACAATGTTCAACTCATTATGTTACAGTGTGTTGATCCATTGAAAATCACGAGCAAAACTCATTAAAGGTACATAAAACCCTTCCACGTAGGGCAATAAGAATAAATCTTTGAATCAATTACCCATGCCGAGGAGTCCAATACCTATTGTTATGACTTTTAAGAATATAATCCAAATCACTTTTAAATTGATTTAGCAAATAAAGCATGCCCAATGGTTGATATTTCTAAAGCCTCGCTGCTTTTAAAAGGAAAATACCAATGAAAGAACGAGAGACTATATTTGTAGGTATATTTGATGAATTTTTGTACTTTGTTTTAAGAATGCAAATGAAAGAGGCCTGAGTATGATAGAGAAGATGTAATCTATATAAATAAAGACAAAAGCCCTCACTGACTGACTTACTCGCCACTAATTCTCTTACTTCCCAGTGTTGCACAAACATGAAATTTGACACAACCATTCTTTAGGTCCTATATAGGAAAAGTAAATGGGTTGCAACTTGAATATTCAATTATAAGTGCAAAAGTAAGTGACCCCCTATGTTATGTACCTAATCTAATTCTCTAACTTCCCATTGTCGTACAAACATGAAATTTGGCACAACCATTCTTTAGGTCTTAAAATAGGAAATTAAATGGGTTACAACTTGAATATTCAATGCTAAGTGCAAAAGTAGGGGAACCCCTATGTAATGTACCCAATCTAATTCTTTAACTTCCCGGTGTCATACAAATGTGAAATTTGGTATGACCATTCTTTAGGTCCTAAATAGGAAATGCTCAGAGGCCACAACTTTATTATTCAATTCTAAGTGCAAAAGTAAGTAGCCCCTTATGTTATGTAACTAATAATGCACATCTGTACCGCGCAAACTTGAAATTTAGCGCAACCATTCTTTAGGTCCTAAAGAGGAAAAGCGAAGGGGTTGCAACTTGATTATTCAATTCTAAACACAAAAGTAAGTGACCTCATATGTAATGTAACTAATAACACACATCTGTACTGCACAAACTTGAAATTTGGCAAAAGCATTCTTTAGGTCATAAATACGAATAGTAAAGGAGTCACAACTTGGTTATTCAATTCTAAGTGCAAAAATAAGTGACCCCCCTCCCTATGTAATGTAACAAATAATGCACATCTGTACTGCACGAATACTTGGGCCTCATGTTTCCTATTCCCATACCTTTAAAAATGAAAATGGGGGAGGGCATAGGATCATACGTAAGTGATGAAAACCTATTACAGATAAAGAAAAAAAGTTTCATCCATGGCATAAAAATGGATTTTTTGCAATGAAAGATAAAACTAGAAGATATGTATTTAATAGACCTTTAAAATGTACCTGCACTTTCCGATAACTTTTCAGAATAAGTAGCAATGTGTGCATATGAGGAGTAGCAATACTTCTCAACATTAGAGTATATGACTTGTATCCGGCATTTATCACCAGTTTTCCCCTCTGCAGGTTGTATCTCTAAATCTTAGTTGTCCCCGAGTTGGTGCTCTTTTCATATTTTTCTTTTGTGCCCTCTGATTTTCAACATATGGTCCATGTGAAAAAAACTGCATGTCCTACTCTTGAGCACTTTTACAAAAGAGAATAGGACTAGGGATGAGCGAGTATACTCGCTAAGGCACTACTCGCTCGAGTAATGTACCTTAGCCGAGTATCTCCCCGCTCGTCTCGAAAGATTCGGGGGCCGCCGCAGCTGACAGGTGAGTTGCGGCAGGGAGCGGCGCAGAGCGGGCAGGAGAGAGAGATCTCCCCTCCGTTCCTCCCTGCTCTCCCCCGCAGCTCCCCGCCACGCGGCGGCACCCGAATCTTTCGGGACGAGCGGGGAGATACTCGGCTAAGGCACATTACTCGAGCGAGTAGTGCCTTAGCGAGTATACTCGCTCATCCCTAAATAGGACATGTAGTGAATTGTGTCCATGACAATTGGACAGCAAATGTTGTCTCTGTGCAAAATTTTTCAGCGCCTGAGAAACTCAATTGCAACTCACATATGGCTTAAATAAGATGCTAATTAAGGATGAGCGAGTATACTCGCTAAAGCACTACTCGTCCGAGTAATGTGCTTTAGACGAGTATCTCTCTGCTCGTCCATAAAGATTCGGGGACCACTGCGGCTGACAGGTGAGTCGCGGCGGGGAGCAGGGGAGAGAGATCTCCCCTCCGTTCCTCCCCGCTCTCCCCCGCAGCTCCCCGCTCCGCAGCGGTCCTTGAATCTTTAAGGACGAGCAGAGAGATACTCGTCTAAAGCACATTACTCGGACGAGTAGTGCTTTAGCGAGTATACTCACTCATCCTTAATGCTAATGCTCCATTGCTCTTCAAGAGATTCTATTAGAAGTATCCTTTCAAGCCTCCCTTCGAGGAGAGGACTCTAAGAGAAGGGTACTGTTACTATTTTTATATGAAGTAGTCTAATGGCATTATTGTTATTTGGGCCAATCTACTGATCATTTTTCTGGTGGGTGCACTTTTGGTGAGATATCGCTGCATTTCTTTCAATGGGACTTTCTGATGTTAAAATCGCATTGCACAAAAATCGCAAAAGCACAAACTTGCGATTTGTATGTGATGCGATTTTAACATTGGAAAGTCCACATTGAAAAAAACGCAGTGATATCGCGTCATTTAAAAAAGATGCTAGTGGCTAGAAGCCCTAAGGCTTCTTTTAGACATGGTATGAAACCAGCCTAAAAATTATTCTTAGGCCTCCAAACACATGGGCAGATTTGCAATTCAAAATCGGGAGTGGGGTTTCACTTCCGGATCCTGCAGCAAATCCAGTTCATGGCATGCTATGAGAATATACGATTTGCTGCCCATGAACAGAAATCGATTGCGATTTCCCGCTTGCGGGGGACAAATTGCAGCATACTGCGATTTTGTGTGGGCTACGCATGGCCAGCTTCCATTGAAGTCAGTAGAAGCCATTCACACTGCGGCCATTCTGCAATCATCATTACAGAATGATCGCGGGAGCCACTCCATCACCATAGCGATGGTGCGGCATCCTCCGTACTGCTCATGTTCGCCGGCACTCTGGCCAGCACATTCACAGCAGAAGAAAAGACCAGCAGAGAGGTAAGCTGGGGTCACTGGCCAGGCACCCAGTCGAACTCCACTGCGGGATTCCTGCATGCGGGGTCCGACCTGCCCATGTGCAGGTGGCCTTAACAATAGGCAAGTACTTATTTTGCCATTTTTGTGTCACTTTTACAAAACTAGCAATGATACTTGAATAATAAAATGACGATATATCTGTAAATGCAAAAAAGGGCAAAGAAAAAAGATAATGAACTTTAGCTATCTCTCTATCGTGTGATTTACTACTCTATAGTCTTTTTTCAAGGACTGATGAAATTTTCAATTACAATTGTTGTCAGAATGTGATAGCGCTA
This sequence comes from Eleutherodactylus coqui, assembly GCF_035609145.1. Taxonomy (NCBI): domain Eukaryota; kingdom Metazoa; phylum Chordata; class Amphibia; order Anura; family Eleutherodactylidae; genus Eleutherodactylus; species Eleutherodactylus coqui. Next base: position 81,176,908 of record NC_089839.1, read on the forward strand.
GAGGACAATTTGACACATTATACACGCGCTCATACATAAAATATATCACGATTTTTCATATTACAATGCACTGGGCTAAATTACATTATTTCCTTTGGTAAAAACCTCTACTACAAAAGAGCCCTTTAGAGAAAAACGGAATACAACTCTAAGATAAAAGTCAAAATTCTGAGAGCAAACAGATTTCTGGCATCTCAACAGTTTGACTTTTTTGTCAGAACATTCTGGCCAAATGAACCCAGAATTCTGATGTTTCACCTAATCCTGTTTTTTCTCTTTATTTTTTGTTTTAATTAGCAATAAATATTTGCAATAGTTTATTAGCATATTATACAGGTTGTAAATAAGCAAACAACAATTTTAGTGATCCTGTCAAATTTTGCATTCTGTCCACTAGGCTTTCACTCGAGCGAATGCGCATTAGTGCATACCTGAGCACTGTGTATTTGTGGAATGAATGACTTTTTTTGACACTTGAATCTGTGTATTTTATGTCATGTTCATTTGTGCACAGCCAAAAAATGCATATATTGAAATGGCTAATTAACATATTGCATGCTTATTTGTGCATCCCTATTGACTTTGCATAGGAAAGCATGTTAACCCTTTGCAATCCAATTTTGGATTCAGCGTTATCTAAGGGGCTTTCTCTTTCTGCCATTATACAATGGCGCCATTTGCTGGATAGAGCCAGTACTGCTGTATGTGACATGCCTGATTGGCTCCAACAACAGAGCGGCCGGCAATATACAGTAAGAATACCCTGCCGGATGTATTCTGGCATCGGAGCTGTAAAGCCTTCAGGCCTCAGTCACACGGGCGCATTGCCACCCGTACACCGGCGCCAATGCGCCAGTGTGACTGACAGTTAGAAGACGGCCGTACCTGAAGACGGCCGTCTCTCTCCAGCGCTGGTCATAGAACACATGACCGGCAATGGAGCCGGTCACATGTTCTTCCTCCCGGCGCTGCAGAGAGACGACCGTCTTCAGGTATGTCTGTCTGCTGGTTTCAGTCACACGGGCGCATCGGAGTCGGAGCACGGATGCCGATGCGCCAGTGTGACTGAGCCCTCAATGAGAATGTCTGAAGACGTCAGACGGCGGATTGGAAAGGGTTCATGAACCCATTGAAATGAGTAATTTTTGTATATTGCGCACGCAAATACGCCCCTGTGAAGGAGCCTAACAAAAATGTATTGAGAAGCTATATGTAAATAGCTGATTCCTCTTATATCACTCAAATCTCATTCTTTGACTGTGAAATTAGAAGGACATTGTCATAAGGAACATTGGGACAGATTTGCTAACGTGATTGCGCCTAGATCTTGTCGTAAAAAAAACATCAAAATTCTGAGCATTTCTGGTTCATAATTTTGCATTAAATTCTACACCTACTAATGAAGCAAATGCACTAAAAATCCACTGCACCTCACTTGACAAGAGCCATAGCTTAGTGGAAAACTCCAACTAAGTCAACCGATAATTGACATAAAATTGTTTATACAAGCATCAAATTTATCCTACAGCATGAGATATTGATAAATTTGATGTATCAATTAGCACAGTGTGGACAAGCAGATGACAGGCTCTTCCATCACGACAACGCACCTGTCCACACAGTGCTGAGCGTTAAACAATTTTTGACAAAAAATGGCACAACACCCTTGCCTCATCTTCCATATTCACCCAATCTCGCTGTGTTACTTTTTTTTTTACAAGTGCTTTGAGCAGTGGAAAAGGAAACAACCTTTCACAGCTGTACATTGCTGATATGAATCAACCATCACAAATTGGGTGAAAAACTGAACAACTTGTTGAAAAAAAAAACACTGGAGCCAAACGCAACCTTCCCCAACGTCAGCTGGCATACTGCCACAGAAGGGATCTGCAGACATTCACCGAGCAACAGAAGCTTTCACAAGTAACAGCTGCCCACCAGAAGAAGATTCTTCCCCTCGCATATACTAGTAAAATCTGCAGTGATAACACTAAATAGTATTAGTCATCTGCAAGATTTTCTCCATTCGCCTGGAACAGTCTACAAAACTAGAAGAGAAGAAATGTTTGGCTGGCAAGACTTAGTTAAGGGGCTGGACCTCAGTGTTTTTGGTCTCTTATGGTAGACAAAGCCATAGGGGAAGGCACTCTATACAGCTAGTTACCTTACAGCCAACAAAAGTTACAACAAGTTTCAATAAACATTTTTTTAAATAACATTTTTTAAATGTTTCATAATAGTAAATTATGTAATAAATATATTATATTAGTTATCTCCACTAATGAAAGGCTTGTACAATAAAATTTACATGTTATCAATATGATTGTTTTATTCTTCTTTTCTCATTAAATAAAAACTAGTATAACTAGTAAGTAACTGAATATGTTTCCTAAAATGGTGCTTAAAATGTTGCAATGCCTACAAAATGCTATACTCCACTTATACTGTTGTAGGCTCTGTGTAGACTGCGTCAGCCCTTAAGATTGGCGTATATACGGGGGTAAAGATTCTGATGTCAAATATATCCATAGGTCTCCATTCACCTGAAGGATGCAAGAAGTGTGCATTTGGCCTTCTATCAGGGTGGTATTGCATGCATTGACATAGCTATTTTTTGACTGTATAGGAAAGCTCAGCAAACTGGACTTTCCTATTCAGAGGGTCACCACAAAAAAAGTATCCTGCACAGTATCCTTTTTTTTACAGCTGGAGTCAATATGTGATGTGTTCCAATGTGTGCCTATACAGTGACATATGTGTGCCTATACGTCGGAGCTTTCCATTAAGAGAAATCTCCTTGACAAATATATTAAATAAAAGGCTTGAATGCAGTCTACACAAAGCCTTAATGGTTTAGGCCCCCTGCACACAGGCTGAAATTCCGCGGCGGGATTTCCCGCAGAATTTCCGCCTTTGCCCTCTGCCATAGGATTGCATTAGATAATGCATTCCTAGGCAGATGGCTGTGATTTGTCCGCATGAAAACACACGCGGAAAACAAATCGCGGCATGTTCTATTTCTATGCGGGTCTCGCAGAGGCCCGCACAGAAATGTCAGTAGGGACAGGCCGGCTCCTCTCTGTGCATGCGCTGGCTGGCCAGCAGCCGTTGCATAGCAGAGAATGAAGAAGTCGGGAGCAGGGTAAGCTGCAGGCATCTGCAGGGGCACGGGACCGCATTCTGCTGTGAGAATTCTTGCAGCGGGATCCGACCCGGCCATCTGCAGGCGGCCTTAAGGAACAACTCTTTGCAGCACTTAAAGAGGTTGTACCAGAATGAACTTTTATGAGCTATCTATGGGATAGGTGATAAAGGTCAGATCAATGGGGCATCCACCAATGCCAAGAACAGTACCCATGTCCCATGTCCCTTTTTCTTATTACTGCAGGGATTCTTCTCCTACCTGGATTGATGTCACATTGAATGGAGCTATGGCCACACATGCAGGATGGAAATTGCCAAGCACCTAGACTTGCTATTTCTGGCAATCTTGTTGAAAATAAATGGCGTGGCACTGCGCACATTCAGCTATTGTTCCATTCAATCTCCTTCTCGCTGTAGGGGCAGTATGCAGTAAGCGCGCAGTAATGAATTGGGGGTAAATGGCTCTCCTGTTCTTGAGATCATGGGGGTCTTAGCAGTGATACCTCTCCAATCAGACTATGTATAGTTGATAAAAGTGCATTCTGGTACAAACTCTTTAATGGTTTTACCATCATTCTATATATGCCTAAAATTAGGTTCCTTCTGCTACAGGAATTGCAGAGCCCAATTTGTTGGAGCTGTGTAAAAGAAGAACTGTCTTCATTGACAATTGCAACCAATCAGAGCTTAGTTTTCATTTTGTCGGAGCAGTTTCGGAAATGAAATCTGAACTCTGATTGGTTACCATGGGCAACAAAGACATTTTTTCTATTAGACAGTTTTAATAAATGAGGCCATGGTTAGGAATGATGGAGCAAATAAAAGTTATCAATGATTTCAAAAGACAGTATTCACATTAGCAGAGTATAAATGATATTTCCTCTATATAAAGTTAAGGACCCGAAAATGTTAGGAAATAAACAGACATGTTACACCAATTTTGTGCTACTGAATGTGGAATCCATCCTTAAAGAAAAACTCCAGTCAAAAATCTAAAATCAGCTATCACATATATCTTGAATGTATTTCCTAACTGAACACTTTAAAGACAATGGACCGCATGTATTAAGTCTAGGGCTTCATATATCAGTCTTAAAAAGAAGGCTTTCGGCATTGGCTGTTCTAAACGTATTAAAAGCTATATGCCTCTAAATAGTTTTAGTGCATTTTGTAATGCCTGAGAGTCGGATATATTTCTGTTCACACCTACTATTAGCAGTCATAGATTTGTACCAAATATGCACTATTTTCTATCTTTTAATGTAGTAAATTTATCTTAAATATAGAGACTACACCCACTCCATAGTGACCATACTAACGTTCACTTTTCCACGACATTTTCAACTTTTGGCAAGTATGGCGTAAAAAGTGAATTTTTGTGCACATTTGGCACCCCCAGTGATTTGTAACTATTTTGTTACAAAGTACTTAAAAAATGAAGCCTTTATATCTCTCTATTGATTGCTACAGAATGGAAAGCTGCTATAAAGAGTATCTATCTCAGGAGGAGGCTGGGTGGCTGTGCATTAGCTTGGACAGACCATTGAATTCAGTGCGCAATGCATTAGGCTTTATTCAGTTCCCCTGTGGTTGTGCTTCAGAAGAACTAAACATTTTTTACCATGTTCCCCACAGATTACAACTGATTGCTAGGAGTCCAGCAAGAGGACTTTGATAACGGTCATGTGTTTCAATAATGTCGAAACTAGTTTAGCTTGTAAATGAGAGTCCTGAATAGGGCTCCCCTTTAAAATAAAACAACTAAATATTAAATAATAGGATACTTTAAAATGGATTTTATTAACCAGACAGCCATCTTAAGGTACATTTTAAAGGGATTATCTGGTTTAAGAAACTCATGTTGAAATCCCTTAAAATACATTTTAAGCTGATAGTTGAGTCTGACATTCAGACTCCTGGTGTACAAGTCAAAGCAGAAAGTGACTACAAACTCTTTAGAGGAACGAGAATGTCCATGTATTACATAGTTCGTCCATTGATTTGAATGGACATCCTGTAATGCTTTATTCCTCCTGTGGTGGTGCTATAGTAAAATTAAACACTTTCTGTCAGATCCCGCAGATTACAGCTGATTGCTACTGATCCAGCATGTAGAGAACATATGATTTGCTTTTATGAGACCCTTCTAATAAAAAGAAGTTCTAAAAGCAACTGCTTTAAGGAAATTCATGATACAGTTTCCAAGGCCTGTTGGTCATGTCCTAAATACGGGTTTCATCAATCCAAAATTCAGGTTTGACTGGAGTTTTTCTTTAAGTAAACTATGAAGTGATGCAAATCTAACAATAGAATGATATTGTATTCTGTTAATCTTAGTGGAATGTGAAAGTAACAATTGGTATGTGATTGTTCTATTATTAATATGTAACTCCCACATGCATTTTCTTTTTCTTTTCTGTCTTCCAGAAAGAAGATGGATCGGCAGAAAAAATGCTTTTACTGAAACAAGAAAAAGAAAATAACTTATTGATTGTGTAGAGCTAGCTCTGTTCATGATCAATGGGACTGCATGGTGGGATTTTGTTCATTATCCTAATGTGCGCATGAGTTTTTCCTTCGCTTCGAATTGGGCTGTGATGTAAAAGTAGTCAGATGCGATTGGAATTAAATCCCAGTCTCAGAATAGTGTTCTTTCATTGAAGTGTACATCACCATTGCCATCTGATAGATCAGACAATGACAAAATCCTCACATGTAAACAACATGTTCTGTTCTAATGTGGATTGTACGGGTATGGATACTAATATTGTGTTTCATTGTATATATTTCAATATTTTGGGGTGAAGCAGTGTGGCATTACTTTTACTGAGTCATTGACATTACCTTTAATGATTGATGTCAAACTAGTCTCTAATTGATGTGCCATTATGGATGATATGCAATGGAAGATACCAAATATGGATTGGTATATGTTGAAGGCCTTTTATACAGATTGGATTAACTCATCTAAATGGTGGCCGCCACTATATGATTGAGGATTGATACTTTTTTATCCACAGAATAATAAGACTTTATATATGTTGCTTCCATTTTTTACATGATGTACTCTTTCATATTAGTTGTATGTAATGCTGTACAGTTGCATGTAAATTCAGAAACACTAACTGTAGATATTAAACTTCCTATAAGGATTATGACATTTGACAAATAAGTCAACACCTGAATGTTTAAGCTCTTCTTCCACCAATAAAAATTTACATTGGCCATTGGATAGTTAATAGTAGATGGATGGGTATCCACTTTTATAATGTCAATTGAAGTGAACCGAGGTCCTCTCTATTAAATGCTAGTAGCCACTCAATTTTAGAAAATTTAGCACATTGATAGATCAATTTGAAAGCCACACATCTGTTGGCTGAAACATACATCCATCCTTTAGGTAGCAAATATGTGGATCTCACAAGATTCCTATTGAAAATGTAGGATTTTCTGACATTTCCAGAAACTGTCAAAAGGGTCGTGCTCCTTTACAGAGAACTTGATCCCATTTCAGCTAGAATGATATTGAAATTGAAGAAAAGTTTGGTACCATTTCTGTGTACTAAAAGTCCAACTGGGGGTCTTAATGTTAAAGAATCAGGGCAAAAACAGAAAGCAAAAAACTGGCTAACCAGTGAAATTGAACACATGTTGACCAATTTACCTGAGGGTGAACACTGGGAAACCATGTAATAAGCTTGTTGTTGGAGGATTGTCTAAAGTGGACAACCCTTCTAACATTCATCACCAGCCAATATATACTTTATATACATGTTAATAAAAAGAAACAATAGTAGTAGAAGAAATGCATTTACAAATTAAATAGAAACATCCACCAATGTCTATAGAGATTATTTAATTGATAGGAAACTTAGATGCCTCTTTCCTATAAGAGTTTATTAACGTAGACCCACTGGGATTGTTGCACATTTGTCCACATGGTAGCATCTTTTTAAGTAAGCTCCAAATATGTCAATCAAATAATGAAATACAGTACATTGCTCTATAAAAATGGTAACATAATCTTCATATGCTATAGAATAACGCTTTACTCACTGGGCTTAAGGCTTGTGTGTGAACTATCAACATTATCATTTTCACCAAGAAAAATCAATGCGGTTCACTATAACCTCTCAAGGCTTAGCTAACACTCAATGAACTACTGGTCCATTCTATACAATTTGTAAACTGAGAAGATTTGAATGAATGTATAAAACATGAATAAAATGATTTGTCATCTACCTCACTGTACTGCTCCTTTAATTTGTTGCTTGTGTGTTCCTTTTCTTGGTATCTCAAAGATATGACTTGCACTAAAATCTAAGTATAGCAAAAGTGCCAAACATCAATACTTGCAGTGTTTTGTTATTGCCTTCTTCTGGGTTGACGTACTTTAGCAAGAAAATACTAAATTGGAATTTGTTGACCTTTTTATTTGCTTCTACTGTATTAATTTTGTAATTCCGCATTTTGAGTCTCAGTCATAAAGGTTAGGGATCACCACATGTAAAAGCATTTTGTTGGTTACCAAGATAATATACTTAGTTTGGGACAACAACTGTAGAGGTAAAACAATACATTGAAAAGGTAGTATCCTCTCTATCTTATATTTCAGTCCACATGACTGTTATTCCGGCATATTGTATCTTTGTAGAAGAATAACTGATACATTTTTTGAATCCAGTGTTTCCCAAAATCCAGTCCTTGCCAGCAAATCATAATTTGAGGATATCCTATAGAGAAAACACCCGTGGAAATGTCTTAGCCACTAACCATAATTATTCCAACTGTGCAATACTGAGGAAATCCTGAAAACATGACCTGTTTGGGAGCTTGTGGACCAAACTTTGAGAAACATTGTTCCATACATCCATCACTCATAAGTGTCAAGTCTTATGCAGTATCGCTGGTCGATGTGGTAATAGGTGTCAAGCCATTGCTATTGAGTGGCGAGAACTTGCAGTCCTCCCTTCTCTAGAGGAAATACGGTCATGGAAACACCATGCCCTTCTATTCAGTGTGGCAAAACAGAGCACCATAATGGGGCGGGGGTGATCTTTGTCTTTACAATGAGACCCCATCAATGTTCTCTACTATCAGATCCGTATCAGAAATGAATTACATGAGTATTGCTTCCTTTATCAGAGAGCAACACTCCTTTAAATAGTATTTCTTGTCTTTCATACTACTAGGTATAATAGCTCCATAATTGGGCATTTAACTTCTAGTCAGCTTGTGGTAGGTGGACCATAAATGTTTCAGGTGGTCACAAAAGAACAAAGTATAAGGATATGTTCACACATTGCATATTTTCTGTGGATTTTCCTCAGCAGAAAATCCACAGCAAATCTGTAGGGGTAAATCCATACCAAATGGTGTGGATTTTGATACATATTTTAGTGCAGATTCACCAAGTATTTCATCGCCTTATTTGAAGATATGAAATCTATGGTGACAATGCGTAGCATAAATTGATAGGCTACGGATTTAAAATACGTGGGTCAATTTATGCTGCAGATTTTCTCTGCAGAGTGGGGATTAGATTTTTAAAATTCTTGCACTGCAAAAATGGCTTCACAGGCAGCCTTTTTTGGAAAGTGCACTTGTAGATTTTGATGCTGTTTTTTGAGCCAAAGTCAGTAGTGGATTAAAAAAGAATGAGAACTACAAAGGAAGGTCCTCTACTTCTCCTCCCTGCTGGATCCTCTTCTGGCTTTGGCTCAAAAATTACAACAAAAACTGCAGGTGAAATTTACAAAAATGATTAAGTTTATGCAGATAACTCAACTGTGAAAAATCTGCAGCATTTCCAACCATCGTGAACATGCCCTAAGGGTGTGTTCTCACAAAGCTGATTTGCTGCCGCTCTAAGGCCCATTTACACCAGCAGATGATCACTCAAAGATCGCTCAAACGACAGTTTGAGTGACAGCTTTGAGTGATCATTTTGCATAAAGTATTAAGTAGCTACTCAGGTACTTAGTACCAATTAGGTGTGCAAATGAAGCCTTAGCTGAAAGCAGTTAATACCCCAAGGGCTATTATCTGCGCTCAGATCCTTTGTTCTCCATGGGGAAACAATGCTATCAGCACTCTCTGTGGAGAACTTCTGATAAGAATGACTGATGATTTTTAGGTTGGACTGAATTTAATGATCAGCTAGCAGTGCCCGAAAAGCGCACGCTGGGCACACATTTAGATGTTCCGATTATCGCTAAAACGATCACCGATTAGTGATTTTTTAGCGATCATCGACTGGTGTAAATGGGCTTATAGTCATAGATTGTGATGCAGATTTGCAGCAGATTTCACCCCTTCAATTTAAATTCAGTTGAAAGAGTGACATCTGCTGCAGATCTACATCAAAATCTATGTCAAAATCTACAGCAAATCAGGGAAGTGTGAACGTACCCTAAAGATATCTTTACACAGGATGACTGTTGGGTGCATTAGCGCCTGGCTGTTGTCCCAGCAAGTATCACTGCTGTGCATTAAACAGGGGTGATAGTCACTCTGTGAATGGAGGCAGGTCAGAGATATCAATCTCAAAGATTGAACAACTCCTGTTATATGGCCCGACATATAGGAAGGCTAAAACCAATCTACTCTGACAAATGAGTGATTTGCTGCTCAGTGTCCTGTTGGCGGACATTTGTACATGGGATGACTATCGTCCGAATCACTGCTTAAAGCAATAATTTGGGCGATAAGCTCCCCGTGTAAAGGCACCTTAATAGTGGAATAATGACAAGGCATACCTGGGGTCTGTTTTTCGACTATAACCCGTAGAACCTGAATGTAATTTGTAGTCTAGTCATCTTTTTATATTCACCATCAAGATTTTTTTAAATTAGAAAGTTGAAGCTAAATATAACACGCTTTCTAAAGGGCAGCAGATGAAATTTATAATCCAGGCATGTACATTGTGACATTTACAGCATTGTAGACCTCTGGGCACAACTGATATAAAAATCTATCTTATTTTACACAAGCTATTCATTATATGACTACATGCTACAGTATATACTTTTATAGACTGTGTAAAGCATATTTCTAGAAATTGGGACAAAGCTGTTCAGGGTCTGTATCTCAGGAGAGCCAATAAAATTGGTATTTGTGGTTAAAAATCTTATGTCGTAACTTTTTTTGGTTTCTTAGACATTTATGTTCCAAGTGGTCAGTTATACTATTTTCTATTGAAACCCAAATAGAAGAAACGTATTTCCTTCTCCTTATTTTACATCACTACTGATTGTTACTTCCCTGCATTCCTTCTTTAACAACTTGTTTTTAGAAAAAGAGACTTGCTTATATGAAGGTCTGACACATTCTTGATGGACAAATACTGTGTAACTGACACCACATCATGGTATAAACTCTGGAGACATACTGTACATATAATAACGAATGTCTATGCACAGTGAGAGGGTAAGACAAGGGAGATGTTTCCATATTATGATTGACTTCCAGTGAGCTCTGAGTAGCAAAGTCACTGTCTGAGTGACCAGGTGACAAAGTAATTAACCCCATGAGAGCTAATATGGCTGACAAGAAGTAGCTATTAAAGTAGTGATCTCCTGTCTTCGCAGAAACTAAAGACAAGAGAATTCTGTTGCAAAAACACCAGAGAGTAGAAGAAAAATAAAGAGCTCACATAGATTTTTCACCCATATTCATGACTGTGTCTTCTAATAGGGTTTGCAATCTCATTTCTCTATCTGAGACACGAAAACATATTTGTCAATTTAAAGTATAGCTAAACTAGTTTGCAAAAAACTTTTGACATACCATAGAAGAAATGTGAGACATTTTGGCGAGTGAGAAGGGCTGCACACCATTGGCTGTGACTGGAGAATGATGTATGAACTCAAACTTTTTATTGAGCCCATGCAGGACTCTGAGGATAGCCAAGAAGAGCCAATTGGGCACTACGCTCAAATGAGTTCTTTTGACCCTTTTGTTTTAGTTATTAGTGATCCCTTTAGCGATTGATGACTCCTTTTATTTTTGCTATCAATGACCCCTATCAAAACTTTTGATATATCACTACTAGAGATGAGCGAGCGTACTCGGAAAAGCACTACTCGCTCGAGTAATTTGCTTTATCCGAGTATCGCTGTGCTCGTCCCTGAAGATTCGGGTGCCGGCACGGAGTGGGGAGCTGCAGGGGAGAGCGGGGAGGAACGGAGGTAAGATCTTTCTCTCCCTCTCTCCCGCCCGCTCTCCCCTGCTCCCCGCTGCGACTCACCTGTCAGCCGCAGCGGCACCCAAATCTTCAGACCCGAGCACAGCGATACTCGGATAAAGCAAATTACTCGAGCGAGTAGTGCTTTTCCGAGTACGCTCGCTCATCTCTAATCACTACATGTTAAAAGTTTTTTAAAGTTTTTTGGAATGTGGGAAGAAATTGGACAACAATTACAGAATTCCCAGTCTTTTCGATTTTATAAACAGCACATATGTCTAGTTAAGCAGAAGGGAGGCTGTGGGAGTATAATTGTAAACTGGGTAGATTTCGCCTTCAAAAATTCAGGAAAAACGGGCATATTCTGGCATTAGTACAATAATAACCATCATTGTACCAAAAAGTAATACAACACAAGCACGAGATCACACTTTAGTAATTTGTCTTCATAATGCACCGGGAACCACCCATTAAACTGGAATGATGTAATGTATCAGTGTAAAATGCATACATAGCCCAACAGTGTGTCCTTTTGTAACTAATAGATGTTAATTTTGATGATATTCAGTTGTTTCATGTTTTGGCCAAGGCCTTTAGGCACGGCACCCAGTGTGCCGATTACCACTGAGACCACCAGTGCCGACTTGTGCCAGAGAGTCTGCATTTCAACCTTCAAATAATATTAATTATTATAATTTATGTAACACATCAACTTCCATGGACTTTGTAGGTAAGAGTCCTGCCAATATAATCTTATAATCTATAAGAAATAGAGAGTAGATATAAGAGGTTAAGGAAAGGATTAGGCAGTAGAGTTGAGCGAACATACTCTGCCGAGCTTGATGCTTGTTCGAGTATTAGCATACTCAATGGTGCTCGTAACTCGAACGAGCATCAAGCCGTGTTCGACCCCACCCCAGTTTTTGGCTCCTCCCCACTGTGACATGCCTGTTTTGGCCCCTCCCCGCCGCGACGCGGCTCGCGTCATTGGCAAATTTTTGTCTGGGAGGAGAGAAAGCGAGAGAGAGTAAAACGAACCTAGGGGGAAAAAAAAGCTCAGCACCCGGCATCCCACATACAAAAATGCTGGAGTCTCCCATTGTAGTCAATGAGGTTTGTTACTTGAGTAGAGCTCTCGAATTTTACGAAAAACTCGACTCGAATAACGCGGACTCGAGCATTTGGGTGTTCGCTCATCTCTATTAAGCAGCTCTACACGTCAGGTGGAAGCAGTGTTGGAACATCGGTTGAGTTGCAGAAATTCATAGACTAATATATAGACATGTTGGAAGACGTAAGCTTTCAGTGAGGACTTGAAGTTTGACATTTGCCTCAAAGAAAATATTTTTATTTAGCAAAATAGCAGCTTTAACGACCTGATTGTTACCAGTGACTTTTGTGTAGCAGAATTTGATTATATTACTGGAGAAGTAATAGGAAATGTTCTCAGTGCTATAATGCTAATGGAATATTTTATGCAGTCATTTAAGAGCCTCAGTCACCTCTACACTACATGATTTTGTCCCGTGTGACAGGAAGGATTATTTATTTATAATGCATTTTAGCAATTCGGCATGCATTTTTTTATGTCATTGCTATCCTGGTTAATATCAAGCCATTTCTAATTATTGATATTCATGATGTGTTCTATTTTGTATCTTGCTTTTCTTTGACACTTGGCATCAATTCTCAAATGATAAAAATATCTCTTAAACAAATTCTGACTTCTGGGCAGCGTACCGGATGTTCATGGCTTTAGCCAAGTTATTGATTTATTGTAGAGCGAAAGAGAATGTAAGAATGAATGAAAAACAAAAAAGAATGTAATTGAATAATTAGATAGTAGACATTCACGTTTAGATCTTAGGACTTAAAATATAATATTGGGTTGCAAGAAGTCTATAATGATATGGGGTATTCTGGGATAAACATTCTTCTGCATTTTAGGGTTATATAGTTTTTATTAGACACTTTTATGTTCTGTATTGTTAATATACGTTAATGACAGCTACATTAACCCATTCAAGACTAAGACTGTTTATGCCTTAAAGAGGCTCAGTCACCATCTTTTTGCACTCCTCTCTGAGGGCAGCATATGGTAGTGCTGGTTATACTGATTATAGTGGTATGTCTGCTGGGTGGATCTGTGCAGTAGTTTTTAAGAAACGTGCTTTTTATTGATAGCAGCACATGCATTAAGTAGTCCTGGATACTCACAAGCTGCAGGCTAGCTACATCTAACCCACTATCCAGCCACTGATTGACTGCTGTCTGCTTATTGGACCTCTTTAACATGAGCATATATTGGCCCGCCATTTTACCGGATTCCAATGCATCAGATCACATGGCCATATTCCTGCAGCATGAAAGCGCTCAGCTGGCCCAATATAGCGCCAAGAGCTTTCACACTGGCCCACGAAGATAGTCCTGAACTATCTTTCGGGCCGCAATACGTCAGCCTCTGCATGGGCTCCTATGGGAACCAATGACAGCAGCTGGAGAAGGGAGGTGGGAGGGAGTTTAACAGCGTGACTGCTTAACTCCCTCCCTCTTCTCCCCTCCTCTCTCCTCCCCTCTGGCTGTTTGCAATCATGTTATTCATTAAATAAACACGCAACAGCTTATTTTGAAAACCCATTGAAAAGTTAGTTAGGCTATAAATTTTAATGTACAGATTAGTACAATTATCATAGGAAAAACGCAATAATGTTTCGTTTATGGAAAAAAATCTAGCATACAAATTGCTGTCTTAGGACAATAGAATGATAAAAAGAAATGAAAATACTTTGAAAAACAGGCATAATGTAATATCGTGTTACAGCTTGTAAAGCAGTGGCGAGGTAATGGAAAATAGGCTACATGTGACAGAAATGGAATTATTTTGATTATTTTATAAAACGATAAGATGTAGGGTCTATTACTGAATTTACACAAGTGTTTTAGGCAAATCTATATCAATACTATGCAATATTCAGACCTGTATGGCTTGTTTGTGGCGGGCAAAAGGAAATAGAGCATTATACTGTATAGGTATTATTACTGGTAATGTTAATAATTACTATTGTTTTGTTTTAATATTGGTATCATTTTATCATTATCTGAAAATGGCCAAGTTTTAGCATTTTATAAGACCATTCAGATTCTCACATGGTTTATGTTGCAGTAACAATTGTGTTAACTATGACAACCATTCTTGTGTTCATAAAGAAGGTACTGTATGACAGTTCTGGCAAAATAAAGCTTATTCATTGTATACATTTATATTACATTTTGTATTTCAATTCATTACAGTTTTTAAGATGATTGCTTCTTTTTACCCCTATCTACCATTTCTTACTTCCAGAGGATGGGGGATGCAGCTTCAGTATCTCTTCTTCAGTGTCTATGTGATGCTACGTAAAAATGGAGAATATAATGTATATATAACAGTGTACATAGGAAGGGAGGAACAAAGAGGTGGGAAGTATGTTACAATCTATTTGCTTTGCCTGTGGGCATTACTCATTGTGTAATTAGCAAGGTAAACATATCCAGAAAGTTAAGGCCCATTTACACGTAACGATTATTGCTCAAAATTCGTTCAAACAACTGAAAATGAGCGATAACGTTACATGTAAACGCAGAGATCATGCACTCTTTGTCTGAACGATGATTTTAAGGTGAAATTAAAAATCCATTCTTCAGCCGCAGAGAGATAAAAAAAAATCTTTCAACAGAACGCATACTGTGTTCTCTGCTGAAGTTGGGAGATTACATTGTATTCTGAAAGCAGCCCCAAGGAGAACAATGCAGCTGTGCACAGCTGGGCATGTGATAAGTCACAAGCTGGGCTCTGCAAACAGCTCCTAGAGTCCCTTTTACATGCAAATGAAGATGGTAAAGTGTTAATGGACATTAGTGTCCATTAAAACTTTATGCAAAAAGATTGCTAAAACTATCAAACTTTCAAACATTTGAACGGTTATCTTTGTGTTGTAAATGGGCCTTTAGGATCAATTTAATTTCTCAATCAATTTTAATGTTTTTTGAGGTTAATGCTTGAATTACTATATTTTACCCTATTTTTCTCTTTCATTTTTTTGCCTTTTTAATAGGATTTACATCTTTTATGTTTCATTTATTCTCAACACACATGAAAAATGGTCATGCCATTGTACAGGAGCTGCTCACAATGTGCAGAAATTAGAGATGCGTGGATCATAGATTGAGGACCATTCATTCCAAAAGTATGTTTTCCAAGCCACCACTTTTGACACAAAGCACAATCCACACACTGGATGGTGGAGGACAACAATACTATGACTAGGCAACCTTTGTTGCAATAGGTCCTATTAAATTGTCATAGACCAGGCTAAATTTTTGTGGTTAGCTGTTTTTGAAATGAACAAAAAAGAAAAAGCTATATGATGTTTATTTGATGAGTTTGTCTTACTAAAGCTTGTTTGTGGAACTGAGTAGTTTCCAAGCAACGGGAATCCATATTAGCAATCCGGTTCACATTGATTGTCCATATTACACCTACCTATATTAGAAAGCTGGATTTTCTTGGTTTTTTTTTATATTGCAGGTTGGGATCCAATGATACATTTTTTAAATAGATCCAGTGAGGGTTCTAAATACAGTGACAAAATCCTCAGTGAACTTGCTCTTTTAAATTATTAAGGACATGTACATTGCTGCTTAGGAATTCTGTTGCCCTAGTGATGGGGAAGAAAAGACTATCTTGCTTGGTTCTACATTGCTTCATGTTAAATTTTTAAGGCCATTTAATAAATTATAAAGTATATAAATGAACTCGCAAACTACAAATGCATTAAAATCTACTGAATCTACTGAAGTCTAAACTTACCAAAGAAAAGAAGATTGTTTTCAATAGAAATCCAAAGACATATTGTTTCTTACTGCTTTTATATATTTTCCTGCCTGGACTTTAGTATTATGCCAT
Organism: Eleutherodactylus coqui; assembly: GCF_035609145.1. Taxonomy (NCBI): domain Eukaryota; kingdom Metazoa; phylum Chordata; class Amphibia; order Anura; family Eleutherodactylidae; genus Eleutherodactylus; species Eleutherodactylus coqui. The sequence goes on from NC_089839.1 coordinate 81,193,182, forward strand.
CATGCTACTTTTTAATTTGTGCCATGTTTAGGGCATCTTCACAACTGGCGAGAAAATCGTGTGAGATTTGTGCATTACGAGACATACAAATCTCGCACAAATATGAAGCCCGTTCTTTTGATTGGGTTCATTCACATCAGCGATGTTTTCCCGTATGCTATGCGGGAAACACAATGCAGCATGTCCTATCTTTCTGCGAGATTGCACAATATTTTGAGTGGGGCCGGCGGCAGGAGTGCAAGCCCCATTGAAAGCAATGGGAGAACTCAGTGATCCTCTGCCACGGCTGTGGCAGCCATGCCGAAGGATCTCTCCATCCTCGAAGTGATGCAAGGCTATTTTCCATTGAATTCAACGTGAGTGTTGTACCACGATTAGCATGGCTCTCGGGACGCCGCACTAATCGCAGTACAAAAGCATTATGTGTGAGAGTGGCCTTAAAGTTGGCTAAAGTTATGCTGCTACTTTCAACATGCATGCTATATCTGTCGTCTAATTGATGTGAATAAGGATTAGGAAATTAGTGCAGTTGTCTCACAACTTTTCTCTTTCACTTCTGCAGAAGCACAACTCTAAATTACAAATGTTATTCAACTCAGTCAAATTAAAGTTTAATTATGATGTAATTGGTGATGTACAACTGATGTGTGGGAAGATTGCTTTGGTTGTTTTGTTAAAGGGATTGTCTTACTTTTAGCTGTTTTGCTACAGGAGGCAGATAGCTCTGTGAGTAGAGCAATGGCCTGGGCTGGTACTGCCGGCTGAGTCCTGTTAAAGTGAATGAGACTCAGCCTGCATTACTAACCCTGGCCACTGCACAATGTGCAGAGCTATCTGCTTCCTGTAGCAAAGCAGCTAGAAGTAGGAGAATGCCTTTAAACTTCTGTTTACATTTTCATAAGATGCCTTCAAACTGATTTCAGAACTTTAGCCTGTGCTAGCAACCCTCTTCCCTCACACTCCTCTGATCCCTTTACCCGGCTGTCATTACCCACCTCACCACCATCTTCAACCTCTCCCTGAACTCTGGCATTTTCCCCTCCTAATTCAAACACTCCATCATTTCGACCCTTGGCCCGACCGAAGCTGCCAATTACCGACCCATCTTAAACCTCCTCTTCATCTTAAAACTACTAGAATGCTTGGCTTATATCCGCCTCACATGCTTTCTCTCTGATATCTATCTCCACGACCCTCTCAAGTCTTGCTTACGCCCCACAACTTGACCAAAACCGCCCGCACAAAATTGTCAAATGACCTGATGATGGCGAAGTGGAGGGGTGACTACTCCCTACTAATCCTCTTTGACCTCTCTGCTGCATTTGACACCGTCGACCACAACCTCCTCCTCGCTCTGCTTCGCTCTATCAGCCTAAAGGACACTGCTCTTTCCTGGTTCTCCTCCTACCCCTCTGACTGATCTTACAGTGTCTCCTTCACTGGCTCTATCTCCTCACCACTCCCCCACACTGTTGGGGTCCCCCAGGGCTCAGTCCTCGGTACTCTCCTCTTCTCCATCTACACAGCCTCAATCGGACAAACCATCCGCATATTTAGCCTACAATACCATCTCTACGCTGATGACACCCAGTTATACACCTCTTGCCGCGACATCTCTGAACCATTCCTCCAAAATATCACTGACTATCTGTCTGCTTTCTCTAATGTTATGTCCTGCCTTTTTTTGAAACATAACCTCTCTAATACTGACCTTATCGTCTTTATACCTTCCAACCAACCTCCCCACAACATCTCCATTCCACTATCTGGCATCATAGTAACCCCCAAACAGTATGTCCGCTCTCTTGGGGTCACACTGGACTCCGACCTCTCCTTCACCACCCACATCCAAACCCTTTGCCTAGAACATGCCACCTGCTCCTCACACATATTGCTAAAATCCGGCAATTTTCCACCACTGACACGCTAAAGACACCCGTTGTCACCCTCATCAATTCTTGACTCAATTACTATAACGTTGTATGTATTCAAATATGGTATCAATACACTACAGGACATCTCGTACAAAATGAGCTCCACCCAATTATGTTGATGGAAAAATAAAACTGTTATTGCGGTCAGAAGATGACGACAGAAAATAATGTTAAAAAATTACATATGTTTGAAAAAAATAAAAGTACTGACCCATAGAATAAAGTTACCATGTAATTTTTGTGGTAGTTTGTATGCCGTAGACGGAAGACACACTCAAAGATGGCAGAATTTCAATTTTTTTCCATTTCACTTAAAGGGGTTGTCCCACGAAAGCAAGTGGGGGTATACACTTCTGTATGGCCATATTAATCCACTTTGTAATGTACATCGTGCATTAATTATGAGCCATACAGAAGTTATTCACTTACCTGTTCCGTTGCTAGCATCCCCGTCTCCATGGTGCCGTCTAATTTCAGCGTCTAATCTCCCGATTAGACGCGCTTGCGCAGTCCGGTCTTCTCCCTTCTGAATGGGGCCGCTCGTGCTGAAGAGCTGCTCCTCGTAGCTCCGCCCCATCACGTGTGCCGATTCCAGCCAATCAGGAGGCTGGAATCGGCAATGGAACGCACAGAGCCCACGGTGCACCATGAGAGAAGACCTGCGGTCCACCGTGGGTGAAGATCCCGGCGGCCATCTTCGCAAGGTAAGTAAGAAGTCACCGGAGCGCGGGGATTCGGGTAAGTACTATCCGGTTTGTTTTTTTTTAAACCCCTGCATCGAGTTTGTCTCGCGCCGAACGGGGGGGCTATTGAAAAAAAAACAAACCCGTTTCGGCGCGGGACAACCCCTTTAACTTAGAATTTTGAAAACAAAGTTTTTCAGTACAATATATGGCACATTAAATAGTATCATTGAAAAATACAACTCCTCCCACAGAAAGCAAACCTTCAGACAGCGGCAGCGGTAGATAAATAAAAGAGTTATGATTTTTTAAATGGGGGATGAAAAAATGAAAATGGGCAGGGGGTGGAAGGGCCATGCCCTTAAGGGTATAAAATAAACCAATCACCCTGTTCCAATGGCATACATCCCAGGATTCTAAGGAAATTAATTAATGTGATAGATAAAACATGATTTCTTTTATTTAACAACTCTATGGCGGCAGGGTCCATTTAATTTGCTATGTGGTTCCAATATTTAAAGAGGTCTAAAAGTGAACTTGGGAACTATAGGAAAATAAGTTTAACCTCTGTTGTGGGTAAAATGTCTGAAAGGTTTCTCAGAAATGCTATTCTGGAGTATCACAATGAAATTAGTTGTCTAACTCCATATCAAAATCAATTTGTCAGGGGTCGCTCCTGTCAAATCAAATCTGATCAGCTTCTACAAAAAGGTACATTCTAAACTGGACCGGGATAGAATCATTGGATCTTGAATAACTTGATTTTTCCAAAGCCTTTGATACTGTAAAAGGTTGGTATATAGCATGAGAATGCTTGGTCTAGGAGAGAATGTGTGTAAGTGGGTAAGTAACTGGATCAGTGATAGAAAGCAGAGGGTGATATAAATGGTACATACTCTGATTGGGTCACCGTTACTAGTCAGCTTTCACAGGGGGCAATATTGAGCCCTATTCATTTTAATATATTTATTAACGACCTTTTAAAAGATTGCACAGTAAAATACCAATATTTGCAGATAATACAAAACTATATATTCTCAAGGGATTTCCCTATAGTGGGGAGTGAAAGAGAGGGCAGGGTTACAGGGCTTTCCCTGAGGGCTTCCCTGAGAGCGTGGTAAGAGGGGGTGGGGCTATAGGGATCTGCCCCCTAACCCCACCACTCTAGCACTACCCCCTCTATTTTTGGTATGGCAAACTCTGTGAGATGCCATGTAGCCCCACCCCCTCTCTCTAGCCCCCCTGCTCTCTCTGCACTATGGGGATATCCATCGAGGATCCCCAGAGCAGGAAGAGAGAGCAGATCTATGGGGGATTAACCCATAGCAGGGAGAGACAGAGCGGGGCTATAGGTTAATCTCCTATAGCAGGGAGAGAGAGTGGGGCTATGGGGAATTAACCTATAGCAGTAACAGACAGAGGGGGGCTATGGATTAAGCCCCCATAGCCCCACTCTCTCTCTCTCCCAGCTATCTAGCCACAATTTTTTTGCTCTCTTAGCAGCACAAAAACTACATTCGTCTGAAGGAGCCATTATAACTTAGTTTTAATATCAGTAAAGCACTCTAGACTTACCTGACACCAATATTTGAATCTTAAATAGCAAGATACATTGTAAAAACTCTCTTGTTTGTCATTATATTTGCAGTTTTGGGAGTTAGAGACAAACACAATTTAGGTGCAATACAGCTTGTCAGAGCGATATGAATGTAATGTGAAAAAATGACAAATAGTGAGTAATAAGATAACAAGGACATTTCATAGGACAGACATTTCCAAGAACAATCATTAAAGCTGGTTATGCACATAGTGACTTGTTAAAATAATATATGCCTCCACTGGAAGGCATTATTTTCTTTGTTCTCTTTTATATCTGTCATTAATATGTCTCCACCTGACTTACTAAAATTTCCATGTCCATGATTGTAGAGTTCGATCACAAAGTTTATCTTCAACTGTAAATTTGAGGTTTTAATATAAAATCAGTTCAGTTGTTCTTTTAAGTTACACAACCAAACATAATCTCATATAAATAATATGAAGAGCTTCTTAGGTCAGAGATTTACTAAAAGCAAAGAAGTAGACATACAGAAGAACAATACAGTGTATATATGGCCTGCCAGATATACTCATTATCTTCACTAAATATTCCAAGACAGATATTTGTCCAGCCTTTGTTTGAAGACTTCCATTAAAGGAGAACTCGCCACCTCCTGTGGTAACCCGTTCCACTCATTGATCACCCTCACTGTCAGAAAGTTTTTTCTAATATTTAATTTGTGTCTCCTCCCTTTAGACAACATTTAGATAAACCTAATGTTAAAGCCATAGGCATATAAGATGCACAGATTTTTCTTTGAGAAATCTATCACAGGATCACTGACCTCTGCTGTGAATCATCCATTTTGTCTAACTCGTCTCCCTCTGCCACTTTTCTTCCGGCCAAAGCTCAAATCACCAGGACTCTGGCTGTGCTCTTTGTCCGGCAGTTTATGGGTCAGTTTTATGTCGACTGCCATAATGGAAAAAATGTTTTTATTGCCCACAGAAACCAATGACAGAGCAGCTTTTATTTTCAAAGAGCTGAATATCAAAGGAAAGTTGTGCTGTGATTAGTTGCTATGGGGAAGAAACACAGTTTTTCCTTATGGCAGTTGACATAAGGCTGCTCCATTAACTGCAAGACACAGAGTGTTGTCAGAGTGTTGGTCATGTGGCCTGGAAGTTGGAAGGAAAGTGCAAAATGCACAGCCTGAAGAGAACAAACTACACAATTGGATTCTTCACAACTAGAGATGAGCGAGCATACTCGTCCGAGCTTGATACTCGTTCGAGTATTAGGGTGTTCGAGATGCTCGTTACTCGTAACGAGTACCACGCGGTGTTCGGGTTACTTTCATTTTCTTCCCTGAGAAATTTGCGTGCTTTTCTGGCCAATAGAAAGACAGGGAAGGCATTACAACTTCCCCCTGCAACGTTCAAGCCCTATACCACCCCCCTGCAGTGAGTGGCTGGCGAGATTAGGTGTCACCCGAGTATTAAAATCTGCCCTCCCGCGGCTCGCCACAGATGCCTTCTGACATAAATCAGGGAAAGTGCTGCTGCTATAGGGAGACCGTTAGGAGTTATTTTAGGCTTCAAGAACCCCAACGGTCCTTCTTAGGCCATAGAAATCGCAGATCGCACCTATCTCTTCTCTATTTGTGCTCAATGGGGCCGGCGGCAGCAACGCCGACCCCATTGAGAACATATAGAAGACAAATCATTCTTCTCTGCCACAGCGGTAACAGCTGTGGCAGAGAAGAACGATGTTTGCCCATTGAATTCAATGGAAACGGCAATACAGCAGGTTCCACTGAAAGCAATGGGCTGCCGGCGATCGCGGGATGAATTGTCGGGAAGGGCTTAAATATATAAGCCCTTCCCTGCAATTCATCCAGAAATGTGTTACAATAAAAATATATACCGGTGTATAAGGCGACGGGGCGTATAAGACGACCCCCCAACTGTCACCTTATACGCCGGGAATACAGCGGAGCAAAGAATAAAAATCATTACTCACTTCACCGGTGCTTCTGCGGTGCTCCTGCAGGCTGTCGCTCCCTCCGGGTCCCCGGCAGAGCATTGCTTTCTCTACGAAGGGCTTTAAATCCCCGCTTCCAGAAACACACGTGCCTTCAGCCAATCACAGCCAATGACAATGATGTCATTGAATGGCTGTGATTGGCTGAAGGCACGTGTGTTTCTGGAGGCGGGGATTTCAACCACTGCATCCAGAAAGCAATGCTCTGCCGGGGACCAGAAGGGAGCGACAGCCTGCAGCAGCACCGCAGAAGCACCGGTGAAGTGAGTAATGATTTTTATTCTTTGCTCCGCTGTATTCCCGGCATATAAGGTGACAGTTGGGGGGTCATCTTATACGCCCCGTCGCCTTATACGCCGGTATATATTTTTATTGTAACACATTTCTGGATGAATTACAGGGAAGGACTTATATATTTAAGCCCTTCCCGACAATTCATCCCGCGCAAGCCGGCAGCCCATTGCTTTCAATGGAGTTGGCTGTATTGCTGGCTCCATTGAATTCAATGGGCAAACATCGTTCTTCTCTGCCACAGCTGTTACAGCTATGGCAGAGGAGAACGATCTTTATGCTGACAGTGCGGGGGGGGGGGCACTCTTGCCGCTATTGTGGCTTAATAGTGGGACCTGGGAACTTGAGATGCAGCCCAACATGTAGCCCCTCGCCTGCCCTATCTGCTGCTGTGTCGTTCCCATCACTTTCTTGAATTGCCCAGATTTTCACAAACGAAAACCTTAGCGAGCATCGGCGATATACAAAAATGCTCGGGTCGCCCATTGACTTCAATGGGGTTCGTTACTCAAAACGAACCCTTGAGCATCGCGAAAAGTTTGTCCCGAGTAAAGAGCACCCGAGCATTTTGGTGCTCGCTCATCTCTATTCACAACAGATGAATTTCTTAAAGAAAACAAAGGAATGCTTTTCTAAGTGTGTAAAATTAAAGTAACATAGTATGTTATGCCAAAAATTGCATATGTCCATCCACTTCAGCTGATTTCTTCCCCAATGTTTATCCAGAGAAAGGCAAAAATCCCAATGAGTTAAAAGCCAGTTTACCCTTGTAAGGGAAACAAATTAATTCCATCTCCAGTCTGACAATCCGAATAATCTCCAGATCACCAACCCTTCTGAAGTAATTAGTGACTTTAACCCGTAATATTGTAACACTCAAGAAAGGTGTCCAGGACCCTCTTAAACTCTTTTATCGAATTCACCATCACCACGTCCTCAGGCAGAGAGTTCCATAGTCTCACTGCTCTTACAGTAAAGAACCCCCTTCTATGTCGGTCTAGAAGCCTTCTTTCCTCTAGATATAGAGGATGCGCTCTTGTTACAGTCCTGAGTATAAATAGATGGTGGGAGAGACCTCTGTATTGTCCCCTGATATATTTATACATAGTTATTAGGTAACCCCTTAGATGTCTTTTTTCTAAACTAAATAACCCCAATTTTGATAAACAGGTTGTGTCTTTGGTTTTAGTAGGATTTCATAGATGCTATTCATTAATTATTGTCAGTGCATCAGGCCCTACCACAGGTACTCTCTCTATGGGACATTCTCAAATCATGACCTCTTGAGTCAACTAGAAGGCGGACGTTGAGAGATATTGTATGAATCCCTAATGTTTTCCAACACAAATGTTGTATCTAAAATTGAATTACTTCTATTTGTGTAATATGCATGTACTTGCTGACATGAGTAAAATGTCCATTTTCTTTCACACAGATCTGAGTTAATGAAAAGTATTGCCTCTTTGCCATCATTTCATGATAATCCTAATTTTGTTAACAGTAAACAAAAAGTCCACAGGTTTTTCAAGACCTTTGCTTCCACCTGTATGTCCAAATCAAGCCATCTGGCCACCCTTCGTCATGGCCTATATAGGTTCATCTGTAGATAGTACAAAGTTCATAGCACTATAGTACATTGTAGTACAGCAGTGATATGGAAATGGATGTGACAGCTTATTGTAGTTTACCACATGTTGCCTTGTTGAAGTGTCTTCATAGTTTTCTAGCATAATGTACTTTCAGCCTTTATATCCACATAACTAATTTGAATTTTTCTTGTTATTTTACAAACTGTAGACAAACAAAGCGGTGGCTAAAGGTGACTTTCATCAAGCAAGTTCCAGTTCCCGGAGAGCACTCTTCTTAGCAGTACTGTCCATCACCATAGGAACAGGAATATATGTTGGAGTGGCTGTAGCACTTATAGCGTACCTTTCCAAAAACAACCATTTATGAACTATATAAAGCTTCTAGCTGATGAAACAGGACTTATTAAAAAAGGCACAAACAAGACTGAACTTGCTGATATTGTTAAGAAGAGAAGAATTGCGCTCTAATTGGAATGTCGCTGTTCAAAATTGGAATCTTTTCATTCATTCTTGGATGTATATTATTTTTCTTCATGGGTTACTTTTTCTGATTCAAGTGTCTTGCCGTTGTTTTAAGCAGCCAGTCAAGACTGCTAGGAAAGTATGCTTTATTAAGGGACATGGCACATGGTGACCAAGAAAGTCACCTTTTGTAAGTGTTTGCTAATGTGACATCACAACAGGTTAAAAAGGCTCGTGTAATTCATCGTAAACCAGTGCCTCTGGCTTGTAAATCCCAAATTATAGCAATATATTAATATGCACATGATTCATTCTTATGGGCTGATGGAATTAATTAATGTCTAACCCCAGGCTCCTTAGTAACGAAACAACCTTTCATTCAGTAAATCAGCATGAGATCCCTTGCCCTTTTTAACTTAATAGAAGCTGTCTTAGCTTCTTTGACATTGCCTTTGTTGATTGGAATGAAGTGAAACAATATTGAGCATGTTCTGACACCATCATTTTTCAATGCTATGATATGGTTTATTGAAAATACATTTGAAGAGAAACATAGGCAGGGAAATGCAAACTTTATTATTAGTTACAGATCATACATCGAATGGGGAAAGAATGACCACAACCATCTTTTCATTTCGAATATCTTATTTTGCTAATTGATTCAGAATTCAATTCTTGCTAGAAAAACATGTCAGTCTAGGATTTTTTAAAGGGAAACTATCACAGTAACCATGCAGTTCTAGTGTTATGGAGCAGAAGGAGCTGAGCAGATTGATATGCAGTTTTTTGGGAAAATATTTAGTATAACTTGATATTTATTGATCTAAATGTCTTCTCAACTCTCAGTTTAAGAATCAAGTGGGCGGTCTTTTTAGTAACACCGCCCATTGGACTCCTAAGTTCAGAAATAACTCAAGGCATTCCAAGTTCTACTTATTCTTTTCCTACTAAACTATATATCAATCTTCTCAGCTCTTCCTGCTGTATAATATGCTGCCCACAGATAGTGGTATTTTAGGGTTCATTTAAATTTTATTTTTATTATCCTATATGAAAGTGAGATACATTTGTTATAATGTATTTTTGAAACATTTCAAAGCAATGTCCTATGAAACAGCTTAATATGGTAACGCATTTAAGGCTACAGGCAGTCATTACAGATTTCCCAATTAAAGACATATCAGTTAACAGGGACATGGCCTATAAATATGGTTCAACACAACTATAGAATATGAACAATGTGGGTAGATATTTTATCAGTTATTTGGACTTTTTATCTCCCGCATAGGTGAATTATTTGATGACTCAAGTCATTTGAAGTTTAACATCTGCACAGGTTGCAGATGCGGTTTTGTAACCTCATGGAATCACAAGAAGTAAATATATCCCAGCATCACTATCTAGGCAGGGGATGATCTCTCCCGAATGGGACAAGTTATTGCAGAATTGTTAAGAGGCCATGACAGCTGGAGAGCTTTTAAATAGACTCAATGCAAAGCATGAGAGATGCTTACCTGTCAAGACTGTACTATTCGGAAGAAGATCTATTAAAAGACATTGTCAAGATTTGAATATATTTTGTCATTTTACAGCATTCACCAAAATGAAAAGAAAAATGTTTTTCATGGTTCTATTTTAAGAGTTAAAGTATCATTGATTCTATAAAATGTGTTATATATAAAGATTTGTTTTAAAGCAGAACAAAATGTAACTATATATGAGTCTTGAAAAAATGTATGCTCCTTCTAATTATGGATCTCATTTCATTGCGTTGTACATGGACATAAAACTTTTCTCTATCTTTTTTATTTCCTTCATTTCATGTTCATTAATTAAAATTTTATGCCAAAAACATATTTTTTCAAACCTGAGGAAATGTTGATGCTTTGGTGCTCAGTACTCATTAATGCAGTCTAAGTAGAGATGAGCGAGCGTACTCGTCCGAGCTTGATACTCATTCGAGTATTAGGGTGTTCGAGATGCTCGTTACTCGAGACGAGTACCACGCGATGTTCGAGTTACTTTCACTTTCATCTCTGAGACATTAGCGCGCTTTTCTGGCCAATAGAAAGACAGGGAAGGCATTACAACTTCCTACTGTGATGTTCCAGCCCTATACCACCCCCCTGCAGTGAGTGGCTGGCGAGATCAGGTGTCACCCGAGTATTAAAATCTGCCCGCCCGCGGCTCGCCACAGATGCATTCTGACAGAGATCAGGGACAGTGCTGCTGATGCCGGAGCTGCTATAGGGAGAGCATTAGGAGTTATTTTAGGCTTCAAGAACCCCAACGGTCCTTCTTAGGCCATAGTCAGAAATCGCAGATCGCACCTATCTGCGATCTGCGATTCCTGTTCTCTTTTCTATATGCGCTCAATGGGGCCGGCGGCAGCAGCGCCGACCCCATTGAGAACATATAGAAGACAAATCATTCTTCTCTGCCACAGCTGTAACAGCTGTGGCAGAGAAGAACGATGTTTGCCCATTGAATTCAATGGAGCCGGCAATACAGCAGGTTCCACTGAAAGCAATGGGCTGCCAGTGTGCGCGGGATGAATTGTCGGGAAGGGCTTAAATATAGAGGCCCTTCCCTGCAATTCATCCAGAAATGTGTTAAAATAAAAAAAAATATATACTTACCTTGTCCCGGCAGACGGAGTTCAGCCGCGGCGGCCGGCAGTGGGTGTGAGTCAGACCTGCCTCTGATTGGCTCAGGCTGAGCCAATCAGGGGGCAGGTCTGACTCACACCCCCTTCACACCCACTGTAGGCCGGCCGCGCTGAACTCCGTCTGCCGGGACAAGGTAAGTATATATATTTTTTTTATTTTTACACATTTCTGGATGAATTGCAGGGAAGGGCTTCTATATTTAAGCCCTTCCCGACAATTCATCCCGCGCACGCCGGCAGCCCATTGCTTTCAGTGGAACCGGCTATAAGCATGTAACCCAGGAGAAGTGGCAGCGGAGTGTCATGCAGGCAGTGATTGTGCTTTGTTGGAGGTAGTGTGGTGCTTAGCTAAGGTATGCATTGCTAATGAGGGTTTTTCAGAAGTAAAAATTGTTGGGAGGGGGGGGGGGCACTCTTGCCGCTATTGTGGCTTAATAGTGGGACCTGGGAACTTGAGATGCAGCCCAACATGTAGCCCCTCGCCTGCCCTATCCGTTGCTGTGTCGTTCCCATCACTTTCTTGAATTGCCCAGATTTTCACACATGAAAACCTTAGCGAGCATCGGCGATATACAAAAATGCTCGAGTCGCCCATTGACTTCAATGGGGTTCGTTACTCGAAACAAACCCTCGAGCATCGCGAAAAGTTCATCTCGAGTAACGAGCACCCGAGCATTTTGGTGCTCGCTCATCTCTAAGTCTAAGTCATATTAGTTATTCTACGTGCCAACCCACTCCTTTCCTAGTTCTCCTATATGCTAACCTACTCTTTCCCCAGTTAGCTTAAGAGTGGTCACTCATTGATCAACTCTGCTATGTGACCACTTTTTCACCAGCTGGCCTTGTGCTAAACCACTCCTCCTCAAATTTTCAAATATGACAGACCTCTTTTTCCATCTGCTCTAAGGTTTAGTAAAAAATAAAGCTTTTGGATTCAAAAACACCAGATAAAAATTTGTGAAAAAATTGTGTAATCTGCTGAATACAGGTATATGCTATAATGAGTTTGACATTCATTGTGGTGCTTGAAATTTAAGTGGCATTTTGTTTTTTTCCCCAATTGGAGTTCACAAGCTACATTCACAGTTACATCTGCGGAATTTGGTGTGGAATTCTGCAACTGATATGGCTAGGTGTAGCTAGGTCTTCCAGCATCCGGGGCAAAGATACAGTTTGCCCGCCCTTCCTTCTTGCCCAATAATGTAACAACTTTTTTTTATTTTGTTCCTACATTGTGGAGTCAGAATCTGGACATCTAATGGTAATGCTCCACATTGTGGCTCCTGGGCAACCATAATGAATAGCATGTTGGCATAGTTTGTAAATTGATTGTTATTGGCTCTTTGGATTTGTAGGTAAAGCAGCTGTTTACCTGCAAAATTGTGCAGCCATTTAACAATGAAGTTAAAATCACACCAAACAGTATCTTGGCACAGTTCTGTACATGTTGCTTTGTGGCTCTACTCAAAGTCCAGGGGCATAGCTAAAGGCTCGCGGACCAAGATACAAAAATTCAGTTTGAGGCACCTGTTACAACTTATTTCATGGCTGCAGGTGACATTCTATCTGTATTATTCCACTGCATTTTTGGATCTCCAAGAGCTCGTTTGCATGAGGGCATTCACATCACACTCCCATACACATGCGAATTTCATTTGAGTGCAATGTGATTTTTAAAATTTCCTATTGAAGCAACAAAATTTTTATGCTCGTGAAAAACACACGTGAAAATCCCATAATTACCGATGCAATGCATTTTTTTTCGTAATTCACATCACACTCACTGTGAAAATTGCATTTTTACAAGCTCGATATCGGTATGAGTTTCTCTGTCCAATATCGCACTCGCCCATATACATCTAGCCTAAAACTAATGAGAAACTTCAGATGTGGATTTTGTTGTGCAATTGCTGCAGATTCCAAATCTACACTGAAAAACGCCATGTCTAGATGGTTTTAAGTGACCCATTAGTGCACTAGCAGCCGGAGCTGGTTCTAGTTTCTTAAGAGATCATGGACAAAATCTCAAAGATTCATGTTCTCCTTTTTCTGCCACACAATAATAATCCCTCTTTGTGCCCCCCACTCCACAGTAATATTGACCTCCTTAGTGTTCACCCCCAGAGTGTTAGATCTCTGTTACCTGCTCACGTAGATCTTAATTTCCTATACTGTACAAAAAACTGCAAAAAAACTTCCCTGACATCTGCACAGCTTGGAGTCTGACTTTTCCAACTCATGGCACTGATTACAAGCTCATGATATCATTAAAGGTCCTTTAGACGTAAGGGTGGCTCTTTGTCTGCTTTCCTGGAGCAAGCAGCTGATTGGTCCTTTGACTATTGGCTGCTTTGCCGTCCATCTCGTCATTGCACCCGGGGCACATGCCCCCACTAACTATGCCCTTGAAATTCACACAAACAGAGAGAGAAAATACATTCTGCATTAGCGCACTACTGTGTTAATAAGTTGTGGGCCAACATGGGTTCACTAATTGCATTGTGCGGGCATTCAAAGGGAATGGCATGATTAGTACAACTTAAAAACACCAGGTGGTCTGCGCTGCACATGTAGCACACCATTCTTCAAGTATGATGCTGCTATACCAGTGCAAATTTCATGCAGTCCTTGGTCAGGCTTGAACCCAGGACCCTAGTGCTGCAAGGTAACAGTACTAAGTACTGAGCCACTATGCTGCCCAAACATGTCAAGTCCATATTTGATTGGTTGCTATAACTGACATTAGCTTTAAAACAAAATTAAGAAGATGAAGAGCCTGTATTTTAAGGCTCGGTTCACACGGGGCGGATTTGCTGCGGAAATTCCGTCCGCAATTTTGCGGCAGCAAATCTGCCTGCGGCCACAAAGCCCGGGATTACCTAGCCATGTGGACGAAATTTCTCAGAAATTCGCCGGCCGCAATATGCTCATTTTTTTTTTCTTCCACTGCGGCCGCGCTCTCCTCTATGGCAGCGCCGGCCGCAGCAGAAGAGCAAGCGGCCAGGCTGCTTCAAAGCCCGTGGCTAAGTGCCGCGGGTTTTGAAGCAGCGCTTCTCCCGGCAGAAATCTTGTGGTTTTTTGCTGCGGCCATTCACGACATGTGAGAACCCAGGCTTACTGATATATGTTATAATTGTGGATATTCATAATATGCATACAACTTCAACAGAAGCAATTTAATGTATTTTTTTTATAATTTGCTATTTCATGTTAAGCGTAAGCTAAATTTATAACTTGAAACCCTTAAGAAAGAAGTTTCACTGCAGTTAACCTTAGTGCCATTTTACACGGGCCAACAGCAGCCATTTAGATGAGGTCTATATTGACTGTATGGGGGATGAACAATTGTTAATATGATCATTCTTCCCTAATACAATGTCATCATTGTCAGTATTACATCTCCTGTTCACATAGGAAGATGCTCTTTTGACAATTATGATTTTTTTTGCTGCAGCATATATGACTTGATCAGCCAGTAACTAAACATTAGCTAGTTCATTGGCTGATTGGGGGCATATTTGCATGGGCCAGTGATCAGGTAAACACGCATTTGGGTGAATGTTTCTACCTGTTTATCAGCATATACAGTACTGTACAAAAGTTGTAGGCAGGTGTAGAAAAAATGCTGCAAAGTAAGAATGCTTTCAAAAATAGAAGTGTTAGTAGTTTATTTTTGTCAATTAATAAAGTGCAAAGTGAATGAGCAAAAGAGAAATCTAAATCAAATCAAAATAAAGTGCAAAGTGAATGAACAAAAGAGAAATCTAAATCAAATCAAAATAAAGTGCAAAGTGAATGAACAAAAGAGAAATCTAAATCAAATCAAAATTAGTGTGACGCCCACCCTAGGTTTATAGTCAGGTGTATGATTAATCAATTATACTAATCAGGTAGTAATCATCATCATTTTTATATGTAGGTTGAAAAACAGTCATTAGCTAAAACAGAAACAGCAGGAGGCTACAAAACTGAGTGAAAAACAGCCAAACGCTGATACAAAGGTGAGGTTATGGAAGACAGTTTCATGTCACAGGTCTGATGCCATGGCAGGACTGAGCACAGCAACAAGACACAAGGTAGTTATACTGCATTAACAAGGTCTCTCCCAGGCAAAGACTGTAAAGCAGACCAAAGTTTCACGATGTGCTGTTCAAGCTTTTTTGAAGAAGCACAAAGAAACAGGTGATGTTGAGGACTTTAAATGCAGTGGTCAGCCAAGGAATCTTAGTGAGGACACATCTTCCTTGCTTCCTGTCAAAATAGAAAGATGTTCAGCAGTGCTATCACCTCAGAACTGGCAGATACGGGTGGGACCCAGGTACACCCATCTACTGTCCGGAGAAGTATGGTTAAAAGTGGTCTTGCAGCCAAAAATCCATAACTTCTATGTAGAAACAAGGCCAAGTGACGTAACGTTATACAAAAACTCAGAAACTGGGGAGCAGAAAAATAGCAACAGGAGCTCTGGACTGATGAGTCAAAATTTGAAATATTTGGCTGTAACAGAAGGGCTGTAAGAAGTTTGTTCCCCAAAGCATTGGAGAGCGCTACAATAATGAGCATCTGCAGACAACAGTGAAGCATGTTGGAGGCTCCTTGCAATTTTGGGGATGCATTTCAGCAATGGAGTTGGGGATACTGAGAAATACAGGCAGATACGCATCCATCATGCAATACCATCAGCGAGGTGTCTGATAGGCTGCAAATTTAATCTGCAACAGAACAACAACCCCAAACATACAGCCAATGTCATTAAGAACAAACTTCAGCATCAATAAGAACAAGAATTTCTGGAAGTGATGATATGACTCCCACAGAGCCATCATCTCAATATCATCAAGTCTATCTAGGGTTACATGAAAAGACAGAAGGATTTGAGCAGACCTACATCTATAGACGATCTGTGGATAGTTCTTCAAGATATTTGGAACAATGTCCCCCAACAAGTTTCTTCAAAAAGTCTACCTAAAAGAATTGATGCTGTTTTGAAGACAAAGGGTGGTCACACCAAATATTGATGTGAATTAGATTTGTCTTTTGCTCATTTACATTGCATTTTGTTAATTGATAAAAGAAAAGTTAATTGATAAAAGAAATCAACTAAGGCCTCATGTCCACGGCACGTGCAGATTTTTAATGCGGATTTCCGTAGCGTATACACTGCGAGTCATCATTAAATTGTTTTTTATTGCAGATTGCGCGGATGTACGCGGATTCACTGCAGATCATTCGCGCGAAAAAAATCCGCAACCCCACCTCCCAGCCTTTTCCCCACCCCAATTGATTTTAGCCTTTAAAATTGCAGTGAATTCACAAATGTATTTACGGATACACTGCAGATCTTAAGCTCCCATAGAGATAAATGAAGCACATCAGTGCGTGATCCAGGGTAAAATGGAGCATGCTGCGATTTATTATTCGTGCATGGCTTCCGAAAATCCATTAGAAACAAATCCGTAGGTTTTAAATGAAGGGCGGACGCCCAATGCTTCCCTATAGGTGGCTTGATTTGGGGATCTCACTCGTGGATGCAACGTACGTATTCTGCAATTCAAATCTGCGCACATCTATTCTTGAAAGCATTTTTACATTGCAGCTTTTTTGCACACCTGCCTAACACTTTTGCACATTATTGTAAAAAGGAGCCTAATGTCCATGTGCTTAATGAGATATAGAGAAAACACACTGGTTACTGCTCTTCAGGTTTAATGTGGAACAAACTGATTTGCTTTTGCCCTTGATGAGCCACTGTTTTGTTAGTCAAGAAAGGAAAATCACTGGTCACTATTATTTTAGTTCTTTACTAGTTCAATTGGTTTAGAAAGACCTAACAGCTCTTGGTGAATGGGTCCTGGGAACAACACCTGCAATCTCAGCTTCTTAAATTTTTTTTCCTAATGTACAGTACTGCAACAACATTAATCTTTTTTTTGCAACTGTCCCAAAAGGATACATTTTCTGTAACACTGTAATGTACTTTTATATTTGCTTTCTCCCTGTCTGCATTCTGACAGTTTTTGTTACACTGAAAGCAATGGCTGTTTCATTATTTTAAAAATTGCAAGTAATGCTATCACCTCCAGTCAAGATGAGTGGGTGGAATAAGAGGTGCCATGCAGCAATGCCCAGTTGCTTAAAGAGTTTTTCCATTACTTAAATGCTGATGACCTATAAGAATGAGCCAGCCCATTCAAATAGTTGATTAGTAAGGTTAACAAGAGTTGGACCCCCATGGATCTAATATTGATGGCCAATACTAAGGATTAGGGATGAGCGAGTATACTCGCTAAAGCACTACTCGTTCTAGTAATGCGCTTTAGACGAGTATCTCCCTGCTCGTCGATGAAGATTTGGGGGCCGCCGCGGAGCGGGGAGCGGCGGGGGAAAGCGGGGAGGAACGGAGGGGAGATCTCTCTCTCCCTCTCTCCCGCCCGCTCTCCCCTGCTCCCCGCCGCAACTCACCTGTCAGCTGCGGCGGCTCCTGAATCTTCAGGGACGAGCGGGGAGATACTCGGCCAAAGCACATTACTCAAGCGAGTAGTGCTTTAGCAAGTGTACTCGCTCATCCCTACTAAGAATAGTTCATCAATATTTAAGTCCTGGAAAACCTAGTAAGCTTCATACTTTAATCTAGTCCTCCTCTACTAACCACAAAAACATGATAAGATATCTTTAATCAGAATGATTGCTGATCCATTATTTATGTTGTATTTACTGATGAGAATGTCTGTATTAAAATGTGCATATCAGTGTTAATTTTCCAGAAAATTCAGCTTAATAGAAATTGAATTTTTCGTCAGCTTGTCAAAGAGAAGAGATAAGCAAAGAAATCTAACATAATTTAAGGAAAATTTCAATACATGTATTCCTGCTTTTTGAATCAATTTAGGTGTAGCGTATGCATTAGAGTTTTGTAAAATGTATAACAAGTGCAAACATTTGGAGAAAATGTCACCAAATCAGAACATGTCCCCTTTATATTGGGGCATATATACGCTACCTTGGTAATGCTGAGCTAATGGTGTCAGTAAATGCTCTCCCCCAAAAGTGCCCACAATGAGGCGCAGAAATGAAAGAGAGATTCTTTTTTTGCTGAATGGCTTAAAGGACTCCAGTAGCTTTGCTAAATCTTTTGGTCATTTACTTGAAGCAATTACATCCGATAGTTTTGTTCCATTATGATGCCCCAATAGTTTTTCCTAGTGAAAGGTTCCCATTAAACATCCATACATATATTTAAAAATATATAATTTCTAGATTGTTGGGTTATTGTACTTGTTTGAAATGAATTTGCTCGAGTTTAGGATCTTGGCCCAGAGGCAGTTTTATGTCCATCTCCTGTATGATGCTAGTATTGCCATCATTCATGTGTATCGTGGCCGACATTTGTAGGGAATGATTACAAGGCAAGAATGAAATAGAGTAGAGTCATTTATTCCCTCCGATGTTTTTACCAGTTGAAGTTTATACAAGTTTTACATTTTTTCCATAATCAACTTATCAATGTACGTAACATTGTGAATGTTTACAAAGTTCTGTAGAAAAGGTTTAATCAGACTTTGTTTATTTGCCTTGTTTTTGTAATATTTGCATTTTTTCAAAAGTTTAGTTGAAACTTTTTAAAATGCCCTGCATTTAATTTCACAGATACATTTTATGAATGAATAAATTAAGTGTATTCATCAAATTTGAATTAAGCTATTTTGAATATTGAGTGTTAATTGAAAAAAACATAAGGTGAGAATGACTGTTACATGTTGAAAAGGAGTGAACTCCACTAGGGGCAAAGACAGAGAAGGGCTGATAATGCTGGTCACCCTGTCCTGACAACCATCAACTGGGGAGCATGCACTATCAGCCCCCCTCTGTCTTTGCCCTAGTGGAGTTCACTCCAACAATCTGGATTGCCTTGGCCAGGATATATGGATACAGGGCTTGGACAACACACTGAATATTTGCCTTGGGTAAACAAACGCCTAGCCGGCATTGTAAACTATACACTTAGAAGCAATTTTAATAGTATTGTTTCTTATTTCTTTGTTGGCTTCTGCAATTCTCATAAAAAGGTATTATGGAACTTGTTATAAACTTGCATATTTAATAACTACACATAAGTCAAAAGTTTTTCAACATTTTATAAAAAAAATCTGAGCTTGACCTACATATAGGAACAGTTGGATTCCTTGTTAATGAAAAAGCACTTTTCAATAGGGCCTTCTTCTCATTGTCTGCAGTATAAGGCTAAGGTTCCTTGGAGCCAGCAGAGGAAATGATTCTGAGGGTTCATTGCATCAAAAGCTTCAGTATTAGAGATGAGCGAACACCAAAATGTTCGGGTGTTCGTTATTCGGAACGAACTTCCCGGGATGCTCGAGGGTTCGTTTCGAACAACGAACCCCATTGAAGTCAATGGGCGACCAGAGCATTTTTGTATTTCGCCGATGCTCGCTAAGGTTTTCATGTGTGAAAATCTGGGCAATTCAACAAAGTGATGGGAACGACACAGAAACGGATAGGGCAGGCGAGGGGCTACATGTTGGGCTGCATCTCAAGTTCCCAGGTCCCACTATTAAGCCACAATACCGGCAAGAGTGGGCCCCCCCCCTCCCAACAACTTTTACTTCTGAAAAGCCCTCATTAGCATGGCATACCTTTGCTAAGCACCACACTACCTCCAACAAAGCACAATCACTGCCTGCATGACACTCCACTGACACTTCTCCTGGGTTACATGCTGCCCAACCGCCCCCCCTCCCCCCCCACAGCGCACACCAAAGTGTCCCTGGGCAGCCTTCAGCTGCCCTCATGCCACACCACGCTCATGTCTATTTAGAATTGCGTCTGCCATGACGAGGGACCGCAGGCACACACTGCAGAGGTTGGCACGGCTAGGCAGCGACCCTCTTTAAAAGTGGCGGAGCGATAGCCCACAATGCTGTACAGAAGCAATGAGAAATAGAATCCTGTGCCACCGCCATCAGGAGCTGCACACGTGGGCATAGCAATGGGGAACCTATGTGCCACACACTATTCATTCTGTCAAGGTGTCTGCATGCCCCAGTCAGACCGGGCTTTTTAATTCATAGACACAGGCAGGTACAACTCCCTATTGTGAAGTCCCTGTCGACCCACAGCATGGGTGGCTCCCTGGAACCCACCGGCGGTACACAGAAATATCCCATTGCATTGCCCAACACAGCTGAGGTAGTAATGTCGTGCTTAATGCAGGTGGGCTTCGGCCCACACTGCATGCCCCAGTCTGACTGGGGTTCTTTATAAGTGTACAGATGTAGTAAAAACTCCGTGTGCACCTACAGCATGGGTGGGTGCCAGGAAGCCACCGGCGGTACATAGAAATATCCCATTGCATTGCCCAACACAGCTGAGATAGTAATGTTGTGCTTAACCCTTTCCAATCCAATTTGTATATGGTTTTCCTAGGGGGCTTACTCTTTTTCTGCTGTTATACAACGGCGCTATATGCTGGCTAAAGCCAGTACTGCATGAGCTGACACGTAGGATAGGCTCCGACAGCAGAGAGGCTGGCAATATACAGTAAGAGAACCCCGACGGACGTCTACCAACAACGGAGCTGTACAGCCTTAAACCCTAATGTCTTCACAGGTCACACAGTGGACTGGAAAGGGTTAATGCAGGTGGGTTTCGGCCCACACTGCATGCCCCAGTCAGACTGGGGTTCTTTACAAGTGGACACATGTAGGTTAAACTCCCTGTGGACCCACTGCCTGGGTGGGTGCCAGGAAGCCACCGGCGGTACATAGAAATATCCCATTGCATTGCCCAACACAGCTGAGGTAGTAATGTCGTGCGTAATACAGGTGGGCTTCGGCCCACACTGCATGCCCCAGTCAGACGGGTTCTTTAGAAGTGTACACATGTATTAAAAACTCAGTGTGCACCTACAGCATGGGTGGCTCCCTGGAACCCACCGGCGGTACATAAAAATATCCCATTGCATTGCCCAACACAGCTGAGGTAGTAATGTCGTGCTTAATGCAGGTGGGCTTCGGCCCACACTGCATGCCCCAGTCAGACTGGGGTTCTTTACAAGTGGACACATGTAGGTTAAACTCCCTGTGGACCCACTGCCTGGGTGGGTGCCAGGAAGCCACCGGCGGTACATAGAAATATCCCATTGCATTGCCCAACACAGCTGAGGTAGTAATGTCGTGCGTAATACAGGTGGGCTTCGGCCCACACTGCATGCCCCAGTCAGACGGGTTCTTTAGAAGTGTACACATGTATTAAAAACTCAGTGTGCACCTACAGCATGGGTGGCTCCCTGGAACCCACCGGCGGTACATAAAAATATCCCATTGCATTGCCCAACACAGCTGAGGTAACGTCAGCTGTAATGCAGGTGGGCTAAAAATTAATTTGATTACACTGTAGGCGAGGGCCCACAAAAATTGCTGTATCAACAGTACTAATGTACATCCCAAAAATTGGCCATGGCCAGCCAAGAGGGCAGGTGAAACCCATTAATCGCTTTGGTTAATGTGGCTTAAGTGGTAACTAGGCCTGGAGGCAGCCCAGTGTAACGAAAAATTGGTTCAAGTTAAAGTTCCAATGCTTTTAAGCGCATTGAAACTTATAAAAATTGTTCAGAAAAATTATTTGAGTGAGCCTTGTGGCCCTAAGAAAAATTGCCCGTTCAGCGTGATTACGTGAGGTTTCAGGAGGAGGAGCAGGAGGAGGAGGAGGAGGAATATTAGACACAGATTGATGAAGCAGAAATGTCCCCGTTTTGGATGGTGAGAGAGAACGTAGCTTCCATCCGCGGGTGCAGCCTACGTATTGCTTACGTATCGCTGCTGTCCGCTGGTGGAGAACAGAAGTCTGGGGAAATCCAGCCTTTGTTCATCTTGATGAGTGTTAGCCTGTCGGCACTGTCGGTTGACAAGCGGCTACGCTTATCTGTGATGATTCCCCCAGCCGCACTAAACACCCTCTCCGACAAGACGCTAGCCGCAGGACAAGCAAGCACCTCCAGGGCATACAGCGCTAGTTCAGGCCACATGTCCAGCTTCGACACCCAGTAGTTGTAGGGGGCAGAGGCGTCACCAAGGATGGTCGTGCGATCCGCTACGTACTCCCTCACCATCCTTTTACAGTGCTCCCGCTGACTCAGCCGTGACTGGGGAGCGGTGACACAGTCTTGGTGGGGAGCCATAAAGCTGGCCAGGCCCTTAAAGACTGTTGCACTGCCTGGGATGTACATGCTGCTCGATCTACGCACATCCCCTGCTACCTTGCCCTCGGTACTGCGCCTTCTGCCACTAGCGCTGTCGGCTGGGAATTTTACCATCAGCTTGTCCGCAAGGGTCCTGTGGTATAGCAACACTCTCGAACCCCTTTCCTCTTCGGGAATCAGAGTGGGCAGGTTCTCCTTATACCGTGGATCGAGCAGTGTGTACACCCAGTAATCCGTCGTGGCCAGAATGCGTGCAACGCGAGGGTCACGAGAAAGGCATCCTAACATGAAGTCAGCCATGTGTGCCAGGGTACCTGTACGCAACACATGGCTGTCTTCACTAGGAAGATCACTATCAGGATCCTCCTCCTCCTCAGGCCATACACGCTGAAAGGATGACAGGCAATCAGCCGGTGTACCGTCAGCAGCGGGCCAAGCTGTCTCTTCCCCCTCCTCCTCATCCTCCTCATGCTCCTCCTCCTCCTCCTGTACGCGCTGAGAAATAGACAGGAGGGTGCCCTGACTATCCAGCGGCATACTGTCTTCCCCCGCCCCCGTTTCCGAGCGCAAAGCAGCTGCCTTTATGGTTTGCAGGAAACTTCTCAAGATGCATAGCAGAGGAATGGTGACGCTAATGATTGTAGCATCGCCGCTCACCACCTGGGTAGACTCCTCAAAATTACCAAGGACATGGCAGATGTCTGCCAACCAGGCCCACTCTTCTGAAAGGAATTGAGGAGGCTGACTCCCACTGCGCCGCCCATGTTGGAGTTGGTATTCGACTATAGCTCTACGTTGTTCATAGAGCCTGGCCAACATGTGGAGCGTAGAGTTCCACCGTGTGGGCACGTCGCACAGCAGTCGGTGCACTGGCAGCTTAAAGTGATGTTGCAGGGTGCGCAGGGTGGCAGCGTCCGTGTGGGACTTGCGGAAATGTGCGCAGAGCCGGCGCGCCTTTACGAGCAGGTCTGACAAGCGTGGGTAGCTTTTCAGAAACCGCTGAACCACCAAATTAAAGACGTGGGCCAGGCATGGCACGTGCGTGAGGCTGCCGAGCTGCAGAGCCGCCACCAGGTTACGCCCGTTGTCACACACGACCATGCCCGGTTGGAGGCTCAGCGGCGCAAGCCAGCGGTCGGTCTGCTCTGTCAGACCCTGCAGCAGTTCGTGGGCCGTGTGCCTCTTATCGCCTAAGCTGAGTAGTTTCAGCACGGCCTGCTGACGCTTGCCCACCGCTGTGCTGCCACACCGCGCGACACCGACTGCTGGCGACATGCTGCTGCTAACACATCTTGATTGCGAGACAGAGGAGGAGGAGGAGGAGGAGGGTGCTTTAGTGGAGGAAGCATACACCTCCGCAGATACCAGCACCGAGCTGGGGCCCGCAATTCTGGGGGTGGGTAGGACGTGAGCGGTCCCAGGCTCTGACTCTGTCCCAGCCTCCACTAAATTCACCCAATGTGCCGTCAGGGAGATGTAGTGGCCCTGCCCGCCTGTGCTTGTCCACGTGTCCGTAGTTAAGTGGACCGTGGCAGTAACCGCGTTGGTGAGGGCGCGCACAATGTTGCGGGAGACGTGGTCGTGCAGGGCTGGGACGGCACATCGGGAAAAGTAGTGGCGACTGGGAACTGAGTAGCGCGGGGCCGCCGCCTCCATGATACTTTTGAAGGACTCAGTTTCCACAACCCTATACGGCAGCATCTCAAGGCTGATGAATTTTGCTATGCGGACGGTTAACGTTTGAGCGTGCGGGTGCGTGGCGGCGTACTTGCGCTTGCGCTCGAACACTTGCGCAAGCGACGGCTGAACGGTGCGCTGAACTACACTGCTGGATGGGGCCGAGGACAGCGGAGATGAGGGTGTGGGTGCAGGCCATGAGGCGGTAGTGCCTGTGTCCTGAGAGGGGGGTTGCATCTCAGTGGCAGGTTGGGGCACAGGGGGAGAGGCAGGGGTGCAAACCGGAGGCGGTGAACGGCCTTCGTCCCACCTTGTGGGGTGCTTGGCCATCATATGTCTGCGCATGGTGGTGGTGGTGAGGCTGTTGGTGTTGGCTCCCCGGCTGAGCTTTGCGCAACAAAGGTTGCACACCACTGTTCGTCGGTCGTCAGGCGTCTCTGTGAAAAACTGCCAGACCTTAGAGCACCTCGGCCTCTGCAGGGTGGCATGGCGCGAGGGGGCGCTTTGGGAAACACTTGGTGGATTATTCGGTCTGGCCCTGCCTCTACCCCTGGCCACCGCACTGCCTCTTGCAACCTGCCCTGCTGATGCCCTTGACTCCCCCTCTGAAGACCTGTCCTCCTGAGTAAGCGTTGCACACCAGGTGGGGTCAGTCACCTCATCGTCCTGCTGCTCTTCCTCCGAATCCTCTGTGCGCTGCTCCCTCGGACTTACTGCCCTTACTACTACCTCACTGCAAGACAACTGTGTCTGATCGTCATCGTCCTCCTCACCCACAGAAAGTTGTTGAGACAGTTGGCGGAAGTCCCCAGCCTCTTCCCCCGGACCCCGGGAACTTTCGAATGGTTGGGCATCAGTGACGATAAACTCCTCTGGTGGGAGAGGAACCGCTGCTGCCCAATCTAAGCAGGGGCCCGAGAACAGTTCCTGGGAGTGTTCCCGCTCCTGAGCAGGTGTTATTGTAGTGGAGTGAGGAGGCTGGGAGGAAGGAGGAGCAGCAGACAGAGGATTCGGATTGGCAGCAGTGGACGGCGCAGAACTGCGGGTAGACGATAGGTTGCTCGAAGCACTTTCTGCCATCCAGGACAGGACCTGCTCACACTGCTCATTTTCTAATAACCGTCTCCCGCGTGGACCCATTAATTGGGCGATGAATGTGGGGACGCCAGAAACGTGCCTCTCTCCTAATCGCGCAGCAGTCGGCTGCGACACACCGGGATCAGGAGCTCGGGCTGTGCCCACACCCTGACTTGGCCCTCCGCGTCCTCGGCCGCGTCCACGTCCTCTAGGCCTACCCCTACCCCTCAGCATGCTGTATTACCAGTGATTTGATTTCACAGGCAGGAAATAAATTGGCGCAAGACTGCAGGCCAAATATAATTTTTGCCCTTTTTGGAAAACGAAAGGCCCCACTGCCTCTAGTGAATGAATTATCTAAGTTTAATAACTGTGCTGTGTCCCTGCTAATGTGTCACAGAACGTGAGGGTAGCAGAGTTATTATAACTCTTGGAGAGCAGGTATTTTTTTCCCAATTAAGGAAAGCAAATGGCGAAGCCAGCAGTAAAGCGTAGCTGGGTGCGTCTGATTTAGCAATGTTGTTCACGCAGCTCACACGTGTCCACAGCCCTTAGGACGGACAGAGGCTGGACAAATAGATTTGTTTTCAGTTTTTTGGCACCAAAAGGCAGCACTGCGTATATTCAATGAATAACAACTGTGTTGTCGCCCTGCCTATACAATTCTTTCCCTGCAGTATCAATGGAGGGTGCAATGGTCTGCAGAGGCGATTTTGAGAAGCAAAAAAAAATGCAGCACAGCTAACAGCAGCCTGGACAGTACTGCACACGGATAAATATGGCCCTAGAAAGGACCGTTGAGGTTCTTGAAGGCTACACTCACTCCTAACACTCTCCCTGCCTATGCAGCACTTCTGTCCCTAATGCCAGGTGCAACGGTCTGCAGAGGCGATTTTGAGAAAAAAAAATTTGCCACTGCTAACAGCAGCCAACACACAGCTATCAGTGGCCCTAATAAGGACCTTTGGGGGTCTTGAAGCCTACACTAACTACCAATTCTTTACCTACAGCAGCTCCGGTACAAACAGCACTGTCCCTCATCTAACTCACACCGCATCTGAGGCGAACCGCGGGAGGGGCCGACTTTTATGTTCGGGTGACACCTGATCTTCCCAGCCACTCACAGCAGGGGGGTGGTATAGGGCTTGAACGTCACAGGGGGAAGTTGTAATGCCTTCCCTGTCTTTCAATTGGCCAGAAAAGCGCGCTAACGTCTCAGGGAAGGAAGTGAAAATAACCAGAACACCGCATGGTGTTCGTTACGAATAACGAACATCCCGAGCACCCTAATATTCGCACGAATATCAAGCTCGGAAGAACACGTTCGCTCATCTCTATTCAGTATCAATAACATTGAATATGTGTAGCATCTGCTACCATGTGCGGAAAATGTTATTTCCTGGGATAAGCACATGGAGAAAAGCAAGCAGAAAGTGGAAAATGAGAAACTAAAGTAATTGGGCTCTCTCCCTATAGGACTCTAAACGGTGAAATAATCCCTGCCTAAATAATGAGTGGATTGTCCCAATAAGGACACACTCACACTGGAACCTGGGGTACTCGCTCATCCTAACCTGGTGATATCAAAAGCACTATCCCAATGCACACACTCCACCACTGAACAAAAAACAGAACTTATTGTGGCGTCTGAAGCTGAGGCAGGCCGTTGTGGGGAAGATCACGGGTATGAAGATGGATGTCATGGATGGCTCCGTGATCCCTCCCAACAATGGCGGCAAAAAGGGCCTAGCTCGGTCTTGTGTAGTGGAACAGGCATAACAGCTATAACATTTTTTTAACACTGTTGTCACATGACACCAGTACCTTTGTGGGGTGAACTCTAGTCGACGATGTTTGAATAATTGAGAGTCCACGTAGCTTTGTTGCAAACCGAAGGCACACAGTTTACTAAGCTTTTTGTAAATGGCACGTATTAAACAGTTACAATTCAGGATGATGCAGTCTGAACTGACATGTAAGCAGACGTTGCTCTGAACACTTGAATAATATATACAGTTCCTCTTAAATGTTCTCTCTCTAATTTTCTAGGATTGCTCAAGGAAAAATCCCACCAGTGTTAGTTACTTGAGGGTTGTTTTCCAAAGGATTAACTTAACAGATAATGGAGTAACTAGGATAGGGCCACTTTTACTTTCCCTGGCTTTACATGTACAGGGCCTCATAAAACTCAATGTTGTGTAGATGAGTCCTAGTTCTGTTCTCCTCCACACTACATCTGACTCTATAGATTTTCTGTATCCCAGCTTTCCACTCTGGCAATGTTAACCTATAAAGCTCAACTGCACACCTCCTGTCTCATCCACCTCTCAACGACAACCCCCCAACTCCTTCTCCTAATTGCTCCTTCACTTCCTCCTCATCCTCCCGCACTTTCTTTCTAATCACACCTCACATCTTGCCTCGCACTGCTCACTTTCCCCCCTCTCACTCTTCTCCTTCTCCCTCTACCAATCAATGATTTTCTATGGCCAATCTGGAGCAAGATGTTACTTGGCAACTTGGCAGAATAGTTCAAGCCCAAGATGAAGGGGAAAGACAGGGTCTCTCCTCTGTACGATACCCTCTATGTCTTCAGAAGAGCACATAGTCAGGTATTTTGGGACTTATGATTGTGTGACTACCCTGTAGGACCCTCCAGGCCACTACATTATCTTAATCACGTGAGGAAAACCCAGGAAGCAAAAGCACCAGACAAGTGACTGCTCACAGCTATGCTATCCTGCATGTCCAGAAAGAGAATGAAAAAACAATTGACTAGCCCGGATCTCAGTGGGAGGAGGCATTAAGAACCCTCCCAATTAACCCCCAGGTGCACATAACCAGCAGCACAGAAAAAAACAATTCCATCAGTAATCCAGAACTCAAGTGCACAGAGCACCCAAACCCCCAAGCAAAGTAGCACACAATGACATAACAATATGTTATTTGTGAATCAACCCTTTAATACAAACTCAAGTAGAAAGTGATTGCTTCCAAATGTGGTTATGTTGTGCTGGATCATTTTGTCGTTGTGTTAGAGCCGGGACCCACAGTCCAACCCAGATTGTGTGAATAAAATTAGAAGATATTGTAAGCACTAATAAAATGAAGTGAGTTGGATGTACAGTGCTCCAAAAGTAGTTCACTTCAGCTTGCTAACTTCTACTATAGTTTCCTAAGACCTCAAAACACACTTTTCACCTGAAAATGAGGTCATATAATTGGAACAGCATGGTTTGTAATGATTGCCAGAATTACTTTAACTCTTTCCACCCCAGGATGCAAGTTTACATCCTGGCTGGGAAGGGGTTTCCTGCAAATGGACGGAAACTTACATCCTATGGATGGTGTGGGCTCAGAAGCTGTCAGTCGCAGCGGAAGCAGGCTGTGACTGACAGGTGGCTTCCTACTGCAACGGTGGGCATTGGTTAGAACACAGATCCACGCTCTTAACCACTTAAATGCCACCATCCATGTTGATTACAGCATGCAAAGAGTTCAGGGAAAGAGGCTGCTCCCTCTATGATGTCATCTGCCCTCCACCATGGTGTCTGGGTCTGCCATGGCCTGTGAATGCTATGAATAGCAATAAGGCAATGCAGTATGGAAGTACTGCAATGCATTATCAAGCGATCATAGGATCACAGTTTCAAGTAATAAATAATGTAAAAGAAATAAAAAGGGTAAAAGCATGTTAAAAAATAAGCTTTTTTTGCACTTTCCCCTCTTTGTTAAAAAAAATAAAAAACTCACATGTTTGCTATCATTGCATCTGTAATGACCCATACTGTAAATTGAACATACTTTTTATCCTGCATGGCAAACTATATAAAAAAAATAAAAGCAAAGCCGTTTGTTTTTTTGTTTTTTATTTTGCTTCCTAAAAAACCCAGAATTAGTACCAATCAAAATTACAGTTCTTCACACAAAAAACAAGCCATTACAGAGCTCTGTCAATGGAAAGATAAAACAGTTATGGGACTTCAATTGCAGCAATGCAAAAAAAAAATTCCGTCAAAAAGCATTTTAAGGCCTTGTTTAAACGAGCATTGTTTTGCACACATCCGTGCTGTGCAAAAAGCTGTGCTGCACGAATGTGCAAAAATATGCGTGAACAAAGCTCCATGCTTATTGTTTTCAATGGGGCCGCCGTTGCTGCAGGCGACCCCATTGAAAGCAATGGGATGCAGGCACCAACTGCAGTGATTTTCTTGGAAGGGCTTAAAATATTAGCCCTTCGCTAAAAATCATGCCAAGCTTGTGTAAAAATAAAATATATATATATACTCACCTCTCCACCGCTGTCAGGGCTCAGCGCGTCTAGCCACTTGGTCCTGGCACTGCTCTGAAGCTCTTTCAGCAGGTGGGGATTTAAAATTCGTCTGATTGGCTAAGCACTCAGCCAATCATAGAAAGCCCTCAGCTGTTCATTGAATGACAGCTAAGTGCTGCCTGTGATTGGCTGAGCACTTGGGACTTTAAATTCCTGCCTGCTGAAAAAGCAGTGCCTGGGCAGATAAGCGGCTAGATGTGCCGAGCCCCAACAGCGGCGGAGAGGTGAGTATATATATTTTTTATTTTTGTACACAAGCTAGGGATGATTTTCAGGGAATGGCTTATATTGAAAGCCTTCCCCGAAAATCATTGCAGTGGTTTCTGGCATCCCATTGCTTTCAATGACAGTGTTCAGTGATGAGGGGACTCCCTGGGGGCAATATTTACGCGCAGCATGGATCTTCCCGCCGCGCGGATGTCCTATCTTTTGCAGGTGCGTGAATTTACACGCCTGTAAAAGACACATGTGAACTCACCATTGGAAATCAATGGTTCTAAAAGATGCATAGTTATGTACGTACATATGTGCGCACAAATATACGCTAGTCTGAACAAGGCCTTATTGTGTAAAAGTAGAAAAAAGTGGAATATATATATATATATATATATATATATATATATATAAATAATTTTAGCATTGTTGTAATCAAGCATCAACGTATCATTAATGCTGCATAATTAATGCTGTAAAAAAAACATTTTAAAGACAGAATTGAGGTGTTTTTTCTTCCTGCCCTCCAATAAAATGTAATAAAAGTTATACAATACATTAGATGTACTCAAAAAATGGTACCAATAGAATCTACAGCTCACCATGCCAAATACAAGTTTTCATACTTCTATGTTGATGGGGGAAAAAAAGTTACGTTTTTTTGAAAAGTCGAGATTAAAATACCCCCAAAATTCTTGCATCCTTAGGACCCAAATAGACCATGTAATTTAGGGGTAAAATTGGCTACCAATGATTCACAAAGAGCAAGAAAGATTGAGAGTAGAGCACCAATTGATGCTAATAACATTACTAAATACTTCTGTTTGTATGTTCTACATATACCGTGCTGTGCAAAGGTTTTAGGAACGTATGGAAAAAATGCTGCAAAGTAAGAATGCTTTCAAGACAGATGTCCCATTATGTAACCAGGATAATCACGTACACATAATGATTTCAATGGTTTCATTTCCACTATTGGGATTCTCGCCCATTAATAGTATGGGCAAGAAAGGATAGGACTCGCCCTATCTTTCCCATCACATCACATACACCCCATGGCCATGTGTGGCGTTGTTTCTGATCAACCCATTTAACTCCATAACATCATAAACAACTCCTTTAAGTGTCTAAATTTGATTTCAAAAATTGAAGACACACAAAAGTTTTTTCCTCTTTACTTAATTTTTATTTGGAGTGATTTTCACAGCTATTGATTCTAAGCAAATATGCAGCGGATTTGCCACTGTGGAAAATCCAAATGATCTGCCCTGTGGGGCTTTACCCAAATAGTGACTTTCCGGGGTCAAAACAACAGCACCACCCTTGTCCAAGGGTTTTATCTGGTATTGCAGTTTAATCCCATTCAATTGATTTGCAATACCAGCACAATTCACAAATACAATCATTCTGCATCATGAAAATAGTTCTTGTTTTCTAATTTACTACTAGAGATGAGCGAGCACCAAAATGTTCGGGTGCTCGTTACTTGGGACGAAATTTTCGCGATGCTCGAGGGTTCGTTTCGAGTAACGAACCCCATTGAAGTCAATGGGCGACCCGAGCATTTTTGTATATCACCGATGCTCGCTAAGGTTTCCATTTGTGAAAATCTGGGCAATTCAAGAAAGTGATCGGAACGACACAGCAACGGATAGGGCAGGCGAGGGGCTACATGTTGGGCTGCATCTCAAGTTCCCAAGTCCCACTATTAAGCCACAACAGTGGAAAGAGTGCCCCCCCCCAACAATTTTTACTTCTGAAAAGCCCTCATTAGCAATGCATACCTTAGCTAAGCACCACACTACCTCCAACAAAGCACAATCACTGCCTGCATGACACTCCGCTGCCACTTCTCCTGGGTTACATGCTGCCCAACCCCCCCCCCCCCCCTCCACAGCGCACACCAAATTGTCCCTGCGCAGCCTTCAGCTGCCCTCATGCCACACCACCCTCATGTCTATTTATAAGTGCGTCTGCCATGAGGAGGAACCGCAGGCACACACTGCAGTGGGTTGGCACGGCTAGGCAGCGACCCTCTTTAAAAGGGGTGGGGCGATAGCCCACAATGCTGTACAGAAGCAATGAGAAATATAATCATGTGCCACCGCCATCAGGAGCTGCACACGTGGGCATAGCAATGGGGAACCTATGTGCCACACACTATTCATTCTGTCAAGGTGTCTGCATGCCCCAGTCAGACCGCGTTTTTTTATAAATAGTCACAGGCAGGTACAACTCCGCAATAGGAATTCCGTGTGCACCCACAGCATGGGAGGGTCCCTGGAACCCACCGGCTGTACATAAATGTATCCCATTGCAGTGCCCTGGACAGCAGAGCTAACGTCAGATTAAATGCAGGTGAGCTTCGGCCCACACTGCATGCCCCAACCTGACCGGGGTTTTTAATTCATAGACACAGGCAGGTGCAACTCCCTATTGTGAAGTCCCTGTGGAACCACAGCATGGGTGGCTCCCTGGAACCCACCGGCGGTACATAAATATATCCCATTGCAGTGCCCATCACAGCTAAAGTAATGTCATGTTAAATGCAGGTGGGCTTCGGCCCACACTGCATGCCCCAGTCAGACTGGGGTTCTTTAGAAGTGGACACATGCAGTTACAACTCCGTGTGGACCGACAGCATGGGTGGGTGCCAGGAAGCCACCGGTGGTACATAAATATATCCCATTGCAGTGCCCATCACAGCTGAGGTAATGTCATGTTTAATGCAGGTGGGCTTCGGCCCACACTGTATGCCCCAGTCAGACTGGGGTTCTTTAGAAGTGGACACATGCAGTTACAACTCCGTGTGGACCGACAGCATGGGTGGATGCCGGGAAGCCACTGGCGGTACATAAATATATCCCATTGCATTGCCCATCACAGCTGAGGTAATGTCATGTTTAATGCAGGTGGGCTTCGGCCCACACTGCATGTCCCAGTCAGATTGGGGTTCTTTAGAAGTGGACACATGCAGTTACAACTCCGTGTGGACCGACAGCAGGGGTGGGTGCCAGGAACCCACCGACGGTACATAAATATATCCCATTGCAGTGCCCAGCACAGCTGAGGTAACGTCAGCTTTAATGCAGGTGGGCAAAAAATTAATTGGATTACACTATAGGCGAGGGCCCGAAAAAATTGGTGTACCAACAGTACTAATGTACATCAGAAAAATTGCCCATGCCCAACCAAGAGGGCAGGTGAAACCCATTAATCGCTTTGGTTAATGTGGCTTAATTGGTAACTAGGCCTGGAGGCAGCCCAGTTAAAATAAAAATTGGTTCAGGTGCAAGTTTCAACGGTTTAATGAGCATTGAAACGTATAACAATTGTTTACAAAAATTATATGACTGAGCCTTGTGGGCCTAAGAAAAATTGCCCGTTCGGCGTGATTATGTCAGGTTTCAGGAGGAGGAGCAGGAGGAGGAGGATGAATATTATACACAGATTGATGAAGCTAAAAGGTCCACGTTTTTGATGGTGATAGAGAACAATGCTTCCATCCGCGGGTGCAGCCTACGTATTGTTTAGGTATCGCTGCTGTCCGCTGGTGGGGAAGAGAAGTCTGGGGAAATCCAGGCTTTGTTCATCTTGATGAGTGTAAGCCTGTTGGCACTGTCGGTTGACAGGCGGGTACGCTTATCTGTGATGATTCCCCCAGCCGCACTAAACACCCTCTCTGACAAGACGCTAGCCGCAGGACAAGCAAGCACCTCCAGGGCATACAGCGCGAGTTCAGGCCACGTGTCCAGCTTCGACACCCAGTAGTTGTAGGGGGCAGAGGCGTCACGGAGGATGGTCGTGCGATCGGCTACGTACTCCCTCACCATCCTTTTACAGTGCTCCCGCCGACTCAGCCTTGAATGGGGAGCGGTGACACAGTCTTGTTGGGGAGCCAGAAAGCTGTCAAAGGCCTTAGAGAGTGTTCCCCTGCCTGTGCTGTACATGCTGCCTGATCTCCGCGGCTGCCCTGCTACCTGGCCCTCGGAACTGCGCCTTCGGCCACTAGCGCTGTCGGATGGTAATTTTACCATCAGTTTGTCCGCCAGGGTCCTGTGGTATAGCATCACTCTCGAACCCCTTTCCTCTTCGGGTATGAGAGTGGAAAGGTTCTCCTTATACCGTGGGTCGAGCAGTGTGTACACCCAGTAATCCGTAGTGGCCAGAATGCGTGTAATGCGAGGGTCACGAGAAAGGCATCCTAACATGAAGTCAGCCATGTGTGCCAGGGTACCTGTACGCAACACATGGCTGTCCTCACTAGGAAGATCACTTTCAGGATCCTCCTCCTCCTCCTCCTCCTCCTCCTCCTCAGGCCATACACGCTGAAAGGATGACAGGCAAGCAGCATGGGTACCCTCAGCAGTGGGCCAAGCTGTCTCTTCCCCCTCCTCCTCATGCTCCTCCCCCTCCTCCTCAACGCGCTGAGATATAGACAGGAGGGTGCTCTGACTATCCAGCGACATACTGTCTTCCCCCGCCTCTGTTTCCGAGCGCAAAGCGTCTGCCTTTATGCTTTGCAGGGAACTTCTCAAGAGGCATAGCAGAGGAATGGTGACGCTAATGATTGCAGCATCGCCGCTCACCATCTGGGTAGACTCCTCAAAGTTTCCAAGGACCTGGCAGATGTCTGCCAACCAGGCCCACTCTTCTGTAAAGAATTGAGGAGGCTGACTCCCACTGCGCCGCCCATATTGGAGTTGGTATTCCACTATAGCTCTACGCTGCTCATAGAGCCTGGCCAACATGTGGAGCGTAGAGTTCCACCGTGTGGGCACGTCGCACGGCAGTCGGTGCACTGGCAGATGAAACCGATGTTTCAGGGTGCGCAGGGTGGCAGCGTCTGTGTGGGACTTGCGGAAATGTGCGCAGAGTCGGCGCACCTTTCCGAGCAGGTCTGACAAGCGTGGGTAGCTTGTACCAGCAAATTAAAGACGTGGGCCAGGCATGGCACGTGCGTGAGGCTGCCGAGCTGCAGAGCCGCCACCAGGTTACGGCCGTTGTCACACACAACCATGCCCGGTTGAAGGCTCAGCGGCGCAAGCCAGCGGTCGGTCTGCTCTGTCAGACCCTGCAGCAGTTCGTGGGCCGTGTGCCTCTTCTCTCCTAAGCTGAGTAGTTTCAGCACGGCCTGCTGACGCTTGCCCACTGCTGTGCTGCCGTGCCGCGCGACACCGACTGCTGGCGACGTGCTGCTGCTGACACATCTTGATTGCGAGACAGAGGTTGCGTAGGAGGAGGAGGGTGGTTTAGTGGAGGAAGCATACACCGCCGCAGATACCACTACCGAGTTGGGGCCCGCAATTCTGGGGGTGGGTAGGATGTGAGCTGTCCCAGGCTCTGACTCTGTCCCAGCCTCCACTAAATTCACCCAATGTGCCGTCAGGGAGATATAGTGGCCCTGCCCGCCTGTGCTTGTCCACGTGTTCGTTGTTAAGTGGACCTTGGCCGTAACCGCGTTGGTGAGGGCGCGTAAAATGTTGCGGGAGACGTGGTCGTGCAGGGCTGGGACGGCACATCGGGAAAAGTAGTGGCGACTGGGAACTGAGTAGCGCGGGGCTGCGGTCGCCATCATACCTTTGAAAGCCTCTGTTTCCACAACCCTATACGGCAGCATCTCCAGGCTGATAAATTTGGCTATGTGCACGTTTAACGCTTGAGCGTGTGGGTGCGTGGCGGCGTACTTGCGCTTGCGCTCCAACACTTGCGCTAGCGACGGCTGGACGGTGCGCTGAGAGACATTGGTGGATGGGGCCGAGGACAGCGGAGGTGAGGGTGTGGGTGCAGGCCAGGAGACGGTAGTGCCAGTGTCCTGAGAGGGGGGTTGGATCTCAGTGGCAGGTTGGGGCACAGGGGGAGAGGCAGCGGTGCAAACCAGAGGCGGTGAACGGCCTTCGTCCCACCTTGTGGGGTGCTTGGCCATCATATGTCTGTGCATGCTGGTGGTGGTGAGGCTGGTGGTGGTGGCTCCCCGGCTGATCTTGGCGCGACAAAGTTTGCACACCACTGTTCGTCGGTCGTCTGCACTCTCAGTGAAAAACTGCCAGACCTTTGAGCACCTCGGCCTCTGCAGGGTGGCGTGGCGCGAGGGTGCGCTTTGGGAAACAGTTGGTGGATTATTCGGTCTGGCCCTGCCTCTACCCCTGGCCACTGCACTGCCTCTTCCAACCTGCCCTGCTGCTGCACTTGCCTCCCCCTCTGAAGACCTGTCCTCAGTAGGCGTAGCAAACCAGGTGGGGTCAGTCACCTCATCATCCTGCTGCTCTTCCTCCGAATCCTCTGTGCGCTCCTCCCTCGGACTTACTCCAATTACTGCTACCTGAGTGATAGACAGCTTTCCAAAGGTTGGGCATCGGTCACGACAAACTCCTCCGGTGGGAGAGGAACCATTGCTGGCCATTCTGGGCAGGGGCCCGGGAACAGTTCCTGGGAGTCTGCCTGCTCCTCAGAATGTGTCATTGTAATGGAGTGTGGAGGCTGAGAGGAAGGAGGAGCAGCATCCAGAGGATTCTGGGTTGCAGCAGTGGACGGCGCAGAACTCTGGGTGGTCGATAGATTGCTGGATGCATTTTCTGCCATCCACGACAGGACCTGCTCACACTGCTCATTTTCTAATAAAGGTCTACCGCGTGGACCGATTAATTGTGAGATGAATGTGGGGACGCCAGAAACGTGCCTCTCTCCTAATCCCGCAGCAGTCGGCTGCGATACACCTGGATCAGGAGCTCGGCCTGTGCCCACACCCTGACTTGGGCCTCCGCGTCCTCACCCGCGTCCACGTCCTCTAGGCCTACCCCTACCCCTCAGCATGGTGTATTACAGAAACAGAACGCTGTAATTAGATGTGCCGCTTATTGGCCTGTGGTTGGAGGCTGACGTCGCTTACGGAACGCACAGCAGAGGCAGGAAAGAATTTTGCGCAAGCCTGCTGTAACACTTAGCTGGCTACGTATGAATTAGGACAACTACCCCCAGCAGAGACCCAGTACACAGAGGACGGTCACAGGCAGCCCAAATAGATTTTTTTTCCCAAATGTTTTTGGAAAGGCCCACTGCCTATATACACTAAATATGTCTTCTGTCCCTGCCTCACCACTACTGGCCCTGGACAATGTAAAATTACTGCAGACTGTTTCACTGTGGACAGGAATACAGCAGTGATGTAAGAGGCAACACAGAGGCAGGAAAGAATTTTGCGCAAGCCTGCTGTAACACTTAGCTGGCTGCGTATGAATTAGGACAACTACCCCCAGCAGAGACACAGTACAGTCAGGACGGTCACAGGCAGCCCAAATAGATTTTTTTTCGCACTTTTTTTTGGAAAAGCCCACTGCCTATATAGACTGGATATGTCTTTCACTGCCCCTGCCTCACCACCACTACTGGCCGTGGACTATGTAAAATTACTGCAGACTGTTTCACTCTGGACAGGATGACAGCGGTGATGTAAGAGGCAACGCAGAGGCAGGAAAGAATTTTGCGCAAGCCTGCTGTAACACTTAGCTGGTTGCGTATGAATTAGGACAGCTACCCCCAGCAGAGACGCAGTACAGTCAGGACGGTCACAGGTAGCCCAAATAGATTTTTTTCCCCAAATTTTTTTGGAAAAGCCCACTGCGCATATAGACTGGATATGTCTTTCACTGTCCCTGCCTCACCACCACTACTGGCCGTGGACTATGTAAAATTACTGCAGGATGCAATGCTCTGCACGGCCGATATACAAAAAAAAAAAAAAATGTGCAACACTGCAAAAAGCAGCCTCAACAGTACTCCACACGGTCAGATGTGGCCCTAAGAAGGACCGTTGGGGTTCTTGAAGCCTAAAATCACTCCTAACGCTCTCCCTATAGCAGCTACGGCATCAGCAACACTTTCCCTGATCTCTGTCAGAATGCATCTGTGGCGAGCCGCGGGAGGGGCCGATTTATATACTCGGGTGACACCTGATCTCGCCAGCCACTCACTGCAGGGGGGTGGTATAGGGCTTGAACGTCGCAGGGGGAAGTTGTAATGCCTTCCTGGCTATCTATTGGCCAGAAAAGCGCGCTACCGTCTCAGAGATGAAAGTGAAAGTAACTCGAACATTGCGTGGTGCTCGCCTCTAGTAACGAGCATCTCGAACACGCTAATCCTCGAACGAGTATCAAGCTCGGACGAGTACGTTCGCTCATCTCTATTTACTACAAGTCCTTAAACGTTTCTAAATAGTGTGAGGACTCTGCACCTTTCTAGACCATCATGAGTGTGAAATGACAGCTGAAGAATAGATGATTGAGTTGAGTTGGTATCAGTAACCAGACAATCCCTTTCCAATAGGACCCCCTGGGGTGAAATAACAAGCAGAGATATACTTACCCCCCAGAGCACACCTGAATCCGACACTGCAGCTTGCAGCAGTCCCAAGAGTCCTGTTACAAATGATGTCCCAGAAAATCACGTGACCACTGCAGCCAATGAGAGGCTGTAGCATCATCCTGGCATCAGCGCTCACATACTGAGTGCCATGGTACTAGGAGTTCAAGAACGTCACACTCCAATCTCTCATTGGCTGCAGTGGTCACATGATTTCCTGTGATGTCATGTGTCACAAATAGGGTTGCCACCTTTGTCACACAAAAATATAGTCCATGGTAAAGGGGGCGTGGCTTGTGGGCGTGGCTTTTCACAGCATTTTTTCCCTTTATTATTCCACCCACTCTGCTCCCTCTCCTCTCCTCCATCTCCTCATTATATTCCTCACACTCTTCTGCTTCTCCTCTCCTCCATCTCCTCATTACCTTTCTCACACTCTGCTCCCTCTCCTACTCCATCTCCTCATTACCTTCCTCACACTCTTCTCCCCCTCCTCTCCTCCATCTCATCATTACCTTCCTCAAACTCTGCTTCCTCTCCTCTCCTCCATCTCCTCATTACCTTCCTCACACTCTGCTTCCTCTCCCCATTACATTCCTCATACCCTGCTACCTCTCCTCCATCTCCTCATTATATCCCTCACACTCTGCTCCCTCTCCTCATTACCTTTGTCAAACTCTGCTCCCTCTCCTCTTCCCCATCTCCTCATTACATTCCTCACATTTTGCTCCCTCTCCTCTCCTCCATCTCCTCACTACCTTCCTCACATTCTGCTCCCTCTCCTCCATCTCCTCATTACCTGCCTCACACTTTGCTCCCTCTCCTCCTCCATCTCTTCTTTACATTCCTCACATTCTGCTCCCTCTCCTCCATCTCCTCATGACCTTCCTCACGCTTTGCTCCCTCTCCTCCTCCATCTCCTCATTACTTTCCTCACACTCTGTTCCCTCTCCTCCATCTCCTCATTACCTTCCTCACACTTTGGTCCCTCTCCTCCTCCATCTCCTCATTACCTTCCTCACACTTTGCTCCCTCTCCTCCTCCATCTCCTCATTACCTTCCTCACACTCTGTTCCCTCTCCTCTCCTCCATCTCCTCATTACATTCCTCACACTCTGCTCCCTCTCCTCCATCCCCTCATTACATTCCTCACACTCTGCTCCCTCTCCTCCATCCCCTCATTACATTCCTCACACTCTGCTCCCTCTCCTCCTCCTCAGTCTGCTCATTACCTTTCACCACAGCTGCAGCTTCCTCTTCCTTCCATAGAGCTGTATTAATGATAAGCCCCACCCCTTCCAGTCCGGTCAGGTGACTCTTTGTCATAAGACCTGCTGGCAGCCCATGCACTGTAGCATCTGGAGATGGCAGTCAGCTATCTGGATGTGGGAGACGGAATAAAGGAGGCTGAAGGAGAATCTCATCACTGAGCGCCGCCAGTTCATGAGGAGATCAAAGCCGACTGTCAGCTCTGCAGTCGGGCCATGTACCCTGCCTCCACCGACCGCTCATCCGGGATCTCCCTGCAGGAAACATTCAAAAATACCGACCTGTAATATGGTTGGTAAAAAAAAAACGGCATTGGCTTGGCGGGAAAAATACCATCCAGGCCGGTGAATTACCGGCCGGGTGGCAACCCTAGTCACAAAACCCGATACCACAGAGGGCTGCAGTGTTGCATCCCAGCGTTTGAAGAGAGGAATGTAAATGTTTATTATTTTCACACATAGGGTTCTATTGAAAAGGGATTGCGCATTAACTAGACAAGCCCTCTAATAATTTAGGCTTCTGTGTATTCAAGTTCTATGTTTTTTTTTCATTTAAATAATTCTTTTATATGCTGTGTTATAATTGCCCACTCCTTGCCCATATTATGCTACCATCTGTGCAGACTTTCCAGGAAGACATCTTTGACTAAGATTGACAGTCCAGTCGATAATGTGAAATGACTAAAATAAACTTTGTGCAATGTCAATCTACATGACTACAAAGTAGTAGCCACATTTTTCCCTGATGCATTATGTGATATCTAAGCTGGCATTTACAATGTGTGACAAAGATCACATTAGCAATGTATATTAAAGGGGGTTTCAGTGTTATTTCTTTTATATAGTTTTGGGCTCCCTATGCATAAAACTATGTAAAATAAATATACCCACTGCAGCACCAGTCTGCCGAAGCTTCTATGCACCTCTATTAGAGGTCTTCAGCAGCAGGAAACAGCCAAACACAAGCGAACATAGCCGAAGGGGCACATCACTTGGGTGAGCACTGCAGCCCCATCATTCTAACAGTCAGCACAGTTCTCAGAAGTGAGACCCCCACTGATTAATACTTTTGGCATGTCTCTATGACATGTCAAAAGTTTTCTGAAAGTGCAGGTTCTCTGAGCTGAATGTCAAATGTCTAAGGGTGGCTTCACACGTGTGTGTGTACATAGGTGCGCACCCCTTTACGCACAAAAACACGCATGTGTGAAGGTCCGTGCATTGCCTTCAATGCAGCCGCGGCTGCTGCCAGTGGCTTTATTGAAAGCAATGGTCTGCTGCACCCCTTAATTGTTTTTCAGGGAAGAGCTTCAAGTATAAGCTCTTCCCTGAAAATCATCCCGTTTAGTGTAAAAAAAAAATAAAATAAAAAAAAATATATATACTTACCTGTCCGCCGCTGCCGTGTGCACCGCGGGGATAAATAACCCATCTGCCACATGCGGTAGATGTTTTCTTCATCTCTGCGCCTCGTGGGGAATAAAGAATTCCCTAGCGCAGCTGTCACAGATGACTGCTGCATTAGGGGATTCAGCTGCCGACATCCTGTTATTTATTTTCAGGGAAGGGCTCTGCACTGAAGTTCTTTCAGCAGGAGGGAAATTAAAATCCTCGCCTGCTGAAAGAGCTGATTCTGATTGGCTGAGGCTCTCAGCCAATCACAGGCAGCTCTCGCCTGTCATTCATACAGCGAGACCTGCCATTGACTGGCTGAGCGCCTCAGCCAATCAGAAGCAGCTCTTTAAGCAGGCGGGGATTTAAATTTCTTGACAGCTGAAAGAACTTCAGTGCAGAGCCAGGGACAGTGCAGACAGGACGTGGCTGACCCCCGGCAGCTGAAGAAAGGTGAGCATGTTCTTTTTTTGTTTTTTTTTACACTAGTCTGGCTTGTTTTTCAGGGAAGGGCTTATATTTAAAGCCCTTCCCTGAAAAACAATTAAGGGCTGCTGGCAGCTGGATCCTCTAGCGCAGCTGTCATCTGTGACAGCTGCGCTAGGAAATTCTTTATTCCCCGTGGGGATGAAGAATACCTTTGTTGCATCTACCGCATGTGGCAGATGTGTTTTTCATCCCCGTGGGGGATACAGCAGTGGTGGACAGGTAAGTATATATATATATATATATATATATATATATATATATATATATATATATATATACGTATATATTTATGTGTACTTGTATATATATATATATATATATATATAGATAGATAGATAGATACACATAAATATATACACACACGCATATATATATATATATATATATATATATATATATAAATTTTACACTAAAAAGGATGATTTTTCAGGGAAGAGCTTATTCTTAAAGCTCTTCCCTTTTGCTTAAAAACTTGTCACATAGCTATACTTGATGTGATTGTTCTCAGTGAGAAAAATCAAGTAATCTCGTAGACATTATACCTTTTAAGGGCTAAGAAAAATACATGATATTATAGCAAACTTTTGGATCTTCTATGGACCCTGCGTCTGGCTTAATGAAGCTGATTTGCATAGGGTGTATATATATATATATATATATATATATATATATATATATATATATATATATATACACACACATACACACACACACAAATGCAGAGACAACACCCCTCTTGACCTAGATACAGATATTCACACTCAGAAATTTGAGATTGATTTGCACTTAAAACAATACCAGACAAGCTAAGAAGAGAAATAAATACTTGGTCAGTCCACTAAGCTAAGGAATGTGACAGTCTTATGATGCGTGTTATCTCTCCTTCAAACCTGCACATAAAGGATATGGAACAATACCTCTGCAGTGCCACCTATTGGATGGCAGCATTCTTTCAAATCAATTTCTGAATTTTTATGAAATAAAAAAAAAACAAAAAAACAATGATTGGGAAGAGGACATCCCTCTTGACCTCCTTGAGACCTTTCATATTCTCCACTTATGCAAGAATCTCGCTCTGAGGTTCATTCCATTTCTGAGGGTATCAAAAATGGCCATAAATTTATACTTCCAAATTCTTCTGTCACGCTGCAACTTGAAGTTGCCCTTCAGTATGAAAACTCTGATTTGCTCTATGCTGTGTCCGTGACCACAAAAATGTTTTGCCACAGATAATTTTGTCTTTTCCTCTTTAATTGAGTGGTGATGAGATCTCATTCTGGCTCTCAGTTTTTGTCCTGTTTCCCCAATATAAGGCCCCCAATGGGGTGCAGTGATCCTGTGCAGTGAATGTCCTGTTAGGGGGCTTTATATCGGGTATATATACCCCATCCAACTCAGTTTCATTAAGCTGGACAGAGGCTCCATAGAAGACCCGAAAGTTTGCTATAACATCATGTATTTTTGTTAGCCATTAAAAGGTATCATATCTACAGGATTACTTGATATTTCTTACTGAGAACAATCACATTTTACTCTACTGGCTGACATTGTACTAAACCATCTTTTTCGTTATATCTATACTTACGATTTTCACATGCATGAAAAAAAATCGCAGGTGCTTGAATAGTTTTAATGGTAAAAATCACATCGCATTTGCATGCAAATTGTGTGGCATGCGTGTGCAATGCAATTTTTTAGAAAGATCTAATAGGAAATAATGGGCGATTCCTTGTGAGGAATCATGCAAAAATAGGACATGCAGCTATTTTTCAATCTTGCAATTTTGCTAGGGCTGGATTATACAAGTTCAGGGTCAGTGGGTG
Organism: Eleutherodactylus coqui; assembly: GCF_035609145.1. Classification (NCBI taxonomy): domain Eukaryota; kingdom Metazoa; phylum Chordata; class Amphibia; order Anura; family Eleutherodactylidae; genus Eleutherodactylus; species Eleutherodactylus coqui. The sequence continues at coordinate 81,236,237 of NC_089839.1, forward strand.
GTAAGTCTAGTGGGGCCACATAGCAGCACGAGGATAGGGGAATGCCTTACATGTCCATCTTGTCCTTGGGGTTCTCCTGGTCACTCTCCAATTGGTGTACAACTGGTTGCACTGGTGCTGTGCTGAGTACTGGTGAGAAGGTCCCCGGTGTGAGCCTTCAAAGGAATCCAGGCTCTTCATGATGCTTGCAATACATGGAACTTTATTTGAGCAAAGGTTCAGCTTTTGGTTCTCCTGGTGCTCTTAGGAATTACATGTCTGCACAGCCCATGAAATTCCCCTGGTCTTTATCCTCCTTGAGGAATTAATCAATTTTTCAACGGCATACAGGCAGAGCCTCACGTCAGCATTAGAGATGAGCGAGCATACTCGTCCGAGCTTGATGCTCGTTCGAGTATTAGGGTGCTCAAGATGCTTGTTACTCGAGACGAGTACCACGCGGTGCTCATCTCCATTAAACGAGCACTGACCATTGAATTCAATGGAGCCGGCAATACAGCCGGCTCCATTGAAAGCAATGCGCTGCAGGCGAGCGCAGGATGAATTTTCGGGAAGGGCTTAAAAATATAAGCCCTTACCTGAAAATCATCCTAAAATGTGTAAAAAGTTAAAAAAAAAAATACACTCACCTTGTCCCGGCAGAACGATGTTAGCCCATTGAATTCAATGGAGCCGGCAATACAGCCGGCTCCATTGAAAGCAATGGGCTGCCGGCGATCGCACAATGAATTTTCGGGAAGGGCTTAAATATATAAGCCCTTCCCTGCAATTCATCCAGAAATGTATAAAAATAAAAAATATATATATACTCACCTGGTCCCGGCAGACGGAGTTCAGCTGTGGCCAGCTGGCAGTTCTCTGAACTGCTCTCTGTAGTATTCAGCAGCCGGGGATTTAAAATCAGAGGCAGATCTCACTCACACCCATTCATGAATTTATGAATGGGTGAGTGACTGCTGCCTCTGATTGGCTCAGCGCAGCTCTCAGCTGAATGACAGCAGTTCAGCACCACAGTGCAGGGGACAGCAGGAGAAGACGCGGCTGTGCCCCGGCAGCTGAAGGGAGGTGAGTATCTATTTTTTTTGTTTTTTAAATCACTTTTAATTCATTTCCAGGGAATGGCTTATATGTAAAGCCCTTCCCTGAAAAAGAATTCAGGGGTGCCAGCGGACCATTATCTTCAATGGAGTCGCCGACAGCAGCAGCGGCTCCATTGAAGAGAATGCCTGCATTTTTATTCTTTTATACGTCTGCATGGGTGGCAAGGAAACCCACCTCCTGTTTATGTGGGATCATCGCCAACACTGAAGAACTACGTCAGAGTTGTGGAAGTTTGGTGGGATGAGTACAGAGACTATTTCTACGCAAGCCGCCCTGAAACAAAAGCTCTGGCTTTTGGTGATATAAGTGAACTGAAAAAATTCCGAGAGGACCACAACTGCAAAAGCTTTAAATGGTTCATGGAAGAGATCGCATATGATATCCCGGCACACTATCCACTCCCACCTAAAAATGTGGATTGGGGAGAGATAAGAGGTTTAGACTCCAGCTATTGCATTGACAGCATGGGTCATACAAACGGAGGCTTAGTGGAACTGGGTCCCTGCCATAGGATGGGCGGAAACCAGCTTTTCCGGATAAATGAAGCAAATCAGTTGATGCAGTATGACCAGTGTCTGACTAAGGGGCAGGATGGCACAGCAGTCATGATCACACATTGTAATCTGAATGAGTACAAGGAATGGCAATATTTTAAGAACATAAACCGATTCACCTATATTCCTTCCGGAAAATGCTTGGATCGCTCTGAGGTTCTTCACATAGTATTCTTGTCAGACTGTGACTCCAGCAAGTCATCACAAAAGTGGGAAATGAACAACATCCTTAGTGTGTAGAATGGAAGACCAACACGCAGAGATGGACTTGGCTGAAGGAAGCCTGGAAGCTGCTCCAAATAAGAACTGTCTGCAGCAAACCCCCTTCAAGAAGTAACGAAGGAGAAGGGCGGTCTACAGGATTAGAGCGGAGTCCTCCTGCAGTTAATGTTTACAAGACTGCTTTTACCTTAAACTTTTTACACGTTTACATCATCTTGATTCAAGATAATGTTTGTAAAGTGCTTCTAGCTCTGTTTGTAGGAACAAAGCTAAAGACAATAATTTTTTGGGATTATACTCAGGGGCTGGAAGGTAGTTTTTTTAAAAACACACTTGAAAATCATTTGATTTATGTGTCTCGGTGATTTAACTAGATTTCCATTTGATTTTTGTTTTCTTTTTCCAAAGCACTGCCACGATTTGTTTTAGCAATGGTGGCTTTTTGTCCGTGCTGCTGTTTTGAATGGGGAAAATCTGAAAAAAAAAAATCTTAGTGCCTCTTTATTTCTTTTGTATAGCAGATCTATATGATGACCATGTGTTATCGGTGGAAGCCAATCGGTGAATGATGAATGTCTGATGAATACAAGGATGCATAGAGTGTAAAGGGACCTTTCTATTGGCTGGGTGCCCTAGCCACATGACAAGGCCATAATTCTTAATGTTATGCACATACATGTACTCATTACTGTTCCTTTAGAGGTCATGTCACATTCGTGGTCACCTGTAAACAATTATCATGGACATCTTCTTAAGGTGCAACTTCTGATCTGTGTAAATTGTATAGCTTTGCTAATTCTACTACCCACACTCCGAAAGTGTCTTCACACTCCACAACATAGTACAAGTACCAGATAAGGCACAATGTTCTGGTTAGTGTCAAAATATCAGATCCTGGTGTTTTATGACACTAGGAAAGTTGAGGCTTCAACTAATCTCAGGTTAAACTATCTCTTAAGTAAATGTATCGAAGCGATTAACGCACGATTGGCCATTGGAATCGTCCCTACACTAACCGCTACATAATTTGTGCAGACCTTCTGTCCTCAAGTGACACGCTGTCGTATATTTCTTAGGAAGTGCAAAGAATAAATACAGTAACAGCCAGTATATGTGGGTTTTTTTCCCCCTCCACTTTGGTGACTAGTTCACTTATTGAGGTCACATCCTTTCGGAAGTTTCCAGGGATGGAAGCTGCTCCATATATAGTGAAGACACAGGTATATTTTGCCTAGATAGAAGCTGCTGATAACTGATGGAGGGGTTACAGCTTTAACATGGGGGGCTGATACAATGAGCTAGTAATACACGGACCCTCCAGTAGCGGGCGCTACTACCAGTTTATGACAAATCCATGAAGGTTATGTTGGAACATATAGTTTGCTGTATCTATTGGATTCCGGGTACTTCCACAACAGTATACAGCCATACCTTTAACATGGAAGATATTTTAATAAAACGTGTTCAGTCCTGTGAAAAAAAAAGAAAATCTTTCTTTTTCAGGTAAGGGCTTATATTTTTAAGCCCTTCCCGAAAATTCATCCCGCGCTCGCCGGCAGCCCATTGCTTTCAATGGAGTCGGCTGTATTGCTGGCTCCATTGAATTCAATGGGCTAACATCGTTCTTCTCTGCCACAGCTGTTACAGCTGTGGTAGAGGAGAACGATTGTTATGCTGACAGTGGGGGGGGGGGGGGGTCTCACTCTTGCCACTATTGTGGCTTAATAGTGAGACCTCGGAGCCCGAAATGCAGCCCTGCATGTTGCTCCTCACCTGCCCTATCCATTTCTGTGTTTTTTACATGACTTTGGGGATTTGCTAAGATTTTCACAAATGAAAACCTTAGCGTAGCACCAGTCATATACAAAAATGCTCGAGCCGCCCATTGACTTCAATGGGGTTCGTTACATGAAACGAACTCTCGAGCATCACTGAAAGTTCGACTCGAGTAACGAGCACTCGAGCATTTTGGTGCTCGCTCATCTCTAGTCAGCATACAACTGCTTCCAGTAGCACATTTTATCTCATCTCCTGCAGAGAACGGGTACCCACCTCTACTTAACTACTCTGGTTTCTGGGCAACCGAGGACCAGCACATAGCACAAGACAACAGACATTCTTCCCTAAGCACTGAGGGCAAACCGCTTGAACAGCGTAAAATGCTATAAAACAGTGAAAACTCTAGTTCTTTTAGCAGCCAATGTTTGTTATATCACAGCTCATGTATTATGACACCCCATTACATGCCTCCCCTGAGCGACGAAAATAAGGCATGTCTTCAGGCATCTCTTCTGATCAGGGATTGGAAAATGAATGGCTGTGATTGGTTCATTGAGCGCTGGCTCTGATTGGCTGAGGCTCTTAAGCAATCAAGGTAGTGCTTCCTGGAGGCAGGGATTTTCAAATCCCCGGCCAAGAAGAGATGCCTGAAAACAAGTGCCAGGAAGAAGAAGCTTCTTAGGTGATGTATGTGTTCTTTTTTGTTTTCTTTATGCAACTAGGGCTTATTTTAGGGGTGGGGCTCATATTTCAAACCCCGTTCCCCCCAAAAAATCCTTGCACGTGGTGCTACAACATTGTGTGACATTGTAGCACCACTTGGGACTTTGTAGCAACACAAAATCTCGGACCACCGATGCGATATCACTGCGATTGTCTAGCCGCTATATCGCATTGCCCGTGTGGAAGCAGCCTTACTGAAATAACATACTGAGCAATAACATATCGTTAAGTTTCAGACTTTGAACTAATTAATTTATTAAGACGTCTTTATATCAGTCTTTGATTTTCTAAGCCACAGCTCCGAATATCCTGCATAAACAAACACTTTAAGCACAACCTGCTGGCTGCCTGCATCTGCCACTTTTGGAGGCTTACTGCGTATCGCATTATTGAGTTCAATAACAGTATGCAAACAGTTTCCATACTACATACCGTGGCGGCAGCAGGTAACCAGCATGTTATGTTTTAAATTTACGGGGATTAGGAGCTTTTTACCAGAAAACAGAGCTCCAAATACTATAAAGATATATTAAGAAACAAATCAGCATGAGCTTTTTAACTTATTTAGATTAAGAATAAAACAATAAGCTGTTTGAGGATGGATATTCACTTCAAGAATGAAAGTAATCAATGCACGCTTAAAAGTAGAACAAGCCTAAAGAGCAATAGAGAGGTTTAGGTCTTCGATTAGGAAATGACTGGTGAGAGAAAGCTAATAAGACAAAAAAAAAATTGCAACAAGTGAGAAGAAGATATGGACAACAAGAAATTACCAAAGTGTTTGTCAAGTGTACAGCATTCGGAGGGTGATGTTGGACATAGCTGCGTGTAACACTTTCCAATTAAACCTGAAGAATGAAGACAGAAAGCAGAATCCTCATCACAAAATGCACAATGATATATTGATCAATATATCCCGGCTCACCTTCATCTCTAGGCTACGGCCAAAGTTTGACATAGATATATTATTTCATTAGCTTCTGATTGTTAGTGTATTTTTCAAGTGTTGACTAAACAAGTTTACTCTGTGGAAAGGGTTTAATAGTTCAGAAGTCTCTAACAATGCGCTAAAACCGTTTTATATAGAAGTAGGTATTATCCAATAACCTCTGCCTCCGTGCTCCATATTTCCTCTGAAAGTAGAGGTCTGTCTTTTATCTTGTTACAGTTGTAATAGAAGGAAAAGAAATTTTATCACAAACTGAAAAACTTTCTCCTTGTTTAGCATCATTTCAAGTTTTGACCTAAGATAAAGGAGACTGAGATTGCTCTCACATGGCTATTAATGGGTGCTTTTTAGTGTCTGTTTTATGACTGCAATGCATATCTTCTTTACAGAAATAGCTTTATATATATATATATATATATATATATATATATATATATCTCACAATACAAGCATATTTCATTTATTCATCAAAGTGTAGTTTTTAGCTTATATACTCTATGATCCATGTGAAGTGGAACAACACTCCAGAACATTTTGGAATAACTCCCCCTTCTTGATGCCTAAAGAAAGGAGAGGTCCCTCAAACGTTCCTGGCTAACAGAAATACATCATGTTATAGCAAGCTTTTGAACCTACTCAGGGTTCTTACTCTGGCTTAATGGAACAGATCTAAAGACTATTTATATAAAAACATATACACATGGTTATATGGAAGGGCACAAACATGGTGTGATTAATTTGTACTTGAAACAAATTCCAGAACAGGATAAGAGGGCACAGACATATTGTGATTAATAGCACTTAGATAACTACCAGAAAGGAATGAGCATAACAGTAAATAATTAATTAGTCCAGTGACAAGGGATGTGAAAGTTTTATGGTCTCTGAATTGATGTTAGAGTGTCACCACCAGACTAATATATTACCTCTGCTCTGGGTTTCTCATATCTCATAATCTCCACTGATGCAGAAACCCACCTCCAAGATTCATCCCATTTTTGATCGTATCAAAGGTAGTTTTAAAGTTAAATTCCCAAATTCTTCTGTGATGTTGGAACCTAAAATTGCATTTAAGTATAATAACTTTCATATGTTGTATGTTGTGTCCGTGGCTAGAAAAATGCTTAGCCAAAGGTAAATCCATCTTTCGCTCTTTAATCATGTGGCAATGAGATTTCATCCTCGCTTTCAGTTTTTGTCCTGTCTCCCCAATGTAAAGGCCCCCAACAGGACATTCACTGCACTGGATTAGGTACACAATATTGGACGTGGAACATGTCAATTTCCCTGGAATCTTATAGTCCTGCTGTATGTTGGGGATTTGTATCCTTTCCACGGTCAGTACATTTGAACAGGTCTTGCAGCTCCTTACATTAAAGGGATAAGTTCCTTTTTATGTGTTAGAAGCAATGCACTCCTGATTATAAGGTTTCTCAAATTTGGAGGTTGCCTGTAACACAGAAGTGGAGGATCTGGGAATATGGTTTTCAGACAGTCATCCTTATGTAAGGTATGATGGAGTTTCTTTGCGGTTCTCCGTAGTACCTCTAGCTGTGAATTGTAGGTCACTACTAGAGGTTCACATCCATTTTCTTCCTTCTCTGTGTATTGGAGGAGTGGATTTTTGGGTATCCTGTTGGCTCTATCCTAAACATCCTAAGCACATCAAAAAGTCCAACATCTACAGCCAGGCCATCAGATACAACCAGATCTGCTCCAACCCAACAGACAGAAAGGTACATTTATACTACCTTAAAAGGACATACCATCCCAGAACATACCATCCCAGAAGTACCATCCCACCCCAATTGATGATCAAATAACTAGAGGTTAACTCCTTAGAAGGCACAAAGCATATCCATTTCAATGGGAAAACACTTGATGGTTACAGATTCTATATAAGGCACAGAGCTTGATGGTTACAATAATAGTACAAAGCTTGACAGTTACAGACTCTCTATAAGGGGACTTAGCTTAGCTGCATCGAGGCACAATAAACAGTTTCTTGACGGAGCACTCACTTGATCAGAACACAAATATGGGGCAACAACTCTGGTCCTCTCATCAGCTCTTCCAAGATAGACCTTGGCTTATATTCTTAGTCATTTGACAAGGCTTGTTAAGAGAATGTACATTGACTTAAATAATTGCTATCCACTAGGTGGCTCTTGAAAGCCAGTTTTGTTCTTTTTGTATGAGATCTTATGTGCTTGCTTACTTCCTGACACATGCAGGGCCAGGCGACTGCTAACTCACACATATAAGTATATACACATGCATAGATTAGGGAATTGCTAATTATGAATGTCTTTAATTTTGCTCAGGAGGTTTTCCAATAGTAGATTCCTACATTTTTATTTTCTTGGTTTAATGCAGCAGCTTTATAAGTTTGCATACATTTTGCTAATCAGATAAGCCATGTAAGTAACGTTTCCTGTTTCTTTATATTGCACTGATTGTTCTATGGTGTGATGTGTTATTGCAGAGCCATTTAAGTATTCTTTTATGTAGATTCTCTTTTATTTGATAATAAAGCAGGAAATGCATTTATACGTAAAACCTCTTTAATTATTTAAATTCTAAAATCTGTTTAAACCCTTGGGAGGAAACAATAGCTCCTGCAAAAAGAAATTGGTATTTCAAAGTACTGTAATAATTGCATTTAATTAGCCGGACGCTTAATCCAGAAATAAAAGAGCATTTACAAAAACAAAATTCCACTTTTGATTTTATGGACAACTCTAATTTTAAACAATATTGAGGGCAAACAAAGCTAAATGACAAATCTGAACAGTATTCATCATCTGAACGCTGTATGTATTGAATTGTACTTGAAAACATAATAATCTCTAACAAAGCTGAAAATGAACTGCATTATTTGCCTTTGACGATCTGTGCAGTTTCAGATAAGACCATCAATTATTGTGCGTTGAAAATACTGTAAATGTGTCTAATAATGAGTGGTTATAAGCATCTTGCAATAAAATCTACTGAATTGCATGCCACCAACCAGCCATAACATTAAAATCACTGTCAAATAATGTGTACGTCCCTCTCATGCTGCCAAATCAGTTCCAACCCATCAAGGCATGGCATCCACAAGACTTCTGTAGGTGTCCTGTTGTATCTAGTACCAAAATATCATCCAATAGATCCTTTAAGACCTCTAAGTTGAAGGGTGAAGCTTCCATTGTTTGAACTTATTTTACCTGCACATCTCACAGATACTCGGATTGAGATCTAGAATTGTAAAAGCCAAGACAAACCATGCCTGAACAATTACCCTGCTGGAAGAAGCCACTGCCATAAGGGAAGACCTTTCCATTTGGTTTGCCACAATGTTTAAGTAGGTGAAATGTGTCCAAATAGCATACTGATGAGTGCAAGAACCCAAGGTTTGCCAGCAGAACATTGCCGAGGGCATCACACAGAGGCACGTGAGTGGTTGCGAATGAGCAGAGGCACATGAGGAGTGTGATCTAGTTTATTTTTGTTACTTCTGGACGTAAATTTGTAGATCCCCACTAGAATGAGCTCCATGCTTGAGAATGCCGTCCAGTGTGCTACTTGTGCAACTTATGCAGTTCTTGATCAGCCGATCGAGGGTGCATAATATTCCGCAAGATGCATGCACATTGCACATTTGGAAACCCAAATCCTGGATCTAAATGAGCGACTGGCAACACTGAGATCCATTGACAATATGGAAAGGAGTTTGCTGCTCACTGAGCAGGCACTCACTGGGGTAGTTGCTGGGAAGATGGTAGTTTGGAAGAGCAGGTCAAGCAGGCAACTAGCTAGGTGAAAGTTAGAAGGGGTAAAGGAAAGAAAACAAGGGAGGCTAGTCGTGAACTAGCATGTAGTTTTCTACTACCTGTACCACTCCAGAAAGGCAGCAGGAGCTTAGGGAGGTAAACAAGTGGCTTTAGAGTTGGTGTAAGAAGAAGGGGTTCAGGTTCCTGGAGAACTGTGCTGTCTTTGCTGTCGGCTACAGGCTCTACAGTAGAGACGGGCTACATCTCAATGGGGAGAGTGCAGCTGTGCTGAGGGAGAAGATGGTTAGAAGGTTGGATGAGTGTTTAAACTTGGGACTGGGAGGAGGGCAAAAAGAATAATAAGGGGGAAGACAGTGTAGACATTGACCTGGGACCAAGTATTGGGAATGGGGGTTGAGCAGGGGGAGTGGTTAGTACAGTTAGAACTGATAGAACAGCTAATAGGACCATAAGTAGCAAAATAAATACAAAGAATAATAACAACCATATAAATTGTATGGCAATGAATGCAAGAAGTCTGATCAGTAAAGTGGGTGAGCCTGAAGCAAGAATGTCTGAAGAAAATTACGACATAGTAGGAATAACTGAAACATGGCTCGATGACAATTGTGATTGGGCTTTGAATTTACAGGGTTATAATCTCTTCAGAAGAGACCATGGTAAACAAAAAGGGGGAGGGGTATGTCTGTATGTTAAATCCTGCTTAATGCCAAGGCTACGGGAAGATATAGCTGTAGGTAACGAAAACATTAAATCGCTATGGGTAGAAATACAGGAAGGGAAAAAAAACTAAATCCTGATGAGGGTTTTCTATAGAACACCAAAAATAACAGAAGAAACAGAAAACGTATTCATAATGAAAATAGAAGAGGTGTCAAACCACAATGAAGTAATTATCATGAGAGACTTTAATTATTCAGATATAATAGGCACTTGTCAGGCCTCACATGGAATACTGTATACAGTTTTGGACACTGGTGCTCAGGAAAGACATTGTAGTGCTTGAGGGGGTTTAAAGAAGGGCAACTAAATTAATAAATGGAATGAAGGGACTGGAATACCCATAGAGGCTATCCAAATTGGGATTATTCACCCTGGAAAAAAGACGGTTAAGAGAGGGGGGCAAATAACTACGTGTAAATACATTAGGGGACAATACAAGGATCTCTCCCATGATCTGTTTATATGCAGGACTGCGATGGTAGCAAGAGGGTATCCTCTACGTCTAGAAGAAAGCAGGTTTCATCACCAACATAGAAGGGGGTTCTTTACTGTAAGAGCAGTGAGACTGTGCAACTCTCTGCCTGAGGACATGGTGATGGCAAAATTGATAGAGGCGTTTAAGAGGACACTAGATGCGTTCCTAGAGTGCTGTGATAAAAAGGATATAGACATTAAATATAACCAGCGGGGTTGTTGATCGAGGTCTTGGAGTCAGGTAGGAATTTTCAAACGTTGATCCAGGGATTATGGAGCTGGGAAGGGATTTTTTCCCCCAAGGGGGTTAATTGGTTTCTGCCTCATTGTTTTTTTTTTGCCTTCCTCTGGGTCAACAAGGGAGGAGTGGAAACTGGCTGAACTAGATGGACATTATCTTCCTTCAGCCTAACATACTATGTTACTATGTTATTCCTATATTCAATGATACAGTTCTGATTCTCACATGTCAATTGTAGACGTTTGTGGTGATGGACAGGAGTCAGCATAGCTGCTACATAGTTCAAAACACAACAAGCTGTGAAACCCTTTGATACAATTTTCTATCATAGCCCTCATTGATATTTTTCTCCCTACACACATTCTCGAGCCTTAAGTAAGCATGACTCTATTGTCAGCCCACTGGTTGTTCCTCCTTGGACCGATTTAGGTAAGTACTAATTACTAGATATTGACAACAGCTCACAAGAACAATAAGTAGCCTCTAGACTGCAGCCACTGTTGTGGGACAGTATTCTGTCAGTTTGCCATGGCCAGTACCACTATAGTTTTGCCCAGGATCAAAAGTTCTGGCTGGGAAGTGGTATGAACTAGTCAGTTAATGAAATATTGCCACTTACAGTGATCTTCTAACCAACACTCCAAGATCAACTGTCCAAGGTCATGCTAGTTCAGACCAAGCCCGGAATACACATTATTCAGTAAATCTTTCCTCTAGAAGGCATCCTTTCCCAAGGGCCAGCTATAGGCATATTGTGCCTGTAAGGCCTTAGTCAGACGGGCGTTTTTTTGCGCGATTTGAGGATCGCATGACGGATGCGCATCCGCAAATCGCATGACCGGTGCGCGCAAGTCGCCCGAAAATCGGCTCCTAGCCGCGTTTCATTAGAAACGGGCCGGAGCTGTCCAGCGCATTGCATTCAATGGAGACGGCAATAGAGCCGCCTCCATTTAAAGCAATGCGCTGCGGGCGAGCCCGGGATGAATTGTCGGTAAGGGCTTAAATATATAAGCCCTTCCCTGCAATTCATCCTAAAATGTGTTAAAATAAAAAAAAATTGTATACTCACCTTCTCCCGGCAGCCGGAGCTCCGTGCGGCCATCCTGCAGTGGGTGTGGAGGGGGTGTGAGTCAGACCTGCCCCCTGATTGGCTCAGCGCTGAGCCAATCAGAGGCATGCCTCACTCACACCCATTCATGAATTCATGAATGGATGTGAGTCAGACCTGCCACTGATTGGCTCAGCGCTGAGAGGCAGCAGTCACTCACCCATTCATGAATTCATGAATGGGTGTGTGACTGTTTTCAGCCTCCGATTGGTCAGGGCTGTGACCAATCAGAGGCAGATCATTCAGCAGGCGGGGATTTTAAAGCCCCGCCGGCTGAATAGTGCCGAGAAGCAGTTCAGGAGAACTGACATCGGCAATGGCTGGACTCCGGCTGCAGCGGAAAGGTGAGTATACAATTTTTTTTTATTTTAACACATTTTAGGATGAATTGCAGGGAAGGGCTTATATATTTAACCCCTTCCCGACAATTCACCCCGCGCACGCCGGCAGCCCATTGCTTTCAATGGAGCCGCTGTATTGCCGCTCCATTGAATTCAATGGGCAAACATCGTTCTTCTCTGCCACAGCTGTTACAGCTGTGGCAGAGAAGAATGATTTGTCTTCTATATGTTCTCAATGGGGTCGGCGCTGCTGCCGCCGGCCCCATTAAGCGCATATACAGAAGAGAACAGGAATCGCAGATCGCAGATAGGTGCGATCTGCGATTTTTTGTTCTATAATTTATCGGACGAGCGCATAAAAAGCGCTCATGTGTCCGATACCATTGCAAAGCAATGGTTTTATAAAATCGCTGGACGCATGCGCATGCGCAAATCGCGGCTAAAAACGCCCGTCTGACTAAGGCCTAAGTGTTAAAAACAGGACAGCGCTCTAAAAACAAAATGCAATATTGTGCCTATAAGTATACCTGACATTGGCCAAGATTTTTTAAAATTTTTTTCTTGCCTAGTTATCATTTTGTACACAAAATATGAGGGCATTGGTATGAAATGTATATATTTCCAGATACGAGTGAGTGCACAATCTAGATAGTGTGGTTTTAAGTTTTGATGTAGCTGCCAGTGCTCATTTAGTCCTACGAAGGTGGCTGTCCGGTGGGTGAAACGGGTCTAAAATGGATTTGGCAGCTGACTTTTATTTAGCTTGAGCTGTCTTTTCTTGTCAGAGGCAAAGCTGTATTTTGCATGAAATGACTGGCGTGCTTCATCAGTCATATAATGAAACTCTAAGGCATTGCATCATACTGAGCCTTGCATCTCACCCTGAGCATTAGCTGTTTATTCGTTCTGCTCTGCAACTATAGCTGATCAACTAGACCGTGAAATGAATCCAACAGACAATATGATCCGTCAGCCTAACAGCAAAAATTAAGATATGGTGTTAATTTGTCACCTCCAGTAAACTGCTTTACATTAATTATCGACTAACTCTTTAAACGCTTACATTAAAAAAGTTACATAATAAACATTTTCTTAAACATATTAAATCTGCCCTTATCTGTTATATCAAGATTTCGTACATTACTACTACCCAATTCTTTAAAAAAAATCAAGAAATTAAGAAAAAAAACTGGTTTATCATTTAACACAACATATTGTGATAATGCAATATGTTATCTTGGTTTTGTGAGATGTTGTAGTCCAGACACCCTTAAATGACAAATTCAGCCCCCCTACATCTGTATCAAAAAATCATTGCCAATTGTAGATATAGCCCAGAGGTATCGCAAACAACAAATTACTGCATTAAATATACCCCCATAAGAACACAATTTATTAAGTTTAAAAGCCAACTTATCACAAATAATTCAATGATAACCAACACTTTTTGATGGCAATGACATCAGTAGGCAAGAGGACAGTACAACAGTGTAAATAAAGCAGCAGGGAACCAAGCAAAGCTCTACTCAGTAGGTAGCATAATGATATGCAACCATCATAATATAACAGCAAAGCCCCAATGGGCTGTACTCATAATTAGTTGAAACATATTTCAAACTTGATATCCTATATTTACAATTGTTGGCTACTTGGTATTGAAAGAATAGGCCCTTTCAAAGAAGATCACTTCAGATTGAATATCATACAGTAAGTAAATGCACCTATACTGGCCCTAATATTTCCTCAACTAATCAGTAGAGACATCGCCCCAAAAAGAGCGGCCCTACTGAACGATGGCTGTCTCCAGTGGGAAGCCTTTTTTCCAATGGGAAGTCTATCATACTCTACATATATGTACTTCCTGAATAGGGAGAACTTTATAAACCGATAGACAAATTTCCCATGAAAATAAGTCCCAGGTAATCCTAATGCATTCCCCCCTCTGTTGTAGTCCAGGGGGTTCATGAGGGACAAAAAGCTGTAATTAAAAATCCAGATAGCAACACACTCTTGTGCATCCAAACTCAAGTAATGTGTGAGGAGGCTTGGATCTTTCAATCCCAAGAAGGCTATTTAAACCTACAGAACAGACTCACAATAGTCAAACACTCCTATCAACGATGCTACTATGTCACCAAATGGGCAATCTGCAAAAAACGCATCAATCAATATGAGATGCGCAGGTGCGATCGCCCACACATTTGCACAGTTAATGGGGACCCCCAAAGTCTCAAGATATATGAGACTGCAATCACCTGATCTCATCGTTATAGCCTTCACTATTCTATTGAATTTGCTACAGGGGTTCCACTCTACTATTTCGATGAGCAAGATTACATTCACACCAATGCATTCGCAAATACTCCAATAGATTTACTTTGATATTGCGATGTGTGAAAAAGCATTCCCTACATCTATACTTTTAGGCATGGAACCCGGCACCGCCATGAATGATATAAAATCTTCAGCCTGATTTTGTTTCATATCACAGGTGGTTTTATATTGTTGGAGCTATACTGTCATTCTTTCATTTATAAACAAGAGCCAATGTGGCTTAAAAATGGAAGCCTATCAAAGATTTTGGTCTATCATGGTGATGGTTGTGGTGCTTTCATGGATGGTTAGTTAATGTTACAAAAATCATATAGTACCTGGGCACCAAAGCAATAACAGAACACTTACAGGTGGCACACAGGGCTTGATTATGAGGATACATGGGGCACATACCCAGGGCTGTATACCATCTTGATGCCCTAGAGGGTCTAAAGCTATTATTAGAAACTTAGAAGCTTTTAAAAGTTTTACAATATATTGTATGGTATGTTAAATCGTACCACTGAAAAACACTACACGCCTTGCAAAAAAAAAATATATATCTCATGTAGATATGTCACTGGAAAAATAAAAAGTTATGATTTTTTGAAAGTGGGAATTCCAAAACAGCAGAACATGATCTGGATACAGGAGTATCAATGACCTTTGGGTTTTTAAATAGGCAGATTGGGAGGCACAAAAAGGTTAGAAAAAAAGAGTAGTCCTGATATATCAGCAAGTAATGGATGGTTTCGCACCTACTTCATGCTGTACAATAGATAGAGTTCTTGGAAAGGCATCATGGCTCAGTCAGACGAAAGGATATTCGCATGTTTTTCCGTGCGGAAAAAAATCTGCATGACCAGGTCCATTGCCACCCATATGTTCTATCTTTTGTAGGTGCGAATTTAGGTTTTTTTTCCACGCGGAGAAAAACGAGTATATCCGCTCATCTGACTGAGCCCTGAAGCAGATCTTCCATAAACCATTGTAAAATTAAATACAGAGTAATCACCTATATTTATATAGCACGTGCATATCACACAGTACAGGATATCAGGTTCTGCCCCCATTAGGGCTCACAATCTATTGTTACCTAAATGTATTCTGTTTTGAGAGGTTGGAGGCAATCCACACAAACATGGGGAGGAAAGCATCCATGCTGATGCTGTCCTTGGTGAGATTTAAACCCATGGGGAGAACATGTAAACTCCATGCAAATATTGTCCTTGGTGAGATTTGAACCCAGAGCCCCAGTGCAGTAAGCCAACAGTTCTAAGCACTAAGCTGCCATGCTTCCTTCTATCGAATATTCAAGAAGATGAAGAGATGAGAAGTAAAGACAGGACAGTTCACCTTTTCCCCTTATTATACGTAGCAGTTTCCTTTCCTTATAGCATTTGTCATATTATACTGTTCATGAGAAAATATAGTATATTTAGTATAGCTGCAGAGAAATGCTCAGTCATAATAATGCTGTATTAGAAATACTTAGAGCAAACCAGTTCCTCCATTTCCACTATATGTGGTTCACTTGACCTTGACTTCATAATAGATATGTTTAATATTGGCCGTACATGTATTTAAATGAAGAAAAAAAGAGTCTTTTCAAGCACATAGTGATTTAAGAAGTAATTCCGGGTTTGCACTTGCTCGCAGTCTGTAAATCTAGACACCAGACTTTTTTTTACTTAAGTAGATGGAAAGTATGAACTGTGAAACACATTACAAAGGGATCAATAATCAATAGTTTAAACTACAGCAACTTTATGGCATGCTAATATGGTGATTTCAAATTAGCCTTTCATAAATTACCATCGTGCAGTTATGTGAATCATGCAGTACATTAGCAATGCCTAAATAATCTGCGGTAGAACATCAAGTAGGATAGATCTACTGCAAAAAAACCCTCCAATTACATACAAAAGAATTTAAAGGAGTAAAGTAAAATAAAATATAACTATGCATGAATGATTATTGACATTTTCGTCTTTATTCATGGTCACAGCTCTAAAGCCGTAAGGCCCACAATTTTTCAGTTTTTTCATTCTAATTTTTTCATCTCTGTGTTCCAAGAGCTGTAAGCTTTTCATTTTTCCATCTTCGACAGAGCCATACAGTGAATATTAAAAATCTACACACCCTTGTTAAAATACCATGTTTTTACAATATTATAAAATCTGACAAGGATGAATCATTTCAGATTTATTTTCACCTTTAGGCTGATTCACACGGGCATATGTGTTTTTACGTTCAGACGGCACGGGCCCGACGCATATATGGCGCAATGCTGTTGGGCGGGGGGAGACAGTTTAGCTCCGCTAAGCTGTTCTCCCCCTTCCATCCCCCTTTGCCAGCTCTCTGCAAGAAGAGGAAGCGGAATGGGGTGGGAACTAGTGTGCCAAGCCCCTTGTTGCAGCCAGTTATGGGAGGGGTGGTGCTTAGCTTTGCCCTGTCCCCTCCCATTGCAAACAGCTGGCAAGAGGAGGAGAGGAGCAGAGAAGGGCGTGGAAGTTTAGCAGCATGACTCCCACCTCCTTTCTCTGGCAGCTGTCATAGGCTGTCTATAGGATTCTATGCAGCCGTTGCCAGTGTAAAAGCACCCAGCAGAAATGCGCTATCATGGCCGACTGGGCGCTTTTATGCCTCGGAAATATGCCCATGTACACTGATTCATTGTAAACCAATGCATTAGAGGGGCAGTGTATATCGGCCGGTCGTGAAAACCCAGCCGATATACACCCATGTGAATCCAGCCTTGATTAGATCCGTTATTGGTACAATTCCATTGAAAAACAAACTGTAATATTATAGGGTTGAAAAAAAGTGGTTGGATGAATATACACACCCTTAATTTAATACTTTGTTGATGGACCCCTTGACTTAGACAGCATTCAGTCTTTTTGGGTAGGTCTTTATCAGCATGCCACCTCTTGACCTGGCAATCTTTGCCCACCATTCCTTGCAAAAGCATTTCAAATCTGTCACACTGCGAGGGTATCTTGTGTGTAGCACCCTCCTCAGGTCAACCTATAGATTTTCAATGGAATTTCAGTCTGGGGTCTGGCTGGGCCATTCCAAAACTTTGATCTTCGGCTAACAAAGCCATTTTTTTTGTTGATTTGAAGGCATGCTTTGTCATGCTGAAAAGGGTCATGCTAAAAGCTCTTTATCTTCAGCATTTTAGCAGAGGCCTGAAGTTTTTATGCCAAAACGGACTGATATTTGGGACTGTTCATGATTCTCTACATCTTGGAGCCCCAAAGCATAATCTGAAATAATTCAACTTCGGCCCAATGCACATGGGTGTATTCGCACTGCAGAATCCGGAACTGAATTGAATTGAAAAATGCATTTCCATGCCCACGAGTGGAATTTAACAGCGATTTGCAGGGTGGTAATCGCAGCATGTCCTATCCACGTCTGCGCCGGCCCGACGGCTCTGCAGTGTGCATGTGCGGCTGACACATCTGCAGAGCAGAGAGAAGACGCAGGACAGGTAAGCCGGGAGTCACTGCAGACATCACTGAATGGCTGTGATTGGCTCATCAAGCGCCAGCTGTGATTGGCTGGCAGTGCTCGATAAGCCAATCACAGCGCTTGCTTTGCTGGAGGCGGGCTATTCAAAACCCCGTCGCCAGGAGAAGGCATCTGTGAGACGAGGACGACACCACGCCGCCGCCGGACACCATCGGGAGGCATCAGCAAACTCTAACAAATCGTGCCATTTTTTGAGCACCTATCCTGTGAGTCTTTGATAGAGGCTGTAAGGTCCTCCCTCTCCATCATGTCATGAATCTGTTGAAACCCCATTGAAATAGAGTGAGGTGAAGTTTGTCACCAGAGTTTCAGTATACATGCCCTTGCTGCATCAACCAGATGTCTCATCATAGAGATCCTGTAGGAATACGTGGGAATGTCGCCAAGATGTAGGAGGAAGAATGCAGGAGATTTTGAGAGAACAACATCTGTAAATTTAGAGGTAATGCACCAAACTTCAGACCAAAACTTTCGTCAACACCGAGCAATCCCAAAGTACATGTAGTAGGACTCCCTGGCCTGCACCGCATCTCCAACACATGGGGGAAACATCTGGTATCATTTTATGTAATCAGCAGGACACCCTATACCATCGCGAGAGAATTTTGAATCTTGTTTCCTGAACCTTGCTTGAGATGAATGATTTATGTGTAAGGCCTTAGTCAGACGGGCGTTTTTTCTCGCGATTTGCGGATCGCATGACGGATGCGCATCCGCAAATCGCGTGACCGGTGCGCGCAAGTCGCCCGCAAATCGCCTGAAAATCTGCTCCTAGCCGCGTTTCATTAGAAATGGGCCGGAGCTGTCCAGCGCATTGCATTCAATGGAGACGGCAATAGAGCCCGCTCCACTTAAAGCAATGCGCTGCGGGCGAGCCCGGGATGAATTGTCGGGAAGGGCTTAAATATATAAGCCCTTCCCTGCAATGCATCCTAAAATGTGTAAAAATAAAAAATATATATATACTTACCTGCTCCCGGCAGCCGGAGTTCCGCGCGGCCGTCCTGCTGTGGGTGTGAAGGGGGTGTGAGTCAGACCTGCCCCTGATTGGCTCAGCGCTGAGAGGCAGCAGTCACTCACCTATTCATGAATTCATGAATGGGTGTGTGAGTGAAACCTGCCTCTGATTGGTCAGGGCTGTGACCAATCAGAGGCAGATCATTCAGCAGGCGGGGATTTTAAAGCCCCGCCGGCTGATAGTGCTGAGAAGGAGTTCAGGAGAACTGACAGCGGCCGCGGCTGGACTCCGGCTGCAGCGGAAAGGTGAGTATACAATTTTTTTTTATTTTAACACATTTTAGGATGAATTGCAGGGAAGGACTTATATATTTAAGCCCTTCCCGACAATTAACCCCGCGCACGCCGGCAGCCCATTGCTTCCAATGGAGCGGCTGTATTGCCGGCTCCATTGAATTCAATGGGCAAACATCGTTCTTCTCTGTCACAGCTGTTACAGCTGTGGCAGAGAAGAATGATTTGTCCTTAGAGATGAGCAAACGTACTCGGATAAGCACTACTCGTCCGAGTAATGTGCTTTATCCGAGTACCTCCCCGCGCGTCCTGAAAGATTCGGGACGCAGTGCGGAGCGGGGAGCTGCAGGGGAGAGCGGGGAGGAACGGAGGGGAGATCTTTCTCTCCTTCTCTCCCGCCCGCTCTGCCCCGCTCCCCGCTGCGACTCACCTGTCAGCAGCGGAGCGCCCCGAATCTTTCAGGACGATCGGCGAGATACTCGGATAAAGCACATTACTCGGACGAGTAGTGCTTATCCGAGTACGTTCGCTCATCTCTATTTGTCTTCTATATGTTCTCAATGGGGTCGGTGCTGCTGCCGCCGGCCCCATTGAGCGCATATAGAGAAGAGAACAGGAATCGCAGATCGCAGATAGGTGCGATCTGCGATTTTTTTGTTCTATAATTTATCGGACGAGCGCATAAAAAGCGCTCATGTGTCCGATACCATTGCAAAGCAATGGTTTTATAAAATCGCCGGACGCATGCGCATGCGCAAATCGCGGCTAAAAACGCCCGTCTGACTAAGGCCTAAAGGTGAAAACTCTAACTGTTCAGGTATAAATGATATTGACAAATCTTTTTACCACGCAAGAACATATGATGGTGGTGGGGTACCTGTGTACGTGGTTAATATGCTGTATATACGTAAAAGGGTGTGGTGGGAGGGACCTGTCCTACTGCAGAGCTTCTCAAATGAAGTCTTCCCTCTTGAGAATCTTAGGGCAGGAGGCAAGGAATGGAGAAAATGTTTGATTTGTAGGATTTGCCATTGAGTTAGTGTTTTAGGTTCTGTGATATTTTCCAGCCTCTCTATAGGTAGCCACTGTCACTCTGATGGGAAGTGGAATGTTCTGAACCTACCACTGCGGAGCCATAGGTGAAGTGTACCCCCTTCAAGGTTAGGTGGGAAAGCTGGGTTTTCCAAAATGGGAAAAAGGGGTGAGGGGATGGGCAAAATGTCAGGTTTGGGGAAAACGTGGGAAAGGACCCTGAGAGTGGGATCTACCGTATTGTGGGGTGATTACTGGCCTCTGGATGTAAGTCAACCTGTACCCAGAGTAGAGTAGAGTAGAATAGACAGGGGTATGGAGGAAAATGCCTGTTCCAATAAGATCCATTGCTTATAGTCAATGTGCCTATTCCAGTCAACTATGTGCAGTAGATGAGAGGCTTGGTGATAGGTCGTCAAATCTGGTAGGCCAAGGCTGCCCATCTCCTTAGGCCTCAACAGGGTACTCTGGGCTATGTGGGTGGGCTTGCCCACCCATTTAAACTTTATGAGCAGGGAAGATAAGTATCTGAAGAAAATATAAGAGATATGAATGGGTAAGGCTTGGAGAATATACAATATTCTGGGAAGGACATTCATCTTTAATATTGAACATCTGCTAAACCAGAAAAAAAGACCCATAGTCCAGGAAGCTAGGTACTTTTTAATGTTATTTATAAGGCTT
The DNA here is from genome assembly GCF_035609145.1 of Eleutherodactylus coqui. Lineage (NCBI taxonomy): Eukaryota > Metazoa > Chordata > Amphibia > Anura > Eleutherodactylidae > Eleutherodactylus > Eleutherodactylus coqui. The sequence goes on from NC_089839.1 coordinate 81,257,048, forward strand.
GGTATTTGGCTGCGTATAGGTCAGAGGTATCCGCCATTAGGTGGATCCCCAAATATTTAATGTTATCTGTGGCCCATTGAAAGGAGGAGGAATCTTTTAGTTCAGTGGCCAGGGAGTGAGATAGAGATACATTGAGTACTGTAGATTTTTGCACATTTTGAAATTCGATAACGTGGAATAGAGACGGAGTTGGTTTAGAAGGTTAGGGAGAGAGATCTTAGGAGATGAGAGAAAGAATAGCAGATCATCTGCATATATGAACACCTTGTACATGGAGCCCCCCATCTGTAGTGTTGGAATGGATATGGCCGAGGAAAGGCTCCAGGCACAAGAAAAAAAGAAGGGGGGAAAGAGGGCATCCCTGTCGTGTGCTATTGGAGATAGTAAAGGGGGTGGAAAACTTACCATTAGGTTTAACCGAGTCCGAGGGGGATGAGTATAAGCTGGAGATCCAGTTCACCATGTTATGGCCAAGTCCCATGTGGTAGAGACTTTCTTGCAGGAAGACCCAATCAATACTATCAAATGCTTTGTCAGCGTCCATAGAGAGAAGGCATATAGAAAGGGATGTTTTTTTCGCCTGATGGATGAGATTAATGGCCTTGATAGTGTTGTCGTGTGCCTACCGCAGTGGTAAAAAACCCACCTATTCCTCGTGTATAACGTAGCGGAGGAGGGGTGATAGGCTATTGGCAATCATTTTTGAGAAGAGTTTTAGATCTGCGTTTAGTAGGTATATAGTATGATAACTCTGACACAGGAAAGGATCCTTCCCCTCTTTCAGGATTAGTGTAATAAATGCTTTCAGGGTATCTCTTGGTGGGCTGGTACCAGATGTAAGGGAGCTAATGGCCCAGAGGAAATGAAGGGACAGGGTATCAGAAAAAGGCTTGTAGTATGAGAGAGGGAATCCATCTGGGCTGGGGACTTTTCTTGTGCGGGATTCTTTTAGTGTGGAAGTGAGTTCCTCTTGTGAACTGGGAGATTCTAGTGATTGCATTGCTTCTTGTGAAAGATAGGGAAAGCCTGAGTTATGGAGATATGATTGTATTAGTGAACCGTGTGCAGAGCAATCCTGCGCCGAAAGCGTGGAGAAATGTTATATAAAGATTGATAATAATTGCAAAATGTCTCGGCGATCTGTTGTGGTAAATGCATGCTGCATCCAGAAGGGGAAGAAATGTGTGGGATGTAGAAGCGGGTCCTTTCCTTTCTTAATGCGTGGGCCAGGGTTTATTGCAATACTCATAAAAGTGCCTACACATTTTGCTAGGAAGGCTTTGGCACACGACCTGTATAGTGAGCGTACCTCTTCCCTCAACTATACTAGCTCAGAACCCACCCCCGCTTCTAGAATTTACTTATGCACCGATTCCAGGATCTAGATACGCCCTAAAAGGTTCTTGAATTGAGCACTATGTTCTTTCTTAATTCTGGAGCCAATACTGATGAGGAAACCACGGATAATGCACTTATGTGCTCCCAAACTGAAAGTGTCAGGGAAATTCCAAGTACAACACCAATCAGGCCCACCCCAAATGTCCCGCTGTCGACGATAAGGAAGAAACACCACACACAGGAGTCTGGTCTAGCTCCTCACACGGGAGAAAAAAACTGCGCGTTTTATTACAGATTACATGAGATCTTATACCCTCTGCCCCCTCACCACCAAGGGGTGATGGGCTTATAACCATATATGGGCAGTCCGGTTTTCTGGCCTGAGACAGTGAGGCGCCTCTGGCTTATGTACAGAAAATCACGTATTTAATTAACTCCAATGCAAAGAATCACCCACTCAATTCTAAGAAAGCGGCTTTAAGCATGCATTCTTCGTATCTCTTTCTCCCCTCCTCCACTTCGTCCTTCGTCTGGTTCCTTTGGACATTCTTTCTCTGTTTTGCCTTGCAATGCATCTTGGCATATCTGATATAAGGCGAAGTATTAAAGTTTTTTTTTCATAGAGTTAGTACACATATGAGAATAAAAGTTAGTATACATATAAAAAGAAAGGCACATAACTATATCTATATGAATGTATATATTCCAGTGTTTTCTTTTAGACCTACAAGGATATATATGTATCCTTCTCAAAAGTGGGGCAGTTTCTGAAGATGAGTTATTGTTTTGTATCTCATTTTTAATCTTTGGGTTTTGTACAAGAGATTCATTAAAGCACCAATGCCAGGTCCTGTGGTGTGGTGAGGGGAAAGAGAGTGAGAGAGAGATGAGAGCATAGTCTGAGAAGAATATGTTGTCGATGTGTGCTGATCTGATGAGAGGGAGACTTGCATGTTGGACCAAGAAATAGTCTATCCTAGAATACAAGTTGTCTGGGCAGGAAAATAAGGTATAATCTTTAGTGGAGGGGTGAATGGTTCTCCAAACATCTACCAAGTGATGCTGATAAAATGTCTTGCAGAACATATGGTGTGTGGATGCAGGCCAACTACTGGCCTCCTAGAGGTATCTGAAGATGGGTTTAAAGGGATATTTAGGTCACCCCCGCAGTATCAGGATGCCCTCCTGGAACTCCTCTAGATTCTCCAAGGCCTCGTCAAGGAAGGAAATCTGGGTGGACTTGGGGAGATAAAGTGAAGCCAAGGTAACTGCAGTGTTTGCCAGCTTAACCTTGATGAAAAGGTATCTACCCACACCATCCTTCCACATGTCCACATGCTCCCAGCTGGTGGAGCCAGCAATGAGGATGGAGACTTCTTTGGTTTTGGAGACAGGGCAAGCGCTGTGGCAAACATCTGGAAAATGAGCATCCTTCAACTTGGGAATAGAATTCGCTCTGAAGTGGGTTTCTTGAACAAATGTGACATGGGCTCTTTTCTGCTGCAACAGGTGAAGAAGAGAGGAGCTTTTCTCCGGTATGTTCAGTCCCTGTGCATTGATGGAAACAATATTAAGGTAAGAGCTGTTAGAGGACATAATTTGGATGGAGGAAATATCTATATTTGGCCACGTAGCGGATCAGATGGAATGAGGGGAAAAGGAGCCCACTCCCAATATTATAAATAACGAAAGAAAAAAAGAGAAGAAAAAAAAGAGGAGGGGAGGGGAAGAAAATTAAATTTGTGAAGGGGAAGGATGGAGCACACAAGAGTACATAGGAAAGAGTTGAAGTGGTTAAGGGATAGGGGAGAAAATAGCAAAATCAGCAGTAAATGAGCACTATCTATTGGTCAACTTGGATCGCGGAAGATCCATCCTGGGCAATGGGTTCTGGTTAAGTTGTCTTTACTTTGAAACTTTTAAAACTGGGTACGCGACTCCGCCCAAGGTGGGGCGGGATCCTGAACCAAGTACCCTATGTAGGTAACGTAGAACAGCAATACGTTGCCTAAGCAAACAGTCCCAAAAGCCAAAAAAACCCTGCAATTTGTATAGCCAAACGATTACAAGAAAATGGGTAGCTCAGGAACCCACTAATGAAGGAATAGGAAGAGAAGGTAGAAATAGGCCAGAAGGAAGAAAGAAAGGGAAAAAAGGCCCATCCAGAGGTGAAGAGACAAGATGAAAATGTGAAAGAACATTTCAAGCTATTTTCCTTCCCCTTTTGCCTCAAGAAAGATGAATCACTCTTTGTAGGATGATGGGAAGCACAATCGGCATCCTGACTCTGGGGGCAGAATCTTTCTCCATTGACTGGCTGAAAGCTGGGGGAAGAGTCCAGTGCAGTACAGAGACAACTGGAACCTCCTGGAATAGGAACGTACCTTCTAGATCATCTGGTGACCTAAATGTAAAGGTGCAGCCGTGTCTCCTAACAATGATATGGAATTGGTGGCCCCATCTATACCTGGCATCTGTCGCTCCAATGGCCTCCAACAAGGGTCTGACGACCCTCCACATGTGTAAGGTCAGTCTAGAAACATCCAGTAGAATGGAGATCTCTGAACCCTTGAAATGAATTGGACATCAATTATTCTTAGCTCGTGACATAAATAGTTATCCTTTTTTCATGTGATATATGTACATGGTAACTGTGCACTTAATATTAGATTACTTTTTTCATTCATACTGTTTCTATGATGCTTGACTCTGTAATCTGTGCAATCAACACAATAGTGAGATACAAAGGAAAGCATAAAAACCACATTTTTCCATTATTGTGTAGACCCCTACATTTTATCCTTTCTATGGCTTATTTATGAAACTAATACATTTTTATGGTAATATTTTGTCAGCAACACCGAATAATGTAAGCAAACAACAGATTGCTACCGCTATTATGCATGGCAAGTAAATCATAAAAATTAGCTATTGTACTGAATTCCAAAATACAGCATATAGTGTACTTTCATAGCAAAAAAATCCTATGAGAGGAATTATTTAAACAACAGTGTAAAATCAGATGCCATGAAATAATAGGAGCATCTACTGGATATTACAAATGGTAACACATAACGCTTCAATGCCAACACAAGAACATGACAAAAGTGCTGGGTGATAGGAAGTAACTGCACATCTGCACTTTTCTTCTGATTTATACTCAAATAAACCAATGAAAAAAATTCCAAAGAGCAAATTGAAAACATTCTGCAGTCGGAGTGATTTCTCTAGCAGGCATAATTATTTCCTCTGCCCAATTACATCATTATATAGTTTATCATAGGCCCATTTCATTGCTCTATTAAAATGATGATACACTCATGAGTAACATTATGGCACTATAAAATTGCATAGTTGGGATATTAGGCAGATCTCACATGGGTGCATGTATAGGTTACTGCAATACCAGTTATCTTGTAGTAAAGAAGAATTCAATTTTGTGCTAGATGTTATGGAAGAATCTACAAAAGAAATTCCCATTGAGTTTATGTATCACTATTTTACTTTATGTCAAATTGTTCAAATCTTGTGCTAATGTAAAAAAGTTAGAACCCGGTAGGGTCTGATAAAAAAAAAACTGCATTGTGTTACATACTACATATTATCTATGTCCTTTTTCTGCTGTGTGAGATTATTTAACAGTGGTGAAGACCACTTCTTCCTACCCACTCACACTACTCTAGCCTGTGACGTCTCTCCAATCTCCTGGGCATACTAGCCATCAGTTTATGGACTAGGGTTGTTAAAGAGAACTTGTCAGCCCATTTATTCTTGCCTATCCAAAGGCAGTGACAAAACCTGCTGACTTCCGAGGTATATGAAGATGTATTACTACAACAATGCAACAATTAAACCATAAATTCTGAAAAATTGATATATCTTCATACCCAAGTGACCAACCACCGAAATCACCTTGACCGGGTGATTTAAGACTTACGACACACAGCCTTTCTGTTAACAATTTGCTAACACACTCCTTTGACCTATTCTTCCTAAAAATTACTTACAACCTCAATAATCGGTTGATAGGCTACAGCAGGGGCCATTTATTAAAACACATTTTCAAACATATCACAAAATACTTCAATAACACATTAGATAACATTTTACAGAACATGTTTACATTACATAACAATATTGCTCACTGTTCTGCTGCTGAACCATGCCACTACCCACTCCCCTAAATACCTTCCCCAATGCAAGCCCCCTACAGACATGACTCTTCACTAGCCCCATCCTCTTTTCTCAACCATTCCTTAGAGGGAACCTGTCACCTGCCTAAAGCGCCATAAATTGATGGTGCTTTTAGGCGAGGTGACAGGCAGCAGGTGCTGTATTTTATATACTCGCCCACTTCCTGGTTTTGGTCGTGCCTGTCGCTGAAGCTGTACGCCGATGAAAATACAGGTTGCATAGTTTTTAAAAATGTTTTAAGTGTTAGACATTCCCAGTTGGTTCATGCAGCTCACTAGATTTTCTATTAATACGAAGTTATAGATATAATAAACTATAGAGACATCTTCAGGAAATATTTTATTAGGAAAAGCTTAGTTCATCAGCCAAATGTCTTTATTAGGCAATGTCATTGATTGTATTGCAGTAATGAATAACTGTAAAACTGATATTTTTTTTTCTTTATATTGTCTGTATCACACAGTCTCTAAAAAAATTACGTTTTGACTAAAAAATCTACAAGTCCATGGGAAAGTGAATATATTAGTCTCTGAAAAGAGTTAGATTCTCATCCGATGCACACGCTTCAACGGTGGGCATGGTGGGAACCAGAAAGCGAGTGAAAATAAAAAAATATAGCACCTGGCTTCCTGTCACCTCACCTAACAGCCCCATACGTTAGTTTATGGGTCTTTAGGAAGGTGACAGGTTCCCTTTAAAGCTGTACCCTCTTCCTGTTACCAACTACTGTATACCCTAAACTACTTAAATTACTAAACTTCTAATCCACCTTCTCCTCTTTTTCTTGCAGACGTGTGGTGGAAGCCCAGTATATATCTATATGGATCGGTGGGCCTTGGCAGTAGACAGTTGTCAATTTAACATTCTGTATACATATTTGCTTTCTGTCTTGCTACAAATATAACGTTCTTACAGTTATGCAGTAGGTACTTCCGCTTATATGAAATATCTGTTTTATAAACTCTGCTGGATGGAATTTAGCACGCAACCAAGATATATATATATCTGTTTGTCCGGTTGCATGGGTGATTAAAGGAACTAGGAAGTAGACAATGAACCGAATCTGAGACAAGCTTCCGCTTTCAAGTTACCGCGAAAATTTCCCCAGCGACTTTACTGGAAACGTATGCAAATAACATGGGAGGTTTGTGCAATTTATAGTTCATGATGTAACATCCAATCATATCGAAGGAACCACACGTGGGTCCAAGACAACCCACTCATTTCATCCACCACCTGATGGCCAATCACAGATGACCGGAGGATGGAAGAATTGCAAGATGCTTATCCAATAATTAAACAATACGTTGTATCTATGTAATCTTTGACCTGCCCAGATGGGCGGAAATGTTAAACTCTTAAAATAGGCTACACGCCGATCATTAAAGTTAGAATTGAGGAAGCTATGCATGCTGAACCTCGTGTCAGTGTGGAAACTTCTTATGCGCATTATCAATTCAGAATTAATATGGAAGGGTGTAAACATTCCAAATTGAGTAAGCCGTGGTTCCACAAAGGAAGGTTCCACGACAGCTGGTGGCCCGTACGGGGAGTGATCGATGGGTTCCATAGAGCTTGAACAGGAGACACGGACATATGCGACCTTGGACTTGGTGGGCCCAATAAAAAATCTTCAGAACACGGTAAGATAAATTAATTCTCTATACCTGTGTGGCTCGCCTATGTGCCGTGCCAAGGCCAAGTGATTTGGAACCAAACGACAGGTATTTATAAGTCTCGATCACTCATAAGAACCTGTCATAAGATATAAAGGAATGTTTACATGCCTGTCGTTTTGAGAGTACTGGTCGGTTGGCAAGGTCAGTGAATTGCTTTAAGGGAGAGGAAGTCCCCGTAGGGCCCCCTGCTCGGGTCAGGTTTGGAGTCTAAAGCCTTAGAGTCAAGGGGACCTCTCGGGGTAGTTTGACTAGGAGGTCCTGCTCGGGTCAGGTTTGGTGTCTAAAACCTTAGAGTCAGGAAACGGTCAAACGTCTGGACAGGCACCGCTGCTCCGGTAAAGTCTGGTAAAAGATCTAGGACAGAGGGGCTGCCAGACAGTATCCCGAGGGGCAGTTTAGACCAAACCAGCCGTACTGGTGCTCCGTCTAATTGTCTGTCTAATTGTATGAGAATACCACCCATGTCTTTCCCAAATTGCCAAAAAGGATTGTTATTGACGAAAAGTACCCTCAGATGGGAGATCTGTAGTCAGAATAATTCCTACCCCGCCCACCGCTGTGGTTACGGTCCACTGTTTGAGGATGGTGGTCCACAAATATTTGTTTATTGTTTAAATGTCCACGAATAGATCCCTCCGTCTGAGGGTAGATTGATAAACTGTATAGCGACAGAAATGCTAGAGACTCTAGGGCGGGGCATATTGTGTCTGGCGTCTGAGGAGACTTCTATAATCATAAATCTGGCAGCCATGATTGAAATTGAAAGGCACCGAGGTTAATTCTTACACCCTCCAGAAAAGTGTGGAAGGGGTGGAGAGTCAAGTTATCATTGATTAATCAAGCAATCTTTCTGTGTGTTTAAAACGTCCTACCTGTCCTTTATATAAAGTTAGTGTGCTTGTTTGTTGTGTAGAGCTAATCCTGCTGAGTTGTTATATAGAATTAGTATCAGTCCTGCTCAACTGTAAGAAGGGATTGTTCATTGGCTGGGTTATAGCCAAGATAATGCACCGTACACAGCGGCGCGCTGTGGGTTTGGACTTTATAGGTTAGGTTGCATTATTGGATCCCTTCTAGTAAAAGACAGACTACTAAACTGTGTTGCCTTTGAATTGTTAAACGTTAAATAATAGCATAGAAGTATAGGCTTGTGCCCGTAAGTTCATTTAAAAAGAGGAAGTGGAACTCCTAATAGAAGCAAAGCGATTCTTGTGCTCCAACATTTGTTAGTTATTTAACTAATGTTGGATGTTAAAACTACTCGTATGTTTTGTTATGTAATCTAATCTTTGTCATACGCCCGTCATAAATGTAAAAAGTTATATGCCACTCACATCCTGAGGGGGCTCTTAAGAATACAGACTGCGTAGCCCACCATGCCCACATGTTTGCCAAGTCCCCAACAGCGTACATGTTAGCAGTCCCCAATTCAATTGTAACCACATACAATGTTAGGTGGTCACCGCTGTGACAGTAGAGTTACAACATAATATATGTGATTTATGCATTAGACGTTAGAATTTCCCTAAGTGTCAGAAAAGAGGAAGTGAAGGTGGGCTGCAATGGCGTCTGTATTAATACACGCCAAAGACACCAGTTTAGTGAATAGAGAGAATTGCAGTACATTACCAATCAGATGGAGATGCCCGGCATCTAAGACTGCATCTGCCCAGTCGCCGGAAGTCTGGGACAAAAACTGTTGTAAAAGTAAGAATTAGCCGTTCTCCCTAATAATCCTGTCGCTGGGTTGTCACATGAGCGAGAGACCTAAAAAGAGGAAGTTACTTGCCCTGTAGTCCCAGCACAAGTAACGTATATTCACAGACAATATAAAATAAATAAATAAACTACAGTAGAGAAGCCAAGGAATAGGAAACAAGCAGGTAACGATAAGGCCAGGTATCCACAGGAGGAACGGGGCAGATTGACCCGTAATTTGTAAAATGTGAATTGTGTGGTGCATAAGACTTTATCTTTATTGAGTTGTGATGTGTACCCAAGAGAGAGAATAAGGAAGTAAGTGATTAGCCACACTCAGAGGGGTGGAGCTAGATGATGCAAGAACACGTCTCTTATCCAAGGAGGGGGTAAGAATCATAGATAGCCAGAAGGAAAAGTTTTTTGTTTTTTTTGTTTTTTTTTCCTCCTGTCTCAAACTCAGCTTTCCACGGTTCCTGACAAATTATGGGACAACTACATGTCAGACATAGGAAAATTGAATATACCCACCATGATAATATATACGAGACCCAGATACACACCCCTGGGTCAAACAGTATCCCCCTAGTTTAAAAAAAAAAAAAAAAAGGGGGGGGGTGAAGGGTCAGCCACGCAGATCAGCTGTGTGCTGATGCTTTGGAAAAACTGCCAACCGGCCACAATTTCACTGTTAATTTCTCTTGCAGAAGGCTGTAAGGCCTGGAGGCCTCCAAAGACTAACCAAGTTCTGCAGGCCATACCCGTACTTACACCCGTTGCCAAATTCCGCACAAGCCCACAGCAGATGAGGTTAGATCCAGTGACTTGAGGAGCTCCCTCATCTGCTTGTGCGGTGGCAGCAGTACAGGCAATGGCTGACAAATCTTCTAAGTTGGTATTGGACTATCCCCTAGTGGTCCACACCCCAAATGACACCCAGAACATACTCATGCAAGTGCAACCCAAGCACTTATCTCTGGCCTATTAGATCCGGCTACAATGTGCCCTTTCCATGCCTCCCCCAATATTTCTTCCCAATGTTGTAATACCTTGAATCCGGCTACTCTTCTTTTAATCAGGTATTCCTGGGGGGAGGGGAGGCATAGGTGATTTGAGTATGGCAGATCAGCTATTTTTTTTAAAAAATTGTTTAAAATTCTGTGCATTATTGTAGTGATGTACACACTGTTAATGATGCATATTTTGAGCTTTCTTTTGTAGATGGTATCAGGGTGAGGATTGATGATTCCGAACCAGATATGCAGAGGTCACACAACAAGATGTCCTAAACGCAGAAGCTCTGCCTCCGCATGTCTCAGGGCAAGAAGCGGAACCGGAGGCCCTCACTGAGGCGGGTGGAGTGGTAGAAGGTAAGTCGGCAACTTTTTACACTGACTCCTGGAATGCATTTGGCATAGCTCATGATTATGGCCCAACATGGAAGGCCAGACAGCTTGTTATCTCAGTAGGACAGCCAATTAAGAATGGTGCAGCGGTGCAGAGTCTCATGGAAACCCTACTACTACTACCTGGCAATGGAGAATCCACACCGATTTCTACAACGGAGAAGCGAGAGATGACACCCTCGCCTACAACACAGCAAAGGCAGCGGCCCTCAAGCCGTGGAAGAAAGAAGAATAGATACTGACAGCATGAGTCAGTGATAAAAACTTTGGACTTTGATAAAAACTTTGGATTTTAATAAAAACTTTGGACTTTGATAAAAACTTTGGACTTTGATAAAAACTTTGGACTTTAATAAAAACTTTGGGCTTTGATAAAAACTTTGGACTTTGATATGTCAAGGACTTTACAGTTACAAGTCAACGAGGAAAGAAAGCAGATGGGCTAAAAGACGGGAGCGACAGAACAGGACGGCGTATGGCGAACAATCAACAGAACTTGCCTACAGAGGTCCCTGTTCCCCATGATGGCCCAGCTGGTACACAGAATTAAAAGCAGCGATGACGGCGACACTGAACAAGAATGGGTGACACCTGGGTTCTCTGTAGCTGCTGCATCATTTGTCCAGTTAGCATGATCTTTGCCATATGCGAGTCCGGACAGAAGTAAGGTGGCCATATAACACTTGCCTTGACCACTCTACCCATTTCAGAGATTGCCAATTTGACCACATTCAGCTCACACCTGTTGGGGAGTATGAATATGTGCTTGTTGTTGCTCGAGTCTTTTTCAGGTTGGAGGCCCACCCGGATACTAAGGTAAATGAGCAGATAACCACACAGAAATACATGAATGAGGTAATCTGCAGATATGGGGTACCAGAAGTGATTGAGTCGAACAAAGGTACACACTTCACAGGTGAAATAATGCAACACATCATGTCTGTTTTGGGTATATTTCAGGCTTTTCACACACCCTACCATCCACGGAGTAGTGGGAAAGTAGATACAAAAGGCAATAGAGAAAATGGGTAAATTTTGAATTGAGTGTCTTTCATTAGTTTTTCTTTTTCCCAGGAGGGTACATGCCACAGAAGCTGAATTTGGGGAATGATTTTCTTGTTAATTTTGTCATAGGCCTCTCCAAGGAATTGTTAGTAATGCATTCTGCAGTCTCTGCTTTTCCCCAGGTCCTACAGATGAGTGTCACAATCTAAAACCAGGTGACAGGGTCTATGTGGAAAAGTTTAAGAGAGAAACCCTGTTTGAATGTCCCTACCAGATGTTGTTCACCACCCCAACTGCAGTCAAGCTCAAAGGAAAGCCCACTTGGATCCACACTTCGCACTGAAAAAACTAATGATCCTGCATATCCTTTACATGCTATAATGTGGTACAATTCCTCTAACACACAGCTTTGACTACTGTACACTAGCCCCCTGTTTGAGAACAAATTAATACAATCAAATGGCAATATGAAGCCTACACTGAGGGTGAGAATCTAACACTGCATCGTGCTAAGAGAGAAGTTGACGCTCCAGGTGGTAACTTTGATCCACATGTACACATAGATGTAATAGGAGTGCCAAGGGGGGAGCGAGATTAATTTAATTCTAGAGATCAGGTTAAAGCAGGTTTTGATTCCTCATTTGCTTTTGTCACTGTTAATAATAATGTAGATTGGATGAATTATTTCTCTTACAACCAGCAGAGGTTTGTAAACTACACCAGAGATGCTTTGCAAGGGTTAGCTAACCAGTTAGGGCCCACTGCATCCATGGCGTTCCAAAATAGAGTGGCCGTGGATATGATTTTCGCAGAAAGAGGTGGGGTATGTAATTTCCTGTACGTGTATTCTCCCTTTAATGTGACCAATGTTTCCCTTGTTTGAAAAAGATGAAGAGCCAGTTCCGATAATGCCAACCAGGTACGTTACCAGAAGAATGGAGAAATGTACCAGTACTGCGCCTGCCTCAGTCTCATAAGATGGACTGTCAGTGGACTTCCCATTTGCCTAGGGAAAGTGCAGAAGACCTTAGGTTCCGGCGAGGGCACACCCTGTGGGGTGTTAACTCGTACAGATAGAGGGTATGGATGCCCGGAAATAAGCCCAGGGAATCCATGGCCTCCTTCTGAGGTGAGGTAGGGATCCCTCCCCTTTTAGGAGTAGGGACTTACGGGCAGTGGGAAAACCCTGACGCAAGGGTGAGGCGACCTGGACGTGTTCACCATTAGGACTATCTCCAGGAGGGACAATGGTGTGGGTGAAGATTAGGGAGTCCCACGCCGTGCGTACCTTCTAGTGCAGCACATTAGAGTGAGAAGAGAGGCTCCTGGTGATAGTTTTGATCTACACGTATACATTGACATCATAGGATAGCCAAGGGGGGTACCTGACAAGTTTTAAAAATTAGAGACCAAGTTAAAACTAGATTCGAGTCCATTTTCCCGATCATTAGGGTAAACAAATGTTGACTGGATTAATTATGTTTATTATAATTAACAGCGGTTTATAAATTATACTAGAGACGCCTTATAGGGACTAGTCGACCAATAGAACCTACCTCGACTACGACTTTTCAAAATAGAATGGCACTAGGTACGATTTTAGCCAAAAAAGGGAGTGTCTGTAAGATGATAGGGGAGACTTGTACCTACATTCCAGACAAAATGTGACCCACAGGTAAAAACGCAGTTGCCATTAAGAAGCTGACTGCACTAACTAAAAAGAGCTAACCTTAGTCTGTTTTCCTCAGTTAGGTACCTAACAGGAGAAGGGAAAAATATAGAAAAATAAGTTTTGAAACATTGTGTATTTAGAACACTGTGATAGGTATTCGCTAAGATTTTGCTTTATTTTATCTGCAGTGCACTCTGCTTATGTCCACGCAACATGCCGGTGTTACAACACCCCTGGTCCTGTTACCTTGCCGCCTCTGGAAAAGGGAAGTGGGAATAATTAGCTTGTAGCTCTTTCCTTCCAGACTAATATATATGATCATGCACTTACTAATGAGACAGGGGTTTAGTCATATTGATCAGTAATTAGATAGTCCTGACTTTGCACTCTTGTTGATGAATCAAGGTAACGTCAAGAAGGCGGGGTTCTATACAAGTTATGCAGTGTTTACCTGAAATAGTGAAAGTCGCACCTCTCCTAACCTGATTATATTTGTCACCTTTATAGTCATCCTAATTTCTGTTTGTCGTTGCATACAGTGTATTCCGACCCTGATGACTACCTGGTCCACCTGTCTCACTACGATGTCCAACAAAAAGCCCACTGTCAGCGCAAACGTCGTCATCATGGATCCAGAATACGATGATGTCGAACCATCCTATACCCCCATGACAGCAATAGCTCCAGTGTACAACACAATGCGAGTCTAGGGTCAGCGGTGGGGGTGGGACGGAGCAGGGCGAGTTTAGTGAAACAGATAGTTTCAAGGGGGGTCTGTGGTGGAAGCCCAGTATATATCTATATGGATCGGTGGGCCTTGGCAGTAGACAGTTGTCAATTTAACATTCTGTATACATATTTGCTTTCTGTCTTGCTACAAATATAACGTTCTTACAGTTATGCAGTAGGTACTTCCGCTTATATGAAATATCTGTTTTATAAACTCTGCTGGATAGAATTTAGCACGCAACCAAGATATAAATATATCTGTTTGTCCGGTTGCATGGGTGATTAAAGGAACTAGGAAGTAGACAATGAACCGAATCTGAGACAAGCTTCCGCTTTCAAGTTACCGCGAAAATTTCCCCAGCGACTTTACTGGAAACATATGCAAATAACATGGGAGGTTTGTGCAATTTATAGTTCATGATGTAACATCCAATCATATCGAAGGAACCACACGTGGGTCCAAGACAACCCACTCATTTCATCCACCACCTGATGGCCAATCACAGATGACCGGAGGATGGAAGAATTGCAAGATGCTTATCCAATAATTAAACAATACGTTGTATCTATGTAATCTTTGACCTGCCAGATGGGCGGAAATGTTAAACTCTTAAAATAGGCTACACGCCGATCATTAAAGTTAGAATTGAGGAAGCTATGCATGCTGAACCTCGTGTCAGTGTGGAAACTTCTTATGCGCATTATCAATTCAGAATTAATATGGAAGGGTGTAAACATTCCAAATTGAGTAAGCCGTGGTTCCACAAAGGAAGGTTCCACGACAGATGGTATTCTTGATGAGATTTGAACCTAGGACCCCAACACTACAATGCATTAAATTATCTAGTTGGGAACTCCCAATAATCACTCAACATTACTCAGAATTACGGAATCACTGTATTATTTGATTGCTCCCATTAGCCTAACAGGAAAGCACTTTTGGAGCCGTTTTGGCTAATAGGGGAACAGACCTTCCATACAGCAGAATATTTCAGTGAAAAACCACCTTTAAGCCCTTAACAACGCATGAAGTATATTTACATCATGGAGGGGCAGGGTTTGTATCAGGATCAGGAGCTAATCCAGTACCATACATGGTGGGTTGCAGCTGCCTCTGAGGAAAACGGTTCAGTGGGAGTGGCTGGATCCCAGGGGACTCAAGAGAGGTGAGTATACTGTGTTTTAATATTCTCTGCTGCCCAGCCTTAAAAACGTTTTGTACAAAACCACACAACCCCTTTAAAATATTATGGCGCTAGCTAGGGCTAACTAGAACTCTAAGACAACAGTACTTTGTAACCAATATGCGTTAGCAGTACTACTTTGTGGACAATATCAGTAACAATAATTTAAAAAATCGTTCCACCACTTAAATTTTTTTATTGAATGACAGCGGAGAGCTGCCTCTGATTGTTCACAGTGCTCAGCCAATCAGAGGCAGCACTCACTCACCCATTCATGAATGGGTGAGTGAGAGCTGCCTCTGATTGGATGAGGGCTGTGACCAATCAGAGGCAGCCCATTCAGCAGGCGGGGATTTTAAATCCCCGCCTGCTGAATACTACAGAAAGCAGTTCAGGAGAACTGCCGGCTGGACGCGGCTGAACTCCGGCAGCTGCAAAAAGGTGAGTATATGTTTTTTGGGGGTTTTTTTCCACTTTTTTGCATGGTTTTCAGGGAAGGGCTTATATTTTAAGCCCTTCCCCGAAAATTATTACAGCGCTTGCCGGCAGCCCAATGCTTTCAATGGAGCCGGCTGTATTGCCGGCTCCATTGACTTCAATGGGAGAACATTGTTCTTCTCTGCCATAGCTGTTACAGCTGTGGCAGAGGAGAACAATCTTTAGTATATGTTCTCAATGGGGTCGGCGCTGCTGCCGCCGGCCCCATTGAGGGCATATGCAAAAAGACTGATTTGCACAGAACGCAGTTACATGCGTTCTGCGAATCTTTGTGTCATATAATCATCGGCACATCCGCATAAAAAAAAAGGCCATGTGACCGATCCCATTGCTAAGCATAGGGTCTATATATCTGCAGATCGCAAGCGCATCAGCAAATCGGACCAAAAAACGCCCGTGTGACTGAGGCCTTACATACTATATTACTGCACTAGCATAGTTTCACAGATCATAGGCACATTGAATGCTCCATGGCTACTGAATGCATGAAAAATACCCAGGAAAAATGTACTTTTAACATGTTCACACAAAAATCAATAGTATAGCTGTATATGTAACAATACTGTATTTCTACTATTCTATCAAAAATGAGTTAAAGGGGTTGTCCCGCGAAAGCAAGTGGGGGTAAGCACTTCTGTATGGCCATATTAATGCACTTTGTAATATACATTGTGCATTAATTATGAGCCATACAGAAGTTATTCACTTACCTGTTCCGTTGCTAGCGTCCCCGTCTCCATGGTGCCGTCTAATCTTCAGCGTCTAATCGCCCGATTAGACGCGCTTGCGCAGTCCGGTCTTCTCCTTTGCTGAATGGGGCCGCTCGTGCCGGAGAGCGGCTCCTCGTAGCTCCGCCCCGTCACGTGTGCCGATTCCAGCCAATCAGGAGGCTGGAATTGGCAATGGACCGCACAGAAGCCCTGCGGTCCACCGAGTGGCCATCTTCACAAGGTAAGTATGAAGACGCCGGACCGCGGGGATTCGGGTAAGTACTATCTGTTTGTTTTTTTTAATCCCTGCATCGGGTTTGTCTCGCGCCGAACGGGGGGCTATTGAAAAAAAAAAAAAAAACGTTTTGGCGCGGGACAACCCCTTTAAGTGCAAAATATAAAGATTAAAAAGACTTACAGCAGTAAATTGAATTTGTCATGGTAACATATTAGTTAATATTCTACGGACTGAACCATATGTCAACTGCTTTACACATGACAATATCACGTCAGTAATTATTTTATTTCTGAGTTATATTTATTACATTACAGATATTCTAAATAGACCTGACATGATGTATTCGGTGCGTAAAAGATTAGTGCAAACTGAATAGATTTCCCGAGTGTGTACTGAAAAGTAGTTCAGGCATTTTATTTTCTGGTGTAGTGCTGTTTAGAAAAGATATTACTGAGATTTATCAGAGAAATCTGCAGTTCTATTTGCTGTAGCGACTAATTCTGAACTTTTTGTTTTTATGTGTGCAGCCTATAATGCGGTTCAGAACAGTTTCTAGATGTAGTTTAGGGAAATATCTTCTCATTTGTATCCAGTCTAGTGACAAAAGATTAAATGTAATTCGTCGCCTTGATTTTCTAGTTTATTGGACTGATGTTTAAACAGCCCAATAAGAAACATAAAACTATGTGGCATTTGTAGTGGGAAAACATTTCATTTTGTGGGAAGAGATTATTTCAATAAGTTAGGAGGGTGGTGAGAACATATTTTACAGCACTCAGCAAAGGCGTAAATATTGTTGCTATTGTTGTAACAAGTCCTAAGATGGGCTACAAAAACGGTAGAAGATCTCAAGGACAAAACTGTATCTTAATGGAAATGTATCATGAGAAAATTACCTGTTATACAAATCACATATTTTTTAAGAACTTTTGATGATGATGAGAAAACAAGGGGTGTAATCTAATGACTTCAAAAATAGATTCAAGCATATAATGTCAAACTTGTAGGAAATAAACAAAGAGAAGGAAGAAACAAAAGCGGGGGTGGACTAAAAAACAGAAGCAAATAATTCTGGGGAGGAAAGAAGGAGAAAATCACAAGATTATTGTAAAACGTGAGAGTAGGAGCCAAGGAAAGTAAGAATTCTAGCAAAGTTGCAAAGTTGAGCAGATTTTAGCAAACCTATCATTGTACCCATTGGACCAGCTAAGCAATTCCTCTAAATGTTGTATTTGGTTGATTTTACTCAATCAGAATAACTAGGTGGGATTAGTCTCAACCCATTTAGGGGGACCAATGGTTTAATGTCTCTTAGCTACTTTAACAGCACAATACAATCTACTTTGTAAATTCAGCTTTCGCAATGTAGCAGTCTTTAACCCCTTAACGACTGCCCCATTGGGAAACTACATCCTCAGCAAGTGGGCTTTAATCCTAGAGGAGTAGTTTTATGTATCCTCTTTGGATAAATGCCCACTTGCCTGAGGACGTGACAGCTCCATGCTGTCGGTGCCCACAGGTAGCCGACAGCATGGAGCTGTCATCCCAGGATGCGGGCAGTGTCGTCCCCCCCCCCCCCCCCCCCCCGGCATTGCGATCAGCACTATCCAATGGATAGCGCCGATCACAATAAAGTAAATAAAACTGGTTAAAAAGTCAGATATTCAGCTGACTTTTTAACCAGTTTTGGATCCATCAGGGCAGCTGAAAATACTCACCCGGCTTGTCCTAGGTGTCCCCCGGAGATCTGGTCCTCCCAGACCCGCCGCCGGCCTTCTGCGCATGCGTTCCAGACGATGACATCACGCGCATGCGCAGAAGCCCGGGAGCCCGGAGGTGTTACTGGGGAGGTGTTACCGGGGATGACAGTGATCATGTAAAGTTAAAAAAAAGTGTAAAAAGTTTAAAAAAAAAGGGGGGGGGAGTAAAAAAAAAAGTGTAAAAAGTAAAAAAAAAGTTTAAAAAAGCTTGCGTTTCATCTCCGCCCACGGATTTATCCGCGGACCTTACCCCAGTTTCTGCGCACGCGCCTGTTGCCAAAATGGCAGGCGTATGCTCAAAAGCTGTGGTAATTTAAAATCTCCCTGCTCCTGGCTACAAAACTTAGCTGAGAGCCTGGAGATGCGATCGGTGAGATGAGATGAAACCTTTTAACGGAGGCCTCCATATTTGCACACCGACGTGATCCTCTTCCGTGAACTTTCCCGGATTCTGCGCATGCGACCGCCGGCAAAACACCGGACACATGCGCAGAAGTCGGGGAGCCCAGGAAATTTAAAATCTCCTTACTCCCAGCGACCAATGGTCGCCGAGAGCCTGGAGCAGTGACGGGTGGCCTCGTTGAGCGGTTCCCGGTCACGTGATAAAAAGGTAGCGATCTACCTTTGGCCGGTCTCACACGGCCGGATAGGAATTACAGATTCTGCATGCGTCTGATCCGCGGTAATACGCAGATCAATCGCATTGGATTACACAATTCCGCTCACATTAGCGGATCGGAATTGCGTAATCCACTCGCAGAAAAGAAAACGCAGCATGTTCTATTTTACCGCGGATATCCGCAACATAGAGCCCATTGTGCTCCATGGTCGCGAATATACCTGCTGCCCATATGCAACTACCTTGTATACGGGCTGCGGGTACTTGCGTCATCGCTAAGCGACGGTGCGGGAAATACAAAAAACAACAAAAAATATACTGCGCATGACCGCCTGTGTGAGTAGGCAGTTATGCGCAGTACATTGCGCGGCCGTACGCAGGGTCACAGCAGGGCTCACAGCTGGGATCCGCTGTGGGCCTCCGCGAGCGGATTCCACCTACGGCTGCGTGAGCCCGGCATTATTCAGACCGCTACCTGTAATCCGTAATTTACAAGAAGCCCCAGGAACATTCGCCTGCATGCAGTTCCAGAAGCAGCTTGTTCAGCGCCTTCTGTGTGAGACTCACAGAGTGCCACTTTTTACACCCCATACCCGCTACTGAGATCACGAAATACCCCCAAAAAGCATGAGAGGAGGGGGGATACCGGTTTTATTGCCCCATGTACCCATCCCAACCAGCCTCCGTAATTACCCCTGTCTTCAGAAATACCACACAGTTCACATTATTACTTTTATCTAAGATTTGGGGAACGCCGAAAAGGGCGCGAGGGAGGGACAGGATTTTTTTAAGGTGTCAAAAAAAAACTGTTTTTAAATTGACAAAATTGCCAAAAAAATGAAATTTGTAATTTTTTCCTTCTGCTTTGCTTAGGTTTATTCAAATACTGGGGGGTCAAAATATGCAGTACACCCCTAGAATTCGTTAAGGGGTCTAGTTTTTAAAATGGGGTCATTTGTGGGGGTTCTTTATCGTTTTGGACGCTCAATGGCTCTATAAGTGGGCGATGGGGCCTGGAATTTATTCCGTTGTACCCTGAAACCCAACGGGTGCTCCTTCCATTTTAGGCCTAGCCATGTGTCCTTTAAGTAGATTAGGGCCACTAGGAGTATGGTTCTGAACACGGGACAAACAGGGGTATCCATTTTGGGGTGAAAGTCTTCATTCCTATGTGTGCTGTACAAAAAAACCAGTTTTTAAATTGATACAACTGCCAAAAAAATGAAAATTGTTATTTTTTTCCTACTGCTTTGCTTAGATTTATTCAAAAATTGTAGTGTAAAAATACACAGTACACCCCTAGATAAATTCGTTAGGGGGTCTAGTTTTCAAAATGGGGTCATTTGTCGGGGTTCTCTGTCGTTTTGGCCGCTCAAGGGCTCTACAAGTGGGCAATGGGGCCTAAATCACCTTCATGCTAAATTTCTGTTCTGAAAGCCACCGACTACTCCTTTCATTTTGGATCCCGTTGTGCATCCAGACATAAGATTAGGGCCACAATGGGTATGTCTCTGAACACGGGAGAAACAGGGGTATCCATTTTGGAGCGTAAATCCTCATTTTCATGGACACTATAGGAAAAAAAATATGTCTTTAAAATGACATATTTGCAAAAATATGAAATTTTATTTTTTTCTCCTCTAAATTGAATTCATTCCTGAAAAAAACTGGTGGGGTCAAAATACTCATGACACCCCTCAGTGAATACATTAAGGGGTGTAGTTTTTAAAATGGGGTCATTTGTGGGGGTATCTATTATTCTGACACTCATGAGCCTTTGCAAACTTGGCTTGGTGCAGGAAAACAAGGTGCTCCTCAAAATGCTGAAAAGTAATGTTAAATTTGTACGTCCTCTAAATGGTTAAAAAAAACACAAAAGTTTTTCAAGTGTGCATTCAGAATAAAGTAAACAGATGGAAATATATACCTTATCAAAAATTTGTACAGTATGTTTGAACATATTTGAGATATTACGGTTGAAAATGTGAAAAAATGACAATTTTTTCAAAATTTTTCCAATATTGGTACTTTTAATAAATATACACAAATTATATCGGTCTCTTTTTCCACCTAAATGAAGTACAACATGTGGCGAAAAAACAATGTCAGAATCACTTGGATGTGTAAAGCCTTTACGGAGTTATGCTACATTGAACAACGCATGTCAGATTTCCAAAATTTGGCTCCGTCACTAAGGCGCAAACAGGCTTCATCACTAAGGGGTTAAATCTCTAACAAATAATAAGCCTGTGGGTCTGTGGCACATCTTGACAGAGGGGTGAGGAATTACACTGTTGCCTTTAGAAATACAACTTCATTTTCTAAATTTAGGCTACAAACCTTTAAGTTATAGACCAAATTTGGTTATCAGAAAAAAATCCACTGGTTTTCCAGTTGCAGTCTCACTCCTATTAATGGATGCTGTCAGAAATTGCAAGTCACACCCATTTAATTCTCGACAACCTCGTTAATAAGCTATAAGCAGTAGAGGGATTTGGAGATGATGATGTAGCACAAAGAAATCAAGATATGAGAATGAGACAGAAGTGGGCCATGAAGTATGGTGGTTTCAGCAGCCAGAAGGTGAAGAATCATGTCACTATGTTTCTGGACAAGTTCTCAGATCTTATGAAAGACACATGTAAAAGAGAAGGCATTCTTTTATTTCCATGTTGATTACTTTATGTCACAGCTGTTCTGACACTTTAAGGCAATGCTATTCAGCAATATCTTGGTGATTTGATGTGAGCACTATTATTTATTTACACAGTATACGGCCAAATGTATGCAAACACCATAACATATATACTATGGAATAACTAAATACAAAACCAATATGGAGTTATACCATGCTAACCAATGCTGACCATTATACATGGTGAGGTTTGTGTGTGGCATTTACAGTATACTTAAAAACAGGTAATGTGTGGCTAATAATTTGAGAGCTGAACTATTGTTGCTAGAGATTTCCGAATCACAATAAGGTAAGGTGCCCGAGAACTCAAGTATTTGATCTAATAGGTAACGGCCAGTATCATTTACAGTTTCTTTGAGTTCAGAACAATGCTACAGATAGGGTAAAGAGGGGTGTCGTCTCTCTTAAGGAGAGCAGTCAAAAAGTGTATGGAAACACCTAGGGGGTGAGTGGGGCCAAGGATGGCATTGTCACAGGTCTCTCACCAGCCAAGTGAGAAACCTACTGCACACTGATAAGGGGCAACCCCCCCCCCCCCGAAACAGCTGTCTGTGTATGGTTTTCTCTCTTGGTTTCCTATTCCCAATCATTGTTTTACAGACTTGTTAAAAAGTCGTACATTGGTTTGAAAGAATGCTGCCATCCAATAGGTGGCATTGCAGAGGTATTGTTCCATCTTCCTTTTTTGCAGATGTGGTCGTGACACCAGCCAGGATCGGCACCCTGTTGCAGTGATCGATGCAGTGACACACACCATGTCCTATCCTAGGGCATCTGTAAGTGCTTAGAACTTGGAAGCGAAATACAGAAAATAAATGGAGGGGTCTGGTCTGTGGTCTAAATCACTTTTGGGATCTGCTCTGAGATCTGAATATTTCTTTGGGTCTGGGGTTTAAATTAATGGTCTGAAGTGGGAATCAATGTTGATGTCCAGATTAAAACAGTTGTGTCAAGTTATTTCCTATCTACAGGATAGGGGATAACTTTATGATTGGTGAGGGTATGACCGCTAGGACCCCCACCAATCCCAAGAACAGGATCCATGAATTCATGAATGGGTGTGACTGAGATCTGCCTCTGATTGGCTCAGCGCTGAGCCAATCAGGGGCAAGTCTGAGTCACACCTCCTTCACACCCACTGCAGGCTGGCCGCCGGGATCTCCAGCTGCCGGGAGCAGGTGAGTACATCCTTTTTTTAAATTTTTTCACATTTAAGGATGCATTGCAGGGAAGGGGTTATATATTTAACCCCTTCCCGACAATTCATCCCACACTCGCCCGCAGTGCTTGCATTCAATGGAGCCGCTGTATTGCCGTCTCCATTGAATGCAATGCGCTGGACAGCTCCGGCCCGTTTCTAATGAAACGCGGCTAGGATCAGATTTTCGGGCGATTTTTGGGCCGATTTTTCGGCGCCGGTCACGCGATTTGCGCATGCGCATCCGTCATGCGATGCGCAAATCGCGTGAAAAAACGCCCGTGTGACTAAGGCCTTAAGGGGTAAAATTTCTTGGTCAGTCAGTGATCAGACAGTTTCGAAAGTTGATGTATTGGAAGCAGAAGAAATGGTCATGCACAATCTAAAGGATCATGGAGCAATGGAAGAAGGTAGCCTGGCCTGTTGAATCACATTTGCTTTTGCATCATGTTGATGGTTGGATGCATGTGCTTCACTTACCTGAGAAACAGATTGCACCAAGATGTGAACAACTTCACAAGATAGGGGAAAAAAGGCTCCCCCGCACTCCAAGAGTCAAAGGATTGTAAAAGACCCAATGGTCCGTACGTTATACTATTAGTTTTAATGCAACACTTTTCAGTGTGATAGACGCCGATCCGGTGTCTGCTGCAGGCACCACATGTGTGAGTATATTCTATATGTCTTTGTAAGTGTATATATAGGTGTATTTGTATATTGTAATTGTATTCTTTGCTTGAGAAAGGTGTGTTAATCACATTGAAACGCGTTGTATTAAAACTAATAGTTTAACGTATGGACCATTGGGTTTATTACAATCCTTTGACTCTTGGAGCGCAGGGAAACCCTTTTTCCTATCTTGTGAAGTTGTTCTCATCAAGGCCCTGGTCATCCAGTGGGCTTTCTATCCTGAGACGCATCTCCAGATGGTTGATTTTGAGATCAAGGGAGGATTACAGGCTATCCTGGACACTAGGTACTCGTGGATTTCCCTATCCAAGGAATTCCGCCAAGCACCAGGTGAGTGCTTATTGTAATTTTATATACTGCTGGTTTTCTTGAAAATGAGGCCCTGATAGTCGCCAACGCATATCTTTTATTGCACCAAGATTTATTATGGGAAGGCAATGCAGTGCTGTGTGATGCTCTGGGCAAAGTTTTTTTGGGAGGGAAATCTGGACTCTTGGCATGTTTGTGGATGTTTTTTAGACATGTTCCACCCACCTAAGTATTGTTGCAGATCAAGTACACCCCTTTAGGGCAGTGGTCTCTTTCAACAAGACAATGTTCCCCAATCCCTCAAAAAAATTCAGTCTTCTGGAATATGATATAATTTCATGGTTATGATTGGCCTCCAAATTTCCCAGATCTGAATATGATCGAAGATCTGTGAGATGTGCTGGAAAAACATATCTGATCTATTGAGGCTGCATCTTGAAACTTATAGGACTTAACCCCTTAACGACCAGCCCATAGCCTTTTTACGTCCTCCCGAAGTGGGCTCTATTCTCTGAGGACGTAAAAACATGCTTCCTGCAGAGAATAATGCCCCTCGGGCTGTGGACGTGACAGCTCCATGCTATCGATGTCCGCAGGTAGCTGACAGCATGGAGCTGTCATCCCGGGCTGTTCGGACACCCCCCCCCCCCCCCGGCATTGCGATCGGCGCTATGCAATGGATAGCGCCGATCGCAAAAAAAGTAAATAAAAGTACACAAAAGTTAAAGATTCAGCTGCTCTGATGGATCGGATCCATCGGAGCAGCTGAAATTACTCACCCAGGTCCGGCACGCTGCTCCCCGCTCTCCTGCCGCTCCGGGGCCCGAAGCCGGTCTTCTGCGCATGCGCGCCAGGCGGCATTACGTAAGCCGCATGCGCAGAAGGCCCGGCGGCGCGGGAGACTTAAAATCTCCTGGCTCCCGGCTCCTGTAGGTAGCCGGGAGGCAGGAGATGTCAGCGGGGACTGTGGTGAGCGGTCCCCGGTATCGCGATCGCCGTTATCCAATGGTTAGCGGCGATCGCGAAAAAGTTAAAAAAAAGTTTTTAAAAAGTCAGTTTCACCTCCCCTCATGGATCGGATCCATGAGGGGAGGTGAAAATACTCACCCCCAGTTCTCAGCGGTGTCCCGATGTCCCGGGACCCGAATCCCCGTCTGCGCATGCGCGCCCGATGATTGACATCGGGCGCGTGCACAGACGGGCTCGAGCCCCGGGGAATTTAAAATCCCTCTGCTCCTGGCTGCCATGTGTAGCTAGGAGCAGAGAGATTATACCGGGGACATGATCACTGTCATCCAATGGATGACAGTGATCATGTAAAGTGAAAAAAAAGTGTAAAAAAGTTAAAAAAAAAAAAGTTAAAAAAAGTTTTTAAAAGTTTAAAAAGCATACGTTTCATCTCCCCTCATGGATCATATCCGTGAGGGAGGATGAAAGTACGTACCTAAGGCCCCCAGATTTATCCGTGGACCTTACCACAGCTTCTGCACACGCGCCCGTCGCCAAAATGGCGGGCGCATGCGCAAAAGCTGTGGATTGCCAGGATAATTTAAATTCTCCCTGCTCATGGCTACAAAACGTAGCCAAGAGCATGGAGATTTAATGGGGGTCCGCGGTGAGCGGTTCCTGGTCACGTGTTCGCCATTATCCAATAATGCCGATCACGTAAAAGTAAAAAAAAAAATTTGAAGTGATGCGATCGGTGAGAGGAGATGAAACTTTTTACCGGAGGCCTGCGTATTTGAACCCCGACGCGATCTTCCTCCGTGGACCTTCCAGGATTCTGCACATGCGATTGCCGGCAAAAAGCCGGACACATGCGCAGGAGTCAGGGAGCCCAGGAAACTTAAAATCTCCTTGCTCCCAGCGACCAACGGTCACAGAGAGCCTGGAGCAGTGACGGGTGGCCTCGTTGAGCGGTCCCCGGTCACGTGATAAAAAGGTAGCGATCTACATTAGGCCGGTCTCACATGACCGGATACTAATTACGTATTCTGCATGCTTCTGATCCACGGTATTACGCAGATCAATCCCATTGGATTACACAATTCCGCTCACATTAGCGGGTCGGAATTGCGTAATCCACTCGCAGAAAAGAGAACGCAGCAGGTTCTATTTTACTGCGGATATCGGCAACATAGAGCCCATTGTGCTCCGTGGTCGTGGATATACCCGCAGCCCATACGCAACTACGTTGTATACGGGCTGCGGGTACCCGTGTCATCGCTAAGCGATGGTGCGGGAAATACAAACGAAGGTGTACTGTGCCTGACCGCCTGTGTGAGTAGGCAGTTATGCGCAGTACATTACGCAGCCGTACGCAGGGTCACAGCCGGGCTCACAGATGGGATCCGCTGTGGGCCTCCGCAAGCGGATTCCACCTACGGCTGCGTGAGCCTGGCGTTATTCAGACCGCTACCTGTGATACGTATTTTACAAGAAGCCCCGGGAACGCTCGCCTTCCTGCAGTTCCAGGAGCACCTTGTTGAGCGCCTTCTGTGTGAGACCGCCGCACCTCATCAAGCTTACGGAGACTCACGGAACGCCACTTTTTACACCCCATACCTGCCACTGAGGTCATGAAATACCCCCAAAAAGCATGAGAGGAGGGGGGGGGGATACCCGGTTTTATTGCCCCATGGGCCCATTCCAACCAGCCTCCGTAATTACCCCTGTCTTCGGAAATACTACGCAGTTCACATTTTTACTTTTATCTAAGATTTGCGAACGCCAAAAAGGGCGCGGAGGGGGAGGGGGGGAATTTTTAGGGAGTCAATCTTTATTCTGTACAAATAAGCAATGGGGCCTGGGATTTATTCAGTTGTGTCCTAAAATCCAACAGGTGTTCCGTCCTTTATAGGCCTTGCCATGCGTCCTGTAAGTAGATTAGGGCCACAATGGGTATGTTTCTGAACTCGGGACAAATGGGGGTATCCATTTTGGGGTGAACGTCTTCATTTCTATGTGCACTGTACAAAAAAAACGTTTTTAAATTGAAAAAATTGCCAAAAAAATTGAAAATCGTAACTTTTTCCTTCTGATTTGCTTAGATTCATTCAAATACTGTGGGGTCAAAATATGCAGTACACCCCTAGATGAATTCGTTAAGGGGTCTAGTTTTCAAAATGGGGTCATTTGAGGGTGTTCTTTATAGTTTTGGCCGCTCAATGGCTCTATAAGTGGGCAATGGGGCCTGAAATTTATTCAGTGGTACCCTGAAATCCAACGGGTATTCCTTTCATTGTAGGCCTAGCCATGGGTCCTGTAAGTCTATTAGGGCCACAATGGGTATGTTTCTGAACACGGGACAAACAGGGGTATCCATTTTGGGGTGAAAGCCTTCATTTATATGTGTTCTGTACAAAAAAAACTGTTTTTAAATTGACACAATAGCCCAAAAAATGAAAATCCTATTTTTTTCCTTTTGCTTTGCTTGAATTTATTCAAAAACTGTGGGGTCAAAATATGCAGTACATCCCTAGATAAATTCGTTAAGGGGTCTAGTTTTCAAAATGGGGTCATTTGTGGGGGTTCTATATGGTTTTGGGCGCTCAAGAACTCTACAAGTGGGCAATGGGGCCTAAAAGGACTTCAAGCAAAATCTATGTTCTGAAAGCCACCGATTACTCCTTTTATTTTGGGCCCCGTTGTGCATGCGGACATAAGATTAGGGCCACAATGGGTATATTTCTGAAAACAGCACAAACAGGGGTATCCATTTTGGGGTGTAAGTCTTCCTTCATATGTGTGCTGTACAAAAAAATCTGTTTTTAAAATGACAGAATTGCCAAAAAAACAAAAATCCAAATTTTTTCCTTTTGCTTTGCTTGAATTTATTCAAAAACTGTGGGGTCAAAATACGCAGTACACCCCTAGATAAATTCGTTAAGGAGTCTAGTTTTCAAAATGGGGTCATTTGTGGGGGTTCTATATGGTTTTGGGCGCTCAAGAACTCTACAAGTGGGCAATGGGGCCTAAAAGGACTTCAAGCAAAATTTGTGTTCCGAAAGCCACCAGTCGCTCCTTTCATTTTGGGCTCCGTTGTGTATCCAGACATAAGATTAGGGCCACAATGGGTATGTCTCTGAACACGGGACAAACAGGGGTATCCATTTTTGGATGCAAGTCTTCCTTCATATGTGTGCTGTACAAAAAAAAGCTGTTTTTAAAATGACAGAATTGACTTCAAGCAAAATTTCTGTTTTGAAAGACACTGACTACTCCTTTCATTTTCGGCCCCGTTGTGGACTCAGATATAACAATAGGGCCACAATGGGTATATTTCTGAACACGGGAGAAATAGGGGTATCCATTTTGGGGTGTAAATTCTGATTTTCATGTAAACTATAGGAAAAAAATATGTCTTTAAAATGACAGATTTGCAAAAATATGAAATTTTACTTTTTCTCCTCTAAATTGAATTAATTCCTGAAAAAAAACTGTGGGGTCAAAATACTCATGAGACCCCTCAGTGAATACATTAAGGGGTGTAGTTTTTAAAATGAGGTCATTTGGGGGGGGGGGTATCTATTATTCTGACACTCATGAGCCTTTCCAATCTCGGCTTGGTATAGGAAAACAAAGTGTTCCTCAAAATGCCAAAAAGTAATGTTAAATTTGTACGTCTCCTAAATAGTTAAAAAAAAACGAAAGTTTTTCAAATGTGCACCCAAAATAAAGTAAACGGGTGGAAATATAAATCTTAGCAAAAATTTCTATATTATGTTTGCACATATTTAAGATATTGCAGTTGGAAATGTGAAAAAATGACGATTTTTTCAAAATTTTCCCAATTTTGGCGCTTTTAATAAATAAACACAATTTCTATCGGTCTATTTTTTCCGCCTAAATGAAGCACAAGATGTGGCGAAAAAACAATGTCAGAATCGCTTGGATATGCAAAACCTTTCTGGTGTTTTTCCATGTTAAAGTGACACATGTCAGATTTGCAAAATTTGGCCTGGTCATTAAGGCGCAAACAGGCTTGGTCACTAAGGGGTTAAAGGATTGGTTGATAGAATTTTGATACCAGTTTTGACATTGCAGTATAGAAAAAGTAGAAAGGATGCTAGAAATGCAAGTAGCCAAAGATGTCTGTGTCATTCTGCAGACAAAAGTTGTAATTAAGATAAGTCATCATGGTGGTCTTGGCGTGTAAGTTCCCTACCTGTGTCCATGTGGGTGACTTTCAAAATCTGTAACCCCGCCCTTCAGTTGATACCTGATGAGGCAGCCAAGTGGTCTCCTTATAACCCTCTATGGTGTAACCCCAACCTCGTACCCTTGCAATGTATGCCTGATATAGTCTTCTGGAGACAGCATGGGATTACTACCCTCGCAGATGTTGTTGAAGGTGGCGTTTTCTGTACCTTTTTGCAGTTGCAGACACGTTTTGGCCTCCATAGCAGCTCCCTTTTTAGGTATTTCCACCTTTGTGGGAAGTGAGAGGAAAGCCATGTAAATGTGTTACATACATGTATGTTTGGAAAATTCAATTAAAAATTATTTTGGGAAAAAAAAACTAAAACTGAACTTCTCCTGTTTCCACCATCTACTAAGCTACAAAAACCAGATATTTCAATTTCAGTCTGTGGTACTATCATATTTCCTAGGCAGCACACTTGTTGTCTTGGGCTATATTTGACTCCAATCTTTCTTTTACTCCCTAAATACAATCAGCTGCACGTCTTCTCACCTGCACCTCAAAAACATCTCCAGAAACTAGCATTTTCTTATTGTGGATACATCAAAATGCTTATTTTTGCCCTGATCTTTTCTCAGCTTAATTACTGCAACTCCCCACAGATTGGTCTTCCTCTTACTAAACTCTTCCCTCTCCAATCTATCCTGAATGAAGCAATCAGGCTTATATTTTTATCCAGTAGCTATATCGATGCCTCCACCCTGTGCCAATCTCTGCACTGGTTGCCCATCCACTGTAGAATGCATTTTGAACTCATCACTCTCATCCATAAAGCTCTTAACAGTGCTACACCACCCTATATCTCTTCCCTCATCTATGTCTAACATCCTACATGTGCATTCTGCTCTGCTAATGATTTCAGACCAAAGCCCCATTTACACAGGACAAGTGTCAGACAAACGATGCCCGACACTCGTCCCTGTGTCTCCGCGCTCCCATGCTCTTGCATGGGAGCTAGCGGAGCTGTCACGCTTACAGAGTGGCCAGCAGGGGGGCGGGGCAGTGCAGGAGATTTCTCTCCTCTCGCTCCCCTGCCCCCCTCCATTCACATAACACAGCCGCCGTTCACTACTGAACAGTTCACTCTTTCATGCTGCATAAACGATCAGCAATGAAGCTCATAGCTCATTGTGCAGTTTAAACAGCCGCCGCTCAGTAGTAAACGACAGCTGTGTTATGTGAATGGAGGGGGGCGGGGGAGCGAGAAATCTCCTGCACTGCCCCACCCCCCTGCTGGACGCTCCGTGAACCATCCTATTCTGCTAGCTCCCATGCAGGAGCACGGGAGCGCAGAGACACAGGGACGAGTGTCAGGCATCGTTTGCCCGACACTCGTCCTGTGTAAATGGGGCTTAAGTTCTACTTTAATTTGAATCTCTCACTCCAGTCTCCAAAACTTTTCCAAAGCCACATCAATTTTTTTAAATGTGCTATTCTGGACAATCAGGTTAAATCCCAATGCCCACAGTTTAAAGAGTATACTAAAACTAAATCTTTTTAGGGAGGCCTACCGGATTCCCTAATCTAACTCTTCTCCATTTACCCCGATTCTACATTCTCCCTCAGAACTTCACCCCCATAACCCTCCTGTATCCCCGATACATTCCAATGCACAACATATCTGCATATACACAGATACCGGCTGGTGACTGACTCATATAGTTTTATGTATTTCACCCTATTTATGTAGAAGGTAGCTTGCACCTTTTGTGTCTCCCCTATTTCCTCATACATTTTAGACTGTAAGCTGTTGTGAGCAGGAGCCTCATTCCTATTGTTCAAACTGTTCACTGGTTCAATGCTGTATGTTATGTCTTATTTTGTCTATGTTCCCTCTGACTTGTAAAATGCTGCAGAATATGTTGGTGCTATATAAATAAAATTTATTATCATTGAATCTACACAATTCTTTTCTGCCATATACAGTAACAGATCCATGTTGTTATAACTACCTTTTTATAGTTTTCCTTCTAGACTTTAAACATAAGAGCCATTCTAATATACAGAAGTTGTTGGCAAGTGTTGCCCTGTCTTCTTAAGCAATAATTAATGAGTTTTATCTTTGATATACTAGAAAAGGCTGTTGAGACTTTTAATTAGACACTAAAAGATTATGATGGATCACTGGTATATGATTAAAGTAATTAAATATGGTTATAATCTTCACACTTCTTAATGATCGCGCCATTGTAATGTGTCAGTATTTAACACTTTTTGTTCTAGAAAGTATAGATACAATTAATTTGCTATATATGTGTTTTGCAACTGTAATAAAAAAAATATGTACACAATGAAGACACTAATCTTATTTAAAGAGAATCTAAATGTTAAAGCTGTTAATTATATTGAACTATATTGTATTGTACTATGTGTTCATGTCTAACTAAGCTAACATTGGGGATCTGATAACCCTGGGTACGCACAATCATTTGTCACTTTATCTTCCTGCTCCATCACAGGAGCAGGAAAACAGAGTGCTGGATCGGTCCGATGATGGAAATAGTATATTTTAAAAAAGAAAAAAGCTACATGCCAAATGAACAACACTCTCATAAATATTTTATTATCCATAAACCAAGAAAAAAGCTGTAAAAAGCAATTAAAAACGCAAACAAGCCAGAGTCACCATCTGATATAACCCCAATTTCAAAAAAGCTGGGGCGCTGTGTAAAATATAAATAAATGTAAAGAAAAAAAATGCAATGATGTAGAAATCTCATAAAGCCATATTTTATTCACAAAAGTTAGAGTTTTTCCATTTTATTTTTTTTAAATTACCTCATTTAGAAATTAATGGCAGTAGCACATCTCAAAAAAGTTGGGATAGGGCCATGTCTACCATTGTGTAGTACTTCCTCTTCTTTTTACCACTGTCTGTAAACATCTGGAAAGTGACTAGACCAATTGTTGGAGTTTTAGAAGAGAAACGTTGTCAAATTCTTGCCTGATGTAGGGTCTTTTCCAGATTTTCCTTTAATCATGCCTGAAATGGTTTCTATTGATGAAAGGTTTGGACTGGGCCAGTTCATCATCTGGACTCTTCTTCTACGAAGCCATGACGCTGTGATAAATGCAGAAATACAACCCCATATCATCAAAGATACAGGCTTTTGAACAGCGCACTGAGAACAAACTGGATGGTCCCTTTCCTCTTGAGTCCACAGGACACGGCGTCCATTGTTTCCAAAAAATTTTACATTTTTATTCATCTGACCAGTTTTCTTGTTTGCCTCAGTTTACAGTTTTCTTGTTTGCCTCAGTTCATTTTAAGTGAGCTTTGACCCAAGAAGATTCAGGCTTTTCTGGATTGTGTTGATACATGGCTTTTTTTTGCATGATCCAGCTTTCACTTGCATCTGTCGCTTGCATGATAAACTATGTACAGAAAAAATGATTTCTGGAAGTATTCCTGAGTCCATGCAATGATTTGCATTACAGAATTGAACTATTTTTAATGCAGTGATGCCTGAGAACCCCTATATCTTGAGCATCCAATATCGACCATCAGTCTTGTTCCTTGTGCACATGGATTTTTCTAGATACTTTGAATCTTTTGATGATATTATGTACTGTAAATGGTGGGATGTTCAAGGTCTGTACAATATTATGTTGAAGAACATTTTTCTGAAATTGTTCCACAATTTTTGGGCGCAGTTTTTCACAGATTGGTGAACCTCTGACCATCTTTTCTTCTAAGAGAAGGCTTCTCTAACATGCACTTTTTATACACAGTCATTTGACAATAGAAAATGCTTAGCAATTGCACCAATAGTGAAAAAACTAAAAGATGGGCAGATATCTAAGATCTAGTTATTGATGGTAGGTTGTTTTTTTTAGATGGGTGAGATGTATAAATTGTAAGGTGCCTAATTTTCCGCTGTAAAATCTAGGGTCATCAGCTATGAATTTATTATGAGGGAGTTTATGACTTGTAGTAATGAGAATGTTTTATACTTGAATGAGTGTCCTTGTAAGAGACAATATATTGGTAGGACATCTAAGCCCTTAAAAAGGAGAATTGCAGAACATAATAATACAAAAAACGACTTTGATAAACACACTTTATCACAACATTTTAGGGATCACCACAATTTTGATCCCAGATGGTTAGTTTTCGTAGCTATACTTTATGAGAAATGATTGGCAGGTAGGCAATTTTTTTTACTAAGATGTTATCAAGATGGCTATGCAGAAAATGTACCTTGATGCTCATATTGCAACCAAGCATTTTGTAGCTCTCCAAGAGTTTCTGGACAATTTCAGTGTAATTCTTTGCTCGATAATTGCCAAGAAAGTCTTTGAATTCAATGTCTATGAATGATAACCAGGCATTCTTTTGCAGTTCTGACATTGTCTCGATGAAATGTTTATCTTTGATGAGTTGCTGAATTTGTGGACCATCAAATACACCATTTTTTGTTTTTTCAAATGACAGGCTAGGAAATGCCAAAATGAGGTATTTGAAACAGTCTCCTTCAGTTGGCAAAGTTTTAAGAAATTGTTTCTTGAGACCCAGTTCCATGTGCAGAGGAGGGAATATAATGTTCATTCTGTCAACAAGTGGCTCATGTAGAATGTTTGGATCACCAGGTTTGAGGTCAGATCTTGGAGGCCAATTCTTTTGCACCCAATGTTTCTCATGAGGTCTGCTGTCCCACATGCACAGATAACAGGGATACTTGGTGTGTCCACGTTGCTGACCAAGAAAGAAGCATAATATTTTAAGGTCAGCACAGATGACCCAATTGTGTTTGCGATATTGCAACAACTCAATGACTCTCTTTATGTCTCCATATTCTTCACAAAGAGAAACTGAATGGCTAACTGGGACTGCACCAAATAAATTGCTATTGTGGAGGGGGACAAACTTTAAAGGGGTTGTCCCGCGACAGCAAGTGGGGTTAAGCACTTCCGTATGGCCATATTAATGCACTTTGTAATATACATTGTGCATTAAATATGAGCCATACAGAAGTTATTCAATTACTTACCTCCGTTCTCGCGCTGTCTCTGTGTCCCCGTTGTCATGGTGCCGACTAATTTCTGCCACAGCATGCCATTTTAGCCGCGCTTGCGCAGTCTTCTCTCTTCCCTCTGTGTACGAGCTTCTCCAGCGTGCCCGCGCGATACAGCTCGTCTGCGCATGCGCAGACGAGCTATCACTGTACGGGAGCGCGCAGGGGCGGCTATTCAGCTCCCGGCGTCCCTTTAAACAGGGGTGATTCACCCCGAATCAGCAACAGCCAGCCGGGACCATCCAGGAGCAGCTAGCCGGGACGATCAGCAGCCAGCCAGGACGATTAGCAGCCGGGAGCCACTCGGGATCAGCAGCCGCCAGCCGGGACGAACGCGATACAGCCGCCTGGGTAAGTGAGTTGTCTGTGGGATGCTGTGGGTGCTGTGGGAGCTGGGGGGTGAGGTGTCTGCGGTCCTGTGGGTGCTGTGGGCGCTGGGGGGGTGAGGTGTCTGCGGTCCTGTGGGTGCTGTGGGCGCTGGGGGGGTGAGGTGTCTGCGGTCCTGTGGGTGCTGTGGGCGCTGGGGGGGTGAGGTGTCTGCGGTCCTGTGGGTGCTGTGGGCGCTGGGGGGTGAGGTGTCCGCGGTCCTGTGGGTGCTGTGGGCGCGGGGGGGGTGAGGTGTCCGCGGTCCTGTGGGTGCTGTGGGCGCGGGGGGGGGGTGAGGTGTCTGCGGTCCTGTGGGTGCTGTGGGCGCTGGGGGGGGTGAGGTGTCTGCGGTGCTGTGGGCGCTGTGGGGGGGCGGAGGGGTGAGGTGTCTGCGGTCCTGTGGGTGTTGTGGGCGCTGGGGGGGTGAGGTGTCCGCGGTCCTGTGGGTGCTGTGGGCGCTGGGGGGGTGAGGTGTCCGCGGTCCTGTGGGCGCTGGGGGGGTGAGGTGTCCGCGGTCCTGTGGGTGCTGTGGGCGCTGGGGGGGTGAGGTGTCCGCGGTCCTGTGGGTGCTGTGGGCGCTGGGGGGTGAGGTGTCTGCGGTCCTGTGGGTGCTGTGGGCGCTGGGGGGGTGAGGTGTCTGCGGTCCTGTGGGTGCTGTGGGCGCTGGGGGGGTGAGGTGTCTGCGGTCCTGTGGGTGTTGTGGGCGCTGGGGGGGTGAGGTGTCTGCGGTCCTGTGGGTGTTGTGGGCGCTGGGGGGGTGAGGTGTCTGCGGTCCTGTGGGTGCTGTGGGCGCTGGGGGGGTGAGGTGTCCGCGGTCCTGTGGGTGCTGTGGGCGCTGGGGGGGGTGAGGTGTCCGCGGTCCTGTGGGTGCTGTGGGCGCTGGGGGGTGAGGTGTCTGCGGTCCTGTGGGTGCTGTGGGCGCTGGGGGGGGTGAGGTGTCCGCGGTCCTGTGGGTGCTGTGGGCGCTGGGGGGTGAGGTGTCTGCGGTCCTGTGGGTGCTGTGGGCGCTGGGGGGTGAGGTGTCTGCGGTGCTGTGGGCGCTGGGGGGGGGGGGGGAGGTGTCTGCGGTGCATGAATGAATGAATGCATGGCTGGATATGTGTGCATAAGTGCGTGCGGATGCATGGATGGATGATGCTGCATGAATGAATGAATGAATGAATGCATGCATGCATGGATGGATGTGTGCAGGCCGCATGGGCGTTTGGATGAGGCCACATGGGCGGATGTCTTTGTACGTGACGATGCGTGTGTAGGGGGTCTATAAATGAAGACCAAAATGCGAATGTTGCCTAAGTGCAAATTTAGAGGAAATATTATATTGAGTAATCATTGAGAACCATAATAATCCTTTACACACAGACTGTCTAGTAAATCAGCATGAGTTCTAGTCTATTGTTGTTCATTGCTTAGTCTTTATGCAAGATGAAAAGAAGGCATTTCCAAATATTCCCTCATACTAAGTGTCAAACTACTTTTGCTGACCAAACCCTCATTCCTACAGATTACCATATGGCTGTAAATCAAAAGCCTTCTATACAAAAGGTATCAGCAAAACTGTTTGAAGTGTACAGACGGCTCCATAGTGTCTGATTGCATTTCTTCCCAAATCAGAATGTAATCTTCGAGGTCCATCAACAATTTGCACATCAAAAGAGATGGCATTGTTTCTAGTTTACACCTCCTCGGGAGTCAGCACATTGTTGATAAGTTGGGATTCAGTAAGATAGCTGAATAAAATCTAATTAATCGTACATTTAGTATTCTAAAATCAATATTCAAATAAACGCTTGAATATACTTTTTTACATATGATTCTATATGCAAATTCTACTAGCAACTTCCGGAATGTTTTACATATAATACATAACATTATATAACCAAATAACTAATGTCACATTTATTACAATGTTTCATTATCTTTCTTATGTTAGGGGTCAATCAATATTTTTAATAACCTATCACGTGCATAAGTCTGTGTGGATGCATGGATGAGGCCGCGTGTGTGCGTGCGTGCGTGCATGCATGCGTGTTCAGATGGATGGATGTGTCTGCTGGTCTGTAGCTGTGGGTGGTTTGGTTGTTGTAGCTTAGCATGTCTGTTGATCTACGCCTTCTTGTCTTTAAAATGCAGAGCGTATACGTTGGAGCGCATCGGTGGCCATTGGAGATTCCAGGGTTTGGACTCGTGA
Organism: Eleutherodactylus coqui; assembly: GCF_035609145.1. NCBI lineage: Eukaryota > Metazoa > Chordata > Amphibia > Anura > Eleutherodactylidae > Eleutherodactylus > Eleutherodactylus coqui. The sequence goes on from NC_089839.1 coordinate 81,293,445, forward strand.
TATTCTTCCGAAGTCACTACAGGAAGGGTGAGTATTTGCACCACACTTTCTTTCCCACACACAGCAGATCAGTCACTTTACAACACAAAATCACAATGCCTAGCTGCGTGGTTCCAACTTGCACCACATACTGGAAGAAGGGAGGCGAAAATTGTCTGCATGTATTTCCAACGAATATCGAAAAAACAAGACTTTGGCTACAGCAGGCTCCTCACATCTTTGTTGACGTTGAAGAGTGGCTTACTAAGATGTCCCAAAAAAAAGATCCTTACAGTTATCGTTTGTGCAGCAAACATTTCTTGGAGGATTGCTACATTACAGTCAGCGACCGTAAGAAATTGAAGCCCGATGCTGTGCCAAGTATATTCCCAACAGCATTGGAAATTGAGACCCTGTTAGCGAAGAAAGGTAAACGTTCAAGAAAACGCAGAAGAAGTGTGGAGACGCAGCAGCCAGAAATTTCTGCCACAGAAACTTCGCGGGAAGAAACTTCGCGGGAAGAAACTTCGCGGGAAGAAACTTCGCAGGAAGAATCTACCCTGGTTGCACCTAGCGCGGTTCAAGAAATGACAGTCGACGTGTATCTCCAAGGTGATGAAACACAGCTAGAAATTCCTCTGACAGTAATCAGTGAAGGTCGTACAGTAGATGCAAAGGTAATCATCAATTTCAAAAGACAGTTTGAGCTAAGAGAAACCGACAACGAAGCAAGCAATGCCGGGAGGGGTAAATGCAAGTCCTGTCAAGCAGCGGCAAATAAATCGCAACACAGGACACAACTCCAGTCAAGAAGCATTGGCATCCAATGCAATGAAGTAGAAGCCAGTCCACACCGGAATCCAATTTCATTTAAAATCCCACAGGGCACTCCGTGCTCTTCTACACCTTTAAAAACCAATATGGGTAATACTGCCTTCCAAGACATACGAGAAGAGAGCCCAATATCCAAAACAGCAAATGAGGCCAATAGAATCAATATGCAACCCTCAAGTTGCAATATTGCTTCTACTTTTGAGGAAAGCCTTTCAAGTGTTTTTTCTGATGATCCAAACGACTCGACATTCAGAGCATCGCAAGCATCGGAGAGTTCCGGTAGTGAGGATTTTGCCATTCCTTCTGATTCCGAAAACCCCTTGAGCTACCCCTTACCAGAATTTGAAACCTTAGCTCCAACAGAGATGGACCCATCCGCTGAAGAAAAGTACATAGTTTTCAAAAGCTCCTTGATGCGTTTATTTTCAATGATCCCTTGCCCTTACCGAAAGCAATGCTGTCTTAAACTAACTCATGTCAAGATTTTCCCAAAGGGATCAATGGTAATTGTTAAATCTTTCTGTGAAAGAGGCCACACCTGCAACTTGTGGCGAAGCCAACCACTCATCCACAATTGCCCGGCGGGGAACATTTTACTTGCTTCCAGTGTCCTTCTCAGCGGATCTAATTTTGCAAAAGTTAGTAATATGCTATATATTCTGAAACTTCAAGGAATCTCAAAAAGCACTTTTTACCGCCACCAACATCACTTATTATTCCCAGTGATAGATAATCATTGGATGCAGCAGAGGGCAAATCTAATAGCAGAAATGAAATCAACACCCTTGTATTTAGCTGGCGATGGGCAATCAGATAGCCCGGGTTTTTCTGCAAAGTACACCGTTTATACTTTTTTGGAGTTGAACAGCAAAAAAATTTTGGGCTTCACGGTGGAACAACTTGTTCCACCTGCTTCGTCAGTTTCGCTCGAAACCACTGCATTCCGGAAAACACTACTTGAATTGATCGCCGATGGATTAAACGTTCAAATAGTCGCAACTGATCGGCATGTCTCCATACGTAAGGTAATGCGCCAGGAATTCCCAGAAATTTTGCACGAATTTGATGTCTGGCATGTGGCCAAAGCTGTCGGCAAGCAGTTGCTTGTGGCTTCCAAAAGCACACACTGCGCAACCATTTCCCCGTGGATATCGAGCCTCAAAAATCATCTGTGGTGGTGTTCGCTAACCAGTCAAAAAAATCCCGAATTACTGGTAGAAAAATGGAAATCGGCAACAAATCACATTATCGACGTTCACGAGTGGGAGAACAATGCCCAATATCACCGCTGCAGTCACGCCCTTCTTGAACCAACCACCTCTTGGTTAGCCCCTAACAGTACAGCACATAGCAAAGTCAAGACCGTGGTTCTGAAAACAAGTTTACTGAAAGACATCCGCCATCTTTCCAATTTTTGTCACACTGGCGATTTGGAGATTTTTCACGCCAGTGTATTGAAATACAGGCCCAAACGAATTCATTTTTTTTATGACGGAATGGTGGCTAGAACGCAACTTGCTGTTCTAGACCACAATTACAACGTAGGTAGGATTCAAAAACTCAGAAGAACGCAATCAGAACACGGGATAGAGGACCGGAAGTGTTACCGAGTGGAGTACTCCAAAGCACGGAAGCAGTGGATTTTGAAAGCTCTTTATGAGCCTAAGTCCATTGCATTTGTATTTGACATAATTCGTGAGATTGTGATGTTCGCCAAAGGTGAGATGTCCATCTCCTGGCATTCAAAATCCTCAGAATTCCCACATAATATTGCACCTGTTGTGAAACCCAGTGAAGAGGAATTGGTTCACAAATTTCAAAGTCGCTTTCCAAGGTAATCCCGAAAAAACTTTGGTGGGTATAAAAAAAAAAAAAAATACACACTTTAACCAAAAATTTCGTAATATTTTTGTATCAGGTGCAACTATTGTTTCATGTATGTCTATTGTAAATCGGTGAACTACAATTTTCAACGGTTCGTCTGTCTCTTTTATCTGTGTCTCTTTACTACTTGCTTTGTCTTTTGTATAGTTTACATGTGCGTTTTAATCTTATTTCCATATGTGTGTATAGTGATATTTATTTAACATTGGTCACTTATCCTTATTTATTTCCTATGCCCTCTAGTCCCTTTTGTTAATCGCATTTACATCCCATTTTACTCTTTGCAATCATCTGCATAAAATGCCTTTTTTGTATAGAATGTATAACTGGCACAATTTGAAACGTTGCCGGTCTTATCCCATAAATCCTATGCATTTTTCCACGGGTGTTTCAAACTAATTTTAAATTTATTAATTTTTAACATTTTGTAACAAAGTCGGCCCTTTACAGTAGAATTTTTAGTTAGGGAATTTTTTATTTTTTTAGATAGGTCTCGCAAGAGAATGAGGATCCTTGTCGTGGATTGCGGGCTTACGGTAAAATGACCAAATTAATGACACTCTTATTTAAAAGTATAGCAATAATATTTATAAAATGTTTTTGCACAAATTCTTAATTTGGTCATTTTATTAACCAATACCTCATTGCTAATTTTTTGGGGATGTAAGTTATTGCACTAACATTACAAAGTAGGTGCATGTGTTTGCGAATAAATGCGCACGCGCACCTTGTCCACGTGTACATGCATACGTCTGTCTGGGAGATATATAATCTCTCTCATACACACCCACACAGACGTATGCATATATGTATGTATTACACACATACCTGTGTGTATGTTACATACATGCATACATAGACATACACGTGTGTGTGTGTGTATGTATAATATATATATATATATATATATATATATATATATATATATACACACATACATACACACACACTATATATATATATATATATATATATATATATATACACACATAGTGTGTGTGTGTGTGTGTGTATATATATATATATATATATATGTATGTATGTATGTATGTATGTGTGTATATATATATATATATATATATATATACACATAGTGTGTGTGTGTGTATATATATATATATGTGTATATATATATATATATATATATATATACACACACACATATAGTGTGTGTGTGTGTGTGTGTACACGCATATATACCCACACAAATTTTGGTGAACAAAACTTTTTTTTCAATCACACCATCGATGTTGGGAGTGCATTGCAGCTATTACATTACAGTACTTTCCACTGACTTCAGCACTGGACAGCTCCCTGCTATAACGAAGCCTTGCCTCGCTGTGCAGGGGAAAGGTTCAGCACTGGACAGCTCCCTCCTCCCTTATAGAGACCTGCAAAGGAATACACAGGCAGACAGACAAAGAGAGAGAGGCAGACAGACAGAGAGAGAGGCAGACAGATATGTGTGTCAAAATACATACACACACAACCCACATTTTGTGTGTGTATATATTATACACACTAACATACGCATATGTAGTCATGTATATACATACTGATGGAACGATTAGTGATTATGGTCGAGACGTTACAAATAAAAAAACCACACACTGTATATATTTTCCAAAAAAATTTATTAACATTTTTAAATATGTAAAACCTGAAAACAAAATTGCACAAATTGCACAAACATCCTATAAGTTCAAATGAAAATCCAAATTGCTTTCAGTCAGGTCCATGTAGAACTGGAAACCCGTGTAATTTCCTTGCGGATCAGGGTAAGCTGTACGTATCGCTTTTATAACGCACGCTGGTATGGGGATTCTATTGTTTTTCCCCAAGAATCCGTGTATCCACGCTGTATAAGAGCGATATGCGCCCACACGCATAACCCTAAAAAAGAAAATATATTAATATTTCTAAACTTATTAAAACATTTTAAGTAGTCTACATGAAGAAAAAAAAAAATTTGATATCTTATGTTTTTCCAGGTTGCCTTTTTCACTAACCTTTTTTCCTTTTCCAATGAACTTTTACCTTTGTTAAAAATTATACTTGCATTGTCTTGTGTGTTTTACAATAAAATTATTATAAATACCTATTGTTTGTGGTGTCGTACTGTCTCCGGGTGACCAGTGCCGATAATCTTATGGCGTGTTCTAGGTTTTCACGTACAAGCGCATACTGGGCAAATAATGGATGTTGTGTCACACATAGGCAAGCTTCCGGTAAAATCTGTAGGACCACATCGTGTTCTCGGCAACACACACACTCTGCCACTGTGGGCATGCAAATGCACTGCCCACAGTGACACCACTCTTTGTTGCCAAGCCTGCCATGGGGATCTTCAGTGGATCCTGAAGCACCCGCTTCTGGTGCACCCTGCGGATCATTCTGAAAACACTGTAGACTGCTTATGTCCGCCTGAGCATATAGCGAGTCTAACAGTTGTTGTTGAACCTAAGAAGGGATTAATATGAAGAATAATGTATGTAATGTTTTAGGAAAAAAGGAAGGGGTACATTTTTAATTGTATGGTGTTGCTGAAAGCGGCATGCTCATCCTTATTAGGCAGGGCACAGATTCCTGTATGTTTATGTGCATACATACACAGACGTACGTACGTGTTTGTATGTATATACACAGATGTACGTACAGGTGTGAGTGCATTAACACGTACACGCGTGCGTACCAGTGTATGCCTAAACACGTACACACACACACGTGTGTGTATGTATATATTATACTGTGTGTACACACGTAAGTGTGACTGTATATACACATACACTGGTTCCTACGTGTGACTGTGTATATACACATACACTGGTTCCTACGTGTGACTGTGTATATACACATACACTGGTTCCTACGTGTGACTGTGTATATACACATACACTGGTTCCTACGTGTGACTGTGTATATACACATACACTCGTTCCTACGTGTCTATGCATATAGAGATACACACGTGTGTGTGTGTATGTATATATATATATATATATTATATATATATATACACGCGCATGTATATACCCACACACACGCGCATCTATGTGTGTGTGTATATATACGTGTGTGTGTATACACACACGCGCATCTGTGTGTGTGTGTATATATACGTGTGTGTGTGTATACACACACGCGCATCTGTGTGTGTGTATATATACGTGTGTGTGTATACACACACGCGCATCTATGTGTGTGTGTGTATATATACGTGTGTGTGTATACACACACGCGCATCTATGTGTGTGTGTGTGTATATATACGTGTGTGTGTATACACACACGCGCATCTATGTGTGTGTGTGTATATATACGTGTGTGTGTATACACACACGCGCATCTATGTGTGTGTGTGTGTATATATACGTGTGTGTGTATACACACACGCGCATCTATGTGTGTGTGTGTATACACACACGCGCATCTGTGTGTGTGTATATATACGTGTGTGTGTATACACACACGTGCATCTATGTGTGTGTGTGTATATATACGTGTGTGTGTGTGTGTGTGTGTGTGTGTGTGTGTGTGTGTGTGTGTGTATAAAAATATATATACCCGTGTGTGTATGTATGTGTGTATATATATATATATATATATATACACACATATATATACACACACACAAGAAATAATGTATTGAAATAATAACTTGTACGGGACTGATGCCTAGTTGCAGTTTCAAACAAAAAAATTTTTAAACATATTTCAAGACATACCGCAGAATATTGCCGTGTTTCGGGTAAATCCTCATCTTCCTCGCTCTCAGATTGTAAATCCTGTTAAAAATAAAATAAAAAATTATTATGTTTATTGGCATTGGTTTGCTTCAACCTTTCCATTTTCAGCAAAAACTTACCTCTCCAAAAGAATCTGATGAATAATCAAGCTCCTCAAATTCAAGATCTTCCTGGAACATGTTGGTGCTTGAATTGTACTACAAAAAAACTAATAAAAAAAAAAAAAAAAAAAAAGTTAGTGGCACTTCAAGAACAGTTATGGAAGCAGCAGCATTTTCTAATAACAATCTTTTAAAGGTCCATGGCAGGCATAATTTAGGCAAATTTTAGAATGATTACTGGGCGATTGTGGACAGATTGTTGATAGCTAGCATTATCCGCAGTCTGTAGGCAGATAGCATGCATATTGTATGTAGAATGCAGGTAAATAGTGTTGATTGAAGGCTGTGTTTGTTGTGTAGATTGCATGCAGATGCTACGTCTATTCCATGCAAATTTTCCGAAGATTGCATGATTATTGTATGAATGAATTGTGCGGAATGTATGCTGATTCAAATCAGTTTGCAGTCACATGCACATTGCAGCACATGGAAGCACACGGCAGCCAAAAAAGGAAAAAAAAAACGAAACATGGAAGCACACAAAAAAGAAGCAAAAAAATGGAAGCACACGGCAGGCACAAAAAAGAAAAAAAAAAAAGGATGGTACGCGGAAGCACACGGCAGGCACAGAATAAAAAAACAGCACATGGCAGGCACACAGAAGCACACGGCAGGCACATGTTAGAACACGGCAAGCACACAGCAGGCCCCAAAAAAAGGGAAGCACACGGCAGGCAAAAAACAAAAAAAAAAATGGAAGCACACGGCAGGCACAAAAAAGAAAATGAAAAAAAAAGGGGGGCACGCGGAAGCACATGGCAGGCACAGAAAAAAAAGCAGCACACGGCAGGCACATGTTAGAACACGGAAGTACACAGCAGGCCCAAAAATAAGGGAAGCACACGGCAGGCAAAAAAGCAAAAAAACATAGAAGCACACGGCAGGCACAGAAAGAAAAAGCAGCACACGGCAGGCACATGTTAGAACATGGCAGGCACACGGAAGCACACTGCAGGCCCAAAAAAAAGGGAAGCACACGGCAGGCAAAAAAACAAAAAACAAAAAAAAACATAACATGGAAGCACACGGCAGGTACAAAGAAAAAGGGGAACACGCCAGGCACATGAAAGCACACGGCAGGCACAAAAATAAAAAAAAAAATAAAAAATTTAAAAAAAAAAAATATTTATATATTAAAAAAATATGCTCAAAAAAAAAAAAAAAAGGCGAATGAAGGCAGGCGGCATGCGCAATAAAAACTGCTGTCGCCATAGCAGCACACAGCAGGAAAATAAAAAACGCAGCACATGGCAGGCACTATAAATATGTAATACACATTACAATACAGGGCATGCACAATACTTTTAAAAATGCACAGACTCACTGCATAAGGCAATGATCCTGTGCTAATCAATGCATAAAAGAGTACAGAGGAAAGGTGTACTTACCGGAGCTTCTATGTAGTCAAGAGATGGGAGAAACAGCTGTTTGCTGTTTTCTCCGGTAGACAGCACCTCCCCGCTGTGACGCTTTCTGGCGACCAGCCAATCAGGAGGCTGGATCGGCGTTCCATTGATTTAGAAGAACACGCCTCCACCGATGACGTCAGTCACCTGCTCACGTGACCGGCGTCTCGGGAGCGCGCATGAGGCATCCAGGAAGAGCGAGCGGTTCACCGTGGAACGCACCCAGGGACCCAGCAGGCGCCATCTTAGAGGGAGAAGTTTTAAAAGTCATTTTTTCTGCAGACGAGTAAGTACAATGCGGTTTATAACCGCTCACAAGGGCTGCTTAATGTCGGGGGGTGACAGGGGGAATGGGCTAATATGAAATTTTGGCTTTCTGCCTCGGGACATCTCCTTTAAGCTCTGCTTCCAGCCATCAATGAACAGTCGCCAGTTAGTTGAGTTATAGATTGGATTTCCCAATTCCTCCATTAAGCCATGTAGGTTATGGCAATACACAAAGCCATTGTCACTTCTAAAGTATTGCACAAATGCAATTTCTCTGGATTGAAAGTAAGATACCTTTGCTCTTTTTTAAGCGAGTTTTTCTCATGCAGTCTAGATGCTAGGAGTGGAGTTCTGAAGCATTTTTTGATAGTCTTAAATCTCGTACCAAATGATTCAGCTCATGCTGATCAAATCCCTTACAAACTAAGGCCGCCTGCAGACGAGTGGGTCGGATCCGGCGGTGAGAATTCTCACCGCGGGACCCAACCCGAGCGCCTGCAGAGACGAGCGCGTACTCACCCGCGCCCGGTGGCCCTGGCTTTTTCATGTGCCGGCTGCCGGGCAGCCGGCCCATGCGCAGACCGGAGCCGGCGGCCGGGTGAGTGACAAAAATAGGACATGCCGCGGTTTGTTTGCCGCGCAGGATTTTGCGCGGCCAAACCGCGGCCGTCTGCATAGGAGTGCGTATTGTAATGCACTCCAATGCAGGCTTTGAGCGGTGGAAATCCCACGGGAAATCCCGCCGCGGGATTTCCGCCCGTGTGCAGGCGGCCTTAAGCTCCATTTACACACAAAGATAATTGCTCAAAATTAGTCAGAAACTGACAGTTTTGAGCGATCATTTTGCATTAGCTACTAATGCGCTAATTAGTCCTTTAGTAGCTAACTAGCTTCATTTTCATGTATTTAGAGAACAGTAGGTGGTCTGTTCTCTAAATACATCTGCTTTTTTCTGCCACGGGCTGCTGGCTGCACACAATGCTATCAGCGCTGCCTGCGGAGAACACAGCATGCCGTCCCTGTTATCAGGGATGAGGATTTTATGCTGACTTGAAGTCAACGATGAACAAAGAGTGCACGGTAAGTGCACGATGCATGCGCATTTACGCGTTTGGACAAATTTTGAGTGATAATTGTTGTAAAATGGGGCTTAAGACATCTTCAGCTTCAAAGTATTTGCTATCAGTTAGTTCTTCACTATAATCATGCTCTTCAAGAAAGGGTAGTTCAACAAAAACTGTCACTGGGATTGCAGCTAAGTGAGACCCTGGACTTATAGCTGATGGTAGACAAGGATACTCTATTTTTTTTTCTTGTTATATCCTGAAGTTTTCATTATAGAAAATTAAGAGTCACTAGAATGATCTCTTGGCTCTTGCCAAACCATAGATATCCCAAACTCTCGACACACTGCTTGCATACCTTGTGTGGGGCACAAACTTATCTTGATCACCAAGTTTAATCGCCTTTTTACACAGGCCAACAGTCGTTTTACAAGTAATGAGAAGTTGTTGTTGCTGAGTGAAAGTCAGCGATAAACAACCGCAAACGCATTATGAGTAGAGATGAGCGAGCGTACTCGGAAAAGCACTACTCGCTCGAGTAATTTGCTTTATCCGAGTATCGCTGTGCTCGTCCCTGAAGATTCGGGTGCCGGCACGGAGCGGGGAGCTGCAGGGGAGAGCGGGGAGGAACGGAGGTAAGATCTTTCTCTCCCTCTCTCCCGCCCGCTCCCCGCTGCGACTCACCTGTCAGCCGCAGCGGCACCCGAATCTTCAGGGACGAGCACAGCGATACTCGGATAAAGCAAATTACTCGAGCGAGTAGTGCTTTTCCGAGTACGCTCGCTCATCTCTAATTATGAGCAATTTTTTTCACATTTACACTGAACAACTATCACTCATAATTGTTTGCTTGAACAAATTTCGAGTGATAATTGTTACGTGTAAATGGGCAAAAACTTTGAAATATGTAGCAAAAAGAATGAGGGCTGTTAAGGCATTTACCATGAGAAATAACCGATGCAGACATGATCTGAAGGAAGGGAAATAAGTGTGTAATTAAAAAAAAAAATTCTATTTCACAACTCCTTACCACACTGCCGCACATGTAACTGAATAGCCTAGGCAAGTAACAACCGGTCGCCGGTCACCAAGATCATCCTCCGCCCCATTGCATGAAGAGGCCTGCGCCTCTTCATGTATTCAGCACACTTGCCACTGAGGGAGATCTTACTAAGCTGGCGCAGGAAATAGTGGGCTTAGTTAATTTCCCCCAATATATTTTATGTATGTGAAACAGGATCTGCTACGGTACCGGGGATGAGTACATATTCAAGTAGAGTTTTCCAATTTTTAACTTTATTTAAAAACATCTGCAACAAATAATGAATTGTGAATTTGCAAATTTACTCTAGAAGCATATGGGTTTGCTGTAAAATGAATGTCTGGAACATTCTGCTGATTGTAATGCATCTAGTAGTTGTGCAATTATGATACTGTTAGCAGTAGTATATTGCAGCAGCCGTGTTAGATTCTGTATGTAACACAGAGTATATTAAAAACCTTCTATAATGCTCACATAAAACCAGCCATACAGTATGTTCATAACTAGAGATGAGCGAACATGTCCGTTACGGACACATCCGCACCCGGACACCGGCTTTGCCGAACACTGCAGTGTTCGCGCGTAAAGGTCCGGGTGCCGCCGGGGGGCGGGGAGATGCGCGGCGGCGCGGGCGGCAGTAGCGGGGAACAGGGGGGAGCCCTCTCTCTCTCCCTCTCCCCCCCACTCCCCGCCGCACCCCCCCCGCGCTGCCACGGCGGCCCCCGAACTTTTTCGCCCGAACACTGAAGTGTTCGCAAAGTTCGGTGTTCGGGCGAAAAAGGGGTGGGGCCGAACGTGTTCGCTCATCTCTATTCATAACTTACCAGCATAATGCCAGTTACTGATGCAAAGTTGAAGGCTGGAAATGGAATGACTATGATGAGCTGGGAGGATCCAATACTGGGAGCAGATCTTACAGCCTTTTACAGCTTATCCCAAACATGTCAAGTGGGGTTACAATATGGTCAGTTTTGGGGTCAAGGCAATGTGGAAAATTCATTGTCGTGTTCCTTCAACCACTACCTAATGATCAGAGCTTGGTGAAATGGAGCGTTGTCCTGCTGAAACAGGACACTGGGAGAAAGGAAGACTTCCTGCATATATGGGTGTAGATGGTCAACTAACAAGTCCCTGTAGCATTCACCATTCAAAGATTATGGTATGATAACCAATTGCCCATTTACACGCAAAGACAATCTTTCAAACAATTGAAAGATTGACAGTTTTAGCAATTTTGCATGAAATGTTAATGGACACTAATGTCCATTAACACTTTAGCAGCTTCATTTGCATGCGAAAGGGCCTCCGGGAGCTGTTTTTAGAGCACAGCATGTGGTCTGAGCTCTGCACACAGCTCCATTGTTCTCACACAGGTTGTCGGCTGAATACAATGTAATCTCTGACTCCTGTGGAGAACACAGCATGTGGTCCCTGTTATCTCTCTCCTGCTGAACGATAGATTTTAAGTTCACCTTAAAATCATTGTTCAGCCAAAGAGTGAATGATGGCAATGTATACATGCAACGATTATCGCTCACATGCCATTGTTTGAATAAATTTTGAGCAATAATCGTTGTGTGTAAATGGGCCCTAGGGCGATGCCAGAAAAACAATTCCCAGACCATGACACTGCCACCACTGGCCTGTTTACCCCTGATGTGCACCAAATCATCCATATTATTCAGCAGGAAAGAGAACTTGTCACTCTAGATGACCTTCTGCCATGTGTCTAAGGTCCATTGACATCTTTCCTGGCTCCATGCGAGGCGTTGTTGGCAATGACGCAGGGTCATCAGGGGACAAAATGTATGCTGCATGGTTATTGATGAAATTTGTCTAACTTGGGAGGAAACAGTATATTGGAATCATAATGCAGTAAGCAGATCATGTTATCCATCTTCTTATTTAGAGTGGACCACATATTTTCTAATCTTTGGATTCTTCTCGGTGGAATGGAAAAGGGACAAAAACTACCTTTATCCACCCTTTCATAATGGACTCAGTAGCCTGGGCCCCTCACTACAGTACTACCTGTTTTTGCCCTTACAGCTGTCCATGTCCTTATTCTATGCGCCACTTTAAAACTGCAAAGAAAAAGAAGAAGTCTTAGAAACTTTAGTAATTTTACAAGCATCATGAAACTGGTCTTAACTTCTTTTTTCAGAAATTCAGTCAACATTCTCAATAGTAGGATAAAATGGTTACACCAATTATAATAATACTGCTAGCAATGTAGTAGAGTATACTTACTGTTATATTCCTACATTAAAAATGGCTATGACCTTAAGGCAACTCCTGAGCAAAGCAGGAAGGCAAACTTTCAGCACAATGTTTTTGTAGTGTGTATGTGCCTTTTCACTAATTATATGTAAAGTCAAAAGCCCTTCATAGATGGGTTAAATAAGGGAATATTGCCTGTAAGCTGCAACCATATTGATTTGTGCTGTCAGTCTAACTAATCAAATGATGGGACTTGAGGCTAGACTAAAGCCAAGGGCTCTAATATGATTGCTATCTTATCTTTTAAAATAGTTTTTAGTGCACTTACTGATTTCTAAAAAGGGAGAGTATATGAGATAAATTGAAAATATTTCCACTTTTATTCAGCATTTCTTTCTGTGTCAAGAATCAGTATTTAAGTATGTTTACATGGTTATTGATTTCGGACAGACTTTTTAAGAATTTTTCCAATAAAATGCATTTGATATATATTAATCTGATGTTCTATAAAGGTATTAGCTTGGAGATTTGATTGACTAATGGCACGCTATTGATCCCAAGAACATTTGACCTGGGCCCACTGTTTACAAAGGAGGGGACATGCAAGCACTCTCCATTATAGTCTAAGGAAGATACAAAAACAGTCAAGTGAATGTAATCTGCTTCCATATATACTACACAGAACTACAGTTAAAGGGGTTGTGCCAAAATTTAAAGTTATCTCCAATCCACAGAATGGGGATCTCTGTCAGAATAATGAAGGTTTAACTGCTGAGACCTCAACCAATCACAAGAACAGTTATCCGAAAGGTCACCAAATGATTGGCATTCAAGTATGTGAGCTGCTGCTCTGTTCGTTTCTACAGAACTGCTGGAGATAGCTGAGTTCAAGTGCTCAACTATCTCTAGCAGCCCCAAGATTGCAGCATCAGCACAAACGCTTGTCCTGGACAAGTTAGATATTTCTGTGATCGGTGAGAGTTACAGTAGTCGTACCATCACTGATCAGAAAGTTGTACACTTTCTATGGATAGGGAATAACTTTAAAGTGGACAGGGAATAACTTTAAAGCTCCTAGGGTGGAGCACTTAAGATAGCCCTTTGTCTTCACCTTTGACTCTTTTACAGAAGTATGAACTCTTGGGAAATTGAGAGTAGAGGCAGTCAGGTGTAGCCAGTGGTCAGGACTGGAGGTCAGTAGATACTAGTGTGACACCAAAGAACAGACAGAAACAAAGCCAAGTTTCAATATCAGGATTAAGGGAGCAGCTAAGATGACAAAAGGAAAGGGAATCCAAAAAAAAGTTCAGCACACTAACTGAAATAATTACGAAGCAGGTGGAGGACACACAATATCCACAGCACTCGTGACAAACATTTGCTATCAATAATTCAGATTGTATTTATTTATCCAACATGTGATTCATTCCACGTATAAAAAACTTATATCCAAGTATTTGATATCAGTAGATTAGTGCAACAACCACAATATTGAAACATCAACGTTTCGGCTTAATTGACCCTTATCAATAAGAAAGGTTGATTGTAATGACCACAACTGACCAGGTGATGCTTTTGGTCGGTCTACTTCAACATATTATCAGGCGGAGAACAGAGGGGTTTGGTTTAGTGGATGTGGTATGCCTCCCTGAAGAGGTGCATTTTTAGAGCACGCCTGAAGTTTTGTGTGTCAAGGATTGCCCAGATAGTTTTGGGTAGCGCATTCCAGAGGACTAGTGCTGCTCTACAGAAGTCTTGGAGGCGGGAAAGAGAGGTTCAAATTAAAGGGGCACTTAATCTGATTTAGAGCGGAGGGCACAGGCTGGGTGGTGGATTGAGATGAGGGAGGCAATGTAGGACAGTGCAATTCTATGGAGAGCTTAATGGATGAAGGTAGTGAGTTTGAATTGAATTCTCACTACTGGGGTTGTTGCACTAATTTACTAACATCAATTGAGCCTGGGATATCAGTTTTTCATTTGTGGAATGAATCACATGTTGGATAAATAAATAAAATCTGAATTATTTCTTCCAAATATTTGTCATGAGTGCTGTGGAATATTTGTCTGTAAAAGCAGAGGAAATGTCATGAACAAACCAAGGTCGGAATTACCAATAACAAAGCCAATTTAATAGGCTAAAGGCACCAAAAGTACACAAGACACTCTAGCAATAATGGTAAGATAGCCCATCTGAATAATGTTGTCGTAAAATGCTAGTTGCTGTGGCAATGAAACTTTACTGGCCAATTGGTGAAGACCTCCAAGCTGAAAAGGTAAAATGAGGTGACAGCTGAGCAAAGAATAATATAATAAAAACTGTCAAATGAAAAATATATCAATTTCCAATACTCTTCATTGCAAACAACTTTTTGCCTTACAGTTAAAAAAAACAATTATTGTGCAAAGTACATCATCTAGGAAAAAGTTTACATGTTTTGAACAAAGCAAATTGTTCTTGATCATAGTCTGGTCTTCAATCAGAATAATTAATTGCAAAGCATATCACATCCTGCTAAGGGCCATTCACATAGAATGATAATAGTGCACAATTAGTTCAAACGAAAAGAAATTCCCGCTAATCATTATGTCTAAATGCAAAACTATCATTTACTATTCATTTAGTCTGCTTTTGTCCCTCACTTTCAACCAGTATAAAAATCATCGCTGGATCGCTCACTTCTTACTGTGTCTCAACGCTCAGTGCTTCTTATAGAATGTGAGGCACTGAGCTAGAAGTCAGTGAACAATACTTAGTGATGATCTGCCTGTCTAAACGCTCTGCACGAACACTCATCCTGTGTAATTTGGTCATTACTCAGGTGCTGATTAATGTAATAAATTACTGATAGGCTGTATCTCAATGGGGTGGGTGCAGCTACGCTGGGAAAGAAGATGGCTAGAAAGACGAAGGAGTGTTTAAACCCTTACAGACATGGCCCTTTTTTTAAAATCCATTTTTGGGTTTTCCATCACACTTTTATCAATCATAACTCTTATTTAACCTTTGACGTATCTGTCTGAGGGCTTGTTTTTTGCAGGACGAGTTGTAATTTACAATTTAATGTACCATATAATGTACTGAAAAAGTTTTTAAAAATGCTAAATGGAGGGAAATGGATAAAAACTGAAATTCTGCCATCTTTGGGGGCATCTTTTATCTACGGTGTACAAATTGCAGCAAAAATTACATGATAAGTTTATTCTATGGAGCAACATGATTACAACAATATACAATTTATTCAGTTTAGTTTTTTTTTTGCTGTACTACCTTTTTGTTAATTTGAGTTTGTAAATATAAAACGTCGAATTTAAAGGGCATGTCTTTTGTCAACCCCAAAACAATATACTATAACTATGTAAAGCAATTAAAAACAAATAATGGAGCCCTCAATGTCATCTTCTGATACATAGACATGATGTGCTGAAATAAAACTAGATACTAATAACAGTGGTAGAAGTGAGAGACTACCAGACACCACACTGAGGATGGAGCAATAGAATTAGGTAGGAAGAGTCTAAGCTAATTAATTTTACCCTCAAGGGCCCTTAAAGGGAGACATACACATAAGGGCTCTTTCAAAAGAGTGTATATCGATATATGCTAACCATCTGATGCATTGGTTTCCAATGCATCAGCTTAGATGGGTGTATTCCCGATGCGCAAAAATAGCCGCCCGGTAAAAATAGCACATACGAGAGCCTATGACAACTGCCAGAGAAGGGAGGTGGGAGGGAGTTTAGCAGTGTGACTACTAAACCCCCTCCCCCTTCTCTCCCCCTCTCCTCCCCTTGCCTGCTGTCTCCTCTGCTAAGCTGCCACCCCCTTTCCTGTCGTAAGCCAGCAAGGGGCAGAGAGGGGACAGGAAGGTGGTGGGAGTTTAGCAGAGGTATATGTGGTGCAGCCTTGGCCATGTGAATGGGCGTTAAAACAAGAGTTGCAGTTGAGACCTGGTCATGGCTGCCTCTTGTTCACGTGATTTTTGGCCCCACTGCGGCAGTGATACAGCCGGCCAAAAATCGTTGTGCCTGTGTGAGTGAAGACTTAAATAGCTGTTGGCCAAACCCTCATTTGGCACACAGTTAATCCTTCCAACCCAGTTCCCTGTTCAAGTTTTCTTAATAGTAGAAGTTGAAAGCCACTGCCAGCCAAGTCTATTGGAAGCTTATCTGCCTTGAGAATCAAAGGAATTGGGTATGTTGAAATCTAGCTTGCCTGACTCTTTTTTTCCTACAGCATATACATTAGATGGTTGGTCAGTCCCATTGAAATCAGCAGATTCAGCCAGCATTCAATTAATGTTTAGATTGCCACAAAGTGATGGGGATGTTTCTACACTGTATGGAGGTTCAGAAAGTCAATTGTTACCCGAATTGTTTTCATTTCCACTATTTCTGTCTTGATATATGGTAATACATTCTCAAAACTACATAAATTGTATTTAATAGACATCTAAATCCCCCACAGTGGAGCTGAGCGCACCACCATAAATTAACACAGTATCTGTGGATTGCTATATATTAAAGCTATGCTTCCCACCTTCTCTACTGTACAAATGAGTGAATTTGAATCTTGCTCTGATAAATAGTCAGTAAGCAAAAGTCGTCTTTTCTGTGAATGCTTCATTACAATTCGTGTATATATTATAGCATAACTGAAAGCATGTCTCTTCTACTTATTTATTACATGAAATATTTAATGCGAAAACTCACTAAGGCATTTGCCTACTGGATCCTTCAAGTGTATTAATTCATCTCCAGCAGTGCTGTAAAATAGACTTTCAGATTATTTACTTCAATAACACTTGGATTCGGAAGCAAGGCCATATTTTTAGACTATGTGTTTTTTTTATCAGTATATATAAATTTTGTTATATGCAGTGTAACCTTTTTGAGCCGACCAACTAAAATTGCACAGAAAAAATGGTCTTTTATAGGCGTAGTCCTCTCATAGAAAAAGTATATAGAATGTTTAAGTTTTCAATATGATCAGCAAATGTAGAGCATCCAGCATGACCGCCCATCATTCTTATACTACCATATAATTCCCTTTTGTTTCTAGTAGTCAAGATAGATCCCCTCTCATTTCTTGTCCCAAGCATGGCTCTCCTCTCACTTCTAGTCTCCAGCATGGCTCCACTCTCATTTCCAGTCCCCAGAATAGATCCGTTCTCATTTCTAGTCCATGTCATGGCTCAGCCTCTCAATCCTATGCCCTAGTATAGCTGCTGTTTTTTTCCTTTCTAGTCCCCAGCCTGGCACTACTATCCATATCTCACCTCACTGCTAATCTTGACTCCAGTGAGAGTCTGCAGGCCCCCTTTGCAGATATGGGCAGCACCATCCCTAACAGCCTTCATCCTCTCTTAAGATGCTCCTTGGTGTTGGAAACACTGCTCCTCCCACTTTCTATGCTCTGATGCTGGCAGCTTGCCTCCCCAAAGTACAACTCTAGTCTCCTCTTCCTTTGCACTCTTGTTTTGATGAAAAACATGTTTCAAAAAGTGGTTGTTGGTTGGAATAGCTGGTAGTTGGCTTCTTGAGGGGCAACTTCCCTAGACTATAATGGCGGGGAAAATTTGTCACGAAAAAAATCTCTTTATGTTATAATGTGGGGTTGTCAATTATGTACAATAATGCACGTATTCAAATATAGGCTGGTAAAGCTATAACATATTTTACATATTTATACTGTAATGCCCTAAAAGGAGCCTTTTTCATATGAAATTTTAGAGTGTTAAAGGGGTTGTCCCGCGGCAGCAAGTGGGTCTATACACTTCTGTATGGCCATATTAATGCACTTTGTAATGTACATTGTGCATTAATTATGAGCCATACAGAAGTTATCAAAAGTTTTATACTTACCTGCTCCATTGCTGGCGTCCTCGTCTCCATGGTGCCGACTAATTTTCGGCCTCCGATGGCCAAATTAGCCGCGCTTGCGCAGTCCGGGTCTTCTGCTGTCTTCAATGGGGCCGCTCGTGCAGAATGCCCGCTCCGTGTAGCTCCGCCCAGTCACGTGCCGATTCCAGCCAATCAGGAGGCTGGAATCGGCAATGGACCGCACAGAAGAGCTGCGGTCCACGGAGGGAGCAGACCCCGGCGGCCATCTTCAGCAGGTGAGTATGAAGACGCCGGACCGCCGGGATTCAGGTAAGCACTCTCCGGTTTGTTTTTTTAACCCCTGCATCAGGGTTGTCTCGCGCCGAACGGGGGGGGGGTTAAAAAAAAACAAAACCCGTTTCGGCGCGGGACAACCCCTTTAAGGTAGAAATCTACTCATTATATAAACTTTTCCCTATTAGGGCGCCCACCCACTGGCGATTTTTTTTCCCTGCGAAATTCGCAGCATTTTTTGCTCTGCAGGGGTCTATGGGACTTGTAATGTTAAAATCGCGATCGCGCAAAATCGCGATTTTGCGGTAAATTGCGATTTTGCGCGATCGCGATTTTAACATTACAAGTCCCATAGACCCCTGCAGAGAAAAAAAATGCTGCGAATTTCGCAGGGAAAAAAATCGCCAGTGGGTGGGCGCCCTTAGACACAAGTGATATGCTTTTTCATTAGCTAGGTCACATGATAACTATTCTTACCCTGGGAGCACTATAGTTATTTAGTTTTTGTACCTTAGGAGTAAAGTATGTGCATCTGCCATCTGACACCTGTGTAGATGAAGATTACTAGCATACAAGTGAGGAAAAGTTTAGGTTACAGTGATAATAGCCACTGTCTCTTACAATACAGGGCTATATTTTGAACATCTCTGACTAGAGACTTAGTCAGAGCAGACAGGAGAGACATTATGATGGACTCTGCACAACATACTTGAATTGGTACCATGTAATACAATATTTCATCTGCCTCAGCTTTTGCATATGCATCATTCACCTATGATATCTGCTGGATTTGCAGTGATCAGCCTATGACTATGGCTAAGGGCTATTTTGCCTAAAACATGTAAACAACTATTTTTTGACCTCAAGGATTGATCTCATGGACCATATCTGTGAGTCAGCATGCTAAGTATATTGTTCATTGACTTGCAGTCCATCCAGTAGTGTAGCTTTCCAAACCAAGCTTGTATGTCTGTTGTTTACTTCTGACTAGTGTTGAGCGAACCGAATCAGTAGAACCCTGTTTTGGGTTGAATTTTGCTAAAAGTTCAGTTGGGCACAAACCCTAATCGAGTCCTCAGCAAATTTCTACTTGAAACGCAGTTCTACTTGTCTGATTCGCTCAATACTAGTCATGAACACTTGTGTACAACACTGTCTAAGAGCCATAAAAGCCCAGTATAACACTCTCAAAGCTTTTATGGCTTATGGTGTTATACTGCAGTTTTGAACGGAACCTTTTGCAAAAATTCATCAAACCAGCTATACTGAACTGTTTAAAATCCTGCTCATCACTACTTCTGACACCTTCTGAAAGTTGTTTGTATTAAGGCATGGTTCACATTAATCAGTCGTTCTTGAGAACAGATTTGTCAGTAACTACGCTGTACACCCTTATTTAATGGGCAAAGCACCAGTGAAATGCACACCTATAACTTCATCTTTTTAATTTAAACAAATTTTGCCAATTAGCTCTTTAAAAAGTCACTAAGACAGAGGTTCAGTTTTTCTCCCTGCAATTCAGATGTTTACTAAGTGTGCTCAAAAAGATATAAATGTCACAACTGTTAGTGTGTCATTAGTTTAGTTAGATTGTGTTTGTCTATAATTGTAACTTAGATAACAATCAAACAACATTTTATCGCTAATCAATGCAGAATTCCAGGAAATTTCAAAGGGTTCACTTACTTTTTCTTGTAATTTTAAATAAGAAAACAGAATCATAATAAGTGGGTGGAATCACAATGACCTATCATGCTATTTGCTCGATCTACATCAGCTGCAGCCAGTCCTGTAAGGGAAATGTAGTATCAAACATCAATCATTCATATTTGTCATGGTTCACCAGCCGTATTGGATCAGGACCAGGGTGAAATCACAGCATCAGCCCTGGCCCATGTGATTCACGCGTCGGCACATGCTCAGTGTCGTTCCGGCGTTGGATACTGGCACAAACACTTCTCTACTGGTGTATGGATGGATTGGTAGGCTGAAAGACATGTGTCCTAGCCAACCAATCAGCGCTTGTCTATACACATTTACTCTGGCTCCTCCTCATGGAGGACAACAGTTTTACTTCCAGTCGGAAAGTGTTTCTGGTCTATTCAGCAGCTCCTGTTCTGTTTCACTGTTAAATAAGTCTATTTGATGTTAAGTGTACTTGGGGTGTTGTAACATCTGTCTCCTGACTTATTGCTTATTCTGATTGGTATTTCTTCTGGTTCATTATGTGCTTGCTTGTCGTCTATACTGTACATATTGTTTATTGCAGCAAAAATTATCCCTACTTTTTAACTAGGGAGAACCAGAATCTCCTAAGGTTCCTAATGTGGGGTTGCCCTCATCAGGGCAAGTGCTCCGCTTTTAAGTAGGGACTCAATGCATTCATAGGTTAGGGTAATATTTCCTGTTTCCACACTTTTTTGTATCCTTTTAGGACAACAAATGATATCAGTTCTGGACAACATGTTTTGCATTCAGATCAGACATAACATATGAATAGCCAACCAAGCAATACATGGATAAACTGTGTCTACCAGAGTGAAAGTGGCTCTTTGTGAACTTCACTCCATACTGGCTCAAAGAATGTGGTCCTGAACTGGGAACCTACATTATAACCGCTATATGCCTGTAGCCCGCACATATAAAGAGGTTGTCTTCATGACATAACTATTTTAAGGTAAGTCAAATACATGATATATTACCTATAATATTACCAACCATATCCATGATGTTTGTAAAATTATCAGCACTATGGTACAGTATATAGAATTAGGAGAATGGGTTGTGCAGTTCAGTTTCTTCATGAATTGTCATTAATTGAATCCATTTGCAAGGCAAAAATTAAAATATGTATAAATGAAACATCATACTGCTTCCCTAATGAATAGTGGTTTCAAATTAGTAAGAATTTGCAGTGCATCCCAGAAGAAATCAAATTGCAAATGCTTTATTAGATTACAGTATTTAATAGCAATATTTTGGAGCAGTTGCCTGGCGGATCTGCAGACATGGGAGCACACAGTTACAGAAGCATTGATGTGAATGAAGAGGAAAATTTATCATTTTCTCATCTGTTTTTGTCCAGATATAAGTGAAATATATCTCATGGTAAAATATTTCCCCATGGCAGGAGGCACGGAGCATGTTACCATATGAGATATTCTGTCATCTGGTTTGTCTTATAATCCCTTGCCTTTGTCGCATGGTCTTTTATCTTCCCTGAATAAACTCATGTCCCAAGTTTCCAGACCTTTTTGTCCTAATACTGAATCTTATGAATGAAACACGTTTAAGGACCAGGGTGTTTTGTTCCAAAAAGACCAGAGACTCTTTAGGAATTTTACCCATGTGGTGGTTTTATGGCCCTATTTTATTTTCTTCAGCTACCAAATTATTTTTGCTGCATTTTTTTCCCCGTGACATAAGGGGCTATTTTTTTATATCTTTTTTCCCTGATTTTTTTCCCCAGATTTTATTTTTAGTTCACACTTTTCCACTGTAACTTGCGCATCAGTAGTCACTAGCAAAACTGATCTAGGGGGGCACCCAGAGGTCACGTGATCGCCCGGTCGAATTGCTGAAGGGACACCTCTGCTTTCTCTATTCACTACATAGTGCTCATTGAGCCCTATGTAGCCTGCAAGAGAAGGCAGAAGCGGTTAGAACTGCTTCTGCCTTCTCACCCGGGTCCTCAGCTATAACTAACAGCCAATGATTGCAGGAGCTTTAATCCCGCACCGTATTTTTACCATCAAGTGAGATTAAAGCCTATGACCAAGGGCCCTAAAATTACGGTGCTTGGCCTTCAAGGGGCTAATAGGCCATATTTTTTTCTAACTCATGCAATTAAATCTTTCTTTACCGTCAACTCTCCTAATGTGGAATTTATACTTGTGTATTAACATTTTCATTCAGTAGAGAACAGAGATTTAGAGTTTATCATTCTGAAAACAGGACCTAATAACAGGGCCATATGTTCAGGCTGTGTGCTGTCTATGTATTCCACTGAGAAAAGTAGGTGCCCAGTGGTCATGAGGACTTACAGAGAGGCCAGACCAATCATAAATAAGTGGTTGATGCTACTGCACAGACTTCTCTTAATGCAGACGGCTGTGGCTGGCAGTAGCCTTCCAAAGATGCACAGAGGCATGATTGTTTCCAATATGAGTCATCTATCTTGGGTGTAATCTAACCTTCCGAGAGACTAGTCATGTGGTGCATGGCTGTATGTACCCCAGTAAAGAGAGAATTCAGTATTCTGTACCTCATAAAAAAGTGACGGCACCCATCAAACTTTTTTGCTGTTCCGTGAAGAGGAAAAAATAGTTTTATTTGTTACAAAAGTCTGAGTGACTGCAGATTGCCACCTCCCCATTAGTTTCATATCAGGCATACAAAAGAAAGAAAATTCATTTTAGGGAGGGGTGAATGTGGCACAACCTTCAGACATGATATAAATTCTTGAGATTAGGTATTTTGCCAAAGGAATGATGTAATGTAACATTATTCTGGGCTACTTTCACAACGTCTTTGGACCATGGGTGCTGGTCAAGAATTCTGGTAAGAAAACAAGCAAGTGGATGGTATCTATCACACATATGTGCCTCGCCATACTGAATATAGTTGGTGAGAAAGTAAATAAAAAATGCAGTAGCAAAGAGATCGAAGAACTAGTTGAACACCAGAAATGTGAAGTAATTTAGAGGTTACACGCAGACGCATATAAAGTCATCACGTGTTTAAGTCACTAGAGTCTTTGTCTGGGAAACAACTAATGAAGGTGCGGTAGTGTCATACAGTATTAATGCACAGAGCCTGTGTACAACATGAGCAAATAATAAAGACAAATGAACAAATGTGCTCCAGCCAAAGTGCTTGGTGGGAAATGATAAATAATGGAGACAGAAGTCATTAGGAAAAAAATTGTTTTCTGAATCCACGGTACTTTCTAGTACACGATGGAAGCAAACACTTTACAAAAAGGATTTAAAGCTACAGCAATGCCTGCAGATTTAATGCGATTTGAAAGATTTTATTATTAGCAGCAGATAAAATACCCTTAGGCCTCATGTCCACGGGGAAAATCAGGCCCGCTCCGGATTCTCCATGTAGAATCCGTAGCGGGTCCCTCCTGCCCCGCGGACATGAGGCATAAAAATAAGAATTAACTCACCTCTCGCCCGCTCCGGATCTTCCCTTCGCCGCGGCTTCATCTTCTCTCCATTGGGGCCGTATCTTCTTTCTTCGGCTTGGCGGATGCGCAGGGCACGTCGTTTGCGTGCCCCGCACATGTGCCGGCCCGAAGAAAAAAGATACGGCCGCGACGGAGAGAAGATGAAGCCGCGGTGAAGGGAAGATCCGGAGCAGGTGATGAAATTCCGATTTTAGTCTCCCGCGGATCCGGACGGCTTCCATAGGCTTCAATAGAAGCCCGCGGGAGCCGTCCCCATGGGAGACCCGCACGAAAATGGAGCATGGTCCAGATTTTTTCATGCTCCATTTTTTTTAAAATCACTTTTATTGACCATCCGCGGGTATTTATCTACCCGCGGGTGGTCAATGCATCCCTATGGGATGCGGATCCGCGGGCAGGAGAAGAGTTAAAATCCGCTGCGGATTTTAATTCTTCTTTTGCCTGTTGACATGAGGCCTTAGGGCTCAGTCCGTGAAAATGAAATGCATGAATAAAAAATGCATGACCAAAGTGTCAGACGCGCTTTTTATTTGCACTTGTTGTGCGGTCACATGATTCTAAAATTCTCACATATAGTGACGCCCCATTGAAAGCAATGGGACAGGATCGCTACCCCCAGCTGTGGCTGTGACAGCTGCAGCAGGGAATTCCTTGGATGGGAAACCCCTGGATACTGTCACATCCAGGGGTTTCACCTTGTTGTCAATGAGGCCGGTGGCAGCAGTGGCAGCCTCATTGAAAACATAGAGAGAAGATCGGTGCTCCTCTGCCACAGCACTGTCACAGTGTTCAGTGACAAGGGAACTCCCCGTGTGGATGAAGGAATCCCCTGCTACAGCTGTCACAGCTGTGAAAGAGTAGTGCAATGCTATCCCATGGCTGTCAATGGGGCTGGCGCTGCTTCCACCCCGTTAAAAGCAATGGGATGAAGTCAGGGATTTCGAGGGGGAGGGGGTGCTTGAAATATAAGCCCTACCCTAAAAAGAAGCCCTAGAGGCAGGATAAAAATATATATGTACATCACCTAGAAGTGCTCCCTGGCTCTTTTTCTTCTTCATGTTCTTCTGGCCGAGAATTGAAAAATCCCCGCCTCCTGTAAGTGCTGCTTTGATTGGCTGAGTGCTTTGACCAATCACAGCCAATCAGAGGCAGCACTTTCAGGAGGTGGGGGTTTTTCAATCCCCGGCCAATAGAACATGAAAAAGAAGAAAGAGTCGGGGACCTGGGAAGATGCGCTGGAGCTGACAGCGCTTCTAGGTGATGTATTACTTTAAATTTTTCTTTCCTGCAGCTAGGGCTTATTTAAGGGCTTTGACAGTAGAATTTCCTACTGTTAAAGTTGCATCAGTTCACATGAAAACTGCATTTTTGTACGAATGAAAAACGCTATCCTATTTTTTCCCGGAGAGAATTTTAAATGCATGTATAAACCGGACATGTGACCGCTTTCATTGGAAAGCATTGGTTTTAAAGATCTGATTTAAAAACGTGCAACTACATACATTTAAAATTCGCTTGTCTGACTGAGCCCTAAGGGTGCTTTCACAACATTCTGCAAGACGCTACAGAATATACCATCATGCAGAAAAATCTGCGCCAAAATCCGTATGTCTATCATGCACATTTTGATGTGGTTTTGAAAATGACTAAATTGGGCCATCAATTCTGCATCGAAATGTAAACATGTGGATTCTGGCATGAATATTCTGCAGCGTCTTGCAGAATATTCTAATATCCGTGAAGACACCCTTAATTCTTGTTATCCAGAAATACGTTTTTACAACATGGTCAAATCTGGAATCTCAGAAGACCAAAAGCAAAACAGATAAAATTGAGAGTCATTATATAGTCTGATGCTATCAGAACTGATTAGACAGCATCACATTGTGTAATGTCACTCACAAAGAGGAATGATAAGACACAGGTTTCAATTTACTCACACATTTCCAGGAGGAATAACCCAGGGACGGCACAATGTAGAGCTCTAAGAATGTTTACTTCATTTACCAAAACAGATCTGTAAGCAGAATTGACAAGACCTCTTTTAAAATATGCTGTTGGCCTTTTAGCCCAGTTGAAGATATAGATAATTATTAGAGATGAGCGAGCATACTCCTCCGAGCTTGATGCTCGTTCGAGTATTAGGGTGCTCGAGATGCTCGTTACTCGAGACGAGCACCACGCGGTACTCGTCTCGATTAAACGAGCACTGACCATTGAATTCAATGGAGCCGGCAATTGAAAGCAATGCGCTGCCGGCGAGTGCGGGATGAATTTTCGGAAAGGGCTTAAAAATATAAACCCTTACCTGAAAATCATCCTAAAATGTGTAAAAAAAAAAATAGAAGCGGGACGGAGCTGTCCAGCGCATTGAATTCAATGGAGCCGGCAATACAGCCGGCTCCTTTGAAAGCAATGCGCTGCGGGCTGAGCCAATCAGAGGCAGCACTCACTCACCCATTCATGAATTCATGAATAGGTGTGAGTGAGAGCTGCCTCTGATTGGTCAGGCTGTGACCAATCAGAGGCAGTTTATTTAGCAGGCGGGGATTTTAAATCCCCGGCTGCTGAATACTACAGAGAGCAGTTCAGGAGAACTGAAGCCGGCCGCAGCTGAACTCCGTCTGCCGGGACCAGGTGAGTATATATATATTTTTTTATTTTTACACAATTCTGGATGAATTGCAGGGAAGGGCTTATATATTTAAGCCCTTCCCGAAAATTCATCGTGAGATCGCTTGCAGCGCATTGCTTTCAATGGAGCCGGCTGTATTGCCGGCTCCATTGAATTCAATGCGCTGGACAGTTCCGGCCCGTTTCTATTTTTTTTTTTACACATTTTAGGATGATTTTCAGGTAAGGGCTTATATTTTTAAGCCCTTCCCGAAAATTCATCCCGCGCTCGCCGGCAGCCCATTGCTTTCAATGGAGCCGGCTGTATTGCCGGCTCCATTGAATTCAATGGGCTAACATCGTTCTTCTCTGCCACAGCTGTTACAGCTGTGGCAGAGGAGAATGATCTTTATGCTGACAGTGCAGGGGGGGGGGGTCTCACTCTTGCCACTATTGTGGCTTAATAGTGAGACCTCGGAGCCCGAAATGCAGTCCTGCATGTTGCTCCTCGCCTGCCCTACCCATTTCTGTGTTTTTTACATGACTTTGGTGATTTGCTAAGATTTTCACAAATGAAAACCTTAGCGGAGCACCAGTCATATACAAAAATGCTCGAGTCGCCCATTGACTTTAATGGGGTTCGTTACTCGAAACGAACTCTCGAGCATCACTGAAAGTTCGACTCGAGTAACGAGCACTCGAGCATTTTGGTGCTCGCTCATCTCTAATAATTATCCTAATATTGTAAACCACCATAAACGTGATGAAAAACTCAACGCTTATTTCCTGAGAAACTTTGGCTTACAGCTCAGAGCCCAGCCGTAGGGAATTTAGATGACTAAAGGCTCAGAAGGGTCAGTGACAGAGACATAACTTAAAGCTCCTGGGCCCCAATGCAAAATCTGGAACTGGGCCTCCAACTATAAGGCTTCATTGATAGTATTGGTTTGCAATATGGGGAAGAGAGACTTTATGGACCCCCTAGGACTCCTGGGCCCAGGTGAGACCCCCTGCATCCCCTATATGTATGCCAGTGGTCGGTGATCCAGGGATTGTTGTGATTGCCTGACTTGAAGTCAGGAAGGATTTTTCTCCCCTTAAATGAGGAAAATTCGCTTCTATCTCATCCTTTTTTTTTGCCTTCTTCTGGATCAACATTGAGAGGTTATAGGCTGAACTGGATAGACAAATGTGTTTTTTCGGCCTAAGATACAATGTTAGTATGTTTCTATACCTATATACTGTATAAGGAGCAGTACTTTATGTACTCTATACTGGCCACATAAGAATACTTAAGGCTCTGTTTAACACACTAACATGTTTCGTTTCATGATATGATTTCCATTAATATAGCAGTTTTCTAGGATGAATTAAGGTTTTTTAGTACTTCTGCTTCCATTCAAAATACGTAAATAAAAAATATTATTAAAAAGTTGGCATTTGAAGCAAAAAATAGCGATAGCAGAATACTTACCATTAATTATAACAAGGATGTTTTCCGTCACTTTTTCAAGTTGTATCTGAAATAAAGTAGCAGTTAATGACTGTATTTTTCTATCATTATCATCTATGAGGATTGTGGAATGAGCTTTTTATATTACACATGAAAATTTTGAAGATAGGTAACGGGGGAAGGATATGCAGACATATAAATGAGCTGCAAATGCTAGAATATGACATATTAGTCTATTATACAATAAAGCACCATTGGGAAAACCAGTGTGAGAATGTAAAAGAAATAAAGTAATAAAATAAGGCTGTGCTGAATTTGTTACGGACCATTAGGGCTGCCACTTCAGGGGAGCACTGTGCTGCCATATATAGCTAATCTACCTGTCCTGTGGCATCTGAAATTAATTTATTACTCATTTTTGCTCTGTAATTAGGGGTCCTGGCATTCAGCAAATCTGTGTCACATTTGCATCTAGGGGGCCTGGTCTCAGATCCGTATTGTTCTAGGACTTTGGTCTAATCTAGAATCTGCATTTGTATGAGCATGTACTCATGGGTCTGCATTTGTTTAGAGGGTCTGGTCTGAGGTCTGTATTTTTTAGGTGGTGTGGGATCTGTATGTGTTTAGGGTATTTGGACCGGAGTCAGTATTTGTTTGGACCGGGGACTGTACTTGTTTAGGTAATTTGGCTTAGGGTTTGCAATTATCTAGGGGGTCTGTTCTTGCTCTATATTTGTTTAGGGGTCTGGTCTGGGGTTTGTATTCATTTTGCAGTGTATTAAATATGAACTACTTCAAATGCCTTAGGTTATGATTGTGCAGTGAGTAGAAGGGGCAGAGGTAGCCTGACTGAACTACCAGTAGCATGGTCACGGTGGTGGCTACTCCGACTAAAATTGCTACTCGTGCAGTAGGGGTATTGCAATGGACTTCTAAGCAGTTTGGGTAATGCCAGATTGTGACGCCAGTACCTTTGAGGATGAGCTTGTGTTTTCAGAGGTGAAATAATTGAGACCAATCCATGTAGTTCACAGTAAACTGAAGGTACACAGTTTACTCAGTTCTAGAGAAAGTTAATAAACAGTTCACACTTTGCACATGTTACAGTCAATGACAAAGTTCAATAGACTTATTGGTAACATGCATGGGCAGGGCATACACCAAATGTTTCCGTTATTTTAATATATTTGTTATTGGAAATACTATGATGTCACTTCTCAAAAGTAGGATGACTGTACATATGTAGCTCCCTCTCTTCTGCAAATAGGAACATGGAGTCCTCATTTTCTGTATTAGTGAGAATGCAATTAGCACTTTTCCAGATGACATCCAAAAAATAATTAAGGGGGCAGAGGTAGCACTTGCACGCAGAACCTGGTGCCTAGGGTGCCCAAAGGCACCACTATTATCAATGGCACATGGTAGGTAGGAGTCCAATGATAGATCTTGCATTAAAGCCCAGGAGCTAAAAATTACATTTTTGTCGGCAGATCACTTGAATAGAGCTGTGCACTGAACATACTGTACAGTACTGTGCATACTTGGAAGACCATAACAATGGTCCACAAGCAAAGCACCTGGGAGCTCATGTGGCACATAGGCCACTTGTTGACTACCACTATCATGCATAATAGACAGTACTCTTCTATAGAATACATTTCTATCCACAATGCCATTAATGATTCTCTTAATAATGGTAACCCAACTTTGGCCCATCACATAGTCATCACATTTTGGTCTTTCTAGAACTACCTAAAGAACTTAATTTCGAACAAAAGCTATTTTTACTTGTAAAAAGTATTTTTACTTGTACAGTAATTGTGATTCCTTTAATTTGTTTTAACTCCTGCCTGAGACTGTTTATCAGCCAACTCTACAATATCCAAGGCTTGCAAGTTATGTTACCGGCAGTTATCTCACTAATACATTATCTGAATGATGTCTTTTCTTGTCTCACTTTAGCTGACAGAGCTCGCTTACTGAAAAAACAATAGCTCACTTGTCAACAAGATGCCATCGGCACCACTACACAACTAACTTTGAACATTCCAGCAATGAGGATGCTTACAATGTGCTTTTCGTATAATTAACACATCCCTATAAGCATAAAGTTGCTGCATGCTGAACACACTATACACTTCAGTTCTTGAAAATGGAATGCCACATGAGATGAGTTCTCCCTTCCAGTTGTTCTGTAAAGAAAAAAGAAAATATATATATATAGTACTGTGCAAAAGTTTTAGGCAGGTGTAAAAAAATGCTGCAAAGTAAGAATGCTTTTAAAAATAGAAGTATAATAACTTATGTTTGTAAGTTGACAAAATGCAAAGTGAATGAACAAAAGAGAAGTCTAAGTCACATCAATATTTGGTGTAACCGCCCTTTGCTTTCAATTCTTCTAGGTATACTTCGCACACAGTTTTTCAAGGAACTCAGTAGGGAGGTTGTTCCAAACATCTTGGAGAACTAACCACAGATCTTCTGATGTAGGCTTGCTCAAATCTTTCTGTCTTTTCATGTAATCCCAGACAGACTCGATGATGTTGAGATCAGGTCTCTGTGGGGGCCATATCATCACTTCCAGGACTCCTTGTTTTTCTTTACACTAAAGATCTTAATGACACTGGCTGTATATTTGGGACTGTTGTCCTGATGCAGGATAAATTTGCAGTCAATCAGATGCCTCCCTGATGGTATTGTCTGATGGATAACTATCTGCCTGTATTATTCAGTGCTGAGGATACCATTAATCCCAACTAAATCCCCAATTCTATTTGCAGAAGTGCAGACCCAAACTTGCAAGGAAACTCCACCATGCTTCAATGCTGCCTGCAGACACTCATTATTGTACTGCCCTCCACCATGCTTCACTGTTGCCTGCTGTCACTCATTATTGTACTGCTCTCCAGCCTTCTGGTGAACAAATTGCCTTCTGTTACAGCCAAACATAGTATTTCAAAATTTAACTCATCAGTCCAGATCACCTGTTGCCATTTTTCTGGACCTAATTTCTTACGTTTCCATACATGGTTGAGTCGCTTGGCCTTATTTCTTCATTGAAGTTATGTATTTTTGGCCACCATTTTTCCATGAAGACCACTATTGCCCAGACTTCTCTGAACAGTAGATGGGTGTACCTGGGTCCCACTGTTTTTTGTCACTTCTGAGCTGATGGCATTGCTGGACAGCCTACTATTTCGAAGGGAAGTAATCATGATGTGTCTTTCGTGAGCTACACTAAGTTTTCTTGGCTGAACACTGCATCTATAGTCTTCAATGTTGCCTGTTTCTTTCTGCTTCTTTTAAAGAGCCTGAACAGCAAGTCTTAAACCCCCAGTCTGCTGTGAAATCATCTCCAGGTGGTACAAAAACTCAAACAGGCTGTATAGGATATTCCATTCCATTCCTGACACTTTTTTGGAAATATGGAGCAGAAAACAGAACTGTGCATCTCCTTTAAAACAATTTGTCCAGAAATGGGGTAGTTATATCACCTGGTGCCATCCTTTTCCCGATTCTGCAATGTTTTGTGACATTTCTTTATGGCTACACAATGTATCATACCTTTCCAATGAAAATCAAAGAATTTTGCCTCTAAAAAAGAATTTGTTAAACACCATAATAAAATTATGTGTATTTAAGAATTATTGACAATTGAACTTGAATTTTATGATTTTTTCTCTACTGTATGGTTTCATTGCCTAACATTTTTAGGTCACTGCAACTCGAGACATGGCTTAACACACAATAACAAAACATAAGAGTGTTCAGATTATCATTTATTTTATTTACTTTAAAACATTTTTATCCTCCTCCCTTTTTTTTACCCCTCTTTTTTTCTTGTCTTTCTCTCTTTTTCCCCTTCCATTTCTCTTCTCTACAGTCCTCTTTGGGTCATAACTTTATGAGGTTAGTCCTTCTTCAGGGTTTTAATTAGGCAAGCATGGAAGATTTTTATTTAAAGTCCTTTTTCCATTGGCTATTATCTTGCTATTATGCTACATGACTGGTCCATCTTATCCTGTATATCAGACTGTCCTTTTTTTCATGTTGCAAAGACTTACCAGTATGACAAGCTTATACATTATGCTACTCTTTCCGTAATTTGCTTTAAAAGTGTAACTGCGGGGAAAAAAGGACAATTCAGCTTACAGAACATTATGCGTTCTTATAAAAGAACTGTCCACTCAAATGATATGTCTATTTTAATAAATGCTGCATTTCCGATAATTGAACAACTTGGAGCTTCTTTGTTGCAGCACAACAGCAAGTGGAGTTGGGATGATGTATCAACATTGCTCCCATTCACGTGACTGAACCTTTGGCACATGCAACCTGTTATTCGGTGCTGGGAGCCAATAAATACCTTCTTCCTATCACAGCAGAAGGCCCCTGGAGTGTTGTCTATCGGAAATCCCTCAGTGGACTCTGTTCATAATGTGCCCTTCTTCAAAAAACCTGCTACAATATCGCTTATGGTGTATGGACTGATTGGCTGACAGCCAATCAGCCATATTCGAAGAATATTTATATCAGGCTCGCCTCTACATGAGTGCTGGTTATTGTCCTGCCTGAGGTATTTAGTGAGACGGTAAACTCCTGTCAGCTAAATACTTGTGGTTATCTATATACTGTATATAAAGATGACTCACTGACTAACACATTGACTGACTCGGCACTAATTCTCTAACTTCCCAGTGTCGCACAAACATGAAATTTAGCTTGATTATTCAATGCTAATTGCAAAAGCATTGGTGCCCCTGTGTAATGTACCTAATCTAATTCTCTGACTTCTCGCTGTCGTATAAACATTAAATTTGGCAAGACCATCCTTTAGGTCCTAAATAGGAAAAGTAAAGGGGTCACAACTTGATTATTGAATGCTAAGTGCAAAAGTATTGGCACCCCGGTGTTATGTAACTTCCCGGTGTCATACAAACATGAAATTTGGCACAAGCATTCTTTAGGTCCTAGATAGGAAACGCCAAGGGGCCACAACTCGATTATTCAATGCTAATTGCAAAAGTATTGGCACTCCTATTTAATGTACGAAATCTAATCCTCTAACTTCCCAGTGGCGTACAAACATGAAATTTGGCACAACCATTCTTTAGGTCCAAAATAGGAAAGTAAAAGGTGTCACAACTTGATTATTCAATGGTGATGGCAAAAGTATTGGCACCCCTATGCAATGTAACTTCCCAGTGTCATATAAACATGAAATTTGGAAAAAGCATTCTTTAGGTCCTAAATAGGAAACGTCAAGGGGCCACAACTCGATTATTCAATGTTAATTGCAAAACTATTGGCACCCCTATTTAATGTACCAAATCTAATTTTCTAACTTCCCAGTAGCGTACAAACATCCTAAATAGGAAAAGTAAAGAGGTCACAACATGATTATTCAATGCTGATTGCAACAGTATTGGCATCCCTCTGTAATATACCTAATCAAATTCTCTAACTTCCCGTTGTCGTACAAGCAGGAAATTTGGTTCACCCATTCTTTACATCCTAAATAGGAGAAGTAAAGGGATCACAACTTGATTATTCAATGCTAATTGCAAAAGTATTGGCACCCCTATGTAATGTACCTAATCTAATTCTCTAACTTCCCTTTGTCATACAAACATGAAATTTGCCATGTCCATTCTGTACATCCTAATAAGAAAAGTAAAGGGGTCACAACTTCAATAATCAATTCTAAGCATGATATTTTGGCCAAAATACACAAGCTCACAAGCTCCGTCAAGGCTCCTTGTTCACTTGTGAGTCCCTACACTAACATCAGTTAGAGACACATAAAAAATGAAAATAGGACATAGGCAAAGAAAAAACACAAAAAATGGCCATATACTCACTATTGCGTAACATAAGGGGGTGCAGATAATGCACCATATTCCTCAGCATGCAGAAAGCATGCATTGAAGACATTCATTATGTCTTGGTCTGATGTGTTGAAGTCATCCATGGAGGGCGCCATACTTGCATGCTACACAAATGTAACATTCTTATCTTACAATTTTGTGTTGTGTTGTTTCTTTATTATTCCTAATAGAAATTCACCCAAACACCCAAATATCAATTTATTCATAAATTGTTAGGAGGAATAACTGAGAAACAATGGTACAATGCAGACTTAACACTAAAGTATACAGAAGTGAGCCATGTAAGTAGCACCCATCTGCTTACGTATAGTGTGGGGGTGGTGAATGTGCCCCATAGAGATCTCAAAACCACAGAGAGAGAAATATTAAAACTGAAGTAACTTTTCAAAGTACCACAGATCCAATCAGAGTTTATATAGCATTACAGTGGCAACAAAATCTAAAATCATAATGCGTAACAAGGATTGAGGAGGGAATGGGGTGCAGAGAGTTAGGGGGGTGTAGCTTTGTGTAGATCGTCCAGCGATCTGATGATAGTCTGGTGGCCATGCTTGAATGTTGAAGAGCCATCTCATAGGAAGGTTTTTAGTGTGTAGAGCATCTGTGAAGGGTTTTTAAATGTGTCTTTTGGCCTGGTTTACTCAAAACTATATCATGGAATAGTAAAATTGTGTTACCTTACAGGGTTTTCCTTGCTTTTCATAAAGTGGCTGCAATATCTACATAATTTAAAAAGCGTTCAGTGATGATTGGCTCTCCTATTGCCTAGAAGGGATTGAAAAATCTGTAACTCAGAGGATTTCAGAGTTTTGTTGGCTATTGATTCTGGAAGCCCCCAGAAACTGATGTTTTTCTTCCTGCTTCTGTTCTCCTGATGCTCAATCATGAGTACAACTTGGTGTATGCAGTCTTGTTGAGACCGCAAGTTATTCTGCACAGCTTCAGAATGTCGTAGGATTTTCCAATGTATATTCTCTAATGCTTCTATCCTATGGCCAATTTGTTTTATGGCCGATTTTATGTCATGCGTTAAGATTAGAGATGAGCGAGCACCGAAATGCTTGGGTGCTCGTTACTCGAGTCGAACTTCCCGCGATGCTCGAGGGTTCGTTTCGAATAACGAACCCCATTGAAGTCAATGGGCGACCCGAGCATTTTTGTATGGGACCTATGCTCCGCTAAGGTTTTCATTTGTGAAAATCTGGGCAATTCAAGAAAGTGATGGGAGCGACACAGAAACAGATAGGGCAGGCGAGGGGCTACATGTTGGGCTGCATCTCAAGTTCCCAGGTCCCACTATTAAGCCACAATAGCGGCAAGAGT
Source organism: Eleutherodactylus coqui (assembly GCF_035609145.1). Taxonomy (NCBI): domain Eukaryota; kingdom Metazoa; phylum Chordata; class Amphibia; order Anura; family Eleutherodactylidae; genus Eleutherodactylus; species Eleutherodactylus coqui. The sequence continues at coordinate 81,328,634 of NC_089839.1, forward strand.
GCCCCCCCCCCCAACAATTTTTACTTCTGAAAAACCCTCATTAGCAAGGCATACCTTAGCTAAGCACCACACTACCTCCAACAAAAGCACAATCACTGCCTGCATGACACTCCGCTGCCACTTCTCCTGGGTAACATGCTGCCCAACCGCCCATTTCAGTAATAGTAGCAGTCAAGACAGGCCCCAGTAACAATTCCAAAACAGCAGTATAGGGGGAGCACAGTATTAGTTCCATTTCAGTAGTAGTAGCAGTCTAGACAGGCCCCAGTAACATATCACTAGCAGCAGTATAGGGGAAGCACAGTATTAGTTCCATTTCAGTAATAGTAGCAGTCAAGACAGGCCCCAGTAACAATTCCTAAGCAGCAGTATAGGGGGAGCACAGTATTAGTTCCATTTCAGTAGTAGTAGCAGTCTAGGGTATTAATGAGTGACTACTACCCCCAGCAGACACGCAATAAACTGTAGACGGTCACAGGCTTAGCTGGGTAATAATAAGCGACTACTACCCCCAGCACACACGCAGTAAACTGAAGACGGTCACAGGCAGCCCAAATATAGTATTTTTTTCCAATTTTTGGGAAAAAGCCCACTGCCTATATAGCCTGTATATGGATTTCCCTGTTGGAGGATGACTGTGGTAATTGAAAGCACAGTGCAGCCAGAAAAAATTATGCGCAAGGCTGGGTAATAATGAGCGACTACTACCCCCAGCAGACACGCAGTAAACTGAACACGGTCACAGGCAGCGCAAAGATTTTTTTTTCCAATTTTTTTGAAAAAGCCCACTGCCTATATAGCCAGTATATCTCTTTCCCTGTACCACTGTCCCTGCCTCACCAGTACTGCCCCTATACTCAGTAAAATGACTGCAGACTGAGGACGCTATGGCCTGCACGCCCGATATACAAAAAAAAAAAAATGTGCAAAACTGCTAAAAGCAGCCTCAACAGTACTGCACACGGTCAGATGTGGCCCTAAGAAGGACCGTTGGGGTTCTTGAAGATGAAAATAATAGCCTAACACTCTCCCTTTAGCAGCTACAGCAGGACGGCACTTTCCCTAATGTCTCTAAGCATGCATCTGTGGCGAGCCGCGGCCGGCCCCAATTTATATACTCGGGTGTCACCTGATCTCCCCAGCCACTCACTGCAGGGGGGTGGGATAGGGCTGGAACTTCACAGGAGGAAGTTGTAATGCCTTCCCTGTGTTTCTATTGGCCAGAAAACGACGCAAACTTTTCTGGGAAGAAAATGGAAGTGACTCGAACACCGCGTGGTGCTCGTCTCGAGTAACGAGCATCTCGAGTACCCTAATACTCGAACGACCATCAAGTTCGGACGAGTACGCTCGTTCATCTCTAGTTAAGATCTTTTTAATAAAGGGACGAGAGATCGGGTTGTGATTCTGGTCTTCAGTATGATCAGAAGTATTAGACGCACAGTCTGCAGTTGAGTCATCAAGGTTCTGTTTAGAAATGGAATCTTGTGGTTTTTTAAATCTTTGTGCACCTGCAGAATTGTTTTTTTTGAGACATTTATCAATGTCAGCTTGGCTTTTTTGAGGTTGCAGAGTTCTTGTTAAGGGCGAGCACCCACTGGCGTTTGCGTTTTCCGCGGGAAAAAACGCGGCGTTTTCGCGGCTTTTCCATTAATTTCCATTGACTTTCATGGGTGCATTAGGAGAAAAATAAGGACACATATGCAACTGACAGTTCCTATGTTAAAAACGCAAACGCAACGCAAAAAAAAGCCAGTGGACAGGAACACATGTTATCTCTATGCCTGTGCAGGAAAAACGCAAAACGCAAAACGCAGGTAAAAAACGCCCCCCTAAGGGCGAGCACCCACTGGCGTTTGCGTTTTCCGCGTTTCCCGCATTTTTCCGCCCGTTTTCGCGGCGTTTTCGCGGCTTTTCCATTAATTTCCATGGAGAAAAATAAGGACACATATGCAACTGACAGCTCCTATGTTAAAAACGCAAACGCAACGCAAAAAAAACGCCAGTGGACAGGAACACATGTTATCTCTATGCCTGTGCAGGAAAAACGCAAAACGCAAAACGCAGGTAAAAAAACGCCAGTGGGTGCTCGCCCTTAGTCTTTATTTTTGTCTTTGCCCAGTTTGACCTTTATGCTAAGGCTCTGTAGTTATAATGAGGACTCACTGTGCTTTTGAATGCAAAATGTTTTTAAGTCATTTTAGTTAGATTACCTCATCCATCCAGACCCAGGAAGGTATACGTAAATGCAGTAGTGATAGTTTAGTATTTTGTGGTGTCTCCCAATACAAATCAGGGAAGTTTCACCTTTATCTTTTTTCCCACACCTCTTCTACATTCCTCTCAAGTGGTGCAGTTAAACAAAGGGCAAAGGCTGAAAAGTGGTAGTTTGATAGTGTTGTGAAGCTTCCATAAACTTTATTCTCCCTCTGTTCAATTGGGAGACACTGTTAATTAGATTAGTAGTTTAGGTCAGATTAAATCTTTTCCAAAACCAGAAGAGACATGCTTGACAGATTTATTGATAGCTAACAGGTCTTCTTTTGAGGGTGCCTACCCACTTGCGATTTTTTTTCCTGTGATGTTTTGCGTTTTTTCTCAAGAGCAATTAGTATAGAATGTGTTCTTGTCCATCTGGGGTTTTTTTCCGTTTCGTGGGGTTTTTTCACATAGGAACTGTCAGTTGCAGAGAAAGCAGGTCGCCAGCAGCACAAATTGTATATCCCTCCAAGGGCTGGGCATAGATCATGCAGTAGCCAAAGAAACAGGTGAATGGATCCTTTTCACCAAATCACATGCAGCAATGAAAAAAAGACTTTGGCAGCATCCAGGGTGCAAATTGATATCCAAAATTTTATTCCCCCATCACAGAAAAACAGGCAACGTTTCGGCCATGTTGGCCTTTGTCAAGCTCCACTGTCAGTTGCATATGTGTACTTATTTTTCTCTTAATGCACCCATGATTGTCAATGGAAGGCTGCAAAAAACGCCGCAAAAAACGCTGCGAAAAATGTGCGGAAAACGTGCAAAAAACGTGCGAAAACGCAGCGTTTTTCACGCTCGAAAATCGGCAACGCAAGTGGGTAGGCGCCCTTAGAGTCAAATAAGTGCTCTATGCTCAGCAGGCACAAAAAAATCTAAGGAAAGCTGGGGAGTCATCGCCTTTTCTTTGTTTTTCTTTATAATCATAGAATGTATAATCATACATAGGATCAAATATAAACATTACTAGAGATGAGCGAGCACCAAAATGCTCGGGTGCTCGGTACTCGAGTCGAACTTTTCATAATGCTCGAGAGCTCCTTTCGCGTAACGAACCCCATTGAAGTCAATGGGAGACTCGAGCATTTTTCAAGCTGACCGATGCCCCGCATGAAGGAGGGTGTGTAAAACACCTGAAAACATCAGAAAGTCATGGAAACACCACAGAATTGGATAGGGAATGGCAGGGGCAGTATGCCAAATTGGGAGCAAGAGCCTGGCGGTCACCCCCCTAACAATTTACTTGGGACAGACCATCATTAGCAAGGCACACATGCTGGCATATCTTAGCTAAGCACCACACTTGCTGCAACCAAGGGCAATCACCGCCTGTGGGTGACACCGCTTCCTCTTCTCCTGCGTTACATGTTGGCATTGCTGTCCAACCTTCCACACGAGCCTGCGTTCACAGCACACACAAAATTTTCCCTGTGCAGCGTTCAGCTGCCCTCATGCCACACGCTCGCTTCATAGCCACACCACTCTCATGTCAATTTATAAGTGCGTCTGCGATGAGGAGGAACCGGAGACACACACTGCAGAGGATTGGCAGGGACAGGCAGCGACCCTCTTTGAAAGTGTGGGCGATAGCCCACAATGCTGATGAGAATTGATGATAAATTGATGTATGATCATAATTCCAATCCTGTGCCACCTACGTCACAAAATTGTCAGGAGCCGCAAACGTGGGCATAAAGGGGACTCAGGTGCCAGTACTTCTACACATCTCCACAATGCAGCAGCGCATACTAACACCAAGCAGGAGGTTTGAAGCAGGAGGTGTCGCAAAAGTAGCCACCACAGGTATACAGTGACCCTGTGAAAGTCTCATTAAATTAGTAACGCTTCCTGTGAATACTCCAATCCAGTATCTAGGATAACTGTGGTAATTTGTAGCATGAGAGATAATCCAAGTCAACCAGCGCAGATCCCCGGACTCCAAGCAGGGGGAGGAGGTGGCATAATAAGCCAGAGAAACCATGACCGAGGTAGGACCCACAATACTCTGTGTGGGAAGCATGTGAGCAGGCCCAGGGTCAGGCTCGGTCCCAGCCTCCACCTTGTGTGACCCAAGGTACCGTGAGTTACATAGCAATAGGAAATCCATGTGTCCCCACACAATTCATTCTGTGTAGGTGTCAGATAGCTGAACAATGCAATGGGAAAGCCTTCTGCACCCTACCCAAGTCATTCAGTATATTTGTGCCAGATAGCTAAAATACCGCAATAGGAAATCTTTGTGCACCCACAGCATAGGCGAGCCCCTGAAACCCAAGGAAAGTATTAAATATGAAGAAATCAGGGTGCCCACACATGGCAGAGTTTCACCCCGACAAGGACCTCGGCCTCTGCCCACACTCCTGCACGATTCATTCTGTGTATGTGTCAGATAGCAGAACAGCGCAATGGAAAAGCCTTCTGCGCCCTACCCAAGTCATTCAGGGTATTTGTGCCACATAGCTAAAACAACACAACGGGAAATCTTTTTGCACCCACCACATAGACGAGCCCATGAAACCCAAGGAATTATTAAATATGAAGAAATCAGAGTGCCCACACAGGGCAGAGTTTCACCCTGCCAAGGACCTCTGCCTCGGCCCACACCCTCAGCAATCGTGGGCATAAAGTGGACTCGGATGCTAGTACAGCTGTGAACATCTCATTAATTCAGTTACGTTTCTTTCGATTGGTCCAAACCAGTGTCTCAGAGGACTGTGGTAACACGGAAGCAAATACATGTTGACAAACACTAATCCCCAGACCCCAAGCAGGAGGAGCAGTTCTTGGTGCAGCACAGGTTGCACACCACTGTTCGAGGGTCGTCCGTGCTCTCACTAAAAAACATCCACACCTTGGAACACCTAGCCCTCTGCACGGAGGCTTGCCATGTGGGGGTGCTTTGGAAAACAGTTGGGGGATTCTTTGCTCTAGCCTTGCCTCTACCCCTGGCCACCCCACTGCCTCTTCCAACCTGTCCTGCTGCTGCACTTGCCTCCCCCTCTGAAGCCCTGTCTTCAGTAGGCTTAGAAAGCCAGGTGCGGTCAGTCACCTCATTATCCAGCAGCTCTTCCTCCAAATCCTCTGTGCGCTCCTCCCTCTGACTTACTGCCCTTACTACTACCTCACTGACAAAAAACTGTGTCTCATCATCCTCATCCACAAAAAGCACAGTTGACAGAAGTCCCCAGCCTCATCACCCAGACTCTGGGAACTTTCCAAATGTTGGGCATCAGTCACAACAAACTCCTCAGGTGAGAGAGGAACACTTTTTTCCCACTCAGGGCAGGGACCCGAGAACAGTTCCTGGGAGTCTGCCTGCTCAGAATATGTCATTTTCATGGTGTGAGGAGGCTGGGAGGAAGGAGGAGCAGCCAGAGGATTCAGAGGTGCAGTCACTAGGCCAGGAGTAGTGGACTGCGTAGAAGACTGGGTGGTCGATACATTGCTGGATGCATTTTCTGCCATCCACAACAGGACCTGCTTGCACTGTTAAAAAAATGTCATTCTTTATTGAATAAAAAAAAAGCATACAGCTCATAGGTTCGCGCTGAATGCGTTTCGGCTATAGTAGCCTTTGTCAACAGCCAAATTTTTTAACGGTAGCAGCTCCTCTCCACTTCTATTTTTTGTATATATGGAATTTGGCCGTTTGCCATCGGCTGCTTGAGGACGGAGCTCCTGTTGAATTTCAGATCTCCCTGCAACACTGAAAGATACTGCTGGTGAGGTGAGCCCATATTTCTTTTTTGGCTTATTCACCTGCTTGCACTGCTCTGCTTGTAATAAAGGTCTACCACGCAGACCCGCAATTGTGATATGAAGCTAGGGAGTCTAGAAACTTGGCTTTCACCATGCCCAGGAACTCGGCCTGTGCCCACACCCTCACTTGGACGCCCAAGTCCGTGTCTACGTCCTCGACCCTTACCCCTACTCTTCATCATGGCGGATTAAGAATAGAGTAGGGCCCAAATAAATTACCACACTGTACAGCGCTGACAACTGTGGATAATTCACCTCGCACATAGACCTGTAGATAGCAGAGGCTCTATGATGTGACTTGAAAAAATTAACCCGCTGTCTTGCGCTGATACCTAGAGGTAATTTACTGCTCACAGAGACTTGTAGATAAGAGAGGCTGTATGGAGTGGGAGAAGACTCTAAAGCTAGTGGATAGTGCTGGTAACTGCGGCTATCTCAACCCCCCTCAAGTAAAAGGGTATTGCGAGATGCTCTGCACAGTGGCAGAGCTAAAATACTTTGCAGTGGCCTGGAAAATATTACTGTTTCATGGTGAGAGCTCGTTGTAAGGCACTGCAGGCTGAGAACGCTATAACTGCAAAGCTGGGAACAGGCCTAGATGCGTAATACAAAAGCTGGTGCACTACTGCTCCCAGCCAGCCACAACTATAATGCACACGGTGAGATGAAGGACCGTTGGGGTTCTTGCACAGAGGATCAGGAGTCCTGTAAAACTTTCCCTATATAGGCAGCTCTGTCCCTAAACTCTGCGTAATGCACTGCACACGCAGAACGGTATAACTGAAAAAGTTTGCAGTGGCCTAGGAAATATTAGAGTACTGTTTAGCGGTGAGACCTCTGTCTAATTCACTGCAGACATAGAACGATATAACTAAAAGAGTTTGCAATAGCTTAGGAAATTTTAGAGTGCAGTTTCACGGTGAGAGCTCGTTTTAAGGCACTGCAGGCTGAGAACGCAATTACTGAAAAGCTGGGAACAGGCCTAGATGCATAATACAAAAGTTGGTGCACTACTGCTCCCAGACAGTCACAACTGTAAAGCACACGGTGAGATGTAGCCCTAAGAAGGAGCATTGGGGTTCTTGTACGGAGGATCAGGACTATAAAACTTTCCCTATAGAAGTCGCTGTGTCCATAAACACTGCGTTATGCACAGCACACACAGAATTGTATAACTGTACTACTTTGCAGTAGGCCAGGAGATTTTAGAGTGCAGCTCTGTCCCTAAACTCTGTGTAATATATTGCAGACTGAGAACACTATAGCTGAAATGGCCTGCACAGCCTGAGATGCTTAAAAAAAAAATTGGTGCACTACTGCTCCCAGCCAGCCACAACTATAATGCACACGATGATGAGTAGCCCTAAGAAGGACCGTTGGGGTTCTTGAAGACAGGATCCTATGCTAACACTATCCCTGTATAAGTAGCAGCACTTTCCCTAACCTCTGCCAGCATGCATCTGAGGCGAGCCGCGGGCGGGACCAGTTTAAGTACTCGGCGGTCACCTAATTGGCGCAGCCACTCACTGCTGTTGGCGGGCAGAGGGCTGGCACGTCACAGGAGGAAGTTGTAATGCCTTCCCTGCATGTTTATTGGCTAGAAAATGGTGTTAAACATGCAGGGAAGGAAATGGAATTGACTCGAGTACCGCGTGGTGCTCGTCTCGAGTAACGAGCCTCTCGACTACCCTAATACTCGAACGAGCATCAAGCTCAGACGAGTATGGTCGCTCATCTCTAATTTTTACATCTTTATTTAGTCCCACTAGAAAACTTGAACTTGTAATCTATTGATCTCTTGTACAATATACTTCAACACTTCAGTATTGCATTATTGTGTACTTTTACTGCTTGCTTAATAGGCCCAAAGGCATGACTTAATAAGCATCATCTATTGCAGCACTGGGAGCCTTCACTACGCCCCAGGCTACCAAGGCAATCATGGACACCTCATTATCACAATGGGTGGAGGGGGCTGATGGAGGGCTCTCTCTGTTTATCTGCTTACATACAATGGTCAGCATTGATTGCAGAATTTCAAATCTTAAATTAATTGCAGCTAACTCGGATCACTGCCATTGCTGTCATTTGTCAACCATTTAAAACAGCTGACAGCAGCTGAGTATAAAGTGAGCTCAACTTCAGTTAAGAATTTGTCAAAAAGCATTGAAAAATTACAACAGAAATTAAAAAATACTATTTTCAGATTTAGTAAGGGCTTGTTCACTTCAGAGTCAAAGGTTCTGTAAGGAGCCTCTGTCACTGAGTTTTGTAGGATAGCTTTACCTCTCAAATATGGTGTAGATGTTATGTGGTGTAGAATTTATTGTAAATTCTCTGGATTTAATGGTCAGTTTTCTGGCTTCACTTAATATCACAATTTTAACATGAGAACAAATCAAGTTACGTTAACATGAAGCGCACCATTGTTTTTACAGTGAAATTCTCTACCAGTTTGATGTGTCACACAACTACCTTCACATTTGAAAAACGTAAGTTGATTCCAAGATGAGACAGCATTCAAGATGTCCATCATATATGGGTGTTTCCTTACTTTTGATAACCCTGTCAGGTACATTTCAGTGGGAATAGAGCTGTCTGTTTCCTGCAGAAATCAGCACTGTGCATGAGCACACTGGCAGGGTGAACAGCTGAGCTGATCAGCAAGGGTCCTGGATGACAGACCTCCGCTGATCTGCTATTGATGGCTTACTCTTTAGCTAGACCATCAATTGTTTACAACTGGACAAAAACTTTAAATATATTTCAAACTGCTCTGTACACTTGAGCGAAGATTAATTTTTACGGATATACTGCAAAGATAGAGGTCATATTACTGGCAAAACTATTTCTATTAGGGCCATAGATTGGACCATATTTCATCATTTGGAGAACTGCTAAGTCAGACATGTAGTGAAGGTCAAAGATATCTTTTTTAATCTGATGTATGTGAATCAGTATGACCAATAGTGGATTATAATTGGAAAGGTTTGAGCTGTTGCTCTGGGGTGCGAGGCTCATGATGGGACCATGTCTATCCAAATTGCCCTACTTTCTGAGTAGCTTTACAACCTGGCTGCTGTATTACAACTTTGTGGACCAGGGCTTGGCATAGCTGACTCCTTATCTCCTTTCTCTCAGTACAATATGTGCAAGGATGGAGGGGAAGAGTCAAGGTATGCCAGGCCCCAGAATGCAATGTAATGATGCTGTAGCTAGCATTTAGAATACAGGTTATTCAGTGTGACCAGCATTGCAGGAACTAATGAAGGGTAACAGAAGGGCACTAGTGTGTGAAGGGGTACAGAGGGGTGCTATTGTGTGTGGAGGGAAAATAATAGGGCACTATTTGTGGAGGGAACAGAAGGGCACTATTATTTGTGGGAATACATAGAGGCTCTATTATTTGTGGGTTTACAGATGAGCTCTATTACTTTATATGGCATATCAGAAGCCCTATTACTTTCATGGGTACATAGTGATATTATTAATTTTCAGGGCATGGAGTGACTTGTGAGGGGGCTCAAAGCAAAATGTGGAGCTTAAAGGAGAGCATTATAACTGTCAAAAAGGATGCATTTTTCTTGTGATGGGCACTATGGGGGAATTAATACTGTGACAGGGCACTATTACTGTGAGTCACAAAAAGCGACTCTAGTACCATATGGGGCACAAAGGGGGCACTATTACTATCAGGAAGCACTGAGAGGGGCATTGGAGGTATGTATAATGCTGACTATAGTTATAGCATATGGTATCAAGGCTCATGTTATGTGAACATTCTGGGGCTCGTAGTCTACTTAATCTGCCACTGGGTGTTACAGATTGGTAAGGAAACATCTCATAGTAATTGATTGTAATAAGTCAAACTCATATAGACATAGTAATCATCATTATAGTTAAAGGAGCTTTCTGATTTAAAAAGTCACTGTAAAGCCTGAGGCAATGGACGGCACATTTTCTTAATGCCATCATGTGACCATTTATACATTATATAATATGGACAAAGTTGGCCAGGAAACTTTTTTTTAACAAAACCTCTATAACAATCACTTTTGATTCCAAACTAGATCTTTCTGTATCTGAATATTTGCTGCAGTAGCTTTATATTTTCTCTCTTACAAACATATTTAGATTGTCATGTCAGTTATTACGAATGTGTCATTTTTGTCATCTTCTACAATTAAGTATTGAAGTTTAACCAGTGATTCATATCGTGATCTCTAGCAGCGGGGGAGTGTAACTGAGTAGGACTGGCATAGCTGTGTGTGAAATTGTCCTTATTTCATCCCACTTATGAGATCAACAAAAACATGTTTTCTACATAGCGGTGAAATGCTAAAAATGACTTAATTTTTTTCAAATCCCCTTCAATGTGACAATTGGTAAAATTGACAAAATAGGTAACAAAGTCTGTTACCGTGGTTACCGGTGACCTAGCATTTGATAAGACGGAGATTTCCATGCTGTACATTTTAATATATTTCAGTAGGCTCATTTATTCATTTTGCTCCCCGCGTACTGAATGTTAAACAAGGTTCTTGATCAAAGTTTTCTATTCAGTTAAAATTTCATTTCTCTGTTGGTGATCAGTAATTTATAGAAACTGTTGAAATTACATTTTAATAGATACAGGTTCAGTGGCAAAACGATTGCTGAGCTTCACTTTAAAGCAGATTTTTGGGCAGCTCTGAAAATATATATATTTCCTGTATATAAACCAGTAACGGGTTATGGTAATAAGTGATTTCAGAACACTTAAAAAGTGCAAGTACAGTAAAATATGTAATACATTGGCTTACTTTAAATTTCAGCATGATTTAATGATAATATTTTTCATTTCTATCCTTGCTTAACTCCTTAAATTTGCCATTTCTATTCTTTTTCACGATTCTGTAGCTCACAGTACGGCACTATCTTGTTTGAAGGGACTCATAGTACATTATTGTTTACATAAATACTTGCCACTTACTAGCACTGCAAATTCTCTGCATTGACAATGAAAGGAAACTGTTCGACTTTCTTGCCCCCAAAATACTGGCTGGCAGAGGATTAGAAATCAATCACTGTCTTTTCCTAATGAGCCTATTTACATCCAGAATTAGGTTTCAAAGTTATCCCTTACTGTATGCAAATTTGCAGAGAAGAGTCATTCATCCAAGAAGAGTCATGCTGATGTTAGTGCAAACAAAACTATTTTCCATATGATATGCTTCTGGGGTTCAAAATGGCTAGAAGTATACACGGGCTCAGAAATAACTTGTCAAATCACACACGACTTGATGTGATTCAAAGTTATCTGTTCATTGATTGACAGGCATCAGGTTTTATAGAGGCACATGCTTCAATTACAATAATTCAAAATTATTATAATTCATTTATTACCATTGGTCGATAAAACATAAACACAATATGAATATGCAAGATAAGGAATGTAACATCTAATATGCAAAACAAATGCAGCTCAGGCGCAATAGAATCATGCATGATTAGTTTCTCAGAACACAAAAGTACAGTAATACTAAACAATAAAATGTTTAGTATAAATATTTAGGAACATGTGTGAGCAAAAAAGGACAAGTCATCTTGACTCACCAGCCAGTCTGAATGCTACATAGCTATTTCCTGCAGCTCTGGCCTCTGTTATTCACTTAAGGCTTTTTGAGTAACTATTTAATATCCTTAAATCCTCAAGAAAGAGGAGAAATGATTACAATGAAAAGAGTCATACAAGATGGCTACCCATAAAATAGAACATGGAATCATATTCATTTCACTATCATTGATTCATGTGCCCCTGAGATAACCTCACCCTTTTCTCTTGATAGAGAGGATTTCCAGTTAAACAGCGGATGCAGCCATTTGTTTATCAAGAGAAAGGTTTCATGGTCAGCTTGGTAGCTCATAAATCACTGTGACTCTTCTAGGCCAGATGAGTCATCTCTGCTGATCTGCATACAGAAAGTGATAACTAGAGAACCTAATTGTGGTGCTACATGGGTTCATTTGAAAAGCAGAGGGCATTAGAAGTGATTCATTTCTTTATCCCCTGCTGATCACTGAAGTCTGTTTTTAAAAAAAAGAGAGTGGTGATACATTCCCATTAAATCAACAGGTCACTGGGCTGGTTACAACAGTAATAGGCTTCCAAAAAGCCTTTAGATGATATCTTAGAAGAAAATAACATGAGTGCTTATTTAAATGTTAAAATTCTTGTTTTAAGGCCCCCTGCACATGGGCGGAAATTCCACAGCGGGATTTCCTGCAGAGTTTCCGCCCGTGGAAGCTGCCCATAGGATTGCGTTAGAAAACAATCCTATGCAGACGGCCGTAATTGGTCCGTGTGAAATCTCACGCGGAAAACATCGCGGCATGCTCTATTTCTGTGCGGGTCTCGCAGAGCCCCACACAGAAATGTCACTCCCCGGCCGCTGGCTGCGCTCTGCGCATGCGCCGGCTGGGTGGCAGCCGGCACATCACAGAGCCAGAGACGCGGGAGCAGGTGAGTGCTGCACTGGTCCTGCAGGGGCTCGGGTCGGGTCCCACTGCGAGAATTCTCACAGCTGGATCTGACCCGGCTGTCTGCAGGCGGCCTAAATGCTGAACCACTCTAATTGTCGTCTGAGATCAGATTTGATTACAACTGTTACAGGTAGGTGTCAGCTATTCAACACAGCCTTTGGCATACCTATACATCAAAGGTAAGTAAGGGAATAAAGGTATATAAAAGAATAATCTACACAGAATTGTTGATTTATTTAGATTTAAGAAATTGTGTTCAATGGTAATATTTATTTTAACATTCCATATTATTAATGTACAGCAACAACTATGAGTTCCTCCAACTTCATCAGAAGTAGAATTTGCATGTTGCTAATGTAGATCACACAGAAAGGCCGCCTGCAGACGAGCGGAAATCCCGCCGCGGGATTTCCCGCGGGATTTCCGCCGCTGAAAGTCTGCATAGGAGTGCATTACAATACGCATTCCTATGCAGACGGCCGCGGTCTGCGCATGCGCCGGCTGCGCGGCAGCCGGCACATCAAAGAGCCGGGGCCGCCAGGCGCGGGTGAGTACGCGCTCGCCCCTGCAGGCTCTGGGGTCGGATCGCGCGGCGAGATTTCTCGCTGCCGGATCCGACTCGCTCGTCTGCAGGCGGCCAAAGATTTGGTTGACTAAAATGTGTCACATTATTCTGCTGTGCAGTGTCCTCACTGGATGATAACCCTATTCTACACCTATTCAGATAGAAAGTAATAAATATGAGAGATTGATAGCTCGATAGATCGTTAGATAGATATGAAATAGGTAGATAACATATAGACAAGCGTTTCCAAATAAATAGTTTCTAGATAAAATTTAACAGTCCCCAGAGGTCTGATAACAGTGCCAGCTAAAGAGCTGGGAAATCTGTTGGAATTGTTTTGGAGCTGGTAGAACATCCATACATGTGGCAGTTTCTGGAGTCCTGGACTTTTTGCCTTGATCTAGGACATTTGAGTTCACCGATTGTAAATAAATACAAAGCATATAGTGATTATTATTACTGATAGTAATGATAGTAGTAGAAGACAGATATAGGTTATGCATCTTTTGTTTTTGACCTTCTGCACTGCAAGCATTTGTGTGCAGTTAATACTATACCGTAAATTAGCAGCGTGGAGTAATGGGCACAGTCAGAACCATCATCTCCTCTATAATTAGAAATTGACAAAAATAATTTTCCGTGGTTTCAGAGTAAAGCACAGGCACAACATTAAGTGCACAGAAAATATTACTGATGCTTCCAAATATGAAGCACAATGAGGGAACAGTTTTTAGCTCGTCACAGTCTAGTAACTTCTCGTTGTTCCCATATACTTGTATATATTAGAAGTCATTACCCTGAACCTAGAGTAAATGTGACCAACCCATATAACTTCAGTGTTGCAGATTAACCACACTAATAAAAGGTCATTAAAAATCATCTTCCTAACTTGAACCCCTCATAACTCTCATTTACTTACACTCAGATACATCAATTTGATATCAATAGAAACAGAAATACAAAAATTTTCATTTAGTAAAACTGTCTACCATTAGACAGTCCTTGTTCCCGATAGCAAACCAATCACAGAGCAGCTCTCATTTCTAAAGCTGCTAAGGTAAAATGAAAGCTGCGCTCTGATTGGTTGCTATGGCCAACAAGGACCATTTTATCGCTAGACAGTTTTTTCTAAATGAAGCCCAAAAAGTCTTATTCTGCCGTAGCCATTGCTAGGAAAATGTAAGATAAAATTACTGCCAAGGAAGACCTTGATTTTCACGTCTTTGAGTCTGTTATTATTGTGCAATGTCACTTTCAAACAAAGTTTGGTGAAGATCCACACAATGGGCACACAATTTGTAAGTGGTACTCTGATTATAAGGAAAGAGGTTGCATCAGTAAGCAAAAATCATCCGTCCGTCCACCAGTAAGTGTGGAAACAGGGGAGCGTGTCCGTGCAAGATTCATACAAAGTTCTCATCAGAGCAGGCAGAGAAATGGATGTCTGCAGCCGACTGTGTGGAAGATTCTGTGTGAACGCTTGCAATGTTATCCCTATTGATTGCAATTGTTAGAGGCTGCTGAATCAGATGACAAAACAAGGCAATGTTCTTTCTGTGAAAGTATGCTAACTTTAATGGAAAGCGATGGTTTCATGGAATCTTTAATGTTTAGTGATTAAGTTGCCTTTCATCTTTTAGGCACAGTTAGCAAATATAATGTCAGATTCTTGGGGAGGAAAACCCACCTGTCTGGAGGGGAGGGTAGAGCAGGTGAGCCAGCTAAGCTGTCCCCCCATGCCCAACGGTATTGCGACCTCGTCGTATATGTGCTGGGGCTGTGCTGCCTGAACGGGTGCACAAACATTAGATTTGTGTGCCTGTTCACACGTATTGATGGCACTGGAGGGCGCACGTAAAAACGTCTATGGCTGTGTGAAGGAGCCCTAAGACTAGTAACCTGAAGGCAATATTCTAATTGTCAAATTGACTCAAACATTGAGAAGGAGTTTAAGTTCAAAAGCTGACAGACTACTATATAATGAACCCTTTTTACATTAGTGGCATGGGATGGGGGTCAAAAACGCTATCTTTTCTCCTAACGGAGAGCAACTATAAACTAAGTAAGGAGACTCAGAATGGCAGAATGTGGCACTCCTCCCATTTTCCTCACTTTTTACCCTTAAAGGTAACGCCCCTTTTTATTAAAATCTACCCCCAGACTGGATCTTGCAGCCCCTTCTTAACCCTAGAGGCATGCTCTATCCATGTAGGGAGGATGTAGGAGTGGTTGTTAACAGTTACCTACACCTGTGCTCCTCCATATAGCATTTGAGCTGTCTGCATGCTGAGGGATATGGTGTATTATCTGCACCCCCTTATGTGAAACAATAGTGAGTATATGGCCATTTTTTGTGTTTTCCAATGGACCAATACAGACATGTATTATATCACCAAAAGAAAGAGAAATGTACATAGCACAGAATTTGGCAGAAGTGATTAAACCCCATAAGGATTAAACTAGTTTATATACCCGGCTTTGCCCAAGTTAATTCAATACAGGTGTTTACGTGTTGTTTGCATGGAAAATTTTATGAAGGCATGGTTACTTTAGAGGAACCAAAGAATAAAATATGTATACACATAGAGCAGCATTAGATTCTCCTTAGGCCTCGGTCACATGGGCATTTTTTCCCGTGATTTGTGCATGCGCATGCGATCAGCGCATATTTAGAACCATTGCTTTGCAATGGTATCGGACACATGGCCGCTTTTTATGCAGATGTCCGATAAATTATAGGACAAGAGAAATCGCAGATCGCGGCTATCTGCGATCTGCGATTCCTTGTGTTCTCTATATGCGCTCAATGGGGTCGGCGGTAGCAGCGCCGACCCCATTGGGAACATATACTACAATGATCATTCTCCTCTGCCACAGCTGTAACAGCTGTGACAGACAAGAATGATGTTCACCCATTGAATTCAATGGAGCCAGCAATATAGCCAGCTCTATTGAAAGCAATAGGCTGCCGGCGAGTGCCGGACAAATTTTTGGGAAGGGCTTAAAAATATAAGCCCTTCCCTGAAAATTATCCAAAAATGTGTAAAAATAAAAAAAAAATATATACTCACCTTGTCCCTGCAGCTGGAGTGCAGCCGTGGCCGGCCGGCAGTTCTCCTGAACTGCTCTGAGTAGTATTCAGCAGGCAGGGATTTAAAATCCCCGCCTGCTGAATGGGCTGCCTCTGATTGGTCACAGCCCTCACCAATCAGAGGCAGATCTCACTCACCCATTCATGAATGGGTGAGTGAGTGCTGCCTCTGATTGGCTCAGCGCAGGGACCAATCAGGGGCAGCTCTCAGCTATTTACCGCCAACTGGAGGTTGCAGCCCCTTCTTGGCCTTAAAGGCATGCTCCATCCCTGCAGTTCATGGCCGATTTCTTCTGCTCAGTAAATGCACGCAAAGGTGACTTTTCAGTATATGCAGATAGAGGAGCATTAGATTGTCCTCAGTATTGACACATAGAGGTGAGGTAAATTCTTCTCAGTATACAAATAATTTTCCTTAAAGGTTTCTGATAAAAGAACTATATCATGTATCGCAGATTTTTTTCACACTTAGAATTGATTATTAAAGCTGAGACTGCTTTACTTTTCTTATTTAAGATGTAAAGAATGGACGTGGCAAATTTCATGTTTGTGATGTTCAGATGTTCAGTTATTTTTGCAATTAGCATTGAATAATCGAGTTGTGACCCCTTTACGTCTCCTATTTAGAACCTAAAGAATGCTCATGCCAAATTTCATGTTTGTATGACATCGGGAAGTTAGAGAATTAGATTAAGTACATTGCATGTACCCAAATGCTCGGGTCTGCCTTATTCGAGTCGAGCTTTTCATAAAATTCGGGAGCTCTACTCGAGTAACGAACCCCATTGACTACAATGAGAGACTCGAGCATTTTTGTATGTGGAACGCAGGGTCCCAAGCTTTTTTTTTGTTTTCTTCTTGGTTCGTGTTTCTCTCTCTCTCTCTCTCTCTCTCTCATTCTCTCTCTCTCTCTCTCTCCCCTTCCTGCCAGACCAAAAACTTACAAATGACGGGCGCTGCGTCGCGGCAGGGAGGGGCCAAAACAGGCACGGCACAGCGGGGAGGAGCCAAAAGCTGGGGCGGGGTCGAACGCGATTTGATGCTCGTTTGAGTAACGAGCACCATCGAGTACGCTAATACTCGAACGAGCATCAAGCTCGCCAGAGTATGTTCGCTCAACTCTAGTGCCAATGCTTTTGCAATTAGCATTAGATTTTTAAGTTGTGACTAGAGATGAGCGAACCTACTCATTTCGAGTAATTACTCGATCGAGCATCGCGATTTTTGCGTACTTCCGTACTCGGGTGAAAAGATTTGGGGGGCGCCGGGGGGCGGGGGGAGGCGTGGCGGAGCGTGGGGTAGCAGCGGGGAACAGGGGGGAGCCCTCTCTCTCTCCCTCTCCCCCCCACTCCCTGCTGCAACCCCCCACTCACCCACGGCTCCCCCCGAATTTTTTCGCCCGAGTACGGAAGTACTCGAAAATCGCGGTGCTCGGGCAAAAAAGGGGCGTGGCCGAGTATGCTCGCTCATCTCTAGTTGTGACTCTTTTAATTTTCCTGTTGAGGACCTAAAGAATGCTCTTGCCAAATTTCATTCTTGTGATGTTCAGATGTGTATTATTAGGTAATAATAATATAGTATAAGGTTATATGGTTATAAGGTTAAATTATAAGGGGTCACTTTCTTTTGCACTTAGAATTGAATAATCAAGTTGCGACCCCTTTACTTTTTCTATTTAGGACCTAAAGAATACTTGTGCCAAATTTCATGTTTGTACGATACCAGTAAGTTACATACCATAGGGTTTCCTTACTTTTGCACTTAGCATTGAATAATTGAGTTGTGACCCCTTTACCCCTCCTATTCAGAACCTAAAGAATAGTCGGGCTAAACTTGTAGTTTGTATGACACCGGGAAGTTACAGAATCAGATTAGGCACATTACACAAGGCTGCACTTACTTTTGCAATTAGCTTTAAATAATCATGTTGTGACCCCTTTACTTTTCCTATTTAGGACGTAAAGAATGCTCTTGCCAAATTTCATGTTTATACAACAGTGGGAAGTTAGAGAATTAGTGGCGAGTGAGTGAGTGAGTCAGTCAGTCACTGACTGACTGACTGACTGACTCACTAACTAAATATATATATATATATATATATATATAGTTGTCATTTTCCTCTAACAAGAACTTTGCAGATATATAACAAGTTAATCCTTGATTGTTCAGTACAGAGAGATAAGAAGACCAGATTGACAGCCTCGGTGTCATCGCAACCCATTCTCCAAGAATAATATCTTATATACTTTGTTTTGAAAAGCTTATTACGCATGATAAAGGGATTCTGTTTTAACATTTACCATATATAATGAAATGTACCGCTAATAAAGGGAGAGATGTTTTTCCAATCACATCTAGTGTGTGTGATTTGTAAGCATCCTCAATGCTCGAGCAATTAACAAATAATTTGGATACCCCAAACATACCAATTAGCGATATTGTGCTAATACCTTTCAGCAAACCACTTACTGGAGAAAGTTGTCAAAACCTTCTATATGGCACTATGCGATATCAAGGCTTGTTGCTACTGCTTATTGTTGGGATATAAATTATTTTAACACTTTTCTCTTTTGCTATATCTCTATAGAATTTAATCTAATCTAATAAATTATTGCAGTTTAAAAAAAATCTGCAGTTCATTCTAAAGTACTTTAAAGTACTCCCAGAAGCAAACACGAAGGGGAGATTGTTTCTATACTTATAGGAATGTGCTATGAGTGCTTGGAGGTCATCAATCGCACCACAAGTTTAATCTTAGTGATGCAGCAAAGTTTTCTGGCACTTGGCCATACAAATCACTTCCACAAATCCAGTCCTCCACACATTCATCGATAAAAGATGGAAGAGTTGTTTGCATTTAAGCTGCTGTGAGCATTGATCTTTTTATGCAGTTGATAGCACACAGTGGAAAAGTAAAGGATATTCTTTATTATAGGCGTGCATTGAAATCTCTTTTTGGAAGGTCAGTTTATTCAAAAGGTACATAGAAGGCTATCCATACTCTTACTAGAACTTTAAATGAAACAAAGTTAATATTCCAATATTGCAATATACTTTGAAGAAAGTAAAAAGAAAAAAAAAAAGTTCAAGAGCGGAAATGCATTATCCAAGGATGGCTATAAATTTAACAGAAACATTTAAATATTTTCACCTGGAATCTGAAGAGATACATTAAGGAACAAGGTAGAAGAACAAAATCATCAACATCACAATCATCCTTCAGCCAGCCATACAATTATATACCCATACATCTTCCACAGTTCACTTGCTGGTTTAGCTCCCCGAGGTGACTCTGTAGATTTATCTGACTTTCATTCCTCATTAATGTTGTGATTCTGTGTATTTTCCTGGTGTTCTGGCTGCATGCTCTGCTTCTAGGTGTTTGTAAAGTCCAATGAGCACTTTGGCTGTTCTCTGCCTTAGCATCAGTCATGAAGTTGTCAGTTTTTATGGCATCCTGTAGCTCATTATGTTGTATGTAGAAGGGAAGAAGATAGGATTTTTCCAAAAGATATGAAAGTCAAAAGGAACAAACTATTGTTGAACATTTTTTTATTCTCTGAAACTTTATAACAGACTCCGTATTGCTGGCTTACAATACGGATTCACTTTAACAGGCTTGCTGACACCCGTATATGTACAGTAACTGTAAAAAGAACCCAATTTCAGTTCTGTAGATCTGACAAATGATTGAATCTGCTTGTAAGAGGGTTTTAGTTAAAATAGAAGATTTTTTTTTACACAATAGTTCCACAGAAACGCATGCTAGTTACAATTTCTTGTATGAGGCACAAAAGCTTAGTGGTTTTAGTTCACTCCATGTGGCATATTTACTGAAATGTTCTAGACCTTAGGCTATTACTTCCCTTGGGTTTCAATCTAGCAGTACCCACCCCACTTTCACTTCTTCAAGATTGATGCCTCTTACAGCTCCAGTAAATTTCACAGAATTGATCCCTCCCCAGGCTGACAGCATGGTCAGCCCAAACCACTTCCTTGACAGTCTGCAAAGAACTCTAGGAGCTGCCCCTTTCCACACTGATTAGTTCCAGCACCTGTACACTAAGCTGTAACGATTCTCTAGGTTAGCTCCCTATCTGCCTCCAGTGACGTTCTCCAGGCCGTGCTTGGCAGTATCATGTTGACAGCTTTCACTTCATGGGTCTCTTACCAACACACAGTTATCCCCCACTAAAAGATAAACTTTATTAAATAATTATTAAAATGCAGAGTCATATAGTATGTATACACAAGAAAACCCTCCTTATAATCCCAAAAGACTCGATATTCTACTTGGAATTAATATTCCTACCTAATTAGTATTCATTAATTAATTTGCTCATGAAGACATCATGTTCAATTGCTTCAACTTCTTTTAATTTATTTTTACATTTCAATTTATAAGTATTAAGAATTGATGATTGTTCTGCATGTTTTTAATATTAAGGATTATTCCTGCCCTCGTTAGTATGAACAATTGGTATAACATTTTATTGGATGCTTTATGATTAGTGGTATGAATTTTCATGTATGCTGTATGAATATTATGACTTTGTTTTATATTTTTTATATATATCTTTTGGGGATAACATCTAGATATCCACTTTGCTATTACTTTTCTTTCTACAGATCATTTTAGCATTTTCCATTGCTTTATATCTGTTAATATACATATCTATGCTCTATTTGTACAAGTTTTGGGTATTAATTAAGCCTTTTTTCAAGTTTTTTATTCTTGTTCTCCTCCTCTTGCCTTTCATGTTTTTAGAGACTTATTTGCTTATAAGAGTTACACCAATTGTCCAATATTTTCCAATTTTATCTTTGGCTTCACTATTACGCCTGATCATTAAAACATTCCCTGGGCTGGCAGCACCTTGAATTCATACTAGTCTCTCAATCACAACATGGTCACACAGCATTGTTCTTTGAAACTTCTGTCTTTTGGGGTAGCTCCACCTTATTGCACTTTTTTGAGTCCTGGGGGTTAGACCTCCACTAATATAACATTCATAGAAATCATAATAATAGGTAATCAGGATTACAGCCTTCAATATTTATTTTGAAACTGGGAATGCCCTATAATTAAAGTAAAGCTCCATCTGGGGTTTCTCAGGCTTCTACATTTCAGATCCTTTGTTGCTCCCATGCTAATGGTTCCATTATCGCCCAGTAATCTTTGTTTAAAATATTACAATGATGAAATGTCATCTTGATACCAAACCATAGCAGTCAACTACAGACTGCAGAGTTCACATATAGTGGGGCATATTATCTCAGTATTCCGATTAGACAGGGCAAATAACACAAGGCAATTACATTACCACTTTTTAAATAAAAACTTTTAGAGAACTACCCATCCACTAGTGCAGGATCACAAAGGCATTTTAAAGGTAAGTAAATAATTCTTGTCATTTTAACCTACATCCAACATACACAATGGAAAATCCATTTAACAGAAGATATCTTTATGTCTGTGTGAAGCTTATTTTAATTTGACTTGCATAATTGCTTTAGAAATTGCTTTCAGGTATGACGACTACTTTTCTTATTTAAAAATAGAAAAAAAAAATCAGAATGTGCTTCCCACCAGCTTAGTCGTGAGAACTTTGTGATTTCAGAAAAGAGAATGCATCAACCTTCTGAGACAGGCCTGAAATTGCTTCAGTGGATATTTTTCCTGTCTTAAGAGTAAAAAGCTGAACTCTTGCACTTACGTCTCTTTGTAACCTCAGTAACTTGCTAGTTCATCCTTACTCTGTTTTGTCCAAATCAGATTTTTTTGTGTCTGTCTAAGATTTCAAAGGAAACTCACAAGGTGGTAACCTAATGTGCTGTACAAATGTGGCTTCAGAGACGAAGAGAGGAAATGCAATTTGACTGTTGCTGTAATTTAAAGGCCAAACTGAAAACCAAGCAGTTTACCTAAATCTCACAATTCTGAAATAATAAGAAGCTTAACATAGGTATTGAATTAAAAGTGACTGCAATAGGTACAATATCCTTCAACTGTTATCATTTAGCAGTCAGCTAACATGACTAGTTTACAATGCTTTGTACTTTGTTATTTTGTTTCTGACGTTCTACTTTTCCCCATTTTTATACTAGTTAAGGTGAAATTGCGGTAGTTGATCAGGTTGAGGATAGCTGTACGTTCTGGGGCTCCAGGGAGTGGGAACTGGAGTGCCTCAGTGTTACATTACATAGGCTCCTTGTCTTCTTTAAACTAATTTTTTTAAACCCCTTAAGCATCAGGATGTTTCAGTCCTAAAGTACCAGACACTTTTTAGGGATTTTACCCATGTGGTGATTTTACTGCCCTATTTTTTTTCTTCAGCTACCAAAATTATTTTTGCTGCGTTTTTTTTTTCCCATGACATATAGGGCTATTTTTTCATAGCTTTTTCTCACTTACTTTTTTTTCCCATTCTTTAGTTTAGTTTAGTTTTCTTTAGTTTTACTAGGGTTAAAAAGTTACAAAAAAACTATTTTTATTAAATTTATAATTGTTTCTGCTAAAATAAAGTACAGGAATGAGTTCTCATTTTGTTTCAGATATTTTGATATATAATTTTCATAGTCTCAGATTACAGGGTGCATATAGCGATAGTTTAGGTTGGTGTCGACAATGGGTCATTTATAATATATATACATATATTTTTTATTTTATTCTGTGATTTTTTAAAACTTATTTTTGTAACTTTTTTTTTAATCACCCATGTTCCCATTGACATCATATAAGACCTCTGGGAGTCATTCACATTGTTTTTTTTTTCCTTTCATTTTACCCTTTCCACTGTAGCTGGGGAGCCCAAGTTACAGGGGAAAACATCCCCTTAGTGTGGCAGTAGTCACTAACAGAGGTCATCTGGGTCTGCTAAAACCCTGCAGCTCTGCCTTGGTATGGGAAAACTGCCGGTCAAGTGATTACCAAGTCGAATAGAAGAGATAACACTTCCATTTTCTTTCTTCACTACATTGAGCGTTATATTGGCTGTAAAATCAAAGGCAGAAGCACTTAAGAACGGCTTCTGCCTTCTCCTCCAGGTCTTTGGCTATGGCTACATTGCAGTAGAAGGAGTTTTAATTCCACAATGTATTTTTACTATTGGCCCGAATTAAAGCTTAGCACCAAGCGCTATAAATTTCCTTTGATTGGTTAATGGGCTGAGAGAGAAAACTTACAGTCTTTTGGCTTTAGTGCTTCCATTCCATTAAGACATAGAATAGAAGCAATAAGCTTATGACAGTATCACAAATGGGCAGCCTAGAGGACTACTCCAGAGTCAGAAATCACAGCACTGACCCGTAAGGCTTCTTCAGTACATACACATGGCATAGTCCAATAATTTTTTCAGGCAGATAGGAGCAGCTTCTACTTCTACACCTTCTGGCAGCCATTTTTCTCCCCTCTGAACCCGATTTCCTGTCCCACCCAAAGCTTCATTACCATGTCTCATGTCTCTCTCGACCTAATAGCTGGTACAAAGCTTAACATAACATTGCAGTAACTTGGTGGCAGCATAATATAAATACTAATAAAAATGAGAAAAATATTACTCCTTATTGAGGCAATATTTCAATCACTTCAGCAATAAAATAAAGAAATGCCATCTTTGGTACATTGGGGCACCTTGAGGGCATACCCTCCTCTTCATAATGTCTAAAATATATTTAAATGCTAAATCAATTATTTATGCAACACATTTTTTTAAACTAACTTTATGGCAATACTGTAGACCTTTTAGTGTAAAATACTAGCAGTTTGAATGGGTTCAATATTGTCACAGCAACAGAACAATCATTTTTGTTCAGGTCTAATGAATATGATTGTTGAATTTAAATTGTGCATGCTGCCCATCCATCAATCTTAGTTGAATCCCCATGAACACGAAATTTTTAATGCAGGTTGGCTGATATACTGTAGATCATTGTGAATGGCACTGCTATAAGGTGCTGTGGGTCTAAAGGCATATTTTAGACCTTTAGGTTCAAGCTTTTTTCTTAAATTTTCATTAAGGCATACCATAAGCTATAACCTTTTATTTTTCTATCAACTTCAAGAATAAGCATATTCTATTTAATTCTTTAAGAAATTAACTACATTTCTATAACTAACTGCAACATGCCAGACCAGGGTGGGGTGGTCCGCAATGGTGGTAGTCACGGTTGCTCCGCTTCCTCTCCTATGCTAGCAGAAAGGCGGTGTGCAGTTGAAAAAATAATTATTTCGTTTTTGGTTCTTTGAGCTACTCGTGAAGTCGGATAGGGTAAGATGGTAATTTTTCAAGTTCGTGATGCCAGTCTGTATAGAAGCTAAGACCTGTGCCAGACAAAATAATATTAAAAATGAGAAAAACAAAATAAAAGGAATCTGTCCTTTCCCCTGGATTGTAGTGTGTCATATAAAGGGTGTCCCACCAGCTGTCCAGTATCAATCAGCCGCCGTTTAGGACACTAGAAAAATTGAGCTGACATCCTTCCCCCCTTGAATCTACTGTGATGATAGATAGATAGATAGATAGATAGATAGATAGATAGATAGATAGATAGATAGATAGATAGAGGACAGGAAATCCATTGTCCCGGTGGCCATAAAACTAGCTAATGACAATTTGAGGCTAAGTGACTCCTGTGGTGTGGAATTGACACCTTGGATGGTTCACGCAGACCTCCTGCTGCTGGACTCACATCACAAGGGAAGCTTTTAAAAAAAGAAATTTGGGTGTATGAAGCTCCTATACCGAATATGAATCATATTTTCAGAATTGGGTAGGCCAGCAAAACAAAACGCATCTACACGCATTGAGGTCCAAGGCCCAGAACACGCAGAATTGCATATCTGGGAAAATATGCATCTGAACATACCAGTGTGTGAGCTCTGTGCGTAGATAAAATCATGACCAAAAATATTTAGGGCCTATATCCTGAGCTGAGAACCTCTTGCTGAGATATAACTGAAAATTTTCAGAGTTCCTACAAATTCAACCCTTTCTTCCCTGTGTGAGCTCAGAGGGGGCTAGGAGATGTTGTTAAGGGATCCTTTAAAACGTGGGACCCCATGGGCCGTAAATTGGCAATCCATAGAGCAATACTACGGTATATGGGTTATCCCTTGTTCTTGGAACTCCGCCACCAATCAGACCCATAGGACTGATATCAAAGTCTGGTAACTTTCTTTTAATTTCTCCTGTTTATTTTTATTTTTGAGTATTAATACTGTATTCCTTATTCTCCTATCTAGCAACTTTTTTTGTACATCTTTGTACATATCATATATTTTGTCACTGCTAGACCCTTTCTAGAATAAATCTACACTTCATCAGTTCAGGCCTTGTTTGTTTTAAAAACGAACCATATACTCCAAAAATTGTGTTCATAATTCATAAGTCGGGTTCCAGTTTATCGATAACAACACTGGTGGTGTCAGTATTTAGAGCTCTGGAGTGTGTTCGAATGGATGAGGTGGATGATTTGAGCTTTCGCTTCGCATGCGTACAGAAACCTGGGAAAGCTGGGTACCAATCAGCCTGTATTCCAATGACTCTAGCTTGCAATACCACTAGAGTGATCGAGGGCAAAGGCAAGATTGATAGGTTTTGAATTTTTTAGTTTTCATGCTGAGCCAGGCATGACCTGGGATGCATCAGCAAGGCTATGCGGCATATTCATTTTATTTATTCCCAAAGACATATAGAAGAGAGATTACACACTGAAACTGGTACACAGATAGAAAAGACTTGCTAGGAAGAGCTTAAATAAGGAAGAGAAGCGGAAACATGCGTTAAAGGAGTAGCACATTGCTTTTATGGAGTGTACAACTTCTATACACTAAATAACCATTTGTTCCTTTGCACCCCTCTTACATGCTACTTTAACTTAACATTGCCCACTTTCTTCTGCCTATCTTCTGGACCAAGAGCTACCAACTGTGCTGAGCCATCTAGTAGGAAAGAGTAATATAGTACTGTACAATGAAGAATTGATCTGTCAAAATTACTCTTGACAATCATTTAGTTTATTCTTAGAGCTCAGTAGCAAAGTTGTTACACAATGTCTTCCCTTAACATTTGGTTTTCTCATTCTAACAATTCACACCTTTAGTCAATTTATACAACTATTTCTCCCTATATAATTGAGAAACACGTATTGCATTTTAGTAGTGATTTTATATCAATCTACAATACATTTTCCATCTCCCTATAGAATTTCAAAGCGTTTCTGAAGGCTGTAATTTATGCATTCCGAACTTCATTATCAACCAAACTGTGAATGCAGAATATATTTTAATTTTCAGTCAGCCCAAACCTTTGGGAGTTAGTTTTCTTGAACATCATGTTCAGACCTCTGTTCTGATTTGAGCTTTAAGTATTAGAAAGTGCACTGCTGCCTGTGAATGATGCCCTCATTGTAAAAACAATCCCTGCCCTAGAAGAAGTTGTCGGAATTGAATGAAACTTTCTCTGTGTGATTGTAATGCTGATATAAGTAAGTGATTACAATATCAGAGCAAAAAGTCAATTTACTATGGAAAACTAAACACTTGAAGGTAGGCTCCAGTACCCTGTTGGGTCGCCTCTATCATCGATACAAGATGTGATACTGGCAGGAATGGAGGCTAGAGATGAGCGAACGTACTCGTCCTAGCTTGATGCTCGTTCGAGTATTAGCGTGTTCGAGATGCTCGTTACTAGAGGCGAGCACCACGCGATGTTCGAGTTACTTTCACTTTCATCTCTGAGACGTTAGCGCGCTTTTCTGGCCAATAGAAAGACAGGGAAGGCATTACAACTTCCTCCTGCAACGTTCAAGCCCTATACCACCCCCCTGCAGTGAGTGGCTGGCGAGATCAGGTGTCACCCGAGTATATAAATCGGCCCCTCCCGCGGCTCGCCACAGATGCATTCTGACAGAGATCAGGGAAAGTGCTGCTGATGCCGGAGCTGCTATAGGGAGAGTGTTAGGATTGATTTTAGGCTTCAAGAACCCCAACGGTCCTTCTTAGGGCCACATCTGACCGTGTGCAGTACTGTTGAGGCTGCTTTTTGCAGTGTTGCACATTTTTTTTTTTTTTTTGTATATCGGCCGCGCAGAGCATTGTGTCCAGAGCATTGCGTCCTGCAGTAATTTTACATAGTCCAGGGCCAGTAGTGGTGGTGAGGCAGGGACAGTGAAAGACATACACAGTCTATATAGGCAGTGGGCTTTTCCAAAAAAATTTGGGAAAAAAAATCTATTTGGGCTGCCTGTGGCCGTCCTGACTGTACTGCGTCTTTGCTGGGGGTAGTTGTCCTAATTCATATGCAGCCAGCTAAGTGTTACAGCAGGCTTGCACAAAATTCTTTCCTGGCTCCGCGTTGCCTCTTACATCACCGCTGTCATCCTGTCCAGAGTGAAACAATCTGCAGTAATTTTACATAGTCCAGGGCCAGTAGTGGTGGTGAGGCAGGGACAGTGAAAGACATATACAGTCTATATAGGCAGTGGGCTTTTCCAAAAAAATTTGGGAAAAAAAATCTATTTGGGCTGCCTGTGACCGTCCTGACTGTACTGCGTCTCTGCTGGGGGTAGTTGTCCTAATTCATACGCAGCCAGCTAAGTGTTACAGCAGGCTTGCGCAAAATTCTTTCCTGCCTCTGCTGTGCTTTCCGTAAGCGAAGTCAGCCTCCAACCACAGGCCAATAAGCGGCACATTTAATTACAGCGTTCTGTTTCTGCACTACTGGTAATACAGCATGCTGAGGGGTAGGCCTAGAGGACGTGGACGCGGGCGAGGACGCGGGGGCCCAAGTCAGGGTGTGGGCACAGGCCGAGCTCCTGATCCAGGTGTATCGCAGCCACTGCTGCGGGATTAGGAGAGAGGCACGTTTCTGGCGTCTCCACATTCATCTCACAATTAATGGGTCCACGCGGTAGACCTTTATTAGAAAATGAGCAGTGTGAGCAGGTCCTGTCGTGGATGGCAGAAAGTGCATCCAGCAATCTATCGTCCACCCAGAGTTCTGCGCCGTCCACTATTGCAAGTCTGAATCCTCTGGCTGCTGTTCTTCCTTCCTCCCAGCCTCATCACTCCATTACAATGACACATTCTGAGGAGCAGGCAGACTCCCAGGAACTGTTCTCGGGCCCCTGCCCAGAATGGGCAGCAATGGTTCCGAATCCTCTCCCACTGGAGGAGTTTGTCGTGACCGATGCCCAACCTTTGGAAAGTTCCCGGGGTCCGGGGGATGAGGCTGGGGACTTCCGGCAACTGTCTCAAGAGCTTTCAGTGGGTGAGGAGGACGATGACGATGAGACACAGTTGTCTATCACTCAGATAGTATTAATTGGAGTAAGTCCGAGGGAGGAGCGCACAGAGGATTCGGAGGAAGAGCAGCAGGACGATGAGGTGACTGACCCCACCTGGTTTGCTACACCTACTGAGGACAGGTCTTCAGAGGGGGAGGCAAGTGCAGCAGCAGGGCAGGTTGGAAGAGGCAGTGCGGTGGCCAGGGGTAGAGGTAGGGCCAGACCGAATAATCCACCAACTGTTTCCCAAAGCGACCCCTCGCGCCATGCCACCCTGCAGAGGCCGAGGTGCTAAAAGGTCTGGCAGTTTTTCACTGAGAGTGCAGACGACCGACGAACAGTGGTGTGCAACCTCTGTCGCGCCAAGATCAGCCGGGGAGCCACCACCACCAGCCTCACCACCACCAGCATGCGCAGACATATGATGGCCAAGCACCCCACAAGGTGGGACGAAGGCCGTTCACCGCCTCCGGTTTGCACTGCTGCCTCTCCCCCTGTGCCCCAACCTGCCACTGAGATCCAACCCCCCTCTCAGGACACAGGCACTACCGTCTCCTGGCCTGCACTCACACCCTCACCTCCGCTGTCCTCGGTCCCATCCACCAATGTCTTTCAGCGCACCGTCCAGCCATCGCTAGCGCAAGTGTTGGAGCGCAAGCGCAAGTACGCCGCCACGCACCCGCACGCTCAAGCGTTAAACGTGCACATAGCCAAATTTATCAGCCTGGAGATGCTGCCGTATAGGGTTGTGGAAACGGAGGCTTTCAACGGTATGATGGCGGCGGCGGCCCCGTGCTACTCAGTTCCCAGTCGCCACTACTTTTCCCGATGTGCCGTTCCAGCCCTGCATGACCACGTCTCCCGCAACATTGTACGCGCCCTCACCAACGCGGTTACTGCCAAGGTCCACTTAACAACGGACACGTGGACAAGCACAGGCGGGCAGGGCCACTATATCTCCCTGACGGCACATTGGGTGAATTTAGTGGAGGCTGGGATAGAGTCAGAGCCTGGGACTGCTCACGTCCTACCCACCCCCAGAATTGCGGGCCCCAGCTCGGTGCTGGTATCTGCGGCGGTGTATGCTTCCTCCACTAAACCACCCTCCTCCTCCTCCTCCTACGCAACCTGTGTCTCGCAATCTAGATGTGTCAGCAGCAGCACGTCGCCAGCAGTCGGTGTCGCGCGGCACGGCAGCACAGCGGTGGGCAAGCGTCAGCAGGCCGTGCTGAAACTACTCAGCTTAGGACAGAAGAGGCACACGGCCCACGAACTGCTGCAGGGTCTGACAGAGCAGACCGACCGCTGGCTTGCGCTGCTGAGCCTCCAACCGGGCATGGTCGTGTGTGACAACGGCCGTAACCTTGTGGCGGCTCTGCAGCTCGGCAGCCTCACGCACGTGCCATGCCTGGCCCACGTCTTTAATTTGGTGGTTCAGCGCTTTCTGAAAAGCTACCCACGCTTGTCAGACCTGCTCGGAAAGGTGCGTCGGCTCTGCGCACATTTCCGCAAGTGCCACACGGACGCTGCCACCCTGCGCACCCTGCAACATCGGTTTAATCTGCCAGTGCACCGACTGCTGTGCGACGTGCCCACACGGTGCAACTCTACGCTCAACATATTGGCCAGGCTCTATGAGCAGCGTAGAGCTATAGTGGAATACCAACTCCAACATGGGCGGCGCAATGGGAGTCAGCCTCCTCAATTCTTTACAGAAGAGTGGGCCTGGCTGGCAGACATCTGCCAGGTCCTTGGAAACTTTGAGGAGTCTACCCAGATGGTGAGCGGCGATGCTGCAATCATTAGCGTCACCATTCCTCTGCTATGCCTCTTGAGAAGTTCCCTGCAAAGCATAAAGGCAGACGCTTTGCGCTCGGAAACAGAGGCGGGGGAAGACAGTATGTTGCTGGATAGTCAGAGCACCCTCCTGTCTATATCTCAGCGCGTTGAGGAGGAGGAGGAGCATGAGGAGGATTAGGAGGAGGGGGAAGAGACAGCTTGGCCCACTGCTGAGGGTACCCATGCTGCTTGCCTGTCATACTTTCAGCGTGTATGGCCTGAGGAGGAGGAGGAGGATCCTGAAAGTGATCTTCCTAGTGAGGACAGCCATGTGTTGCGTACAGGTACCCTGGCACACATGGCTGACTTCATGTTAGGATGCCTTTCTCGTGACCCTCGCGTTACACGCATTCTGGCCACTACGGATTACTGGGTGTACACACTGCTCGACCCACGGTATAAGGAGAACCTTTCCACTCTCATACCCGAAGAGGAAAGGGGTTCGAGAGTGATGCTATACCACAGGACCCTGGCGGACAAGCTGATGGTAAAATTCCCATCCGACAGCGCTAGTGGCAGAAGGCGCAGTTCCGAGGGCCAGGTAGCAGGTGAGGTGCGGAGATCAGGCAGCATGTACAGCACAGGCAGGGGAACACTCTCTAAGGCCTTTGCCAGCTTTCTGGCTCCCCAGCAAGACTGTGTCACCGCTCCCCAGTCAAGGCTGAGTCGGCAGGAGCACTGTAAAAGGATGGTGAGGGAGTACGTAGCCGATCGCACGACCGTCCTCCGTGACGCCTCTGCCCCCTACAACTACTGGGTGTCAAAGCTGGAAACGTGGCCTGAACTCGCGCTGTATGCCCTGGAGGTGCTTGCTTGTCCTGCAGCTAGCGTCTTGTCAGAGAGGGTGTTTAGTGCGGCTGGGGGAATCATCACAGATAAGCGTACCCGCCTGTCAACCGACAGTGCCGACAGGCTTACACTCATCAAGATGAACAAAGCCTGGATTTCCCCAGACTTCTCTTCTCCACCAGCGGACAGCAGCGATACCTAAACAATACGTAGGCTGCACCCGCGGATGGAAGCATTGTTCTCTATCACCATTAAAAACGTGGACCTTTTAGCTTCATCAATCTGTGTATAATAATTATCCTCCTCCTCCTGCTCCTCCTCCTGAAACCTGACGTAATCACGCCGCACGGGCAATTTTTCTTAGGCCCACAAGGCTCAGTCATATAATTTTTGTAAACAATTTTTATACGTTTCAATGCTCATTAAAGCGTTGAAACTTGCACCTGAACCAATTTTTATTTTAACTGGGCTGCCTCCAGTCCTAGTTACAAATTAAGCCACATTAACCAAAGCGATTAATGAGTTTCACCTGCCCTCTTGGTTGGGCATGGGCAATTTTTCTGACGTACATTAGTACTGTTGGTACACCAA
Source organism: Eleutherodactylus coqui (assembly GCF_035609145.1). NCBI lineage: Eukaryota > Metazoa > Chordata > Amphibia > Anura > Eleutherodactylidae > Eleutherodactylus > Eleutherodactylus coqui. The sequence continues at coordinate 81,360,340 of NC_089839.1, forward strand.
TTTTTTGGGATCCTCGCCTACAGTGTAATCCAATTAATTTTTTGCCCACCTGCATTAAAGCTGACGTTACATCAGCTGTGCTGGGCAATGCAATGGGATATATTTATGTACTGCCGGTGGCTTCCTGGCACCCACCCATGCTGTCGGTCCACACGGAGTTGTAACTACATGTGTCCACTTCTAAAGAACCCCAGTCTGACTGGGGCATGCAGTGTGGGCCGAAGCCCACCTGCATTTAACATGACATTACCTCAGCTGTGATGGGCAATGCAATGGGATATATTTATGTACCGCCGGTGGGTTCCAGGGAGCCACCCATGCTGTGGGTCCACAGGGAGTTGTAACTGCATGTGTCTACTTCTAAAGAACCCCAGTCTGACTGGGGCATGCAGTGTGGGCCGAAGCCCACCTGCATTTAACATGACATTACCTCAGCTGTGATGGGCAATGCAATGGGATATATTTATGTACCGCCGGTGGCTTCTTGGCACCCACCCATGCTGTGGGTCCACAGGGAGTTGTTACTACATGTGTCCACTTGTAAAGAACCCCAGTCTGACTGGGGCATGCAGTGTGGGCCGAAGCCCACCTGCATTTAACATGACATTACCTCAGCTGTGATGGGCAATGCAATGGGATATATTTATGTACCGCCGGTGGGTTCCAGGGAGCCACCCATGCTGTGGGTCCACAGGGAGTTGTAACTGCATGTGTCTACTTCTAAAGAACCCCAGTCTGACTGGGGCATGCAGTGTGGGCCGAAGCCCACCTGCATTTAACATGACATTACCTCAGCTGTGATGGGCAATGCAATGGGATATATTTATGTACCGCCGGTGGCTTCCTGGCACCCACCCATGCTGTGGGTCCACAGGGACTTCACAATAGGGAGTTGTACCTGCCTGTGTCTATGAATTAAAAACCGAAGCCCACCTGCATTTAATCTGATGTTAGCTCTGCTGTCCAGGGCACTGCAATGGGATACATTTATGTACAGCCGGTGGGTTCCAGGGAACCACCCATGCTGTGGGTGCACACGGAATTCCCATTGCGGAGTTGTACCTGCCTGTAACTATTTATAAAAAACCGCAGTCTGACTGGGGCATGCAGACACCTTGACAGAATGAATAGTGTGTGGCACATAGGTTCCCCATTGCTATGCCCACGTCTGCAGCTCCTGATGGCGGTGGCACAGGATTATATTTCTCATTGCTTCTGTACAGCATTGTGGGCTATCGCCCCGCCCCTTTTAAAGAGGGTCGCTGCCTAGCCGTGCCAACCCTCTGCAGTGTGTGCCTGCGGTTCCTCCTCATGGCAGACACACTTATAAATAGACATGAGGGTGGTGTGGCATGAGGGCAGCTGAAGGCTGCGCAGGGACACTCTGGTGTGCGCTGTGGACACTGGGTCGTGCGGGGGGGGGGGGGGGTTTGGGCAGCATGTAACCCAGGAGAAGTGGCAGCGGAGTGTCATGCAGGCAGTGATTGTACTTTGTTGGAGATAGTGTGGTGCTTAGCTAAGGTATGCATTGCTAATGAGGGCTTTTCAGAAGTAAAAATTGTTGGGAGGGGGGGGGCACTCTTGCCGCTATTGTGGCTTAATAGTGGGACCTGGGAACTTGAGATGCAGCCCAACATGTAGCCCCTCGCCTGCCCTATCCGTTGCTGTGTCGTTCCCATCACTTTCTTGAATTGCCCAGATTTTCACAAATGGAAACCTTAGCGAGCATCGGCGATATACAAAAATGCTCGGGTCGCCCATTGACTTCAATGGGGTTCGTTACTCGAAACGAACCCTCGAGCATCGCGAAAATTTCGTCCCGAGTATCGAGCACCCGAGCATTTTGGTGCTCGCTCATCTCTAATGGAGGCTCCAGTATCCCATCGGGTCGCCACTAGCTTCGATACAAGACGTGATACAGGCAGGCATGGAGGCTCTAGTATCCTGTTGTACTGCCTGTAGCTTGGATACAAGATGTGATACGGGCAGGCATAGAGGCTCCAGTACCCTGTTGGGTTGCCTTTAGCTTCAATACAAGATGTGATACAGGCAGGCATGGAGGTTCTAGTACCCTGTTGTACCGCCTCTAGCGGGGATACAAGATGTGATACAGGCAGGCCTGGAGGCTCTAGTACCCTGTTGACTTCAATGGGGTTCGTTACTCGAAACGAACCCTCGAGCATCGCGAAAATTTCATCCCGAGTATCGAGCACCCGAGCATTTTGGTGCTCGCTCATCTCTAATGGAGGCTCCAGTATCCCATCGGGTCGCCACTAGCTTCGATACAAGACGTGATACAGGCAGGCATGGAGGCTCTAGTATCCTGTTGTACTGCCTCTAGCTTGCATACAAGATGTGATACAGGCAGGCATGGAGGCTCTAGTACCCTATTGGGCTGCCTCTAACTTGGATGCAAGATGTGATATGGGCAAGCATGGAGACATACAGGTTCTATATGTTATCCTGTGACATATCGGTGCACATTTGCTGTAACTGGGCTTCTAAAATTCTGCAAACTCATAGGCTGTCAAAGTTGGTGTCTCAGATAGTCCCATACATGTTCTATTGACAATAAATCTGGCAACCGTGCAGGCCACAAAGTGTGGTAATGTTGTAGAGGCATTCCTGTGTCACTCTTGCTGTGTGCAGCTGAGCATTATCCTGCTGGAAAATACCTTTTGCAAGCTCTGCCATGAGTGGCAACACAAGCTGCGGGATATCCTAAACATTTTGTTGAGCTGTCATTGTCCCTTGTACTACTACTAAGGTTGACTGACTGTCATATGCGATGATCCCCCAGAGCATCACACCACAGCAAAGACAAGATTGTGGTTGCTCACCTCTAGATGTCCAAACACCAGCACGGCCATTGTCAGTGCCAAACTAAACCATGGATTTTTCGCTGATGACAACCCACTTCCACTCCTTAGCAGTCCAGTTTTGTTGTTAATAACACCAGATGGAAATAAATATCTTATCAAAAATTTGCACACTATGTTTGTATATATTTAATGTATTACAATTGAAAATGTGAAAAAATTACTATTTTTTTTTAATTTTCCCAATTTTGCCGCTTTTAATAAATATACATAAATTCTATCAGACTTTTTTTTACCACCTAAATGAAGTACAATATATGGTGAAAAAATAATGTCAGAATCACTTGCAAAACCTTTATGGAGTTATTCTATGTTAAAGTGACACATGTCAGATTTCCAAAAGTTGTCCTGGTCATTAAGGCGCAAACAGGCTTGGTGACTAAGAGGTTAAGAAAATCTGGGATATTATTTAAAATAATGTCAAATAATGTGTTGCCATTTTTACAAATGCAAACAAAAAATAGCATCAGTGAGATTTGCGAATAATTTAAAGATAGTCATGGTATAATCATCATGCAACTGATTATTAGTATGGTTTATGTTCTGTTTGCCATCCATGTCACTAGAACATGGTGATATTACTTTTACTCATTTTCTCTACTTTAGAGTAACATGAGTTTACAAGTACAGCAGGCCAGAGTCTTTAAATGAGAGGAAATGATTGATACATGAAAGATTTCTACTCTGCTCTGGCACTGCTAAATATGCTCTGGTGCCTCAGGGCTATGATCAGATTGATGGCTTGACATGAACCCTTTCAAAAGTATGATTTTTATAACAAGGAAACCTAACTAGAATGACACTGGTAACTGAAAAATATTTTGTTAGATACAGTATTTTCAAGCAATGCAGAGCTTTTCAAATCCTATACTGTATCTCAAGGGGGAAAGCAACACTCCAGAAAACCATTTGAAAGGCAAATCTCTCAAGGAGATGCAAGTGAAGAATATCGAACGGTCAAGGCAGACACATATAGCAGAGCTTTGCAGCTACCATTTTGTTCCAATGACCAAACTTCTGGATCGATCCTTTCAAAAAATAAGAAGCAATGATAGTAAACTGAATTATATTACATGAGCTTGACAAACAGACTCATCATTTTCTGTTTTATTACAGGCAACTGAAACTCCATCAACAATTTTTGGACAGCGTCTTATAGAAACTAGGATCCATCAATCTACAGAATGTAAGTCTGCAACGCAACACTGCAAACCCATCATTCTACTATTGTCTGCTTAGGTAAAAGCAAAAGGTTAATATAGTAACTAGAGATGAGCAAACATACTCTGCTGAGCTTGATGCTCGTTCGAGTATTAGCGTACTGGATGGTGCTCGTTACTCGAACGAGCATCAAATCATGTTCGACCCTGCCCCAGCTTTTGGCTCCTCCCCGCTGTGACGTGCCTGTTTTGGCCCCTCCCCACAGCAGCACGCGTCATTGGCAAATTTTTTTTGTCTGGTAGGAAGGGGGGAGGGAGAGAGAGAGAGAGAGAGAGAGAGACGAACCAAGAAAAAAAAAGCTCAGGACACGGCGTCCCACATACAAAAATGCTTGAGTATCCTATTGTAGTCAATTGGGTTCATTACTCGAGTAGAGCTCTCGAATTTTACGAAAAGCTTGACTCGAATAACGCGGACCCGAGCATTGGGTGCTCGCTCATCTCTAATAGTAACATAATATGTTAGGACAAAAAAGACATATGTCCATCCTGTTCAGTTTATTTCCCTCCTAATGTTGATCCAGAGGAAGTAAAAAAAAAACTATGAGGTAGAAGCCAGTTTTCCCCATCTAAGTCCTTCATGCCTCCAATCTGGCAATCAGAATAATCACCAGATCACTAATCCTGCTGAAGTAATCATTGATTTAACATGTAATATTATATCGCTCAGGAAAGACATCCTGGACTCTTCTATCGAGTTTGCCCTCAACAAGTCTTCAGGCAGAGAGTTCCATAGTCTTCAGGCAGAGAGTTCCATAGTCTCACTGCTCTTACAGTAAAGAGCCCTCTTCGATGTTGGTGTAGAAACCTTTTATCGAGTTCACTATCACCACGTCCTCAGGCCACAGTCTCACTGCTCTTACAGTAAAAAAACCCTTCTAAGTCAGTTTAGAAACCTTCTTTCCTCTAGATGTAGAGCGCGTCCCCTTGCTACAGTCACACTCCTGGTTACAAACAGATCATTGGAGAGACCTCTGTATTGTCCCCTGATATATTTATACATAGTTATTACGTCGCCCCTCAGCCATCTTTTTTTTAAACTAATAAACCCCAATTCTCATAACCTCTCTGGGTATTGTACTCATTCCATTTATTACTTTAGTTGCCTGCCTTTGGTGGTTACAATTTTTGCTCAGTAGCCTCATAAACTGAAAATGAGAATGTCTACAAAATTATTAATTCATGAAAAAGGAAGATGCTTTAATAAATGGAAGATTAATAGAACTTTTAGCTAACATAAAAAAAAATATTAAATGCACAATACATTTTCAGCAAATAAAAGGGGGTTTTGTTTGATGTAGATTTTCTGTAAAACCAGTTCCCCAAGCACTAACATAGCAAATAGCCATATACTCCTCTCTCCGCTGTGTTGTGCAGTGCTGCTGCGGGTCACCCCTCTGATGTCAAGTTTACAAGTTGCCCCATCCTATTTATGGGATGTCACAGGCACTGCAGTCAATGAAAGAGCTCATCACTGATTGACACAGTTGGAACAGGTGAGTATATGACTATTTGTTATGTTAGTGCATGGGAAACTGGTTTTACAAGAAAAGCTACAAGTTGGAAAACTTCTTAGGTTATTATTAGAGATGAGCGAACACCAAAATGTTCGGGTGTTCGTTATTCGGAACGAACTTCCCGCGATGCTCGAGGGTTCGTTTCGAACAACGAACCCCATTGAAGTCAATGGGCGACCAGAGCATTTTTGTATTTCGCCGATGCTCGCTAAGGTTTTCATGTGTGAAAATCTGGGCAATTCAAGAAAGTGATGGGAATGACACAGAAACGGATAGGGCAGGCGAGGGGCTACATGTTGGGCTGCATCTCAAGTTCACAGGTCCCACTATTAAGCCACAATACCGGCTAGAGTGGGCCCCCCCCCCCTCCCAACAACTTTTACTTCTGAAAAGCCCTCATTAGCATGGCATACCTTTGCTAAGCACCACACTAGCTACAACAAAGCACAATCACTGCCTGGATGACACTCCGCTGCCACTTCTCCTGGGTTACATGCTGACCAACCGCCCCCCCCTCCCCCCCCACAGCGCACACCAAAGTGTCCCTGCGCAGCCTTCAGCTGCCATCATGCCACGCCACACTCATGTCTATTTAGAAGTGCGTCTGCCATGAGGAGGAACCGCAGGCAAACACTGCAGAGGGTTGGCACGGCTAGGCAGCGACCCTCTTTAAAAGGGGCGGGGCGATAGCCCACAATGCTGTACAGAAGCAATGAGAAATAGAATCCTGTGCCACCGCCATCAGGAGCTGCACACGTAGGCATAGCAATGGGGAACCTATGTGCTACACACTATTCATTCTGTCAAGGTGTCTGCATGCCCCAGTTAGACCGGGCTTTTTAATTCATAGACACAGGCAGGTACAACTCCCTATTGTGAAGTCCCTGTGGACCCACTGCCTGGGTGGGTGCCAGGAAGCCACCGGCGGTACATAGAAATATCCCATTGCATTGCCCAACACAGCTGAGGTAGTAATGTCGTGCGTAATACAGGTGGGCTTCGGCCCACACTGCATGCCCCAGTCAGACTGGGGTTCTTTACAAGTGGACACATGTAGGTTAAACTCCCTGTGGACCCACTGCCTGGGTGGGTGCCAGGAAGCCACCGGCGGTACATAGAAATATCCCATTGCATTGCCCAACACAGCTGAGGTAGTAATGTCGTGCGTAATACAGGTGGGCTTCGGCCCACACTGCATGCCCCAGTCAGACTGGGGTTCTTTAGAAGTGTACAGATGTATTAAAAACTCCGTGTGCACCTACAGCATGGGTGGCTCCCTGGAACCCACCGGCGGTACACACAAATATACCATTGCATTGCCCAACACAGCTGAGGTAGTAATGTCGTGCATAATGCAGGTGGGCTTCGGCCCACACTGCATGCCCCAGTCAGACTGGGGTTCTTTACAAGTGGACACATGTAGGTTAAACTCCCTGTGGACCCACTGCCTGGGTGGGTGCCAGGAAGCCACCGGCGGTACATAGAAATATCCCATTGCATTGCCCAACACAGCTGAGGTAGTAATGTCGTGCGTAATACAGGTGGGCTTCGGCCCACACTGCATGCCCCAGTCAGACTGGGGTTCTTTAGAAGTGTACAGATGTATTAAAAACTCCGTGTGCACCTACAGCATGGGTGGCTCCCTGGAACCCACCGGCGGTACACAAAAATATCCCATTGCATTGCCCAACACAGCTGAGGTAGTAATGTCGTGCATAATGCAGGTGGGCTTCGGCCCACACTGCATGCCCCAGTCAGACTGGGGTTCTTTACAAGTGGACACATGTAGGTTAAACTCCCTGTGGACCCACTGCCTGGGTGGGTGCCAGGAAGCCACCGGCGGTACATAGAAATATCCCATTGCATTGCCCAACACAGCTGAGGTAGTAATGTCGTGCGTAATACAGGTGGGCTTCGGCCCACACTGCATGCCCCAGTCAGACTGGGGTTCTTTAGAAGTGTACAGATGTATTAAAAACTCCGTGTGCACCTACAGCATGGGTGGCTCCCTGGAACCCACCGGCGGTACACACAAATATACCATTGCATTGCCCAACACAGCTGAGGTAGTAATGTCGTGCATAATGCAGGTGGGCTTCGGCCCACACTGCATGCCCCAGTCAGACTGGGGTTCTTTAGAAGTGGACACATGTAGGTTAAATTCCCTGTGGACCCACTGCCTGGGTGGGTGCCAGGAAGCCACCGGCGGTACATAGAAATATCCCATTGCATTGCCCAACACAGCTGAGGTAGTAATGTCGTGCGTAATACAGGTGGGCTTCGGCCCACACTGCATGCCCCAGTCAGACTGGGGTTCTTTAGAAGTGTACAGATGTATTAAAAACTCCGTGTGCACCTACAGCATGGGTGGCTCCCTGGAACCCACCGGCGGTACACAAAAATATCCCATTGCATTGCCCAACACAGCTGAGGTAGTAATGTCGTGCATAATGCAGGTGGGCTTCGGCCCACACTGCATGCCCCAGTCAGACTGGGGTTCTTTACAAGTGGACACATGTAGGTTAAACTCCCTGTGGACCCACTGCCTGGGTGGGTGCCAGGAAGCCACCGGCGGTACATAGAAATATCCCATTGCATTGCCCAACACAGCTGAGGTAGTAATGTCGTGCGTAATACAGGTGGGCTTCGGCCCACACTGCATGCCCCAGTCAGACTGGGGTTCTTTAGAAGTGTACAGATGTATTAAAAACTCCGTGTGCACCTACAGCATGGGTGGCTCCCTGGAACCCACCGGCGGTACACAAAAATATCCCATTGCATTGCCCAACACAGCTGAGGTAACGTCAGCTGTAATGCAGGTTTGCTAAAAATTAATTTGATTACACTGTAGGCGAGGGCCCACAAAAATTGCTGTATCAACAGTACTAATGTACATCCCAAAAATTGGCCATGGCCAGCCAAGAGGGCAGGTGAAACCCATTAATCGCTTTGGTTAATGTGGCTTAAGTGGTAACTAGGCCTGGAGGCAGCCCAGTGTAACGAAAAATTGGTTCAAGTTAAAGTTCCAACGCTTTTAAGCGCATTGAAACTTATAAAAATTGTTCAGAAAAATTATTTGAGTGAGCCTTGTGGCCCTAAGAAAAATTGCCCGTTCAGCGTGATTACGTGAGGTTTCAGGAGGAGGAGCAGGAGGAGGAGGAGGAATATTAGACACAGATTGATGAAGCAGAAATGTCCCCGTTTTGGATGGTGAGAGAGAACGTAGCTTCCATCCGCGGGTGCAGCCAACGTATTGCTTACGTATCGCTGCTGTCCACTGGTGGAGAACAGAAGTCTGGGGAAATCCAGCCTTTGTTCATCTTGATGAGTGTTAGCCTGTCGGCACTGTCGGTTGACAAGCGGCTACGCTTATCTGTGATGATTCCCCCAGCCGCACTAAACACCCTCTCCGACAAGACGCTAGCCGCAGGACAAGCAAGCACCTCCAGGGCATACAGCGCTAGTTCAGGCCACGTGTCCAGCTTCGACACCCAGTAGTTGTAGGGGGCAGAGGCGTCACCGAGGATGGTCGTGCGATCGGCTACGTACTCCCTCACCATCCTTTTACAGTGCTCCCGCCGACTCAGCCGTGACTGGGGAGCGGTGACACAGTCTTGGTGGGGAGCCATAAAGCTGGCCAGGCCCTTAAAGACTGTTGCACTGCCTGGGATGTACATGCTGCTCGATCTACGCACATCCCCTGCTACCTTGCCCTCGGTACTGCGCCTTCTGCCACTAGCGCTGTCGGCTGGGAATTTTACCATCATCTTGTCCGCAAGGGTCCTGTGGTATAGCAACACTCTCGAACCCCTTTCCTCTTCGGGAATCAGAGTGGGCAGGTTCTCCTTATACCGTGGATCGAGCAGTGTGTACACCCAGTAATCCGTCGTGGCCAGAATGCGTGCAACGCGAGGGTCACGAGAAAGGCATCCTAACATGAAGTCAGCCATGTGTGCCAGGGTACCTGTACGCAACACATGGCTGTCTTCACTAGGAAGATCACTTTCAGGATCCTCCTCCTCAGGCCATACACGCTGAAAGGATGACAGGCAATCAGCCGGTGTACCGTCAGCAGCGGCCCAAGCTGTCTCTTCCCCCTCCTCCTCATCCTCCTCATGCTCCTCCTCCTCCTCCTGTACGCGCTGAGAAATAGACAGGAGGGTGCCCTGACTATCCAGCGGCATACTGTCTTCCCCCGCCCCCGTTTCCGAGCGCAAAGCAGCTGCCTTTATGGTTTGCAGGGAATTTCTCAAGATGCATAGCAGAGGAATGGTGACGCTAATGATTGTAGCATCGCCGCTCACCACCTGGGTAGACTCCTCAAAATTACCAAGGACATGGCAGATGTCTGCCAACCAGGCCCACTCTTCTGAAAGGAATTGAGGAGGCTGACTCCCACTGCGCCGCCCATGTTGGAGTTGGTATTCGACTATAGCTCTACGCTGTTCATAGAGCCTGGCCAACATGTGGAGCGTAGAGTTCCACCGTGTGGGCACGTCGCACAGCAGTCGGTGCACTGGCAGCTTAAAGTGATGTTGCAGGGTGCGCAGGGTGGCAGCGTCCGTGTGGGACTTGCGAAAATGTGCGCAGAGCCGGCGCGCCTTTACGAGCAGGTCTGACAAGCGTGGGTAGCTTTTCAGAAAGCGCTGAACCACCAAATTAAAGACGTGGGCCAGGCATGGCACGTGCGTGAGGCTGCCGAGCTGCAGAGCCGCCACCAGGTTACGGCCGTTGTCACACACGACCATGCCCGGTTGGAGGCTCAGCGGCGCAAGCCAGCGGTCGGTCTGCTGTGTCAGACCCTGCAGCAGTTCGTGGGCCGTGTGCCTCTTATCGCCTAAGCTGAGTAGTTTCAGCACGGCCTGCTGACGCTTGCCCACCGCTGTGCTGCCACACCGCGCGACACCGACTGCTGGCGACATGCTGCTGCTAACACATCTTGATTGCGAGACAGAGGAGGAGGAGGAGAAGGAGGAGGGTGCTTTAGTGGAGGAAGTATACACCTCCGCAGATACCACCACCGAGCTGGGGCCCGCAATTCTGGGGGTGGGTAGGACATGAGCGGTCCCAGGCTCTGACTCTGTCCCAGCCTCCACTAAATTCACCCAATGTGCCGTCAGGGAGATGTAGTGGCCCTGCCCGCCTGTGCTTGTCCACGTGTCCGTAGTTAAGTGGACCGTGGCAGTAACCGCGTTGGTGAGGGCGCGTACAATGTTGCGGGAGACGTGGTCGTGCAGGGCTGGGACGGCACATCGGGAAAAGTAGTGGCGACTGGGAACTGAGTAGCACGGGGCCGCCGCCTCCATGATACTTTTGAAGGACTCCGTTTCCACAACCCTATACGGCAGCATCTCAAGGCTGATGAATTTTGCTATGCGGACGGTTAACGTTTGAGCGTGCGGGTGCGTGGCAGCGTACTTGCGCTTGCGCTCCAACAGTTGCGCAAGCGACGGCTGGACGGTGCGCTGAACTACACTGCTGGATGGGGCCGAAGACAGCGGAGGTGAGGGTGTGGGTGCAGGCCAGGAGACGGTAGTGCCTGTGTCCTAAGAGGGGGGTTTCATCTCAGTGGCAGGTTGGGGCAGAGGGGGAGAGGCAGGGGTGCAAACCGGAGGCGCTGAACGGCCTTCGTCCCACCTTGCGGGGTGCTTGGCCATCATATGTCTGCGCATGCTGGTGGTGGTGAGGCTGTTGGTGTTGGCTCCCCGGCTGAGCTTAGCGCGACAAAGGTTGCACACCACTGTTCGTCGGTCGTCAGGTGTCTCTGTGAAAAACTGCCAGACCTTAGAGCACCTCGGCCTCTGCAGGGTGGCATGGCGCGAGGGGGCGCTTTGGGAAACACTTGGTGGATTATTCGGTCTGGCCCTGCCTCTACCCCTGGCCACCGCACTGCCTCTTGCAACCTGCCCTGCTGATGCCCTTGACTCCCCCTCTGAAGACCTGTCCTCCTGAGTAAGCGTTGCACACCAGGTGGGGTCAGTCACCTCATCGTCCTGCTGCTCTTCCTCCGAATCCTCTGTGCGCTGCTCCCTCGGACTTACTGCCCTTACTACTACCTCACTGCAAGACAACTGTGTCTGATCGTCATCGTCCTCCTCACCCACAGAAAGTTGTTGAGACAGTTGGCGGAAGTCCCCAGCCTCTTCCCCCGGACCCCGGGAACTTTCGAATGGTTGGGCATCAGTGACGATAAACTCCTCTGGTGGGAGAGGAACCGCTGCTGCCCAATCTAAGCAGGGGCCCGAGAACAGTTCCTGGGAGTGTTCCCGCTCCTGAGCAGGTGTCATTGTAGTGGAGTGAGGAGGCTGGGAGGAAGGAGGAGCAGCAGACAGAGGATTCGGATTTGCAGCAGTGGACGGCGCAGAACTGCGGGTTGACGATAGGTTGCTCGAAGCACTTTCTGCCATCCAGGACAGGACCTGCTCACACTGCTCATTTTCTAATAACCGTCTCCCGCGTGGACCCATTAATTGGGCGATGAATGTGGGGACACCAGAAACGTGCCTCTCTCCTAATCGCGCAGCAGTCGGCTGCGACACACCTGGATCAGGAGCTCGGCCTGTGCCCACACCCTGACTTGGCCCTCCGCGTCCTCGGCCGCGTCCACGTCCTCTAGGCCTACCCCTACCCCTCAGCATGCTGTATTACCAGTGATTTGATTTCACAGGCAGCTAATAAATTGGCGCAAGACTGCAGGCCAAATATAACTTTTTCCCTTTTTTGAAAACGAAAGGCCCCACTGCCTCTAGTGAATGTATAATCTAAGTTTAATAACTGTGCTGTGTCCCTGCTAATGTGTCACAGAACGTGAGGGTAGCAGAGTTATTAACTGTGGCAGAGCAGGTATTTTTTTTCCCAATTAAGGAAAGCAAATGGCGAAGCCAGGAGTAAAACGTAGCTGGGTGCGTCTGATTTTTAAAGGTTGCACACGCAGCCGACACGTGTCCACCGCCCTTAGGACGGACAGAGGCAGGACAAATAGAATTATTTTCCGTTTTTTTGCACCAAAAGGCAGCACTGCGTATATTCTATGAACATGAGAAGTTTAATAACTGTGCTGTGTCCCTGCTAATGTGTCACAGAACGTGAGGGTAGCAGAGTTATTAACTGTGGCAGAGCAGGTATTTTTTTTCCCAATTAAGGAAAGCAAATGGCGAAGCCAGGAGTAAAACGTAGCTGGGTGCGTCTGATTTTTAAAGGTTGCACACGCAGCCGACACGTGTCCACCGCCCTTAGGACGGACAGAGGCAGGACAAATAGAATTATTTTCCGTTTTTTTGCACCAAAAGGCAGCACTGCGTATATTCTATGAACATGAGAAGTTTAATAACTGTGCTGTGTCCCTGCTAATGTGTCACAGAACGTGAGGATAGCAGAGTTATTAACTGTGGCAGAGCAGGTATTTTTTTTCCCAATTAAGGAAAGCAAATGGCAAAGCCAGGAGTAAAACGTAGCTGGGTGCGTCTGATTTTTAAAGGTTGCACACGCAGCCGACACGTGTCCACCGCCCTTAGGACGGACAGAGGCAGGACAAATAGAATTATTTTCACTTGTTTTACAAGCAAAAGGCAGCACTGCGTATATTCAATGAATAATAACTGTGTTGTGGCCCTGCCTATACAATTCTTTCCCTGCAGTATCAATGGAGGGTGCAATGCTCTGCAGAGGCGATTTTGAGAAGCAAAAAAAAATGCAGCACAGCTAACAGCAGCCTGGACAGTACTGCACACGGTTAAATATGGCCCTAGAAAGGACCGTTGAGGTTCTTGAAGGCTACACTCACTCCTAACACTCTCCCTGCCTATGCAGCACTTCTGTCCCTAATGCCGGGTGCAACGCTCTGCAGAGCCGATTTTGAGAAAAAAAAAATTGCCACTGCTAACAGCAGCCAACACACAGCTATCAGTGGCCCTAATAAGGACCTTTGGGGGGTCTTGAAGCCTACACTAACTACCAATTCTCTCCCTACAGCAGCTCCGGTACAAACAGCACTGTCCCTCATCTAACTCACACGGCATCTGAGGCGAACCGCGGGAGGGGCCGACTTTTATGTTCGGGTGACACCTGATCTTCCCAGCCACTCACAGCAGGGGGGGTGGTATAGGGCTTGAACGTCACAGGGGGAAGTTGTAATGCCTTCCCTGTCTTTCAATTGGCCAGAAAAGCGCGCTAACGTCTCAGGGAAGGAAGTGAAAGTAACCAGAACACCGCATGGTGTTCGTTACGAATAACGAACATCCCGAACACCCTAATATTCGCACGAATATCAAGCTCGGAAGAACACGTTCGCTCATCTCTAGTTATTATAAAAGATATACAATTTTTTAGCATACTTTTTGTTCCCCTGCAGTTTCAATAGGGGCTTTTATTCTTTACTTCCAATAGGTAAAAATCTATTCTGGTCATGCGAAAGAAACACTCAACTCCTTACAATACATGGCTCTGATAACAGTCTGTAATAACCTGTCCCAGTCATGTGATCATGACGTAGGTTCAGGACTCAATATAACAACAGTACAATTATCAGTGTTGTATCTTGCACCTGCATTATCATCACATGACTAGGGTGGATTTTCATTCACTGGGCAAAAACAATGAAGCTTCTATTTGAATGAGTGCAAGTAGAGATCTTGAAAACTGTAAATTGAGAATAGTAGGGAAAATGGTGGCGCTAGGGAAGGTTGAGCTAGGGATTTGGTTTAAAAACCCAGGGAGGGATTTTCCATGAATAGAAGGTGCAGCTCAACACAAATACGTTGTACCCAAATGGGTAAACATTTCAATCGAATAAAGGAAATAAGAAAATTCCTTGGGCATGTGACGCAACCTCCTGGCACGATATAATCACATGAGATGAGTTATTGCCAAACGTCTCTTATTTCTTTATTAAAACCAACATTTACGTGTTTCGATGTTAATGAACCTCTTCCACAATTCTTGCTGTGGACACACTATACACATTTAAAATCAATATTGGGGAAAGGGGTAACATAAGTAGAAACAGGATATAGAATGACATATGGTCCAGATAAATAGTTAAATGTAAACATGAATGGACCAAAGAAAAGAGGGAGAAAAAGACAAAAAGAAAAACAAAAAGTTCTCATGAGTAATATGAATTAATGCCTAATAATTGTTCCATTAGAACTCATAACATACCAGGCAACATAATGGATGTGGAACATAGTCTATGTTGAATGCTAGTCTCACAAAATAAATGTCCGTATTCTATATCCACATACACGCTCGCCTTGAATGTGCCAGGAAGTTGCGATACATGATCCTATAGCTGTTCCTCAGGGCGCACATCCAGGAGGATTGAATTTATTATATAAGAGTAACTAGTTTGCTGGGAGGAACTGACTAACTATAAGGGCTTAGTCACACGGGCGTTTTTTTGCCTAATTTGCAGATGCACTTGCGGCATATACATATACCCAATGCTTTGCAATGGGATCGGTCACATGTCCGTTTTTTATGCGGATGTGCCGAAAATTATATGACACAATGATTCGCAGAGCGCATGTAGCTGCGTTCTGTGCAAATTGGTGTTCTTATATGTGCGCTCAATGGGGCCGACAGCAGCAGCGCCGACCCCATTGAGAACATATACTAAAGATCATTCTCCTCTGCACAGCTGTCACAGCTGTGGCAGAGGAGAACGAAGTTTTCTCATTGAATTCAATGGATTCGGCAATACATGAATGGGTGAATGCTGCCTCTGATTGGCTGAGGGCTGGAACCAATCCCCGCCTGCTGAATACTACAGAAAGCAGTTCAGGAGAAGAACCGGCTGGACGTGGCTGATCCGCGGCAGCTGCAAAAGGGTGGGTATATATTTTTAAAAATTTTTTACACTTTTTTTGGATGCTTTTCAGGGAAGGGCTTACATTTGAAGCTCTTCCCCGAAAATTAATAAGCAATTGCGGGCAGCCCCTTGCTTTCAATGGAGCCGGCTGTATTGCCGACTCTATTGAATTCAATGGGAGAACATCGTTCTCCTCTGCCACAGCTGTGGCAGAGGATAGCGGGCAGCGCTCTTTTTAAGCGTAAAACGCCCGTGTGACCGAGCCCTTTGGGCTGATAAATGTTGCTAGCAGCATTTTTTTCAGCTGTGACACTGGCTTCGGTCACACGATTTTTTGTGCGCATCAGTTTTGCGCACAAAAAATCGTGCAAAAAAAACCTGTGTGACTAAGCCCTAAGGGATAATGGTTCTGTGTTTAGTGGGATTATTATTGATGTACCAAGCTATGTATGCACATACGGGGGATCCAGGAAGCAAGAATGCACCCAAATGTGTGAACTATCATGGGTTTCAGAAATTAATAAATAAATTAACAATTAAAAACATGTATGTAAAACTAATTGAGGATGAACATTAGTCAGCCACAATTGTATAACAATTTTAATATATAAAAAACATAAAAAATTAATGAGCTGAAAACTGCAATAATTGAAAAACGTATATAAAACAAATAAAACACAATGTTTATCTATAAACTTACGTACATCTATGAAACATACTTTTAAAACTGATGGATGTGAATAAATCATGAATAAGGCCTCGTCCAGACAAGCGTTTTGTTTTTTTTTGCGCACAAATAGCTGCTCTTAAAGATCACTGCTCGTGTGTGGAAAAATAGTGTAAATGAAGCTAAAGGTGGGATCTACATTCACACATAATTTGCTCATTCACACGATCCATGGTGCATGCTGCATGTTAATCCAGCTCTCATAGGAGTCAATGGGAACTCCTGCATAACACGCGCCAAAGATAGGTCAGGTCCTATCTTTTCTCGCAGCAGGGACCTGAGATGCAGGCATTGTAGCCATGCATGTCCTATCTTTTGCAGGTGCAAGTATTTTGCGCGTATAAAAATCGTTCATGTGAATGCTTCTTAAAGAAACCATTGGATCTAATAGATGTGATATTTTTGCGCGGCTATTTTTGCGCAAAAAAAAAATCGCTCATCTGAACGAGGCCTTATGAATGAAAATTAAAAATGTATATAATTGGGAAAATAATAAATATATGTGGAATCTATTTCTAGGTACCCCGCTCATGCACATCAAATTTTTTCCAATGCTTTATTTAAGCCCATGGGTGTACGAGTATTTCATTTGTATGTCTAGAAGATCTCACTACTTTTGAGAGTTCTAAATCTGTTTGTGGTGCTGGGAGGTATCTGCTCTAATCCTATTTCTTGAAAGTTGTAGTAGTCAAAATTGTGTTTCAAGGCTGCATGTCTGGATACACTGCGCTTCAGAAATCCATGTGTAACATTAAGGCCTCATGCACAGGGCAGGTCCGGATTCTGACTGCGGAATCCCGCATGGAATCTGTCCCTGACTGAGTCGGGTGACCGAGTGTTCCTGTGTGTGCAGACCTTCTTCGCTCGCACCCACGGGGACCTGTCTTCTTCCGACCTCTCTGTACTGTGGATGGTCTGCATGGTTCACCATTGGACATGCACAGTACAGTTTTTTTTTTTTTAAACTCCTGCTCCAAAGTTTGGAGTCTGTTTGATATTTTGTGTTGATGTAGGGGTTAGTGATGCAGGAAGATCTAAAAAAAAGCAACAGAGTAATTGGAAGTACTGAATGTGGATAATGCTGATGGGGGCATGAGAGTGGTTGGTTCATATTTTGATTTGTTGTAGACTATGATGAAAGAATAATCAAAAGTAGATGTTGTGGAATGGGTAAATATGTCCAATATATGTTCATCAGAGGAAATGGACATGTTATTTTTTTAGTGAGATATGAACCTAATTTTTGGGCTAAACAAGTGGAATTTTAGCCTTGAAGTGATGGGAATTTGATGGGTGGTAATGTCAGAGAAGGTGCTGTATGTGCTGGTTCCAATAGTAATTCAAAAAGCATTTCTGCTTCTCTTTGCTGATTGTTGGGGATTTTAAATGCCCCCTGTGAATTGTATGTTTGTATTGCTTTGACATCAGTTGAAGTGGATAGTGACCCAAGAGAGTTGGGATAGTTGGAGGCAATGGACTTAGTCCCAGCTGATGATGTATCTTGTTGAGGTAAATGGTCAAGTTGTGGATGTAGCTCATGCAAGTTACTGGGTTTTGTTGGTTTTATTTGTGTGTTTTGGCTTTTCAGTCTAGCTCCCAATTTCAAATAGGTGGGTGAGATATCTTTATTTATGTTGAGAGAAGGGGTAACCTTGGAAATGGGCTCCATTGTTGGTATCACATCAATGGTTCTTTCCTGTGTAGTGGTATGTGGTGTATTTGACCCTTCGACCATTTTACTTTTCCTGGTTGTGTTCATTAGTGTGGGTTCATGGATACCTCCAAGGGCCATAAGTGGCCTTGTGATCTTGAGGGTATAAAGCCGCTTTGCTCTGGGTGGACCGAAGAGGATATCACAGTCATAAGTAACTTCGCCAAGGCCTTGGCTGGAAATTTCACAATGGCGTTGAGCAGAGATATAGGTCTGTAAGAACCCATTAATAGTGAGTCCTTATCAGGTTTGGGGGTGACATTTATTAGTGCCTCACGCATAGAATGGAGCAGTTCACCTCTTTTCTCAGCCTCACCAAAGATGGCAAATAGCTGTTGGAGTAGTTGCTTACCAAATATTTTATATATTTCCATTGGCAGGCCATCTAACAGTGTCACCTTGTTATTTTGTAGTTTGGATGTTGCTTCCTCAAGCTCCTCCAGCGTAGAGGGAGCATCAAGAAATGTTCTTTGCTCTGATGTCAGGTTAGGGGGCATTGCCGAGGATAGATATTGGCCAATTTGTTCTTCTTCAGATTTCTGGAATGTAGAAGAGTATATGGAGGCATAAAATGTATATTCTGTTTGTTTCATAGAGGGTGTATATGTGTCAATGGTAACCGTCTCATTCCGTAAGCTAGTGATATATGTTGGGCCACACTGCACCCAGGCAATTGCCAGCATATGTCCTGTTTTTTCCCCTTTTTAGAAATAGGTCTGTCATTTGAAGCCCTATTTTGTGGCTGCCAAATTTAGTGTATAGCTCTGTAGCATAAAATGGTTTAACATCTTGTTTTCAATATGTTCCAACCCTTCTTGTTGTGGAGATACCTGTTCCTTTCTGGGTTTTTTGGTGTATTTATGGATTTAGAGATTCACTCTCGTGGAGCCTGTTGGTGCAATAGGCCATCTTGAATTTACATTCACTTGCTGATGGTTGTTGAAAACTGTAAGGAATTGTTAAAAAACTATAGTGGTAAAGCATTTAGCATTTCATTATACAAAGAATGACTTGTGTTTACTTAAGTCATAATACCCCTTTAATAAGGTACATCTTAGACATTTATGACACATCCCAAAGTGAAGGTGTAAGGGCTTAAATAGCTATGCTCATTATTGATGGACTTTATATATGTTCCTGCTAGAACCTTTAGGGAGGTCACATGACTGTGTTTCTTTACTCTAACTTTGCAGTGGTGGACTAACAGGAACTGAGTAGCCCATTGATTAACTGATGGCCTGGGTTTAAAAGGCAGGTTCTATTCATTATGCTGTGATGTAATGCAGCAGTTTTTGCAGAGAGCAGAGAACCTTGTGAGAGTGAGCTGCCCCAATCGTACTAGAGAGCTGGATTTTCCGATACCAGAGAGAGCAGAACTCAAATACTTTGAATGGCGCTACCCAGCTGTTGCAATGCAAGTACTAGAGGGACACCTGCTAATCTAATTGTCCAAGGAAACATTAGCTGCAATTACCAATTGAAAATATTGAAACATCACAGGGAGAGAGACCACCAGCAAGACTGTCAGCATGTATCCAGATATTCAAGGTTCATTGGTGTATAATCATGAGTACCTTCATCTGTAAAATGGATTGTTTTGGCTTCATCACTGTATAGTAAAGTATGTGGAGATTCGGTGGTACTGTAAAGACCCCTGTGCTCTCATGACAGGAACGTCCCATATATGGAATACCTCTATAACGTATGACAATTAGAGATGGGTGAGCACCAAAATGCTCGGGTGCTCGTTACTCGGGACGAAATTATCGCGATGCTCGAGGGTTCATTTCGAGTAACGAACCCCATTGAAGTCAATGGGCGACCTGAGCATTTTTGCATATCGCCGATGCTCGCTAAGGTTTTCATTTGTGAAAATCTGGGCAATTCAAGAAAGTGATGGGAACGACACAGCAATGGATAGGGCAGGCAAGGGGCTACATGTTGGGCTGCATCTCAAATTCCCAGGTCCCACTATTAAGCCACAATACCGGCAAGAGTGCCCCACCCCCCCTCCCAACAACTTTTACTTCTGAAAAGCCCTCATTAGCAATGCATACCTTAGCTAAGCACCACACTACCTCCAACAAAGCACAATCACTGCCTGCATGACACTCCACTGCCACTTCTCCTGGGTTACATGCTGCCCAACCCCCCCGCACGACCCAGTGTCCACAGCGCACACCAAAGTGTCCCTGCGCAGCGTTCAGCTGCCCTCATGCCACACCACCCTCATGTCTATTTATAAGTGCGTCTGCCATGAGGAGGAACCACAGGCACACACTGCAGAGGGTTGGCACGGCTAGGCAGCGACCCTCTTTAAAAGGGGCGGGGCGATAGCCCACAATGCTGTACAGAAGCAATGAGAAATCCAATCCTGTCCCACCTCCATCAGGAGCTGCACACGTGGGCATAGCAATGGGGAACCTATGTGCCACACACTATTCATTCTGTCAAGGTGTCTGCATGCCCCAGTCAGACCGCGGTTTTTTATAAATAGTCACAAGCAGGTACAACTCCGCAATGGGAATTCCGTGTGCACCCACAGCATGGGTGGCTCCCTGGAACCCACCGGCTGTACGTAAATGTATCCCATTGCAGTGCCCATCACAGCTGAGGTAACGTCCGATTAAATGCAGGTGGGCTTCGGCCCACACTGCATGCCCCAGTCAGACTGGGGTTCTTTAGAAGTAGACACATGCAGTTACAACTCCCTGTGGACCCACAGCATGGGTGGCTCCCTGGAACCCACCGGCGGTACATAAATATATCCCATTGCAGTGCCCAACACAGCTGATGTAATGTCAGCTTTAATGCAGGTGGGCAAAAAATTAATTGGATTACACTGTAGGCGAGGGCCCCAAAAAATTGGTGTACCAACAGTACTAATGTACCTCAGAAAAATTGCCCATGCCCAACCAAGAGGGCAGGTGAAACCCATTAATCGCTTTGGTTAATGTGGCTTAATTTGTAACTAGGCCTGGAGGCAGCCCAGTTAAAATAAAAATTGGTTCAGGTGAAAGTTTCAACGCTTTAATGAGCATTGAAACGTATAAAAATTGTTTACAAAAATTATATGACTGAGCCTTGTGGGCCTAAGACAAATTGCCCGTTCGGCGTGATTACGTCAGGTTTCAGGAGGAGGAGCAGGAGGAGGAGGATGAATATTATACACAGATTGATAAAGCTAAAAGGTCCACATTTTTGATGGTGATAGAGAACAATGCTTCCATCCGCGGGTGCAGCCTACGTATTGTTTAGGCATCTCTGCTGTCCCCTGGTGGAGAAGAGAAGTCTGGGGAAATCCAGGCTTTGTTCATCTTGATGAGTGTAAGCCTGTCGGCACTGTCGGTTAACAGGCGGGTACGCTTATCTGTGATGATTTCCCCAGCCGCACTAAACACCCTCTCTGACAAGACGCTAGCCGCAGGACAAGCAAGCACCTCCAGGGCATACAGCGCGAGTTCAGGCCACGTGTCCAGCTTCGACACCCAGTAGTTGTAGGGGGCAGAGGCGTCACGGAGGACGGTCGTGCGATCGGCTACGTACTCCCTCACCATCCTTTTACAGTGCTCCCGCCGACTCAGCCTCGACTGGGGAGCGGTGACACAGTCTTGCTGGGGAGCCAGAAAGCTGTCAAAGGCCTTAGAGAGTGTTCCCCTGCCTGTGCTGTACATGCTGCCTGATCTCTGCGCCTCCCCTGCTACCTGGCCCTCGGAACTGCGCCTTCGGCCACTAGCGCTGTCGGATGGGAATTTTACCATCAGTTTGTCCGCCAGCGCCCTGTGATATAGCATCACTCTCGAACCCCTTTCCTCTTCTGGTATGAGAGTGGAAAGGTTCTCCTTATACCGTGGGTCGAGCAGTGTGTACACCCAGTAATCCGTAGTGGCCAGAATGCGTGTAACGCGAGGGTCACGAGAGAGGCATCCTAACATGAAGTCAGCCATGTGTGCCAGGGTACCTGTACGCAACACATGGCTGTCCTCACTAGGAAGATCACTTTCAGGATTCTCCTCCTCCTTCTCCTCCTCAGGCCATACACGCTGAAAGGATGACAGGCAAGCAGCATGGGTACCCTCAGCAGTGGGCCAAGCTGTCTCTTACCCCTCCTCCTCATCCTCCTCATGCTCCTCCTCCTCAACGCGCTGAGATATAGACAGGAGGTTACTCTGACTATCCAGCGACATACTGTCTTCCCCCGCCTCTGTTTCCGAGCGCAAAGCATCTGCCTTTATGCTTTGCAGGGAACTTCTCAAGAGGCATAGCAGAGGAATGGTGATGCTAATGATTGCAGCATCGCCGCTCACCATCTGGGTAGACTCCTCAAACTTTCCAAGGACCTGGCAGATGTCTGCCAACCAGGCCCACTCTTCTGTAAAGAATTGAGGAGGCTGACTCCCACTGTGCCACCCATGTTGGAGTTGGTATTCCACTATAGCTCTACGCTACTCATAGAGCCTGGCCAACATGTGGAGCGTAGAGTTCCACCGTGTGGGCACGTCGCACAGCAGTCGGTGCACTGGCAGATGAAACCGATGTTGCAGGGTGCGCAGGGTGGCAGCGTCCGTGTGGGACTTGCGGAAATGTGCGCAGAGCCGGCACACCTTTCCGAGCAGATCTGACAAGCGTGGGTAGCTTTTCAGAAACCGCTGAACCACCAAATTAAAGACGTGGGCCAGGAATGGCACGTGCGTGAGGCTGCCGAGCTGCAGAGCCGCCACCAGGTTACGGCCGTTGTCACACACGACCATGCCCGGTTGGAGGCTCAGCGGCGCAAGCCAGCAGTCGATCTGCTCTGTCAGACTCTGCAGCAGTTCGTGGGCCATGTGCCTCTTATCTCCTAAGCTGAGTAGTTTCAGCACGGCCTGCTGACGCTTGCCCACCGCTGTGCTGCCACGCCGCGTGACACCGACTGCTGCCGACATGCTGCTGCTGACACAACTTGATTGCGAAACAGAGGTTGCGGAGGAGGAGGAGGGTGGTTTAGTGGAGGAAGCATACGCCGCCGCAGATACCACCACCGAGCTAGGGCCCGCAATTCTGGGGGTGGGTAGGACGTGAGCGGTCCCAGGCTCTGACTCTGTCCCAGCCTCCACTAAATTCACCCAATGTGCCGTCAGGGAGATTTAGTGGCCCTGCCCGCCTGTGCTTGTCCACGTGTCTGTTGTTAAGTGGACCTTGGCAGTAACCGCGTTGGTGAGGGCGCGTACAATGTTGCGGGAGACGTGGTCGTGCAGGGCTGGGACGGCACATCGGGAAAAGTAGTGGCGACTGGGAACTGAGTAGCGCGGGGCCGCCGCCGCCATCATACTTTTGAAAGCCTCCGTTTCCACAACCCTATACAGCAGCATCTCTAGGCTGATAAATTTGGCTATGTGCACGTTTAACGCTTGAGCGTGCGGGTGCATGGCGGCGTACTTGCGCTTGCGCTCCAACACTTTCGCTAGCGACGGCTGGACGGTGCGGCGCTGACAGACATTGGTGGATAGGGCCGAGGACAGCGGAGGTGAGGGTGTGGGTGCAGGCCAGGAGACCGTAGTGCCTGTGTCCTGAGAGGGGGGGTTGGATCTCAGAGGCAGGTTGGGGCACAGGGGGAGAGGCAGCGGTGCAAACCGGAGGCGGTGAACGGCCTTCGTCCCACCTTGTGGGGTGCTTGGCCATCATATGTCTGCGCATGCTGGTGGTGGTGAGGCTGGTGGTGGTGGCTCCCCGGCTGATCTTGGCGCGACACAGGTTGCACACCACTGTTCGTCGGTCGTCTGCACTCTCAGTGAAAAACTGCCAGACCTTTGAGCACCTCGGCCTCTGCAGGGTGGCATGGCGCGAGGGTGCGCTTTGGGAAACAGTTGGTGGATTATTCGGTCTGGCCCTGCCTCTACCCCTGGACACCGCACTGCCTCTTGCAACCTGCCCTGCTGCTGCCCTTGCCTCCCCCTCTGAAGACCTGTCCTCAGTAGGCGTAGCAAACCAGGTGGTGTCAGTCACCTCATCGTCCTGCTGCTCTTCCTCCGAATCCTCTGTGCGCTCCTCCCTCGGACTTACTGCCCTTACTACTACCTCACTGATAGACAACTGTGTCTCATCGTCATCGTCCTCCTCACCCACTGAAAGGTCTTGAGACAGTTGCCGGAAGTCCCCAGCCTCATCCCCCGGACCCCGGGAACTTTCAAAAGGTTGGGCATCGGTCACGACAAACTCCTCCAGTGGGAGAGGATTCGGAACCCTTGCTGCCCATTCTGGGCAGGGGCCCGGGAACAGTTCCTGGGAGTCTGCCTGCTCCTCAGAATGTGTCATTGTAATGGAGTGAGGAGGCTGGGAGGAAGAAGGAGCAGCAGCCAGAGGATTCAGAGTTGCAGCAGTGGACGGCGCAGAACTCTGGGTGTTCGATAGATTGCTGGATGCACTTTCTGCCATCATCGACAGGACCTGCTCACACTGCTCATTTTCTAATAAAGGTCTACCGCGTGGACCCATTAATTGTGAGATGAATGTGGGGACGCCAGAAACGTGCCTCTCTCCTAATCCCGCAGCAGTCGGCTGCGATACACCTGGATCAGGAGCTCGGCCTGTGCCCACACTGTGAATTGGGCCTCCGCGTCCTCGCCCGCATCCACGTCCTCTAGGCCTACCCCTACCCCTCAGCATGGTGTATTACCAGTAGTGCAGAAACAGAACGCTGTAATTAAATGTGCCGCTTATTGGCCTGTGGTTGGAGGCTGACTTCGCTTACGGAACGCCAGGAAATAATTTTGCGCAAGCCTGCGGTAACACTTAGCTGGCTGCGTATGAATTAGGAGGACAACTACACCCAGCACAGACCCAGAACACTGAGGACAGTCACAGGCAGCCCAAATAGATTTTTTTCCCCAAATGTTTTTGGAAAGGCCCACTGCCTATATACACTGTATATGTCTTCTGTCCCTGCGTCGCCACTACTGGCCCTGGAGTATGTAAAATAACTGCAGACTGTTGCACTGTGGACTGGAATGTGATGTAACAGCCAACACAGAGCCAGGAAATAATTTTGCGCAAGCCTGCTGTAACACTTAGCTGGCTGCGTATGAATTAGGAGGACAACTACACCCAGCACAGACCCAGAACACTGAGGACAGTCACAGGCAGCCCAAATAGATTTTTTTCCCCAAATGTTTTTGGAAAGGCCCACTGCTAGAGATGAGCGAGCGTACTCGGAAAAGCACTACTCGCTCGAGTAATTTGCTTTATCCGAGTATCGCTGTGCTCGGGTCTGAAGATTCGGGTGTCGGCACGGAACGGGGAGCTGCAGGGGAGAGCGGGGAGGAACGGAGGTAAGATCTTTCTCTCCCTCTCTCCCGCCCGCTTTCCCCTGCTCCCCGCTGCGACTCACCTGTCAGCCGCAGCAGCACCCGAATCTTCAGACCCGAGCACAGCGATACTCGGATAAAGCACATTACTCGAGTGAGTAGTGCTTTTCCGAGTACGCTCGCTCATCTCTACCCACTGCCTATATACACTGTATATGTCTTCTGTCCCTGCATCACCACTACTGGCCCTGGAGTATGTAAAATAACTGCAGACTATTGCACTGTGGACTGGAATACAGCGGTGATGTAACAGCCAACACAGAGCCAGTAAATAATTTTGCGCAAGCCTGCTGTAACACTTAGCTGGCTGCGTATGAATTAGGAGGACAACTACACCCAGCACAGACCCAGAACACTGAGGACAGTCACAGGCAGCCCAAATAGATTTTTTTCCCCAAGTGTTTTTGGAAAGGCCCACTGCCTATATACACTGTATATGTCTTCTGTCCCTGCATCACCACTACTGGCCCTGGAGTATGTAAAATAACTGCAGACTATTGCACTGTGGACTGGAATACAGCGGTGATGTAACAGCCAACACAGAGCCAGTAAATAATTTTGCGCAAGCCTGCTGTAACACTTAGCTGGCTGCGTATGAATTAGGAGGACAACTACACCCAGCACAGACCCAGAACACTGAGGACAGTCACAGGCAGCCCAAATAGATTTTTTTCCCCAAGTGTTTTTGGAAAGGCCCACTGCCTATATACACTGTATATGTCTTCTGTCCCTGTGTCACCACTACTGGCCCTGGAGTATGTAAAATAACTGCAGACTGTTGCACTGTGGACTGGAATACAGCGGTGATGTAACAGCCAACACAAAGCCAGGAAATAATTTTGCGCAAGCCTGCTGTAACACTTAGCTGGCTGCGTATGAATTAGGAGGACAACTACACCCAGCACAGACCCAGAACACTGAGGACAGTCACAGGCAGCCCAAATAGATTTTTTTCCCCAAATGTTTTTGGAAAGGCCCACTGCCTATATACACTGTATATGTCTTCTGTCCCTGCGTCACCACTACTGGCCCTGGAGTATGTAAAATTACTGCAGACTGTTGCGCTTTGGACTGGAATGTAATGTAACAGCCAACACAGAGCCAGTAAATAATTTTGCGCAAGCCTGCTGTAACACTTAGCTGGCTGCGTATGAATTAGGAGGACAACTACACCCAGCACAGACCCAGAACACTGAGGACAGTCACAGGCAGCCCAAATAGATTTTTTTCCCCAAGTGTTTTTGGAAAGGCCCACTGCCTATATACACTGTATATGTCTTCTGTCCCTGCGTCACCACTACTGGCCTTGAAGTATGTAAAATAACTGCAGACTGTTGCACTGTGGACTGGAATACAGCGGTGATGTAACAGCCAACACAGAGCCAGGAAATAATTTTGCGCAAGCCTGCTGTAACACTTAGCTGGCTGCGTATGAATTAGGAGGACAACTACACCCAGCACAGACCCAGAACACTGAGGACAGTCACAGGCAGCCCAAATAGATTTTTTTCCCCAAATGTTTTTGAAAAGGCCCACTGCCTATATACACTGTATATGTCTTCTGTCCCTGCGTCACCACTACTGGCCCTGAAGTATGTAAAATAACTGCAGACTGTTGCACTGTGGACAGGAATGTGATGTAACAGCCAACACAGAGCCAGGAAATAATTTTGCGCAAGCCTGCAGTAACACTTAGCTGGCTGCGTATGAATTAGGAGGACAACTACACCCAGCACAGACCCAGAACACTGAGGACAGTCACAGGCAGCCCAAATAGATTTTTTTCCCCAAATCTTTTGGAAAGGCCCACTGCCTATATACACTGTATATGTCTTCTGTCCCTGCGTCACCACTACTGGCCCTGGAGTATGTAAAATAACTGCAGAGTGTTGCACTGTGGACTGGAATACAGCGGTGATGTAACAGCCAACACAGAGCCAGGAAATAATTTTGCGCAAGCCTGCTGTAACACTTAGCTGGCTGCGTATGAATTAGGAGGACAACTACACCCAGCACAGACCCAGAACACTGAGGACAGTCACAGGCAGCCCAAATAGATTTTTTCCCCAAATGTTTTTGGAAAGGCCCACTGCCTATATACACTGTATATGTCTTCTGTCCCTGCGTCACCACTACTGGCCCTGGAGTATGTAAAATAACTGCAGAGTGTTGCACTGTGGACTGGAATACAGCGGTGATGTAACAGCCAACACAGAGCCAGGAAATAATTTTGCGCAAGCCTGCTGTAACACTTAGCTGGCTGCGTATGAATTGGGAGGACAACTACACCCAGCACAGACCCAGAACACTGAGGACAGTCACAGGCAGCCCAAATAGATTTTTTCCCCAAATGTTTTTGGAAAGGCCCACTGCCTATATACACTGTATATGTCTTCTGTCCCTGCGTCACCACTACTGGCCCTGGAGTATGTAAAATAACTGCAGACTATTGCACTGTGGACTGGAATGGGATGTAACAGCCAGCACAGAGCCAGGAAATGATTTGCGCAAGCCTGCTGTAACACTTAGCTGGCTGCGTATGAATTAGGATGACAACTACACCCAGCACAGACCCAGAACACTGAGGACAGTCACAGGCAGCCCAAATAGATTTTTTTCCCCAAATGGTTTTGGAAAGGCCCACTGCCTATATTCAATAAATATATGTCTTCTGTCCCTGCCTCACAAAATATGTCTTCTGTCCCTGCCTCACAATATATGTCTTCTGTCCCTGCCTCACCACCACTACTGGCCCTGGAGTATTACTGCAGGGCGCAATGCTCTGCACGGCCGATATACAAAAAAAAAAAAAATGTGCAACACTGCAAAAAGCAGCCTCCACAGTACTGCACACGGTTAGATGTGGCCCTAAGAAGGACCGTTGGGGTTCTTGAAGCCTAAAATACTCGTAACGCTCTCCCTATAGCAGCTCCGGCACCAACAGCACTTTCCCTCCTCTATGTCAGAACAAATCTGTGGCGAGCCGCGGGAGGGGCCGATTTTTATACTCGGGTGACACCTGATCTCGCCAGCCACTCACTGCAGGGGGGTGGTATAGGGCTTGAACGTCGCAGGGGGAAGTTGTAATGCCTTCCCTGTCTTTCTATTGGCCAGAAAAGCGCTCTAACATCTCAGAGATGAAAGTGAAAGTAACTCGAACATCGCGTGGTACTCGTCACGAGTAGAGATGAGCGAGCACCAAAATGCTCGGGTGCTCGTTACTCGGAACGAACTTTTCGCGATGCTCGAGGGTTCATTTCGAATAACGAACCCCATTGAAGTCAATGGGCGACCCGAGCATTTTTGTATTTCGCCGATGCTCGCTAAGGTTTTCATGTGTGAAAATCTGGGCAATTCAAGAAAGTGATGGGAACGACACAGCAACGGATAGGGCAGGCGAGGGGCTACGTGTTGGGCTGCATCTCAAGTTCACAGTTCCCACTATTAAGCCTCAATAGCGGCAAGAGTGGGCCCCCCCCTCCCAAAAACTTTTACTTCTGAAAAGCCCTCATTAGCATGGCATACCTTTGCTAAGCACCACACTACCTCCAACAAAGCACAATCACTGCCTGCATGACACTCCACTGCCACTTCTCCTGGGTTACATGCTGCCCAACCGCCCCCCCCTCCCCCCCACAGCGCACACCAAAGTGTCCCTGCGCAGCCTTCAGCTGCCATCATGCCACACCACCCTCATGTCTATTTAGAAGAGCGTCTGCCATGACGAGGAACCGCAGGCACACACTGCAGAGGGTTGGCACGGCTAGGCAGCGACCCTCTTTAAAAGGGGCGGGGCGATAGCCCACAATGCTGTACAGAAGCAATGAGAAATAGAATCCTGTGCCACCGCCATCAGGAGCTGCACACGTGGGCATAGCAATGGGGAACCTATGTGCCACACACTATTCATTCTGTCAAGGTGTCTCTGCATGCCCCAGTCAGACCGGGCTTTTTAATTCATAGACACAGGCAGGTACAACTCCCTATTGTGAAGTCCCTGTCAACCGACAGCATGGGTGGCTCCCTGGAACCCACCGGCGATACACAAAAATATCCCATTGCATTGCCCAACACAGCTGAGGTAGTAATGTCGTGCTTAATGCAGGTGGGCTTCAGCCCACACTGCATGCCCCAGTCAGACTGGGGTTCTTTACAAGTGGAAACAGATGCATTTATAATTCCCTGTGGACCCATAGCATGGGTGGGTGCCAGGAAGCCACCGGCGGTACATAAATGTATCCCATTGCATTGCCCATCACAGCTGAGGTAATGTCATGTTTAATGCAAGTGGGCTTCGGCCCACACTGCATGCCCCAGTCAGACTGGGGCTCTTTAGAAGTGGACACATGTAGGTACAACTCCGTGTGGACCCACGGCATGGGTGGCTCCCTGGAACCCACCGGCGGTACATAAATATATCCCATTGCAGTGCCCAACACAGCTGATGTAACGTCAGCTGTAATGCAGGTGGGCAAAAAATTAATTGGATTACACTGTAGGCGAGGGCCCACAAAAATTGGTGTACCAACAGTACTAATGTACCTCAGAAAAATTGCCCATGCCCAACCAAGATGGCAGGTGAAACCTATTAATCGCTTTGGTTAATGTGGCTTAAGTGGTAACTAGGCCTGGAGGCAGCCCAGTTTAACGAAAAATTGGTTCAAGTTAAACTTTCAACGCTTTTAAGAGCATTGAAACGTATAAAAATTGTTTAGAAAAATTATATGAGTGAGCCTTGTGGTCCTAAGAAAAATTGCCCGTTCAGCGTGATTACGTGAGGTTTCAGGAGGAGGAGCAGGAGGAGGAGGAGGAATATTATACACAGATTGATGAAGCAGAAATGTCCCCGTTTTGGATGGTGAGAGAGAACGATGCTTCCATCCGCGGGTGCATAATACGTATTGCTTAGGTATCGCTGCTGTCCGCTGGTGCAGAAGAGAAGTCTGGGGAAATCCAGGCTTTGTTCATCTTGATGAGTGTAAGCCTGTCGGCACTGTTGGTTGACAGGTGGGTACGCTTATCCGTGATGATTCCCCCAGCCACACAAAACACACTCTCTGACAAGACGCTAGCCGCAGGACAAGCAAGCACCTCCAGGGCATACAGCGCAAGTTCAGGCCACGTGTCCAGCTTCGACACCCAGTAGTTGTAGGGGGCAGAGGCGTCACGGAGGACGGTCGTGCGATCGGCTACGTACTCCCTCACCATCCTTTTACAGTGCTCCCGCCAACTCAGCCATGACTGGGGAGCGGTGACACAGTCTTGCTGGGGAGCCATAAAGCTGGCAAAGGCCTTGGAGAATGTTCCCCTGCCTGCGCTGTACATGCTGCCTGATCTCTGCGCCTCCCCTGCTACCTGGCCCTCGGAACTGCGCCTTCTGCCACTAGCGCTGTCGGATGGGAAGTTTACCATCAGTTTGTCCACCAGCGCCCTGTGGTATAGCATCATTCTCGAACCCCTTTCCTCTTCGGGAATGAGAGTGCAAAGGCTCTCCTTATACCGTGGGTCGAGCAGTGTGTACACCCAGTAATCCGTAGTGGCCAGAATGCGTGTAACGCAAGGGTCACGAGAAAGGCATCCTAACATGAAGTCAGCCATGTGTGCCAGGGTACCTGTACGCAACACATGGCTGTCTTCACTAGGAAGATCACTTTCAGGATCCTCCTCCTCCTCCTCCTCCTCCTCCTCCTCCTCCTCAGGCCATACACGCTGAAATGATGACAGGCAAGCAGCATGGGTACCGTCAGCAGTGGGCCAAGCTGTCTCTTCCCCCTCCTCCTCATCCTCCTCATGCTCCTCCTCCTCCTCCTGAACGCGCTGAGATATAGACAGGAGGGTGCTCTGACTATCCAGCGACATACTGTCTTCCCCCGGCTCTGTTTCCGAGCGCAAAGCGTCTGCCTTTATGCTTTGCAGGGAACTTCTCAAGATGCATAGCAGAGGAATGGTGACGCTAATGATTGCAGCATCGCCGCTCACCACCTGGGTAGACTCCTCAAATTTTCCAAGGACCTGGCAGATGGCTGCCAACCAGGGCCACTCTTCTGTAAATAATTGAGGAGGCTGACTCACACTGCGCCTCGCAAGTTGGAGTTGGTATTCCACTATAGCTCTACGCTGCTCATAGAGTCTGGCCAACATGTGGAGCGTAGAGTTCCACTGTGTGGGCACGTCGCACAGCAGTCGGTGCACTGGCAGATTAAACCGATGTTGCAGTGTCCGCAGGGTGGCAGCGTGCGTGTGGGATTTGCGGAAATGTGCGCAGAGCTGGCGCACCTTTCCGAGCAGGTATGACAAGTGGGGGTAGCTTTTCAGAAAGCACTGAACCACCAAATTAAACACATGGGCCAGACATGGCACGTGCGTGAGGCTGCCGAGCTGCAGAGCCGCCACCAGCTTACGGCCGTTGTCACACACGACCATGCCCGGTTGGAGGCTCAGCGGCGCAAGCCAGCGGTCGGTCTGCTCTGTCAGACCCTGCAGCAGTTCGTGGGCCGTGTGCCTCTTCTCTCCTAAGCTGAGTAGTTTCAGCACGGCCTGCTGACGCTTGCCCACCGCTGTGCTGCCACGCCGCGTTACACCGACTGCTGGCGACGTGCTGCTGACACATCTTGATTGCGAGACAGAGGTTGCGTTGGAGGAGGAGGAGGAGGAGGAAGGTGCTTTAGTGGAGGAAGCATACACCGCCGCAGATACCACCACCGAGCTGTGGCCCGCAATTCTGGGGTGGGTAGGACGTGAGCGGTCCCAGGCTCTGACTCTGTCCCAGCCTCCACTAAATTCACCCAATGTGCCGTCAGGGAGATATAGTGGCCCTGCCCGCCTGTGCTTGTTCACGTGTCTGTTGGTAAGTGGACCTTGGCATTAACCGCGTTGGTGAGGGCGCGTACAATGTTGCAGGAGACGTGGTCGTGCAGGCCTGGGACGGCACATTGGGAAAAGTAGTGGCGACTGGGAACCGAGTAGCGCGGGGCCGCCGCCGCCATCATGCTTTTGAAAGCCTCCGTTTCCACAACCCTATACGGCAGCATCTCTAGGCTGATCAATTTTGCAATGTGCACGTTTAACGCTTGAGCGTGCGGGTGCGTGGCGTCGTACTTGCGCTTGCGCTCAAACTGTGGCGCTAGCGACGTCTGGACGCTACGCTGAGAGACATTGCTGGATGGGGCCGAGGACAGCGGAGGTGAGGGTGTGGGTGCAGGCCAGGAGACGGTAGTGCTTGTGTCCTCAGAGGGGGGTTGGATCTCAGTGGCAGGTTGGGGCACAGGGGGAGAGGCAGTGGTGCAAACCGGAGGCGGTGAACGGGCATCGTCCCACCTTGTGGGGTGCTTGGCCATCATATGCCTGCGCATGCTGTTGGTGGTGCCTCCCCAGCTGATCTTGGCGCGACAAAGGTTGCACACCACTGTTCGTCGGTCGTCAGGCGTCTCTGTGAAAAACTGCCACACCGTAGAGCACCTTGACCTGTGCAGGGTGGCATGGCGCGAGGGGGCGCTTTGGGAAACAGTTGGTGGATTATTCGGTCTGGCCCTGCCTCTACCCCTGGCCACCACACTGGCTCGGCCTGTGCCCACACCCTGACTTGGGCCTCCGCGTCCTCGGCCGCATCCACGTCCTATAGGCCTACCCCTACCCCTCAGCATGGTGTATTACCAGTGATTTGATTTCCCAGGCAGGAAAGAAAGTGGCGCACGCCTGCAGCCAAAATACAATTTTTTCCCTTGTTTTTCAAAGGACAAGCCACACTGCGTGTATTCAATGAATACTACTAAGTTTAATAACTGTGTTGCGGCCCTGCAAAACTGTCACAGAACTTTACTGTTGCAGAGTTACTAACTGTGGCAGAGCAGGTATTTCCCAGGCAGGAAAGAAATTGGCGCAAGGCTGCACTCAACCGTAGCTGGTTGCGTCTGATTTTTTTACGTTCTCCACGCAGCACACACGTACCCAGAGCCCTGACGGCTGTCAGAGGCAGGGCAAATATACTTTTTTCCCTTTTGTTTAAAAGGATAGGCCCACTGCGTCTATTCACTGAATAATAATTTTAATAACTGTGTTGCGGCCCTGCAAAACTGTCACAGAACTTTACTGTTGCAGAGTTACTAACTGTGGCAGAGCAGGTATTTTCCAGGCAGGAAAGAAATTGGCGCAAGGCTGCACTCAACCGTAGCTGGTTGCGTCTGATTTTTTCTGAACGTTCAGCGCACAGCACACATGTACACAGAGCCCTGAGTACTGTAAGAGGCAGGCCAAATAGAATTTTTTCCCTGCTTTTTACAAGGAACACCCACACTGCGTGTATTCAATGAATACTAAGTTTAATAACTGTGTTGTGGCTCTGCCAATTTGTCCCAGAACTGCAGTGATGCAAAGTAATTTGCTGCCTACAGCAGATCAGGGATTTCCCATGCAGGAAAAAAATTGCCGCACGCCTGCGGTAAAACGTAGCTGACTGCGTCTGATTTTTTCTGAACGTTCAGCGCACAGCACACACGTACACAGAGCCCTGAGTACTGTAAGAGGCAGGCCAAATAGAATTTTTTCCCTGCTTTTTACAAGGAACACCCACACTGCGTGTATTCAATGAATACTAAGTTTAATAACTGTGTTGTGGCCCTGCCAATTTGTCCCAGAACTGCAGTGATGCCACGTAATTCGCTACCTACAGCAGATCAGGGATTTCCCATGCAGGAAAAAAATTGCCGCACGCCTGCGGTAAAACGTAGCTGACTGCGTCTGATTTTTTCTGAACGTTCAGCGCACAGCACACACGTACACAGAGCCCTGAGTACTGTAAGAGGCAGGCCAAATAAAAATTTTTCCCTGCTTTTTACAAGGAACACCCACACTGCGTGTATTCAATGAATACTAAGTTTAATAACTGTGTTGTGGCCCTGCCAATTTGTCCCAGAACTGCAGTGATGCAAAGTAATTCGCTACCTACAGCAAATCAGGGATTTCCCACGCAGGAAAAAAATTGCCGCACGCCTGCGGTAAAACGTAGCTGACTGCGTCTGATTTTTTCTGAACGTTCAGCGCACAGCACACACGTACACAAAGCCCTGAGTACTGTCAGAGGCAGGCCAAATAGAATTTTTTCCCTGCTTTTTACAAGGAACACCCACACTGCGTGTATTCAATGAATAATGTATGTCTTCTGGCCCTGCCTACACAATTCTATCCCTGTAGTATTAATGCCGGGTGCAATGCTCTGCACAGCCGGTTTTGAGAAGAAAAAAAAAATATGCAACACTGCTAACAGCAGCCTGGACAGTACTGCACACGGATAGATGTGGCCCTAGAAAGGACCGTTGGGGTTCTTGAAGCCTACACTAACTCCTAACACTCTCCCTGCCTAACCCCCACTTCTTTCCCTATTGCAGGGCGCAATGCTCTGCAGATCCAATTTTGGAAAAAAAAAAAAAAATACTGTGCTAACACAGTACTGCACACTAGTAGATGTGGCCCTAAGAAGGGCCGTTGGGGTTCTTGAAGCCTACACTAACTCCTAACGCTCTCCCTACAGCAGCTCCAGCACGATAGTACTTTCCCTCAGCTAAGTCACAAGGCATGTGTGGTGAGCCGCGGGAGGGGCCGATTTTTATACTCGGGTGACATCTGATCGCCCCAGCCACTCACAGCAGGGGGGTGGTATAGGGCTTGAACGTCACAGGGGGAAGTTGTAATGCCTTCCCTGTCTTTCAATTGGCCAGAAAAGCGCGCTAACGTCTCAGAGAGGAAACTGAAAGTAACCGGAACACCGCGTGGTACTCGTTACGAGTAACGAGCATCCCAAACACACTAATATTCGCATGAATATCAAGCTCGGACGAGTACGTTCGCTCATCTCTAGTCACGAGTAACGAGCATCTCGAACACGCTAATACTCGAACGAGTATCAAGCTAGGACGAGTACGTTCGCTCATCTCTAATGACAATGCCAATGTTTTGGCTATATTGTATGATAAACTGTATTGCATCTTGAAGAAAAGTATATTTCACATTTATATACAATTTTTAATCCCAGGTATAAAATATATTTACACTTTTAGAAACTGAAGTAAAAAATATCACAGATTACTAATGAGAGATTGCTAATTAACTGACAGTAACTTCAAGTCATTATTACCATAATTTCTTAGTCATGCTGTCATTTTTTAATTATAGGTGTTATTTCAGTGCTTGAATGAGAATTAAGAGAACACAAATACTGTAAATTGAAGTGTAAACTGTTAAAAGGAAGATTGTCCTATTGTGTATCCTTCTAATATGTCTCTAAAGCTGATGTGCAAATAGGTTTTTTAAAAATATGTTAACATTATATTATTTGCCTTAATACAACTGACAATCTGTTCAGAAGTAATAGCTACATATTTATTTCAATGGTATTAATTAGATTTTTCATTTCCTAGTCAGAATACAACAAGTTGAATAGTTATCTTCCATGTAGAAAGGTTATACAGTTGTAGCACAACAGATATCATAGAGTTAGTCGTACATTGGTTGAGTAATATAACATGAATATATAAAAATTTAACTAAAAACATAAAAACTAATACATAAATAAGTAGTTAAAAGGTAAAAAGGAGATTTTTTTGTCAGGGCTTCAAGTGATTGTCAGTTTAATAGGGGTAGCTTGGAGGCTTACAGTAAGAAGATGAGTTAATAGTCAATCCGATACACAATGGGCACTGGGCTTCCAGGCTCTCCATGTGTTAAATTTTAGAAAGTGTAAAGGTATTGCATCCAAGCATTTTCTCATGAACATATGTCCGGTTAATCAAAGCTATAGTTTTTCCTGTATTGGGAATATCTACATTTTTCCAGTGTCTCAATGTAGTAACATTCAATAATATCAACATTTTACATCCAAATACTCAGGATTTTGAGTGGAATTGTATGTGAACCAATATTCAACAATGCTAAGGATAGAGCTTACGGAACCACATATCCAATCACAGAAACACAGAGTCCTAAAATTGCTAGAGAAGAGGGCCGCGCCACAGTTATATGCATCAATGTACTCCTACTACCACAATTCCTCCAGTAATTAGCCGTACAATTAGGGTACATTTGGGCCAAACTAGCTAGTGTATAATACCATTGCAGTGTAATTTTCATTATTGTCTCAACATGGGGGCTATGTTTGAGTGCTTTATGTGTCAAGTAAAAAGTTTGCTTCCACTTTTTATTACTGAATTCTTGAGCAAATTTCCTCTTGCATTCCCTTAACCCCTTGAGTGGTGGGTTTCCTACCACCCTGTCGTGCCCACCAGGGCAGGTTTTTTAAAATGGTCTAATCATTGAATTTCAACTAATTTTGCAGTTGCGTCTCAAGAGCCATAACTTTTTCATTTTTCCATTGACATGGCCATATAAGGGCTTGTTTTTTGCGGGACAAGTTGTGATTTTTTAAACAGGGGGGAGGAAAAAAAGAAATGGGGAAAAAAGAAAAAAATGGGCCATGTCATTAAGGGGTTAAATAATGTATTACCTTCCTTCTCTGGGTCATTACGATGCATGGATACCACATGTGTGATTGTATTTTTGATTTTTTACAAAGTAAAGGGAGACAAGTGTTTTTCTTATTTTTTTTATTTTTTTATTTAATTTTTTTTTTGTCCCTTTAGGGGACTTCCACAGGGACCATCAGGACCCCCTGATCACATTCCGGGGATCCAATGGTGAGAGCCCTTTACATGCAGCAGTGACAGCCCTTTACATGCTGCAGTCACATAGACTGCAGCATGTAAAGGGTTAACACAGCAGAGATCGGAGGTTTTCTCTGATCTCTGCTGTAAGAGCAGGTACCTAGCTGTCCTCTCACAGCCAAGCAGCAAGCTCTCCCTGCCACAGAGACCATCGGCTTGCTTCTGACAAGCCGATGGTCTCTATGGCAACCTGTAAACAAAGCAGGAGATTGCCGGCATATCTGCAATATCTTCTGCTGGTTTTCAAAGCCCTTGCTTTGTTCTCTGTGGGTCTGTGCAGGCAGAGCACACTGTCACAGCTTGTGGCATTGTGCTCTGCAGCTCCCATAGTGATACATAGCCCGGAAATCTTCCAGGCTATGTCGCTATGAGCAGTGGAGCTCGTCCCGGAAAATTTCCGGGCGTGCCACTCAAGGGGTTAATGGATATATTTTTTGGAAACTTGCACGGTAATGCAATAAGATATATAGGGGTTTTAACCCACTTGTTCCTCTGGAAAGCATCTTAAATATATTTAAGTTACCCTGGTGCAGTGAAGGTTTGTGGACGCTTAAGAAATTATGAATTTGTAAATATGTATAGTAATTCTTTAAGGCCAGATGATATTAGGATGCTAACTGTTCATATAGCATGAGAGATTCTCCTTACAGTAATTGTGCAAGAGTAGACATATTCAATGAGGCCCACCAAGAAATATTCAAATAGGGAACAGCATGTTTAAGCCAATCCAAAAATATATATTCCTTTGGGAAAGCATCCCAGTGTTTGGCATGGTCATGAAACCTTCTTTATGCCTTTAAAGATATATATGTCAGTAGGGAGAGGCAGAAAGGTAGAGATAATGTTACGTTCATTCATGTGGGCAAGTAAGCACTGGGCCCACATGAACATTACCAAAGGATAGGGAACACCAGGTGAAACAACCACCAATTAACACCTCTCCCTATCTTCTATAAAGGATGTGTTATGACCGTCGGGTGCAGCCTACCCAAATATTGTCTCAACCCCCAAGGAAGATGAGTATCAATCAGTGAGAAAAAATCAGTATAGGCCCAACCTATTTAAAAGAAGCACAAGGCATCAGGTTTTAGCTCAATTTCTGTTTTATTAAAAGTAGCATGAGTAGACACATTCCAGGCCTTCAGCGACCCTTTCTCGGTATTTACTGGAGACTGATCATTGGTGTTGCTGGAACATATGCCTTTTTTGCAGAGAAGTGGAAGAAAAGGTTGTGCTTATACAATTTTTTTGAACTGATTGATCAAACCATTGCAGGAGTTTAGAATAGTTAGAGTGCTTAGACTTGCCCCAAACATCTGGAAGACCATAGACCAAGAAATTGTTTTGTCTATGTCCAACGCTTCTTTCACGTAAAAGAGAAACTACTAGAGTCCGCCAGGAAACTAAGTTACCTACACCATATCAATCATTGTCTTTATATACAGAGCCATCCGTGGCTACTCGAGCACAAAGGCCCCAACTACTTTCTGTTACTGTAGCACTAAAGGGCCAAACAAAACCCAAAACACGGAACTTTCTTGCAGCAACCACATAAAGAACCTGCTCAGACCATACACAGAGAGATAATGAGAACAGAGATAGCTGAACACACAGACCTGGGAAGACAGCTTATATGTGCACTGACCTAGAGTGATTGGCTGACTGGAGACACACACCTGCCCAGCCAGCACAATACCTGACACCTGAGCAGGAGAATTCCAGAGCACCTGTAGAACCACAGGTCTCATGAGACAGACGTGACAAATTCCACAAAGGGATTACAAGAAAGGATTTTGGTTCAGACAGGAGATGCTAATTGACTCTTTATATGGATAATGATTCTGTGTCTCAGAACTCTACTGTGGAGCTAGTTGGGAAACATGTGAGACCAAAAAATAATCATTGATATTTGGGAGTCCTACGCATTTTTTTGTAGGCATTTTAGCTACACGAGGTTTTTGTTGTGCCCAAATAAAATAAGATAATATTCAATTCATAGCTATAAAAATGTCAATGGGAAGATTCCAGAATGTATATAGTAATCTTGGCAGAAGAAGCATTTTAAAAGGTAACTATTCTTCTCAACCACAATATCTCAGATTTAGATATTCTTT
This sequence comes from Eleutherodactylus coqui, assembly GCF_035609145.1. NCBI lineage: Eukaryota > Metazoa > Chordata > Amphibia > Anura > Eleutherodactylidae > Eleutherodactylus > Eleutherodactylus coqui. The sequence continues at coordinate 81,399,370 of NC_089839.1, forward strand.
GAGATTTCTCCTACAATACCTTTAGTATGGGCTTAAAATCATATTGGTTTTTAAGTGAAGTGGCTATTGTTATGCCCAGATATTTAATATCCAAATATTGCCACTCAAAGCAGAGCTTATTTTGTAGATAGTGTAAAAGATCATTTGGATGATTTATAGGCAAAATTTGGGGATTTTTGTGCAATTTTACAAGTAATCTGGCGAATTCTTTGATGACCTTCAGTGCATAATTCAGAGAAATTAGGGATACGTTAATGCCAAAATAATAGCAACTGCGTATAGTGATAGTAAATGAGTGTGCTCTCCAATCTGAACTCCTCTAATTAAAGGATTTTCTGTAAGCCTGAGCTAATGTTTCCATGCTTGGTACCATTAGTGATATTAGGTTCTTCTGATAGAGCCCCATTTGTAAATACTCTGGACGTCAGGTATGAATATATTGCAGGGATAGCTTGAAAGAAAAGCCCTACAAAGACCATTTTGACCAGAGCCACAAAAGCATACAACCATTTTATGCGGTCAAATGCCTTTTCAGGGTTGAAGGATAAAAGAACTGCAAGAATCTTTAAAATTCAATATAGTGCATGAGGTTTAAAACCCTTCTGGTATTATCTGTTGCTTGACAGCACTTTACAAATCTCTCTTGATCCTCCTTGGTAATATTTTTGCATAAATTTTGATGTCAGTTTTTAGTAACGAGTAGAGCTGAGCGAGCACCAAAATGCTCGAGTGCTCGTTACTCGAGTCGAACTTCCCGCGATGCTCGAGGGTTCGTTTCGAGTAACGAACCCCATTAAAGTCAATGGGCGACTCGAGCATTTTTGTATATCGCCGATGCTCGCTAAGGTTTTCATTTGTGAAAATCTGGGAAATTCACAAAAGGGATGGGAACGACACAGAAACGGATAGGGCAGGCGAGGGGCTACATGTTGGGCTGCATCTCAAGTTCCCAGGTCCCACTATTAAGCCACAATAGCGGCAAGAGCGCCCCACCGCACTGTCAACATAAAGATCGTTCTCCTCTGCCACAGCTGTAACAGCTGTGGCAGAGAAGAACGATGGTAGCCCATTGAATTCAATGGAGCCGGCAATACAGCCGGCTCCATTGAAAGCAATGGGCTGCCAGGGAGTGCGGAAGTGAGACCCCCCCCCCCGCACTGTGAGCATAAAGATCGTTCTCCTCTGCCACAGCTGTAACAGCTGTGGCAGAGAAGAACGATGTTAGCCCATTGAATTCAATGGAGCCGGCAATACAGCCGGCTCCATTGAAAGCAATGCGTTGCGGGCGATCGCGGGATGAATTTTCGGGAAGGGCTTAAATATATAAGCCCTTCCCTGCAATTCATCCAGAAATGTGTAAAAATAAAAAAAATATATATACTCACCCGGTCCCGGCAGACGGAGTACAGCGGCGGCCGGCGGCAGTTCTCTGAACTGCTCTCTGTAGTATTCAGCAGCCGGGGATTTAAAATCCCCGCCTGCTGAATGAGCTGCCTCTGATTGGTCACAGCCTATTGATTGGTCCCTACGCTGAGCTAATGAGAGGCAGCAGTCACTCACCCATTCATGAATTCATGAATGGGTGTGTGAGTGAGACCTGCCTCTGATTGGTCAGGCTGTGACCAATTAGAGGCAGCTCATTCAGCAGGCAGGGATTTTAAAGCCCCGGCTGCTGAATAGTATAGAGAAGCAGTTCAGGAGAACTGCCGGCGGCCGCAGCTGAGCTCCGGCTGCAGCGGAAAGGTGAGTATATATATTCTTTTTATTTTTACACATTTCAGGATGAATTGCATGGAGGGGCTTATATATTTAACCCCTTCCCGACAATTCATCCCACGATCGCCCACAGCTGTATTGCCGGCTCCATTAAATTCAATGGGCTAACATCGTTCTTCTCTGCCACAGCTGTCACAGCTATGGCAGAGGAGAACGATCTTTAGGCCTTAGTCAGACGGGCGTTTTTTCGCGCGATTTGCGGATCGCATGACGGATGCGCATCCGCAAATCGCGTGACCGGTGCCCGAAAATCGCCCGAAAATCTGCTCCTAGCCGCGTTTCATTAGAAACGGGCCGGAGCTGTCCAGCGCATTGCATTCCATGGAGCCGGCAATACAGCCGACTCCATTGAAAGCAATGGGCTGCCGGCGTGCGCGGGATGAATTGTCAGGAAGGGCTTAAATATATAAGCCCTTCCCTGCAATTCATCCAGAAAAGTGTTAAAATAAAAAATATATATATACTTACCTGCTCCCGGCAGCCGGAGTTCCGTGCGGCCGGCCTGCAGTGGGTGTGAAGGGGGTGTGAGTCAGACCTGCCCCCTGATTGGCTCAGCGTGCGGCCGGCCTGCAGTGGGTGTGAAGAGGGTGTGAGTCAGACCTGCCCCCTGATTGGCTCAGCGCTGAGCCAATCAGGGGGCAGGTCTGACTCACACCCCCTTCACACCCACTGCAGGCCGGCCGCACGGAACTCCGGCTGCCGGGAGCAGGTGAGTATATATATATTTTTTATTTTAACACTTTTTTGGATGAATTGCAGGGAAGGGCTTATATATTTAAGCCCTTCCTGACAATTCATCCCGCGCACGCCGGCAGCCCATTGCTTTCAATGGAGTCGGCTGTATTGCCGGCTCCATTGAATTCAATGGGCAAACATCGTTCTTCTCTGCCACAACTGTTACAGCTGTGGCAGAGAAGAAGGATTTGTCTTCTATATGTTCTCAATGGGGTCGGCGCTGCTGCCGCCGGCCCCATTGAGCGCATATAGAGAAGAGAACAGGAATCGCAGATCGCAGATAGGTGCGATCTGCGATTTCTGTTCTATAATTTATCGGACGAGCGCATAAAAAGCGCTCATGTGTCCGATACCATTGCAAAGCAATGGTTTTATAAAATCGCCGGACGCATGCGCATGCGCAAATCGCGGCAAGAAACGCCCGTCTGTCTAAGGCCTTATGCTGACATTTTTTATTTATTTTTTTATTTTTACACATTTTAGGATGATTTTCAGGTAAGGGCTTATATTTTTAAGCCCTTCCCGAAAATTCATCCTGAGATCGCCGGCAGCCCATTGCTTTCAATTGAGCCGGCTGTATTGTTGGCTCCATTGAATTCAATGGTCAGTGCTCGTTTAATCGAGACGAGTACCGCGTGGTGCTCGTCTCGAGGTACGAGCATCTCAAGCACCCTAATACTCGAACGAGCATCAAGCTCGGACGAGTATGCTCGCTCATCTCTAGTAATGAGTAATGAGAATGGACGAAATTTTTGCGGGAGAGCTGTTTTTTTCTGATTTGAGAAGTGTAACTATTAGAGCTTGTTGATTTTCTTTAGGGAAGGAACCTTCTGTGACCGCTAACAGGAAGGCTTTACACATATATGGGGATAAAGTCTTTCAAAAGGTTTTGCAATTAGCATTTGTAAGCCCATCTGGGCCTGGGGATTTAACAGCTGGTAAAGAGTTTATGTGCAAATTGTATAAAGCCATATAGTAGTCCCTAAAACTATTTTCTATATCAACTGGGTTCATTAGTATTCCTTTATTATTCTGACCTAGTAGGTATGGAATCCAAGATTTAAAATGTTGAGCTTTAAGGCGAGAGGCCATCAATTTCCCAGATATATTGTTTTGCAAGTAATATTGGGCTTTAATTATTTTTTAATTTCCTCTCATAATTCTGAAGTAAGATCATTTCAAGTTGCTGCCTACATTGAAGAGTTCTTCCGCATGTGGTGCTGTTTATCTTAGTTTATTTTGTATTTCAAGGGCCTTAATTTTATCAAATAGATCTTCTAAGAGTCAAGTTCTCTCTTTTCTCACATAATGCCCTAGCCTTATGAATGAGCCCCTTATATACACTTTATGAGCATTGTATTAGACATGGGGTTTTATATCAGGGTATGTATTAAGATTAAAGTATTCCTTTAGATCTCTTTCAAGATTATTCTTATGTCCAAGGTGGGATAACAAGAAGTCATTGCTTTGCCATAAATATGTTGGTGGTAGGTTATATTGTTTTGCTAGGGTCAAAGAGATTGCAGCATGATCAGACCAAGTGATTATCTCGATCAATCCGCTAGTAGCTGAACATGTGAATAGAAGGAATAGCTATTGTGAACATGTGAAAAGAAGGAATAGTCAATCTCAGAGATCGCCATTCATCAAAGAGTTTCTCCCTACATCATGTGTCACCTAAAGATTGGACATGTCTATGCAAACTGGAGGTTGTGTCTACGTTAGCATCTGAAACTGCATTTAAATCACTGTCTGAACTTGGAAAGAATGCATAGACTTTTGTGGGTGAATCTTGGTATGGAGCATAAATTGGAACTAGTGTATAGATTGTATTACATAGAGAAGATACTATTACACCATATCTACCTTCTTTATCTATTGACTCTCTGATAAGCTGAAATGCTATAGAGTTTATCGCAATCAACACGCCTCTGGCCTTGGAAGCATAATGAGACTGTAATGTGATAGGGCAGTTTGGGTGTTTTACATGAAAGGCATCTTTTGAAACTTTATGTGTCTCCTGCACACAAAGAATATCTGGATATAGCATCTTTGCATTTTCCCACAAAAATGCATGTTTTGGGGGGCTGTTTAGCACTTTATCAGTTAAGAATTCTACCATAATGACCACAATTAATATTTTTAAAAATTGAGCATAGTTACATAGCATTTCATACAGTTAAAAATCTAAGGAGTTGTCATCAGTGGAACATCTGGCAAAATCTGTGCCAAATGAACCAATGGATATACCTGGTATACAACAAGAGAGCAAAAAAGTACAACAAAAGCAAAGCATCTTTCCTATAGCTGACATGTAACAGATATTCCAGAGCTGAATGACTTGTGTATACGTTGGGTATACGTTCTTAGGGGTTTCTGAATTTTTAATTTTCCATTGTAACACAAAAGCGGGTCAAGCTTTTCAGTTAATGATGAATTTGTTTTTGAGATATTACAGTGCACCTTTCTCCTGCAGATCCTGGGGAAGCTGATTAGAGTATGTGGTCGGTAGGGAAACATTTAAGATCCATTGTCATAGGAGGCTGATCCCATCTTCCAGAGATTAGATGACAAAGTTGCTGTTGTTATCAGTAATTAGAAAGTGTACAGGTAACCCCCCTTGTATGGGATTTTCTTATCCCTAATGCTTCATTTACACAGGTGGACTGTTATCTAAACAAGCGCATGAGTGAGTAATGTCATCGCTAGTTGTTAGCACTCATGCAGAATGTTTAATGAATAAAGTCTTTTTATCAGCAGCATGAATTGTGCCCTAATAGGGGCGGACAAGGATCCTGCAAAACGCCATCCTTTAGGTCTGGATCCAAGCAGACCATCCAACAGTAAATTCCAATGAAGAAGCAACAATGGAGGCAGCAGTTGTGGTGCAAAAAAGTGAAGGTTTATTCCTCTTAACACAGAAAAGACGACGTTTCGACTCTTTCCAACTGAATCTTTGTCAAGTATGCATATAACTGCAACATTGGACATACATATAGTGCACACAATACATGTTTAACCAATCACATCACATCAATTAGGAGACATTTGCATATACATTCACCTATAATCACTATATACTGATTATCCTAGATGGAGGCCATGGCGTTCCTCCTCTTCCATTGCACATGTCAGTAATCCAGGATACCTTGCTCCAGTTCATAGTCACTGATATTAAGCGTCATAGCCTCGCGGCGCCGGCATAGACCCGCCCACACATGCATTGGTTGACATGTTTATATTTTTAGTATATAAGGTGGTGGGATAGAGGTCAGATGCATGCTTGATAAAGACCAGCAATGGTCGAAACGTCGCTGCCTGTACCATTTGCTTTTATGGATTTGGAATAAAAGAACATCTTTTTACATCATCTCCTTGTCTGCTGCGGATCTTCTTCACTTATCCAGTTTGCAATATACAAAGGTTGGTTCACCTTTATTGATTGGCTGTGCAGAGAATTCTTCCCCATGTTTGGGTATTGAAAGTGGTGCTGCAGGACTTCTCTATTTATATCCCGCCCACACATGGGGGAGGTTCAGAGTCCATGTCATATAATAATCCATGCAGGGTATACCTTCTAGGAAACGTAGCATGTTTAGACAGGCAAATCATCACTGAGAACCACTAACTTCTTGCTCAGCACTCCACATTCTATGTGAAATCATGAGCAGGTAGGGTTTATATATATACACAAAAAGTTTTCCACAAAGAAACCTGCTTGCTCCCTCCTGGCGGTTTCTACACCCCCCTCTTTTTTCACTCTTCTCTGAAGTCCTGTAATAGGCACTTTGGCAGCAGTGCTTTCATATGATTTAGCAAATATTGTATCAGTTTAGAGGCAGACACAACTTCTGCAATTCTTTGAAATGTAACATTGTTGTCTTCCAAGTCAGCCACTTTAGCTTTGAGTCGATACACTTCTGATTCCATGGTGTAATGCGCATCAATGAGGGAGTTACATTGCAAGTTCTCCCACTTTAGTTTCCACATGGTTGAATATGTTCTGGGCCTCAGTAATAACTGAATTAATAGGTTGAATGAGGTAAGAAAAAATTACATTGTAGACAGATTTGTAAAGCTTTCAGCACGGCTTTCACAATGGCTTCATTAACAGATGCGGCATTTACAAGGATATCATCAAAAATATCCACCATAGAAAAACATGTAGCATTAGGATGGGATTGATCACTCACCTATGCATTGGGTTGCCCCTTTGGAGAGTCCAGTTTCTGCCTTTGATTTGCTGGGCTAGCAGAAGGAGATGAGGCAGCAGCCGCCATGTGGCCATGTAGATGATGATGACGTTGATGTTGTGGAAGCTCCTGCATGGTTTCTACTGGACTTTCCTCCAAAGTGCAGGGTGCAGAACTGATCCAAACAGCATGGCTTGGATGAAAGACTTCGCTATTCAGAAGATCATGACTTTTCCCTTGTCGTTGCTCAATGGAATCCGTATGCTCAGGCAAGCGTTCCATGGGCTCTGATGCTATAAAGCTGCCCCTTCTTGCCAAACCACCTTAGTCCTGCTCTGAGGACCAGGAAATATAGAATTTAATAGGCTTCTCTGGTTTGGCAAATGACCTCTTCTCCACGCTTGCTTTATGTGTAAACAATGGGTAAGGTCTGTGAGCTATAGATTTTTCCACTGTAAAGCCACTGCTAGGCCATGGTGGTTCAGGAGCTCTGCACTCAGCCATTCACTTTAACAGCCAAGCCATGCCCCACTGTAATAGCTACATACTTAAATACCTGGGTTTGGCTAAATACCAATAGTAGTGTACACTTTAAAATACAGAGGGGTTTCATTGGCAAAAACCACATGAACGTGAGATTGTACCTCTGAACAACAAAGCACTAGATAAGACATAGCAAAATGTAAATGCAAATGAAGGATTGCTCTCAAAAATACTAACGAGACAGCTCTCCAAAATAGACTTTGAGGAGCCGAACAGTAGATCTTTCTTCTATTCTGCCTAAATTATGAGTAATTGGATTGAACATTCTTTATACTTACAGTTTAGGAGTAGCTCTATTTGTTCTGTAGGAAAAGCATATTACAGTTTTGGATGAATGGAGCTCATTCTACTTCAAATGGCTGTAGTTCCAATTCTATTAGCACTATGAACATGACTTTGGTGTTATTTTAAAGCCAGGCCAATAGAACCAGAGCTACAATCACTTGAATTGAGGTCGGAAATATTGAATTTACATCTTACGCTTTTCAGTCAGTGTACAAAGCAGAGGTGGAGGAGGATTGGGAAATAGTGGACAGCAGAGACAATCTGTGACTCTCCTGCCTCTCCCAATGTCCCAGGGAAGAGGTGACATGGACTTTTCTTCATGTTATGACCCTCTCCCATCTATTAGAGAGCATATTTGTTCTCTCATTATCACACATGGAGGTCTTCTTCTCCCGGAAAATGAATGAAAAAATGAAGACTTGATCATCTAATCCCTTCTCTACATGGTTTAACCTTGTAGATGCTGCAGTCAATATAGACCATGGCATCTGAGTGTTTTTACAGAATATTTTAAAAACTTTTATCCTCTTAAATCAAGGCATTCAATAAAAAGAACAAAAAAAAAATGCACATGATTGTATTGCCACATTCATTCTATCTATGCCATAAAGTAATACATTATTTATCCAGCACAGTAAAGTCTGTACAAAAAAAAAAAAATGCCAAAATAGCCATTTTCAATTAATCTTGCTTCCCCAAATCAGAAAAATGGTATATACTTCAAAATGATACCAATAAAAGCTACAGTTGTCCCACAAAAAAACAACCCCTCATACAGAAAAAAAACAATAAAAACCTTTATAAATGTGGTGTTGTCATAATTGTAATGACCCATACCATAGAGTTAACATAATATTTATATCACATGAACTTAAATCCCCCCCAAAAGTGAATAAAAGTTATTTAATACAATATATGAACCCAAAATTACTTATAAAAACTAGAACTCATCCTGCAAAATACAAGGTCTCATACAGTTAGGGCTCCCACACACTTGCGTTTTTTAACGCTGCAATATCGCTGCGTTTTTTAGCGCAATTGTCAATGGGACTTTCTAATATTAAAAATCGCATCGCAAGTTGCTGCTTTGCACTTTTTGTGCAATGCACAAGTGGGTGTTCATAAGGGCTCACACCCACTTGCGTTTTTTTAATGCTGCCATATCGCCGCATTTTTTTAACGCAATTGTCAATGGGACTTTCTAATGTTAAAAACGCATCGCAAGTTTGTGCTTTGCAATTTTTGTGCGATGCGTTTTTAACATTAGAAAGTCTCATTGACAATAGTGTGAAAAAAATGCAGCAATATCCCATAAAAAAAATGCGCAAGAAAACGCAAGTGTGCAGGAGCCCTAAGGGTGCCTTTCCACTTGCGTTTTTTTAACGCTGCGATATTGCTGTGTTTTTTTTTAAATGCGAATGTCAATGGGACTTTCTAATGTTAAAAAAGCATTGCACAGAAATCACAAAGCACAAATTGAGACTTTTGTGCAATGCGTTTTTAACATTAGAAAGGCATTGACATTTGCGTTAAAATAACGCAGCAATATCGCAGCGTTAAAAAAACGCAAGTGGAAAGGCACCCTTACTGTATGAAAAAATTAAACATTTATGACCACCAGAGAAATAAAGCAGGTAAAGGATTTAAATATACACTTAAGGCAACTAGCTTCTGTGCCAAATATATTTACATGGGACATAAATTCAAAATCTACAATAAAAAACTTACATTTTCAAGATGCTTTTTTCCAAATTTAATGTAACAGTTTGGGGGTTGAATAGCAGAAAGCAGGCCTATATTGGGGATGGAAAGGTGGACTAGATGGGTAATGGAGGAGGCCTATGATTTTGAATTAGATTTTGTTCTTGGTGTACTTCCATTTGTTTATAATCTAGAGTATGTTCATAATTTAGGAAGATAAGCTAAAAACTGTATATCACTATAATGTATGTTTCTTTTATAAAGCGTTGTCTGGAGTTGAAATACAGCCAATTACATTGTAATAGACTTTAGTAGTCACTAGAGATGAGCGAGCATACTCGCTAAGGGCAAATACTCGAGCGAGTATTAACTTTTGCGAGTACCTGCCTGCTCGTCTCAAAAGATTCGGGTGCAGGTGGGTGTGAGCGGTGAGTTGCAGGAGTGAGCGGGGGGAGCGAGGGGGAGAGAGAGAGATCTCCACCCCTGTTCCTCCCCGCTCTCCCCTGCCGGCACCTGAATCTTTTGAGACGAGCGAGCAGGTACTCGCAAAAGGCAATACTTGCTCAAGTAATTGCCCTTAGCGAGTACGCTCGCTCATCTCTAGTAGTCACCAAAACAGGGATTGTCTCAACAATGATCCAAGTGCTTTGCAATTCCAGGGCATAGAATTAAAAAGGTGCAATGGAAGGAGGGGAAATGTTGACAAGAAATTGTTGCAGAAAGAGTGCATGTGGATCTATAGATTACAAACTTGTTCCCCAAAGGCCCTGGATGAGCAGGTCTTCTAAACATCATTCATTTAACAAGGTCCCGTTCTCCTATTCTGTAAAATGAGAAATAATGTTGTCCGAATCTTGAACATGGAGTTGCAAGGATGCATATATGACCAGACAAATTACCCTTGAGGAAATTGATATATACACAGTCTTTTGCTTGTCTGTATTAACTAACTTAGATAATCCCTTTCAGGTAATAGCCGTCCCTTTGAAACCACCTTACAATGTCCCTGATAAGATACAGCTCGTTTTTATTCCCCTGTATATATCTGCAGAAATCAAAAGTGGTACTGAAATGTGAATCAGACAGGTACAGCACTATAAACATATGGAGGGAGCTGTCCAGTGCTGATTCTCGCACTGAAACCCCGCTGTGACATATCATAACAGCAGGGGAGCTGCCCAGTGCTGATCTCTGATCGCCAGACAAACAGTATAGTAGTGTAGTAATCTTTATTTGTATACTGCCAACATATTCCACAGCGCTTACATAGACAGGGAATACAGAAAGACAAAAGTACAAAAATTACAGAACCACGATTATATAGTAATCAGTTGATGGAAACAATAGGGGTGAGGGTCCTGCTCCAACGAGCTTACATACTACAGATAATGGGGTGATACAGAAGGTAAAGGGGCTGGAGATGTGCACGGTATGGTGGGGTGGAGAGTGAGGGATGCTATACACATAGATAATGGTGAGACATTTAGCCGTGTGACAACAGAAACAGTATGACTGCAGGGGCAGTTGATGGTTGCTGGCAAGGATTGCAGTCAGTAGGTCAGGGAGCATGTCATCAGGCAGCATACAGAGGGGATTGTTTAAGGAAAGTGTTTTGCCTCCCTGAAGAGATGAGTTTTCAGAGCACGCCTGAAGTTTTCTGAGTCCTGGATTGCCCGGATATCCTTTGATAGTGCATTCCAGAGGACTGGTGCTGCTCTGGAGAAGTCTTGGAGGTGGGAATGAGAAGTTTGAATTAGAGCGGCACACAGTCTACTTTCGTTAGCAGAGAGGAGGAGCCCAGGCTAGGTGATGGATTGAGATGAGGGAGGCAATATAGGGTGACGCTGCGCTGTGGAGGGCTTTGTGGATGAAGGTAGTGAGTTTAAATTGAATTCTGTATTTAACGGGCAGCCAGTGCAATGACCGGAACAGGGCAGAGGCGTCCGAGTAGAGGCTGGACAGGAAGATGAGCCTGGCTGCCTCTTTCAGGATGAATTGGAGAGGGTAGAGTCTGGTGCAGGGGAGGTCGATCAGCAACAAGTTGCAATAATCGAACCAAGAGTGGATGAGGGCAACAATAAGCATTTTTAGTGTGTCTGCGGTGAGGAAAGAGCGGATTCTTGCGATTTTCTTCAGGTGCAGCTGACATGTTTGGGCAAGGCATTGGATGTAGGGGGTAAATGAGAGATCGGAGTTGAATATGACCCCAAGGCAGCGGGCATGCTGTCTGGGAGTTATGGTGGCACCACACACTGAGATGGAGATGTCAGAGTGAGGTCGGTTAGTGGAGGGTGGAAATACCAGTAGGTTAGTTTTAGAGAGGTTTAGTTTTAGATAGAGAGAGGACATAGTATTAGAGACAGCGGACAGATAGTTGGCGATGTTTTGGAGAAAATGTGCAAAGATGTCACCAGAAGAGGTGTATAGCTGGGTGTCATCAGCATAGAGGTGGTATTGGATGCCAAAACTTCTGATGGTCAGTCCAATAGGGGTTGTGTAGATGGAGGAAAGGAGGGGCCAAGGACCAAGCCCTGAGGGACCCCAACAGCAAAGGGAAGAGGAGGGGAGGTAGAACCAGCAAAGGAGACGCTGAATGAGCGGTCAGATAGGTAGGAGGAAAACAAGGAGAGTGCAGTGTCCTTAGGCCAATTGAGCAAAGCATACTGAGGAGGAGTTTGTGGTCAACAGTGTCAAACGCTGCAAAGAGGTCAAGGAGGATCAGTAGGGAGTAGTCGCCCCTCGATTTGGCTGTCAGGAGGTCATTTGATACCCTTGTAAGTGTGAGTGTTGGGGTTGGAAGCCAGACTGTAGGGGATCTAGGAGACAGCTCCAATCACGTCATGTGAAGACAGGGGGGAGGTCCCAGGTGATGATTAAAACCTGGGATTGGTGGAGAGGGAGTCTCTTTATTGGAAGAGAAGAAGAAGCTTGTTACATATTAGAGCTATCAGGATCTGAAATGCGGCACTCACTACTGGGAATGCTACCAGTCATTACAGCAGCTTCTGCTCACTCTATCCTTCTTTAATCCTGATGCCATAGTCAGCGTTCAGCTTACTGCAGAAATGCATTAATTGAAATTTCTATATATGCAGGTTGTCCCCGTACAATCTGTAGTCTGTAAAGCTAATAAAGAGGCTCTTGGACAATAAAAAGGAAGTGCCTTCCCAATCCAGTGATATCACAGCACCATTGCGGTGTCAGGGTTTTCCACATATTGCACCAATACCTCTACTGGTCGGGTGGATAAGTGGTACTCGTAGCGAAGTATAATCATGAGGTTTGGGTTATGAGGTGTTAGAATTTCTGGATCCTATCCATTAATTAGACTCCCACCTCACTCTACATATATGTATAAGGCTGTCCAAAATTGGTGTTTTTAAGGAATATTCAATAAGTTTTGATAAAATTTCTTTTTCGGTGACTAGTTTTGACATAATAAAAGAAATATACTGTCTCGGTAAAGTAATAGACTTTAGGCCTTAAAGTAACCCTCTGGTTTTGGATTTAAATCCTGCCCTGGAACCAGAGGGAGGGGGTGCATATAACCTGCAGTTCTTCTTCTCTGCCATCCCTTCTGATCCATTGGTTCTGTGTCCTGTTTTTGACAATCCAAGTTGGCTAATGTGATTTTCACAATACCTAATTGTAGTGTCCTAGAATAGGGACCCTACATCACTTTGATATCTGTCTCCTGTAGTGTTTGTGTTTGTATCATTGGATGTGATAGATGTGTGTTATGTGTATTGGCTCTGTCTGAGTCAATGTTAGGTCATTGTCTGGTGTCTGTGTCATAATAACCCTGTGTGTCTTGTCAGTCACTCTAAGCAGGCTTAGGATTGGCTAGGTAGATCACCCCATAGCTTGGCATTGGCGTGGGGGCAACTATAAAAGGCCAGAGGATGGGGGAGATAAAAAAGGAAGAAAATGAGAGTTAAGAGGAGCCTAAGCAAGCTGGGCTCCAGTCAAGCTCTGTAGGCCAGAGTGGGGTCTTTTTCATCCCTGCTGGAAGAGGAATCTCAGACAGGGCAGACCCCTCGGAACTCAGAGGAGGGAAGTCTTTTCAAATTATATCCATACAGAAGAACCCTCAGATAACTTAGACTGATGGGCACATCTTCTAGAACAGAGAATGATCGGTACAAGAAAATTGGTACAGGTGATTGCTACCATACTAACTGCTAAACTGTTGAAGTTGCTACTAATTGGAAAACTGCAAAGTTGGAACTGTTTGGTAAAATCATTTGCTAGTGTGGAGTTAACTGTGTACCTTTGGCTTACATTATGAAAGCTGGTATGGACTCTTTATTCCGACTGACCAGATCGCTTCCACCCAAAGGCACTGGCCTCACAAGAACATTTCAATTTTACCTGCCATTATTACTGTTATCATTGCCACTGTGCGCTGCTGGGCCAGGCCACATCTCAACCTTAGGGAGAGGGACGGCAGAGCCACCGATGACAACCATCTGATTCACCGGATGTCTCCCTGCAAAGGTCTGTGCTCGGCCGCCACTTAATCGTCAAAGTATATTGGTAGTGCTACACTACTAATGCATTCTATTTTTCAGGATTTTTTTTCTCAGTGTATTTGTGATTTGTTACAAATGGGAACACATCAGAAGCAGTGGAAGTATAAGACCTTAACACCACCTCTGAATTCAAAATTTACACAACCAGGATATACACATTTAAACCATTCAAAAATGAAATGAAAGTTTATTATGGCCAATGTCTAAAATAAATGTTGTTCTGTTATATAACAGTAGGATTCTCCATTATTTCACTTTTCGGTAAAAATATGACAAAAATTATTTTACAGGAGATAAAATGGGTTCCTTTGCTCAGTGAGTTTACTGAGGTGCTGAAATTCCTCAAGTCTATGGCATTCTGTAAATAATAAGATGCTACTTATAGGCTCTTCTTCTAAATTAGCAATGAGTAGAACAGAAACATGCCTTTGCTGTCTTGGCATTCTGAGCAAGTGTTAAGCAAAAGAATAAATCACCACTTACCTTCCAATATGTACAAATAAATTAGTCAAATATTGATGTTAAGTGGGAAAATTCTCCACTACTGTAACCTACAAGTATTCAATACAAAAGAATGCAATAATTCCAATACTTTGTATTTCATAAATGTGATTTAAACAGAAATGGCTCTGAAAACACTTATTTGATGTGGCTGGATACAATAACTGTCAAAAATTAATGCATCATTCACAGTATTTATAGTATTCTAATCAAGACCTCTACATATGTTTCATTGATTATACAAAGGTCCTTGACTGTATAGAAGATGAAAAACTATGAACCTGCTTTCTAGAAATAGGAACACCTTCTCCCCTTGTCTAGCTTATCAGGTCGCTTTATGTCAGCCAAGAAACCATAGTGAAAGCTACATATGGTGATACAGAGTGGCTCAGGATCAGGTAGGGAACACGTCAAGGCTGAGTCTATCACCACCACTCTTCAACCTGTAGACAGAAACAATTATAAAAATAAATACCAGAAAACATCAAATTTAGCGTCAAGGTCAGTGGCAGAAGCATCAACAATCTTAGATATGCCAACAACATGACACTACAGGCTGAAAACAGAAAAGATCTGGAATGATTAATTCTGAAAGTACAGGAACCAACCAGACATCAAGAAAGCAAAGCTGATGACGACCTTCGGAAATGGAATATGCAGCATAAAGATCCACAGAGGAGAAATCAACAGAGTCCAGGATTTCATTTGCTTTGGCTTCAGATTGACAGACAACCTCTGAAATCAAGAGAAAATTAGCCCTTGGACGTAAAGCAATGGTGAGCATTAGAGATGAGCGAGCATACTCGTCCGAGTTTGATGCTCATTCGAGTATTAGGGTGCTCGAGATGCTCGTTACTCGAGACGAGCACCACGCGGTACTCGTCTCGATTAAACGAGCACTGACCATTGAATTCAATGGAGCCAGCAATACAGCCAGCTCCATTGAAAGCAATGGGCTGCCGGCGATCTCAGGATGAATTTTCGGGAAGGGCTTAAAAATATAAGCCCTTACCTGAAAATCATCCTAAAATGTGTGGAAATAAAAAAAAAAAGTGTCAGCATAAAGATCGTTCTCCTCTGCCATAGCTGTAACAGCAGTGGCAGAGAAGAACAATGTTAGCCCATTGAATTCAGTGGAGCCGGCAATACAGCTGGCTCCATTGAAAGCTATGGGCTGCCGGCGAGCGCGGGAGTGAGAACCCCCCCCCCCCCGCACTGTCAGCATAAAGATCGTAACAGCTGTGGCAGAGAAGAACAACGTTAGCCCATTGAATTCAATGGACCCGGCAATACAGCCGGCTCCATTGAAAGCATTGCGCTGCGGGCGATCGCGGGATGAATTTTTGGAAGGGCTTAAATATATAAGCCCTTCCCTGCAATTCATCCAGAAATGTGTAAAAATAAAAAAAATATATATACTCACCCGGTCCCAGCAGACGGAGTTCAGCCCGGCCGGCGGCAGTTCTCTGAACTGCTCTCTGTAGTATTCAGCAGCCGGGGATTTAAAATCCCCGCCTGCTGAATGAGCTGCCTCTGATTGGTCACAGCCTGACCAATCAGAGGCAGCTCTCACTCACACCCATTCATGAATTCATGAATGGGTGTGAGTGAGAGCCGCCCCTGATTGGTCCCTGCGCTGAGCCAGGTTTATTACACTGAATTAGAAATAGAAAAAAATGAAGAATATTAAAATTTACCATTTCTGCTAAACTTTTCTCTATATAAAACGCAAAATTAAAAAGTAAAGGCCTTATCCTGGTACCATAAGAAAGCTCAATCTATGCCACAACATTTTTTTCAATTAGGCATCAAATAAAAAATATTAACTCTTTGAATGTATTGTTTTGAAAATGTGAAATATTGATGTGGACATTTAAGCATCAAAGACCTTGATCACCAAGGGATTATAATGCTCTTCGATGAACCTTTTTATGTGTTGCAGTGTGCAGTAATTGTGATACTTTAAATGTAAAAGAGGTCATTAAACAGTGCTGTGCCCTATATATCACCCCAGTACAGTGCATTCATACACCAATTACAAATAAAATCCAATTATATTTTAAAGTTCATATAAAATACAATATGGTGTCACATCGGCACAGCATGACTGTGAAGCAATAATCAGGAAATGTGAGCTAGAAGAAAAATGGTAAGTTCAGTTAATAAAACTACTACAAAAATTGGTACAACATAGAACAAAAAAAGAACAGTTTAAAGGTCACATAGAAGCCATCAAAGACTTGTATATACAGTACATTGCAGAGTTTTTACTATCATACTTAACCCCTGAAGGACAAAGCTTTTTCCTTTCTTCATTGTCACATTCCAAAGAGCATAACCATTTTAATTTTATTAGCAACTTAGCCAAATGGGGGTTAGTTTTTTGTGGGATGAGTTTCATATTTCAATAGCACCATTTTGATATGCATGCAGCCTATTGCCTAACACTATTAATGCTTTTTTGGGGATGGAAAAAACAGCAATTTTGCTTTTGTGTATGTATTCAATTTTTGTGCCATTAACTCTGTGGCATAAGTAAATTGGTATCTTTATTCTGTGGGTCAGTATGATTACAATGATACCAAAGTTTACCTTCACATAGGTCAATGTTAAAACACCAACTTCAAGCCAAATGGGATACTGGAAGGCAAATTGGGGTTAGAGAAGATATCCTTCTCCTTCGTACAGTGAAGGTACAACTAATAAGCTGTGTGCTTTAAGGTTAAGTTAGCCAGTGACAAATTGAAGATGGTGTTTTAACATTGATCTGTGGGAAGGTGAACTTTGGTATCATCATAATCATAGACTACCCCTATTAGCTCTACCAGTCCACTGGCCTATTGAAGTGGAATAATCAGGCAACAAAACAGCCAGTCTCTTACTATCTGCTAATTGGAGGGCTGAAGTTCTTACCGATCTTACTATGGCTTCCTTTGGGGCTGAAGTTCTTACAGATTCTCTTGGAGTTTTGTACTATCAGGGCTGAAGTCTAGCACAACCTAAGCCATCCACAATACATGTATACACTGTACTGCTCTGGCACTTCTTGACGCTCAAGGTCCCTGTCGTAACTTAAAAAGACCCACTGCACAGACTTTGCTTAGGCACACCATCACTGATTTCAGCTTCCAGCCTATCGATCAGCTCCTCAGTAGAAAGGTTCAAGCCTACTGTCTCTCTTTCAGACACAGCATGCAGTTTCACATCACATTGGTGCTGAACTATGCCCTTTAATAATCTCTTCTGTGTTGTCTCCTTCCAGTGTTGCAGCACAATTTTCCAGCACAACAACCCCCTACTATAAATGTGGTTTTGTAGTCTTTGTAGTTTGAGCCATAGAAATGCCTTAAGGAAAACCTAGTTACTTTAGGCATATCTTAGCACTCTGGGTAGTTTTGCCATATCAACTATGTGGCTTGAGTGGTAAAAGAAGAGGTTTACCCTGTGTAACGAGCTGGAGTTGGCAGATGTAACTCGAACAGTTTCTCATAGCTCAGGCCTAGTCACAGTGGTGGCTACTCTGCACGGAACGAAGGCCCGTGGAGTAGATGGAACACACAAGGGTGGCTAGAAAACACAGTAGTAAAAGTTGTGATGCAAGTGCCTTAGAGTGTTAAGAACTGAGGAAAATAAAGAATTCAGACTCGTAAAACTTTGGTGAAACTGGAGGCACATGGTTTACTCGACACTTGAAATATCAGGAAACAGTTAATAACTTTGCAGATGTTACAGTCAACAACAACTTTCAATGGACTTGCTGGTAACACTCAGATCAGGCATTAATTCCTTAACTCTCTCTCTTTGGTAAGATGCGCCCACCAGTCTAAGTTATCTGGTAGCGACTTTAGACGGATGTTCATAGAGAAATGGAGGGAAGCTAATGGTCTCTCTCTTTCTTTAGTAAATACGCCAGCTATACCTAGCCAGATTAATATCCACTACCATCTCTAGGCCTGTCCTCATTCCTAGATCTGCGGATTCTGCCCTGGCTTGTTTCCACAATTAGGCAGGAAAGAAAAAGACTCTCTAGTGGTTGGTTTTACGTCTTATCTTTCACCCTTCTCCTCGGAGGATTCCAGAACTAAACGCAGGCTGGACTCTACTTGAGCTTAGCTCAGACTGGCTGGTCTTAGCCTAAGCTTCGCTCCACACGTCCTTCCTCTCCAACTACATTTTTACTTCTCCCGTATTCTCTCTCACTAAACCCCGCCTCCTGACCAATCCTAACCTGGGCATAGACAACTGACACAAGACAGAGCAGGTTAGGGTGACAGGGGTACAGGCATAAACAAGATAGACAACATTGACATACTTCATAGACACACATAGACAGTCCACAAGAGGTAGCGGAACAAGTGCTGTGGGGACCCCGACTCTGGGCCACTACACCTGTAATTAATTTGCTGTTGGTAAAGAACACAGGACCTATTAAACTTCATCATTAAAGGGGTTTTCTTGTTGTTCAAAACTTCAGCTAAGGGGGGGGGGGATATAAAAAAAGATGCATTGCTTATTTGTAAAATCTCAGGCTTCTCCCACACTGCCCTTGCAGTGCTTCCCACTGGTCTTTGCTTACATGACTGCAGCAGTGATGTGTCAGTAAATTCCCGCTGCAGCTAATCACTGGTCACAGTCATCTCAAGCCATACACCAGTGAAGCTAGTGATTGGCTGCAGTGGTCACATGGGTATACTAACATGACACAAATGCAACCATGTAAATAAAATGCTAACCACAGAAAGGAAAAAATAGTGAACTGTAGGCGCAACCATTAGGCGTTATTCACACAAGCGTTTTTACGTGGCTATTTGGCCTCGATAAAACAACAGCCAAAAATCGTGACTATGTGAAGCATTGTATTCCAATGTATTCATTTACATGAGCAATTTTTGGACTTTTGCTTTGTATAATTTATTTCATGCAATTTGTGATATATTATGTGATGCAACATAGATATTTACTGCTTGTTTTGTATATTCATTTTTCTGTTTATGTTTCCCATCTTTTTTACGTGCTCTTCCTGTTTCACAATATATATACTCTATGTTGTGATGGTATTTTCTATCCTTTTGTATACTAGTATTTCCCAGCTTGACTGATGAATAGGTTCATCCCGAAACGCATGTCTTTTGATGATTTTTAACAAAAAAGTAGTTGGTTATTTCATCCTATTGTCCCACTCATTGGAGAGTTGCGCTAAGATACCAGATTTTTGTTTTCACATGGTCCACCCACCATTAATCAGTCTACCTAGTTGGCAGCACTTCCACCACCTAGTTTATGTAACCCTCTTAAAGGCTGTTTGAGTCCTGGTCATACCCCTGGGACTCAAGCCTATGACATTTTTGGGTTTGCTCCACCTCCCTCCTTTCTTCCTATGCATATTCCGCAGGCATTAATGGTATGTATAAACTCTATACATTTGGTTCTTTTATTTGTAGGATTTATTTTCATCTAAGACAATACTTGCATCAGACTTTGAATAACAATCATGAATTTTCAGGAATTTTTTAATGGAATATTATACTTTGATGCAGAGTCGGATGAGGGTATATGGCTGGCTGGTGTTACAACAATGTGGCAGATGTATTCTTTCATAAAATACAAGATTGTGAGTGGAGTGGTATTATATATATATTTGAAAAATTTTTTGCATTGAAACGTTTTTAAAGAAGACCTTTCAGTTCTCCTACGTTTTCTATTTAAGTAAATGTTTGCATTCCCCACAAAATAACAATGATGAACTCTGTGGTCTGCTACTCCTCTGTTGTCACAGGGCTGTGGAATCAGAGTATCATTTTGGTGGAGTCAGAGTCAGTAGAAATATACAAATTCTGACTGTGGCTTGTAAAGGGTATTAGTAATTATTAGGAAATTATAGCACAGCTCTGCTACATGCACATCACACACAGCTTTGGTACATGAACATTACACACACACAGTTTTGCTACATGCACGCCACAGACACACAGCTCTGCTACATGCATGTCACAGACACACAGCTCTGCTACATGCATGTCACAGACACAACTCTGCTACATGCATGTCACAGACACACAGCTCTGCTACATGCACAACACACACAAAGCTCTGATACATGCAAATCACATACACACAGCTCTGCTACATGAATGTCCCACACACAGCTTTGCTCCATGCAAATCACATACACACAGCTCTGCTACATTCATGTCACTCACATAGCTCTGCTACATGCACATCACACACACAGCTATGCTACATGCACGTCACATGCACAACTATGCTACATGCACATCACATGCACAACTATGCTAAATGCATGTCACACACACAGCTCTGCTACATGCACCTTACACACATACAGCTCTGCTCTGGTGCATGCACATAACACACACACAGCTCTGCTACATGCACATCACATACATACAGCTCTGCTACATTCATGCCACACACACAGCTCTGTTACATACATGTCACACACACACAGCTCTGCTACATGCACGCCACATGCACAACTTTGCTACATGCACGTCACACACAGCTATGCTACATGCACCTCACACACAGCTCTGCTACATGCACCTCACACACATACAGCTCTGCTACATGCCCCTCACACACATACAGCTCTGCTCTGGTACATGCACATCATACACACACAGCTCTGCTACATGTACATCCCATACAGCTCTGCTGCATACATTTTTCATCTTATACAACAGGGATCACAACCAGCACAGCAAAGTCCTGCACACACTGATCACCCCCTGGTCATGTGACCCCAGACTTCTCCCACACAAGTGACTAATCACATAACGGCTTTATCATAGCAGGTGCTGTGAGCACGTGGCTGCTGTACAGCTCTTAATTGCCCAGTAATAATAGTGTCCCTATTTGTGGTCCCTATTAGTAAAAGTGCCCCAATCCCATTAATGTCCCTACTAGTAATAGTGCACCCCTTTAGTAGCCCCAAAACTAATAGTTTGCCCTCCTTACACCTGAGCAAAACCATGCCATCAAGTAGTTTACTCACTGAAGTCGGTCTGGTTTGGCCACCAGCTGCTGTACTCAGAGACCTTGCTTCTTCCCCTGGTGTCTGCACTGTGTACTGTACATACAGAAATACAGACAATGGAGGAGAAAGCAGGGTCTATCTGTACAGCATCTGTGTCGGTCAAATCAGACCTGGTTCAGCGAGTAGTCTACTTGCTTCCATGGATGCTGCCCAGCCGGAGGTGCTCACAGGGAGCAATTATTTTTTACCAGCCTTTAACATGGCTGGTAAAAAATACACACAGCCAAACGAGTGGTTTAACAGCTGGATGGCAGTCCTTGTTAGAAGGTTGAATATTGACTCATAGGGTAGCTACTAGAGATGAGCGAACACGTTCGGCCCCGCCCCTTTTTCGCCCGAACACCGAACTTTGCGAACACCTCGGTGTTCGGGCGAAAAAGTTCGGGGGCCGCCGTGGCAGCGCGGGGGGGTGCGGCGGGGAGCGGGGGGGAGAGGGAGAGAGAGAGGGCTCCCCCCTGTTCCCCGCTACTGCCGCCCGCGCCGCCGCGCATCTCCCCGCCCCCCGGCGGCACCCGGACACTTACGCGCGAACACTCCAGTGTTCGCTAAAGCCGGTGTCCGGGTGCGGATGTGTCCGTTACGGACACGTTCGCTCATCTCTAGTAGCTACCATTCCAATAGGTGGTGCTATGGAGGATTATTCCATTCCTCATTTGCATGGGTACTTCCAGGGAGCATTGCATGACCTTTATAGTGGCGGTGCTCTGCACAAAGAGATACATTCCCACACCACAGACTCCATTGTTCTGAAAATCAATTATCTCCATGTTGGATTTTAGTTACCCTATAGGTCAATTTCAACACTTACACTCTGAAGTCTAGGTGTTCCTTATTTTCCATATATATTTTGCCTATCAAATTTAACAAAGGGGACCATATACTGACTGTATAAAAATATACAGTAATATGCTTCCCATTTTAATTGCACACACTATTTCTACCCCACCAGAGCCTTTGTGCCCCACACTTCTCAACTCACTGACATATAAAACTGGATAGCCATATTGGTGATATGACATCCATATTGAATGTTAGATCACTGCTCTAAAAATGTAAAAAAAGACAGGGTGGGACTGTGGCACTGATAGCATGGGGACAGAAGGAAATTCAAATGGTTTGTATACTATTGTCTGTTAATTTTCCCTGATTGGAGTGTTTGTATTGTATATATTGCATATTCTAATGTAAAGTGTTGGATTTGCTGTTGTGGCATTTCTACAAACATTGCATGTGAATTATTATACTTTGTATGCTTTTTCCGTCTTTGCACCTCCATGCCTTGATGCGTTTCACATTGCATACCTGCTACGTATTTGAAAATTCTACAGCTGTCGACTGCCAAAAACCATATATCACATATTAAAAGCCATCTTGGAAGTGACCTTTGTTGATGCAAGAAAAGCTGCTGGCGCTGTCGTCAGCATTACATAATTTTGTCTAGACACTTTCTGGTCTCTGTTTCAATCTCATTACTCTATAGCTCTGTAAGTGTCAGCATGGGAATACAATTAATGGAATTCCTTTGACTCTTCCAAATGTTATATTCATCCCACAAAAAGTCTTACTTATGTGAATAAGAAATAGGACCGAATAAGACAGATAGTACAGTACTGGAAATTACATTTCAAATGGTATTTAAGATGAAGATGCAAAGTAATATGAATATGAGACTGTAATTAAAATAAAATACATGCACATAGATAAGGGTTGTATAGGGTGCCAGTGACAAAGATAAATAAATAAAAGAAATCATGTTATTTGTATAGCGCCAACTAATTCCTCAGCGCTTTCAAGTAATTTATTTATTACCACCCACCAGGCTGGGTACTCATTTTACTGACCTCAGAAGGATGGAAGGCTGAGTCAAACCTTCAGCCGACTACCTGAACCACGCGGGGGTTGAACTTAGGACTGCATTACTGCTACCTTAACACTCTGCACCGCACATTAACCTCTAGATATGTGTAGTGCACCATGCTGGCTTATAGCCTATTAGTGTTGCTCATGTTATTAAATCAGTTGGCAGGGGCAGATTGGGAACACAAGGTGGCCCTAGAAAAAAAATTACGAAGTAGTGTCATATTATAGGGAGGACAAAACTGGTAGCAAGTTGGGTGAATAGAAGTAAGCAATGGTCAGAAAAGCACCAGCAATAGCCATGTTGGCAATAAGAGAGAAGAAAACTATGCATTGTGCATAGCTCACTGTAGCAAATTTTCTACAACGCACAGAATGTGTTAGAACTGGAGGTATATTTTAAGGCACCACTGTTACATTCGTGTGGGCAACTAAGCACCAGGCCCACAAGAACATGACCCGAAAACAAGGGTTAGGGACAACTGACCCTGTTCCGCAGGGAAGATGACACGGCCCTACCTACAAAGCAGGGCTGTTGCCTAAATAAGGCGGCCCCACGCTGGAAGCCCAGCCCTGCTCTCCCTGAAAGGGTGACCCTCGCAACCAGGCGGAACTGACACATTAATTGCACAAACTCACTTACCACACAACCTCGCACACTAAAGCAGATGGTAGAGCTGAATATAAAAGTGAGGGATTAGTTTGTATATAGGCCAATGAACTTAAGCTGCAAGGCCTCGACAAGGCTCCTCGTGTCTTGCAGTCCCTACTCTAGCAAGACACTAAACAGGCAGCACGGGACACTATACACACAGTAAGCTGCAAGCTGACCAGACACTACTCACACAGCAAGCTGCAAGCTGACCAGACACTACTCACACAGCAAACTGCAAGCTGACCAGACACTACTCACACAGCAGACAAGACTGACAAAATATAGCTTCCTCATTGCAGAGGGGCTGGGGTATATATCTACACCCAGACCCAGGGGATTGGCTGACCTGAACAACCACACCCAGACGGTGTGCTTCTCGAGCCCTGTAGAACAACAAACTCCAGCAGAACAACTTAACAGTATATCCCCTTTAAAAAGGGGGCCTTTGGACCCTTAATGCAAAAACAAAATTTTGTCAACTTCTCCAAACTATCCATGTGTACAGGATTTACAAAGGCCCGGGCACAAATGCCAAAGCTGAAAAAAAGGGACGGAGGAAAGAATAGTGCACCTAAAAACCGCACCACTGCACCTTACACAACCGGCCTCAGTCATAGTAGCCTGCCAGGAAAAGTGCACCAGTCCTGAGGGTAAAAATGACAGTCCTCCCTTCTGACATAACCCGCACAGGACTTATTACTACAGGCCTGATACGGACACCAGCTAGTCAGCTAGGAAAAAGGATAAGGCACGCAGGTACGTCGTGCACAGGGCTCTGTAACAGTGGTAAAGACTTGTCCTTGATTATTTCCACTGGGCGCACCTCGCCGCAGCACGCACACAAATCCGGTATCACGTTCCTCCAGACCGTCATTCTGGAACACCACTCAGGCGACATGCATGCCACCAAAACTGTATGGAGCCACCACACCCACTGTACAAAAGGAAGAAACGCCAGAACACTCATCTGGCCAATAAGGAAAATCGTGGCCGGCATCACCAGCTTGCATAATGCACAAGAAATCAGAGGTTTGGAGAACGCACCTGCCAAGGGAAAGGAGAAACCTGCAAGTGGCTGTACCTGTTCGGTCACCGTACCACACACTACTGGATGCACCACCCCAGAACACCAGGAGGGAGAAACAACTGGTGCCCAAACCATCTGCAGGAAAATACGGGGAAACTCGCTCCAACAACCGCAAGCAGCTACACCAGAGTCTGAGCATCCCGATGAACAAATGCATAACACAACATACAAATAGCAGGACCACTGAGCCTTAGACAAAAGGCCACCGTACAGTAGCCTGCAAACATACCCAGAACAGAACTATCCACACCTGATGCCTGACCACCTGCACAGACACTGGACCTGACACTGTTCACACATAACATACCAACATACATGTTGCACAATATACCAACATAATCCATCATAATGTGTCTAACATACTACATATTAACATACCATGCTACAACATAGTCCAACATATCATGTCTAACATATTACACCCCCCACTTACAAAAAAGGGGGGCATTATGTTATGTTCATGTGGACAACTAAACACCAGGCCCACACGAACGTGACCCAAAAACACAGGTTAGGGACAATTGACCCTGTGCTGCAGGGAAGATGACAAGGCCCTACCTACAAAGCAGGGTGATCGCCTCAATAGAGGTGGCCCCTGGCTGGAACCTTGGCCCTACTCTCTCTGAAAGGGTGACCCTCACAACCAGGCAGAACTGACACATTAAATGCACAAACTCACTTACACAACCTCACAGGTGAAAACAGATGGTAAAGCTAAATATAAAAGTGAGGGATTAGTTTGTACATTGGCCAATGAACTTAAGCTGCAAGGCCCCGACAAGGCTTCTCATGTCTTGCAGTCCCTACTCTAGCAAGACACTAAACAGGCAGCACGGGACACTATACACAGCAAGCTGCAAGCTGACCAGACACTACTCACACAGCAAGCTGCAAGCTGACCAGTCACTACTCACACAGTAGACAAGACTGAGGAAATACAGCTTCCTCATGGCAGAGGGGCTGTGGTATTTATTTACACCAAGACCTAGGGGATTTGCTGACCTGAACTACCACACTCAGACAGCTCAATTAACCCTCACCTGTGCAGGTGTGCTCCTGGAATCCTGTAGAACAACAAACTCCAGCAGCACAACCTAACAATCACCTATATTTTAACCTATTAATCCTCCATGACATACATGGACATCATAGACTGCTTGTCTTAAGCCTCTATGATGGCTATTTATGTCATGGGTCCTGCGCCTGCATGATCACTATTAGTGCCCTGTGATGACTGACAGCCAAGCTCTCATTGCAATGGCCAGATAAGCATATGTTTTGCAATATAGTGTACTTTTCATAGACCAACAATCATAGATGGGCATGCCTGGCAGATTTGGAGGCCTTAATGTGGCCTCCGGTTGCCATGGTAATCCATCGGCACCCTGTAATCACATTTTGGGGTGCCAACAGATGACAGGAGGAGCTACTTTCCCTTGTTACATGCTTATATGCTGTGATCGCTACTGATCGTAGCATGCAAGTGGTTAAAAGGTTGGGGACAGAGGTTTCTCCACTCCTAACCATTAGTGCAGGGTCCCAACTGTCAGCTCTTCCCCACATGGGATTCATGTAAAAACACAATGGTCTAACCCTAGCCTAAGGTAAAAGGTAAAAACACTCATTGCCTAAATTAACTAATAATGGACCTCAGCCCCTATTGCCAATATAATGCCCCTTAGACCCTCATGTCTGCTGTATATAATGATCTTTATATAATAAAACAAAAGAGATATACTCGCCTGTGTTGCTCCTCCCACTCTTGGCCTCTGCAGTCCACACAACCTGCACTGCTAACCCAAGGAGTTTCTGGTAGATCACTCTACCAAGAAGTCCTTGGGTGAGCAGAGCAGCTGCATGGACTGCAGAGGCCAAGAGTGGGAGGAACGGCACAGGTGAGGTGAATATATCTGTTTTTTGTTACAAACAATTCACCACCCACACACCTACTATGCATTGGGAGAGGGGGGGGGGGGGGTTGCAAGTATTATATTTGAACATAAGACTTATATAGGGTGCAAGTCCCACAGATATGTGTAGTTCTGCATGCAGTCTTAAAGCCTGTTAGTGGCACCCATACTATTAGATCAGTTGAGCAGGCCCACACCTTCTAAGTGTACTGGACAAAGCACTGGCAACCAGGCTTCCCCAGAATCTCATGGCCAGACACTGCTTCTACAAATAAATATGAGGCATTAAGTTAATATTTTCGTTATATAATTAATTAGTTGATATTATAGAATATGCAAACTTGCAACCAGCATCCAGGGTCCTCATGTCTTGTGAATTCCTACACGAACATTACAAACGATTTACTGAAATGTGATCAAATCCATACAAAAATCACTGAAGAGGCCATACTGAGGCCTCGGTCACACGACTGTTTTTTCGTGCGATCTGCAGATCTATAGACCAAATGCATCCCAATGGGATCGGTCACATGTCCGCTTTTTATGCGGATGTGCGATCAATTATAGGACACAACGATTCGCAGAACGCGCCTATCTGCGCTCTGCGCATCGCTGTGTTCTGTATATGCGCTCAATGGGGCCGGCGGCAGCGCCGACCCCATTGAGAACATATACTAAAGATCGTTCTCCTCTGCCACAGTATTTTTACACATTTTATGATGATTTTCAGGGAAGGGCTGATATTTTTAAGCCCTTCCCGAAAATTCATCCTGCGCTCACCGGCAGCCCATTGCTTTCAATGGAGCCGGCTGTATTGCCGGCTCCATTGAATTCAATGGGCGAACATCGTTCTCCTCTTCCACAGCTGTGGCAGAGGATAGTGGGCAGTGTGGGGCGGTTTCACTGAAAACGCTGCTAGGTGCAGCTTTTTCAGCGAATCGTCGGCCGCGTTCACGCGATTTGCGGATGCGCATCCGTTATGCGATCCGCAAATCGGGGGAAAAAACGCCCGTGTGACCGAGGCCTCACTGCTACAAAACTACATGGGCAGGTACAATCACTACATCCCAGCAGTATGCAGAAAGACAAAATGCTATATAGGGGAGATAGCATGGGTTCAAAATACTGGCAAAGGGCATCACTAATAGGTTGTAAGTCTGTATGGTGCGTTACATGTAGCTGCATGACTGGCAACCTATAGAAAACTTATCTACATGCAAGTGTAAAGGGGGTGAGTGATGCTTCTCCCTTACATAATATAGCCACTCTGATATGTAGGCCAGAAGTTGAATGCTAATCCCCTTCCCCTCTACCTAAGACCTGGCAGAAAATAGGAAGTTAAGGCTGTCGGCACATACAGCGCTATGGGAAAGACCCCCAACGCCGTCCCAGTGAAACAGCCAGGATAGGGAGGAGTGCTGAAGACGGTCATAGAGTGGCAATGGAGATCCTGCTTCCCTGCCAGCTCAGTGGCGGGAAGGAGGAGAGTAGAGCAGCATTTGGAGTGCTGGAGGGAAGTGTTGTTAAGCACTGGGGATTGGAGGAGGGAGGCAAGCTACCTGAGACTGCCATACAGGAAATATATTGTAGCGGGAGAGATCTGAAGAAAATTGGAAAAGTTATATCAACAACATTTGGTGTCTCATGTATAAAGACACAGCCCCAAAGGGGTGGTTTAGATTATCGCTCAAAAGATTTCTTTTGAGCGACTTTTGAGTGATAATAATTGTGTGCCTTTAAGCGCAAGGTGATCGCTGAAATGTTGAGCGATCAATTTGCGCGCCGAGCAGGGGATGCAGAAAACAAGCAGGACCGCTGCAACCAGCTGTTCTCAGTTCGGAGTGCCTGGCTGTTATACGGCTGAGCGCTCCAAGTAGTGGATACAGAAGACAAGCGAGGCTGCTTCTCTTCTGCAACCAGCTGGTTTCTGCTCGGAGCGCCCGGCTGTTATACAGCTGAGCGATCTGAGCGGGGCATGCAAAAGGCAAGCAGGGGTGCTTGTCTTCTGCATCCAGCTGTTCTATGCTCGGAGCGCCCGGCTGTTATACAGCTGAGCGCTTCAAGCAGGGGATGCAGAACACAGCTGGACTGCTGTGTTCTTCATACCCCGCCTGTCATCAGGGAGCAGGATACAGCTGAAACAATAGTATCAGCTGTATCCCGCTGTGAATTCCTTATCGAAAACTGCACGATGTCAGTGCAGTTAGACCTAACGATTATCGCTCAAAAGACGGCTTTGAGCGATTTCTGAGCGAAAATCGTTGTGTCTAAATTAGCCTTAGCAATGATAAAAAAAGGGTGTGGAGCAAGACCCAGTGAGAGTGGTAAAATAGTTCTGGAGTAAAAAGTGTATCAAATGATGGAGGTGGTGTCAACCAGTTAACGCTCCACCAAGGTGGGAGTGAGTAAAGCGAAAAAGAATGTTAGTTATGCTATTTGAAAGTTAAGGTCCTAGATGAGACTAGTGAGAGCACTTCTATTTTATTTAACAATATAGAGAACCAGTAAGTGAAAATGTGTTTCGGGGTCAATCCCCTTCGTCAGTTTGGCTGGATTAAACACTAAGTGATATGCACAGATAAATAGTGGAGGAGTAATCAACAAAGAAAGAGAAGAGAAAAAAAAGGGGGGGGGGACACAAAATTCATACGCATAATGAAATTTTAGGAATGTATCAATAAATACGATAAATATATAATAAGAACATAGATAGGAATAGTATTAAAATATGTATGACAAAAACCGTAAATATAAAAGTGAATGCATACATCCGGTACACATAAAATGACATAAATTTATACAAAGCAAATATAAATTATAAAATACGATGAAAAGAAATCAGGAGTTTAATAGTAATCTTGAAAACATCAATATAAAAGCAGATGGACTGAAAATTGTGTGGTTGCTTCCGGCTGACCAGAACGACTACAGAATTAAAATCAATGTACAGCCTATTGGGAAACATAATATAATTGCTCCAACCAAGAGGGTGTATATATAAGTGTGCATATATATATTGGCGCCGTCAGCCAATCACAGCCATACAATGACATCATTGAATGGCTGTGATTGGCTAACTCACGCGGCGTCAGCCAATCACAGCCATTCAACTATCATCAATAGTTGTTTGCTCGGGGTCCATCGCTGGGGACCCCGACCGATCAGCTGTGCAGGTGCAAGCTGTCAGCGCCGCAATAACACACAGGTCATTGTGTAGTGGCCGATGCTTGTAACTGCAGACACAGCTCTTATTGAAATCAATAAGAGCCGTATCTACAGTTGCAAGCTCCAGACACCACATGGAAAGTTGGCGTGGAGACTTCCACTCCAAATACACAGAAATCTGCAGTTACAAGCATCGGCCAATACACAGAGGTCGGCATGGAGGCTTCCACTCCGACCTCTGTTATTGCGGTTCTGACAGCTTGCGCTCACACAGCTGATCAGTCGGGGTCCTGTGCGATGGACCCCAGCCTGATAATAGGTCGTCAATAGTATTTCCATGAAAAACCCCTATAAGTACAAGTGCCCTCCTAAGAAGTGAAAACATGTTAACATTCCTTTAACCCCTTAGTGACTGCCCCATCAGGATTCTACGTCCTCAGTAAGTGGGCTTTAATCCTAGAGGACGTAGAAACATGCGTCCTCTTAGGATTAATGCCCACTTGGCTGAGGACGTGACAGCTCCATGCTGTCGGTGCCTGCAGGTAGCCAACAGCATGGAGCTGTCATCCTGAGCTGCGGGCAGTCCCCCAGGCATTGCGGTTGGCGTTATTCAATGGATAGCGCCGATCGCAATAAAGTAAATAAAACAGTGAAAAAAGTTAAAGATTCAGCTGCCCTGATGAATTGGATCCATCAGGGCAGCTGAAAATACTCACACGGCTTCTCTGCGATGTCCCGCGGTGAATGGGTCCTCCGGGACCTGGCGCCGCTCTTCTGCGCATGCGCGCCAGACGTATAAAGTCACGCGCATGAGCAGAAGGCCGGGAGGCCCGGCAAATTCAAAATCTCCTGGCTCCCACCTCCTGAAGGAAGCCGGGAACAAGGAAATGTTACCGGGGACCGCGAAAAAGTCGATCCATGAGGGGAGGTGAAAATACTCACTTCAGGTCCGCCAATGTCCCCGATGTTCCAGGACCCGAAGTCTCCGTCTGCGCATGCGCGCCCGATGTTAACCATCGGGCGCATGCACAGAGGGGCTCGAGCCTCAGGAAATTTAAAATCTCTCTGCTCCTGGCTGCCATGTGTAGCCAGGAGCAGAGAGATTTCACCGGTGACATGATCACTGTTATCCTATGGATAACAGTGATCATTTCAAGTAAAAAAAAAATGTAAAAAGTAAACATTTTACCGCAGACCTTACCTCAGCTTCTGTGCACACGCCCGTCGCCAAAATGGCAGGCGCATGCGCAAAAGCTGTGGATTGCCAGGATAGTTTAAAATCTCCCTGCTCCTGGCTACAAAACTTAGCCGAGAGCCTGGAGATTTCACTGGGGGCCGCGGTGAGCAGTTCCTGATCACGTGTTCACCGTTATCCAATGGATAATGGCAATCATGTAAAAGTTAAAAAAAGGTGAAGCTTCGATGCGATCGGTGAGATGAGATGAAACTTTTTACTGGAGGCCTCTGTATTTGCACCCTGATGCGATCTTCTTCCATGAACTTTCCCGGTTTCTGCACATGCGACCGCCGGCAAAACACCGGACACATGCGCAGGAGGCAGGGAGCCCAGGAAATTTAAAATCTCCTTGCTCCCAGCGACCGTTGGTCGCCGAGAGCCTGGAGCAGTGACCTTGTTGAGCAGGCGCCAGTCACGGGATAAAAAGGTGGCGATCTACCTTTGGCCGGTCTCACATGACCGGATAGGAATTAAGGATTCCACATGCCTCTGATCTGCGGTAATATGCAGATCAATTGCATTGGATTACACAATTCCGCTCACATTAGCGGGTCGGAATTGCATAATCCACTCGCAGAAAAGAGAACGCAGCAGGTTCTATTTTACCGCGGATATCCGTAACATAGAGCCCATTGTGCTCCATGGTCGTGGATATACCCACAGCCCATACGCAACTACATTGTGTACGGGCTGTGGGTACCCGTGTCATCGCTAGGCAACGGTGCGGGAAATACAAACAAAAAAAAAAAAAGTACTGCACATGACCACCTGTGTGAGTAGGCAGTTATGTGCAGTACATTACGTAGCCGTACGCAGGGTCACAGCCGGTCTCACAGATGGGATCTGCTGCAGGCCTCCGCAAGCGGATTTCACCTACGGCTGCGTGAGCCCGGCGTTATTCAGACTGCTACCTGTAATACATATTTTACAAGAAGCCCCAGGAACGCTCGCCTTCCTGCAGTTCCAGAAGCAGCTTGTTGAACGTCTTCTGTGTGAGACGGCCGCACCTTATCAAGCTTACGGAGACTCACAAAGCGCCACTTTTACACCCCATACTCGCTACTGAGGTTACGAAATACCCCCAAAAAGCATGAGAGGAAGGGGGATACATGGTTTTATTGCCCCATGTACCCATCCCAACTAGCCTCCGTAATTACCCCTGTCTTTGGAAATACTACACAGTTCACATTATTACTTTTATCTAAGATTTGGGGAACGCCAAAAAGGGTGTGGAGGGGGGGGGGTTTAAGGTGTCAATTTTTATTCTGTACAAGTGGGCAATGGGGCCTGGAATGTATTCAGTTGGGCCCTGCAATCCAACGGGTGTTCCCTCCATCACAGGCTTTTCCATGTGGCCTTTAAGTAGATTAGGGCCACAAGGGGTATGTTTTTGAACACGGGACAAATGGGGAATCCATTTTGGGGTGAAAGTCTTCATTCATTTGTGTGTTGTACAAAAAAAACTGTTTTTAAATTGATACAACTGCCAAAAAAATTAAAATTGTAAGTTTTTCCTACTGCTTTGCTTAGATTTATTCAAAAATTGTAGGGTAAAAATACACAGTACACCCCTAGATAAATTCGTTAAGGGGTCTAGTTTTCAAAATTGGATCATTTGTTGGGGTTCTCTGTCGTTTTGGCTGCTCAAGGGCTCTACAAGTGGGCAATGGGGCCTTCATGCTAAATTTCTGTTCTGAAAGCCACCAACTAGTCCTTTTATTTTGGGCCCCGTTGTGCATCCAAACAAAAGATTAGGGCCAAAACGCGTATGTCTCTGAACACGGGACAAACAGGGGTATCCATTTTGGGGTGCAAGTTTTCATTCATGTGTGCTGTACAAAAAAAGCTGTTTTTAAATTGATACAAGTGCCAAAAAAATTAAAATTGTAAGTTTTTCCTACTGCTTTGCTTAGATTTATTTAAAAATTGTAGGGTAAAAATACACAGTACACCCCTAGATAAATTCGTTAAGGGGTCTAGTTTTCAAAATTGGATCATTTGTTGGGGTTCTTTTTTGTTTTGGCCACTCAAGGGCTCTACAAGTGGGCAATGGGGCCTTCATGCTAAATTTCTGTACTGAAAGCCACCAACTAGTCCTTTTATTTTGGGCCCCGTTGTGCATCCAAACAAAAGATTAGGGCCAAAACGCGTATGTCTCTGAACACGGGACAAACAGGGGTATCCATTTTGGGGTGCAAGTTTTCATTCATGTGTGCTGTACAAAAAAAGCTGTTTTTAAATTGATACAAGTGCCAAAAAAATTAAAATTGTAAGTTTTTCCTACTGCTTTGCTTAGATTTATTTAAAAATTGTAGGGTAAAAATACACAGTACACCCCTAGATAAATTCGTTAAGGGGTCTAGTTTTCAAAATTGGATCATTTGTTGGGGTTCTCTTTTGTTTTGGCCACTCAAGGGCTCTACAAGTGGGCAATGGGGCCTTCATGCTAAATTTCTGTACTGAAAGCCACCAACTAGTCCTTTTATTTTGGGCCCCGTTGTGCATCCAGACAAAAGATTAGGGCCACAATGGGTATGTCTCTGAATACGGGACAAACAGGGGTATCCATTTTGGGGTGCAAGTCTTAATTCATGTGTGTGCTGTACAAAAAAAGCTGTTTTTAAAATGACAGAATTGCCAAAAAAATGAAAATCACATTTTTTTCTTTTGCTTTGCTTGAAGTCATTCAAAAACTGTGGGATCAAAATGGACAGAACACCGCTAGATAAATTAGTTAAGGGGTCTAGTTTTCAAAATGGGGTCATTTGTGGGGGTTCTCTTTGGTTTTGGCAGCTCAAGAGCTCTACAAAAGTGCTATCGGGTCTAAAACGCCTTCAAGGAAAATTTATGTTCTGAAAGACACTGACTACTCCTTTCGTTTTAGGCCCCATTGTGCATCCAGACATAAGATTAGGGCCACAATGGGTATATTTCTGAGCACAAGAGAAACAGGGGTATCCATTTTGGGGTGTCAATCCTCATTTTCATGGGCACTATAGGAAAAAAATATGTCTTTAAAATGACATATTTGCAAAAATATGACATTTTATTTTTTTTCTTCTAAATTGAATTAATTCCTGAAAACAAACGGTGGGGTCAAAATACTCATGACCCCCCTCAGTGAATATACTAAGGGGTGTAGTTTTTAAATGGGGTCATTTGGGGGGGTATCTATTATTCTGACACTAATGAGCCTTTGCAAACTTGGCTTGGTGCAGGAAAACAAAGTGTTCCTCAAAATGCTGAAAAGTAATGTTAAATTTGTACGTCATCTAAATGGTTAAAAAAAGCACTAAAGTTTTTCAAATGTGCATTCAGAATAAAGTAAACAGATAGAAATATAATTCCTATCAAAAATTTTTACAGTATGTTTGAACATATTTGAGATATTACAGTTGAAAATGTGAAAAAAATGACAATTGTTTCAAAATTTTTCCAATATTGGTACTTTTAATAAATATACACAAATTATATCGGTCAATTTTACAACCAAAATGAAGTACAACATGTGGCAAAAAAACAATGTCAGAATCACTTGGATATGCAAAACCTTTATGGAGTTATGCTATGTTGAACGATGCATGTCAGATTTCCAAAATTTGGCTCTGTCACTAAGGCGCAAACAGGCTTCGTCACTAAGGGGTTAATTAAGTCAAGTTTTATTTTTTAAAAATATGCTGCCTCTGCCTTCGTTTGTCACCACCGCACCATACACCTACCATCCGCCTGCTTCACAAGTATAATACTAAGCAGCCAAACACCGGCACCCCAATGTATGGTAGGTGTGTGACCGGTTGTTCATTAGTATTTTGCACTTGCACTACCTCCCGCATATAGCATTTCACAAGAATTACTTATTTTATTGCGCACAGTGCTCCGTTACTTATACTCTACATTTTGCATCTGTGACATTTTGTTAGTACATATTGTTTTTCTATATTTCACAGTATTTGATAAGCTTCCTCTGAACTAAAACCTCAAGTGTGTGGATTAAACTTGATATTGTGTGTGCAGCGCTGCTTGGTATCTTACCATATTTTACAGCCACTCTTTCATGACCTGTTTGGATTACTTTGATAGAACATTTTAACTTCTCGATCCAAAGATGTAGTTAATAGAGATGAGCGAGCACCAAAATGCTCGGGTGCTCGTTACTCGAGACAAATTTTTCGCGATGCTCGAGGGTTCGTTTCGAGTAACGAACCCCATTGAAGTCAACGGGCGACTCGAGCATTTTTGTATATCGCCGATGCTCGCTAAGGTTTTCATTTGTGAAAATCGGGGCAATTCAAGAAAGTGATGGGAACGACACAGAAACGGATATGGCAGGCGAGGGGCTACATGTTGGGCTGCATCTCAAGTTCCCAGGTCCCACTATTAAGCCACAATAGCCCCCCCTCCCAACAATTTTCACTTCTGAAAAGCCCTCATTAGCAATGCATACCTTAGCTAACCACCACACTACCTCCAACAAAGCACAATCACTGCCTGCATGACACTCCGCTGCCACTTCTCCTGGGTTACATGCTGCCAATTCCCCCCCCCCCCCACGACCCAGTGTCCACAGCGCACACCAAACTGTCCCTGCCCAGCCTTCAGCTGCCCTCATGCCACACCACCCTCATGTCTATTTATAAGTGCGTCTGCCACAGGAAAAGCAGGCACACACTGCAGAGGGTTGGCACAGCTAGGCAGCGACCCTCTTTAAAAGGG
This sequence comes from Eleutherodactylus coqui, assembly GCF_035609145.1. Classification (NCBI taxonomy): domain Eukaryota; kingdom Metazoa; phylum Chordata; class Amphibia; order Anura; family Eleutherodactylidae; genus Eleutherodactylus; species Eleutherodactylus coqui. The sequence goes on from NC_089839.1 coordinate 81,435,317, forward strand.
GCAGGGCGATAGACCACAATGCTGTACAGAAGCAATGAGAAATCCAATCCTGTGCCACCTCCATCTGGAGCTGCACACGTGGGCATAGCAATGGGGAACCTATGTGCCACACACTATTCATTCTGTCAAGGTGTCTGCACGCCCCAGTCAGACCGCGTTTTTTTATAAATAGTCACAGGCAGGTACAACTCCGCAATGGGAATTCCGTGTGCACCCACAGCATGGGTGGCTCCCTGGAACCCACCGGCGGTACATAAAAATATCCCATTGCATTGCCCAACACAGCTGAGGTAGTAATGTCATGTTTAATGCAGGTGGGCTTCGGCCCACACTTCATGCCCCAGTCAGACTGGGGTTCTTTAGAAGTGGAAACAGATGCATTTACAACTCCCTGTGGACCCACAGCAAGGGTGGGTGCCAGGAAGCCACCGGCAGTACATAAATATATCCCATTGCATTGCCCAACACAGCTGAGGTAGTAATGTCATGTTAAATGCAGGTGGGCTTCGGCCCACACTGCATGCCCCAGTCAGACTGGGGTTCTTTAGAAGTGGAAACAGATGCATTTACAACTCCCTGTGGACCCACAGCATGGGTGTGTGCCAGGAAGCCACCGGCGGTACATAAATATATCCCATTGCATTGCCCAACACAGCTGGGGTAGTAATGTCATGTTAAATGCAGATGGGCTTCGGCGCACACTGCATGCCCCAGTCAGACTGGGGTTCTTTAGAAGTGGAAACAGATGCATTTACAACTCCCTGTGGACCCACAGCATGGGTGGGTGCCAGGAAGCCACCGGCGGTACATAAATATATCCCATTGCATTTCCCAACACAGCTGAGGTAGTAATGTCATGTTTAATGCAGGTGGCCTTCGGCCTACACTGCATGCCCCAGTCAGACTGAGGTTCTTTAGAAGTGGACAGATGCAGTTACAACTTCCTGTGGACCCACAGCATGGGTGGCTCCCTGGAACCCACCGACGGTACACAAAAATATCCCATTGCAGTGCCCATCACAGCTGAGGTAGCAATGTCATGTTAAATGCAGGTGGGCTTCGGCCCACACTGCATGCCCCAGTCAGACTGGGGTTCTTTAGAAGTGGACAGATGCATTTACAACTCCCTGTGGACCCACAGCATGGGTGGCTCCCTGGAACCCACCGGCGGTACATAAAAATATCCCATTGCAGTGCCCATCACAGCTGAGGTAGTAATGTCATGTTAAATGCAGGTGGGCTTCGGCCCACACTGCATGCCCCAGTCAGACTGGGGTTCTTTAGAAGTGGAAACAGATGCATTTACAACTCCCTGTGGACCCACAGCATGGGTGGGTGCCAGGAAGCCACCGGCAGTACATAAATATATCCCATTGCATTGCCCAACACAGCTGAGGTAGTAATGTCATGTTAAATGCAGGTGGGCTTCGGCCCACACTGCACGCCCCAGTCAGACTGGGGTTCTTTAGAAGTGGAAACAGATGCATTTACAACTCCCTGTGGATCCACAGCATGGGTGGGTGCCAGGAAGCCACCGGCGGTACATAAATATATCCCATTGCATTGCCCAACACAGCTGAGGTAGTAATGTCATGTTTAATGCAGGTGGGCTTCGGCCCACACTGCATGCCCCAGTCAGACTGGGGTTCTTTAGAAGTGGAAACAGATGCATTTACAACTCCCTGTGGATCCACAGCATGGGTGGGTGCCAGGAAGCCACCGGCGGTACATAAATATATCCCATTGCATTGCCCAACACAGCTGAGGTAGTAATGTCATGTTTAATGCAGGTGGGCTTCGGCCCACACTGCATGCCCCAGTCAGACTGGGGTTCTTTAGAAGTGGAAACAGATGCATTTACAACTCCCTGTGGACCCACAGCATGGGTGGCTCCCTGGAACCCACCGGCGGTACACAAAAATATCCCATTGCAGTGCCCATCACAGCTGAGGTAGTAATGTCATGTTAAATGCAGGTGGGCTTCGGCCCACACTGCATGCCCCAGTCAGACTGGGGTTCTTTAGAAGTGGACAGATGCATTTACAACTCCCTGTGGACCCACAGCATGGGTGGCTCCCTGGAACCCACCGGCGGTACATAAAAATATCCCATTGCAGTGCCCATCACAGCTGAGGTAGTAATGTCATGTTAAATGCAGGTGGGCTTCGGCCCACACTGCATGCCCCAGTCAGACTGGGGTTCTTTAGTAGTGGAAACAGATCCATTTACAACTCCCTGTGGACCCACAGCATGGGTGGGTGCCAGGAAGCCACCGGCGGTACATAAAAATATCCCATTGCATTGCCCATCACAGCTGAAGTAGTATTGTCATGTTTAATGCAGGTGGGCTTCGGCCCACACTGCATGCCCCAGTCAGACTGGGGTTCTTTAGCAGTGGAAACAGATGCATTTACAACTCCCTGTGGATCCACAGCATGGGTGGGTGCCAGGAAGCCACCGGCGGTACATAAATATATCCCATTGCATTGCCCAACACAGCTGAGGTAGTAATGTCATGTTTAATGCAGGTGGGCTTCGGCCCACACTGCATGCCCCAGTCAGACTGGGGTTCTTTAGAAGTGGAAGCAGATGCATTTACAACTCCCTGTGGATCCACAGCATGGGTGGGTGCCAGGAAGCCACCGGCGGTACATAAATATATCCCATTACATTGCCCAACACAGCTGAGGTAGTAATGTCATGTTTAATGCAGGTGGGCTTCGGCCCACACTGCATGCCCCAGTCAGACTGGGGTTCTTTAGAAGTGGAAACAGATGCATTTACAACTCCCTGTGGATCCACAGCATGGGTGGGTGCCAGGAAGCCACCGGCGGTACATAAATATATCCCATTGCATTGCCCAACACAGCTGAGGTAGTAATGTCATGTTTAATGCAGGTGGGCTTCGGCCCACACTGCATGCCCCAGTCAGACTGGGGTTCTTTAGAAGTGGACAGATGCATTAACAACTCCCTGTGGACCCACAGCATGGGTGGCTCCCTGGAACCCACCAGCGGTACATAAAAATATCCCATTGCAGTGCCCATCACAGCTGAGGTAGTAATGTCATGTTAAATGCAGGTGGGCTTCGGCCCACACTGCATGCCCCAGTCAGACTGGGGTTCTTTAGAAGTGGAAACAGATGCATTTACAACTCCCTGTGGACCCACAGCATGGGTGGGTGCCAGGAAGCCACCGGCGGTACATAAAAATATACCATTGTATTGCCCAACACAGCTGAGGTAGTAATGTCATGTTTAATGCAGGTGGGCTTCGGCCCACACTGCATGCCCCAGTCAGACTGGGGTTCTTTTGAAGTGGACAGATGCAGTTACAACTCCCTGTGGACCCACAGCATGGGTGGCTCCCTGGAACCCACCGGCGGTACACAAAAATATCCCATTGCAGTGCCCATCACAGCTGAGGTAGTAATGTCATGTTAAATGCAGGTGGGCTTTGGCCCACACTGCATGCCCCAGTCAGACTGGGGTTCTTTAGAAGTGGAAACAGATGCATTTACAACTCCCTGTGGATCCACAGCATGGGTGGGTGCCAGGAAGCCACCGGCGGTACATAAATATATCCCATTGCATTGCCCAACACAGCTGAGGTAGTAATGTCATGTTTAATGCAGGTGGGCTTCGGCCCACACTGCATGCCCCAGTCAGACTGCGGTTCTTTAGAAGTGGAAACAGATGCATTTACAACTCCCTGTAGATCCACAGCATGGGTAGGTGCCAGGAAGCCACCGGCATTACATAAATATATCCCATTGCATTGCCCAACACAGCTGAGGTAGTAATGTCATGTTTAATGCAGGTGGGCTTCGGCCCACACTGCATGCCCCAGTCAGACTGGGGTTCTTTAGAAGTGGACAGATGCATTTTCAACTCCCTGTGGACCCACAGCTTGGGTGGCTCCCTGGAACCCACCGGCGGTACACAAAAATATCCCATTGCAGTGCCCATCACAGCTGAGGTAGTAATGTCATGTTAAATGCAGGTGGGCTTCGGCCCACACTGCATGCCCCAGTCAGACTGGGGTTCTTTAGAAGTGGAGACAGATGCATTTACAACTCCCTGTGGACCCACAGCATGGGTGGCTCCCTGGAACCCACCGGCGGTACACAAAAATATCCCATTGCAGTGCCCATCACAGCTGAGGTAGTAATGTCATGTTAAATGCAGGTGGGCTTCGGCCCACACTGCATGCCCCAGTCAGACTGGGGTTCTTTAGAAGTGGACAGATGCAGTTACAACTCCCTGTGGACCCACAGCATGGGTGACTCCCTGGAACCCACCGGCGGTACATAAATATATCACATTGCATTGCCCAACACAGCGGATGTAACGTCAGCTGTAATGCAGGTGGGCTAAAAATTCATTTGATTACACTAGGCGAGGGCCCACAAAAATTGCTGTATCAACAGTACTAATGTACATCAGAAAAATTGGCCATGGCCAACCAAGAGGGCAGGTGAAACCCATTAATCGCTTTGATTAATGTGGCTTAATTGGTAACTAGGCCAGGAGGCAGCCCAGTTAAAATAAAAATTGGTGGAGGTGAAAGTTTCAACGCTTTAATGAGCATTGAAATGTATAAAAATTGTTTATAAAAATTATATGACTGAGCCTTGTGGGCCTAAGAAAAATTGCCCGTTCGGCGTGATTATGTGAGGTTTCAGCAGGAGGAGCAGGAGGAGGAGGAGGAATATTATACACAGATTGATGAAGCGAAAAGGTCCCTGTTTTTGATGGGGATACAGAACGATGCTTCCATCCGCGGGTGCAGCCTACCTATTGCTTAGGTATCGCTGCTGTCCGCTGGTGGAGAAGAGAAGTCTGGGGAAATCCAGGCTTTGTTCATCTTGATGAGTGTTAGCCTGTCGGCACTGTCGGTTGACAAGCGGGTACGCTTATCTGTGATGATTCCCCCATCCGCACTAAACACCCTCTCTGACAAGACGCTAGCCGCAGGACAAGCAAGCACCTCCAGGGCATACAGCGCGAGTTCAGGCCACGTGTCCAGCTTCGACACCCAGTAGTTGTAGGGGGCAGAGGCGTCACAGAGGACGGTCGTGCGATCGGCTACGTACTCCCTCACCATCCTTTTACAGTGCTCCCGCTGACTCAGCCGTGACTGGGGAGCGGTGACACAGTCTTGCTGGGGAGCCATAAAGCTGTCAAGGGCCTTAAAGAGTGTTGGCCTGCCTGTGCTGTACATGCTGCCTGATCTCCGCGCCTTCCCTGCTACCTGGCCCTCGGAACTGCGCCTTCGGCCACTAGCGCTGTCGTATGGGAATTTTACCATCAGTTTGTCCGCCAGGGTCCTGTGGTATAGCAACACTCTCGAACCCCTTTCCTCTTCGGGTATGAGAGTGGAAAGGTTCTCTTTATACCGTGGGTCGATCAGTGTGTACACCCAGTAATCCGTAGTGGCCAGAATACGTGTAACGCGAGGGTCACGAGAAAGGCATCCTAACATGAACTCAGCCATGTGTGCCAGGGTACCTGTACGCAACACATGGCTGTCCTCACTAGGAAGATCACTTTCAGGATCCTCCTCCTCCTCCTCCTCCTCCTCAGGCCATACACGCTGAAAGGATGACAGGCCAGCAGCATGTGTATCCTCACCAGTGGGCCAAGCTGTGTCTTCCCCCTCCTCCTCATCTTCCTCCTCCTCCTCCTCCTCCTCACCGCGCTGAGATATAGACAGGAGGGTGCTCTGACTATCCAGCGACATACTGTCTTCCCCTGGCTCTGTTTCCGAGTGTAAAGCGTCTGCCTTTATGCTTTGCAGGGAACTTCTCAAGAGGCATAAAAGAGGAAAGGTGACGCTAATGATTGCAGCATCGCCGCCCACCACCTGGGTAGACTCCTCAAAGTTTCGAAGGACCTGGCAGATGTCTGCCAACCAGGCCTACTCTTCTGAAAATAATTGAGGAGGCTGACTCCCACTGCGCCGCCCATGTTGGAGTTGGTATTCCACTATAGCTCTACGCTGCTCATAGAGCCTGGCCAACATGTGGAGCGTAGAGTTCCACCGTGTGGGCACGTCGCACAGCAGTCGGTGCACTGGCAGATTAAACTGATGTTGCAGGGTGCGCAGGGTGGCAGCGTCCATGTGGGACTTGCGGAAATGTGCGCAGAGCCGGCGCACCTTTCCGAGCAGGTCTGACAAGCGTGGGTAGCTTTTCAGAAAGCGCTGAACCACCAAATTAAAGACGTGGGCCAGGCATGGTACGTGCGTGAAGCTGCTGAGCTGCAGAGCCGCCACCAGGTTACGGCCGTTGTCACACACGACCATGCCCGGTAGGAGGCTCAGCGGCGCAAGCCAGCGGTCGGTCTTCTCTGTCAGACCCTGCAGCAGTTCGTAGGCCGTGTGCCTCCTATCTCCTAAGCTGAGTAGTTTCAGCACGGCCTGCTGACGCTTTCCCACCGCTGTGCTGCCACGACGCGCGACACCGACTGCTGGCGACGTGCTGCTGCTGCTGACACATCTTGATTGCGAGACAGAGGTTGCGGAGGAGGAGGAGGAGGAGGGTGGTTTAGTGGAGGAAGCATACACCGCCGCAGATACCACCACCGAGCTGGGGCCCGCAATTCTGGGGGTGGGTAGGACGTGAGCGGTCCCAGGCTCTGACTCTGTCCCAGCCTCCACTAAATTCACCCAATGTGCCGTCAGGGAGATATAGTGGCCCTGCCCGCCTGTGCTTGTCCACGTGTCCGTTGTTAAGTGGACCTTGGCAGTAACCGCATTGGTGAGGGCGCGTACAATGTTGCGGGAGACGTGGTCGTGCAGGGCTGGGACGGCACATCGGGAAAAGTAGTGGCGACTGGGAACCGAGTAGCGCGGGGCCGCCGCTGCCATCATACTTTTGAAGGACTCAGTTTCCACAACCCTATACCGCAGCATCTCCAGGCTGATAAATTTGGCTACGTGCACGTTTAACGCTTGAGCGTGCGGGTGCGTGGCGGCGTACTTGCGCTTGCGCTCAAACACTTGCGCTAGCGACGGCTGGACGCTGCGCTGACAGACATTGCTGGATGGAGCCGAGGACAGCGGAGGTGAGGGTGTGGGTGCAGGCCAGGAGACGGTAGTGCCTGTGTCCTCAGAGGGGGGTTGGATCTCAGTGGCAGGTTGGGGCACAGGGGGAGAGGCAGCGGTGCAAACCGGAGGCGGTGAACGGCCTTCGTCCCACCTTGTGGGGTGCTTGGCCATCATATGTCTGCGCATGCTGGTGGTGGTGAGGCTGCTGGTGGTGGCTCCCCGGCTGATCTTGGCGCGACAAAGGTTGCACACCACTGTTCGTCGGTCGTCTGCACTCTCAGTGAAAAACTGCCAGACCTTTGAGCACCTCGGCCTCTGCAGGGTGGCATGGCGCGAGGGGGCGCTTTGGGAAACAGTTGGTGGATTATTCGGTCTGGCTCTGCCTCTACCCCTGGACACCGCACTGCCTCTTGCAACCTGCCCTGCTGCTGCCCTTGCCTCCCCCTCTGAAGACCTGTCCTCAGTAGGCGTAGCAAACCAGGTGGGGTCAGTCACCTCATTGTCCTGCTGCTCTTCCTCAGAATCCTCGGTGCGCTCCTCCCTCGGACTTAATGCCCTTACTACTACCTCACTGATAGACAACTGTGTCTCATCGTCATCGGCCTCCTCACCCACTGAAAGGTCTTGAGACAGTTGCCGGAAGTCCCCAGCCTCATCCCCCGGACCCCGGGAACTTTGCAATGGTTGGGCATCAGTCACGATAAACTCCTCTGGTGGGAGAGGAACCACTGCTGCCCAATCTGAGCAGGGGCCCGAGAACAGTTCCTGGGAGTCTGCCCGCTCCTCAGAATGTCTCATTTTCATGGAGTGAGGAGGCTAGGAGGAAGGAGGAGCAGCAGCCAGAGGATTCTGAGTTGCAGCAGTGGACGGCGCAGAACTCTGGGTGGACGATAGGTTGCTCGAAGCACTTTCTGCCATCCACGACAGGACCTGCTCACACTGCTCATTTTCTAATAAGGGTCTACCGCGTGGACCCATTAAATGTGCTATGAATGTGGGGACGCCAGAAACGTGCCTCTCTCCTAATCCCGCAGCAGTCGGCTGCGATACACCAGGATCAGGAGCTCGGCCTGTGCCCACACCCGGACTAGGGCCTCCGCGTCCTCGGCCGCGCCCACGTCCTCTAGGCCTACCCCTACCCCTCAGCATGCTGTATTACCAGGAATGCAGAAACACAACACTGTAATTAAATGTGCCGCTTATTGGCCTGTGGTTGGAGGCTGAGTTCGCTTACGGAACGCCAGGAAATAATTTGGCGCAAGCCTGCTGTAACACTTAGCTGGCTGCGTATTTATTTGGAGAACTACTACCCCCAGCACACACGGACCCAGAACACTGAGCACAGTGACAGGCAGGCCAAATAGATTTTTTTCAAATCTTTTTTTCAAAGGGACCACTGCGTATATTCAATCTATATATGTCTTCTGTCCCTGCCTACACAATTCTGTCCCTGATGTGTGTGTGACGAAACTGCAGTGTTGCACTGTTATTAACTGCAACAGAGCGGTGATTTCAGAGCCAGGAAATAATTTGGCGCAAGCCTGCTGTAACACTTAGCTGGCTGCGTATTTATTTGGAGAACTACTACCCCCAGCAGACACAGACCCAGAACACTGAGCAGAGTGACAGGCAGGCCAAATAGATTTTTTTTAAATATTTTTTTCTAAAGGACCACTGCGTATATTCAAGCTATAATATATGTCTTCTGGCCCTGCCTACACAATTCTATCCCTGGAGTATTACTGCAGGGCGCAATGCTCTGCACGGCCGATATACCAAAAAAAAAAAAGTGCAACACTGCTAAAAGCAGCCTCCACACTACTGCACACGGTTAGATGTGGTCCTAAGAAGGACCGTTGGGGTTCTTGAAGCCTACAATCACTCCTAACACTCTCCCTGCCTAACCACCACTTCTGTCCCTGTAGTATTACTGCAGGGCGCAATGCTCTGCACGGCCGATATACCAAAAAAAAAAAAATGTGCAACACTGCTAAAAGCAGCCTCCACACTACTGCACACGGTTAGATGTGGTCCTAAGAAGGACCGTTGGGGTTCTTGAAGCCTACACTAACTCCTAACGCTCTCCCTATAGCAGCTCCGGCACCAACAGCACTGTCCCTCAGCTATCTGACAACGCATCTGAGGCGAGCCCCGGGAGGGGCCGATTTTTACACTCGGGTGACACCTGATCTCCCCAGCCACTCACTGCAGGGGGGTGGTATAGGGCTTGAACGTCACAGGGGGAAGTTGTAATGCCTTCCCTGTCTTTCAATTGGCCAGAAAAGCGCGCTAACGTCTCAGAGAGGAAACTGAAAGTAACCCGAACATCGCGTGGTACTCGTTACGAGTAACGAGCATCTCGAACACGCTAATACTCGAACGAGTATCAAGCTCGGATGAGTACGTTCGCTCATCTCTAGTAGTTAAGTGAGTCTTTCGTACAACCTGTGAGTATATGACTACCTTGTCCTTGTCTATTAGTCTAAGTAGGCACATAAAGTTCATTGTGTTTTAGGTAATGTTCATAAAATTAAAAGACATGGAGAAAGATGAATGGAAGGAGAGAACAGAAAAAGGAAATGTCTTGGTTTACAGGTATGTGATTTCTGTGTCTTAGTGATAAAATTCAAAATGGCTCCTTATGGCAGCAACTTCATGTAGCAGCTCGGAAATATAAATAACCCATGTGAAATATTGTACAGACTAAAAAAAATATATACTTTTGAGGTGGCAGAAATCATCACTTTTAAAGAGATTCTCTATGAATACATAAAATGAGGATTAGATCCACAGGGACACACTATCATGTCCATATGTAAATGCACAGTTATTTATGGCAGCTAAAGTCCCAAGGCCAGTGAACTTGAAGGAAGTGCATATATTTAGCTAAGCTAATGAACTCTGAATATGCCACATTTTATGCCTAAAAACTGTAACACATAACATCACTGTAGAAGTAAAAATGCAGTTTTTGAATGCCATTTTTGGTTAAATTGTTTTTTTTAAGTTTAGACCCCTTGCAAGAACCACACATTTCCTCACGCTGTAACTGGAAGAATTTTTGATGTTGGTATATTATTTATTCTCACCAGATAATGTCATTGAACTGTGCAGTTGGAAATTCATACAGATTATGTATACAGAAGGATCAGAGAACATATTTTACTAGTTCTCAGGAATCAATGTAGTACAGGGAGATACCATTGCATTTTTTATTACACAGATTTCTGAATAGTTACTTACAGTATTGGTCATAGGGCATGTAATGTGATTTCTTCATATGCATGTCCTGAATAGTATACCATAATATAATATTAATTCTGCAGCATCATTATTTATTACCCAGTGGTTATATAGTAACCTCCGGGGTAGAATGAGTAACAGAATCAAAGAGATTTCTCACCTGAATATACTGTATATAATTATTTTTATTCTAGCAAAAGCTACTAAAATAAAAATAACAAGCGCCTCACGTGTGGGACTGCTGAGTAAAAAGGGAGTAGAAGGCGATGCTCATCTGAAGCTCCTAAGACCAACTTCATACAAGCTTAAGTGCAATTGGGGATAAATGTTTGATTACTGATAATTAGATCGTTGGCATTTACTATAGGCTGCCTGGACAAGCAGAAAATATGAATGAACTCTTTCTTCATCAGATGGCTAAGTTCTCTAAAAAGGTTTGACACAGTGATTATGGGAGATTATAACTATCCAGATATTTGTTGGGGATCTCTCACAGAGAAAAGTAATGGGTCCAACTAATTCTTATCCGCTCTTGCTGACAACTTTATATTCCAAAAGGTAGAAGAGAAAACAACGTGATCTGCTATCTTGGACCTAATTCTTACCAAAAGGGAAGAAATGGTTGAGGAAGTGAAGGTGGCTGATGGCGCAATCATTGAATTTTGTATAAGAAGGGGTGGAAAACCTGAAAAGACGCAAATGTCAAGGTTGGATTTCAGAAAGGCAGATTTTAATAAATTGAGAAAAAGGGTGCGAAGAATCCAATGGCTGGATGTTCTTAAGGACAGAAATGTCCAAGAAGGTTAGGAAATATTGAGAAATGAGATTCTCAAAGCACAATCATTTACAATCCCTAAAGAAAGAAGAATTGGAAGCATTTAAAAAGACCAGGATGGATGAACACAGAACTTGCACACATGTTAAAAATGAAGAAAAATATGTTTAGCAATTGAAAAGAGGGGTAATATCTAAAGAAGAATATAATGCGGTCTGCAGAAACTGTAGGGCAAGTTTCAAAAAAGCTAAAGCTAATAATGAATTGAGGCTTACAAGAGAGGCCAAAAGCAATAAAAAAGGGAGTTTGAGGGTATATCAAACGCAAAAGAAAAGTCAAAGATGCTATAGGATGTTTACAGGATGAAAACGGTAAATTGGTTAAAAATGGTGTTGAGAAGGCCGAACTTTTAAATTCCTATCTTGCGTCTGTTTTCTCTAATAAAGTAAATGCAACATCAGCTGGTCTTCTCTGTGCTATTGGCGAAATAAAAGAATGCAGGTTATTTATAAACAGATAGATAGCGAGGGAACACTTAGCTAACTTAAATGAAGTCTTCAGGTCCAGATGAATTACATCCTATAATACTGAAGGAAGCAGTAGATGTAATTGCTGTTCCACTCACAATAATCTTTGAAAAGTTCCAGAAAATTGGAGAAGGCCAAATATTGTCAATTTCTTAAAAAAATGGAAGAGGATGGATTCAGGAAACTACAGGCCTGTGAGCCTGACTTTTATTCCAGTAACTTGGATTAGAATGGAGTAATTAACCAGAGCCAGCATGGGTTTGTAGCATAACAAAATAATGGAATAGGCTGATCAAGGAAATGCAGTAAATATAGTATATTTTCACTTTAATAAAGCATTTGACAAAGTATCTTACACCATCCTTACTGAAAAGAATTACCAAATATTGGAACGGCAAGGCAACAGTTAGGTGGATTTACAACTGTCTGAATGATTGTACTCAAGGGTGGTCATAAATGGCTACAAATCCAAGTAGAAAAATGTCTCAAGTGGGGTACCACAAGGTTCTGCCCTGGGCACAATGTTATTCAACATTTTTATAAATGATCTAGAGGAGGGAATTGAGGGAAAACTGATCAAGTTTGCCAATGACACAAAACGAGGAGAGATAGCTAACACTGGAGAAGAGAGAGAGGATTCAAAAAGATCTAGACAAGCTTGAACAGTAGGCAGTGACTAATAGAATGATATTTAACAGGAAGAAAGGCACAATCCTACATCTGGGCAAGAAAAATGAAAAAAAAGCACATACAGAATGGGAGGAATTGAGCTAAGCAGCAGCACTTGTGTAAAAGATTTGGGTATACTAATAGATCATAGACTGAACATGAGTCAACAATGTGATGCAGCAGCCAAAAAGGCAAACACAATTCCGGGATGTATTAAGAGAAGCCTAGAGTCTAGATCACGTGAGGTAATTATCCCCCTCTACTCTTCCTTTGTCTGACCTCATCTGGAATATTGTCTCCAGTTCTAGGCACACCAACTTAAAAAAAGACATAGACAAACTGGAGCAGGTTCAGAGAAGAGTTACTAAGATGGTGAGCGGTCTGCAAATCATGTCCTATGGGGAACGGTTAAAAGATCTGAGAATGTTTAACTTGCAAAAAAGAAGGCTGAAAGGAGACAATATCTGTCTACAAATATCTGAAGGGCTGTCACACTGCAGATGGATCAGCCCTATTCTCATTTGTACAAGGGAAAACTAGAAGAAATGGGATGAAATTGAAAGGGAGGTGACACAAATTAGATATCAGAAAAAACTTTCTGACAGTGAGGGTGATCAATGAGTGGAACAGGTTACCACGGGAGGTGGTGAGTTCTCCTTCAATGGAAGTGTTCAAACAAAGGCTGGACAGACATCTGTCTGGGATGATTTAGTGATCCTGCATTGAGCAGGGGGTTGGACCCGATGACCTGTAGGTCCCTTTTAATAATTATATGATTCTATGACCCCTGCAATCTTGAAAAAATAAAAATATTGAAAAGTATATCATTTTGCTCAGATCCTCCTGCTCTATAACATGATGCCTGCAGAATGAACCACTATTTCAATGTTGCAGGTTTCCTTTAAATTCCAGTAAGTTGCATGCACACATGCTTATACAAGGAGCCTGAGATTTGTATGTATTCCTCTCTGTTCCCCAATAATTTATATTTTAATTAAAGAAGCTGACAGTATTTAAAAGAAAATCAGCACCAATATGGCAGACCCTTAATTAAATACTAATTATTTGAAGGAAATGCCAACTTCTGTACTGTCGTGAACATCATTCTGATGTTTATTTTCAAAGCTTCAGGGTGGTCACAAGTGCAAAATGATTATTTTTGAAAACGCTGACTTTTTTCTTTCTTAGATTTTTGTTTTTCAATTAAATATAATGTCCTTATTTTGAGGCTCACAACAGCTACAAACATAAGGATAAGGCATTAATTAAAATGGATAAGGCGACATCAATACAAATGGTTTTGACGGTTAAATATTGTATGTTTAGTTGCGGTGCAGAATGATCAATCACCATTGGCACCCCGCTGAAAGTATCTATTGGAGCAGCAGGGTTCACCTCTTTCCCCCTCTGTGAACCAACAATTTACTGTTTTAGAGCAAATGTTTCAACTGAGTACACTGCAGAGATTCACATCTTATTTTCTGGTTTAATTAACTCTGTAGACTGCAATGTTCAAACCATTTTGGGAATTCCTTCAGAGTCATAGATTATAAGGTGGTACTGTATATGTAATATGCTGGGAATTATCGACAATGAATACCTATGAGGGTCCAGCGGCAAGCATGCCACATTACAACCACCATGGCCATAAATCCCGTATAAGCATATTATCAGCAGTAACACATGTAGTACACTATAAAATACAGTATAAGCCTAAATGCTAACACAACACTGCTGTATGTTTTCAGTACAATTACTTGTATAACTCCACTGTCTAGGGGTTACAGTATAGTTGCGCTAACCAGCCCCCATACCTCAACAGTGACTCTATTCTCCATAGGGTATATATGTATATAGCATCATCAAATGGCCATAATCTGAGGCTTTTGAGAAAATCATCATTTTCTTAGGATGCTAGGCATTGTCAATGATTCTGAAAGGGCCACCTGGTAGAGGGGTTCTCATGCAGGCCGTTTAGTGGACTCAGAGCGGCTTCAAATGGGTGTGGGAGCTTTTGTGCGCGATGTATTTGAACTATGAACTAGACTTTTTTAGACACATATCGGCATATTTTACTGTACTTATAGCCCTTGCTGGGATGGTCATTTGCACACGGCAGATGAACACGTCCCGATTTAAATGATTATAAAGCCTAATGAGTTCCAGATGTGTTCTTCTTCCCACAGAGTTATGCAGCGTATTGAGCCTCCTGTTGCGTTCGCTAGCGTAGACTACTATCAGAACCTTTGGTGCTGGTGCGCAAATGCACAGAAAATAGAGTATGTTCTATTTTTTACGCGCAATATCAGGGAATGTGCACGAACTCCTTGACACCAATGGGTTCTATTCCCTGTGGATTGCGTGTGTAAAGGAGCCCTTGGGGCCTTTTTACGAGGAATGATTAGGTTAAAAATACACTGCCGTCGGTGCAACTGGGCTCATCAGTGCGGAGCGGAGCTGCCCCTAAAGGAGAGAGATTTTTTGTTCCTCGCCAGCAGTTCAAACTCTGCACCAGAGTGCAGGAGTTTGAAAAAAGAGGCGAGAAGATAGCGGCTGCCTGGTGTTCCCCGCACAACGTGTTTAGTACGTGCGGGGAAGATAGGGCAGGTCCTATATTTTCACAGCCGTGGTATTCATGGCTGAGAAATCCCCGCAGTGAGGACAAAACCACTAAACTCCTATTGAGATCAGTGGTTTGGTTTTGTTCTGTTATAAGGTCATGATTAACATGGCTGTATAAGGGGAGAAAAACAAACTTATGTGTTTAAGCCCTCATTGTACCAAAAAATTGTTGTTTTTTTTGTGAATTTGAAGGATATCGTTCAATGTAAACAAGGCCAACGATTGAATGACGAACGAGAATACATTCACTTCCTGTTCATTATTTATTTTATGCAGATAATTATAAAGATTCGTTATAAAGATAATTGTTTGCTCGTCATTGCGTGTGAACAGCAATCGTTTAGTCGTTCACATCCACTGGTACAGTGAATGTGAATGACAGAACAATATGCGAACAATTCATCTGCTTGTATAAACAGGCTGCATGAGCGAACTCTGTCATTATCCACTTGTTCACGTGCAAACAATTTATCGCTCCAGGTAAAATGAGCCTTACCGCGGAGAAGACCATAGCTAGCCAGCTCTTTTCTTCTCCTTTGGACCTCCACTGGGAAATGTTTTATAAAGGACCAGTCACATGCTTTGCCGGGCATCCTGTAGCACAGTGTTACATCAGCACGGAACAATGTGATTATTCTTAGCAAGAGAAACCAAGTCATCTTGTAGATATGATACCTTTTAATGGATAACAAAAATACATGATGTTATAGAGAGCTTTTCAACCTATTTAGGGTTCTTCCTCAGGCTTAAGTGAGCTTTTGACCCTACTAAGGGATCTTCCTCAGGCTTAAAGGGGTAGTCCCGCGACCAAAACGAAAAATTTTTCACACTCCAGTCCCCCATGTTAAGCAAGCATTACAAACTACCCCTGGAAATCGTTTTTTAAGAGCGTTTCTACTCACCATGAAGCTGTTTCATGAAGTTATAAAAATCTTATTCCAAGATGCCCACCATCATTTCCCAAGGTGCACCGCTGGTCTTCTCCCATGATCAATCATGATCTCTCTGCACTGCGGGTCTTCTCCCATGGTGCACTGTGGATGTTCTTTCCCCAGTCTGAGCTCCACTGCCGATTACAGCCACCTCATTGGCTGATCGGCACCACGTGACGGGGGCAGAGCTACGTGATGATGCTGAGAAGGGGGGAGGAGCCAGGACACAGCTCGTGAGCCCGGAGCTTACACAAGAGGATTCTTATCTGCACAAGCGCGACTGTTGCGGCGACCAGAGAAGAAGGCTTCAGTCATCGCCATGGAGACGGGGAAACCAGCACCGGAGCAGGTAAGTGAATAACTTCTGTATGGCTCATATTTAATGCACGATGTATATTACAAAGTGCATTAATATGGCCATACAGAAGTGCTTAACTGCACTTGCTTCTGCGGGACAACCCCTTTAATGGAATAGATCCGAAGAAGCATATGAGCACAAAAGAACCACATCAACTTTCTTGCTCACCACGGAACTTATATTAACTAAAATTTTGCTAGCAGAAAACATCAGTAACAGTTTTCATCTGCAACATCTTCAAGCGCTGAGCTACATGAACAGATATTGCAGAGCTTTATGTTTTTAGGGTTGAGCATCTTCTGTCTCAGAATGCTCCTAGTTTGGTTCAGCAAATTTGGTATAGTGCTTACGTACAATGCTCGCTTAGCAATGCTTGATCTTTGAGAATCATGGTGGCCTACAGGAGTGTAGCGTGTTCCCTTCCGGACCAATGTCTGCTGCTTTGCCCAACTCCCTTCCATTACTCCGCAGAAATCTATTAGATTAGTTATAGGATGTGCAACCTTCCTAACTCACACCCTGCTCTATCGCAGAATCCATGAATATTGTACAACAGATAGATCCAAGTTGCAAGTCACAAACGGCCCTCTGAAAACAGCCTAAGGTATGTTTGTGCTCCACAATAAACATTGAAAAATGGAAGTGGTGGTGCACTGGACACGAGCTCCCTTTCTGTAGCATACCTTTAGAAACAGCAGCATAGAAGACTTTATTTAACAGTTACGAGCAGTGTTGCTGTGATTGCAGTACTGGTTTGAAATAGCACAGGTATGTTCACATGGGGCAGAAATGCTGAGGGATTTCTGCAGCAGAAAATTCCATGGCAAATACTGCAGCATCTCAGCATCCGAAAGAGTCCGGTGGATGTGGAAATGCTGCAGAATTTTCTGCTGCATTTCAGCTCCATGTGAACGTACCCTAAAATACTCTCTAGAAGAGGTTAGGGACCTTTCACATGGGTAGAATTGTTCCCCCCAGATGTATCATAAGGTGCAGCTTAGGGCGGCTTACCACTGATGTATTGTGTGTGCAAAACATGGAAAAAAGAACCATTAATTTCAATTGAGTTTATTCTCATTTTCTTTATTTGTGTGCGCATTTCTCATGCAAGTAAAAATATAGGTCCTGCTCTATCTTTCTGCGTATTTGCGCATCAAAGGTCCCCATAGAAGTCTATGGAAAGTGCCCAAATGCACGTACAATATGCAACAGGTTGTGCAATATGCTGTGCAAAACCACAGGAAAAGAACAGATCTGGACCTCATTAGGCTAAATTGCCTTTTAAATCATGACGGGGGGTGTCATACATGCATACAAACAGGCCCTGAGTTCAGATCTACAGCACATAGTGTCCATAACCTGCAGATCAGACTATGTAGTGTCCACATGGTTTTGCTCCAATGGAATTATATATGGAAACAATTTGCCGCCCTTTCAAACAAATCGATGACAGTGTACACTACGAATGGGGAAAGTATGTGGCACGGTCATACAACATTTTTGGAATGTTTGTAATGGAGATCAGAATGCATTATCCGTTGCAGCCTGCAATGGTTTAGGTATGGGTACAGGTACAGATACAGATATAGGGGGGCCCCAGCTCACATTTTACATCAGGGCCCCTGAGCCTTTAGTTACGCCCCTGGATGCAGGTATTTGAAAGTGCAGTTAAACGCTCTCACTCTGTTGATAAACATATCTTTTTACTTCAAAGGGAGAAACATTAGATTATCAGAGCTGCTGTAAAGGGTCCCGTTGGTCTTTAAGAATTATATGATTCAAGTTATTCGAGTCGAGCTTTTCGTAAAATTCGAGAGCTCTACTCGAGTAACAAACCCCATTGACTACAATGGGAGACTCGAGCATTCTATATGTGTGACGCCAGGTGCCGAGTTTTTTTTTCTTCCTAGGTTCCTCTCTCTCTCCCTCTCTCTCTCTCTCACCCAGACAAAAAATTTGCCAATGACGCGCGCTGCATAGCGGTGGGGAGGGGCCAAAACAGGTATGTCACAGCAGGGAGGAGCCAAAAACTGGGGCGGGGTCGAACATGTTCGAGTAACGAGCACCATCGAGTACGCTAATACTCGAACGAGCATCAAGCTCGGCAGAGTATGTTCGCTCAACTCTAGTCTAGACTTCCGTACTGGCTCAAGGTCGGTGTATTTTTGAATTTAGGTTTTAGTCTAGTAAAAGTAGCTGTCATAACTGGTCATTTTCCTCTAAGCGGTCAATCAAAATCTCCAGAACTGCAAGATCATTCTGATTCCCTTGTGTATCCTCTTTAGCTCTTATCATAGGATACTTATGGAGACCTAGCTTCCTTAAGAATAAACTGATGTCCTTTACCCAATTGAAAGTAATTGACCCCCCCTTTTTTGAGGACTAATACCTGTGCCTCACTTAATGTGTAGAAGGACAGGTTTCATATTTGCAAATCCTCCTCATTGCTGTTATATATGACTTCATCATCATCTACTTCGATCCTCTTAGGGATTCTTTCCGGTATCTCATTGGAAGACTTGATTGTCCCCAAAAAATGGGTGCAGTTAATGATACACTGGTATTGAAAACTGGTTGGTTTTCTGAAGAGGCAATAGTAGTCAGCTGTATAGTAGGTATCAGTGATGTGGTGAGAGATAAGAAGGTTAAAGGGGTTGTCTCGCGGCAAACATCAAAATTTTACATTACCCCATTCCCCCTGTCACCCCCCCTGGCATAAAATAGCAATTTAAAGCGGTTTTTAAACCGCTTGCTACTTACCGATCTGACGAAGTATGAAGTTTTAAAAATCTTCTCCCTAAGATGGCCGCCGATCCTTTCCCAGGGATGCACTGCGGTTTTCTCCCATGGTGCACCGCGGGTCTTCTCCCATGGTGTACCATGGGCTCTGTGCGGTCCATTGCCGATTCCAGCCTCCTGATTGGCCGGAATCGGCACACGTGACGGGGCGGAGCTACGATGACGACGCGGTGACCAGCTCTCCGGCACGAGCGGCCCCATTCACCAGGCAGAAGCACGGACTGCGCAAGCGCATCTAAAAATGCCAGAAGACATCAGAATTAGACGGAGCCATGGAGACGGGGACGCCAGCACCGGAGGAGGTAAGTGTATAACTTCTGTATGGCTCATATTTAATGCACGATGTACCGTATATACTGGCGTATAAGGCGACGGGGCGTATAAGACGACCCCCCAACTGTCACCTTATACGCCGGTATACAGTGGAGAGAAAAAAAAAAATTCATTACTCACCTCCCCCGGCGTTCTGTCGCGCTCCGGCAGGATGTCGCTCGCTCCGGCAGGCTGTCGCTGGCTCCTCATCCCCGGCGCAGCATAGCTTTCTGAATGCGGGGCTTGAAATCCCCGCTTCCAGAAAGCTAATACACACGCCGGCAGCCATGACATCATTGAATGGCTGTGATTGGCTAAGGCGCACGTGGCTTCAGCCAATCACACTATTCAATGACATCATTGAATGGGTGTGATTGCTAACACGTGCGCCTTCAGCCAATCACAGCCATTCAATGCTGTCATGGCTGCCGGCGTGTGTATTAGCTTTCTGGAAGCGGGGATTTCAAGCCCCGCATTCCGAAAGCTATGCTGCGCCGGGGACGAGGAGCCAGCGACAGCCTGCCGGGGGAGGTGAGTAATAAATTTATTTTTTTTTACACTTTTTTTTTTTTTTATATTACCGGCGCATAAGACGACCCCCGACTGCAGAGCAGATTTTTCGGGGTTCAAAAGTCGTCTTATACGCCGGTATATACGGTACATTACAAAGTGCATTAATATGTCCATACAGAAGTGTATAACCCCACTTGCTGCCGCGAGACAACCCCTTTAAGCATGAAGAGGATATGAGAAAACGAGGCTGAGAAGTTATAGCTGATTCCGATTGGGAACTGCATTCTCCTATTTGAGGTGCGCTTTTGATGGCTGATGGGTTGCGGTTTATATTAGCCAACCGATTGCTGATATGAGTATAGAAGGGCCAGGTAGGGAAGGTATCTAATCCCTTGTCACACAACTGCTATTTGGTATCAATGTACAAGGCCCTCATTTAAGTACTGTGCTTTTTTTACCATTTTTATTTTTAATCTTCCTTTGGAAACTCTTGTCCAACATCCCCTCTTCAATTTCCGTAACTTCGGACTCAGATCTGTATATTCATTTTGATAGGTTAGGTATGCATGTTTTTTTTCTTTAAATATATTTGTCCTGTTTTGAAATCATGATAGTTGCTGATAAACTTCTGATGTTTTCTATCTTTGATGTCTTTTTGCAGACCCTGCATGTTTTTCAGAAATTTCTGCTCAAATGTAGTATAATCACTGTATGATGAATAGGATTTAATATCTTGTATCTCCTTCTCTAGCTGGGAAGATATTTTAGTTAAAAAAACTTTTTCATACTCTAATAAATACTAGATCATGTGAAATGAATTCTCTGTGAGTAATCTTTCCGACCCCTCAATAAATTCAGTGTCCTCCTGATGTAAATATGGGGTTATATTAGTCTGTAAACCACAACATACTAATTTAGGCAGCAGATTCCCCACTCCCCGCCATAACCTCACATATCGTCTGTATACTTTTTGTAAATATTTGAAGGCACTATGGATGTCTCCTTCATGGGTATATTTGCATCAGTAGAAAAGACCTGTGCCACTTTGAGGCTAAAGTGTTCAAGATTAATGCCATGTGAACAGAATACAGCCATAACACAGTTATCAAAATATCAAATATTGGAACAAATTGTTACTCCATTATGAGGCAAAAATCCATAAAGTATAGAAGAAGTGCTTCAGGGTGTACACCAGGCTTATTAACAATAATCAACACCAATACTGCCCAAAGGGCAATGAACACTCTGGTTGAAGACCTTCATTAAAATCTAACTTTTATTGAACTAACTTAAAATAAGAGCCATAGAATTAAAAATACAAATACCTGCCCAGTAAACCTGGTAGTACTATATATCATTCAATGCTGATGCAATATGCTCCATACTGTGCTTTATAGAGCTCTCCTAAATGCTAAATAAGATACCAAGCAGGTCATTGCTGCAGACTAATGACTCTGCCTAAATAATATCTGCATGTTTGAGCTAAAGCAAACATAGAAACCCCTCCCAACATGTTTCACCAACATAGTGGCATTCTAAGGGGTCTAGTGTTACTAAAGGCGCACCCACCTAAATGACAGCTGTTATATAACACGAGGACAGCTAGCTTCCTATGCAAATTTATTCCTAGGGTGGTGGGAATCAACAGTGTTTTTTTCTAATGTGGTGGAACTTTACACAAGTCACATACTGTTCTGTAGCAGAATCATCAATGACGTGCTTATCATATTGGATGGAGATACAGCACTTTTTGAGGATTTTGTATCCACTTTGAATAACAATAATATTGGTATGCTGTTTACCTGATATCTATTAAAAGCATATTCACTTATTAGATTTAGACATCACATTGGATGAGATTAGATGCATTCAAAAGAACATCTATAGAAAGCCCATAGCAACAAATTAGCCATTCCCCTGGAATAGTTGGCATCCCAACTGCTCAGATGAAACATCATTCCAAAGGGAATGCAATAATTGTTAATGAGGTTTAGCAGGAGGGGGTATCTGGTTAAATGTTTAAGGGAAGCATATAAAAGAGCTAAAACTGAGGATCATTCAAGGTTACTTATGAGCAGAAGTAACCCAGCAAAATCAAAAAAGGGATCCACTGTATAGGAACCTACTCATTGGGTCGTAAATATCCCCCCAAAATATGGGCAAATTTTAAGATTAGATTCAAATCTAGAAGGGGCCATTACTCACTACCCAAGCATTCCATGCGTAAGAGGTCAGAATTTACACAATCATCTAGTGTATAGCCTATTTGTCAGTCCTTTTACCCTAAATAGACAACTACCCCAGCCAAAATGTACTGGCTTTCATCCTTGTGGGAGATGTTCTTTTTATACACCTATCATGAATGTCTCTACATTTCTCAATCCAGTAGACAACAACATTTATCAAATAAAGCAGGAGATAACATGTCACAGCATGTTATATATAGGGTAAGATGCCCCTGCCCTAGGATATATATTGGTGTGACAATTCAGGAGCTTAGGAGGTGCATTTTCAAACACCTGAGCAAGAGGCGTAACTTGCAGCTTCTGGCCCCAATGCAAAATATGTAACAGGGCCCCCAATTTTAATTCTTTGTTCATAGTACTGCACTCTCTATATCAATAAGAAAGGCCTTATGGGCCCCCAAAGGCTCCTGGCCAGGGTGCAACTGCATCCTCTGCATCCCCTACAGTTATACCCCTGACCTGAGCTCTATATGCACAACAATGGACATCTCCTTTGCAAGGCATGTTAATGGATGTCATGGAAGAATTGCAGAATGACCATCTCATAGCCCACATGAAAGCATACGATCATTACTGGCTGGCTACTCTCCCTGATCCCCAATACAAGGCCAAAATACCAAATCTCATTCCAGCAGTGGTGATGGACTTCAAAATGCAGCACTGTTGAGACAGATTGAAAAATCAGCTTGAGCACAGAAATTCCCCATGGCTATAGGGATGCACTGGCAATGGATTGCAGCGCTGCAGCTCATGGTAGAAGAGGAAGCAGGAAGCCGCTGCAGCATCACGACCGCCTGCGGTATAGGGAAAGTTTAACGGGGGTGTGGCATAGTTTCTTCAGCCAGTCACAGCCTGCAGCAACAGCACAGGGTAGGACTGACAATGAAAGCAGTGCTTATCCATGATGGCTCAAGAGTACGTCAGCTCCTGCGTGGATGAACTCATACATAATGATGAAAATGGAGAAATACATCATCATGCAGTGTAAAATAATTTGTATAAAATGTATTTTTATTATTAGTGTATTTGGGCAGAAAAATGTAAGAATTATAGAAAAACAAATGGTTCTCTCCAGACAAGGTTGGCCTCTTATTATCAATGACTGACCATGCAGCCTCCAGAGAATGCCAAGCAGAGTTGACAGGAAACAAAGTGGTAAATTATAGTATTTTCATAGAACTGTAGCCACCCCATCCTAGAAATAAGCAGCCATACTGCTGCCAATCATACATACATGGCACATGCTCTGCATATGCCATTGTAGTGTACAGAGGTTCATGTATGAAAGTTTCTGGAAGGTTCCAACTGATCTATGTAGTATCCTGCTTATGTGTATTTTCAGTGTGTTATATGTGGATGAATATTGACCGTATTGCCTAGCTGCAGCACTGAATGGGTTACTGAGTGGGTCATGTCTGGAAATGTATCTTTTGTAAGTCATGTGACCTTGTTTGATATATGTGTTTGCAAGGTGGATGATTGGGTCTTTTCTTTTTAGTCAGGGTCTGGTGTAGACTTCTGCTGTGGAGTACTGGTCACATGCAGGTACCTTCAACCTGCATGTGGTGAAGATGGAAGAAGCAGAGAGATGGCCTAGCAGTTTTCCCTAGGACCCTTACCTCAAAGTGTGATTGAAGTGTGGAGTCCACTGTGCAGAGTTCAAGTTGTTAGAAGTGAGTGAGTGGCCGGTAGAGAATTTGTGCCTTGCTAAAGAGTACTTTCCAGGAGGAGTGTTGCACAGATAACTTGGACTGTGGGTGCGGTGTCATCCTGTGTCTGCCTCACTGTCTTCACCACTAATTCTGCCTGCACTAGTGTGTTTCATTGTAACTCCGTCAAGCTATGGTATCCTGTATTTATCCACGATTATCCAAGTAAAGTTCCAGTTGCCGACCATTCCCGGCAATTATGTGTTTCACTAGTATCCGTGTGTGTGGACTTTATTACACCTTCAGTTTCACCAGGCTTTTTTGTAAACATTAACCCCTTGAGAACACAGTTATTTCTCATATTTTGTTTTTACATCCCCACTTTCCAAGAACTATAGCTGTTTTTTGACAACAGTTGTATGAAGGCTTGTTTTATGCAAGACGAGTTGTATTTTTAAAGGTAACATGTAAAGTACCGTATAACTTAATGAGAAGCTTTTAAAAATTTCTAAGTGGGGTGAAATGGAAAAAACACAATTGCCATTTTGAGGGGGTTTTGTTTTTAATTAAGCATTCACTGTGAAGTAAGAAGGACATGTTTACTTTACTCTGTGGGTAGTACCAAATTTAAATAGTTTTTTTTTTATGTTGCACCATTTTCTTTTAAATAATTTATTGATCTTTTAAATTGCTTTCTTTTTCCATATTTTGAGAGACCCATCACTTTTTTAGTTTGTCATCGAGGAGAAGACTAGGAGCTTGTTTTTTGTGTGGCAAGCTGCAATTTCTATTACGCCATTGTGGGGTATATGCAACTTCTTGGTCACTATTTATTCGATTTTTTTGGGTGAAATGGGATGACCAAAAAAGCACTATTCTAGCATTCTGTATTAGATTTTTTCCTGACAGCATCCACCATGCAGGATAAATAACACAACAGTTTAATAGGTAGTTCTTTATGGTAGGATCAGTAAGGAACAGAACAGGGTCAGCTCCTTCCTACCCCCACCTAGTGTTTATACCCATGGTATACTTCATCTGGTCATTACCTTACCTTGATACCTTGTATGTTCCCAGTCTGCTTGTCCTTTTCTTATTGGGTCTATGTGCCATTCAACACATGTTGCTAGGTCAGACGTAGCATCAGGTTTTCCCTTACCAAACTATTCACAGCAGATTTTAAATCCTTATAACACATTTCCAAATTTATACCTATTACTGCTGATTTGTACCACATACCTTTGGTAAAGTAGTTTATATAAATCCAGAATTAACTGTGCCATCTAAGTAGTTAAACAGCCCCAATCAGAGCTAGATCAAATCATGGTCTTGCAGCTAGCTGTCAATTATATGAAACAGCTGATAGCCACTAGATATGGAGCAAGATTGGCTCGTAAGCGCATTTCAGACTCCTCCTGTACACGTATGACATACATGTATACATCAAATTTGTCAAAGTGTAAAAAAACAGGTTGCAATATTTTACTTCTGTGCCGCGTTACAATCAAAAGTGAAGTTGTAGTGCAAAGCTATAATGGTATATGTCAGAGGGAATCTAATAAGTACATGCCCTCTTTCAATTTCTGATAGGTACAATATTGCCATGAATATCTAATGTAGAGCCAAATCACCAAATACTGCATCGGATAGAAATCAGGACAGGAAATGTTGTCATTAAATGTTGTCAGGAAATGTTCTTCAACCTTGGGCTTGTACTACACTTAAAGGACTATGTATCTCCCACTATATATATATATGCAAGTATTACTGTCAGGGCTCACCACTACAGCTGCCATCGTGGCTCCTCTGCTACTGCAATGGGTCGCGATTCTCATTCCTGCAGCAGATGCCAAGTTCTCTCCTGTGCACAGTCTCTCGCTTCTACCTATAGAACATGGAATGAAGCTTCTACGATGAAGTAAGCTCTAGGCTGGACCTGGGAGAGTCTATTGATCTCATATATCTGGACTTCTCTAAAGCATTTGACACCGTGCCGCATAATAGGCTGATATATAAAATGAGACAGCTTGGATTGGGTGAAAACATGTGTATCTGGGTAAAGAATTGGCTCAGAGAAAGAAAGCAGAGGGTGGTAATAAATGGTTCATACTCTGATTGGGCCACCGTCGCTAGCGGGGTGCCACAGGGTTCAGTATTGGGCCCTATTCTGTTCAATATATTTATTAACGACCTCATAGAGTGGCTGCACAGAAAAATATCAATATTTGCAGAGGACACAAAATTATACAATATAATCAATGCAACGGAGGACAATGTGCGGCTACAAACGGACCTAGATAAGCTAGGGGCTTGGGAAGAAAAATGGCAAATGAAGTTCAATGTTGAAAAATGTAAGGTTATGCACATGGGCAGGAGAAACGGATGTCACCAATATACACTAAATGGGGCACTGCTAGGGAAAAGTGATATGGAAAAAGACCTAGTGGATTGTAGATTACACTGGAGTAACCAATGCCAGTCAGCTGCTGCAAAAGCTAATAAAGTCTTGGGGTGCATTAAAAGAGGTATAGGGACGAGGGACGAGAACATTATCCTCTCACTATATAAAACACTTGTCAGGCCTCACATGGAATACTGCGTACAGTTCTGGTCACCGATGCTCAGGAAAGATGTTACAGTGCTTGAGGGGGTTCAAAGAAGGGCAACTAAACCAAAACATGGAATGAAGGGACTGGAATACCTGGAGAGTCTATCGAAATTGGGATTATTTACCTTGGAAAAAAGACGGCTATGGGGTGATCAAATGACTACGTATCAATACATGAGGGGACAATACAAGGATCTTTCCCATGATCTGTTTATACCCAGGTCTGCGACGGTAACAAGAGGGCATTCACTACATCTAGAAAAAAGCAGATTTCATCGCCAACACAGAAAAAGGTTCTTTACTGTAAGAGCAGTGAGACTGTGGAACCCTCTGCCTGATGATGTGGTGATGGCAAAATTCATAGAGGTGTTTAAAAGGGGACTTGATGTCTTTCTAGAGGGGAAGAATATTACAGGATATAAATCTTAGGTTAATTGTTCATTCGGGTATACGGGCAGGTAGGAAATATTAGGGGTTGATCCAGGGATTAGTCTGATTGCCATTAGGGAGTCAGGAAGGAATTTTTCCCCCAAAAGGGCTAATCGGCTCCTGCCTCTTGGTTTTTTTTGCCTTCCTCTGGACCAACAACATAGGAGGATAACAGGCTGGACTAGATGGACATTGTCTTCATTCAGCCTTACATACTATGTTACTATATATGCATTCCTGTCCACATACTTAAAGAGCCAGTGCATGCTCTGCTAAATTGTCCCCAATCTATCCCCTGTCACCCAGGCTATATTAAGCATCCTCTCCCTAAGGAGGGTGCCTAAGCAATTTGGTTCCACCTGTTGTGTAAGCCTGATCAGTTGTTTGCATGCTTTCCTGGTTTTCTGACTCCTGCTTGTTCCTGACTATGCTGACTTCTCCATCCCTGACCTTGACTACGTGTAATGGGCTGCCCTTTGCCAGAAGCCTGCTCTGATTGTGACTGTTTACTGTATTGCAGCTGTTCTGCCAGTCTTGACCTCTTCCCTGACTCCGTTCCAAAGTTTATGCTATCTGCTCTGACCTTGGCAAAGTCTCCTGGTTATGTCTATTTTCACACCCTTGGGTACTGTGCCTTGGTCTCATGTAGCACAAGCTACCACACTACTGAGACTTCTGCTTTGAGAAGAGCCTTAGGAACCCAATAGCGCAGATAAGATCCCAATTGGTGGGGTGAAAGGGTGAAAACCAGGCTCTGTTGTTCTTGTTCCTCTCTGTATTTCCCCCATGTATAGAGTGCTACTGAAGATACTGTATCATTTCTATCTTATATAAGGAAGTAGAAGAGAAGTGATGTAGTGATATAAGTCCATACAATGATTAGTTGCAGAGTCCTACAACTCCTCTGACTCACTAATTGTGTCTGCTATTCTACAGTATTATTGCTTTCAATAAGATGAACAAAAGCCTATTCTTGCAGATATGATAACTTTTAATGTATAACAGCAATAAAATAATGATGTTAAACAGCAAGCCTTCGGGACTACTTAGGTCTCTTTATCAGGCACAGTTTAACAAAATATCTGAGGCAACACACAGAGCAAAAGAGAGATTTATGGACAAAAGAATAGGAACGTGCTGTAATAAATGGACGTTAATAACCCCTTTACATTATATATACGGTTACATATGCCCCATGCAGTTAAGGCATATACAGTATAGCTGTTCACAGCATATGTTGTATATGGAGTGGGCTCAAAAGCCAAACAGCACAGCGGGTATTGGATGTTTTTGATGGCTGACACCCGCCCAAAACAGTATCAATCGGAGATAACTCTGATCGGAGCTGTTAACCCTTGAAATGTCTCAATCAACTGGGATTTAAATGTCTTGAATGGCCCTGTCACAATAAGATTGCCGGGGTGCTGTATAGGTGTCGTGGCATTCTGGGGCCTTATGAAGACTCCCAGGGCTGCCATGATTGTTTCTTCAAAAAATAAAACACTCCAGCTCCAGTGATGATTCCATAAAATTCTTCTTAATTGCAATGGTTCTTCTAAAAACATGATACATTTAACATGGACACAGCAGAAGTTCCAACACGTTTCAAACACACGTAAGTGTTCTTAGTCATGGCTGGCTAAGTCTTCATTATGGCGTCTCGAAATATTGAAATCACTCCAATTAACTAATACAAGACTAGCACATGGCAAGAGGTGAAGAACATGAAAATAGTATCCCTTCCCAAAACATATACATTTGTACTGAAGTATTGCTAGGACATAATAATCCATTCAAATACAAATATTCCATTCCATGAACCGGTCCTATTAGCTGTCACGCCATGGAAAAAGGAATTACACATTTTCAAAATCGCAATCTTTCAAGAGACAGCAAAATAATGCAGCCAAGACTGCTATTACAAAATACATTCTCAGCTTCGCAAAAAACATAACCATGATTATAAAAAAAAATGGCAAAAATGAAAATATGATCATAATTTGCAGGCTCAACACCCCCCCCCCCCCCCGCCCTGATTGAAATGGTTATTTAGTATAATGAGTTTCAGATGTGTTCTCTTCTTTACTGAGTTATGCAGCGTATTGCACATTCGTGCACCTCCCATAGACTTCAATGGGGGGACATTTGTTGCGAAAATACGCAGAAAAATAGAGCAGGTCCTGTTATTTTGCACTGGCGAGAAATGTGAGCACAAAAAGAAGAAATGAGAATGAACCCATTGAAACTAATGGGTTCTATTCGCTGTGGGTTTTGCATGCAAAAAAGTGTGCAAATATGTCCATCTGGAGGAGCCTTTAAAGACGTGCCTGTGGCATGTCTATAATTGGCCACTTGTTAAAATGCAGTATAATGCAATACCATAGTATTGCATTATACTGTCTCAGCGGTCAAACGATCGCAACTATGGGGACTGATAAAAATAAGTAAAATACATTTTTTTAAGTATTATAAAAATACAATTTGCTTTCTTTATGTTTCCTCTTTATTTTTTGTTTACTTTTTAGTTTAGTTTTATGTAACTTATCAGCTAACTTTGCAGTTTACAGAAAACTTGCTAGCTGGGTAAGCTGCGGGAGGCTGGCAGTGGATTCCAATTGTGAGCCCAGCTAGTGACTCCATGTACAGCACTTTACTGTATTGCATATCACTGTTTGTTTACATTTCCTGCATCGTCACTTAGCAATGACGTAGGTACGCACAGCTCACACGCAATGTTAGTTGCGTATGAGCTGCAGGTCACACGCCTCCTTTGACAACCATGGAAGACGTCCCGTGGATTCCATGCTAAAATAGAGTATGCTGCGATTTTTCTTTTTCCACTAGCACAAGTGTGAAGGAAAATTTGAAAAGCATGACTTTTAATGCCCGTGTTTTACTGTGGATCTTCTGCATTGATGGCGATCACAGAATCAGCAATTCAAATCTGGTCATGCGAGACCGGTATAATACCTGCAAATAATTTGTAGTGACCAGACTGGTAACTTTGGACGATGTCTGAGGCCACTAACATGCACTGCGTATATTTGCTGTTTCTCTGTTTGGGTGCAGTCACATGAGCGATTTTTAAGCACAGGTATAGGCGCGATTTAAAATTGCATCTACTTAGAACCAATGCTTTCCAACAGAAGAGATCGCATGTGCGATTTTTAAATAAGCGGAAAATTCGCACCTACAAAAGATCGAACATATGGGTGGCAATGGGCCTGGTCACTCGATTTTTCTACACACAAAGTGCAATTTTTTTTACGCACTTAAAAATTGCTCGTGTGACTGCACCCTTTGGGTTTCAATTTGTTATATATTAACAAAAACAACACCAACAACTGAATTGGCTCCAATCACTGAGAGGCACAACAGAAGGCCACAGATTATAACTCTTATCTTTGTGAGCTGTCCCTGTTTGGTGCCGCATGATTGAATTCCCCATACCGCACTTCTACTGCAGTGGCTGTACTGGCACGGTGTGTATTTGCTATTTCCCTGTTTTTGTTTTTTTTATATAGACACAAAGCATCACCACCAACTTAGGCCAAATGCACACTGCCAGGTCGGATTCCACATGCTGGGTCCCGCAGAGGATCAGACTCTGTGCCAGCCGGTGACCCCCGTATTCCTATCTGGATTGTCTTCTCTCTGCTGCGGCTGTGCCAGGCCAGTGCACCGGCGCACACACGCAGTGTAGGTAATGCCTCGCTAGCGATGACAGGGATCAGCGGCGATTTCCATTGACTGCAATGGAAGTTGTCCATGTGAGTTCCATACCAAAATAGAGCATGCTATGATTCTTCCTCCACAAGCTGAAATCGCAAGTGATTTCCGCTCATGTGCGTGGAAGAATCATTTTATATTACATGCTATGGACAGACATTGCTGCGGAATCCGCGGCCAGATGCCTACCGTGGATTCTGCATCAAAAATCCACCTGTGTGCGTTGGGCCTAAATAAGCTGCAATCCCTGGGTGGCATGATATGTGAGAACAGAAGGCCAACTAGTATAGCTTGAAACTTTGTGAACTATCCCTATTTGGTGCTGCATAATTAAATTCCTAAAACCCCACTGCTAGCTGCGTAAGGTCTGCAAATAATATACAGACTGGCAACTTTGAACATTGTCTGAGGCTACAAACAGAGGACTGCAATATTCCTCCCCATAGTTTGTCGGTCTACTTTGCTATTATATACATCTACAGCAGCGCGAATATACCCTCTCCTAATGTACTTTCACCGAGGGGGAGATTAACAACGCTCTATGGGCAGTGGAAACAGTCTCCATTAGCGCACAGTTCTTTAAAGACTCACGGGGATTATTAACCCTAGGTGTGCTGCATCCTAGAAGTGTGATTACCACAGGGATGTTTCTTGGGCCATGGTGTGACATGAAACACAGAGCCTCAGTGAAATCAAATGTGTGCTCTTGGTAGTGGCCCTTCTTCACATCATTAACCCCTTCTCTTCTGTATTTGGTTTTATATCAGCTCTGTGAAAAGAAGAGAATTGGGTTCTTATTAGAGATGAGCAAACCTACTCGGCCACGCCCCTTTTTTGCCCGAGCGCCGCGATTTTTGAGTACTTCCGTACTTGGGTGAAAAGATTCGGGGGGCGCCGTGGGTGAGCGGGGGGGTTGCAGCGGGGAGTGGGGGGGAGAGGGAGAGAGAGAGGGCTCCCCCCTGTTCCCTGCTGCTACCCCCCGCTCCCCCACGCCTCCCCCCGCCCCCCGGCGCCCCCCGAATCTTTTCACCCGAGTACAGAAGTACTCGAAAATCGCGGTGCTCGATCGAGTAATTACTCGAAACGAGTATACTCGCTCATCTCTAGTTCTAATTTAATGTGAACCAGTGGTCTAATTAACTTCACTAACACCAATCCTATCTGGGATGCATGGGGAATATTAACCCTTTATGTTCTGGACATTCCAAGTTATAATCACACTTCATCTGGAATTAAGGCGCTGTTGACCTGAAAACAAAAATACAAATTGTTAATCTCCACACCTATATTAGAGATATTGATCCCGGTTTAACCCTATCCCCTATCTTATTTTTCCATCTATTGGGGGCCGTCTCTATAAAATCTAATAAAAAAGCTAACACTAGACACCTACCTTTTTATCTCCCCATGACAATATCTCAAACTTGGGATTTAAATCGCAATAAAGGGGGTGTATTGTTGTACAATTCAAGCACATGGAGTACACTATCTGTCTAACTCTCTGAAATTTAATTGTATCTGAGGGTTCCTATCATTTAGGGGACCGCTCATAGGACTATAATAAAAAGGAATTGCCTTCCCGACCATAATAATAATCTTTATTTGTATAGCGCCAACTTATTCCGCAACGCTCCATAAGACCATTCCTGATCATCATTTGGAGATCACTATTTCACATACTATCTATAGATGCAATAGGTGGCTTAGTGCTCGGTATCTGTGATAATAGGTTGGTCTCTGGAATATGGGTTTTCTATGTGGAACTAAGGGACACTTTACCGAAATCTCCAAGGGTTCCCATTTATATTGTATATGTGTTGTTCTGTCCACTTTAATTTTTAAATTTTCTAATAAAGTTACTGAGTTTTAATTCAATATTCTTCCTCGGTTATTGCTCTCCTAATCTACAGATCATGTTTTGTACAAGGATATAAACATGATGCAGCTTCTTTCTCTGCTCCCTCGAATAGACCCCTGTTTAAGTTCTCTGTGGGTATACAAGCTTTCATACCAGCAGCAGTATATCCTCTGCAGAATATCTGTCCCTACTAACAAGCCACGTGTTATTTAGGCATATAACACATGGCAGCTTCTTTCTCTAGTCCCTCCAATGTAGCCCTGGTGTGTAAGCTTTAACATCAGCACCAATATATCCTCTGTAATGTATCTTGCCCTAACAACAGACCACACTTTATACAAGCATATGAACTTGATTCAACTTCTTTCTCTAGTCCCTCCAATATACACATCCTCTCCCTTCCAGTGCTAGAACATAAAGGACATGTGCACTTTTTTCTTCCATAATAACTACACAGCTATGTAAGTGATTGGTTGGTCATATAATACATGACCATGCTGAATCCTCCAGAGGTAGAGTTGGACTGGAGTATAGAACATGGTTTTCACTCATAGAATAAGTCTATTAGGACCTTCATATGCTGTAATAGACTATCATCAGCTAATGTCTTTAATATGAGTTTAACCATTTTGTGACTGAAAGGGGGTAAGAGAATTCTATACTGTTAAATGCATAGTTTTTTTTTTTCAAGGAACTCAGATTGCATATTCTATAATTGAAGTTCTTTCCTTCAGTTTTTCACATCCTAAACGTATGACTATTGCACCAGGTCAGGTCTCCAAATAAAGATATCCCTCTTTATAAATTAATTGCACATTTTCATTCTGTGAAGCAATTGGAATATAATCACATTTTCTCTTTCATTTGCAGATCAGAAAGTGTTTAATTTGCCATTTTCACAACTCAGAAAATTCCTTACTCTCCTACCATTCATTACCCTGGTGAGTGTTATTTCCAGAATTCATCAAAGAGTTAGAGCAGAATACAGAAGATAAAGGTTATTTTATTTTAGTCAAGATAAATGCACAGTTTAAGCACTTTATCTTATAGCTGTTTTCAGACTGATCCGTACTTTGTGCAGTGGCTTGGGTTGGTACTGCAGGCTGAGTCCCATTCGCTTCAATAGGATTTAGCCTGTAGTACCAACCTGGGCCACTGCGTGATGTATGAAGCTATCTGAAAATAGCTAGAAGTGGGAGAATCTCTTTAAGGAGCAGCCCAGTTTGGACCTAAGGGCACAATGATTTTTGGGGATTTTCATCTCCACATTTCAAAAGCTACAACTTTCTTGATGATGATACCAGAATTATTTTTCTTTAAGTTTTTGCACAATTAAACCCTCTTTTGGAAATGTTTCTGTTTTTTAAATCACAGCATTCAAAGACCAATAACTTTTTTTTAATTTTTCCATCAATGAAGCTGTGTGCAGGCTTGTTTTTTTTGTAAGGGAAATTTTTAAAAACATATTAAACACTCACTGGGAGCAGTTCATACCTTACAGGAATAAAGGGTTAGGAGTAGGAGAAAACCAATGTGGCTTAATAAAGATGTAAAGGGGATAATAAGCAACAACAAGAAAGCATTTAAACTTCTAGAGAAGGAAGATAAGAAGTAGTAAAAACCTATAAGGAAATACATAAATTATGTAAAAAGCAGATGAAAGGAGTGTAGGTAGAGAAAGAGTGACTTATTGCCAAGGAGAGTAAAACTAACCCTAAACTGTTCTTCAACTATATAAATAGTCAAAAGATTAATATTAAAAATGTTGTCTTGTTAAGGCCTCTTGTGTAGGTGCGCACAAAAACATGCGACTATTAGAACCATTGTTTTCCTATGCTGTATTCACAAGTCCGTGTTTTACAGGTGTGCAAATTTGCGCACCTACAAAAGATAGGACATGCTTGCACCGCATAGGTCCGTGCTGAAAGTAAATATTCCCTGCAGGAAGTCCCCTCATCACTGAACACTGTGACAGCAGTGTCACAGTGTTCAGTCATGATGGCACTCCCCGCGGGGATTAAGGAATCCCCTGCCACAGCTGTGGCAAAGGAACGTGATGTTCTCCCATTGCTTTCAATAGGGGCTGCCGGCTGAGCGCTGCCTGCTCTCTGATCCCCACCATTGCAGGGGTGATTCACAGCCAGTGTAGTGGCCCAGAGTTAATGGGGTGCCCTCCAGAATATTCGGTTTGTCTCATGAACTGTATGGTTTGTGGAATGATTCAGGTTTATGTGTATTGGATGTTTGCAGGATTGAAAGGGTTAATGTCTAGTATGTTCTGTCCTGTCTGGAAAATGTATCGTTTTGTGTATATCATTTGTGGTCATGTGATGGTGCTAGATACATGTGTTTGCAGAATTCAATGCAAGAGAATTGGAGAGTAGTGCAGTCAGTAGAAGAGACAGTCTGAGACACATGACAGAGAGGCCGCCAGGTCAGACTGTGTGTGGAGTATGGAGGAGGCCAAGCGATTGCCTGCTGCTTAGTCTGGGCCCGTTCAACCCAGCAATCCTCTGTAGTACTGCTGAGTACTGAGGGGGTAACCGCTTATTAGCCAGAAGATAAGAAATGCGTAGAAACCGCATGAGTCTGGAGAGGGAGAACGGAACTGCTAGCAAGTGAGAGAAATGTGAGTGACTGGCAAGAGAAAGAGATTTACCGGGAGAGTTAATGCCTACAGATAACTGGGACTGTAGAGATACAAATACCCCATGAATCTTCCCTGCATCACCATTGTAAGAATTGTTGGACTGTTATCATTATACCTGTTTAAGTAAACGAGCAGAACTAAATGTTCCCAGTTCCTGTTCAGAAATGGGCACTTTGTGCGTGGACTACTTTATTTCCTGAAATTAACATTGGGGGATCCACCGCAGAGGACGGAACGTTGGCGTCTCGAGTGATGAGTGACTACAGGTAACCATGGTTACTGTTCCCTTGATCTCTTGCAGCAGTAACAAGGTTGGGTTCTGAGTTACCCTGAAGGAAGAGCCCCGTGAAAAGGTTATCCGGCTGTCTCCTCGCCTGAGGGCCTGCTCTTCGGACATGGCACCAACTCCCACTGCAGATGGTGCAGGCTTGGCTTCTAAATCTTTACCATCTACATGCCATGTATATACAGCATTTTGAGGTAGTTGCTTTTCTTGACTTACTATATATGTACGTCATGGGGTGAGAAGGAGTTACAGCCTACCTGTTGTTTCAGGTGACTTTCATAATATGCTGTCATGTATGTACATGACGAGTAGCACTATATCTGACCATGTGGAAGTATAGCCTCTTGTGCTATTTCAAGTGTTTTATTTATACATTATACATTATCTTTTCCTTAATGCTTTGAAGAATTTTGTATAGATAGATAGATAAATCGATCTCTATATAAAAAGCATTAAGGACATTTGTGAAGCAGAGGATTTAATGGGGCATAAATAAGATATAAATGGAGAATATAGTACTATCACAAAATTGGTACAATGTGTTATGTACGTTGCCTTCTAAGCATTTTCTCCAGTAGAAAACCTTTATTCCAAGCACAAATAATAAATAGTTAATGCACATAAGAGATTGTACACACATAGAAGATTAATGGACTGAATACTAGGAGGAAATGTGGGGGTGGATTACTTCTTCCAGAGGAAAACAGAAAATTGTATGTTGCAGCTGTTTACTGCAATAATGCCAAGCTATGCCATAAATCAATTAAATACCACTTCTATGGTGGTAACTAATTACACATAAAGTATATGCATTGAAAAGGTTGAGCTCAAACATTAACAGAAAGTTTCATCTAACTCAAAATACATTATTTTATTATTGTGGTATCTGAATAGCTGTAAAAAGAGACATTTTTACTGCTTTTTTGAATAAAAAATATATTCTTACAGTATAGCAAAAATCATACAACCCCAATATCTAGATACTGCTGTGATAAGAGGAAAAGGTATATCAATAAAGAAAACTCTAAAGCGAATGAAGAATATTTTATGTGTCCTATGATGGGGAGCAACTCTGGACTCTTGGCACCTAGTTAGCATACGGTGCGTGTGGATTAAAACTTCATTTTCGCTATTATGCTCCCACTTGGATTGGCAACATAGATATCTTTAATTTGCTTAACAGAGTACTTTGAGGTGGAGAGATGATGACAGATTCCGTATAAATGGTACTCATATTTTATACACTTATGACATTTTAGCAATATATGCCATAAATGTCTAATAAATGTGGGTTCCTGCACATGAGGGTCCCTGCTCTCCCATTCAGCACTAGAGAGAAAAGAGGGCAAGAAGTAGATGTGGTTGCTCATAAACCATAGTGGGTGCAGAGGGTTTGGTTTCACCCAGGCCCTGAAGGGGACCATAAGACGTCTCTTCCCCATTAGAACACCAGTAACATTAATAAAGCATTATAGTTGGGGGAGCTACAAGTTATGCCTCTGCACAAGAATAAGAAACTGTTGTTGTTCAAAATCTTCCTAAAACCCATTGTCAGGACCAGCAGCTCGAGGGGCTGCCATGTGGCTCAGGGGAGCCCCGGTCCTCATTACCTCCCCTGGCCGCCAGGCTCTTCCTCACCGCTGGGTTGCTAGGGACATGGCAGGGACCGCCCCGCGCCACGTCCTCGGCACCATGTCAACCCGGCACGCCTCTCCTTCTCTGCCTCCTGCAGGGCAGGGGACAGGTTCCTCAGCACGGTTGGCTGTACCTGGCTCCTGTCAGACTCCCCATCCAATCAGCTGCTGGGGCAGGAGCTCTGGCACGATTTAAACCTGCTTGTGTCTGTATACCAGTGCCAGTGTTAGTTTGATCTTCCTGCTACAGCCGCGTACTTCCTGTTTTGACTCCCTGTTTTTTGAAACTGACGATGCCTTTGCCTTACCCTCTTGTACCGCGTACCCTCTCGTTGCCGACCTGGATAGTCTGACTCGCCTTGGTGTTGTTTGTTCCAGTGTCTGTTTGTTAGTCCCGGTGTCCCCCTTCTTTAGTGAGTGTAGGGACGATCACCC
Source organism: Eleutherodactylus coqui (assembly GCF_035609145.1). Lineage (NCBI taxonomy): Eukaryota > Metazoa > Chordata > Amphibia > Anura > Eleutherodactylidae > Eleutherodactylus > Eleutherodactylus coqui. The sequence goes on from NC_089839.1 coordinate 81,472,641, forward strand.
AGTTGTCGCCCTGGGGCTTAGCCCAGGGGGTGAAGTAGGTAGGGACAGGGATTGCAGGTTTTTCCAGGGACCTCCAGTATCCCGGATCCCAGTCCTGACACCCATTTTGTGGAAACAACCCAAATTGTTCCCCTAAAGATAAAATTAAAGACATAGGGGAAATTTATTAATATCCGCATTTTAAATACTAGTAATAAGAATATTATATATATATATATATATATATATATATATATACATATATATATATACACATACATATGGCAAGGCACAAGCATGATGTGATTAATTTGCACTTAAAACAATACCAGCACAGAATGAGCAGAGGAGTAAATACCTAATTAGTTCACTGATACGAATGTGACAGTTTTATAGTCTCTGAATTTGTGTTAGGGGGTCACCAGGCCTGTGTGTTATCTCTGCTCCAGATTTCTCATATTCTCCACTGATGCAATAAGCCCCCTCCAAGGTTCATTCAGGTCTTGACAGTGTCAAAAGTTGTTATAAATTTGTACTCCTAAATTCTTCAGTGATGTTGGGATTTGAAATTGCCTTTTAATATAATAACTTCTGTATTTTCTATGTTGTGTCCGTGACTAGAAAAATGCTCCGCCATCAGTAATTCTGTCTTTCTTTAATTGTGTGGGGCTATGATATATTATCCTTGCCCTAAGTTTTTGTTCTGCTTCTCCAATATAAAGGCTCCCAACAGGACATTTGCTGCACAGGACCCGGTACACAACATTGGATGTGCAACATGTAAATGTCTCACGGATCTTGTAGTTCTGCTGTGTGTTGGGGATTTGTATCCTGTCCGTGGTCTGTACATATGAGCAGGTCTTGAAGCTCCTTACCTTACAGGGATAAGTTCCTTTTTGTATGTCAGAGGGCAATGCAGTCCTGATTATAAAGTATCTCAAATTTGGAGGTCGCCTGTAACAGAAAGGGCCTTGTGTGGCGCAGAGAGTTAAGCCAGCAGAAATGCAGTTCTAAACTCCCACTCACAACCTGAAGCCTGTGGGTTCAATCCCCGTGTGGTTGAGGCAGCCAGCTCAAGGTTTACTCAACCTTCCATCCCTCCGAGGTCAGTAAACTGTGCACCCGGCTTGCTGGGGTAAAAACTTCACTGGGGAAGGCAATGGCAAACCACCCCTCAAGAACAGTCTGCCGAGAAAACATCACTCTGTGACATAACCCAATCAGTCAGTCATAACTCGGTGCTTGCCGCTTCTGATCTATTTTATTAAGCCTGAGGAAGTTTGCTATGACATCATTTAATTTTGTTAGCCATTAAAAGGCATCATATCTATAAGATTACTTGGTTTCTCTTACTAAGAACAATGACATTTTGCTAGTTTCTGCAGTACATTATATACAGATGTGTTGGTCTGCAGTGGCCAGACCTCCCAACAAGCTAATCCTCGCTTTCTGAAAAGTGGTAAGGTCAGTGTAAACAGCAGAAAAGTTGCAAATTTTGGCACAACTAAGGCTTTCACCAAAATTTGCAACTTTTTAACTCCAGAACTCTGACGTAAAACCTTTTTGAATTTCCCCCATAGTCTGTTACATATCCTTGCTTCCTTAAGACCATGTTAGTTGTCTCACTTGGACAACGAGGGTCCGTAGCACCGATCTAGAATGACCACGACTGAGAGCATTGTTTCCCTCAGTGTAAATGCTAAAGGAGGTACCATTGCCTATCTGTTGCACCTACGAGCACCGCGGACGACCAGGAGGCCTCCGCCATCTGGCAGGGCATGGTCTCTCCTAACAATTACTGCGGTTAGAGCACCATGGGCAATAGGTATACCAATACACCAATAATACAATTGCCAAGATTCTTTAAATAGAGCGCTTTAATAAAGTAATTATAAGTACTTGGTGGGAAAAGCTCAGCATTTATTAACAAAGTTTGTGCTCTTAAATTAAACCTAATATTCTTGAAGACTAACAGTGAAACTTACAGAGGGAACAACAACTGCCATGATTACAGTGCTATGATAATGATCCATTTAATTTTATATGTCATTCTACATTCCATTTAACATACTTTGCATAATAAATGAAACAGCCTCACTTTCATCATTTTGCTTCTTTTACATAGAAATTATATCCTGTGTGTGGCACCTTATTATTACCTTCCTGAAATGTGAAATAATGAAAATGACAGCCACTTGTGATACTTTCTATTTGACTGACAGTCAATTGTACAAGACATTTATGATATATTTTCTGCCTTTAGAAATGCTAAATTAAGTATGAAATTAAATTTCAAATTAGGGAACATTTGGCACTCTTTCAGTATAATACAAAGCTGCTTTTATGTGTATTTGTATCCTTAACAAGGTGCATAATTACGATATTATAATATTAATCATAACAAATAATTACAGACGAATACAAAAATAATAAAGGTTGTGGGAGATTGTGTATATACAAAAATAATAAAGGTTGTTGGAGATTGTGTATATACAAAAATAAGTAATTCCATGTAGGAAAAATACGAAATAATTAGGTAGTAAAATATTGTTTATTCTCTGTATCATGGCTGAGCAGATGAAACATTGTCATCTGGCTTAACCCCATTATGATCAAGCGTCGTACATGCACTTGGTCCTGAGTTTTCAATCCACACCATTGTAAATGTGCAGCAAAGATTGAAAGCTACTGCAATCCAGCAGGAGCATGTCGGCTGCCAGGACCTTGAAGAGTAGTGTTGCTCATCGTGATCGGCCAGAAAATAAAATAGGATCAGGTCCTCCCAACCTGATTTTTTGCAAAAATCACCAGAAAATCGCTTTACATATGTTTCTGAGGGTACACCACAGATAGCTGCGCCCAACATTTTATGACGCGACTCGCATTGCACAGCACACAGGCAATCTGTGGTATGCTGTGCGGGGGAACACACATCTGCATATTCTATTCTCATGCAAGACTCGAGTTAAAATAGAACGTTCTGAGATTTTTTATCTTGCAGCACAGCTGTGAGAGAAAAATCAACCATGTAAATATAACCATTGCAAATAATGGGTTTTATTTTTGTGTGTCTCGCAAAGCACAAGAGAGGGAGAGAGAGGTTCAAATCCCAACAAGGATAGCACCTGCATGGACTTTGAAAATTGCAATCCAGACGTTGAACCTGCATGTTGTGTCGGTTTGAATTGCACTCAGTTGGTGGTTTTGTATTTCTGTGCTTTTGTATCCTCTAACACTGGGGGGAGTTGTTTTGGGTGTGTTGCTGTTGGCGTACACCTGAGGACTATTAGGCCTCATGTCCACAGGGACAGATCCAAAGCGGGTCACCCACACGCATGATTCGCGCCCCATAGGGATGCATTGGACACCCGCAGGTAATTAAATACCTGCGGATGTCATTTTCTCTTGAGGCGCGGATTGTGTGTGTGGGAAATCACCCGCAGCATGCTTCATTTTAGTGCGGGTCTCCCGCGGGGACAGCTCCCGCAGGCTTCTATTGAAGCCTATGGAGGCCGTCCGGACACCCGCAGCTGAATTACTGCTCTCCGGCGCAGGAGATTTTAAAAAAGAGTGCACGGTACACAGCTAAGTAAATTCTTCTTTAGGTCTCATGTCCCCGGGAAAGGTGGGACCTGCTGCGGGATTTTGAATGAAGAATCCGCGGCGGGCCCAATTTTTCCCCGTGGACATGAGGCCTTAGGGAGGATTTTTATTTCCTCCTCACCCTGGGCTCTGTGCTGTTCAATTTTCAGGCACTCTCCTTCAGTTTATATGGGAGAACAGTGCTGGGTGCAGTAGCTCGTCCAGAGTCTGGGTCCTGTGTTTCTCCAGGCAACCTTATGAGATACGTTCTGTTTGATTTTTGGTAGAGTTTGCATCTGCATAGTGGTATTTTTTTGTTTTGATTGCAGGGAGAAAGCCCCAGGTAAGTGCGTGAATGCGTCCTTATTGGGACGGTGCATTCATTAATAGACAGGGACCATCACTTGCTAGAGGCCCATAGGGGAAGTTCCTCTTTTCTTTGTTTCTTCATTACTACTTATTGTTTGCTTTCCTGGAACTGTCGTGTGAACAGTGCCAGAGTGTTTATTTCAGGAATACAGTTAGAGCATGTAATACTGCAACTTCTATTCTACAGAGCAACACTGCTAATAACTGAGCCACCATAATTGTCTGTTCTGCTGTAGAGAATGGGAAGACAAAACATGAAAATACAAAGACATTGTAAAAAACCCATCCAAATGTTATTCTTGGTCAGATTTCAAACCTACAACTCCAGCTTCACAAGGCAGAAGTGCCAACAACTGAGCCACCATGCTTGCTCTTCCTTCTCTGGATGAGAGGGAGAAGACAGAGAAACAGAAATCCCATGCAGATGTTTTTATGGGGAGAGATTTTAAACTAGAACCCCAGCACTGAAAGGGAACAGTGCTCCAGATTAAGCCACCTTGCTTGTTCTTCCTTCTTCTTGTTCTCTTTCTTCACTAGAGGAGGAGGAGGAGCAGGAAGAAGAAGCAATTTGGAGATGGAGGAGAATAAAGTTGAAGAAGAAGGATAAGAAGTAGAAGGAGAACAAAAGACAAGGGGTAGGAGAGAGGGAAGAAAGAGATTAAGGAGAATAAGAAGATTTCCTCCTGTACTGCATACCCACCTTTGCTAGACCCTTGGCATATCTAATTACCCTCATGTTCCACTTCACCGTTCCTGTATAACTGGTTACATCTGATCAGTTACCTGATCTTAGGCTGTAACAATTGTGTTGAAATCTTACAGCTGTTGTAAGTTTATTCTGCACAATTCCCCCCCCCCCCCCCTCCACTGACCAGAGTTGACCATCATAAATGATTTGTCATATTTTAAGCATTTTAAAAGGTGATACAAATGTGACCAAAATCAATGATCATTGGATTAGGTGTTTGAAGCAATATATGAAAATACCTAAACCTAACATGTTATAATAATATTAGAGTTATTTTACACAAACTCACAGAAAAGGATCATGTAGTGCTGTCTAAGACTCTCTCTCACTTTTTCTCTTTCGCATCCTTCTCATCCAATCAGTGGCATGGATAAGAATCACATGATAAGCATTGCGATTTTGCAGAGCCAGAAATTGCTTCCTTTTCAGACACCTCTGTTTTGCATGTTGGGGAGAGGAGTTGTTTAGTAGGTGTAATTGTATCACATAAGAACTCTGTTAAGGTATCATCCTGAGGGTTTTATCTCAATAGGCCTGTCATAGCAACAAGTTCTTCATAAAGCCAGCAACAAAAGACACTGCAGGCTTGAAATCCTTTGACACTGTGTAAGAGTTCTTTTGTATATAGAGGAATTTAGAGAGACCAATTCAGACTCTACTAGGGGATGAATGATTGTTCATACGATTGTCTGTCCCCATAAAGTTTCATTATTGTGGTTGACTGGACATTCCTAGAATACAAAGGAAATGTGCTACCAACAGTGATTTTTTTGTGCCACATATTAGATACAATTACATGATAAATGAGTGTTTGGTTTTGCATATTCCGATGGTCCAATTGTCAGGCTACAAACGTCTGTGCACAAGGCCTTTCAATCTGCTGCACAGGCCCAATGGGGAAATTTACCAAGGCACTTGCTCCAGATTTCCGCCTTAAAAAAGCCACCAATCTTATTGCATGCTTTTTGTGCACATCATGCTCGACACTTTTCCAAAAGGTGGGTGGTGCTTAACCAGAAGGCGTGGCCTCATATGGCCTCACAGATTTACTATAATTTATGCCAGAAAAGTTGTTTAAGAAGAGTTCATCAATGTTTGACTGACAAGTGTTGTACAGACTAGATCATAAATATTTTAGTCCCCAAAAATGTCTTAAGACCTATATAATATGGGGTCTTCAGGTCAAATCACAGAACTACATCATCAACAATGATTGGCTAAAGTAAAAAAAGTTGAAAACTATATACCATGTAACTAAGACTTTTAGCTTAAATTTGTAATTTTTGAATAAACATCTCAAATTTCACCTCCAATATTATACTAATGCATGGATGATGCCTACACCCATACATTTCACCCTTTGTAGACATCTTCCAAGCCCTCAAGTTTCTTCTAACTGGTATCTGTAAAGATTCTATCCATCTCCTGAGCTATATTCAGCACCTTCACTGGTTCCATTTCATGCAATAAATCTTGACAGTAGCTCTTTGGAGAAATGTACAGCTGTCTTCTTTCAATGTGGCTTGCTTCTACAGTCAATAAACTATTATCTGTTCCCTGTGCTATTCTGTAAGTTTATCTAATCTTCCTGATATACATTTGTGTCTAGAAAATAAATTTCAACAGCTCATTCAACTGATAGCAAACGCTATGGCATTACTTTAAAGTTGATGAAGAGAGGAGACTCTAGCCCTGACGGAATGTAAAATGTTATTGACAAAAGCTACTTTACAATTGTTGTAGCCATGAACTGATACAGCCACGACAATCCAACTTAATCAGAACAAAGTCATGGCTGTCCCTTTCATCTCTTAGTATAAAAAGTCCTCAAAAGTCCCAAAGTTTTATTCTATTTTTTTCTCTTCGGTTATTTTTATTTTTTTAATGATTTCATTTTAGATTGCTTGTTACTCCCAACCACCCCTCCCAACTACTGCCCATTTAAATACACACTAAGGTGGTTTCCCATTTGCACTCCGGTTCCGGTTTCATGAGCAGGGAAGTGGAATCCCCTGGCTAAATGGCTCTGTCTTATGATGAAACCAAAGAGCACTGAATGGACCCCATTGATAGGTCACCAATAGTTCAGTCCCATGAAACCCCTTTAACTGATTATTAAATAAAGAAGGTGTATCACGTTAACTTCACATATAACACTGCTTTATTTACCGCTTGATGGGTCTATAATTTTTACTGGTGTCCACGTGGAATGTATTACTTACTATACTCCAAATTGGGATCTTCATTATTTAAAATCCTGCAGATTGCTCTCTTTATTATTTACTAACCTCCAAACAAGACTTTGAAATCCATCATAACCATCCTACATTATTTACTGGTCTCTAAATGGAGCTGTGCATTTTATCTTGGTCTGTATTACTCCCCATACTCTAGAATGGGACTTAATGTAATTCAGATCAGCTGGTATAATAAATATTAATGTGACATTTACCTTAATACATATGTGGCAATTACCTGATAACCATATTTACTCCCTTACTTTATAATCATTTGATCCTTGACTGTATTAGAAATCTGTTCTCCATGTATTGACTTCCTGGTGAGTCTACGCTAGACTTGTTTTTATACACAAAATCACAGAAAGGGAATTATCGAACAGAAAAAAAATCACAGAAAGTGGCCACATACTCACTGATACATTGATACAAGAGGGCAGACATAAAACCACATATCTTTCAAAGATGCAGAGTCCAAACTGCTATATGGGGGAGCCAAAAACAGACCCATATGAGGACACTGATGAGACAACCACTCACAGACCCTCTTTATAATGAGGGGGTTGTTGCTTAGTGGGTACTGTTGTATTATGTTGCCACCGGAAGTTAGGGGGTGGTGATATAATACAGCAGTCTTCAAATTTCGTAACGCCCCCAGGCTCTGATTGGCTGGGGGCATGTTTAATCCCCCAAGTGCTGTCCTGACATGGCAGTCCATTGGGAAAGACAGTGGCAACAGTGGGAATTGCAGCAAGGCGGAACACACAGTGAGCCAGGCACCCACCTGTCAGCGACAGAGAGCCAGTGGCTGGGTTGGAGCAGAGAGCCAAAACATCAGGTGAAAAAAGTCGGCAGATGGAGCAGTAAGGGAGCGGAGGCACAGCCTAACAGCAGGAGGATTCCTCCAGTGCCACCACAATTACACTGTCAGAGAAGGTGGCGGGTAGCAGTTGCCCAGGGGAGATGGAAGGGAGACACCTGCTCCAGGGAGAGTGATTGCTGCAGCATCTGTATTGATGTTTGGCTGGCCAGGAGGGTTAGGGTTACAGGTGTAACATGGAAGCATTTAGAGCTAAAAATGTAAGCCTAACAGGAAAACTAACCGTAACCCTAACCATCCAGGCCAGCCAAAAATCAATACAGATGCTGACGGACCTTCAAGAATTCAGCCAACCAGTGATCTAGGGGCGTGACAGGGGAGTTCCTCCATGCAAGCCCTGTCAAACCCCTAGCTTCCGGTGGCGTCAAGATAGAACAGTACCTGCTTAGTGTTAATTCCTGCACAAGAAAGTCAGATACAGGATGTCAGACCACATGATACATGTAGTACACGATGCAGGATTGCAACCTATTAATGTTGTCAGTGTGGTGTACCTTTGGGGTGCACAGCAGCCCGCTGGTTTCAAATCTGGTGACATTAATAGGTTGCAGTTCTGCATGGTACACTACACATATCATGTGATCTGACATCCTGTATTTGACTTTCTTGTGCAAGAATTAACACCGAGCAACCACCCTTCTCATTATAAAGAGGGTTGTGAGTGCTTGTCTTATCAGTGTCCTCACATGTGTCTGTTTTTGGCTCCTTCATATATCAGTCTGGCTTCTGCATGTTTGAGGGATATGTGGTTTATATGTCTACCCTCTTGTATTATTGTATCAGTGAGAATGCGGCCGCTTTCTGTGATTTTTTTTCCCCTGTTTTTTTAGACAGCAGCCAATCTGAGCAGCCTTAACTGCAGAGGACAGGAGAGAGAAGCAGCCTGAACTAATGATTGAACAAACATTGTGTCTCCCTCTACCAATGATAAAAATAAAGGGTGTGTCTTAGACTACCTGAGACACCCTGTGGACACTGTAGATAGACAGTAGTCACAGATCACAGCTGTGCCTATTTGGTGCTAAGCTTTAACTAAGGATGTGGCCCTTTTTTTCATTTTCTTTTTTTCCTCGTCACTTTAAAAAAAAATTATAACCCTTTTATTTATGCATCAACATAGCTGTATGAGGGCTTTTTTGCGGGACGATTTGTTTTTTTTCATTGGTACTATATAATGTAGCATATAATGTACTAAAAAAAACTTTTTAAAGTTCTAAGTGGAGGGAAATTGAAAAAAAATTCTGCCATCTTTGGGGTTGGGGGTCTTGTTTCTACAGTATACACACTGCAGAAAAAATGACATGATAACTTTATTCTATGGGTAAGTATGATTATTACAATACTTAGTCATGTATTTTTTGCTGCACTAAACTAAAAATATAAAATATATTTGAAAAAAAAATACAGCGTTAATTTCTGTCGCCATCTTCAGACAGCCATAACTTTTTTCATTTTTCAATAGTTGTGCGAGGGTTCGTTTTTTAAGAACATCCTGTAGTTTCTATTGGTACAATTTTTGGGTATGCCTGACTTTTTTTTACATTTTTTCTTGAAAAAATGAAAAATCGCAGTGCGCATCAAAATGCGCATGAAACTTAGACTGACCGGCGAAAAAAATTATTTTTGGTGCGCACATAAAACGCCGAATGCAGATAGGCGCGATCTGTGAATCGTCGTGTCCTATAATTTATCGCATATCTGCATAAAAAGCGGACATGTGACCGATACCATAGCGAACCATTGGTTCTATATATGCGCGAAACGCATGCGCATGCGCAAATCGCGCGAAAAAACACCCGTCTGACTAAGGCCTTAAGCAGTTAAGAAAAACTGGCACTGATTTGTCTCATAATCGTCAGGCAATTTAGGATCAGTTAGGAATAACTATTACCATCAATACATGGAAGAAGCAAATAATTTGAGAAGTATGAGTGTGATTCGCTATCAAGACCTTCCAGGTTAATAAACCGCATAATCATCCATCTCCTTGTGAGAATGCCAGTCATCTGAAGATATTTACATTATTTAGCTAAGTCCTTAATATACGCTTTACACTTCCCTACCTAAAAATGTCCACCCATGCAGTTACTACATTTCTGTCTTGTAATGTTACTTGCGCAGAGATCATAAAGATAATGGATCCTGCAGGAACAGAATGGTAATCTTCACACAGAAGAAAATTATTATTTTATGACATACATCTTGAATTGCCAGCCTTTTTATTAAACTTCCTATTAAACTTTCTTTGCTTCAGGTCTTATTGCATCCAAAGCCCAGAAGCTTGTAAAAAAGCTACATATAAAAAATATCAGGTAGCCAGTAAGGGCTTCTTTAACCCCTTGAGTGGCGGGTTTCCTACCACCCTGTCGTGCCCACCAGGGCAGGTTTTTTAAAATGGTCTAATCATTGAATTTCAACTAATTTTGCAGTTGCGTCTCAAGAGCCATAACTTTTTCATTTTTCCATTGACATGGCCATATAAGGGCTTGTTTTTTGCGGGACAAGTTGTGATTTTTTTAAACGGGGGAGGAAAAAAAGAAATGGGGAAAAAAGAAAAAAAGGGGCCATGTCATTAAGGGGTTAAATAATGTATTAACTTCCTTCTCTGGGTCATTACCATGCATGGATACCACATGTGTGATTGTATTTTTGATTTTTTACAAAGTAAAGGGAGACAAGTGTTTTTATTATTTTTTTTATAATTTTTTAATTTTTTTTTTTTAATTGTAATTTTTTGTCCCTTTAGGGGACTTCCACAGGGACCCATCAGAACCCCTGATCACATTCCGGGGGTCCGATGGTGACAGCCCTTTACATGCTGCAGTGACAGCCCTTTACATGCTGCAGTCACATAGACTGCAGCATGTAAAGGGTTAACACAGCAGTGATCGGAGGTTTTCTCTGATCTCTGCTGTAAGAGCTAGTACCTAGCTGTCCTCTGACAGCCAAGCACCAAGCTCTCCCTGCCACAGAGACCATCGGCTAGCTTCTGACAAGCGATGGTCTCTATGGCAACCTGTAAACAAACCAGTGCAGGAGGTTGCGGCACATTGGCAATATCTTCTGCTGGTTTTTCAAAGCCCTTGCTCTGCTCTGTGTGGGTCTGTGCAGGCAGAGCACACTGTCACAGCTTGTGGCATTGTGCTCTGCAGCTCCCATAGTGATACATAGCCCGGAAATCTTCCGGGCTATGTTGCTATGAGCAGTGGAGCTCGTCCCGGAAAATTTCCGGGCGTGCCACTCAAGGGGTTAAACTGGCAATCGCGATTTTGTGGCGAGAAAATCACGACAAAATCACAATTGTGTTCGGGCAATTTTTGAGCGCCAGCGATGCTTTTATTTGAGAAAAATCGTGCATCGCTGCTGCTTGCAAGTCATTAGGAGTTTCTAATCTTAAAAACGCATCATATCACATGAAAATTGCAAGTTTGTATGCTGCGTTAAAAAGGAGGCTCCATAGGAAAGCAAGGGCTAAAAAAAAAAGAACACAAAACGCAGATAGATAGGACATGCTGCGATTTTTTTAATGCCCCATCGCATGAGTGAAAACATCGTAAATGTGAATGAAACCATTGAAAATCATCAGTTTCATAATTCTGCATTCACCCCTGTGTTCTATGTGCACCTCTGATATACACTGCACAATACTGAGTGCATAAGTAAGGCATTTCTTTGCAGCATACAATCATAGGGGCTGTCCCATCATAGACAACCCCTTTTAGAATACAGATCCCAGAGCAATCAAACAATTGCCCCAAGTCCCAGTCTCTCACGAGCAGCTGATTTAAAGGGGTAACCAGCAGCCAGCCAGATATGTAGTTTTAATGATGGCCATTCTCTAATATAAAATTACTCAAGAGACCACTAGAAGGGAAGCTGCTCTTCCAACTCATAGTGAAGGGTCCTGAGCTGAGAATCCCACTTTTTGACATCCATATGTCCTAATAGGGCATATGAAGAGGGGTAGTCTCTTGGAACAACTCTTCAACCTTGTGACTAGTAAACATTTCTGTCAGGTCTCACCCTATCTTCTCTGCTTCCTTACTTTTGGTGTTTTTGAACTAATAGGCAACATAGGGGCCTTTTACATAGGATGACTGTTGAGCACCTAAGTGCCTGACAGTCGTCGCAATAGTCATCAGGATAACCAACAGTCGTTCATAGATGAACATATACCTGTTTACACGGGCCAATAATGGGCAGGTTTTTATGCCTACATAAACTGAACGATGACCACTAAGTGAACAAATCAGTCCCCATTCAGTCGTTGGCCATGTTTACACTGAACGATTATCATTCAATTTCGCACAGTCTACCAATTAACTTTAATTCCATGTTAAAGGGCCCTTAAGGTCATCATTGGATTAGATTAGATTTTTTTGTGCTGGATCTTGATGATTTTAATAAGATCCAGTGCTCTAATGTCTATCTACCTTGGCATTGGAAGACACTCCTACGATGTCCTCAGAGGAAACAAGAATCAATAAGGTTGGATTATAGCCATCTGCTACCACATGCCTCTTAACCATGCTATATCCACACAGGCATAACTCTTGAGTTCAAAGGTTGTAGTTGCCCTTGGGGTCTCGAACCGAACAGCGACCAACAGTCAATCTGCCACATTAGAAGACACTATAAATGACACATAATGGTTGGATGGCGATATGACTGTAGGATCAAATTCACAGAGTTTGTTAACCCTTTGTACTCCACTGTCTGACGTCTAAAGACTTTATAATTTAAGGCTGTACAGCTCCGATGTTGGAAGACGTCCGTCAGGGTTCTCTTACTGTGTATTGCCAGCCTCTTTGCTGTTGGAGCCTATCCAACGTGTCACTTCATGCAGTACTGGCTTTACCCAGCAGATAGCACCGTTGTATAACGGTAGAAAAAGAGTAAGCCCCCTAGGAAACCAGGATACAAATTGGATTGGAAAGGGTTAATAGTCTAGAAATATATAGGCTTGTGTAAGAGCTGTAGACACAAAATGATAGGGCTTTTTTTTTTATTAACACTATTTGCAAAGTTGTTTCAATTTTCATGTCATATGAATCGAAACAACAGAAAAGAGTTGCGAAGGTGGTTTATCCCTTTAAAGTTTACAGAACAAAATGCAAAGCTTTTCTCATGAGATGCAACAAAATAAGCTGAAGATTTGTCAGTGTAAATTTCTAGTCTGCTTATGATTAATTCTGTTGGAAATCTTTGGGAAAAAGAATATCCTAATGTATGAGTAACTGGGCCAGCTGATGAGGTATAATTAGATTTTCAAAAAGCTTTTGATAAGCTCTTTCTCTAAGGCTTTCCTGAGCGGTAATGGGACAGTAAGCACCATCTTTTCAGCGGCATTTTAAGGAAAGGACATATAGAGTGCCAATTCAAGTGCTGTACAAAGAATACCATCTTAATGTACCACATCTATAAAGAAGAGTACAAAAAAGTGTGCGTTGAAAATGAAATGTTTTATGGAATACTCTGTCCTTATTTGATATGATTTATTCTGATGTTCTACAGAGATGATCTTAGAGGTTTAGCCTGACCTATGCAATTTTAGCTCTTTCGAGATGTTAGAGTATAATATGTTACATTGATTCGGGGCTACAATGGATTGCTATTACGGAGAGAATTTCCTCATACCTACAATACTCTGCTCACTTTTATCTTCTTCCCTGAAAAGGCTTATTAGTTTTTCAAAACATGCAAATTTGATTGACTGTATTCATTACGGCATGATGGCTACTTATTGTTCGCTGTATACCTTGACGGATTGTCCCTCTGCTCAATGCAAACAGACTCTATATAGATTTGTCTTGCCATTACAAGAACAGTGAAAGTCTATTGTATAGTGAAGCAGCTCATTTGATAATGACAAAGATAGTGATGAAAAGTAGCTGTGGTACATTTTGGCTTTGTGAGTCGTGTATGAATAATTGTGATTTAAGTTGCAAGACATAGTCAGACAACATAAAGAGTGGGAACATTAACAACAGAAATGATACCCACCAAGCTGGTTGCTTTATAAATCTTTTCCTATCTAACGCCTTTATTATGCAGACTTCGTATAGACGGATGAAAGTTAAGACACTCGAAGATAAATATGGATTCTTGCAACTGTGATATAAACAGTGAAATTAAAAGTGCAAAAAGCATAAAATACTCTTTGTAGAACTAATGATACAGGGGATCTGTATTAAAAAAATACAAGTTTTTTTCCTAGAAACAGTGCTGCTATTCTTCATAGATTTTATCTGGCATTGTAACTTAGCACCGTTCAAGTTAAAGTGGCTTTCCGGGCAATTTTTATTGATGACCTATATGCACAATAGGTCATCAATACTAGTATTGCAATCGGTGGGAGATGTGTCTGCAATTACCAGCACTGGCCACTATATAGGGGGGCAATAATCTGATTCCACTTCGTATCCTGTGCTGCGGCATTTACAGTGGGAGCCCAAACAACTGATAATCCTGGGTCCCAAGAGGTGGACAGAAGTTGACAAATTATTGACGACCTACCCTGAGGATTGGTCATCCATAGAAATTGGCAGGAAAACTCTTTTAATTAAGCCAGGCTACAATGATAGACACTGATGAGGAAAAAGAGAAGCACTGTTACTGGATAAAAGCATACTTATTATGGTGCCCCCTCATGTTCTTTTCATTCCTTTTAGGAACACCTCCTTATGTGTCCTGGGGTTATGAGAAAAAGACCCTTCTAGTATGCTGATTCTTACTGGTTGCCATGCTCTGGGACCTTGGCTGCCACGTCCCTCCTCACAACCTCTTTCCTCCTTTTCCTGTCACTGGTAGCAGATGACACATTCTCCTTCGACACAGACCATATGGCACTACTGCTCATAGCGTACGCATGCATGCACAGCCTGTCTCTTAAAGGGCGATCACGCACATTCAGCTAATCCTAACAAGTCTTGGTCTATTTAAGCCTACATAACCTCTACCACTAAAGGGTTCCTGAGCAATCAGTATATTTAATCTGCAAAGGTGCTATATTGTTCTGACCGTTTTCCTGGTTTTGATCCATGCCAGTTCCACTCAGATTTCCCATCTTCTCCACTCTTTACCTTGATTTATTTTTTTGACCATGCTTACTCCGTCTGACACCCACAAGTATAACAGTTTCATATTCACCCGTACACAAGAGCAACACTATTGACATTGGGTGTGCAACAGTCTGCTCTTTTTTCAAGTGCACACATTCCATGGAGGTTCCTGCACACCACTTCCTTAGCAAAGTGCACTGCTCCTCCCACATGTCTATCACATGTCACCATCTGGAGCCCTGTGCCTACCATGACCCTTGGCATGATTCACTGTTACACAAGAATTCCACCTACCCTGACTTTGGCTCTGTTCTATGACCACATCTCTGAATACTCCTCTGGCGCTGCGTCACAGTGACCCTGACTAGTTTGTGTTAGTTGCCTCTTAAGTTGAACTACTTTTTGGGTAACAGTCTAAGGTCCACTGCAGTGAAGACTAGATCTACATTGGTGGGGTTAAATGGTGAAAATTAGGAGACCATAGGTGCAGGCCCCAGATCTAGTCTACATCTGTTATCTTGACATTTGTGGCTGTACAATAGCTGTTCATGTACAAGAGGATCCAGGAATGTGACTAAGCCCCTGAACATACTGTATGTGACCACCAGCACTGGACACATCAGGTGGACATTCTGAGAGGGAATCAAAAGAACACGATGCGGCACCATGACAAGTATGTAACAGCAATATCTACACACAGGAGGAATTTTTTATGACTCCAATTGAAAATGCATTATGATTTGTGTGATCTAATAGAGTAAATTATTGATTATAATCACACAAATCATAATGCATTTTCAATTGGAGTCATAGAAAATTGATCAATGGGCCATGCAAATAATACACAATGGAAAGCTGTCCACTGTAGAAAAAGCTACTGTTGCAAGACTCTGAAGACCTAAAAGGGGCATATGGAAATAAATCATCTACAAGGACAATTACATAAAAGGGTCTTTTGATGAATAATTATTTGTACGGTGGACAACTTTCCAATGTGTATTAGTTGGATAGCCCAGTGATCTATTTTTTGGCTCCAAGTTAAAGAGTAAGGCCTCATGTCCACAGGACGATTTGATTTGTGGAATCCACATGGGTCACCCGCTTGAAAGATTCACAATTTAAAGTGCCCATAGGGAAGCATTGGCATCTGCAACTGAATTTAAGCATGCGGATTTGATTTGCGGACCATTTGGTATGAAAAACAAATCACAGCAGTGTGGATTCCGTGCGGACGGACTTAATAGAAGTCAATGGGTGCAGACGATCCGCAATGCATCCGCAAATATAATTGTGGAAGCAATGCAGATTTAAAGGTTCAAATCAGCTGCAGATTTTTTTCCGTGCAGATGATCCACAGTACATCTGAGAGGAAAAACCATTACATCTGCGATCTCCCGCAAATGGTTTCTGCAGGTATCCCACTGCGGAAATCCACATGCGGAATCCATCCGTCTGTAAACATGAGGTCTAAAAAATAATATAGGGTCCAACATAAGCCAGCAACACTTAAGAAGAAAGAAACTAAAAAACATTGGGGCTTATTTACTATTCAAAATATGACAGTTCCCCCGACCTGAGCTGATTACCCTCATCTTTCAGCAGAGTGCCTACAAACAGTCTCTCTCTCTTGCTGGGTTCACGGGGCAGATTTGCTGCGGAATGTCCACAGCAGACATTCCGCAGCAGATCAGCAGGGCTAAGTCTGCCTCAAAACATGCACCAATTGGAGCAGATTATGACGTGGGTTTATTGTGTATTTTTGCGCGGAATTCACCCCCTCAGTGAGAAGAGGTGAATTCTGCAAGCAGAAACTGCGATATAATTGCCACGCGGCTGAATTAAATTCCGCACCACATGTCAATTTCCGCATGGGTTTTGTATTTTTAAAATCTCATCCACTTTGCTGTTACTGCAAATGCAGTGGATCTTCCATGCTGAGGGTCCACATGGAAAATCCCCCCTTGTGAACCCAGCCTATCTCTCCATGCATTATACAGACAGCCCATTGATTTCAATATTAGCCATGTAATTACCTGTGTGATACTGCGGCAGAGGAATTGAACACTTGCTGCCAACCTTCCCCACAGATTACAGCTGTGGTCAGCGTACTGCGGGGGAAGGTGTCTAACAAATGGGAAATGCTCAACCTCTGCCTTTGGCAGATGAAACCTACAACTACTGTAGATACAATGGCAGGAAGAAAAAAAAATTGAGCTCGGATTGATATATACGAAATGTAATAAATGCAGACTTTTGCCCGGGGTTCACTTACATATTGTTCAAGGATATATTTATGATGGTAGTTATTGATTGTAAAGCCAAATTTCATCAATTCTTCAATATGATTGGCTTGTATAGCCTTCCCTTTTAAGTACAGAATCCTTCATAGTCGCTTATGATACTTAGAGATTTAAATTATATTCTTTGTACCCTTAGATAACATTGATAAATCTAGGCTGCAGTGAGCTCATGGTCTTTCCGATCATTTCTTATTTCAGTGAGTTTTATGGTTATTCCTGTTCTGTGTACTGAAGTGTAGAGCAAGTAATAACTTATCCAGACACACAGTAATAATACTTTTTTTTTTTGTTATCGAACGGCTATAAAGCGATGTTCTACACTTAATAGCAAACTGGACAAATGAATACACAATTTTGTATAATTAGTGGAATATAGGGGCTGTGTATGAAATGACAAAGTGCTTTTCTTCTTCCTTCTAACTTTTAGACACAGTAAAATAATTGCATCACTTTCATCCGTACCGATTATTTCTGAAAAATATTAGTACTTAAAAAAAAAAAAGCAATGTCTAGTTAATACTGTATTAAAATTTAGCATGTTTTGGAACAGAATGCAAATGGAAAGATGGAACAATATCTCTGTTGTACCACTTATTGGAAGGCAGCATTCCTGCAAGTCAATGTCAGACTTTTTAAACAAGCCTTATAACAATGACTGGGAATTGTAAGCCAAAACCAGAATAACCATACACAGACAGCTGTTTCATGGTGAATGTATATTTTTCCAGAGGAGGATGGATATAAGTCTCCTCACGCCTTCTAAGGAGAAACAATACCCTTTCCTGACCCACGTCTATAGGGCTCTCACTAGCCAAGCCTGAAACCTACTGCACGCTGATAAGGGGCAATCACCCCGGAATAGCTGTCTATGCATGGTTATTCTGCCATTGTCTTACAATTCCTAGTCATTGTTATAGGATTTGTCTAAAAGGTCTGACATTGACTTGCAGGAATGTTGCCTTCCAATAGGCGATGCTGCAGAGGTATTGTTCAATCTTCCCTTTTGCACATCTGATGTTTAGCTGATGGGCTGGCTGGGGTGTATGACAGCCTAGCCAGTCAATCAGTAACTTTAAATTTAGTCTGGCTCCTCTCTACTGGTGTGACTTGGCTGCAGGCTTGGTTGTACAGCTTGCACATTCTTTTTGTGTACTATTAGTCTCTTGTTTGTTTCTGCCAGTTCGTCTTTGTACCTTTCCTAGCCCCTTGTGCTTTGTGGTTTCTGTGTATTGGTCCAGCTCTTTCCTAGCTCTTTCCCTAGCCTCTACAAAACATCTAGGGTTGGTTAGGGAAACTAGTCAGGTTCTAGCCATGGGGTTGCCTTTTTCAGGGTGGGTGCTCTTCTTTGTTGTCAGTTTCAGTCAGGGTATATCCAGGGAAAGAATTAAGGAATTGTTTCTGTTTACTGGACTTCTCTCAGTCTAGCTGCACTCACCTAGTACTCTGTTGTTCCCTGTGTTTTGCATGTCCTTCAGTTCGTTTCCTGCTCTCTGTCTCAGTATAAGGTTGTTGGTTATGCAGACAGGTGGATGTGACATACTGTATACATAGCACATGATAGTTTGGGGGCATATGATTTTAAACTTGCATACAGGCCCAAGAACTTGTAGATATACCGCTACTTACATGTTTTCATACCATATCAAACATCTAACAAATGTGGAGTGTTTCGTCTTCCTTCTTCTTGGGTACACTCTGTACTAGAAATTTCATTTGCATTTCAAATCTATTTTTGCATTTCACTATGTTTACCTTCAATGTTGCTGGAGGCACCAGCTTTGTAACTGCAAGAAGTGTATTATTTTTTATTTGTCAGCTTTAGTTGCTTGCTGTCATGTATAGTCTTATGGATCATTAATCCTTCAGATTAGTTCATGGCAATGAAACTGCTGTGAGAGAACAATGTCAGAGTCGGTTTCTGTGCTGGTGGTTGGTCTCCTGTTATTACTGGTAATGCTAGATTATACAATATGTTAAATCTTCCAGTCTGTCAATGTTTCACTCAATATATACAGAGTAATTAATTGTGACCTCACTGTATGGAATCAGTGCAAGGTACCTCAAGGCCAATGATCATTGTCTCAAACGAAGGTTTATATGCCTATAGATAAGTCTAATTTGCAAATTTTTCAACCATTGATGGTCACATATTAATGGTGTAGAATGGCTAAACTGCTCACATTGGTTATGTGGGAATAGGTAATATGTTTTGTTTGCATATCTCCAAAATATTCCCATTATGTCTACTTGTATTAGTAATTCAATGAAAAAAAAATTGACTTAATTTTGAATCTTTTACATACAAACTAAAACATACAAAATTAGAAATATACTGAAGTCAGAACTCTAAAAGCGTAAAGCTGTCAATACACCTTAGATTAATGTTTACTGAACCTGCTGATTTTGGTGGGATCAGTCAACCACCTAATGTGTATCTTCATTAAAAGCTTATTTCACCAAGAAAAAAAGGTTGGGCACGTTGAAATTAACTGCCTGATCCTTCTCTTCCCCCACATCTGCTACTGGGGAAGACAAGCATTGGTTAGTTGGATTTCAACATGCCGAATTTTCACAGCACAGCTGGTGGACAGGCATGGGTCCGGGGACCAGAATGACTAATGTCATGGCATCAGTCAGTCTGGCACATGCTTATCATGGATCAGTGTTGGACTCTAAGGAGATAGCAGTTTATTGCTGTCAATTAGTTGATTTGCTGGCTGAGGTCATAGACAGCCCAACCAGCCAGTCAGTAGACTTGTTTAGTTATTTAAAATGGCTGCTCTGAGCAAAAGATCTCGCTTATACTATTTTGCATCCTGGTCTTGAGTAGTGGTGGAGTTGGTAGTGTAGAGCAGTATGATTATTCTGATCTGTTGGCTGATTTGCTTCTACTCTGGAAGGGACACATTAACCTAGAATGCAACAGGTAAAATTATGTAATTCTAGTAGGTCCTGATGCACCGGGGTCACCTGTTATTTTAAGGTACAGGACATTGGTGTTTAAGATGGTTAGGTACTTATCTCGTTGTTAATAGGGTTTAATTATTTTTTTTTGTGGCGGCAGGAAATGGTATTACTGTCTCTAGCAGCTATACTGATCTCATGCTGGGTATAAAAGCAGGTGGCTTTCATGTGGGAGTGAGCAATCCAGGAAGTGCCAACAGTGGTGATTTACAGTCAGAGCTTGGTGAGTAGTCAAGACGTTATATACCAGATCGTCAAGTATTGTGCCCAGCATGCAGCATTACAAGTCCTGCTTGTCTGTGTCAGCATTGGAACTGCTACTCTCATGTTGCCTTTCACTTTGTTTGCAACTGTCCTTAAGTGACGGTACTGGAGGAACAAGAGGTGTCATTAAAGAGAAATATTCTAAATTGTTGCAACATGTGCTCTCAGTCTTTGATTTCATTGCTGCATGTTCCTGTGCTGATTAACCTGTGTAACTGGAATGTCCTCGGCAAGCAAGCGGTAGGTTTTAAGGACTATGCCACCACAGACTCCATCTCTTTCTCCTGCGCCTGGCTCGTCTCTCTCACTTCACTGACACAATGCAAAATCAAAACTAAGAATAGGCCGCATGATAATTTTTATCATAGATATTTATAATTAGCCTATGCTTTTGTAAGGGGGAGGGGGGGTGAGTTAACATGTTTACCCTTACCCGCCTATGTAGCTATGTTTTATATATGTGTTATAGCATTTTGATTGTTATGTGATAAGCACTTTAAGAGGGAGGAACCGAGCTGCTGGCACCAACCAGAAGGAGATGTGCCCCATCTTGATTTCGATGAGAGCTACAATTCAGGTGAGTGGACACGTGTGTAAATGTTCTCCTATGAGGAGCATGTTATTGGTTTGGTGACATTGGCCACTCTACGAGGGACCAGTGGTTCTTATTTCTGCAGTCTCAACCGCTTATTGAGACATTGAATTATTCTGGTTACTGGATCAAACAGCTTACAGCAATTCAGACATGTACTTCTATACATTGGTGCCGACCGCCCTGCTCCTCTTCCTTGGCCTAAGTCGTAAAAAAATGTCACATCTTGTTTCAGCAACAAGCAGAAGGATGATATCGCAACTGCCTGTGGCTACCATTAAATTGACTGGTATTGTGTTTTACTGTGTTAACGCAACATTGTAAATGCTCCTAGATTGTCTGGAGGAAGAAACCTTTACTCTGTGTATTAAAGTTGCCGTTCGGAGCACATCCCAGTGGGTTATTTAACTGGGGAAAAACACATGATAACCGAGGTCCATGTCCGTAGGGTAGATATTCTCAATAGGTGTGGCCATAGTCATGGATGTTCCCAGGAGGTGCAACCCTTTTTACCCACCACCCAAAGAAAGACCCAGCCCTCTGGTTTCAGAAAGACCGAACATCCCTCCCTTGCATACCTCCCAGGGGCCATGTCTATCTTGAGCCTATGCAACAACAGCCTATGCAACATTATCTATAAAAGTGAAGTCATTTCATAGGGCATCAAAGATAATGGGCCTACAGGCTTTGATAGTACAAACTAATCCTTGTATAATGACTTGCAAATATAAAATATAATGCTTCTACAGTATTTTACTGATATGGTACTAGTGTTCTGAGTCATTGAATACACATTATAATATGTTGATGATAATATACTGTAAATCGCTACCAGAAAGATACTACAATCGGGGGTCTATAGAGTCAGGTCCTCCTTACCATTGTTTCAAAAGATGTATGAAGTTATCTATAGACCCTTGTATCACCCCTGTCCGGTGATATCTGTGTTCCCTTTTGTATTAATACCAGGTACCCGATGCAGTAAAAGCCCTGACACCCCCGATTACAGTTGACATTATAACAAAACAAGGCTTCAAATACAATGTAAAATTATAGACAAAGTAACCCAATTTGTGCACGGCAGCTTTGGATTTGCATACTATATTTCAACACATTAAAGAGATCAAGAGTTTAATAACAGCACATTCTGTTCTCACAGCATAATAAGGCTCAAGCTTATAAAGAGAGTTAATTTGTGATGATCCAATAGATTGCCCTTAATTGCCTCTTTCTGTTAGAAGCTACATTTTTGTTTCAAGTCATAAAGTCACTCACAAAACTATGAAGCATGCACTGCACCAGTCAGTTAGCATATATTTAATTTTCACTTTTATTGCTGTCCTTGCTTTACTGCAATCCTTATTGTGCAATGCAGCTAGGTAGTTCTTCTTTGACCATCAAACAATTTTACGGCTTCACAAAGTCAAATAGTCAGGGCACATGCCTTTATCTTGAGCCTACCCGAAGTATAGCTCATCACAATATTTGATTAAGGCCGGATTCACACAAGCGTATTTGCATGCGCAAAATTTGTGAATGCAATGCGCAGTGAATGGAACCTGTTGATTTCAATGGGTTTGTTCACAAGCCCAAATGCATTTTCGCAAGGAAAGAGAACATTTTGAAGTCATTAAACTAATTGGCTATTTCAATGGCTGAGAGCTCTATTGCATATTTCTTTGCATGTGCAAAAAGTACAGTAAAAAACACAGTTGTGTGTGCAAATATGCAACACCCGATACGCAAAAATGCAATGCAAATGCGGGGGCAAATAAACAAACGCTCATGTACATCCAACCAAAGGGTCCGTGTAGACTTGCCGATTTGTCATTTACACAAGCAAACGATGTCAGAGTTTGCTCAGTTGTGCAACATGTTTATACAGGTTGGCTCGTTCAAACGAGAAGTCATTCACATTTGCTGTATAAGTAAATAAGAATGACTGAATGATCGGTATTGAAATCGATTGATTAGTGAACGAGCCAACAATGATTTTTATGCCTGCATAAAATGAATGAAATGTGAAGGATTTATTGTTCGTTGTTCAATTGTTGGCTGCGTTTACACTGAATGCTTATTATTCATTTTTGCTTGTATGGATGATTTTCATGTAAAAGGGCCTTAACTATACCATTTCCTACATTCGGACCCAGATCGTTCTTATAGGAGCTACTGAGTATACAGTATGTAAATAGTGGTGCATTAATACAGAAGTGGGGGTTGTTATCATATTGAAAAAAGAAATTATACTGCTACCGAAGAGGAGCAGAAAACAGCCAGCAGGCAGTAGGGGAAGGAGAGGAGGGGAAGAATACATCTGCCAGCGGAAGAGAAAAAGAAAGGAAGAAAATACAATACTTCTACCAGATGATGGGGTGATACTTCTGCCAAGTGTTGGTAAGGGAGAAGAAAATGGGGAAAACTGCTGCTAAAAAGGAGGGGTTTATTGACAGGGCAGAAATGGACGAGATGTGCTGCCAGAAGGAGAGTTGATCTGCAACACAACACAGCAAAAATCCAAATCACTGCATTGAACAAGCAAATCACAGTTGTAAGAAATTTTCATATACAAAAGAAAATGAGAACAAGTATAATCAGAAGAATATGACTCAATAGTTGTTAGAACTAAACACTCTATGGTGATAGTATTTTGGCAAATTCTGTCTGCGTCATTTTATCTTTGGATAGTCAGTTTAATGCATAGAATGACTCTACATGATAGGTGGATAGTGTATAGCGGTGTTATATGGGCAGTGTATGTTGTTATTAATTTAGCTCTGTGTAGCAAAATTATTTAAGCCCTGTATGGCAGTATTACTTACTCACTGTATGGTATTACTATTAGAGTTGGCTGGTATAAGGCTGCTTTCGCATCTGCATTGGGGGTTCCATTTTCCTGCTCTGTTCTGGGAGCAGGGAAGGGGAATCCCTTGGCCGAACAGGTCTGTCTTATGATGGAACTAATCAGCTCCATCATAATGGGGTTGTTATGGTTTCCGCTCAGCCACCAAGTATTTTCCAGAAGACAAAAATACTGCATGCAACGCTATTTCTTCCAGTATTGTGTGCCTGATCTGTGACTGAACTTCCGAATGGAGGTTCCAGCACAGATGTACACCTGGCCTTACTGTATTATTCCTATTAAGCAACCTTTTTAAATTTTAGCTTTCTAAAATGAAGTCTACATTTGTACAGATTTTTGTGGTTTGTCTGACTACTTTTGCTCTACTGCCATGTAGAGGTGTAACTTGAAGCTCTTGGGCCCCAATGCAAAACCTGTAACAGAGCCCCCAGCTATAATGCTTTATTCATAGTACTGGGCTCCCTATATAGAGAAGAGAGGCCAACCGCATCCCCTGCATCCCCTATAGTTACGCCAATGCTGCCATGGTTTGGGTTTGGGCTCATTCAATGTGCGTTCTATGTTCCTGAATACATCTGCATCTTGCTGCTGTTCTATACTTGGTGTTAACTTGTTCTCCATCCTAGCAACTATCACCAATTTGCGAATATTCTAAAGGCCAGGTGCTTAGACTGTAACTAGAAAAGACCAGACGTCGGTAAGAGTGAAGAAGGAGGAGATCTCTTAGACTAAGCACCTTGTCTTAGCCAAGACTAAACCCTTTGTTGTGAAATCTTCTCCACAAATTACAGCATACTTATAGTTTATCTGCAAGAGCTTGTCAAACAAGTTGTTTCACCAAAATCAATTCCTACAAGTGCTCTGCGAATTGTCTGCAGAATTACAGTTGCCTAAACTTCCCTTGGCTCTATCTTTTTTCTACACGCTTGCTGCTCTCAGAAGAAACTTCAACTTGGGCTTTTATCTTATTGCAGTGGAATGATCTTTCAAGACCAAACTTCATTTCCACAAAATCTTTAAAGGAGTAACCACTTGTTATATTAGTTGTGTTGAGCTATTTAAATTGTTCTGCTTTGATCGTTTTCTTGCAAAGAGCTGAAAGTTTGTAAATTTTGAAGATAAACCTAATTTGCAATGGGGGTGAAGAATTTTAACTGCAACTCTACAAGATGGTTCCTCAATGCTGTTGTTATTTTTTTCACTAATACAGTTTAGGTTAGCTATATCATGGTAAGGCTAGTTTTAGACCAGCATATTGTAACACGTCCGGAATACATGTTTGTACTATGGACGTGTTACAGATGACATCACTGTGCATTTCATCAGTATTTTATCTGTTTTTGCCTCATTATTTTTTGTTTTCTGTTGGACAAGTACTGATCCATTTATACCCAATAGAAAATAATAGCAATGTGAAGGCAAAAAAAAAAACTGAATATTTTCAGTGTAGAAGAGTCTTCTGTGTTTGGTCTAGCAATGCCCCCTAATTAGTCGAATTAGACGAGGTCTCAAAGTTTAGATTTATTCATATTTTGTCAGTCGTTGATTATTAGGATACATATTTCAGCTAGGGTTACACTAGTTCTGTGGGTTTCTGTTGTTTGGTTCCTAGGAGCCAAACAAGAGAAAAACGGGAAGCACTGGATCACACTGATACTGATCGGACTCAATTGACTATAATGGAGGTCTCTCTAGGTTCTGGAATCTTAATCAGCATTTTCCCGGATGATCCAGTACAGCATACTGCATTATGACGCGGTCCGTCAGCCTATGCGTTTTGGCCAAAATGCAGTACCAACACCCGCATTTTATTAGTATGCATTAGTATCTTTGTATGTAGTTTGCTAGTTGGTGGGGGAGCCCAAGATGTCAGCCAGTGTGGCCCACCTTGGAGATACAGGGCAACCCACTGTCATATCAGCCAGGGTTGATATCCTGTATGGTGGGTCACCACCCATCTATGGCTGACATCTTTGGTATCGTTCACATGTGCTGGCTATTAGTATATGCAGTCACTCCTCCCCAATTTGGGCTGGGTTGAGTGGGTGACTGCATATTAGCCTGCCAGGAACAAGCTGCTCCTCCACACATTATTATCTGGCTGACTACATATCTTCAGGGCTTAAGGCCATTGCGCCTGCCCTACAGCGATTGTGCCTGCCTTATGGCGATCGTGCCTATGGCGACCGTGTCTGCTTTGCAGACCTTCAGGTATTGTATTTTTGGCTTTTTCAGTGAATATGTGTTTTTTTTTCTTTTTCCTCACCTCTGTGATTTTATGTAATTTATTGTGAGTTTGCGTAGGTACTGACGGAAGCGGTGTGACCTCGACGCGGTCCGTCAGCCTATGCGTTTTGGCCAAAATGCAGTACCAACACCCGCATTTTATTAGTATGCATTAGTATCTTTGTATGTAGTTTGCTAGTTGGTGGGGGAGCCCAAGATGTCAGCCAGTGTGGCCCACCTTGGAGATACAGGGCAACCCGCTGTCATATCAGCCAGGGTTGATATCCTGTATGGTGGGTCACCACCCATCTATGGCTGACATCTTTGGTATCGTTCACATGTGCAGGCTATTAGTATATGCAGTCACTCCTCCCCAATTTGGGCTGGGTTGAGTGGGTGACTGCATATTAGCCTGCCAGGAACAAGCTGCTCCTCCACACATTATTATCTGGCTGACTACATATCTTCAGGGCTTAAGGCCATTGCGCCTGCCCTACGGCGATTGTGCCTGCCTTATGGCGATCGTGCCTATGGCGACCGTGTCTGCTTTGCAGACCTTCAGGTATTGTATTTTTGGCTTTTTCAGTGAATATGTGTTTTTTTTCTTTTTCCTCACCTCTGTGATTTTATGTAATTTATTGTGAGTTAGCGTAGGTACTGACGGAAGCGGTGTGACCTCGACGCGGTCCGTCAGCCTATGCGTTTTGGCCAAAATGCAGTACCAACACCCGCATTTTATTAGTATGCATTAGTATCTTTGTATGTAGTTTGCTAGTTGGTGGGGGAGCCCAAGATGTCAGCCAGTGTGGCCCACCTTGGAGATACAGGGCAACCCGCTGTCATATCAGCCAGGGTTGATATCCTGTATGGTGGGTCACCACCCATCTATGGCTGACATCTTTGGTATCGTTCACATGTGCAGGCTATTAGTATATGCAGTCACTCCTCCCCAATTTGGGCTGGGTTGAGTGGGTGACTGCATATTAGCCTGCCAGGAACAAGCTGCTCCTCCACACATTATTATCTGGCTGACTACATATCTTCAGGGCTTAAGGCCATTGCGCCTGCCCTACAGCGATTGTGCCGGTGGCGATTGTGCCTGCCTTATGGCGATCGTGCCTATGGCGACCGTGTCTGCTTTGCAGACCTTCAGGTATTGTATTTTTGGCTTTTTCAGTGAATATGTGTTTTTTTTCTTTTTCCTCACCTCTGTGATTTTATGTAATTTATTGTGAGTTAGCGTAGGTACTGACGGAAGCGGTGTGACCTCGACGCGGTCCGTCAGCCTATGCGTTTTGGCCAAAATGCAGTACCAACACCCGCATTTTATTAGTATGCATTAGTATCTTTGTATGTAGTTTGCTAGTTGGTGGGGGAGCCCAAGATGTCAGCCAGTGTGGCCCACCTTGGAGATACAGGGCAACCCGCTGTCATATCAGCCAGGGTTGATATCCTGTATGGTGGGTCACCACCCATCTATGGCTGACATCTTTGGTATCGTTCACATGTGCAGGCTATTAGTATATGCAGTCACTCCTCCCCAATTTGGGCTGGGTTGAGTGGGTGACTGCATATTAGCCTGCCAGGAACAAGCTCCTCCTCCACACATTATTATCTGGCTGACTACATATCTTCAGGGCTTAAGGCCATTGCGCCTGCCCTACTGCGATTGTGCCGGTGGCGATTGTGCCTGCCTTAATGCGATCGTGCCTATGGCGACCGTGTCTGCTTTGCAGACCTTCAGGTATTGTATTTTTGGCTTTTTCAGTGAATATGTGTTTTTTTTCTTTTTCCTCACCTCTGTGATTTTATTTTTTTGAACGCTAATCGTTTCGTCTAAAAGGGCCTTTGGGGGAGCCAAACCTAAATTTTGACACTCTATAGTTATAGATGACTTGCCCTAAGCTCTATTCCCCAAATGTCCTCTGGCTTGGAGTTTAACACAGGGGTCCAGGGTCCTCCTTGTTTTAAAGATTGCTTGAAATAGACTGCATCATTGTGTGCATTTTTGTGGCACTTCAGTAATTATGTTCATAGGCTTTCAAAAAGGAGAAGAAATATGAACTATATGTCTTCCACTTTGTATTTTGTATACATAAGCTTTGATTTGAGCTCAGCCGACAATGAAGTAGATAGATGGCCAAGTTATAACTGATTTGTGCCATCAGCTGTATTTTTGTACTGATATTCACAAAGTATTGTTGATTTGCCGACCACACAAAGCTAATAGGTATGGCTAACACTAGGGAAGAGAGAGAAAGGATTCAAAAAGATCTAGAAAAGCTTGCTCAGTGAGCAGCAATAAACAGAACCATATTTAATAAGGAGAAATGCAAATTCCTACACCTGGGCAAGAAAAATGAAAAAAGCATATACAGAATGGGAGGAATTGAGCTAAGCAGCACATGTGAAAAAGACTTGGGTATACTAATAGATCATAGACTGAACACGAGTCAACAATGTGATGCAGCAGCAATAAATACAAACACAAAAAAAAGCTGAGAGAAGGCTGGTAGGAGACTTAATAGCTGTCTACAAATATCTGAAGGGCTGTCACAGTGCAGAGAGATCAGCCCTATTCTCATTTGCACAAGGAAAGATTAGAAGCAATGAGATGAAATTGAAAGGGAAGAGACACAAATTAGATATTAGAAAGCACTTTCTGACAATGAGCGCGATCAATGAGTGGAATAGGTTGCCACAGAAGGTAGTGATTTATTCTTCAATTGACGTATTCAAACAGAATCCTGCAATGAGCAGGGGGTTGGACGGGAAGACCCTGGAGGTTCCTTCCAACTCTACCATTCTATGATTCTAATATTTATCTTAGATATTACTATGTAACAGTTAATAGTATACATTATCTAGATAAAAAAGTTGAAAGTTCAGTTACATATTCATTAATATGCAGTTATTTGCTTTTATCTTTTTGATTTCAATACACACTTTACACTCTGTTTACTTTATCTACTACAACTTATCTTGATACTTATGCCATCATTCCTCAGCCCTTGACACTTGTTTCTAACCATAGGACCTGTTAAGAGGGTTGGCACAAGTTCTTACCAACCATGAAAATAAGGGATGTAGCCAACCTGGTATGGACCAACTCTCTCCAGCAGTCCATTAGCAGTTTTATAGTCTACCTATATGTCATGTAAGACCTTGGTTTTTAGAGCACTTCAAAAAAATTGGCCAAATTGCGAGGCCCAGATGAAATACACCCAAGGATACCAAGGGATTTAAGTGAAATGTTAGACAGACTGCTATTTCCTATATTTAGGGACTCTATTGAGACCGGGGTTTACCACTGGATTGGCGCATTGCCAATGTGGTTCCAATATACAAAAAATGGTCAAGAAGAGAGCCTGGTAACTACAGGTCGGTAAGTCTCACTTCAATAATTGGAAAAATATTCGAGGAGTTTCTGAGAGATGCCATCCTGGAATGCCTCAAGGGGAACAATGGTATAACTCTTTTTCAGCATGGGTTCATGAGTGGTCGATTACGTCAAATCAACTGGATCAGCTTCTACAACGAAGTAAGTTCTAGGCTAGTTTTGGGAGAGTGTATCGATCTTGTATATCTGGATTTTTCTAAAGCATTTGACACCTTGCTGCATAATAGGTTAATATATAAAATGAGACAGCTTGGTCTGGGCAAAAACTGTGTAGTTGGGTAAAGAGCTGACTCGAAGATAAAAATCAGAGGGTGGTAATTAATGCTTCGTACTCTGATTGGGCTACCGTTACAAGTGGGGTACCACAGGGTTCAGTACTAGACCACATTCTGTTCAATATATTTATCAATGACCTGATAGAGAGACTGCACAGTAAAATATCAATATTCGCAGATGATACAAAATTATACAAAATAATTTTATACAATGAAGGACAATGTACTGTCTCAAATGGACCTAGATAAACAGGGGGCTTGGGTAGAAAAATGGCAAATATCAATATATGTAAGGTTATGCACATGAGCAGGAGAAACGGATGCCACCAATATATACTAAATGGGTAACTGCTAGGGAAAAGTGAGAGAGAAATAGACCTGGGGGTACTAATTGACTATAGACTCAACTAGAGCAATCATTGCCAGTCAACTGCTGCAAAGGCAAATAAAGTTTCGGGGTGCATTAAAAGAGGTATAGGGACGAGGGACAGGAACCTAAATTCTTCCACTATATAAGGAACTTGTCAGCGTTCACGTGGAATACTGTGTTTAGTTCTGGACACCGGTGCTCAGGGAAGGCATTGCAGTTCTTGAGGGGGTTCAAAGAAGGGCAACTAAATTAGTAAATGGAATGGGAGGACTGGAATACTCAGAGAAGCTGTCAAAATTGGGATTATTCACCCTAGAAAAAAAAACGTTTAAGGAACTACCAAATAACTATGAATATAAGTATAAATACATGAGGAGACAATACAAGAATCTCTCCCATGATCTGTTTATACCCAGGACTATGATGGTAACAAGAGGAAATCCTCTATGGTTAGAGGAAAGAAAGTTTCATCACCAACACAGAAGGGGATCCTTTACTGCAAGAGCAGTGAAACTCTCTGCCTGAGGACGATGTGATGGCAAAATCAATAGAGAAGTTTAAAAGTGGACTAGATGTCTTTTTAGAGCACTACAATGTTATAGGATATAGACATTAACCTCTTAGTGACCACCCCATTGCCTTTTTACATCCTAGCTAAATTGGCTTTTTAATCCTCGAGGACGTAAAACCATGCATCCTCTGGGGGTTAAAGCCACTTTGGCTGTGGATGTGACGCAACATGCTGTCGGTTACTGGAGATAGACGACAACATGGAGCTGTCATGGGGGACTGCAGGGAGCCCCCCCCCCCCCCCCCCCCCCCGGCAATGCAGTCAGTGCTATCCAATAGATAGCAACAATCGCATTAAAGTGTAAAAAAAGTATTTAAAAAGTTAAAGATTCAGCTGCCCTCATGGATTAGATCCATGGGGGCAGCTGAGAGTACTCACCCCCGTCCCCTGTGATGTCCCGCAGTGATCTGGTCCTCCAGGCACTGACGCCTGTCCAATGGATAACGGCTATCATGGAAAAGTGAAAAAAAAGTTTTAAAAAGTTAAAGTTTCTCCTACCCTCATGGATTAGATCCATTAGGGGAGATAAAAATACTCACCCCTGTCCTCCATGATGTCCTGTGGCCAATGTAGCATGCATATGCAGAAGGCCAGAGAGCCCGGCAAATTTAAAATTCCCCTGCACCAGGCTGTTAAAGATAGCCGAGTGCAGGGAGAGGTGACCAGGGATCACTGTATCTGGTTCTCAAGCACGTGATCAGTGTTATCTATCGGATCCCCTCCCCATCGGATAACAGTGATCATGTAAAGTTAAAAAGTCTAAAAAAAAGTTAACGTTTCATCTCCCCTTATGGATCGTATTCGTGAAGTGAGATGAAATTACGTAACTAAGGTCCCAGAATTTGTCCCCAGATGGAATCTTTATCCACGGACCTTACGCCAGCTTTGGCGCATGGGCCCGTCAGCATTATGTCAGATGGCATGCGCAAAAGTCCTGGCTACCAAAGGTAGTTGAGAGCCTGGAGATGTCATGGGGGGCCGCAATATGGGGTTACTGATCACATGATCGCCGTTATCCAGTGGATAATGGCAATCACGTAAAAGTTTTTTTTTAAAGTTGAAGTTTCATCTCCCCTCACCGATGCAATCGGTGAGAGGAGATGAAACTTCTTACCGGAAGCCTCTGCATTTGAACCCCGATGCAATCCTTCTCCACGGACCTTACCCAGCTGATGTGCATGCTCCCGCCGTCACAATGCCGGACACATGCGCAGGAGCCAGGGAGCCCAGGAAATTTTAAATCTCCTTGCTCTCGGCCACCGTTGAGCGATCACTGATGGCCTCATTGAGCGGTCCCTGGTTACGTGTTAAAAAGGTAGTGATCTAACTTAGACCAGTCTCACATGAATGGATAGAAATTGCAGACTCTGCATGCGTTTGATTCGTGGTAATACACGGTTCAATCAAATGCATTGGATTACAGAATTCTGCTCACATTAGTGGGTCGGAATTACGTAATCCACTTGCACAAAACAGAATGCAGCATTTTCTATTTTACCGTGGATATCTGTGAAATAGAGCCCATTCTACTCTATAGTCGCGGCTGCCAATACGCAACTACATTGTGTACGGGCTGCGGGTAGCCACATCATCGCTAAGTGACAGCAGGGGAAATACAAGCAAAAAAAGGTGTACTGCGCATGAGCACCTGTGTGAGTACACAGTTATGCACAGTACATTACGCGGTCATATGCAGCGCCACGGCTGGCTCACAGCTGGGATCCGCTGCAGTCCTCCGCAAGCTGATTCTACATATGGCCAGGTGAGACCTGCGTTATTCAGATTGCTACCTGTAATATGTAATTTTCAAGGAGCCTCGGGAACGCTCGCCTTCCAACAGTTCCAGGAGCAGCTTGTTTAACACCTTCTGTGCGAGACCCCTGGACCTCAGCAAACTTACAAAGCCTCATAGAGTGCCACTTTTTACACCCCATCCCTCCTGCTGAGGTCAAGAAATACCCCCAAAAAAGCATGGGAGGAGGAGGGATCCCGGTTTTATTGCCCCATGTGCCCATCCCAACCAGCCTCTGTTATTACCCCTGTGTTCGGAAATACCACACAGTTCTCATTATTACTTCTATCTAAGATTTGGGGAACAGGGGCGGAGGTGGGGATTATTTTTAGGGAGTCAACTTTTTTTTCTGCACAAGTGTGCAATGGGGCCTGGAATTTATTCAGTTGTGCCCTGAAATCCAATGTGCGTATCCTCCATTATAGGCCTAGCCATGTGTCCTATAAGTAAATTAGGGCCACAATGAGTATGTTTCTAAACACAGGACAAACAGGGGAATCCATTTTGGGGTGAAAGTCTTCATTCATACGTGTGCTGTAGAAAAAAAACTGTTTTTAAAATGACACAATTGGCAAAAAAAAATGAAAATCATATTTTTTTCCCTTCTGCTTTCCTTAGATTTATTAAAAAACTGTAGGGTCAAAATACGCAGTACACCCCTAGATGAATTCGTTAAGGGGTCTAGTTTGCAAAATGGGATCAGTTGTGGGGGTTATTTATTGTTTTGGCAGCTCAATGGCTCTACAAGTGGGCAATGGGGCCTGGAATTTATTCAGTTGTACCCTGAAATCCATTGGGTGTTCCCTCCATTTTAGGCCTAATCATGTGTCCTGTAAGTAGATTAGAGCCACAATAAGTATGTCTTTAAACACGGGACAAATGGCGGGAACCATTTTGGGGTGCAAGTCTTCATTCATATTTGTGATGTACAAAAAAGACTGTTTTTAATATGACACAATTGCCAAAAAAATGAAAATCACATTTTTTTTCCTTCTGCTTTGCTTAGATTTATTTAAAAACTGTGGGGTCAAAATATGCAGTTCACCCCTAGATGAATTTATTAAGGAGTCTAGTTTTCAAAATGTGGTCATTTGTTGGGGTTCTCCATCGTTTTGGCAGCTCAATGGCTCTACAAGTGGGCAATGTGGCCTAAATAACCTTCAAGCAAAATTTCTGTTCTGAAAGCCATCGGCTGCTCCTTTCATTTTGGGGCCCATTGTGTATACAGACATAAGATTAGGGCCACAATTAGTATGTATCTGAACACAGGACAAACAGGGGTATCCATTTGGGGGTGCAAGCCTTCATTCATATATGTGCTGAACAAAAAAAAACTATTTTTCAAATTACACAATTGGCTAAAAAGGGAAAATTGTCATTTTTTCCTTTTGATTTGCTTAGATTCATTCAAAAAACTGTGTGGCCAAAATCCGCAGTACAACCCTAGATGAATTCAATAAGGGGTCTAGTTTTCAAGATGGGGTCATTTGTGGGGGTTCTATATCTTTTTGGCCACTCAAGGGCTCTACAAATGTGCTATGGGGTCTAAAACACCTTCAAACAAAATGTCTGTTCTGAAAGCCACTGGCTGCTCCTTTCGGTTCAGGCCCCGTTGTGCATACAGATATAAGATTAGGGCAACAATGGGTATGTTACTGAATATAGGATAAACAGGGGTATGCAATTTTTTTTTAAATGTTCCCAATTTTGCCGCTTTTAATAAATGTACACAAATTCTTTTGGACTATTTTTATCACCTAAATGAAGTACAATATGTGGTGAAAAAACAATGTCAGAATCACTTGGATATGCAAAACCTTTACAGAGTTATTCTATGTTAAAGTGACACATGTCGGTTTTCCAAAATTTGGCTTGGTCATTAAGGCACAAACAGGCTTGGTCCTTAAGGGGTTAAATAACTAGAAGGGTTGTGGATCTCAAATGTTGATCCAGGGATTATTCTGACTGCCACTATGGACTTGGAAAGGAATTTTTTTTCCACCCAAATTGGCTTCTGTCTCATAGGTTTTTTTTGCCTACCTCTGGATCAACAAGGTGGAGAGCGGGGGAACAGGCTGAACTGGATGGACACTTGTCTTTTTTCAGCCTAGCATACTATGTTACTATGTTACAAGAAATGTCAGCTCTTGATGTAACTATTGAATAACTCATATGGTAATGTTTCCAAAAAAAAAAATATGGAATGGCGATTTTTCTGTAGTTGACAATTCTTACTCTATAAAAACTCATACAGCAAAAGCTGAAAATCACTCTGCTTTTTCTTGCACCACACTTTGACCCCTTTGCTGTAACTTTGGTGTATGCGGTTGGTGTCATTAGATGACACACACACTCACCGGTGCTGTAAAATCATCAAATGTAAGTTTAATACATTCAGGGACCTGTCAGGCAGATTAGAAGTTACAATGTTAAGTCTATGGGCAGGGCTGCTGTGCTTCAAGCATGCGCTGGAATGAGTGAAGCGTTGCTAAGCAGCATACATTGGCCAACCAAGAGCGATAGAGACAGAGAGAGAGAGAGCGATAAAGAGTCAGACAAAGAGAGAGCAATAGAAAGACAGAGTGAGAGTGATAAAGACAGAGAGAGCAATAGAGAGACAGAGAGAGGAATAAAGACAGAAAGAGAGGGCAATAGAGAGCGAGAGACAAACAGAGAAGGACAGAAAGAAAATGAAAGAGACAGACAGACAGAGACAGAGCGATAATAAGACAAAAAAAGAGAGAGACAGAGAGAGATAGACGGACAGAAACAGAGAGACAAACAATGAAAGAGACAGATACAGAGAGAGGCAGACAGAGAGAGACAAAGAGACAGACCACAGGAGAGACAGACAAACAGAGAGGAAGAGACAGAGTGAGAGACGGATGGAGAGAAAGACATAGAGAGACAGAGAGAAAGACGGACAAACAGAGAGAGACCTGTAGGCTTTTTTTATATTACCCTGTTTCCCCAAAAATAAGACGCGTCTTATATTAATTTTTGCTCCCAAATATGCGCTACGTCTTATTTTCAGGGGGTGTCTTATTTCGCCGCGGCAAATCTGTCTGTGGCCGCTAATCCCTCAATTAGCCAGCTTTGTGGACGAAATTTCTCAGAAATCTCGTCCACATGGGATAACGAATCTGTCACGGCAAAGCTGGGAGAAGCCGGTGTTGTGGTGCGGATTCACCGGCCACAGAAACGGAAAAGCGTGCAGCCAGGTCGCTTCAAAACAAGCGGCTGAGTGCCGTGGGTTTTGAAGCAGCGCTTTCCCGGCGGAAATCTCGCTGTTTATCGCTGTGGCCAAACTGCGAGATTTCCGCTGGAAATACGCTCTGTGAGAACCCAGCCTTAAGAATCACACACAGGTTGCCTGACTCACACACAGAGCCATAAAAAATAACGGCTGTAAAGTAGCATACCTGTCTGCAGACAGAATTTCCTGGACCACTTGTAAGCAGGGATGGTATTGCAGCTTCCGGCCACCAGGGGGAGCTCATCACAGGAGACATGTACAGCAGGAACAGAACGTACAGTATGGACTTTTCCAGCCAGCAAGGGGAGCTCACAACAGCACACTCGTACAGCACAGCAGGGACAGGATAACAGCAGACTGTCTGCAGATCTACCTATACATCTGGAGGTAGGAGACAACGGGGGATGGCAGCAGGGGACATGCCTCTCGACTTGCCTGCACACTTTAGTATGCCTTACTATCGGGGGGTGCCTTATATTTGCGAATTCTGCAAATTTCTTAATGTATCTTACTTTCGGGGGTGCCTTATTTTCGGGGAAACACGGTAGCTATCTGCTCAAAATACAAAGTGGCCCTCTAAATAATCACCTAACCAAGCAGATTTAGAAGTTCACAATCACCACTTTTGAAACATTTTATGT
Source organism: Eleutherodactylus coqui (assembly GCF_035609145.1). NCBI lineage: Eukaryota > Metazoa > Chordata > Amphibia > Anura > Eleutherodactylidae > Eleutherodactylus > Eleutherodactylus coqui. Next base: position 81,509,011 of record NC_089839.1, read on the forward strand.
TTGCGTAGCGATTGCGAACATCGAGTCAATCTAGTAAACAAATTTATGCATGAAAATTCTGAATGACACTCTAGAAAACTATAAATTCCTGAGCTCAGTGTGTCTCCCTGCTCACGGTGCAGTATAAAGACCTGACAGATCTGCTTTTAATTAATTAGGTTAAAAGATTTTAAAAGCCAGCTATACAGCCTTGTATAATGGAATAGGCTTCTTCCTAAAATTCTGGCCATTTCCATCTTTTTTTTTTCTTTTTTAAAGAGTCATTAGGTTAAATCAGTGTTGAAAACACATGTTCCTATCCAATGACCTAGTAAATTTAAATATTCACCCCTAGAGGTTAAAAAGATAATTGCACTAAATTGGATATTCATGTGCATTTATGTGCAGTATATAGTCATATAAACAGATATCCCTCTTTTTAACTAAGGGTGGCCATATAGTTAAGATAGATGCTGGTCAAATGCTCGTTCCAAGTATGTGAAGCAGGTGGGTGGTGGTGTTATGGTGAGGTGGTGACAGACACAGGCAGCACATTCTTACAACAATAAAAGAAACAAACTTTAGAAGGTTAAGGCACTATTCACCCTACATACTTTAAAGTTGCGAGTCCTCTGGCAACTGGAAATGATCAGGAATGCACTACATTCCATCCGCCAACACTGGCACCGTCCTGCTGACTATGTCAAATTAAAGTAGGCGGAGAATGGTGTTATAGAGTGGCGGTGACATACAAAGGTAAAGGGAGCACATTTAAAAAAAAAATCTTTACTTAATAGACATAATTATGCTTAATTTAGAATGAAGAGTGGTCAACAGTGCACTACCTCCCTACTTTAAAGTTGCCAGTCCTCTGGCAGAGGAGAGGGGAATAAACAGCTGACAGAGAACTCTGGTAACGGCTTACCTCCTATGAGAACAAAAGAATCGGACATATCAAACTCCGACAAGTTTGAGCCTTCGTTCTGCGACATCTGCTAAAGTCAGGACACCCCCATAAGCATTAGATGGCCAGGTGCACCTGCTGAAATCAGCAGGTTCAGATAATGTTCACCTAATGCGTACGGACACCTTAACACAGTCTGGATCGTGGCTTGAACCATTTGTAGGACAGATGTATTACATACATTTGAGGCTTCAGATGTCCTTTTCTACATACGTCCACAGGGATATGGTTAAAAAAAATTACCTAAAGCCAATAGTGGAAGTATTTAAAAAAGACTAATTCATCTGTTTTTGGCTTAAAAAAACTGTCCCCCAAACTGTCTTAAAACTACATCAAAATGTGCATGTGTGAAACAAGCTTCAAAATGCTTCTGCAAGATTAGGCAAATTTTCCTTTTGATACTATAAGAAAGCTGGTTGAGAAGCTTCTGAATGTTTCATAGGACTGTATGTCAAGCTTTTGTTTTATGCTAATTTAGAAAGCTATCGCAAGTCACAAGCGATTTATCCCAGAAGAACTAAATGGCAAATTCAGTTCTACTACATCTGTAGGGGGTGAATGGGTAGATGGGCAGAAAGATATCTGGTAGACAATAGAATGATGGAAGGAGAGATGAATAGATAAGCTTCCTGAACCACTGAGATAACATTCACATGACTATTTAAGTTTAGGATGAACTAATCTGGTTCACTTTCTCTGAACTTCCAGTTTCGGGGAAAAGTCTTTGAATTAGAAAATAGATAAAGGTTTTCATTATTTAAAAGGCGCCAGCAAAGGCAGATAATAATCATTTATTTCTTGCTAATCATGTGAATTGCTAATTTTTTTTATTGTTATGACCATTTCCTAGGAACATGGAATTTTGTACAGGAGCAGAAAGTGACACAGCGCCATCTAGAGGAGCCATCTAAAAAACATTGAGAAATCAAACATTGAAGTATACTTATCTGCTGTACACTTCTAGGTGACTTTTGCTTGAGTAAGAAGTTAAAGAAAAGTATTGTCGTTTTCTCTTTTTCCATACAAACTACCATTGTTATTCTTGGCAAAGATAGTAGGATTACAGATATACCACAAGATTAAATGGTTTTTATACAGAATGAAGACTATAAAGTTAGATACAGTGTTTTTGTAGACATATGACTGCAGGGTATAGCTATAGGCAGTATAATAGTAGCAGTCACACTGGACCCTGGAAGTATATATATCAATGCATCTAGGGAAGAAGATTCCATTTGACAGCATGCTTTGGGGCAAGTCCTATTTTTTTGTCACATATGCTCATGGAATCCATGAGAAAACGCTTCCATGTCAAAAACAGATGTACAGTGGAACCCAAAGAATCCTAATTGGTATCTGTGTGACAAGTATCTGCAATATGGCCCCATCGTCCTTAAAAACATATTGTGTTTCTCAGCCTAATTACCATAGGTTTAAAATTCTGTACTGATTAATATCTTTAAGCTCGACCTTTCTGATATAGAGCTCTAAATCCTACATATAAAGACATAAGTAAGGATATATCAGAACCTGACTCAATGGCGCTCGCTCAAGCATGGTGAATAGATTTAGATTACAAATATAGCCCCCAAGATGTGTGACACTAGAGTCCTTGTTGTCAAGGGGGCATGTCACATTGGCAAAGTTATAGTCTATGGTGGCTATTTTACATCGCAGTCAACAAAGCCTAAGCCAATTCAGGATGTGTTTTATACAAAGCACAGCTGATGCAACTAATGAAGCCCTTGATTAGTTGCATCAGGTGTCCTTGAGATAACATCTGATTTGCAAATGTGTACTGCTATGGGAGATTCTATTCAGTGGGTTGCCAGTAGTCATTATAAGTGGCATTTTGTATTGAATTTGAAGAGACCATGTCTTATATTAGTTGTGTTGAGCAATTTAAGTTGTTCTTTTTAATTACTCATTGCAAGCAGCTGAATGTTTGTAGATCTGGCAAATAAACCTTATTTACAATGGGGGTTGAATAATTTTGATTACAACTGTATATATATATTTTATTAAACAAATTCAATGAACTTTTTAAACTTTTTAAACTTCTGCAATATGGTAATAGAAGTCTTACAATCTAAACTCTGCTTAGCTTTCGCTCTTTATTAAAGAAAGTGATTATGCAGTGGCCTATATTACATTGTGCTGTCTTTCAGCAAAAAGTCTGCTCAATAAATGTGCTCAAATGTCTCGAAGTGTTCTCTTGTGATTTGGGATGGCACAGCCACTTGGCCATTTTGAATACATTAGTCTTTAATTAGACTGCACTACCAGTGATTTAAAACATACAGTATCTCTGCTGCAAAGCAAATTCTAGCTTTGCTGACATCTTCCCAATAACTGTGGGCTGTGTTTTCATATATGTCATTCAGCTACGGTATGCTGAATCTGAATCCTAAAATACATGATAAAATTCCTTATGATAGACCAGGGCTTCACGTCGACCTTTGCTGTGCTAGCCACGGGTAGCACTTCATGCTTATAGAATGCTGCTGCAATTTTCTCAAGTAAGTTGGAAAACTCACTGGGTTCCCAGTCACACAATTATTGTAAGAAATTGAATGTGGTTAGTGATGTTATCAAGTAGGCCAAAACTGTTGAATTACCTTCTTTTCTATATCTTGCTATCATGCCTGAGGTTCAGAGAATTTATTTCCTTTATAGACATATAATTTACATGAAACGCAATGAAATCTTATTATTTAGTACTTACACTGGCCTCTCCAAAAATGTACTCAGTCTCCTAATAGAGTAAAATAATAAACTTATGGCTACTTAGAGCCGCCACCTGGAGCCTACTGAAGGCAGATTCAAAGTGATTCAAAAGTCAGGGTCACACGGAATGTCTTCTGAACAAAAAGAGATATAAATAGGAGACTTTGTAGAATAGTTAGATGGGTGAGGGAAAGCTTTTGGCACTATGGCACCAACTCCAATCTGGCAATCAGAATACTCCCTGGATCAAGAACACTTCTGAATTAATTAGTGACTATAACTTGTAATATTGTATCACTTAAGAAAGTCATTAAGGCCCCTCTTAAACTCTTCTATAAAGTTCGCGATCACCATGTCCTCAGACAAAAAGTTCCATAGTATAACTGCTCTTACAGTAAAGAACCCCCTTCTATGTGGGTGTAGAAACCTTCTTTCCTCTAGACATAGAGGGCACATAGATGGTGGGAGAGAACTCTTTATTGTCCCCAGATATACTTATACATAGTTATTAGGTTGCCCCTCTGGCGTCTTTTTCTAAGCTAAATAACCCCAATTTTGATAACCTCTCTTGGTATTGAAGTCTGCCCATTCCATTTACTACTTTAATGCCCACCTTTGAACCCATTCAAACTCTGATAGGTCTTTCTAGAGCACTGGTTCCCAAAACTAACCACAATATTCCATTTGTGGTCTGACCAGTGACTTGTAAAGAGGAAGAATAATATTCTTGTCATGTGCCCCTAGATCTTTTTCATGCACCCCATGATCCATTTGCCTTGGTAGCAGCTGCCTGACACTGGTTGCTCCAGTTAAGTTTAAAGTTAACTAAAATCCCCTGATCCTTCTTCATGTCAGTTTTGCCCAGTGCCCTTGCGTCCTCTCTTGTGTTAATTTCTTTACATAGTTTTGTATTATTTGCAAGTAATGCTATTTTACTGTCCAATCCTTCTACCAGGTCGTTAATATATATATATTTTAAAAATATACTCTAAAATCTTGTATACTGTGACCTCTTTTCCATTAAAGTTTCTCAATCTGAATCCAAAATGGCTGCTACAAAGATGGCCGACTGATGCCTCCATAGTGTCAAAAAGCTTCTCCCCACCCATCTAAGAGTTCTACAAAGTTTTCTACTTGAACCTCTTTCTATTCAGAAGATATTCTGGGTGGTTCTTCCATTTGAATCACCCTGTAGTATTAAATTAATTTTACATGGGCGAGTGCGATATCTTGCCACGAAACTCGGCCTGATATCGCGCTCTCCAACATGTGATGTCCCCGTGGCTGTGAGGCATTTTTGTGTTAAAAACACCTCACATCACTTCAGGGAAGTAGCCGATTGTTTCCCCTCGTTTTCAATTAGAAACCTTGCATCACACTCGCATCTCACAAAATCATGTAATGCAAATTAGGTAGCAGCAGCACAACTCACACTGATCCCACCGGGAGGGCCACACAGGGTCATAGTTGCATGCTTCCAACAGGATCTGGAGGGCAGGGTCCACATGTATTGAGTCCCAAAGAAACGGTTGTAGCAGCAACTGCAGGTGCAAATAACTTCAAAAGAAATACTCCCATCTTCTTCTTTAAAGAAAGTTCCTTTATACATTCCTTTAATTGGTTCCTCATATAGACCACAAAACCACAGCATATCCTGCAACGTTTCGACTGCGGGATGCAGTGTTCATCAAGCATACAGGAATAAGCAAAGCCACATACGAGGGGTGACTGAAAAGTTCTCGTCCTACCAATGAAATACTTGTCCTAGCCGAATATCAGTTTAGCAACTAAAAGCACATTCCTTTGCTAGGTTACATACCAAATTTTTCATTACTGTATTTTCTTTTGTTTCAGATATTGGACTTTGAAGTGTCCAAGGTGTATACATCTTGAAAAATGGAAAGAGAGCAAGCGTGCGGTCATCCAATACCTGCTGATAAAGTGCATGAGTGCACAGGAGATCCATAATGACATGATGGAAACATTAGGGAGGATTCCCCTTCCTATTCCACTGTGAATTCACACAGGGCAACACCTCTATCCAGGATGCACCTCACAGTGGAAGACCGGTAATGGCCAGTACGGAGGAAAACGTCACTGCAATCCAGGATATCATCATGGCAGACCGGCGTGTGACAGCACGCTACATTGCTGAGAGAGTGGGCATATCTCAGGAACACGTTGAACACATCATAAGAGTTGTACTTGACATGCACAAGGTCTCATGTTGATGGGTCCCAAGGATGTTGACAGCAGAAAACAAACGCCAGAGACACGTCATGTCCACCGAAAACTTGACCCTTTTTTAGGCAGATCCTGGGACATTTCTCAAACGCTTTGTGATAATGGATGAAGCATGGGTTCACCACTTTCAACCTGAAACCAAGGTTCAATCGAAACAGTGGAAACACCCCTCCACACCCACCCCCAAAATGTTCAAGTCAGTCCCATCAGCTGGCAAGGTGATAGTCTCTGTTTTTTGGGATTAGAGGGGTGTTATTCTGGCTGAATTAATGCTCAACTAAAGCGTTTCAGGGAGGCCATCAAAGTGAAATGCATCAGAATGTTGACAAAACGAGTGCTCTTTCATCAGGACAATGAGCCCACGCACACATCCACCATTGCGATGTCTGCCATCGATTCCTGTGGCTTTGAACTGCTTCGGGACCCACCTTATTCACCTGATTTGGCCCCCTCTGACTTTCATCTCTTCCCTAAGCTCAAGAAACATCTAGCTGGAATCCATTTTCGATCAGATGATGACATCATGGCTGTGGTGGAGGACTTTTTTGCCATGCAGAAGAAACATTCTACAAGGAGGGTATAATGGGCCTGCAGCACTGGTGGCAAAAGTGTGTGCTCCTAAAAGGGGAGTACATTGAAAAGTAGCCATAAACATTTGGACTACTGACAACCTTTTTTGGGTGGGCCGAGAACTTTTCAGTCACCCCTCGTATATATATATATGTATATCCGGGTATACAGGCAGGTAGGAACTATTAGGGGTTGATCCAGGGATAAGTCTGATTGCCATTAGGGAGTCGGTAAGGAATTTTTCCCCCAAAAGGGCTAATTGGCTCCTGCCTCTTGGGGTTTTTTGCCTTCCTCTGGATCAACAACACAGGAGGATAACAGGCTGGACTAGATGGACATTGTCCTCATTCGGCCTTACATACTCTGTTACTCAGTCACTATGTATGCGTGTGTATATGGCGCCTATGTGAACAAAAGTGTGCAGACAGGCTTCTACTCAATACCTCAATCCTATCACAGCTGACTACAGTCCACCATATATGGTGATTACCAACTAATAGAGATAAGCGAGTATACTCGCTAAGGCACATTACTCGAGTGAGTAGTGCCTTAGCCGAGTGTCTCCCTGCTCGTCCCTAAAGATTCGGGGGCCGGCGCGGGTGACAGGTGAGTTGCGGCGGGGAGCGGGCAGGAGAGAGGGAGATCTCCCCTCCGTTCCTCCCCACTCTCCCCACGCCGCTCTGTCTAGTATGTCTACATTATATAATCATAAGAGCCGTGCATGGCAGATTTCTATGGTGCAGTTCATCACATGGCTGCATGTAGATAGACCTATCATGTCGAAAACGAGTGCTCTTTCATCAGGACAATGAGCCCACGCAAACATCCACCATTGCGATTTCTGCCATCGATTCCTGTGGCTTTGAACTGCTTTGGGACCCACCTTATTCACCCGATTTGGCCCCCTCTGACTTTCATCTCTTCCCTAAGCTCAAGAAACATCTAGCTGGAATCCATTTTCGATCAGATGATGACATCATGGCTATGGTGGAGGACTTTTTTGCCATGCATAAGAAACATTCTACAAGGAGGGTATAATGGGCCTGCAGCACTGGTGGCAAAAGTGTGTGCTCCTAAAAGGGGACTACATTGAAAAGTAGCCATAAACATTTGGACTACTGACAACCTTTTTTGGGTGGGCCGAGAACTTTTCAGTCACCCCTCGTATATATATATATGTATATCCGGGTATACAGGCAGGTAGGAACTATTAGGGGTTGATCCAGGGATAAGTCTGATTGCCATTAGGGAGTCGGTAAGGAATTTTTCCCCCAAAAGGGCTAATTGGCTCCTGCCTCTTGGGTTTTTTTGCCTTCCTCTGGATCAACAACACAGGAGGATAACAGGCTGGACTAGATGGACATTGTCCTCATTCGGCCTTACATACTATGTTACTATGTCACTATGTATGTGTGTGTGTATGGCGCCTATATGAACAAAAGTGTGCAGACAGGCTTCTACTCAATACCTCAATCCTATCACAGCAGCTGACTACAGTCCGCCATATATGGTGATTACCCACTAATAGAGATGAGCGAGTATACTCGCTAAGGCACATTACTCGAGTGAGTAGTGCCTTAGCCGAGTGTCTCCCCGCTCGTCTCTAAAGATTCGGGGGCCGGGGCGGGTGACAGGTGAGTTGCGGCGGGGAGCGGGCAGGAGAGAGGGAGATCTCCCCTTTGTTCCTCCCCACTCTCCCAACGCCGCTCTGTCTAGTATGTCTACATTATATAATCATAAGAGCTGTGCATGGCAGATTTGTATGGTTCAGTTCATCACATGGCTGCATGTAGACAGACCTATCATGTCACCATTCAAGTGTCGCCAGTCCCAGATCCCCCTACAAAAAACATTTAAAAAATGTACATTTCCACAGCACATATAAAAGCAACATAATAAATGTGCAAAGACAAACACATCTTAAAAATACATAATGCAAATGAATTGGACAATTTAGACATGATAATGATAAATCTGCCATGGCACGGCTATTATGATTATATTAGCCGAGTGTAAAAAAAAAAAAAAAAATCTTGGAATTTCGTTTTCCAGTACATTATATGGTACATTAAAAAGTATCCTTGAAAACCGATGGATGGCTAAAAAAATTCGGAATTTTTTGAAAGTTGGGAAGAAAAAACGAAAAAGAAAAAAACGGCCACATTCTTAAGGGATTAACGCTATGGGACTTAGTTCAAGTACTCAACTACTGTTTTCGTTTTTTATATGCCACTTTCTCATTGACCTACTTCACGATATGAGTAAGGCAGACTCTTAAGGACTATTGTTCAAGCTATTAATAAATCGTTCCGAGTTGTCAGCATGAGTCTTCAACCTCCATATGAGTTTTTTCCCTGCATACTCAAGTGCACCCCCTGTGGCCAAGCCCTTTTCCTGAGCCATCCTCCCACCAATCCAGTGTAGCTTAACCTGGTGACCAACTTGTATGAAACTCAGATGCTCGTTAGATCGGAAGTACCAGTGTCCACGAGAGAAGGGATAATCAACCGCTGTGCCCTTGCAGTTCAAGGAGCCTGTGGATGTGGGACCTTAGACTTGTAGTACCTCTTCATACTACTAAATTGAAACATATAAACCAGTAGGCTCCAACACTGCATCTACCGTGTGCTGGGAGACAGCGGTGTAACTAAAAGCTTGTAGGCCTGGATTCAGAAGTTTAGCATGGGGGCCCTCTCACAACTTTCCTCTGCATTGTTGGGTCTCTTAAAAAGCCCATTGATGCAACACTAGCAGGCAGGGGGATTGCTAGAATCTTAAAAGAATAAGCAGAGGCTAAATGTAGGGGGCGCCAATGCTAAATGTGTAACATGCCCTCCCAACCATCTATACTGGTGTTTTCTTATATGATATAGGGGCTCTAGGGCCTGGTAGCGACTGCTACCTTTACACCCTTCATATCTCCGTTCCTGCTGGAAGAGCCACAGGTTGGAGACCACCAGTTTGTGACCTATTGATGTTTGACAGGATATTACTAGATGGCCATAACCTGGTTAACCCATTGTGCCGATACTACAGTACATGTCTGAGGTTTATATGTTGTGTGTTATTTATGGCATTCAGTAAGTATACAGTTTCGTAATTGCTTGCAGTAGTTTTCTGGAATTTGTATCATTGCTTCTCAACTGTCAGCGGCTGGTGCTCAGGGAGCAGGTTACAGTAATGGTAATAGAATATAACGAATGCCATTTCCCTGTGTGTCTCAGCTGCTTCCTTCCATAAATCGCCTCGTACAGTAGACTGATCAAACACAGCCAATTTACTGGTGTACATTGAAATGTAGCTTCCCATCGGTGTCAAAGCGCGTACAGTATATGAAGTTTCTATGGTAATGTTTCCATTCCAATGTGCTTATAAAAGCTAGTGAGAAATAGAAATCTATGCGTACTTTGCTCAAAAATTAAGCTTAAAGGGGTTGTCCCGAGGCAGCAAGTGGGTCTGTACACTTCTGCATGGCCATAATAATGCACTTTGTAATGTACATTGTGCATTAATTATGAGCCATGCAGAAGTTATAAAAAGTTTTATACTTACCTGTTCCGTTGCTGGCGTCCTCGTCTCCATGGTGCCGACTAATTTTCGCCCTCCGATGGCCAAATTAGCCGCGCTTGCGCAGTCCGGGTCTTCTGCAGTCTTCTATGGGGCTCCGTGTAGCTCCGTGTAGCTCCGCCCCGTCACGTGCCGATTCCAGCCAATCAGGAGGCTGGAATCGGCAGTGGACCGCACAGAAGAGCTGCGGTCCACGGAGGAAGAGGCCATCTTCAGCGGTGAGTAGAGAAGTCACCGGAGCGCGGGGATTCAGGTAAGCGCTCCGGTGAGCTTTCTTTACCTCCCTGCATCGGGGTTGTCTCGCGCCGAACGGGGGGGGGGTTGAAAAAAAAAAAAACCCGTTTCGGCGCGGGACAACCCCTTTAAATCTATGATGCTAGATGATAAGCCAGCAATGGCTGGCACGTACAGTAGATCATTAAAGTATCATTATTTAAACTCATCACTTACATTATCACCAACATATTCTGATGCCGTGTACAGACATGGGGCTCACAAGCTATTTGACCCTATCTGACTCAATGTGATATGTTCAAGAGAACATGCAAACCTCAGAAAGTAGACAAACTCCATGCAGATATTGTCCTTGGTCAGACTCAAACACAGGACCCCAGTCTACCAGACAGTAGTGCTAACTACTTAGTCGCCATATTGTCTAAATGCCTTACTAATGCCACATGATGCTCTTTAGTCCTGTAAGAGAATGTGAAGATGTGATGTCCATAACTAGAGATGAGCGAAGCGAACCTGTGCAACGCAAATTTGGGTTGAACTTTGCTCAAAATTTGGTTTGATGGGAAGCCAAACCTCAGGTGGTTCGTTTCTGTCGAACCAGAAGTTCATAAAGCCCTCAAAAACTAATATTGAACACTGTGTAGTCCTAGGTCCCAGGTTCAAATCTGACCAAAAACAACATTTGTATGGAATTTTCCAAATTCCTTTAATTTGTGCACATTTGCACACCAAAAAGGTCCATAGAGGTCTGTGGGAGGTGCGCAAATATGTATGCGCAAAACACTGCGCATTCCCGCGAACACCAGCACCTCGTTTGGTTTAATAGTAGAGATGAGCGAACGTACTCGTCCGAGCTTGATATTCGTGCGAATATTAGGGTGTTCGGGATGCTCGTTACTCGTAACGAGCACCACGCGGTGTTCCGGTTACTTTCAGTTTCCTCTCTGAGACGTTAGCGCGCTTTTCTGGCCAATTGAAAGACAGGGAAGGCATTACAACTTCCCCCTGTGACGTTCAAGCCCTATACCACCCCCCTGCTGTGAGTGGCTGGGGCGATCAGATGTCACCCGAGTATAAAAATCGGCCCCTCCCGCGGCTCGCCACACATGCCTTGTGACTTAGCTGAGGGAAAGTGCTGCTGCTGGTGCTGCTGTAGGGAGAGCGTTAGGAGTCAGTGTAGGCTTCAAGAACCCCAACGGCCCTTCTCAGGGCCACATCTACTAGTGTGCAGTACTGTGTTAGCACGGTATTTTTTTTTTTTTTTGTCCAAAATTGGATCTGCAGAGCATTGCGCCCAGCAATAGGGACAGAAGTGGGGGTTAGGCAGGGAGAGTGTTAGGAGTTAGTGTAGGCTTCAAGAACCCCAACGGTCCTTTCTAGGGCCACTTCTATCCGTGTGCAGTACTGTCCAGGCTGCTGTTAGCAGTGTTGCATATTTTTTTTTTTTCTCAAAACCGGCTGTGCAGAGCATTGCACCCGGCATTAATACTTATAGGGATAGAATTTTGTAGGCAGGGCCAGAAGACATTTATTATTCATTGAATACACGCAGTGGGGTCTTCCCTTTGCTAAAAAGGAAAAAAATTATATTTGGCCAGCCTGTGTCAGTCCTAAGGTGTCCGTGTACGTGTGTGCTGCGTGTACAACGTACAAAAATCAGACGCAACCAGCTACGCTTTTACTGCAGGCTTGCGCCATTGTCTTTCCTGACTGGCAAATACCTGCTCTGCTAGAGTTAATAACTCTGCTACACTATACTTGTGTGACACTTTTCGAGGGCCACACTACAGTTCTAAAAGTTATTGTTCATTGAATATACGCAGTGGGTCCTTCCCTTTGCCAAAAAGGAAAAAAATTATATTTGGCCTGCCTGTGTCAGTCCTAAGGTCTCCGTGTACGTGTGTGCTGCGTGGACAACGTACAAAAATCAGACGCAACCAGCTACGGTTTACTGCA